>NC_064618.1:368132792-370572792 GCF_023898315.1 Schistocerca nitens
TCTGTATAAGACACCATGCACCTGCAGACTGCGTAACAATGTTGATGAACAGCTGCATCCCTTCAGGCATGATGCCTTCCCCGACGACGATGACACCTTCCAGTAGGAATACTTTCCCAGACGCATGGGTAGAATCGGACTTCCGTGGTTTGAGGAGCGCGTGTTGCTCCAACGTAATTTGAATCGCGCGCCAAAAACGAGACAACCAATCAGAGACTGTGCTCGACATCTATTGAGCAGCCCAGAGAGCATCCCAGAGTGCCCCAGAGAGCATCCCAGAGTGCCCCAGAGAGCTAAAACACCAAGAAGAATCGCTTCTCGGCTTTTGGCAAGATCAATGTGTAGTATTTGTGGCCCTTAAAAAGGGCCGTTTGTTGACAACTGCTTTCAATGATTATATAAAGTACAATCACCCACAATGCGACAATCTTCCAATGAAGAAGGACTACTAGCCTTCACCCATAAGTGAACGCTGGAATCAGAATTTATCTTACAACGTCTACGACAAGACAAAGACAGTGGATACATTTTTTTGGACCCCTCTGTATAAGACACCATGCACCTGCAGACTGCGTAACAATGTTGATGAACAGCTGCATCCCTTCAGGCATGATGCCTTCCCCGACGACGATGACACCTTCCAGTAGGAATACTTTCCCAGACGCATGGGTAGAATCGGACTTCCGTGGTTTGAGGAGCGCGTGTTGTTCCAACGTAATTTGAATCGCGCGCCAAAAACGAGACAACCAATCAGAGACTGTGCTCAACATCTATTGAGCAGCCCAGAGAGCATCCCAGAGTGCCCCAGAGAGCATCCCAGAGTGCCCGAGAGAGCTAAAACACCAAGAAGAATCGCTTCTCGGCTTTTGGCGAGATCAATGTGTAGTATTTGTGGCCCTTAAAAGGGCCGTTTGTTGACAACTGCTTTCAATGATTATATAAAGTACAATCACCCACAATGCGACAATCTTCCAATGAAGAAGGACTACTAGCCTTCACCCATAAGTGAACGCTGGAATCAGAATTTATCTTACAACGTCTACGACAAGACAAAGACAAACTCCCGTGAGGTAAAAGGTAGGAACCCTCACTAGCAATAATAATCTCAGAAACAGGAATAGTACGGTAAGCTAAGATTTCCCGTGTTTCAAAGGTTTCCAAACCGGCTCTTCCTGCATTGTTACAAGCAACGAAAGCTATAGTTAGCCATCCGTTACCCAAACTGGAAGAAGAAGAAACTTTTATTAAAGAAAAATTAAACCTCGCACCACAAAATAAAGTAGGTCCATGAATAAGAACAAATTGAGTAGTTTTACCTACTCCTCTTATTTCGTTCTTTTTACCCTTCGCAGAAGATGTCGAAGCACCAAGAGTGCCGTCCACATTGACAAGTGATTTGTAAACCAGCATTCGCCGGCGACGACGAAAACAACGTTTACGCATTCGGCACTCTTGGTGCTTCGACATCTTCTGCGAAGGGTAAAAAGAACGAAATAAGAGGAGTAGGTAAAACTACTCAATTTGTTCTTATTCATGGACCTACTTTATTTTGTGGTGCGAGGTTTAATTTTTCTTTAATGAAAGTTTCTTCTTCTTCCAGTTTGGGTAACGGATGGCTAACTGTAGCTTTCGTTGCTTGTAACAATGCAGGAAGAGCCGGTTTGGAAACCTTTGAAACACGGGAAATCTTAGTTTACCGTACTATTCCTGTTTCTGACGTTGATGCCTTGGCCATCATATTCCTCTGGCCTCATCCACATGTCCACATCTGTGACGCTATCCAGAGCCCAGCTACGCGCCCTACGCGTGACTTGTGCGCAGTCTTCTGGTAACATACCAAGAATTTGTGTAGCCCGTGCCACACAGAATCGCAAGAGTATTTCCGTCCAAAGGTGGATCAACACACAACTAAGCAGGTGAACATAATGTCGTATTTCACACAGTATTGATAAAATTGGTACTACATTTGTGCAAAAAAACGGTATGGAGAAAACTGCGTATACAAGAAGCTGTGAAGCAACTTGATCTGCTTGTGCAAACTGCATGGTGTGTGGAAGACTGGCCTGGCCTCGCAGTGTCGTTAGGAAAAGTCGGCGGCCAGAAGCGGAGCGGCTAGCGGCGGCGGCGGCGGCAGCGGCAAGCGGCGGCAGACCGCGTGATAGGTGCTGCCGCCACGCGGCGGTATCGCGAACAGCTGCGGCTCGGTTGAAGCGCCCGCTTCCGATGAGCGCTCGCGTCGTTTCATCTGAATTAACCGGAGACCAGCTCATCAGCAGAACTAATGTGAGCCCCACGCCAACCACACGCAACCATTTGACACGTAGCTACTCAAATATATTGGCTGTCTTATAAATGAGTCGCTATATCGTTTCATTCCGCAAGTGTGCTATCGGGCCGGCCGCGGAGGTCTCGCGGTTCTAGGCGCGCAGTCCGGAACCGTGCGACTGCTACGGTCGCAGGTTCGAATCCTGTCTCGGGCATGGATGTGTGTGATGTTCTTAGGTTAGTTAGGTTTAACTAGTTCTAAGTTCTAGGGGACTGATGACCACAGCAGTTGAGTCCCATAGTGCTCAGAGCCATTTGTGCTATCGGCAGATAAAGAGAAATAATCACGGCAAAGTAAACGTCTTGCTGTAATTATTTTAAATGTGTTGCTGCAGTTATTGCTGGTAATGGCAAACGCAGAATCTGATTTCGTACATATAACGACCAAGGGGTGTGGACGTCATGGGGTGGCTCTGCTCGTAGGAGCAGAGTACTAAAAGCATTTATATTTTTACTTACAGCAGTTTCTAAGATTATCGGCCAACACTTGTAGAATAAAGTGGCATGAAAACTACAGGTCTCGAAACTGGCATGGAATTGCAATCTCTGTTGTGGCTCTCGGGCCTGCCGCTGGATCATGTTCTGCAAATGCCGCAATATTTCTGGGAAGCAACTACTAACTATCTTCAACTGGTCATAAGCTGCGTCGTACCTGCTACCAACAACAAATCCCACACGTATCCTAAGTCCACAGGTAGAACCAGCAAACCACAGCAAATTTAGTAAGGCAATATTCTTCGCTAAGAAAAGAAAACCTTCCAATAAATTCACTAAAACATACATACATCAATTAACGTTCAATAAGTCATTCAGCGAACAACACTGATAAGTAGAAACACATACACCACGTTTGCAAACCACCTCATATAACAGAAACACTACCCTGCTGGCATAAAAAAGACAGTAAGCAACTATAATTTATAGGCCGCTAATACACAACTAACGCAACGGAAAAAAGATCCACAACCGATAACTTTAAGTACAATTTACTCCACCCTTCGCACTTGCACAATTACTTTTTCCCGGTTATAGCCACGCCTAAAATTTCCGATAAAGAATTTGCCTACTTTTGATTTCCAATAAAGATGCGGTTTCAGTCCATAGATTCCGAACTGTATCCCGAAGACAATTTTTATGTTCAGTATGCCAAAATATTCTTTTTTAAACTAAACGGATCATGTTCTCAGAGACCATTTTTTGTGCATAGAATGTCGGCTGATTCTACCGAAGGAAACAAACTGATCTGAATTTCGTCGAGTGTTGTTCGGAGTCTATAGGTTCGGCCGATGGGATCGGCTGCACTGTGACCGTGCACGTAGAGATATATTGATTTGAAAATATCGGCTGTCTTCTGCCGATGTCGGTTATCAGCTGAATCAAGCGATGTCAACGCTACTGTCACTGCTGGCTTACGGTACGCAGAGATTCACAAGCCTTCGAGGCCAGCAATGATACACCTTTATATCAAATAATTAGTTTACCATAATTTCATTTGTGATTTTGTGTGTGTTGCAAGAGCAGATGACAGATATCAAGTGGACTGTAATGATATCCCGTTACAGTGGTTTAAATGTCTCTGAGCACTATGGGACTTAACATCTGAGGTCATCAGTCCCTTATAACTTAGAACTACTTAAACCTAACTAACCTAAGGACATCACACACATCCATGCCCGAGGCAGGATTCGAACCTGCGACCGTAGCGGTTGCGCGGTTCCAGAATGAAGCGCCTAGAACCGCTCCGCCACACCGGCCGGCCGGTACAGTGGCATTCTCCATAATTTTTGTAGTGGGTTATGACAATTAACCCCCTGTACCTTATGTCACGGACTGGCGGACTGGCATCATACCAACGCAACGCCAATAACTGGATGGTTAACTGTTTCTGGGCGGTAGTAACGACACGCGCAGATTCTACACGAAGCTACCAATGCCTCCGACATGTGCTGTCCTTTATTGAGTGCTTAAGATTCTTCTGGACCGACTTACTGCGCCTCATTGCTCAAGACACACACACACGAGAAGTTATTGTCCATGTTTAGAGAATATTAGCTAGATACAGAGGTAACTTCAGTTCTGAAAATTATTTGTTCTATAGTATCTCTGACGTGACGTAAATCACATAATGCTGTACTCAAAAAATACTGTAAAATATCCACCATTAGCCATTTGTGTACCTTTGTGGGTGCATACCCGAAATGAAATGGTACCAAATATTTTCGATGATTTGTAGCACCAGGATATTTCAGTCATTAATTGTGATAATTTTTACGTTTATAAACTTTAATTTATTAGTAGTTTCGAATAATTCATATGAAAATTTAACCTCATCATTGGTTTGGGTGATTACATTTCACTTTTATTGCGATTTGGGAATTCTAACTAATCGCTAATACTCTGAAGCTTGAAATTTATTATCTATCCCCGAGATTTTATGCTCCACGAAATGCCAATGCACATGTCAATGTTCGTGTGCCATCTGCGGAAAAGGTTTTTGACAGTTTCAAAATTCTACGTAATAGACAGAATGATCTACTGGATTCAAATACAGAATGGCAGAGGCACTCTCAAAGCAGGGAAAAGGCATGAAAAATAAACAAGAGAGAAAGCTTTTAGCCAGTACAGAGGCAGAAGTACTATACAGGAAGCATGGGGTCCAACATAATCGGTTGGTGCAAAGAGAGGGAGGGAGGGAGAGAGAGAGAGACAGGTACACTTCCCCACTTCCCGAATTTTGGCGGAAGTTGCCGATTCTGATGACAGCGTTGTCAGCGCTTGTGCGCGACCCACGTGGCTGGTCTTCACAGGCACGGGGATTTCAAGTACGTGCGTTCACTTGCACATCGGCTGAGAATTTGCAATTTGCGGTGCGCGAATGCGCTTCACTACACACCAGAGTTGGGTAAAATTTACGTAAATGACGAATACAGATGTTAATTATTCGTTAATCGTGAATAACAATATTATATGAAATATTATTCTTATTCGAATGAAAACACTTATTCGTCATCTATGAATAAAATGTGTTTCAAATAATAGATTAATCTGAAATCTAATGCTATTGGTTGCTCAAATTCTTTGTCATTTGTTAAACTATTGTACGCTATGTTTCTTTTAAATCAGCTTTCAACATCAGGAACTTTATTGATTTTCGAAGATTTGCCGTTGTGAGCCTAAATAAACTACGTTCTACACACGAAAAGAGCATCTTGGTGCGTTATATCTCTTGAATTCGTCATATATCATGATAACGATATATGACTTTAAATTCACGTTGTTTTTCCGGCAAAGACTGAAAAATAATTTCGCTGTAGTTTTTGGCAGATAAATCGTTGTGATTCCACGTTAGCTCCACTTCTCCAATCATAATATCATTCCCAACACATGACACGATTTCACTGTAGTTTGTTACAAGTCTCCCTTGGTCATGGACAGGTGACCTACTTGGTTCTAAATCGTGGGTAAGCTATTTCTGCAATAATTGCAGTTGATGTAGAAAGACGTATGAACGTCTTCCAGTCGTCTCTGACCCTTTCATGATACAAAAGTTGCCAATGTGATGCAATATTATGAACTCTTTTTATGTACTCAAACCAAGTGTCTCTTTCTAAGTTTTTGAATCTCACAGCTTTATGAAACTGCATAGACGCATGCCGGATGGAAAAACCATTCCATATTAGCAGTTCTTTAGATTTAGAGTCTATGGATGTCAGTCGTTAGCAACAGATTTCTACAAGAGTTAAAGAACAACCGCCTTCAGTCACAATCCTGACTTTATTTCAATGCACGATACAGTTCGACTCCTGGGGGCTCATGTTTGACAGTCTCCGTCTTTTTTCTGATTTAGGTTAAATCTGGGCGCTGAAGATAAGCCGACATGGCTCGAAATGCAGTGCATTGGAATAAGTCACGACTGTGACTGCAGGCAGTTGTTCTTTATTTTACGAAAGTAGAAACACTGACATCAGTGGATAAAATTATGAGTTTCTGTTAGCTAAATTCTCATCTTTGGCTGCTTACGTAGAGCACTCTCACTTGTTAGTAGTGGGGAGGGGGGGGGGGAGTAATTGCAAGTGCAAAATCAGTTGAATTGGGCCGCATCGGTAGCGTAACTGCTAAGGCCTTCCGCCTATGAAGTACTTTTGTGTTGAATTTGTTACGTCGCAAAGCAAGTAAAGCTGTGCTCAGCCCGAAGGTTGGTTTGAACACTGTAGCGCTTTACTGGGCATGGCAGTGTGCCCTTGACTTTCTCCCATCTCTGAACATACTTAATACAGACAGTTAGAAGGGGGGTGCAGGCCGGAGTGGCCGAGCGGTTCTAGGCGCTACAATCTGGAACCGCGCGACCGCTACGGTCGCAGGTTCGAAACCTGTCTCGGGCATGGATGTGTGCGGTGTCCTTAGGTTAGTTAGGTTTAAGTAATTCTAAGTTCTAGGGGACTGATGGCCTCAGAAGTTAAGTCCCATAGTGCTCAGAGCCATTTGAACAATTTTTTAGAAAGTGGCCTACAGTTCAACATTTATTCAGAAATGCGGTGCATCTCAACTTGGCGTTTTTTTCATTGTTAGATTGGAAAAAAGCTAGAAGGAACACAAAAAATCGTAGGACGAGCGGGTTATCCAACACAAAACTTTTAGCTTTGGGGGGGCGTTTTTTTCATTGTTAGAGAGGAAAAAAGCTACAAGGAACACAAAAAATCGTAGGACGAGCGGGTTATCCAACACAAAACTTTTAGCTTTGGTGTTTGGAACTTGAACCACTGAGCCACATTTACACACAAACTACCAATACGTTACTCATAAAATAGAAGCTGCACTGATCCACGAGAACAGACGCTAGTCACAGAATTCGGTACAAGAAGTAAACAAAGAATATACAGGGGCAGTCCATGTTATTCGTTATTTAAGTTACAAATAATGTATTCATGAATAAATTTGTTTGATTGATCTACTTATTCGAATTATTATCCAGGCAGAAATTTATTCGAACAATGCCCATCTCTGCTTACCACTGCACCTTCCGATTCATCTCTCTCTCTCTGTCCACTGTAGTTCATATTATCAACTGTACCGAGTCCTACTAGTTCATTTACTCGATTTACACACGAAAGCCTACGGAGTAGCTGGACTGAACTTTATTTTATTAATTGTCGATAAGTTGACAATTATAGTCTGTTGTCATGCTCCTGACCATAAATCTTTTGAATCTGTTCTGTCCAAAATACTCGTATGTCTCAATGTATGTGCAATTTTAGCAGCAGACTGAATGTAAGCATTATTTCATCAGCTATTCTTTACGCAAATTTACAGTTCCACAGCTACAACAATGATCTTCAGTAACATTCAGCAATCAATTATCACTTTAACTTTCGTTGCACATTGCAAGTGCAAAATCAGTTGAATTGGGCCGCATCGGTAGATGCAGATTTGAATATGATTAGATATTATTTTGGTATTGATTATTTTTCTTTTAGTTTGATTCTACTTAGTTCAGTCGCTGTGCTAACGCTTGACGGATCTCAGGTGTACAGTACACACTTTCTCCAAGAAGACATGGAAAATGGACAGCTAAAAAGACACACTAATTCCAAACCCACTCGAACGCTTCCGGGCCCATTAATGCCACTTTGTTGTGAAGGAAGCTGTGTAGGGTCTATGTTCCCTTAGCCGCGTGGCCCTGGCCAGGCGAGTATTGCCCAGCACTCTATGAGCGAGCGCCGCGTCATAGCGACTGAAGGAACCACCAGCTGCTGCGTGCTTCCGCGCGCGCGTGAGGTAGACGAATGCTGCTTGCGTGAATTCGCGACGCGGATGTAATGCTGTAACGAAAGTATTACACATCATTATTTAAAGAGTGTGTCACCAAGTATTTTTCCATTTTTTATCATGTAAATCCTTCCAAAACATCAAAGAAATGTTAAAACATTATCTTCTACAACATGAAGTGTTGTAAGTGTTCAGTTTCTCAAATGCATGTTCTCGCAAATAAGTGATATATCCAATTGTATCCGAGAAATATGAGAGTTGATCTTATGTACTCTATAAAACCTCATTACCGGTTACAAAATAAGAGTTTTTATGTTTTATTTCAAGTAGAAATTTATCCAATTACTAAGGGGTTAATTCCGAAGTTAGTAGTTTTCGCCACGATGGTGTATTCCTTTGAAAAGGATCCATTGCAAGGGAGCCCTTTGTGCTAAGTTTGAACAATCGCTCGTGCATGAATACCCCAAGCAGAGCCAGCAAAATGTTTGTGGCCATTAGAAGTCGCTACGACCTACGACATTACGTAAAGCAGCAACTTACTCCTAACTTTGCGAACTAGCACAGTTAGATTGGCTACGAAAATTAGAGCCCTTTGTGCAGTCGGTAGTTTTCTTTGAAACCCAAATTTTGAAATAATCCGTAAGTACGAGCTCTGTCTCACTGGGACCCGAGTTGTTCTACTGTCAAAACGGGTTTCCTCAGCTGGCATAATTAGCCTGCAGACTGCAATGATCATACAGTTTAGACGCCATGTTGAGACAGTTTAACTGAGTGCTTAGAGTAACATTAGGTCGATGTAAGATTGCCAGTTATTCGGAGGAACAGTTAATACAAGCAAGGTTGTTGCTCACTAGTTGTAAAAAATCAGACCTCTGGATTTACGATGGCAATTCGTATTTACGATCGTATTTAGACCACCGACCGCTCCATGTCGCCACTAAAGCAATCTGACAAGTCTTATGGGGTGCCGCAAGGTTCGGTCTTGGGTCCTCTGCTGTTCTTTAATATATATTAATGACTTGCCATTCTATATTTACGAAGATGCAAAGCTGGTACTTTTTGCCGATGATACAAGTATAGCTATCACACCCAACAGACAAGAATTAACTGGTGTAATTGTAAACGATGTTTTTCAGAAAATCATTAAGTGGTTCTCTGCAAATGGGCTCTCATTAAACTTTGACAAAACACAGTATATACAGTTCCACACAGTAAATAGAATGAAACCATTAATAAATATAGACTTCGATCAGAAATCGGTAGCTAAGGTAGTATATTCAAAATTTCTAGGTGTGTGCATTGATGAGGGGTTGAACTGGAAAAAACGCACTGAGGATCTGCTGAAACGTTTGAGTTCAGCTACTTATGTTATTAGGATCATTGCAAATTTTGGCGATATACATCTCAGTAAATTAGCTTACCACGCCTATTTTCATTCTCTGCTTTCGTATGGCATCATATTCTGGGGTAATTCATCATTGAGTAAAAGAGTGTTCATTGCACAAAAGCGTGTAATCAGAATAATTGCTGGAGCTCATCCAAGATCATACTGAAGACACTTATTTAAAGAGCTAGATCTTCTCTGTAGCCTCACAATATACATATTACCTAATAGCATCAACAGTCTGACAGCCATATAGCATTTAAAAGGAAATTAAAAGAATTTCTTAATGGCAACTCCTCCTACTCATTAGATGAATTTTTGGATATAGTAATTGGGTAATTTCCCCAACCCCCACAAAAAAAAATTAAAAATATTAAGTGCCATGTAATATTTTGTGTAATGTAATGTCTTGTATAGTCACCTTTTATTAATCTCACTCGTTCCACATCATTACGAAGTGTCGTATCATGATCTATGGAACAAGTACTAATCTAATCTAATCTCTAATCTCGCCATTTGCCAACATTCACTGTATCTCTCTCACTCGCCCTCATTTATTTATTTCAATTCTTAATTTTCTACGTGTTCTCTGGTTACTTGCACGTTGTGGTTTCCTCCTATTGACCAGCACTGTCTCAAGGTCCAGTAATAACTATTTGGTACCCAAGCACTTTTGCCAGTTATTTCAGTGTATTTTTATCTTGTCAGTTGAGTGAGCTTCATTATTAATTCACGAGTATTTTACCAAAATACACATATCTGAGATGATAGTCGACTCTTATAAGTGTAAGTATAGTTGTGCTGTACCCTTGTGTCCTTAATCTGCCGTCATGCTTGATCAACTCCACTGAAAATGTGCAGAAAATGTCGAATTACACCTGTAGTACAGTCATCGCACTCAGTATGGTAGTGGGTGCTTGCTTCCAAGTCACTCAGCTGGGAATGTGTTTTCACCTTTCCAAATTAACTTTGTCGAGTAATTCCAAATTCTAGTGGCAGGTGATATTAGAGAGGTGTTGTGCATTATGCATAAGAGTAGTTCTAAAAACTCCCGAGAGCGTACGGTCGAAGCAGAATGAATCAACAAGTACTTCGTCCCACATACATTACATCTCGCGTAACTGCCCAAGACGGGAAGATCAGAGAAGGGAAAGAGTTCACTGGAGAATTACCGACAGTCGTTCTTTCCGAGAGTTATTCTTTCCGCGTACCATTCGCGAATTTTACACTAAATAACAGCAGTCCCACAAGTAACTCCCGTAAACTCCGTCCACATGTCCTGGCCTGCCCTTCGGTACCGACCGACCGCCGTCTCGTCTTCCGACGACGACGTCACTGGATGCGGTTATGGAGGGGCGCGGGTCAGCACCATAGAGGAAAGAAGTATGTAGAGCGGCCTTCCCCGTGGCGAAGGACCGGAGGGCGTGTACCCGGCCCCCCAACCCCTTGGGTACCTACCGCGCCTAGCGCAGCACCAGTCCACGCTGCTCGTGTTTCTATCGGGTTTACTTTAGATTTGTTAGTTTTCAATTTTCAAATTGCTGCCGACGGTAGAACGCGGAATTTTTTTTTTTTTTCCCATACAGACGGGACGAAATGGGTCCGACAATACCCGACGGTACACGATCGACATACGTGACTCGGCATTGTACATTCACCTTATAGTCATTGTGCGTCACAACATCTGCGCATTCTTAGCGTCTGCTGAAATGATAAACATCGCACAAATATACATTATCATACAGTACGCTCACATGGAAAAGTGTTGATATGTAACGTAGTTAATTTATTCCAAGAGTAAAGCGGAGAGGTTGCTTCGTTTTAAAAAATATAAAAATAGGACAGCTCTGGCTGAGAGGGAGGACATTGTAGCATGGTGTGCACACTTTCTTAGAACAATGAGAGAGAACGAGAAGTATTCGAAGAAACCTACAACTATGATCTGAACCTCAACTCCAGTTAGTAGATCATTAAACAAGAATTTCATCTTAATTTCGTACACTTCTCTCTAGAAAAATTTATTAATATTATATTACACATTCGCTTCAATTATTACAAAGTAACACAAGTTTTCCTCTTGTTTTTTCTTTCCCAAGCTTTCCTCTAGAATAGGCCAATACTAAAAGTGAAAGTATTGTTGCCTCCAATACACGCAACTGCATTGTGCGACTGTAAAACAAGTTTTGTTTTCCTGTTGTTCATTTCGATCTTTTTTTTGTAGACGTAATTTATCAGAATGTATGTTTGTTTCATATGCTGCACTTTCACGAAGTACAGTTTAGGAACGGTGTTAACATTTTGACCGAGCGCAGTTACATCGCTCGTGCGCGTCATTCGAAACAACCACAACACGTCAACAGTTCACAGCGCCGTCAGCTAAAACAGCAATTGTAAAGTGAACAGGTTATAATAAATGAGCGACTAAATTTAATAATACAGGTAACACAGTGTCCTGAAACCAGGCACCAAAGACTTAAAAAACATACAGTCAGCATCCTGAGTTGATGACTCCAGGTGTCTTTTTATGTCCTTACGTTTTTCTTTCACATCTAGCTTCGGTTTGTGCAGGCAGCACACGAAGAAGAGAAACAAGAGGCAGCTTGACACTCCGCATAGCAGGCGGCAATAGCCGCGCATGTGGCGCGTAGCTGCCAACCTCTTCGCGGAGAATCTCCTATATATCTCAGGTATTTTCTCGAGAATGGAACGACGCATCACTCTCTTTCCACCATTAAAAACAATTTCGATGTGTTAGCTACATTTCGTATGCAGCAATCTATGTTTAAAAACCCACTAAACGTAAGTGGTCAACGATTACATTTTCACAACAAACTTTTCAGAACACGCGCGGTGATACTTCGAAGTATCACAATAATCATGGGCCCTAATGAAAAGAAACCAAGTTCAATAATCAAGCTGCAATGTGTGGCTATAAAATGCGGAAAAATTATATTTTTTTACCAAAAATTTTCCTGAAAATCGAATGAAAAAGACTACATAGCGGAGAACGCTCGCGAATCCCAAAACAAAGGTTTTTATTTTTTTACGCGTAAACTAGAAGTTAACAACAGCTTTGCTTCATCTACGTAAAACAGTTATTTATAGGCGAATCGGTTGACATGAAATTTCACTCCCCGTGTACCGTGCGATACGATTTGCTTGGAGCGACCAGCACCTCAGTGGCTATAGATACTCAGATAGTGGGGGAAGCTTGACACACCTCGCGCAGCCGGAAAGCCATTACTTCTATGCTCTGTTGTCAGCAGACCGCTCTTCCGACCGTTGCCAGTTTTCGTGACCTGAAGCCACTACTACTCAGTCAAGTAGGTCCTCAACTGGTATTCAGATGTGTGTGAAATCTTATGGGACTTAACAGCTAAGGTCATCAGTCCCTAAGCTTACGCACTACTTAACCTAAATTATCCTAGGGGCAAACACACACACCCACGCCCGAGGGAAGACTCGAACCTCCGCCGGGATCAGCCGCACACTCAACTGGTATCACGAGGCTGACTGCACCCGGTTCAGTGCTCCTATCAAAGGAAAATCCCTATCAGTACAGGGAACTGAAACCTGCTCCTCCCACCACCACCACCACCACCACCACCTACAGACGTGGTGGTCCTCCGCCTGGCAGCCGCGTTGGCCACTCAGCTACGGAGGCTGACGGTTCCAGAAGTTCAAATGGTCAAATGGTCAAATGGCTCTGAGCACTATGGGACTTAACTTCTGAGGTCATCAGTCCCCTAGAACTCAGAACTACTTAAACCTAACTAACCTAAGGACATCACACACATCCATGCCCGAGGCAGGATTCGAAACTGCGACCGTAGCGGTCGCGCGGTTCCAGACTGTAGCGCCTAGAACTGCTCGACCACTCCGGCCGTCGTTCCAGAAGTACTTTCCGGTCAAAACAGTAACGTGGCTTGTGGAGAATAGTTTTAGGTCTAGACGTAGCAGCTCCGCGCTTGCTTTCTATGCAAACGCGATGAATTTTTGTGTCTCATCCGGTACATTGTATGGATTTTTAACGTTCTCTGTGGATTATGAACCCCGTCGGAACGGAATCACAACCGCAGCACAGGCTCCGTCACGGGATTACGTCTAATCCTTCTTAAAACGAACGCAGATAACACATTGGTGGAAGGCAGCGGGGCGTTCTGAAGCGGAGCAGCGGTTCCGAATCCAGGCAGTGTCCAGCCAATTAAGATGCAAATTGCGCCGCAAGTTTCCAGGCCGCCGGACCGAGTATCCTCCGGCCGGACGGCCAAGTCTGCTGGCGGCGCGGCGTAAATATTGGTCCGAAAACTTGGCTGGAGTGTGGCTGTGGGGCGGCTCGTTAAAACTCGCTATCTACGGGTCCGAGAAGCCACGAGGCCCCGCACGCCTGTTTGCGCCCGCGTAATGAGCGAGACTCGGTTTCCGCACCCTGCCCTGCCTGTGCCACCAGGCTCTGTTGTTTTACACAATTACACGTAATGGCGCTCCAGCGTTCGGCTCTGAGCACTATGGGACTTTACATCTGTGGTCATCAGTCCCGCACGCTCCAGCGTTTATCTGATACCTCGACGACAACAGAGCGACGCTTACGTAACGGCGTGCCTAAGAGCGCTAACATTTTAGCAATCACCTAAAGCGTATAATGTTTCGTGTTCTAACTAGTCCTGGCATTGATCTTGTAGCGGTTCCCTGTCCCGGTCTCTTCTATTGAAAGAGATCGATCGACATGGAAAATATTCTTGCCGCGATACGTTACTGCAACTAAATAACCTAACACCGTAAGTTATGTTAAGTTGCGTATGGGTGAACTGCACTTGGTGTTTCAGTGGTTGTTCGAGAAGAAGCCTGCTTACCTCTTATCTTCTGAAGGTGTCTCGTTGTCCCCACCGGAATTCTCCGTAAATCGTGGCTGCAAATATTACTATTTTTAACAGCGAAATTCAGTACGGATTTTGCGACTGCTATCCCTTTAATACGATAACATGCAAAGTCTTTA
Source organism: Schistocerca nitens (assembly GCF_023898315.1). NCBI lineage: Eukaryota > Metazoa > Arthropoda > Insecta > Orthoptera > Acrididae > Schistocerca > Schistocerca nitens. Next base: position 368,147,264 of record NC_064618.1, read on the forward strand.
CTTTAAGAAAAATGGATGCAACCTTCTTTAATGGTCCAAGATAATTAGAAAACTCTTACATCTAGTAGTGTAACACAATCAATCCTACATGAGAGCCAGTCGGAATTCATAAGTCAATATAGTGATCGCATATCATGGAAATAACTAGCCCATATGATACGAGTGATACATGTTCATATCACCAAGGCTGACTGATAACCCGTACAAGACTAGTACCACACTAAGGTTATCTGTTTTCCGTCTACCCGCTTAGGGTGTGCTTTTGTGATAACTTCGGCGACGTTCATCATAATTATCTAATTCATTTACCTCTATCGCGTTAATTTTTACAAACTAAATTGCAATTACAAAGCGTCAGCACGGGTAAAGATTTAGGCACTGTTAGACTGATTTTTCTAATAAGGCAAACATTAAATATTATTACTGGACGTCATGCTTCTTGTCGTCAATTCTGGTACGGAATTTCCTCCGATCTGCCGTCGTTCAAAGACGAAGTAATCCACTGTCAGAGCTTTCTCAGACTCTGTGTCTAGGTGTCGTGATCATCTGCCATTTGTGGAGTGGATAGACGGTTTCTGTCGGTACGCACAGCTTTTGAGTCGTCATCAGTCTTCTAACTGGTTTGACGCGGCCCGCCACGAATTTCTCTCCTGCGCCAACCTCTTCATTTCAGAGTAGTACTTGCAACCTACGTCCTCAGTTATTTGCTGAATATATTCCAATCTCTGTCTTCCTCTACAGTTTTTGCCCTCTACAGCTCCCTCTAGTACCATGGAAGTCGTTCCCTAATGTGTTAAGAGCTGTCCTGTCATCCTGCCCCTTCTCCTTCTCAGTGTCTTCCACATATTCCTTTCCTCTCCGATTCAGCGCAGAACCTGCTCATTGCTTACATTATCAGTCCACCTAATTTTCATCATTCGTCTGTAGCATCACATCTCAAATGCTTCGATTCTCTTCTGTTCCGGTTTTCCCACAGTCCTTGTTTCACTACCATACAATGCTGTACAGTAGCTAAAGCAGCGAATACAGTTCCATGCTAGCAGATGGTTACTCGCATGTTTCATGAACACCACAGTCTCTATATTGCCTGGATTGAGAACTCTGGTCCCTGGCATTGAACTGTACATTCTCGTCGCTGGCACTGAACTGTAGATCCTTGTCGTCTGCATCGTCTGCCATATTTTTATTAGGAAAAGGTTTTATAGGTCGTTAAGGATTATTTACTTGTTTCTGGTTTCAAATTTTATGTCAGTGAGTGTACCAGTGCTTTGAAGGGAACGAACAGGTCAGGGCAGGCTTCCAATACTTCCTTAGAAGACGTCCACATAAGGGATTAATTCCTTCATTCACATGAGCTAATAATTTTCTTATATCTCTCGTGGCTATGTCCTGCAAATAGTAACAGAAAATTACTTCGTTGAATTAAAACTGCGAGGTCATTTTTACTGTGTATTTCCCGCAGAAAAACTGACAATTAGTTGCAAAACTATTCATAAAATTTGTTATTTGTTACCTTGCACATGTATAGCTCTTGTCGAAATAGATTTTATATTTTACTCACAAGGGAACCTCCTCATCGCATCCCCCTCAGATTTAGAGCTAAGATGGCCCAGTACTAGCGCGTCAACGGTCCAAGCACAAGATGTGCAACATGGTGCGTATTTGAATAGCCATAGGTCGTGGATGTGTGGTCGCAGTGTTGGACTGCGAAACTCGTGTCCTATTATTTTTTTTCCATAAAATAATGAAATGTCCATCCTGTCACTGACGTGTCTGTTCGCTATATTCATATTTGTGTCTCTGTCGTCGTGTCTGCTACAGCGACATGTAACGAAGCGACCTCCAGACACAGTTGCCCCTATTTGTTCCACACAAGTAAACCATGTTATGACTTTTGCGTTCCGTTTTGGAAGTTTTGAGTCTTGAATTCCTTTGCTGGAACATAGTTCACACCTGTTTATTGCCGAACGCAGTGGCCGAGCGGTTCTAGGCGCTTCAGTCCAGAACCGCGCGACTGCTACGGTCGCAGGTTCGAATCCTGCCTCGGGCATGGATGTGTCTGATGTCTTTAGGTTAGTTAGGTTTAAGTAGTTCAATGTTCTAGGGGACTGATGACCTCAGATGTTAAGTCCCATAGTGCTCAGAGCCATTAGAACCATTTGAACCCGTTTATTTGTTGTTTTCATTTCTGTGAGAGGGCTATGCGGTATCTCGCCTGCTCTCACTATTCATCATATTTATCTACGATTGTAATATATTCTTACTACATGACTCATATTCTATAACTAGTGTGCAGTATGACAACTGCCGAGAATACAAAATGGGAACAAACACGTCAATGACCGGACGGACAATTCATAAACTTGGGAAAAATGAAAAACAGGGCACGAGGGAGATCTGAGCAAGGATCTCCTGCTTTGCAGTCCAACACCATGACCACACAACGATTACGCCAGCGTTCTTGAAATTCACTCGATGTTGCACAACTTGAGCTTGGACAGTTCATTGTTCCTGTTTTGCTTCTTTCTTCACAGTTCAGTACACCTCCTTCTTGTTTTCATGCTTGATCCGTGCACAGATTTTGATGGGACATCCATTAGGCCATTTTACCACTAAATCTGAGGGGGGTGCGATGGGGAGTTTCCCTTGTCAGAAGCACTGACTATCTTCCTGAGAGCTCTGCGTTTAAAATCGTGTTACGAGAATTACACTGTCGCATTTCCAGGACGTCTGTCTTTGACAGTGGGTGGCAACTTAAATGCTGGCAGGTAAAGCAATACTTCATATACCTCGTACGTCAAAATGTACGAGAATTTCGCTTTAGACTGAGAAGTGGTTGTACGTGAGCATTTTAATATAGCTTATACTTAACGAATACTTGCTTAGTTCATTCGTAATTTTTACCATCAGTGGCAGTATTCTGAGCAAACGATGTGAACTTTGTTCATGATGCCTTTTCATTGTTTACGACACCTGAGTTTGCGCTTCACCCGAACTTCAAGGTTTGGCTAATATAGTACCAGATTCACCAATTTCTGCTGCATCTTATGGCGTTGTACTGTACGATGACAGAATGTATAAGGAATTCACAAGTGAAGAAAAGTAGAATTAATTTTGTATCTTGCCAAATCCCGGATCACACTATAGTTTCGACACGATAAATTTTAACTGTTACCGTCCTTTAAATTTTTTCTGCTCTTCTCCAGAAATCTGGAACGATCGACATAATTAACACAAGCTCGTAGAGGATTCGGAAGTATAATCTTTTGCGTTGTAGTGACACATCGTGGCCTCATATTGTAGTTTACCAAGAAACGACGTACGAAGGAGTTTGGTCGGAACGCTACGACAACTTCGGTTCGACATTCTTTTTAGGTAGAAGTCAGTATAGCTGGTAACAGAGTACTTTTCACATAGTCCCCAGACGATCAGGAAGCGTGGAAACTTTTTAGCAGCAGGCTCGATGGTTTTACGAATTAGGTCTGCACACACTGACGACTCTAAGCAGTCAGAGATAGCTGGCTGGCCGACCATGTTCCCTGGCGCTGTTATCAGGGTTGATCTGCCAAATTAGTTTATAGTCTTCCGTGGAGAGCTTGACGCTATCTTTAAAGCGCTAGCGCGAATGAGAACAGATCGAAATAAGAGCTGCCTCATATGATGAGATTTCCTTATTGCCTTTGAGAATATTCAGCATACGAACCTAGTGAACAAAATTATCAAGACAACCTTCTCCTTTCACGGCGTCAATAGAAAGAGATTCATCCTCCTGACAATGACGCAAGTTAATAACGCAGCCAGGATCGCGATGAGGGACATGAAGCAATGTAGTATGCCGTTCAGTTGCTTGTTATCGCCTTAGAAGAAAGCTTGTGAGCCAGTGGGAGGGCGACTGGCTGGAGACACAATCCAAAAAACTATGTCAGTTGAAGCCTGCTACACAGTAATGGTGGACACCATTCCAATCACTCAGATGAGAGAGCAGTGGCCCTAACAAGACTAACAGCGCCAACGCTTGCACACTAAAGCTCCGTAACGCACGTCGGCGCGACTGCGTGATGTTAAGCAGTCGTACGCGGACATCACGACGTGACAGTTGCGTGGATACCGGTACGTATAAACAGTTCGACTTGCTGAGCTTGTTTAAGTGTAAAACTTTTATCTGGGTCTTAATACAGGGTGTCCAGAAAAGGACTCCCTGATTTCAAAATTAAATATCTCGAACACAAAGATCGATAGAGGACTGCAGTAAACGATATGTTTATTGTGAAAGCTGTAAGAAGTTTATACAGCAGTTTGAAATAATAGTTACAAAAGCTGCTAACAGATGGCGCTGTAATCGCCATACGTAATGCCTAGTATAAATAGTGATCCGAAGCCCAGAGCGATCAGTTCCACTACTGAAACGTGAAAGGAGGTTAGCGTACCGAAGGAAGAGATTAAAACCATGTACTCCATTGAACAACGCTTTTTTCTGGTGCTAGAGTACCACAGGTTAGAAGAGAGTCCTACGGCAACAAGGCGAATTTTTCAAGCACGATTTAATGTTCCAAAAGGACCCGATGCGAAAACCATTCGTACGCTCTTCGCAAAATTTCAACGAACAGGCAGCGTAACTGATGATCTAGTGCGGCATGTTGGCCGCAAGCAAACCGCAGTTACGCCTGAAAATATCGCCACAGTTTCGGGAATTATTCAGCGAAATCCAATGTCATCCGTCCGTAGAATTGCATCTGAGACTGGTTTGAAGCGTTCCAGCACGCAGAAAATATTGAGAAAGAGCCTACACATGTTTCCATTCAAAATTCAAACGCACCAGACCATACCCGTACGAGCTGTGCAACAAAGGGTTGCCTTTGCTAATCGGATGCTCACAATGATTGATAGTGAAGGATTTGATGTTGGCTGCATCTGGTTTACAGATGAAACACACTTCCATCTGAATGGATACGTGAATAAGCAGAACTGGCGATTTTGGGGTTCCGAAAAGCCATATTGGTGTGAAGCGGAACCCCTGTATTCTCCTAAAGTTACTGTGTGGGCTGCAGTATGCAGCAGAGGCATTACTGGCCCTTTTTTCATTCGAGAAACGGTCACTGGTGCACGTTACGTTGCAATTTTGGAACAATTTGTCGCCACACAGCAAGCGTTAGAGGATCGACCAGGTACTGAATGGTTTATGCAAGATGGAGCCCGATCACATCGGACCGAACAAGTGTTTCGCTTTCTTGAGGAATACTTCGGGAATCGAGTCATTGCTTCGGAATATCCCAAATTTACTGGTGCAGGCATGGATTGGCCTCCATATTCGCCGGATTTGACTCCCTGTGACTTTTTTTTGTGGGGCACAGTGAAAGACATGGTCTACCCGAAGCATCCTGCCACGCTGGACGAGCTTGAATCGGCGATCTCTGCGGCATGTGAAACCATTTCGGTTGAGACACTGCGAAATGTGATGGCGAATTTCATTCTTCGTTTGCGCCACCTCTGTAGTGCCAATGGTGAACATTTTGAAAACATTGTGATGTGATTGTTTGCAAAGATTGTTTTCATACGATTATATCACTTATGTATGCTAATACAGGGTGTTTGAAAAATGACCGGTATATTTGAAACGGCAATAAAAACTAAACGAGCAGCGATAGAAATACACCGTTTGTTGCAATATGCTTGGGACAACAGTACATTTTCAGGCAGACAAACTTTCGAAATTACAGTAGTTACAATTTTCAACAACAGATGGCGCTGCGGTCTGGGAAACTCTATAGTACGATATTTTCCACATATCCACCATGCGTAGCAATAATATGGCGTAGTCTCTGAATGAAATTACCCGAAACCTTTGACAACGTGTCTGGCGGAATGGCTTCACATTCAGATGAGATGTACTGCTTCAGCTGTTCAATTGTTTCTGGATTCTGGCGGTACACCTGGTCTTTCAAGTGTCCCCACAGAAAGAAGTCACAGGGGTTCATGTCTGGCGAATAGGGAGGCCAATCCACGCCGCCTCCTGTATGTTTCGGATAGCCCAAAGCAATCACACGATCATCGAAATATTCATTCAGGAAATTAAAGACGTCGGCCGTGCGAAGTGGCCGGGCACCATCTTGCATAAACCACGAGGTGTTCGCAGTGTCGTCTAAGGCAGTTTGTACCGCCACACATTCACGAAGAATGTCCAGATAGCGTGATGCAGTAATCGTTTCGGATCTGAAAAATGGGCCAATGATTCCTTTGGAAGAAATGGCAGCCCAGACCAGTACTTTTTGAGGATGCAGGGACGATGGGACTACAACATGGGGCTTTTCGGTTCCCCATATGCGCCAGTTCTGTTTATTGACGAAGCCGTCCAGGTAAAAATAAGCTTCGTCAGTAAACCAAATGCTGCCCACATGCATATCGCCGTCATCAATCCTGTGCACTATATCGTTAGCGAATGAGGGGTTGCTGCGTTTGAATTTTGTATGGATAGAGGTGTAAACTCTGGCGCATGAGACGATACGTGGACGTTGGCGTCATTTGGACCGGAGCTGCAACACGGCGAACGGAAACCCGAGGCCGCTGTTGGATCACCTGCTGCACTAGCTGCGCGTTGCCCTCTGTGGTTGCCGTACGCGGTCGCCCTACCTTTCCAGGACGTTCTTCCGTCACGTTCCCAGTCCGTTGAAATTTTTCAAACAGATCCTTTATTGTATCGCTTTTCGGTCCTTTGGTTACATTAAACCTCCGTTGAAAACTTCGTCTTGTTGCAACAACACTGTGTTCTAGGCGGTGGAATTCCAACACCAGAAAAATCCTCTGTTCTAAGGAATAAACCATGTTGTCTACAGCACACGTGCACGTTGTGAACAGCACACGCTTACAGCACAATGACGACGTACAGAATGGCACACCCACAGACTGCGTTGTCTTCTATACCTTTCACATAACTTGCAGCGCCATCTGTTGTTGAAAATTGTAACTACTGTAATTTCGAAAGTTTGTCCGCCTGAAAATGTACTGTTGTCCCAAGCATATTGCAACAAACGGTGTATTTCTATCGCTGCTCGTTTAGTTTTTATTGCCGTTTCAAATATACCGGTCATTTTTGAAACACCCTGTATGAGCTGTACAGCGTACAGCGCCATCTGTTAGCAGCTTTTGTAACTATTATTTCAAACTGCTGTATAAACTTCTTACAGCTTTCACAATAAACATAGTTTACTGCATTCCTTTATCGATCTTTGTTTTCGAGATATTTAATTTTGAAATCAGGGAGCCCTTTTCTGGACACCCTGTAGCTTCTGATCATGTTTACAACATTAGGAGACAAAACGTTAGACACAGAAATAAGCCTTAGACAATGACCTAATCCCCATAAAACAAAATTCACCAAGGGTCCAATATTTAAGTTTTTGTTATCAAGTTTTCTCAATAGAGTTCATACTGGAAGATATCGCAGTCCGTCTGTTTAAGGGTTTCCATGTGATCTGGTCTACTTTCCTTCCACGGATTAGAAGTTCCGAAGGGTTTATCCAGGTGAACAGCTGTGCAATCCTAACTGCTTAAGGTTCTTCTATGGACTTATTTTATCCTGACGGTAAATTAAGGAAACCGCAGTTTGATATTAAGCCACTTGTCGGTAATTTACAATCGTGCTTCGGTTTCTTCAATTTTTCTTCTTTCTCCAACATCAGCTGTCTCCCGCCGAATATCCTGAGGCTGCAAGACAGGCCACCTTTAACGAAGCTGTTGGCTCTGGTACACGAAGCATCCAGTCTTGAAGTTTCACAAACGAATACACACACTTACTTGAGTGAGCTGAATGATCCCTATCAAACTGAGGTCGCACTGCAGGCCAATGGAAAGTGGCTTTCGTAGAGCGCTTGTACAGTGGGCAACGCGGAGGTTGGCTGCACTTACCTTAGGACGATAACTTTGAAGACCGGTCCGGGGAGCCCCTTGATGATGGCGGACGCGTTCAGATGGCAGCGACCCTGGAGTACGACGCCATTCACCTGCAACACAGAGTAAGGTACGTCTGTGAAAATCGCTTCCACCAGGCACGTGATTGCTCGTGGCGTCAGCATCGCGTGGGCGAAGGAGGGGTGGGAGGGGTAGAAGCGGGAGGGAAGTAGGTCGCCTCCTAATGATCAAGTGCTTTCCTCCTCCATAGGTCTGCAAACTGAAGAACTAACAGGTTAATTCCCTACTCAGGCCACGCCAATAAGTCACAAGAAGCTACTACAGGGTGTTTAACAAACTTATAACGACCCTCCACAGTGCACCTTATGAAGCACTGGCGACGCATTGTGAAGCCATGCCCGAGGGTGCTTATTACCCATAAAATACATTAACACCAAATGGGATACGGATACTTTCTAATAATGCTAAAGTTAGTAACACATGTGCGCAGAATCTATGTCAATCTCTGCACACTGCTCTACATTGCTAGAGGGGAAATTGGTTGTTAGTCATTCTCACGACAGCTGTAGTTTTCATCGGGGAAAGGCAATTTCCCTCCACCGCAGCGCTGCTCGATTTTCGGCTTACAGACAAACTATACCTCCCTGCCCATTACCCCCTTCTCGCAGAACTCTTACCGACAGAACAGACTCCACTCTTATCTGTAGCTGTGCAAGATAGCGAGAGGAATGTGCTCGTCTCACCTCCACTTGGTTTTTCCGGTTGAGCACCCATAGCGCGAAAAGCCCGCTCGAACTAGGTCCACAGATTCGAGATTGGGTGAAATCCGGGGAGTATGGTGGCCAGGGAAGTAAAGTAAATTCATCCTGAAGCTCTTCGAACCACGCACGCACATTGCGAGCTGTGTGACACGTTTCATTGTCCTGCTACAATACATAAATGTCGTGTGGCTAGGGCCTCCCATCGAGCAGACCGTCGGGTGAATGTTTTTCGATTTGACGCCACTTCGGCGACTTGCGCGTCGATGGGGATGAAATGATGATGATTTGGACAACACAACATCCAGTCCCTAAGCGGGGAAAATCTCCGACCCAGCCGGGAATCGAACCCGGGCCCCTATGATTGACATTCTGTCGCGCTGACCACTCAGCTACCGGGGGTCCGACATTGTCCTGCTGGTAGATGCCATCATGCTGAGCAAAAAAAGTTTACATGTAGGGGTGAACATGGTCCCCAAAGATAAATGCATACTTATCTTGATCCACTGTGGCTGCCAGAATGAGATCACAGAAGGAATGCCACGAAAACATTCCCCAGATCATAACGCGTCCACCTGGTGGCAGGGTGTTTGCTTTTCAGACATTTCAGGCCCTACACGTCGTGTGTCCAATGGAGCATAAGACGTGATTCGTCTGAAAAGGCTGTCTTTCGCCACTCAGTGGACGTCAAGCAACGGTATTAGCGTGCAAATTCCAGCCTTTGTCGCCGTTGAATAGCAGTCAGCAAGAGTGCATGAACCAGCTACCTGCTGCGAAGGCCCATAGGTAGCAACGTTCGCGGAACGGTCGTTGAGGGGACTCTGCTGCTAGCACCTTGGTTCATCTGGGTGATCAACTGCTAAACAACTGTACGTCCATTCGCCCACACACATCACCCCAGCCGTTGTTCACCCCTGTCATTTGTGGCCCGTGGTGCTCAGTTGCCTCAGTGCAGGTTTTAGATAGCGCCGTTTTGTCACGCACGGTATACTTTAACCCCGCGGCATGTGAACAATTTACAAAATCAGCCGTTTCGGAAATGCTTCCACCCTCGGCCTGAAAGCCAGTAATCATGCCCTTTTGGACGTCAGATAAGTCGCTCAAGTTCCGTATTACAACGACAGCACTGCTTTCCGTATCTCCCCGACACGCTTTATAAATCCTCCACTGCTAGTGCTGCCAGCTGTCGTCTGTTATTGCACGTTGACGTCGAACATGGACGGATGTCACATTAATGTAACTGGATCGTGTAAAAGACAGCTTTACGTATCGGTTGGACTTCTGATTGAAGCCAGTTTGTCGCAGCAACCGATCGAGAACAGTCGACGCATTCCGGCGGATTCAGTTCTGAACGGAAACACAAGATAGATTTGTCAATGTTAAATCACTATTGTTGCCTACACTCTGTTACCGCCGTCGTCACTGTTATTGCCGTTCCTACATTTGCTTTTTATTGAGTTTCAATAAATAGCTTTTAGTTTCGTTTTCGTCCATGTTTATCAGTAGGTATTTTGTTAATAGTGGTCTTTGTGCGTTGCTCAGTGGCGCAGGAATGGAAGAAAACATACGACTGATTAAAAAGTTGTCATCACGATAAATTATTTGCGGTCTATAGTATCTGCAAGAATGATTTATATGTATCAATTAAAGAAATTCAAAGAAAATTAATGAGTGATGACAAATATTACTTACAAAATAAAGGTCCCGACAAGTGACAGTATATGCTTAAGAATAAAGAGATAAAGTCACTAAGCTAATAAAAAAACTGTATCATATGCGCTTTCTGTTCACGTAACCTCAGCACTTACCGAAATAGAATTATCGCTGATGGGTGCAAATCATCGCGCAGACTGAGACAGAGCTTCAATAAATTTAAATAAAAATGTAACTGTTCAATATTCAAACATAAATTTTCAATCTAGCACCAGTTATTAAACATCTAATGCCGACTAAACATTTAATGCCGAAAACAAAACAAAATTCGTATTTAAGTGAATAAGTACATAAATTTTGAATAAACTTGATTTTTTGAAATATACTTTATTTACCTCTCCTTGGAATAAAACACTGTACGTTATTTGGCTCTCAAAAAGTTGGCAAATCTAGCTGAACAATGACTAGACGCTGCAGAAGCACCGAGACGACACCCGAGGACGAACGTTACGGAGTTCCTTTGAGTGAAGGAGAGCGTTATCATCGTAAGGATATCCCTGCCGGGAGGCAGTTGCCAGTAATCCTTTTTTATCCGTACGGTTCCCGCAGAACTCGCCCCAAAAGTTGTCCTAGTTTGCATTTCGGAACGGCCATTTACGGTTGCAATACAGTGTGATTTTTTCCACCGTGTACAAACTCTAGGGATTGATCGATGAGAGGACACGGAACAAAAAAGGTCTAATGAACTTATGTCGGGAAGGGATAGTTTCTATCAAGAGACCATTTGTCCATTCATACATTGTTACAGAGAGTGCGGTCTAATAGCGCTGTCCCATGCAGCCACAGTTACGGTATGTGCTGAGAACGGTTTCCACGTGCATCAACGCATGCTTGTGCGCGCTGTAGCATGTTCTGTTTCACACTTTCACATCAGCCAGGTGCCTCCGAACAGTGTCAAAGGTAGCACGAATACGCTGCTCCAGTGTCTCCACATCTGGAATGGGCTCTGCATACACGGTACTTTTGAGATGGCCGCATAACCAGACATCGTGTGGGTTGAGATCCGGTGAACGACGACACCATGCAACTGGACGCCTCGTCCGATCCATCGACCAGGGAAGACACGACTGAGATGCTTCCGGACGTTAACGGCGAGTGGGATAGGGGGGGGGGGGGGAAGAGGAGGGAGGGTGGAGCACCGTCACGTAGCAGCCTCATAACCCTTCGAATCGTCAATGGCACTTCTTCCAGCAGGGAAGGCAAAGTCACCCGCAAGAAACGCCGATAATTCCGGCCTGTTAGGCGGAGTGGAAGGAAGACTGGTCTCATAATACGGTCGCCAGTTATCCCGGCCCACGCATTCCGGCTGCACCGATGCTGATGGTTCGCCGTCAGCATTCCATGGGGGCTATCCCATAGATCATTGTCATGAAAGTTGAAGATACCACTCCGCGTAAAGGTGAATCTGTGAATGCGATGGATAGCACAAATCCAGGGTAAGAAACCAGTGACAAAATTGCTCCTGATGTGGAAAGTGTGTCGCTAGTAAGCCATGCACACTCTGTAAGTGATAGAGATAATAGCAGTTGTCATGCAGAATGATCCACGCGGTCGTCTGGCGGGCCAACTGCCTGGTACTGACACGGCGGTCGCTTTACACAGAGTTAATCACATTTTCCTCCAGGTCTGGTGTCCGAACATTTCGGATACGTCCTTCATGATTTCCTGCTTCCAGAAACGAACCCGTCTCAGACAAACGGCGAAACAATGTTACAAACATTGAATGCTGTTGTCCTTGTCGGCGAGGATAGGTCTCTCCATACAACCTTCCCGCCCTCTGCCCGTTGCCATTTGTCTTCCCATAAGTAAACACCATGTCGGTAAGCTCTCTATTCGAATACGGAACCATTGTGTACAACAGCGCATCACATCCACTACACGATGAGACAGCAAGAGAAGTGATGATGATGATGGTGTTTGATTTGTGGGGCGCTCTACTACGCGGTCATCAACATCCGTGCAGAGTCCTTTTTTTTTTACATAGTGCAATTTTTAGGCAGTCCAATTTTGCCACTGTCACGAGTGATGATGTTGATGATGAAATGGTGAGGACAACAGAAACACCCAGTCCAGCAAGAGAAGTGAATCAGACACAATATTACCAATTATTATGGCAGGAGAGAGAGCTAGGGCACGACGCATGAGAAACAGTGACACCATCTAGGAGGAAACCAAGCATACTGTAACTTAGGCTGCATGGTACAGAGTGTATTAGACCGCAGTCTCTGCAACAAAGTATGATTGAATAAATGGTTTCTAGCTTGGAAACCATGCATTTCCGGACGTTCTGTATCCTCTCACCGATCAATCCCTAGAGTCTGTACACGGTGGAAAAGATCACCCTGTCAGAAATAGTGGCAACTACGAGAACATACCGAGCCGGCCCACATCCTGCAGGTACACGTCGAGCTGCCACCGCCTACAGACTAGGTACCCGTAATAAGCCATCAAATGAAAATGTAGGTTCTCATAGCTCGAATTTCTCTCTGCCGACCAGCCTATAGCGCCTTTCGAAACGTCAAAGAGTATTTTTCTTGTTACTTCCTTCTATGGGTGGCCTTTGTTAATCAGTGAAAAATGGCGGGACTTGGATCTCCGTAGGTTGTGTGATCACAATGGACGGCAGTGCATGCTCTGCAACGTGCTCTCATGCTAGGCACAAGGATAGTAAAGAGTTCTTGTGGTTGGACGTTCCAGTCCTCCACCAGCGCGGCTCTCAATCGTTGGATGGTCGCTGGTCCATGTGTATGTGATGTAATACATCTCTTCAACGCATCCCAGACGCGCTCGATGCGATTTAAGTAGGGGAAACGGGCACACCAGTCCACTAACCGAATATCCTCACCCTCCAGGAGCTGCTCAACCTGCGCTGTTCGATACAGTTGTGCACTGTCATCAATAAAAATTAAATCACGGTCGAATTCACCCCTGGAAAGATGCGCACTGAGGAGGAGTACAGTGGCAGAATAGTGTGACCAGTGAGTGTACCACATTCAACGATTTGGTGGTAAGTACGCTCATGAAACATTGTGCCTGCCCACACCATAGCACCTGAATCACCAAAACTATCATGTTTGACAAGTTCCTGAGTGCATTACGTACCATCGTAAGACGAGAGCTGGGAGCACGCAACGCACCAGAAACATTATCTAACGTGATCGTTTCGGTGGTTCACGTGTTCGTCTCATTGCGTATTTCTTTGAGTTACCTTTCGTACATACGGTACCGGTTCTTTCTATTTATGGTCCAAGCTATGTTACTTGGTAGTAACACATCATGCGATAGTTACATCCGTCCTCAAAGCTTTGCACACCAGTGTATTTCAATATCGAATCGATGATGTATGTGGTGAAGTCTTTCCTGTGCATCTACGTCCCCAAGATATTCCATGATTAGTCAATTCAACAGCTGACTGCTTGATTCATGCCTTGTCATTTCGAGAGCTGATGGCCAGGTTAGTTGTACTGTAGAGGATGATTTGTTTTCCAGCACAAAATTCTAAAACCGCCATCTTCAGAACATACGCTGTTTGAAATTTCGTGATTAAATCTGCCAGGTGGACAGGAATTCTAACCTGGAATGCTGCGTATAAAAGAAATTTCTTTATTACTGCAGTGAGTGCTAGCTGTCAGTTTTAAAACATGGCCAAATTATCGTAAAAATCAATACCCCTTTTCCACAAGAGATCTTGTGAAACTCGCACAGGTTGATGCCGTATTGAGATTTTCGAAAGGCAACTCATACAGATCCGCACTGCTGTTTAGTAAACAAAGTACGAAGTTACCGAGTATCGGATCAGAATTGTGACTGGATTAATGATGCATATCAGACAGAACTCAGCATTTCGTTCTTAAAGGGGCGAAACAAACAGATGTACAAGTAATTTTGGAGTACCCACGGGAGTGTTCTTGGGATAGTACATTTATAATGTACAGGGTGAAGCGGAACTCCACCGACCAACTTTCAAAGGTTATTCGGTGATTCCTTCTGGTTATTTTGCGGGGTGGACACTTTTCAATAATATCGAAATATATTGTGTCGATGTTTTTAAAAATATCGATACAATGGGGACAAAAATATCGATGTTTTAAAACACGGATATTTTAGGTCCATCCTTACGCGAGAGATGTCTTGGGAATGAAATGCTTGTAATATGTGTTCTGCGCATGAAATATACAGGGTGTTACAAAAAGGGACGGCCAAACTTTCAGGAAACATTCCTCACACACAAATAAAGAAAAGATGTTATGTGGACATGTGTCCGGAAACGCTTAATTTCCATGTTAGAGCTCATTTTAGTTTCGTCAGTATGTACTGTACTTCCTCAATTCACCGCCAGTTGGCCCAATTGAAGGAAGGTAATGTTGACTTCAGTGCTTGTGTTGACATGCGACTCATTGCTCTACAGTACTAGCATCAAGCACATCAGTATGTAGCATCAACAGGTTAGTGTTCATCACGAACGTGGTTTTGCAGTCAGTGCAATGTTTACAAATGCGGAGTTGGCAGATGCCCATTTGATGTATGGATTAGCACGGGGCAATAGCCGTGGCGCGGTACGTTTGTATCGAGACAGATTTCCAGAACGAAGGAGTCCCGACAGGAAGACGTTCGAAGCAATTTGATCGGCGTCTTAGGGAGCACGGAACATTCCAGCCTATGACTCGCGACTGGGGAAGACCTAGAACGACGAGGACACCTGCAATGGACGAGGCAATTCTTCGTGCAGTTGACGATAACCCTAATGTCAGCGTCAGAGAAGTTGCTGCTGTACAAGGTAACGTTGACCACGTCACTGTATGAAGAGTGCTACGGGAGAACCAGTTGATTCCGTACCATGTACAGCGTGTGCAGGCACTATCAGCAGCTGATTGGCCTCCACGGGTACAATTCTGCGAATGGTTCATCCAACAATGTGTCAGTCCTCATTTCAGTGCAAATGTTCTCCTTACGGATGAGGTTTCATTCCAACGTGATCTAATTGTAAATTTTCACAATCAACATGTGTGGGCTGACGAGAATCCACACGCAATTGTGCAATCACGTCATCAACACAGATTTTCTGTGAACGTTTGGGCAGGCATTGTTGGTGATGTCTTGATTGGGCCCCATGTTCTTTCACCTACGCTCAATGGAGCACGTTATCATGATTTCATACGGGATACTCTACCTGTGCTGCCAGAACATGTGCCTTTACAAGTACGACACGACATGTGGTTCATGCACGATGGAGCTCCTACACATTTCAGTCGAAGTGTTCGTACGCTTCTCAACAACAGAGTCGGTGACCGATGGATTGGTAGAGGCGGACCAATTCCATGGCCTCCACGCTCTCCTGACCTCAACCCTCTTGACTTTCATTTATGGGAGCATTTGAAAGCTCTTGTCTACGCAACCCCGGTACCAAATGTAGAGACTCTTCGTGCTCGTATTGTGGACGGCTGTGATACAATACGCCATTCTCCAGGGCTGCATCAGCGCAACAGGGATTCCATGCGACGGAGGGTAGATGCATGTATCCTCGCTAACGGAGGACATTTTGAACATTTCCTGTAACAAAGTGTTTGAAGTGACGCTGGTACGTTCTGTTGTTGTGTGTTTCCATTCCATGATTAATGTCATTTGAAGAGAAGTAATAAAATGAGCTCTATCATGGAAAGTAAGCGTTTCCGGACACATGTCCACATAACATATTTTCTTTCTTTGTGTGTGAGGAATGTTTCCTGAAAGTTTGGCCGTACCTTTTTGTAACACCCTGTATAGTACTGACCATAAATATTTCAGACAACAAGAGTCCATTTCCCACTAAATACCAGTGTAGTAATATGTATGACTACTGGGCCGAGTCTACGTTATTTCAACAGTGCGATTACCTTTTCTTGATGAAGGCACTCGGGGGTAAGCAGAACGCACATTCTGCCTCGGAGCTGAGAGCAGGGCGTGGTAATTAGCATCATTCTCAAACAGTGCTGTCACCAAATGTTTTGCACCTCCTATCTATCACTTACAATGATAGAAAAGACACACGGAGGAAACAAACTTTGATGAAAATGCAGTATGGATACATTCATGTTCAAATCCGGTGCTCATGTGTATTACTGAATATAAAATTAAATTAAGCCCATTGTTAAGACATTTACTGTTAGATTGTAAAGATTGATAGTAACTGGAATGGGCAAGACATAAGCCAAAGAGAACTATACTGCCTATGAGTCAAGAAAAGAAAGACAAGTAAAAGTATCACTTTCCTCCTCAATCTTTAATATCGATTAATTGATTTATCGATAATCTATATTTCGACAAGAAATAACGATACTATTATTAGAGAATCACATTTTCATACATCGACCTTTTTTTGCCCATCCCTGGTATTTAGGTGTAAGGGACCCACATTTTACGGCGTTACAAAAAAAAAGGTTCAAATGGCTCTGAGCACTATGGGACTTAACATCTGCGGTCATCAGTCCCCTAGAACTTAGAACTACTTAAACCTAACTAACCTACGGACATCACTCACATCCATGCCCGGGTACGGCGTTACAGTTAATGCATTTCGTCTGATTTCTTGCCGTCAATTAGATGATTTATATGCGCATTGCACTGAAAACAATGCGAAATACAGGACAAATGTCGACGGTATGCGCCGTGTGTCTTATTTAGAATCAAACTTGTTCCATTTAGTCATGGTATTTGCTGTTGATAACACAACTTTACTTTTCGCTCTTAAGCTTGCGTTCAGTACTGCTCGATGCTGTCTCGCGTCTATTATCCAGCAAAATCAGCTGTACATTACCAGTGCTAGCCAAATGACCAAGACAACTTCACATAAATTAAAGTTCACAGGGAAGATTACCAACAGTCGCTCTTTCCACGCAACATTCGTGAGAGAAGAAGCAGTCGGGGGAAATGATATTGGTAGGAAAAGTACTCCCTCCCACACATACCGTTACGTTGGTTGTGGAGTAGACGTGTAGATGAGTCGGCCTGGCAGTGAGATAATGTGTCTTTTTAAGGCAGGCTTCACCAAGGATTTCCCAGTGCATGTTAATTTGAGGTTTGCTGCATGCCGTCTTCGTGATGTTGCTGCATTAACGGCCAGAATTATAAAGAGAAAACTAAACTCTGACGAGTGCTTCCGTTATGGCGTCTTGGACAGCTAAAAGATGAAGGTATTGTATGCGCGTACGCGGATCGCCGGCGACAGCGCCGCAGCGGCCGTATTCAAAAACGATACTTACTGTAGTTGAAAAATACGCCTCAAATTCATTATCACTATGTGTAAATAGCTTCCTGTCCCGATTTTCAATTTACCGAGAAATATTCAGTCTTTCACGCAGATCTTCATTTTGTAACTGCAATTATTGCCGGCCGGAGTGGCCGAGCGGTTCTAGGCGCTTCAGTCCGGAACCGAGCGACTGCTACGGTCGCAGGTTCGAATCCTGCCTCGGGCACTGATGTGTGTGATGTCCTTAGGTTAGTTAGGTTTCAGTAGTTCTAAGTTCTAGGGGACTGATGACCTCAGAAGTTAAGTCCCATAGCCATTTGACCATTTTTGAACTGCAATTATTATTTCACGGTACTTGAATGTATCTATTTGAGAAAGGTACAGGCAGAAAGACGTTTTAAAAACTCGCATTATTCTACATTTTCCGCAGAAAAGGTTCATAGCCCATGAGTGTTGTTGAACAATATGGACCAAAACTTCGAAACCAAAGTTTCAGTAATATCATGCTATCTCTGAGCTAGGCTAAAACTTCACGCCTTCTCCTCCTAAGTTTTTGACTCTGCAGTTTGTAACACCATAATGCTGAAAAATAATATGTGATCTTATCTCGTTATTAGTTTTCAGTGAAGAGATCTAATATATTCCAAATTAGAAGAAATTTGTGTTAAACAGTCATTTGTACGATTAAACAAGTGTTCATGATCCAGCCGGTGGATGTATTGTTCAAACGTAAAATCTGTATTTCGTGATAGTAAACAAAAAAGAGAGAGAGAGGGAGAGGGAGAGAGGGAGAGAGAGAGAAGATTACATCTGTAAAATAAAGTACGTGTATTTTCCCATATACACTCCTGGAAATGGAAAAAAGAACACATTGACACCGGTGTGTCAGACCCACCATACTTGCTCCGGACACTGCGAGAGGGCTGTACAAGCAATGATCACACGCACGGCACAGCGGACACACCAGGAACCGCGGTGTTGGCCGTCGAATGGCGCTAGCTGCGCAGCATTTGTGCACCGCCGCCGTCAGTGTCAGCCAGTTTGCCGTGGCATACGGAGCTCCATCGCAGTATTTAACACTGGTAGCATGCCGCGACAGCGTGGACGTGAACCGTATGTGCAGTTGACGGACTTTGAGCGAGGGCGTATAGTGGGCATGCGGGAGGCCGGGTGGACGTACCGCCGAATTGCTCAACACGTGGGGCGTGAGGTCTCCACAGTACATCGATGTTGTCGCCAGTGGTCGGCGGAAGGTGCACGTGCCCGTCGACCTGGGACCGGACCGCAGCGACGCACGGATGCACGCCAAGACCGTAGGATCCTACGCAGTGCCGTAGGGGACCGCACCGCCACTTCCCAGCAAATTAGGGACACTGTTGCTCCTGGGGTATCGGCGAGGACCATTCGCAACCGTCTCCATGAAGCTGGGCTACGGTCCCGCACACCGTTAGGCCGTCTTCCGCTCACGCCCCAACATCGTGCAGCCCGCCTCCAGTGGTGTCGCGACAGGCGTGAATGGAGGGACGAATGGAGACGTGTCGTCTTCAGCGATGAGAGTCGCTTCTGCCTTGGTGCCAATGATGGTCGTATGCGTGTTTGGCGCCGTGCAGGTGAGCGCCACAATCAGGACTGCATACGACCGAGGCACACAGGGCCAACACCCGGCATCATGGTGTGGGGAGCGATCTCCTACACTGGCCGTACACCACTGGTGATCGTCGAGGGGACACTGAATAGTGCACGGTACATCCAAACCGTCATCGAACCCATCGTTCTACCATTCCTAGACCGGCAAGGGAACTTGCTGTTCCAACAGGACAATGCACGTCCGCATGTATCCCGTGCCACCCAACGTGCTCTAGAAGGTGTAAGTCAACTACCCTGGCCAGCAAGATCTCCGGATCTGTCCCCCATTGAGCATGTTTGGGACTGGATGAAGCGTCGTCTCACGCGGTCTGCACGTCCAGCACGAACGCTGGTCCAACTGAGGCGCCAGGTGGAAATGGCATGGCAAGCCGTTCCACAGGACTACATTCAGCATCTCTACGATCGTCTCCATGGGAGAATAGCAGCCTGCATTGCTGCGAAAGGTGGATATACACTGTACTAGTGCCGACATTGTGCATGCTCTGTTGTCTGTGTCTATGTGCCTGTGGTTCTGTCAGTGTGATCATGTGATGTATCTGACCCCAGGAATGTGTCAATAAAGTTTCCCCTTCCTGGGACAATGAATTCACGGTGTTCTTATTTCAATTTCCAGGAGTGTTCAAAAATGGTTCAAATGGCTCTGAGCACTATGGGACTCAACTGCTGAGGTCATTAGTCCCCTAGAACTTAGAACTAGTTAAACCTAACTAACCTAATGACATCACAAACATCCATGCGCGAGGCAGGATTCGAACCCGCGACCGTAGCGGTCTTGCGGTTCCAGACTGCAGCGCCTTTAACCGCACGGCCACTTCGGCCGGCCCCAGGAGTGTATTCAATCTAAACTATCCTCATTTTCACACGTCATGCAAGATCGAGACATTGATGATGTTCCAAGTTGACGAAACTCGTTGGCCTTCTGTCCTCACATACTCAAAGACCGACTGAGGTGCTCAGTGGTTAAAAAAAACGCACTCTTATTTCGGAGAAGTCGGACATAAATCCAGTTCTGAAGTAATGATGACTGATGTATTTACTGATAACGAAGTATATCTTCATAAAGTGGAGAATCCTTACAAATTACGCCTGGTGAACTTGACAGCTGTACAGAAAAAAAGACTTTGTATTTCGATCAACAACAATAAAAAAAAAATGGTTCAAATGGCTCTGAGCACTATGGGACTCAACTGCTGAGGTCATTAGTCCCCTAGAACTTAGAACTAGTTAAACCTACCTAACCTAAGGACATCACAAACATCCATGCCCGAGGCAGGATTCGAACCTGCGACCGTAGCGGTCTTGCGGTTCCAGACTGCAGCGCCTTTAACCGCACGGCTACTTCGGCCGGCCCAACAATAAAAGAGAGAAGTGTGTAACAGCAATGGAAATGAGCAAATGAGAGCTCAGTCACGGAACTTCATGCGATACATCTTATCTTTCCAAGAAAAAGTGGACACTGCAAACAAAAAATCAAAATTCGATCAGTATAATGCTATACTTAGGAGAAATTTTAAAAGTAAAGCAGTAAATGAAACTGTGATGCAACTACACAAAATCATATCTATTCTTACCCTGCCATATGTATTCAAAGTTTGTATTCTAATGACAGAGAAGAAAATGAGAATCATATTTTAGAAGAACAACAAGGAACACAAGAATAGTGAACGCAAGGAGGGTAAACACAAGAAGACAGAACGTAGAAATGGGGTAAACTTAAGTTCTATGGATTCACATAAAAGGCAGTAAAAATACATTGGCCAAACAAAGCGGGACCATTTGGACGACCAAGCAAAAACTGGAAAGACTACCTCAATTAAATACAGAATCTATCAAACGTAATAGCGTAATATGACGCAGTTGAAAAAAATACGGCGATGAAATAAAAACGTTCCAGTAAACATGGGTGCGTTCCAGTAAACATGGGTGCGCAAAAAAGCTGTTTGAGAGACGTTGTTTCGAGCCATTAGCATAAATCCACTTGAAATATACACTTTTCGATTAAGTCCTCACCTAGCTGGGCTCAAATTTAAACCATAGTCTACCTTAACAAGATTAAGAGTACTGCTCCCAATTACTTGTTACAATTTAATGGATAGTCGTACTTGTTACAAGAGATGTTCTGCGCGTCGTTCTTGCATTTGGAAGCTATTCTGCATTCGTCTCTGCAGTGAGTTACGATTTCGTCAATTACCCCTGGATCAACTCCTAAATCTTCAAGGACGTACACTACACTGCTGCAATTTTTCAGAAAAATGAATGGAAGTGCTCCACATTTCACTTCTGAGATAAAACAAGCCAGAAAAATCCATCGTAGATAATACTGACGTCTTACATCACCAGGAATATGTGCTGGTCCTGATCATGTATCTACCACACTTCTCCAACACGAGTCGTGGGTGATATATGGGGACTCAATCGAAAAGTTTACTTTCCAATACAATTATACTAACATACACAATATTTCATACTGAAGTAACCAGCGGCTAGTAATCACATATTCCCAGTTATCTGGCAAGCGGCTCGTTTATGGACGTATATTTAATGGAATGTTTTCGCTTCTGTTACTGTAACTCTGTCAGCTTTCGCTAAGAATTACATACAGGCCGCATACAAATACACTACTGGCCATTAAAACTGCTACAGCACGAAGATGACGTGCTACAGACGCGAAATTTAACCGACAGGAAGAAGATGCTGTGATATGCAAATGATTAGCTTTTCAGAGCATTCACACAAGGTTGGCGCCGGTGGCAACACCAACATGCTGACAGGAGGAAAGCTCCCAACCGATTTCTCATACGCAAACAGTAGTTGACCGGCGTTGTCTGGTGAAACTTTGTTGTGATGCCTCGTGTAAGGAGGAGAAATGCGTGTTGTTGTTGTGGTCTTCAGTCCTGAGACTGGTTTGATGCAGCTCTCCATGCTACTCTATCCTGTGCAAGCTTCTTCATCTCCCAGTACCTACTGCAACCTACATCCTTCTGAATCTGCTTAGTGTATTGATCTCTTGGTCTCCCTCTACGATTTTTACCCTCCACGCTGCCCTCCAATGCTAAATTTGTGATCCCTTGATGCCTCAAAACATGTCCTACCAACCGATCCCTTCTTCTAGTCAAGTTGTGCCACAAACTTCTCTTCTCCCCAATCCTATTCAATACCTCCTCATTAGTTACGTGATCTACCCACCTTATCTTCAGCATTCTTCTGTAGCACCACATTTCGAAAGCTTCTATTCTCTTCTTGTCCAAACTGGTTATCGTCCATGTTTCACTTCCATACATGGCTACACTCCATACAAATACTTTCAGAAACGACTTCCTGACACTTAAATCTATACTCGATGTTAACAAATTTCTCTTCTTCAGAAACGATTTCCTTGCCATTGCCAGTCTACATTTTATATCCTCTCTACTTCGACCATCATCAGTTATTTTACTCCCTAAATAGCAAAACTCCTTTACTACTTTAAGTGTCTCATTTCCTAATCTAATCCCCTCAGCATCACCCGATTTAATTTGACTACATTCCATTATCCTCGTTTTGCTTTTGTTGATGTTCATCTTATATCCTCCTTTCAAGACACCGTCCATTCCGTTCAACTGCTCTTCCAAGTCCTTTGCTGTCTCTGACAGAATTACAATGTCATCGGCGAACCTCAAAGTCTTTACTTCTTCTCCATGAATATTAATACCTACTCCGAATTTTTCTTTTGTTTCCTTTACTGCTTGCTCAATATACAGATTGAATAACATCGGGGAGAGGCTACAACCCTGTCTCACTCCTTTCCCAACCACTGCTTCCCTTTCATGCCCCTCGACTCTTATAACTGCCATCTGGTTTCTGTACAAATTGTAAATAGCCTTTCGCTCCCTGTATTTTACCCCTGCCACCTTCAGAATTTGAAAGAGAGTATTCCAGTTAACGTTGTCAAAAGCTTTCTCTAAGTCTACAAATGCTAGAAACGTAGGTTTGCCTTTTCTTAATCTTTCTTCTAAGATAAGTCGTAAGGTTAGTATTGCCTCACGTGTTCCAACATTTCTACGGAATCCAAACTGATCTTCCCCGAGGTCCGCTTCTACCAGTTTTTCCATTCGTCTGTAAAGAATTCGCGTTAGTATTTTGCAGCTGTGACTTATTAAACTGATAGTTCGGTAATTTTCACATCTGTCAACACCTGCTTTCTTTGGGATTGGAATTATTATATTCTTCTTGAAGTCTGTGGGTATTTCGCCTGTCTCATACATCTTGCTCACCAGATGGTAGAGTTTTGTCATGACTGGCTCTCCCAAGGCCATCAGTAGTTCTAATGGAATGTTGTCTACTCCCGGGGCCTTGTTTCGACTCAGGTCTTTCAGTGCTCTGTCAAACTCTTCACGCAGTATCTTATCTCCCATTTCATCTTCATCTACATCCTCTTCCATTTCCATAATATTGTCCTCAAGTACATCACCCTTGTATAAACCCTCTATATACTCCTTCCACCTTTCTGCCTTCCCTTCTTTGCTTAGAACTGGGTTGCCATCTGAGCTCTTGATATTCATACAAGTGGTTCTCTTCTCTCCAAAGGTCTCTTTAATTTTCCTGTAGGCAGTATCTATCTTACCCCTAGTGAGACAAGCCTCTACATCCTTACATTTGTCCTCTAGCCATCCCTGCTTAGCCATTTTGCACTTTCTGTCGATCTCATTTTTGAGACGTTTGTATTCCCTTTTGCCTGCTTCATTTACTGCATTTTTATATTTTCTCCTTTCATCAATTAAATTCAATATTTCTTCTGTTACCCAAGGATTTCTATTAGCCCTCGTCTTTTTACCTACTTGATCCTCTGCTGCCTTCACTACTTCATCCCTCAGAGCTACCCATTCTTCTTCTACTGTATTTCTTTCCCCCATTCCTGTCAGTTGTTCCCTTATGCTCTCCCTGAAACTCTCTACAACCTCTGGTTCTTTCAGTTTATCCAGGTCCCATCTCCTTAAATTCCCACCTTTTTGCAGTTTCTTCAGTTTCAATCTGCAGTTCATAACCAATAGATTGTGGTCAGAATCCACATCTGCCCCTGGAAATGTCTTACAATTTAAAACCTGGTTCCTAAATCTCTGTCTTACCATTATATAATCTATCTGATACCTATTAGTATTTCCAGGGTTCTTCCAGGTATACAACCTTCTTTTATGATTCTTGAACCAAGTGTTAGCTATGATTAAGTTATGCTCTGTGCAAAATTCTACAAGGCGGCTTCCTCTTTCATTTCTTCCCCCCAATCCATATTCACCTACTATGTTTCCTTCTCTCCCTTTTCCTACTGACGAATTCCAGTCACCCATGACTATTAAATTTTCGTCTCCCTTCACTACCTGAATAATTTCTTTTATCTCGTCATACATTTCATCAATTTCTTCATCATCTGCAGAGCTAGTTGGCATATAAACTTGTACTACTGTAGTAGGCATGGGCTTTGTGTCTATCTTGGCAACAATAATGCGTTCACTATGCTGTTTGTAGTAGCTAACCCGCACTCCTATTTTTTTATTCACTATTAAACCTACTCCTGCATTACCCCTATTTGATTTTGTATTTATAACCCTGTAATCACCTGACCAAAAGTCTTGTTCCTCCTGCCACCGAACTTCACTAATTCCCACTATATCTAACTTTAACCTATCCATTTCCCTTTTTAAATTTTCTAACCTACCTGCCCGATTAAGGGATCTGACATTCCACGCTCCGATCCGTAGAATGCCAGTTTTCTTTCTCCTGATAACGACGTCCTCCTGAGTAGTCCCCGCCCGGAGATCCGAATGGGGGACTATTTTACCTCCGGAATATTTTACCCAAGAGGACGCCATCATCATTTAATCATACAGTAAAGCTGCATGTCCTCGGGAAAAATTACGGCTGTAGTTTCCCCTTGCTTTCAGCCGTTCGCAGTACCAGCACAGCAAGGCCGTTTTGGTTAATGTTACAAGGCCAGATCAGTCAATCATCCAGACTGTTGCCCCTGCAACTACTGAAAAGGCTGCTGCCCCTCTTCAGGAACCACATGTTTGTCTGGCCTCTCAACAGATACCCCTCCGTTGTGGTTGCGCCTACGGTACGGCCATCTGTATCGCTGAGGCACGCAAGCCTCCCCACCAACGGCAAGGTCCGTGGTTCATGGGGGAAGGAGAAATGCGTACCATCACGTTTCCGACTTTGATAAAGGTCGGATTGTAGCCTATCGCGATTGCGGTTTATTGTATCGCGGCATTGCTGCTCGCGTTCGTCGACATCCAACGACTGTTAGCAGAATATGGAATCGGTGGGTTCAGGAGGGTAATACGGAACGCCGTGCTGGATCCCAACGGCGTCGTATCACTAGCAGTCGAGATGAAGGCATCTTATCCGCATGGCTGTAACGGATCGTGCAGCCACGTCTTGATCCCTGAGTCAACAGATGGGGACGTTTGCAAGACAACAACCATCTGCACGAACAGTTCGACGACGTTTGCAGCGGCATGGACTATCAGCTGTGGTTACCCTTGACGCTGCATCACAGACAGGAGCGCCTGCGATGGTGTACTCAACGACGAACCTGAGTGCACGAATGGCAAAACGTCATTTTTCCGGATGAATCCAGGTTCTGTTTACAGCATCATGATGGTCGCATCCGTGTTTGGCGACATCGCGGTGAACGCACATTGGAAGCGTGTATTCGTCATCGCCATACTGGCGTATCACCCGGCGTGATGGTATGGGGTGCCATTGGTTACACGTCTCGGTCACCTCTGTTCGCATTGACGGAACTTTGAACAGTGGACGTTACATTTCAGATGTGTTACGACCCGTGGCTCTACCCTTCATTGGATCCCTGCGAAACCCTACATTTAAGCAGGATAATGCACGACCACATGTTGCAGGCCCTGTACGGGCCTATCTGGATACAGAAAATGTTCGACTGCTGCCCTGGCCAGCACATTCTCCAGATGTCTCAACAATTGGAAACGTCTGGTCAATGGTGGCCGAGCAACTGGCTCGTTGCAATACGCCAGCCACTACTCTTGATGAACTGTAGTATCGTGTTGAAGCAGCATGGGCAGCTGTACCTGTACAAGCCATCCAAGCTCTGTTTGACTCAATGCCCAGGCGTGTCAAGGCCTTTATTACGAGCAGAGGTGGTTTTTCTGGGTACTGATTTCTCAGGATCTATGCACCCAAATTGCGTGGAAATGTCATCACATGTCACTTCTAGTATAATATATTTGTTCAATGAATACCCGTTTATAACCTGCATTTCTTCTTAGTGTAGCAATTTTAATGACCAGTAGTGTAGTAACAAGATAGCGTAAAGTGCGGAGGGAAGAAGAAAAGAAAAACGCAATTTATAAACAACTGTTTGACTTCGGGGACGGTTATGTAACAATTTCTGAATATGGTGCTCTGCATACGAGTTGCACTTATCTCTGCCCGCCCCGAGTACCTCAGACACGGCCGGGTCGGCGACGCCGCTTACCTGTGCAGGTGGCAGGTAAGTGTGGCAGATTGCAGAAGCCAGCAAACGCAATATCCGCCGGTGGCCGGCGACCAGGATCTGGGCGGCTGCACCTGGCCAGTAATTGGGAGTCCGCGGCGGCAGGTAATTGCAAAGGTGACGGAAATTGCCGAGACCGCCCGAGCACGGTAACCGGCCAGGGGTAGGCAACTCGCGTGAATTTTCCCGCCATGCAGGAGTCACTCTAAGCCAAGCTAAGCCGCGCAGCCGAGAGGCCGTACATTAAACAGTGGACGCGTTGCTAGTGGAAATTCCGTGCCCAAAATTCGTACAGGAGGAAGACTGCGGTGGTGCAGTTACCCTACCACCAATTCATCCGGCAAATGAACCCAAAGAAAGCCATTCCGTTCCGCGTTGCTTCGGAAGGATCGTATTCGATTCTATATACAAGCATGAATCAAGCAATTAATCTGTACACTGATCAAGCTATGTTAATCATGAGGTTGTAGTGCAATGAGTACCAGACTTTTCCTTTTTAAATGATGGGTCTTGGCTGATTCTAAAATTGTTTTTATTAAGTCAAGACACCATTACTCCTTCCACTAAGATCTTGTGTACTATTTCTGGTCGTGTTAAGATTTTAGTGGCGTATCATAAATAACACTCTCAAATTTCATAATTCATCTGGTTCTTAAGCTTACATGACTGACGGTGGGAAACGACAACTCTACTGATTCACCTTTTGAGACAGGTGACGTCCAAATTGTCGCCAGCGTTCACTGCCATCTAAATAAGGAATGAATTCTCTCGAGAACCAGGTCCGCCGTGCTTCGGAGTTTGGACCGTCACCGGGGAGTGCGGCAAGATGAAGCTACATCAGTCGCTTTCCTACCGTATACTCGAAGCATATCACCTAAAATCGTGAGAATTTTAAGAAATTTTTACATCAAAGGTATATTTCGTCCACCAGTCAAGATTAATGTTATTTTCGGTTCAGTTAAATAATATCTCGGGCTAGGGAAAGATGGTGTTTATAAGATTCTATGCCACTGTGGTAAAGCATATATTGGTGAAACTATTTTCACGATTGACTGGTGGGCGGAACATCACCACCATACAAGATTACAACAATCTAAAAAATCTGCGATGGCGGAGCGTTGCTTAGCCGTAGGGCATGCAGCGAAATGTGTTGAGACACAGAAGGTTGTTGCCGCTTCTCTTCACCGGGGTAGAAGGGCAAGAAAGATATTAGCTCTGATAACTAGAACCGTCGAGTCATAAGAAACCTTGGAATAGATGCTAAGACCCGACTGGCCTTTGTTTCCAGCCGCCAAGAACAACAGTCTCCTGTGGATGTCGGGCAGTTATTTATGTTATACACCGATGAGCCAAAACATTATGACCACCGGCTTGATAGCATGCTGGTCCACTTCAGGAACGCAATACAGCAACGATTGTGTGTGACAAGGATTTAACAATTCCTTTGTAGGATTCCGCAGGTATCTGGCAACACACGTCTACACATAGGTCACACAACTCCCGAAAATTACAGACCGGTGGTTGATGAGCGGGAACCAGGCACCTGACAGCTTCCAGTAGGGTTCCACAGTTTGCATCAGGCGAATGTGATGGCCAAGACATCAATGTTAATTTACTATCTTGCTCTTCAAACCACTGTAGCACGATAAGGGCCTTATAACACGAACAGTGAACATGATGGTAAGCGCCATCGCTGTTGGGAAAAATATTTAGCATGAAGCATTACAAAGTGGGGCGCGGTAATTTTCACACAGTCACAGCTTTCACAATACTTCCGATTACTACCTAGGATCCCGTGGAAGGCCGGGTGAAAGTCCCCCGTAGCAAAATACCAACACCAGCGGCCTGTATCTGTGGCACGATGCATGTTTCAGCAGCCGCTCACCTCGATGACGGCATGCCTGTACCTGGTGTAATAAGAAACGTCATTCATCCGACCACGCAACATGTTCCCTTCGATCCTCGGTCCAACTTCGATAATCCTGTTTCCACTGGAATCGTTGTCGATGAGTCTACACGTGAACAAGTAGGGTTCGTGTGGGGCGGAGACCTATTTTCAACAATGTGAGCTGAACGGTGTGCTCAAAAACGCTTGTGCACGTACTAGCATTGTATTCTGCCATCAGATGTGCCAAACATCACCACCTATCCTGCCTTATAGAGTGGTCAAGCCTCCGACCTCCACATATTGTGATAAGGCTTGGACATCCAACACCTTCGCATCTACTCGTGTTTTCACCAGTTTCGATAGATGCTCACGATATTGGCATACTAACACCGGACCAGTTTTTCCATTTCAGATATGCTGGGTGACTGCCTTGAGAATGGTCGTAAGGCCCTGATAATGTATGGGTCTAAAACATGGACAATGACTGTATCAGAATAGGAGTTCCTGAGAAGATCAGAGAGGAAAATATGGAGAAAGATGTACAGTGAAAATCGCTTCAGCATTAGTTACGACGTTGCGATAATTCAACCACGAAAGATAAGCAATAAACGATTTTTATTTGTTTAAACCGGAACCCTAGAGAGGTGAGAACATTGCCTATTTGAATTTATCATCACTTTTTAAATCCAGCCTGCATTTTTGTACAGACTGTTGAACAGTCAGTACGAAGATTAATAGAGTGTTGGGATAGTTGTCTTGTCCCGTAGATTAGAACGAAGCAAAATAACATAAGGCAACCACGCACCTGAAAACAGTTCCATCGCAGACTTTAAATAACTGCTTCATATAATCCTGAATTTCTTTCAGTGCTTATCATTTGTATCAGTATTATTAAATCACTAGGTTGCGATGGGCGGGTCACGTAGCTCGAATGGATGAGAGCAGGGCAGCGCGCAGAGTACTGGTAGGGCACTTAGAGGTAAAACGTCCTCTGGGGAGGCCGAGGCGTAGATGCGAGGACAATGTGAAGGCTGATTTGAGGAGTATAGGTATTGAAGGTGAATGGAAGGAAATAGCCCAAGACAGGGACAGATGGCGAAAATACGTTGCTGCGGTGATGGACTCTCGAATCCGGTATGACCAGTGAGTCTGTGTGCTTATCATTTGTACTGGTGATGAAAATTGGGTTTATGGCTTTGACCATGAAATTATACAGGAATAGTCATACTGTAAGACTCCGTCTCGGCTAAAGAAAGCTCGACAAGTCAAGAGCTACATTAATTCTTTCGTGATCTGATTTTAATACTGACAGGGCTGTTCAAAAAGAATTCGTCAGTTCGGGTCAGACGGTCACTGAAGAGATCCGTCGCCATGTTCTAAGAGGTTTGAAGAAGAACATGGGGATAAGATGTGCACATAAGTGGAGTACGACCGACTGGGTACTCCACCATGGCAATACAAGAGATCTA
The DNA here is from genome assembly GCF_023898315.1 of Schistocerca nitens. Classification (NCBI taxonomy): domain Eukaryota; kingdom Metazoa; phylum Arthropoda; class Insecta; order Orthoptera; family Acrididae; genus Schistocerca; species Schistocerca nitens. Next base: position 368,177,376 of record NC_064618.1, read on the forward strand.
TGGCCCACATTATTCAGTAAATTTTGACTAGAAACAAGATAACAATTGTTTCCCATCCGCAGTGCCCGCCAGACTTTGTTGCATGTAACTTCCGTCTCTTCCTCAAGACGAAGATGAAGCTGAAAGCGTGAAGATTTGATACAGGAGACTGAAGAGAAATCGCAGAAAGTACCGAACACCCTGACGAAGAAAACTTCCAGGATGCACTTCCAAAGTGGCAGAAACGTTGGAATCTGTGTGTTTGCTCCTAAGAGACTACTATGAAGGCTACGATGCAAAATAAGATTTAGATAACACTTAATAATTTTAGGTAACATACAGGGTGAGTCACCTAACTTTACCGCTGGATATATTTCGTAAACCACATCAAATACTAACGAATCGATTCCACAGACCGAACGTGAGGAGAGGGGCTAGTGTAAATGGTTAATACAAACCATAAGAAAATGCACGGAAGTATGCTTTTTTAACAGAAACCTACGTTTTTTTAAATGGAACCCCGTTAGTTTTGTTAGCACCTCTGAAGATATAAACAAATACGTAATCAGTGCCGTTTGTTGCATTGTAAAATGTTAATTACATCCGGAGATATTGTAACCTAAAGTTGACGCTTGAGTACCACTCCTCCGCTGTTCGATCGTGTGTATCGGAGAGCACCGAATTACGTAGGGATCCAAAGGGAACGGTGATGGACCTTAGGTACAGAAGAGACTGGAACAGCACATTACGTCTACATGCTAACACCTTTTTATTGGTCTTTTTCACTGACGCACATGTACATTACCATGAGGGGTGAGGTACACGTACACATGTGGTTTCCGTTTTCAATTACGGAGTGGAATAGAGTGTGTCCCGATATGTCAGGCCAATAGATGTTCAATGTGGTGGCCATCATTTGCTGCACACAATTGCAATCTCTGGCGTAATGAATGTCGTACACGCCGCAGTACGTCTGGTGTAATGTCGCCGCAGGCTGCCACAATACGTTGTTTCATATCCTATGGGGTTGTAGGCACATCACGGTACACATTCTCCTTTAACGTACCCCACAGAAAGAAGTCCACAGGTTTAAGATCAGGAGAACGGGCTGGCCAAGTTATGCGTCCTGCACGTCCTATGAAACGCCCGTCGAACATCCTGTCAAGGGTCAGCCTAGTGTTAATTGCGGAATGTGCAGGTGCACCATCATGCTGATACCACATACGTCGACGCGTTTCCATTGGGACATTTTCCAGCAACGTTGGCAGATTATTCTGTAGAAACGCGATGTTTGTTGCAGCTGTTTGGGCCCCTGCAATGAAGTGAGGACCAATGAGGTGGTCGGTTCAAATTGTTCAAATGGCTCTGAGCACTATGGGACTTAACTTCTAAGGTCATCAGTCCCCTAGAACTTAGAACTACTTAAACCTAACTAACCGAGGCAGAATTCGAACCTGCGACCGTAGCGGCCACGCGGTTCCAGACTGTAGCCCCTTTAAAATGAGGTGGTCGCCAGTGATTCCGCACCATACATTTACAGTCCACGGTCGCTGTCGCTCTACCTGTCTGAGCCAGCGAGGATTGTCCACGGAACAGTAATGCATGTTCCGTAGATTCACTGCCCCGTGGTTTGTGAAACCCGCTTCATCGGTAAACAGGAAGAACTGCACTCGATGATTAAAGTCATCACCATGTAATTGCTGATGTAGCGACACATGAAACGGGTGAAAGCGGTGACGATGCAGTATGCGCATGACACTACTTTGACTCAGTCCACCGGCTCTCGCAATGTCCCGTGTACTCATGTGTGGGTTCATGGCAACAGCAGCTAACACACACACCAACTGCACCCGCTTGTCCCGTGATGGGCCTGTTACGGACCCGTTTGCGTGCTACGACCATACCTGTTGCATAGAATTGGCGGTAGATGTTTTGCAATGTGCGGCACGTTGGATGCTCTCTGTCCGGGTACCGTTCTGCATACACCCTCCAGGCTTCAGCTGCATTTCGTCGACACTCGCCATAGATGAGTATCATCTCCGCCTTTTCAGAGTTCCAATACACCATGGTCACAGTTCCTACAACACTACACTATCACAGACGTCTGGTAACACGGTGTACTACAGTTGGTCTGCGTGCGGAGTCTAATGCAGAATAACAATAGCAGGAAGCGCTACATGCGGACACTGCGACAGCTAGACCAAACCACAACAGTGCACTACAGCCACACTCGTAAACACGGTCGTCATCGTAAACATGTCCCTGCAGATGCTGCTCGCCGACCGTGGCCCGTGTTTGTTACAACACGCAACTGAACGTCGGAGGTTTCAAGCGTCAAATTTATGTTACAATATCTCCGGACGTAATTAACATTTTACAACGCAACAAACGGCACTGATTACGTATTTGTTTATATGTTGAGATGTGCTAGAAAAACTAACGTGGTTCCATTTTAAAAAACGTCGATTTGTGTTAAAAAACATACTTCCGTGCATTTTTGTATGGTTTGTATTAAACAATTACACTAGCCCCTCTCCTCACGTTCGGTCTGTGGAATCGGTTCGTCAGTATTTGATGTGGTTTACGAAATATATCCAGCGGTAACGTTAGGTGGCTCACCCTGTATTTCCGGAACTTCTGGATAGCACCTCGCACGTAACGACTTGGGGGAGGCGGTGACAGGTGGCGCACATTGTGAGGCCGCTGCGAGACAGACGCAGCCAGTTCCCCACACTGAGACAGGACGCGCAGCCAATCCATCGGACTCGCATTAAGGGCGGGGCTGACCGTGAGCGCGACTGGACTGTTTGCTCGGCGGTTTCCCGACTGGGGGCATTTTTCACGGCGGCCGGAACTGCAGGCGCCAACAGCGGCCGCCTCTGAGGATGATTTATGGGGCGGCGCGGGAGCGCGCCTACCACCGTGACGGCTGCGGAGAGCTTAGCAGGCCCGTACATCCCGCCGTCCGTCGGCTTCCGCGTTTAGCCTCCAGTCGATATATACGTCATTAGGGATAATGCTTGTGTTACTTAGCAATCTGGAAATGGGGTAGCGTTCCTGTGTACTAAGTTCAGTATTATTTATTTGCACATTAAAAGACTTTATACTTTTACGTGCATACAGAGTGTATCATAATAAATAGCGAAAACTGACATGGGTAAACGTATAAGATAATACAATCGAAAAAGTCCCAGTAAATATTGTCTTTAAACGAGCAATTTGTGACATAATTGCCGACGGCATATCAGACGAGCTGTGGTTCTGAAGAGTTACTTGTAAACAGAACGTGGTATGTCATTCTAAAGGGGGGTAGGACGTCAAATGGGATGACTTGGAGCAGGAGAGGCACCAGAGGACATTTTAGTTTCCACTGTCTATACTTTTACGAATAAATTCGTAAAACTTTGTCAAAACGGCCAGAAAGGATTCAGGATTTACACTCATAGTTCAAAAATATAAGAAAATAATTTTTTTTTTTTTTACATTTGAAATTTGACCTTTTTTCACTTACCATTGGCTGCATTTGTTGCTGTAGGTACACTTTTCTTCATAAGTAAGGGAGATTCTTCGATGAATTTTGCACAGCATACAAACCATAATTACAGGTGTATGAAACTCTAGAATTTTCCAAATCTATTGAAAACTGTGCTAAAAATTGAGATAATTAACGATAAAATTTGAGTTTTTTCTAAACATTAAGTTTAAAATGTAACAGCACGTTCATTTTTTCATAAATTAAATAATTTCTAAAGTTTCATACACCTGTAAGTATCGTTTGTACGCTGTGCAAAATTCATTGAAGAATCTCTCTTACCTATGAAGAAACGTGAACCTACAGCAACAAACGTAGCCAATAGTAAGTGAAAAAATAATGAACTTTCACATGTAAAACAAAATTAATTTTATTTTTTTGAACTTCCACTGCTATGAGTGTGAATCCTGAATCCTTCCTGGTCATGCTGACAAAGTTTTATGAATTTATTCGTAAAAGTATAGACAGTGGGAATTAAAAAGTCCTGTGGTGTCTCTCCTGCTCAAAGACGTCCTACCCCCCCTTAACGGAGATAAATTTTCAGATGTAAAAAAAAAACTTCCGTTATGGTGGTGGTTAGTGTTAAACGTCCCGTCGACAACGAGGTCATTAGACACGGAGCGCAAGCTCGGGTTAGGGGAGGATTGGGAATAAAATCGGCCGTGCCCTTTCAAAGGAACCATCCCGGCATTTGCCTGAAACTATTTAGGGAAATCACGGAAAACCTAAATCAGGATGGCCGGACGCGGCATTGAACTGTCGTCCTCCCGAATGCAAGTCCAGTGTGCTAACCACTGTGCCACCACGCTCGGTCACTGTGAAGTATTTCTTTAGTTAGACATATGTATCTGAAAAGTAAACTTTCGTATTAAGTCGCTGTTTAACACTTAATAAGTTTAAAAACGTGAAAAAATTTTATATTTTTAATTTTCTTGAAATGTATCCGTGTGTATTTTATGAATTCTCCGCTGCCACCCCACCCTCGCTCTGACGGGTGAGAGTGATGAAACATCAATAAAATAAAATAAAGGATGCCTCTCTAGCACAGGTAGTCATCGACTTACAGGGTGACAATTACTGAACTATATGAAATAAAATCGTCATAACTTCTGAACGGTTTGCGTTAGGAACTCAGAAAAGGTCGAGAAAGAGCCCTTTAATCCCTTGTCCAAATTCCTAAACTTCTTTTCACGCAGAAGAGCGGGTGTATACATTTGGGCACAGGAGTCATTTACGCCTAGCACAGCGACAAATACGCCAGAGAATTTTCATTTTAATACACTTTCGTCAATAACTTGGTAAGAGTACAAAGTCCTGAATTCAGCTCAACAGTGTCGGCTCTGATTCCATACCAGTAACTGACAAGAAATCCAACGAAACACAAATATTCATCTACGACAAAATTGTGAAATGTTAAAACGCTGAAGTGGTCATATTGCACTTACTGAAGAGTGCATCGTACCAAGATAAACTTCATCGTTGGCTTGAAGAACCTTCAGATTGAAAATGCTCATAACTGAAACTCGTTATCGTATAGTTCTTTTCTTTGTAAACTCGTCCTCCATCTGTCAGGATATTTAAGATAAAATATAATTTTTCCGAAAATTTTATAATAAAAATGTACTAATTGCGCTCTTTAGTTTAACAATGCTATACTCCGTCAATATAGCTTAATGACGCGTTCGTGCCTAGTCACCGAGAGTAAAACCACAAATCGGCTAGATACTGAGCAGTTAAAGGTTGAGGAACTCGTATGAGCCGTTATGTTCTAGTGCGTGGAATATTGACGATTTATTTTACAATGAGAACATTTTAGACTAAGCTCTACCGCGACTGTTATTGATATCGATTGAAACAACAAGTTTATTGTTAACAGTAGCAATATATTTTCTGTACATGTTTCAGGTATTTAAATTTCCTCCCTCCCCCCCTCCTCCCACCAGGTATTAGTTATATGCACGAATCCATGACAGTTTCTAAACAAGCAACTGACTTGCTTGCCTCACAAAACTCAACAAGTCCACTCACACACCAACAAGTTGTACTCTATATCAGCTTTAGACTATATCTGACTGACTATGTTATCTTGAGTAGGAGGTACGCAAGCATTACGTAAACTTGAATTTTGATCCACTGCTGAATAACTATTCACTTTGTTCTTTAGAAGTGATTTACTGATGAGTTTAGGGCTCCGCCCGGCGTCAGGAATATCTGCCGAGGAAGAATACAAAGTTAAACCACAAATGCAATTAACAACGCATCAGTTAAAGTAAATTTTACAAAAGATTTTACATGAAGTACAGAAGTAGACATAACAAAAATAAGAAAATGATCTTCAAAGGACTATGGGGCCATGTATATCACCCATCAACATCGGAACTTAACTGATGGCAGGACGGTCTTCAAATGGTTCAAATGGCTCTGAGCACTATGGGACTTAACTTCTAAGGTCATCAGTCGCCTAGAACTTAGAACTACTTAAATCTAACTAACCTAAGGACACCACACACATCCATGCCCGAGGCAGTATTCGAACCTGCGACCGCAGCGATCGCGCAGTTCCAGACTGTAGCGCCTAGAACCGCTCGGCTACCCCGGCCGGCCAGGACGGTGTTACAAAGCTTAACTGATATCACTTGCCGTCTTGCCTGGTGGCGTTATGTAAGGACAGTGACGCTGTATTGTGGCCATAGAAATAGCTGAACAATCTTGTATTAAAAATATAAATAATAAAAGAAAAATCTAAGTATAAATATAGAAAGATTATAAAACAAGTGTGTAGACAAGACAGGCTCAGAATACAGAATTCAACAAACAGCTTTACAAAAAGTTGCTGACAGGAGTCGCCGGCAGGCGTCCATACTGAGTTGAAAAAATGATTTTTTTGTACTGCATTGGTAGTATTTGGTAAAATACAACTATTCGCATTGCACTGTTCATACAAAAACCAAAATATAAAGTAAAACAGTTAACCTGAGTGGCAGTATGGAATCAGAAAGGATGACAGTAAATAGGCTTATTTAGGATGTGGAGAGATGTCTTCCTTGCGTACGTGTTATCACTTCGACTAAATATTAAGTGCGTAAACAATTTTATAGTAATCATAGGCTCAGAAGTCTATACGTGCATTTATAATTATCTCAATCTATCATTAAAATACAAACCACAAATAAGGTACAATATATAATGCATTGACAGGGAGTTGAAAGAGACCTGCCGGCCGGAGTGGCCGAACGGTTAAAGGCGCTACAGTCTGGAACCGCACGACCGCTACGGTTGCAGGTTCGAATCCTGCCTCGGGCACGGATGTGTGTGATGTCCTTAGGTTAGTTAGGTTTAAGTAGTTCTAAGTTCTAGGGGACTTATGACCACAGCAGTTGAGTCCCATAGTGCTCAGAGCCATTTGAACCATTTTTTGAAAGAGAGCTAATAGCATTAAAACGTTCTTAAAGAAAATTTGAAACTACTGACACAGAAGTAAATAGCTAAAGCTATAGGTATACATGATAAAAATTAACCATAAGAATAGGAAAATCTAAACGAGAATAGAATGCCTTGTCTCACTTCAGGATATCAAAGTCTGCAGGCATAGCTGACGTGTGTAACAGCCAAGTAATAGTACAGACCCAAGAGTACGTCTAATAGAACTAAACAATAAGCGAAAAAATTTTAAGAAGATGAATTTATTCTTTTTAGTTTTTGTAAATTACTACCTTCTTAAAAACTGAACAAATCTTTCTAAGAAGAATTAATAGTGTTTTGTTTTCGCCACTGTTCGAAACATTATTATTTTATATTTACTTTCACTTATTAGGTACGACACACAACCTTTCTTACTTCTGTCTTTCGAATGTGCATGTGATGATGTACGTGAACAGAATAGAAAAATCAGCCTGTGACCACTGGAGGTTTGTTTACTTTTACATTTACTGTTTTGTTTATTTTTGCAACCACTGAAACTCAGACATGTAATGAGAGAGTTTTTGTGGTTGCCTTCTGCTACTATACAGTCCCGCAAGTTACAGTCGTGAACACAACACATGTATTAATTCACACAAATCCATCTGATGATGGAGGTTGAGGCTTCTGAAACGTGCAATGGAAATAAAACAGACTGTGACCGGTACAGAAAAGTTGCTGTTTCAATCGAAGACGTACAAAAAATTTTCCAGCGATTTATTTCCCCTTTATTCCTTTGTTCTATTTAAAGAAGCGTCTACATTATGTCGAGCCATTCCCGGCTCGAGGGCGCCAAGGATCAACCCAGTTTTCCGTGCCGTCTATGACTGGCTGGTTGGCGTTTATTCCTCTCGCCAGCCAGTGTTTAGTTCCAGCCGATCGTCTGCGCTGTTCCGCGCGACAGTTTTTATGCGCGCAAAATTCGTTTACGGGATGGACTGCACGGGAGGGCGGGCGGGGTGCCGCACTATTTTTCAGACGCACTCCGAGTGAGATGTAAATGCGGCTGCTTTGAACTGCGTCGAGACTCAAGAGCTCGAAGAGGGCTTTCCGTCAAAAGCGCCTCCTTGCAGTGGAAATGTCGAAAAGAATCAAAGGCGCCTTTATTAATCCAATTTAGGGGGATTTCCACAACAAGTTGATTAATTCCAAAGACACAGTCACTATTTACAGTCTTTCGAGAGGAAATATCTTCAACACTGGTGCCTCTTCAGCTGAAAGCAACAGGATGCCAGCAAACCGTCCTCCGTTAGTAGGATTGCGCGTTAGGTATTTTTTACGTTAAAAACGCTAGCGCTCATGAGCATGATTTTCTGCTACCTTTTGCGACTTTCATGACAATTCATCTATAAAATGTTTTATGAAAGTCTTCCCAAATCTGAGTGACTGTAATTCGTTTGTTTAATTGATTTACAACAAACTCAGTTTTGCAGCATTTTTAAAATTTGTAAATTTACAAAACATCTTCGAAAATGTGGGCTGGAGCACACTAGAAACGAAAGGTTATCTACAAATCTGTCCAGTCCCAAGAAAAAATGTAATAAGCAATACTTGTCAGGTCAAATGAAAGGAGAGTGCGCCAAGAGTCACAAGCCCTGATGCTTAAGGAAGCTTTCCAATGTACGTACGTGGCAACGTCGAGTGGAAACCTATAACAGAAATCGAACATTGAAGCGTTTTCGTGTCGAAGGAGCCAGTTAATGGAAATGTCCCGAACGGATCTTATAGAAGGCCAGCCGCGACTTAGAACGGTATAAGCAAGAGATTGTGAGAGAGGAGGCAGATGGAGAGCAGTATTGGCCGCTTTGAGGACCTACGCCACGCAGAAGCAGCAGAAGAATGCAGAAGTAATATTCTCCGCGAGAAGTCGGTGATCAGATCTGATGACACGCACATCAGCTGCAAGTTAAGTAATCATTATCTATTCTGGGGAATAGCTTTTAACACAGACGATCTGTCTTTGTCTCAAGGAATAGATAGCATTTGTAGTTTCGTAATTAACAAGAACGATTTACGGAATAGTAATTGTCTCTTGTAAGCTTAGGCGAGTGCCCTGTCGAGAAGAATAAATTGGGTCTGACATTTATTAAGGAAGGGATTAGGAACTGGCAACTCTTTTATAAGTTATCAAAGAGATAATAAATGAATTGCTTAAATAAATAATGAACTCTTCAGCATACCCACCCTGTCATTAATCCTAAAAGATTACCACTGCAATCAATAACCGCAGTTCTACCTCGGAGAGCTCCCTCCTTTTCAATTGCGACAACAAATGTGGACACCCCAACAACCCTCATATTGTCGTCTACGTTCCCATTGCACTACAAAACTGCGCTGTGACGCGACAACTCATACAGAAATCAGTCTGCAGTTGTAAGAGCCCAAAAATATGAAAGTGTTGTGCCCCAGCTTCTTTACTTGGCGTGGCTCCGTTAAAAAAAAGATGCAAGAAGCAGAAGGGAAGCAGGACAGGAGGAGGTCGGCTAGGCATGCTTGTGTAAGACACTACATGGGGACTGTAGGAATCGCCACCCGGTCCTCGTGGCAGGAGAAGCTGCTACACGTTCAAGCCCAGACGGTGTAGCCAGTGATGTAATACTGCTGACACATCGCAAAGATGGAAGCCACGGTGGAGATGGTGATATGACTGTTACACGGCCGTCCCTCGTGCCGCGGCTCTGTTATAGCTTACGTGATAAAAATTTTGCCAGTTCAAAACAGTGATGGGCTAAGCCTGTATAAGCACTGTCCGTCTTTACCAATCAGAAGCAGTCACCACTTGCAGCCAGCTAGCGGAAGTACTCTACGATGGATATCATCCTGATGACGCTGTCTTCACTAAGCTGTGGGACTGCTTGCTGTGCATAAGTCCACATGCCGCGAGGAGCTAAACTAGTCGGCTGACTTCCACTGACTGCAGATAGCCTGCTTGGGGGTTCTTGGTTCACGCCAGGGACTGACTGGCCGCCTCGTGCAGGCGTACTCTACCACTGCCCATTTGCTTAGTGCGGGCATGCTCTACCGCTGCTCATTTGCGTAGTGTGGACATACTTTACAACTGCTCGTTCGCCATTTGCAGGCACACTATACCGCTGCCAGGCGCTGATGTCTACGCTGGGTTCGACGGTTCAACTCTACGTGCGCTCGTGCATCCTGCACTGACAAGTGCGCCAGGTCCAGTCAGTGGGGGCGCCTTTTCTAGAGGCTGTCACATCTGCAAGCCTCCTTGACTACGAGTTTTCTCGCCGCCATAATGCTGACGACGAGAGCCTCCCTGCTAAGGCCCGTTTACGCCGTGAGCTCGTCATTTTGCGAGGTCTGCAAGCCGAATTCAGCGCCTTCTCCGCACTTCAGGGCCGTCGTCCGACCTTGGCCACCCACTGCGACAGCAGTAAATAGGCCTCAAATGGTTGACACTGTAACTCTTTTGATTGATTAGCCGGCTTCCACTTGGTTCGTATCCGCCGCAAAATGGCCGAGCGGTTCTAGGCGCTTCAGTCCGGCACCGCGCTGCTGCTACGGTCGCAGGTTCGAGCCCTGCCTCAAGCATGGATGTGTATGATGTTCTTAGGTTAGTTAGGCTTAACTAGTTCTAAGTCTAGGGGACTGATGACGTCAGAGGTTGTCCCATAGTGTTCAGAGCCATTTGAACCGCCGCAAAACTGTAAATGACGACAAGTCTTGGAAGATCAGATGAACTATATGGATAATGTCTTGTAGTTTTCAAAATGAACATCAATAAAGGCAAAACAGCGGTAATGGAGTGTAGTCGATGCTGGGAGAACCAAACCAGAAAATCTGAAGGGAAAAAAAAGAAAAAGAAGAGAAAAGGTAGACGAATTTTGCTATTTGGGCAACAAAATAACTGAAGATGGTGAAAGTAAACGTAATATAACATGCGGACTGAGAACAGCAAGAGAAAATGTCTTGAGAAAGAAAATTTTGTTACCATATTATAAAATCTTCTGTGGAAAGAGGTTATTTCTGAAAGCATTTGCTTGAAGTGTAGCATTATGTGGGAGTGAAAAATGGATGACAAATGGTACATAGACTGGTAAGCCAGAACATTATGACCGCCTACCTAATGGCCGGTATGTTCACCTTTGACACGGATAACAACGGCGACGCGTCGTGACACTGAAGCTCTGAGGCCCTGGTAGGTCGCTGGAGGGAGTTGGCACCACATCTGCACACACAAGTGGGTGTGGTGGACGATGAGCTCTTACGCCAAGTTGAATCAGATCCAAGATGTGTGTGATCGGACTCATATCTTGCGAGTTGGAGGGCCAGCACATCAATCGGAATACGCCACTGTGTTCCTCGAACCACTCCATCATACTCCTGACCTTGTGACATGTCGCATTATCTTGTTGAAAAATGCCACTGCCGTAGGGGAACATGATCGTCTGAAGGGGTATACATGGTCTGCAACCAGTGTACGATACTCATTGACGTCACGGTGCCTTGCACGTGCTCCACTGGGCCCATGGATGCCCACGTGAATGTACCCAGAGCATTGTCTCCGTTCCACAGTACAGGTGTCAAGGAGCTGTTCCCCTGGAAGACGACGGATTCTGTCCCTCTCATCCGCACGATGAAGAAGGTATCGGGATTCATCAGACCATGCAATGCTCTGTCATTCCGCCAATGTCCAGTGCCGATGGTTACGTTCCCATTTAAGTCGTAGTCGCCGATGTCACGGTATTTAACATTGTCGCATGCTTGGGTCGTCGTCTGCGGAAGCCCATCGTTAGGAGTGTTCGGTACACTGTGTGTTCAGAACACTTGTACTCTGCCAAGCATTGAGTTCCGCCACAGTTAGCCACCTGTCCTGTTTTACCAGTCTGCCCAGCCGACGACATCCGACATCTCTAATGGGGGGGTGGCCGCCCAACCCCACGACGTCTGGACGTGGTTTCACCTTGGTTTCGCCACGTGTTGAAGTCACTCATCACAGCACTCCTCGAACACACGCCAAGTGTTGCCGAGCCTCTGGGTCATCACAATCTGACCACGGTCGAACTCAGATAGATCGTACACCTTCCCTGTTCTCCACATAGATCGCTCACTGATACTACACGCACTGTGCTTGCTGTTGACTAGCAGTCATTCCTCGCCAGGCACGTTGCTATCGGCTGGGCGAGTTTATATTGATAGTAGATCAGTGGTCATAATGGTCTGGCTGATCAGGATACAAAAAGACAATCTTTATGGCATACCTTGAAAAAAGAAAGGATAGCTTGGTAGGACATAAGCTACGGTATAAAGGAGTACGGAGATGATGGTGGGTGGAGGAGGGGGAGGAAGAGGTGTAACTGAGGAGGGAGACCAAGACTCGACTACACTAGCAGCAATAATTACGCGGAGATGATGAGACTCGCACATTTTATGACCAGACTAAACTACAAGCATCCGGCCATAGCTGTGGGTTCTTTGACGGCTCTGGGATGGCTCATCTGAACTACAACATACGAAATATTAGTTCACTTTATTGCACAGATGACAAAAAGATTCACTTAACTTGATACAGTCCTTTGCCAGAGGAGTGCTTGATAATTTGCAACTGTCAATGACTATTAAAGCAGCACTTGAAGTTCTATGTTCAGTACCTGCAAATTTACATTTCCATCTCAGACCTGAATAACTCTTCAGTTCTACTCGATGATGTTGATTGCTTCAGCTGAGGTCACAAATTGGGGCAGAGTGTTTCCTTACTCCGCTCTCCATTGACATTACTGCTGGAGCGCTGCTTTTGCTGAAAGGAAGGGTGTGTCTTGTTTAGCATCTGCCATTAGTCGTTGCAGATTACAGCGAGACATCGCTAATGTCTGGGGTATCGATTGCCAACTTCTTTCGAAGATACCGCAGCACAGAATTGTCTAGTGTGAACAGCTGTATCAAAGCAGTGTTCGGGCTGAAGAACAAAACACACTAGTTCGTATATTTGCAACATTCGGTCATATTTATAAATGACAAACTGCCTATTGGCTTCTGTCTCGGGTTCTTCGGCCGACGTTCATCTAATGATTTTTCTGACGTTTCGCCAGCACGAGTGGCTGGCATTGTCAAAGCTTCACCCTCCATTGCCATTACCGGCAATGGAGGGTGAAGCTTTGACAATGCCAGCCACTCGTGCTGGCGAAACGTCAGAAAAATCATTAGATGAACGTCGGCCGAAGAACCCGAGACAGAAGCCAATAGGCAGTTTGTCAACAAGTGGCCACGAAAGCCTTAACAATTTTGTATATTTATAAATGCTTATCATTCATGATCGTCAAATTTTTCATTTTCCTCTCTCGCCTCCTCTTCCCTTCTACACACCCTCCTAAGACAGATTTTTTACACCCTTCCTTTCTTAATATACGTCCTATCTACGTAGTTTCTTTTCCGTCCTGTCGCTGCACTCAGTAATTGTCTCTGCTCAGCCACTCTTTCCAGTACCTCATCAACTTTCTGCTTATCCCTGCAACTTGTTATTTCCATCCTCCGTCATATCCACATCTCGAAAGCCGCCAGCCTTCCTCCATCTTTCTTCCTCACTGTCCACGCTTCATCACCATACAGGAGGCTCCACAGAAAGTAATTTATTAGTCTTTTCCGCAAATCTTGGTACAGGCTGCTGCAGAAAACTCTAATCTACTTAAAAAATGCCTCTTTCGCCACTGCTATTCTGGTTTTAATTTCTGTGCTGCACTTCCAGTCACTTTCTATCTAGCTCTATAGATACTTAAAGCTTTGCACGAGCTCTAATGTTTCCCTGTTCAGCGTTATGATTCCCCTTCTGATTCGTTCTACTGTCACTACTTTTGTGTTATTTTTTGTAGAGATTTTGATTCTTCAGTGACATCCACCATTTCCTGCAGTTCCTTTACACCCGTTGCCACAAGGAGTATGCCGTCTGCAAAACACAAACAACCACATTCTTCTTCCTCTAATTTGTACCCTCTTATCACCTAGTAGGCAGGCTAAGTCATACTCTCGAAGTACACACTGCAAAGGGTAGGAGATAGACAGCAGCCTTGTCATACCCTTTTAGTAATTCGATCATCCCATCAAAAAATGCTCTGAGATCTCTCGATGAAAACATCATGGGTCCAAATGTCACCCACAGGACCAGTGCGAGGTCTAATATAATCACTGTCATGTGTCACGCCGAACCATTACAGCCGTCGAGGGGACTGACAGCTCTAACTAATTCACTTGCTCATCAGTTTATAGATACTGAATATTTAGTACATCGCTGAGTGGTCAGCGCGGCTGAATATCATGAGGAGGACCAGAGTTTGATGCCCGGTACTGCAAACTGTTTTTCCCTGGTGAGACGACTGGCATGGGGTGCACTCACAATATGTCTCGCAAGGCCAAACGAGGAGTTACTCGAGCGACCAGTAGCGGTTCCAAGATCAGGAAACCGGACAGCGAGAGTAAGAGCCGTGTGCTGACCATAGAACCCTGTATACCGCATCCAGTGACGTCACTGGCAGCAGAGGACACGGCGGTCGGACGGGCCGTATTGGCCCATCTGAGCCAGAACACAGAGTTTACCTTTTTACGAGGGCTGTTCAGAAAGTAACCTCCGGTTGATTTAAAAAAAATACACCAAGTTAAATAAAAATATTTTAATATATACATCTTACAACTACATCTTTGCATTATTTTTCTACATAGTCTCCATAGCGATTGAGGCACTTATCGTATCTCTTCACAAGCTTTGAAATTCCTTCTGCATAAAAATCACCCGCTTGTGCCTGGAGCCAGCCTGTGACCGCATCTTTGAGCTCTTCGTCGTCATCAAACCGCTGTGACCCGAGCCATTTCTTCAAATGCATGAAGAGGTGATAATCACTTGGCGCCAGGTCTGGGCTGTAAGGTGGATGGTTGATAACGTCCCACTTGAAGGACTCAAGAAGGGCCGTTGTTCTGCGAGCAGAGTGAGGACGGGCGTTATCGTGCAAAAAAACGATACCGGAAGTCAGCATACCACGGCGTTTGTTCTGTATAGCCCGTCGTAACTTTTTTATTGTTTCACAGTACACGTCTTGATAAATGGTCGTACCACGTTCCATGAATTCAACCAACAACACCCCTTTGGCATCCCAAAACACCGTTGCCATCAGTTTTATGGCAGAAAAATCTTGCGAGGCTTTTCTTGGTTTGGTAGGCGAATTTGAATGTGCCCACATCTTTGATTGTTCTTTTGTCTCAGGGTTCACGTACTTAATCCAGGTTTCGTCACCGGTCACGATTCTGTTTAACAATGGTTCTTCTTCGTCCTCATAACGTGACAGAAAGTCTAATGCAGAGGCCATTCTTTGAGTTTTGTGGTGGTCGGTAAGAGTTTTGGGCACCTAATCTTGCTGTCACTATCTCGTACAAGAGAGTCTTAGAAATCTGTGGAAAACCAGTAGACAACTCCGACATTGAGAAACGTCGATTTTCACGAACTTTTGCATCAACTGTCTGAACGAGTTCGTCAGTCACCAATGATGGTCTACCACTCCTCTCTTCATCATGAACGTTTTCTCGTCCACTTTTAAATAAACGTACCCATTCACGGACAACTCCTTCACTCATAACTCTTGGTCCGTACACGGCACTAAGCTCACGATGAATAGCTGCTGCAGAATATCCTTTGGCTGTAAAAAACCTTATGACAGCACGCACTTCACATTTGGCGGGGTTTTCTATTGCAGCACACATTTCAAACTGCCACAAAAACTAAACTAGCGCAGGTACGACGTTCACTCGACCACGGCTTGATGCCGACTGACCTGTTGAGTGCGTGAACGCACAGATGGCGTCGCTACTCCCCCCACAACCCGCACTGTGACCAATCGGAGGTTACTTTCTGAACCGCCCTCGTATTTATTTTTTTGTAGCATCAACAAAAACACAGTTTCATTGTTATCGATGTCTTGTCCGAATATTAACTTGTGCAGGTAGATACAGAACCAACTCGTGAGGGTAACGTCTTAGACCTCTTGGCAAGAAACACACCTGAACTTACCGAATCAGTTAACGTAGAGTGATCATAAGAGTGTGACGACATCTATGACGACGCGTCCTACAAGGCTTCTTAAGAAAGGTAGGAAAATATAAGGGATGTTCAAAAAGAAACGAGCCGGAGACATAATTACAGAAACCAGTACCTGTATGTTAGAAGTACTGACCCTGCCTGTTGAGACGCTTGTCCCACTGTGACACAAGGCGGTGAATGGCTGTCTCATAAAATTCCCGGGGCTGCGATGTTAACCAGTTCCGCACATACTCGTACAGCTGGACGTCGTCGTCCGAGGTGAATTGTTTGGCACTATGCTGACGTTCTTCTTTGACCAAGATGGGCCCCTTCTGAACGCCAGCATAGGGGCAAACGCTTCACCTCGGACGACGACGTCCAGCTGTACGAGTATGTGCGGAACTGGTTAACATCGCAGCCCCGGGAATTTAATGAGACAGCCCTTCACAGCCTTGTGTCATGGTGGAACAAGTGTCTCAACAGCCAGGGTCAATACTTTCAACATACAGGTACTGGTTTCTGTAATTATACCTCCGGCTCGTTTCTTTTTGAACGCACCTTATATATTTACTCAGCAAGGGTGACAGGATACAAATTTCAGATAATCTCAGCAGTCAGCATCAAATATTCGGTGATGAGGACGAAGATGTGGAGAACAAATGGAAAAAATTCAAAGGCATCATTCAATATGCTCTAGACAAGTATGTTCCGAGTAAGATTTTAAGGGATGGGAAAGATCCACAACCATGGTTTAATAGTCGTGTTAGAAAAGCGCTACGTAAACAAAGAGCACTTCATCTCAGATTCAAGAGAAGTATAAACCTAGCTGACAAACAAAAGCTGAACGAAGCGAAAATGAGCGTAAGGCGAACATTGAGAGAAGCGTTCAATGATTCTGAAAGCAAAACGTTGTCAACCGACCTGAGAGAAAACCCTAACCGATTTTCTAATCTTCGTTGATCCATTATGGATCGTGGGACGACGGCTGGCATGAACTTCTTGATGCAATAGTTTACCAACAGCCGTATGTATTGTAGAAATTAATTTTATTTTATGAACTTCTATGTGCTACCAGTTTCGACATTATATTGATGCCATCTTCAGGCCCCACTCGTCATAGTCGTAAAATCACTATACACGGAAGGAGCCACATAACTGGATCCCTGAACCAAATATAAAATACAAAACAGGGGGTAAATAATAGAGTTTCAAGAAGATGTTGACACACTACGTTTTATGCTCTACATGTAGAGCATAAAACATAGTATGTTGACATCATCTCCCCTGTTTTGTATTTTAGATTTGGTTCACGGATCCAGTTATATGGCTCCTTCCGTGTATAGCGATTTTACTACTATGACGATTGAGGCCTGAAGATGGCATCAATGTAATGCCGAAACTGGTAGCACATAGAAGTTCATAAAATAAAATAAATTTCTACAATACATACAACTGTAGGTAAATTATTGCATCAAGAAGTTCTAAGCGATTCTGGTCGTATGTAAAATCAGTAAGTGGGTCAAAATCATCTATTCATTCTTTAAGCGACCACACCGGCACCGAAACGGTAGATAACAGAGAGAAGGCCGAAATAATGAATTCTGTCTTCCGAAGTTGTTTCACCGCGGAAGATCGTAAGACGGTCCCTCCTTTCAATCGTCGTACGAACGTCGAAATGGCAGACATCGAGATAACCGGTCGTGGAATTGAAAAGCAGCTACAATCGCGTAGTAATGGAAAGGCGTGAGGACTAGATGAGATACCTATAAGATTCTATAAAGATAATGCGAAAGAACTTGCTCCCCTTCTAGCAGTAATTTATCGTAGATCGCATGAGCAACGAAAGGTACTTTACAACTGGAAGAAAGTGCAGGTCGTTTCCGTTTTTAAGAAAGGCCGTAAGACAGATCCACACAATGATAGACCTAAATCGTTAACGTCAATCTGTTGTAGAATTATGGAACATGTTTTATGCTCAAGAATTACGACGTTTTTGAAAAATGAACGTCGCCTCTATAAAAACCAACATGGATTCCGAAAAACAGAGATCCTGTGAAACTCAGCTCGCTCTTTTCCTCCATGAGATCCACAGCGCAGTGGACAACGGCGCTCAGGTTGATGCAGTGTTCCTTGATTCCAGTAAGGCATTTGACACCGTCCCGCATTGCCGTTTAATGAAAAAAATACGAGCTTACGAAGTATTGGAGCAGACCTGCGACTGGATTCAAGACTTTCTTGCAAATAGAACTCAACACGTCGCTCTTAACGGGAGTAAATCGACAGATGTAAAGGTAATATCCGGAGTACCATAGGGAAGTGTGATAGGACCGTTGCCGTTCACAATATACACTCCTGGAAATGGAAAAAAGAACACATTGACACCGGTGTGTCAGACCCACCATACTTGCTCCGGACACTGCGAGAGGGCTGTACAAGCAATGATCACACGCACGGCACAGCGGACACACCAGGAACCGCGGTGTTGGCCGTCGAATGGCGCTAGCTGCGCAGCATTTGTGCACCGCCGCCGTCAGTGTCAGCCAGTTTGCCGTGGCATACGGAGCTCCATCGCAGTCTTTAACACTGGTAGCATGCCGCGACAGCGTGGACGTGAACCGTATGTGCAGTTGACGGACTTTGAGCGAGGGCGTATAGTGGGCATGCGGGAGGCCGGGTGGACGTACCGCCGAATTGCTCAACACGTGGGGCGTGAGGTCTCCACAGTACATCGATGTTGTCGCCAGTGGTCGGCGGAAGGTGCACGTGCCCGTCGACCTGGGACCGGACCGCAGCGACGCACGGATGCACGCCAAGACCGTAGGATCCTACGCAGTGCCGTAGGGGACCGCACCGCCACTTCCCAGCAAATTAGGGACACTGTTGCTCCTGGGGTATCGGCGAGGACCATTCGCAACCGTCTCCATGAAGCTGGGCTACGGTCCCGCACACCGTTAGGCCGTCTTCCGCTCACGCCCCAACATCGTGCAGCCCGCCTCCAGTGGTGTCGCGACAGGCGTGAATGGAGGGACGAATGGAGACGTGTCGTCTTCAGCGATGAGAGTCGCTTCTGCCTTGGTGCCAATGATGGTCGTATGCGTGTTTGGCGCCGTGCAGGTGAGCGCCACAATCAGGACTGCATACGACCGAGGCACACAGGGCCAACACCCGGCATCATGGTGTGGGGAGCGATCTCCTACACTGGCCGTACAACACTGGTGATCGTCGAGGGGACACTGAATAGTGCACGGTACATCCAAACCGTCATCGAACCCATCGTTCTACCATTTCTAGACCGGCAAGGGAACTTACTGTTCCAACAGGACAATGCACGTCCGCATGTATTCCGTGCCACCCAACGTGCTCTAGAAGGTGTAAGTCAACTACCCTGGCCAGCAAGATATCCGGATCTGTCCCCCATTGAGCATGTTTGGGACTGGATGAAGCGTCGTCTGACGCGGTCTGCACGTCCGGCACGAACGCTGGTCCAACTGAGGCGCCAGGTGGAAATGGCATGGCAAGCCGTTCCACAGGACTACATCCAGCATCTCTACGATCGTCTCCATGGGAGAAAGGCAGCCTGCATTGCTGCGAAAGGTGGATATACACTGTACTAGTGCCGACATTGTGCATGCTCTGTTGCCTGTGTCTATGTGCCTGTGGTTCTGTCAGTGTGATCATGTGATGTATCTGACCCCAGGAATGTGTCAATAAAGTTTCCCATTCCTGGGACAATGAATTCACGGTGTTCTTATTTCAATTTCCAGGAGTGTATATAAACGAACTAGTAGAAAGCGTTGGATGCTCTTTAAGGCTATTCGCAGGTAATGCAGTTGTTTATACCAAAGTAGCTACGCCAGAAGATAGTAGGAATTTGCAGAATGACCTGCAGAGAATTGATGAATGCTGCAGGCTCTGGCAGCTGACTCTGAACATAGATAAATGTAACATATTGCGCATAGATACGAAAAGAAATCCACTAATGAACAGCTACACTGTTGATGACAGACAGCTGGAGACAGCGTCTGCCGTAAAATATCTAGGCGTAACTATACAGAGCGACCTTAGGCGGAATGACCCTATAAAACAGATAGTGGGAAGAGTAGACACAAGACTCAGATTCATCGGAAGACTCTTACGGAAATGTAACTCATCCACGAAAGAAGTGGCTTGTAAGCCGCTTGTTCACCCGACTCTTGAGTACTGTTCATCTATCTGGGATCCCTATCAGGCAGGACTGACAGGGGAGATAGTGAAGATCCGACGAAGAGCGGCGCGTTTCGTCACGGGATCGTTTAGCTGGCAAGAGAGCGTTACGGAGATGCTAAACAAACTCCACTGACAGACGTTACGAGACAGGCGTTGTGCACCACGGAGAGATTTACTACTGAAATTTCGGGACAGCACTTTTCAGGTGGAGTCGGACAACATATTACTTCCCCCCGCATACATCTTGCTTACTGATCACGGGGAGAAAATTTGAGAAATTAGAGACAATACAGAGGCTTACCGACAATCATTCTTCCCACGTACTATTGGCGAGTGGAACAGGGTTGGAGGGATCAGATAGCGGTACCGAAAGTACTCTCCGTCATACACCATTAGGTGGCTTGCGGAGTATGATGTAGATGTACACGTAGCAATAAATAGGCATTCTGATCAAAATTTAATACATATGAATAATTTATGTCACTATTTCTTCTGTATACTATCTCTGATTTCCCTGGTGCTACTCTATGCAACAAATTTTTGTTCATCGCGCCTTTCCAGCGGAGTACCTGCACAATTAAACAGGTTATATTTTCTTTAAGCTTTCACGTAGTATCTTGGGCATCGCGGTCCTTATTAATTATATGTTACCTCACCTACTTATAGCCCGCCCGGCTAGCCGCGCGGTCTGACGCGCTGCTTCCCGGACGGAAAGGCGTGTCGGTCCCCGGCACGAATCCGCCTGGCGGGTTAGTGTCGAGGTCCGGTGTGCCGGCCAGCCTGTGGATGGTTTTTAAGTCGGCTTTCCATCAATCTCGGCGAACGCGGGCTGGTTCCCTTTGTTCAGCCTCAGTTACACTATGTGGGCGATTGTTGCGCAAACACTGTCTCCACGTACGCGTACATCATAATTACTCTACCACGCAAAAATTTGGGGTTACACTCGTCTGGTACGAGACGTTCCTAGAGTGATGCGGCGGGCGAGGGTCCACTGGGGACCGAACCGCACAATAACACTGGGTTCGGTGTGGGGCGGCGGTGGGGCGGGTGGACTGCTGTGGCCTGTTGTGGGGTTGTGAACCACTTAGGGCTACGGCGGGACGAAGTCTCTCCGTCGTTTCTAGGTTCCCGGCTCAATACACAATACACACACACACACACACACACACACACACACACACACACACACACACACACACCTACGTATTCGAAATTTATATGGTGAGACCGTGCAAGGTTACTTCCTACTATAAAATAAAAACAGCAATCACCTACTAATAACAAAGCTTTTAACTATGAACAAAAAGCACCGTTACCGGTTTGGAACCGACGGGTGCATTATCAGAAGGCTCTTCAAATAAAAAAATACCATACAGGTCATGCGGTACATGTGTTGTTCGCTGACTTTTTCTGTAGCGAAAGTATCTTCCGGTGGCGGTGCCCTTTATAGAAAGTGGATGTAAAGGATAACCATGTTACTTTAATTGGACCCAATCATAAACTAAAATAACTTCCTAAGATACGAACTGTATTAGTTGTTCTTTACGTCGAAAATGCTGCATATTTTTATTGTAGTGTGAGATGTTTACGAATCAGTGCACATTTCACCGAAAGGCAGGCAAAATTCAACGCTTTCCTGCGCTAAATGTTTGGGCCTCATGTGTGTATGGTGTTTTACACGAATTCTTTACAGAGGAAAGAAAAAAACTGGTAGAAGCAGATCTCGGAGATCATCAGTTTCAGAGAAATGTAAGAATACGCGAATTATCTTAGAAGACAGGCAGAAGAAAGGCAAACGTATGTCTGCAGGAAGTGTAGATTTTGATAAAGTTTTATTGACAATGTGGACTAGAATATACTCCTGGAAATTCTGAAGGTAGCAGGGACAAAATACGCAGAACGAAAACTTGTTTACAACTATGCACAGGCACCAGACTACAGTCATAGAAGGCGAAATACGGACGTGAAACGGTAGCAGTAATAGTGAAGAGAGTGAGGCAGGGGTTTAACCCAGCCCAATGTTATTCAGTCTCTGCAATGAGGACGCAGTAAAGGAACCAATGAGAAAGTTGCAAGGGGAAATTTAAGTTCAAGGAGAAGAAATACAGTTTTCGAGGTTTGACGTTGACATTTTAATTCTCTCAGCTCAGGGGAGACGAAGGATTTGCAAAAGCAGTTGCATAAAATATGTAGGGTTTTGAAGAGAGAAGATGAACACCAACAAAAGTGAAACACAGGTAATGGAAAGCAATCGAGTTAAATCAAGGGATGCTGAAGGAATTACTCTAGGAAATGAGAAACTAGAAGAAGTACGTGAGTTTTGTTATTTGAGCGGAAAACAAGTGACGATGGCCGCAGTAGAGAGGATATAAAATAGACTGACAATAACAAAAAAAGCGTTTCTGAAAAAAATTAAACTGATAACACTGAATACAAATTTAAATTATAGGAAGAATTTTCTGAAGGTATTTGTTCAAAGGTTAGCTTTGTACTTGAAACGTGGAAAATAACAGTTCAGACAGGTAAAGAATAGCAGATTTTGAAATTCAGTGCTGTACACGAATGTCCAATATTAGATCGGTGTATCGGCAATCTAATGAGGAAGTACGAAGTACTGAATCGAATTGGGAAAGAATGAGATTCAGGGCAAAACCTGATTTAAAAAGAAGGGACTGGTCGATAGGACATATCCTGAGGGCTCAAGGAATCGGGAAATTGGTAATGGAGATACGTTTGTGTGTGGAAGGGGAGCGTAAATATTGTAAGAGAGGAACAAAGCCTTGAGTGCAACGAGCAAGTTGACATGGACGGGTTTGCAATAGTCACGCAGAGATGAAAAGGCTCGTACAGGATAGGCTAGGGAGGAGAGATGCATCAATCTAGTTTTTTTTTTAATTTTTTATTGGCCTTTGAGTGTGTACTCAATTTAGCCATCGGCAACACATAGTGACAATGTACATATAATTGAATAAACAAATACAGAAATGCATATTTACAAGAATAAAAAGCTTAACTGTTACAGTTTTGTGCATAATGTTTTAAAAATTGAATTGGAAAATAATTAAAAGTGTCTTGGCTTACAATTCACACCAATTCTGAAATATCTTCATCAGCAAGACATATTTATAATTTACGTTCATCATTAAACCCTACAAATTGTGACCAGTACTCTTGATGATTGAGGAAGATGGTAGCCCATACTCAGCAATGTCTTCAGAAAGACCAACCGTTCACGGTCAAATTTGGGGCACATAAATAAGATGTGGTTGACATCAGCTTCCGACTCAGGATCAGACTCACATGCTGGTGAACTGTAAACGTTGATCCGATGTAGATGTTGTGGGAAAGAGGCATGATTGAAACGGAGTCTTATGATGGTAGAAATCATGGATCAGTCCAGATGTGTCCTCATGAACCACGGCTGTGAAGGAATCCGAGGTTGTAGCACTGCGTAATAACCGCCTTTTTTCTGTTGAGAAACATTCCACATTTCCTGCCATTGTTGTCTTGCGTGATCCTTGACTTCACGTAAGTAGTCTGTATAAGGAAGGTGCAGATCCAGGACGGTGCCTAAGGTTGCCGCTTGTTTGGCTAATGCATCAACTTCATCATTATAGAGGATACCAGAGTGGGAAGGTACCCACAACAAATGGATCGTCCGGCCCGTGCGTGTGCTGCGAATATATTCAGACATCACATCCAAGATATAACTGTTGGTTGTTTTGTGCCATCGACTGTACTGAATGTTTTAAGAACGCTTTGCGAGTCAGATACTATCAATATCTTGGGGAAGGAAGTGCTAGAGACAAACTTAAGTGCTTCCAAAACTGCCACTGTCTCCGCCGTAAAAATACAAGTGCTCGTAGGCAGTTTGAAGGTTTTGCGGATCTGGATCTGAGGGCAGAAAAAAGCGCATCCTGTACACTCTTCTTGCGGAATTTTGGAGCCATCGGTATATACACAGAGAAAACCCGGCCATTGTGCTTGAACGAGACGATTGAAGCCAACGTTGACATTAGTACTGTCCAGCCAGGTCGTACTTAAATAATGGACTGGGATCTGGGAGCAGAGCGTTTGAAGATCATATTCAAAAACAGGTAGATGCGCTGAACGCCGTATAGAATGTATGACAGGTGACCAAGTGTCAAAGCTGGAACAAACGGCTGGCACTTTATTCCTTCTGTGGGATGCAATCCACAGTCGATAAATGCAGTCTCTACTTTGATAGACGGAACTGTCCATAATGGCCATGCCTTGAATGTAGAATTTGTCCGATAACATTTGGCGCCTAATGCTCAAGGGCATCTCTCCTGCTTCTATTAAAAGGGCGTTGGTGGGCGTCGATGATCGCATGGCTCCAAGACAGGTACGAATGGCTCTGGAGAGATGAATCTTTGACGCAGTGTGGTAGAATTGACAGCCATAGTCTGGTGCGCTCCCCACCAGACACGAGTGAGTGATCTGATAACATTTAAACCTTCTTCACACTTGGTAACGGTAGATCGGATGTGGGGCGCCCAGCTTAACCGAAAGTCAAAAATCATCCCCAGAAACCGAACGTGAGATTTTATTTGGAAGGTGTACTTGCCACAGGTAATGTGATCTTCAGTGCGAGCTGTCGTCGACTTGGAGAAGGGAACGACTGCTGATTTCTCAGCCGAGATCTCCAGCCCATTGATAGAGAGCCACTTATCGATGTGTGCGATGCTTGTGGTTAATGCCGTTTTGGCCTGAAGATATGAAGCAGCAGTAGAATAAACACATATATCACCAGCATACTGTAGGATTTTTGTGGGGGGAGTAAGTATGCGTTCTAGGTCGTGCGTATATAGAGTATACAGGAGAGGACTTAAAATTGCACCTTGCGGCAAGCCCTAGGAGACATAAAAAGGTCCGATCATGGTACCTTTGAAACGGACGTAGATCGGGGTACTGATACCATAGATCATCCGTGAAGGAATTCCGAATCCTGCCAGCTTGTCCAAGAGTATCGGTATTTGTACGTGATCATATGCACCCTTAACATCAAGAAAAGCTGCCACTACTGTCTCTTTCGTTTGAAAGGCTGACGTGATATCCATATTAAGCAAAAACAGGTTATCCATGGTCCCTTTGCCTTTTCTGAAACCGTATTGACTCCGAGGCAACAAATTACTTTTTTCAAGCCACTATTCTAGTCTCCTTTTTACCATTCGTTCCAGTGTTTTTGCAACACACGACGACAAGGCAATAGGTCTATAATTACTACCGACATTTGGATCTTTACCACTTTTGAGAATTGGAATTATTACTTGCGTCTTCCATGTTGATATGAGGTCTTTCTTCATCCAGTACTGATTAAAAATGTTCAAGAGAAAGTCTTT
This sequence comes from Schistocerca nitens, assembly GCF_023898315.1. Classification (NCBI taxonomy): domain Eukaryota; kingdom Metazoa; phylum Arthropoda; class Insecta; order Orthoptera; family Acrididae; genus Schistocerca; species Schistocerca nitens. The sequence continues at coordinate 368,202,931 of NC_064618.1, forward strand.
CGCTTCTATAGGAAGGTGTGCAAGCATAGAGTAGTGTATATGATCAATGCCAGGGCAACTGTCGCTCGATACTTTAATAGCTTCGTTGAGTTCTTCTTTAGAGAAAGGACGAAGGAGAACATGATAGCGGTCTTCCTCAGCAGGGAACCGATGGTTTAAAAATGGCACCGTGGGAGGAGCGATTGTATCTATGAATTCCTCTAACCAGGCCGTGGTAGCAGGAGGGGAGGAAGACAGTCTTCTTGTTCTAAAAGCTTTTATTTTATGCCAGATGCTTGCCATACTGGTTTCATTATTTAGGGACAGGCAAAATTGTTTCCAACTGTCATCCTTGGTTTTCTTCAGGAATTTGTTAACTCGCGCATTCACTTTTTGCACAGCCAAGAAGTTGTCCAATGAAGGATTCTTCCCGAGAGCATTCAGAATTCCACCATGGAGGAGAACGGTGCTTCATTACTGTAAACTCTTTTTTTCTTAGGGATGCTGATGCCAGCTGCGACGTTCACAGCATTGAGTAAAACTGGGTATGCATCTTCGTCCCTTAAGTCACGTCTCGTATTTGCGAGTGCCCGCCGAACCGTTTCCTTATAAGAGGCCCAATTGGCTTCCTTGATTTTCCACGTACTATTAGAGTAACAGATGTGCATAGTATCGACGTTGATGTTAATGTGAAACTCTATTGGGAGATGGTCGGCTCCCACTGAATCCTTTTTAACGCACCAATTAGATATTTCAGTAAAGCAGGGGGTGCAAAGAGTTACATCAACTGCGGAGGGTCTACGGAGAGGTGAAGTTATCATAGTAGGAGAGCCATCGTTGGGTATCACTAGGTTATTATCTTCGATAACGCTTATCAAGGTCCTGCCGTTCCTGTCTGTCACGTCTCCTCCCCACGCTACATGGTGGGCATTCACGTCTCCAGCTACGATAAAGGGAGGACGAAGCTGACTTATTAATTGTCTCCAGTCATCTTCCACGATACTGTGGTGGGGAGCATTATACAACGAGACAACTGTAAAGGTTTTGTGGGCAGTTCGTATCTCCACAGCAACTAATTCAAGGTTGGTGACAGGTACGTGTAACGGGTGTGGTCGATGCGCCAGCGAAGTTTTTACCAGTATAGCTACGCCGCCCAACCCATCGAGACGGTCTTCCCTTACTATAGAATAATTTTGAAAGCGAACAGTTCGTTCGAATTTGAACCAAGTTTCACATAACAGAACGATATCAGGCTGACTTACGAACAGTTCTCGTTGCAAGCTTTCTCTATTAGAAACAGCCGATCTCGCATTCCACTGCAATACTTTTAAATCCGCCATAATTTAGGGAGAGAGAGATTGAAATATGCCAGTAACAAGGTGCCGGATATCGGAATTGTTCATAGCACTATTTTGTCTCACGTTTTGCATGACAATATCAATCACATTTATTATCTTATCTATAAGTTCAGCATGACCTTGAGGCTGCCGTTGATTCGGCGCTTGTGGGGTTGCTAATCTGTGAGCAGCAGGCTGGTATGGATTTTGGCTGATAGGAGTGAATGAATGTTGCATGGGATATAACAGGCTGCGGTACTGAGGCCACTCACGAACGTTACTTTGGTTGTTTACTTGCGCCTGCCGCCGGGGAGGCCGGTAAGCGACGTGTGTCTGCTGGGGCACAGTTGCACACTGAGTTGCGTCCCCACTTCCGCGTTGTTGACTCTGCATGCTTGCGGCGGGCAGCGGCGGGAAGAGTTGTGGGTTTTGAAAGTCCGGAGAGCTCAAATTTGTTGGGGCAGGAATGATCGGAGCCGGCAAGTGATGTTGTTGAACCCCGGTGACGGATGCATAGGTTGGCATACGAGCAATAGACAGCGCATCCCTGAAGTCAATGTTGTTGAACGTAGCTAATTCTTGAGCTCGTCGCCGTATATGGTATTCCGGGCAGGAACGGTCCGTGGATGCGTGTTGTCCCCCGCAATGAGCGCAAATAGTGATAGGTGAGGCACAGGATTCAACATTATGTGGACCACTACATTTAATGCATCTCATCTGAGATCGACATTGTTTGCTGATGTGCCCGTAACGAAGACAATCAAAGCACTGCCTGACAGTTGGTACGTAAAGGTCTACGGGACATCTTGTTCCGTGAATAGACACGGCTTCCGGTAATGTTTCAGAGTCGAAGGTTAACAAACAGGTCTGCAATTTAACGATTTGGTCTTTACCATATCTCTCCGTAAACCTCCGAACGCCTACAACAGGAAAGGGAGATTTTACGACTTCCAAAATCTCCGCTTCTTCAAGGTTAGTGTCTACTTTCCTGATTACTCCCAGCTTATGGACAACAAAGGAAGGAATGTAAGCTTCTATATTTTTTGACTTTAATACCTCACTGGTAACTAGGAAATTAGCCTTGTCTGGGGTTTCCAGTTCCACCTTAACTTTTGTTTTTCCTGCTGAAGAGATGTTAAGTATAGAATTCTTCACTTCTGGCAAGGAAATATGCAATAATTTCCCTAGTGCCACAGGGTGCAAGCGGCCTAAATTTTTGTCCAAACATTCCATGTAAACTACGAATGGTCCCCTATCTGTACGTAGGCGTACCTCGGAGTAGGCGCAGGTCCCACTGGAGGGGTGTTAGTTGCTGCATGTTGGTTAGGAGTGAGCCCAGAAGCAGTTGCTACAGGGGGGCAGCTACATTTGAAACGTCAGTTACAGGTAAGAGTTGATTAGCGCCTGCTATGAAGGTTTTGGAATTTCTTAAATCCAGACTGACCTCACTTTGTCGCTTGTTTCTCGTAGCGGAGAAGCTGGAGGAATCCTGTACCGATAAATCCATATGCTCTTCTGCCGGCTGTATTCCAAATTCTCCCAGAACAACTGCTTATGAGTGGCTGATCACAGCCGTCGTGTTGTCCAATGTAGTTCCTGGAGGAGCTGGTAAGGGTGCTGCATCTGGATGTAGCCGCTGGGCAGGCGGTTGTTGTTGATGTTGTCCCATAGGGGCGTCGAGGTCACCACCCCCTTCTCCATACACCCCACCATACATGGCGGGGCTTGCCGTCACCGATAGTAATGTCAGGTGTTAATGTGCCTAACAGAAAACCGTACCAAACGAAAGCTGTTACGCGCGTGCACTAGTAGGTAAACACAAGCGTCACACGGAAGAGCGACCGCATAGCACGTCTTAACACTTCCGCGTCTGCAAGCGAACTACAATCTAGTCTTCGGACTGAAGAACACAACAAACACCACGCACGAGAAGGCTGGGCACGACTGACAGGATAGTGAAAGGGACCGGACAGACAGGTATAAAACAAAAACTACATGGATTTAACATGTAGGATGGTGATTAACAAAACCACTCGAAATTTTGAATGCTTTCGCATGCATCATTGTATCATTCGCACTACAATATTAACACGTTAAGTACGATCTATTTCCAGTGGCAGTGTCTTTTCTTTTACATTAGGGACGAGTGCAGTATAAGTCTGGTAGCAGTGGGTAAACGTTTCGGTCTTATGTATTCTACTGCATAATTTATTTACGCGAAAAGATACTGGACTTATACGGTCAATAAAAAGATAGTGCTGCGGACGAGTAGGCCATAAAGCGGGCCCGTCGGGTTACGTCACAGGCGGCAGCAGCGCGCCACTTTGGGCAGGCGTCGGTCGTCCGCGTTGCAAGAAGTGGGACGCGCTAAATAATAGACTCCTCCCTCCAGCAAACACTACACTCGAGTTGCCGACAGCAAATGCGGAAACAAAATAAACACACAGAGACAGGCAATTACGAGGTTAGTGGCTCACCAAAAGCCATTTTCATTTCTGGATGAGTATATCAGCGTGTTTAAAACGAACAGTCGCATTCATTCAATCTTCCTAGGAGAGAAGGTAGACATGCTGCAATAGGTAGATGATGTTGCTGCGATCTAAGAGACGAAAGAAGACCTAGAGAAGGTGCTCACCACACTGGAAAGGATTTTCTGTGACAAGTATGGCATGAGAATAAACAATATGCAGTGCTGAAGAAGAATATCAAAAGAAGAAGAATTGAAAGAGAGGTATTAGAAGTGATAGAGGAATTTATCTATTTGAGAAACTGGATCACAAAGAATATTAGAATCCGGAAGGACTCTGAGGGCAGAATACAGCACGCCGAAGTTGCACTTGTTTGCCAAAGAACTTACTCACTAGCAAGGCCGTTAGTCTTAAAAGAAGGAAAAGGATCATGAAAGCATCTGTCTTGAGAACGGTCCTATATGGGTGTGAAACTTGGAGAATAAGAAAATAAAAGAGGAATAATAGCCCCGGATATTTGGCACTACAGAAGAATGTTTAAGATCGAATGGAGAGATGATTACCAATGAAGAGGTGACGAGAAGAATAATGGAAATCATATCTCTCTGAAGGCACATCCAAACAATAAGATACAAACTCGTAGGACATATTTTCACTAAACCAATAACAAAAGGAACTGTTGACGGAAGGAATCATCGAGGACGGCCATGGGCTTGATACATGCAGCAGATTTTGAGTGATGGAGGGTGTGCTACGTATGTGGAAAGAAGAGGAAGGCAGACAGAAGTCTGGAAAAGAATTCTGCTGCAAATCTCTCTCTACGTTGAACACCAAAGGAAAAGAAGAGGAAGAAGAAGAAGAAGAAGAAGAAGAAGAAGAAGAAAATAGGGGGAAATACATTCTTGTTGCTTGCGCATTATTAATTACTGTTCAGAAAGTATAAAATCTTATGAATGTACAAGCCAAGTCATGACTAATTAAAAAGTCAAGATTTCGAAATTAAGCAAAGCCTTCTTCGTCAGCAGTTGATGATTTTTTTGTAGGGATTTCATTTATTTATTTATTTCAGTATGTACTGACCCGTCATCTGCAATCTAACGTAACCGGTATGCAGCACCAACAACTGTAAACCGATCTTTTATGTAAGCAATACAAAAGAGCTGAAGAATACAGCAAAAATAACTACAAACTAAAATCTAAGATTTTAAAGTAAAAGTAAAAAAAGGACCATGCCCATACTCTGACTTCCGAGAAATCCCGCTTGTGTACTGTACAGTTCCAGTTACAATGGTATCTGCCTCACAGTGGTCGTCTTGGTAGAAAAAATTCTGCCCTCTTACCTGTAGAGCAGTCGGAGTTTTGAGAGAATTTGCAACATGTCCACGTCATTCTCGGACATTTTCATCGGCAGAACTTTTGAAGTAAATACCTCATATGGACAGCGTGCCAGAACATTTACGAAACCTCCGCATTTGCGCCGTTGCCAACACTGCAGATGCTATTGCATTCATCTTCGTCTTCAGCAACGTAGCTCTCGTCTTTTTCATTATCTCCGTCTCTGATGTCATATTTAAGTAGAAGGCGAGGTACACAAGGTCTACAAAATAAATAAATTTAATGGTGTCCTTTGTCTTTGGTGAGGCTCTCTGTTGCTGCTTCTGCCTGCCGCATATGCAGTTCAGGAGCTTGTTACAGCGTCTTCCTTCGTCCTTCATTTGCAATCTACCAAGCCTTCTTAAGTTAATAACATATGCGCTAAGTGTCTCTCTTAGAATGGGTAAAGGCAGATTATAATGTCCATTAAGAAAACTGTGAGCCATACCCTTAATGGGCTACAATTCTCTTTCCCTGCAAAAACCCTGAATACCGATTACAATTTAGTCTACGACTTGAAATAACAAATATATAAAGCACTACTGGGTTTTTATTTACTTTTATTGTCTTCAGTATTACTCTAAATGTGAAACTCTAAATCACGGTCTGCCACGTTCAAAACGCGACGGAAACCGCCAGTTCTATCACCGAGCACAGAGATCTCAATTCTTACACCCAAACCTCTAGATATCAGAGATTCAGATCGGCACCAAACGTTGTATGTCGATAGAATATGGCTGTCGTGCAGTACAACGTGCGTAAACGGTAATTAAAAGTAACACTAGTACTACGGAGCGCAGGAAAAGCTTGTCTGTGAGTGATAGTTTTATAGATCTGGAGCAGGTGCGTTGGTAGAGCGTGAAGCTGTACCAGAGACGCAGCGTTCAAACCCAATTGTTAATTTAACTGTTTACGCGTGAACTGTTACAGGGAAGAATATTTTTCTGACAAGTAAAAGGACTTTTTGGAGTTCGTAGCAATGTTCTTTTAAAAGTCTGCTATCGTTTCGTTAGTTGAAAGTAGCAAACCTATAGAGGACATTGTAGAGATAGATGTGGTTCTCCAATTCCTTTCGAATGACGCCACGTCCAATAAAGTTCAGTAGCTACAGCCCCAACAAAAACACGTTAGCATCGATATCAATACCATTACAAAGGGAACGATTAAGGTCAGAGAGAACACTCGTCATGAAGCAACTATTGCGTTTCTGGTTTCACAGAAAAAACATAAACATCGGAACAGTAGAATAAACAAATAATAGAATCACACTTGCGGAAGTATTAATAGTCCGATATAAATCTTTCACGCATAATACAGTAAAAAAATGTCATCACTGGGGTTTGAACTCAGGACCCTTTTGCTCCATAGTTCTGGTGTAACTTTTAATTAAGGTTTCCGGCCGTTCTGCTGGACTACAGCACGCAGTACGAACTATATCGGAGTTCTGATTCATACTCTATCGACATACATAATTTGGTACCGATTTGAGTGTCTAGCACCTGTAGGTTTGAGTTTTAGAAGCACTAACGTCTGTCAATAGATGGCGGAGAAAGACATGCTCCACGATATGACCCGGTTTTCCCCGACATAGATCTGTAAGCAAAAATGACAAAACATGGAGTGCTCTTTTACTCAGACGTTCATATGATCTCACCAACGATCTAATCTATCTCAAAACCAGGCAAGTACTATTAGTGCCAACACAATTACAGGGTCACTCTTGAACTGAAACAAATCTGGAAAAAGAAAACTGCTTAGGATTTATCAAATGGTTCGAATGGCTCTAAGCACAGCAGCGCGGTTCCGGACTGAAGCGCCTAGAACCACTCGGCCACAGCGGCTGGCTAGGATTCATCATTCCGCTGGATGAGGAAGAACTAAGTTTTCTTATCGGAAGAGGTGAGTTAAGTTACGGTATGTAGTTTCACTGTGTCACCCTTCTCATTCCTTAGTGGACGTTACGAGAAAAGACACAATTATTGAAGTGATCAATATCCATAGTCTCACATACCATGTGCGGATCGAAAAAACAAAAAGGCAGGCTATGAGCAAGAGTAATTGGGCTACATTCAAAAAAATCGTCTCCTGCACTCGCACATGAATCTGAAACTCTGTTTTCATTTATTAACAAACCTGATAATACATTACATATTCTGAGAAAATCATCGACTTTAATCTCCTGCATGCATAAATAAATACTGAAACACCAACCAGGCCTTCGTATTTTGGTTTAGAACGTATTGTGACAGAAATAAATAAAAAATAACTCCAGTACCCGTCCCCTCTGATTCCTACCATGGTTCTCGGGAGTTTTAAATAAGCTTAATAGAACTGGGCCTTACAAAGGCTCGGATCTCGAACAACCCGCTCTAGCCTTCGGGAAGGAGAACGAAAGATTTAAAAAAAAAATTAAAACAAAACGCCATATGACAGCACAGGCACTTAACTACATTATCTGCTAGGTTTAATGTTCCGGAACACTCGAGGTTGCAGGGAATAATTTACCTAACTAACGATCATGATGTCCTTCGTTTGGTCTTTGCATTGTCCAGGTGTTTGTCTCAAACTTCGTATATAATAAAACTCGGTGTCGGTGTCTTCTACGTTAACGCGGCAACGAGGAGATGGGCAGAACGAAATATCCACGATACACAGAAGGGTAGGATATACGTATCTTACAGGATACGGGAAACCACATTCGTGTTTCAGTCAATAGCGATGTGCTTCAAGCGAGAGACAGCTGCGGAGGAAATTACGTGCCAGAAGCAGCCGGCACAAGACAAACGCTAGGAAAGAAGAAACTAGATTGGTGGTCTCCGCTGTGTCACTGGCAGAACAACCTTCAGGACAAGAGGGCCAGTTTTCTGCAGTAAGCGGAGACGTTCAAGTTCGAGATTGGATCGCAAACTGTTAACAGTTATTTGAGTTCTCACTTAACACATTCATTCTAGCGATATGAATCACTGTCGTGCCATCTTCTCTCCGAGAGTATGCTGATTCTCACGGAATTTCCAGTTAATATTTGATCCACCACTGATATGAAATGTACATTTTTTGTTTTAAATGTACAATTCTTCCCATCGTAAATATGGCCACTTTTGGTGTCACATGCACGCAGGGGCACCTAAATGTTAGTGGACACACATTAATTTGAGTCGTGTTTAGTACAGTTCTAAATCTGATGAGAGGAAGCACTTTTGTACATCCAAGGAACAGTAAATTGTTAAAGCGAATGTGGATTTAGTTTTGTTGTATAAGTGCCCTGTCTGCTATAATGATACACAGAGCGAAATATGAGAAAATCCCCAACCGATTTACGTCAAAAACAAAAGGCATACATCAACTAATTGACTCACAGAAATTGTTGGTGTATTCTTCAGTCCGGAGACACGGCTTGATCAGCTCTTGACGCTAGTCTGTCTCGTGAGACTTTTCAGATCTGCATAGCTGTTGTACCCCACATGAATCAGAATCTACTTAAAATAAGAATTTCTTTTGTAGACTTCTGAAGATGCTGCAACAAATAGGTGTTTGTTTATGGTACAAAAGAAAAACGAATTTCAGAAAAGCAAGTAACAACTGTTCTTGAAACACGCTGGTGCCTTGCACACTTCTATGATGTCAGCGGCATGACGCCACGCGATCCCTGTCAGTTTGCTCGTAGACACCCGCTTTTAGAGTGAAATCGATTTTATCTTGACGATGAACGCGCCTTGATTTTTTAAAAACCTATAACCCGAAGAAGCTCCTCTATTGTTGCGAAATCGTTAGAGTCTTTTTAATAGAAGTATTTTAACAGCCAATGCAGAAGATTTTATTCACCATGTGGAATTTTGTCTGCGTTTGCCCGACCTCCGAAATAGTAATCCGAGGGTCACTCCAAAAGAAATGCACACTATTTTTGTAAAAATACAGTTTTCATTCTGCATGTTTGGAAGTTTTACAGTGTGTAGATGCATCCTTCCCGCTTGTCTTCAAACTTAGTTCAACCTGTTCCCGTGAGTGATGCCGTCACAGCATATCTTCAAGATGGCTGCTACACTTGACGTTCGTTAGAAGTAACGTACTGTTATAGAATTCCTGTGCTGTGAAAACGAGACAGTAGGAAACATCCACAAGAGGTTGAAAAAGGTGCATGGAGATGCTGCTGTCGATCGCAGTACAGTTAGTCGGTGGGCAAAGAGGTTACGTGATGAAAGCGGGCACGGCAATATTGAAGATTGTCCTCGCAGCGGCAGGCCTCGTACTGCACACGCTCCAGACTGTGTGCATAGAATTAACGAATTGGTGACTGCTGACAGACGCTGCACAGTGAACGAATTGTCACGCTACGTTGGGATAGGGGAAGGGAGTGTTTGCAGAATACTGAAAGTGTTGGCGTTAAAAAAGGTTTGTGCCAGGTGGGTTCCCAGCATGTTGATAGTGACTCACAAAGAAACAAGAAAAACGGTATGCAGCGAACTTTTGGAACAGTACGAGAATGGTGGAGATGAATTTCTTGGAAGAATTGTGACAGGTGATGAAACATGGCTCCATCATTTTTCACCAGAGACGAAGAAGCAATCAATGGAGTGGCATCATGCAAATTTACCTAAGGAAGAAAATTCAAAACCACACCTTCTGCTGGAAGAGTTATGGCTACGATGTTTTTCGATTGCGAAGGACTCTTGCTTGTGGACATCAAGCCAAGTCTTGTCTTGTGACAGCCAGAGCGAGAGCACCAGCAGCAGCGAGTACTGTTTGTATAAAGCGTTTATTTTGCATTTTGTTTACGACCTTCCACTAAGGAAGGGATTCTATTTGTGTTTATCTGCTCTGCATAGAAACTAACAGTTCTTGATCGTTAGGAGAGAAATTTATTTTGTACTTATTTGCTGCGCTTAGCTTTTAAATAGTTTTTCTGGGAAAACCTAGCGTAGTTTTCGCGTCTCGTATTTCAGTGAGTGTTTCTTGATTATCAGAGTAGCTCATCAGAAGATTATCTTGGGAATTTGTCACCGTATAGAGTAGGGTAAACATAGTCATGTGTAGGGACTGTGGTTGTTGTGAGCGGAAGCAAGGAGAATTGGCCACTCTTCGGGGGCAGGTGGAGGCTTTGTCTGTTAGGCTCATCGAGCTCGAGGCGCAGGCGTCGGCTCGTAGTGGCGTTGGGGCAACTGTGGTGAAACCTATGCCTACTTCGGTGGCCTTGGAATCACATGGAACCCCTGATGTCGCTGCGTCTTCCGGCAGTGAGCATCTTACCGGTCAGCCATCACTCCAGGGTGAATGGCGGACAGTGGTGGGCTCGCGCGTGCCTGGCCGAAAGGCGAAGGTGGGATCTGGCCGCGTGGCAGCTGCCTTACCCCTTTCCAACAGATACGGGGTGCTTCCTAGTGGTGATGACATCGTTTCCGAGCCACCACAGGATGCCTCGCCTGTTGGGCCAGTGGCCGATTCTCCGGCAAGGTCCCGACAGTCACAGAGGGCGGGCCTATTAGTTATAGGGAGCTCCAACGTTAGGCGGGTTATGGAGCCCCTCAGGAAAATAGCGGGTAGGTCGGGGAAGACTGCCAGTGTGCACTCGGTGTGCTTGCCGGGGGGTCTCGTCCGTAATGTGGAGGAGGCCCTTCCGGCAGCTATTGAACGCACTGGGTGTGACCGGCTGCAGATAGTAGCACATGTCGGAACGAATGACGCCTGCCGCTTGGGTTCTGAGGCCATCCTTGGTTCCTTCCGGCGGCTGGCTGATTTGGTGAAGACAACCAGCATCGCACGCGGAGTGCAAGCTGAGCTTAATATCTGCAGCATAGTGCCCAGAGTCGATCGCGGTCCTCTGGTTTGGAGCCGTGTGGAGGGTCTAAACCAGAGGCTCAGACGACTCTGCGACTATAATGGTTGCAAATTCATCGACCTCCGTTATTGGGTGGAGAACTGTAGGGCCCCCCTAGACAGGTCAGGCGTGCACTACACACCGGAAGCAGCTACTAGGGTAGCAGAGTACGTGTGGCGTGCACACGGGGTTTTTTTAGGTTAGAGGGACCCCCCCTTGGGCGAAACGATAAAATACCTGACGGCTTACCAGAGAGAACATCAGCATCGTTGATAAAGAACGTCCGTCCTCAGAGACCAAAAACAGGAAAAGTTAACGTAATATTGGTAAACTGCAGGAGTATCCAGGGCAAGGTTCCTGAATTAGTATCGCTTATTGAAGGAAATAGTGCGCATATAGTATTAGGAACGGAAAGTTGGTTAAAACCGGAAGTGAACAGTAACGAAATCCTAGAAACAGAATGGAATATATACCGCAAGGATAGGATAAACGCCAATGGTGGAGGAGTATTTATAGCAGTAAAGAATTCAATAATATCCAGTGAAGTTATTAGCGAATGCGAATGTGAAATAATCTGGGTTAAGTTAAGTATCAAAGGTGGGTCAGATATGATAGTCGGATGCTTCTATAGACCACCTGCATCAGCAACCGTAGTAGTTGAGCGCCTCAGAGAGAACCTGCAGAACGTCGTGAAGAAGTTTCGTGATCATACTATTGTAATAGGGGGAGACTTCAATCTACCAGGTATAGAATGGGATAGTCACACAATCAGAACTGGAGCCAGGGACAGAGACTCTTGTGACATTATCCTGACTGCCTTGTCCGAGAATTACTTCGAGCAGATAGTTAGAGAACCAACTCGTGAAGCTAACGTTTTAGACCTCATAGCAACAAATAGACCGGAACTTTTCGACTCCGTGAATGTAGAAGAGGGTATCAGTGATCATAAGTCAGTGGTTGCATCAATGACTACAAGTGTAATAAGAAATGCCAAGAAAGGAAGGAAAATATATTTGCTTAACAAGAGTGATAGGGCACAAATCGCAGAATATCTGAGTGACCACCATCAAACGTTCATTTCTGAGGAAGAGGATGTGGAACAAAAATGGAAAAAATTCAGAAACATCGTCCAGTACGCCTTAGATAAGTTCGTACCGACTAAGGTCCAAAGCGAGGGGAAAGATCCACCGTGGTATAACAATCATGTACGAAAGGTACTACGGAAACAAAGAAAGCTTCATCATAGGTTTAAGAGTAGTCGAATCACAGATGATAAGGAAAAGCTGAACGAAGCGAAAAAGAGCGTAAAGAGAGCAATGAGAGAAGCATTCAACGAATTCGAACATAAAACATTGGCAAACAATCTAAACAAGAACCCTAAAAAGTTTTGGTCATATGTAAAATCGGTAAGCGGATCTAAATCCCCTATTCAGTCACTCGTTGACCACGATGGCACCGAAACAGAGGACGACCGAAGAAAGGCAGAAATACTGAATTCAGTGTTCCGAAACTGTTTCACTGCGGAAAATCGTAACACGGTCCCTGACTTCAGCCGTCGCACGGACGCCAAAATGGAAAATATTGAAATAAACGATATCGGAATTGAAAAACAACTGCTATCACTTAGTAGCGGAAAAGCATCCGGACCAGACGAGATACCCGTAAGATTCTACAGTGATTATGCTAAAGAACTTGCCCCCTTTCTATCAGCAATTTATCGTAGATCTCTGGAAGAACGTAAAGTACCTAGCGACTGGAAGAAAGCGCAGGTTGTTCCCATTTTCAAGAAGGGTCATAAATCAGATGCGAATAATTATAGGCCTATTTCGCTTACGTCAATCTGTTGTAGAATAATGGAACATGTTTTATGTTCTCGTATTATGACGTTCTTAGATAATACAAATCTCCTTCATCATAACCAACATGGATTCCGCAAACAGAGATCATGTGAAACTCAGCTCGCCCTATTTGTCCAAGAAATTCGCAGTGCCGTAGACACTGGTGAGCAGATTGATGCCGTATTCCTGGACTTCAGGAAGGCATTTGATACGGTTCCGCACTTACGTTTAGTGAAAAAAAAATACGAGCTTACGGAATATCGGACCAGGTTTGTGATTGGATTCAGGATTTCCTAGAAGAAAGAACACAACATGTCATTCTTAACGGTTCAAAATCTGCAGATGTAGAGGTAATTTCGGGAGTACCGCAAGGAAGCGTGATAGGACCTTTATTGTTTACAATATACATAAATGACTTAGTTGACAACATCGGTAGCTCCGTGAGGCTATTTGCAGATGACACGGTTGTCTACAAGAAAGTAGCAACATCAGAAGACTCGTACGTACTCCAGGAAGTCCTGCAGAGGATTAATGAATGGTGCGACAGCTGGCAGCTTTCCCTAAACGTAGATAAATGTAATATAATGCGCATACATAGGGGCAGAAATCCATTCCAGTACGATTATGCCATAGGTGGTAAATCATTGGAAGCGGTAACGACCGTAAAATACTTAGGAGTTACTATCCGGAGCGATCTGAAGTGGAATGATCACATAAAACAAATAGTGGGAAAAGCAGGCGCCAGGTTGAGATTCATAGGAAGAATTCTAAGAAAATGTGACTCATCGACGAAAGAAGTAGCTTACAAAACGCTTGTTCGTCCGATTCTTGAGTATTGCTCATCAGTATGGGACCCTTACCAGGTTGGATTAATAGAAGAGATAGACATGATCCAGCGAAAAGCAGCGCGATTCGTCATGGGGACATTTAGTCAGCGCGAGAGCGTTACGGAGATGCTGAACAAGCTCCAGTGGCGGACACTTCAAGAAAGGCGTTACGCAATACGGAGAGGTTTATTATCGAAATTACGAGAGAGCACATTCCGGGAAGAGATGGGCAACATATTACTACCGCCCACATATATCTCGCGTAATGATCACAACGAAAAGATCCGAGAAATTAGAGCAAATACGGAGACTTACAAGCAGTCGTTCTTCCCACGCACAATTCGTGAATGGAACAGGGAAGGGGGGATCAGATAGTGGTACAATAAGTACCCTCCGCCACACACCGTAAGGTGGCTCGCGGAGTATAGATGTAGATGTAGATGTAGAAGTTGGTTGGTTGGTTTTGGGGAAGGAGACCAGACAGCGTGGTCATCGGTCTCATGGGATTAGGGAAGGATGGGGAAGGAAGTCGGCCGTGCCCTTTTAGAGGAACCATCCCGGCATTTGCCTGGAGTGATTTAGGGAAATCACGGAAAACCTAAATCAGGAAGGCCGGACGCGGGATTGAACCGTCGTCCTCCCGAATGCGAGTCCAGTGTCTAACCACTGCGCCACCTCGCTCGGTCAATGTAGAAGTGGAACCACCATAAATTCTGATGCATATGTGACGACACTGAAGAAACTTCAAGCTCGACTGAGTCGTGTTCGACTACATCGGCAAAAGCAGGATGTTTTGCTGTTGCACGACAATGCACGGCCTCATGTCAGTCAAAAAACCATGGAAGCGATCACAAAACTCGGATGGACAACACTGAAACACCCGCCTTACAGTGCTGACCTGGCTCCATGTGACAATCATCTCTTTGGGAAACTGAAAGACTCTCTTCGTGAAACAAGGTTTGAAGATGATGACTCCCTTGTGCACGCTGCCAAACAGTGGCTCCAACAACTTGGTCCAGAATTTTACTGTGCAGGTATACAGGCGCTGGTTCCAAGATGGCGTAAGGCAGTTAAGAGGGCTGGAAATTAAGTGGAGAAATGAAAATATTGTTCCTAAAGGATGTATCTACACACTGTAAAACTTTCAAACATGTAGTATAAAAGATGGATTTAAAAAAAACAGTGTGCATTTATTTTGGAGTGTCCCACGTAATATGCTAAAAATGTGTGTTGGACTGGGATTGGAAACCGTAACCTTGCCTTACACGGGGAATACTCCTAGCTGCTGAGCTATCCTGCATTACTCAAGATCCGCCCTCTGCTTTTCTTCCACCAGTACTTCTCTCCTACGTTCCAACGCAAAGCTGTGAGGGCGGACCGTGAGTAGTGCAGGACAGCTCCGTCGCTAGGAGAATTGACAGTGTAACGCAAGGTTACGGGCTCCGATGCCAGTCCAACGCACAGTTTTGAACAGCCAAAAACTTCTTAACAGCGCACACTCAATGCAGAGTAAAAGTTCGTTCTGGAAGTGTTCTAACATAAGATCACAAACAGGACCCTGTCATTTTGATTACCACAGATTCGAGGTAATCATAGCTATCAGCTATCGAATCGGAGTGTTCTAACAATCTCGTTTTTATGTACAAAAGTTACACAGCTTGCAGTAGCGGTACCGTTACAAATTTTGCAAGTGCATTACAATTCAGTTATCTTATCGGCTTGTAAATGTAGGAGGTAGAAAATATCTTTCAATCCCAAGCTCGCTTGGTCATCATGAAAGGCCAGTAAGACAGAAAAATCACCTGAGAAGTTATCCATAGCAGCATGATTCCTCTATCTACAATTTGGTCTGCAATTTCTTGATACGTCTTCCTGATATCTTGCTCCGTCTGTGTTCCTTATCCACATATATGTCTACACGATTGCAGTTCACACGTAAGTGCCTGGCAGATGGTTCATCGAATCACCTTCAGACTGTTTCTCTTCATCATCCTTTTGCTGCAGTTCTTCGTATAGTTTTCTGCGGGGTGAATACATTTGCCTACTAAGCTACTCCTTTCAAGCGAACAATCCAACTTGCTGCGCGCAGTTGTACCAATACCTGGTATCTCAAATGGACTACTTCGGAGAAATACATTGGATAACAAGAATAGGTTCTCATTAGCGCCTCGACATATGTCTGAATACCCAGTTGAAACCGTTTTCTTCGAACGTAGGTGAATGATCCTTACACAACACTTCCTCTACTTCGTCCACATGTTTGTGAGCTAAGGATACAATCTTAATTAATAATTTTCTGTCTTGGTCGCACTTAACGCTGCCGGTTTAGGTTTCCTGCCATCGTCAGATCTGTTAAAAGAAAACGGGAAAGTGTTAATGCAACACAACAGGTGCAATATGGCCGACAGTTGAAGAGGGTCGTAATGTGTAATAGGCAGACATCTATCCCTACCGTTATACAGGAATTCCAAATTGCATCAGGATCCACTGCAAGCACTATGGCAGTTAGGTGGGAGGTGAGAAAACTTGTATTTCATGGTCGAGCGGCTGTTCATAAGGCACATATCACGCCGGTAAATACCAAATGACGCATCGCTTGGTGTAAGGAGGGTAAACATTGCACAGTGGAAAAACGTTGTGAGGAGTGACGAATCACGGTATACAATGTGGCGATCCGATGGCTAGATTTGGGTATGGCGAATGCCCGGTGAACGTCATCTGCCAGCGTGTGTAGTGCCAACAGTAAAATTCGGAGGCGGTGGTCTTATGGTGTGGTCGTGTTTTTCATGGAGGGGACATGCACTCCTTGTTGTTTTGCGTGGCACTATCACAGCACAGGCCTACATTAATGTTTTAAGCACCTTCTTGCTTGCCACTGTTGAAGAGGAATTCGGGTATGGCGACTCCATCTTTCAACACGGTCGAGCAGCTGTTCATAATGCACGTCCTGTGGCGGAGTGGTTACACGACAATAACATCGCTGTAATGGACTGGCCTGCACAGAGTCCTGACCTGAATCCTATGAACATCTTTGGGATGTTTTGGAACGCCGACTTCGTGCCAGGCCTCACCGACCGACAACGATACCTCTCCTCAGTGCGGCACTCCGTGAAGAATGGATTGCCATTCCCCAAGAAACCTTCCAGCACCTGATTCAACGGATGCCTGCGAGAGTGAAAGCTGTCATCAAGGCTAAGGGTGGGCCAACACCATACTGAATTCCAGCATTACCGATGGAGGGCGCCACGAACCTGTAAGTTATTTTCAGCCAGGTGTCCAGATACTTTTGATGACACAGTGTATTACATTGTCCAGTCACATTAATACGATCACCAGTCAAAAGCCTGAATAAGCAACTTTTGTAGTGCAGACCACTGAGAGACGTGCAGGAAGGGAGTGAATGAGGTTCTGGAAAGTACCGACAAGGATGTGGAGCCATGACGACTGCAGTGCCGTGGTCAGCTGCGCAAGATTTCTCAGGTGGATCCATGGCGTTAAACGTCCTCTCGAGGTGGTCCCGCAGATTCTCGATTGGGTTTCAATACAGGGAGTTTGGTGGCCAGCGGAGTACGGTAAATTTATCCCAGCGCTCTTCGAACTACCCACGAAAACTGCAAGCGGTGTCTCGTGTTGCATTGTCCTGCTGGTAGATGCCATCGTGCACTGGAAAAACAAACTACATGTAGTGGTGGGCATGGTACCCATGGAAAGATGCACACTTGTATTGATCTACTGTGCCTTCCAGAGTGACCGGATCACGCAGATAATGCCACAAAAACATTTTCCAGACTGTAACGCTCCCTTCTCAGGTGTACACGCTTTGCTTTCAGACGTTTCACGCCTTACACACCAATGGCCATCTGCCCGATGGAGCATAAAACGTGATTCATCTGTAAAGGCCACATGTCGCAACTCCATAAACGTCCAGTTGCGGTACTGGCGTGCAAATTTCAGCATTCGACGCGGATGAACAGCAGTCAGTATGGGTGGACGAACCATGCGCCTCCTGCCGAGGCCCATACGCAACAGCTTTCGCTAAACGGTCGTTGGTAGCCTCTTGGTTCATCCGGGAGGTCAGTTGGCCAACAGTTGCACGTCCATTCGAGCGTACACATCTCCGCAGCAGTCTTTCGACCCTGTCATCTATGACCCGTGCTGCATCACAGTTGCCTCGGCGCCGGTTTTGGATAGTGCTATTTTGCCATGCACGATATACTTTAACCACTGCAGCGTGCAAACATTTACAAACTTAGCCGTTTCGAAAATGCTTTCAGCTTTCGCCCGTAAAGCAATGATCGTATGACTCTTGACGTTTTCCAGACGTTCTGAATATTCAATGAGGTTTCGGGATTGCAGCCGGGTCATGTTGACTCGCAATATTTCGGCTGGCAATCTTCCAGTCATCTTCAGATGAGTGTCCGCCACTGCAGACTGCTAGTTCACGGTTTGCTTTATAGCAGAAATTGGCGCGAAAACGCTTGCGCACTGGCGGCCGTCACAGGAGCGTCCTCTATCGAAATCCGCCCCCTTTCGATAGAGGATGCTCCTGTGACGGCCGCCAGTGCGCAAGCGTTTTCGCGCCAATTTCTGCTATAAAGCAAACCGTGAACTAGCAGTCTGCAGTGGCGGAAACTCATCTGAAGATGGATGGAAGGTTGCCAGCCGAAATACTGCGGGTCAACATGATCCGCCTGCAATCCCGAAACCTCATACAGCAATGATCATGCCCTTTTCGACGTTAGATAAATTGCCCCGTCTTCACCTTACGACGACGACCACTGCAATGCTTTTCACGTCCTCACTGTTAGCGCTGTCACTTGCCGTTTGTCAGCGGTTACTGCAGAAACCCCAAGCCAGTAATATTGTTAATGACATAAGAAGGTGCTAAATAATGTATCTGACTCGTATGTGGACCATATGTCGTCAAGTATCTTATCCCTACTAAAAATTGGAGCCTTAAGTGTCATGAGAACTATGCTAGTAATGCCATGTGTGACTGAGGATTACAGCCTGTGTTGGGAACAACGGAATACTGCTGCCACCAAGGTGGCCACTTTTGTAGGTCGGACTCTGTACAGCATGCTAAACATTTACATATCTAAAGGCTCATTTACCTCTCCTTCTGAGATTCAGATGATCGACAACAATATGTTACATGCATCTAATCATTAATTTTCTATTTGCGGGATGTTTTGAGGGTATTATAGAATGCAGTTCATAGTTATCAGTACCCGTACGGTGCAGACTCTAAAGTGCTGGGACAGTGTGATGACAGATGTCACCGGCTGTTTTACATTGTCATTTTTATTAATACGAGTATCAGAGTCACATATATTACGTGCCACGGTGAAGGATGATTGTGAATATGAGCGAGTACCACGAAACTCAGTTTTTTATGGTGATGCCTACATTATTGTGTGGGACCTGCCGTATGAAGACAGCCATAAACCCTTCATCACAAATCCTTCCGAGCACCAAGAACAGTTGAAAATCCTGTTACATCCCTTTTCCCCAACAACTGCTTTTAATGTGAACACTTATCACAGATTCAGACAATTAATGCCCATTCTGCTGTTCTGCTGGCTACATATCTCCTGTAGTCTTGTGTTGCTTGAAACAATACTGGACGTAACCCGTATACACTGTGTGAGAAAACGAGGGGCAGCTGAATATACAGGACGCCTGCGAACAGTTGGAACACGCCTGAAGTGGTTTCCTATACACCCTGTTGAACTGTAATAAACAGTGGGGATGGAAGAGCATCGCTGACAGGCGATGTCTTGAATATGAAACTGGTAATCGCGCATCAAATACACAGACAGCTTCGTGTCCACAATCGCAAGTTCTAAGGTGTACGACTCAGTAGATCGACCAATACTCTCCCAGATTTTCGAGAAGATGAATTTTGATTAAACAGATCTTATGCAATCCAACATTCAAGGTCATGTTCAGAGGAAAGTTTTGAAATCTTCCACAGAAGCCGGCCGGTGTGGCCGTGCGGTTCTAGGAGCTTCAGTATGGAACCGCGTGACCGCTACGGTCGCAGGTTCGAATCCAGCCACGGGCATGGATGTGTGTGATGTCCTTAGGTTAGTTAGGTTTAAGTAGTTCTAAGTTCTAGGGGACTGATGACCACAGATGTTAAGTCCCATAGTGCTCAGAGCCATTTGAACCACACAAAAACCGCAGCCATACAGAGAGATGGACTCTCCACTCTTTGTCCTTGATGCGGTGATCAGGAAATGTCAAGAAATGAAAGAAGTGGATGAAATTCGACTGGGATGCTAAAACAAAGATTGTCCGGCATTATATGATATTGTGACACTTCGGAATCACTTGAAGATGCGAGTAAACGAATCACTCAACTACAGAGACAACCTACAAAACCACGTCTACAGATCTCTATCGAGAAGATACACCATACGACGAACATCAAGAGAGCACCTTGGTGGACGAAAATAGTAACGGGAAAATTCAGGTGTAGAAAATTGGTTCAAATGGCTCTGAGCACTATGGGACTTAACATCTATGGTCATCAGTCCCCTAGAACTTAGAACTACTTAAACCTAACTAACCTAAGGACATCACACACATCCATGGCCGAGGCAGGATTCGAACCTGCGACCGTAGCGGTCGCGCGGTTCCAGACGGAAGCGCCTAGAACCGCTCGGCCACACCGGCCGGCTCAGGTATAGAGATTTAAATACTTTGGAGAATGTATAGAAACTGGTCTGACAGAAAAAGAAGCGATGGGAACACGAATTAAGAAGATGAATTTAGTATATAAACTAACTACTAGCATCTACAATAAGAAAAACTTTTCGATCAATGCAAAACTAAGGCATTACCAGACAGTGATCGGCCCTAAAGGCTTATACGCAGCGAAAAGTCTTAACCTCGCAAGAACAGGCTTACTTAAGAAGCTATACCCTGTGGAACGCTGTGGAAGGAAGATTGTCAGGATGAAATTGGTACCTTGAAGAACAGGGGACAGCAATATATAAGAGCGAACCAAAAACTGTACAGCCAGATACGAGAGAATGTCGGACACCGACGGGAAAAGAAGGACCATGTTCTGCGAGAAACATCCTTAGAGTGGACCAAGGGAGGTTGACAAAGCAGATAATACGGTCTCTTGTGGACAAGAGAACCGTATCGCGCTGGTTCCAAGCGGTATAAAGGGATCTGGAAGAAATGGGAATGCCGGAAACAGAGATGTAGCGGGGTGACTTTATGATCAAAAATGAGACTGTCATAGGTTTTCAGGACGGAACTGGACCCATGGCAAAATCATCACGTACTAGCGCTTCGAGATGCTGAGCGACCGGAGGCCTACTGCTTAATATGTATATGATTTCAATAAATATGACATTGATATGTGCGAGCACCTTGAATGAGAAGAATTCATCGTTTTCAAGAGGGCTAACGACTCCGAGCTCAATGACAGGTTGTAATGTATGTATTGTACACACAACTACATTCAGGGCCCGACGTGGAATAACTCATCTACGATTAATCTTCAACCCAGTCTAGGTCTCCGAGAAGTACGAGATAATTATTTCATATCCTTGTTTCATTGAAAATACTAATTAATAACGGATTTAGTTTTTTATATATGTTGCTCCCCTTTACCCTCATTTCTTTGCGTGATCTGTTCTGAAACCTATAAATTTGACTGTTGTTGGTTTACTACATTAAATGCTTATAGAACAAGAAGTACACTACATAACTTGTGCTCCGTGTGGGGCAATCAGAGCACATCACTGCACTATACTAACAAAGGATTATATATGTTTCTGAGTTTCAAATGCTGTGAGATGGCAACATATATGAAGATGCCTAACTGTCGTCAGCGTCAAAAAATGACTCTGAGCACTATGGGACTTAGCGCCTGAGGTCATCAGTCCCCTACAACTTAGAACTACTTAAACCTAACTAACCTAAGGACATCACACACATCCATGCCAAAGGCAGGATTCGAACCTGCGACCGTAGCGGTCACGCGGTTCCAGACTGTAGTGCCGAGAACCGCTCGCCTTCTCCGGCCGGCCGTCAGCGTCAATTTGTTGCTAGTCGTTACAGAGCGTACAATTCCTTATCTCAGTGTTCATTGTAGGTGCCCGATTGTTTTTGTGCTTTTGAATTTCCATAGCTTCCCCGTACATTCTGGCACAGTAACGACTGGATCTGATACTATGGTTTTATGAAGATCCGTTCATTGCTACTGCTAGGCTCAGGTGTACAGAGAGGAATAAGAAATCCAAATTCACAAAAACGGCTATAACGTAAAATAAGAAGGATTTAAGCTAGACAAAATTTAATCATTAATGCTAAATAAAGCAAACATCCCCAACTATTCTCCACTACATGTTCCATAACATATGTCAGCGTGGCTCCGCGATCACAGACAGCAGTCTGATGATGTTACGATCCGACAGTGTAAACAGTTAGGATTGCTGAGCCTGTTCAAGTATTAAATTACTGTCTGTCTCTTTGTAGCCTCTTGTGTCTTCAGCAGTAGGAGCCGTTACGTTATTCTCATAAACGTGCCTTGGACCACAGCTTAATGAACATAAAACAAAGTGCATCAGGGACACAACCTAACTGTCTTTTGCAGCCGTTCTGGAAGGACCACTCTGTGGAACATTAAACTGTCAGGTTCTGGCGTCTTGTAATCGCCATCTTTATCTTGCAGGCGACAGTGTTCAAGTAGATAAGAGACTTGGTTTTAACGAAAATCACCATCTTGACGATATTTAATAACGTCCAATATAGTTATTAAAGAATCACAAAAATCAGGGAAAAATACATCTACGTCTGTGTATCATCATTATCCATTTATCATCTTTCGACGCCGTCTATCATGCATAATACCGATACGTAAATTTTCAGGTTTAGTTTTGAGGGTCGAGTGTTTCATTTTCTGTAATCCAAGTAATTACAAATCTTTATCGTTTATTTCTATCCCTTAAAGGTGTAGCAGCACAACGTTTCTGGTTAGAATTACTTTGGCTTTCAAGTTTGCTAGGCTTCGCATCTGTCTTGCCAGTACTCATCGGCGGGCCTGCGGCAGCATCCGCAGCGCATGACATGATTCACTTGGCTGCCCCAAGAAACGGTGTCATCACAAGCCGGGTGTGGGTGGCTTCCTCTGGGAGTTGGCGGTTCTGGGAGCGCGGATCGCAGGGTCTGCGAGCAGAGCAGTCGGGTCTCGCATCGCAAATATTTGCCGCCTTGTTGCGCACGAGCTACAAGCGCGTGTCTGCAAATATTGTAATTCTCGTAAATTTCGAAAGCCGGAGGAGCTGGCCAAGTTCACACGAACACACTCGTTGCACTCCATCGCTGCCGCGCTTCTCTCAAGTGCAGACACGAGCCAGAACTCTACTTGCTTCGGCTGAGTTACTGCCGATCCACCAAGAAAAGCTGCTTGTCTGGAGTTCGTTCTGTTGCGCGGCACTGGGTGACAAATCAAGCGAAAAACGAGCTTCAGTTCGGCACTGGAAGGTTATTTTTCTTTAATTTCTTTAATTTAATCAATTATTTAACACGCCTTCGGCATCTGTAAACCTTTTTGCCCACTAAAAGGTAAAGAATCTCACATGATTACAAAGTAATGTGATGACTTATACGAAACATAGATGTTTAACAAAGGGCCTTTTAAACCTACTGTTGACTGACGTGTATGTAAAATACTCGACAACTGGTTTGGCTGATTTCGAAGGAAAAGATAGAGGAACAATATTAACGATTAAGAGTAGCGTTTTGGTACAAAGATAATTATAGAAATATACGTTTAACGAAAGTATTTGACTTGATGTGTAAAACTTTTCAGGGTAATTGGACAAAGATAGTTCTTCTGACACCACAAAGTTAAGAAATAATACTAAAACAAATAGGAACAACACTGATACAAATGTTCGATGTCTACACTGAAATACACACATCAAAAGAAGTTTTGCATCACCTCGGTTCCGGGAGCTCCGGAACCTGTACAGAAAATTGGAATAGAGATCAACATAAACATTAAAAAAAATGGTTCAAATGGCTCTGAGCACTATGGGACTTAGCTTCTGAGATCATCAGTCCCCTAGACCTTAGAACTACGTAAATCTAACTAACCTAAGGATATCACACACATCCATGCCCGAGGCAGGATTCGAACCTGCGACCTTAGCGGTGGCGCGGTCATCAACATCATTTCCGCCCTGTTTATTGCTCATGAAAATCACGCATTGCATGTTGTATCACCATACAGCGAAACCTTCAGAGGTGGTGGCCCAGATTACTGTACACACCGGTACCTCTAATACCCAGTAACACGTCCTCTTGCATTGATGCATACCTGTATTCGTCGTGGCATACTATCCACAAGTTCATGAAGGCACTGTTGGCCCAGGTTGTCCCACTCCTCAACGGCGATTAGGCGTAGATCCCTCAGAGTGGCTGGTGGGTCACGTCGTCCATAAACAGCTGTTTTCAATCCACCCTAGGCATGTTCTATAGAGTTCCTGTCTGGAGAACATGCTGGCCACTCTAGTCGAGCGATGTAGTTATCCTGAAGGAAGTCAGTCACAAGATGTGCACGATGGGGGCGCGAATTGTCGTTCATCAAGACGAATGCTCGCCGATATGCTGCCGATATGGTTGCACTATCGGTCAGAGGATGGCATTCACGTATCGTACAGCCGTTACGGCACCTTCCATGACCACTAGTGGCGTACGTCGGCCCCACATAATGCCATCCCAAAATATCAGGGAACCTCCACCTTGCTGCACTCGCTGGACAGTACGTCTAAGGCGTTCTGCCTGACCGCGTTGCCCCCAAACAAGTCTCAGACGATCGTCTGGTAGAAGGAAATGCGACACTCATCGGTGAACAGAACGTGATGCCAATCCTCAGCGATCCATTTAGCATGTTGGGCGCATCTGCACCGCGCTGCATGGTGTCGTGGTTGCAAAGATGGACCTCGCCATGGACGTCGGGAGTGAAGCTGCGCATCATGCAGCCTATTGCGCACAGTTCGAGTCGTAACACGACGTCCTGTGGCTGCATGAAAAGCATTAGTCAACATGTTGGCGTTGCTGTCAGGGTTTCTCCGAGCCATAATCCCGTAGACAGCGGTCTTCCACTGCAGTAGTAGCCCTTGGGCGGTCAGAGCGAGGCATGTCATCGAGAGTTCCTGACTCTGTATCTCCTCCATGTCCGAACAACATCGCTTTGGTTCACTCCGAGACGCCTGGATACTTCGCCTTGTTGAGAGAACTTCCTGGCACAAAGTAACAATGCGGATGCGATCGAACCGCGGTACTGACCGTCTAGGCATGGTTGAACTACAGACAACATGAGCCGTGTACATCCTTCCTGGTGGAATGACTGGAACTGATCGGCTGTCGGACCCCCTTGGTCTAATAGGCGCAGCTCGTGCATGGTTGTTTACATCTTTGGGCGGGTACAGTCGAATGGACTGTGTCTGTGATACATATCCACAGTCAACGTCTATCTTCAGGAGCTCTGGGAACCGGGGTGATGGAATTTCTTTTTTTTTTTTTTGATGTGTGCAATTGTACCTATAAAATACACATTAACATGGAACGACTGCTTACGTAGCTCTCAGTGCTGCGTTATTACTACAAAGATACGTAAGCAGCTTGCAAAATTTAGAAATCTCTTTATTATACGCTGAATTACTTCAAGAAAGCAAAATAACCGGGCGCGGTGGTCTAGCGGTTCTAGGCGCTCAGTCCGGAGCCGCGCGACTGCTACGGTCGCAGGTTCGAATCCTGCCTCGGGCATGGATGTGTGTGATGTCCTTAGGTTGGTTAGGTTTAAGTAGTTCTAAGTTCTAGGGGACTGATGACCATAGATGTTAAGTCCCATAGTGCTCAGAGCCATTTGAACCATTTTTGAAAGCAAAATAGCGACGTTAGTGGGAATCTCCTACTTTCAGACGATGTAATTGTTGCAAAAACGATTGTCTATTCCTCTCCGATTTTGTTCGTGCAAAGAAGGCGTGGTTAATTTCGCCTTCTGGGGTTAAAATAATTCCAGCGTGGTTAAGGTGCATCGGAAAAATATCCGGGATTGAGTCTCATGCGGCAGATAGGTGATAAAAGCAATCTTAATAGACGTCCATTGTGAAACCAGGTCTAAGCGTAAAATAAGCTGAATACAAACATAATATGTTCCCCTGAATAACTGAGATACGTTGCAGTCCTTTTGCCTTTTTTTAATGGCGTTCATTGTGGAGAGACGATACAACTAAGAATGCGAAATTTTGAGACCGATTACATTTCCTGGGTTTGTTGCTTATTTAGGAAGAATATCGGTTTCTTCATTGTGAATGATGCCGCAGTGAGAGTAAATGTGGTGTCACCGCTAGACACCACACTTGCTAGGTGGTAACTTAAATCGGCCGCGGTCATGTAGTACATGTCGGACCCGCGTGTCGCCACTGTGTAATCGCAAACCTAGCGCCACCACATGGCAGGTCACAAGACACGGACATGACCTCGCCCCAGTTGTACGGACGACATAGCTTGCGACTAGACCTACCAAGTCTTCCTCTCATTTGCCGAGAGACAGATAGAATAGCCTTCAGCTTAGTCCATAGCTACTACCTAGCAAGGCGCCATTTGTATCAGTGCTTATAGCGTACTAATATTCAAGAGAGATGTATTCCAACAAGAGAATAAAGTTAAGTATTATAAAACTACGTACTTTTCTTTAGTGCATTAATAAGTCTCATGTTCCAGAACTTCAAGCCCGTCTGCGTTAGTTTAGCGTGCACCTAGCTACCTCATTGTGTCTAGACTGTATGAACTAGACACAACATTATTTGGCGACGAGGATGGGATGCCGCGCCCACGTTGCATAAATTGATTGTACTTTGCTCTGATTTGCTTGTGTCATGACTTCGCCACATTCTCCAGATGTACTGTCCGAATTTTTTCGCTTGCAGAATCAGCAGACGCAGGCGTTACTGGAAGCCCTTGGACAGCTCGTCCAGGGTCAACGTGCGCTACAAACCGATGCGGCAGCAGCCGTTTCTTCGCTACCGCTGCCACAAAACGCTGTTGCACCTCCCTTTCGGCCATACGTGGCGGCCGATGAGACCTGGCACGAGTGGTCTCGCCAGTTCAACTTTCATCTAGCAGCCTACAGAATTCAAGGTAAAGAGCGGCAGCCGTTTTTGCTTTCTTGTGTCGGTGTGTCTACCTACCGTGTGATAGTGAAATTGTTTCCCCGACGCGACGTAACAACTCTGTCCTACGAAGAAATTTTGTCTGCTTTAGATGCCTATTTCAAAGAAACAGTAAATGTAGTTGCAAAACGGTATACGTTCTTTCGTACAAAACGTACGGCCGGTCAGACTAATAGGGAGTGGGTAGCAACTTTGCAAGGACTTACTAGGGAGTGTGCCTTTGAATGTGACTGTGGACTTCCTTATTCAGACACTATGGTGCGTGATGCAATAGCACAGAACGTGTCTGATGTTCGCATAAGGGAACAGATTTTGAAACTAGTTAATCCCTCCCTTCAACAAGTGATAGACATATTGGATAGGCAAGACACACTTGACTTTGCTCAGGCATCATTTGAAACTTCGCCAGCAGTGTGTCACATTAACCGGCCCGCCGGGCCCGCTGCACGGGACGCTAAGCGGCCCTCGCGCCCATCGCAGCAGCGGCAGCCTACCTTGCAAACACGTGCGCCGCGTAAGCAAGCACCTGCAGTGAAATCATGCCCGCGGTGTGCTACTAGACATTCGCGTGAAAATTGCCCGTCACGCCAAGCTATTTGTTTTTACTGTCAAAAGAAAGGACATGTTCAAAGTGTTTGCCAGAAAAAGCTTAGATCAGACAATCACACAAATTCCAGGCCTTTTGCTTCGCGCCGGAATCGAACCCAGGACAATCAGGCTCGTGGACCTTCGCCCATGGACATTCATGTAGTTCATTCCCACCCGTCCAGTGACACTTTAGCTATCAGTGACTGTGTTCGTCCCACCAAAAGTGTGCGTCGACGTCGCCGGAATTCCCGTAAAGTCGCAAGTGCTTCTGTACCTGTCTCAGTTCACATTGCACGTGACAGTCGCTCTTGTCGTCAGCAGGACAATAAACTTTTTGTGGACTTAGACTTTGAAGGCAAAGTGATACCATTCCAGCTCGATACCGGAGCTGCAGTTTCATTGATCAATCACGACACGTACAAACAACTGGGCAAACCGCCATTGCGTGCTGCAAATGTTAAGTTACATAGTTACTCAGGACAGCATATACCTGTGTTAGGACAGTGCAGCCTTCTTGCCACATACAAGGGACAAACAAAACTTGTATCATTTTACGTTCTTCGTTCTACTTCTGCAGTGAACTTGTTTGGTTTAGATTTGTTTCAATTGTTTAATTTGTCTATAGTCAATCAGGTCCTATCAATGAATCAGACTGTGCCTTCCGCCAGTGTTTCTATTCTTTGCGAAGAATTTGCAGACATTTTTGCACCGGGCCTTGGTTGCGCTAAGAACTATGCTGCACATTTGGAACTGAAAGACAACGCGCAACCGAAATTTTTCAGAGCGCGCGATGTTCCCCACGCATTGCGTGATGAGGTCGCAAGAACATTGCACGATTTAGAATCTCAAGGTGTAATTGAACGTGTGCAGGCTTCTCTCTGGGCCTCACCCTTAGTAATTTTGCCAAAACCTTCCGGAAAACTGAGACTTTGTGTGGACTTCAAGGCCACTGTGAATCCACAACTAGTGACTGCTACTTTTCCTTTGCCCCGCCCGGAAGATCTTTTTGACAAACTGTGCCCGAGACAATATTTTTCAAAATTGGACCTCGCAGATGCGTACTTGCAAATACCTGTGGACGAAGAATCCCAGCGCGTCTTGGTGGTAAACACGCATCTTGGCTTGTATCGCTTCAAAAGACTGCCATTCGGGTGTGCATCCGCCCCTGCATTGTTTCAGCAATATTTACAAACTATTTGTGCGTCGGTCCCTACTGCTGCGAACTATCTGGACGATATTGTGATCTCAGGACAGACAGAAGCAGAACATTTGCAAAATCTCCGAACGTTATTTCAGGTCTTGCGTCAGAATGGTCTTCGCTTGAGGAAGGACAAATGTGTGTTCTTTGCTCGGGACTTACCCTACCTGGGGCATGTCATAAATGCCCAAGGTATACATCCGAGTCCAGAGCACCTCCGTGCCATACAGGACTTACCTGCTCCGCAGAACTTAAAACAGCTACAGAGTGAGCTGGGTAAAATTAATTATTATGCAAAGTTTGTGCGCAATGCTTCTTCCATTTCAGCTCCGCTACATCGCTTACGCCGTAAAGGTGTTCCGTTCGTCTGGACGACGGAATGCGAACGCGCCTTTCGCCAGTTGAAATCGGCGTTACTTTCAAATACTTGCCTTACGCCATTCGATCCCCAGAAACCCCTTTTGTTGATGGTAGATGCATCGGATTTCGGGATCGGTGCTGTGCTTGCGCACAAGGATGGCTCGCATGATCGCCCTATTGCCTTTGCGTCAAAATTGCTCTCATCTGCGCAAAGAAATTATTCACAAATAGAGAAAGAAGCTTTAGCTCTCGTGTTTGGTGTTACCAAGTTCCATGACTTCTTGTATGGTCGTCACTTTACCATCATCACCGACCACAAACCTTTGACAGCGCTTTTTCATCCGAACAAGCCTGTACCTCCGCGTACAGCGCAGAAATTCATTCGCTGGTCACTTTTTCTCTCGCAGTACCGCTACGATATCTTGTATCGGTCCACTGCTAAGCACGGAAACGCTGATGCGTTGTTCCGTTTGCCTGTTGCTGAGGATAAAGCATTCGATTCTTCCGAACTTGCTTGCATGTTCATTGATTCAGAAACCGATGACGTGGTCGCATCGTTTCCGATTGATTTTCGTCGTGTAGCTACAGCCACAGCTGCTGACCCTGTCCTTGCTACTGTTTTGCGTTTTGTTGCTACGCAATGGCCCTTGTCAAAGTCACGGATCGAGGATCCTTTGGTTCGCCGTTTTTTTGCTCACAAGGAGAGACTTTTTGTACGACGTGGTGTTTTGTTGTTGCGTTCCGATAATGATCAATCCCGAGTCGTAGTCCCACGTTCGTTACAGTCCTCTGTCTTAAAGCTTCTTCACCAAGGACATTGGGGTATAGTGCGAACGAAACAACTTGCTCGTCAGCACTGTACTTGGTTCAGAATCGATGCTGCGATTACGAATATGTGCTCCTATTGCGTGGCGTGTGCCGAACAACAATCCGCACCGCCGCGGAAATTCTTTGCATGGCCGAAAGCCACTTCCCCTTGGCAACGCTTGCACATCGATTTTGCTGGTCCATTCTGGAATGCTCGATGGTTGGTTGTGGTCGATGCTTTCAGTAATTTTCCTTTTGTTGTCCGGATGTTTTCCACGACGTCTTCTGCCACAATCCAAGCCTTGTCTGCTATCTTTTGCATTGAAGGTCTTCCGCAGACTATTGTTTCCGACAATGGCCCACAATTCATGTCCGCAGAATTTCAGTCATTCTGCAAGGCCAATGGTATTCACCATCTGACATCCGCGCCGTTTTCGCCTCAGTCCAACGGTGCCGCGGAACGATTGGTCCGGCCTTTCAAGTCCCAGATGTTGAAATTGAAAGCGTCGCATTCTCGGGAGGACGCATTATTGCTCTTTTTGTCTTCGTATCGCTCTCAGCCCCGCGATGGTCGCTCGCCGGCTGAGTTGCTCCATGGTCGTTCTCATCGCACCTTGATGTCTTTGCTGCATCCGCCACATCAGGTTCCTGTGCAGCGGCAGACTTCTGCTTTTGCTCCTGGCGAAGTTGTCTATTATCGCACCTATCGCGGTTCACAGCGTTGGCTCGCAGGGCGCATTCTTCGCTGCCTCGGCCGCGCGATGTATTTGGTTTTGGGGGCCTCTGGTGAGGTGCGTCGGCATCTCAATCAGCTGCGCCTCTGTCGTCGCCTGGGTTCTGCCGCTCCCCGTCTGCTTTCAGCGACGGAGCCGTCAGGTCAGCGCCCTGGGGACCCATCTACTGGCTCGCCTCATCCCCAGGTGTTACCGACGCTGCCTTCCATTTTGCCTCATGGCGTCGCGCCGCCGCCGCCGCAGCCGCCGCCGGCGCCGCCCGCAGCGGACGCTTCGCTGCAGCCGCCTGGCGCCTCCCTGGGTCACGCGCCGCCGCTCGCTTCCCGTGCCCAGCCGTCCTCCGCCATGGACCTCTTGCCCGCTCCGGACCAGATGTCGTCTTCGCCCGTCGGGTGCTCCGACCACATGGAGGTCGACCCTTCGGCCCCTCTTGTCTCCTTACGTGCGCATACACCTCATGTTGACGTGCACCCTGGACTAGGTTTGCAGGCGTTTCCTAGCTCCCCTCGGACCGAATGGCCGGGTGCGGGTGGCACAGCCTCGCCTGTTGTTAGGCTCCCCACCTCATCGCATACGTCAACATGGGGTCCTCCCCACGGCGGGCGGAAGCCTTATCTCACGACCGTTCGCCGATTTGCGGGGGAGGAATGTGGTGTCACCGCTAGACACCACACTTGCTAGGTGGTAACTTAAATCGGCCGCGGTCATGTAGTACATGTCGGACCCGCGTGTCGCCACTGTGTAATTGCAAACCTAGCGCCACCACATGGCAGGTCACAAGACACGCCCCAGTTGTACGGACGACATAGCTTGCGACTAGACCTACCAAGTCTTCCTCTCATTTGCCGAGAGACAGATAGAATAGCCTTCAGCTTAGTCCATAGCTACTACCTAGCAAGGCGCCATTTGTATCAGTGCTTATAGCGTACTAATATTCAAGAGAGATGTATTCCAACAAGAGAATAAAGTTAAGTATTATAAAACTACGTACTTTTCTTTAGTGCATTAATAAGTCTCATGTTCCAGAACTTCAAGCCCGTCTGCGTTAGTTTAGCGTGCACCTAGCTACCTCATTGTGTCTAGACTGTATGAACTAGACACAACAGTAAACACACAGGAATTGTATCTTCTGACTTTCAGTTTTGCACTGGATGTATTGTCACATGAGTGCTAGGATGAGGATACTTGGTTTGAAATTGATACTGAAAGGTGTTGGTTGGGCTAAATAATATTGAAACCCGTAGATTTTTCGTGGGTATACACTGCAAATGGCGAAGCCACAACGGCTGTCCTGCTCAGTTCCAAACACGAAGAGAGGGAAAATAAAATTAGTTTTGTTCAAATGGCTCTGAGCGCTATGGGACTTAACATCTGAGGTATTCAGTCCCCTAGAATTTAGAACTACTTAAACCTAACTAACCTAAGGACATCACACACATCCATGCCCGATGCAGGATTCGAAACTGCGGCCGTAGCAACAGCGCGGTTCCGGAATGAAGCGGCTAGAACCGTTCGGCCACAGCGGCCGGCTATTAGTTCTGTAATTTCAATGACATAAAAGTGTTGTTTACCAAATTCAGAGATGACTGATGCTAAGAACGGATCTATCAATTTATTAAAATGATATCAATCTAAATTAATCATTTTATATACCATGACTAAATTCCTCCGACCACAAGACCCCTCCGATAGTTTGCCTGCACGGAGGAATATCGACTGGAGGAGACACATGATTCTTCTGTTCTTCCATTAATCAATTTAATAAATACACAAGATGGCGAAAACCTCAAACTTCGGAGCTGTTCTACTAGAATCTTAGCAGCGGCCACGCCGACCCATACGAACACCAGTTGTTTGCTCGTCCGGAAATTGGACGCCAAAGCCACTCTCCCAACTTGAACTTCAAATGGCTGCGCCGCCCTACCGGTCTGGGGCAGCAGCAACCGTTACGACGTTGGCAGCGCGAACATTTTTGCCACCTATGGAAGCTAACTGTGGAGTGGCGCTGCGTATTTCAAAAGCACGGAGAGGCGCCCTCCGGATCGCACTCGAGCGCACTCCTCAAGCGCAGATGTTAGACTACCTCTTCGCGGATATCAGAATCGCGGAAGCTAATGCCACGTTAGAGTACTTGCGTTGCTTTTCCCACTTGGGAACAGCCGTGAAGACCAGCTAGCACAGTACAACGTGGTTTGTGGTAGGAAGCAGGACTATCACACGTAAAAACAAAACTATTATTTCAGAAAGACACAGAAAGAGAGATAAACTGAAGATGATTTTCATTTCAAAAGAATAAGGGCACCTGGAACGTAAATAAATAACGCAGCGAGAGAAAGGTGTTCGGATTTATAAGACGAATATTCATGCTATGTGGCTGGAGATTAGACATACGCCTCGCGTAACTTGCGGCTATAAGGTAAGATTCGTAAAATTTGTAATGCGGTCCTGCAATGTTTAGGAAAGCATGCGCATTTGCCACACACTCTGAGAGGAGAGGGGAGGGTGCGGAATTTGATCTTCAACTAAATTCATCATCAAACGAGCTGCATCTCTCCACACGACGAGATGTGGTTAAGAGCTAACAAGAACGACATCCAAAGACATATAAATCTTCTTTAAATTTTGTTCCGAGATACGTGCACGAATGAGAACGATAAACTCTGACAGTCCCTGCGCAAGGCCCAGGAAACTACTCTAAAAACACATTTGTAAAATATTCTGATATTTTGAGTATGGTAGTGGATATAAACTCGTGAGTAGGCACAAATGACAGACAATCGTTGCTGCAGTAAACATGTAATGTTACTGGTTCAAAATGGTTCAAATGGCTCTGAGCACTATGGGACTTAACATCTGACGTCATCAGTCCCCTAGAACTTAGAACTACTTAAACCTAACTAACCTAAGGACATCACACACATCCATTCCCCAGGCAGGATTCGAACCTGCGACCGTAGCGGTCGCGCGGTTTCGGACTGAAGCGCCTAGAACCGCTCGACCACACCGGCCGGCTGTGATGTTACTAACGACGTAGGTTTATAACAGGCTGTACCAATAAAAAGTGATTGAAATTGCGATCGACGACTATATTTTCAGTGTGCTATATGGCTAAAAACCAATTTTTATCAACCCTTCAATATCGATTTAGCGGAAACCGTTTGAACTGTTCAACCGGTCCGCCTCTCCCGCTCAGATTTATTTGACAACTGTCTTCTTAGAATCAGAACCACAGGTTGCTTTTTTAATAAATACTGGTTACCAACAGCTTTATATCATAAATGGATCGTTGGTAAATCGTAGGAGGCCGTCCACCCCCCACCCCCCCCTCTTCGACTGTAACGGCCCAGCCCCATTTGCCTCTTCCGCTCAGCGAGCTATTTGCATATGATTTCTTCCAACTCACTGGACATTGCTGAACTCAGACGCTACGAACGCCAGGGAGCTTGTGCAACGGCTGCCGTTTCGTGGTTCCACACGATTAAGCCAAGCGATAAAAAGGCGTATCAGCGACCTCTCGTTACCACTATATGGCCATCGTCATTGTTCAACGGCTACCGAGGAGTACGGGTCTGCTGTAAAGTTTTGGACTTGTACCCTCCACGAAACGGGTTTGCGCTTGAAAGTCTTGTCTCATGTTTCCCGCCTTCTCTCCGAAGAATGCAAAACTATCTGGTATGTCAACGTTCCAGCGTTCGCGGTATATCTACACTAATCATCTGGACAAATCTATTTGATAATTCAGACAGTTTCTGCTGCGTCTATATTGACAGGTTACGCTAAAAGTATAGTTAGCAAATTTAATTCTCAGAAACATTTTTTTGGTATGACTTGTAATAAACCTATGTCATTGATAACATTACATGTCTACAACAACAGCATTTTTCTCTTTTTTATGGCCACCGATCCGTTACTGTATTCACAATATATTAAAAACATGTATTTTTAGGACAGTCGTCTGGGCCTCAAATGGTTCAAATGGCTCTAAGCATTATGGAACTTAACATCTGAGGTCATCAGTCCCCTAGACTTAGAACTACTTAAACCTAACTAACCTAAGGACATCACACACATCCATGCCCGAGGCAGGATTCGAACCTGCGACCGTAGCAGCAGCGCGGTTCCGGACTGAAGCGCCTAGAACCGCTCAGACACAACGGCCGGCGTCTGGGCCTCCGTTGAAACACTAATAGTTTACAGTAATGATTCATGCCCATACCGCGAAATAAAGCTGAAAGAATATTTGTCAGTCTTCGCTAGTTTTTGTCTGGATGTCGTTCTGTGTGCGCGGAGAACAAAACTGGGCAAAGATACTTTTGTGGTTTAATTAGTTGCTGCTGGAACATTTTTGATACCTCACACTCTGTGTGCGGCGGAGTTTAAGAAATAAAGAATTTCTTTCTTTCTTTCTTTCGCTTACGCCATAGTCCCGCAGCGATCGCAGGGTCGGCGTGGTTACAACGGATTTGGCAATGTTAGTGTTAGGGATGGCCGGATGCCCTTCCTCCCGCCATCGCGTACCCGCGAGGACGGAAGCAGTGTACCCCAACTGTCTGCGACGCGTGTAACTGAGGCGGAACGTGGGGACCAGCCCGGTATTCACTTAGCGGGATGTGGAAAACCGCCTAAAAACCACATCCAGGCTGGCCGGCACACCGGACTTCGTCGGTAACCCGCCACGCGGATTCGATCCAGGGCCGGCGCGCCTACCCGAGTCCAGGAGGCATCGCGTTAGCGCGCTCAGCTACCCTGGCGGGTCTTAAGAAATAAAGAGTAGTTAGGGAAAATGTAGCATAGGAAGCCTCTGAGAACCTAAAAACATGCAAATTTCCATTTATTAATGATTCCTTAATTTTTATTATAAATTTAGGTCAGACGGCGGTTCGAAAAATGGCTGAAATGGCTGTGAGCACTATGGGACTTAACTTCTGAGGTCATCAGTCCCTAGAACCTAGAAATAACTTAAACCTAACAAACCTAAGGACATCACACACATCCATGCTCGTGGCAGGATTCGAACCTGCGACCGTAGCGGCCACGCGGTTCCAGACTGTAGCGCCTAGAACCGCTTGGCCCGGCGGTTCGCTAATCCATTTCATTAAGAAGAGAGTAATTTTCGACAAGATCACGTTTTCCGTTAGAAGTATGCCGTTGTGGGAATATGCCTCACGCATCAATAAACAAGAGAAACGGTTTCAGCCTGTAAGAGACATAATTGCCTGGCGAACCTGACGTGTCTAAGCAGGCTTCCCAAAGTTGTGACAATGAACACGGCTAGGTTGGCTGTAGCACCTCTGGACAGTTAGCTGTTTTCTCTGAGTACCGAGGTTTTAAGGAAGGTCTTCTACTGGCAACATGTGTCTTCCGCAGTTAGTACAGCTAGCCTCGAGGCCCAAAGGATCTGCAGCATGTTGCGTTAATTTACCTGAGTGCCTGAGCCTTCAGAAGTTCAAGAAAAGCTCCCGGTTTTGTCACCCAAAAACTGTTTACAATCGCGATGATTTTAACATTGGAATTTTGATGGTTACTGACAATGACTACTCCCTCCGGACCACAGTTGCCTCTATGTAGTCGCAGAGGTAGTCTTCAGTGTTCTGCTGCCGTCTACCAAAACTGGACGAATTTCCCTTCCTCGTCCTTATTTTCATGTTTGATTTCTATATTCATCTATGTTCCATGATTTTTGTACACAATTTTTCCCTACTGACCGAATACTGTGTGACGGGCCCTTAACCACTGATTCCCTACAGTAACATTATTCATTCCAGTGCTCTTAATTTCTAAAATTTGTGGGCCCTCTTGTAAATGTTCTATATACCTCTGTGAAACAATAAAATGAGGTGACAAAAGCCATGCGTGGCGATGTGCATGTACACAGATGGCGGTAATATCCCGTACACAAGTTATAAAAGGGCAGTGCATTGGCAGAAATGTATTTTGTACTCGGATGATTCATTTGAAAAGGTTTCCGACATGATCATGGCTGCGCGACCAGAATTAACAGATTCTGAACGCGGAATGGTAGTTAGAGCTAGACACATGGACATTCCGTTTCAGAAATCGTTAGGGAATTCAAAATTCCGTGATCCGCAGTGTGAAGGGTGTACCGAGAATATCACATTTCAGGCATTACCTCTCACGACGGACAACACAGCGGCCGACAGCCTGCACGTAACGACCGAGAGCATCGGCATTCGCGTGGAGTTGGCAGTGCAAACAGACTAACACTCCGTAAAACAACCTCAGAAAGCAATATGGGACCAATATGGGACGTACGACGAACGTACCCGTTAGGACAGTGCAGCGAAATTTGGCGTTGATGGGCAATGGCAGCTGATGACCGACGCGAGTGCTTTTGCTAACAGCAAGACATCGTCTGCAAAGCATTTCATGGACTCGTGACCACATCGGTTTGACCCTAACGACTGGGAAACCGTGGCCTGGTCAGATGAGTCCAGATTTCAATTGGTAAGATCTGATGGTGGCTTTCGAGTGTGGTACAAACCCCACGAAGCACTGGACTGGAACTTTCAAGAAAGCGCTATGCACTTTGTTGCTGGCTCAATAATGGTGTGGGCTGTGTTTACATGGAACGGACTGGGTTCTCTGGTGCCACTGAACCGATCATTGACAAATTGGTTATGTTCGGCTATTTGGAGACCATCTGAAGGCATTCACAGATTTTATATTCTAAAACAACGATGAAACTATTATGGATGGCAATGCGCCATGTCACCTGGCCACAGTTGCAAGCGACTGGTCTGAATAACACTGAAGACAGTAAGAGCGAATGATTGGGCCACTCAGATCGCTAGACATGAATCTTAGCGGACATTTATGAGACATAATCGAGAGGTCAGTTTGTGCACAAAATCCTGCACCGGTAACACTTTCGTAATCATGGACGGTTAAAGAGGTATCATGACTCAGTATTTCTGCAGGAGACTTCCGACGACCTATTGAGTCCAAGTCAAGTCGAGCTGCTGCACTACGCCGGGCAAAAGCAGATCCTTCACGGTATTAGGATGTGTCCCCTGACTTATGTCATCTCAGCGTATATTCATTGGACAAATATATTATAGTAGAACTGACATGTGATATTCACGCAATTTGGGTGCATAGATCCTGAGAAATCAGTACCCAGGACAACCACCTCTGGCCGTAATAACGGCCTTGATACGCCTGGGCATTGAGTCAAACAGAGCTTGGATGGCGTGTACAGCTACAGCTGCCCATGCAGCTCCAACACGATACCACAGTTCATCAAGAGTAGTGACTGGTGTATTGTGACGAGCCAGTAGCTCGCCGGCCGGTGTGGCCGAGCGGTTCTAGGCGCTTCAGACTGGAACCGCGCGACCGCTACGGTCGCAGGTTCGAATCCTGCCTGGGGCATGGATGTATGTGATGTCCTTAGGTTAGTTAGGTTCAAGTAGTTCTAAGTTCTAGGGGACTGATGACCTCAGATGTTAAGTCCCATAGTGCTCAGAGCCATTTTTGAACCAGTAGCTCTGCCACCATTGACCAGATGTTATCAATTGATGAGAGATCTGGAGAATGTGCTGGCCAGGGCAGCAGTCGAACATTTTCTGTATCCAGAAAGGCCCGTACAGGACCTGCAACATGCGCTCGTGCATTATCCTGCTGAAATGTAGGGTTTCGCAGGGATCGAATGAAGGGTAGAGCGACGGGTCGTAACACATCTGGAATCTAACGTCCACTGTTCAAAGTGCCGTCAATGCGAACACGAGGTGACCGAGACGTGTAAGCAATGGCATCCCGTACCATCACGCCGGGTGATACGCCAGTATGGCGATGACGAATACACTCTTCCAATGTGCGTTCACCGCGATGTCGCCAAACACGGATGCGACCATCATGATGCTGTAAACAGAACCTAGATTCATCCGAAAAAAAAATGACGTTTTGCCATTCGTGCACCCAGGTTCGTCGTTGAGTACACCATCGCAGGCGCTCCTGTCTCTGATGCAGCGTCAAGGGTAACCGCAGCCACGGTCTCCTAGCTGATAGTCCATGCTGCTGCAAACCTCGTCGAACTATTCGTGCAGATGGTTGTTGTCTTGCAAACGTCCCCATCTGTTGACTCAGGGACCGAGACGTGGCTGCACGATCCGTTACAGCTGTGCGTATAAGATGCCTGTCATCTCGACTGTTAGTGATACGAGGCCGTTGGGATCCAGCACGGCGTTCCATATTACCCTCCTGAACACATCGACTCCATATTTTGCTAACAGTCACTGGATCTCGACCAACGCGAGCAGCAATGTTGCGATACGATAAACAGCAATCGCAATAGACTCCAATCCGACCTTTATCAAAGTCGGAAACGTGATGGTAGGCATTTCTCCTGCTTACACAAGGCATCACAACAACGTTTCACCGGGCAACGCCGGTCAACTGCTGTTTGTGTATGAGAAATCGGTTGGAAGATTTCCTCATGTCAGCACGTTGTAGGTGTCGCTCCCGGCGCCAACCTTGTATGAATGCTCTGAAAAGCTAGTCATTTGCATATCACAGCATCTTCTTCCTGTCGGTTAAATTTCGCGTCTGTAGCACGTCATCTTCGTGATGTAGCAATTTTAATGGTCAGTAGTGTATGCTGACCCTTGCTGTCCTTAGTTTTAATCACCCTTGGCCACCATCACTGTGATCAAATACGAGGACAGTGCTCCTGTAGTAGGAGTGACGCTGTGGGCAACGGTCAGGACGACGAGCCGCGACAGTGAGGTGGCCGTTTTAAGCGTCGATGCGGGCGGTAACAGCCGGCACCTATGGTGCTATTGGAGAACGGAAGACTACGTCCAGGCATCGGCTTCATCCTCTCCTTGCCCTTTCATCGTCATAATCATCGTCACTATCATTATTAACAATAACATAAATACGACTTCTCACTCCGCATGCACTCAACATGGTCAGTCACACTAAAAGCTCACAGTTAAGCAACATCTACAGCCATATCTATAATCCACAAGCAATCTTACGGTGTGTGGCGGAGGATACTTCGTCTACCACCATCAGTTCCCCTCATTTACCGTTCCATTTACAAAGAATGCGCACCACTGTGTCTAACGCGGTGCACGAGTTTGAATTCCCGGCATAGTTATTTCGCGAGTGTTGGAACAAGTAATATATTGCCTAGTGACCTGTAAGCTCTTGGAATTTTAACAGTAAACTTTTCTGCGAAGCGCATCGCCTCTCTTGTACCGTCCACCGCTGAAATACGTTGAGCATCACTAAGCAAATTGGTGGCGACATCCGTAATTCTTTGCGAAACTAAGCCTGCCATAATCAAAGCATCTCAAATGTCTGTAACTAATATCTCTACTTGCAAGCTTTATGAGACAGGCAACAAAATTTCCGCAACAACGATCAGAGAAATATGTTAATAGTGATAACAGACAGGATGTAGGAAATGAGGCATGAGTGAGTGCTTGTGACTTTTTGGTCTTCTTATAGTCGTACACCTCTCTTCTAGAACTGTTCCCTCTGAACCTCACCCCAGCAAATTTCGGTGAAGATCTTGACTGTGAATGACAATTCTATTACTAGTCTCGAAAACCGACAGAGGGGTCGTGCGGAGGCACCTCTGGATGACGTCAGGATAGTTGTAGGGAACCTTTGAAGCGTCTTCGACATTAGTAAAACATTATTAGAGTTCAATCATTTATTCACTCTCGTTCTTCCTCAGCAGCCTAGGCTGATGGTTTATTCAGCTGCGTGTTGGATTATGCGAGGAGTGTTTTTTAAGTAAGGTCCGTTTTCTTGTAGACACTAGTAGTTCGTGCGCATACCGCAACGAGCGCGAGCGTCGTGTACCGGCATGCCTCGGGAACAACTATGCTCAGTTTCAGCTCTGTAGCTAACCTGTATGGTTCGGCTCTGTGCTTTCAAAATGTTTAAGACAATCAACTCGCCCGCCGCGTGTGAGGTTCGCTTAGTGATACGGTTTTTGTTGGCAAGGAATCTGTCTGCTGCAGAAATTCATCGACAGATTTGCGAAGTGTACGGTTACACTGTTATGAATGAAAACAAAGTGCGTAAGCGGGTACGAGAATTCAAAGATGGCCGTGACAACGTCCATGATTAGGACCACTCCGGTCGCCCATCTTTGATTACAGACTATTTGGTGGCTTCAGTTGAAGCGAGGATTCGTGAGAACAAGGGCTTCACAATAAAAAGTCTCTCAAACGAATTTCCTGACGTGTCGAGATTAGTGCTTTACAACACTGTTTCTGAACACCGAAAAAAATGGTTCAAATGGCTCTGAGCACTATGGGACTCAACATCTGTGGTCATAAGTCCCCCAGAATTTAGAACTAATTAAACCTAACTAACCTAAGGACATCACACACATCCATGCTCGAGGCAGGATTCGAACCTGCGACCGTGAACACCGAAAGTTTAGAAAACTGTACTACTGTTGGGTCCCGAAACTCCTAACAGAGGACCACAAAAACCAAAGATTTGAGTGTGTGATGAAGTTCTTGACTCATTATCACGAAGAAAGTGACGGCTTCTTGAGTCAGATCATAACTGGAGACGAAACATGGGTTTCGCATATCACGCCCAAATCGAAACAACATAGCATGGATTGGAGATACACACACTCGCCTGTAAAGGTGAAGGCCAAACAAAACTGTGCAAGCGCAGAATCATGGCCTCGGTGTTTCGGGATAGGCATGGCGTTTTTTTGGTCGGCTTCATGCAACGAGGAACCACTATCAATGCAGAAGCATACTGCCAAACCCTGAGAAAGCTACACACAGCGATTCGATACAGAAGACACGGCGTGTTGACAAAGGGAATTGTCCTTCTGCATGACAATGCAAGACCTCACACTGCAGGTCACACCCGCGATTTATTGGACTGTTTTGGCTGGGATGTTTTAGACCACCCACCCTGCTCTTGCGCTGAGCGATTACCTCCTGTTGCTCCACCTCAAACAACACCTCAGTGACAACCGTTACAATGATGACGACGACGTGAAAACGGCAGTGAACTCGTGAAAACGGCAGTGGAGTAGGCAGCAAGTCTTTATCAAGAGGGTATTTTAAAATTGGTTGAGAGGTATGATAAGTGTTTGAACAAATTTGGCAACTATGTCGAAAAATAGAGTGAAGTATGTACTTTCTGAAAATAAATTTCCTTTTTTGAAATAATCTTTCGTTGTGTACTTATGTTCAAACGGACCTTACTTCAAAAACACGCCTCGTAGCTGATATCTGTCTAGTGAGCTCCACATCTGCATACCCAGGCGAGGGGTTAGCGACCTCGGCGCCGCGGCGGGTTGCTGGCGAGCACGCGCGTCGTTGCTCAGCGCTAAGTATTTATTTATTTAACCTGGCAAGATTAGGGCCATCAGGCGCTCTCTTACATATAAACAGGCATTCTATATATTTTGCTTTCATATGTTTTAGTAGGCATATTAAGCTACATCTAGTAAAAAATTATAAAGTTATACTTGGAAAAATACATACACATACAGAATGAGATTTTCACTCTGCAGCGGAGTGTGCGCTGATATGAAACTTCCTGGCAGATTAAAACTGTGTGCCGGACCGAGACTCGAACACGGGACCTTTGCCTTTCGCGGGCAAGTGCTCTACCAACTGAGTTACCCAAGCACGACTCACGCCCCGTCCTCACAGCTTTACTACTGCCATTACCTCGTCTCCTACCTTCCAAACTTTACAGAAGCTCTCCTGCGAACCTTGCAGAACTAGCACTCCTGAAAGAAAGGATAAGTTGGTAGAGCACTTGCCCGCGAAAGGCAAAGGTCCCGAGTTCGAGTATCGGTCCGGCACACAGTTTTAATCTGCCAGGAAGTTTCACATACACATACAGTTTATATTCGTAGATGATAAGTACAGAAATAATTAGATATTATGATAAAGACGGTGGGTATGAGGGGAAACTGATGATGAAGAGAGGGGAAGAATAGGGACGTGATGAACACAGTTAAGGAAACAGACGTGAAAAGAAGATTGCGTGGCTAATGGAGATAGAGAAAGAGGAAG
This sequence comes from Schistocerca nitens, assembly GCF_023898315.1. NCBI lineage: Eukaryota > Metazoa > Arthropoda > Insecta > Orthoptera > Acrididae > Schistocerca > Schistocerca nitens. The sequence continues at coordinate 368,245,490 of NC_064618.1, forward strand.
GAGCAAGTTATGAGTCACAAGCTTTGCTATTTGACAGAGGGGAAGATTGGCCTTGTACATTAATTTTGTGGAAGACGTTATGAGGATGACAATAGAAAATGCTTCAATTTCATCTTAAAAGCAGCAGGCGATTGGATTCTGCGAAAAGTATGGGGCAGTTTGTTCCAGAGGCGGACAGCGGCAACAGAGAAGGACTTTGCAAATGTTTTTGCTTTGTGAGTGGGCACAATTAGGATGCCAAATAAAAGTGAACTCGTGTTTAGATTACGATGGCATTAAAGGTGTTTAATCTCTGAAGCAAGGTACTGGGTGCTTGCACAATGAGGAGTCGGTGACGTAGGCAAAGTGTGTGGCAGTCACGCAATCTGTCTGGCCGCTGCCACCCTAGCTGGGAGTATGAAGCACTAACATGATGATATCGGCGAATGTTGCAGGTGTAACGCACACAGGCATTCATGATTAGTTCTAACCATCTTTTTTTTTTCACTGTTCATGCCATGCCATGTTGAAGTACATCGCAATGTGAAGGTTCGGCAGAAAGAGTACTTGCACGAGTTGGCGTTTCACTTCCTGTGGAAACACGTTCCGAAACTTTTTGAGAGCATAGAGACAAGCGGACGTCTTCCGGCACACTGGACTGTATTCTCTGCCAAAGCTACACCCAAGTTTTTAACTGTTTTCTCATATGATATTGGAATACCGTCGAGCAGAATAGGAGGCAGCTGTTCACGGAAATCTAAACTTCTTAATTTCTGATGAGCTATTAAGACTACTTGTGTCTTTTTTGCATTTAGTTTAAGCCCCAGGTGTTTGGCCCATGTTACCACTGAGATTGCAGTGTTTATCTCTTCGGGTTTGGCGCTTAGACAAAGCTGGAGGTCGTCGGCATATAAATGATATTTACAGGAGGACAGAACCGACAATATGTCATTGACATATAAGGAAATCAAAGGTGAGCCTAGGACTGATCCTCGTGGCACTCCTGAGGAGATATGTTTCCAGGAAGATTTTTCATTTACAAAAACAACACATTGATGTCTGTTTTTTAAGTAGCTTTCAAACCACCTTCTTGCACTATCTGAGAAATTAAGCTGTCGCATTTTTCTGAGCAATATGTCGAAGTTAACAGTGTCAAAAGCCCTGCTGAAGTCTAGTAGCGTCAATATTGTTGCCTTTCGGCTGTCGATGGCATATTTCAGGTGTCCAATTAGGGGGTTCTTGTGGACGATAATTATCAACCGTATTGGTGGGATTCAGAGGTGCAGAGAAGAAATCAATTAATTTGTTAGCTGAGACCTGAAAAGTTTCCGATTTTGCCTTTCCGACCCGCAAGCTACGGAGTTTCTTCCACAGAGTCCTGGGCTCAGATCGCTGCTTACAAGGGAGCGAGCGTACCTGATTTAGGCATTGCGAATGCATTGTTCCACTCTGATCCGTAGCTTTCCCTATTCTTCGAAACACCTGCTGGCTGCCGGAGTGTCGTCAGTCTCACTCTGAATAATACGATGTCTGTTTATGACCCATCAGTGGTGTATCTGGTGTCGGTAGTCGTGTGGTCAGTTGATGTCCTCCTTCCGGCCTGGTAGGTTTGAGTACTCGGAGCCACCTGGATGTTGAACAGGAACGTGGAACCCACGAGGCCCTGTTGGTGGCTTCCTCTCCGAAATCAGTGCTGGCAGCACCCTGCGATGCGGTGTTGTCAGAAGACAGTTTCCCCGTTAGTAGACAGTAGGTGGCGAGCAGCAGGAAGTTCATCAAGTGGAGTTCATCATCTCGACTACGTATTTGGCTAGTTCATAGACTGTGCTGGAGCATCTAGGACATACATTCACTACAGTGTCATTAAAATGGAATCAAGTGCTATTAATGTCAATCCCATCGATTCGGATCATCAGCTCATCGCAAGAACTGCGATATTTAAAGAGAGCTAGTTTGATGTAAGGCTGAGTTTATAATGACTGCATGTATCCTTAATCTTTTCGGGCGGGAAGGAGCGCCGGTCCCCGGCATGAATCCGCCCGGCGGATGTGTGTCGAGGTCCGGTGAGCCGGCCAGTCTGTGGATGGTTTTTAGGCAGTTTTCCATCTGCCTCGGCAAATGCGGGCTGATTCCCCTTATTCCGCCTCAGCTAAATTATATCGGCGATTGCTGCGCAAACAGGTTCTCCACGTACGCGGACACAACCATTACTCTACCACGCAAACGTAGGGGTTACACTCGTCTGGTGTGAGACGTTCCCTGGGGGGTCCACCGGGGGCCGAACCGCACAATAGCCCTGGGTTCGGTGTGGAGCGGCGGAGGGGTGAAGTGGACTGCGGTAGTCGTCGTGGGATTGTGGACCGCTGCGGCTGCGGCGGGGACGGAGCCTCTCCGTCGTTTCTAGGTCCCCGGTTAATATAACATAACATAACATCCTTTATCTGCTATATTCACTTAACAGGCTGTTAACTATTGCGTCTGTTCCTTGTTATGAGCTCTTGTGTAAGAGATGAGAGTTCCTTGCACCATGTCTTATGAGCTAACGAATATGTTTGTCTCGCTTCCTTTGGTTTTTTGTCGCAGTCTTCTTTCTGATGAGTGCGTTTTCTCGCTCATCAGATGGTGTTGTAGTGTTCCTGCATCCACCTCTGTCTCTGGCGTGACTTCATTTTGCCTGTGGCAATGTTAATGAGTTTTAATAAAAATTTATGATTTCCGACTCCTTACTCTTTTGTGCCGTAACAGTAGTAATCTGCGTAAAGGAATACGAGAGTTTCTCCATGGACAAAAAGAGCATGCAGTCATCTACTAGTCTTCGCAACAACGAATGTAACTTGAGATCATAACAGAGATATACGGAAACATCATTTAAGTCATGGAAGGATAATTCTTCCATCAGATACTGACTGATAGGAATCGGTTGTAGCTTACTCCTATCTGTGAGCAAAACAGCTTACTTCGCTCGCTGCAAGTTCTAGCCCACCTGTATCTTACCCGACGGAGACCGGAAAATGCCTCAGGAAACAAGATGATGCAAAATGGCGGTCACACTTCCTCAAAGGAAAATTAGGGAACACAGCCCCTGTCTCAAGTCCTCAGAATCTCAGCAGATGACGAAGAGAGGGCGAGGTGAGGAGAATTTACAAAGTCTTGCAAAAGTTTTTCCTCTTTTTAAGTGGTGGAGGCCTAAAGAAATTCAGGTACATCCCATGAAGTAATGCACCGAAATGCGATAACAAAAGCGAACAACAGGCAGAAGAAGATTAATTAACACAGGACATCGATCGATGTAAGCTGCGGAACAATTTGGGCACCGCTTTTGTGAATAACTGTCAGGTGAACAATGCGGCTATTATTTCCCAAATGTTTCGTGACTCACAATGTACTGAAAATACGAATATACAACCAGTGGGTAGGTGACTACCGGTTCGTTTAGCGCGGAAAGTGGTCGTTACATCTAGCAGAGAGAAATTCATGCTTGGCGGTCTTTCTCTGATGAACAGGAAATAACCAAAGCAAACTTATCAACACATCTAAACAAAAATGAATTTATGAATTTCGGTACTGTTTACCTCTCTCCTCGTCTCATGCCATATTACGTCTCCGAAAGGCTGTTGACTTAGAGACGCTACGTTACCGTTTATAAAGCTCGCAGGTTGGAAGAAAGATAACTGTAAGTTTTCAGGATTGTTTTCGGTTCTGAAGCCGCGTCACATCAGGGTTAAGAATAGAATTTTCCGATTTTGACCATCTTCTTCGTCAGAAGCTGACTGTTGGAACCGGTGTGTATGTTTTATGTAGAGATGATCAGGTTCTCTATTAGTGGAATATCGTCACTTGTAGCGTGACTTGCATGCACAAATGCAGTAAATAGGCGGTCAAACGAGTTCAGACTCCCATACCTTCCAGTATAGCTTCTTGAAAATACAGGGCTATTACAAATGATTGAAGCGATTTCATAAATTCACTGTAGCTCCATTCATTGACATATGGTCACGACATACTACAGATACATAGAAAAACTCATAAAGTTTTGTTCGGCTGAAGCCGCACTTCAGGTTTCTGCCGCCAGAGCGCTCGAGAGCGCAGTGAGACGAAATGGCGACAGGAGCCGAGAAAGCGTATGTCGTGCTTGAAATGCACTCACATCAGTCAGTCATAACAGTCCAACGACACTTCAGGACGAAGTTCAACAAAGATCCACCAACTGCTAACTCCATTCGGCGATGGTATGCGCAGTTTAAAGCTTCTGGATGCCTCTGTAAGGGGAAATCAACGGGTCGGCCTACAGTGAGCGAAGAAACGGTTGAACGCGTGCGGGCAAGTTTCACCCGTAGCCCGCGGAAGTCGACTAATAAAGCAAGCAGGGAGCTAAACGTACCACAGCCGACGGTTCGGAAAATCTTACGGAAAAGGCTAAAGCAGAAGCCTTACCGTTTACAATTGCTACAAGCCCTGACACTCGATGACAAAGTCAAACGCCGGCCGAAGTGGCCGTGCGGTTAAAGGCGCTGCAGTCTGGAACCGCAAGACCGCTACGGTCGCAGGTTCGAATCCTGCCTCGGGCATGGATGTTTGTGATGTCCTTAGGTTAGTTAGGTTTAACTAGTTCTAAGTTCTAGGGGACTAATGACCTCAGCAGTTGAGTCCCATAGTGCTCAGAGCCATTTGAACCATTTGACAAAGTCAAACGCTTTGAATTTTCGGCGCGGTTGCAACAGCTCATGGAATAGGATGCGTTCAGTGCGAAACTTGTTTTCAGTGATGAAGCAACATTTTTTCTTAATGGTGAAGTGAACAGACACAATGTGCGAATCTGGGCGGTAGAGAAACCTCACGCATTCGTGGAGCAAATTCGCAATTCACCAAAAGTTAACGTGTTTTGTGCAATCTCACGGTTTAAACTTTACGGCCCCTTTTTCTTCTGCGAAAAAAACGTTACAGGACACGTGTATCTGGACATGCTGGAAAATTGGCTCATGCCACAACTGGAGACCGACAGCGCCGACTTCATCTTTGAACAGGATGGTGCTCCACCGCACTTCCATCATGATGTTCGGCATTTCTTAAACAGGAGATTGGAAAACCGATGGATCGGTCGTGGTGGAGATCATGATCAGCAATTCATGTCATGGCCTCCACGCTCTCCCGACTTAACCCCATGCGATTTCTTTCTAAAAAATGGTTCAAATGGCTCTGAGCACTATGGGACTCAACTGCTGTGGTCATAAGTCCCCTAGAACTTAGAACTACTTAAACCTAACTAACCTAAGGACATCACACACATCCATGCCCGAGGCAGGATTCGAACCTGCGACCGTAGCGGTCGTGCGGTTCCAGACTGTAGCGCCTTTAACCGCTCGGCCACTCCGGCCGGCGATTTCTTTTTGTGGGGTTATGTGAAAGATTCAGTGTTTAAACCTCCTCTACCAAGAAACGTGCCAGAACTGCGAGCTCGCATCAACGATGCTTTCGAACTCATTGATGGGGACATGCTGCGCCGAGTGTGGGAGGAACTTGATTATCGGCTTGATGTCTGCCGAATCACTAAAGAGGCACATATCGAACATTTGTGAATGCCTAAAAAAACTTTTTGAGTTTTTGTATGTGTGTGCAAAGCATTTTGAAAATATCTCAAATAATAAAGTTATTGTAGAGCTGTGAAATCGCTTCAATCATTTGTAATAACCCTGTAGTATGAGACGGAAGGAGAATATAGACCGCGGCCAGCACCGTTTCTTCCTTTCGAGTCTTTGAGAGAGCACCATTTGTGATGTACGATCTCATGTTTTACCAAGATTACTGATATTGTCTGACATAAATTTGGTGGTGCATATTCGAGTTTCTACAGCTTCTTTCACTGTGGAGTCCCAATAAGACAAGATATTACATATAATCGTATTTTCAAGGCTATCTTATGTTTTGGATGAAAGGTGTAGGGTTCTCTTCAGCGACAAGTGCAGGATGGTTTGATAAATGATAATCGTCGTAGAAGAGTGGTGACACACAGGTGATAGAGGGCGTCTGAAGCATGCAGGGTCACCAGAAAGGTCGGTCAGCTGTGTACAGGCCAGTACTTCGTAAGGATGTCGGACGCGTTCCGTTGCTATCGGGGTTAATTTGAGGGCTGTTCATTATCAAAGGGGATACTCCAACCCACTGTCTAGACCAGTAGTTCCCAAACGTTTTGTCCTCTGACCTGAACATAAATTCCTCGGCTCTTTTAGTAAAGCACATTCAATTCGAAGCGAGACGTAAATAAACTTGTAACATGACTGGTACAGACCGTTTCACGTTCCTCCGTCAGTTTAGTTACAATTTTTTTCATTATTAAAGCTGGCACTGAAAGTTGCTAGGTGGTATCTGAAAGGTTCTCATTCAAGGAAGCGAATTCCAGGACATTACTATGGAGCTGCAGCAGAAAAGTTTGTCTCAAATTGGGTGGAGTTCTGGGGTGGTTTCCAGGGCCTGCTCGGCATATTCTAAGTTGCGGTTTCTGGGAGTTAATCCCTTACACGTGGCTGTAAGGATGCCCTAGCTGCCAAGTGTCCACTTGAGATGACGCAAGCATCGGTTCAGCATGGATGTGAAAAAGAATCCCACCGTTTCGTTCCCATGAGATGTTTAGTACCATCTAAACAGTACTTCTATTCGTCCAGTCCTGTGTGTTGCCTCCTCTCCCATACCAGTCTTTGTGTGTGCTATGTCTGCCAACTGAATAACACCGTTCAAACTCGCTAACAACGAAATATATTTTTTATACTCATTTGTAGGCCAAGTGACGGCAAGTTTTGCAGCTTTCCCCTTTACTTCCATGCTTCTAGGCCCTTTTTCATTTGTCACACTGGGTACAAGCATGCTGTTGCCTCTTCAACCTTGGCTGAGAACACAGAATTTGGATTCTTATGTCACGCTTCCTGGCTGTCGTCTGTGGTGACTGTGCAGTTGGAAGATGTGTCACTTTTGCTAATTGTTTGAAACGTACGTTCCATATTTCAGAGTCCGCACTCTATGCAGTTCGCACTTGAAGGGTCCCTTGTGCGTCTAGGATGCGGAGTTCATTCGTTTATTTCCTTTAGTTAATTTGAAAGTGCAAGTCGTGCAGATATGGAACTCTGGTTTTGTTCTTCTTTCATTCTTGCAAACGAAATCAATCAAAGTTCCACGTAATTAACTTCAGTATTTCATGCTAGTTTACTGTGTTTTTATTTTTCAAGAGTCACAATGCAATAACATTGCAGGTTGGTTTTCAATCTGAATAAATGTTTGATAACTGTAATATCGACTTCCACATATGAATCCAATTGCTGTACTTCTCCCATGATTAGACGACCCTTATTTAACAAACATAATCTAGAATAAACTAAGGTGAAGGGTTTTAATCAGCTTTCAATGTTACTCTTGTAACGAAATCAATGGGAAGGACTCATCATCAGTGCTTCAAACTTCGGCGTAAGACTGGAAATCGCGACTCGCATCTCTTTCCCCAAGTTCATTCGCTGTCTATATTTCATGTTGACGACTGTCAATGCTGAAAAAGCTGCCTCACGTAAGTGGGATGTTCCAGAAGGTATCTGAAAATTTATGGCCTTGTTACCTACTTCCAGACATTCTAGTTTCATCAAGCATCAAAACTGAAGCTGTGATGAGGAAACGAATTTAGATATTAGTGTGGTGTGTGAAGAAATATCTATTAATTATTAATTGCTTTTGATCTTCAGTGTTAAGTGTTGATGGAAGTTCTGCACTGAAAGGATCTTTTATCCACTTCAGAAAGTAATTACTAAATTAAATGTTCACAAAAACGTAGTTCAATCCTTCACTCAATTGAAAGTCACTGTCTTCTAAAACCGAGTGAAGAACAGGAAACGTGACGCATATCTTTGTTTATCAACTTCTTCTCCCACAGCAGTAGTCTATTATTAAAGGCTGAAATTTTGCCTGACAGTTGCAGGATGTTGGTCTCATTACCTTGATGGAATGCATACAATGAAATGATTTTTTCAAACACGCCACAAAGATACGACAGCTTCAAAACAAAGTCACTGTCTACTAACTCAAAGTCTCTCTTGAATAAGAAAAGAGTAAAATTTATTTCTGAGTTCATACACCTTTCTCAATACATTACCACGCGAAAGCCGGCGAGGATTACTGTAATAAATTAGGGAAACTTGCTCATATACCATATTAACGCAGACTTGCGCAATGCTCCAGTAGGAATTTGTCATAAGGAGTCACGAGCTGCCTTTATGTTAACAGTGGTTTGTGTTGAGACAGATATGTTGTACCGTTTTAACGCACTCAAGCACTGGGGGTGCTAGTCGTAGAACTAATGTCAATCATTGGTAGTGTGGCTACGTACAACGATTACGGTCGGCTGGCAGAATCAGCCCTATAAGCTATTAGAGCGTATAATGTAAGCTGAAGTTATATTTGCATATGATAGTCTTGTTTCTGAATCATGCATCAAATTGTGATACGACAAACTTTGTTATATGAAATTGTTAATGTTCTGCCACTCTAATGACCTTATGCAACAGTATTTCATCTGTTGGACATTCGTATTAATAAGTATATGGTCCTTCATTTGCATGTAGGCTTGTTATTAATTTATTGTCGTATGTACTGACTAGTTGCCAGATAAACGGTGCGATGTAGCTGAGTGTGGTGAGCGCCACCTATGGTGCGCGGGATGCAGCACATTTGACGATCGTGCGCCCAGTATAACAGAGGTAGTGGCGGAGTACATACTGTGCCATATGTAATTTTACTTGTGTTCGAAACAGGCTTATGTCTGTTGAAGTTATTTTAGTGGTCGTGACGCAGCCGCTGGACTAAGACATTTTTCATTTATTAGTGTGTACGTTTGTAATATGTTATCACTTACGTAATTTTGAAGTTTATGTGTAGATTGTATCACTGGTCTAGATGTTTTTTTATCATTTTTAGGACTTCTGAAGAAGGTTATATTATTATAGCAGAAAAACCATGGTCAAGGTTTAAAATAAACATAGTTTAGTGCAACTGTGGGCTATTATCATTCCAGACAATCTTTTTTTTTAATGCTTACCGTCTTTTTCCTAGTAGTTGCACCAAATGACGCTGTAAATCCGTCTACAATCGGGCTTGCAGATCGTACAGCTATGTATAGGTGATAACCCGAAAATCATCGAAAAATTTAAGAAATAGTTCAGGGTCATTTTTCAAGAATTTTGGTGTAAGGGATCTGGGATCTCAGGGGCCTCGTTATAGAGTACATGCACTTCGTTTGTTTCTTACTCCCATTTATTCACGCATCTCTATTTCACGAAAAATAACCGCACAACAGTACAGACGTCGACAGTATGCGCTTGTAAACAAACTCGTTACATTCATTCATGGTACTTGACTATTCGCCTTCTGCCTCTGAGGATTGTTGCTACGCTGTGTTTTACGTTCTGGTGATTGCATTTCATAGGTACTGTGAGGCTACTTTCGTAAGGGCAAAGGTAAATGAGGGTAAGACATACATATAGAATAAATAATAATGACATCTTTCCTCTCTAACGAGCTACCATAAACCACCCGTCTCCTGTACCAAAATACACAAATATCCTAGAGGGGTCCTCACATGTCCAATAATATTGTCAAACCGTCAATATATTGACAGAATGAGATACTAGAAATATTGAAGAGCAGTACTGATGGACCTCGAGATATTCTCAGTATTGTCGCTACAAACTGAACGTGAGAGGTCGAGTGTTGACGGTCTGACAATTCTCCATTTACATGTTAACAGGGCTTCGTGAACCAGCCACACGGTAACAATGTGCATTGTTTGTTTTTAATTCGCCTTGTGCATACCGTACCTCTGATTTAATTTTTCAAGTAGTCTTAATACAAAACAATTTTAATAGGACTATGCAAGGGTAAACACCGTATAGGGTGTCTATATAAGAAAAGTTCCAATTTCAAAATTTCGTATAAAGAAAACCATTGCTCAGAATGATGTCAAATTTGAACAGTATATTATTGACGTAGGGGGAAACGCAATGGAACAAAGAAGTTTTAACGAAAATTTTCCGCCGGCCGCGGTGGTCTAGCGGTTCTGGCGCTGCAGTCCGGAACCGCGGGACTGCTACGGTCGCAGGTTCGAATCCTGCCTCGGGCATGGGTGTGTGTGATGTCCTTAGGTTAGTTAGGTTTAAGTAGTTCTAAGTTCTAGGGGACTTATGACCTAAGATGTTGAGTCCCATAGTGCTCAGAGCCATTTGAACCATTTTTCGAAAATTTTCCATCAGAAGGGTCGGAATATGCACATCAACAGACACATGGCACACGGCTGTTCCTCAGTTAGTGTCTGAGACGCCCAAGATGACTGCCTCCATCAACGATCGCGAGTTACTGGTAAAGATCTTTGACAAGAAACGTGACTGTGCGCCAGTAGCCCTGCAGAAGTTCCGGTCACTCAAGTGTAAAATAAATAACATGGTCCTGGTGTCTGCTAAGGATCTGGAGAAAACGATTACAAAATTCGAACAGGCGTTCTTTTGAAATGCAGTGTGGCAGAGGGAGAGAAGGAGTTGAACCGACGTCTGTCGAAGATGTTGCCACAGCACTACAGGAGCGGTGGTGTGTATACATGCAGTGCACGGTGCATAAAGTCCTACGGAACATACAAAGTCTCTTGTCTTCAGGACTTGCTTCCTGCTGACTTGCCAGCAAGGCAAACGTCGGCTTTGGAATTTCTTGCTCGCATGGAAGTGGACAATGAATGGTCATCTCCAGAGATATGTCAATACGCAGAACTGCAGAATATGTGCAACGAAAAATCCATACGCACATCAACCGGAACCACTTCATGCTGCAAAGGCGACTGTGTGGTGCGTGTCAGAGGCATCGTTTATCGTGGGGTCGAATTTTTTCGAGGAAATGGGTCCTGCGGGTCCTGTTACCTGTTCCTCACGGTTAAACGCTATGACAGCATTTTGGCACCAACCTCCTTCCAACCCTTGAACAGCGTGGGTAGGTTTACTTTTGTGCAAGCCGGCACTCCTTCACACATTGCACAGCCAGTGAATCCGCTGCTGCAGGGGCTCTTGGGAAGTGACAGAATTTTCAGCCCGCATTTACCTACTCCCTGATATCCAGATCACCTGATCTTAATCAGTGTGACTTCTGGCTGTCGGGTTATCTGAAAGATGTTGTGTCAGAGCTCCATTTACGAACGTAGTTGAATTGAAGGCACGCATTGCGCAACGCATTCTGAAAGTGACCTCCCGGGACACTCCGATGTGTTATGGAACATGCCGTTTCCAGATTTTAACTTGTGGCAATCTCACAACAATTAGAAACCGATGTCATTTCGCTTTTTATACTGTTTTTGGCCCCAGGACAAATAAAAGCCGATGTAATTTGCTTTTTATGCGATTTTCGGCCTCAGGGAGCGCAAAAACCGATTTTTCCCATCCGATGTGGTACGACCTTGCCGCGGTGGATGGACTTACTTAACTAACAGAGCCATAACTGTTGACTGCCGAACTTATGCCGCCAAGCACTCTGGAAAGTACGGATGTTGTAATAAGCAACTCAAAACATGCCGTCTTATTGCAATTTATCTGGCATTTGTAGCCAACACTATTTACTTTAAGACGCTTACAGTACCGTCTATTGATAAAATTTTCGTTACTTTTATTTTGTTCCATGGCGTTTCCTCCTGCGACACCAACATGATGTTCAAATTTGACGTCATTACGAGCAATGGGTCCTTTTCTACAGCGTTTTGAAACTGCAGGCTAAATTATAGACACCCTGTACAAACCACTTTAGGATGGTCAACGGATGATTCTCTGTGACAAAACTTGTATTATTAATTTGAAAATATAGTATACGTTGATGAACTGCCCTACTGTTTGGAGAACCGCTTCCACTTCGAAAAATACGTCATATATCTGCAATGACTAGTAACAGATCTGCGAAATGCTTGTCAGTTTCACCAAATCATCAAAAAACATAAAAAAGTGTTTTACGTTCATTCACTGAATTTGTCCTTGCCAGGCAGATATCATTAATTCACAGTTTTCCACACAGTTTTAATAACTGTATAAGTATGTGGTGTGCGTTCTTTCGTACATCTCCGAAACAACAGGTACCATATATATATATATATATATATATATATATATATATATATATATATATATATATATATATAAGAAGGCGAGAGGGCCAAGGACTTCTCCAGTGCATATGCATACCGGATTCGACCTCTTACGGGGTTCGGCGATATGCCGCGAGTAATGAGGATAATGGGCAAGGGGCACTACACTGATAGTGTGTGGGTATGTTGAGAATTTGGGCCTGATGGGAGACGTGCTGGGGTAATCCGTGCAGCTGCAATCACCACTGTGTCCAAATGGCTTAGTGTTCGGAGCATTTGCCTAGTAAGCAGGACACCTGGGTTCGAATCCCGGTCCGGCACAAATTTTCAACTATTCCCATTGATTTCAGTTAATGGCCGGTCGCAGTCAATTTTTGTAATTCCTTTGTGTCATAATTTACTGTTTGTAGATAATACAGAACTGAGTTCCAAGCGTTCTAATGAATGTCGCCAGATTTTTCGAAGTTACTCCTGATCTCTCGTCGACAGTGACTGATCCCTCATTAACGTTCCTTCTTCTTGATTTTGTTACGTACCCAATATTAATAATTTTTCGTACGATGCAGAACTGATTTGAATAGCTTATGACGTATATCGGGAACGTTATCCTGATTTCAGTCATTAAATTAACATGCGACAAGTTGCTCCTCTTTTTCAGCAATTTCCCGACCAATTGCCTCTATTTCGTTGTTTTCTGTTGTTACAGGTAATATAATTGCTGAACACGCTTTCCTTCGGGTATTCGATATCTTAAACGTGTAAAATCGCATTTCCAAGTGAAAATATTGAAAATAATATCGATGGTGTGGAGGTTACTTCAATATATTGAAGGTTTGACGTAGTTGTATTGTTAATGAATACTGAACGTGTGCAAGTCCCTTAAATAATCTCCGAAATTTTGTTGGTGTTATTCGGGTTTCCCCTGTATACATGAACAGAATAAAATTAAGGAAGGACGGAAGTAATATCGCCTATAAGTTGCGGAATGGTCCATATGGGCAACAGAAGTAGAACTGCGCTTGCGATGGACATCAGAGCTCTTTGTGCAATTGACGCGTGTGTGCCCCCAAAGCAGTAGTCACTCATATTTCTCGATTGGCAGCTCAAATTGGCAACAAGCCACTGAATCAATCTGGGCCGAGTGCCGACCGTCCGCTAGCGGTCGCACATCACACGCTTATGTCCTGCATCGTTACGAACTGCGCCAGCCACTAGATAGAGAGCGGTGTGCACTCACAGGGATAGAGCAGACACGTGCCGAAACGTACGCCCAGTCTAACTTTCAACTCCTCGCTAACCTTCAGTAATTCGTTCTACATCCCCAAGCCTATTCCGCAAGCATCCTGACGGGGTCTGGCGGAGTATATTTCTGATACGACTATGAGCTCCCCACTTCCCTGATCCATTCGCGAATGATACGTGAGAAGAATAATTAATTGCTTATGAACTCCATATGAGCTCTGATTTCTCTTATTTTCTCGCCATAGTCATTTATAGAGATGTATATGGGAGGAAGCAGTAAGTTGTACTACTCCTGTTGGGAAATACTCTCTCATAACTTCGGCAGTGAAGCTCTTGTACACAACGCCTCTCTTGTACCAACTGACACTAGGGTTTGTTAAACATCTCCGTTACGGTCCCGCGCCGTCACGAAGATGTAGAAGAAAAGGCAAGTATTGGTCCCAGAATATGTTGAAATAAAAAACCTGAATCGTTTTCACAGTAATCTGAATGAATCGCCCCAAGTCGCGATACGAAATACGTCTACAAAATTTCACGAAACAACTACCCAGCTGAGATACGTCGTCCACACACTGAGCGTAAAACGCCTCACTGGACCATTGGTGCATTCGAAGCCTTGCATCATTTGAAAAAGAGCCAAAATCGCGACTCTCGGACGGCACTACACACTCTCAGTCAGCTACTGTCTAGCTTAGGTGCTGTTGTAACGACTGAAGTCTTGCAACTTCATGTGCCGCTGTGAGTAATGGGTTTTTGTGAGGTACATGACTCCAAACGCCTAATGCATTTAGTTCCGCTCGCAATGGAAACTCATGAAGATGGAAACTCATTAAGATGGATTTTCCTTCACTTGCAGCGGCAATTCTTGTCCGGTTTGAAAATGATTGCCGTTGACAAGCCAAGACACCCATATCCACTCCCAGTCTGTTACTATCTTATTACGAACACTTTCTTTTTACGCCGTGCTCCACGGCTGCAAGTGGTACGCTCTTCTTTGTAGCGCTACGGTCGCAGGTTCGAATCCTGCCTCGGGCATGGATGTGTGTGATGTCCTTAGGTTAGTTAGGTTTAAGTAGTTCTAAGTTATAGGGGGATGATGACCTCTGATGTTAAGTCCCATAGTACTCAGAGCCATTTGAACCACTTTTTTCTTCTTTGTAGACACGTTGTATAACCTGCGTTGATACACCAACAAATTGAGAAACTTCTTTCACGGTTTAGTCAGTCACGGGCAGATCCAAACACGATACTTCATCTCTGCCTTTCCGTTGCGCCTCCAAGTCGAACAGCTTTACTGTACTGACTCCACACAAACACAAAGCGCACACCACTTCACTGCCATGCCGTAATATAAGCCCTGAAAAGTCACATGACCGCCTGATATTTGTTCTACATCATTTGTAGCGCTTCCAAACTACCAGAATGTTCTTTCAAGGGGAGTTTTGTCCGGCGAGACTACTTGTCTTGAGTATGGCGGTGAGGTTACTCGTTCAAATATCTGCTGACTTAATACTGTTGGAAATTGGAAATTTGTGGTAAGTTCTATGGGACCAAACTCCTGAGGTCATCAGCCCCTAAGCTTACATACTACTTAATCTACCTTGCGCTAAGGACAACACACCCACCCATTCCCGAGGGAGGACTCGAACCTCCGACGGGGTGAGCCGCGTGAACCGTGATAAGACTCCCCAGACCTCGCGGCTACCCGGCGCGGGCTTAAGACTGTTCTGGTCGGTTGCAATCACAATAATTGAACAGTATATACGCCGGGAAAATCGAAAATCTAACCATTCACAATCTTAATAATACACTCACTAAGAAAAAAAAAGCACTACGAAGAACTTATTCGAATGGGACGGAAACCGATCAATGGATGATTTTGTTTTCCTAGAGAAACAGTTTTAAAAATAGAGCAAATCAATAAAGCGTTGGCCCACCTCTGACCCTTCTACAAACAGTTATTAGGCTTGGCATTGATTGGTAGAGTTCCTGCGTGTCCTTTTGGGGGATACCATTCCAAATTCTGTCCAATTGGTGAATTAGATCGTCAAAATCTCGTGTTGGTTTGAGGACCCTGCCCCCGATGCTCCAAGTTTTCTCAACTGGGAGCCGAGGTAGGGTTTGGCAGTCTCAAAGACAAGCATTAGAAATTCTCGCCGTCTGCTGGCGGGCATGCTTAAATGTAGGTCCAGGATGGCTTGCCATCTAGGACAACAAAAATTACGTAGAATATCATCGACGTACCGCTGTGTTGTAAGTGTGCCGCGGATAACAACCAAACGGGTCCTGTTATGAAGAGAAAAAATGGTTCAAATGGCTCTGAGCACTATGGGACTCAACATCTGTGGTCATAAGTCCCCTAGAACTTAGAACTACTTAAACCTAACTAACCTAAGGACATCACACACATCCATGCCCGAGGCAGGATTCGAACCTGCGACCGCAGCAGTCGCGCGGTTCCTGACTGAGCGCCTAGAACCGCTAGACCACCGCGGCCGGCGCAGTGGCACTATGAGTGTAGTGTGTGGACATTAAAGTTGGGAATGTGGGTCTCACGGGGAGCGTGCAATGGATAAATCCCTGCATTCGTATTATCTTCTGTGCCCTCGGTGGCTCAGATGGATAGAGCGTCTGTGATGTAAGCAGGAGATCCAATGTTCGAGCCTCGGTCGGGGCACACATTTTCAACTGTCCCCGTTGACGTATATCAACGCCTGTCGACAGCTTAGGGTCTTGATTTAATTATCATTTCATCACTCCTGGTTGTCGGGCAGTATGGAGGGCAACATCGGTTGGTATCCCACAGCTGTCTGGTGTGTCTCCACGCACGTCTTCACCCTGAAATCTCATTGACTGCAGGAGATTCGTTTTCAACGAAAAGTCCCGCTTCGAACTGCATCGATGACGTACTTGGAGAGACCTCCGACAGCGGCCGGACACCAGACTGATTGTCGCCTGCTGGGGTGCCATTTCTTTTCATAGCATGACCCCTTTGGCTGTCGTCCGCGACACCGTTCCACCCCAGCGATACGCCGATAATATTCTACGCCCCGAGTTGCTGCCCTCCGCGGTAAACTATCCCGGGTTTACATGTCAGTAATATAATGCCCGTCCGCACACGGCGAGTGTTTCTACTGCTTGTTTTCGTGATTGCTTAACCCTACCTTTGCCAGCAAGATCGCCGGATCTCTCTCCGATTGGAAACGTTTGGAGCATCATGGGCAGGGCCCTCAAACCATCTCGAGATTTTGACGAACTAACTCATCAATTGGACAGAACTCGGCACAATATCCCTCAGGTGAACATTTAGCAAGCCGAATAATTGCTTGCATGAGGAACAGAAATGTACCAACGCGTTACTGACATGGTGAGTTTGTGACCCTCTTTCTCCTGAATAAATCATCCGATTTTTCTGAAACAGTTATTATTCGTTTTTTTTGTGCATGTACATTACATCTGCCGATTTCCACCCCATCTTGATAATTCTTTGAGTGTAATTATTGACTAGATGCACTACAAACAAATTTTTCTAAATATCTGGATAACATAACGCTATCAAGAACGGTTTACTACCCCTGTGAAGAATAAGATTCTTCAAAGCCGGTTTATTCACTCGAACGGAATTTAAACCTATAAGTCATATAAAGGCCAACGGCCTTGCCGCAGTGGTAACACCGGTTCCCGTCAGATCATCGAAGTTAAGCGCTGTCGGGCTGGGCTAGCACTTGAATGGGTGACCATCCGGTCTGCCGAGTGCTGTTGACAAGCGGGGTGCACTCATCGCTTGGGAGGCAAAGTCAGGAACTACTTGGTTGAGAAGTAGTAGTTCCGGTCTCGGAAACTGACATGCGGCCGGGAGCGAGGTGTGCTGACCAAATGCTCCTCCATACCCGGATCCCTTGACGCCTGTGGGCTGAGGATGACACGGTGGCCGGTCGGTATCGTTGGGACATCATGGCCTGTTCGGAAGGAGTTTCGTTAAGTCTTATAGTACTTTAATAAGGACACACTGCAAACATGGATTGTGAATAAGTTTAACAATCTTGGCTATATAAACAATTTTTTTAAAAGGTATGAATAATAATTCGTCTATCTTACATTTAAGTAAAAGTAAGCACATGTCCCTTCAGGCAGCGCCCACTCATTTGTTTGTGCGATCACCTTCCGCGAAGGGATGAATCATTCCACACCTACCACTAGAATTGATATCAGATACATTGTTATTCACTGATATATAATATCTCGCTGATGACTCGTAAATATTTCTCTCTACCATAGAGTAGTAGTACCTACGGAGTGAGCATAGTGTACTGCTGATGTCGCCAACACGAAACTGCAATTCTGATGCGACTTACGTTATTTATTATTAGTAAGAGCCATGGTGAGTAGTTGTTACTACTACGGACGCGAAACGAAATTCGTCAAGAGAGAAAAAGTAAGTAAGTTTCACATGGGAACAATTCCAGTTACCACGCCTGAAAGAACTGCTTTAAGGCTCGAATTCAGAGTAAAAAAAGAGTTAATATCATGTGACAGTAAGGCCACATATTTACAAACCGAACGCGTTTGCGGACCGCTTCCGGGATTCGTAGAGACTAGGTTGCCCCGGATCAAACCGCCTCGCGGATTAGAGACGAGCCGACCAACCTGAAGGTTGTTTTTAGGCGGTTTCCCACTCCCAACTAGCTAAATACCGAACTGGTACCGACGTCTCGCCTCAAATACACGCTACTCAACCACTTATAAAACTTCCTTAGACTCGAACATGACATTTACTCTAGACGGAGACAGATGGGGTACACAGATTTTGTCCGAGGGGGATTGGAGGCGTCATGAAGAGCATCCAGTTGCCCACTGTCACGAACATTGTCAAAAGCCATGTAAACAATAGACAGATGGAGAAAAAGTAAACTGTCCGTTATTTGAAATGTAATCTCCACAACTGCTAACACATTCATCCCATTGCGAGACGAGACCATCATTGCCTTCATGGGAAGTGCTGTTGCCTACGGTACCATGACTGTGCCCAGGAGTGCACCTCTTCGTCCGAAGGAAATCGACGGCCACGTGGAAACCGCATGGAAGAGAATGTATGGACGATACCAAAAATATGGAAACCGCATGGAGGAGACTGAATGGGCGATGTGCAAGGGGTTCTTAGAGAAACTTCTGCACTGTACCCTAAACAACCTTGGGAACAAAATTCTGTTTTACGCATCAGATATTCCTGCTACAGACACTCTACTGATGATGCAGCGCTATCAGAGACGGGATACTGGGATATAATTAAAGAAATTTTCAGAATAAAAACTGATTAATTTTCTCAAATAAAGGAGGAAAAACAAAACACAGACGGTCCCGTTTGAAGTATCTTTTAACTTCATTTACAGAGCATGGGTGCAGAACAACATTGTAAATAAAATTTCTAATTTCTTATTTTGTATTCGGACAAGAACTTTAACTTGAAACCCAAGATTTTTACGTCTTCTTACGAGATCTTTCACTGTGTTTGACTGCTGAAAATATCTCGATGTTAATTTGACATGCATGTTTCCAGTCATCGTGGTCATATAAATTACGGTTTGTGTTGAATTTACATTTAAATACAAGGCATCAGTGCACACAAAAATGTGTAACTTGTGATGCACGAACTAAATCGCTTGCAGACAACTAATTAGTTAACTCTGGGCGTTAAGAAAACCACGCAGTACATTTTTCCCTTCTTCATTTTAATTAAAAACTATTTAAAAATAACAGGGACATTCATAAGTGTACCATTAAAAATAACAACGATCTTCTCTGTTAAAAACTTAAACGTTCTCCGACATGTTGTTGTTGTGGTCTTCAGTCCTGAGACTGGTTTAATGCAGCTCTCCATGCTACTCTATCCTGTGCAAGCTTCTTCATCTCCCAGTCCTACTGCAACCTACATCCTTCTGAATCTGCTTAGTGTACTCATCTCTTGGTCTCCTCTACGACTTTTACCCTCCACGCTGCCCTCCAATGCTAAATTTGTGATCCCTTGATGCCTCAGGACATGTCCTACCAACCGATCCCTTCTTCTAGTCAAGTTGTGCCACAAACTTCTCTTCTCCCCAATCCTATTCAGTACCTCCTCATTAGTTACGTGATCTACCCACCTTATCTTCAGCATTCTTCTGTAGCACCACATTTCGAAAGCTTCTATTCTCTTCTTGTCCAAACTAGTTATCGTCCATGTTTCACTTCCATACATGGCTACACTCCATACAAATACTTTCAGAAACGACTTCCTGACTCTTAAATCTATACTCGATGTTAACAAATTTCTCTTCTTCAGAAACGATTTCCTTGCCATTGCCAGTCTACATTTTATATCCTCTCTACTTCGACCATCATCAGTTATTTTACTCCCTAAATAGCATAACTCCTTTACTACTCTAAGTATCTCATTTCCTAATCTAATTCCCTCAGCATCACCCGATTTAATTTGACTACATTCCATTATCATCGTTTTGCTTTTGTTGATGTTCATCTTATATCCTCCTTTCAAGACACTGTCCATTCCGTTCAACTGCTCTTCCAAGTCCATTGCTGTCTCTGATAGAATTACAATGTCATCGGCAAACCTCAAAGTTTTTACTTCTTCTCCATGAATTTTAATACCTACTCCGAATTTTTCTTTTGTTTTCTTTACTGCTTGCTCAATATACAGATTGAATAACATCGGGGACAGGATACAACCCTGTCTTACTCCCTTCCCAACCACTGCTTCCCTTTCATATCCCTCGACTCTTATAACTGCCATCTGGTTTCTGTACAAATTGTAAATAGCCTTTCGCTCCCTGTATTTTACCCCTGCCACCTTCAGAATTTGAAAGAGAGTATTCCAGTTAACATTGTCAAAAACTTTCTCTAAGTCTACAGATGCTAGAAACGTAGGTTTGCCTTTTCTTAATCTAGCTTCTAAGATAAGTCGTAAGGTTAGTATTGCCTCACGTGTTCCAACATTTCTACGGAATCCAAACTGATCTTCCCCGAGGTGCGCTTCTACCAGTTTTTCCATTCGTCTGTAAAGAATTCGCGTTAGTATTTTGCAACTGTGACTTATTAAACTGATAGTTCGGTAACTTTCACATCTGTCAACACCTGCTTTCTTTGGGATTGGAATTATTATATTCTTCTTGAAGTCTGAGGGTATTTCGCCTGTCTCATACATCTTGCTCACCAGATGGTAGAGTTTTGTCATGACTGGCTCTCCCAAGGCCGTCAGTAGTTCTAATGGAATGTTGTCCACTCCCGGGGCCTTGTTTCGACTCAGGTCTTTCAGTGCTCTGTCAAACTCTTCACGCAGTATCTTATCTCCCATTTCGTCTTCATCTACATCCTCTTCCATTTCCATAATATTGTCCTCAAGTACATCGCCCTTGTATAGACCCTCTATATACTCCTTCCACCTTTATGCTTTCCCTTCTTTGCTTAGAACTGGGTTTCCATCTGAACTCTTGATATTCATACAAGTGGTTCTCTTCTCTCCAAAGGTCTCTTTAATTTTCCTGTAGGCAGTATCTATCTTGCCCCTAGTGAGACAGGCCTCTACATCCTTACATTTGTCCTCTAGCCATCCCTGCTTAGCCATTTTGCACTTCCTGTCGATCTCATTTTTGAGACGTTTGTATTCCTTTTTGCCTGCTTCATTTACTGCATTTTTATATTTTCTCCTTTCATCAATTAAATTCAATATTTCTTCTGTTACCCAAGGATTTCTATTAGCCCTCGTCTTTTTACCTACTTGATCGTCTGCTACCTTCACTACTTCATCCCTCAGAGCTACCCATTCTTCTTCTACTGTATTTCTTTCCCCCATTCCTGTCAATTGTTCCCTTATGCTCTTGCTGAAACTCTCTACAACCTCTGGTTTTTTCAGTTTATCCAGGTCCCATCTCCTTAAATTCCCACCTTTTTGCAGTGTCTTCAGTTTCAATCTGCAGTTCATAACCAATAGATTGTGGTCAGAATCCACATCTGTCCCTGGAAATGTCTTACAATTTAAAACCTGGTTCCTAAATCTCTGTCTTACCATTATATAATCTATCTGATACCTTTTAGTATCTCCAGGATTCTTCCAGGTATACAACCTTCTTTTATGATTCTTGAACCAAGTGTTAGCTATGATTAAGTTATGCTCTGTGCAAAATTCTACAAGGCGGCTTCCTCTTTCATTTCTTCCCCCCAATCCATATTCACCTACTATGTTTCCTTCTCTCCCTTTTCCTACTGACGAATTCCAGTCACCCATGACTATTAAATTTTCGTCTCCCTTCACTACCTGAATAATTGCTTTTATCTCGTCATACATTTCATCAATTTCTTCATCATCTGCAGAGCTAGTTGGCATATAAACTTGTACTACTGTAGTAGGCATGGGCTTTGTGTCTATCTTGGCCACAATAATGCGTTCACTATGCTGTTTGTAGTAGCTAACCCGCACTCCTATTTTTTTTATTCATTGTTAAACCTACTCCTGCATTACCCCTATTTGATTTTGTATTTATAACCCTGTAATCACCTGACCAAAAGTCTTGTTCCCCCTGCCACCGAACTTCACTAATTCCCACTATATCTAACTTTAACCTATCCATTTCCCTTTTTAGATTTTCTAATATACCTGCCCGATTAAGGGATCTGACATTCCACGCTCCGATCCGTAGAACGCCAGTTTTCTTTCTCCTGATAACGACGTACTCTTGAGTAGTCTCCGCCCGGAGATCCGAATGGGGGACTATTTTACCTCCGGAATATTTTACCCAAGAGGACGCCATCATCATTTAATCATACAGTAAAGATGCATGTCCTCGGGAAAAATTACGGCTGTAGTTTCCCCTTGCTTTCAGCCGTTCGCAGTACCAGCACAGCAAGGCCGTTTTGGTTAATGTTACAAGGCCAGATCAGTCAATCATCCAGACTGTTGCCCCTGCAACTACTGAAAAGGCTGCTGCCCTTCTTCAGGAACCACATGTTTGTCTGGCCTCTCAACAGATACCCCTCCGTTGTGGTTGCACCTACGGTACGGCCATCTGTATCGCTGAGGCACGCAAGCCTCCCCACCAACGGCAAGGTCCATGGTTCATGGGGGGGTTCTCCGACATAGAAAGGAGCAAATTCTGCATTAAAAAAGGACCACTTCCGCACTTAGTTATTGGCGGTGAAAGACAACAACATTATTTAAAAAATGAAGTGACAGGACTTTTGCTTAAAACAGTCCCCTACTCACAGAGTAATCGTTTTTCAAATATATGTCAATATTGGGACCGCAACTCTCCAAATCGTAGTGAGACGTTGTGAACGTGGAAATAATCATCTAGTAAATGGAAAGTGGAATCTGATCATCTTAACTTGGCGAAGCTGTATTTAGCTGGATACAAAGAGGATGACAACGAAAATGGAACTGTCACTGGGGTCAATGATATAACTGCTGTAATTTTCTCAATACGGATGATGAGCCATTCGTGGCAGATTACAAGCACGTGGTGACCTCAAAGGGAACGGCACAGTCTTCTTCCTTTTACCATACCTACGAGTCTAACTCTCTGAGAGCAGTTTATGATTTTAAGAATAATTTTAAACTCAAACGCGCCCTACTTGCTCTTGCCAATCTTTCCACAATACCTGTTGGAACCTGAGGCTGTTTCTTGCAGTAGTTATTGAACATTACACTTAATTTTAAAAATTCATCTCCAATATGTATTAACCAAGCGATAGTGAACAGCGGTAGGATACGGACTCGTACCCGGAATCAGTTAACCGTCAAGACAGCGAAGGTTTCCCTACATCTCTTCAAACCAATGCCACGATGGTTCCTTCGAAAACGACAAAACCTATCTCCTTCCCGAATCCATGTAAAACGTACAATTTACTTTGATGTTGTGTCCTAGATTTACCTTGTAAACATTACACATTCTGAAATATATTAGGTTGGCATAATTTTGCTTTCAATACTTTTTATTCTATGATGAAAGAATCTTCACACGCTACCAATGACCACTGACTTGTACACATATCATTTGACTGTGTAACCTTCCCCATTGCATCCTCCGTATTCTTTACATAGTTATTGCGTTAATTCCTAGTACTACTTACAAATTGCACATTACAGCACTCAATATGAATAACTTATTTTGTTTTGTTGTTATTTATAGAGCTATTGTTGGAATATTTATAGCGTTGTACTAAAGTTTTTTTTTTTAATACAGTACTGTCTCATTTTTCCTTTTCTTATGTTACACTGCTCGTGAAATCAAAACCAGAAATGGTTCTGATCAAGGTTTTCGAGAAGGCTCCCCCGGTTGGGGGAAAACGTAGGAACTGGAAATCCGCTCCCAAATATTCACAACTAGGACTCGCTCTGCACCGCTAGCAGTTAGCCTGGTATTTGGCTGAAAACTCCTTAAATCTGTAATGGGTCATTACTCGAGCATCCTGATCCACCTAGAGAATGAAAAATACATAAGAAAGTAGTATTTTCAGGTCATCGGTTCCCCGCGGTACACTGCACATGCTGAAAAAGCCATCGATTTGAACACCTACTGGGTTTGCACCTTTTTGTCTGGAACGTATATCTTCGTCTGCACCTTTCGTGGTCTTTTTTCGAGATATACGTAGGAAATAGCAATATATTGGTTGACTCTCCTAGGAATGTGCGGTCTTCGAATTTTAACAGTAAACTACACTGTGATGCAGAACGCCTTTTGCAGCATCTGCCACTGGAATCAGCTGAGCATCTTCCATGACGCTTTCGTGCTTAGTGAATGAACCTATAACGAAACGTGTTGCTCTTCTTTGGATCTCCTCTCTTTCCTGTGTCAAACCTATCTGGTGCGGATCCCGTACCGACGAGCAATACTCAAGCACTGGTCGAACGACGGTTTCGTAAGCTATCTCCTTTGTGGGTGGACTACGTTTCCTGAGGATTCTTCCACATATCTGAGACTGGCATTTGGTTTACCTGCGGTTAAGGTTATGTGGTTGCTCCACTTCAGATTGCTACGTGTGCATACTCCTAAGTACACTCCTGGAAATGGAAAAAAGAACACATTGACACCGGTGTGTCAGACCCACCATACTTGCTCCGGACACTGCGAGAGGGCTGTACAAGCAATGATCACACGCACGGCACAGCGGACACACCAGGAACCGCGGTGTTGGCCGTCGAATGGCGCTAGCTGCGCAGCATTTGTGCACCACCGCCGTCAGTGTCAGCCAGTTTGCCGTGGCATACGGAGCTCCATCGCAGTCTTTAACACTGGTAGCATGCCGCGACAGCGTGGACGTGAACCGTATGTGCAGTTGACGGACTTTGAGCGAGGGCGTATAGTGGGCATGCGGGAGGCCGGGTGGACGTACCGCCGAATTGCTCAACACGTGGGGCGTGAGGTCTCCACAGTACATCGATGTTGTCGCCAGTGGTCGGCGGAAGGTGCACGTGCCTGTCGACCTGGGACCGGACCGCAGCGACGCACGGATGCACGCCAAGACCGTAGGATCCTACGCAGTGCCGTAGGGGACCGCACCGCCACTTCCCAGCAAATTAGGGACACTGTTGCTCCTGGGGTATCGGCGAGGACCATTCGCAACCGTCTCCATGAAGCTGGGCTACGGTCCCGCACACCGTTAGGCCGTCTTCCGCTCACGCCCCAACATCGTGCAGCCCGCCTCCAGTGGTGTCGCGACAGGCGTGAATGGAGGGACGAATGGAGACGTGTCGTCTTCAGCGATGAGAGTCGCTTCTGCCTTGGTGCCAATGATGGTCGTATGCGTGTTTGGCGCCGTGCAGGTGAGCGCCACAATCAGGACTGCATACGACCGAGGCACACACGGCCAACACCCGGCATCATGGTGTGGGGAGCGATCTCCTACACTGGCCGTACACCACTGGTGATCGTCGAGGGGACACTGAATAGTGCACGGTACATCCAAACCGTCATCGAACCCATCGTTCTACCATTCCTAGACCGGCAAGGGAACTTGCTGTTCCAACAGGACAATGCACGTCCGCATGTATCCCGTGCCACCCAACGTGCTCTAGAAGGTGTAAGTCAACTACCCTGGCCAGCAAGATCTCCGGATCTGTCCCCCATTGAGCATGTTTGGGACTGGATGCAGCGTCGTCTCACGCGGTCTGCACGTCCAGCACGAACGCTGGTCCAACTGAGGCGCCAGGTGGAAATGGCATGGCAAGCCGTTCCACAGGACTACATCCAGCATCTCTACGATCGTCTCCATGGGAGAATAGCAGCCTGCATTGCTGCGAAAGGTGGATATACAGTGTACTAGTGCCGACATTGTGCATGCTCTGTTGCCTGTGTCTATGTGCCTGTGGTTCTGTCAGTGTGATCATGTGATGTATCTGACTCCAGGAATGTGTCAAAGTTTCCCCTTCCTGGGACAATGAATTCACGGTGTTCTTATTTCAATTTCGAGGAGTGTATTTTATGAGTGTAAGAGCTTTCAGTGGTGGTTCTGCATTCGTGTAATCATACAATAAAGCGTTTTTCTGCTTATTTACGCAGAATGCGTCAAATTTCTTTATGTTGAGAGTACATTGGCAATCCTTGCACCAAGCATCGATTCTCTGCAGGTCGTCTTGCATTTCTTTACAATTTTCTGGCCGGCCGGTGTGGCCGTGCGGTCTAGGCGCTTCAGTCTGGAACCGCGTGACCGCTCCGGTCGCAGGTTCGAATCCTGCCTCGGGCATGGATGTGTGTGATGTCAAAATGGCTCTGAGCACTATGGGACTCAACTGCTGTGGTCATAAGTCCCCTAGAACTTAGAACTACTTAAACCTAACTAACCTAAGGACAGCACACAACACCCAGCCATCACGAGGCAGAGAAAATCCCTGACCCCGCCGGGAATCGAACCCGGCAACCCGGGCGTGGGAAGCGAGAACGCTACCGCACGACCACGAGATGCGGGCTGTGTGATGTCCTTAGGTTAGTTAGGTGTAAGTAGTTGTAAGTTCTAGAGGACTGATGACCATAGATGTTAAGTTCCATAGTGCTCAGAGTCATTTTTTACAATTTTCTAGCGTTGCAATTTACCTGTATACGACAGTAACGACCACGAAAAATATCACGGAATTTCCGATGTTATCGACTACGTCATTTACATATATTGGGAAAAGGAATGATCTTACACGACTTCCTTGGTATACGGCCGAAGCTTCTTCTACTTCAGAAGACTTCTCTTCGTTCAGAACGACATGCATGTCCAGTTTGCTAGGCACTCTTCAACCCAATCACGGAGCAAGCCTAATATTCTGTCACTCGTATTTTCTTCTTTAGGCGGCAGTATGGAACTGTATCGAACGCCTTCCGAAAGTGGAGGAACATGGCATCAACCTTGGCGCCGGTGTCTACTGCTGTCAAGAGTCTCGTGACGACAGAGCAGGCATGGTTCACGTGATAGCTGTTTTCGAAACCCATGTTGATTGTAGTACAAGTTTATATGCCAAAGAGCTCCGTAGATGATTAACAGATTGGAGAAATGTATGATGAGATAAAAGAAATTATTCAGCTACTTTAGGGAGGCGAAAATTTTATAGCGATGAAGGACTGGAATTCAATGGCAGGAAAAGGAAGAGAAGGAAAAATAGTGGGTGAATATGGACTGGGGAAAAGGAATGAAAGAGGAAGGGCTTCCTAGCAGAATTTCGCACAGTGCATAATTTAATCATCGCTAACAACTAGTTTAAGAATTATGAAAGCAGATTCCACATGTCGAAGAGACGTGGAGATACCGGAAGATTTCAGACTGATTACACAATGACAAGAAAGGGATTTCGGAACCACATTTTAAATTGTAAGTAATTTCGAGGGGCAGATGTGGACTCTCACCGCACTTTACTGGTTATGAACTGTAGATTAAAAACTGAAGAAAGTGCAGTGAAGGTAGAAAATTAAGGAGACGGACCTGGATAAGTTGAAAGAACTATAGTTTGTTGAGAGTTTCACACTGAGCATTAGCTAACGACTGACAATACAGGGCAAAGGAATATGGCACAAGACGTGAAGGTAGGAAATTAAGGAGACGGACCTGGATAAGTTGAAAGAACTATAGTTTGTTGAGAGTTTCACACTGAGCATTAGCTAACGACTGACAATACAGGGGAAAGGAATATGGCACATGACGAATGATTAGTTTTTAGAGATGAAATAGTGAGGGCAGCAGAGGATCAAATAGGTAAAAATACAAGATCTAGCAGAAATCCTTGGATAACACAGGAGATATTGAAACTACTTTATGAAAGGAGAAAACATAAAAATGCAGTAAATTAATCAGGAGGCAGGGAACACAAAAGCCTACAAAATGAGACTGACAGTATGTGTAAAATGGCTAAGCACAAATGGCTGGAGAAAAAATGTAGGGATTTAGAAGTATGTATCACTAGGGGAAAGATAATACCGCCTACAGTAAAATTAAAGAGGCCTTTGGAGAAAAGAGTAGCAACTGTATGAATATCAAGAGCTCATATGGAAAACCAGTCCTAAGCGCAGAACGGAAAGCTGAAAGGTGGAAGGTGAAAGGAGTATATAGGGCGTCTCTACTAGGGAAATGTACGTAAGGGCAATAGAAATGGAAGAGGACGTAGATAAAGATGAGATGGGAGATATGCTACAGAGCACTCAGAGACGTAAGAGGGAACAAGGCCTCAGGAGCAGACGACATTCCATCAGAGCTACTGACAGCATTGGGAGAACCAACCACGGCAAAAACTCTTATATCTGGTGTGAAACATGTTTGAGACAGGCGAATTATCCTCAGAATTCGAGGAGAATATAATAATTTCAATTCCAAAGAAACCAGGTGCTGACACCTTGTGAATATTACCAAACGATCAGTTTAATAAATCACGCTGCAAAATACTAACACGAATTCTTTACAGAAGAATGCAAAAAATGGTAGAAGCCAACCTCGGGGAGGATTAGTTTGAATTCCGGAGATACGTAAGAACACGCGGGGCAATACTGACCCTAAGATTTATCTTAGCAGATAGGTTAAGGATAGACAAAACCTAAGGTTATGGTATTTGCAGATTCAGCGAAAGCTTTGGACATTGTTGACTGGAATACTCTCTTTGACTTTCTGAAGGTAGCAGGGATAAAATACAGGGAAGGAAAGGCTATTTACAACTTGTACAGAAACCGACGGCAATTATAAGAGTCTAGGGGCGTGAAAGGGAAGCAGTGACTGAGAACGGAGGGAGACAGGGTTGTAGTCTATCCCCGATGTTATTCAATCTGTACATTGAGCAAGCAGTACATGAAATCAAAGAAAAATCTAGAGTAGGAGTTAAATTACAGGGAGAAGAAAATAAAAACCTTGAGGTTTGCCTACGACATTGCGATTTTGTCAGAGACCACAAAGGACCTGGAAGCTCATTTGAACGGAAAGTACAGTGTATTGAAAGGAGAATGCAAGAAAAAATTCAACAAAAGCAAAATGAGGCTAATTGAATGTAGCCGAATTAAATCGGGTGATGCTGAGGAAATTGGATTAGGAAACGAGACATTTAAAGCAGTAGATGAGTTTTGGTATTTAGGTAGTAAAATAACTGATGATGGTCGAAGTAGAGCGGATATAAAATGTAGGCCAGCAATGGCAAGAAAAGCGCTCCTGAAGAAGAGAAATTTGTTAACATCGAATATAGATGTAAGTGTCAGGAAGTCTTTTCTGGAAGTATTGGTATGGAGTGTAACCATATTGGGACGTGAAACATGGACGACAAACAGTTTAGACAAGAAGAGAATAGAAGATTTTGAAATGTGGTGCTAAAAATAATGGCAAAGATTAGTTGGGTAGCCCACATAACTCATGAGGAGGTACTGAATACAATTTGTAGCACAACCTGACTAGAAGAAGGGATCGGTAGACAGCACACATTCTGAGACATCAAGGGATCACCAGTTTGGTACTGGGAGGAACTGCGGGAGGTAAAAATCGTAGAGGGAGACCAAGAGATGAATACAGTAAGCAGATTCAGAAGGATGTCGGTTGCGGTAGTTACTCGGAGATTAGGGGGCTTGTACAAGATGAGGCACCATCGAAAGCTGCATCAAAGCTGTCTTCGGACTGAAGACCACATTAACAGCAGCAACAACAAAAACGTTGATTCCCACAGAGGTGATTTCTGGCCTTCATAAATGTTGTAATTCGCGAGTATAAAACATTTTCCAAAATTCTACACCATAGTGATATCACAGGTATAGGCCTACAGTTTTGTGCTTTTGTTCGACGACCCTGTTCGAAAATGTTAATGACTTGCACCTTTTGTCCAATTACTTGCAACGCTGCGCCTCTTAGCCGACCTACCGTACACTGCAGCGCATTTTCTATGTTGAATCGTATTGGTTGGTATCCCGTCAGATCCAGTGGCCCTACCTCTGTTGAACGATTTCTGCTGCTTTTTCTTATACCGTTGTCATTTATTTCGATATCTGTCACTCTGACGTTCGTGAGACTATTTAAAGAACCAAGTGCAATACGATCTTCAGCAGTGAAACAGTTTTGGAAAAAGACGTTTAGTATTTCGGCCTTATCAAGGTCGTCCTCCGTTTCGATGCCATTATCGTCACGAAGTGTCTAGATAGATGGTTTCAATCTGTTTATTGATTGGACGTAAGACTAAAAATTCTTATGATTTTCTGTCAAGTCGGTCGATAGAATTTTAATTTTGAATTGGTTGATCGCTTCACACATGCCTCTCATTACACTTAATTTTTCTTAGTTTAGTATTTGTCCGTGAGGTTTTCGTCACGTTTAAATTTGCAGTGAAGCTCTCCTCGTTTTCGTACCAGCTTCCTAACATGACTGTTGAACAATGGCGGATCTTCCGCAGCACTCACAACTTTTCTCGCACATATTTGCCAAAAGCGTATTGTAAAACTTTCTTGAACCTTATCTACTGATACTCGACATTTTCGGTCCTCGAGCCGAATTTTTCGTGTTTACCGGTCTGGTAATTTGAAACCTATTTCTTGTCACTCTTGCTAAACAGAAATGTCTTGCTGTCTTTCTTTATAATCACATTTACGGTCGTATCCAGCGATGCGTTCCATGACCTTGGAGATTTTCTCCTCAATTTGGTCCTACGGAACTTGACATGTAAATAAATAAATAAATAAATAATATAAACATCTTATAACTGACTTCCTGTTCTACGCCACCTGCATTGAACGGTTCGGGCCTGTTAGTGACCAGGAGACGTCGCATGTTGTCTTCACGAGTCAGTTCCCTTATTAGATGCACAAGGTAATTTTCGGATGTTTAGAGCGACTTTACATTGTTACCTGTCTTTACTACTCCCCTTAATCACTTGTCTTCCGGTCTGTAGCTGGTAATTTGAAATCCCGAGCTAAAAACATAACATGACTAGCAAATTTACGCGAAATCTTCACCAAGTTTACCCCCAAATGTTCCGCCACTCCTGAGGTAAGGGGTCTTTCGATGATAACGGTTTATCCGCTTTTAACATTTATCTTCACCCAAATTATTTCGCATTTGGAATCTGTACTAACCTTACTAGACATCGTATTTTTACAGCCAATATCACTCTTCCATCACCGGTTTCCAACGTATCATTGCGATATAACTCTCATCGGAATTTAGAACTTAACTATTGACAATATATGATTTCAGGCAGCTTTCTGTTCCTAGTAGTATCTTTGTTACCATTTGTAAGTGAGAGTATTTCTTTGAACCTTCCATAGAAGCTCTTACAGTTAACTAACATTCTATTAACATTTTCTTATTCCGATCTGCCATGACGAATGCTTACTGTCTTTAACTGATGGAACTAACTATTCTTCCCTGTCTGAAATGAAAATATTTCTCATCGGTCTTAAGAAGGGATTGCTCTATCTTAAAAAGCCTATGTGTGCAAGCCACACGCACATACTGCCAGAGAAATAAATTAAAAATAGCTCCAAACCCGCACTTTCGACCGGAACTGGAACTCTTCTCCCAAATATTGCTAATTGGGATCCCTTAGTCACGAAGCTACTCGAGGATCTCTTTTTGAACGTACTTATGGATGTAAAATTTCTGTATCGCCAAAAGTTCTTTACGCTTGCCGAAAAGATGGAGATCGCATGGTGCAAGAGCTCGACTTCTCGAGCAGCAGCAGCACACACGTGTATGCGACTTTCGTCAAATTGTTGGTACCATTTTACTACGTCTGGACGCTGTATAGCACGTGATCCACATACTACCAGAATTTCACGGTTAACCTGTTTCCAGTTGCCGCGCCTCTTCACTCCGCCACCGTGACGCACCTGTTATCCACAACGCAGCAGAAATGTTTCTGCAGGAAACCCGGAACATCTGATTTCTGCCGACTATGCGCCACTTTTGTTGCCCAAAGGTCTTAGCGTAGGACGATATGTGTCGCTTATTTTCTGAAGTCCATACAATATCTCGATATTGATTGATGAACAGTCTTAAGTTTTTGCATGATTTTCGAATTCAAAATCCACGTCACACTGCACTAAGTCAATAACGGTATTAAGTTCTGATAATAAACTTTCCTTTCCAGATACGTCGAAAGACTTTGAATATTCTGCTTAGTTTGTCATACGTTTAGGCATGTACTAAAGAGTGAACAAAACACAGAAAAGAAAACTGTGCGTATTAGCAAAGACTATAGAGGGTCAATACAAGGGCGAAATACTTGAGGACAATATTATGGAAATGGAAGAGGATGTAGATTAAGATGAAATAGGAGATACCATACTACGTGAAGAGTTTGACAGAGCACTGAAAGACCTGAGTCGAAACAAGACCCCCGGAGTAGACAACATTCCATTAGAACTACTGACAGCCTTGGGAGAGCCAGTCCTGACAAAACTCTACCATCTGGTGAGCAAGATGTATGAGACAGGTGAAATACCCTCAGAATTCAAGAAGAATATAATAATTCCAATCCTAAAGAAAGCAGGTGTTGATATTTGTGAAAATTACCGAACTATCAGTTTAATAAGTCACAGCTGCAAAATACTAACGCGAATTCTTTACAGACGAATGGAAAAACTAGTAGAAGCCGACCTCGGGGAAGATCAGTTTGGATTCCGTAGAAATGTTGGAACACGTGAGGCAATACTGACCCTACGACTTATCTTAGAAGCAAGATTAAGGAAGGGCAAACCTACGTTTCTGGCATTTGTAGACTTAGAGAAAGCTTTTGACAATGTTGACTGGAATACTCTCTTTCAAATTCTGAAGGTGGCAGGGGTAAAATACAGGGAGCGAAAGGCTATTTACAATTTGTACAGAAACCAGATGGCAGTTATAAGAGTCGAGGGACATGAAAGGGAAGCAGTGGTTGGGAAGGGAGTGATGCAGGGTTGTAGTCTCTCCCCGATTTTACTCAATCTGTATATTGAGCAAGCAGTGAAGGAAACAAAAGAAAAATTCGGAGTAGGTATTAAAATCCATGGAGAAGAAATAAAAACGTTGAGGTTCGCCGATGACATTGTAATTCTGTCAGAGACAGCAAAGGACTTGGAAGAGCAGTTGAACGGAATGGATAGTGTCTTGAAAGGAGGATATAAGATGAACCTCAACAAAAGCAAAACGAGGATAATGGAATGTAGTCGAATTAAATCGGGTGATGCTGAGCGGATTAGATTAGGAAATGAGACACTTAAAGTGGTAAAGGAGTTTTGCTATTTGGGGAGCAAAATAACTGATGATGGTCGAAGTAGAGAGGATATAAAATGTAGACTGGCAATAGCAAGGAAAGCGTTTCTGAAGAAAAGAAATTTGTTAACATCGAGTATAGATTTAAGTGTCAGGAAGTCGTTTCTGAAAGTATGTGTATGGAGTGTAGCCATGTATGGAAGTGAAACATGGACGATAAATAGTTTAGACAAGAAGAGAATAGAAGCTTTTGAAATGTGGTGATACAGAAGAATGCTGAAGATTAGATGGGTAGATCACATAACTAATGAGGAAGTACTGAATAGGATTGGGGAGAAGAGAAGTTTGTGGCACAACTTGACTAGAAGAAGGGATCGGTTGGTAGGACATGTTCTGAGGCATCAAGGGATCACCAAGTTAGTATTGGAGGGCAGCGTGGAGGGTAAAAATCGTAGAGGGAGACTTTAACGAAATCGATGCTGAATGAAATTTCGTTAAAGAATAATAAATTTTGCTTTTAAGTTAATTTTCTTTACCTTTACCTTACTTTCTTTGCGTGCGAACTTTGTTGTAGAACCTCACTCTTATTTACGTGTGGTAATAAAAAAATCACTTTCAAAAGAATTACGTACATTTAAAAATTACGTGAACTCATATTAACTGATTAAGAATATTTAGTTGAGAATTAAATCCTTTATATCATTCGGCCTTGGCACACATTTTCTAAATGCAGTGGATTTTTTTGTTAAATAATTACTGAATTCTATCCCGGCGTTAACTATAGAACACAAGATTATCTCTATTAGCAGAAAATGGTTAATTATTGCCAAGCCGACATTTAATTATCACTGATCAAACCTACTTTGCTATACATTTAAGCTATTTGAAAGAACCAAAATTGTTAAATTTCATTGTTAACTAACATTAACTATCCGTCTACGAATGCACAAATGTATTATTAGGTTAAAAATTCTTCAGTCTCAGGATCACTGTAAAAGAAGAACAATTTCTTAATCCACTGTTAATTTTTATCTATCTGTTCCCCATTTACGGGTTTGGTCGATTTTTTCTTTAGCGGAACAATTTTTTAAATGTGCCGCCGCTGCAAATCGATCGGTCACGGCACAGCCCAGCAACACCGCTAAATATGCTGAAAATTCTTTAAAGAAATAATATAGATGACATGGGCAAGCTAATTTACATTAATAATACACACTTTTGATAAATTCTGATATATTTAGATCAAACAATAATTGAACTCACATTAATTCGTAACGCCTCCTCTAATGGCGGCTAAGTCTAGACAGAGACAAAAGACATCTACCCTTTCATGAATCGCATCGACACAGCTTCTTCTCGCATTCGCCTCTGCATAGAGAAGACCAAAGAATACGCTGTACATGGTTCTTTTATACGACTGCTGACTATTAACATTTCTTTGTAATTTGACAATATTATTCTCCTCTGGCTAAATTTCACATCTCTGTTATCGCAGATACTGACACATTTTACAATCACATAATAAATAAAGAAAAATTACCATCCTAAATACAGAAAGAATATTACTACAAAAAAATATTACGATATTAACAAATGTCTTTTACACAAAATTCAATAATATTTTTGTTAAATAATTACAGTATATACAGATTGCTCAGAGCGGCGTATATGGTACAAATAAATTTTATTTTATTAATATCGTGAGTTTGCCAGGGAACGTTTCGAGACCAAGAGATGAATACACTAAGCAGATTCAGAAGGATGTAGGTTGCGGTAGGTACTGGGAGATGAAGAAGCTTGCACGGGATAGAGTAGCATGGAGAGCTGCA
The DNA here is from genome assembly GCF_023898315.1 of Schistocerca nitens. Taxonomy (NCBI): domain Eukaryota; kingdom Metazoa; phylum Arthropoda; class Insecta; order Orthoptera; family Acrididae; genus Schistocerca; species Schistocerca nitens. Next base: position 368,280,353 of record NC_064618.1, read on the forward strand.
TCAAGCCAGTCTCAGGAATGAAGACCACAACAACAACAACAACATATCTAATCATTTACTGAGCTTTTGTATTTAGGACAGTTGAAGACATAAACTAGATTGACAGCAAAAGAAATAAAAGGGACAGTAAAAAGAGTTCTGAGTACTTAGATAAACCACATGGGCTTCTCATAACACGCGTTTGATGTAATTGAAAAGGAATGCCTTTAGTGATTGCGTGTTACTACTTTTGACATGCAACAATGAGACGTGGATATCGAATGCGAAATGATTTAAAAAGTAAAGGTTGCTCTGAGTATAATGGAAAAAAAGCATGTTGAGAAGGAAGAGAACAGAAAGGAAAACAATTAGACAACTAATTATGATTGCAGAGAAAATGAAACGGACCTGAGCGGGAAATATACACTACTGGCCATTGAAACTGCTACACCACTAAGATGACGTGCTACAGACGCGAAATTCAACCGACAGGAAGACGATGCTGTGCCATGCAAATAAATAGCTTTTCAGAGCATTCACACGAGGTTGGCGCCGGTGGCGACACCTACAACGTGCTGACATGAGGAAAGTTTCCAACCGATTTCTCATACACGAACAGCAGTTGACCGGCGTTGCCTGGTGAAACGTTATTGTGACGCCTCGCGTAAGGAGGAGAAATGCGTACCATCACGTTTCCGACTTTGATAAAGGTCGGATTGTAACCTACCGCGATTGCGGTTTATCGTATCGCGACATTGCTGCTCGCTTTGGTTGAGATCCAATGACTGTTAGCAGAATATGGAATCTGTGGGTTCAGGAGGGTAATACGGAACGCCGTGCTGGATCCCAACGGCCTCGTATCACTAGCAGTCAAGATGACAGGCATCTTATCCGCATGGCTGTAACGGATCGTGCAGCCGCGTCTCAATCCCTGAGTCAACAGATGGGGACGTTTGCAAGACAACAACCATCTGCACGAACAGTTCGACGACGTTTGCAGCAACATGGACTATCAGCTCGGAGACCATGGCTGCGGTTACCCTTGACGCTGCATCACTGACAGGAGCGCCTGCGATGGTGTTCAAATGTTCAAACGTGTATGAAATCTTATGGGACTTAACTGCTAAGGTCATCAGTCCCTCCGCCGGGACCAGCCGCAAAGTTCATGACTGCAGCGCCGAAGACCGTTCAGCTAATCCCGCGCGGCTGCGATGGTGTACTCAACGACGAACCTGGGTGCACGAATGGCAAAACGTCATTTTTCCGGATGAATCCAGGTTCTGTTTACAGGATCATGATGGTCGCATCCGTGTTTGGTGACATCGCGGTGAACGCACATTGGAAGCGTGTATTCGTCATCGCCATACTGGCGTATCACCCGGCGTGATGGTATGGGGTACCATTGGTTATAGGTCTCGGTCACCTATTGTTCGCATTGACCGTACGTACTTTGAACAGTGGACGTTACATTTCAACTGTGTTACGACCCGTGGTTCTACCCTTCATTCGATCCCTGCGAAACCCTACATTTCAGCAGGATAATGCACTACCGCATGTTGCAGGTCCTGTATGGGCCTTTCTGGGTATTCAGAAAATGTTCGACCGCTGCCCTGCCCAGCACATTCTCCAACGTCTGGTCAATGGTGGCCGAGCAACTGGCTCGTCACAATACGCCAGTCACTACTCTTGATGAACTGTGGTATCGTGTTGAAGCTGCATGGGCAGCTGTATCTGTACACGCCATCCAAGCTCTGTTTGACTCAATGCCCAGGCGTATCAAGGCCGTTATTACGGCCGGAGGTGGTGGTTCTGGGTACTGATTTCTCAGTACCTATGCACCCAAATTGCGTGAAAATGTAATCACATGTCAGTTCTAGTATAATATATTTGTCCAATTAATACCCCTTTATCATCTGCATTTCTTCTTGGTGTAGCAATTTTAATGGCCAGTAGTATAGCTAAGCAAACTGAGTGCGGATGGTGCACGAGAATCCTTTGCTGGATTCCAAGAAAAGACCGAGCCGAACACGTAATGCAAGCTGGGTAGATTGTGATACTACATTTGTTCTGTTAAGTCTCTGTGAGTCTCTCAGACTCACTCCAGTTATTTGCTCTCTCTGTTGCCCAGTGACGGAGTCTATTTGTACTCCTTGTTTTAAGTGGTAGTGTTTCGAGTCCGTATGTTGTTACTGGCAGGATGCATGCGTCAAACCTTCCTTTTCAAATGTATGGTGTAGAGGCAGTCGGTTTACGCAGAATGTAACCAAGTTTCCCGAGTGCCATTAAGGTGAATTGAATTCGCCGAGAGAGCTCTGCTGCCTGGTTATCTTTTCCAAGTTGGATGTTATGTCTCAGATAAATGTATTTATTTCCTACTTCTGGACCATGTACTTCGCTGGAAACCGTAATACTGATAGGGCTCATGCCTTTGGTCTTTCGAATGTTAATTCGGAGGCCTAAAGCCTTAGAAGCATCTTCGAGTTACTGAAGCATTGCTGACAATTCATTTCCGTCGGCGCTCCGCTACAAAGCGAAGATGGTTGAGACGTTTTCCATCTATGTTTATATCTTTCTGTCTCCCGGGTAATACTTGAACACACCCGCCTGAGCCCACGTGAACAACTTAGGTGATATTGTGTCTACTTGTCCGACGCCTCTTGTCACGGGAACCTTTCCAGTGATCGTCTTCCCTTATTTTCTATACATGGTGTCCATAATTAAAGTTCCAGTTTCAAAACGCTTTAGAAAGGGAACCACAGATCAGAATGACGTCAAATTTGAACATTATGTTATCGACGCAGGGGTAAACGTCATGGAACAAAACAAAATTTAAGGAAAACTTGAACAACAGGTGGCACTATAAGCGTCAGAGCATGCACACAAACAGACGCCTGGCACACGGGCGTTGCATAGTTTGCGTCCGAGACGCTCAGCTTGACTGTCTCCGCAAATGATCGCGCACTGCTGGTAAGGCTTTTTTAAAAGAACGGTGACTGAACGCCATCATCTCTGCAGAACTTCCGGTCACTCAAGAGTACGAGAAAACGTATACGTCCAATGTCTGCCAACTGTCTTTTGAAGTGTAATGAGGCAGAGGGAGGAAACCAGTTGATCCGACGTCTGTCGAATCTGTGGCCAGAGCACTGGCGGAGGCGTCGAGCGATGGTCTGGAAACATCCAGTGCACGGAGAATTGCACCAACGTTGGATATGCCTGTGAACACGGTGCATAACATCCTGCGAAACATCCTGCATTGCTATCCAAACAAAATCTCTTGTCTTCAGGAGTTGCTTCCTGCCGTCTTGCCAGCACAGCAGATGTCGGCTCTGGAATTTCTTGCTCGCATGGAAGTGGAACTTTCTGCGGACAGACGACGCCCATTTCCATCTGCAACGATATGTCAATATGCAGAACTGCAGAATATGGGCAATGGAAAATCTGTCCCCACTTCAACAGGTACCACCCCATTCTTCAAATGTGACGTGTGATGCAGGTTGATGCATCGTTTATCGTAGGGCCGTATTTTTTCGAGGAGATTAGTCCTGTTGGTTCTTTTACCTGTACGGTCACTGGTAAACGCTGTTGACAATATTTTGCGCACCAACCTCGTTCCAACATTTCAACAGCGAGGATGTGTTGGTAGGATCATTTCTAAGCAAGATGGCGCTCCTCCGTATATTGCACAGCCAGTGAAGCAGCTGCTCCAGAGGCATTTCAGAAATGCTAGAGTTGTCAGCCGTCATTTCCATGCATCCAAATAACATGATTTTAATCGTTGTGACTTCTGGTTGCGGGATTATCTGAAGGAGGTTGTGTTCATTGGTCCAATGATGAACTCAGCCGAACTGACGGCACACCTTACGCAACGCATTCTGAACGTAATCCCCAAGACACTCCGACATGTTGTGGAACACGCTGTTCCTCGATTTCAATTTGTGGCAAGAAACGGGGGACAGCGTATTGAGCACATTACCAACAATTTCATCGGTAGAGTAATCCCTAACAGGATTTACTGTAACACCGGCCGCGGTGGCCGTGCGGTTCTAGGCACTTCAGTCCGGAACCGCGTGACTGCTACGGTCGCAGGTTCGAATCCTGCCTCGGGCATGGATGTGTATGATTTCCTTAGGTTAGTTAAGTTTAAGTTTAAAGTTCTAAGTTCAAGGGGACTGATGACCTCAGATGTTGAGTCCCATAGTGCTCATAGCCATTTACTGTAACGCTTGTGTCGACTGTAATACGTACTATGGTTGATGTAGGACGTTGCGACGCGAATACATAATTTAATTTTTGAATAAAACACAATAGTTACTTGAAAAGTTAAAATATTTTTATTTTAAAATATTTTTATTATTACTTGTAATAAACAGTATTTGACGAATGTCCGTCAAAACTTCGTTGATTCACTCCCATTCTTCAAACAATATCTTCATTGATATTTTCGCACATTTATGGAGCGAATTCCGCAATGAGGCGCTCATACGGCGTCATGTTCCCGTGGCGTGAGATTATACGATACAGAAATGTCTCCAGCAAGAAGCGCGGGATTCGCGCTGTAACACAGGTCGTTCCATCTTGCTGGAACCTGTTGTTTTCAAGGTTCAGGCCCTCCTATTTGGGTCAAAGGAATTAATTTACCGTGTTGTGATAATGTACCCCATTCATCGTCACTGCATTACCTGCGGAATTCTCGCAAAAGTAAGGCCGAATCACCTCTATTCGCCGAAAATCCACACTAAACTGTGGCTCGTTGTGCACGCATCGGCTATTGAAGTGTTATGCGAAGATTCTTGTCTCCCCAGATCCGACGTAGCCGTTCAATTAGAAGTTGGGCTCATCACTGAAGATGACGTTTGTCGAAAATTGTTGTCCGTATCTAGTTATCCAACACGCCATCGGTGAATTCGCACCAGTGACGGCTCGTAGGTATACACTCCACGAGTTCACAAATTTTTGAATTCAGAGAAATATGAGATTACGAAATTAATCGCGCCTGCTGTATAACTGTTATGTTTATCAACATATTTATACAACTTCAGCCGCTGTCTATAATAATGATAATAACAAGAATAATAGTATGCATAACTGGTCTGAAAGAAGGAAGAATTGTTTTGCGGAATTTTGTTGTTTTGTACATAATTAAGTACAGTTTATAGCAAGAACGAAATTATGTTTAAGCTTTTGCGACTCTCCGTTTCGCGTTTTTCTGTAAGTGGGAGTTTTCGTGCTTTTTATTTTTTCTGACAAATGTACAAGATCCCTAATTCATGTATCAGTTAACGAATTAACTTCTGGACTGAAACTCAGGCATTCTTACGTTGCATCCTCACAACGACTTACACTTATTATACACTCCTGTGTTAAATGTACACTTGTAGTCACGGTTATCTACTTTCGTCACTTCCTCAGCAAACGGAACTGGTCTGGAATGCCCTAATTTCTTTGTAGCTAACTTTTCCTGGTAATTTTCTTTTCTGTTAGGGCTTAATACAGAGTTCATGCTGACACTCCACAGTAAAGCCGATTCCTGCGTAGTAGGCAACCAACTCCAAACACTAAGTGCCGTTTGCGGAAAAGATTAAATTCGATGTCACTGAGAGCCATAAGGGCCAAAAGTTTATTTTTTTGTATTTAAATGAATATAAGAGAAACCAGTGAGACTGTTTTTCGTGAATATTCAGATATACGAACAATGCGGGCCTACAGTACAGATAAACCAGAACCGCCATAAGATCAATAGATGTAACAAGCATAAATAAATGCTACAGTCGCACAATCGACGATGATGCGCTTTATGGTACTCAGCGCCTCAGATAGATTATTCCAGGATAAAATACAAATCTTAATGCACTATATCTCATTCATAATTCCACAAAAAAGGTTTTTCTATCAGTATAACTACAACATATACTGATGTCGGATCTAATTTTACTACACAGTGAGTGAATTCACATATCTTTGGAGTGTGCTACCGCCTAATGGGATTTAGGCAGAGCGAACGTTGATAAACGTCTGCTGCAGTGTGCTACCAGCTGGTGGCATTGACATAAACTTGTAGTTGAGTGGTAAGAGCGAGCAGTGGACGTAGTGAGCCGCGCACATTGTTTATCAAATCCCTATGTATTTGGCCCGTAAGGCAATTACGTCACGCCAGTTGCACATGCGCAGCCTTAAGAAGTGCAAAAGTGAAGGTGTGCTCGCGACCCTGATGCCAAGTTTCACCGAGTCTAGAGGAGCAATATGTAGCACAGCGCAGTAGATTTAGTGCTGTGTATTTGAGATTACCGGATCTAAATTACGTTTAACAGCATTCGAAGAAAAATAATCAAGAAGTCCGCAAAGTGCCAAGAGTTAGGATGTTCTTGTGCTCTTAAACAGCAGCCGCCACTGATTCGCACCATTTCAAATGGTCGGTTGACAGTAGTTGTTGCGTTGTTTGAATCTTGAAGTAGTGTAGGTGACGATATTTTTATCAGAACTCGCCGTGTGATGCTCCTCGAAATGTTCAGTTCTTATAATCTACGGCGAATTGCGATTCGGGGACTCTGGGCAACATTTTGATTTACGGTGGCAATATTTTCAGCAAACTGGGTGATTCGATGTCGCTGGGGTGCCTTAACATTTTCCTCAGACTTTTAAATTACTCTAAGAATTGTTGAGAAATCGTCTACGTTTCGCCAAGAGAAAATCGTGAGCAATTCGGGAAGAGCCTGTAACGAAATATCCATGTTACAAGTTTTGGCGATGGTAGGGCGTTTTTCGTCGGTAAAGGGATTCATTTTCACCAACCTCAATGTCTCCAGATGACAACTAACAAGGGAACCTCCCCATGCACCCCCCTCAGATTTAGTTATAAGTTGGCACAGTGGATAGGCCTTGAAAAACTGAACACAGATCAATCGAAAAAAACAGGAAGAAGTTGTGTGGAACTATGAAAAAAAATAAGCAAAATATACAAACTGAGTAGTCGATGCGCAAGATAGGCAACATCAAGGATAGTGTAAAATCAGGAGCGCCATGGTCCCGTGGTTAGCGTGAGCAGCTGAGGCACGAGAGGTCCTTGGTTCAAGTCTTCCCTCGAGTGAAAAGTTTACTTTCTTTATTTTCGCAAAGTTATGAATTGTCCGATCGTTCATTGACGTGTCTATTCACTGTAATAAGTTTAGTGTCTGTGTTTTGCGACCGCACCGCAAAACCGTGCGATTAGTAGACGAAAGGACGTGCCTCTCGAATGGGAACCGAAAACATTTGATCGCAAGGTCATAGGTCAACCGATTCCTCGACAGGAAAACACGTCTGGTGTATTCTATACGACACTGGTGACGGCGTGTGCGTCACATGACAGGAATATGTTGTCGACCCACCTAACTTGTACACTTGGCGAATGGGTAAAAAGATTCTTCTACCTTGCCCGATTTAGGTTTTCTTGAGGATGTGATAATCACTTCCAAAAAAGTGATGTAAACATAAGAGTTTGTCACATCAACTGCAACAAATGAATGCAACAGTTTCACGGTCGCGCAATTTTCCCTGTGCTGTGTCAAAACATATGTTTTTAACGTTTTCAAATTTTTCCGTGTGTAGACCGTCAAATCCTACATATGTCCAAGCAAATCTGAACATGTCCTGGAATTTTGTAGAGCGAAGTTGATTATGTGTGAGTGCCTGAACTTTGATGATTGTCTGAAAATAAAAAAAATATTCACCCGAGGGAAGACTTTGACCAAGGACCTCTCGTTCCGCAGCTGCTCACGCTAACCACGGGACCACGGGGCTCCTGAGCTCACGATATCCTTGATGTTGCCTATATTGCGAATGGACTACTCAGTTTGTATATTTTGCTTATTTTTTTCATAGTTCCACACAACTTCTTCCTGGTTTCTCGATTGATCTGTGTTCAGTTTTTCAAGGCCTATCCACTGTGCCAACTTATAACTAAATCTGAGGGGGGTGCGATGGGGAGGTTCCATTGTAAGTAACAGCATGAATTGCCAATAGATCGAATCGAAGACGGCGTGAAATTTAGGTTGTGTATTCTCACTAGAAAACCCTACACAAAAAATATAAACGTATCCAAAATTGACCCCAACTGACCCCTGATCTCATTGGCGACAAAGAAATGAACTTGCGAAGCACTGCACGCCAGCTGCTTGACAATGTAGGTGGCAGGTAGGCGTCAAGATGCGCGCGGGAGCGTCTAAGCCAATTACGGCGCAGCGCGGGTTCAATGTGGGGCGCGCGGGGCACTCCGCCGCTGAACTCAATTTGTCGCAGTAGCAGCACGTCGCTGCGGCCGCCGCACGAACCCAACAGCGGGCTGCAGCGGCGCGCGGCTGCGCGATACCGCCGCTCCACCCCACGGCCTCTGAACCCTGTTAGTTCTCACGACTAACGCACGGCGCACCACTGACAATGTATTCCAAGTCCGCCCTGTGATGGCTAATCAAACGCACTAACGAGATTCGGGACAGGAGACTGCAAGCATATTCAGAAGAAAGACGAGGCATTGGCAGAAGTAAAGCTGTGCGAACGGGGCATGAGTCGTGCTTGGGTAGCTCAGTTGGTCGAGCATTTGCCCGCGAAAGGCAAAGGTCCCGAGTTCGAGTCTCTTTCCGGCACACAGTTTTAATCTGCCAGGAAGTTTCAGAAGAGAGAAGAGTTTTACCTGGGATCCACAAATTTTACACGATCTTCTCCACAGTTCTCCGTTTAACACGACAGATTTACGGTACGATGCGAGCAACATTTTCTATAGAATACTTAAAAAATTAACAGCCACCTTTCATTATTATTTTACTATAGTACATGATTCGACTCGATGTTTCAGGACTTATTCAACAAATGTTCGTTTGTCCCCATCTCTCCTTCGTATCAACACTGAGTGAGGCGGCGGCAGCGGTAAAGACGCTGGTCTCACATTAGAGAGGACGGTGGTTCAAATCCTTGTGCAGCCACCCAAATTAGGGTTTGCGTATTTTTCAAAATGGTTCAAATGGCTCTGATCACTATGTGACTAACTTCTGAGGTCTTCAGTCCCCTAGAACTTAGAACTACTTAAACCTAACTAACCTAAGGACATCACACACATCCATGCCCGAGGCAGGATTCGAACCTGCGACCGTAGCGGTCGCGCGGTTCCAGACTGTAGAGCCTAGAACCGCTCGGCCACTTTGGCCGGTTTGCGTATTTTCACTAAATCGTTTAAGGCAAAGGCAGGAATGGTTTCTTTTAAAAGGACCTAATTAATTTCCCATCTCAGATAGAAAATCTAAGAAGGAACGACCGGAGCTACATCACTATCGTAGAACTGATTGCACTGTATGAGACGTATTTCCCGATTGAAATTGATGAACAATGTTAATATGTGACTTTATAATAACTTGATATGTGAGACAGGTTTAGACTCAACAAAGGAATAAAAATTTTACAAGGAAAAATTGCATTTAATAAAGAAAATACAAGCGAGATCATAACAGAAAACTGTTAACATGTTAATTATATTATTTCGTAACCAAGGAATAGGATAAAATTTAGTGCAACTGAAGCAAGACAGCAGTCAAAGATCAGAACTGCTGAACACTGATGAACACCACGCAATCAAAAAAATGGTTCAAATGGCTCTGAGCACTATGGGACTCAACTGCTGAGGTCATTGGTCCCCTAGAACTTAAAACTAGTTAAACCTAACTAACCTAAGGACATCACAAACATCCATGCCCGAGGCAGGATTCGAACCTGCGACCGTAGCGGTCTTGCGGTTCCAGACTGCAGCGCCTTTAACCGCACGGCCACTTCGGCCGGCACCACGCATTCAATAACTTCCATCGTATTCTATTCGACATACATCATCTGTGAGTGCTTGCCTATCTAGGAGATTGTACGAACGCCTCATAACAACTGGAGACAACATGAATGGCCAGTTAAAAAACAAGTATGGTGATATCAGGTTACCTTCCATTCGGAAATTTGATGCACTCAGCAACTGTATGTGACTTATAAATCATAGAGTGCAGCAATCAGTCGTCCTTCATAGATTTTATTATGCATATCCAGATTTCGGCTAGTAGCTGGCCATTTTAAATGCGCTATTTTTTATTCTCAATGCGTGTAACTCCCTATTGTTCGGACGTCAGTCGGTGTTTACAGTATCTCATTCCAAAATTTATGTTTGTTTTTCATACACCATGTTATCAAAAGTACCGGGCACCCCCAAAAACATATGTTTTTCATATTAGGTGCATTGTGCTGCCACCTACTGCCAGGTATTCCATATCAGCGACAACAGTAGTCATTAGACATCGTAAGAGAGCAGAAAGGAGCGCTCCGCGGAACTCACGGACTTCGAACGTAGTCAGGTGATTGGGTGTCACTTGCACCACACGTCTGTACGTGAGTTTCCACACTCCAAACATCCCTAGGTCCACTGTTTCCGACGTCATAGTGAAGTGGAAACGTGAAGGGACACGTACAGCACAAAAGTGTACAGACCGACCTCGTCTGTTGACTGACAGAGACCGCAGACAGCTGAAGAGGATCGTAATGCGTAACACGCAGACATCTATCCAGACCACCCACAGTAATTCCAAATTGCATCAGGATCAACTGCAAGTACTATGTCAGTTAGGCGAGAGGTGAGAAAACTTGGATTTCATGGTCGGGCGGCTGCTCATAAGGCACATATCACGCCGGTAAATGCCACACGACGCCTCGCTTGGTGTAAGGAGCGTAAACATTGGACGATTGAAGAGTGGATGAACGTTGTGTAGAGTGTTGAATCATGGTACACAATGTGGCGATTCGATGGCAGGGTGTGGGTTTGGCGAATGGCCGGTGAACGTCATCTTCCAGTGTGTGTAGTGCCAACAGTAAACTTCAGAGGCGGTGGTGTTATGGTGTGGTTGTGATTTTCATGGAGGGGGCTTGCACATCTTGTTGTTTTGCATGACACTATCACAGCACAGGCCTATATTAATGTTTCAAGCTCCTTCTTGCTTCCCACTGAGTTGAAGAGCAATTCGGGGATGGCGATTGCATCTTTCAACACGATTGAGCACCTGTTCATAATGCACGGCCTGTGGCGGAGTGGTTACACGACAATAACATGCCTGTAAAGGACTGGCCTGCACAGAGTCCTGACCTGAATCCTTTAGAACACCTTTGGGATGTTTTGGGACGCCGACTTCGTGTCAGGCCTCACCGACCGACATCGATACCTCTCCTCAGTGCAGCACTCCGTGAAGAATGGGCTGCCATCCCCCAAGAAATCTTCACCTGATTGAACGTATGCCTGCGAGAGTGGAAGCTGTCATCAAGGCTAAGGATGGGCCAACACCATATTGAATTCCATCATTACCGATGGAGGGCGCCACGAACTTGTAGGTCGTTTTCCGTCAGGTGTCCGGATACTTTTGATCACATAGTGTACATATGCTGAATGACAGTCATTGAAGGTTAACTTGCACATGCCTGAAGTTGTGAGTGGTTTGTAACCTTTCTTCCCAATGTCACCACGTTCATCTCCAGTATGTAATAGACATTTCTCTCCTCATCTCATATATTCGTAAAACTTATCTGATTATTCAAGTAACCGAGAAAATAGGCGTAGTACTCGGCAAGTTCTTTTCGATACAGACATAGCTCATTCACATGCATTTGGCGCCGTTTTAACAGGAAAAGCCACATTGCAGCACTGGTCTCCAGCCACAGAAGTGTCGTGGCATCCATACCGCTCAAGGAGGTTAGAATAGATTCAACTGATTAATTCCTACACCACTGACAGAGTAGAATTTAACCTCATTGATGCCGCCAAAAATTTCCGGAGAAGATGGGAAGCACTGTGACCAATCCATAGGTGATTTTATCGGGCGACCTCACGCGACGGCGTCTGACGACCGTTGTCGGTGCCACTGTGATCGCAGCCTAAGACTTAAACTGTTTGCTGCGAAATAGTTGTAGGCATGATCAGCTATCATCTAAGCTGGGTCTGATACAGGCTCAATTTGGACGCTTTATTAGAATCCTTCGACATGTCACTGCGCATTCCTTCTCTTGACCTCATTCATAAGAGCTCCGACTCCGCCTGTAATAGCACCGACATCGACGTCTGCCTTCTCAGCATCTCGTGTGTAACCAGTAAGCGCTACACCCGCAAGACCTGAACTGCCACAGTACATTAATATCGTGAAAAGTCGGCAGGATGTCAGTTCGCAGACACTCGCTTAAACAGCTATTAATCACATCTCGCATCTTTTTCGACTGTTCTTAATGGTGCGGCAGCCGCGTAATCACATGAGCGACTTTGAAGTGTTGAAATTTTAAACACTGCTTTCCGAAATTCTTCGACGGTTTAGCATCCGCAGAATAGCTATAGTCGTTGGGAAACAGGCTTAGTCAATAAACTGGCACGTATGATGTCTTTCATGTCAGGCTCTACACTGACTAACTGCAACAAAGTTGGTTTGTCGTATTTATGACGTTTACAGTAACGCATGGTATCCGAAATGGAAGAGAGCGCTGGATCGTACATTTTTAATATAGGTGTCAAGACATTTGACTCTGCTGTCTGGCCAGGGAACGGCGATAATACGACAGCCCTCAACACAAAAGGCTCCAGTTCGAATCAGAGTGGTGGACATAATTTTCAATGTTACTACGTAGTCGGTAACGGAGAGGACACAAAACCACTGAACAACTGGTCACCAAACTTGCTTATAGTGTACTAGGTTCACCTCCAAACTTACCGCACACTTTCAAGGAATAACGAAATCAAATATATACTACATATACTGTGCCGTCCGTACTGTTTGTACAGGAACAAGGGTAAATGTTTGATCTTCTCCCTTCTTTCTATTTCACATTCACCCAAAGTAAAACGCCACTACAACCATAAATACTTGCCACAGTCATCTAGACAGCACAATTAAATTTTTGAATCTGTGACCGTTTGCGGAGAAGAATATAAGTAAATTATTCTCTCTCTGACCTCTACAAAAAAGCAGTTTTCTAAACTAAGAATGTATTTATTAAAGTCCAGTGTCAATACACAATAAAATCTTTTTAACGTACATTGACACTGAACTTTATTTCGGTAGTAGTAATTCTGGATCTGATGGTGGCAGTAGCCGAAACATGTCATTAAATAATACAATAATCATCATCAGCGATCTTGGCAGTAATATTCGTGAATATTTTTCCTATATATACCCTTATCAGTACCAAAAGTTTCGAGACTGGGTTAATTAAAAATAGAAAAATGTTAAGACTGGCAGAGTCTTTTTCCATTTGATTCCAATGCATAGAACGTTCATACAACCTTGTGAAAGTGGCAGAAAGGTCGTCCTTTGGGATGTTGATCAACTAGCGCGTCGGCTTGAATGCCTGTCGGCTATGTCGTCAAAGTGTTGACCCTTCATGTGGATTACGGCATTTTACCGTTTTGTGGTAGGTTCATAATGATAACACCGCATCTCATCAGCCGAGATGATTTTTCCAAACGTCAACTGTCAAATCATGTCTCGGCAGGCGTCCACCCTTCGATGGTTTTGTTCGGGGGTCAGAGGTGTGCAAAGTTTTGTCCCGCTGAACTTTTTTCTATTTCAAAACATTCAGGAGAACGGCTTGAACAATTGATTTAGAGATTCTGCTTCATTGCGATTAGTGACCGAACAACGTTGACACATTATGGCCGCTCATTCAGTTGTTAACACTACCTTGCCTACAACCAATTAGTCGAATGCACATCTGTTGTTTACAGTTGTTAGTTCAATCCGCCACCGTAGTTACTGCACTGACGTCGCTTATACGCCAGGAACAAAATCAGACTCGCAGTAATTTTGGGCGGATGGTGTGTGAACAAGAGCGAGGGGGCGGCAGTCTCGTAAGTGACATCCTGAATGAATAATTATTCTTGCACGGAATCACAGTCTGCCATTTACTTTTCTTGCTGTGTGGTCATTTAATTACACATACGTTGTTTTACGACAATACTAGAAAATTTCGAGGTATTTTAAAAGATACATGGAGGAACAATTTTTGGAAATAAACCATATACTGAACTATCGACGGCAATGATATAAATTATGAAAAATATGGTCTCCAACGCCTATGGGTTTGAAATCCGAGCTACACTTACAGCCATGTTTTCTCACGAAATATGTTGTTTACAGTCGCGATCCATGAGCAGCATTACGAGTTTGATGCTCAGTAAGTTTCTCGTAAAGTAGTATGGAACACAAATACGAGGTGTGGCTAGAAAAAAACCGGACTAGTACTGGTGAAACAATAAAACGAATGCAGGCTGAAAGTCGCGTGGCCTGTCACGTGACTCTCGCTCCGCCTACTGCTCGAGTTTCATCTGCCTCCTGCACTCAGTCTGCCCGTGGCGTCTGTTTTAAGTAGTTGACGTTTTGTCTGTGCGTCGGAAAATGTTGAGTGTACAGAAAGAACAGCGTGTTAACATCAAATTTTGTTTCAAACTAGGAAAATCTGCAAGTGAAACGTTTGTAATGTTACAACAAGTGTACGGCGATGATTGTTTATCGCGAACACAAGTGTTTGAGTGGTTTAAACGATTTAAAGATGGCCGCGAAGACACCAGTGATGACACTCGCACTGGCAGACCATTGTCAGCAAAAACTGATGCAAACATTGAAAAAATCGGTAAACTTGTTCGACAAGATCGCCGTTTAACAATCAGAGCAGTGTCTGAGTTAACAGGAGTTGACAAGGAAAGTGTCGAACAAGTTTACCGATTTTTTCAATGTTTGCATCAGTTTTTGCTGACAATGGTCTGCCAGTGCGAGTGTCATCACTGGTGTCTTCGCGGCCATCTTTAAATCGTTTAAACCACTCAAACACTTGTGTTCGCGATAAACAATCATCGCCGTACACTTGTTGTAACATTACAAACGTTTCACTTGCAGATTTTCCTAGTTTGAAACAAAATTTGATGTTAACACGCTGTTCTTTCTGTACACTCAACATTTTCCGACGCACAGACAAAACGTCAACTACTTAAAACAGACGCCACGGGCAGACTGAGTGCAGGAGGCAGATGAAACTCGAGCAGTAGGCGGAGCGAGAGTCACGTGACAAAATGGCTCAAATGGCTCTGAGCACTATGGGACTCAACTGCTGAGGTCATTAGTCCCCTAGAACTTAGAACTAGTTAAACCTAACTAACCTAAGGACATCACAAACATCCATGCCCGAGGCAGGATTCGAACCTGCGACCGTAGCGGTCTTGCGGTTCCAGACTGCAGCGCCTTTAACCGCACGGCCACTTCGGCCGGCAGTCACGTGACAGGCCACGCGACTTTCAGCCTTATTGCATTCGTTTTATTGTTTCACCAGTACTAGTCCGGTTTTTTTCTAGCCACACCTCGTAATCTACTGCAGTCGGTAAAAAATACATGGAAAAAAATTGAAGAATAAGGCACTATTATCAGAGCTGTTTTGTTTTCTTAAAAAACAGTGCCAGCAGCACTGTAGAACGCCCCTCACATGTGTACCATTGATTATAGCTCGAGTAAAATAACTTTGTGACTGACAGGCTGGAGTGGGGTGGGGAGAGCGTGGGGAGGTGATGAGGGGGGGGGGGGGGGGGGGCAGCTCAGCTCTGGCTGCAGGATACCTTCAAATAGACAACACAGGCCGATTAGCTGGCGGCTGGTCCCCACCACTCCACACCATGAAAAGTCAGTTCCGCAGTTATTTTACATTTCGTGAAAATACACATATAAAAATCAGGACAACTGTTGATTAATAAAATGTGATTGTTGCTACTGTCTATTCAACCATGATAAGCCTAATCACTGCAAAACGTGATTGACGCTGACTGCAACACAGCTGCCAGTTCGTAAAGACACTCGTTTTTCACACTTGGTTTGAACTCAAACAACGGTTTTGAAACCAAGTAGATGCCTGGAGAGGGAATTAAAGTTGAGGGAGTACTTAAAATAAATTTGAGGTTTGCCAATTGCACTGTAATTCTTTCATAGACAGCAAATTAAGTAGAAGATCAGTTAAACGGAATGTCTTGAAAAGAAGTTACAAAGTGAACATCAACAAGCATAAAATCCTTATGTGGTGAATTAAATCGGACGACCATGAGGGACTTAGATTAGGAATTTAGGCACTAGACGTAGTATATGAAATTAGTTATTTGTGCCGAATTACAGAAGGTCTAAAATGCAAACTGGCGATAGCAACAAAAGCCTTTCTGTAAAAGACGAGTTTAACATCTAATATAAATTTAAGTGTTAGGAAGTCGTTTCGGAAGGTATTTCTGGAGTGTAGTACTCCATAAAAGTGAAACGTGCACCATAAACAGTTAAGACGAGAAGAGTCTCTACGAAAAAAATATAGGGTGAGCCTGAACTCCATCGAAAAAAAATTCGGTGCTTGTTCAGGGATATTTTCAGAGTAATTTGTTACAGAAGACGGTAACTTCCGGAGCCTCGTCACAGAGTCAATGGATTTCGTTTGATTTCTTACCCCCATTTATCTTTATATCTGCATTTCAAAAGAGTGGAAATTTTGAAGGTTTGCATAGTGTGTCTTGTTAACAAATTTGTTCCATCCACTTACGGTACTTGCTATTGGTAACAGTAATACCTACCTTATTGCTCGGTTCTGTCACGGGTTTATTTTTCTGCTGGTGCCAATTACACTACTTTGTGTTTCGTGTTGTAACTTTTGGTGATGGCTTATTAGTCGTTTGCACCGCTGTTAAAGTAGTTTCACAGATACAAGGCTAATTGGGGTAATAAACAGAATAAGTCATAATTACATTATTACTCTGTGACGGACCAACAGAGACCAGGGTCCCTTAGACCAAAATTGTCAGAAAATATCCTCGAACAACTTCCAAAATTTTATCGATGGATTTTGGTTGCACCGCGCGACTGCTACGGTCGCAGGTTCGAATCCTGCCTCGGGCATGGATGTGTGTGATGTCCTTATGTTAGTTAGGTTTAAGTAGTTCTAAGTTCTAGGGGACTGATGACCACAGATGTTAAGTACCATAGTGCTCAGAGCCATTTGAACCATTTTTTTTATTTTGGTTGCAGCCTATACACAGGTTGGACCATTTTAATCCATAATGGGGAATAACTGATGAGATACGGCAAAATCTTTTAGATAAAAGTAGAGCGTCACGCATTGCTACTAATGGCCGTGAACTTGAACGTGATTCTCATGGTGTTTTTTGAAGATTTCAGTGACTTTTTTTAGAATGAGGACCCAAATATTTGATTTGAGATTTGAAAAGAGCGGCAAATTTTACTTACAAAATGATACACTATTCAAGGCCATAACAAGGTTCAGTGATGATCAAATAAGCAAGTAAGTTTTTAGTTTTAGTAGGGGACTTTTCGAAATAGAGGAGGGATACAGCAAAATACAATGGGACACAGCAAACAACAATGTTAAGACACAAATTGGAAAGGACATAAGGATGTCGTATCATTACCAACAACCAAGATTTTATGGTAATTATCGAAGACCATTCGAATGTTGAGTTTTATTTCATGGAAACCCCTATTTGTGACGTCGGATTTGGAAAAAGCGAAGAGAGATTTGAACTTCAAGTTTTAACTAACGTGTTTGTTGGCAAAAGTAAATACATCACAACTTACAATGTTATTTTGATATTTGCAAGACACAACAAACATATATAAAACGAAGATCACTGATTTACAAGGCGTTGAGTGAGTCGCCCCGCCTCTCATTCCTTGGGATGGATGCCTCTTCCAACCTGTATCTAATATCGTATTTTGTTGTATTCCTCCTTTATTCCGAGTAAATCGCTATTAGAACTAAACCACATTTTCGTATTTGACCTTCACTGAACCTCGGCTTGACCTTGAATCGTGTATCTTTCTATACGTATAATTTGCGCTCCTACCAAACCTTAAATCAAATATTAGGGCCACAAGCTGCGACATCGTCGCGAAAAAAGTGACCCGTATATGTAATAAGTTTCCTTTAATTTACGTCTATGGTCACAAACTTTTTGTTAACAGATTACCGGTTTCGGTCTTTAATGACCATCATCAGATCTGTTTCATAAAAACAAAGTCCTAATGTACTGCAGCCATAGTGGCATCGTAAAATGTTAAATGCGGAATCAGCACCAGCATCCGCATTTAACATTTGACGATGCCACTATGGCTGCAGTACATTGGGACTTTGTTTTTATGAAACAGATCTGATGATGGTCATTAAAGACCGAAACCGGTAATCTGTTAACAAAAAGTTAGTGACCATAGACGTAAATTAAAGGAAACTTATTAAATATTAGGGTTCCCATTCAAAAAATCACTGAAAATCACGTTCAAGGCACGGCCATTAGTAGCAATGTATGACCCTCTTTGCCGTCTACAACTTTTATCTAAAATATTTTGCTGTGTCTCACCTCTATCAGAGTTATTCCCCATTATGGATTAAAATGGCCCACCCTTTAGTTTCGAGGGGGCCCACCTAAAAATTTGACCGTCTCCCTTTTGTTAAATTCGTCTAAAGACTTCAGCTCTCCATATACAACAGCGTTGCTCACTATCAGTCGTGGAGGACCTACCGTTGTTTATTTAGCTAACAGTTTTCATTTAATGTCGTTGTCCCCTCGTCCTTTTCTAACAATGACTGAATCTTGGAGATTTAATAGAATATAAGTCAATAGAAACATGTTTAGATGTGGAGGGAGGATTTACATTAATGTTATCTGGTAATAATTGAAAAACGGCCGAAACATTATCTAATTTACGGAAAATTGTTTGCTCCAGACAAAGTTATTAATGCTGCCAAGTAATAAGGCAGATTTTGCAGGAAGAAAGGGGTCTACTCTTTTTTAAGATTCTAGTGTAATTCTTCTAGCTCTTTCCTAAACAACACATTCCTTAATGATGTGGCTGACCTTGACGATTTGAAATCTTCCTCGGAACAATATGGATCATACTTAAATTTTATTCCATACCGACGGCTCGGGTAACAGATGCATATTAATGAAACATAGAGTTTGTTGAGTTTCATCTCATCAAACCATAGACTCTGTGGAACGACAGGTTGAACTCGGGGAATAAAATATTTCTCTGTCGGTATTTGTTGTCAGCGAGTAGTTGCATCAATCCTCCATTCCTAACAAACACCTTCAGGAAAGACTTCCTAAGACATAAATTTATATTCGACGTTAACAATTTCTCTTTTTCAAAAATTCTTGTCTTACAGTTGTCAGTCGACACTTTATTGTCTCGCTAGTTCCGTCAACATCAAACAGTGAAAACACATCCACTATTTTTAGTGTCTCATTTCCTAATCTAACTTTCTCTGCATTGTCCGATTTAATTCGATTACATTCCATCATACTTGTTTCACTTTTGTTGATGTTCATCTTATAACTTCTTTTCACGAAACTAACCATTCCGTTCAACTGCTCTTGCAAGCCCTTTATCGTCTCTGAGAAAAGGAAAAACTCGTTGTGTGATTTTTATGGAATCATAAAACGTATCAGACACCAAGCGCTGCTCTGCTACTGCTACTTTTTTTGGGGGAATAAACACGGAATGACTTTTTCAATGTTTCCACACAAGTCTGTAAAATGAGATATGAACCTGAAGACAAACTCTAAAACAGCATTGTTGGTGGATCTTACTTTCGTATTCCTATTAAAAAGTTATTCAAATAGCAAAAGACAAATAATTATCTGCATGCAGGTCATCGCCATGTGAGAGTTTCGATACATAAAAGAAAAATCGGGATACTGCGTTACATGTTAGCATGTACTGCAAATGTATAATAGTCCACTTCATTTCATGAATAAGAGGAAAGTACAATGACACTTACAACACAGGTCGTCACACAGAAGGAAGCTATCTCACGCAAAAACGCTTCAATTAAACGAAGTAAAGAAACTGCGACTTACCTGAGAGCACAGTCAGGCACAATAAAACCACCATCAGACATGCCACACTCACCTGCAACAACAGAGAATAACGCTTGTTTACAGTATGTTCAGAAAGATAAATTTCCACATACTCAGGAGTGTCAGAAACACTTTTACAAATTTTGGGGGGGCTGATTTCTCACAACAAAACAAGAAAAATAAAAACAACATAAACATACCACCAATAATCTTTCCAGTTATATCTGTTAACAAAAGAAAACGTTTCTCAGTTATCAAATCAAAAATCCATAACAATTTTCAACATGTCCGCCGCTTGTTACTAAACATGCAAGCGCTCATCGGATCATGGACTGTCATATCCTTTCAAATACGTCCGGAAGGCGTACAAAGTTTTCACAGGCTTCCGTGATATGCTCATGAAGTGTATCTACTTTCGGAAAGTTTTCTGCGTAAGGAAATTACTTTAGGTGGTCCCATAAACAATATCTGTGATGGTAGATACTATCCTGTACCTCTCGAATAATGTGAATCATAAGAAAATGTGCTGCAGCTACACCATGCATAAACCACATGCTTTTTCGCAAGTGCAGGATCACATGCTGCAGCAAGTCTGCGTTAGCGTTCTGAATAAAGTCCTTACAGACAACATCTGTAAGATATAATGGAAGAACGTATACTGATCAGCCAGAATATTATGACACCTACCTAATAGCTGATACGTGCACCTTAGGCACGCATAGCACCGGAGATGCGTCGTGGTATGGAATAAATAAGGGCATTAGTAGGTCTGGAGGGAGTTCGCAGCACATCTGCGGACCCAAGTCACCTAATTCCCGTAAATTCCGTAGAGAGAGGCGAAGAGCTCTGATGCCATGTTCAGTCATAGCCCAGATGTGTTCGATGGAATTCAGATCTGGTGGGTAGGATGGCCAGCATATCAACTGGATTTGGAACTCGCCACTTGTTCCTCGAACCACTCCATCACACCCCTTGCCTTGTGACATGGTACAATATGTTGTTGAGAAATGCCACGGCCGTCGGAAAACATGATCAGGTAGAGGCGTACGTGGTCTGCAATCAGCATACGTTACTCCTTGGCGGTCATAGTACCTTGCACTAGCTCCACTGGACTCATTGATGCCCACGTGAATGTTCCCCAGAGCATAATGGAACCCCCACCAGCTTGTCTCCGTCCCGCAGTTCAAGTGAAGAGGACGACGAATTCGCGCCCTCCCATCGCCACGATGAAGAAGGTATCGGGATTCATCATACCATGCAACGCCCTACGACTGCACCAACGACCAGTGATGATGGTCATGTGCCCATTTCAGTCGTAGTTGCCGATGTCGTGGTGGTAACATTGGCGTATGCATGGGAAGTCAGCTGCGGAGACCCAACGTTTGGAGTGTTCGATGCACTGCGTTTCCAGATATACTTGTACTCTGCCCAACATTAAAGTCATGTTAGTTCCGCCAAAGTTCGCCGCCTGTCGGTCCAGCCTACGACGTCCTACATCCGCAACGAGTGGTGGCCACTCAACCCCTTCACGTCTCGATGTGGTTTCACCTAGGGGCCACGAGTTGAAGATACTTACCACAGTACTCTTCGAACACCCGAAAAGTCGTGCAGATTGAGAAACGAACGTGCCAAGCCTCCGGGCCATCAAAGTCTGAGCTCGGTCAAACTCCGATACATCGCGTGCCTTCCCCATTCTACACATCTACATTTATACTTTGCAAGCCACCCAACGGAGTGGCGGAGGGCACTTTACGTGCCACTGTCATTATCTCCCATTCCTGCTCCAGTCGCGTATGGTTCGCGGGAAGAACGACTGCCGGAAAGCCTCCACGCGTGCTCGAATCTCTCTAATTTTACATTCGTGATCTCCTCGGGAGGTATAAGTAGGCGGAAGCAATATATTCGATACCTCATCCAGAAACGCACCCTCTCGAAACCTGGACAGTAAGCTACACCGCGATGCAGAGCGCCTCTCTTGCAGAGTCTGCCACTTGAGTTTGCTAAACATCTCCGTAACGCTATCATGCTTACCACATAACCCTGTGACGAAACGCGCCGCTCTTCTTTGGATCTTCTTCATGTCGTCCGTCAACCCGACCTGGTACGGATCCCACACCGATGAGCAATACTCAAGTATAGGTCGAACGAGTGTTTCGTAAGCCACCTCCTTTGTTGATGGACTTCATTTTCTAAGGACTCTCCCAATGAATCTCAACCTGGCACGCGTCTTCACAGAAGTAACTGCTACCAGTGTTTGTTCCGCTATCATATAATCATACAATAAAGGATCCTTCTTTCTATGTATTACACTACATTTGTCTATGTTAAGGGTCAGTTGCCATTCCCTGCACCAAGTGCCTGTCCGCTGCAGATCTTCCTGCATTTCGCCGCAATTTTCTAATGCTGCAACTTCTCCGTATACTACAGCATCATCTGCGAAAAGCCGCATGGAACTTCCGACACTATCTAATAGGTCATATATATATATATATATATATATATATATATATATATATATATATATATATTGCGAAAAGCAATGGTCCCATAACACTCCCCTGTGGCACGCCAGAGGTTATTTTAACGTCTGTAGACGTCTGTCTATTGAGAAAAACATGCTGTGTTCTGTTTGCTAAAAACTCTTCAATCCAGCCACACAGCTGGTCTGATGGAAATGTCGTGTGACTAGGGCTTCCCGTCGGGTAGACCGTTCGCCTGGTGCAGGTCTTTCGATTTGACGCCACTTCGGCGACCTGCGTGTCGATGGGGATGAAATGATGATGATTAGGACAACACAACACCCAGTCCCTGAGCGGAGAAAATATCCGACCCAGCCGGGAATCGAACCCGGGCCCTTAGGATTAACAGTCTGTCACGCTGACCACTACTTTGTTCATCAGGCGACAGTGCGGAACTGTATCGAACGCCTTCCGGAAGTTAAGGAAAGTGGCATCTACCTGGGAGCCTGTATCTAATATTTTCTGGGCCTCATGAACAAATAAAGCGAGTTGGGTCTCACTCGATCGCTGTTTTCGGAATCGATGTTGATTCCTACAGAGTAGATTCTGGGTTTCCAGGAATGACATGATACGCGAGCAAAAAACATCTAAAATTCAACAACAGATCGATATCAGAGATATAGGCCTATAGTTTTGCGCATCTGCTCGACGACCCTTCTTGAAAACTGGAACCTTCCGTTCCTCTAGAGACTTGCGGTACACGGCTGTTAGAAGGGGGCATGTTCTTTCGCGTACTCTGTGTAGAATCGAATTCGTATCCCGTCAGGTCCAGTGAACTTTCCTCTGTTGAGTGGTTTCAGTTGCTTTTCTATTCCTTGGACACTTATTTCGATGTCAGCCATTTTTTCGTTCGTGCGAGGATTTAGAGAAAGGAACTGCAGTGCGGCCTTCCTCTGTGAAACAGCTTTGGAAAAAAGTGTTTAGCATTTCATCTTTACGTGTGTCATCCTCTGTTTCAATGCCATTATCATCCCAGAGTGTCTGGATATGCTGTTTCGATCCACTTACTGATTTAACGTAAGACCAGAACTTCCTAGGATTTTCTGTCAAGTCGGTACATAGAATTTTACTTTCGAATTCACCGAACGCTTCACGCATAGCCCTCCTTACGTTAACTTTGATATCGTTTAGCTTCTGTTTGTCTGAGAGGTTTTGGCTGCGTTTAAATTTGCAGTGAAGCTCTCTTTGCTTTCGCAGTAGTTTCCTAACTTTGTTGTTGAACCACGGTGGGTTTTTCCCGTCCCTCACAGTTTTACTCGGCACGTACCTGTCTAAAACGCATTTTACGATTGCCTTGAGCTTTTTCCATAAACACTCAACTTTGTCAGTATCGGAACAGAAATTTTCATTTTGATCTGTTAAGTAATCTGAAATCTGCTTCCTATTACTCTTGCTAAACAGATAAACCTTCCTCCCTTTTTTTATATTCCTATTTACTTCCATATTCAGGGATACTGCAACGGCCTTATGATTACTGATTCCCTGTTCTGCGCTTACAGAGTCAAAAAGTTCGTGTCTGTTTGTTATCAGTAGGTCCGAGATATTATCTCCACGAGTCGGTTCTCTGTTTAATTGCTCGAGGTAATTTTCGGATAGTGCTCTCAGTATAATGTCACTCGATGTTCTGTCCCTATCACCCGTCCTAAACACTCAGGTGTTCCAGTCTATATCTGGTAAATTGAAATCTCCACCTAAGACTATAACATGCTGAGGAAATTTATGTGAAATGTATTCCAGATTTTCTCTCAGTTGTTCTGCCACTAATGCTGCTGAGTCGGGAGGCCGGTAAAAGGAGGCAATTATTAACCTAGCTCGGTTGTTGAGTATAACATCCACCCATTATAATTTACAGGAACTATCTACTTCTATTTCACTACAGGATAAACTACTACTAACAGCGAAAAACACACCACCACCAGTTGCATGCAATCTATCCTTTCTAAACACCGTCTGTGCCTTTGTAAAAATTTCGGCCGAATTTATCTCTGGCTTCAGCCAGCTTTCCGTACCTATAACGATTTCAGCTTCGGTGCTTTCTATCAGCGCTTGACGTTCCGGTACCTTATCAATGCAGCTTCGACAGTTTACATGTCCTTACTTTGCCTCGCACCTTTTGAGGCTGTTGCCCTTTCTGTACTTGCTCGAGGCCATCTAACCTAAAAAACCGCCCAGTCCACGCCACACAACCCCTGCTACCCGTGTAGCCGCCTGCTGTGTGTAGTGGACTCCTGACCTATCCAGCGGAAGCCGAAACCCCACCACCCTATGGCGCAAGTCGAGGAATCTGCAGCGGACAGCACGCTCACTGATACAACATGCACCATGCGTATGGCTTACCAGCAGTCATTCCACCTGGAAGTATTTATATCGATAGTAGGTCGGTGGTCATAATGTTCTGGCTGACAAGTGTACGGAGTCACAGGACATCTACCTGCAGTTCGAGCACACTCTAACTTAAAGTGTTCAAAGATGATTGTCATTCGCTCTAAAATCTGGTTGTGAAACTTTACTATTACATCTCTTCCAAATTTTCCCTCATATTCAAACACAGGTGGCGGCAGGGGAGTGAGGATGGGTGTACATGAAAAGGCGTGTGTATGTGTTGGGGAAAGAAGGCAGGCAAGAGAGGCCACTTGTCCACTCTTAGAATGTGCGTACAGACATTTTATTCATTATAGGATTTTCACGAATTTCTGACAGTGCTTGTCTGAGACTCTACTAAACTGCAAATATAACACTGCCGAGCAAACAGGAAAGCTTTAGCCATCATCATATATCTTGGTTTTCTGGTTGTTCTGCTCACTGGAAATTGTGACCAGTTTCTCACGAGGCAGCGTTTTCGGCGCTGTTATGCATTCGCGATGGATGCGAACATTTACAGAAGAGTACTGAAACAGTGTACTCAGTATTTTGCCTCTCGCTTCCGTTAACGAGTTTCAGATGAGGATCGACTGCTGAAGCACGGATTCTCAGCATAATTACACAATGACAGCAATATACCTGACCATCAGTCGTCCATAATTCTCTCAAGGGCTTCCCTCCCACTGCTGCACAGCGGTTTTACTATTTTTCTGTGGAAAAAGGCGGCCCGTCATGGCTTTTTGATTCTGCATTAAGTGTTACACGGAAGAGCTACTGTATGCTTTACAGAAGATGGCCATATAGGTGTGTACTATTTACTTAATCTAAGAGGGCCCAAAGGTATCAGTTGAAAAGAAGTGAGAAAAAAGCGTTACATTTCAGCATCGAAGTCTGTAGCACAGCGCCACATGCAGTCACAGAGCTACGAATTACGCACTCTATTTGACATGGCTGCACAATAATGTAGAACTTGAGAGAGAACGACCGCCTTGTGTCAGTGCTAGGCTGTTATCTACCGGTCAATTTGAGGGCGGCCCTAGGAGACTACCCACGTTGATCTCGTCTTACAGTGGTCCTCACTTCCCATAGTACTCAGAGCCATTTGAACCAGTCTCGTTGTGATGCGCTGAGGTGTTTCCATTTCCGTGGCTGTCTTGGTCACTGTTCACAAATTGTCCCTAACATAGCAGTAACTTGGAAACACGATCACAAACAGTTCTGTAGTGCAGTGGACAAGAGAGCCACGGAAATGGAAACACCTGAGCGCATCACAACGAGACTGCCACGCCAGAAGAACAAAGATGACCACAGCATTTACGAAAAGACTATGTAATATCAGTATGACCTTACTGTAAAGTTGTTTTTGTAATGTCATTTAGTCTGAAGATGAGGCATTCCCCCGAAACATGTCGCTAAATAAATAATTAATAAAATAGTTCACAAATTTTGTGACTGGTAGCGATAATTAAAGAAAAAAAACTTTACATAATCCAAGTAATGTTGCGAGCATTAGGTGACGAATTCTGTGGACTACGATATAAGGAAGTAGACAGTCACATATGGAAGTTTGGGATGGTCCGGGGAGCGATATAGAGAACTGAAGTGGTTAAAACGATCTATACCTAATATAGCCAATGTCAAGGAATGCGCATTCGGCAGACTAATTTCTAATTATTTCGTACGGCTGTGGATCGTCGGCAGCATTTGTTCTTTCAAACACGCATGTAACTAATAGAGACAATTTAGCAATTTGATTACATGCCACCAATTAATGTGACGGCACTCATGTAAACCTATTATGTTTATGTTCATAGTATTTGACTGGAACTACAAAGTACACGATTCTCAAGTGTTTCCATAAGAGCCAGAATTATTAGGTAAATTACGGTTATTTTGTGTCTTGGTATATATTTTGCTACCCCACACTGCTCCTCAATTATTGAGTATTCTAAGGTAGTAGTTAGGCTTATCCTAAGTGGTATCGTAGATGGCTGCCACGAAGAGGACCCAGGTTCGATTCCCAGTACTGTGAAGAATTTTCCCTTACTGGGAGGGCTGGTAAGGGGTATTCTCAGCCTGGTAATTTCAGTTTAGGAGTTATTTGAATGAGAAGTAGCGGTTCCAAGGTCTGGAAAGTTGGCAGAATGGCCGGTAGAATGGTGCGCTGACCACATGCCCGCCCCCCCCCCCCCCCCCCATACGCATCTGCGTGACGCGGAATGTTAGGAGACGGCATCGGTCGAAATCCTCGGGCCTTCAGGATCTGGGCGGGAAGCTCCTAAATTTAGGCTGGTACGTGTTTGACTGAAGCAGATTTTACAGGTGGGTATGGCTAAAAAGCTATAATAACCAGAACATTGTTAATATTTTATAGTGTGACTTCGGTTATGTATCTGTGCTGGTTCTCCATGGACACCATAAAGAGTATTTCTGCCGTTTAAGGCAGGTATTATCATGCAGGATAAAAAAATTGTCTCCTAGGGGTTTGAAAACTTGTGACTGTTATTGTCTGCCGAGAGTATTACAACTTTTTTGTTGGCTGTCAACACTTTGTCCTAATTTGATAATGGAGAGAAGTTGTAGAGGAATACCAAAACATGTACATAGTAAATAGGATTGGGTGTAGGATGCACTAATTATGCATATGCAAAAAGAATTGTACAAGGTAGAGTAACGTGAAGAGCTGCACAAATCAGACTTACAACTTCAACAGATACTACGTATCGATTTTCTTCTGTACTGCATTTCTTCAGTATTGTTATGTACCAAACTTAAGCGTACGCAACAAATACCACGAAAGGCCGCCACACCACCATCACCACCACCACCACCACACAGACAGCTACTCGCCTGGCGCCTCTTAGCACACTCCAGATGGCGCTCACAACTTCGGACCACATTGTGCCCCAACTACGTCCATCTGCGCGCCCTACTCGTCCACCGATAGTGTTGCCAGCCGCCAAATGGAATGCTGTCAACCATGGAATACGCCGATTTCGCCTTGTACTGGTAGAGATGGCATTCTTTCCGCCGCCAGACACAAACGTGATGCGCCGTGGACACTCAGGCATGTCCGATACAGTAGTCGGGCAGTTTAGTTCAGTGTCTGCAACCAGTTGAGTACAGCTCCTGCAAGACTACGTTCCGACTTAGTACTTGCTATTTACGGAATGATAGGACAATCACGAGTGCCTGCAATAAACTTTCAGTCATGGTGACAACATCATAGTCTGCCAAGAGACAGCGAAGTTATTTAGATTTCATTGTGTTAGGTTGCGACATAAAGGGCACCGCATCAAACTGTACCCACGTTAAGCTCATTTTGTAACGTACTTTCAATAAATTACGTTGATTATTTCTTGTTGTGTTGCCTCACTTCTGTTCTAGTGCCGTCCTGCCAAGCAAGTGTTTCAGATGATACTTACAGCATGCAAATTGTTACCCTGGAAGGGCTATAGCACTAAAACCACTTTTCTGCTACTGTGGATATTTGAAGTAAATTAATAGAAGCATTCACTTACAACATTCCCAAAAAGAATAAAACAAAATCACTCCGTCATTAACCTGTGGAAATAAATCATAGGTTCTCTGTACTTTCAACATTTAATGCATGCACTCCGTCGACAGCATTGTTTAGAATCTAACAAAATTGGAAAAAAAATATTATGAGAGTTGCTTACGGGCCATTCTGGAGCCACTGACAGAACTGTAATCGTAAAGACCTCATTGAAGATACTGGAGGCGAGCTGTGATCTCTCCTCTCTGTGTCTCGCAAAAATGTATGTATTTATGTTCAACATCTTCTCCTAAACTATGGAGAGCAAATTATACAGTTTGTGCTCACGCAGTGTTTGATAACGAAAGCACTTAGCGACTTCCAACAAACTTCAAACATAATTTAAAGCTTTTTCATAACTTTTTCACTCTTACATGCTTAACATATTAACACATCTGTAAAGTAATCAAGACGTTTGAAGTTGTTTTATACAGAGGAGTTCGATTCTATAAAGAATCGGAGGTTCACTAGTTCCTTACAATCTGCGAAAACTGTCGCGGCGTAAAAGTCACCAGCATTCTACAGGAGGGGGGGATGGGGACGGTGATAAGGGATTGATGGAGGCGTGAGGGGGAGCGGAGAGGAGGAGGAAAACAGAGAGATGGAGAGAATGAGGAGATGGGCGGACAGCGGTAAGGAGATGGACGCAAAGATGGAGGATGAGGTCAGAAAGAGAGGAGGAAGAGAAAAAAGAGGAGGAGGAGGAGATGGGCAGCGATAAGGAAATGAGGAGATTCACAGAGTGAAGAGGTATCAGGAGATGGACCAATAGAAGATTGGAATACATAAATACCTGGACAATGCTGGGTTCCTCAGTTAGCCTCCAACGCAGAAGTTAGTGGGATCAATGGAGGAGAGTTATGTAATCATTACATACATTTGAAAACATGTATAAACCCTTAGTCCGTTAGTGTTCGGATATTACAGGTTAATACTTACTTAAGATAATTTTGAGAGCAATAAACATGTTTCAAGATATTTGTGAATTGTCAATGTCTAATTGATTTAGATTAATACGTGGAAGTTGTAATGACAAAGCAATGAACCAAGGTAACTACCATCTTTGAAAGTGGCAAATGCCACGAGCGAATGACAATACTGCTATTTGTTGGCATTATTGTCACTGAAATATAAGAAAAAGGATCCGAATTTCCCAGAGGAAATACGCTGTGCGTGCTTACGGAGCGGCCTTTCAATGAAATCTGCTTCCTTTCCCGTATGTAATTCCCTTTAGCGTACGATAGAAATCAATGGAAGCCATTATGTCATTAGCGATCGTGACAGGACAATCGGGAAAAAGTCGTTTGTTACAGACTGCCCCCCTTGCCGCTTGCCGTGATTAATGAATGTTCGGGCAGGGTGCCAGACTTCGGTGAACAAAAGAATCGAATCTCACTTTCTAGAGGTTTCTCACTGATGTCTATCCTTATCAGCCCATCACAGTGCTCGAAGACTTACTTGCCATGGAATCTCAGTGACAATAATGGTATATCTAGTCACGCAGTTAATTTATGCAAAAAGTGAAGTACCGTGAGCTGTTTCCTTTTTTCTCTTCCGAAGCCTCATCGGACATTGAACGACGAACTGCAATTCGGCGAATGTCTTCATATTCATATTTTGTTGCAGATCAGGCACATCATTTTCTTATTACTAAGACACCAGTACATCCTTTAACAGCAGATGAACTCTGCTCACGGACACACGATAACAACAATTGTTGGTTGATAACCGTGATAGCTGTCTTTCTGGAAATTTCTGCACGGTTCAGGACATAATTTTGTGGCTGACATTTCGTTTCCTCATGCTATAGACATCTCCAAACGCTACGGGGATAAGCGATTGTTTCCCTGGCTTTAAATGTTTTAAAATTATGAAAACAGTGCTCACTTTGATCATTTGCTTGTCAAAATAGCTGACTGCGAGGTTCTTATAGTAGAAGCTGAACTAGTATTGGTAACGCACATCTCTTTTAATGTAGTGACGTCATCCCAACGATACCTAATATCAGTCGGCAAATACAAATGATGCACTGGGACCAGTGGACGACTTCTGTCACTGTCCAATCACTATTAAGTCACATTGCAGTGAGAGAATGGAAATTAGTAAAAACAAGAAGATTAGGGTTTAACGTAACGTCGACAACGAAGTTATTAGGAGCGGAGGAGAAGCTCGGATTAAGGATGAATGGGTAATGAAATCGAAAGAGCCTTTTCAAAGGAACCATACAGGGAAATCACGGGAAACCTAAATCTGTAAGGCCGCACGTGGATCTGAACATTCTCCAGCAGCAGGACACGAAACGCCAAGCGCAGAAATATGCGAAATGAATCGCACGAACTCCAATAAAACGCATCGATCGATAAGAAATAAATTAATGAAGATGCAGCAATATTTATTGAAATCAGTGTAGACCTTTAATACGTTGAATATACAAGGAAAGGAATATATAGTGACAACTGGAAATTTCCGCCAGACCAGGACTCAAACTGTGATTCTGTCCTTATAGTGCGCAGTCTCATAAACCATTAGGCTATCTGAGCATGTAATGGTAATCTATGTATTCAAAGGCTGACATCAGACAAAAATGCTAGTGAAACACATTTTGAAGGAGAGACATTACTGGAGAAGCCTTAAGTAGCATTTAGCTTCTAGTTAACGAAATTATCCCAGTGTATGCTTTTGAGTCCAGAGAAAAAAGACGGAAGTTCCTTTTATTGTAGAAACTGGTTTCTAATAACAGTCTATTCAAACCATAAAAAGTCGATAGTATTATTGGGAGCTATTAATTTTAGAGAGTTAGAGGCATAGGGTTAATCACAGAATGAAGTATATGGTACTATCCCGCCAATTTATGTGGTCGCGCCGGCCAGAGTGGCCGAGCGGTTCTAGGCGCTACAGTCTGGAACCGCGCGACCGCTACGGTCGCAGGTTCGAATCCTGCCTCGGGCATGGATGGGTGATATCCTTAGGTTAGTTAGGTTTAAGTAGTTCTAAGTTCTAGGGGACTGATGGGCTCATAAGTTAAGTCCCATATCGCTTAGAACTATTTTTTTTTTATGTGGTCGCGTGATATCACAGACTGAAGCTTAGAAAGATTGTAAGAACAGTTAAACGTTGAAGATATTACTTCAGTGTGTTATTAAAGTTGAAAGGTCTCTGTTGGATTCCTTTCATGTTTAATTTCTCAAATTTGTTGTAATTTATGGAGTAAATTCCTCTCCTAAATTTACTGTGGCGTTTCTGACTATCTGGGAGGAGACTGAGTAGTGGAACGTGTTACTTTTACACATAAACAAGAACGATGTGTCACACTACTACACTTTAAAGTACAGTTTATACGTAATTCTTATATGTAATTCATGTCACACAGTCTCATACGGAACCTACATCCGCTTTCTGTTATAAGCAGTATATGGTAAGATACTGTCATCCCCCTTCCCTTCTGTGTGAGAGGATGAATGATCAAATGTGTTTGTAGTTGCATGCTTGAGGGTAGCAGACAAGGCTGTCTGCTAGAGAACAGTACGACCAACGTCGGAACAGGTAGCTACGGTTCCTAAAAGCAGAGAGGTTTCTATTCTTAGTATGGTCCGGTCCGTCCCTTGTCATGTTGGTATAGGAAGCTGCCCCTCTGGCCCCTTCCGCTTGTCTTTGTGAGCGACTGTCAGGAGCACGCTGGGTAGTGGGCAGTTGCAGTCTGGCAGTAGGCAGTTGCAGTCTGGCGGTGGGGAGCGTCTGAAATGGTAAGATCTCCGGCTAAGCGCGTGTCTGCTAAGTCCGTAGGACAATGGATTTGTTAAGTTCAGCCTGACTGAGAATTTAATCATTTTATTTCGGGTTAGCTCTAAAATATCTAAGGTTATCTTAAATTGCAGCGTAGTGTAATTCTCGTGTGAGGTTCATATTATTTTCCGGGAGTTGTTTTGTTACTACTTTGTGAGTAGAGTGGAACCACGTGTTGATCAGTAACTCTAACTAAGATCAATCTTAAATGCGAATGCTTGTGTGATTATAACGTCTCGTCTTGACAATATTTTGAATATAGCAACTTTTCTTTATGTTCAACCCACGTGGCGTGTACTTTGTGAGACCAGTACCACGTGCTTATATAACTGTTTGACCCATCAGGTTAATAATAAGACGTTAGTAACCAGTTCAAGGTTTTTCTTTTGTCAATTGCTTTTCGATCGAATTTATTTTATTATCAAAATTACTGTGGAGTTATACGCTTTGTGTAAACCAAGTTGACCACGTGAAGCATGTGGTGTAATTCAAAGTAGCCCTCAGCTATTCTTCTTGGGAAGATTTCACAAAGAGTTAATATGAATTTAGTATACCAGTGTGTGGTAATTACATGACGGACAGGATTGTGCTACGAACTTAAATTCTTTGGGTAAAAAATTTGAATCTGTTTGTAGTGATTAACTTTCTCTTGCATGTGTTTGAATGTTCTTTGTGTGTTGTTTTATGAATGCAGTGTTGTATCTAGTCTCCCAATCTTGACTCCATATTTTATGTGTTCAGTAAGATTCCAATCTCACATTTTCACAATCGTAAATAAGGCACCAGCTCAGTTATAACTCACGTATAATATGCTGAAATTTCAATGAACAATCTTTAAAATAAATTTGCAAATATAAACTGAATTCTTTCTTTTTATTTAAATTCTCCCTTTTATAAATATATATTACCGGTTGTTGTATGACTGTAAAAGATTATAATCAATGTTAGTCTGATTGGTAATGTGGTAAACCTAGACTAGTTACCTGCTGAAACAGTTGCCCAGTAAACGCACGGTTAACCTCCCCAGACAGCTCACGGCTTGTAACCCGCTTTCATTATCTATTGGCTAGCAGTAACGCTTCTTCATACCAAAATTAAAGCTAAAACGTTACAAAGTATGTATGAGATTTTGTAAAAAAACTCTTACTTGGTCAACATAGATTTATGTTTTACTGAATTTTCATTCTATATTGGGACGACATTCAGTGTGATCCTGACTGTATTTGGCTTGCACTTCCCTTACCTGATGATCGTCAGATGGAATCTGTACGTCCTGCGCGGCAACAGAATTTATCCTGGAGCTGGTCGATTAGTTTTGGATCATCTGAGGTTGGTAAAGCTAATCAACTACAAATCTTTTTTAAGAACACATACCATCATTTTTAACACACATAATGATCTGAGGTGTCTATATCGGTATGAGTGGAGTTCCAGCACAAAATTAAATACTGAGTCCGGATCTTCAAAGTATTTTCAGCTAGCACTACGTATTCATTACACATTAAATCTCACTGGAGAAGACAGAGACTCTGTCATCGTGGCACACTTTTGGACATGTAAATTTATTCCTGTTCAACTTTACGCTGGACTTAGGTGCTTGCGCAATACAGCGCTTTGTCTTTTACAAATAGTTTGCTTAAAGAAATTAGACTAGGTTTCATACTACACTACTGGCCATTAAAATTGCTACACCATGAAGATGAAGTTCCTCAGACGCGAAATTTAACCGACAGGAAGAAGAAGCTGTGACATGCAAATGATTAGCTTTTCAGAACATTCACACAAGGTTCGCGCCGGTGACGGCACCTATAACGTGCTGACATGAGGAAAGTTTACAACCGATTTCCCATACACAAACTGCAATTAACCGGCGTTGCCTGGTGAAACGTTGTTATGATGCCTCGTGTACGGAGGAGAAATGCGTACCAACACGTTTCCGACTTTGATAAAGGTCGGATTGTAGCCTATCGCGATTGCGGTTTATTGTATCGCGACATTTCTGCTCGCATTGGTCGAGATCCAATGACTGTTAGCAGAATGTGGAATCGGTGGGTTCAGGAGGGTAATACGGAACGCCGTGCTGGATCCCAACGGCCTCGTATCACTAGCAGTCGAGATGACAGGCATCTTATCCGCATGGCTGTAACGGATCGTGCAGCCGCGTCTCAATCCCTGAGTCAACAGATGGGGACGTTTGCAAGATAACAACCATCTGCACGAACAGTTCGACGACGTTTGCAGCAGCACGGACTATCAGCTCGGAGACCATGGCTGCGGTTACCCTTGACGCTGCATCACAGACAGGAGCGCCTGCGATGGTGTACTCAACGACGAACCTGGATGCACGAATGGCAAAACGTCATTTTTTCGGATGAATCCAGGTTCTGTTTACAGCATCATGATGGTCGCATTCGTGTTTGGCGACATCGCGGTGAACGCACAGTGGAAGCGTGTATTCGTCATGGCCATATCATGGCCGTATCACTCGGCGTGATGGTGTGGGGTGCCATTGGTTACACGTCTCGGTCACCTGTTGTTCGCATTGACAGGCACTTTGAATAGTGGACGTTACATTTCAGATGTGTTACGACCCGTGGCTCTAACCTTCGTTCGATCCCTGCGAAACCCTACATTTCAGCAGGATAATGCACGACCGCATCTTGCAGGTCCTGTAGGGGCCTTTCTGGATACAGAAAATGTTCGACTGCTGCCCTGGCCAGCACATTCTCCAGCTCTCACCAATTGAAAACGTCTGGTCAATGATGGCCGAGCAACTGGCTCGTCACAATACGCCGGTCACTACTCTTGCTGAACTGTGGTATCGTGTTGAAGCTGCATGGGCAGCTGTACCTGTACACGCCATCCAAGCTCTGTTTGACTCAATGCCCAATCGTATCAATGCCGTTATTACGGCCAGTGGTGGTTGTTCTGGGTACTGATTTCTCAGGATCTGTGCACCCAAATTGCGTGAAAATGTAATCACATGTCAGTTCTAGTATAATATATTTGTTCAATGAATACTCGTTTATCATCTGTATTTCTTCTTGGTGTAGCAATTTTAATGGCCAGTTGTGTAATTGGTCTTCATGTGCCAGAAATGCTGCATGTACACTCTTTACAGACAACCACAACACACAAAATAATTACATCGTCTGATAACTGCACGCCAAATAATGACGAGGTTAGAGGAACATTAATACAACTAATAACGCTCCAAGTGCAGAGTCCTGTCACTGACAGCTGAATGCCTCGAAAACATTTGCTTACGGCAGGGAAGATGTAAGTGGGCGAGGCCCCGCTGGCATCGGCCCGACGTGTTCCCATTCGCCGGCCAGGTTGCTGGCTGTGGGCGACAGTGGCGCGCTGGCTTCGCCCGGCCGCCGCTGGCGGCGGATACAAACGCTGCGTGGGCGGACTGCGCGGACGCGCCGCCACAACAAGTATTACTGTTCTGGTTCAAGAAGTGACTTATTTTAAGTATTGTTTCAGTCCATTTCAGAGAAGACGCGCTATTAATCTTTCATAAATAAACTTGATCAATCACTACTACTGAAAATCTTTTGAGTCAGCATCGGTGGACATATCGGTTTATTTCCTTAATTCCAGTAGATTGTCAAAAAAATTATCGTCAGGCTACCGATTTTGGCCCGTAATAATCATCTTTAGATCTAATTAAAACATAAGAAACCTTATATTATCGTAATACAACTCAGCCAAAGTGCCACCGTCAGAAGATATAAACAAAATAAGTTTGACATTGTCCAACTGGTAATCACATCTGAAGATGGACATTATGGGCCGAGATCGATAGTCTCGCAAGTAGTTTTTGTCATCATCGACTGAAACTAAAGAAACAAATACTGCACTTCCTGGATCATTGTCTTTATGGCGCAGCTTGTAATATTTCGATAAGTTGCTGCGATACCTTTTCAGGTCACTGTGAGTTCAAGTCTCGATGTAAGATCCTTATAAGGGGAAGTGTCGACTCAGACGTGTTGTTTCGGTTCGACAGTAATCTGTGAGAGGAATAATACAGCAAAAGTGGGTCTCGGCAACATTTAAAAATTTTAATTTCTTTCCTTTCTCTTTCAAGTACGGAACAGTACGTAGGACGACATTCTACTGAAACCCCTTTTTTCCAAATTGTTCCTTTTATGTAAACTGACAGTGCAGATGTGGCATAGTGCGACTTAGGCACTCGCAGTCATGTTAATTCTGCGCTTGGACAATGGTACCTCGAATATTTCCGCCCAAATAAAAGTTTTTGTGGAACCGCGCTCGTTCAAACAAAAATGAGTGTAAAATAATGTATTTGAACTAATGTAAGAAGTTGTTTTACTGTAAAGAAGGAGACCGAAAAATATATGTGGTAAAACTGTCATACATTGTAATTATAAGGAAAACGATATTTATGAAGATTGTTTCTTAACTCGCTCTTTACTTAGTGTTCTGAGACCACACAAAGGTAATCTAACGGGAATCTCGATCACAAACTGTATTGCATGTTTAGAAGCAAGGAACTGTTAGACAGATTTCAGTAACACTTTCCTGTATCATATTGTGATGAAAAATCTTGGATTGGAAGAGCGAGAATTTATCAGCAAAAAACATAATTTTGAATGTGGATCTGTGCAATCCCAAATTGCTGAGACCCATATCTTAAATTGTCGTTTTTCAGTTTATATTAAAGTTTAATTGAAATTAAACATTTATTATTGATTTCCCTTTCCATTACTTTCAAAAACGTTAATGAGCAAACTATCGTAACGCACTCGACTAGAAAGCGCGTGAAATTTGTCTGTAGGCAGAGAAATTATCAACAAGCTTCTTTCCTTATAAACTGAACTAAAAGTAATGATCTGGTAAAAAAAATTAGGAAAAAACAAAATGATGACTTTAGTCTGTACGAGAGGTACGCGTGCAGTGAAAGTCGGAATAATTAGTGACAGTTTAGAGGGGAGACCATTTGGCGCGTGATGCCGCTGTGTTATAAACAATAAAGGAGATTCCACTCACAATACTTTCAGAGAATATCGTAGTAAACAAAGTAAACAATTCCATTTAAGAAAGCAGAACTGACTTTATGTTTGGATTTCCTACAGTCATGCACAGACGAAAAAATACATCTCCATAACTGTATAATTTTTAATCCCGTATACGTGCCAATTCGGTGTGGTGTTCGCCTCTATAGAATAATATCTTTGTTTGACGTCATTTGATTTGTGTGTCACAATGCACGGATTTAACTATAGGTTTACTACTGCTGTTAAGCCGTCACTACAGCATTTTGGAACACAACATCTATCTAGCACAAAATTTCAATTGTCGCCATATACTCATTACATAAATATAATGTTCTTTAATATCTATAAATGTGGTGTGTAAGGGTTGTGGGTTGCAGTTGGTTCAGCACTATTTTCCAAAGGGAAGAGAATACAGAAAGAGAGCAGTCGTTTCGGAATGGAACTTTCACCGTGGGGCATGTCGTGCTTCTTGACAGATTAAAACTGTGCTGGACTGGCATCCGGCACACAAATGTTTCCTCTTTGCAAGTAGAGCACTACCATCCGAGAGACTCGAGCACGCTTATGTACATCAATAATACTATTAAGTCTCTAGAGATAGAAATACACTTGTTTTTTCTATGATAAGTCCCGCATTTCTTACCAAGTTTTAAATCACTGTGAATCTCACATTTTCAAGTGCACAGTAATTGAAAACAAATAGATGTTACTTTTATTAAAAATACGATTCATATTTTTTATAAACATTTCCATTTCTTAATACATACAGGACCGATAAAAAGTAATACAAGTCACTACCATGTGTCGAACCTGTGATTTATGCTTACGACCCAATTATGTCACATGGTGAGCAACCGACGAATTCTTTAACAAATGTTCTGTATTTAACTACATTCAGAAATCTTAGAATTGACAAAGGTGGTTTTCTTCGAGTTCCTTTTGAGAACAGCGCCGCATTGCTGGCCTTCCAATACCATTGATATGAAAATAATCTGGGAGGCCGCTCCGTAAGGTTCCCTTATTACATGTTCGACAAAGAAAAACTTGTCACAAGTTAGAAATGCACAGTTCCATTACCATACAGTTTTTGACCTGGAGCCTCTTCATTTATCTTCCTACAAGCATATCACTGCCCTGGCGGTTTTCCATATTTGCACGCTTTAGTTATGCATTACTTGCAGCCGAGACAGAGATAATTAAGAGAAAAAACGGGGTATGTAGTTAATGTGTTTCATCGCCATCTGTTGCCCGATTTGTGCACTTCTAACTAGTAATGGAACTGGCTTTGTCCACCGAGTGTTGAACATTTATTTATTTATTCATTACTATTGGCTTCTAGCATGCACACATTTTAGCCATCACAAATGAAAAGGATTTATAAATATTTCAAAGTAATATTT
This sequence comes from Schistocerca nitens, assembly GCF_023898315.1. Classification (NCBI taxonomy): domain Eukaryota; kingdom Metazoa; phylum Arthropoda; class Insecta; order Orthoptera; family Acrididae; genus Schistocerca; species Schistocerca nitens. The sequence continues at coordinate 368,318,893 of NC_064618.1, forward strand.
AACCACTTCATACATACATTTTTAGGCTTACTTTCTTAAATTTGTCATCAGGCTGAAATTGTTACAGATATGAAATTATATTACTAAATGTAAACTGATACGTAACCACTTGTTTATATTAAAAGGTTTAATCTAGATCTTTCATTAATTTGTACGTCCATCATTCTTTCTAGATTTTTATGTCTTGTTGTCCTATAAACCTGGCTACGGCATCAAATGCACTGCTGGTTGTATCTCTAAGAACTGGGTTGTTGCAAAGAGGCAGTAATGCAGGTTTGGAGTATCACGTTACAATGTTTCTGGAGACTATAAAAGTATGTTAACGTACAACAGTGGTCAACAGATTTTTATATCTCAATTTTTTACGTTAAGATTGGTGTACAAGGGTTAGTCCAGCATATCGCTTCTTGTTCATTAACTTGTTTTTATAGTAAGTAAAATGGCTGCAAAATCAGAGGCTTCTTATACAGGGTGAGTCACTAACTATTGCCACCAAGAATAACTCCGAAAGTATGACTGAAGCTGAAAAGAGTGTGGGACAAAAGTTGCATGGGACTACTGGAGCCATAATATGACGTTGATTTTTTGTTGCTAGGTGGGATCGCTTCAGAGATCTGAAGGTCAACCTTTTTTTTATGGGATGCTATAGTTCGGTACTTATTTTCTGATACCGTCTATCGAGAGAATCCAATAATGTGTAACGGTAAGGTCTTTGAAGGTCAACGAATATCACAAAGGTGGCATGAACGTCCATTTACAGAAGTTGTTCGAAATGATGACCATTAGTATCAATGCAGTGCTGTAATCTTCTTATCATGGATTGAGTGGTATTCCTTATCACATCAGCACACTCTCTGACAATTCTCTCTTGCATATCTTCAGGTGTAGTTGGAACGTCTTTATAAACAACATCTTTTACGAATCCCCACGAGAAAAATCCAGAGGCGTCAAGTCTGGCGAACGAGCCGGTCACGACACATCTCCTCCGCGTCCAATCCAACGATTTGGGAATTGTCTCTGCAACTCATTCCTAGCCATCAGCGAAAAATGTGCCGGACACCCATTGTGTTGATACCACATTCCGTTCCTTGTTCCTAAAGGTATTTCTTCCAATAACAGATCTAACGTGTCTTGCAGGAATGTGGTGTACTTCCTACCATTAAGATTTCCTTCGATGAAATAGGGGTCTATAATTCTATCCTCCAGAATCCCACACCATACATTCACCGACCACGGTTTTTGGTGTGCGCAGCCAAAATGGATTTTTCAGTTGCCCAAAAATGCATGTTATGTAGATTAACATTTCCACGGTTCGTGAATGTAGCCTCGTCAGTAAATAAAATCAAATTAATAAATGAGCCCATCGGCAGAATTCAATGCGACGCATACAATCTGTACCAGTTAATTCTTGATGGAGACTGATATGGTAAGGATGATATCGGCAGAATTCAATGCGACGCATACAATCCGTACCAGTTAATTCTTGATGGAGACTGATATGGTAAGGATGATGTTTATGGTGATGCAGACCACGAAAACACTACTCTGCAGAGCCAATGGTGCTGTATGCAGGGAAAAAGTCCGAGAGGCAAAGATACAGGATCTCATGCCTTCTACCCGTATCAAATATCCAACGACAGAGTGGATGAAGAAGATGAATAAACCTGCGGCTTTAGTGCTGATAACAAAGGAATGTCTTTGCCTTGGTGAATGTTTGGGTATGCCCTCAATTTAAAGGAATCTGATTCAAAACTTTTCTCAGTGAAACGTATAACATGGAAATGGTGCTGTTTTCCTCAAAATCCGTGCTCCTCTACAATAACATTCACAACTGGAAGGCAAATTTCATCGTATTACGTTTTTACAATTTTAACGATATTCAAACAAATACAATAAGGATAGTATACACGTGCGTTTTTATTGAAAGTCACAGAGTGTTGACATGGTCCATTATTTTACTGAAGCATACATCTGTGACGGACATTTCTCAGCATTATATAACCTACGCCCGTAAATTATCTACGTAATAACAGTCTCATTCTTTATGTACAAAAGCCCGTGGTCGAGATAAGAACAGCAAGATTCGATTGACGTTGTGGCGGTCAGCAGTAATTACCAATGAACATAATTATACTTTCACAGCGCCCATCCTCCTATGAGCTACCTGAGTCCACTACTCACGTAATTAACACAAGCTGCCGTTACGCCAACTAATATCGTAATGTGTTGTCCAGCCAATATCAACAAGTTTCGTATAGCCCGTTACGCGCGCCAGTAAAGGTTTGCATTTTCAAACGTAATATGTTAAGTTTAAACAGCTGTGAACAAATATAATGATGAGATGTTTACAAATGGAACTATTTTTCTTGTTATATGTTAGTGAAGTGAGTACCTTCTTTCTGGTATGTTTGCTTTGTGGTTTTCGTTCGGTCAATAAGTCACTTCTCTGTTCTTCATGGAAGCACTCCATGAATCTCAGGATCTATCTAAAATATTAGGTATTTCCGTCTCGACAGATACCAAAAATGTGTACTAGTGCCAGTCTCATCCACACGAGAATCATACGAGAAATAAATGCCGCAGTGGCAAGATAATGAACTTGTATTCCGGACGGCGGAGGCTCAAATTCCAGTCCAGGCATCCAGACGATTTCTTCATCGTGCCCCAAGCCGAGTTTATGCTCCCTCTGTAATGAACGTTAATCTTCTATGACAGGACAACACGTCTGACAGGTAATGGTAGTTGTTGTTGTTGTTGTTGGAGGTATTTGTGTTGTTGTCGTGGTGGTCGTCTGCAGTTCCAAGACTGATTTGATGCGGATCACCACGCAAGTCTATCGTGAGCAGTCCTCTCCATCTCTGAATAACTACTGAAACCGACTTTTCATTGGAATCTACTTATTGTATTCATTGCTTGGTGTCCCTCTATTTTTCACTCCCCCCCCCTCCCCCCTTGCATTCGAAAGCTGACGATTTCTTGATGCCTCAGGACGTGTCCTATCAATCGCTATCTTCTTTTCGTCAAATTGTACGTAAATTAGTATCTTCTCTCCTCATCAGTAGCTCACTCTACTCATCTATCTTTCAGCAATCAGCTGGAACACCACAATCCAAAGTTTCTACTCTCTTCTTGTCCAAAATGGTTATCGTCCATGTTTAAATTCTCGATGAAGCTACGATCCACGCAACTGCCTTCAGAGAAAACTTACTAACATTTAAATTTATATTCAACGTTATCAAATTTTCCTTTTTCAGAAACGTCTTTCTTGCTATTGCCAGTGTGCATTTTACATCCTTTCCATTCCGGCCATCATGTCTTACTCCGATGAGCAAATAACGAAACAACTCGTGCAGACAAGATTAAATACAATAAACATATCTTAATCTCGTTATTGCTTGTGAAAATGTTTAAGTAGATGACAAATTTACTTCAGCTCGAACAGAAGAATTTCACCAGGCCACAAGTCATAAGAAACGATTACCAATAGTTGTCTCTGCAGTCATGTACGTTATCACAGTCGAATATGAAATCAGAGTTATTATGTTGTCTTCTTACATATTGTTCATGGAATAAGATGTAAGAGATATAATAGAAGAAGGGCTAAGAAGTGTTCACGAGTTGTGAACAACGAACTGTCCATTACATGCAACAAAACACAGCGCATAATGTTTCTGACATGGAAATTCCATAAATGCAACACTTTATCTCATGAGATGGTCAAATAATCATGAAGAAGATAACACGAATTTCTTCGAACTAGTAGGATATGAACAGTTTTCGGAAGTATCACATTCAGCATTTTACGCCTAAACTCAGTGCTGCAAACGCGACTACAACAATAATTTTCGATGTTGCTGGTGTTTAAAAGAAAAAAGCCTGCAAACGTTGCTTGCGAAGTTGGTTCATGAATTTCGTGAAAAATATTGTCCCAGACTATCGCAATTCTGGCCTTGAATCATTCCTGGATTATGCTGTTACTAACATGGACTCCTGCACAGTGTACATACACTGATGATCCAAAACGTTTTGACCAATGCCAGCTGCGACACTGAATGCCACCTGGTGGTAATGTGGGCACGTGACGCGGAAAGGAGAGCTGAGACAAATGGAGAAACAAAAATACTAGGACGATATGGGCCGCAAATGGGGAAATCCATTGACATGCGTAACTTTCACAAACGGTAGATCGTTACGACGTGGAGCTTAGGGACGACACCTAGGAAGTGTCATTAGGAATGAGCACCTCCTGAAACGGGGAAGCTGGTCGACTATTCGTGTGGTGCTGTCGGCAGCATCTGTGGGAAGTGGTTGAACGACGGTGAACCACGAGCAGGCGACAAGTTCTTAGACGTCCACGCCTCGTCACAGAACATGGCAGCCACCGCTCAGTTACACAAGGCAGGTGCCTATGTGTGGCACATCTGAGAACGAAGTACACTATTTGTCCAGGTACAAGTGTTAAGGAAAAAAATCGTTCTGTGCACATGATTGAAAATACGCCCACTGAATTCTGCGATCAATAATCAAATTTTACTTTGATAGACTCCCGAGCTATATACAGTACAAGTCAACTTGCTGATTCACTCATTGTATCCTCGGCTGTAATTTGTTACTGCGCACAATTATTTACACTAATGTGTATGCAAGACGAGTCTACCTTGAAAGTTATATGTGTATGGTTGTACTAGTCATTTACCTGGCAAATATTCCATTTAGCCATGGCGCGATATTAACTTCGTGAAGAGATAGATTTTTACACTCCTGGAAATGGAAAAAAGAACACATTGACACCGATGTGTCAGACCCACCATACTTGCTCCGGACACTGCGAGAGGGCTGTACAAGCAATGATCACACGCACGGCACAGCGGACACACCAGGAACCGCGGTGTTGGCCGTCGAATGGCGCTAGCTGCGCAGCATTTGTGCACCGCCGCCGTCAGTGTCAGCCAGTTTGCCGTGGCATACGGAGCTCCATCGCAGTCTTTAACACTGGTAGCATGCCGCGACAGCGTGGACGTGAACCGTATGTGCAGTTGACGGACTTTGAGCGAGGGCGTATAGTGGGCATGCGGGAGGCCGGGTGGACGTACCGCCGAATTGCTCAACACGTGGGGCGTGAGGTCTCCACAGTACATCGATGTTATCACCAGTGGTCGGCGGAAGGTGCACGTGCCCGTCGACCTGGGACCGGACCGCAGCGACGCACGGATGCACGCCAAGACCGTAGGATCCTACGCAGTGCCGTAGGGGACCGCACCGCCACTTCCCAGCAAATTAGGGACACTGTTGCTCCTGGGGTATCGGCGAGGACCATTCGCAACCGTCTCCATGTAGCTGGGCTACGGTCCCGCACACCGTTAGGCCGTCTTCCGCTCACGCCCCAACATCGTGCAGCCCGCCTCCAGTGGTGTCGCGACAGGCGTGAATGGAGGGACGAATGGAGACGTGTCGTCTTCAGCGATGAGAGTCGCTTCTGCCTTGGTGCCAATGATGGTCGTATGCGTGTTTGGCGCCGTGCAGGTGAGCGCCACAATCAGGACTGCATACGACCGAGGCACACAGGGCCAACACCCGGCATCATGGTGTGGGGAGCGATCTCCTACACTGGCCGTACACCACTGGTGATCGTCGAGGGGACACTGAATAGTGCACGGTACATCCAAACCGTCATCGAACCCATCGTTCTACCATTCCTAGACCGGCAAGGGAACTTGCTGTTCCAACAGGACAATGCACGTCCGCATGTATCCCGTGCCACCCAACGTGCTCTAGAAGGTGTAAGTCAACTACCCTGGCCAGCAAGATCTCCGGATCTGTCCCCCATTGAGCATGTTTGGGACTGGATGAAGCGTCGTCTCACGCGGTCTGCACGTCCAGCACGAACGCTGGTCCAACTGAGGCGCCAGGTGGAAATGGCATGGCAAGCCGTTCCACAGGACTACATCCAGCATCTCTACGATCGTCTCCATGGGAGAATAGCAGCCTGCATTGCTGCGAAAGGTGGATATACACTGTACTAGTGCCGACATTGTGCATGCTCTGTTGCCTGTGTCTATGTGCCTGTGGTTCTGTCAGTGTGATCATGTGATGTATCTGACCCCAGGAATGTGTCAATAAAGTTTCCCCTTCCTGGGACAATGAATTCACGGTGTTCTTATTTCAATTTCCAGGAGTGTATGTACGACAACCCGAATGCAAATGGGCGCGATGTATCAAAATGCATTTCCAGGCGGGCAACAACCGATTTGTACAGGTATTTGCTACTGTTTATAGTCGCAATGCTGGCTCAGGATCCATAGTACATCAAACGATGGCTCGACGCAGGTCAAGATATGTTATACGCTTAATCAGAAAAAACGGTTTCTGCAGACTCCCGAAGGAGCTCCATGATTCAGCATTTGGCAGGTCGCTGCAGCGTATAATATATGTAATAGTGCCTCTTGCAGCGAACTTCACGGGTAGTTCATGCATCAAAGCGTGCAAGCTATTTCGCATGCTGATCATCAACTGCGCACGAACTGTCAAACCGTTTTTTGCAGACATAGTAGTCAACAAAAATTTACCCAAGAGGGAAGCAAGATTCCGAAATGGCTAGTTTTGATATGGCTGATTCCGTAAGTTAGAAAACTTGTCGCGATCTAAGGAACAACTTTGAGAAGCAGTAAACAAACATTACTGTACCTAAAACGATTAATAGTTGTCATTAGTATTTTTATTGTTGATTATTTAATACCTAAACTGTAAAGACCTTTGTTGATTCGGTCACCAGAGGTTACATCCTCATAATATTAATTTCAGACTATCCAGAGAGTTGTCAAATAAAACTAGAAAATAGTCATGAAGTTCATCGAAAGAGACATTCACACATGCTGCTTCTTTAGGCTATCAAATTTGGCCGCCCCCTCCGCTCCACGTCGCTCTTGTATTTTCCAGACATGGCACCAAGTAATTTACTTCTCTTTCCTGAACTGGCGAAATACAGACTTCTGCAGTCAAGGTCACAGCATGGCTCCCATCGTTGTAAACGTGCGTTGCGTTGAAGGGTAAATAAAAGGTGCGTTCAATAAGTACTGCAACACATTTATTTTCTCGGTCAGTTTCGGTTGAAATAAAGCGAAATTTGTTTTGGGACATCGTGGAGTGTTTCCGCATCGGCTCCTACGTTTTTATTTAGTTCCAGAAGGTGGCGACGCTATACGTAGCCTTCAAAATGGCGGCTCTAACGGAGGTGCGTTTCAAGCAGAGAGCTGTCACAGAGTTTCTTTTGGCGGAAAACCAGAGCATCGCAGATATTTTAGGCGCTTGCAGAATCTCTACGGAGACACGGTAGTGAACAAAAGCACGTTGAGTCGTTAGACGATCTGTCTGTCATCATCGCAAGAAGGCTGCGCAAACCTGTTCGAGCTCGCGTGCCGGCCGGCCGCAACACAGCTGTGTTATTCTCAGGAAATTGAAGAAACAACTTCAGCGACTTCGTCGCCACAAAAATGCAAAGGAATTTCTTCTCCATGAGAACTTAAGGCCACCCCAGTCCGCGCACCCGAGAGGAGCTCAAAAATCTTCGATGCACTGTCCTTCCTCGTCCACCCTCCAGCCCGGATCTCGCACATTCCGACTTCCGTCTGTTTGGCCCAATGAACGATGCACTCTGCAATAAGCAGTACGTGGATGATGGGGAGGTTATTGATGCAGCAAGACATTGGCTCCGACATTGATCAGCAGAGTGGTACTACGTGGGTACACAGACCCTCCCAGTAAAGTGGCGCAATGCAGTCGCTGTTAACGGAAATAATGTTGAAAAACTGGGTTTCGTAGACAAAAGAGCGGTGTATAACGTGGTGTATTGGAATCCTGAATAAATCTAACCTGCTATCAGAAAAAAAGTGTCGCATTGCTTAATGAATGCCCCTCGCGGGTAAAGGACTACTACCATCAAATTTCATGATCACTCCATGAAGACTTTGTAGTGAACCAGTCTGAGTGAGAGACAGTACGAGGAGGCGTTACCTAACGATAACGACATTTCTTTTCCTCTGAGAAGGGCGTGTTTATGTATGTTACTCGACCATCATTTCCTTTTCTCTCGTGTTGACGAACACATTTGAGGGATAACATATCAGTGTCTTCATTAGTCTATTAAATTTCGGGCATGCAGCCGCGCAAATAAAATTTCTTCCACTGATATTTCGGCCGCCTATCGTCCGGCCATCTTCAGAGTAAGTCGCAAGACTTAGATGGCCGGACGACACGCGGCCGAAATATCAGTGGAAGAAATTTTATTTGCGTGGCTGCATGCCCGAAATTTAATAGACTATTCACCACGCCGCGAAAAATTCAAAATGCACAATGTCTTTAGTAATTTATTTAATAATCTACTATTAATTTATCGTGCATTTAAGCCAATAACACGACAAAAAATGGTTCAAATGGTTCTGAGCGCTATGGGACTTAACATCTGTGGTCATCAGTCCCCTAGAACTTAGAACTACTTAAACCTAACCAACCTAAGGACATCACACACATCCATGCCCGAGGCAGGATTCGAACCTGCGACCGTAGCAGTCACGCGGAATAACACGACACTAAAAGTTTTTATATTTTTCTTTTCCAATATTGCATATTGTGGAAGGACATGTGTTGCCTTGTATGTCATCTGGCAGAGACCAATCGAACTATTTGCACCGTTTATATCACTAGATGGAGTTGCTACACAGTAAGGATCGTACATATCATCACCGAAAATAAGAATAGAATATCCAAGTATAAGATAAATAATACAAAACTCGTAGCTGCTAATTTCTGATTTAGGGCCGACAGCCTACATTGTCTGTAATAATGCTGAACATTGTATTTTTGGAAAAGATTACTTTATGTAGCCATTTATTTCTCTTGTCTTGCAAGTGTTACTAAAAGGTCAATATGTCTCTTGTAAAATGCACCGATTGGTGTATCTTTGTGCTCACAATCTTTAAATATATGTTTTCTATAGAAATGGACATATTCCTATTCCATTTAGTAAATTCTCATTAATTTATTCCAATGATCAGCGTGTTTGTGGGTTTCTCGAAACTGTGTGTGAGTAGACAATATTTGTTTTTGTCTGCTGGATAGTAAAAATGTGACTAGTATCATTCTAATAATTTGAGTCCGAAGTTATTTAAACATGACAACAATTAATCCCTTATTTTATTATCTGTTTGAATAAGCAACAATGTTTGTCAAATAATTTACAGAGCGATCAGCAGCCATTAAGGTCTTTATAGAAGGTTCATGCGAAAAGCAAAGCAATAGTTCTAAACCGAAGGGTGAGAAACCTGTTTTATTTTCTTTCTTTAACTAAAATGTTGATCATAATAAACTGAAAGTAATTACTCTGTCTGATTTAATAATTTGTTGAAGAACACGTGCAGCCTACTAAACTATTTACCTAACTTTTTAAAACATTATTTTTGTCACGGAGAGTATGGAATTTTCCATAAGAAACTAATCCTTTAATTTTCAGAAAGTATTCAAATGGCTCTGAGCACTATGAGACTTAACTGCTGTGGTCATCAGTGCCCTAGAACTCAGAACTACTCAAACCTAACTAACCTAAGGACATCACACACATCCATGCCCGAGGCAGGATTCGAACCTGCGACCGCAGCGGTCGCGCGGTTCCAGACTGTAACGCCTAGAAAGTATTCCTTCAATTCTTATTATATGTCGTGTTCCTCAAACTTAAAGCATTTCTTTCAAAAGGTAGCTGGCGCAGTGTCTAGTGGCAAGTCTCATTGCAATCAAATTGTACAGTTTCTTTCGAATGAAAAGAAAAGGTGAATTGCTGACCCGAAGTTACGCTTCCTTTAAAATAATAGTGTGGGATATTTTGCACAAGGTTGGTAAATATAGCCCCAGTTTTGTGCAGTTTCGTTGCTAAGCCAAAAGATAACTTAAAAAAAAGCACTCACGACGGAGTAAGAATAGTTCTGCCTAGTGATTATATAAAAACGTAATAATAAAAAAAATTATCGTACTCATTTGGACGCGTTTCTAACAACTATTCGGGAATCGTGTGGTTGAGTCACGACAGTCTGCACCGGCTCTTTGCGATGGTGTAGCTTGAAAATTGTGCTGCACCAGCAACTTACGGTTAATGAAATATTGATCTTGTAAGGCTTCGGGATATTGGCAAGGTTGAACGTAATAGCAAGACCGCAGAGGCGAGTCCAGCCGTCCAGAGGCCGAGCGAAGCTTCTCTTCCCAGGCCGTATGAAAGAGCGGCAGAGTTAATCCCAGACGGGAGTGAACGGGAGGGCGCCTCCTCTGCGCAAGGATACTCGTTATCGAGAGACCACGTGGGTCTTTGGCAGTCTCGATAGTAGATGACACGAAACAGGACCCATTGTGCTCGAAGAATGGCAGCTCACGCACACGAGGGTAGCCGCCCGTTTTAGCAGCAGAAGGCTGACGTTACGTCAGCGGCGGCAGGGCCTCCGTATCGCGGTTTAAATTTGGCGGCGCGGCAGCGCGCGGGCAGGATTACACGTCGCTGACGAGCGCCTCGCGCAGGTAGGCGGGATTACGGCGTGTTTACGATGAGCCGCCGCCAGCTGAACAAAGGCCGCCCGCACTGCCGAAGACAACGCCGTGATGTAAGCGCAAATAAGCTACCGACCCGACACCGCGCTCGTGTCGCCATCGTCCGCGCCAGAGGCCGACTCCCGTTCCACGAGCTTAGCCGACCCTAGAAACAGCTCGCGGTTGCTCGCCGTGTCATGTATCGATTCCAGTCCTCTAGTTAGTAGTTGTGAATTACTCGACTGACATTTGATTTCGGGCGACGAATTTGGCTGAAATGGTTCAAATGGCTCTGAGCACTATGGTACTTAACATCTGAGACCATCAGTCCCCTAGAACTTAGAACTACTTAAACCTAACTAACCTAAGGACATCACACACATCCATGCCCGAGGCATGATTCGAACCTGCGATCGTAGCGGTCGCGCGGTTCCAGGCTGTAGGGCCTAGGCCGGCCGGAGTGACCGTTCGGTTCTGGGCGCTACAGTCTGGAGCCGAGCGACCGCTCTGGTCGCAGGTTCGAATCCTGCCTCGGGCATGGATGTGTGTGATGTCCTTAGGTTAGTTAGGTTTAATTAGTTCTAAGTTCTAGGCGACTGATGACCTCAGAAGTTGTCGCATAGTGTTCAGAGCCATTTGAACTATTTTGTAGCGCCTAGAACCGCTCGGTCATCCCGGCCGGCGCGACGAATTTACGTCAAACTTTTGGAGCTCAGTCATCACTGAGTCAGAGGAAGTACGACTGTCTGAATCCTTTATGAATCAAGACGGCGGTTTCCAGTTAAGTTCTGTATGGGACCCGATTATAGAAAAACTTAAAGCTCTGCCTAGGTGGCGTCTTCCTGCGGCCTTACTATGGTAAGACAATCGTTTTGATATCGAAGAGTCGAGCTTTCACCACGGGAGACGCCCAGAGCGGTGCTCAGACTAACAGCAGAAGCGCATGAGCTCATGCAACGCACGCGCAATGCCAGATAGGAATACCACACATACACCGACGGGATCTTAAATAGGAGGGCTTAGAGTCTCGCTGGTCAGTATTCAGGTGAAGATGGCCAGAAGTCTGCGCCGAACTACATCTGGTAGTTCTCCCGAAATTTTCTACGACTTTATGAAATTCAAAGTCGTGAGCAATCTTTTATTATACCAACGACGTTTCCACAATGTACAATACTGTTACATCTGAGTAACTTCTGAGGAGCTTCTCATCTGGTAATCGCATCTGGATGTTTGTGAGAAGTACGTGTTACGTCTCGTGTAAGAAGAACAAACGTCTACCAACACATGTCGGATTTCAATGGCGGGGGGATCGTGGCCGATCGAGACTACAGTTTATCGTTCCACGATATAGGTATTCGTGTTGGTCGTAAACCCGCGACTGTCGGGTGAATTTGTGACTCATGGGTTAAGCAGCGCATTACTCAACGCAATCCAGAACCTCAGCAGCCTCATGCGATTAACGCCTAGAGAAGGCAAACACTGTTTGCTCGGGCGTACAGTATCGTACAGTCACGTCATTTATCTTGAACCAGAAACGTGCTTGATGTCGTCGTCTCGAACACAGCAGCCCTTCAGCACGGCGACCTCTGTTCACCTTTCACTGACGCAGCAACAGAAAGAGGCAGGTAGACATTGGTGCGCTCAACTACAACACTAGGCTCACTGTCGACTTATTTTTTCAGACGAGACCCGTTTCTATGGACGTATCTGTGACTGGAAGCTCCGAGGAGAACGAAGGTTCCCAGACTGTATATTTCATCGTCATAAACGACAAATACCAGGCGCGGTGATATGGCACCTCCAACAAGATAACGCGAGACCGTTGCCTTTGCTATCCTGACCTACCTCGATACAGCGGGTGTTAGACTTTTGACCTGGCCGGCATATCCACATGATTTGTCAACCATCTGGCCATGGGCTGCCACAACGGATGAACTTTGGCGTAGAATCTAATAAATAGGAATAATATGACCGTATTTGTTACACAAGTTCAGCTCGACACGATGCCCAGCCAGCTTAGAGACACTGTTGCTACCAGAGTTGGCAGCTCTCTATACTAAATTTCACACCCCTTATACCCCCAAATGATCAACACATTACTCATGTATTATTCCTACTACAGTGTACATGAGTAATTGGTACAACTAAGTTATTTAGTATCCTGCCTCGTGTTGCTATTGTAAACACTATTAGCGTAATAGAAACAACTGTACTATCGTAATCTACAGACTTTAAACTGTTTTATGGCGCCTTAGACGCTACATGGCAAAAGATCAGGCTTACAAAATGTTTGACATCGATGTTTCGTTTCGAAAACGTACTGACATTGAATTCCTCGTTAAAGAGGAAAAATCCATGTCAGTTGTTCCTACCGATATCACACGCTGGTTTTGAACCGTGACGTAATGATCTGCAGAAATAGAACCGGACCTCGTATCTTTTGTAATGTACGTTGTAGAGACAACGTGATCGGTAGTGTAGTTGGGTCAACTATAGGCTTCAAATACCGTTCTACCGATTCACAACCAAATGTTGTGACCTTTCATGCTAACCTTGACCTCGGGCTACGCTACAGGTCATTTTGTCACTAGAACCTACATTTCAAAGAATAAAACAAAAACACTGTCAATGCTCTGTTCTCTTTACAAGGTTTATAGATTGAAACAGCAACCAGTCCAAAGCATGGTTTCAAAAAGTTTACTTTAATCAAACCATTAGCAGTTTCGGATTTCTTATAGATCCACCTTCATATGGCTCTTACAATCTTTCTTGTGGGGAGATCGTTTTATAGTTGTGTTCCTCAAACCCAATACGACAACAAAACAAGGCGCCAGCAGGAAAGAAAGTAAGTCTGCAAGAGCCATCTGAAGATGGTGTTCGGTTATCGTTGCATTTAAATAAATAGTTACTAAACTATATTTGTGGCTCGTTGCTGTTTCAAATTATAATCGTTGTAATTATACGCCGACGTGACAAAAGTCATAGGGTTCCTCCCAATATCGTGTCGGACTTACTTTTGCCCGGCGCAGTGCAACAACACGACGTGACATGGACTCAACAAGTCGTTGGAAGTCCCCTGCAGAAATATTGAGCCATGCTGCTTCTGTAGCCGCCCGTAATCGTGAAAGTGTTGCCGGTGCAGGATTTTGTACATGGACAGACCTCTCGATAATGTCCTATGAATGTTCTATGGGGCTCTTGTCGGGTGATCAAATCATTCGCTCGAATTCTGCAGAATGTTCTTCAAAGCTGTCGCGAACAACCGTGGCACAAGGACATTTTTGGGATCATGAAGTCCGTGAAAGGCTGCAAACTGTCTCGAAGTAGCCGAACATAACCATTTCGTGTCAGTAATTGGTTGAGTTGGGCCAAAGGACGTAGTCCATTCCATGTAAACACAGTCCACACCGTTTTGGAGCCACCACCAGCTTGCACACTGCCTTATTGACAACTTGGGATGATGGCTTCACGGGGTCTGCGCCAAACTCGAACCCCACCATCAGCTCTTAGCAACAGAAATCGTGTCTTATCTGAGAAGGCCACGGTTTTCCAGTCGTCTAAGGTCCAACCGATATTTTCGCGAAGCCAGGAAAGGCGATGGAGGTGATGTCGTGTGTTAGCAAAGGCAGTCGCATCAGTCATCTGCTGCCATAGCCGATTAACGACAAATTTCGTCGCACTGTATTGGATAAGTTCGTCGCAAGTCCCACATTGATTTTTGCGGTTATTTCACGCGGCGTTGCTTGTCTGTTAGTACTGACAACTCTAAGTAAACGCCATTACTCTCGGTTGTTAAGTGAAGAACATCGGCCACTACGTTGTCCGTGTCCATAGCTCGAGGTCTCGCGCTCGCGTTCTCGCTTCCCGAGCACGCGGTCCCGGGTTCGATTCCCGGCGGGGTCAGGGATTTTCACCTGCCTCGAGATGACTGGGTGTTTGTGTTGTCCTCATCATTTCATTATCATTCATGAAAGTGGCACGATTGGACTGAGAAAAGGTTGGGAATTTGTACTGGCGCTGATAACCGCGCAATTGAACGCCCCACAAACCAAACATCAACGTTGTCCGTAACGGGAGGTAACGCCTGAAATCTGATATTCTCGGCACACTCTAGACACTGCGGACCTCGAAATATTGAACTCCCTAACGATTTCCGGAATGTAATGTCCCATGCTTCTAGATCCAACTACCATTCCGCGTTGTTGTTGTCTTCAGTCCTGAGACAGGTTTGATGCAGCTCTCCATGCTACTCTATCCTGCGCAAGCTTCTTCATCTCCCAGTACCTACTGCAACCTACATCCTTCTGAATCTGCTTAGTGTATTCATCTCTTGGTCTCCCTCTACGATTTTTACCCTCCCCGCTGCCCTCCAATACTAAACTGGTGATCCCTCGATGCCTCAGAACATGTCCTACCAACCCATCCCTTCTTCTGGTCAAAAAAGTCAGTTAATTCCCGGCGTGCGGCGATAATCACGCCGGAAACTTTTACATATGAATCACCTGAGCACAAGTGACAGCTCCGCAGTACACTGCGGTACTACTCCATCTGTATATGTGCACATCGCTATCCCATGACTTTAGTCATATCACTATACTACAGCCACGTTTCTCACAATATCTATGTCCGACAAGATAGCGTTCTGTGCCTTTCTGTTTGCTATTTTGTGCCTCAACGTTACGTCACAGTTCGAAGCTGGCGTCTGGTATCAGTAACCTTAGTTGACAGCGATGGCTTGAAAGCGGCTAGAGCAACGAGTAGAGCAGTCATCGCGAGACTAAATCCGGTCGTCAGTTACTACTGGACAATGGCCAAGGAGCACTTTGCCAAAACCTAGAAGACGTATAACCATTTGCTGTCGCTGTAAGAGGGGACTACATTAAGTTTTATTTCTCTTTTTCTTTTTCTTGCCCCTTCCTGTCGCCTTACTACTCGTTTCTCACCCCCGTTGACCATACCAAATCATGTGTCTGTTTGTACACTGTATCTTCAGTACAAGCATAAGGGCAATGGACTCCACAGCTTTCGATGTGGGATCCGGGAATATTGACGGAAAGGCAACTCCGACGGAAGCAGAACCGTAATGGCTGTGGCGCCTGCCGACAGGTAACCCGCATGCCGTCCAGCGCCACGCGGAACCGCTGCAGGAGGGGGGATGCGCTGGGAGTTACGCAACCACTCCCCGGGCAACAATGCACTTCGGTAATTAAATGCGTTGTGTAAACAGGGGGCCCTCTTAAAACGATGAAATTTACGCGGCGCGCTCTCCTGCCCGATAATGAGAGCTTCCACGTCACCCGCACGTCCGCTGACCCCCTGTCATGGCGACTGAAACCGACGCATTAAATCCACTTCGTCTGTGCCTTTTGTAGTACGACGGCGCACATGAAATTCGATCTGTGATCAAACTGACAGTCTGCCCGTAATACGCAACGCATGGGCAATATAAATATTTGTATAAGATATTAAGTTACAGATGTAACATTGCGAGTGTCGTTCTTTTACTCTTCCTTGCTTACTTCAATAGTACCAAGCCTACGTAAAGCAAAAATAACTTCTTTAAAACTTAATGCTGTCCTCAGAAAACCGGACGTGGCCGTGGAGCTGGTCGAATTATGTGACGTCAGAACCTGGAATTCTACGTCGCTGAGCATTTTCAAGCGTGAAAGGCATAATCACATAGTCTGATTTTTGCATCTTGGACACGAAAGAAGCTAATGAGATGCAAGATCGTCTTTACGTCACAAGGTGAACTCAGGTGACGTCATACTGCGTTGTGTCATTTGCAGTGGAAGTTCATATTTGTTGGGTGAATCATCGTCTTTGTATTGTACATTACGTCCTTTCTAACCTGTTGATTGTAGCCAGCTTCCGAGCTCCCTCGACAGTTTTTAAAACCACACTTCTCTTCGTTACCAAACTGACGATTCCTTGACGCATCAGAACGCGTCCTACAATCTGGTCCCTTCTTTTATCCGACGGCGTATAGGTTAAAGGAGTTTCTTATTTGGTCCTTTTAGTATTATATGACTTGCATGGCATGGAAGCATATCGCTTCACTACACCGTCGCATTCAACATTTCGCAGAAACTTGGGGTTGAGGCATTGATCTAATAAGAACGCCCTTAGTGTATTACTCTAAAGTAAAACTGACGAAATATTTCTTTTTCATGCGGAAAGCCACTGCTAATTCGTATCGTACTATTCGTAATGGTAGTTTAGTAAGATGATGCCCTAACTGGGCATGGAGCTTTCCTTTTTGCGTTGTATCATGTTTAGGGATACTGAAGTTTCTATTTACTTGTGGAAATAAAGTAGAAATTATTCGTGCGTCCATTTTCGTAAACACAGTGTGTGTTAGGCCAGAGATATAGCCGACAATTACACTGGAGACACTGCAGTCGTAAATCACTTTGGGGAGCACGTTACACGTGCTCTACCAGCTCGATTCTGAGCGTGCACGAACCACGATGAAAAAAAACGTCTGGCGTGTTTCGCGTTGAGAAACATGTCCCGAGTAAGGAGGGCTTAAGTTTCTATGCTCTGTAGACAACGAGGCCATTAGAGACTGTGCACAAGCGCGGATTGGTGAAGAACTGGAACGGATACCGACGAACTTAACGGACTCCCCTCGACATTTGCCTTAAACGAATTACGGAAATTCAGAAAACCTAACTCTGGATAACTGGAGGGTACTTAACCGCTGTCGTCCGAATACAGTTACACTGTCTTGCCACTGCGCTATCTCGATACTGCTGTTGTTGTTGTCGTTGTTGGTATCATCGGTATGGAGATTGGTTGGATGCAGCTTTGTATTCTAGTCCGTACCGAGCTAGTCTCTTCATTTCTGCGTAAGTATTGCAGATTACGTCCTCTCGAACGTGTTGACTGTAGTCAACTTCTGATCACCCTCAATAATTTTTAACCCCACACTTCTCCTCATTATGAAACTGACGATTCCTTGACGCCTCGGAACGTGTCCGACAATCCGGTCCCTTCTTTTACCCAAGTTGTGCAATATATATCTTTCTTCACATCTAGATTCAATTCCTCCTCAATAGTTACTCCATCTACCCATCTAATCTTCAGCATTCCTCTACCACCGCAATCAGAAGCTTCAATTCTCGCCTGAACTGTTTCACTTCCGTACATGAATACACACTCCATCCAAAAACTTTCAGGAAAGACTTACGATACCCTAAATTTACATTTGATGTTAAAAATTTCGACTATCAAATCTGAAGTATTGGCGTCTCTTATCACTGTTTCCCTCTGCTAGAAGCGTTTTAGGGCATGAAGGTTCCTTAGTTCCTGAGGATTCATTAGTTTTGGAGTGGTCACCGAACATTAGCAACGGAATTTTTAAAGATGTAGGTAATTCCAGACAACGTCATTTCACGTGCATAAAACCGGAAATAATAAAAAATGCTCAGCAGATGAAATAAGACAGCCAATCAGTTGCAACAATGCTGCTACAGTGGCACGTTATCAAGATTTAAGTGAGTTTAAACGTGGTGTTATAGTCGGCGCACGAGCGATGGGACACAGCATCTCCGAGGTAGCGATGAAGTGGGGATTTTCCCGTACGACCATTTCACGCGTGTATAGTGAATATCAGGAATCCGGTAAAACATTAAATCTCCGATATCGTTGCGCCCGGAAAAAAGATCCTGCAAGAACAGGACCTACTACGACTGAAGAGAATCTTTCAACGTGACAGAAATGCAACCCTTCCGCAGATTTCAATGCTGGGCCATCAACAAGTGTCAGCGTACAAACCATTCAACGAAACATTTCGATATGCGCTTTCTGAGCCGAAGGCCCACTCCTGTAACCTTGATGACTGCACGACACATAGCTTTACGCCTCGCCTGAGGCCTTCAACACCGATATTGGACTGTTGATGACTGGAAACACGTTGCCTGGTCGGACGAGTCTCGTTTCAAATTGTATAGTTCGGGTGGACGTGTACGGGTATGGAGACAACCTCTTGATTCCATGGATCCTGCATGTCAGCAAAGGACAGTCCAAGCTGGTGGAGATTCTGTAATGGTGTGACGCGTGTGATATGGGACCCCTGATACGTCTAGATACTACTCTGACAGGTGACAGGTACGTAAGCATCCTGTCTGATCACCTGCATCCATTCGTGTTCATTGTGCGTTCCGACGGTGTTGGGTAATTCCACCAGGACAATGCCACATCCCAGACGTCCAGAATTGCTACACAGTGGCCCAGGATCACTCTTCTGAGTTTAAACACTTCCGCTGGCCACCAAACTCCCCAGAGATGAACATTAATGAACATATCTGGGATACCTTACAAGTGCTATTCAGAAGAGATCTCCACCCCCTCATACTCTTACGGATTTATGGACAGCCCTGCAGGATTTATGGAGTCAGTTCCGTCCACCACTACCTAAGACACTAGTCGAGTCCATGCCACGTCGTGTTGCGGCATTTCTGCCTGCTCACTGGGGCCGTACACGATATTAGGAAGGTGTACCAGTTTCTTTGGCTCTTCAGTGTATAAAAAAACTCATAAATGCAACGTAAAGCTGATTCACAATACCGTACAAACAGATAGCGTAGTGGGAAGGAACTGCAGTGGTATTCAGGAAACGGCGGTTCACATCCCCCTCCAATCATCCACATTCAGTTTGTCCTGAATTTCCCCATATCGCTCGAGGCAAATGCCAGGATGGTTCCTTTGAAAGGGCATAGGACATTTCTTTCTTTCCTCAACCAGAGTTTGTGCTCCGTGTCTAACCTCGGCATCAACATTTAACCTTAATCTTCCTCCTGCCTTAACGAGAGCACGTGTGAATTTCTAACATTTAATGCCATTTGTCTGATTGTACAAAGTTACGAACTGTGGTCGTCCGTAGAACAACACACATTCAATTCAGCATGATGTGAGCATGCCATTAGCCAGCAGCCCATATCGGAATTACTAGCTCTTGAATCGCTGGCTACTCGCAACATTCGTTACGAGACAGGTTTAATAAGGTTGTTAAATTTCCATGAAAACATGGATCATTTTTGTTGCGCCTTCATGGTTTGTAAGCATGATTATTCCAAGGAACGTGTAAGGAATTACCACAATGCACAGCATACAGTTTATTGTTGACAGATGTCTGAATTGATGGGTGTCTCAGCTGCGATTGAAAATGGATTAAAACGACTTTCGTGCTGTTATTAATCATTCTCATTTGAAGGGCTGGACTGGCGCACATGTCAAAACAGAACTGGATGAGTTCTCACGGACTCTGCACCAGTATTGAAGATCAATCACTAGGACAAGCACCGAAGACGAAGCGCGCTCCGGCCAACCAGTAAAGGCCATACACAGGAAACCATAGACAAAATCTACGGTATGCAATGCGAGGTCACCGAATAAAAATTCTTGAGATTTCTGAGACTGTGGGCATCTCAACGGAGCGAGTGAATAATAACCTGCAGGGAGAACTGTCTATGAAGAAGCTGTGTGCGAGATGGGTGATGTCTAGCGATGTTTAATCGCAATCCACAAGACTGTTTGGGCCGCTTTCTTGCCGCTGATGAAACCCAAATCCATCAGTACGCGGCAGAGTCAAAACGGCGGTCAAAACAGTGGACAAAGGCTGGTGAAAGTGCACCGATGGAGGAAAAGACCGTTCTGTCAGCTAGTAAAATGATGGCCGCTGTTTTTTGGAATTCCTAAGGACTAATTCTCAAAGATTACTTGGAAAAAGGCAGAACCATAAGTGGACCCCATTATGCCTCAATGTTGGATAATATAGCACATATCAGCGATAACATTGAAGTAAGTTAATGAACTGGGCTTTTAATTGGTTTCTCAACCCTATTTACCAGAATTGCCCCCCCCCCCAAAAAAAAAATTGAAACTTTGGCTTGTTGGGAAGATATTTTCATCAATCAAATGGTTCAAATGGCTCTGAGCACTATGGGACTAACATCTATGGTCATCAGTCTCCTAGAGGTTAGAACTACTTAAACCTAACTAACTTAAGGACATCACACAACACACAGTCATCACGAGGCAGAGAAAATCCCTGACCCCGCGGGGAATCGAACCCGGGAACCCGGGCGTGGGAAGCGAGAACGCTACCGCACGACCACGAGCTGCGGGCTTCATCAATCGATCAACGAATATTTTCAAGAGTCTGTCAGAACTTATTTTTCCGATGGGATGAAAAACTGGTTGATAGCTAGACCAAGTGTATATCTCTCAAAGGAGACTATGTCGAGATGTGAGTTTTTTTACGAGCCAAACATTTTTTCATGCTTTTCTCGTCAGTAATCAGTTTGGTATACGAAGAGAAGCCCATGGCATAGTAATAAATGTGGAAGGCTACATAGCGCGTTTGGGCTTACGAAGAACCCAACACACAACAACGTATTAAATCTCCTCGATGTTCAGACCGCGACAAATCGGAGTTAAAACTCGAGCTTTTCAGAATGACATCACATACGTCGTCAGGAGATGACGGTCTGTTAGGAGCAACGTCTGCCTCCTTCTAAGCGGTGTTGAAGATTTACACTGGTCGCTTGACATCGCTTGGAATCATATATTAGTGTATATATGGGATGGAGTGACCTCACCTGGAGGGTGGGATTCGCGTACATAAATGCGGCAAATTGACAAATGCGCATCGAATTCCGCCTTCCAGGTGACGTTACTCCGGCAACAGAACTTATAATTCTAAGTGACTTCAACCGATCAATAAAAACGTTGAACGCCATTATGAAGGAGGCAAGCTTTGCTCCCTGTGGAGCGTCATCTACTGACGAAGAAGACCATGATCATCTTCGAAATCTATAACTTTAACTCCGATTTGTCGCGGTCAGAACACGAAGAATTGTCCGCCTCGGTAGCTGCGGGGTCAGCATGGGAGACTGCTAACCGAAGGGACTGGCTGTTGTGTAGTCCTTCCGTTCATATCGTTGTAAGCGACAAGAAAAATTGTCTCCAGCATCCATCCATTACCATTACTGAGATGGCTGAATGGGCACGGAAAAAAACACGAAGAAGATTTCATGCAAGGACGCAGCCGAGAAAAACTTCGATGTCAATAAAGAACAATGTTCATGATGGTCCGCAGCTCGTGGTCGTGCGGTAGCGTTCTCGCTTCCCGCGCCCGGGTTCCCGGGTTCGATTCCCGGCGGGGTCAGGGATTTTCTGTGCCTCGTGATGACCGGGTGTTGTGTGATGTCCTTAGGTTAGTTAGGTTTAAGTAGTTCTAAGTTCTAGGGAACTGATGACCGTAGATGTTAAGTCCCATAGTGCTCAGAGCCATTTGAACCATTTTCGTTCATGACGTGATTCACTTCCATTTAAAGTGTCTGCGTGCTGACTATAGAACGGCCATATGTGTTAACATGTCCTAAAATGTTCGGGTAATTAGACATTTCTGTGGTTATTAATAACGTATAAAAAAGCATTTACATAGTGGCAATTTAGGAAAGATGCATTCAGATCAGAGATCTGACGTAATGTCTCGTTTCAAAACACCACCTCGAGAAAGCATTTCGTAGCGGATCGCATAACTATTAGTGTTACGGAAAATATCGGTAGCAGTTGTTCAATCGTGTGCTGGCAACTTGACCAACTGGGCGAATGACCGCGCCAGGATTATTGCTCGTAGTTCTGCGACCGGCTATCTCGATGCCAAGATCCACAAATAGAGTTCTCTGTGTGCTCCAAGACCAGTTCGGAGAGTAGGGACCTTTAATATCGCGATCGGCCAGTTTCGGAGCCGCTGGGGTGTTAACACAATGGAGACACACGGGTGAGTCGTTCTATCGAAGCAAGCATCGACGGCGACGACACCTGTATGTGTGTGTGTGTGGGGGGGGGGGGGGGGGTGGAGGGGTGGGAGTGGGGGCGCATGCGGCGAAGCGACAACTTACGCATGCGCACGGCGACGCCCTAATTTTGAAGCCCAGGGGTGACGGGTAGAACAGCCGTGGACTCGTTACGCTACATTCTCATTCGAGCTCCGGCAATCCGCCTCGTCTCTTAACGACGGCTATTAAAACTTCGGCAGCCGTAAATCTTTTTAGCATAAAGTGATTTCGCAGGTAGTCGTAAAAAAGTAGCGAGCTCTACAGTACGACAGAAAACAGGGCAGGAGATGCTCAGCAGTAGTCAGCCACTGCAAACTAAATACAGATATTAAAGAACAGACACGAACATCCGAGCAACTATCTTCTGCTGGATGTTAGAACTGAACATCAGAGCTGTAAAAACAGCAACTAAATTTTGAAGCGTCCGCATGAAGCACTGCCAAGTCACTTGCCAGCGGAAAAGATCAGTTACTCGTTTCTTTCGTCAGTGGTCGTATAACGCCAGGAGGATGCCGTTACCGCTGATCAGCGCCAACGCAGACGTTCGGCGAGGGACAGCGTACTGCATGTATACACAGTTTCAAAACATGCTTGATACTGTTTGAATTACTAGCATCCACGACACGTGAGTCGCCAGAACCAATGTATTACTCACAAGCTGAACACTACACGTCGTCTAAATCTGTGACTCTGGAATGCCAAACCGATCCTTGAAATACGTAAGTACTTTACAGAGTAGTCCAGCTAAGATGTCACCCCAGATATTTCCTGAACCGCTTACGATTTCGTGATGAAATGCGAAAAAGTTCTCACTTAACGACATATACCCTTCTTTCATAGCCACAATAATTACTGAGATAACACTATCAACTCCAATCTTTCGAATGAAACTGTATTAATTTCTGTTGTTCGTATCACATATCTAAAGGCGACCAATTCAACGACGCTTCACTCACAGTCAGAGTGTCATGCAACTACTGCAGGAGGAGTGGCTGGCATAAGGCACAATAAGTTGCGGTCGGTGGAGCCAACTAGCTGGTTGTAGCGTACCTCATATCGGTCACTCCGCTGGGTTGAAGTAACCCTGACCCTCCTCCACATATGGCATTGTCCCCTGACACACGGATTCATATTCCCGTGAGAGGACTCACCAGTCTGTTCGGCACATTTTAACTGAGTGCGGCCGGTCGGTGTGGCCGAGCGGTTCTAGGCGCTTCAGTCTGGAACCGCGCGACCGCTACGGTCGCAAGTTCGAATCCCTCCTCGGGCATGATGTCCTTAGGTTAGTTAGGTTTAAGTAGTTCTAAGTTCTAGGGGACTGATGACCTCAGATGTTAAGTCCCATAGTGCTCAGAGCCATTTGAACCAACCAACTGAGTGCCTTTTGCATTGTGATGAGAGGGCAGAAGCAAATTTAGGTGGGGTTCTGCTCTCTACAGTAGCTAGAGATGAGATGACTGCGATAAAGGGTTTAAATTTTTGTGTAGTGTTTTCGACTCTGGCATAAGCTTTTAGGATGGAGATTTTAGTGCATTGCAGAGTGGCTCACTCATCCTTTTTATCCCAGTGTTCAGCCAGCCACGACCAAGTATACTATTCATTCCAGTGCTTCTTATTTCGTTATTGAAATTTTTAGACCGAACGAAAAACATTTCCTTATTTGTGTAAGAGTGTGTGGGGGCGTGTGTGTGTATGGGAGGGGGGGGGGAGGGAAGGAGTGTACTCACTTGTTTTTACAGAGTTTTTATAATTTATAATTTTTAATTGTAGTTGGCGTTTCATTATTCGGTGACTTAAATTTTATGCATACTCGTCTCATAAAATTTTAGAACGGGCACTAAAGATGTTGACATGAGCCCAAAACATATCATCATCATCTCATCATCATCATCATAAAATTAATATTCAAATTTTGACACTCATTAACTGACAAAGGTTTTTCAATAAATTTTAGCCTCACTGTCCCTTCCTTAATGAATTCTATATAATTATGGAATATAACAATGATATCGCCACTTGCGACATCACGAATTAAACGAACCTGTGTCGAACTGCGCTACTCATGTTTCGTCCACGTCTATCCTTGTTCACTCTGAGCTTCAGCTCCATCTCTAATGACGTCATCAATGGGACACAAAATGCTAATCTTCATGACCTTTACCTTACATGTAAGCAGAAAACACCTAGTGTACTTATTGATAAGGCCATGGGACACAAATGCACAAAAGCAAAGATAACGAGGTTTAATATCCTAGCTTTCCACAATGGACAAAATTTATTGCAGTGGTCTCTAATTAAGTTAACACATATTTCACAGGTGGTATTTCGTTACACCCATTTCGTTAAAACACAACTTATATGTAGACAATGAGAGAGGGCGAATATGAGAACAGAAACTTCAACAAGCGCCATTTTCCTTCTGGCGACCGCGTGTACGTAATTCCAGTAACAGAACGCGGAGCTTCGCTCTGCACAATTCAACTCCACAAGAGAGAGAGGAGAAAAAAAAAAAAAGAAAAGTAAAAAGGAGGGGGAGCGTGAGGGAATGGTGGAAAGAAGAGAGAAGAACAGTGGATGTAGCGGGGCCGGCAGACTGGGAGGAAAAGTTCTGCTCAGAGCGCAGCAACTGCTCGGCAAACAAAACGCGTGGTGGGGCAGTAATCCACGGGCTGTCGAGAGCGGCTGCGCCAGCCCAGCGTTCCATCCACTTTGCCACTGGTACCAGCGACAGTGGAACCAATAGCAATGCACACGCCCTGCTGCTAATTATTTATAATGGGTGAGGAGGTGCACGTTTACCTGGTCGCAACTCCTGCTGTTCTCTTCAGTCGAATACCTTTCTACGACATGTGTGGGTTTTATTGCGTCACTGCAGCAATAGGCAGAGCATAACTACCGTTTTTCTTCTGATAGCCTTATGAGCGAAACTGCAAAGCCATGGGCTGCTAGTGGTGGTGTCTATCTTCATTTGGCCGGCCCAACTGCCGAATTAGGGGGTTTGTGAATCTTCTGTTATACTGGTACAGTTATTTGGTATTCCTCTCGAAGCCGTTGAGAACTTGTAATTCGCATGCGGCCTCGTCGAGGTACCCTGTTCGACAATTCCACGGAATGTGAACACTTTGCGTAATGCATAGTTTTGCAGGGTTTGGATATTCTTCGGTATTGCTTCGCCCCACTGCCCACACACCGCTGCAGCAGTGCATTAATGGACTAATACAGAGACGGAAGATGGTGAAGCCGCATTGGATGGAAAGAGAGTATAAAGCTTTCCGTGTCGCTGATCTGTCTTCCTACGACCTTCCGAGATGTAGCGTTGCAGGGGTAATTTGCTGTCGAGAACAACCCCCAGGTATTTAACCGTCACCGCCCATTGTATTGTCTCCCCAAAGAGCTGAACGGTTATAGGGTCTGGCTTCGGTCCCCACGTACAGCTTGGCCAATACGTCATTTAGTTATCCATCGTTCAAGCTGCAAGCAAGCATCTTGTCGCAGGTGATAAGAGCCACCATCCATTGGCCACAGAAATGCGTAGATCGTCCACAGAATCCGTGGTATCGCTCGCAGTTCAGCCGCGTATACGAAGTAGAGCACAGGCCCAAGGACATTTTGGCACTCCTGCTAGTATTCTTCTGACCGTGGAAGTTGCCTCGCCCACTTTTACCACGAACGTTTGCCTCTGCAGGACCAAAAAAATCCAAGCAAATATACATAGTTTGTACAGCAAGCCTGGATGCCATATGCTAGATGCAAGGTGGGCCCAGTAATGTCATCACGCACCTAATATAATGTAATGCCTCCTTTAATAGTCGAAACATTCTGATTATGAAACGTGTGACGATGGCATCTTGGAGGCTAGCAGCTGCAGTGTATTTTGATTTGTGAATGATTACAGACATTTACAGACGAATGGAAAAACTGGTAGAAGCCGACCTCTGGGAAGATCAGTTTGGATTCCGTAGAAATATTGGAACACGTGAGGCAATACTGACCTTACGACTTACCTTAGAAGAAAGGTTAAGGAACCTACGTTTCTAGCATTTGCAGACTTAGAGAAAGCTGTTGACAATGTTGACTGGAATACTCCCTTTCAAATTCTGAAGGTGGCAGGGGTAAAATACAGAGAGCGAAACGCTATTTACAATTGGTACAGAAACCAGATGGCAGTTATAAGAGTCGAGGGGTATGAAAGGGAAGCAGTGGTTGGGAAGGGAGTGAGACAGGGTTGTAGCCTCTCCCCGATGTTATTCAATCTGTATATTGAGCAAGCAGTAAATGAAACAAAAGAAAAATTCGGAGTAGGTATTAAAATCCATGGAGAAGAAATAAAAACTTTGAGGTTCGCCGATGACATTGTAATTCTGTCAGAGACAGCAAAGGACTTGGAAGAGCAGTTGAACGGAATGGACAGTGTCATGAAAGGAGGGTATAAGATGAACATCAACAAAAGCAAAACGAGGATAACGGAATGTAGTCAAATTAAATCGGTTGATGCTGAGGGGATTATATTAGGAAATGAGACACTTTACGTAGTAAAGGAGTTTTGCTATTTAGGGAGTAAAATAACTGATGATGGTCGAAGTAGAGAGGATATAAAATGTAGACTGGCAATGGCAAGGAAATCGTTTCCGAAGAAGAGAAATTTGTTAACATCGAGTATAGATTTAAGTGTCAGGAAGTCGTTTCTGAAAGTATTTGTATGGAGCGTAGCCATGTATGGAAGTGAAACATGGACGATAACTAGTTTGGACAAGAAGAGAATAGAAGCTTTCGAAATGTAGTGCTACAGAAGAACGCTGAAGATTAGATGGGAAGATCACATAACTAATGATGAAGTATTGAATAGAATTGGGGAGAAGAGAAGTTTGTGGCACAACTTGACAAAAAGAAGGGACTGGTTGGTGGGACATGTTCTGAGGCATCAAGGGATCACAAATTTAGCATTGGAGGGCAGCGTGGAGGGTAAAAATCGTAGAGGGAGACCAAGAGATGAATACACTAAGCAGATTCAGAAGGACGTAGGTTGCAATAAGTACTGGGAGATGAAGAAGCTTGCACAGGATAGGGTAGCATGGAGAGCTGCATCAAACCAGTCTCAGGACTGAAGACCACAACAACAACACCACACAGACATTCTCAGGCTACACGGTATTCATATCGACAATTCACACAACATACATGATCGATTTCGTAATACACATTCCACCATCAGATGTATCTCGGAAAACCTGTCACATTTACGTCAGTTCACTGAAAACCGTTCACGTAACGATGGCCGATAACCACAAATATCCTGCCATACCACTTGAGCCTATAGATAAAATGAGGTCCGATTATATGAAAACATTTTGACGTGAAAACGTATTTTCACACGTCGGCAGAAGTTTTTCGTGTGATAAAATACTGTCAGATATGAATCGCTAATAACTGCGAGACTAATAATGTGTAAACAATGGTTGAGCCCACATCCAATAGGTCATGTCTGCATGTGTCTGTCACGTATTATTTGACTGACCCAAATTGCGCACACAGACTTTTTTTGTGTCCTGTGTTACAACATATACGAAACTCGAACTAACCTTCGAGCGTACCAACCAATACGAAGGTTCAGTGACAGGCGAACGTAACACAAGTAGTGGGAAAAAACTGCATAGCCTGATGTGATTTCACCTACGTGGTGAAGTGATATGTTAGGATACTAGGACACCTGTGTATTATCTATAACGCATAACACTAAGTCAATCTTTTCGTCAAGACTTCTTTTCGGTAAAATAATCAAATAATGCCATCACAATGCACCCTGTTAACAATTTCACTTCACATCTGCAATGCAGATAATTCAATAATTCCTCCCTACGAAGCAAAAATCCCGCTGAACAATTATATAGCGCCATAATGGAATTAGTAGAATAACAGCTCACACTCGAATGATGACAACTGACAACTAAAGCGCTGACGAACGAAAGTTTCTCTGACCACATGCCGTGTGCTCCTTGTGTGTTGCAGGCTGTATGATTGACACAGCGTACTGTAAGCAGCAGAATGGTCCGGTATTGCCGGCCGTTGTGACCGAGCGGTTGTAAGCGCTTCAGTCTGGAACCGCGCGTCCGCTACGGTCGCGGGTTCGAATCCTGTCTCGGGCATGGATGTGTGTGATGTCCTTAGGTTAGTTAGGTTTAAGTAGTTCTACGTTTTAGGGGACTGATGACCTCAGATGTTATGTCCCATAGTGCTCAGAGCCATTTGAACCATTTTTGGTCCAGTATTCATGTCGGGAACAAGCCGGGTGTCTGAGTACTGCCAACGGAAACGTGGATAGGCAGCATAGCTAGACCAAAACAAGTATCCTCAAAGACACCAACCATATCACACAACATTTCGAGTCCTTTTTGGGTGTTTATGTGATCATACGTCCTTTCAGACTAACGAACGTGCAGGAGGTGGCGGACTGTACGAATATCACAGTTGGAGGACCGAGTTCTACAGGATAAAAAAATGAACACTAGTCTAAGCTCCAGGCAAGTGGCCGACCTACATCGTGGAAGCCGAAGTACGATTATGTGTATCCTGCATGACAAGGCAGCACATGTTGGCCAATTTGAACATCTGTTGTGAGGTGGATGCGCTGCAGCTCTGTACTGTGTTTCGGAACGATTTCTTGTTGTTGCGCGCACGTCGTCCATTTCTGGACACATGTTCACAGGACCTCTTTCTCCTCCAATTCTAGTCAGGAATCCGTCCCTGCAGTTTGTCGGCTTTATTAATGTTCATTGAGTACACATTTATTCTTTTTTATGTTTTATTTTATTTTATTTTGAAAAAGTCTACCGAAAAGACAAGCAACGATAGAGGCCTCTCACCGCCCCCTCCCTCTCGGTACCTTAGGCTGCCTTCTGCATGGGGTTCAAAAATGGTTCAAATGGCTCTGAACACTATGGGACTTAACATCTGATGTCATCAGTCCCCTAGAACTTCGAACTACTTAAACCTAATTAACCTAAGGACATCACACACATCCATGTCCCAGGCAGAATTCGAACCTGCGTCCGTAGCGGTTGCGCGGTTCCAGAATGAAGCGCCTAGAACCGCTAGGCCACACCGGCCGGCTCTGGATGGGGACCATTTACTTCTGGTGTTCCATAAGGTTCAATATTGGGACTGCTCCTCTTACTTCTATAAGTGAATGACATTCCACGCTACATTGATAAAGGAGACATGGTCTCTTCGTTGATGATGAATAACTGAAGCCCCACAGGTAAACAATAACAGCAGGAAAAATGAATAAAATTTTTAAAAAAGTTGTTTATTGCTTCACTGTAAATGCCCTATTCAGTTCTCTACAATACAGGATAATCACCATCAATAACAACAGAGTACAGTGCAAACGAAATATGTGAAACATAATTTTCAAAATTAATGGTTGTCTATGTTGCTCAAAACGTGAATTGGAAATCACATATTACACGTATTTTCCAAACGCCTGAGTTCAGCAGTATTCGCTCTATGTATAATTGGTGATTTTGCTGACGAAAGCATCAGACAGCTAGCTAATTTTACATATTTAGAGTCAATGATTCGCATAAAATAATATTCTGAGGCAGTTCGACAGATAAACACAAACAATGCAATTAGAGAGATGGCGCAGTGGTTTGCATACTGGGCTCGCATCCGGGAGAACGACAGTTCAAATCAGTGCCCGACCATTCAAATTTAGGTTTTCCATGATATTCCCTAAATCGCTCAAGGGAAATGCCTGGATGGTTTCTTTCAAAGGGCTCGGCCGATTTCCTTTCCCGTCCTTGAAACATTCCGAGCTTGTAATCAGGCTCTAATGACATCGATGTCTACGTGACGTTAAACCATAATCTTCCGTACATGAAATGAACTGACCAGAAATGGGGTGTGAGGTTAATATCTTGTAACCGTTCTCCAGTTTCAAGCAGAGAACTATTTAAAAAACTTGCTTTATTGACAGCAACTTTTTTAATTCTTTTATGACGTTTGATGCGAAGAACTAAACACGGATTGAAAATAATTGTAACATATGTAAAAGTAGGAACAAATAGGTATCCAATATCCTCAATATTATGTTACCACAGAAAGAAGCAAGACATGCAGCCATAAAAGTATCTGATCATCTCCGCCATCATTTGATGGTTTTGGCAGATAACCAAAACAATTTTAAAAACAAAAAGTAATCTTTTCTACTTGATATCTATAACTGCTCCGTAAAATAATTTCTTAATAAGTAATATCTGTTCGCTGCTAGGTTACATTTCGAACTCCAGGCATATTTTTTGATTTAACACACATTGATCACAAAATATTGCTCCATAAGTTGGACCATTACAGAATGCGGGGAGTAGCTCACAATTGGTTCACCTCTTACTTGAACGACAGACAGCAACACGTCATTATTCACTGAAAATAGTTGTGATGTGGGGTCTGAGTGGATGGCCACTCCTGTTCCTTATTTATATAAATGATATGGCCTCTAATATTACGGGGAATTCTAAAATATTTCTGTTAGCTGATGACACTAGCTTGGTAATAAAGGATGCCGTTGCAACACTGGCTCTGTTTCAAAAAGTGCAGGTTATGACCTCAGTTCATGGCTTGCATAAAATAAACTAACGCTAAATTACAGTAAGACTCAGTTTTTACAGTTTCTAATACGCAATTCAACAAAATTCGTCGTTTTAATTTCACAGAATGGGCTTATGATTAGTGAAACTGAACAGTTCAAATTTCTAGGTCTGCAGATAGATAGTAAACTGTCGTGGAAAGCCCACGTTCAGAAACTTGTTCAAAGACTTAATGCTGCCATTTTTACTATTCGAACGGTATCTGAAGTGAGTGATCATTCGACACGAAAATTAGTCTACTTTGCTTATTTTCATTCGCTTATGTCGTATGGTATTACATTTTGGGGTAACTCTTCCCATTCTAAAAGGATATTTTTGGCTCAGAAACAGGCGGTTCGGGCAATAAGTGGCGTTAAGTACACGAACCTCTTGTCGACCCCTGTTCACGAGTCTGGGTATTTTGACACTGGTCATTCAATGTTTCTTGTTAACAATATCTGCTTATTCCCAAGAATAAGCAGCTTTCACTCAGTTAAGACTCGGCAGGAATCCAAACTGCGTTTGGGTCGCAGGTCCTTAACTCTTGTGCAGAAAGGTAGGCAGTATACTGTTCCATCCATTTTCAATAAGCTACCACAAGAATTCAAAAATCTTAGCTGTAATCCACGCGCTCACAAATCGAAATTAAAGAGTTTCCTCGTAGGCCACTACTTCTATTGAGGAGTTCCTTAAAAAGGAAGCTAATTCTTATGTTTTATTGTTAACTGCTTTTACTTAAACTTATGGGTTGACTTATTTTGGGTTCATAAACAATTTATTTTATCTGTTATTGCTTTTATGATGTAATTTCATGTACTGACACGTTCCATGACCTTGGAGATTTGTTCAACAATTTGTTCAACAATTTGTTCCTACGGAACGAGAAGGGTAAATAAATAAAATAAATACTAAATTTTTTTGTCATTAACATTAAAGGAATATCTAATTACATAAATTTGTAAGCCTACTGACACCTCATTGCGAGTTGTCGTCGATACTGTACATGAACACGCAAGTAACTAACGATCTCATGTGCCTCATTACTAAGTAATCTCATGGCATCCTCAGTGTTTGGTGAGCACGATCCCGTACTGTGCAGGACAGAGATAACAATGAGGGATTTCGGAATGTACTGTCCGAAAGCCGAAAGGCAACTGAACCGAAAAGCCAAGACTTGAACAGCTCACATGACGAGAACTCGTGGGTACTTTGATATTATTGATGGGAATAAGTATTGATTCTTCTGTCTTGGGCACTTACAATATCGGTGGTGATATTAAATTTTGTGGTGTCGTAAGAAATATTTAGAGTATCACTGGTGGAATAGCGAACTGTATACGGAAAATAGTAACCTTCTACTACTATATTATTAGTATTTGCAACCATTCTTCCTCAGACACCGTCTACGTGATAAACGTTGAATTGCACTACTAGTTTATTGGAGCTGAGGGACACGTCGACTTTAGGCAAAAACCTAGATAAGTCAATAGTTCAGAGCAGCGTGTCAGAAATAAATGGTTCAAACAAACGTGACTTTTCACTAGCAAACTAGTATGCTTGTAATAATGGCACAACTATTAACATAAAATATGCGTCAATGGTAATGTTTTACCTGTATTTGTACTGTACTGCTTATGGTTGAGGATATTGGAGATGGTATTCATTTCTATTTTTGCATATATTATGATTATTTTCAGTTTGCGTCTAGTTCTTCACACCAAATGTCATAAGAAAATAAATATATTGCGAAGTCGCTATCAGTGTGCCTAGTCTTCTAAACAGTTCCTTGATTAAATAATAAATATTGTAAAAAATTATATAAGTGTCTTGTATTTTTCATTCGTAATTTCTGTTACTCTTTCCTGTGGTCTATATCGACGTCTTACAACCTTAGTGGCGCTTATCGAATTCGTACGTGCTCCGTAAGAGTTCCAAACGATAGAGCAATACTCTAGAATAGGTAGCACTAACTTCTTGTATGCGGTTTCCTTTATTGATTGAACTGCACTTCCCTAATAAATATAAATCTTGCATTCTCCTTCTCTGTTGCTGGGTTTGCGTGTTTTTTGGGTTTGCGTGTTCTTTTCGTATAATATCGCTTCCGGTTCATTCTCTTTGTTATGGTCATTAACTTGCACTTATTCACATTAAAAAGCACCATTTGTAAAATTAAACTGAAAATTTCTCGAAGCCTTTCTACATTTCATTACAAACGTCCAACGCCAATACTTAACAGTATACCTGCACACACCAGCAGCCGTAAACAACGCCATAACATCCAGAAATATGCTCATGAACATCACGAAAAACTATCTGAAGCATGGACCCTCTGTGAAACTTATGGATAAGTACGACAAACCTTTCTGAAAGTCCACTGCACTTCTGCTTAAGAAATTCACCGTGCGCTACGATACGACCTGTACTATTGCTTGCAAGGCGTATATGTACACTCCTGGAAATTGAAATAAGAACATCGTGAATTCATTGTCCCAGGACGGGGAAACTTTATTGACACATTCCTGGGGTCAGATACATCACATGATCACACTGACAGAACCACAGGCATATAGACACAGGCAACAGAGCATGCACAATGTCGGCACTAGTACAGTGTATATCCACCTTTCGCAGCAATGCAGGCTGCTATTCTCCCATGGAGACGATCGTAGAGATGCTGAATGTAGTCCTGTGGAACGGCTTGCCATGCCATTTCCACCTGGCGCCTCAGTTGGACCAGCGTTCGTGCTGGACGTGCAGACCGCGTGAGACGACGCTTCATCCAGTCCCAAACATGCTCAATGGGGGACAGAT
Organism: Schistocerca nitens; assembly: GCF_023898315.1. Lineage (NCBI taxonomy): Eukaryota > Metazoa > Arthropoda > Insecta > Orthoptera > Acrididae > Schistocerca > Schistocerca nitens. The sequence continues at coordinate 368,352,740 of NC_064618.1, forward strand.
CCGGAGATCTTGCTGGCCAGGGTAGTTGACTTACACCTTCTAGAGCACGTTGGGTGGCACGGGATACATGCGGACGTGCATTGTCCTGTTGGAACAGCAAGTTCCCTTGCCGGTCTAGGAATGGTAGAACGATGGGTTCGATGACGGTTTGGATGTACCGTGCACTATTCAGTGTCCCCTCGACGATCACCAGTGGTGTACGGCCAGTGTAGGAGATCGCTCCCCACACCATGATGCCGGGTGTTGGCCCTGTGTGCCTCGGTCGTATGCAGTCCTGATTGTGGCGCTCACCTGCACGGCGCCAAACACGCATACGACCATCATTGGCACCAAGGCAGAAGCGACTCTCATCGCTGAAGACGACACGTCTCCATTCGTCCCTCCATTCACGCCTGTCGCGACACCACTGGAGGCGGGCTGCACGATGTTGGGGCGTGAGCGGAAGACGGCCTAACGGTGTGCGGGACCGTAGCCCAGCTTCATGGAGACGCTTGCGAATGGTCCTCGCCGATACCCCAGGAGCAACAGTGTCCCTAATTTGCTGGGAAGTGGCGGTGCGGTCCCCTACGGCACTGCGTAGGATCCTACGGTCTTGGCGTGCATCCGTGCGTCGCTGCGGTCCGGTCCCAGGTCGACGGGCACGTGCACCTTCCGCCGACCACTGGCGACAACATCGATGTACTGTGGAGACCTCACGCCCCACGTGTTGAGCAATTCGGCGGTACGTCCACCCGGCCTCCCGCAAGCCCACTATACGCCCTCGCTCAAAGTCCGTCAACCGCACATACGGTTCACGTCCACGCTGTCGCGGCATGCTACCAGTGTTAAAGACTGCGATGGAGCTCCGTATGCCACGGCAAACTGGTTGACACTGACGGCGGCGGTGCACAAATGCTGCGCAGCTAGCGCCATTCGACGGCCAACACCGCGGTTCCTGGTGTGTCCTCTGTGCCGTGCGTGTGATCATTGCTTGTACAGCCCTCTCGCAGTGTCCGGAGCAAGTATGGTGGGTCTGACACACCGGTGTCAATGTGTTCTTTTTTCCATTTCCAGGAGTGTATATTTACGTGTAGATGTGAGAGCAACTTCTGCTGTAGCCAGAAATAAAAACTAGTGTGAACATCAGAATGGGCTACTCACGGACTTTGGCGACTGAGACATGCTTCATAATAATGTACCAGCGGCTTTGAAAAGCAACCTCCGAACAAAGTCTCTCACTTGTATGTCGAGCCATGTCCTGCAGTCTCTCACCTGAGGCGAAACACCATCTGTCCAACCACATCTTGATTTCTGGGAGAGGTAAAGCGTCTCTAGTGCCATTAGCGGACCGTAGGCAAGAGTTTCATACGAACCATCGGAAATTTTGTTGACCTAATACAGAGGCATGTGGTCAAGGATTTTTGTGTAATTGGAATCTTACGTCTTTCACGAGTGGAAGTGTCGGGATTAAAGATGCGAAACAAAAGTTCCATTACAGCAAGACGTGAATCACACAAAAAGCAAACTACTTGTTAACATCATGGCTGAAAATAGCATATTTTACGCGACCCCTTTTTGTGAACCATTAATCATTTATCATCAATATGCTTCTTGGAGAAGTGTTCCGAAAATCTTTAGACCGTTGACTTGTCAAGGAACGCGCTACTACTTCAAGCTCAGTTTAAAAAACTCAAAGTTGAACTCCGTAACTCCCTATGTAAAAACGTCACCAAGAACAACCTTTAAGACGATTCATGCGCGTTAGGCAAACGGTCCACTTTGACGAATGAAGTTTCTTCCACAAATAGGAAATAGTTGCGACACCGTTAATACAGGGTGATTCAAAAAGAATACCACAACTTTAGGAATTTAAAACTCTGCAACGACAAAAGGCAGAGCTAAGCACTATCTGTCGGCGAATTAAGGGAGCTATAAAGTTTCATTTAGTTGTACATTTGTTCGCTTGAGGCGCTGTTGACTAGGCGTCCGCGTCAGTTGATGCTAAGATGGCGACCGCTCAACAGAAAGCTTTTTGTGTTATTGAGTACGGCAGAAGTGAATCGACGACAGTTGTTCAGCGTGCATTTCGAACGAGGTATGGTGTTAAACCTCCTGATAGGTGGTGTATTAAACGTTGGTATAAACAGTTTACAGAGAATGGGTGTTTGTGCAAAGGGAAAAGTTCTGGACGGCCGAGAACGAGTGATGAAAATGTTGCACGCATCCAGCAAGCATTTGTTCGCAGCCCAGGAAAATCGACTCGCAGAGCTAGCAGAGAGCTGCAAATTCCACAATCAACTGTATGGAGAGTCCTACGAAAAAAGGTTAGTTATGAAACCTGATCGTCAACTACACGAGGCGATGGATCGGCCGCCAGGCAGCCCGTGACAGAGCACTTCATCACTGGCCTCCAAGAAGCCCTGATCTTACCCCCTACGATTTTTTCTTATGGGGGTATGTTAAGGATATGGTGTTTCGGCCACCTCTCCCAGCCACCATTGATGATTTGAAACGAGAAATAACAGCAGCTATCCAAACTGTTACGCCTGATATGCTACAGAGAGTGTGGAACGAGTTGGAGTATCGGGTTGATATTGCTCGTGTATCTGGAGGGGGCCATATTGAACATCTCTGAACTTGTTTTTGAGTGAAAAAAAAATCTTTTTAAATACTCTTTGTAATGATGTATAACAGAAGGTTATATTATGTTTCTTTCATTAAATACACATTTTTAAAGTTGTGGTATTCTTTTTGAATCACCCTGTATACTGTATTGTACAGTGGTACACATACCGTACTTCCTTCTTGTGTTTCTGGTAAAACAGCAGTGCCGGCCGCGGTGGCCGTGCGGTTCTGGGCGCTCCAGTACGGAGCCGCGCTGCTTCTACGGTCGCAGGTTCGAATCCTGCGTCAGGCATGGGTGTGTGTGATGTCCTTAGGTTAGTTAGGTTTAAGTAGTTCTAAGTTCTAGGGGACTGATGACCACAGCAGTTGAGTCCCATAGCGCTCAGAGCCATTTTAACCATAAAACAGCAGTGGCACTAGTATAACATACACAAACGACGAATAAGTCGCCATGCTTTTGGCCCGTGGTGCATCTCACAACAGACTTGCAGTTGCTGCTCGTGGTTATACTGGTAGTCCGCCGCTGTTAGCTGAGTGGTCAGCGCGACGGACTGTCATACCTAACGGCCCGTGTTCGATTCCCGGCTGGGTCGGAGATTTTCTCCGCTCAGAGACTGGGTGGTGTATTGTCCTTATCATCATTATTTCATCCCCATCGACACGCAAGTCGCCGAAGTGGCGTCAACTCGAAATACTTGCACCAGGCAAACGGTCTACCCGACGGGAGGCCCTAGCCACATGGCATTATACTGGGAAGTATCGAGGTCGACGTCATACAGACAAAGACTGCTAGTCGTTAGATTCTTGTCAGTCCACTATCCCTGAACAGAAGTCGTCCGCGGACTAGCCGTAGTCCAGCTAAAGAAGAATCCATTCTAGAAGCTATACACAAAGAACCCCAGCGAAGTACATACGAGATAGCAAGGTAGCTGCATGTCTCGCAACATAAGGTCGTTGACGTGTACACAATGAAGGGCTGCGCCCTTGACGTTATTTGCTAACGCAACGCTAGCATCCTGAGGATCTGTTTCTGCGGGTGCAGTTTTGTGAATGGTTCCAACTTTATAAAAAAAATTCTGTATGTGCGGCTTCGGCTTCGGGTCCGCGCCGTAGATTTTTCGTGAAAAATGGCTCCGCTCGGCATTTGGCTTTTTTGGCTCTCTGGATTCGTTTCGATGCGAGCTTTCCTCTGACTTGCGTTTTCTATAATTCCGTGTGTATTATTTTACGAGTCATATGAGGACAAATATTTCATTATCTAGTAATTTTCAATTTCATACCGATTTTCATTTACATTTCGGCGAATATTTCTATTACTTCACTTTGATTCCTTGTAGTACCCCGCAAGTTCTTCACAGTGACACACGAATCAGTATCCTAGTTAAACGTGTTTCCGCGCTAGACCAGTTTATAACTTTACACAAAGGTAATTCTTAACAGTTACGCGTATTTGGCTGCACTGGTACGATGACGCCACAGACAAAACAAATACTGCGCTACGAACACCTGCAGACATAATCTTTACCAGTGATCACCAGATTGTCGATCGCGAGCCACTAGTCGCTCGTGAGGTAGATCGTAGTAATACTCATTGGCTAACCTGGTTTACCCCAGTGGGCACAGATCGCCCTCACAACTGCTTGTTCCTCCGGCTCAATTGCCATAGGAAGTTACGAATACTACATTGTCAGTCTCAGACTCTACTGTATACGCCGGAGGTTGTGCACGCTGTGTTTTCCGTGCGTGTATCAGGCATTCGCTAACTTGGATAGTTCCATTTACGCATTGATACTAAGAAGGCGTGTTCAAGCAAAAAGCAAAAAAGTGAATACTGAACGTCTCTCGTTCTCGCTTCCCACGCTCGGGTTCCCGGGTTCGATTCCCGGCGGGGTCAGGGATTTTCTCTGCCTCGTGATGGCTGGGTGATGTGTGATGTCGTTAGGTTAGTTAGGTTTAAGTAGTTCTAAGTTCTAGGGGACTGATGGCCATAGATGTTTAGTCCCATAGTGCTCAGAGCCATTTTTGAACGTCTCTTCAAAAACATTACTCAGTGAATGAAAAGGATTTCGCAATGGATTCTGCCCTAAGGGAAGAAAAGGTAAGGCAGCTAAAATCCAACCTCAGCGCTCAACAGTCAGCTTCTTTGAAACCATTACAGGAGAATAAAGTAGCAACTGAGGCATTAGTCCGAATTTCAAAAACTGCACAGATTAAGAAAACGCACGAAGACGCAAAATTAATTAAAATTGCTCTTTTAGAAGCTGCAGATTCATAATTTTATAGTTTCGAAAATAAAACTTAAGGAATGTCAGCTATTAAATCATTACAGCTTTCTGCAAATACAGTAACGAGGAAGGTCCAGATTATGCGTTCTGAAGTTACTTCACAAGTTAAAACTGACTTTGATCGCTGCCGCTATTTTTCCTCACAACTTGAGGAATCGACTGATACAGCTCAGCTGGCCCTTTTTGCAAGAATAATTTTCGACGAGTTCAAAATAAGGGAGGAGTCGTATACCAAAAACACGACGCACTATATGACAGGGCATAACTTTTAGTAGGTAAAAATCTTATCAACTCTGAAAACATTCCTGTAAAGAAGGTGATGGGCTTAGCAACTGATAGAGCTCCTACGATGGGGGGCGAGATGTTTAATATTTCCACATTGGTAATTTTTGTAATTATTTCTGTCCTATGACAGGCAATTTTATGATACTGCAGTCCATGTCCGAAGGATCATTTCATCGTAATTTTGAACAACAGACGCACTGCGATATCGTATTTATCCGCGGACAGGGGACAAGCGATTTTCAATTAAAATTTTTCCCCTGTATGGGGAAATAATGAATGTACGAGTGTAGGTTGTAGACACATGGTTGACAACATATAGATGGCCATGAGTCATGCTCGGGTAGTCAAATGGTCTGCCGGCACTGTAGCTCAGCGCGTTCGGTCACAGGGTTAGCTGCCCTCTGCGTCAAAAAACCTCAGTTAATAGATCAATGATGAACTTGAACAAGCGCCAGGGACGTCCGTCCCGAACAAAGAATAACGAACAAAATGAGACAAAAAAAAATGGTAAGGTGATTGCTTGCGATAAGTAGGAAATCCGGGTTCGAGCCCCGGTCCGTCTTTTCATTATCATTCCATTATGCAGCTGATGGTCATCCATTTTCGCAACTGTGAATACATTTCGTGTGATTTATTTTTAACTGATTATCGCTATCCATGATATTTCTGACAATCCTGGTCACTAACCTACGTTCAGTATTTAACAAGTTAAGTTGTAAGATATGTACTGTTTAAGAAACAGTGTATACTACATTTAATTGGGCAGATAAAAATTACGAGGGCTATCCACAAAGTACATTACGTTTTGGAATTAAAAATAAATAAAGTATTGGAAATTTTTGTTATTATATACAGATGAAAGCCACATTTAAATACTACTTTTCTACATAGTTGCCATTTAAATTAAGGCACTTATCGCAGCGATGGACGAGCTTGGAAATTCCTTCGTCGTAAAATTCGGCCGCCTGCGCTTTCAACCACGTGGTTACCTCTTCTTGAAGCTGTGCGTCGTCATCAAAACGCTGATTAGCCAACCACTTCTTCATTGCTGGGAATAAGTTGAAGTCGCTCAGTGCCAGGTCGGGACTGGAGGGCGGATGAGGAAACAACTCCCACTTAAAGATTCGAGAACTTCACGAGTGGCATTTGCCGTGTGGGCCCGGGCGTTGTCGTGAATCAGCAAGATCTTTGAGCCCAACTTTCCCCTGCGCTTGTTTTGTATTGCTCTTCTGAAGTTGTGCAGAGTTTGGCAGTACCTTTGAGAGTTTATTGTAGTGCCTCTTTCCAGGAAATCCACAAAAATCACACCTTTTCTGTCCCAAAAGACAGTCGCCATCACCTTCCTTGCCGACATTGTCTGCATGCATTTCTTGGGTTTTTGGGGGGAATTTGTGTGCCCCCACTGCATTGACTGCAATTTTGTCTCGCAGTTCACATGCTTAACCCATGTTTCGTCACCAGTAACGACGCGATCGAGTAATGAGTCGCCATCTTTCTCGTAAGCGTCCAAAAACGTTAACGCTGCAGCCATTCGCTGATTTTTGTGAATCTCTGTCAAGATTTTTGGTATCCATCTTGCACAAATCTTGTGCTAACCAAGCTTTTCGGTAGTGATTTCGTGTAACAAACTTCGTGAAATTTGTGGAAAACTCATAGAGAGTTCCGTTATTGTGAAATTACGGTTTTCACGGACCGCGGCATCGACTTTTTCGACAAGTTCGGCAGTCACTATGCTGGGTCTTCCACTTCGCTCTTCGTCGTGAACGTTAGTTCGGCCATTTTTAAATTTTATGACCCATTGACGCACTCCACCTTCAGTGATTATGTTGTCCCCATACACTTCACAAAGCTGCCGATAGATTTCTATCGGTGTACAGTTTTTTGCAGTCAGAAACCTTATTACAGCACGCACTTCACACTTCGCGGCATTTTCAGTTAACGCTGACATTTCAAACTGTCACAGTAACTCAACGGAGTAAAGCACGAACCTCTCATGACACCAAGATGGCCGCGCTAGCCCCGTCCCTAACGGACACAAACGAAAACGTAATGACTTTGTGGATAGCCCTCGTAGGAAAGTAAAATCACCATGACTCGGAATCGAATTCGAAAGTTCTTACACAAAACAGTTTTTATTTATTTATTTTTTGCTCTAACCGACCAGTGTAGCTACACAGTTCAGAGTGAAGATGCATGTAATACACGTAAGTGCAATAAAATATTTCATGGGTGTTGTGTGATGTCCTTAGGTTAGTTAGGTTTAAGTAGTTCTAAGTTCTAGGGGACTGATGACCATAGATGTTAAGTCCCATAGTGCTCAGAGCCATTTGAACCCAAATATTTCAACGACTAAGTATAGACCGTGCATGTAATGAAAAGGAATTTGTAAGCCACAGAAACTCTTAAGACTCTTATATTACAGCACAAAAATGTGAAAACATATATGAGCAACCTTCGCTGCCGCCTGATGACGGGCCTATCTCCGAAACTATTTGCGGAAGAACAAATTATTCATTCAAAAACAGTGTGGCTGGTTGCAGGTTTGTAGATAACTGGTAACATTAATATGTACTTGAATACTAGCGTTCGTGTCACCCATTGTCGTAAAACACGCAAAATTGCTTTTGTTTCTGTTCCTGTGTCTAGCTCTCAAAGATAACATGCATGTCGCATCTAAACAAGTCCGTAGTCGAGTTGCAGATCTCGCTAGATATGTACTGTAAAGTGTGTCGGTGCGCTATTAAATCAATACAGGAACACGTGGTTTGTTACAGATGCGTGGTGCACGGCGGTACCTCTACTGTCATCAGGCTGCAGACCCGACCTAATTTAAGGAGCGCGAGCTTGTCCTGGAAGGGAACACAAAAGGCGCGCACTGCCAGTGTTCTGGAGCGGCTGAGTACGAGGCGCCGCGGCGCGCCGGTAGGAGCGCGGCGTGTCCACACAAAGAAGCCACTTGTCGGGAACTGGGTCGAGGGGGCCCTTCGGAAACACAGCGATCGGCGGGCCCTACCGCACGTACTGGCTCAGCCTGCGGCCTCAACGTCAAAACCCGTGTCTCTGTCTCCACACAGTAACCAGCGAGCACAAATATGCAACCTGTATGAAAAGACCGTGTCAAGAGAGCAAACTGATATCATCACTAAATCATAACTGTGTGGAGACAGGAATAGTTTGTTGCTGATGTGGTCTTCAGTCTGAAGACTGGCTTCATGCAGCTCTCTCTAGTCTATCTCGTGCAACTCTCATCCACCCTGCATACGGATTTCACCCCACATCCAATTGAAACTGCTTACTGTATTCAAGCCTTGGTTTCTTCCTACCATTTCTACTTCCCATATTTCCCTCTATCGCCGGCCGGAGTGGCCGAGCGGTTCTAGGTGCTACAGTCTGGAACCGCGCGACCGCTACGGTCGCAGGTTCAAATCCTGCCTCGGGCATGGATGTGTGTGATGTCATTAGGTTAGTTAGGTTTAAGTAGTTCTAAGTTCTAGGCGACTGATGACCTCAGAAGTTAAGTCCCATAGTACTCAGAGCCATTTCCCTCTATCAACCAATTAAACATTCATGATGACTGATTCCAATGATTCATCGCCGATCACGTAGTCAAGCGACATCGTATCTCTTCAGATCTACGCCCATTATGTCATATCTTTGTATCTAAAAGGATATCTCCTGACTTGAGCCAGTGACTCACCATCGCCCAGTCCAAACCGCTACAGATAGAAAATTGAAATTTGGAGCGGCTGTACATCTTATGCTGTGGGCATCGATTAAGAATGGATTTTTCGAAATTGTATTCCTAAGGGAGTGAAACAGTGGATGAAAGGTTTTTTGAAAATATGTGGCTATAAGGCAATTTTGCAGCTAGCACTACGAAAATTGGTATTTGGTATCTCGGCCAGAAATAAAAAAAATCGTGTTTCGCAATTTTTGGAAATTCAGCCCATAAAGGGTAAATAGTGGAAGTTTTTACGGAAATATTTGGAAAGTATTTTTTAGGGTAAATATATGAAAATTTGTACTTGGCTTCTCGGTTAGAAATAAGTGTTTTTATAAATTTCAACCTTAAGGGAGTGAAATATGGAAAGAAAATTTTTACGAAATTTTATATTTCGTTACAGTAAAACGTTTTCAAAGGTAACACTGAAAACTGATATTTAACTTTTCGGTTAGAAATAATGAACTATGAGTTAGGGATGAAAGTTTCTATGGAAATAACACCACAGAAACGCAAAAGGCAGGAGCAACGAAAACCTCCGACTGCAGTTACTAGAATCGCTTTTTGGTCAGAAGTACATTTGGAAAAGATCATGCAATCTATGACCTAAATTAGCGTGTAAGTTTAGAAGTTTCGACATGTTTATGAAGGTCAAAAACGTCACCGAAATGCTCATCAAACTCCAGTGCTAAACGCTACAAGAGAGGTTTTGCCCATCACAATGTGATTAACCAAGAGCATACGGTCCTAGAAGAGTCAACCAATATTATTCCTTCCTCCTACATAAATCTCGACCAAAGATGATGACAGTAATGGGGGAAAGAGGGAGGGAGGGGCAGAGAGAGAGAGAGAGAGAGATAGAGAGAGAGAGAGAGAGGGTTCAAACAAAAGCGTACCGAGCGTACCAATGGCCATTCTTCCCACACACCATAAACGAGTGGATTAGTAACTCTTATCAACGACTTTTTCCATATACATGTATCGAAATTCTTCTACAGAACAGAAGTTGTCAAGGAGAAATGTTTTCAGTTTGTTATAAAATTTAAGATTGCTGTTTGTCAAACATGCAACAACACTGGGTAACGTATCAAGAATTTTGGTCGCAGCACTTTGCACCCTTTTTGCGTGCTACAAGCAACTTTAATGTGTAATAAATATGTAATTTTCTCTTCTCGTATTGTAAATATGAACATCACAGTTACTTTTTAACTGTAGTGGGGTACTTACAATAAAAGTCATGGGGAAATAAATATACTGTGAAGCAGTGGTAAAAATTTATAGCTCCTGAAACAGATGTAAACAAGACGACCATGAGTGAGCACAACATACACTCCTGGAAATGGAAAAAAGAACACATTGACACCGGTGTGTCAGACCCACCATACTTGCTCCGGACACTGCGAGAGGGCTGTACAAGCAATGATCACACGCACGGCACAGCGGACACACCAGGAACCGCGGTGTTGGCCGTCGAATGGCGCTAGCTGCGCAGCATTTGTGCACCGCCGCCGTCAGTGTCAGCCAGTTTGCCGTGGCATACGGAGCTCCATCGCAGTCTTTAACACTGGTAGCATGCCGCGACAGCGTGGACGTGAACCGTATGTGCAGTTGACGGACTTTGAGCGAGGGCGTATAGTGGGCATGCGGGAGGCCGGATGGACGTACCACCGAATTGCTCAACACGTGGGGCGTGAGGTCTCCACAGTACATCGATGTTGTCGCCAGTGGTCGGCGGAAGGTGCACGTGCCCGTCGACCTGGGACCGGACCGCAGCGACGCACGGATGCACGCCAAGACCGTAGGATCCTACGCAGTGCCGTAGGGGACCGCACCGCCACTTCCCAGCAAATTAGGGACACTGTTGCTCCTGGGGTATCGGCGAGGACCATTCGCAACCGTCTCCATGAAGCTGGGCTACGGTCCCGCACACCGTTAGGCCGTCTTCCGCTCACGCCCCAACATCGTGCAGCCCGCCTCCAGTGATGTCGCGACAGGCGTGAATGGAGGGACGAATGGAGACGTGTCGTCTTCAGCGATGAGAGTCGCTTCTGCCTTGGTGCCAATGATGGTCGTATGCGTGTTTGGCGCCGTGCAGGTGAGCGCCACAATCAGGACTGCATACGACCGAGGCACACAGGGCCAACACCCGGCATCATGGTGTGGGGAGCGATCTCCTACACTGGCCGTACACCACTGGTGATCGTCGAGGGGACACTGAATAGTGCACGGTACATCCAAACCGTCATCGAACCCATCGTTCTACCATTCCTAGACCGGCAAGGGAACTTGCTGTTCCAACAGGACAATGCACGTCCGCATGTATCCCGTGCCACCCAACGTGCTCTAGAAGGTGTAAGTCAACTACCCTGGCCAGCAAGATCTCCGGATCCGTCCCCCATTGAGCATGTTTGGGACTGGATGAAGCGTCGTCTCACGCGGTCTGCACGTCCAGCACGAACGCTGGTCCAACTGAGGCGCCAGGTCGAAATGGCATGGCAAGCCGTTCCACAGGACTACATCCAGCATCTCTACGATCGTCTCCATGGGAGAATAGCAGCCTGCATTGCTGCGAAAGGTGGATATACACTGTACTAGTGCCGACATTGTGCATGCTCTGTTGCCTGTGTCTATGTGCCTGTGGTTCTGTCAGTGTGATCATGTGATGTATCTGACCCCAGGAATGTGTCAATAAAGTTTCCCCTTCCTGGGTCAATGAATTCACGGTGTTCTTATTTCAATTTCCAGGAGTGTATTACTCCTACAGCACATTTTTCAGTAATGTATACCTTTTCCCTTAAAGATGGGTTACCCCAGAAAATTATACCACATGGCATTATGGAACGAAAGTATGTAACTTTCTGATTCGGTTCTCCCCAAGATTTGCAACGATTATAAGTGCAAATATGGCTGTATTGGGTTGTTATAGCAGGTTACAAATGTTTTCTGCAAAATAATATATACTGCAAGTGATTTCTCTACGGTCACAAGAATCTCCATTGTTACATTGGTTAAATTATTTAGTACAACTACTTGCATTCTTTTTGCTAGCTATGACATTATCCATTGGTTGGTTATACCATCAATTCTGTAATACCTCAGTTAGATAAACTGTGATTCACAAAGTCAAGTATCCCGCGTCCGGTCATCTTGATTTCGGTTTTCCGTGATTTACCTAAATTTCTCCAGGCAAATGCCGGGATGGTTCCTTTGAAAGGGCACGGCAGACTTCCTTCCCCGTCCTTCCGTAATCCGATGACCTCGCTGTCTGGTCTACTCCCCCCAAAAAAACAACTCAACAACAACAACAAAGTCAAGTGCCTTACGTAAGTTACAGGAAATACCAACCAGTGCTATTAGTTATTTAAAGTGTGTAAAACTTGGTGTTTGAATGTGTTAATGTCCTTCTCTGGAAAACTGTTTTGAGTTAATGATGTATTAAATATTTCTGAAAAGACAGCACTTATTACACGGGAAAAAGAATTTAGTACTCAGCTAGAAACACCATCCGATCTAGGGGAGTTTTTATTTTTTGAGAGGCTACAGAATTTTCATAATTTCAGACAGGAAAAGGAGTGGAACACCCATATTGTTGAATTTTATATGAGTTGATTTTCCAAAATTTTGCTTTGATTTCCTTTTGGAACTGTTCATACCTACATTTTTTACTACCTTTCAGAAATGATTATTAAACAGAAATGCTACCTGTGACAGATCATTTGCAACCCTTCCATTTAAATCAATTTTATCCTGTACTGTGACCTTTAGTCCTGTCTCTCATTTCAGTATATTCCAAAAAGACTTTAGTCTGTTGTCTCAGTTCTGACATAAGGTGTTTGTGTATATGCCTGTTCCTTGACTTTCTAATAAATGTTATTAGTACTTTGAGCAGAGTTGTAGTATTCAACTAATGCAGGATCTTTACTTGGTCTTGACAACAGCTACGTTTTCTTTTGCCTTATACAAGATACTTTAGTCCCTCTAGTAATGCATGGTTGTTAAATAGCAGTTTAATGTCTTTTCTGAACAGCTTATGAGGAACGCTGTTTAAAAATAATTATATGAATTTATCATGGTGTAGGTTAAATCTTATATCAGCATTTTGTTCACTATAGATTTCATTCCAAATCACCTTACATGCATTATTCTTAAACATTTTCCCCAGAGTGATTAATTATTCTGATTTCCACTAAAGGGAAATTGAGTAGAATAGCAAAGTCAATTCTGGCCGAGACAACTATCTTTTCACATTCAGTGTCAGATTACACATCTGGGCCCCTTATATTCAAGGCCACCACCGCTCCCATCCCTCTGGGAATTGATCACAGCCACCCAGGGGAACCCCCACCCTCTCCATTCCTCTCTGAACCAATGAGAGTGAAGCACTCCATTCCCATGTTCATGCCCCATAATTGTGGTCTTGGCTTGGTGAAGTTCACTCTGGAGCCTACAACCTTTCCCTATCCTGCCCAGATCCAGAGTGGACTCCATTTGCTCAAGTGCCCCACTTATAAAAGATGAAGTGGGGTGCTTCAATCTCATTTGCCAGGTTCAATGGGAGGGGAGGGGGAGATAGGAAGGAGGGAAGGGGGTGGTGGGTCCCCTGGGTGACCTTGATCAGTTCCTAGTGCTTTGCTGGACTGGCGGGCCGGGGGGGGGGGGGGAGGGGGGGCACTGAATATAAGGAGCCCAAATGTGCAACCTGACACCTATAGTGGAAAGATCGTTATGTCGGACCAGAGAAGACAGTCAGTGCCTCCATGAAAAATGTTTACAGTTGCCTATGAAAGCATGATTGTACCTAGACGTGCACCCCTTTGTTCAAAGCAATTCGACAGCCACGAATGTCCTTCTTCAGAGTCGAAAAGTATGGAAATCGCAGGGGGAGAGATCGGCACTGTTTGAGTAAGGGCTTGCCAGTGAAACATCTACAGCGTAGTCGAAACAACCTTGCCAACATGTGGGCCCTCCAGCTTTATTGTCCATCAGTCATTTTATTGCTCCTTATATATACAGCTGCAATTAAAAGTGGTCTTTTTTTCAGTGTTAATTCACAAGCACAAACACATCTTTTATTATGTCTCCAAATCTAGTTGTTCTATGTTTTTAAATTACGTTCTGTCTTAATATATATAATAATTCCTTCTCCTCCCGTATTAGTTCTACATCAGTAACAATCTAGTGTATAATCTCTTATATTTAACTTCCCTACCCATGCGGTTATGTGGTATTCAGATAGCCACAGGAGTTATATTTTTTTCCGAACGCTCTAAATTTTCCATACACACAAGAAACTCTTCTATTTCATATAATGAAAAATTCTCGTGTTTCATATTTGGATTCCTGTATTTCGAAAGTAATGTATATGCCGTTGTCGTCTTAAAATATAAAGCCATTATCACAGGTTAAAGCTACGTTTATTTTCTCTGTCTTTCCTTTGGGATATTTGTAAACACCATTATCTTTACGTTTTACTCGTACTTCACGCAGTAATCTCATTGTGCCCTTGTTTAGTTCTATGAGTAAAATTAAAGAATATCGCTCAAATTAGCCACACCAAGTTGAAACAGTCATACAACTCATTTCACTATAGTTGGGCGATCTTTTTAAGGGGGGGGGGGGCATTTTGGCGTGGAGAGACAGATAGAAGAGGCACCTCTCTAGACAGTGACACAGCAAGTGTCTTCTGGAAGCCCTTTACAGGTGCAGGACGCGACCCAAGGCTTGCTGTTGCGTTTTATGTCAATGGGATTGCACAGACAGATGAATCTGAGGATAAGAAAATGGTTCAAATGGCTCTGAGCACTATGGGACTCAACATCTTAGGTCATAAGTCCCCTAGAACTTAGAACTACTTAAACCTAACTAACCTAAGGACATCACACACACCCATGCCCGAGGCAGGATTCGAACCTGCGACCGTAGCAGTCCCGCGGTTCCGGACTGCAGCGCCAGAACCGCTAGACCACCGCGGCCGGCTGAGGATAAGAAAATTTACGACTGAACAGATCATGAGGTTTGCAGATATTGATAAACAATAAACATTACTCAGGTTTACACATAGACCATTTTAGAAAGGATCATTTTGGGGGTGTTTGTCCTTCTTTTAGTGTGGAAAAAGAGGGGTTTATATAACAGCAACGACAGTTGTTAACAAATCATTCTATTGGTGAGATGAAGAATCTGATCTGATCAATCAGACGTGCCCACTGTGAATTTTACACACCATTACAAGAATGTAATTTTCCTAGTGTGGAACACTTAGCTGCTAGGCCTGATGTAACGCACTTCATGATCTGGGCGGAGGTCACTGATGCTTGGTTCTGAGAATGAGAAATGACTGTCAGCGAGAAGTCTGGTGGCAGAAGCCTGGACCAGTTCAATACAGCCCTGCTGCTGTGTGGATGTCTAATAATACGGTGATGTCGCCTCATTGCTATACACCGTCTGGTATTGGAAAGGATTGACACCAAAATAAAAGTCCGCCTGCCAATGTTCCGTTCGCTTCCATCTCATAATTAACACACTGGAAAGCTATCCTGAGAATACTTGACACAATGAGCATTTAGCTGTTTTCTTATTTTAATGACAGTACACCATGGGAAGCTACTATTTCTTTCAGATCAATTTTTGTAAAAGGAAGATACAATCAATTCAAAAGAGATAGATCATAAGTCCTATACACTGTAATTTCCTTAAAAATATACTTTTTTGCATAGAGTAAAATGCTGTTGATTCGTCTCTTCGAAATCTACGTTGCTAGAAGCAAAAATTATTCAACCAACATTTTTTGCTTCACTCACAGAACCGTGTAAATTTTCGTCATGTTTAGACTTTGCAGTTAGCTAAATTACTGCAGCGTAACTGAAGAATATGTTTCTCATTTAGCAGTACCCGAAAATAGCGCCAAATGTTACCTGTCATGAGCTAAAGACTTGTGTAATATTTCTAACACGAGTTAGTTCAGCTTAGCACTCATAATGAAACATTGAATAAGAATGAATAACTCAAAATGTGTGGTGGTCATTATATCAAAATAAAATCACGTATTTCACGACTGAAAAGGATATGCTCTGATTTTTCTGCTCCTATTCCTGCTTATGCGCAGCTTCGTCGGAAAAGAAGTTACTAGAAATACTCCTGTTCTACCGTCACTACCACTAGATACGACGCACCGAAGTTTCTCCGTTGTTCTCGTGTGTTAAGTTTTGCTCTACGAGTTTGCAGGCTACAACCCCCCTCCCCTGCCAGCATCTCCAACTCACCACCACCCCTCACTAGCGGATCTGGTTTCTGTAGCTGTCCCAGCTACTCAACACGGACGCTATCTCCTGGAATGCCCGAACATCAGCAACAGTCCTAAATTCGGTTCTGTGTCGTCCATACGGATTACGGTCGCCTACGTTCTGACAGTTACTTCACAACCAACAGCTCGGAAATGTCCGCATCAATGCGACACGCAGCAGGAAATCCTGCTCCGCTTAGAAGTATACATTCACATCTACATACATGCTCCGCAAGTTAACTAGTACAAAAATACTTTTATACGGGCACCTTGCGTCCTTTTTACCATTACTAGTCATTCTTTTTTCTACTCCATTCGCAAATGGAACGAAGGAGAACTTGATTCCTACACTCCTCTGTACGAGTCGTATTCTCTCTCATTTTCTCCGTACAGTCCTTATGCGAGTTAAACACTGGAGGCAGCAGAGCCATTTGCGCTCTGCGGCAAATGCTAGTTTTATAATCTTCCTGAATACTGTTTCGCGAAAAGATAATCTATTTGCTTCCAAGGATACCTATCTAAGCTTGCAGAGAATTTCCGTAACACTCTCATACCGGTCAAACCACGTCTCTGAATTGCTTCGAAGTCTCCCTTTGATCAGAGCAGATGAGGATCCCAAACACTAGAGCAGCATAAAAGAATGGACCGCCCAAGTATTTCATACATGGTTTTCTTTACAGGGACGCCACACTTTCTTCGAATTTTCTAAATAAACCGTAGTCACAACTGGCCTAAATCACTCGTTCTGTTTCATGGTTCAAATGGCTCTTGTAACTAGGCTGTTTAGGTTTTTATATTGGTAACGCCATGTAGCGCTCTATATGAAAATCACTGGCTGTGCTGTGTGCAGTAGTGATGGGGAGCTCGTGAATGAGTCGTTCAAATGAACGCTTCACTTCCGTGAAGTGTGAACTAACCACTCAATTTCAATGAACTGGTACTTCAAACTCTTCACAGATAGCACACTCCACACTTTTTTGTAGTTCACTCACTCTCTTCCCCTCTCCCTCTCCCACTGCATCGGCGCTACGTCACTCATCCTCCCTTCACTTCAGTCCTCCCTCTGCTGCCTGTCGACGAATCGCGCGGTGTTTGTGGGGAACGATAGGTTTACGAGGGGTTGGGGAGGTGAGGGGCGAGGAGAACGCAGCGTCAGCTGCTTCCTGCAGTGCTGACATCATTACCCGTGACTATTTGTGCAGTTAAACTTCGCGTCTGCGGGTAGCCTACCGTTGGCAGCGCTTGCAGACAAATGAATATTAAAGATATAAACGAAGGGGCTGGCTGTGTGAGCACGCACAGCCAACATGAAAATAAAAGGTTTGTTAATAACACTGAAAGAGGGATTTTACCTGAAATCGTACCAATGACTACAGGTGACAGTTTACGTTTTGAATCTGGAGGGTTATTATTCTCAACAAAAATAAAATCTACAGGAAAACTTCTGAATAATTACTTAACGTAGGTATATAGACTGTGACAGTGGTAAACATACTCATTCTATTTTGGATTGAATTTCACAAGGAACATAAAATTGGACTGCATTTCGTTGGTAGCCGTATTTTTCAGTTCATGAATACAACAAATCATATTTCATTTGGCTTGGACGCTTCATGAGAAAATTTCGAGCAAGATTAAATGTAATACCTTCTTTATATGTGACAGGCTTCTCTGTTTATCTTTCCTTTATCCCCATCGACCATGCTCTATTTAAGCTAACTCAGACGCTGTAAGAGCGTAAAACGTTGCGTGCACGTTACTGCATAGTTCGGCCATCTGTTGGTGAAATTATGAAGTATTACGAAGCTTCATTGTACGAGCGAGGCGAAGCGAGCGTAGCAGCGGCTGAGCGGCGAACTGGGCAACTTCGACAGGCTTCCGTACTTCACGAATGAACTACTTCATTTGAACGCTTCACGGCAAAGAGTGAAATGAATGAAGTAGTTCACTGGAATGAACGAGTTCGACCCATCTCTAGTGTGCAGTCTGTGGCTGGGTGGCATTGTTGTAATATTCGCCATTGTAGTGTTGGGCTGTTAGCTGTTAACAGCGCATAGCG
The DNA here is from genome assembly GCF_023898315.1 of Schistocerca nitens. Taxonomy (NCBI): domain Eukaryota; kingdom Metazoa; phylum Arthropoda; class Insecta; order Orthoptera; family Acrididae; genus Schistocerca; species Schistocerca nitens. The sequence goes on from NC_064618.1 coordinate 368,370,976, forward strand.
TTGCGCAGTTGGAGGTGAGCCGCCAACAGTGGTGGATGTGGGGAGAGAGATGGCGGAGTTTTGAAATTTGTAAGACTGGATGTCATGAACTCTAAATACATTATGAGTTTTGAACACTATTGAGGTAAATACATTGTTTGTTCTCCATCAAAATCTTTCATTTGCTAACTATGCCTATCAGTAGTTAGTGCCTTCAGTAGTTTGAATCTTTTATTTAGCTGGCAGTAGTGGCGCTCGCTGTATTGCAGTAGTTCGAGTAACGAAGATTTTTGTGAGGTAAGTGATTTGTGAAAGGTATAGGTTACTGTTAGTCAGGGCCATTCTTTTGTAGGGATTATTGAAAGTCAGATTGCGTTGCGCTAAAAAAATATTGTGTGTCAGTTTAAGCACAGTGATGTATAATTTTTCTAAGGGGACGTTTCACCCTGAGCACTAAGCGACTTCACTTCTGAGGTCATCAGTTGCCTAGAACTTAGAACTAATCAAACCTAACCAACCTAAGGACATCACACACATCCATGCCCGAGGCAGGATTCGAACCTGCGACCGTAGCGGTCGCTCGGTTCCAGACTGTAGCGCCTAGAAACGCACGGCCACTCCGGATGGCTTCTGTTTCATATGTTTCGTTACGTTACGCCTAGATATTTCATCGGCTAAACTGAGTCGAGCAGCATACCATTCACACTACACACGAACACTGCAGGAATATTTCTCTTATTCATTTTCATCGACTTACATCGAGCCATTCGCATTTAAAGCAAGCTGCCTTCATTGCATCTGACAGAAATTCTGCCCAAGACATTCCGAAATCCCGGCACAGTCAGTGATCGACGACACCCTGCCGCACACAACAGTCACCAGCGAATAGTTTGCGGTTACTGCCCGCCTCACCCGACAAATCGGTTATGCAAGTGGAGAAGAGGAGTGGTCTTATCGGACCTCGCTGCGGCAGTACTGACAACACTCGTTGTCCATGGCGATGTACTGTGTTATATTGCTCAAAACGTCTTCGAGGCAGTCTCATAGTTATGAATGTATTCCATGTGTTTGAGTCCTTAACAATGTGTACTGTGGTACAGTGTCGAACGCTTTGCTGAAATCCTGTAACTTACGAGTAAAATCTGCCTGTTGGCCATTGTTCGTAGAATATCGTGTGTGAAAATGACCAACTACTGATTCGCAAGAGCGATGCTCTGTAAACACCTACTGACTTATGGATGGAAGCTGTTTCCTCTCCCACATTTTAATAACTAAAGACGAAAGAAGCAATATTGCTGCTAGGTCCTTGTGCCTAGAATGATGGAAACATTTCGATCTATGAAATCTCGTAAGTTTTTAATGATATCTGGGTAATGAGCGTGGAACTTGGTCTTTGGGCCTGCCTACGAAAAATCAATGAAGGGACAAAGAAGCCAATTCATACATAGAGATCGCCGCGCGGGATTAGCCGAGCGGTCTGAGGCGCTGCAATCATGGACTGTGTGGCTGGTCCCGGCGGAGGTTCGAGTCTTCCCTCGGGCATGGATGTGTGTGTTTGTCCTTAGGACTGATGACCTTTGCAGTTAAGTCCCATAAGATTTCACACACATTTGAACATTTTTGAATACATAGAGATCACACGAGGGAAGAAAATTCCCTCGAAATTGAAAGTGAGCAACAAAAAGTTAGGTCTCTAGTCTCACCCGTTGAAATCACAGTTTCTCAATGTGAATTCACGAAGTATTTCAGAAACTTGTGTACCTTGTCACAATATCGATTCGAGGATACCGACAGGGTCACTTTATTTTCATTGAAAGAGATCGGAATCCCAAAGTCAGATTCGATTAAGGCGAACTAGACAGGGCCTATACAATCTGTGTTCCTTAACAGCAGTATCGAGTTTAATAAGAAGCAAAATGATTTAGTGTATTAGTGATTCGAAACGCCGTCCTCTAGCATGCAAGTCCCGTGCCTTCCACCCGTGCTACCACGCTCGGTTGTTGTTGCTGTTCATTCCACTTTGCAGCACTGAAGTTCTGGACTTGCCTTTTGATTTTCTTCCCGCAAAATTTCCTTCAAATACGTTCTTTATCAATGCATTATGACGAATTAGGAGTCCAATTAATTTAGTTTTTATTTTCTATAGAGGCTTTTCGTTTATTTCTTTCGGTACTTGCTCGCTGGATCTTCCTTCAGTCGCAATATATTTCCAACTTTTCTCCATATCCACATCACTAATATTTTTAATTCTGTTTCTTTTCCTTTCACACTAAAGTTCACCCTTCACAACCATGGCTTAAAAATGCGAAATAAGAGTTTATTTCTTTTATTATCTTACCAAGGTCGTTGTCTGTTGATACATTTTTAAGTTTATTTGATTTGGGGCGGCCTGTGTGGCCGAGCGGTTCTAGGCGCTTCAGTCTAGAACCGCGCGACCGCTACGGCGCAGGTTCGAATCCTGCCTCGGGCATGGATGAGTGTGATGTCCTTAGGTTAGTTAGGTTTAAGTAGTTCTAAGTTCTAGGGGACTGATGACCTCAGATTTTAAGTCCCATAGTGCTCAGAATCATTTGAACCATTTTTTGTCGTGTTATTTTTTTTATTTGGTTTGGTCCTTGTTATTATTTTTGAAATATTTATTGCTCTTCCGTTATTGTCAATGTGTATGTTACCAGACTAGGAGAATTCGATTAGTTACTTTAGAGTTGTATTTCTGGTCTTGTTCTTACTTGCCTGACCTACGTATGTATCATCAACGTTTTAGTTTGGTTGTCTTTATTCTAAGCTTAGCGTTGTCCACACCATCAACCAACACTGCTGTGTAATTTATCTCATTTTGCAGATCTGCAAGACTGCAAAATAAGCCGAAATCTAATTCTATGTATTTATTTCCTTCAATTCCTTTTGTGTAATTTTTCATTGTTTTTACTGTCCTATCTTCAAACCTAGTAACAAAATGGACAAACAGACAGTAACGCACGTGCCCCCGCGATCGTTTCATTAAGTCTGTGGGTATCTACATAAAAAAACTTACATTTGTTTTCCGAGAAGTACAGTAGTCGTTTGACAATCTTCACTAATTATGGAAGATTTTACACGCCAAATAATCGCAGCGTACTGCAATCTTTTCCATGTTGCTACAGCTTAGTTCTTTCATTATCTATCCACCGATGTACGGAAGAAAAACACCCTGTTGCAACTCGTCAAAAAATATGCCAGTTTTAGGGAGAATACGACAGTCAGCTTTTAAGTTTTTAGAAAAACTACGAATGAAAAACTTTATACAAATCGTTTTACAGTTTCTCAGAATACTCGTCTTTAAAATTTATTAATTGCTGCATGAATAAGGACCTGTGTTGGAAACATTTTTTCCAGTCTGACGTTGGTATTTCAAAAACATTGTTTTGGATGGATTTAGCGGCTTCCTGAGGTAGTTAAATCGCAATCAACGTTTTTTTTTTTTTTTTTGACGCAAGAGAACGAACGGAAGGTGTTACGCAAATAATTTAGATGACTATAGGCAGTGAGACATCAATGTGACGTTATTTTGTCAAATAATCAATTGTTTGACTTGCTATGAGACAGGTGGCATTGTCATGATGAAGGATGATGCGATGTTGATTTTTCTTATTTCATCGGAGATGTGTAGTAAACGAATTGTTGAATACCATTCAGCATTAACTCCTCTAGTCTAATGCGATGGTCAAGACATTCCAAGAGTAATCAAACAAACACAGTACATCCTTTTTTTGTGCATTTCAGTGAATCAACTGACACGAGCTTTCTTTGAGCTACGATCAAATTACGCTGAACAGATCTTTTTTACAATTAATGTTGATATAAAATCGAATGCACTGGAGTCTTCGATATCGCAAAGAACGCCTGTACCTCACGACAAAACACATGCGCCCTATATCAATGTACAGAGCTACTATAAATGATTCATTCGTTTTCGAAGCTCTACATTTTGCAAAATATCACATGCACATATATGATTGCTGCATTAATAGAACCGTAAACTTACAAACTTTCCATTTTGCACTCTACAAATGTTCTGTGAGTGCCCCTCTGGTCACACGACACATGTCCAACCGGTGGTCAAGTTTGCTGCATATGTTATGTAGCAACACCCTGTCAATGGTAATCACAGCAACATTGACGCGTTCTCTGAACTGCTTCATTGTCCTTGGTAATGGCGGAAGTAAAAACGGTTCTTCACCCTCGCAGTACAAGAGGGGGAGTGGGGGGGGGGAGGGACTTTGTGTCCAGATTTTACAATTACAATGTAGTCAGATATGTGACTTTATATTTCAAAAGTTTCAAAAATTTTTACTGTTTTTAACAAAGTCTTCTACCACACTCCATAAACGACTGCCGGCCGTCAAGTGGCCGAGCGGTTCTAGGCGCTTCAGTCTGGAACCGCGCGACCGCTACGGTCGCAGGTTCGAATCCTGCCTCGGGCATGGATGTGTGTGATGTCCTTAGGTTAGTTAGGTTTAAGTTGTTCTAAGTTCTAGGGGACTGATGACCTCAGATGTTAAGTCCCATAGAGCTCAGAGCCATTTGAAGCATTTTTGATGTCACTTTGGCAGTAGTAGATGTGACATTTCACAATGAATGAAAAATTAAGTAATCTGTTTTCACATCACCAACTCTTTAAAAATTATGTTGTTAGTGAAAGTCAAAGGGAGAGCATGAAGTAACAGCCCTCCCCTCCCCTCTCTCTGGTGAGACACGTCGTTAAAAATAAGCTGGTTAATGTACACTCAAAGAAATAATCAAAAGGCGTTAGACCAGGCGACCCGGCGGTGGCCAAGGTAACAAAGTCATACCATCACTACGCCCAGTCCAGCGATTCGGACGTTCGTCGTTTGGGTTGCGGCCAACAGCGATGCTCCTATGAGGGGGTGCTCCGTCTCGTTGGATGAAGAAATTCTGGAAATCAGCAGCCAGTTGTGGAGACAACCATAACTGCAGTATAGCAAGATAAGAGCTACCCGTCACATTCTACTCACAGAAGAAAAACGGCCCATACAGCTTCGTCTATGACACTGCACAGAAAACAAGCCTTCGGCGAATCTCGTTCGTGCCACACATTCTCACATCTTGTGCGACTGACCTTTCCAGGTAAACGAAAGGCTACTTCCTCGCTGAATATCAGCTTGGCGGCAATTGTTGATTATCAGGTGGTACCTGCAATTTTTTTTTATTTTTTGTTTGTTTATTTATTTATTTTTTTTTTTTTGACCGCGTACGAAACTTGTCCTCATCCTCAACATGGTTGCATGTGTCACACTTGGGCGGTCGGCACTTTTTTTTTTTTTTGCCGCCGCCGCCGGCCGTTGTGGCCGAGCGGTTCTAGGCGCTTCACTCCGGAAACCGCGCTGCTGCTACGGTCGCAGGTTCGAATCCTGCCTTGGGCATGGATGTATGTGATGTCCTTTGGTTTTTTAGGTTTAAGTAGTTCTAAGTCTAGGGGCCTGATGACCTCAGATGTTAAACGAAGTCCCACAGTGCTTAGAGCCATTTGAACCAAAAATCTTTGCCGCCGTTATGGCAAGCATTGCACCCGTAACGCCAACTGGCGGGCAATAATACAAACTCGGTGTGTTTACGGTTCTGTTTATGCAATCATATTTGTACATTTAATACTTTAGAAAATAGAGAACTTTGAAAACGAATGAATAATTTATAGTAGCTCCGTAATTTAGTACAACAAAAGATGGTCAACCATTCCGAAATTCGGAAGTTCGCCAACGACGAAAATTCTGCAAACCAACTGTGATCAGTCTTTCATTAAGATGGTTGATTACCAAAAGCTGAACGAAACGATTCGCGGTTAGGATTTTACGAAAATCGTAATGTATCATGCAACGAAAACCCTCAAATGAAATTTCCGGTTTTCTGCAATTCGTTTCTTCCCGCGCTTACTGCAAATGAACTACTCGTTCAATTTCTGAGCTGCTACTATTTTAACATTACCAAATGTCACATTTTATGACCGTTACCCTCTGCCAGGCACTTAAATGTGATTTGCAGAGTATCCAGGTAGATGTAGAACATATAAACAGCACCACCTATCAGTCGGTCGTTTGTAAATATTTAAGAGGCAATTCTCGTAACTTCAGGTTGATTGAGAACTGTGATAAATACCACCTTCAAAGCTACTCGTAGTATTAAGTGGTAGTATCGGTTTCGAAAACAGATAAAAGTAGTAAATTGCAAATTACACGCATCACAGCGCATCTAGAATCTCGATACCAAATGTCTAATTTACCCAGGAGGTACAGCAATTTGTAGACTGGTGACGAACCTCGGGCCGGGGACGAGATGGGAGTGTAACGTGCCGTGAAATCAGTCAGCGCACCGACTAGCGGCGGCACTGCAGTTTTCAGTGGCCGTATTGAACGCCGGGTACAATCAGAAAAAAGCAACTCGAGGACGTGCAGACCAATCTAAAGCTGAAATTTTGAAACGTGTGAATGCACTGTGGGGAGAGAGAGAGAGAGAGAGAGAGACAATGCGTTATTTTAACTCATTTTCAGCTTCTGGTTAATCGGCCATACTTTGTTGTCTATCTGATGGCGACGATTTATTACCTGTTGTCAGGGACGTTAGTTTTTTTCCGTAGACTGAGCTTTTCAAATATTAATAGAAAAGTTTCGTATTTATATTCATTTTGGTACCGCGCACTATTACGAGTGCAGCATCGATTACAATAGCAATCAAACCCCGTTTGTAGCAGTCCGCTTGCCGGTTAATACAGCAAAAAGGGTCAGTGTGCGGCGAGATTTGTCTAACTACATATTTCTGCACGACTCTATTGATACAAAAAGACAAAGTTACGTAACATAAACGAAGCGAAGTGGGACTTTATATTATGACGCGTATAAACTCATGTTAACGCCCAGTCGTAATTACACCCGAAGGGAGAAATAGCAAACAGCCGTTTAATCTCATAACACCTTCAATCAATGGTGAAAAGATCTTGCATTTCGTACACGAGTGCACGACATACGACGTATCACACCTTCACTGAGCTACCTAAATAAAGTTAATCTTTCTCGGCTGCCTTTAATACCAACCATAACAACACCGACAACTATAAATAACTGCGCAGCCAGGCTCATTATAAAACGTTGACCCCGTAAGAAACGAGTAATTCACTAACTCTGTACGTCAAAACCTTCTCACTGCTCATTTCCCGAAGACCCAACATCCGTTCAATGGAACGGTGAAGTACAGGGAAATCAATGCAGAAAAATACACAACAATAAATGGGATGAAGTTAACGACTCATCTCTTCAATTATACACTCACACAACAAATAGAGAAGAATATACGTTGGAATGCATCGACCACAAAAAAAAAAAAATGGTTCAAATGGCTCTGAGCACTATGGGACTCAACATCTTAGGTCATAAGTCCCCTAGAACTTAGAACTACTTAAACCTAACTAACGTAAGGACATCACACACACCCATGCCCGAGGCAGGATTCGAACCTGCGACCGTAGCAGTCCCGCGGTTCCGGACCGCAGCGCCAGAACCGCTAGACCACCGCGGCTGGCTGCAGCGACCACACAAAATACCTGAAAGCGCTTTAGACACAGCAAGACTAGCTGCTAAAAGTACACGCCAATATTGTTTGAAAGTGAAGCTCTTATTAAATTTAACTCAAAAGTTATACTGTTAGAGTAAACCCTAACAATTCCAGGCTTCGTATCCTAACTCACGTGACTGTGCTAAGTCTCAGTAACACCCATAGTAACTTGTAAGATTCTCCCTGGAAACTAGTCACATTAACAGAAAACTAAGGATCCCCAGTGCTTTACTGAAATGAGTTTCTTCCTCCCAGCCATAAAATAACTCGAAGTTCCCCTCAGAATTGTATCTTCAGCTAAATATATGGCGTCTCTCCTCTTTCTGCCACTCCAAGTGGAACTCCCAGCCTTTTTCTCCGTGTAGCGTAACCTCCGCTACATTCGTCTCTCGTCGCTCTCCACACCCCCTGTCCAGGCTTGAGTTGCCAACACCACCCTAACACCACCTAACTCTGTCCCCTGTCCAGCTCACGTATCCCTAGATAAACAATCTTGGTCTATATCCTCTTTGAACTGGTTGTGTCAACAATGACAGATGCGTGACGCAATGGTCATTCGGCTCACTACTTCCCAGCTCTCTTGCTTCTTCCTCCCAGGTGAATTTCCCAGTATAGCTACCGTCTGGAAACCACAACTATCACCTTTAACAGGAAGTTAACAGTTAGTAGCTGCCGCCCCACACCCGTTCCGTGTTTGCAAATAGCCTCGGGTGTTCCTAGAGCTGCTACAGTCCCATAACTCCAGTGTCGCAATGGCGTAGTGGGAATCATTGCTGAGAACGGGTTAGTGTTAGGTTCGTTCGATTAACGATCACAACCAGTTATGACTACGCGAATGTGTTCAGTCGAGTCATTCTCGAGTTCCAATGGTTCCTGACTGGCCGAAAGCTGTTAAAGTTCTGGCCAGCGGATGGTCGCCACTAGTCTCTACTGATCACAGGAATTTCTTCTGGCGATTCCAAAGCGTTTACTGACCTTGCTCCAACGAGATATGCCCGCGCATGCACATAGCTTTTTGTGTTCAGTTCAACCTTCTCGTTGAGGAAAACAACTACTAGATTCCTACTAGCCTTTTAAAGAGACAATATATCTCAACCTCGCAAAATTTAACACAGCCTAGTGTAATTTTATTTCCTTAGGGGATTTTCTAGCAGAAATGTATTATGTATTTGAATTCTGGGGTTTGTACAGCAGAAGGATCTCACTATCTTCTGTTAACTTCATTTTCAAAATCTATAATTTTTTCCTCTTCTATACAAGGACCAGATAACAAGATCCGATAATTGTGAGTCGAACACTATACTCGTTGCTATCAATGAAATACACCATAAACTTCGTTCACTTTAGAAGGGTGGTGGCACAAGTATCAATATGAATGCAATACTGTTACACAAATATTGGTCAAATTAAGCTGCATACCGCATTCATAACCTTCATTAGTAGGAACCACACACAGCACTATCCGCTCAAAATGTTTGGATATGTAAATGTGCATATGTAATACCACTTATAAAGCAACAGATTTGCACACAATAATGAAATATTTACTAAATGTTTTGTTCAGAATTGTAATTACACTGTCGTTGACATGTTTGCTATCAAAGATCTGCCAGTGCAATGAAAAAAATTTGAAAAGACATGCAACTGACAAAGTATTTCACAACAACTTCCTGACGTATGGTCCTGAAAACATAAATTGATATTTAATCTACTTATTGCCAACCGCACTATCTATACGCTTATACATTGGACACATAGCAGGCAGTCCCTACCAATTTAACTAAGGATGATTTGTCTTGAAATAGATAATTTCCTAAATTTTTAATGTTTGGGCATTTACTATAGACCTATTATAGTTCATCAACATTAACAATATACAGGGTGAGTCACTAACTATTGCCACCTATAATAACTCCGAAAGTATGATAGGAGCTGAAAAGTTTGTGGGACAAAAGTTGTATGGGACAACGGGGGCCGTAATATGACGTTGGTTCTTTGTTGCTAGGTGGGGTCGCTTCAGAGATATGAAGGTCAACTTTTTTTTTTAATGGGATGCTATAGTTTGGTACTCATTTTCTGATAGCAGCTATCGAGACAAATCCAATGATGTGTAACAGTAAGGTCTTTGGAGGTCAACGAATGTTACAAAGGTGGCATGAACGTCCATTTACAGAAGGTGTTCGAAGTCATGACCACTGGTATAAATGCAGTGCTGCAATCTTGTTTATCATGGATTGAGTGGTATTTCTTATCACATCGGCACTTACCGAAGCGCATGCTCTGAAAATTCTCTTTAGTATATCTTCAGGTACAGTTTGAACATCTTTATAAACAATGTCATTTAAGAATCCCCACAAGAAAAAATCCAGAGGCGTCAAGTCTGGCGGACGAGCCGGCCACGACACATCTCCTCCGCGTCCAATTCAACGATTTGGGAATTGTCTCTGCAACTCATTTCTAGCCATCAACGAAAAATGTGCCGGACACCCATCGTGCTGGTACCACATTCTGTTTCTTGTTCCGAAAGGTATTTCTTCCAATAAGAGACCTAATGTTTCTCGCAGGAATGCGGTGTACTTCCTACCATTAAGATTTCATTCGATGAAATAGGGACCTAATATTCTGTCCTGCAGAATCCCACACCATACATTCACCGACCACGGTTTTTGGTGTGCAATTTGCCGTAACCAACACGAATTTTCAGTTGCCCAATAACGCATGTTATGCAAATTAACATTTCCATGGTTTGTGAATGTAGCCTCGTCAGTAAATAAAATCAAATTAATAACTGTGTCATCCCTCTGAATCTGAAATTGAGCCTATCGGCAGAATTCAATGCGACGCATACAGTGCGTACCAGTTAGTTCTTGGTGGAGACTGATATGGTAAGGATGTTATTTATAGCGATACAGAACACGAACAACATTACTCTGACTCATGCCTAATTCCCTTGTCATTTGACGCAAACTAACACAATGACCTCGAACCACAGTGGCAAGAGTACCACTTTCCCTTTCCTCACTGACGGATATGTTTCCCATGTGTTAAAGCTCCAGTTATTCTCATTTTATCATACACATATTTAAATGTACGACGTGTAGGATGAGTACGTTGAGGATATCTTTCAGCGTATAAGTCTCTAGCACTCACTGAATTTCGTTGTCAGTCTCCGAAAATGAGAAGCCTATCGACTAGCTCTTCGAAGGAATACATAATCTACATTAGCTTGATTCGACGATACTAGTCTTACCGTTCCTATTAGTGTTGTATTGCGAAACCGTCGAATGCTGTTTACATGTCAATGGCACGTTAGATGGATACGCCGCATTCGGCTAAAATTTACTATTTGCACGATATACGAGAGAGAATTGTCACAGCATGTGCTTCGATAAGTGCCGATGTGATAAGGAATACCACTCAAGCCATGATAAGAAGATTGCAGCACTGCATTTATACCAATGGTCATCACTTCAAACACCTTCTGTAAATGGACGTTCATGCCACCTTTGTGACATTCGTTGACCTCCAAAGACCTTACTGTTACACATCATTGGATTCGTCTCGATAGCCGCTATCAGAGAATGAGTACCAAACTATAGCATCCCATTAAAAAAAAAGTTGGCCTTCATATCTCTGAAGCGACCCCAACTAGCAACAAAAAACCAACGTCATATTATGGCCCCAGTTGTCCCATGCGACATTTGTCCCACAAACTTTTCAGCCCCTGTCATACTTTCGGAGTTATTCTAGGTAGCAATAGTTAGTGACTCACCCTCTGTAACACATATTTAGTACCAATCAGCAACAAAACTGCATCCTATCAAAATCAATGAGACAATCTTATCAGATTTGTCAGAAAACGCACATAATCAAAAAGGTATAGAAATAACAGGATCCTAATGAGGATAGCAGTAAGTGACAGGAATAATTAAGAGCTTCTGCAGTTAACATTTTGTATTACTGCTGCTAATGATTCAGGATTTCGATGATCTCTCCAAGAAGTGCCTACTGCAAATGGGAAGTAGAAACGTTTGAAGAGAGGCTTCAACTTGTGCTATAGGTGGCGAAACAACGAAGCACGAAATATCGAGTAAGGCAAAGGTGTCATGACGATCAAAAATTTCATTAAGTTGCGCATGCGCAGGAGAAACTGCTTGACAACAGTTGTGATTGGTCATGATACCTCAACTCGAACATTTTGCTGTGCCCGGCGTTTCCAGGGCACGTGGCACAATATGCAATGTTCACACTCGCCGTAGACCGTTGTCCAGGGATATATTCTCCTTGCGGCCAAGATAGCGTGTTTCCCACCTTCCCCCTTCAACCTCGCAGCTATGGATATGAAGCTTAGTTCTCTCTTCAGACTGAAGGCTTACTAAATGAGCGTCGCAGTCACTGTGACACCTCCGCGGCCGGATCCGAGGACTAGCTGCCATTCATTAACAACGTACTATACCGTTCCTTCTGCAAGTAACTCCGATTCACCCATTTTCCTCGTTATGCTCACTAAATGTTTTATAATACAACGCTTCTACTGCAGATGGTAATTTGAATCGACGATAGAAGTAACGGTCTATACGTGTGAGCGCCCAAAGCTAACACTTCTTTTTCACTTACACGCCCAAAAAATGTTAGCTGCTGTCTTTCACTTCTTCTCTGACAATTGGGTCTTAAGGTTAACTCCATTCATAAGTTTGGGACAAGCGACTACCTCCTTTCGCCATGCCTCAACAACAAAAACATATCGTTCACGTAACGGAATCAGACATTAGTCAGTTTTGCAGCATTTCCCGTTTTATGAACTTCAAAGTTTTCCATGACGTGACTTTGACCCTACTGAACTTTAAGAACTCCCCATCTCAAGCCCAACCATTAATTCATAAGACTGTTGCAAGTTCTGGCAATAAGTCAATTTTTTTGTTTGTTATTTTGGAGTGGAGCTCTCCAGTACTTCGGCTGCCTCTACTCGAAGTACTGGAGATTAGGCTGCACTACAATAGCTTTCCTGAACATCTACTAAATGAAATGACTTCAGCTGCCCTCCACTACCGGATACTGCGAAACAACTTGTGCAAGCCGGCCGGTGTGGCCGTGCGGTTAAAGGCGCTTCAGTCTGGAACCGCGTGACCGCTACGGTCGCAGGTTCGAATCCTGCCTCGGGCATGGATGTGTGTGATGTCCTTAGGTTACTTAGGTTTAATTAGTTCTAAGTTCTCGGCGACTGATGACCTCAGAAGTTAAGTCGCATAGTGCTCAGAGCCACTTGAACCAACTTGTGCAAAAACCTCAGCGATTGCGCAGTCCGCCTTTATTAACTTATATGAATATATTTGGCAGTAATTTATTTTAGTGCTCTACGATTCTGAATATTGTTATGTATTTTTAGCATTTGCACTTAATTTCTTTGACGATTGTAAATTCATAGCCGGCCGAAGTGGCCGCGCGGTTAAAGGCGCTGCAGTCTGGAACCGCAAGACTGCTACGGTCGCAGGTTCGAATCCTGCCTCGGGCATGGATGTTTGTGATGTCCTTAGGTTAGTTAGGTTTAACTAGTTCTAAGTTCTAGGGGACTAATGACCTCAGCAGTTGAGTCCCATAGTGCTCAGAGCCATTTGAACCATTTTTTGTAAATTCATAGCTTTAGGTTTGTACCAGTATGCATGACAACGCTTTTACGAAAATGGTTCAAATGGCTCTGAGCACTATGGGACTTAACTTCTGAGGTCATCAGTCCCCTAGAACTTAGAACTACTTAAACCTAACTAACCTAAGGACATCACACACATCTACGTCCGAGGCAGGATTCGAACCTGCGACCCTAGCGGTCGCGCGGCTCCAGACTGTAGCGCCTAGAACCGCTCGGAAACCCCGGCCGGCTAACGCTTTTACGCCTTTGTCAGTAACGTTACAGGACGGGGTAACAAAGCTGAACCCCAGGACGCGCACGCAAAATTAATACATAACCCGTAAAAAAGTGGCAGAAAGTGAGGACCTTCTTGCAAGCAAAGAGAATACATTTAAAATTTTTCGCAGAAACGAATACTAAATGATTAGAGTGACTAGTGTGCCATGATTTCACGGCACGGAGAAAGTTTCTCTACTGCTGAAGAGGTAGCGTGGAAGTAACAACAGCTCACTAGCACTGCCGCGAACGCGCTGGTCCCGAGACCGGTGCCTGCGCCGGCCTCACCCGAAAGCTAGTGGCCCGAGTCAGTGAAAGTGAATTTTTGGGCAGATGCTGTGGAGCCTAGTCTGGAAACGTACACCTGCGGAGCTGAATGGCAGCTGGCGGCTGTCGGCACCGAGAGAGCGGCCAGACAGAGGGCGGTGTTTTGCTGGTTTCCGGGAGAACTGCGTCTGTAGTGTACGGATGTGGCTGTGGTTCAAAAATGGTTCAAATGGCTCTGAGCACTATGGGACTCAACTGCTGTGGTCATAAGTCCCCTAGAACTTAGAACTACTTAAACCTAACTAACCTAAGGACAGCACACAACACCCAGCCATCACGAGGCAGAGAAAATCCCTGACCCCGCCGGGAATCGAACCCGGGAACCCGGGCTTGGGAAGCGAGAACGCTACCGCACGACCACGAGATGCGGGCTGTGGCTGTGGTTAGCGCTGTGTGCCCTGTACACTGAAATGCTCAAGGGAGCTTTCCACCAATGCCAATGTGCAGTTCGCAATGTCTATGCAAGGCAAGTTTTCAATCAGTGTAATATTTTGGCTTAAGCCAGCAATGCAGTTTATCTGGTTCATTATGTTGTATGTATTCTGTGTAATTTAAATTTTAATTGTAATATTATTTTATGCGTCTTTAGTTAAGGGTTGAGTGTTAACTTGTTGACTGTTTTCACACTGTGGATTTTGAGTTCACTGAATTTATGAATTGAGGAATTTTTAACACACAAGCAATGTGATTTATTTCCACTGTTACTGAACTACTGGTAATGCTGGTGCTCTCACTGAAAATTTTGGTAGTATTGTCTTGAGAATTATTATTGATGTTTTAACCAGTAAGATTTTACTTATTTTACTGTGCTCTTTTTGAAATAACTGCTTTAGCAGGATTTTACTTGCTAGTTTAACATTTCTATGCCATAGCGATGTTATTAATAAAAGGTATCACTGCCGAACGATTATTAAGCCTTCGCAACCCCTAGTCACTTCCACCCAACAGCCTACGCTGCTGCTAATACCATTTCAACTGCACCACTAGTTGCGGAATATTTCTACTACAGCGATCGAATCAGCAATTCAAGACAAGTAAAATCGCAAATATTCATAGAGTGAATTCATGGCCGATTAAAGCTGTGTGCTGCACCGAAACTCGAAACTGGGACCTTTGCCTTGCGCAGACAAGTGCTCTACCGACTGAGCTATCCACGCACGACTCACGGTGCGTCCTCAATTTAGCTTTAGTTGTTATTTCTTCTGCCTTCCTTATCTCTCTTGATTTCCTTTACTGCTTGATCCATACATATACTGAATAGCGTTGGGCATCGATTATAACTCTGTTTCACTCCCTTATCAGCCAATTCGTTCGTTTCATGTCCTTAGACTCGTAACTGCAGCCTAGTTTCTCTGCAAGTTGTAAATAACCTTTCACTTTGAAACTTCTTGGCGCATTAAAACGGTGTGCCGGACTGAGACTCGATCTCGGGACCTTTACCTTTCGAGGGTAAGTGCTCTACCATTTGAGCTGCCCAAGCAGGACTCACGACCCGTCCTCAAAGCTTTAATTCCGCTAGTATATCATCTCCTACCTTCCAAACTTCACAGCAGCTCTCCTTGAAGAAAGGATATTGCGGAGACATGGCTTAGCTGCAGCCTGGTACATGTTTCCAGACTGAAATTTTCACTCTGCAGCGGAGTGTGCGTTGATATGAAACTTCCTTGCAGATTAAAACTGTGTGCAGGGCTGAGATTCGAATTCGGGACCTTTTCCTTTCTTGGGAAAGTGCTCTGCCATCTCCGTTCTTCCAGGAGTGCTGGCTCTGCAAGTCTGCAGGAGAGCTTCTGTGAAGTTTCGAAGGTAGGAGACGAGGTAGTTGCGGAATTAAAGCTGTGAGGACGGGTCGTGAGTCCTGCTTGGGCAGCTCAAATGGTAGAGCACTTACCCTCGAAAGGTAAAGATCCCGAGTTCGAGTCGTGCTTTGTTAGCTTAGGTGATACAGCACTTTCCCGCAAAAGACAAAGGTCCTGAGTTCGAGTCTCTGTCCGGCACACATTTTTAATCTGTCAGGAAGTTTCATATCAGCGCACACTCCACTGTAGCGTGAAAATTTCTTTCTGAAAACTTTTCGCTTTCTCTGTTTTCTCCGTGTTACCTTCAGAATTTCGAAGAGTGTATTCTACATCTACGTCCATATTCCACAAGCCACCTGACGGTGTGTGGCGGAGGGTACCTTGAATACCTCTATCGGTTCTCCCTTCTATTCCTGTCTCGTTTTGTTCGTGGAAAGAAGGATTGTCGGTATGCCTCTATGTGGGCTCTAATCTCTCTGATTTTATCCTCATGGTCTCTTCGTGAGATATACGAGGTGCATTCAAGTTCTAGGGCCTCAAATTTTATTTCTAATTAACTACTCACCCGAAATCGATGAAACTGGCGTTACTTCTCGACGTAATCGCCCTGCAGGCGTACACATTTTTCACAACGCTGACGCCATGATTCTATGGCAGCGAAGGCTTCTTTAGGAGTCTGTTTTGAGCACTGGAAAATCGCTGAGGCAATAGCAGCACGGCTGGTGAATGTGCGGCCACGGAGAGTGTCTTTCATTGTTGGAAAAAGCTAAAAGTCACTAGGAGCCAGGTCAGGTGAGTAGGGAGCATGAGGAATCACTTCAAAGTTGTTATCACGAAGAAACTGTTGCGTAACGTTAGCTCGATGTGCGGGTGCGTTGTCTTGGTGAAACAGCACACGCGCAGCCCTTCCTGGACGTTTTTGTTGCAGTGCAGGAAGGAATTTGTTCTTCAAAACATTTTTGTAGGATGCACCTGTTACCGTAGTGCCCTTTGGAACGCAATGGGTAAGGATTACGCCCTCGCTGTCCCAGAACATGGACACCATCATTTTTTCAGCACTGGCGGTTACCCGAAATTTTTTTGGTGGCAGTGAATCTGTGTGCTTCCATTGAGCTGACTGGCGCTTTGTTTCTGGATTGAAAAATGGCGTCCACGTCTCATCCATTGTCACAACCAACGAAAAGAAAGTCCCATTCATGCTGTCATTGCGCGTCAACATTGCTTGGCAACATGCCACACGGGCAGCCATGTGGTCGTCCGTCAGCATTCGTGGCACCCACCTGGATGACACTTTTCGCATTTTCAGGTCGTCATGCAGGATTGTGTGCACAGAACCCACAGAAATGCCAACTCTGGAGGCGATCTGTTCAACAGCCATTCGGCGATCCCCCAAAATATTTCTCTCCACTTTCTCGATCATGTCGTCAGACCAGCTTGTGCGAGCCCGAGGTTGTTTCGGTTTGTTGTCACACGATGTTCTGCCTTCATTAAACTGTCGCACCCACGAATGCACTTTCGACACATCCATAACTCCATCACCACATGTCTCCTTCAACTGTCGATGAATTTCAATTGGTTTCACACCACGCAAATTCAGAAAACGAATGATTGCACGCTGTTCAAGTAAGGAAAACGTCGCCATTTTAAGTATTTAAAACAGTTCTCATTCTCGCCGCTGGTGGTAAAATTCCATCTGCCGTACGGTGCTGCCATCTCTGGGACGTATTGACAATGAACGCGGCCTCATTTTAAAACAATGCGCATGTTTCTATCTCTTTCCAGTCCGGAGAAAAAAAATCGGAGGCCTTAGAACTTGAATGCACCTCGTATGTAGGAGAGAGCAATGTACTGCTTGACTCCTCGGTGAAGATATGTTCTCGAAACTTCAACAAAAGCCCGTATCCAGCTACTGATTGTCTCTCTTGCAGAGTCTTCCACTGGAGTTTATCTATCATCTCTGTAACGCTTTCGCGATTACTAAATGATCCTGAAACGAAGCACGCTGCTCTCCGTTGGATCTTCTCTATCTCTTCTATCGACCCTATCTGGTACTCAAGCAGTGGGTGAACAAGTGTACTGTAACCTACTTCCTTTGTTTTCGGACTGCATTTTCTTAGGATTCTTCCAATTAATCTCAGTCTGGCATCAGCTTTACCGACGATTAATTTTATATGGTAATACCATTTTAAATCACTCCTAATGCCTACTCCCAGATAATTTATGGAATTAACTGCTTCCAGTTGCTGCCTTGCTATACTGTAGCTAAATGATGAAGGATCTTTCTTTCTATGTATTCGCAGCACATTACACTTGTCTACATTGAGATTCAATTGCCATTCCCTGCATCATGCGTCAATTCTAGTAACATTGTCAAAATCCTTTTCTAAATCTACAAAAGCCGTTCTTTAACATATCTTCTAAGATAAAGCATAGATTGAGTATAGTTTCGCGTGTTGCTACATTTCTCCGAAACTCAAATTCGTCTGCCGCGATGTCGCCGTCTACCAATTTGTTTCCCAGTCTTCTGTAAACATATAGAGAGGAAATCGGTCGCGGACATGGTACAGGTGTACAGTTCCGGAATTCACCTGAAAGTAAAAAGACAGCAAAGGCAAAATTGATGTCCAACTTTGTGATAGGGACCAGCATCGTCTGGCAGCTGTAAAATACGAGTACCATGAATGTATATTATTCAGCAACTATTGCGAAACCAGTAACCAGTTTCAGGATGGTTGTCTAACAGTTTTCAGGAACAACAATAGTATGATTTTCAATATTTCGCGTAGTTATTGACAGAATTCAAACATTTAAAATTCTGTCATAATCTGCCCACCAAGTTAAAAGTTTTATACAATAAAACAAGTATTAAAGTGACGAACTATGTGTTTTGTATTGAAGCAGCTTAACTGACAGTGTGCAAATTACCCATATTACATTCACCCAGTATTTGAGAATGAGAGCATTTAGCGACTTCCAAGAAACTTTCCACGTAATTTCAAACCGTTACGAAACTTTTTCTCGCTGACACCCTCCTCCCCTCCCCCAACAAAACGATGAAACTAAAAAAGTTTATCGCTTATTAAATTTTCGCTGATAATGCAGTCAAGCTTCAGCATCAGACATAGCATTTTAATTTAATACTTCTTTACTACCGGATCTATTCGCAACACACTTTGCAGACAGTGTCTACACATATCAATTACTCAATGAACGTGCAAAATTATATAGCTGTACGCCGCGTAGTTCAGAAGATATGACGTCATCACATCGACATGTGTGAAGAACTTGTTTTTGCTTAAAATGTAGCGCAAATTACCCAGACTATATTCATGCAGTGTTCCATAATGAGAGCACTTAGCAACTGTCAACAGACTTTAAACATAATGTCGAAATCTTTCTAAACTTTTTCCCGCTTACATGCTTAACGTCAAATACATAACACCTTAATTGTTTTGTAAAGTAATCAGAGGTTTGCAGGTGTTTTATACATGGGAATTCGAGTCTGGAAGGAATCGGGAATTTACTGATTATAATAGAAAACCTCAGGCATACAATTTTTTTCAAAAATCGCTGAACTAAGCACGAATAACCATCAAGGCGGATAATTCTATCTCGCATAATCGGGAACTTGCTGCAGTTATTTGTAAGTGTTGCATCCAATATTACACACACACACACACACACACACACACACACACACACACACACTATACCGAAGGAAAATAATAATAATAATAATAATATAATTATTATATTGTTAAATAAATTTTCTACTGTTGACAACGTTATTATTTTATAACTTCTTTACACTTAATGTTTCTAATAAGCTATCCTTGCTTACATAAATATCTACATAATTAGTTATATAAACAGGATGGAAAAGAATCTGTAATAACTGGAGTTATTTACACTTCTACTCATCTATGCAACCGACTTCCTACTTAACGCTTTCGGGCTCCTTCCAAAAAAGTGTCTTTTTCACTATTGGTAACATTATTATTTTCTACGTTCTTTGAATTTATTAAACCTTTAGAGGGTATCTTTGATCACTCCAGTGTGCATAAAGTGCAAGTGATGTATCTGTCGTAAGGAGTCTGTGACCACCGGAGGAATTTTTACTTCTAGATTTATACTTTTGTTCATCTATGCAATCAATCCTCCACATAAATATGAGCTGTGTACTAAAATAGTGTACTAGCCAGAACCGCAGGTTACCCCAAATTCCTGACAACATATACTTGTTATATTAATTCACATAAATCCAGCTGGTGATGAAGGCTTAAACCACTGAAACGTGTAGTGCAAATAAAATTAATTGTGATTCATAACAGTGAACGTCTTGTTACATAAATTGATGGTGGAGGGAGGAGAAAGGGAAGAAAAGGGAAAGGACTCTTGATGTCAGTTGCATCGAAACTTTATGCCGAATCAGCGGCGACGAGCGAAAATGTGTATCGGACTGGGATTCTATCCTGGGATCTCCTATTGACTACACAGTTGCCTTAAACACTGCGCCACCCGTACACAGTGTTTATCTCAACTGCACGGACTATCTTGGCACGCCTGCCGGTCGACTCGCATTACTTTTTTTTTCTTATTATTTCAACACCTTTACAGGAAAGGTAGGCCGGCAGCGGCCAATCTATGCCGCTCTTCGGCCACAGATAACACAAACAAAGAGGCATAGAAAAACAAAACAAACACGGTGGATAAAAAGCAATAGACAGACATATTAAAATACATGTAGCCGTTCACAGGCGCATTGTCCGAATAAAAAACGTTCAGCACTTGTTCACAAACAGAGAAGACAGAAATTACACATGTGAACGGTGGAGCACGAACTTAGAGACACTTAAGCACTAACACGAAGACACACATAAACATTGGCGACGATCTTCGGCGCACGAAGAGTCCCTGTTCACGCACAAAGACGGGAACCTGCCAAAGGGAAAAGGTGGGGGTAGGAGGGATGGGGGGAGGGGGAGGGTGTAGATGCCACTGGCAGAGGAGAAGGGAGGGGGAGAGAAGAAGATAGGGCGAGTAGGGGAAGCCCGGAGGGAGGGAGGGAGAGAAGGGAGAGAGGGTGCCCGGGGGGAAAAACACAGGGGGAGAAAGGGAAGGATCAAAGTTGGCAGGAGAGGTATATGGAGGGGATGAGGGCACATCAGGGAGGGGGAGTTGGCGGAAGCCACCTTGGGCTAGGGTATGGAGTGTGGAGAGATGGAGAGCAGGTGGGATGTGGGAGTACAGGCGCAGCAGCAGAAATGATGGGAGAGACAAGTGGGTGAGGGGATCAAGTTTGCGAGAGGTGTAGAGGATCCGTATCCGTTCGACGAAAAGGAGGAGGTGTGGGAATGGAATTAGGTCATACAGGGTCCACGTGGAGGAGGGGAGGCGGATGCAGTAGGTGAGGTGGAGTGCATGGCGTTCCAGGATTTGAAGGGATTTGTAGAAGGTAGGAGGGGCCGAAATCCAGGTGGGATGGGCATCGCAGAGGATAGGGTGGATGAGGGATTTATAGGTGTGGAGGATGGTGGAGGGGTCCAGACCCCATGTGCAGCCAGAAAGGAGCTTGAGGAGGCGGAGTTGGGAGCGTGCCTTGGCTTGTATTGCTCGGAGATGGGGGGGGGGGGGGGGGTCCAGCAGAGGCAACGGTCAAATGTGACGCCAAGGTACTTGAGGGTGGGGGTGAGGTTGATAGGATGGCCATAGATGGTGAATAGAAATCAAGGAGACGGAAGGAAGGGGTGGTTTTGCCTACAATTACCGCCTGGCTCTTTGAAGGATTGACCTTGAGCAACCACTGGTTACACCAAGTGGTAAACCGGTCAAGATGGGATTGGAAAAGGTGTTGGAAGCGTTACAGCGTGGGGGCGAGGGCGAGGAAGGCGGTGACTTCGGCGTACTGGAGAAGGTGGACGGGGGGGTGAAGGTGGCGGCATGTCCGCCGTATATAGAAGGTAGAGAAGAGGGGAGAGGACGGAACCGTGGGGCACACCGGCGGAGGGGTAGAAGGTGTAGGAATTCGTGTTATGGATGGTGACATAGAAACCGCATTCCCACCGAGCGACACCTATTCGCAGTCCTCCATGCTCGCTGCTTTGAGATTCCCGCAGGAGATGGACCTAAATGCGAATCCTCCACCGAAGGCGGTGAAGTCATTGCCCATGGATGCGTATCAATTATATGAATGCGTGTGTCTGTTCTTTCGGACGTGTCTGGATACACAATCACGTCCGACCTACTGCGGGACTCTAAAATTAGCGGACGTGGAGGACATGGACGGGGAGTGTGCATAGGTGGCGCTAGGTGGGAGTGTGGATAAGCGGGAGGAGTGCAGGGGTACTCTGCACAGCTGCGATAAACGCTGTGTGCGGGTGGCGCAGATGCCTCGTAAGCAGGAGACCCCAGGTTCGAATCCCAGTCCGGCACACATTTTCGCTCGTCGCCACTGATTCGGCATTAAGTTTCGATGCAACTGACATCATTAGTCGTTTCGCTTTCCGTTCCTCTCCTCTCCTTTGCTTTCTTCCCCCACCACCGTCAATTTACATAATATTTATCACAGCTGAGATTCCGCGTGGTGTGTGTTCTTCTGGACGTGTCCGAAAGATCAGACACCTCGCATTCATTTTAGAAACTTCTTGTCTGAATCGATATTAATAACAGTGATTGTAAAGGCTACCCTAAAATGTTCCCATTTGGCACGCTGACTGCAGCGACGGCGCCGGTGGACGCACAGTGGTTCACGCTTGAGGTAGCAGGTGGCCACACGCTCCACTCTATTTAGTAGTGCGTGTCTTTGGACGGTGTGTAAAGTTGCAAAACGCGAAGTTGCAATCGTCGAACAAGATACTCTAACGAATTTGCTGTACACCGGTGTCACTTCAATGAAAAAAAGAATTAATCCAAAGAACTGCATTATACACGCTGTCCTATGAGGAATGATCAATATTCAAGGATATGACAGGAGTTATCATTCGAAACAAAAAATTACACTGAACACAGGCTCTAAAAAGCGTACCTTAGGAGCTATGAGCACTTGTTCAGTAGAAAAAATGTGTTTCATAGTATCATAGTTCTTAAGGTATGCAGTTTAAGACCCATGTTCACTTGACTTTTTTGCTTCCAATGATCGTTCCTGTCATGTCGATGAATATTGGCCTGTCCTCCTGGGACACCCTGTACACTATGCTAAACATAGTGAGGTATGTGGCTGCCGGCAGACACACGGCGTCTGCTGTTCCTGATCTATATAAATGACCTGGGTGACAATCTGAGCAGTTCTCTTAGGTTGTTCGCAGATGATGCTGTAATTTACCGTCTAGTAAGGTCATCCGAAGACCAGTATCAGTTGCAAAGTGATTTAGAAAAGATTGCAGTATTGTGTGGCAGGTGGCAGTTGACGCCAAATAACGAAAAGTGTGAGGTGATCCGCATGAGTTCCAAAAGAAATCCGTTGGAATTCGATTACTCGATAAATAGTACAATTCTCAAGGCTGTCTATTCAACTAAGTACCTGGGTGTTAAAGTTACGAACAACTTCAGTTGGAAAGACCACATAGATAATATTGTGGGGAAGGCGAGCCAAAGGTTGCGTTTCATTGGCAGTACACTTAGAAGATGCAACAAGTCCACTAAAGAGACAGCTTACACTACACTCGTTCGTCCTCTGTTAGAATATTGCTGCGCGGTGTGGGATCCTTACCAGGTGGGATTGACGGAGGACATCGAAAGGGTGCAAGAAAGGGCAGCTCGTTTTGCATTATCACGTAATAGGGGAGAGAGTGTGGCAGATACGCGAGTTGGGATGGAAGTCATTAAAGCAAAGACGTTTTCCGTCGCGGCGAGATCTATTTACGAAATTTCAGTCACCAACTTTCTCTTCCGAATGCGAAAATATTTTGTTGAGCCCAACCTACATAGGTAGGAATGATCATCAAAATAAAATAAGAGAGATCAGAGCTCGAAGAGAAAGATTTAGGTGTTCGTTATTCCCGCGCGCTGTTCGGGAGTGGAATGGTAGAGACATAGTATGATTGTGGTTCGAAGAACCCTCTGCCAAGCACTTAAATGTGAATTGCAGAGTAATCATGTAGATGTAGATGTAGACTGTGTCAGCCGGCGGGCTGCTGGCAGTCAACGTGTTAAACGTGGGTGTCACTTTGAACATAATGCAGAACGCCCGGTTAGGTGCAAAAGAGTACCCAAATATGAGATCCACTCCATAAAAGGTAATGGAAACAACGGAAATCTTTTGTCAGTTCTATAAAAAAGCAGACCCGGTGGGAACATGACAGCCCGTACAGAGGCTCTCTAGTAGAGGGCTCGGTGGAGGAGAATGGAAGTCGCGCCACAAGACGCGTCTCTCTCGTGGTATTCCAGCACTCGCAGAAATCGCGAACTCCTCTCGAAACTGTCGGCCGCATTCGTGGGGAGGTTTCCGAAGTGGGTCACCGGGGCGGGGCGGCCTGCTGACCCCTGGCCTATAGCGCCGGCGGCCAACTCTCCACACCATGCGATGCCACGTGGCGCCGAGGCTGTTGAACCTAGCGCCGCTCCGCAGCCCCTGCCCGCCGCTGACTTTCCTCCGAGGTACTCCAGCATCCGCGCGGCGGTGCTCTTTGCGAACGTGTCAACTCTCGAATAAAGCAACGGTTTCT
Organism: Schistocerca nitens; assembly: GCF_023898315.1. Lineage (NCBI taxonomy): Eukaryota > Metazoa > Arthropoda > Insecta > Orthoptera > Acrididae > Schistocerca > Schistocerca nitens. The sequence continues at coordinate 368,395,245 of NC_064618.1, forward strand.
CGTATGGCTCGTTAAACAGCGTGCCTTTTCGTGAACAGTGACAGCGTCCTAACACGCGACTCGAGGAAGGTAGACATTCCTCGCTACCCGAGTATGCACCTCAGTCGTTTACCGACGTAAATACAGTCAAATGCGACTTCAGAGACCTCACTTCAAAGACATAACATTAACAAAAATGAGATGTCGCACGTCTCCTTTCACTACACACGACGAGACAAAAAGTTACCATGTTCCAGACGGAACATAGCGATTGTCGGGTACTGGAGTAAGTGAGAATCTCGTCTGGCAACATCGCTACAGTCTATTAAAGTTACTTTACGACTGACGTTTTGGAAGAAGCTCGTGGAAGTGCCGAGCGGAGTTGCCAAGTCCCGCGTGCAACACAAGTGTAATTTCACATTTTATTCAACTCGCTCAGACAGGCAAACTATACAATGTTCAAATAGGGAATTTACCTTTCGGAACTTATCTCTACATCTACATGATTACTCTGCAATTCACATTTAAGTGCTTGGCAGAGGGTTCTTCGAACCACAATCATACTATCTCTCTACCATTCCACTCCCGATCAACGTGCGGGAAAAACGAACACCTAAACATTTCTGTTCGAGCTCTGATTTCTCTTATTTTATTTTGATGATCATTCCTAGCTATGTAGGTTGGGCTCAACAAAATATTTTCGCATTCGGAAGAGAAAGTTGGTGACTGAAATTTCGTAAATAGATCTCGCCGCGACGGAAAACGTCTTTGCTTTAATGACTTCCATCCCAACTCGCGTATCATATCTGCCACACTCTCTCCCCTATTACGTGATAATACAAAACGAGCTGCCCTTTCTTGCACCCTTTCGATGTCCTCCGTCAATCCCACCTGGTAAGGATCCCACACCGCGCAGCAATATTCTAACAGAGGACGAACGAGTGTAGTGTAAGCTGTCTCTTTAGTGGACTTGTTGCATCTTCTAAGTGTACTGCCAATGAAACGCAACCTTTGGCTCGCCTGCCCCACAATATTATCTATGTGGTCTTTCCAACTGAAGTTGTTCGTAATTTTAACACCCAGGTACTTAGTTGAATTGACAGCCTTGAGAATTGTACTATTTATCGAGTAATCGAATTCCAACGGATTTCTTTTGGAACTCATGTGGATCACCCCACACTTTTCGTTATTTGGCGTCAACTGCCACATGCCACACCATACAGCCATCTTTTCTAAATCGCTTTGCAACTGATACTGGTCTTCGGATGACCTTACTAAAAGGTAAATTACAGCATCATTTGCGAACAACCTAAGAGAACCGCTCAGATTGTCACCCAGGTGATTTATATAGATCAGGAACAGCAGAGGTCCCAGGACGCTTCCCTGGGGAACACTTGATATCACTTCAGTTTTACTCGATGATTTGCCGTCTATTACTACGAACTGCGACCTTCCTGACAGGAAATCACGAATCCAGTCGCACAACTAAGACGATACCCCATAGGCCCATAGCTTGATTAGAAGCCGCAAGATTTAAAGTCACAAGTCACAAGATTTAAAACCTAAACTTGCACAAGAACTCCTTCTCCAGAAGCTCAATACTGCGACGTAATCCAACCGGCTCGCGTAATGAGAGCACTAGGTGGTTAGAACTAACAGTGACTGCTTGTCTACGTTACGCCTGCAACGACTGTCCACATGACGATGTCAGTGATTCGTACGCGCGGTTAGGTTCATCGTCGCCAGATAAGGTACGCTATGCTTACTCCACCGGCTCCTTGGCACACATGTATCCTACGTTGCATTAGAGATTAAGCACCTGTCATCTCATCATAATCGAAACACAAGGTGTCACTTATTTAGTAACCTAGCTGTGACCAGCCATAAACATTTGCAAACCAATCCGTTGCTGCTGTCCACATCTGCAACCAGCTACCCTGCACTCTGCTCAGGCTTAAATGCCTCTAGCTTTTAAAAAGCAGTTTATGCACTTCAGTTCGTCTGCCTCAAAAAGTTTAGTGAAATATTGGCGTGTGCGGTCAATTTTCCCTCTGTCACATACAGTAAAGTAAATGCTTCCATCTCCTCCCATTTTCCCTCCTTGCTCTCTTCATCTCTCAGTCACACACATCATATTTTTTTCCCCTATCTCCATGAAATGTGTTTTATCGTCTCTCTCTCCCACCCCTTTTCCCATTTCCATTGCCGTTAGCCCTCACAGTTTAAATCTGCCATCTTATAACTTATATCCATCGTTGCGCTTACGAACGAATGTAAAATCTGTTCTTTTCCCTTTATGACGTGAAGTAATTAGTAAATGTTAATTTGTTTTATAACGTTATATATTAGTGTAACTTACAACATGCTTACCGAGCGAGGTGGCGCAGTGGTAAGACACTGGACTCGCATTCGGGAGGACGACGGTTCAATCCCGCGTCCGGCCATCCTGATTTAGGTTTTCCGTGATTTCCCTAAATCACTCCAGGCAAATGCCGGGATGGTTCCTCTGAAAGGGCACGGCCGACTTCCTTCCCCATCCTTCCGTAATCCGATGAGACCGATGACCACGCTGTCTGGTCTCCTTCCCCAAAACCAACCAACCAACAACATGCTTATTGCAATGAATTTAAAGCAAAATATGTGCATGCTTGGCTAGCCATAACAGGGGGCCTGATGGCCCTAACTGTAGTCAGATGAAATAAACAAAATGAATCTGTGTGTTCTGGAAGAGCTACACTATGTCTGAAGTTTATTTTTATCTACAGCAACAACTGAAGACGACATACTGACATTTTAAGTAATAGAATTTCCTAACAAACTTACTGAATTTTCGGGGCCGGCCGATGTGGCCGAGCGGTTCTAGGCGCTTCAGTCTGGAACAGCGCGACCGCTACGGTCGCAGGTTGGAATCCTGCCTCGGGCATGGATGTGTGTTATGTCCTTAGGTTAGTCAGGTTTAAGTAGTTCTAAGATGACCTCTGATGTTAAGTCCCATAGTGCTCAGAGCCATTTTTTGAATTTTCGGCATGCATTAAACTATTTTGTAAATGAATTTCCGTGCCGGTAACTAATATTATCTGAACGAAATCATAATAATATGTGATATTTTCATCTAATCAAGTCCAGAACTCTGTCAGAGATCGCTAACATGAGATAATTTCAGTTAAATGTAACCCATAGTGCTCCACTGGCTAAACTCTTACCAGTTTGGCTTCAATACGAGAAACACATCGCTAGGTTTATAATTATGTCATTATTACGTTTTCTGACTGAAGATACTCACTATTAGCATAACAAAAAAGGCTCCAATCAACCAAGGATCTCACGGCAGCTGGATGGCTTGCGTCCCTCAACGATACAGGAAGTCGTACAGTACAGCGGTGCAATAACAATGGAGTGGTTTCTGTGGAAAGACCACACTAAGTTATGGTTCCTGAAGAGGGGCAACAGCCTTTTCAGTAATTGTAGGGGAAACAGCCTCGATGATAGACTGATCTGGCTTTGTAATATTAGCCAATGTGCTAGTACTACAAACGGTTAAAAGCAAATTTTTTTCCCGAGGCCACGCAGGTCTACAGTATTGTACGGTTTAATGATGATATCCTCCTGGGTAAAATATTCCAAAGGTAAAATAGTATCCCATTCCTACATCCGTGCGGGGATTACTCAGGGGGATGTAGTCATCTGGAAAAACAAAACTGGCATTCTAAAGAAATGTTAGATTCCTTAATCGGGTTGATAGTTTAGAAGATTAGAGAAAAAAGATGGGTAAGTTGAAACTATAACGGGAATTAGTGAAATTCGGTGGCAGGAAGAACAGGATTCCTGGTCAGGTGAGTACTGAGCTATAAATACAAAATCAAATAGGGGAATTGCAGGAATAGGTGTAAAATTGATTAAGAAAATACGATGAGGGTAAGCTACTATGAACAGCATAGTGAACTCATCATCGTAGCCAAGACAGACATGCAACAAATACCGACCACAGTTGTACACGTTACATGCCTACTACCAGTGCCGCCAGATTCCTCCCACCGCAGTTTCGGCGTGAAGTGGTGGACACACGGCACATCCACAGTAGCAATTCTACGAAAAAATCAGTTGCATATTTTCGTTACAATCTTGATAAATTTTTTATAGGTGATTAAAAAATTAGGCACTTACCGTCTACTGAACATTTTATGGTTATCATATCATGAAAAATCTATCGTACTCTTTTTCTCTCATACGCCTGTAGTAATAGGTATTTCACACATCTTCTATCATCAGCCGTCCAACACCGTATTGTCATTTTTGCCTATGGTTTCAACTGTCACCGAAAGAAGCTGCGCAGGGGTAAGATACTGGATCGCATTCGAGAACACAACGTGACACATCCCCGTCCAGGAATCCGTATTTCGGTTTTCCGTGATTTACCCTAAATGCCTTGCCGACTGAATGGTTTCTTTGAAAATCCGAGCTTGTGATCTATCTCCAATGACACTGTCGTAGATGGCAAGTGAAACCCTAATATTCCTTCGTTCTCAATAGTGGTTGTCCTTTTGGAGCGCTCCTCACATAAGACACCTTTAAGAGACGCACAGTAACACCGAATTCAGCTGCCCATTTGAGTTGTTAACAATGATGGAGCGAACTCAAACATTTACCAACTGTGGACGAATTTCCGTAGGCGATAAACCAACCACGATAAAGAATTTTACGGCGACAGTATAAACTAGTTTTCTCATTTAGAGAAAACGCGACAACAGGGCTTGTAAGGAAACACGCTCCGCAGATCAAGTATATTGTGGACCATGTATCTGCGAAGCACATTCCAGTATAACAAAATTTCGCTGATATTTTTCCGTACCTGTGCCATGCGCAGTAATTGGAATCTCCCGCCGTGAATATGAATTATTTTTTTCACTTTCGTTCGCCCCGCAGTTACACTGCATGAGAAAAAACAATAGTTTCGCCAGGCGAATGTCTGCAGTACTGCAGCCATTTTTAAGTAGTTCTGAAACACCATGACAAATTATTATAATTTCAACACTATTTGTATATGTTTCATGGAACCTAAAAGTCTAACGGTTCACCTGTCACGTCTTATTTTCGCTTCCTAATGTTTTGTATTTCCATAATATGTTTGTTTCCGTGACCATCTTCCCTAGCAGTGATATATGAAATATTACTGGCTTTTCCGTCTTAAGTTTACTGCAAAATTAATTTTGCTTTTCTATTTTACAAAATTATTCTATAAGTCACGACTACTAACACAGTCAAATATTCTTTTTTAATTGTGATCTGCGCTACGGCGTTTCATGTGTAGTTTAATACAATTCTTAGTATATAAGCTGTATACTTTTAGAATTTGTGCATGTCATTACATTACAGAACCATTTGAAAATAGTTGTAGACCTAAACCGATAGTGGAATAAATTTATTAACACATCTTAGACAGCGGTCTACTACCAGCCATAAAAAGGTAGAAATTACATATTAAGCACTCATCGCTGTTTCATGCAGCATCAGTTTCAACAAACTGCCGCGCATGACGCTCAATAATTACTTCCATTCATAATATCCGAAACATGATTGTGCTTAAATTTTTTTCGTGTGAATATAACTACTGATATTATATCCAGCGTTATTTTTTGCTACAATTTCTCAGTCGAAAAATATGAGAAATGAGAGACACAACTACGTTTTGCCATATGTTACGACACTTCAGACGTAATTCAGCGCCATTACACAAAACGTAATGAAATAGTTAACACTCGCGAGATATGTCGGAATATATTAACCACATCACTGTCGTATTCCGGAGCCGCTGTGTGTGTAACGGAGCAGGGACAAGGAGTGCGTTGCGGGTTTGCATACCCAAAAGGAGCGTTCCACTGTAGCGAAAGCGTCCTCTTGTTTTATTTATGAACAACGCACCCTAACAAGCTGCTAGGCGACGTACATTAAAAACATCTGCCTTGAAACTTTCTTTATAAATCCGCTCAACGCTTTTTTTTAACGTCTGCACGTAAAACCATTTACAGGCCTGCGTCAACTTAATAAATGATAACGGTTTCCCTAAGCAAGCCCATTTCCTAGAAGGGAGAACCAGAGACGCGGAAATTCACGTTATTATCTTTAATTCATAACTCGCTTTAAAAATTCAAGGTCTTAGCCGGAAATTTGCTACAAGATGCTGCTGACAAAGCATGGGTGTTTGTGGCTGGAATGCCGGCCGAAGTGGCCGTGCGGTTAAAGGCGCTGCAGTCTGGAACCGCAAGACCGCTACGGTCGCAGGTTCGAATCCTGCCTCGGGCATGGATGTTTGTGATGTCCTTAGGTTAGTTAGGTTTAACTAGTTCTAAGTTCTAGGGGACTAATGACCTCAGCAGTTGAGTCCCATAGTGCTCAAAGCCATTTGAACCATTTTGTGGCTGGAATTTGACGCAAAGGAAAGTTAACTTTAGTCGCAGAAGCACTACAGAATAAATAACTGTTTCATAATTTTAAAAAATTACGCTGTCTTGATGGAAAGTACACTTAATCACGAATGTGCTCCTAAATATTTTACGTCTATTATTTCTCAAACATTGATTACAACACACTGGTATCCCTTTCCCTTTATAATCAGCAGCGCACCATTAGGTCTTAGTCGCGGACTTTTCATATCTCTTGGAATCCAGCAAGAAACAACTACCCTGGCTTTATATTCCACCCTTCTGCATTTCATTTTAAATGTACCCACAACTGCATTTTCCATTTCATTTTGTATCCTTGTGGCGTTTACGCCACATCCTACCAACATTTGTTACATTTTTGTGCTTTGTTTTAATGCACAGAATAGAAAGATTTTGTTACGGAAAGCTAGCGAGTAGGTAGGATCACAAAGCAGATTCATCGAACGACGCACGAGTTGGACGCAGCATGAGAACGGCTGGGCGAGTAAGTGCATATCTTACTGGAGAAGAGTGAAGGGGGGAGGAGGAGGGGGAGGGAGGGGAAGCAAGAGAGAGAGAGAGAGAGAGAGAGAGAGAGATTCACCTACCACGCAGGACGCCAAGAAGCGAATCTTTTTATTATTTGTATTTACTGGTTAAATATTAAGACACAGCTCCAACCATGCTGAAGACGTTACTTGCTTTGAGAACTTACTAATAATAATTTCAGTATCACTCAGTTCATCAGAAAGCGATAATAACAAATTTTAGTTACTGTCAGTGCTTGTTGATAGAAAGCGTTGACCGGTCACATGCGTGCCCTTATAGGGTTGGCGCCAAACTGTTAAGACAACTCACTACTAATCTACGAACGTCTTCGGAGGAAGCAATCCGTGAATCAGTGTGTAAAATGTGATCTCATGTCAAGACGGAATAATATGTTAGAGTTGCCTCGGATGACGTACTTGTGCCAGCTCTTGTTAATCTCATGTGAATTCTAAGATCGAGTGGACAATTTTACTGTGTCTTTTGCGGTGCTCTAGAAGTGATAATCACCCGGAATAATGACAGACTGCCTCTCAGAATCTTTTTCTTGCCTTTTTGCTACTGTAAACAGAAATAAAATCCAGTGGTATCCCAATACTTCGTAATATCTATTTTAATAGCGCTGAATTCTTGCCCATTTGCCACTTCGTTATGCACTGTTTACTGCATCCAACTCAGAGTCTGCAGAAGTCGGAGAAGAAACCGCTGAGCCCAGGCTCGTTGCCGCTAACGAAGTGATTGCTTTTGGTGACGTCATTTGCAATAGCGACTGCGCGAACTGACGGTACCTCGTACGGAAAGCAAGAGTAGCTGATGCTACTGAGGACTCGGCCGCCAGCATTTCCGACGACTTCTTGGGCTCTTATTCGTGATGGCATTCAGACAGGCAAGGGTGCTGTAGATTGTTGCATACGAATGCGAAATACCTGCATTGTGCGTTTCCGCAAAGTGATTTTTACGCCAAAGTTGCGATCGTCCTACAAGTTGTGTCAGATGTGGAGCACAGAGCGTAGCAATTTCCGTGGTGTAGCGGTTATCACGTCTGCCTAACACGCAGAAGGTCCCCAGTTCGATTCCGGGCGGAAACACTTTTTCGTCGCACTCAACAAGACACTTGCTACATCTTTACAAGACGAGAGGTAAGCAAGTTGTCTCCAGTTATGCTAGGGATAGTGGGCGCTGACATTATTTACTCAAGTACACTGTGCTTGTTAATCTTGACAAATCTTTTTCGTGCGAATTGTTATTTTCAGGCACCCTCTGTGTAGTATTTAAGAGTAAAAATTTGCATCTTTTGGGAATTATACTTAACGTACCCTCATGAATACTTTACAGCATGGAGCCCCTACTGTATTTTCCTGTCTCTCACAGTAATTTCCAACAGCGCTCGCTGAACAACACTCTGGGTTGTATTTAGCATCTGTAGAACAGTACACCGAACTCGTGGTGTGAGCGATGTAAAATCGTATGCTGAATCCTTGGTGTGAGCGCTGTCAGGGGACATTTTGAGAAAAATAACACGCAAAAATAGTACTTCAAGCAATTTTCGAATTAAAATTCTAGCACCTAGCATTTAAGTTTTATTACTTGCCTGTATATAATTTTATCATAAAATTTGTGATATACTAAATTGGTAAAATTAAAAAACAACGAAAAGAACTGAAATATTATTCTAATTTTATTGTAATTGACTTTCAGCTCTCTTTTCTAACTTAACAGAGTAAGCTCTTCTATTTGTAAAGATGAGATACCCTCACACGTCGCAGTTGTTTAATATTTTTTGGCACTTTTCAAATTATTTCGTGTGTGTGCCTGTCGAAATGTGAAGTATCGATATTCTGGCAACAGCTGGTTAAGTAGTATCCAGAAGTATAAAATAATAATTGTCTGTCGATAGTGTTTTTCGAATTATTATTGTTACTGTTTCTGAAGTCATCGTGCCACGTTTTTCACTGATTAAAGTTTCCGTGTCAAAGAATTTACTGAAGGTCGTGGTACATTGGAAATTTGCATATAATGTGCAGATAATGTTCATGGAAGAAAGGAAATAATGAATAAAAAGTTTGTAACACGTAATCAAGTGCTCTAACTTGCAGCCTTCATTTTCCATTCATAGTATGATCGGGAATAAAATCTCAAAAATGTTCAAATGTGTGTGAAATCTTATGGGACTTAACTGCTAACGGTGATCTTCTAACACGGCTCCTCTTTCAATTCCGAATTTCCCATTATCTACGTGAAATGTAATGAAAACAATAGCATTGATGAATAAGCACGCCAGTCAAAAAATTACTCATCCCAACAAGACATCAGTCCAATACTGTGTAACACCACCTCTAGCCTTGAAAACGGGCTCAATATGGTGAAGAAGAGTATCCCCAAGTTTCTTCGAGTACGCCATTTTGTGATGAAGTCACTCATTGAGGATTACATCCCGTCGAGTGTAAGGTTAACTAATTGTGAGAATGCTAGTTGCTATGTTTCAGCCGCTATTCCAAATAGTCACAGACATTTCCTATGAGATGCATATAGGATGGTACAGCAGATCAGTCGATATGCGATATGGTGCCTGAGTGTTCTTCAAAGCAGGAAAATATTCATCTTGCATGCTGGAAGTGTCCACAGCACACTCATCACGAAGATATGGAAAAATGGGCAACACTTGGTCACAGACTGTTGAAATCAACAGCCTGATTCATGTTTAAGGTAACCTGCGTGCGTGGGCCTGAAACATGGTACAAAACACCACTATAACATCACAAAAACGTATCTCGCTTGAACTGAACCCTCCATGTACTACGGGTTAACTTAACATTCACAGATAATAGGAAAATGAAATGTACAGGTGAAGGTGTGGGAGACGTTGTAATAGGAAAAACCGCAACGCTAAAACTATTACAATAAGAAGTGGTCATGTTTTGCCTAGGGGCATGAGAAATTACACTTATGATCCATCTTCAGTACAAGACATAAACAAGCAATCGGTAACAAATGCTACAAAAAGGAAGGAAACCTATGTGAAAATGAAATCGGCTTCACTACCGCTTCTCTCTAACCTACTTGACACATGAAGAAGTAAAAGATGCGTTTTGTGATCTAATGACAATTATAAAAGAAGATCTATCAGTCGCACAGTTCGCTATCTCATGGGAAATTATATTGAGAAGGAAAGTGCATAAGTTTTCATTCTCGCTTTAGATCTATTGGAATCGGCTATCCTAACATTCAGATTTTTGTGAGTAACTGAGAAAAGAACAAACACTACAGCCGGTTAAAGAACTGTCATCTTGGTTCCGTACCAAAAGCCGACAAGAAAACCGAAGGAAGACAAGTATTCATCCAAAACAAAATCGTGCAACGGCAAAATGGTGAAAGGCCAGATGGTACTTTTTGAAGAGAGTTTCGTAGAAAGATTGAATGTTATTGTTAGTTTAAAAATGTCTTCTGACTAGAAGTACTCACAACTGAAACCTATTATTATACACTTTACTTTTTTAACACTTTTTCGTCATCTTTGTGACTGTTAAGGTGTTTAAGATGATAATACTTTATATAAATTTTGCCGCTCTAAACTACTGGAGAGAAGAAATGCCATCTTGGTCCTAGGCTGAATGACAGGAAAATCCTGATGCTCACCTCCCCTTGGTAAATAGGGGGCAACTTTTGTGCCAAACGGCTGACGAGCACAGGAACCGAATTATTCTCGGGGTAAGGAATTCCACCCTACCAAATACCAATGACGACTTTGCTGATCGGATGAGCCGATAGAGATCTAGGGCACCCTCTAGCCCTTAAGAGGAAAAAACCCTCCTAAAGACGAGTCAACGGGATAGAATGTTGAAAGCAAGGGGAAACCACCATATTAAAGAACCACAAGCACGTCCCAAAAATAGCGGTTTCGTTTCATTTGAGAGATTAACATGAAACTTACTTCTGTAAAAGATTCCGCAATAGTCCCCATTTGGAACTATGGGAGGCGACTGCAGAAGTCTGCGCTTCCAATAAAATAAAAGTTATAAAGAATAAAGGAAAACGAATAGCAACCTGGAATGTCTGAACACTTCCGAGGTGCCGCAAGTTAGAGAACCTCAAGCTGGAAATGACTGGACTGAGGACTGACATACCAGGAGCGAGCGAGATGAGATGGTCAAATGATAACGACTTTTGAAGTGCTAACTACAGAGTTATAAACACGAGCTGCACAGAGGAGCGAACGGGAGGAGGGGTAAGGGTGGTTCTTTGCAAGGAGCTCGGACGTAGAGTAGATGATTACCAACAAATAGGCGGAAGAATACTACTTGCACAATTGTACACTAAATCGAACAAGACAGTGATAATCGAAGCGCATCTTTCGACGCAAGCGAATGATGAAGAAGAAATGGAAAGAGCGCACAGCGAGATAAAAGGTGCTGTAACCATGGTCAAAGGACAAGACAACCTTACCATTATGGGAAAATGGTATACATCAGTCGGAGAAGGAAGAGATGACACTGTAGTGCGACCTTTTGGGCTCAGAAAATGGAAGGACAGATTAGCAGAATTCTGTATAGGACATCAAATAGTAATATGCAACACGTGGTTTCAACAACATCCACGGAGAAGGTATATTTGGAAAGCCCCTGGAGGAAGGAAGAGATATCAGATCGACCAGGGTTTCAGAATCAGATAAGAGATATAATCCCTTGGAGAGAGGGAGATATTTCAGATCGACCGAGGTTCCGGAATCAAAGAAGAGACTACAGAAGCTACCCAGGCCCAGATATTAATATTAACCATAACGTAGTGATACGAGAATGTGATCTGAAATTCTATAGACTGAAGAAAAGATCTTTTGAGAAGGGATCTGAACAGACTAAAGAATGATGTTGGTCGACATACAACGAGCAAACACGGCTACAGTAAAGAAAAAAACCTGGAATGTTGAAGAAAGATGGGAGTCCTTGTTGAAAAGCAAAATCTTACGAGCATCAAACGAAGTAGTTCAGAGACAATGCAAAGCACAAAAAAGAATAGATTACAGAAAGCGTAATAACAAAAAAAATTTGCGACGTAAGCTGAAGGAAGACAACACTGAGGAAGGAAAAATGTCATATAGAACACTGAGGAATGAAATTAACCAAGAGTCAAAAAAGGCTAAACAACAATTCTTGGAGGACCAATGCAAAGAGGTGAGTGAAATGATCAAAATAGGGAAGCTCTAATCAGCCTATAAATCAATTAATCAGTTCTTTGGAAGCAGACAAACATAATACAGTGGAGTCCAAAATGAAGACGGAATTGTATTACATGAGCAGAAATATATAATAGAAAGGTGTAAACAATACCTTGAAAGACAGTGTGCAAGAAATGATCAAGATCTGGAACTGGAGAACGCTGAGGAAATCGATCCGGAAGACGAGAAAGACTGTATTCTGCGCGATGAGTTCGAGCTTGCAAGTCAGGCAAATTCCAGCTGAGAAAGCCACTGGAGTTGATGCTGTACCAGCAGAATTCATCTAGGCTCCTGGTGAACAGCATACAAATTACGAGACTTGGAACTTAAATAGTGGCAACTATTTATTCACAACCGATACAAAAAAGTTACATGTTTGCACCTGTTACTGTCCTTCAAAGTAGTCGCCAGCGTTGTGTAGAACCCGTTGTCAGTGATGTGGAAGGCGAAGTATACCGTTAGCAGAACCTGTTCTGTTGATGGTGCGAATGGAGCGGTCTACTGCCTGACGAATCTCTGGAACAGTTCTGAAACGAATGCCACGAAGCCAAAACGGAAACGCCAATCCAACGAATGGCGTCATTATGGGTCGCCGCGAGCCCCAGTATGGTGAAAGCTATGGTGATTCTCCAGTACGACTGTGATGGTGTTATCCTAACGCATTACGTTCCTCCACGGCAGACCGTCAATGCACAGTATTACTGATCGTTTTTGGAGCATCACCTGCGACCAGCTTTGCGAAAGAAGCGGCGATACTTTCTGCGCAACCCACCCATCAATTTGAACGACAGTGCGCGGGCAAGCTGTGGCTGCTCTGTTCCGTCGATGGGACTGAGAAGTACTGTACCATCCACCATAGTCCCCGGACTTAAGTCCTTGTGACTTTGATTTTATTCCGAAGACGAAGGAACCACTTCGTGGTTCCAACACTTGTATATGCGAAACGTGGGAACTCCCAGCAGAGTTTGAAAACTGTATCACAGTGCCAGTATCAAAGAAAGCTACTGCAAGTAGATGTGGACAATATAGAACCCTCAATTTGGTAACACACGCCTCGAAGATCTTTACCTCTCTCTTTCTAAGACGGATGGAAGACAGGTTAGATGCAACGATCACAGACGACTGGATATGGCTTTAGAAGAGGTGTAGGAACACGAGAAGCAATCCTACGATTAATCCTTGAAAAAATACTGAAGAAGTGTCAAGACAAATATATTCTCTTCATAGACTTAGAAAAAAACACTTGACAGGGTAGACTGGCGACAGCTTTTTAAGATACTGCGATGGATCTGCATAAAGTATAACGGCAGAACGGTAATGAACTGACTGTAAAGGAAGAGATGGCTGTGATAAGGTGTGGAGAACATCAAGGAGAAAATGCTATTAAGCAGGATGTACGACAAGGCTGCCCACTCGTGTCTTGTTCAAGGGACACAGTCAGAGGGCAATAGACGAAGCTAAGGAGAAACTTGGAGCTGTAGGATGATTTAAAATTCAAGGTAAGAAAACAGACATGCCGAGATTTGCTGTAATATCGCTGTATTAAGTGAAGATGCAGAACAATTAGAAGCGAAGCTGGCCAGATGGAAACCACCCTCAGCTCTTTCTGTAATATGAAAATTAATAAAGGTAAAAGAAAAATCTTAGTGGTGAGCAGACAAAACATCGTTGTCCAGTGCTCACTTAACAATGAGCGATTGGAGACCGCCGAATCCTTTGCCTACCTAGGGAGTAAAATAACATCAGACGGAATAACAGCCTCCGCAGAATGCTCAAGATTTTCTGGGAGACAATATACCAAACGAAGAAGTGCTCCACAGATTGGAGAAAGAGAAGCCTTATCTCCTGGAGGTAAACGGACACCGAAGAGAACATAGGGTGGCTATCTGCAGAGACATGATGGTATCATTAAAAGTATGACTGAAGAGATATCAGAAGTGAAAAAGGAGTATACCAGCTGTACAACCTACACCGCTCTCAAGATGAAAGCCGAAGGCAGAAATGCATGGCGAACTGTTGCTAACCAGCCTGATGGTTGAAAACCTAGAAAGATGAAGAAATTTTGTAATGAAAATATAATAGCAACAGTTAGCATAACATTGATAGATTACTACAATATGGCTTATTATTGGGCTGCAGGAAGTGGCCAAGAGGAACACAGGTCTGTTGCTAATTGCAAGGTTGGTGTACTGGCGGTAAGGGCAGTCTTCAGAGAATTCAGTAAGTTGCAGAGTCCGGGCGTTGAGCAAGTGAAAGTAGCGCAATTCTCTCCCTCTGCTCCCCATTTCTCTTGCCCTTCCTCGTTATTTTCGCCTGTCACAAAACTAATCATCCGCAGGAACGACGTCCAGAGCTTGTACCCCAACTACCATACCTTAAGTTATTCCATTGCATCTCACTACGGTGTTGTAGTGTCGGAGTTCTAGGTTGAGCGAAATGGAATTACATTTACAAATGTTCTTGCAGAGACGGTAGGCTCTCTCCAGTTTGGTGCAATTATTGTTTATGGCCAGATCCTCGATAATTTTCTGGCAGATATATAGTTATTGCATTGACATAAAAGTTTTTTGAGTATAGTACCGCGACATTCTATGAATTAACAGTCACTCGATAAAACCGAAGTTTCGGCCACTGTTACAGTGACCTTCTCCTGGGTATTCTGATTTATTTTGGTACCCAAGGTCGTCGTGATTCCTTTACAGCTCATAACATTAGGTCACAAATTTAAAACATCCAAACAAAATGCCGAGGATGGCATTGAAGTTGAAGAGTCCTGGATACCTGCCATCAGAATCCAAGAGACTACTCAAACAACTCGAGACACGCGAGTTTCCGACGAGTCACTGCGCGACCAATGTTCTGCATAAGGAAGACGAAGAGTCCACTCCCCATTCGTCGATGACTACCAATCGTGGCACATACTATAAGGGCAATAGGCAATATCAGATCACCGTTCCCGCCACCATAGAAACAAGTCGCAGTAAAGTTTCCCACTCCTTCCGCCACAGGAGATCAATAATATCAACTGTTTTTTAAATCTGTAACGTGATGTCATTCTCTATGGAGGAGACAAGACGAAATATACTGAACCATGGGCAACAAAGTAAACCAATGGATGCAGTTGTCCAGTATAACCGTGGCAGAAACGTCAGTTTAATCCACTGATAATTGTTTTACAATACGACCCGGCACAATACGCAGAAAACTTTTCTGTGAACCGGCTCTGGCCGCGGAAGCATAAGCAATCACATCAGCAATTGCGTTGTCCGTCATTGTCTTTTACTCAGCGCGATGGTGCAGTGGTACGACAGTGGACTCCTATTCCAGAGGACAACGGTTTAAATCCCCATCAGATCATCCATACGTGGGTTTTCCGTAATTTCCCTAAATCGCTTATGGGGCAGGAGGGGGGGGGGGACGTTGATCGTTGATGAAAAATACATTGTACTTATGCTATTTTGTCTAAAACTGACATGGTGAGACCGTGGCTGTGTACAATTAATGTAGGTTAATTCTTACAAGGAAGAAAACAGCAACCAGCCACTATTAATACTGCTATTTATTTAGGTAAATGGCGCCGTTACAGGTTTCGAACTGGCAAGTTCATCATCAGACGGCTGTTCACATGATTTTCAAGATACACTTTACATTATTGTCCGTTTTCGATTTTTATTATTCCTCTTCGACGAAGTATTTTTGGTGTGTTGTTGCCCTACGGTAAAAAAAGTGTTAGAAGCGTCCTATGTGAAAACAACTAACCTCCAAACGATGAAATACAGCGTAAATAAATATGTGAGGTTAAGAGGTTATGGTACTTACGACGAAAATTCCGCGCGATTTTGTTGCGAAGTTGCAGAATTGTACTTTTCGCATATTCCTAAATATATCCAGTACTTACGTAACTTGTACATCACCATATTGTGCAAAGCACCACACACACACACACACACACACACACTGCAGATTTACAAACACAACAGTGTCAGAGACGTTCCCTCTCAAAGACATCACAATATACAGGTTGCTTTGATTTCACAACAAAATAACTGTTTTTAAAGAATAACATAACTTAATGAAAATTAAAACACAAAGATAAACCTTACATTATGAGCGTATAATATTACAAATGAATTTGTCAGATGTAGTAACCAGCTTGTGTGAAAGCCAGTTATATGGTATTATGCAAATACTGTGTTATATACGAGAAGCAACATAGAGGTGAGATAAAATGAATAATATGACAGTAACAGATGGGTAGATCACATAACTAATGAGGAGGTATTGAATAGGATTGGGGAGAAGAGAAGTTTGTGGCATAACTTGACTAAAAGAAGGGATCGGTTGGTAGGACATGTTCTGAGGCATCAAGGGATCACCAATTTAGTATTGGAGGGCAGCGTGGAGGGTAAAAATCGTAGAGGGAGACCAAGAGATGAATACACCAAACAGATTCAGAAGGATGTAGGTTGCAGTAGGTACTGGGAGATGAAGAAGCTTGCACAGGATAGAGTAGCATGGAGAGCTGCATCAAACCAGTCTCAGGACTGAAGACCACAACAACAACATGACAGTAACAATTGTATTAACATCTATCTATGGTGCACTGAAATTTTGAATCAAGTATAGTAGCAGAAACGTTTTTTCAAAGAATCAAGGTAGCATTACAAGTATTTATATTACAAAGAATACCATATTCAGTGAGCATTAATTACAAATAAATTGGGAAAATGTGATGGCCATAATACCATATAAGTAGCATTGACACAAGCTGGTTACTACATCTGTCAAATTCATTTGTAATATTATACGCTCATAATGTAAGGTTTATCTTTGTGTTTTAATTTTCATTAAGTTATGTTATTCTTTAAAAACAATCATTCTGTGAAATCAAAGCAACCTGTATATGGTGGTGTCTCTGAGAGGCAACGTCTCTGCACTGTTGTGTTTGTAAATCTGCAATCTCTGTGATAACTTCACATGTGGCAACTTCTTTTTGGTGTGTGTGTGTGTGTGTGTGTGTGTGTGTGTGTGTGTGTGTGTGTGTGGTGCTTTGCACAATATGGTGATGTACAAGTTACGTAAGTGCTAGATATATTTAGGAATATGCGAAAAATACAATCCTGCAACTTCGCAACAAAATCGCGCGGAATTTTCGACGTAAGTACCATAACCACTTAACCTCACATATTTATTTACGCTGTATTTCATCGTTTGGAGGTTAGTTATTTTCACAAAGGGCGCTTCTAACACTGTTTTTCTACCGTAAGACAACAACACACCAAAAATACTTCGCCACAGTGGAATAATAAAAATCGAAAACGGACGATAATGTAAAGTGTATCTTGAAAATCAAGTGAACAGCCGTCTGATGATGAACTTGCCAGTTCGAAACTGGCAACGGCGCTACTTACCTAAATAAATAGCAGTATTAATAGCGGCTGGTTGCTGTTTTCTTCCTTGTAAGAATCAACCCGCATTACATTCTACTTAAATATGACACCAAATCCACAATATTGAAGACACGCCAATGAAATTTTGTACTATGCTTTACATGAAATTAACACGTTTAGTGTTACGTTCTTGGATAATGTATATTTAACTTTTTATAGAGTTAAAAAATGTTATTTTCAAAAAATAATATACGTGCCTTTTAGCAGCTGAAAATGGGGATTTAGGGCATTGGTTTCATATGAGTGTATTTAGAGTCTCATTTGGATCATCGATTTTGCCATGAACACACATTTTTTTAGAAGTTCAGGATTGGCCAGAAAGCTGTAAGCGGGCTTGACAACATCAACGATACAATTTAGAAGCCACTTCTTGTGAATATGGAGGTTGTTACCTCTCTGAGCCTGTAGATACTGAAGTTTTGTTTGAAACTCTTGCTTTTGTGGCAGCAAGGTCGCCTCACACATTTAATTATTTTTCAGGCACTTCGGACGCGAGTTCATCATTGAAATTTTGGTCACTTATTGCCCATGAGTTCTACTAATAAATAAAAAAATAAACTGAAAATTTACAATATTGGGAGAGTTCTTATGAACCCCCCCCCCCCCAAACCAGAAGTTGTTCACGGTCTTTAATTACTTAACTGCGGAGGGCACGTGTTTCCTTATCTTTCGCTTTTCCTTTCCTTTCTTCTCTGGTGATGAAGAAGGATAATTACAGTATTGTTTCACTTTGGGGCACTGTCTTCTTTCACAAACTCTCCTTAACAGTATGACAAGTTCCTTTTGTACGGTGTTTACTCGTGGAAAGTTGTTCACTCCTCGGGTGTTTCCACAACAGAGCAAAAAGTGGAGCGCTTGTTATTCAAAATACGGAGGCACGCCCTTCCTTCACTGCCTCAATGACTTTCCCTACCTTCTCAGAGTTCTGTTTCCCCGCGGAAGAGAAAGAAAAGATTTTTTGCGCCGCGATCGTAAGACCGTGTCGGTGCTACTGGGGCTTATTAATCGCGAGACCGGGGCGGCTGGAACAAAGCGGCACTCGGGCGGGGACAAAGGGAGCGCGCGCGATCAAGGCACAAAGGCGCCTCCCTGCAATTATTCCTGCGGCTGCAAGAAAGACCTGGCCGGCTTAAACAACTGTTACTCTACCTCAACACGAGGCTGAGGCGCAAACAAAGCAGCCCGCACCGTATCTGATGGGCCGCTGCTCCGCAGGCACAATTGCCAATTTCAAACGTTCTCTCTCGCGAATGAGCTGCCTCTAAAAGGGAAAGGGCATCGGCCTGTAACTCCTGCTCTCTCTCTCTCTCTCTCTCTCTCTCTCTCTCTCTCTCTCTCTCTCTCCGCATTCTTCATCCACCTCTGAAAGAAGATTCTGCACGCATTATGTCGCTTTCGCTACTGTGCTGATAAATTGTTCGAAAGGTACTCTTTAAACGGGAGAGTGTGAAGGTGATAAGAGGGGAAAATATGGTTATTTCTTTGTCACGCGTCATGTCTTATTTGGAGAGTACTACAAGTTGGTGCTTTTAATTGGGTAAACCTTAATCTCTTCACACAAAGCCATTCCTTCTGCCTGACAGTACGAGGACGGTCATTTTAGAAAGTTCACGCTCAATCACCTTCTCACTAGTTACAAATCGCTATTGCTGTTCGAAGAGGTTCAATATTTTTTTCGCCCTAGTACTTGTCATATGTAGGGTGTTACACAATGACGTTTAAAAAAACTGGGAGACTGTACAGGATGCAATGTTGATGGTCGAGGATACAATACAGAAGGCAAGACATGAGTAATCTATAGCTGAAAATGTAAAAGAAAACGGGCTGTTGAAAGTCCACGCACTGCCTTCACGAGAAGTTACTGTAGTCCGTTTAAAATTACTTGATAGATGACGCCTGTCACTTGCCGCAGAAGTGTTGGCCGCCGGCTACCACTCGTTTCTAGGTAACACACAAATAGGGCAAGTCACTTCACAAATGTTGGAAGTGGCCGCTGCAACGTGTCTCGGAAATGCAAGATGCTCTGTCGAGAGCTGATTTTAAGTGACCAATGACTCAACTGCAGCAGGAGGCGCGTTTTGTAGCAGGGAATTTAAACTCATGCCGTAAGCTAACCAAAACCTCGTGATGGGTACTGTATTCGAGAACGCAGTGGAAGTGGCCGTGCGGTTAAAGGCGCTGCAGTCTGGAACCGCAAGACCGCTACGGTCGCAGGTTCGAATCCTGCCTCGGGCATGGATGTTTGTGATGTCCTTAGGTTAGTTAGGTTTAACTAGTTCTAAGTTCTAGGGGACTAATGACCTCAGCAGTTGAGTCCCATAGTGCTCAGAGCCATTTGAACCATTTTTTAGAACTAAACTCACTGCTATTAAGGCTAACTTCTACAAGCTAACTCCAGACATAAAAAGTTCAGTTTCAGCGTTAAAAGCAACTGTAATTTCTTGCTATCATTGGTTACCTGAAACTATCCACCCACTGGGTACATGATATGCCGCGTTACCAACTGATGAGCAGTCCTGGTTGGCACTTGGTTGCAAATTACACACGACACAGACAGATTCCAGACGAAAGAAGAATGACGGGTAGAAAAATAAGAGAAAATAAAAAAGTCAATGCGATTATGAAAATTACTTGGCAAAAAATTAGAAGTAAAAAAAACTATATTTAAACCAATTAATGGAATACAAATGATTAACTCACTTGATTAGATTCAAAAATACAAGGGTCTCATAGCATTGGATGAGATTCGAACCTAGGATCTACAACATTACAAACTACACCCATCAAAAGAAGTTTCGCATCAGCTCGGTTCCCAGAACTCCTAAACATTGACGTTGACTGTGGATATTGTATCACAGACACAGTCCCTTTGATTGTTCAGAGGTATCACTAAACCCGCTCAAAGATGTAAACAACCATGCATTGAACAGCACCTATTAGACGGAGGGGTCCGACAGCTGATCAGTTCCAGTCATTCCATGAGGAAGAAGGTACACGGCCCGTGTTGCTTGTAGCACAACCATGCCTAGACGGTCAATATAGCGGTTCGATCGGGTCCGCATTTTTACTTTGTGCGAGGAATATCCCTCAACAAGGGAAGTGTCCAGGCTCTCGGAGTGAACCTTAGTAATGTTTTTCGGCTATGGAGGAGCATGGAGGAGATATAGGGAGACAGGAACTGCCGATGACATGCCTCGCTGAGGCCCCCCAATGCCTACTACTGCAGTGGATGACCGCTACCTACGAATTATGGCTCGGAGGACAATGCCACCTTGTTGAATAATGCTTTTCGTGCAGCCACAGGACGTCGTGTTACGACTTAAACTGTGCGTAATATCCTGCATGATGCACATGCATAGGTATTCTGGTAAAACCTTGCTGCCCGCCGCCCGTTGCATTTGCCTTTCCGTAAGTAAACACCATGTTGGCAAGCTCTCCATTCGAACACGGAAGCATTGTGTACAACGGTGTATCACGTCCACTACAAAGTGAGTCAGCATGAGAAGTGAATCAGACACGGCATTACAAATTACTACGGCAGGAAAGTGTGCTAGGGTATGACGTATGAGGAACAGTATCACCCTCTATGAGGAAACCGTGCATACTGTAACTGTGGCTCCATGCTACAGCGAGTATTAGATTGCACTCTCTGTAACAAAGGGTGATTGAATAAATTGTCTCTAGCATGGAAACCATGCATTTCCGGACGTAAGTTCATTAGACCTTATTTGTTCCGTATCCTCTCATCGATCAATCCCTAGGGTTTGTACACGGTGAAAAAAATCACCCTGTATATTAGTACTAATCGGGACAATATTTCATACTGAAATCAGCGGTGTCTCGTAAATAAACATTCGCAATTATCAGGAAAACGGCACTTTTTACTGGACCTGTTATGGTTCTTTTATCATATAACATCACCTGTGTACATTTTCATCATTACTTACAACAGCCCTCACGTTACGGATACTCGACTACCAAGGAAGATTTCCTCGAACCAATGGAAGTTGCCTTTCTAGAACTGGAAAGGCGTTTCTTAATGTTGTCTGACAAGATATGTTCAGAGTGCTGAACTAAGAAGGTCTGAAGTACAAATAGTTGCGGTAATGCTCAACTTCTGTAAGACAAGTGTCTGTGATTAGAAATTTTCGTAAGGAACAAGGTTCAAAAATTAGAAAATGCGTAAGAAAAGAATGTGCTTCTTACATTTATTGCTTACATCTAGGAAGGTATACACAAAGTTAGCGAAACAACTGAGGTGGGGATCAAAAAATAATAGAAGATACACATTCTGCGATATACAGGCAACATTTCTGTGGTTACAAAGACGAAAGAACATCTAGAGAAGATCGTCAGCACAATGAAAAATATTTTCTGTAACAAATATGGCAAGACAATAAGCACAAGAATTACTGAAATGATTACATGCAATTCTGAAGAAAAACATGTACCTCTGGGAGTGAGAATTGGAAGAGAGGAGTTGAAAGTAACAGAGTGAGGAGGGCAGTGATAGAGAAGGAGATTTTAAAGGAAGGCATTGCCGGGGACGACCAACGATGTCATACAGGCAGCAGATTGTAAGTGATGTAGGTTGTGCTACATATGCGGAAATGAAGGGGACAGAAGACACAAGAGTGGAATAGTTTATTGCTGCAAACCAACTTGAGGTCTGAAGACTCAAGAGAGAAACAGAGCGTTTTTACATCGTGCAACGTTCAATTGGTAACAAATTTATTGGCAGAAGGTACTCATTTATTTCTGTTTTTTCTACTGTTTTTACTGAACAGTCGTGAAAAGGACAATTTGTCTTAGAGACAAGAGTGAAGGCTCGTCTCGTGAAGGTGGTCCTCGCAATTTCAACACGTTATCTCCAGGAGTCATCCGGCGCCCAAGTCACGCAACTTATAACGAGCACTCCGCACGCCGGAACTTTCAATGGCGTAAGCGACGAGGCACCAAGAGCACTTCCTGCGTTCCTGAGACGATGGCGCCGATGCTGTAACACGGCTAAGTCAGCTCTGTGACACGTATACCTGCGTGCAACTAAACTCAGGAACTTCAGGCGGAAAATTATTACTCTTCCTAGCGAGCAGGTGGAACGCGGTACCCTTCCACTATAATCCTGTCATACTTAATACTAATAACTAAAAGGGGAGATCAATAAGTAACGCAACACATTTTTCAGTCAATTTCGGTTGAAAAAAATGTGCATTTGTTGTAGGACATCATGGAATATTCCCGCTTCAGTCGCTGTTCGCTGTAGTTTCCTAAAGTTCCGTTAGGTGGCGGTGCTATACGAAGCCTTCAAAATTGTGTCTTTAACAAACAAAGGATCTGTCAAATATTATTAGAATGAAAGACGCTGTAACAAGCAAAATCTTTTAGATACTTAGGAATTCCATGACGAAAAATGAAAGGTGGGTAGAGGGAGTAAGAGGTACAATATCTATGGGTAAAAGAACTTTTGAAAAAGTGAGCAACGGGAGGGATGCCATTGAGTTTCTTATGATGGAAAACTACACCATCACAGATATTCATAGGCGCTTGCACAGTGTCTACTGAGACCTGGCAGTGAACAAAAGCACGGTGGATCGTGGGGCGAGCCGTATGTCACCATCGCATCAAGGTGGCGCAAAACTGTCCGATCTCCCGCGAGCGATTCACCCGCGCACACCTGAGACTCCTGCAATGTTGGGACATGCGGACAGTCGCAATCCACGGATTACATTTAAACACCTCGCTGCACAACTGAACGCCTCTATTGATAGTACTGACACATTCGTCCACCAGTCGTACTTAAAGGAGTGAGCCCGCTGGGTTTCTCTCGGCCAAACAATAAACCATAAAAAGCAACGAGTTTGACCGAATGAAAGATGCAATCCGCTGGAAAAGGTACGTGGATGATGGGGAGATTATTGATTCCGCAAGATGTGGTCCAGTACAACAGTATCATGTGGGCATACAGGTTCTCCAATTAAGATGACGTAAGGCCGTCGTATTGAACGGAGACGAAGTTGAGAAATGTATTGCATTACTCATTGAACGCCCCTCTTATATGAAAGGCATTTTGTTGGTCCACCTTTAGGGTCATTAATAACCGTACTTAATTGTCCACACTACACTTATTTCGATTACTTTGTTCTGTTAGGTGATGTACTCTATAAGAAGTTCAATTGAGGTGAAATGTAATTCAAATGTTTGCTTCGAGGTGGGATTAACGTGAGAGTGTTGCTCAGGACCTTGAAAAGTAATTTGTAGATCGAAAAGGCAGAATTATAATGAAGATACTACACACATCAAAAAAGTTTTACATCACCCCGGTTCCCAGAACTCCTGAAGATAGACGTTGACTGTGGATATTGAATCACAGACAGTCCCTTTCACTGCTCAGAAATGTCACTAAACCACCCAAAGACGTAAACAACCATGCATGAACAGACGGAGGGGGTCCGACAGCCGATCAGTTCCAGTCATTCCACCAGGAAGGAGGTACACGGCTCGTGTTGTCTGTAATTCAACCATGCCTAGACGGTCAGTGCAGCGGTTCGATCGCATCCGCATTGTTACTTTGTGCAACGAAGGGCTCTCAACAAGGGAAGTGTCCAGACGTCTCGGAGTGAACCAAAGTGATGATGTTCGGACATGCAGGATATACAGAGAGACAGGAACTGTCGATGACATGCCTCGCTCAGGCCGCTCAATGGGTACTACTACAGTGGATGACCGCTACCTACGGATTATGGCTCGGAGGAACCCTGACAGAAACGCCACCATGTTGAATAATGCTTTTTGTGCAGACACACGACGTCATGTTACGACCCAAACTGTGCGCAACAGGCTGCATGATGCCCAACTTCACTCCCGACGTCCATGGCGAGGTCCACCTTTTCAACCACGACACCATGCAGCGCGGTACAGATGGGCCCAACAACATGCCGAAAGGACCGCTCAGGATTGGCATCAAGTTCTCTTCACCGATGAGTGTCACATATGCTGTTTTCGGGTGGCAATATGTTGGGCCGACATAAGCCGCTGGTGGTCATGGAAGGCGCCGTAACTGCTGTACGATACGTAAATGCCATCCTCCGACCGATATCTGTAGCATATTGGGGAGGCATTCGTCTTCATGGACGACAATTCGCGCCCCCATTGTGCACATCTTGTGGATAACTTCCTTCAGAATAACGACGTCGCTCGACTCGAGTGGCCAGCATGTTCTCCAGACATAAACCGTATCGAACATGCCTGGGATGATTGAAAAGGGCTGTTTATGGATGACGTGACCCACGAACCACTCTGAGGGAGCTACGCCGAATCGCCGTTGAGGAGTGGGACAATCTGGCCCAACAATGCCTTGATGAACTTGTGGATAGTATGGCACGACGAATACAGACATCCATCAATGCAAGATGACGTGCTACTGGGTACTAGAGGTACCGGGGTGTACGACAATCTCGACCACGCCCTCTGAAGGTCTCGCTGTATGGTGGTACAACATGCAATCTGTGGTCTTCGTGAGGAATAAAAAGGGCGGAAATGATGTTTTTGTTGATCTCTATTAAAATTTTCTATGGAGGTTCCGGAACGCTCGGAAACGTGGTGATGCAAAACTTTTTTTGATGTGTGAAGCTGTAGTAATAATTGGATGTGACGAAACATGATAGAGGCATTGGAAGAGCGTTGTTTGTTTCCAACACTTTCCAATATTTATGCTGAGAAACTAATAGATAAAGTGCTAGCTAAATGAAGATGCTTAATTGCAGGCGGTGAAAGATAATCAAAAACGAGACGATCAAGCAGTGTCGACTGGATCAGACGAAAAATTACTGTTTATTATGGAGAGGATAGAAAAGATGAGTAAAGAGTATGTAATTAGGAAAAATGGTCGAAACACGAAAGTGATGACAACAAACAAACATTCCGTCGAGATATCATTGAAAGAAAAGATGTGACAAGTAAAATTTTTTTGGTACTTAGGAATTTGATGAGAAAAAATGAAAGGTGCGTAGAAGAAATAAGAGGTATAATATCTATGGGTAAAAAGCTTTTGGAAATGTGAGAAATTAGATGACAGATTCGCCAAGTATTTCGTCTGGTGCGTAGTGTTACATGGCACTGAATAATGAACAATTAAAAAGAAAGATGAAGCATACTCGGATTGTACTGGTATGCGGTTGCGGACAAAATGCTAAGAGTGAAATGTATTGACGAAATGAATAATGATGATACATTTCTAATTATAGGAGAGGAAAGAGAACTAGAGGAAATAATACGAAAGTGGAAATAATCTTGGCGAATAATTTCTGATAGGTATGGGTCCAATATAAAGCAACCTTTTCTTCTGAGACCTAACAACTGCAGGAAAGAGCAACGGATATTTGATGGAGGGCAATGCAAGTGCATGTATAGCTAATGTGTGTGCATGAGAATTATACGAGGTGTTTATGATGACTGGATCCGTCCTCATAAATACAGTCATAAAGGTACTGTTGATGTGCCCTGATGCCAGCAATAGCTGGTGACTAATTTTAACGTATTTTACCTGATGTTACATACTATTTCCGTTGAGCCTGCTAAATGCTCTCACCATTATCTGATTATCAGAAAACAAAATAGACAAAAAAGGCACACACGGAAGCGCGTGAGCCAAAGAACAATAGCGTAGTTTTCCACGTGCAAATCTCTGCACATGTTCACAAAGCCCGTTTCCTGGGAGAACGATGGGGAGAAGGGGGAAGCGGGGAGGGGGGGGGGGAGAAGAGAGAGAGACAGAGAGAGAGGGCGGGCGGGGGTACATCTACATGACAACTCTGCAGTTCACAATTAAGTGCCTGGTAGAGGAGACTTCGAACCATCTTCAAGCTATTTCTCTACCGTTCTACTCTCGAAAAGCATACTTTCTTTGAGAGCTCTAGTTTCTCTTATTCTATTTTGATGATAATTTCTCCCTACATAGGCGTAGCCAACAAAATATTTTCACACTATGAGGAGAAACTTCGTGACTGAAATTTTACGAGAAGTTCCTATCCCAACAAAACAGCCTATTTTTTTAAATGATTGTCACTTCAATTCACATTTCATTTCTTTGACGCTTTCCCTCCTTGCTTCGCGATACTACAAAACGGGCTGCTCATCTTTGAACTTTCTCGATGTCCTGCTTGAATCCTACCTACTGCGGATCCCACACCGCACAGCGGTACTCCAGAAGCGGACATACAAGCGTAGCGTAGGCAGTCTCTTTAGTAGACCTGTTGCGTTTTCTTAGTGTTCTGCCAATAACCCGTAGTCTTTGGTTTGCTTTTCCCACAACATTATGTATGTGATAGTGCCAGCTTAAGTTACCGGTATTTTTACTCTCTAAGTACTTAGTCGAATCTACAAAAAACATCTATGGTCATCAGTCCCCTAGAACTTAGAACTACTTAAACCTAACTAACCTAAGGACAGCACACAACACCCAGTCATCACGAGGCAGAGAAAATCCCGGACCCCGCCGGGAATCGAACCCGGGAACCCGGGCGCGGGAAGCGAGAACGCTACCGCACGACCACGAGCTACGGACTCGAATTTACAACCTGTAGACTTGCGTCATATCGTGTAGCCGAAATTTAGCGTATGGCTTTTGGTAATCATGTGGATAACTTCACACTTTTCATTGCTTTGAGTCGATTGCCACTTTTCGAAACATACAGGTATCTTGTCTAAATCGTTTTGCAATTTTTCTTGATCATAGGATAACTTTATAACGCGGTTAATGAAAGCATTTCTTGCAAACGACCTAAGAGCGCTATTCAGATTGTTTCCTAAATCGTTTAGGTAGATCCGGAACAGAAGAGAGTCTATAACACTTCCTTGGGGAACGCCAGATATTACTTCTGTTTCACTCAATGACTTTCCGTCAACTACTAAGAATTGTGACCTTTCTGTGATAAAATCACGAATCCAGTCGCACAACTGTGACGATAATCCACAGGCTCGCAATTTGATTACAAGTCGCTTGTGAGGTACGGTGTCAAAATGTATCTACAAATCTAAAAATATGCAATCAATTTGACATCTCCTGTCAATAGCACTCATTACTTCGAGAGAATAAAAAACGTGTTGTGTTTCATAAGAACGATATTTTCTGAATCAGTGTTGGCTGTTTGTCAATACATCGTTTTCTTCGAGATAACTCATAATGTTCGAACACTCACAATGTTCGAACACAGTACATGTTTCAAAATCCTTCTGCAAATAGACCCTAGCGATATGGGTCTGTAGTTCAGTGGATTACTCCTATATTCTTTCTAGGGTATTGGTGTGATTCATGCAACTTAAGTACGCATCTTTCAACGAGCTATCACTTGTTTATGATTGCTAAATATGGAGCTACTGTATCAGCCTACTCTGAGAGGTACCTGGTTGGTAGACACTAAGGACCGAAGGCCTTGTCTTTATTAAAAGTGATTTAAGCGGCTTTTCTACATCGAGGATATCTAGACATACTTCTAAGTTGTCTGGCTACACAGACACCCTGCTGTAGGTATAGTGTCATTAACAACTATTCAAAATGTCCTTGGCCCCGGGTTAGATCTCAGTTGGATATGATATGAAAATACTGGCAGCCAAAGACTTTCAGTATGAAGAGTCACTCTCATTCTTCCAACTGCCTTGGCAAAGCGGGTGGAGGTGCGAAAATAGATTCAGGGCACATTCTTGCCGCCCTTAGGGTGCGGAACTGCTCCTTAATCCAAAAGAGACATAAATGATTAACGACCTGAGGAATCTCTGGAATCAACTGCATTAAATACACACAATGTGTACCCAAACGAAATCTCTTGTAAGTGATGCATGACGGTCATAGCAAGCACGAATGATTGATACGGAAGGAGTGCATTCTTCGATAAAAAGACATCTACTATGTCTAGTTTGGCGAAGACTCGAGAAAGGTGGCAGCGCCGTTGCCAGTTTTCAACTGCGAATTGCGAAGGCTACTGGCAGTAAAGAAGAAGATTACAGGGCTGCATCAACATCGGGGGTTTGCCACAGAGACATAAACAAAATAGCGTTGCCTAATTGATTGTGTCAGACGTGCGAACCAGCTACGTGAAGTCCATTTCAACCGTCAGGGCCTTCTTTCGGTGTAAGGACTATAGTACCAAACATACGTCTAAACATGAGAAATAAATTTCTGGAAACAAACCCCCGGAATACGGAATAATGCAGAATGCATTAATAAATAAAAAGTTACAGAGCACGGAACTAAAAATCATATTGCAGTGGTTGGCTAATTATGTCACACTTCGTGCGGCTACTGTGCCTCAAATGGCAATTGTGGTATTTTCTCTTCAGGCCTTGTAATTTATGGTTTCTAGATAGTTTAATTTAGTCTCAAGAATAAGACTTTGCAGGAGACATGAATCTTCAGCTGCGGTTGTGAGCCAGTCTTGGCTAATTAGCTGCAGCTTGTACCAGTCTCATCATCATTTTCTTGCCGCCGTCTGAAAGTAATTCGGATACTTAGCTTCTAGCGACGAAAAGTTCATTCATAAAGTGGGGCAGACAGTCTCATCAGAACTGGATGCATTAATAGAGTTCGATGGTCCAGGGAAACAACTTCGTAACCGCCGATATCGAAAGTTGTAACAGCTAATCGGTTTAGCCGACTTCCAAAAGAAATCAGTAATATGAATACGCCAGTGACGCCGTAGCAACAGTTATTAAGTTCAGTGGAACCTGGCGACGATTTGAAACGATTATAATTTTTACTCCTGTAACTACTCAACTTCGTTAATTGGGAATGATGAAGAGAAAGGGATTAAAAATAGGAATAGCTAGCCAAATCTCTGTAAAATGAAAGATCCAAACAGGCTGGTGCTAAACCGGTGTCCGGGAACAAAAAGTGACATTAATTGCCAGCCAGCATTAATCTGTTTCTACTTAACCACCAGCGAGCAAGTACAAGGTTTTAAATATGAATATAGCTTATCTGTATAAGAGAGGTTCGATGATGCACTGTTGCTTTAAGCCCTCATGGGTCAATTTTGAGAGACCTCAAATTAGTACAGACACCTCAGTGAAATAAACAAACAAATTAATAAGTGGATTGAGAATGTCAACGGAAAAAAACTTTAAGAATATTATACCGTAGGATAATTAAGTGGGTTACTACCGAAAGATTAATCTTTACTGTTTATTTATTCAAATCGCACACAAATTTATTCTGAACGGTAGGCTCACACAGGTTGCTTCTGAACAGAACATAAGATACATGGAACCAAAATGATTGACTTCGCAGTGCATCAAATCACTTACACTGCAACAAAATACTAAAGTTCAAACTGGTACATACCAGTCTTTGTAGAGTAAGAAATTCACTGTGGTTGACATTTTCACTCACTGTCCCATTATGACTCTATGCCCACTAGCATTCAGACTCCGAAAATATTTCCAAGTCCTAAAAAGATGTACACAGAAATATTTGTAAGTCTACATAACACGTAAGCCCAAGCGGCTCTCTAGACGCATAAACCTTACCAACCTCACAGACCAAGACACGATGACCAAAGACCCCACTTTTGTGTGGCGTTTTCACCATTCGTGTCGCTGGACTCCTTGGGTGAAGGCAAATGGATCAAGTTCATCTTCATTTGCCTTACGCAGGGTTCGGGTTCTGGGTCGGCAGACCCTACTGAGGTGGTGGTTCCTCATTTTTATACTTCAATTTTCTGTTCTTTTCTTTGTCTTCATTTGGCTTCAAGGCGACGTCATTGTGGAAGATCTTCCAGGATGGCTCGGGACATCATGACCCTGTGCCACCGTACTGGTCCCACAGAGCCGACACACTCAAGGTGACTGGATGTCGACGTAATGCTTCAAGCTCGTTGAGGAGTTTCATAGTGGATGTCCGCATCTGTTCCCTGAGCAGCGGCATGTGAAGTTCACGGTGGAGGGCCTGTCGTGGCCGAGCGGTTCTAGGCGCTTCAGTCCGGAACCGGGCGACCGCTACGGTCGCAGGTTCGAATCCTGCCTCGGGCATGGATGTGTGTGATGTCCTTAGGTTAGTTAGGTTTACGTAGTTCTAAGTTATAGGGGACTGATGACCTCAGATGTTAAGCCCCATAGTGCTCAGAGTCATTTTACGGTGGAGGTCCAGGATCAGGGCCCAACAAGTTGTACAGAGTATGTCGCGAGAGAAACGGTCGTGAACTGTCCGGAGGAGGTGTAAGGATGATGGGCAAACAGTCCCCCTCGTCGAGCAGCCGTTAAGTAGTGCCGATTGCAGCAGAATAAAGGCGAAGCTTGGTTCTGGTCCGTGGTTCCATATTGGCCATTATATGACAGATCTGGTGGAGAAGGTGTGTAGCAGCTTGATTCGTTTCTCTCGTACCTGTGTGTTAAAAAGCAGCTTCTTGTCCGAGATAATTACAAGGTATGTAACTCTGTCCGTCAAGCTGAGTGGTCGATTGTGCAGAATAAGGCGGTCACGGAGATTGGAGCGTCGTCGCGTAAAAATCACGGCCTTCGTCTTTCCTGCATTAAGTTTAATACAGTTTTGCACCTCCCATTGTTCAGTTAACGTCAGGTGTTGCTGGAGGCGGTTGATGGCAGCATTTCCGCGTAGGATTCTGGTCAACAAAGCCGTATCACCTATAGACTGAGCAGGCACCACTCGCGACAGAACTGGAAGATCGTTAACATAGATGATAAAGGGAACTGGTGACAACAAAGACCCCCAATCTTGCTTTGACTGCCTATTTACAAACTTGGTCAAGCGAACAACTGCTTGACTCATTGCAGCAATTTACACGACGACCACCGCTCATAAATAATATATATTACAACTTTTATAGATTTCGAACATATATGACAAATGTTCTTGGTTGACTAGCAAATCTGATATTACATTATCCAATTATAAACATATCTAAATAACTGTATTTATTTAAATTTTGCCCACCACTAACGTATGTGCAGGATCCAAGACAAGTTGTCAATTTTTTACGCCTCGGCGCTACCGTCCTGTAACAATCTTACAAACAATATAATAAAATTCTCATCAAATAAATGTAAGGAAAAATGGATAATGCATCGGTTCCCTCATGCTTGCAATAATCGTTAGTGTAAATGAGGAAAAAGCTTTGTTTTCGCATTTTTATGTGAATTACTCAATAACTAATTTTAACAGTTTGTTCAGCAATAATATAAATACGATCATTCCCTAGTTGACGTCAAGATTTACCGAACTGTATGCCATAAGAATATATTGCGAGTCTGTGTCATTTGTTATTGATTTTATACACAATGTTTAGTATTAATGTTAATGACTTCTTTAACAATAATTTTACGCACATGGTAATTATTTTAGTGAGCTCGTCTCATTATCGATAGTTCGAGGCTGTCTTTAGATTTTTCGTAACTTGTCTGGAAGTAGTTTTAGTGTCTTCAGTGGATACTCCAAATATCAGTTTTAACATAGTTCATGGCCACTTTCATTTCACTTCCTTAAGCACCCGGATTTTTCCAAGTCGCTAGGCCGCTAGGACCGATAAATCGGCTTCCCAGGTCCATTCACAGTTCACATTGCCTAGCGCCCCTCTGAATTCCTGGCCCGACTACTACACGGCAACACGTCAGCCACATATATCTCGACCAAATAATCTGTAAATTTGAAGACCATTCTTGTCGGACTCGCAACTCTTAATGTCACAAGGCCCCTTGAGTATTTCCGGGGAAGTCAAACGAGGTAAGGGTATTTCGTGTATTTACTTAGAAAGTTTTTGCGTTTCACGAGACCTGAGCGCCAGTTTAACTGTTGACTGTTTTTTTATCACTGTGATGTGCTTTGGGTCACATTTTGTCAATACGTACTAGGTCGCTGAAAGCGGACGACTATGATCGCCGGCTGTTGCATTACCAGTGAAAGCTATTTACAGGGTATTTTCTCAGCATGAACGTACGGCTGGAGTCATCACAGTGATTTACTTCGTACAGTGAAACGTGGCTGATTGCTGTTTTGGCGATGCTGTTAATCTCTCTCTCTCTCTCTCTCTCTCTCTCTCTCTCTCTCTGTTCACGGCGTTGTCAGTTTGTTGTTTCTGTCTGCCGGGCACTGGTTGGTTGTTAGACTGTCTGGCATGTGTTAGCCTTCTAGGATAAAATAGTGCACTTACTTCTAAGGAAAAGCGATTGATAATACCGTACAACTTACTGTACCTTTGAGTTTAGTTGTTACGGTTTATGTTTCCTGAAACACTGACTGCTAGGACTTACAACTTACTGTGGCTTCTAATTTATCGTTTTTTAAGGCTTATGTATTCCTTCTGAAGCTGTTAAAATTTATTGATTCGTTAAATTTAGTGTTCTTGAAGATTTGTGTTTCCTGAAAGGTTTGTTGTGAAGACGGTTACAACTTGACTTATAAATTACTTTTGCGGCCCATGGAAGCAAAGATTAAACTGTGAATCTCGGTGTAGTTTGCCTAATGCATTTTCCCATTTAAGTTTTGTGACACGTTGGGAATTGTTAAACTGCTTATAACAGCGAAGTGTAACCTATTGCTTATCATTATAAATGTCCGGCCCTGGGAGCTGAGTGGCGCCGGCACGATAGCTCAGCGTGTTCGGTCAGAGGGCTGCTCGCCCTCTGTAAAAAAAAAAATGGCTCTGAGCACTATGCGACTTAACTTCTGAGGTCATCAGTCGCCTAGAACTTAGAACTACTTAAACCTAACTAACATAAGGACGTCACACACATCCATGCCCGAGGCAGGATTCGAACCTGCGACCGTAGCGGCCGCTCGGCTCTAGACTGTAGCCCCTAGAACCGCACGGCCACTCCGGCCGGCGCCCTCTGTAAAAAGGAATCAACGATCAATTTGAACGGATGTCTGTGACGTCCGCCCAGACCAAACGCAACGAAAAAAAACCGTGGTCAGCACGACGGAATGTCATACCTAACGGCCCGGGTTCGATTCCCGGCTGGATCGGAAATTTTCTCCGCTCAGGGACTGGATGTTGTGTTGTCCTTATCATTATCATTTCATCCCCATCGACAGGTAAGTCGCCGAAGTGACGTCAACTCGAAATACTTGCGCCAGGCGAACGGCCTACCCGACGGGATGCCCTAGCCACACGGCATTTCCATTTTATCATTATAAATAAATATTTTGTTCTGTAATATATCCATATCAAAAACCAGCATGTTCCACTTTACTAGCACACGCTCCCTACCGCCTCATCTACTGCTGTACAAAATGTTAGTATACGGAGGCGTGCACACACTTGTTAGCAGAGCGGCTCGTGAACCACTCGGGAGCACGTTGCTCGCAAGTGTATAAGTGCCTTTTAGACGGCACCGTGGACTGAGGCTAACAAGTAAACAGCCCACCCCCTTTCCTTTCTACGTGATACAATGCAGACGCTCAGTGAAGTGTGATGTCACGTCTAGCTCGCCGGCGACGAAGCGAAAAACGCGCTGCGCGCATTTTGTCCAATATTATTCACTCCAGTAGCCCAAAATGGAACGTCCTAATCACAGACTGGTGACAGCTTGTTATTGACAGAAGTGTGATTTCTTGTCAAAATTTACGATTCGCAAAACGTCCAAGGCTATATTTAATAGTCGTTTATTGTATCAGTAGCAGTAGATTAAATCTCGATAGCAAAATATTTTTTTACTATGTTTATTGTTGCAGTAAGCCCATTTTTGATAGAATTTACGATCGCCGCGGTCAGCTGCGAACGAAATTCGGTACAGCTGCACCTGCACAATTTTGCGGTAAAATGAGAGGAACTCGAACTGCCGGCCGGAGTGGCCGTGCGGTTCTAGGCGCTACAGTCTGGAGCCGAGCGACCGCTACGGTCGCAGGTTCGAATCCTGCCTCGGGCATGGATGTGTGTGGTCCGCATCTCGTGGTCGTGCGGTAGCGTTCTCGCTTCCCACGCCCGGGTTCCCAGGTTCGATTCCCGGAGGGGTCAGGAATTTTCTCTGCCTCGTGATGACTGGGTGTTGTGTTATGTCCTTAGGTTAGTTAGGTTTAAGTAGTTCTGAGTTCTAGGGGACTGATGACCTCAGATGTTAAGTCCCATAGTGCTCAGAGCCATTTTTTTATGAGTGTGATGTCCTTAGGTTAGTTAGGTTTAATTAGTTCTAAGTTCTAGGCGACTGATGATCTCAGAAGTTAAGTTGCATAGTGCTCAGAGCCATTTCAACCATTTTTGAACTCGAACTTGTACGGAGTCAGACCGAAATTGTTCTTTCCAGCCAACAGTCGTCAATGGAACAGGAAAGAGGGAAAACGATAGTGTTACACGAAGTATCGTCACCATACACCGTACGCTGATTGGCGAGTAGAGAGGTAGATACCACACAAATGTCACTAACATGATGACTTACAAAAATGAAAGAATCAAACAAAGGTAGTGTAAGTAGGAACGCTACCGGAATACAAACTGAGATATATCTGCGGTCGATACTGTTGATATAAATCTAAGATATCACTTGTTATTGTGAACTGCAACTTCTTACAAAAAGTAAATGTCTGAGATGACGATAGTATTTACACGGTTGTAAGAGGTAGATGACGATCATTTGTCATTATTGCATATCATCAGATTCGGTAAGTCCCTGAACACTATTACAGAACTTCGTTTCTGTTTTTGAAAATTTCATAGTTCACTATTTCATTTACACACACTATAAGTACAAAAACGAAAAACGAACTCATTACAGTGTAAAAAGAAATACAGAAGACATCCAGCTTTATGAAATGTTGGGCAGAATGTCTAAATAACAGCACACTCCAGACAATCAGATAGCGTGGCCGATGATTATGTATATTTTTAACCTAATAAATCCAGATGATCACAAATTGAATAAAATTACTTATTTAGAATTTCTTTTTAAATATGCAGTTTTGTTGTTTTTGTCCTAAATAGAGAGCTGGGATATGTAGTAAATTATTTCTCATTTTCTGACCTATTGGTGAATATAATTGGTTTCTGGACGATATTTTCGGTTTGTGATTTCATCATTTTAATTAAGATGGTTGTCAGCCACTAAAACTGTGTTTTTGTGGTGTCCTCTCCCTCGGGCACACAGGTACAGCTTTTCCATAGATTACTGGCGAAACGGAGGCAGTAGTAGCGACTTTCCACTAGTTTCCGTTTAAAAGGCTGAGGGTCGAGTAGAGGCCATGTTCCTTCCGTATAGCCTCGTAAAATTAGTCAGGGAAAAAGTAGTTCTTTTCTTTTACACGGTCTGCTGTACCCTTGCGGCGTGAAAAGATGTAAGTCACATTGACGCCTAAAGGTCTTCGCGATTCGCTGTCTTAGTCTCGAAGTTAAAGGATTTTTAATTTGTTTCGATAAAATTTTTCTGGAGTAGCTTATTGTTTTTGCGTAATTAACTACGGTTTCGAGAGCATACGAATGTGCCTTCCTTTTAGCACAGAAGATGCCGGCAACACACCAAGCATAGCAAAGTAACAGGAAGTTACCTGCCACGTGTTAACAGTAGTCCAACGTATTCTCGCTCTCTGTGTGAACCAGTCGCCGTAGCCTACCTGACGAGACTGTAGACATTATGGAAATTAGAATTTTTATGTTCTCTCCTTTCACTACCAGTTGTTGGTATGATCCGTAATATTCTGACGCCTTTTTTATTTTATTTTATACAGTATTTTCTTTACTAATACGCAAGCGTAATATAAGGAACACTACGATTATCCTGATGGGAAATGAAATGGCTATTTCGCTTTCATGTTATGTTCACGACCCTTCGCCGTTTTGCCTCTGTTTGGCAATACACTGTCCTTTTGCACTGAAATACTGCATCACAAGAATTATTTTGATTATTGTATCTATGACCCTTTGTTACCTGTGACGCTCTATCCGACAGTAAGGTCGTTGAATGTAGGGAGAATCACGCATTTTTTTAGCCTAATAGGTCTGAAGCTTGTAACAAGCCAACAACTATCAGCTATTAAGTAACTTAGGACTTCAGCAATGGTTTTACCACCTTTTGGTGGAAGAAGCTCACGACCTCTAAGGAAGGGGATCGATAGTGAAGCTCACTCAGAAAGAAGGCAATGGTAGGCATTACAGGAGGTATGAAGAGACAGGAGGAAAATGACGCCAATGAATATTACTCAGGAAAATAAAGAGATAAGTACAGCTGCGAGAGAATGTCTGATAAGGATGTTAGAGGAAGAAAGCGACAGGAAAAGAAGTCTCAAAACCCCTAACACTGATTAAATTTCGAGGAATATACTGAAACGTGTAAAAAGTTCTAGTAACGATTTACCTCATTCAAATTCAACTCGTTCACCAAGAATTAGTTTTCAAACTTTTGCCATATTCTGTTATTATTTAAAACATGTAGAAAAATTACGGTAGCAGTAATATGTTGATTGTTCAACATTTCTAACTACACTAAATAACTGTGCAGTTTTAGTGAGATTTTAATGGTAGAGTTTATAATCACTGTGAAGTCCACAGTTCACGATATAGGTTGTGATAAATACTGAAGTCAATGATTGTTACAGTTGGTGCTAAAATATTGATTTGCTGTCACGAGGTAATTATGGAAAATTCTAGCCAGGAACAACACAAACGTTTTTACCAAGCCGTAAAAAATTATGGTTCACTGAGTGGTAGGTGTTATTCATTGTTCAAATCAACATTTGCCAATTACATAACCATGTCACACTCCCTTCACTTCTCTAACAATTACTAACCTACTAATCTCTTTTGTTTCATGGTACTGTATACGAGATAGAACGTATTTATTCCCGTAGTTCACAAACTATGCATGGGCCTATTTCTTGGCTTATTTCATAGAGTTTATGCTAAAGTAACGGTAATTCAGAACATATATGATTAGCGCACGTTTCTTTGTACGCTACGTCTTACTAATTCGCATGCGTTTTTGAAGCGGTGTTTTAGCAGTATTCATTATTAAGTTTTTATATAAACATTGAAGTGTTCAAATTAATATAACTTTCCAATTACTGCATATAGGATAAAACAAACCGCATTTCTGTAACTTGGAAAGCACTTAAAGCACTTCACGTTAGTGTAATTCAGCATGACAGAAAAAGCTTATTAGTGGAGTTCAAACGTTTAGGAGACTTGGGACTGTGAAATTTTAAATATCAAGCTGTTCTGTACAATAAAAAATACCTCCACTGAACTAACGACATCATACGAATCGGCAAAAGATACATTAATATCTGAGCAATAACAAATGAAACATAGCCAGAGACGTTATTTTGATACGTACTACGTAATTGTAGTTTGCAAGAAATTTGCAAAAACGAAAACAAACAGTATTTATTTACTCTAGGAGTGATACCAGGGCAAGTGGAGATGCTCCGTATTGATACAACTTGAACTGCTTGTAGGGGGCGATTTCAGTAATAATGATACTGATAACTGACGTACGAGAAACTAGGAGGAAACGTTATTTGTGTGAGGGCACCTGCCAAGAAATGATTTTCTTTAGTTCATCTTGTAAGAGGCTGAAGTGAATACGAGTATTTCTGTAGTTTCGGGGTTGCGATGTGGTGCAGCTTGTAAATAAACAGCCAGTCTTAACCAGTGGTCCCAGAGAAATTAAATTGGCAGCAAAATTCCTTGTCTTGTTGGCGTACCGACACCCAGTTTAGACTACTGGCCTACAATCATGCAAACTTAAGAGAACATGCTTTATGTAACCTACGTGACAACTAGGGAAAGATTTTTGCAAAATTCAATCCTTAAAATGGTACAATGGGATCTGAAAGGCGGAACTATTAAAAATTTCATTTCACATTCGCGTCTCGGAGACTGATAGACAGAGCGGTCTGTATTATACCCCTTATACGAAAATAATTTATATACCAACGAACGAAAACAACGAGTATAACGAAACAAAGTTAACCCTCATGATGTGGTAAGTGTTGTCACAAGATTTACACTGTCTGATACAGAGGCAGGAAAGTGGAAATGTACCACAAATGAAATGTACCACAAATGATCATACAGCACAATAAACTGAAATTGAACAACTGGACGAGAAAGTATTACATGAAATACAGTCTGACAAATTAATATCTGCACTAACATCACCTAAGCCAAAAAAACAAGAGGAAAAGACGACATTAATGTTGAATTATTAAAATATGAAGGAATGATGCTACACCAACGACTGCTACATCTCTTCAACGAATGCTGGAAGAAGAAAAGTATTCCCAAAGATTGGAAAACAGCTAGAGTGGTATCAATTCTTTTAAAAAAGGAGATAAAAGCCTACGCAGTAATTACAGAGGAATAAGTTTACTGGACTCAGCATACGAAGTGTATGCTAAGATTTTAAATACAAGATTTAAAAACATAGCAGAAGCAGTACTGCATGATGAACAAATGTGTTTTAGGAAAGGACGCTCCACAACAGATGCAGTTTTTATTCTACAACAAATAATAGAAAAATGGAGAGAGTATAATAAAGAAACACACATTGCTTTTATTGACTTTAAAAAAAGTTTTTGACAATGTCAATTGACAGAAACTTTGGGAAAAAACGACGAATCGCGGATATCTAAAGCATCTAGTAAATGCGATAAAAAGTTTATATCAATACACGAATACCACTCTAGAAAAATGGTTCAAATGGCTCTGAGCACTATGGGACTTAACATCTGAGGTCATCAGTCCCCTAGAACTTAGAACTACTTAAACCTAACTAACCTAAAGACATCACACACATCCATGCCCGAGGCAGGATTCGAACCTGCGACCGTAGCAGTCGCGCGGTTCCTGACTGAGCGCCTAGAACCGCTAGACCACCGCGGCCGGCTACCACTCTAGATCTCAATGGTAAAATAACTAATGAGATATCAACTAACAAAGGAGTACGACGAGGCTGCTTTATCTCTCCAGCTCTGATCAACATCTACATTAGTGAAATAATACATATATGGAAATCAGAATTTCAGAAAGGCATCTACCTAGACAGGAACATTCTTTTAAATAATTTACCATATGCTGATGATGCAGTGATCCTAGTAGATAAAGACGAAGACCTACAGAAAGGAATCTACTAGCTAAAACAAGCCGGCTGGGGTGGCCGAGCGGTTCTAGGCGCTACAGTCTGGACCCGCGCAACCGCTACGGTCGCAGGTTCGAATCCTGCCTCGGGCATGGGTGTGTGTGATGTCCTTAGGTTAGCTAGGTTTAAGTAGTTCTAAGTTCTAGGGGACTGATGATCTCAGAAGTTAAGTCCCTTAGAGCTCATATTGTAGTTCACACAGGAGGAATCTGGTTTTCTGATAAAAGGAAAATCACCATTATGTGCAATAGTTACAAAGGAAAACAGTTCATATGATGATATGAGCCAAGATGACATCACGAGGCCTCCTCAGGCAATAGTTTTTTGAAGCGTAAGTGACTACAAATTCTAACTTGGACATGTTTCAACTGTGGTTAACACCTCATATCTAAGACAGGGCAACCACTGATCATGTGTGGTTACAGCAGGACGGAGCTCCGGCGCAGTTTGCAATTCAGGTGTGCGGATTACTTGATGAACGATTTAGAGGCCGCTGGATTGTACGTGGT
The DNA here is from genome assembly GCF_023898315.1 of Schistocerca nitens. NCBI lineage: Eukaryota > Metazoa > Arthropoda > Insecta > Orthoptera > Acrididae > Schistocerca > Schistocerca nitens. The sequence continues at coordinate 368,435,431 of NC_064618.1, forward strand.
TCAGCAACATCTCCAGCCCCACTGAAATCGTCACCACGTCGTCCGTATCTTACCACGCCTGACAAATCATTATAGGGAATAATCAAAAAGCATTTGGCTCACCGTCAGTACAAAATTAATGAAGAATTACGCAGAAGTGTTGATGCCTTTTGAAGCATAACTCCGGAGATGCTCAGCAAGATGTCAAGGATGGCATGGAGACACACACTTCTCTCGGTAAGATATGATAGCACACATACAGATCCGCTGGATACATAATTTTTATCGTGTAAGTACTCCACTACACAATATGAGAACGAAAACTTTACGGACGCACTACTACAGACCATAGATGATGTACACCGCGCATGACGTCATGACACTGAAAATGAAATTCCGATCAGCAGACAGGCGGAATTCGTCAGCAGGCGGTTTGTTGAATAAACATTACTTTTTATTGTATTACTTTTTTAATAAAGTTTTTTGATCGCAAGTTGGTAAAGTCTTGTGAAGTGTTTGATGGCCGAAAAATATGGAAAACGAAGTAGTTATTTCCTTACACTGGTAATGTTCTGAATTTCAAAAATTTTAGGAATATATTCTTGAACATGAAATCAGTAACTTACAGACTGAAACTAAGGAGAGATACCACAGCTGAGTAGATGCGAATGATCTTCTGTTTGAGAGCGTTCATTTGTATGTAAATACACTCCTGGAAATGGAAAAAAGAACACATTGACACCGGTGTGTCAGACCCACCATACTTGCTCCGGACACTGCGAGAGGGCTGTACAAGCAATGATCACACGCACGTCACGGCGGACACACCAGGAACCGCGGTGTTGGCCGTCGAATGGCGCTAGCTGCGCAGCATTTGTGCACCGCCGCCGTCAGTGTCAGCCAGTTTGCCGTGGCATACGGAGCTCCATCGCAGTCTTTAACACTGGTAGCATGCCGCGACAGCGTGGACGTGAACCGTTCAAATGGTTCAAATGGCTCTGAGCACTATGGGACTCAACTGCTGAGGTCATTAGTCCCCTAGAACTTAGAACTAGTTAAACCTAACTAACCTAAGGACATCACAAACATCCATGCCCGAAGCAGGATTCGAACCTGCGACCGTAGCGGTCTTGCGGTTCCAGACTGCAGCGCCTTTAACCGCACGGCCACTTCGGCCGGCTGACGTGAACCGTATGTGCAGTTGACGGACTTTGAGCGAGGGCGTATAGTGGGCATGCGGGAGGCCGGGTGGACGTACCGCCGAATTGCTCAACACGTGGGGCGTGAGGTCTCCACAGTACATCGATGTTGTCGCCAGTGGTCGGCGGAAGGTGCACGTGCCCGTCGTCCTGGGACCGGACCGCAGCGACGCACGGATGCACGCCAAGACCGTAGGATCCTACGCAGTGCCGTAGGGGACCGCACCGCCACTTCCCAGCAAATTAGGGACACTGTTGCTCCTGGGGTATCGGCGAGGACCATTCGCAACCGTCTCCATGAAGCTGGGCTACGGTCCCGCACACCGTTAGGCCGTCTTCCGCTCACGCCCCAACATCGTGCAGCCCGCCTCCAGTGGTGTCGCGACAGGCGTGAATGGAGGGACGAATGGAGACGTGTCGTCTTCAGCGATGAGAGTCGCTTCTGCCTTGGTGCCAATGATGGTCGTATGCGTGTTTGGCGCCGTGCAGGTGAGCGCCACAATCAGGACTGCATACGACCGAGGCACACAGGGCCAACACCCGGCATCATGGTGTGGGGAGCGATCTCCTACACTGGCCGTACACCACTGGTGATCGTCGAGGGGACACTGAATAGTGCACGGTACATCCAAACCGTCATCGAACCCATCGTTCTACCATTCCTAGACCGGCAAGGGAACTTGCTGTTCCAACAGGACAATGCACGTCCGCGTGTATCCCGTGCCACCCAACGTGCTCTAGAAGGTGTAAGTCAACTACCCTGGCCAGCAAGATCTCCGGATCTGTCCCCCATTGAGCATGTTTGGGACTGGATGAAGCGTCGTCTCACGCGGTCTGCACGTCCAGCACGAACGCTGGTCCAACTGAGGCGCCAGGTGGAAATGGCATGGCAAGCCGTTCCACAGGACTACATCCAGCATCTCTACGATCGTCTCCATGGGAGAATAGCAGCCTGCATTGCTGCGAAAGGTGGATATACACTGTACTAGTGCCGACATTGTGCATGCTCTGTTGCCTGTGTCTATGTGCCTGTGGTTCTGTCAGTGTGATCATGTGATGTATCTGACCCCAGGAATGTGTCAATAAAGTTTCCCCTTCCTGGGACAATGAATTCACGGTGTTCTTATTTCAATTTCCAGCAGTGTATTATGAATTTAATGGTTCAAATGGCTCAAATGGTTCTGAGCACTATGCGACTTAACTTCTGAGGTCATCAGTCGCCTAGAACTTAGAACTAATTAAACCTAACTAACCCTAGGACATCACACACATCCATGCCCGAGCCAGGATTCGAACCTGCGACCGTCGCGGTCGCTCGGTTCCAGACTGTAGCACCTAGAACCGCACGGCCACTCCGGCCGGCAAATTTAATGGTAACGGCCATTATAAATACCTCGTCAGAATATGCGTGGAAATTTATAAAATAATAATTGCATGGTTTTTCATTTTTCTATTCATGATACAAACTTCGTAACTTCTTTCACGTAATCCCAAAAGTAGTAACAATTTTCCTACTGATGGAGTGTGAAGGAACGTTAGGACCCTTGCCCTCAAAACGGGGAATTTTAAGGCAAATGAACACACACAGCCATTTAGCCAACATTAATATCTTGAAAGTTCAGGCACTTGAGGTTTTTGGTATCGAAAGGAAACTGAAGCCATAAGGCGTGCCACGATTTGTTTTTATTTTCCAACGCATTTAGCACCTACAGAATAAAACAAAGAGTATCATCGATTCAGAGAAATACGCCAGAAACGCCACTTGCGTTGAAGTGTAAGATGCATTTGTTTGTACTTTCGTCGATATGACGTGATAGATAAATTTCGATGTCATTCCTTATAACTGCACAGAACTTCACATGTATTTTTGGTGACGCGACTGAAAGTTTCCTGGCAAACCGAAGTTTTGCCTTACAGTCCTGTGGAAGCGATGACCGAATGACACCCAGTACAGCAAAGAGGGTGAATTCACTAAGAAAAACGTAATTCTGTCTCTTGTAAAATATTATACAGAGAAACAACCGTAAATAAAATTTATCAAACTTCGTCTATTACACTTTCACTTAGCGGCAATATCACATCAATAATGGCAATTCAGGAGATATTACGTTAATTTCAATACTACACGTAAAATACTAATACAGTAGGTCACTCAGTAACTAAAATAATGATTCATTTCTGCTATTAAAGAGGAAAATGTAACTACCAGCCCCACTTCATTCACATAGCATGCAGTGGCTAGGCTTTATTTCGCCCGTCACGTGACTTAGATGTTTGCTTCAAACCTCAACGCTGTAGAGGGGTTGGGTTGGGTTGTTTGGGGGGAGAGACCAAACAGCGAGGTCATCGGTCACATCGGATTAGTAAAGGACGGGGAAGGAAGTCGGCCATGCCCTTTCGAAGGAACCATTTGCCTGGAGCGATTTAGGGAAATCCCGGAAAACCTAAATACGGAAGGCCGAACACGGGATTGAACCGTCGTCCTCCCGAATGCGAGTCCAGTGTGCTAACCACCACACCACGTCGCTCGGTCAACGCTGTAGAGGTAAGTGCGTAGCGACCTATCTGTATCTATGGCTCAGGTACTGTACAATGAAACTGACAGTCCATGGGGCTGTTATTAAACTCCTGCGATTGCGACTTTTGGCAGAAAACCAAGTAGTGCGAAGGATGGGCAAGAGAATGCGGATTTGTGGACGAGGGAACGGGCGAGCAAAACGCAGGATTCGTCGCAGCGGTTAGAGGCCGAAATTTAAGTACGAGTAGAATGTTTTGGGGGGAGGCGGCCGATAGCGCAGGCCCAGGGGACGTCGCTTCGGCGTCCCTAATGAGTCGCTGCCGACGCTGAATTACGGCCTGGGCCTCATTACTCGGCCGCCTATCTCGCGTCCGCCGAGCACTCGACTAATAAGCCAGATCTGCATTTATACGCGCCATTGTATCAGGACGCGCGCTCATTAACACGGCAGAATTAAGTCCACACGCACGCCAATTAAATCCTGCGCTTCGAAACTACGAGATTCTGGTTGGCTCAAGGTAAATGTTGTTTTTCCGAGATTCTCTTTGCGGACAATTAAGCGCTACCGCACGTTCTATGTATCACATGCAAAGTGTTTTCATAACGACTGGAAACAGTAGTGAACCACTAATTACTGCAGTATTATTTTTATTTTCAATATTCATGTTAACGGCAGTTTAGATCCATTTTTTTGTGCACCAGCGATTGTCTTATATTCACAAAAACCAAAGAATTGTTTGTGAGTGAAATACGTTATACTCGTACCTTTGAGAAAATTATTTGTAAATACTTCGTTTACACAGCCCATGATGGATGCTGGTGGATTTATAATGACAATTAGTACTTAAATATATAGTGAGATGTAATTAATCTGTGGCCATTTGGCAATTAAAATGGAAGCTGCCAGGTGGATACTAAGTATAAGGCTAACCACACCGCCGCAGGAAGTAAAAGAATTCGTTTCCTGACACAACTCGCCATATCATGGCGCTATATTAAAATTTTTCCTCTGTTCTTGTTCCAGAGCCAGTACCCAGCAACACTCTGCGTAAATAAAGACGTAACTTCCGTGTGCCCCATGGAAGATGGGCGTGAAATGGCTAGAAAACAAACTGAAGAGCCAAAGAAACTGGTGCACCTGCCTGATACCATGTAGGGACCCCAGCTCGCAGTACGCGGAAGTGCCGCAACACGACGTGGCATGGACTAGACTAATGTTGGACGGAACTGAAATCATGAACCCTGCAGCGCTGTCCATAAATCTGTAGGAGTACGAGGGGGTGGAGATCTCTTCTGAACAACACTTTGCAAAGCATCCCAGATATGTACAATAATGTTCATGTCGGTGAGTTTGGTGGCCAGCGGAAGAGTTTAAACTCAGAAGAGTGTTCCCGGAGCCACTCTGTAGCAATTGTGGACGTGTGGGGTGTCGCAGTATCTTGCTGGATTGCCGAAGTCCGTCGGAATGCACAATGGACATGAAATGGTGTAAGTGATCAGACGGGAACCTTACGTACGTGTCACCTGTCAGAGTAGTATCTAGACATACAGCGATCCCACATCACTCCAACTGCACACGCTCCACACCATTACAGAGCCTCCACCAGTTTGGACAGTCCCCTGCTGACATGCAGGGTCCATGGATTCATGAGGTTGCCTCCATACCCATACACGTCCATCCGCGCGATACAATTTGAAACGAGAATCGTCCGACGAGGGAACATATTTCCAGCCATCAGTAGTCCAACGTCGGTGTTGACGGGCCCAGGCGAGGTGTAAAGCTTTGTATAGTGCAGTCATCAAGAGTCGACCTTCGACTCCGAAAGCCCATATCGATGATGTTTCATTGAATGGTTCGCGCGCTGACACTTGTTGAAATCGGCAGCAATTTGCAGAAGGGTTGCACTTATGTCACGTTGAACGATTATCTTCAGTCGTCGTAGGTCCTGTTGGAACCGCGCTGCTGCTACGGTCGCAGGTTCGAATCCTACCGCGGCCATGGATGTGTGTGATGTCCTTAGGTTAGTTAGGTTTAATTAGTTCTAAGTCTAGGGGACTGATGACCTCAGATGTTAAGTCCCATAGTGCTCAGAGCCATTTGAAACATTTTGTCCCATCGCTCATGCGCCGACTGTAACACCACGTTCAAACTCACTTAAATCTTGATAACCTGCCACTATAGCAGCAATAACCGATGTAACTACTGTGCCAGACACTTGTTGTCTTATAAGTGCGTTGCCGACTACGGGGCCGTATTCTGCTTGTTTAGATATCTCTGTATATGAAAACGCTTGCCTATACCATTTTCTTTTGCGCTTCAGTGAAGTTCATTGGAATAAACAAATATTTGAGCAAGTGGCGGATTGTTGTTTTCTTTATTTTTACTCAACACACAGTCCAGGGTTCTAGAAAGCCATAATGGATAAGGTTACTGAATCTGCATTTTGTATTCTCTCTACAACGGCCAGCATTCCTTATTTTGCTGCACAAGAAAAACAAAACTCACCGAACACTAAGTGTCTCATTTATAAAATAATTCTCTCATATCGTCAGATTTGATTAGAATATATTATATCGCCCTCATTTTAAAAATCTCGAATCTGGAGCCCTTGCTTTTCGCTGATCCATCGACCGAGCTATCCAGGCACGGTCTGCCCTCCAGTTTTATTTCCGGCAGTACCTCTTTCCTTCGTTCTGAATGTTTTCACGGATGTTCTCCTGTTTAACGTGAGGGACTAGCACACATGTATGAGAAGAAATTGTGGGGAAATGGCTTAGGCACAGCCCGGGGGATTGTTTCTAGACCGAATTTTCACTGTGAAGAGGGGTGTGCGCCGCTTTGAAAGGCAAAAGTTTGGGGTTCGAGTCTCGGTCCACCATACAGTTTTCTTCTACCAGGAAATTTCAAATTAGCGCACACTCTGCTGCAGCCTGTTTTACACGAACGACTTTCTCGTCAAAATCGTCCACTCTAAGTGCATGCGCATTTCGTGCCTGCGTCTGATCAGCAATTAGCCACGTCGCGAGTGTGTCTATGACGTCAATGAGCTGTAGATCTGCAGAGTGTGGAGTTCTAAATTAGCGACTGCGCTGCACACTGCGCTTGCGCACAAATAGGGGATGGTGGCAGCGACTGCTAACATCGGAAGTTAGAACCTATTCTGGTAGAGCTCATTCCTATTATAGAAATTGATTTTGTGCTTTCGTATCTTCTTAATCTTTATTATGTTGTTTGCTTTCTTTTCGCGGCACAGTGAAAAGGTTGCACGAGATCCTGGAATTTTTACTATTTCTTGTCTCCTACAAGAGACACGAAATATCTGAAGGAAAAAACGTATTTACGTTCTACAGGAAAAAGCCTACACTTTGCATACATAAGAACGTTAACAGATAAAAGTGTTCTAATGAATACAGCAAAATTTTCAGAATTATTTGTCCGGAAAAACGAATTTTTATTTAGCACTTCGGAAATAAAACAACATAGAAGAATAAAGGCTATGGGACTTAACAGCTGCGGTAATCAGAACTTAGACCTACTTAAACCTAACTAACCTAAGGACATCACGCACATCCATGCCCGGGGCAGGATTTGAACCTGCGACCGTAGCAGCCGCGCGGTTCTGGACTGTAGCGCCTACAACCGCTCGGCCACCGCGGCCGGCCGAAGAATAAAGTAAAAAGACGCTGGATACTGCATTCTAGATATTGATATATACTTCACCGAGAAAATAAATATATATATGTTCTGAAACGTTTGAACGATACATTTCGTAATCTTTCAACTCTCAGGAGAGTTGAGAATATACCACTCGACCTTTGACAAGAACATCCGCTACGAAGTTTGCTTTGGTCATTAATAAACTCTATTATCTTAGTTTGCTCTTCATTCTATTTTGATTTTGCCCTGAAAAGGACAGTCTTTTAGAACCTCATTTTCACCGAGCAGGTGCCAAACTGCACTGCAGACAGTTCCCACGATCACATAATTCTCGCGCAGACGTGTAAACAAAAATCACCACTCGAGACAGACGAGGTTCAATGCAACAATAAAATGCCAGGGGTGCTCCAGTAGTCCCACTTCTCTCGAGTAGTCAACTTAACCAATAAAGTCGATCGTGTAAATGGGGCTTAAAAATTCATTCTGGAATCTTGTTCTAGTTTCACCGAAGTTCATGTATACAAAACATTTTTAAGACGTTATCCCTTCCGTTCAACTGTTATCCCAAGTATTTAGCTATCACTTACAGAACTACACGATCATCGGCAACATCAGTTTTAACGTGTTCTCCCTGAAGTTTGATTTGCTTTCCAAATTTCTCGTTCCTTTCCTTCACAGCTTGTTAAATAGAGAGGGGAATAAATTATCGTGTCCAAGGCAGATCTCATTCGTAATGTTGCCTCTTAATAATGTCGATGCGATTTTGGCGCCAACCAAAGTGAAAACACAGTACGTTTCGGGCTTTAAGAAGCTGCAGTAGGCGGGACGTGGTGGACTGTGCCTCTGGATTCACGCCGTTAGCCTGATGAGAGCGGCTCGCCGCCAGTGACTCGTCCCTGAGAGTAACAGTGCTATTAGGCGGGCCGGCTGTGTGCTCAGGCGGCACAATGGGACAGCAGCCGGGAAAACACGCCGGCCGGCCCAGAATTGCCATTGTGCGGCTGCGGCTGCTACTGCGGCTGCAGGAAGACGGGCCGCCGGGAAGCTACCCACGCCAGGGCGGCAGTCCGTGCAGAAACACCGCCCGCTGGCAGCGCAAATGTTTCCAAGCGGAGTGCACACGGTGCCAGCTAACCGGCAGCCAACCTCGCGGCCGAAGCCGTTTCAAACAACTTTTCCAGCTCTACGTTTCCCAGCTCCGCTGTAACTGACAAGGAACGTCACGACGTTCGGATCACGGATTTATTTCCAACTCTGTACCCTTTTAACAGTCCATTAGAACAACATAATATGCAAGTTGTTGTTGTTGTTGTTGTTGTCTTCAGTCCTGAGACTGGTTTGATGCAGCTCTCCATGCTACCCTATCCTGTGCAAGCTTCTTCATCTCCCAGTACTTATTGCAACCTACTTTCTTCTGAATATCCCAGTACTTATTGCAACCTACATTCTTCTGAATCTGCTTAGTGTATTCATCTCTTGGTCTCCCTCTCCGATTTTTACCCTCCACGCTGCCCTCCAATGCTAAATTTGCGATCCCTTGATGCCTCAGAACATGTCCTACCAACCGGTCCCTTCTTCTTGTCAAGTTGTGCCACAAACTCCTCTTCTCCCCAATTCTATTCAATACCTCCTCATTAGTTATGTGATCTACCCATCTAATCTTCAGCATTCTTCTGTACCACCATATTTCGAAAGCTTCTATTCTCTTCTTCTCCAAACTATTTATCGTCCATGTTTCACTTCCATACATGGCTACACTCCATACAAATACTTTCAGAAAGGACTTCCTAACACTTAAATCTATACTCGATGTTAACAAATTTCTCTTCTTCAGAAACGCTTTCCTTGCCATTGCCAGTCTACATTTTATATCCTCTCTACTTCGACCACCATCAGTTATTTTGCTCCCCAAATAGCAAAACTCCTTTACTACTTTAAGTGTCTCATTTCCTAATCTAATCCCCTCAGCATCACCCGACTTAATTCGACTACATTCCATTATCCTCGTTTTGCTTTTGTTGAGGTTCATCTTATATCCTCCTTTCAAGACACTATCCATTCCGTTCAACTGCTCTTCCAAGTCCTATGCTGTCTCTGACAGAATTACAATGTCATCGGCGAACCTCAACGTTTTTATTTCTTCTCCATGGATTTTAATACCTACTCCGAATTTTTCTTTTGTTTCCTTCACTGCTTGCTCAATATACAGATTGAATAACATCGGGGATAGGCTACAACCCTGTCTCACTCCCTTCCCAACCACTGCTTCCCTTTCAAGCCCCTCGACTCTTATAACTGCCATCTGGTTTCTGTACAAATTGTAAATAGCCTTTCGCTCCCTGTATTTTACCCCTGCCACCTTTAGAATTTGAAAGAGAGTATTCCAGTCAACATTGTCAAAAGCTTTCTCTCAGTCTACAAATGCTAGAAATGTATGTTTGCCTTTCCTTAATCTATTTTCTAAGATAAGTCGTAAGGTCAGTATTGCCCCACGTGTTCCAGTGTTTCTACGGAATCCAAACTGATCTTCCCCGAGGTTGGCTTCTATTAGTTTTTCCATTCGTCTATAAAGAATTCGCGTTAGTATTTTGCAGCTGTGACTTCTTAAACTGATAGTTCGGTAATTTTCACATCTGTCAACATCTCCTTTCTTTGGGATTGGAATTATTATATTCTTCTTGAAGTCTGAGGGTATTTCGCCTGTCTCGTACATCTTGCTCACCAGAAGGTAGAGTTTTGTCAAGACTGGCTCCCAAGGCCGTCAGTAGTTCCAATGGAATGTTGTCTACTCCGGGGGCCTTGTTTCGACTCAGGTCTTTCAGTGCTCTGTCAAACTCTTCACGTAGTATCGTATCTCCCATTTCATCTTCATCTACATCCTCTTCCATTTCCATAATATTGTCCTCAAGTACATCGCCCTTGTATAGACCCTCTATATACTCCTTCCACCTTTCTCCTTTCCCTTCTTTGCTTAGAAATGGGTTTCCATCTGAGCTCTTGATATTCATACAAGTGGCTCTCTTTTCTCCAAAGGTCTCTTTAATTTTCCTGTAGGCAGTATCTATCTTACCCCTAGTGAGATAAGCCTCTACATCCTTACATTTGTCCTCTAGCCATCCCTGCTTAGCCATCTTGCACTTCCTGTCGATCTCATTTTTGAGACGTTTGCATTCCTTTTTGCCTGCTTCATTTACTGCGTTTTTATATTTTCTCCTTTCATCAATTAAATTCAATATTTCTTATGTTACCCAAGGTTCTCTACTAGCCCTCGTCTTTTTACCTACTTGATCCTCTGCTGCCTTCACTATTTCATTCCTCAAAGCTACCCATTCTTCTTCTACTGTATTTCTTTCCCCCATTTCTGACAATTGTTCCCTTATGCTCTCCCTGAAACTCTGTACAACCTCTGGTTCAGTCAGTTTATCCAGGTCCCATCTCCTTAAATTCACACCTTTTTGCAGTTTCTTCAGTTTTAATCTGCAGTTCATAACCAATAGATTGTGGTCAGAGTCGACATCTGCCCCTGGAAATATCTTACAATTTAAAACCTGGTTCCTAAATCTCTGTCTTACCATTATATAATCTATCCGATACCTTCTAGAATCTCCAGGATTCTTCCAGGTATACAACCTTCTTTTATGATTCTTGAACCAAGTGTTAGCTATGATTAAGTTATCCTCTGTGCAAAATTCTACCAGACGGCTTCCTCTTTCATTTCTGTCCCCCAATCCATATTCACCCACTATGTTTCCTTCTCTCCCTTTTCCTACTGTCGAATTCCAGTCACCCATGACTATTAAATTTTCGTCTCCCATCACTACCTGAATAATTTCTTTTATGTAATCATACATTTCATCAATTTCTTCATCATCTGCAAAGCTAGTTGGTATATCAACTTGTAGTATTGTAGTAGGTGTGGGCTTCGTGTCTATCTTGGCCACAATAATGCGTTCACTCTGCTGTTTGTAGTAGCTTACCCGCACTCCTAATTTTTTATTCATTATTAAACCTACTTCTGCATTACCCCTATTTGATTTTGTATTTATAACCCTGTATTCACCTGACCAAAAGTCTTGTTCCTCCTGCCACCGAACTTCACTAATTCCCACTATATCTAACTTCAACCTATCCATTTCCCTTTTTTAAATTTTCTAACCTACCTGCCTGATTAAGGGATCTGACATTCCACGCTCCGATCCGTAGAACGCCAGTTTTCTTTCTCCTGATAACGACGTCCTCTTGAGTAGTCCCCACCCGGAGATCCGAATGGGGGACTATTTTACCTCCGGAATATTTTACCCAAGAGGACGCCATCATCATTTAACCATACAGTAAACCTGCATGCCCTCGGGAAAAATTACGGTTGTAATTTCCCCTTGCTTTCAGCCGTTCGCAGTACCGGCACAGCAAGGCCGTTTTGGTTAGTGTTGCAAGGCCAGATCAGTCAATCATCCAGACTGTTGCCCCTGCAACTACTGAAAACGCTACTGCCCCTCTTCAGGAACCACACGTTTGTCTGGCCTCTCAACAGATACCCCTCTGTTGTGGTTGCACCTACGGTACGGCCATCTGTATCGCTGAGGCACGCAAGCCTCCCCACCAACGGCAAGGTCCATGGTTCATGGGGGTAGGGTGCAAGTAGTAAGGTGTAATAATTATGCGATATCGAGAAATTAATAAACAGCGAAATAACATTGGAAATTCAATAAAAGTTCATGCAAATACACTGTAGTTTCATAATATTACCTTTTGAATGTAATATGTACGAAATAATATGACAAGTGTTGAAAATATATATATATATATATATATATATATATATATATATATATATATATATATATTAAAAAGAAATATGAACGGGGTGCGGCGGCGCGGTTCTTCCCGTCCCTTTACGACGGACCTGCACCTACCTGCGATCATTGTCTCAGCAGATCATCAGTAGGAAAGCCGAGTGGAACCTACTGTACTTCGACGTGAACCAGGTTGCAATTAAAGTCACTAATCTACGTTTCGTGAGAAACGCGAAATGAAAGGTTGGAAATTTTGTCCTCAATTAATATATTCTGAAACTTAGGTGAACAAGTATCACTGCCAAGCCCGTGCTAGTCTTAACACAGTCACTCACAATCCCTTTCACTCACGTTAGCAAGTTTATGGTGTTCCATTTCCCGAAAACGTAACAGCTACAAAAATACTGATTGTTTTTGATTGAAAATGCTCGCCAAATATTAAGTTTGTTGGTACCTAATGCAGTCTCAGTTTTTAACCACCGACCTGCTCAATATGCCACGCGGAATATATGTCTTTTCTCTTCACAAAATTCACTTAAAATTTCCGAAATTTCTACACACACATCGGAATAATTATGCCGTCACTTTCCAACACTTTTGATGTATAAAACACTGCTAAAGCCAGCAACTTATTTCCATCGGAACTGCTACTGCACACGTCCGATCTGTTTCATGGCTAGGCTTCGACTCTTCTCCAGAATGGTTCAAATGGCTCTGAGCACTATGGGACTCAACTGCTGTGGTCATAAGTCCCCTAGAACTTAGAACTACTTAAACCTAACTAACCTAAGGACAGCACACAACACCCAGCCATCACGAGGCAGAGAAAATCCCTGACCCCGCCGGGAATCGAACCCGGGAACCCGGGCGTGGGAAGCGAGAACGCTACCGCACGACCACGAGATGCCGGCTGTTCTCCAGAATACTCTGTCTTCTCTACCAGCAGAAAAAGGCGCGCGAAGAATATTGCTTTACCATTGGTCAGTTTACTTAACAGCCAATAGCAACACAACATTCTCCCGCGTCAGTCCGCGCTTTTCATCCATAACCAATCGCAAAATAGTAAACCTCACGACTGCACTTTTTACCGACGTAATTATCTAATATACTGAAGTTTTGTTTATGCATGAAGTTATTTAGTATTGTTATTTATACCCGAATTAACTTTCCCTTTACCATAAACTTACTTTACAAAACTATTCTACAAAAATCCCCTTTGTCCATATCCATACTTCTTCGAAATGTTCCCACACTAAATCCTACTACATAACTCGTTAAACAATTATCTTCATATTAACCTTAAACCACACTCACGCATCATTCATACTGCTAAAACACATTTATAACATTTTACATACACAAAAAGAAATAACAACACTTTATGAAAATACTGTAACAGTTTATGAAAAACATTCTATTACTTTAGTGCACTCTACTGGGCACAATCGAAACTATATCAGTCCCCTATCCAATACTGTCCTCTATCGGCTGATACAGAACTACGTGCGCGTCCAGTCTCGCGTCACCATCTGTCACTCCCTAGCTGTGAGACACATCTCCCACTAACCGCCTCCAAGGCAGGATCGTTATACGGCGCTACGCCTCAGGGGCTCGATCCAGCGACCCACCGATTACGGACAGCCACCAGCTCGTGCCCAGGGTCGCAACACACCACTACAACACTGACGCGTGAAACTTCTCTTGTCATTTTCTCGAAATCGCCTAAGGAGTACACATTACTATTTGCACATTATGTTGTCCTAATGGACTATTAAAGCTGTACAAAGTCGGAAGTAAATCTGTCATCCGAACGTCGTGGCGTCCCCTTGTGAGACATTGCTTTACTGAAAGATGCTCTGAGAGTGACTTCATACAATCTTGTAAGGGAAGCGTTGCCCCTGTTTAGGAGGAAAAAATTGACAATGTTGACTGGAATCGCAGAATAGGAGTATCTATGAGGTAAGCATTCAGATGTTCGGAATAAAATGTCTGTTGCAAGCCCCTTTCACACGACCAATTTTGCTGTCACAATCGACTACTAGCTGCAAGTGGGCCTACTGCAGCGCCCGTGGCGTATTATACACATACCAAATCTCGTCGGTTACGAGTGGCCGTTGTCGTTAAAAATTCAGCGCATGTGTTGTGAGATATGTCTGCTATGCAGTTTGCACATATACTGTGTACGTGAGGTAATGAGAGACTATCCTTGTTGGGGGAAAAAAAAAAAATCAAAGTAAGGTAACAGAAGATGGGGCGCATGATAATAGGGTTTATTAATGACCGAAACAAAATTCATAGCGTATGTTCTTGACAATGGTCGTGTGCTAAAGCCGGCCGCGGTGGTCTCGCGGTTCTAGGCGCGCAGTCAGGAACCGTGCGACTGCTACGGTCGCAGGTTCGAATACTGCCTCGGGCATGGATGTGTGTGATGTCCTTAGGTTACTTAGGTTTAAGTAGTTCTAAGTTCTAGGGGACTGATGACCACAGCAGTTGAGTCCCATAGTGCTCAGAGCCATTTGAACCATTTTTTCGTGTGCTAAAGTCTCCACACTCCTGAGAACGGAAAGAATAGGAAAAGTGTCGTCCAAACATTTCAAAACGTTTATATTTATTTGCTGGGAAAATATATTACTTTATTCTTTGTGTCTCCTTTTCTTTCTATGTGCCCAATAGCGAGAAAAATAATTTTGAATGTTACAAAGATCTGACTTTTTAACAATTAAAACAATTATAATTATCTTCTTATTTAGGCCTATTATAGACTTTTTCTTTGTCCAGGTGTTGTAAAACGTAAACATCCTTTTGCTTTCAGATATTCCCTCTTTCTTACGGGAGAACACAAGTAGGACAAATATCAGACTCTCATGGGATCCTTGCAACATGACACGAAATCAAAGCAAACAACAAAATAAGGCTTAAGAAGACACGAAAACATAAAAACCATTAATATAATAGGGCGAGGTCGGCAAGAATAGGTTTCATTCGGGTGTTAGCAGACTACGCCAAAGTCCCCGGTTTCTTCAAATGGGCAGTCTGCAGCATACTGAAGATTTAAAATTCCACACTCAGTGCAATCAATTGATGATTGATGTCACTGATCCATTCGCGACGTGATTTCTGGCTGATTTACACGCAGGCATGTGCCGCGTACTCACAACGGGTCGTCGATTTTGACCAGAAAGTAGCTTTTGGGGAACAGGCTGCAAACATACAGTGCCTTATAATTCCCGTAACTGTGGAATGGTCTAAGGTTTATAAGTAAGCGCTCAGAAAGTTTTGAAAGACGCAACATCGCTAGCATCGATAGCTCTAGTCCAAAAGCGCGTGGATTTTGCCTACGCATTTGACAGGCATATAAACGCTACGCTATTTTGCTTGTTTATGACGGGTGTCAGTCAGATGTCGCGACTTTTTGTCACAGGAAAACGAGATAGAGCAACTGTTAATTTTTACGTTTTGTATTGCACTCTGTCCTATTGGCAAACCTGTTTCAATAAACTACGCTCCAGCACCGTAACGAACTGCTTCCTAGTGCGCCAAAGTGAACGCGTCCCGTAAAACTTGGTATTTGGAGCTACGACAAGCCGTAAATTAGCGATTTATCACACTTTGCATTACTTTTTGGAACGAAGTTCTTCCGTTTTAGCTTACAGGTAAAATATTTTTAAGCTTCGTTCGTTGTATGGAAAACGAAAATATTAATCGTGCGGAGCGTGGGATTAGCCGAGCGGTCTGAGGCGCTGCAGTCACGGACTTTGCGGCTGCTCCCGGCAGAGGTTCGAGTCCTCCCTCGGGCATGGGTGTGTGTGTTTGTCGTTAGGATAATTTAGGTTAAGTAGTGTGTAAGCTTAGGGACTGATGACCTTGGTAGTGAATTCCCATAAGATTTGACACACATTTGATTTTTGAAAAAGCGTGCATAATCAATATCATTTTCCCTGTCATAGGCACTAGTAATACAGTTTGCTGTTGTGACTACTATAAGATAAGCACAATGGCTGGGATATCTGTATAATCCAAAAGAAGTGACTCGGAGTGTGGTATATGTCTTATCTGCTCGTGGACACACCTCAAAATGTGTATCCATTCATTGGATTGACGGGTAGCACACTCCTAGTCTACCGAAATTATCCAGCACCCGCCTCATAAACAAGAGGCCACGCAGTCACATAAAGTAGCTGCATGGTACTCCGGCGTGCTGTGTTTCGATATTAATCAAACGGTGAGTTGGAAGGCCCTACCACCAGGAATCCTTACCAACCTTGTGACCAGTTATAGAGCGTGCACTGCCGTCTGTGGTCCCCACACATCCTATTAAAGTACCACGTCCCACCTTTTGTAATGTACAGGAGAGCATCAAGAACCGCGGCGATTCGATGTAATTATTTTCTTTGAATAATGGAATTTCTTTTCGTTACCTTCTATAGTGTACTGTAGCAGTTCCTTCTGTGTATGGTTCCAGTTTCATCGAGCTATGTTCCTTGACAGTGAAACACCAGGCAAAAGTTACTTCCGTCCTTAGATTTTGCCCACCACTGTATTAGAAGAAACATCGCAGCTGTAAATTTATTATGTCCCGACCGGTTCCCTTCAATGATCATCATCAAGTGAGACTACCAGCAGTCTCCGTAAAAAAAAATTCTCACTGAATTGTGCCGATATCATGACCCTTAGGCTGTCTGACCGTGATAAGTAACGTTGAAGGCCCATTTTGGAACGTGACATGGCGACGATTAGGCTTCTTGAATCACGACATCGGCACATTTCTGTGACAATTTGTTACTCTCCGTGTGTGTGTGTGTGTGTGTGTGTGTGTGTGTGTGTTTTGGCTTTTTTCTTCGGAGTAAAACATCTTCAAAATCCTGAATGAAGTTTCTCTCTAATAACTAATTTATTTTATTTTTTTATTCAGTTGACGGATGACAAATGTTATAAACCCCAGACTTATTATGTATTTTGAAATCAGTATTGACTGTATGCAAACATTGATTCTGTATTTAACATGTCCATCTTATGGTTCAAATGGCTCTGAGCACTATGGGACTTAACTTCTGAGGTCATCAGTCCCTTGAACTTAGAACTACTTAAACCTAACTAACCTAAGGACATCACACACATCCATGCCCGAGGCAGGATTCGAACCTGCGACCGTAGCGGTCGCCCGGTTCCAGACTGTAGCGCCTAGAACCGCTCGGCCACTATGGTCGGCTATCCATCTTATGCTTTGAGATTATAAGTCTATTGTTTTCTTTATTCCTACACAATACACAGTACAGCAATGAAACACAGAGCTACGCTTTTCGAGTAATATCGCAACGTTCCTTTTGTCAGTACCTCCGAGCTTCCATGGCATCGTGAGAAAGAAAGTCAGTTTAAATAAGGTTTCCCAGCTTTAATATTACCCGCGAGTCAAGGTTAAAATTCTCAAATTCTCGTATCTACAAAGCCAATAGTTAAAAGCCTTTTAGCTATCTAATTACTTCTAGAAACGATTCTGAGATCCGACCACTAGACTCGAATATGTTCGCCGCCAACGGTTCGACGCACCGCCTCCTTCTGGTTACTCCCGGTGATAATCACCACAACAATAAAGAGAGGAATTCAGCTCAATTTCACATAAAAACGCAACACTCAGGTTGGCAAGGAAACAAATGAATTCCTATAACCCAAGCTGTCCACCATGACCTCCCGGTACCTAAAGGCTTCACGCTCTGTTCTGAGGCCTCTTTTGACCGAAATAGTCCACCTTCACTAATCCGTAAAACTCGCAGATAAGAACAGGAAAATGCCTAAGCCGAATACGACACCCGCAAACAGGAACGCAGTGTACAATGTTTTGTAGGCTTTCCGTACCATACAAATAACCCCACTGATAAGAAAGGATCAATAACTCCAGAATTCTGAAATGATAATTAATTTTGAACAAAAAATTCGCCCCAAAGGGCCCACGACTTGACACCTCAACTTCAGTAGGGCTGCCAGCCGACTGCTAGACTTTGCCGACCAACGGGCCGCTCTACGCCATTATTTAAAATATATGCCTTCCAGCCAATGAGAATAAAGAGCATAATGTAGGCATCTCACTGGTCCTTCCCTGCTCCCGCTTACAGTGCTACTGTTAAGTTCTGCCTTCCGACAGTCCTTTAAGGATACCTCAAACCCCTGTAGCAATACTCAAAGCCTTGCGAAGTGGACAGATATCCTGCTGGCAGATGCCATCGCTGTCGAGGATGACAAAGTACGAACGGATGCACGTCGCCCGGAATGAAGCGCACATAGTCCACAGTTGCCATGACACCTTAGATAACTTCTACGCCTACACACATATTGCGCAAGCAGCCATACGGTGGGTGGTGTGGGATACCTCGTGCCACTACTAGACATTAACTTTGCTGTTCCACCGCCCAAAAAGGCCTCTGTACGACCCTAAATTTCTTCGCTGTCCTTACGCAAGATATATTTTGGTAGAAATAGGATCGTTCTGCAGTTTGTTGCAAATGACAGTTCTCTAAACTTTCTCAATACGGTTTCGCGAAAACATCTTGTTCCCTCCTGGGTTTCCCATATGAGTTCACGAAGCACTCCTTAATTCTCAAGTGTTCATCGAACCTACCGGCAACAAATCTAACATTATGCCTCTGAATTGCTTCATTGTCTTCCTTTAATTCGACCTAGTGGGGATGCCAAACACTTTATCAGTACTCACGGAAGGACCACACAGATTTCTGTACCGTATCTCCTCTGTAGGTGAGCTACACTTTCCTGCAATTCTCTCAATAAACCGACGCCGAACATTCGCCTTCCCTATAACAAGCCCCACGAACTAGTTTCATTTCATGTCGCGTTGCAAAAAATTAGTCAAATGGCTCTGAGCACTATGGAACTTAACTTCTGAGGTCATCATTCCCCTAGAACTTAGAACTAATTAAACGTAACTAACATAAGGACATCACCCACATCCATGCCCGAGGCAGGATTCGAACCTGCGACCGAAGCGGTCGCGCGGTTCTATACTGAAGCGCCTAGAACCGCTCAGCCACTCCGGCCGGCCGTCGCGTTGCAGCGTTAGTCCTAAGTATTTATCTGAATTGAATGTGTCAGGCAGCACACCACTATTATTGTCATCGACCACTAGATAATTGTTATTCAACTCTTCTGCATCAACATACATTTTTCAAATTTAGTGCAAGGTACCATTCATCACACCAAACGGTATCCTCCTACAGTAACTCTAAGACGACGCCTTCCCGTAATCCACGCCGTCATCAGCAAACAAACGTAGGTTGCTGCTCCCCCTTCCCATCAGATCATTTATGTATATTGCTAGGTGTGGTGTCACAGCCAGACACCACAGGTGCTAGGTGGTAGCTTAAATCGGCCGCGGTCCTGTAGTACATGTCGGACCCGCGTGTCGCCACTGTGTGATCGCAAACCTAGCGCCACCACAAGGCAGGTCTCGAGAGACTGACTCGAACTCAGCCCAGTTGTACGGACGACAGAGCTAGCGACTAGACGTACGAAGCCTTTCTCTCTCATTAGCCGAGAGACAGAATAGCCTTCAGCTAAGTTAATGGCTACGAACTAGCAAGGCGCCATTAGCCTTACAGTGATTGTAATTAAAGTCTCCTTTGTGCGATGTACCACAATGATTGATTAAAGATAAGTATTATACCAGCTACGT
The DNA here is from genome assembly GCF_023898315.1 of Schistocerca nitens. Taxonomy (NCBI): domain Eukaryota; kingdom Metazoa; phylum Arthropoda; class Insecta; order Orthoptera; family Acrididae; genus Schistocerca; species Schistocerca nitens. Next base: position 368,455,259 of record NC_064618.1, read on the forward strand.
ACTTTTCTTCATAGCATTAATTACGTATCCTGTTCCAGTACTTCACGCCCGTCTGCGTTAGTCTAGCGTGCCTTTTAAGCCACCTCTATCTACAAGGTGCTGGCCCAGCTGCCGACACATCACATGGCGACGAGTCTACAAAGGATCTTGTGTTTTACTTTGCCCTAATTTCTTTGTGTCATGGCTTCGCCACAATCTCCAGATGTACTGTCCGAATTTTATCGCTTGCAGAATCAGCAGACGCAGGCGTTATTGGATGCTCTTGGACAGCTCGTCCAGGGTCAACGTGCGCTGCACACCGATGCGGCCGCCGCCGCTTCATCGCTACCGCAGCCACAACATGCTGTTGCAGCTCAATTCAGACCCTTTGATGCAACCCACGAGTCCTGGCAAGAGTGGTCCCGTCAATTCGCCTTCCACCTCGCCGCCTCCAGAATCCAAGGTAATGAGCGGCAGCCGTTTTTGCTTTCTTGTGTCGGTGTGTCCACCTACCGTGTGATAGTGAAGTTGTTTCCCCGGCGCGACGTAGCAACTCTGTCCTACGAAGAACTTTTGTCTGCTTTAGATGCCTATTTCAAGGAAACAGTCAATGTCGTTGCAAAAAGGTATACGTTCTTTCGTACAAAACGTACGGCCGGTCAGACTAATAGGGAGTGGGTTGGGACATTGCAAGGACTTACTAGGGAGTGTGCGTTTGAATGCGAATGTGGACTTCCTTATTCAGATACTATGGTGCGTGATGCAATAGCACAGAACGTTTCTGATGTTCGCATACGGGAACAGATTTTGAAACTAGTTAATCCCTCCCTTCAACAAGTGATAGACATATTGGATAGGCAAGACACACTTGACTTTGCTCAGGACTCATTTGCAACTTCGCCGGCAGTGTGTCACATTAACCGGCCCGCCGGGCCCGCTGCACGGGACGCTCAGCGGCCCTCGCGCCCGTCAGCGCAGCGGCAGCCTAGCTCGCAAACACGTGCGCCGCGTAAGCAAGCTAATGCAGTGAAATCATGCCCGCGGTGTGCAACTCGACATTCGCGTGAAAATTGCCCGTCACGCCAAGCTATTTGCTTTTACTGTCATAAGAAAGGACATGTCCAAAGTGTTTGCCAGAAAAAGCTCCGATCAGACACTCACACCAATTCCAGGCCCTTTGCTTCGCGCCGGAATCGAACCAAGGAATCTCAGGCTCGTGAACCTTCGCCCATGGATATTCATGTAGTTCATTCCACCCCGTCCGGTGACAGTGTTCATTCCACAAAAAGTGTGCGTCGACGTCGACGGACGTCCCGTCACGTCGCACGTGATTCTGTCCCAGTGTCTGTTCCAGTTGCACAACACAGTCGCTTTTGTCGTCAGCAGGACAATAAACTTTTTGTCGACTTAGACTTTGCAGGCAAAGTGATACCATTCCAGCTCGATACCGGAGCTGCAGTTTCATTGCTCAATCACGACACGTACAACCAACTGGGCAAACCTCTGTTGCGTGCCGCAAATGTTCAGCTCAATAGTTACTCAGGCCAGAAAATACCAGTGTTAGGACAGTGCAGCCTTCTTGCAACATACAAGGGACAAACAAAACTTTTGTCATTTTACGTTCTTCGTTCTTCTGCTGCAGTGAACTTGTTTGGTTTAGATTTATTTCAGTTGTTTAACTTGTCTATAGTAAATCAGGTCCTCTCAGTGATTAAGACTGTGCGATCCGCCAGTGTTTCTAGTCTATGTGAAGAATTTGCGGACATTTTTGCACCGGGCCTTGGTTGCGCTAAGAACTATGAAGCACATTTGGAACTGAAAGCAAACGCGCAACCGAAGTTTTTCAGAGCGCGCAATGTTCCCCACGCATTGCGTGATAAGGTCGCAAGAACATTAAACGGTTTAGAATCTCAAGGTGTAATTGAACGTGTGCAGGCTTCTCTCTGGGCCTCACCCTTAGTAATTTTGCCAAAACCTTCCGGAAAATTGAGACTTTGTGTGGACTTCAAGGCAACTGTGAATCCACAACTAGTAACTGCTACTTTTCCTTTGCCCCGCCCGGAAGATCGTTTTGACAAACTGTGCCCGAGAAAATATTTTTCAAAGTTGGACCTAGCAGATGCGTACTTGCAAATACCTGTGGACGAAGAATCCCAGCGCGTCTTGGTGGTAAACACGCATCTTGGCTTGTCTCGCTTCAAAAGACTGCCTTTCGGGTGTGCATCCGCCCCTGCATTGTTTCAGCAATATTTACAAAGTATTTGTGCGTCGGTCCCTACTGCTGCGAACTATCTGGACGATATTGTGATCTCCGGAAAGACAGAAGCCGAACATTTGCAAAATCTCCGAACATTATTTCAGGTCTTGCGACAAAATGGTCTTCGCTTGAGGAAGGACAAATGTGTGTTTTTTGCTCGGGATTTACCCTACCTGGGCCATGTCCTCAATGCCCAAGGAATACATCCGAGTCCAGAGCACCTCCGTGCCATACAGGATTTGCCGTCACCGTAGAACTTGAAACAGCTGCAAAGTGTGTTGGGGAAAATTAATTACTACCATAAATATGTTCCCCATGCCTCTTCCATTTCAGCTCTGCTTCATCGCTTACGCCGTAAAGGTGTTCCGTTCGTCTGGACGACGGAATGCGAACGCGCCTTTCGCCAGTTGAAATCGGCGTTGCTTTCACATACTTGCCTTATGCCGTTCGATCCCCAGAAAACCCTTTTGTTGATGGTAGATGCATCGGATTTCGGGATCGGTGCTGTGCCTGCGCACAAAGATGGATCGCATGATCGCCCTATTGCCTTTGCGTCCAAATTGCTCTCATCTGCGCAAAGAAATTCTTCACAGGTAGAGAAAGAGGCTTTAGCTCTCGTGTTTGGTGTTACTAAGTTTCACGATTTCTTGTATGGTCGTCACTTTACCATCATCACGGACCACAAACCTTTGACATCGCTTTTTCATCCGCACAAGCCGGTACCTCCGCGTACGGCGCAGAAATTCATTCGCTGGTCTCTTTTCCTCTCGCAGTACCGCTACGATATCTTGTATCGGTCCACTGCTAAGCACGGAAACGCTGATGCGTTGTCCCGTTTGCCTGTTGCTGCGGATAAAGCATTCGATTCTTCCGAACTTGCTTGCATGTTCATTGATGCGGAAACCGATGACGTGGTCGCATCGTTTCCGATTGATTTTCGTCGTGTCGCTACAGCCACGGCTGCTGACCCTGTCCTTGCTCCCGTTTTGCGTTTTGTTGCTACGCAATGGCCCTTGTCCAAGTCACGGATCGAGGATCCGCTGGTTCGCCGATTTTTTGCTCACAAGGAGAGACTTTTTGTACGACGTGGTGTTTTGTTGTTGCGTTCTGATAATGATCAGTCCCGAGTCGTGGTCCCACGTTCGTTACAGTCCTCTGTCTTACGGCTTCTTCACCACGGACATTGGGGTATAGTGCGTACGAAACAACTTGCTCGTCAGCACTGTACTTGGTTCGGAATCGATGCTGCGATTACGAATATGTGCTCCTCTTGCGTGGCGTGTGCCGAACAGCAATCCGCACCGCCGCGGAAATTCTTTGCATGGCCGAAAGCCACTTCCCCTTGGCAACGCTTGCACATCGATTTTGCTGGTCCATTCTGGAATGCTCGTTGGTTGGTTGTGGTCGATGCTTTCAGTAATTTTCCTTTTGTTGTCCGGATGTCTTCCATGACGTCTTCTGCCACAATCCAAGCCTTGTCTGCTATCTTTTGCATTGAAGGTCTTCCGCAGACTATTGTTTCCGACAATGGCCCACAATTCATGTCCGCAGAATTTCAGTCCTTCTGCAAAGCCAATGGTATTCAACATCTGACGTCCGCGCCGTTTTCGCCTCAGTCAAACGGTGCCGCGGAACGATTGGTCCGGACTTTCAAGTCACAGATGTTGAAATTGAAAGAGTCGCATTCTCGGGAGGACGCATTATTGCTCTTTTTGTCCTCGTATCGCTCTCAGCCCCGCGATGGTCGCTCGCCGGCTGAGTTGCTCCATGGTCGTTCTCATCGAACCTTGATGTCTTTGCTGCATCCGCCGCATCAGGTTCCTGTGCAGCGGCAGACTCCTGCATTTGCTCCTGGCGACGTTGTCTTCTATCGCACCTATCGCGGTTCACGGCGTTGGCTCGCTGGGCGCATTCTTCGCTGCCTCGGCCGCGCGATGTATTTGGTTTTGGGGGCCTCTGGTGAGGTGCGTCGGCATCTCAATCAGCTGCGCCTCTGTCGTCGCCCGGGTTCTGCCGCTCCCCGTCTGCTTTCAGCGACGGAGCCGTCAGGTCAGCACCCTGGGGACCCATCTACTGGCTCACCTCATCCCCAGGTGTTACCGACGCTGCCTTCCGTTTTGCCTCATGGCGTCGCGCCGCCGCCGCAGCCGCCGCAGCCGCCTCCGGCGCCGCCCGCAGTGGACGCTTCGCTGCAGCCGCCACGCGCCTCCCTGGGTCACGCGCCGCCGATCGCTTCCCGTGACCAGCTGTCCTCCGCCATGGAACTCTTGCCCGCTCCGGACCAGATGTCGTCATCGCGCGTCGGATTCTCCGACCACATGGAGGTCGACCCTTCGGCCCCTCCTGTCTCTTTACGGGCGCATACACCGCATGTTGACGTGCACCCTGGACTAGGTTTTCAGGCGTTTCCTAGCTCCCCTCGGACCGAATGGCCGGGTGCGGGTGGCACAGCCTCGCCTGTTGTTAGGCTCCCCACCTCATCGCATACGTCAACATGGGGTTCTCCCCACGGCGGGCGGAAGCCTTATCTCACGACCGTTCGCCGATTTGCGGGGGAGGAATGTGGTGTCACAGCCAGACACCACACGTGCTAGGTGGTAGCTTAAATCGGCCGCGGTCCTTTAGTACATGTCGGACCCGCGTGTCGCCACTGTGTGATCGCAAACCTAGCGCCACCACAAGGCAGGTCTCGAGAGACTGACTCGAACTCAGCCCAGTTGTACGGACGACAGAGCTAGCGACTAGACGTACGAAGCCTTTCTCTCTCATTAGCCGAGAGACAGAATAGCCTTCAGCTAAGTTAATGGCTACGAACTAGCAAGGCGCCATTAGCCTTACAGTGATTGTAATTAAAGTCTCCTTTGTGCGATGTACCACAATGATTGATTAAAGATAAGTATTATACCAGCTACGTACTTTTCTTCATAGCATTAATTACGTATCCTGTTCCAGTACTTCACGCCCGTCTGCGTTAGTCTAGCGTGCCTTTTAAGCCACCTCTATCTACAAGGTGTTGGCCCAGCTGCCGACACATCACTAGGTATATACGTGGTAGCCGGTTTTCGGTGTGCACGCCGGAGAATACAGAAACGGAGGGAGCCGCCATGCGGAAGAGCCGCCTGCGGAAGACTGACCCAACCCCCCGGTACGGAGACCGAAATGTGACAGGTAGGCTACGGACAAGACAACAGACCAGGTGAAGGGCAAACAACCTTGCGGGCACGAGGCGCTACGCAAGCTAGTCGCCACTACGATGACAATACCATAAGAGCAGCGAAGAAACAAATACAAGACGCAACCAGAGAGAGCAACCGAGTGACAAGCAAGGGAGTTATCCAACAGGTCTGGTACAGCGAAGATCGATCCGTAGGTATCAAGCGCGAGCACTGAGCCGTGACTGTTCGCTTTGCGGCTGCCTAAATACCGGGCCCTCTATTGGCTATCGAGGTCCATCTCCTCCGGCGGGCTTTCAACCTCTGCGGCACTCGATACCAGATACTCATATGTAGAGAACAAGGGCTGCCCTATCATACTTCCCTGGAGCACTCCTAGCAATGCCCCTATCTCTGATGAACACTCGACGTCGATAACAACCCACTGGGTTCTAGTACTTAAGAAGTCTTCGAGTCACTCACATACCCGGGGATCTATTCCACATGCTCGAATCTCCGGTAACAATCTGCAATTGGGAACCGTGCAAACGCTTCCTGGAAATCTAAGAATATGGTTGAAATGGCTCTGAGCACTATGCGACTTAACTTCTGAGGTCAGCAGTCGCCTAGGACTTAGAACTAATTAAACCTAACTAACCTAAGGACATCACACACGTCCATGCCCGAGGCAGGATTCGAACCTGCGACCGTAGCGGTCGCGCGGTTCCAGACTGCAGCCCTAGAACCGCACGGCCACTCCGGCCGGCTAGGAATATGGAATCTGCCTGTTTCCCTTCATCCATGGGTCAAAGGATGCCACGCAAGGAACGGGAAACCAGAGTTTCTCACAAGCGGTGCTTCCGTGTTGATATGTGGATAGAAACGTCTCTGCATCAAGGAAGTTTATTACTCTTATATTCGAAATTAGACTCGTCTCAAGAATTCTGCAGCAACCCGATGTTAAGGATATTGCTCTTCAATTTTGCGGGTCCGTTCTTTTATCCTTCTTATGTACAGGAGTCACCTTGAAAAGCGTAGAAGCAGTACGCCTCGTCTCTTTTCATTCTGCGATTACGCAAATTAACCACATTTTTAAATGCAAATTAGAGTCAGTCCGATATGTAAATTAATTATATTTCAATTAACTCCAATTGTAAACAGAGAGACTGAAGAAATGAACTTTTATTTCCAATTATTATACAACAACAGTGCTTGCATTGGTGATTTATTGCTTTTGTTTCATCTCGGCAGTTGTAGATATTCCTTGCATTTGTACTTCACCGATTTTGTCCGCGGCTTGTGGTCTAGTGGCTAGCGTTGCTGCCTCTGGATGACGTGGTCCCCGGTTAGATTCCCGGCCGGCTTGGTGATTTTCTCTGCCCGTAGACTGTGTGTTTGTGTTGTCCTCATCATTTCATTATCATCATCATCAAAAATTGAAAGAAAACAGTCCTCGGTCACTATTTTTAACGAATTAACCGGGTTTCAACACTGCTAGGCGTGTCTTCCTCAGAATTTAAATCAAAGAATGGTCTATAAAATGGTCACAGAATTATGACTAAAAACGTATGATACACAGTATAAGTACAGAATCATCGTGAAAGACTCATAAATGACGAATTAAAGAGAAAGGAAACAATATAGGCTTTTAACATTCCATCGCCCATGGATGACGATATCGTCAGAGATAGGGGACAATACCTTTTCAAAGGAAACATCCCAGCATAGTCCTTAATCGATTTCAGGAAAAACCCGGAAAACCTAAATTGATGGCCGAACAGGGATTTGAACCACCGCCTTCCTGAATGCCAAACCAGTGCCTAGGTCACTGCACCACCACGCTCGGTAAAATTAAAGGGGGATTTGTTTCAACTTCCATTGTGTTCTCATGAGGAGTACACTGTATAATTGAGTTGCTATTGATCTCGGCCGCCACAATTTGATTGCCGCTTAATCAGCGACTTAGAGGCCTACCGTCGCGCTAGATCAATAGGCTACACAGTGCGCGAGTCTCTGCAGTGCAGATTCCAGTTAACAGATACGTTGTATGAGCAAGACAGATCACAGCAGCCCGAGCGAATTTATACGAGATGCGTACAGAGTCGAGTATCTAATTAAAGAACCGTCCCATTACAAGACCTTCTCCCAGTGGCAGATGAAAAATGGTTGGTTATAATGAAGGACAAGATCATTTTTATACCAATGAAGCGAACTCCTCAGTTCGTTCTTATTCGCCTCAAAAAATTGTAAATTGTTTCTTATGTAAGGAACTACTTGTTAAAATGCTTTTCAAAGTAACTGTTCTTATTTATTATGTTTTACCATTTCATATGAACACATACAGGGCTACTATAAATGATTCATTCGTTTTCAGAGCTCTAATGTTTCCAGAGTTTGCGTGTACAAATGTGATTGATGCAAATAGAGCCGTAAAGTCACCGGGCAGTTGATGTTACGAGTGCAGTGTCCCGTCAGAACGGCGACGAAGCAACAAAAAGTTCTTGTGTGCTGGAATATGCGAGATGTTCATCTGTTACAACCAAGCAAAGTGCATCCAGAAGGAATTACGGAAACGAGTTGCTGTCTAAAATGAGCATTGTGCTTTGCTATCGACACATTGGTTGTCACTGCAAACAGAAAAAGTACCTGTCGACCAAGTGTGCCATACGCAACCGAGATGAGAATGTTTCGTACGCAGTGCAAAAAAAAATCTAGGGTCCGCGCTAGCCACGAACTTGGAAAAATGCTGCAAACCTTGTGGAAGATTTATCGACGGCGATTAACATTTCATTCTGCAGCTAGTGCAAGAATTAAAACCCGGCGCCTTCAATTTTGCATCACAATGCAGGAAGCTCTTGAGAGGATGAGCATTTCACCTCCTAGCTGACATCCAGCGACGAAGCAACTTTCCATATATCTGGAAAGGTTAATCGCCACAATGTGAGATTTTTGGACACTGAGCACTCATTCAACTGTGGCGATTGAACAAGATTCGCCAAAGGTTAAAGTTTTCTGCGTAACGTCACACACGAAGCTCCATGGGCCATTTTTCTTCTGTGAGAAGACTGCGACGAGTACCTCCTACCTTGATGTGTTGTATTGTGGTTGTCTCTACAAATGCCTGCTACAGGGAACATCATTCCCCAACAAGATTGGGCACCTTCTCATTGGAGCATCGATATTCGTCGCTACCTAAACGACGAAATTCCGCATCGCTGGATTGGGTGTAGGGATGAAGATGATGTGTCTCTGTTCCCTTGGCTCCCCAGGTCGCCTGACCTAACGCCTTTTGACTTTTTCTTTCGGGGTTACTTTCGGGGTTACACTAAGGACCGTGTTTACGTCCTCCCACTGCCAAGAACACTGGAACAGCTTTGAGAACGCTTGAATGCTGCTGTGATGGCCTTTGACAACTGTTGCTATATAACGTATGGAACGAACTCGACTATCAAAATGGTTCAAATGGCTCTGAGCACTATGGGACTTAACATCTATGGTCATCAGTCCCCTAGAACTTAGAACTACTTAAAGCTAACTAACCTAAGGACAGCACACAACACCCAGTCATCACGAGTCAGAGAAAATCCCTGACCCCGCCGGGAATCGAACCCGGGAACCCGGGCGCGGGAACTCGACTATCAATTGGACGAGAGTGTATGACCAGATGGGCACCCATACAACGTTTGTAGAGTGCGTAATGGAAACTTGGCAGTTTACGGTTCTATTCATGCATCTCTCATATTTGTACATGTAATACTTTGAAAGCTATAGAGCTTTAAAAACGAATGAACCGTTTACAGTACCCCTGTATATTCTGCAAACCACTGCGAAATGCATGGCCGAGGGCACTTGGCATTCCACCGCGTATTAGGATTCCTTCCCGTTCCAATCGCATATGAGACGCGGGAAGAATGGCTTCTTAAATGCCACTGTGAGCACAGTAATTCGTCTAATTTCACCTTCGTAGTCTCTCTGGGAGTTATACATAGGCAGCTGTACGATATTTCTGGACTATTTACTTAAACTGGTTCTTAAATCTTCATACGTAAGCTTTCGCGGGATAGTTTGCTACTTGGTAAGTTACCAATCTTCAGCTCGATTGTAACATTTCCGTTTCGCTCTTTGGCGGGAATTGTACACTTTCAGTATTCGCTGTTAGCACTGCATTAGCACGTTCTGTTGTATGAATCCCACACGCTTCAGTAGTTATGTAAATTAAAGGTGGAGGGTGGAGAAAGGAAAGGGAAGGAATTATTGTTGTAAGCTGCGCGTGGTGAGTGAAAATGTGTGCTGGACCGGAACTCGAACAGAGGACCTCCTGCTTACTGGGCAGTTGCGTTAACCACTGCGCCATCCGGACACAGTGTGCATCACAGGTGAGCAGACTATAACACTCCCACCCAGCGCCGTCTACCCGCAGTCCCCGTCCATATCCATGTCTCCCTTCGTCGCTTCTTTGAGATATCCGCAGGAGAGCGAACGTAATATTATATCTCTACTCAAGGTGGAGGATTCACGGCACATTGAGGCGATTCAATTATATTAATGCGCGTTCATACAAACGCTTCAATAATGTTCTAAGATCTGGGACACACACGTTCTGTAAACAGTCTCTTTTGTAGACTGATGCTATTTTCCCAGTATCCCGCCAATTAATCGAAGTCTGCCGCCTACTTTACTTTCGACAAAGCCAATGTGACGTTTCTATTTCATATCCTTACATACTCTTACACAAAGATATTTATATAAGTCCACTGATTCCAACTGAGACTCCTTGATATTGGAATCACAGGATACTACTTTTTTGTCTTTCGCGACGTGCCTGATTTTACATTTCCGAAAATTTCAAGCAAGTTCCCAATCTTTTCACCACTTTGGAAGCTCATCGAGATCAGACTGAATACATGGGAACATTTTTCAAAGAGTACTTCATCACAGGTAATAGTATTTCCTGCAGAAAGTCATTAACATTTTCTGCAAGGTCATTAATATAGAAAACTAACAGCAATGGTCGATGCAAAGTTCCCTGGGACACAAACCTGTTGATCAATCTCCATCCAGGATAATAAGCCATGTCCTCCCTGTCAATAAATCCTTAATAAAGTAATTATTATTTAAAATACGAATTTATCTTGTACAAAAATTAGTTAATTATAAATTAAGCTTCTGCTGTCACGATTGATCAGCGTTGACGCTTTGAATGAGTGAGTGAGTGATTGAGTGAGGGCAACTACAAAGGTTAAAGCATACTCACTTATTAACCCTTCGCAGAGTTGACAGTTGCGTCAGGCCACATCGACGTTTAGGGCAACGTATTAAAGGGAAGTTCCTCACGAACGAGGCTGTTAAACCAACGGAAATTTTGATAACTACGACCTATATATGAATGAGGCAAAAAGCACTGCGAAATGAAAGTCGCAACAGACAGGCGACGACAATTGTGAGGGGTAACTACATTCTAGCGATATGCAGTATCAATGAAGGTAACTACCGCCCAACGTCCATGAGAGAGCCGCTCTGTGATAATGGAATGCGCAGTCCCACTACTAATCTTCGTTTTAAAAGTAAAGTCTGTTCGAGTTGGATTCAAGAATATATGAATCAAAATGACCAATTATACCTGAAACAGAGACGACCACCGCCACCAACACCACCGCCACCACCATTACATTAACTAAAATTTGATGCCTCACGATGTTTCCTGCAAACACATACCTTATTTTTGCCAAAATATTATGCTACTAAGTTCTTCTCTCCCAGATTCGATTCAGCAATCTCTACATTATTTATCCATGTAAATATTCAGTATCGTTTTTCGTTCATGTTTCACTTCCATTGAAGAACACATCTACACAAGGCACTGACCTGACTGAATGCCTAGCGCCAAGTGCTAACGACAGAAATTTGAAATTTGGAGAGAGTGTTGATCTTATGTTGTAGGCGTCGTTTAAGAGGGGATTTTTCAAAATTCCACCATTAAGGGGGTGATATAGAAGCTGAAAGGATTTCTGAAAATATGTCTCTATCAAGGGAATTGTGAAGCGAGAACTACGAAAATTAGTATTTGGTTTCTTGATCAAAAATTTTTTAAAAAAAACCTTGCCTCACCAATTTTGGAAATTCAGCTCCTACAGGGGTGAAATAACGAATAAAGTTTTTTTTTAAATAACTCATTAATAAAGATCCACTAAAGTATTTTAAAGATACGTCTATGAAAACTGGTGTTTGACTTCTCAGTTACAAATTAAAAAAATACTTCTTTCTGCGTTTTTGGAAATTCAGACCCCTAAGGGAGTGAAATATTGGATGGAAAGTTTTATGAAATTATTTCATTATGAAAGCATCTTCAAAGCTAACTATGAAAATTTTTATTTGGCTTCTCTATCAGAAATAAAAAAACATGTGTTTCACTGTTTTCGGAAATTCAGTCCTCAAGAGTGTGAAATAGGGAACGAAAATTTTTAAGAAAATATTTTGCTATATTAAAAAAATTTCAAACTAAATCTATGAAAATTGGTATTTCATGGCTAAGTTATATATAAAGAAATATGTGTTAGAGGTTGGAAGTTTCTGTGGATATATCACGTTAATATCGCAAAAGGTTTGATTAACAAAAATCGCTTTTTGGTCATAAATATATTCAGAATAGATCACGTTTCTTTTGCCTTATTTAACGTGAAAAGTTTACAGGTGTTGCATTTTGTGAACAACATAATTATTTGATTAAAGGAAAACAAAAACAAAAATCGGTACAGACCATACAGTCTATGTGAGCAAAGCAGTGGGCGCTAGGTTAATGTTCTACAATATCATATTTCTCTTCTTGAGAACACTTGTTCTTGACATAGCCCGTGTGCATTTTGTGTGCGTCAACCTTTAACGTAAATAACGTTGTCAAAACATATCACGAATATCGGACTGCAATTTCAATGGCAAACCTCTAAGATTGTATTTCTTCTCCCTAAACTTAAATTTCCTTTGCATATTTCTCTTTGGTTTCGTTTCCTGCTTGCTCAATCTACAGACCGAATAACATCGGGGATAGATCACAATCTTGTCTCACTCCCTACTCGACCAATGCTTCTCTTCCACGCCCTTCGACTCCTATTAACAGTAGTTTGGTTTCTGTACAAGTTGTATTTAATCTATCGCTACCTGTATGTTATTCCAGCTACCTTCAGAATTTCAAATGGTGTATTCCAGTTAACACTGTCAAGAGCTTTCTCAAAATCTGCAAATGCTATAACCATTGATAACCTTCGTCAGCTTAAGCCACGGTACGCAAAGTTTATTCGCCTTCTTGTCTGTCTTTTACTTTTCTTCTAAGATGAGTCGTTGGGGCTGTATTCCTGGAGTTTCTCCCAGTTCTCTGGAAGCCAAACTGATCTTCCTCAAGGTCGGCTACTCCTGACGCCTTTCTTCTATCAAGGTCTTTCAGCGATCTGCTAAATTCTTCTTGCAGTATCGCATCTCCTATCCGATCTTCACCTACTTCCATTTTTCTTTATGTAATATTGTCTTCAATTTCATTTCCCTTGTATATCCCCTCTATGCTTTCTTTCCACCCTTCTCTTCTTTGCTTACTACTTGCTAGCCGTCTAAGCTGTTGATATTGATATAGCCATCCCTATTTTCTACAAAAATCTCTTTAACTTTCGTATAGGCGCGATGTATTTTCCCTTACTTACAAGACTCTACGTCTGGTGAAAGGAAGCAAAAAAAAAAAAAAATTATGGGTGGTGGTTTGGGCGAAATGAGATGCAGATTGATAGGTTTACCATGAAATCGAACTCATTTCAAACTGCCAAAATTCTGTTAACCAGTGTTTTGAAAGTCTAAGCAATTTTGACAAGTGAAGTTAAACGTATTTGGCAGGCAGCCACTGGGAAATCTAAAGCAAGGGGGTACGGGGATTGAGAGCTGAACGCTGACTTAATTCGCCCACCCGAATTAGCTCATGCAAATTAATGCCACCTACCATTGCAGCCTATAGTCGAGACGGTGTACGAAGCTACCTGACAGTTGGTAGCGTTGTTGTAAGCTTTCAACTGGAAAGTCTGGTACCGCACGCCGCGAAATTTGAATCCCCGCCAGACGTCATGGACGTCGAAGACCCCTAGAGGTCTCTGCACCATCGCGCCGTAAGCTGTGGCGGCGCGCGCCTCCTGGCCCGCTTTTAGTGTGAGGGCGCCACAGTCGAACACGTAGTTCCAGCGGCCAATAGCGGCGCCCCCGATATACTACTTAAGCGCCTGCCTCTTACTCATCCAGAAAAAAAAAAAAACTGGAATTTTCTGCCATTTTACCTTTAAGTCACCGATTTTATTGCCAACTGTTATTTTTTCTTATCTTCATCTTTTTAACACAACTTCTGTAGGCTGAAGAGCGGCGTAGTAAGCTGCTGCCAGCCCGCCCCCTTCGGGGGGAATTGAAATTCAATAAAGAAAAAAAAAAAAAAACTCATCCAGCGAGTCCAATTTGCGTACGTCTCTGGACACATCGCATCGCGTTAGACAGCTTACTTGCTTTCTTGTCCTGCGAACGAGTGGACGTGGTTGTTAGGTTTCCTTGTGACTCCGCTGTTTCGATCTTGTTGTTCGTTCTGTCCTTCGTTAGTCGTGTCCGTGTCCGTCCTCTCCCGTTGTGTTGTTGTTCGCGGGCCGCTCCGCGGGTCCCGCCGCGCTTTCCGTCGCTTCAACTCCAGAAAGTGCTAACGTATGCGGGCGAAAACAGTAGCTGTCTACAGAGTTGTGACAACACTAAGGTGTTGCGATAGAGACGTTTACAAAATCGCATCACGTCACTGGTTGATGTAAGCCGCCAAGGCTGCTGCGCCTAGCCCACAGTAACTGTCAAGGACCAACTTACGCCGAGACATCTGTAAGTAACTTGTGTGTAAGTAAGGTTTTGCTCCGGCATTCGAAAATTCGACGTCATTGGAAACCCGGTGTATTTGGATTGGATATTTCGTAATAAATGCCTTGCTGCAGGCGTTACACACTGACAGACAGTCGCCAGTGATTTGGCCGTTCGAAGGGAGGGATGGTGGTACACCCTTTGTGTCCGAGCGTGCGCGCGAACGCCTGTGTGTGTGTGTGTGTGTGTGTGTGTGTGTGTGCGCGCATACAAGGCTCAAGAAATAGACAACAAAAGCACGAGAGGCCGCCACCACAAAGGCACATCGCTCACCAACACCCTTTCAGTGCCGAGCAGTCGCCTCCACATGGCGCTTGCTCTTTGGGACCGCCTCCTGCTTCCGCCGTCACGTCCGTCAGCGCATCGTATTCGTCCTTGGATAGTGCTGTCAGCAGGCAGAGAGAGCACTGTCAGCCGGGGACTACTTTACTGCTCTTAGTACTGACGGACACGGCGATCCTTCCACCGACACGCTGAAAAGACGACACACTGCACACTGTGGACACGCTCTCAGTTCAACCCCTGTAGCGCCAACAGTTCCTGCAGTTCGGCTATTCCGACAAGTGCTAACATTTCCTGCAATTACACTACGTAGCACAGTTGCACGAGTTCCGTTCAGGGCACTACACTCCGACTTCGCAATAGCTATTTACATATAACTAGGACAGTCAAACTCGTGTCTCTATAAGTACTTTTAGACACAGTGAACTGTCATAGAATGCCAAGAGACAGCAAATTATTTAGATTTCACTGTATTAGGCACAGGGCATCAAGTGACTGGTACCAACTACTACCGAAGTTAAGTAATGTTTTTACCACCCTGCAAGGAGGTGTATAATTTGATAGCACTAGTGTGCAAACTGCCACTGTGATATTGCGTGTAAAGTAGGACACACTTACGATATTTACAAGTTTAAAATTTGGTACTTTTTATACATTTTTGAAAAGGTTGGAGTTTTTACTGTACGGTAACGACGATTTGTGTCCCATTATTGCGTACCCTCCATAATTTGTAGCCATTTTTATAATGCCATATGTTTTTCATGCGATGAAAGTTTGAATTATTGGAGATTTTGGACATTCGCTTCAACTAATTGGGAGGCAAGAATTAGCATATCATTATTTATATTACTGTTACATACCCTTATGTGTTGCAGAAACAGTATAAAACTGAAGTAGGTAAATTATAGGTTGGGGTAAACAATATAATACAAAAGCATGAACTTTCATTTAACATGAGTCACTTTCATGTAGTTAAGTTTTTATACCAAGAGAGATATTAGAGATAACTTTATCTTGTTCAGTAATTTACTTCCTAGCGTGAATGTGTAGCTAATATCACTACTAAAAATTTCCCAATTTCAGCCAATATTGTAAAAACATAAAATTAAATGTGTAATGTGATTAACATAATCCAAGCCACAGTTGTATTATTTTAAGATTAGAAGAAGAGGATGCCCTTAGCAGCAGCAGAAAGACAGAGTAGGAGGAGGTAAAAGTTAAAGAGTGAAGTAAAATATGAAGAATTTAAGAAGCAGCAGCTCAAAAAAGCCAGCAGAAGCATAAACAAAAGTTTCTACATAAGCAAGGACTGTTATTAAAAGAAAGAAGAGCTAAAAACAGGGAGAAAGTTAGAAAACATAGGCAACAGAAGATGCAAGATAAGCAACCTAGTAAAGCAAGTTTGTCACCGTGTAAGTGACATAGTGCTCTGAATAAAGCCATGGTTCGAGTGCTGCAATTGCTTACATTAGCAAGGTACTGTCAATTGTAGCTCAAAATGTGAAGGTAGTTTAGGAATGGTCAGATGGACCTGCCTCACAATTTAAAAACAAATATTACTGCTGTTGTACTTCAGTTTCGATCATTTCATAATGTGCAAATCTATTGGAACTTATTTGCTACATCCCATGGTAAAGGAGCCGTAGATAGAATTGATGCAGTTCCAGAACGGCTAGTGGGGAATGCAATAAAAAAGCGAAAATTCAAAGTAGGTTATGCATTAACTTTCGTTCAGGTAGCTGCAAGTAACACAACTATGCAGGTTTTTCATGTGTCTATTAATGAAATTCAAGGAATCAATGTGAAACTTAATATGGCTCAAATATTTTCTTCAGCACCTTCAGTATCAAACATAAAAAGCATTCACTGTTTTCAGTACAAAAAAGGAGTACTAAAAACATATCTGCTGTCTCCATAGAATTTTGCTGCTGCAGATCATCATACTGCACAAATTTTAGAAAGAGTGATAATTGGAGACTGGTATAAAGCAGAATATGACAGTAAATTCAGTACTGAAGAAGTGAATTCAGTTTTGCCCGCCCGGTTGGCCGTGCGGTCTAACGCAGGGCTTTCCGGGCGAGAAGGAGCGCCGGTCCCTGGGCACGAATCCGCCTGGCGGAATTGTGTTGAGGTCCGGTGAGCCAGCCAGTCTGTGGGTGGTTTTTAGGCGGTTTTCCATCTGCCTCGGCAAATGCGGGGTGGTTCCCCATATTCCGCCTCAGCTACACTATGTCGGCGATTGCTGCCCACACAAGTTCTCCACGTACGCGTACACCACCATTACTCTACCACGCAAACATAGGGATTACACTCGTCTGGTGTGAGACGTTCCCTGGGGTGTCCACCGGGGCCCGAACTGCACAATATCCCTGAAGAGTGGTTCGGTGTGGGGCGGCGGAGGGGTGACGTGGACTGCGGTAGTCGTCGTGGGTTGTGGACCACTGCGGCTGCGGCGGGGACGGAGCCCCTCCATCGTTCCTAGGTCCCCGGTTAACATAACATAAATTCAGTTTTTGGAAATTCTTACTTAATCAGCGCACTGGAGTGTGGTGGTCACTATTGGAAATGGCCTGTAAAATGTGATGAAATTATAAAACATCTACTTGATGTTACGAATGCAAGAGGATATTATCAGTTCTCTGACTTTTAATTGAATTTGCAGTTCATTTTCCCAGACGTCATGCTCTTATAATTTTTCATAGTGTTTGAGAAGTGAAATGTTAATGTTAAGTTTATCTTATTCGGCACATAATGTCATATTTTCATTTCTCTGTTTGCACGAAAAAATTTTTCCAACAAGAAGTAGCAAGTAACATGAGACACGTAACATAGTCACGTGCCTTTTTCAATATGTTACAATATTTCACATGGTATAAATATTTTTAGAAATCTGTAACTCTGTCATTTGAATGCCAACTTAATATGCCTTTTCTGTGATAAAAACCAGATCCACACTCCTAATAGTTTGAGGACATTTTTGACCTAAAATGCACATTAGGAAAACGAGGCCCGGAATGTGTAACATGAGTCACAACATAAATTACATTCTTGTTCTTTAATTTTAATGCTCTTCCCTGCTTAAATAACACTTCTTGCCTGAGTAACACAATTTATAATGATGATTTACAAAAGAAAATATCGGTTACAGATTGATAACAGGTCAACATAATAAAACACTGATATCAAATTGAGGAGCGCCGGAACAAAATCCCATAAATCCGCTTTTGCTGTTAATACAGAAAGGGTTTTGCTATTTGTGGAGCAGAATAACTGATGATGGTCGAAGTAGAGAATATAAAATGTAGACTGGCAATGGCAAGGAAAGCGTTTCTGAAGAAGAGAAATTTGTTAACATCGAGTATAGATTTAAGTGTCAGGAAGTCATTTCTGAAAGTATTTGTATGGAGTGTAGCCATGTATGGAAGTGAAACATGGGCGATAAATAGTTTGGACAAGAAGAGAATAGAAGCTTTCGAAATGTGGTGCTACAGAAGAATGCAGAAGATTAGATGGGTAGATCACATAACTAATGAGGAGGTATTGAATAGAATTGGGGGGAAGAGGAGTTTGTGGCACAACTTGACAAGAAGAAGGGACCGGTTGGTAGGACATGTTCTGAGGCATCAAGGGATCACAAATTTAGCATTGGAGGGCAGCGTGGAGAGTATAAATCGCAGAGGGAGACCAAGAGATGAATACACTAAGCAGATTCAGAAGGATGTAGATTGCAGTAAGTACTGGGAGATGAAGAAGCTCGCACAGGATAGAGTAGCATGGAGAGCTGCATCAAACCAGTCTCAGGACTGAAGACAACAACAACAACAACAACAACAAATAGTGATCTCTAAATGGCTCCAGAAGCTATAAAAAGAAGAAACACACCATAAAACACTTGATGTCGCGTTGTGCTGAAAATTATTTTGTGGCAGCATGTATTATTACTCCCGTATCTCCCCCCCTACAGCTCGAACACGCGAATACAGCAAAAGTGTATATTTCGGGTTTTGTTCCGGCGCTCCTCAGATGTAATGTTAGGCACCATGGAATCTCCCCCACTCATTTTATTGAACTATACAGTTTTCTGCTACAGTGGATGTTTGGGTTGAAGTAATCGTAACTTTCAGTTACAACACGTGTGTGTGTGTGTGTGTGTGTGTGTGTGTGTGTGTGTGTGTGTGTGTGTGTCTTCCTAGAGCATCCAGTGGCTGGTTACGCCTAAACACAATCCTACATGTTTAGCACGCCGGCCTAGCGGGCGGTGCAGTGCACTGACCTCGAGAATCTCGTCGCCGACGCGCAGGCAGCCGCTCTTGTGCGCGGCGCCGGCGGGGTTGAGGCCGCAGACGAGCACGGCCATCTTGTTGCGGTCCTTGTGGCCCGCCAGGCTGAGGCCGAGGCCAGCGGGCCCGCGCTCCAGCGTCGCCACCACCGCGCCCTCGCCGTACTTCTTCTTTACCTTGTCTGCAACACGACACACCGCACACGTCAGCCCAGCCCAGCAAAAGCACCAACGCTTCGTAAACTGTGTTCCGCGGTACCTTCGGCTTGTCTCTTTCGAAACATTCTAGAAAATACACTACTGGCCACTAAAATTGCTACACCAAGAAGAAATGCAGATGATAAATAGGTATTCATTGGACAAATATACTAGAACTGGCATGTGATTACATTTTCACACAATTTGGGTGCATAGATCCTGAGAAATCAGTACCCAGAACAACCACCTCTGGCCGTAATAACGGCCTTGATACGTCTGGGCATTGAGTCAAACAGAGATTGCATGGCGTGTACAGGTACAGCTGCCCATGCAGCTTCAACACGATACAACAGTTCATCAACAGTAGTGACTGGCGTATTGTGACGAGCCAGTTGCTCGGCTACCAATGACCAGACGTTTTCAATTGGTGAGAGATCTGGAGAATGTGCTGGTCAGGGCAGCAGTCGAACATTTTCTGTATCCAGCAAGGCCCGTACAGGACCTGCATCGTGCGGTCGTGCATCATCCTGCTGAAATTTAGAGTTTCGCAGCGATCGAATGAAGGGTAGAGCCACGGGTTGTAACACAGCTGAAATGCAACGTCCGCTGTTCAAAGTGCCGTCAATGCGAACAAGACGTGACCGAGACGTATAACCAATGGCACCCCATACCATCACGCCGGGTGATACGCCAGTATGGCGACGACGAATACACGCTTCCAATGTGCGTTCACCGTGATATCGCCAAACACGGATGCGACCATCATGATGCTGTAAACAGCGCCTGGATTCATCCGAAAAAATGACGTTTTACCATTCGTGCACCAGGGTTCGTCGTTGAGTACACCATCGCAGGCGCTCCTGTCTGTGATGCAGCGTCAAGGGTAACCGCAGCCATGGTCTCCGAGCTGATAGTCCGTGCTGCTGCAAACGTCGTCGAACTGTTCGTGCAGATGGTTGTTATCTTGCAAACGTCCTCATCTGTTGACTCAGGGATCTAGACGTGGCTGCACGATCCGTTACAGCCATGCGGATAAGATGCCTGTCATCTCGACTGCTAGTGATACGAGGCCGTTGGGATCCAGCACGGCGTTCCGTATTACCCTCCTGAACCCACCGATTCCATATTCTGTTAACAGTCATTGGATCTCGACCAACGCGAGCTGCAATGTCGCGATACGATAAACCGCAATAGGCTACAATCAGACCTTTATCAAAGTCGGAAACGTGATGGTACGCATTTCTCCTCCTTACACGAGGCATCACAACGTTTCAGCAGACAACGCCGGTCAACTGCTGTTTGTGTATGAGAAATCGGTTGGAAATTTTCCTCGTATCAGCACTTTGTAGGTGTCGCCACTGGCGCCAACATTGTGTGGATGCTCTGAAAAGCTAATCATTTGCATATCACAGCATCTTCTTCCTGTAGGTTAAATTTCGCGTCTGTAGCACTTCATCTTCGTGGTGTAGAAATTTTATTGGCCAGTAGTGTAACTTAAAAAATAGCAACATAAATTAGCGTTTCTACCAAGTTGAAAACAAACAAAAAACAACAAACCACCTCTTCCACTAAGTAAATTGAATTTTCGAAACGAATGCGACACCGACAATAGATCAGAGACCGGACGGCTACCTTGCAGATGGCAAACTCGGTAGTGAGGGAAAGATTGCACAACGCGCAATTGATCTGCCATAGCGGAATACCGGTGCAGCTTCAAATACGAATATCCTCAAGAGTCGTAATTGGCGATGTTGATACTTTTACCACCTGCATCTGCATGTTCAGGGTATCCCAGGAGGAATGGTAAATATTCATGGGTATGACAGGAACGATAATTAGAAGCAAAAAAAGTCTACTAAACATGGGCTCTGAAATGCGTACCTTAAGAGCTATGGTAATTTGTTCAGTAGGAGAGATGTCTTTCACTTTAGCGAAGATAAACAAGTGCTCATAGGCATTAATGCATACATTTTAGAGCCCATTTTTACTACCCTATTTTTCTTCAAATGACCGTATCTGTAATATCCCTGGATACTGAGTGTTTCTCAGGCTGTATTTACGATACGGTGTTCTCAGCTTGTGTGTTGACAAAAAGTTGATGAATCGACAGATTGGATGTTGAACGAGTCAAAAGAATTCAGATTTCTTCCACAATGCCTAATATTTTGTATATGTGAAAACAAGAACCAGTGCTACTTATCTCATTAAAAGATAATTCAAAGATTTTTAATTGTGTTAAAGTTTTTTAAGAATTTCTGGATTAATTATGAGATTATTTTTGAAGCATATAAATATAATGTGAAACAATTGTCGCTTGACTGCATATAATTAATTTGCAGAATGCTGCATTAAAATAAATGGCTACAGATTTCAAACATTTTTGCTTCCAAACTAAAAAAGGTATAAACACGATTCTAACGTTCCTGGACAGAGAAAAGTTCAAATTTTTATGCATTGAACGTGAGCACCATGAGCTACATGACAAATATCAAAACGGTGGTTCATTTCCTGCCATACATGAAGTAGCTGGTCTCTAGTTATCCAATTCACAGCGTCAACAATGCAATCTCGCCGACTTTCAGGAGTGTCAAGCACCGTGTGTGTGTGGGGGGGGGGGGGGGGGGGGGGGTTAAAAACGCGGACTTTACCTGAATGACACCATTCCAAGATGTTGTATTGGAAGAGGAGAAGCAGAAGATGAACTTCATCGCCGGTAGCCTCCCAAGTCTCCAGAACCCACACCTTGTAACTTATTTGTGGGGTTACGTAAAGACCGCGTTTTTATCTCCCCCCCCCCCCATGCCTGATGCTCTTTAAAATCTGTGCCTGCGACATCGCTGCATCGTGTGTGGAAGGAAATGACCCATCATTCTGGTATTTGTCGTGTAGCACATAGTGCTCACATTGAATGCATAAAAATTTGAACTTTTCTCTTTCCAGGAATGTTGAAAACCATTGCGTTTATTTAGAAGACTAAGAAACACTTCTCGTGCTAGTAATGATGACCACAATCATGAACTTCAAAGAATCAAAATACCCGTTTTCTAGAAGCAAATGGAATAGAAAACACATCAGAGTTCGTTTGCAAGTGCAGTCTAACGGCTAGGGGCACACCACACTTCATTCGCGCACTGGCTGTAGTAGGCCTACTCCTGAGTTAACGATTTCCGAGTGCTGTCTTGCGCGCCTGCGTCCGTAATGTTAGATTCCATGTCATCTGTTGCATCTCTAAAGAATATTGTTTTATGTAAATAAAGTGAAGCCATATACGCTTTTGAAAGCAGTTTTTCAATTAACATCTACCTTTCGTATAAAACAGAAAAATGTTTCTTTGATTGATGTGGTTACTTTGATATCAAGTCTTTTCAAACGGCTTGAATGAAACTATTCCGTAAAATTGAATTGATATTTTAGCTTATTACAGTGAAAAAACGAGGCGCAATTAGTAACTGATACCTGGATATTAGAAAGAAAAATGAATCTTAATGAAGATTATGTGACCTAACATTTAAATTTAGCCCCTCCTCCCTCATCACTTCTTATCATGTTAGTGACTATACTCCTATCATCCCCTGCCTTTCTCTCTCTCTCTCTCTCTCTCTCTCTCTCTCGTACAACAAAGTTAACAAGTGAGAGTTGTCACCCGAATTCCCATAGTAACAAGCGGATGGAAACGAAGGCAAACGAATACACAGCCGAGATCTGGGAAATTTTCCGAATGTTAAAAAAAAAAAAAAAAAAAAAGTTCAAATGGCTCTGAGCACTGTGGGACTTAACATCTGAGGTCATCAGTCCCCTAGAACTTAGAACTACTTAAACCTAACTAACCTAAGGACAGCACACACATCCACGCCCGAGGCAGGATTCGAAACTGCGACCGTAGCAGCAGCGCGGTTCCGGACTGAAACGCCTAGAACCAATCGGCCAGAACGGCCGGCTTCACGAATGTAACTAAACTACATCTACATACACATACACTCCGTACGCCTCCTTACAGTGTGTACTTTGTGCACCACTAACTGTTCCCCTTGTGGTCTAGGATGCTGCTGACACGAGTCTATCCACAAAATGCGGTTGTAAGTCTTCTTATCAGATATGCTTTTCGAATGCTAGAGTTCTCTTCGAGAACTCGTTGGAATCCAAAACTTCTCAGTTCTCGGATTACCCACTACTAGAGCTCACTGGACACAAACGTCAGCTTGTATGGGGTGCGGCACAAGTTTTTCCAGTCAGAACGAAAAATTTATCGTTCTGGAGCATTTTAGACTGTGGACGGCAGATTATAAAACGACCAATATCACAAAGGCTGTGAAAAATGCGAGGCAACGCACTTTCTTTGTCGAAAACCAAAGCACTCAGATTCAATACTGGGATACACGTTTCTGAGGCTCAAGTACCTTGTACCAGGTGGGTTTTTGTATCAGAAAATGGGAACTATGAAAACATTCTCTTTCAAAGCACTAGGGCGTTAAAGATCTACTTAAAATATTTTTTGATTCTGCTGCAATTTTTTTTATTGCGCAATAAAATTTCAGCAAACGGCGCATTAGTGGTTACAAGTGCTACCCTAAGTCTTTGGTTCTGAGGCTTGCATTGGAATAAAAATCTCTGCAGACGTTTACCTCAACAAGAGGCAGTGTCTGTCTGCACCTATTACGTTGAAGTTGTCGAGATGAATTTGGAAGATATGATAGCAATTAAGTCAGACTCTGAGAATCTTAACTGCTCATACGTGGATAGCACATTGGAAGATGCTGATTGTGATATTCAGGTATCAGAGATCAATTTCTTACCAGGAATAAAGTATTAAACATTTGTGAGGAGTTAAAATTATGATCACTTGTCCAAATGTTAAAATTATGATTATTTTTTCAAATGTTTTTGTTATTTTGTCCACAAGAAATTGAAAATTTTAAGGCTCTCTTTTCAACATATTAAGCGCCCTTGAATCCATACTCTTCTATACAATATTCGAGGATATCTGATAACGCCAACGCAGCAGTTTCACGCATACCCATATTCGGAAACAAAATCTGTGCAGTAGGTGTGTCGGAGGGGCGTGCGTTCGTAGATCACGTTAACGAGGTACCGTCTGATTGTTTCTGGGAGCTCACCAATCACTTTGGTAATGGAGGCGTCTACCTGCACGTTCATTCTCACATTCAGGTTGAAGATGGCCTAAAATCTAATTTATCCCTGGAGAGCGACAATAGAATATAGTTGAACTGTTGCCCACGCCTAAATTCTTTTGCTTGAGCTAATTTTAATTTCATGGGCCTCAATGGACGAAGGCAATTCTTTCAATTCGACGCCAGATCACCTACTTGCTTGTCCTTCATCTATTCCATTTATACAGCTGGAAAGGGAACCTACAGTTTAACGTGGAATCCGAATCGCGTTTCGTTCCTTGCAACTCCTCATATGGTTGAGAGGTAAAGGCTACATTACAGGCAGTCTTGAACGTTTCCGCAGTCCGACTACGACTCGATCCCACGACGTCCCGCAGACCCTTTACCATTAGACCTGCTTGAACTTTTGTTAATAGATGAGACATAAGCCACCCTCTGGACATCACAACGATCTCTTCAACTCGATGTCCACCAATTTATTTCCTGATGCAACCAGTGGTTCCTCAGGATCAGTCCTTCCAATAGTTACGCAATAAAGCGAAGAACTAACCATCCACGTGACTTCTACCTCGCCATGAAGAAATATTCTATCCAATTAAATAACACACCAACGTACCTTGGACTAACTCACGACCGCAAACGAACATACAAACTGCCCTTACGAACCATTCGACAAAAATCTCATGATAGACTAGAACTACTAACCTGTCCATATTTCAAGCCAACAAAGCCTTAATGTGACCAATCCTCTCTCATGTCAATGTCGTTTGAATTTTCGTTCAACAAAAATTCTACCTCTCACTATAAAATCTCTGAACGCCATGCACTCTGCATTACGTTCCGTATCTGTATACTCCTCTTCTCTCCCCCCTCCCCCCCCACCTAGGATCCTGTATGAACTCATAAATTTCGCCTCCGCCCCCCCCCCCCCCACACACACACAGATAACATTCGGATTTTCTACAATTCCCTAAACTGGACACAAATCACCCCACCGTTTTCATCCTTGATTTACAACCCTTTGATTCTTCTGAGCTTTTACCAACACATGCGCCCAACCTTACAACTCGAAATTCTCCGTATCCCATTCCACATCTACCTACGTGAACACGAAATCGTCCTTAAAATCTACCCCTTCTCCCAGATATAGGAGAATACTCCTCTTCCTCTCCATCACAGCTCCCCTCTCCCCGAATTTTTTCCCTTACCTTTCCAGAAACTTGATTCAGGATCCTCCAACAACGATTTCTTGCTATCCAAACACTCCCTCCCTGCAACAATGTTACTCACTTCCTGTAACCCAGTTCAGTATAGTGAAGTGCTGCGCTTATATACATCATCAATTTTCTGCATTTAAAAGGACAACAGTATTTTACTTAAAGTCTTGAAAGTGTAATGCCCATTTTAATATTAAATTCACAGATATTTGCCAAAATTACTGCAATTATTTGGGCATATGCATATGAACAAAACTGAGTACGGGTAGTGGGTGGGAGTAGAGGCCCCCTCCCGCAACTCCCTCACCCTGAAATGTTGGGTGTGGTAAGAGACATCTGTAGCGTAGTCGGAAGTCTAGGTTATGTTGGAAGGTGATAATCTGGTTGGGAATTGTCGAAGCCACTGAATATGTATGTGAAATAAATGTTCTGCTAACAGACTGCAAGGCAACTTCAGAATACCCCCACATTAACTCTTCGAGATTGATTGGAAATTTCAAACAGCCCCTCTCCCCCCTTTAAACACACACACACATTATATATAGGGTGTTTCAAAAATGACCGGTATATTTGAAACGGCAATAAAAACTAAACGAGCAGCGATATAAATACACCGTTTGTTGCAATATGCTTGGGACAACAGTACATTTTCAGGCAGACAAACTTTCGAAATTACAGTAGTTACAATTTTCAACAACAGATGGCGCTGCGGTCTGGGAAACTCTATAGTACGATATTTTCCACATATCCACCATGCGTATCAATAATATGGCGTAGTCTCTGAATGAAATTACCCGAAACCTTTGACAACGTGTCTGGCGGAATGGCTTCACATGCAGATGAGATGTACTGCTTCAGCTGTTCAATTGTTTCTGGATTCTGGCGGTACACCTGGTCTTTCAAGTGTCCCCACAGAAAGAAGTCACAGGGGTTCATGTCTGGCGAATAGGGAGGCCAATCCACGCCGCCTCCTGTATGTTTCGGATAGCCCAAAACAATCACACGATCATCGAAATATTCATTCAGGAAATTAAAGACGTCGGCCGTGCGATGTGGCCGGGCACCATCTTGCATAAACCACGAGGTGTCCGCAGTGTCGCCTAAGGCAGTTTGTACCGCCACAAATTCACGAAGAATGTCCAGATAGCGTGATGCAGTAATCGTTTCGGATCTGAAAAATGGGCCAATGATTCCTTTGGAAGAAATGGCGGCCCAGACCAGTACTTTTTGAGGATGCAGGGACGATGGGACTGCAACATGGGGCTTTTCGGTTCCCCATATGCGCTAGTTCTGTTTATTGACGAAGCCGTCCAGGTAAAAATAAGCTTCGTCAGTAAACCAAAGGCTGCCCACATGCATATCGCCGTCATCAATCCTGTGCACTATATCGTTAGCGAATGTCTCTCGTGCAGCAATGGTAGCGGCGCTGAGGGGTTGCCGCGTTTGAATTTTGTATGGATAGAGGTGTAAACTCTGGCGCATGAGACGATACGTGGACGTTGGCGTCATTTGGACCGCAGCTGCAACACGGCGAACGGAAACCCGAGGCCGCTGTTGGATCACCTGCTGCACTAGCTGCGCGTTGCCCTCTGTGGTTGCCGTACGCGGTCGCCCTACCTTTCCAGCACGTTCATCCGTCACGTTCCCAGTCCGTTGAAATTTTTCAAACAGATCCTTTATTGTATCGCTTTTCGGTCCTTTGGTTACATTAAACCTCCGTTGAAAACTTCGTCTTGTTGCAACAACACTGTGTTCTAGGCGGTGGAATTCCAACACCAGAAAAATCCTCTATTCTAAGGAATAAACCATGTTGTCTACAGCACACTTGCACGTTGTGAACAGCACACGCTTACAGCAGAAAGACGACGTACAGAATGGTGCACCCACAGACTGCGTTGTCTTCTATATCTTTCACATCACTTGCAGCGCCATCTGTTGTTGAAAATTGTAACTACTGTAATTTCAAAAGTTTGTCCGCCTGAAAATGTACTGTTGTCCCAAGCATATTGCAACAAACGGTGTATTTCTATCGCTGCTCGTTTAGTTTTTATTGCCGTTTCAAATATACCGGTCATTTTTGAAACACCCTATATATATATATATTTGACCTGGAGAGGCATGGAGAAAAAACCGACTACTCAAATTACATTCGCAGCACGTTATACACGACACATATCGTCCCCCTTTGAACGTTTGTGCAAGCATGTGCTATACAGATTCTACATTTTCAAAAGAAGTTAGCAATTACACAAGATCGACTTATTTTTGTAAGAGGTACATCAAAAGTAAGTGGTGATAATTTTGCGGCACCATGAATGTATTAGTGGTGCAAGCCTGGAACACATTCGTTTTGCCGTTTTGCCGATTACTTTGTACTTTTTGCCTCGAGTACAGTTAGGGTAAGGTTGCTATAGATGGGCTAGCTCGATTTCTCTGCGGATATTGACAACAGGTGTATTCTAGCACTCATTATGTGTACTCCATGTTGCCAAAGATTCGTCACCTTAATGGCGAGTTGTTGCACGAAGACACAAAGCAACGGCGAAAAAAGGTAAACTGGTGCTCTAGTAATTGACTAGTATTAACGACTGACACGTCGTAGTGATGTGGTAGCAGAGATTAAATGTTTTCAGCCACTATTGGAAAGTACAAGCAATTCACGCCATTTTGTCATATTCAAATTACAACTATGTGCTGTGGACGGAGACTAAGTATTGTTAAGCGATGCAGTGCGAGATGCCTTAAACGAACGACCTCAAATTGAATTTTGCCTAATCTTAGGCCTAAACAGACCACTATAAACAAATTCCAAGTAATGATTTTCACTGTACGTTTTCTAACAGTTTGCGTTTTTACATTCAGTTTTTTTTTACCTTCGAAGGTGACATCTATTTCTTAGCCTTCTAGCTTTAGAATACATGTTAATTTGGTTTCAGATACCGACAAAAACTTCCATATGAAATGTATTGACACTTATTTAGACGTGCGCAGAACAGCTATTATACTATAGCCCATTCATGGAAACTGCCTGGCCTAATGAAGGAAACCCGTCCCCTTGAGTGGGCCTATGACACGTTTTTATTTTACAAATATTTCATTAACAGCGAATATTTAGGAGTTCTGTGTCTATTATAGTGAAATGGCAAAGATAACGTTCACGTTACACTGAAAATACAATATTTATTACAATATTCAAGAATTTTGTTACATATTTTCCTTGGTTACCTATGCATGACAACCGTCCTCTAAACTACAACTGAATGTAGCCTCGTACATTAATTCCTGTAATAAGACTACAATCATCTCAGCGAAAAGAAAACTGCAATCCTTAAAGTGAAGTCATGGATACTATTGGTGACATTGTAGTTAGGGTCAATGAAGACAAAACGGCAAAAGAAATAAACGGAAGACTAAAAATGGCCTGCAGTGCTTCTGATAAACTAAATATCGTTTTTAAAACCATGTTCCCCACGTATTTGAAACGGAAAGTTTACCATTATTGTGTATTAGAGAAGGTGTAAAAACGAACATAGATGTAAATATGACCGCCCCTACCCAAGAGGGTCGACCTATTGGCCAGCACTGTAACTCTTTTATAGAAGTTAGTAGTGAATAGTTAGACCTTATCATTCAAATTGTGTAGATGCAACGTCAGGTTTTGTGCGAATCGGTGTTTGTTCTGAACTATAAAACATTAGCAGGTACGTATCATTTTCATGTCCTTAAGAGCAGCTTAAAGAAATTTCACAATGATATGCTAAAACGAAAATCCTTAGCTACTGTTAGAACCATGTCTTTTGTCACTCGCGTCTTTAGGTTACATGTGATAGTATCCATCTTGCTTAGGCGAAGGCGCAAATATGAAGCCCCATTTATACATCGCAATAGTCCCCGAGGATTTCAAATGCACTTTCTCCGTTCGACATATCTCCTGTCCCCAACATTAAGAGGCGAACCACCACTCGGGGACACAAAACAGCATGCTCGAACGTCCTACAAAGATAAGTTGGACAAATTGCTTGATAAAAATGTTGTCGCTGACTCCGGGGTCAGGATGGGACGAAGAAAGGCCTGATTCTTCATCAGACTCATCAGATTCCTCTGACCCTCCCTTTGTTGACACCGAAAATTGCCTGGATATCAACGATGGGGACACGAAAGACTCGAGGTGATTCAGTCTGCCTCTTCTGTGGGGAAACTGTGGGTTAAATGTATTACGTACCATTTGTGGACACACTTAGATTGCGGCAGGGTTGAAAGGGCATTTAAGTTTACGATATCTGCAAAAAGTATCTGATTTTGTTTTCCTTGTTTCTGCGAAACTGTGAACATCCGATCTTGTTTTCTTAGTAGAAATGTTGCCCATTACGTAACTTCTCCAAAACGGGCATTTTGCCCCATCTTGCTTTGTCTGCACGCGAAAGCGCCTACAGGTCATATTTGGAAGAGGTATCCGATCGATGCCGGCACGCGATTCTTGTGACAAGTAGATAGCGTTCCGTCAATACCTTGCTGACGCGTCTCGCTAATGTAAAAACCACGTATCAACTATCATAGGTTCGTTACGTGAAATTTACACGAGAAAGACTATCAGCATAGGTTACAAGGTGTAATGAACAAAACAGGACTCAGAAAAGATAGTTCAAGCTGCTACAAAAAAAGTACACCTACAATAAAATAGTCCAATAATGTCGTTCAGTGCAGTCTATCGTCGCACTAATTTTTACAGAGATCACCGGAGTCGTGTTTGCTAAACATTTTCAGATCTGTTAAAATAAATAAATGATATGCTACGTCTAATACGCGTGACAGTTTTTCATTCTCTGACAGCTTTTGCGAGTGATATGTGACGTGCAAACAGCGCCGGGAGACAGCGCGTCCGCAATGTCCTATAGTGGGGCAAGATTTTGGACAGTCGCGCTCTGCGAGTTTAGACATCTCGAGTAGACGGCAGCCTCCAGCTATCGAAAGATGCACGCCGCAGCTCGCTGACAAGAAAAACTGTAATTTTTTAGAACATTTCTCGTGGAGAAAGAGCGGTCTGGCTAAAAATACTTTAAAATGGATTACAACTGTCTCGACCACAATAAAACATTTATTGACGATGGTTATTGATTTCGGTCAGAATGTGACCATCTTCAGACCCTTTATAACATGACGGTGGTGGCGGAGAGCGGAGCAGTTTTTATGACTCCACGAACATCAATTGCTTGTGGAGACATAAAACCTGCTCCGTTCCCCACCACCGTGAGGTCGTGGCATAAAGGGTCTGAAGATGGACACATTCTGTCCGAAACCGGTAACCATTGTAAATAAATGTTTTATTGCGGCTGAAACTGTTTCTAACCCATTGTCAGGAGATCTGAGAGAACTCGGTGAGTGCTGAGTGGCCATATTCCGTCCCAAATTTCTAACGTATTTCACCATCTGTACACTGTCACATTTTGGTAATATGTCTGGCCGTACTCGTGCACACATTAAATAAGAATAATCACAAAACTGCTTATTTTGAGCCATAATATGTGGCCGTTGAGTATGTTTGAGCGCAGAAATCGTCCATTTTACCTTCTAAACTGACAGCGCGAGCAGTTATCTATTTCGTAAGTTCTAGATTTAAACAATGCTCGCCGCTAATAGCAATAATAACATCAAACATGTATTATATAAAATTAACAAACACAAATAAAAAATGGTCACCGAAGAGACTCGATCCCACGTTAATTTAAAAATATGAACGGAAGACTAGCGCGTTTCCCACCGCTCAACATTAACACTGCAACGAGCTACTGTATAACCGTAAACTGGCATTGTTGGAACAGTTGACATAACTGTCGCGATAAATACCAACTGTGAGTGAATGTCAGCGATGCGTAGGCAAAAAAAGTAATGAAGAAAGCTGCCAGGAAGTGGATTCAGGACGAAGTTGTACATTTAATTAGTTCAATTAGTTTGTACGAGTAGTAGTTTCGGGTTGAGACCAAATGTTTCTAAAACCGAGGTAAGCCTGTTCCACCTCTCTAATCGCCTTTCATCAGCAAAGATCAGTCCACAGTTCGGCCCTCTTGGCAGAGTCAGATACAACGAAAGCCCAAAATACCTGTGAGTCACTCTGAACAGAACTCTGACATACAACAAACACGTTTCCAACTTGGCCAAGAGGATACATACACGAGTGAACCTTGTGAGAAAGCTGGCAGGCATTACATGGGAAGCAACCACATCAATCCTCCGAGAAGCACCCCTTATACTGTATACTCTGCAGCAGAATACTGTGCACCAGTTTGGCCCCGAAGCGCCCACGTAGTGAAAGTAGACGTCCAACTGAACTCAGTTACGAGAGTAATTAGTGGTACAGTCCGGTCTACACCTACTTGCTGACTACCAGTGCTTTCGAACATCTGTCCACCAGACCTCCGTCGAAAGGATACTCTTTAGAACCTCTGTCGGCAAGTTTCTGGAAACAACTCGATCCCTCTCCATGAAGATCACTGCCCAGGAAACGCCTCAAATCTAGAAGAGCAGCATATGAAATGGGAGTCCAAACACTATCCACAGGATTCGACCAGGACGCAGAGTGGAAACGTGAGTGGCAAGCTACAAGAACCCGAAACCACGAACTTGTAGACAATCCTACAGTTCCTACAGTTAAACAGATATCGGACTGAAGAGGGTAGGTGCAAATACAACATGCCCAAGTGGGGATTTTCAAGTGACAGTGTCTGTGACTATGGTGACACCCAAACAATGAGCCACATTGTGAATGAATGTCCAATCAGACGCTTCCCTGGTGGCATTTAGAAGCTCCATCAAGCATCCCACGAGGCACTCCGCCGGATCGAGTCCATCTACATCCGAGTGTAGTCTGAGCCGTTTTAAAACTTGTGTACTGTATATAATTTCACATGTTCATTTTTATATATATTTCTTTGTTTTGCTAAATGTGTATTACTGTAATTGATGCATACGATAATAATAATTGTTGTGTTGGCAGAAGAGCCAACACCGTGTTACGAGAGGAGGCCGAAATGCACGCGTTTAGCTCACGCAGGCTGGCGTGAGGAGGGAAGGACTATACTGACGTGAGGTCTGGAACATGACAAGGAATTAGAATTCAGAAAGCGGACGTAATTACTTTCATACTTAACTTTAATCCATTAATGATGAACGTCGCTCTTGACGGTACATGAGTCACAATATTATCTGTTCAGAAGACATAGTAACTGAATATGGCGCCTTGCTAGGTCGTAGCAAATGACGTAGCTGAAGGCTATGCTAAACTGTCGTCTCTGCAAATGAGAGCTTATGTAGACAGTGAACCATCGCTAGCAAAGTCGGCTGTACAACTGGGGAGAGTGCTAGGGAGTTTCTCTAGACTAGACCTGCCGTGTGGCGGCGCTCGGTCTGCAATCACTGATAGTGGCGACACGCGGGTCCGACGTATACTAACGGACCGCGGCCGATTTAAAGGCTACCACCTAGCAAGTGTGGTGTCTGGCGGTGACACCACAATAATAAAAGAGGAAAGGCCAGCGTTATGGAATGTACAGTTACTGGGAATTGAGATATGAAGCAAAGTTTGTTGGCTGAAATGACTACAATTTTTAAAACCTCCACAAAAGAATTTCACAAGAATATCCACTATTCAAGGAATCAAGCAAAGTAGTTTTACAACATAGATAAATGAACACAGAGAAACGACTGAAGTTGTGTTTGAAAGTACGTAATCTTTTTGAAACTCGGAAAACTGCCATTTAACTACAAATAATCCGGTAGCTACAATTTTATATGACCTGGTATTCACCGACTGTATTATTACATTGGGTGTTGAAGAACGGACCTTCGGGAATTTACGAGTGATTCCTTAAGTCAATACGAGTAAAAACGTTCAAATAAATGTATGTACGGAAATGCTCCATTTATCAGGTATCCGCCCTATTTGGCTTCTGAACATCTTTGAGAAACAAAATGAAACTGGTGTAATGTTATTTCATCGTAATTATTATTTTAGCAAATACGACTATTAAAGAGAATATGCTAGGAATATTAGCAGCCTGTATTTAACACTAACGGATTTATGCCTAATAGTATTTAGTTGGCAATTTCGGGTCCAAGTGTAAAGAGCATTTCTTCCTTCTCCATGGCTGCCATTCTCGTACAATTTCGATTGTTGTGAACTTTCCATCACAAGCTCTACAATAAGATTCTTGCTCGCTCCACAATCATCCTGCCGCCTAATCCGCTCTCTTATTCAACACGAATACGATCGTTTGCGTTTTTTCCTTGCCACAAAGTATTAAAAGTGCAGCTGCTGTTCGACGCTCTTCCATCGCAACCTTATCCTTCACGCACAGAACTACAACAAAAATATCTAGAGGAGAGTGATCTCTGAGCTCTCACAGACACTCTCACCCTATTGTGCGTAAACATTTCCAACGTGTGCTCTTGCAAGACGCTCAGGCACTAACAGAAATATACTTGTAAGGAACTATTAGACAGTAACTACCAGTCAAAAGTCGCCCCTAGTGTAAATAGTTCTGCGATTACTATCCGAGAGTACCAAATTGTCTGAGAGCAAAAAAACTCTCACGTTTATCCCAGCCATTAGCAATTAATCTGGAAAACTCATATGATAAATAAAACAGTGCAATAAGATATTCAGCTGCAAAGCAGTTAGTCGTTTTCATGTGCTGTGCACAGTGTCGATAAATCAATACTGTATACAGCACAGAATGACAGGACTTCCTAATAAATGGAGAGATGCTCATGCATAGAAGAATAATAAGAAGAAGAAGATGGCAACTACTTGCATTTAACGAAATTACGGTTCACCAACATTAAGCAAGTTTGTAATAGATATTTTCATCAGTTATACATCATATCCGATCGAAATTCATGCCTCACAAGCTCTTACAGTAATTACGGAACATTCTGTAGGAGGGTTTCTTGTCAAAGGCAAAGTAAAATGATTCCGAAGCGTTCAGCTGATTAAGAGCCAGTCTCGTTCAAAGACTGTCGTTTCTCTGCTTTGAGTCAGTCTCTCTCTCTCTCTCTCTCTCTCTCTCTCTCACACACACACACACACACAGTAACCCAGAGCCGCCATCAATTACGTCGAACTCTGGCTGAATGGGTCTTGTGACGGCGGAATGGGTATCACCTTCGCACAACCAGCGTCTTTGTGGCGGGAACTGCCAAAGATTTCGATGCAAGACCGCTAGCCTCCGCAAGAAAATATCAGTGAGATATACTGTTTAGGTATTAAAGATTTTTTTCCCTTCCTTATATGCACATTTTACCTGTGAATACGGTAAGCTACTCTTCACCGTAGTCAGGGGCGTTGTACCCTTTCTTCTGCCGTTGATTCTCTTCGAACTTCATCGGAGTCAACAGTGTAGAGTTTGTTGAGTCTGGATGTAACGGAGTTATAGTTCACAGGGAAGACACGAGACGAAATCACAAGAGTTTTGCAAAGACTGTATCATATGCTGATTGTTTTACATAACTGGAATATTATAGCTAGTAAAGGACTTGTATGGAAGGTAAAATTATAATTTCAACAGTGTGCACTTAAGAAGGAGATATCACAGAGGCTGATATTTGATGATAATGGCGAAAATTAATTATATTGTGATAATAGTCTGTTAGTAGAGAATTTACAGGCTGGTGATACAGTGCAGCAACAGATACCATACTTAATAATCATAATTGTATTCAACGCATTTTATAATTCCGATGGCGTACGTCACACAACACGGGAAGATTAAACAGAATATCGTAAACCGCGGTCTGCTGTGGTGTCTACATGTTAGGCCTGAATCGATTTTGCCATCCCGATCAAATATCAATTTTAAGAGTGTCAGCTGTTTTACACCAGTGGTTGCCAGCTTGGTGTACTTACCCCCTAAGGGATAAAATTAAATTTTCCGGAGAGTAAAAACGAAAGGGTTCGACTGTGTTTGCCATGAAACTGAATTATTTTTAAAAGACAATTATTATTATTATTATTATTATTATCACTATTTCGTAAGACTGTAATATCAGTTAGGTAAGTCACCAATAATTACAGTTTTTCAAATACTAGGATTAATGAATAACACAATGTGCTGTAAGTTTCAGCTAGAGAAACGAACAGCTACTTCAGTGATTAACAAACAGTAAATATGGTGCACACATTTCAACTTGACTGGTTTTGTGGTGTCACCGCCAGACACCACACTTGCTAGGTGGTAGCTTAAATCGGCCGCGGTCCATTAGTACATGTCGGAACCGCGTGTCGCCACTGTCAGGTTCGCAGACCGAGCGCCACCACAAGGCAGGTCTCGAGAGACTTACTAGCACTCGCCCGAGTTGTACGGACGACATTGCTAGCGACTACACGTACGAAGCCTTTCTGTCATTTGCCGAGAGACAGGTAGAATAGCCTTCAGCTAAGTCCATGGCTACGACCTAGCAAGGCGCCATTTGTACCATTGCATGTATCTCAAGATAGTCTCACTTGTCTCATCAAGATTGCTGTATACCAAAGGACGATATAAAAGTTAAGTGTTCTAGTAGCTACGTTCTTTTCTTTGTCGCATTCATTACGAATCGTGTTCCGGACTTCGCGCCAGTCGGCGTGTGTGTGCGTGTGCCCTTTCGGCTGCCCGTCACTGTGGACTGGCTGCCTTGTCAGTCCACTACATTGGCGACGAGTCTCAAAAGGGACTTTCGCGTTCGTATTGTCTTAATTTGCTTGTGTCATGGCTTCGCCACATTCTCCAGAATGTAGTGGACTGACAAGGCAGCCAGTCCACAGTGACGGGCAGCCGAAAGGGCACACGCACACACACGCCGACCGGCGCGAAGTCCGGAACACGATTCGTAATGAATGCGACAAAGAAAAGAACGTAGCTACTAGAACACTTAACTTTTATATCGTCCTTTGGTATACAGCAATCTTGATGAGACAAGTGAGACTATCTTGAGATACATGCAATGGTACAAATGGCGTCTTGCTAGGTCGTAGCCATTAACTTAGCTGAAGGCTATTCTGTCTCTCGGCAAATGACAGAAAGGCTTCGTACGTGTAGTCGCTAGCAATGTCGTCCGTACAACTCGGGCGAGTGCTAGTAAGTCTCTCGAGACCTGCCTTGTGGTGGCGCTCGGTCTGCGATCCTGACAGTGGCGACACGCGGTTCCGACATGTACTAATGGACCGCGGCCGATTTAAGCTACCACCTAGCAAGTGTGGTGTCTGGCGGTGACACCACAGGTTTTAAACGAGGATGCAGGCTGTGGCGAAGCAAGTGTCACTAGGTAGAGGATTGGTGCAGAGAACCATGTTTTGTAACTAGTGTGGGCTCTTAGTCTGGGTAGTTCATGGTTTAATGAAACACCTACAAAAATTAATTATCGTTTATTTTTCGCATTTTAAAACAAATATATTCACTGGAAATTCTTTTTTATTCTAAGGCTTAATTGGGGCTAATATTGATGAAGTTGAGGGTAAGTAGGTCGGGTGGGGGTGGGGGGGGCGGGGTATGTAGATCCTAACTAATATCTGATTTCACTCAGGGCTAACGGTCTCAGAAAGGTGGAAACCATTATTTTACACTAATGATGTCTGCAAATCAGCTGTTCCAATTACGGCAGTAAAAACGAAGTGTGGTTATGAGTAATTCGTACTTATGAATGTAAGTGAGAGCGTCAGGAAGAGGAGACTGAACAAGAAGAGATGCTTGAACATCTTATCCATGCCAATGCATTCGAATCTCCTTTCTTATAGTAACCTAGCATTTGGATCTCTTTTCTTATACTAACCTAGCTCTCGCGCGTTGTGGAAAAACGTGCGGAATGGACGCCAGTGAGATATTATTGTTCTCCAATTCCTGGAGGCTTGTAATGGTTAGAAAACTTCCAAGTGAGTAAGAACATATTACCGTTCTTGCACATTAAATCAGCGAAATTTGTCACCAGCCATTTATTGTTCTTGAGAGCCCGTGACACTAAAACAGAGTGTGCATACAGCAAATTACAAATTTCCGAGTTAATGAGAATGTCTGGTTGTTGCCAATTAGTTCGGTTTTTTCGTAGCCAGCACATTTATAGTCGTTATTTATATCCTTCAGTGTAATAAAGATTAAGTGCGCTTCTTTTAAATTTATTTAGGAAATGAATAACTTTCTGATTAATAGAATATTTCTTCTTTTCATTCATTGCACATAGAATCGATTTGGCCACAGTAGCTAACATTTTAAAAAGAACGTAGCAACCTGACAAACCAGCCCCGACTCAATGCTCCAAAAACAAATTTTCTGAACTGATACTGGAGTTTCCTCATGACCATCAAGAAATGGTACTAGGAAATAGGATTTCGGAAAGCCGGGTTTGGGCGCCAATGTAAACGTAGTAACTCCGGTTTAGTTGATATCGTTATGGATATAATCGCAGCCTGCATCTTGCATCCGTGAAAGACATAACAGTAATTCCCTGTGAACTTACGAATTAAACATCGATGTCTGGCTCTTGAAAACCACCCAGACGTATTATTTCAGCTTCAATATGAGCTTTCGGCGGTGTTCAAGATGTTATTCAATGATAATTATTGTCAAAGCTGTGGAGCGCAAAATAAGAGAAAATTTTTAAAAACCGTTATTATTCAACCTTTTGTTAATTCAGAATTGCTGACATCTATGCATGTGGTAGTTCAACGTATTTTTGTTGCACTACAACTGGTGCAAAATAAGAGCGTTGCTGTAGAACAGAACCAATTCAGTCTCAAATATTTCAGCGTTTCCAGTAAAGTCGTGCGATGCTATAATCCAATTTAATTTATGGATGAATGTTTAGCAACAAATGTATGATGTTGACAAGTGGCAGATGGATCTCCAGATTTTGGATCCATCCGGTATTATGTCGCTTACTTGTGGTACTGAAACGTAGGCATTTTTGACCGATGACGTTTTTTTGCGATTTAAAAGTGACTATGAGTTCGGTGATGACATTTTGGGTTTCCTCTCACTCGGTCACCAACTTTCCGTCTGAAAAGAAGTAAAGCTGAAGATGAAAGTGTGTGAACGCTCCCGAAAACAGCCATTCCCGGAGAAAACGCATTACTCGATGGTGAAAAAGGAAGAAGACACTCGCTTTACCTACCTGGAGATTAATCGTAGTACGGTAAGGACAGGCAGCCTTTATAAAATCTTACACAAACTTCTTCACCTAAGGAAGATTTGCGATATATTGTCACGTAATAGAGCACTCAAAGTAATGTAAAATATTAAGAATGACAGGTTAGATGTACGAGAAGGCATTATCGTTCTAGTCTTCCAAAGTAAGCCGGCCGGGGTGGCCGAGCGGTTCTAGGCGCTACAGTCTGGAACCGCACGACCGCAACGGTCGCAGGCTCGAATCCTGCCTCGGGCAGTGGATGTGTGTGATGTCCTTAAGTTAGTTAGGTTTAAGTAGTTCTAAGTTCTAGGGGACTGATGACCTCAGAAGTTAAGTCCCATAGTGCTCAGAGCCAGCCTTCCAAAGTAAATATATCAATATTTAATAAAGTTAAATAAACACACCAAACAGTTGGATAGGACGTGTCGTTGCATACTATATGGAGAGAACCCTCTAAACACTTAAAAAGGATATTTGCACTTAAAGTTAGCAACATTAGAACGAAATTAGTTCTTCTTCCACTTAGCTCGCCAGAATGTTTTAAATATTTGCGCCCAGGTTGCTGCTGTGTTCCTCCGGAATGGATTCAGTATAGTTCCGCAGTGACGCTTAATCAACAAAATGTAAGCCTAAAGAATTTCAGGCCAGCTTTGAGATTGTATTTAGAGCTTCGTAATAGACAGAACTTTACAACAAATCGTCAGACGTAAAAGAAATTTTGGGAGTATCTCGAGGGAGTGTTGTAGGGCCGTAAAAAATTAGAAAAAGTAGCGAAAAGCAGAAAGACATGCAAGGACTCAACGATTGGGGAATGAAGAGGCAACTTTTTTTATTTCCTTTGAGACTTACACTCGTACATACTTCTGTCTTTTTTTGGGGGGGGGGGGGGCGGTAGGGCGGGGAACGGTAGGAGGTTAACCATTTTTACATTCCATGAAGAGACCACTGTAACGATCTTTTATGATTTTAACCTTCATGGAGGTGTACGAAAACCTATCGCACAGTGGTGCAGCCGAATCGTATAGTTAAAAATATATGTTGAAAAAGAATGAAGTTGTTCAAACAAATTTCGGGCTTGCAGCCGGTCGTCGTTCAATACTTCGCACGATATTTCAACTGGGCACCTGACAGTCATCTTCAGGTAAGCCGTCGCAGACTGTCGAAAACGTTTCTTTTTTTTTCCCCTTTATTGTATTTCAATTCCCCATCGGGGTGGGCTGGCATCAGCATAGGCGCTGCTCTTCAGCCGAAAGACATAGAAGAAAACAATAGAAGACATTTAAAAACAGCAAAGGAGAGAATAAGGTGAACATAGATATAAAAAAAGGGGGAACATCATGGAAGGCAATAGACAAAAAACGGGGTGACTGTAAAATGGAGATAAAAAACTGTTTAAAAGTAGCACACACAAAAAGCCACACACTGCGACGGTTAAAAGAACACAAGGCACAGTATGACTGGAGCATAACGGTAGCAATGGATGGCATAGCACATAACGTAACACTGACGGCGAACCTCAAGGCAGGACACAATGAAAATCACACCTCTTGACGCACACGAGAAACAGCACTAAACACAACACTGATGCGGCACACTGATGATGATCAATACAGAGGATCTGCCAGGCGCTAGGAGATGAGGGAGACCTGAAGAAGGGAGGGAGGGGAAAAGAGATGGGGGAGGTGAGCGGGGGGCGCGCGGAAGAGGGCCAGGTAGGGAGGGACGTGGGAAGGAGAGAGGCAAGTATGGGGTGCAGGGTCACAGGGGAAGGTGGGACGGAGGAACATCTGCCCTGGGAGAAGGAGGAAAGAGGAAAAGGGGGCCCTGGGGAGGGGGGGGGGAACAAGGCCAGGTTATAGTTGGAAGGAAGGGTAGATGTCACGGCGAAGTTCGTCATCTGGGAGGGGGAGGCGTTGGAAATTGCCCTGATGAAGGAGATGGAGGGTGTGGAGGTGGAGAGAGGGAGGGATACAGCGATAGAGGCGCGGCAACGGGCGGGGGGTGGAGAGGAAGGAGGAAAC
This sequence comes from Schistocerca nitens, assembly GCF_023898315.1. Lineage (NCBI taxonomy): Eukaryota > Metazoa > Arthropoda > Insecta > Orthoptera > Acrididae > Schistocerca > Schistocerca nitens. The sequence continues at coordinate 368,495,838 of NC_064618.1, forward strand.
CAGAGGGTGGGGGGATCAAGCCTGCGAACAATGTAAAGGATGCGGAGATGTTGGAGGAACAGGAGGAGGTGGGGGAAGGGGATCAGTTCATACAGGAGCCGTGTGGGGGAAGGAAGGCGGATACGGAAGGCAAGGCGGAGCGCATGGCGTTCAAGGAGCGAAAACGTCCTCCGTTCCGCAATATATAGCGTACTGTAAGTATTCTGCGCATGCTTCGAAAACTTGATAGTTGAACCACACTGCCCGCTGGCAGTGCCCTCGCTGGTGGAATAGCGGAACTCAGTCGCCCTCTGCGTTGCTGTTTGCCACGGCGGTCGACGCAATCTGTCGTCTTCGATTTGAGCAAATCGTGGAGATGATGGGATTCCATGCACTGTCCAGCTGGTAGCCGCTGTCACGGTTTAACAGATTTTCCACCAGTCGTATTTCTACGGATTCTTTAATAATGAAGTCCACAGCAACGTCTTTCTGGGACTCCATTATTAAAGAATCCGTAGAAATACGACTGGTGGAAAATCTGTTAAACCGTGACAGCGGCTACCAGCTGGACAGTGCATGGAATCCCATCATCTCCACGATTTGCAGATTGCGTCGACCGCAGTGGCAAACAGCAACGCAGAGGGCGACTGAGTTCCGCTATTCCACCAGCGAGGGCGCTGCCGGCGGGCAGTGTGGTTCAACTATCAAGTTTTCGACGCATGCGCAGAATAGTTAAAGTACGCTATATATTGCGGAACGGAGGACGTTTTCGACTCTATCCTCACCCGACGCAGCCACCAGCATCTCCGCCAGCACCGCCTCCTTCCCGTTACACAGTGTGGCTTTCGGCCGTCCTTCTCTTCCGACGACCTTCTCCTTCACCTCACCCATCTCCTTTCCGACCAGCTTAATTCCCGTCGCTCCGCCATCTTCCTCTCCCTGGACCTCGAACGTGCTTATGACCGCGTCTGGCATTCCGGTCTCCTCTTCAAGCTCCAAACCTTCGCCCTTCCCATTAACTACGTCCGTCTGATCGGCTCCTTTCTCTCCCGCCGTCCTTCCTATGTCACCATCCATAACACAGATTCCTACACCTTTTTCCCCTCCGCCGGTGTGCCCCAAGGCTCCGTCCTCTCCCCCCTTCTGTACCTTTTGTACACGGCGGACATGCCGCCGCCGTCATCCCCCGTCCACCTTCTCCAGTTTGCCGATGACACCGCCTTCCTTGCCCATGCCCCCACCCTCCAGCGCTCCCAACACCTTCTCCAATCCCATCTTGACCGGTTCACCGCTTGGTGCAACCAGTGGTTGCTCAAGGTCAATCCCTCCAAAACCCATGCGATCATTGTAGGCAAAACCACCCCTTCCTTCCGCCTCCTTGATTTCTGTATCACCATCTATGGCCGTCTTATCGCCCTCACTCCCACCCTTAAGTACCTTGGCGTCACCCTCGACCGTCGCCTCTCCTGGACTCCCCACCTCCGGACGATCCAAGCCAAGGCACGCTCAGTCTCCTCAAGCTCCTCTCCAGCCGTACGTGGGGTCTGGACCCCTCCACCATCCTACTCACCTATAAATCCCTCATCCGCCCTATCCTTTGTTACGCCCATCCGGCTTGGATCTCCGCCCCCCCCCCTACCTTTTATAAATCCCTCCAAATCCTTGAACGCCATGCTCTCCGCCTCGCCTATCGCATCCGTCTCCCCTCCCCCACGCGGATCCTGTACGATCTCATCCCCTTCCCCCACCTCCTCTTTTTCCTTGAAAGGATACGGATCCTTTACACCTCCCGCAAACTCGATCCTCCTCACCCACTAGTCTCCCCGATCCTCTCCCACCCCCACCCGCTGCCGTGCCTGTATTCCCACGTCCCACCCGGTCTCCATCTCTCCACCCTCCTTACCCTCTCCCAAGGTGGCTTCCATCAGCTCCCCCTCCCTGATGATGTCCTCCTCCCCTCCATCTACCCCTCCTATCAACTTTGACCCTGTCCCACCCCCCACTTCCGGTGTCCTTTCCTTTAGGCACCCTCCCTCCCTTCTCTTCCCTTCCCTTCTCTTTCCTTTTCCCCCGTCCCCTCCCTTCACCCCTCTTCCCCCGGGCTTCCCCTCCCCCTTCCTCCCTCCCCCTATCTCCCCTGCCCGTGGCATCTCTGCTCTCCCCTCTCGCTCTCCCACTCCCCTTCCTCCTCCTCCTCTCTTGGCAGGTCCCCGGACTCGTACACGCACAGTGACCATTCGCGCGCCGGAGATCATCGCCATCAGTGTCTCATGTGTGTGCCTTCGTTTGTGTTTAGTGTTTGTTCGCCGTCACGCCGCCACTGTTCCCGTGTACCGTCGCCATCATCCTTGTTATGTGCGCCGTGTCAACTAGTGTCAGTGATGTTTTCTCGTCCAGCGTGAACGGCTCCATGTTTTTTTTTTTTTAGTGTCTACATTGTTTTGCCCGCCGTTTTGATTGTATTTTCTGCCCCCCTCTATGTATTACTTATTGTAAAACTCAAGGCCGAAGAGCGGCGTACTCTGCTGCTGACAGCCCGCCTTGTGTAAGGTGATAAAAATCACAACAAAGAAAAAAAAAACGTTTTCGACAGTCTGCGACGGCTCACCTGAAGATGACTGGCAGGTGCCCAGTTGAAATATCGTGCGAAGTATTGAACGACGACCGGCTGCAAGCCCGAAATTTGTTTGAACAGTCAATTCGCCGGGAAAATCTTAAAATTCACACAAGAATGAAGTTCACTGAATCTTATTCTGTGGTACAGTGCACTGTGCGAACAAAGCAAAATTAGTATCGAGGGAATATCTGTTTATTTTAATACGTTCGCGTCATCGCACGAGGATGAACAGAAAATATTTAGCTGCGACAGAGCAGCAGTTAAATAGTAACTCTGGTAGGAACAATTGTGAAAAGCTCGACTGTGATTTTAAAACAATTTATGTTGAGCATATGCGAATCAGTTACTCAGTTACGGCTATTCCTCGTGATCCCACGGCATCTTAGTCATTTAATCAAGGGACAAGAACACCTGCCGCTCCCGGCAATTTACACATTGACATAATAACAGCTTCTTTTTTAGAGTGCACCTTTACGTATATATAAAACGTGCTTGCGCTGTACATGAGCGAGCCCGCATTACCGTCGGCATTATACTGTTTGAAAATTAAAGTCTGAAGTCACTTCACTTTTCGTTTAATTCTGTAGTATTAAGCTAATAAAATTACAGGCAGATAACGCACGACGCGTTAGACACTCAGGGACGTCCTTCGCGCACACCATCCACGAATGGAAACAAAAGGGTAAAAAGATGAGTTACCCCTCCGCCACATATCACGAGGTGGCCAGCGCACCACAGATGTAGGTGCAGAAATACCGTCGTCTCGAAGAAGCGAGGAGACGAAGCTGCGTTTTTTCCCGCTACCAGGAATGCAGGCCGGGGAAAGAAGTTGCTCTGAGGAGCGGAGAGGGGCCTGTGTCAAGAGATTGGCGGCAGTTGGTCGAGGGAAGAGATACGAGCGCCGCCGCGGTCGTTGGGCTGTCGCGGCGGCGGGGCGCCGACCCGTGGAATGGAAGCGGCGACGCCAGATTACATCTGAGCCGGCCGCCCTATTGGAAAAGCCAATCGGCTGCAGGCGGCCGGCCGGCGGAAAATCTGCGGGGGCAGAAAGCGGAGCTGCCCTCTGCGGACCGGCGGCGCTTAACGCGATTCGGAAAGGACGAGGCGGGCCCAAACGGCGCCCAGCAGCGGGCCAAACGACGCGGACCCGTCTCCCAAAAGGACGACATCTCACTCGAATGAACGTCTGCACTGGCGCCTTCCAGGCTGTTTCGACGCACCCGGCGGAATACCCCGTTGATGCGCGCTTGTCTGGTAGAAGTCGTGTGCTCCCACGGCAGAAATGTGTGGTGGCAAACGCAGGTGTGCAGTTATTTAATATTCTAAGAGACGGTACGTGCGTGAGATTTGATTTCAATCACTGGTGTGGGAGTGGCGTATGATGAAGTCCACAAATGTACGAGAAGCTGACAGTTTCGATTATCACCTCAAAAAAGTTACGTTACGTAGTTAATTTTTTGAATGCTTGCGGGTACGAGGGTTCAGACCCGCTATACACCGAAATCCCAGCGCCACAGTATCGCGTCTCGCGCCAGAGCAAGTAAGGTTCTGGCCGTAATAACGACCTTGATACGCCTGGGCACTGCGTCAAACAGAGCTTGGATGGCGTGTACAGGTACAGCTGCCCATGCAGCTTCAACACGATACCACAGTTCATCAAGAGTAGTGACTGGCGTATTGTGACGAGCCAGTTGCTCGGCCACCATTGACCAGACGTACCGCGCGGTAACACATTTCGGCAGCAGCGGAAATGTTGTGGCTGTGTCTAACCAATCTAGACAATTCTTTTTTTTTCCCTGTCTTCGAGGTGATATGTAATACTTTATGACTACCGTTCTTAATTCGTAGCAACGGACTCCATACCGCTAAGCCAAGAAGAGTTTCTCCTGGAATCTTCCCCTTAAGTTTTCAATCTGGCTTGAAAAGACTCTCTAAGCTCTGGAGCCCTAGGCCACACACTAGGACACAGGAAACGTACATCCCTGGAAGACGACAGCGGCAGGGCGGAACAAATCCACGAAAGATGTGAGGCTACGGGAATCTGGCCGTTAGAAGCAATATTCCGTTGGCCCAGAAGGGCATGGCAGCCAAACATGGAAAGATCAATACAATCATTCACACTAAAATTTTAGATTTTATGTCATACAGGCGGCAACGGCCTTGCCGCAGTGGATACACCGGTTCCCGTGAGATCACCGAAGTTAAGCGCTGTCGGGCGTGGTCGGCACTTGGATGGGTGACCATCCAGGCCGCCATGCGCTGTTGCCATTATTCGGGGTGCGCTCAGCCTCGTGATGCCAATTGAGGAGCTACTCGACCGAATTGTAGAGGCTTCGGTCAAGAATATCATCATAACGACCGGGAGAGCGGTGTGCTGACCCCACGCCCCTCCTATCCGCATCCTCCACTGAGGATGTCACGGCGGTCGGATGGTCCCGGTAATCCACTCGTTGCCTGACGACGGAGTGCATGTCATACAGGCACAGTAATGGTCACTGATCTGATTACTGCTGTTCCTGTAACGTACATACCTATAAATAAGAAGTCCGTTACTCGTAATGGTTGTTCTAATTTGAAATCGCAACATCCATATCCTGAGTAAATTCTCAGTATTGATAGTTTGAATACAACGTGCAAGTAAGCACATAGGGAACGAGATTTTCACTCTGCAGCGGAGTGTGCGCTGATATGAAACTCCCTGGCACATTGAAACAGTGTGCCGGATCGAGACTCGAACTCGGGACCTTTGCCTTTTCGCGAAAGGCAAAGATCCCGAGTTCGAGTCTCGGTCCGGCACACAGTTTTAATCCGCCAGGAAGTTTCATATAAGCACATAGGGTTTCTGATCCATACTTTAAGACAAGGTAAGCTAAGCCTGAAACTGCACTCGAAAATAGGACTAATGAAGTTCTCATTCGGTACGGATGTCACAAACTGTTTGAAATTTATTACGAAGCTAGAAAACTGTGGCTTGTCTACATAACTTGGCCAATAACAACAGATAAACTGAAACGAGAAATTCCAGTCGAAATATGTAGTAAGCGGAGGTAAAGCAGTGTGGACGGATCGTGTGTCGTGCTTGGGTAGCTCAGTCGGTAGAGCACTTGCCCACGAAAGGCAAAGATCCAGAGTTCGAGTCTCCCTCCTACATACAGTCTTAACCTGCCACGATGTTTCATATCAGCGCACGTTCCGCTACAGAGAGGTAATTTCATTCTGGATGTAGTATTCCAGTTAAAATGCTGCAGCGAGCAGGAAGGAACGTCAGTGACAGAATGGACAAATGCGTACGTAGTAGTGGACAAATTCGTACGTAGCGGCCAGCCGCTGTGGCCGAGCGATTCTAGGCCCTTCAGTCCGGAACCTCGCTGCTGCTACGGTCGCACGTTCGAATCCTGCCTCTGGCATGGGTGTGTGTGATGTCCTTAGGTTAGTTAGGTTTACGTAGTTCTAAATCTAGGGGACTGATGACCTCAGATGTAAAGTCTCATATCGCTTAGAGACATTTGAACCATTTTGCGTACGTAGCAATCATTTTCTACGTCATTTTATAGTTTCTCTTAATAGCTACATTGTAAATGTTCGATGTCCTCGAAAAATGTATTTTGTTAGTACGGTATTATTTCAGTCTGTCGTTCGGATTATTTAAAAGTTGTGGTCTTCTAATAATAGTTAACAACGTCGTCTGCCAGTTCGCCCATTAAAATACTTGTTGTTGTTATGGTCTTCAGTCCTGAGACTGGTTTGATGCAGCTCTCCATGCTACTCTATCCTGTGCAAGCTTCTTCATCCACCAGTACTTACTGCAACCTACATCCTTCTGAATCTGCTTAGTGTATTCATCTCTTGGTGTCCATCTACGATTTTTACCCTCCACGCTGCCCTCCAATGCTAAATTTGTGATCCCTTGATGCCTCAGAACATGTCCTACCAATACTTATCAGCCAAAATACCATGACCATAGTGTGTTGGTCCATTATGGAACGCAGTACAGCAGCGATTCTGCATGGAATGGATTCGACAACGTTTACAGAGGAGTATGGCACCAAATGTCTACGTAAATTACGGGCCGATAGTTTTTGGACGCGGAACTACCGGCCGATAGCGTCCCAGAGGAAGTCTCTTGGATTCAGATCGGGCGAATTTGCTGGCGAAGACATCAACGTGTGTTCACCATCATGCTCCTGAAACCAATGTAGTTCGATTTTCGCCGTGTGACAGGGACTTTTACCCTCCTGAAAGAAGTTACTGCCGTCGGTTGTGACATCAGGAATGAAGGGATGCAGTTAGCCCGCAGGCAGCTATCATGGTGCCTTCGATTGTTACCTCAGGACCCAAGGAAACACGGCTGAAGGCCCCCCCCCCCCCCCCCACAACATAATACTGACCCTACCGGCCTGTATTTTCGGGGCGGTGCATCTTTCGTGAAGCCATTGGCTCATCCCGATACGACCATCGTCCTCGTGTAATTAGAAACTAGATTCATCTGAGCAGGCTATAAGTTTCCATAGAACCACGGTCCAATCTCGATATCCCGTCCCCACTGCAGTCGTAAATGACGATGTCATTGGGTCAACATGGGAATACGTACGCTTGCCTGCTGCGGAGCCCCATAGTCAACAGTGTGCGCTAAACGGTGTGCTCAGAAACACTCGTTCCTCCACCAGCTCTGCACTCTATCGTCAGATCTAAAACAGATCGCCGCCTATCTTGCTTAACCGAGAGAAGACGCTTCTGGCCTTCACGTTCTGCGACGAGGCGTGGACGTTCAACTCCTCGTCGTCTATTCTGGCTTCACCGTCCTTCAACCTCTTTCCATAGATGATCACGATAATAGCACGCGAACAGCAGACCATGTTCGCCATTTCGTTCCCAGGCGCTGTGTCATAAGATCCTGCCCTTTCTCGAAGTCGCTTATGTCAGTGGATTTTCCAATTGCGGCCCGTATTGTCGCTAGAATGATTCCCCATTTGTCTCTGTTCCGCTTCTGCACCTTTCTTGCCACGTTATATTCCTGGAACGCCACCAGGCAACGTTGAGTCTCGCGGTGGGCTGTGGTCGTAATGGCAGTCGGAGTGGCTGAGCGGTTCTAGGCGCTTCAGTCTGGAACCGCGCGACCGCTACGGTCGCAGGTTCGAATCCTGCCTCGGGCATGGATGTGTGTGATGTCCTTAGGTTGGTTATGTTTAAGTAGTTCTAAGTTCTAGGGGACTGATGACCTCAGAAGTTAAGTCCCATAGTGCTCAGAGCCATTTGAACCATTTATTTTTGAGGTCATAATCTTTTGCCTCGTAAATGTACACACTGAACTCAACCCAAGACATACGCGACAATACTGTATTACTGCCTCATCATCATTCCTCTTCCACGATAAGGACTCAAACGGATTGCCTTCACACTGCAGCGCCGCTAAGTTGCCGCAATTTAGTTATTTCAGGCATACGTGGGGATCAATTACGTTTCCCGGTCCTTAACTCTTTCGCGTTGGATTGTCAGTAGCAAATGTGCAATGTTGCAGAGTTTAGACTATGCATAATATTTACAAATGTCGCAGTGGAGTACGGGAGTAGAGCGTCAGATATGAGAAGGATGTTGAAGCCTGCGTTGCATTCTCAGGTATCTGTACTACCGCGAACGGATCTGACGACTACGGCGGCGGAATCCGGACTGCCAGATGCTTGCCTTCCTTTGCTGCGTCAGACGGCGATCAATGGAAGCTGGGAAATGGCTTTCCATTTGCGAAGGCGGAACGTTTTTTGTGGGAAGCGCAGGAGGCCGAAAAGAGTGGAGGCTTCAGCGGGCGGTCCGCAGCAAGCAACTTGCCAACCAAACTGCCGGAGCCACAACATACTCCGTTTCCAAACCTACTTCCTGGGACTTATACAGCAATCTTTTCAGATCTAGTAACACAAAAGGAGCCGTATTTCAAACAACTCTAATTGAAATCATCACTCAGAATCTTTGTGGGGAAGGTGAACCAAAGACTGCGTTTTATTGGTAGAACAATTAGAAGTTGCAACAAATCTAAATCTACTAGAGAGACTGCCTACACTGCGCTTGTTCGTCCTCCTCAAGAAAAAATGGTTCAAATGGCTCTGAGCACTATGGGACTTAACATCTGTGGTCATCAGTCCCCTAGAACTTAGAACTACTTAAACCTAACTAACCTAAGGACATCACACACATCCATGCCCGAGGCAGGATTCGAACCTGCGGCTGTAGCGGTCGCGCGGTTCCTAACTGAGCGCCTAGAACCGCGAGACCACCGCGGCCGGCCCCTCCTCAAGAGCACTACTGCCTGGTATGGGATCCTTACCAGACAGGTCTGATAGAAGACATTGAAAAGGTTCGGAGAAATGCAGCTACTTTCGTATTATTACGAAATATGGGAGACAATGACATGGATATGATGATATGATAAGCGTGTTGGTGGCAAGCATTGAAACAACGGCGTTTCTCGTTGTGGCAGGACTTTTTCACAAACTTACAATCACCAACTTTCTCCTCCGAATGCCAAAATATTTTTGTTGACTCCCACCTACATAGTGAGCACAGATTAAATGATAAAAATCTGAGATCTGACAAAGATTGGCGTATTCATTTTTCCCCACGTGCTGTTCGACTGTGGAACGGCAGTGAAATAGCCTTTGTCAAACACGTAAAGGTGAACTGTATGTAAATGGGTTTGTATGGCAGACATAAGCATAATTAAGTGAACAACTAAAACAGGTGAAGGGAAAGTAGTTTACAGCTCCTCTCAAACACTAGACATTTCTTTCAGTTTAGATTACAATGACAAAAACACTATACAGATGCTGCACAAATGCTACTAGATCAAGCACACTGAACGATCCTGTATATCGTGCAGATTGGGACCTCACCCTATACCTCAACAAGTGGCTGTAGTGCACGAAAACATGCGTAAAGTTTCGATATCGTTTAAATTCGCGTTCGGCGATCAATCTGTGAGCTAGGCCGCTGCCTTCAAGTATCTAGGGCTTTCTGCCATTAAAGTGAAATGAATGCATAAATCTACTCGCGGAGAAGATAGATGCCAGTCTCCGATTTATTGCGAGAATCCTAAGAAACTGCAGTCACGCAAGAAAGAGGACCGCTTGCGAAAGCCTTTTTAGGCGAATTCATTTGTATTGTACGTACATCTGACAAATGATGCACATCCCCAACCGGTCACTGAGTCTGCTCATATTTCGCGCAATTATAGTAGGCCTACATGCTTAGATATAACGAATGCTGCTCTAACACGATGCTTTTCTCGACAATTTCGGAGAAATCGAAGTTCAAAGTAACGAGCCTACTGAATACGAAACTAGAGCGACAGCCATCAAGCAACAGCGTTTAAGGTGGCTGGATAGAAGTCTGGACGTACTGAGTTCGCATAACGTCATTTCCCCCCCCCCCCCCCCCCCCCATATTCTTCCACGAAACACTTCCAGGCAACCATGTTTCTTTTTTTAAAAAGAGAAAAAGAATAATAAGAGAACACAAGAACAACTAGAATCAAAATTATCTGAATACCAAGCAGGATTTAGAACAAACAGGTCATGCCCAGAACAAATTTTTAACCTCAAAACCATAGTCAAAATGCGAGCTCTCAGACAAAAGCCATTAGTATGCACATTTGTAGACTTTAAGAAAGCATACGATTCAATAGATAGACCCTCATTATTTCAAATTTTAGAAGAAAGGGGATTAGATTACAAGACACGAGAACTAATAAAACAAACACTAACTGACACGAAGTCTAAAATAAAATTCATGGGAGAAATTTCGGAGCCCTTCGGCATTCAGACAGGTGTGAGACAAGGCGATGGACTCTCTCCTCTTTTGTTCAACATCGTTCTTGACAAAGTTATGGAGGAATGGGAGAAACAACTACGGAAAAATGAGTGTTGGAAACCAATTTCACTTGGCTTTTCCAAAAACAATCTTTACATTCCATACCTCGCTTTTGCAGATGATCTAGCAATACTAGCGGAGGATGAGCAGACCGCCATTAAACAGATTGACACACTCAAAGAATGTGCTGAGAAAGTTGGGCTACAAATCTCATTTGAAAAAACTGAATTCCTATGTTCAAAAGTAGAAATTGCAAGCTTAAAAACAAAATATGGCAAAATCAATAGAATCCCGTATTTTAAGTACCTCGGAGAATACATTGAACCAACAGGCCAAGAAATAGTATCACAGCAAAATCGTTTACAAAAAGTCAAAAAAGCATTCTGGTTAGTCCACAACCTCTACAACAAGAAATCCTTGTCAAGACAAACTAAAATTCGGCATTACAATACCGTCATAAAACCAACAGTCCTCTATGCAAGTGAAACACTAGTACTGAACAGAAAGCGAGAACTCGAAGACATCAAAAAAGAAGAGAGAAAAATCATTAGGAAAATTTTAGGAGCGAGACAGACTAAAGATGGCTACAGACTGCAAACAATCAAAACAACAGAAAAGTTTTCAAACATAGAAATTGATTTTAAGAAAAGGCGACTGAAATTCTTTGGTCATCTTAGCAGATTACCAGAAAACCGTTTGACCAGAAAGCTAATAAATTACGTAACCTCACTTAAAGCTTCAACACCTTGGATGATCGAAGTTAGAAAAGACCTCACCAACGCGGATATAACAGCAACCGATATTTCAGACAGAGATACTTTTAAGCACAAAGTAGAGAAGTGGAAAGTTTTACCAGAGCAACCAAAACAAAAACAGTACAGACCGAAGTGGTCAGAAGAGCGAAAGCAAGCCTTCTCAAAAAGAATGAAGATCTATTGGAGCAACAAGAAGAACCAGAAAAAAAGTTGATTGTCATTTGCTTAATGTCATTTGCTTAATGTCTTCCGTTATTGGGAGAATTCATAAATAATAATAATAATAATAATAATAATAATAATAATAATAATAACGATAATCACTGCGAATCATGCTGAAGTATAATCAACGTAAAATACGGAATCGGGATGAAATAAAAATTTGTGATTCTTGAGTTTCTCCCGGCGTATTCGATAAGCAAAATATCCACGGGTGTACTGCCGGTCTACAGTGTCCAACGGGCACAATATTTCGGCGATCATACATGTCGCCATCATCAGGTGAACTGACAGCTATTTATCGCAAATATAGTGTTCATTATTTAAAGCAGGTATAACACTGTATGTCATCACTGCGATATGCACATTTCTGTATCGATAAACAAATGATCGTTTCACCAAGCTTGCTTACTATATCTTTATTACACCACCCGTAGAATGTATCACAATAATTAAATTTATTATTATTGTTATTTCGGAAGAAACACGATTCGTTGAAGCGATACTAGGGTTGATGTAAGCTTATAAAAAACATATCGAACCCAGAACGTGTAGACTTTTAGTCTATCGCCTTAGCCGGTTGCGCTCGATATCTGGCGCTCTTGTATGCTATTCAACAATCTAGTAAAACTTCTAACGTCTTTTTCTCGAAAACGCTTGAGAAGTGCCTTGCACTAGATCAGCATTTGTTCAGTAAGTATGTACTACAGCCGTGCGAAACATGAGCGGAATTAGCTATCCTTGTAAGGCTCTTATCGCTTTGGATTAACGGGAGAGATTTAAAAGAAGATATGTACGGCTTGTCACAGTTTTCCCTGACCGGCGTTTGAGTGTGTCATATATATATGCCCAACGAACTGCAGTGAGAAACTGTTACATAAAATATATTGTACACCGCAGAGGGCGTGGCAAAGTGCCCACGTTCCCAAATGAAACAAGAAACTCATTATTTTCCCCAACACAATTCCTTGTTGCAATGTGCTCTTCTAGAACGGTTTAGGCGCAGACAGCTCCACGATTTCCCTATCACGTGGTCTTTCAAAACGAATCATCTAGTTTGACAGAACTATGTAATACGCACAAACGGAGATAGAAACTTGGGGTGAAATTTAACTTATGAATCAATACTAACAGTTGTAAGTTATCGGTTTATGCAGTTGCAGGAAGGGGTCTCTCTTGGTGAAGACAGCTAGTTGCCTTACTTGCTCGGTCTTTACCGTATGCTTAGCGTCAAGACGCCGACAACACGGGAACAGTAGGTGCGATTGTGTCACAATGATATATCCTACAGCTAACAGCATTCGTCGGTGACGCAAAGAACTTCGAGACACTAGTTGCTTGGTAAGGGGAAAGTCATAAGTGGCCCTTGAAGGCGTAGAGTGTTTTTAACAGATTTGCACGTGGTCCACTGAAGTCTACTAGTCAGTCAGCCGAGAATTACCTATTCGTCGTGTGTTTGGCGTGTTTTTCGGCGTTACTTGTGTTTTCAATAGAATAGAGCTCAAACGTGCGCTTCAGGATGGTGATAAATAACATGTAGTTTTGTGAATTTATTGTGGGCGTGGAGATGAAAGATAACAATTTCCTTTCACATTTGGTGTTCACTGATGAGGTTACGTTGCATTTAAGGCGAAAAAATGAACTGTCACAACTAAAAATATACGGAACACCGCAGCCACATACTACAGACGAACACGAGAGGTAGTTTCTTAAAGCTTCATCTTTTCCGAGAAAGATTTGCCACCCATCTATTTTCGCGGAAAAGTCATTAATAGGAATCATGTACTTATATATGTTTTTGAAGATTTGGGTTTTTCCGCAGTTGCGAGAACACGCCGAAAATTTCATTTTTCAATAGGACAGAGCACCACCGGCACCACCTCGTGGTACCTCCATATGAGAGCATTTTTTAACAATGATATGCTTAACGACGGATAGGACTTAACCCTCTGAGCCCAACAATATAAAAAATTAAAATGTATTACATAATTAACCTTTATTATCATAGCAAATAAGCAATACAAGAAGGCAACAAAATAAACAATGAATAATTTTAAGGAGGTAGTTTCACTTACGAACCAATAGAACATACAGCTTTCAATATCCCATCATTTCACGAGATACACTGGAGAGCCAAAGAAACTGGCACACCTGCCTTAAATCGTGTAGGACCCTCGCGAGTACGCAGAAGTGCCGCAGCACGACATAGCATGAACTCGACTAATGTCTGAAGTAGTGCTGGAGACAATTGACAACATGAACCCTGCACGGCTGTCCAAAAATCCGTAGTAATATGAGGAGGTGGAGATCTCCTCTGAAAAGCACGTTGCAAGTCATCCCACATATGCTCAAAATTGTTCATATCTGGGTGAGTTTGGTGGCCAGCGTAAGTGTTTAAACTCAGAAGAGTGCTCCTGGAGCCACTCTGTAGCAGTTCTGGACGTTCGGGGATGCCGTATTGTCCTGCTGGAATTGCCCATGTCCGTCGGAATGCACAATGGACATGAATGGGGGCAGGTGATTAGACACGATGGTTACGTACTTGTCACCTGTCAAGAGTCGTATCAAGATGTATCAGGGGTTCCACATCACTCGAACTGCAGACGCTCCACACCATTATAGAGCCTCCATCAGCTTGAACAGTACTCTGCTGACATCCAGGATCCATGGATTCAAGAGGTTGTCTCCATACCCGTACACGTTCATCCGCTCCATAAAATTTGAAACGAGACTCGTCCGATCAGGCAACATGTTTCCAGTCATCAACAGTCCAATGTCGGTGTTGAGAGGCCCATGTGAGGCGTAAAGCTTTGTGCCGTGCAGTCATCAAGAGTACACGAGTGGGCCTTCGGCTCCGAAAGCCCATATGGATGATGTTTCATCGAATGGTTCGCACTTGTTGATGGCCTAGCACTGAAATCTGCAGCAATCTGCGGAAGGGTTACACTTTTATCACGTTGAACGGTTCTCTTCTATCGTCGTTGGTCCCGTTCTTGCAGGATCATTTTCCCACCGCAGTAATGTCGGAAATTTGATGTTTCACCGAATTGCTAATTTTCACGATACACTCGTTTAATGGTGTTACGGGAAAATCCACACTTCATCGGTACCTGGGAGATGCTGTGTCCCATTGCTCGTGCGCCGACTATAAAACCAGGTTCAACCTCACTTAAATCTTCATAACCCACCATTGTAGCAGTAGTAACCGATTTAACAAATGCGCCAGACGCTTGTTGCCTTATACAGGCGTTGCCGACCGCGGCACCGTATTCTGCCCGTTAACATATCTCTATATTTGAATACGCATGCCTACACCAGTTTCTTTGGCGCTTCAGTGTATATTTGAGACGAATTTCACACATCTCAAAACTTCCATGAGCTCATAATGTCCAAAGCAAATTATAGTCCTTAGATAACAAGCAAAAATAGGCCTAAAACATAATAAATTCATATGAAAAGTACATATTGCCTAAGCCTTTTCACTTCGAAACAACTAATAAAGGCAGTACTACAAACTCAAATTTACGTTACAATAACTGTAGATTTACTTGACTGTTAATAGTGTCCTCAATGTGACCACTATGCTTATTAAAAAGAAAAAAAAGAAAAGGGTATCCCTATATCCTAGAATCACGTAGTACAATCTTCGCGCTTTGAACGCTATAACTGAATGCTAAAATAGATTACGTTTGTAAAAATACCTCAGTGTACCACTTGATGTCTGTCTTGCAACTGAATCGGTGGTCATGCTCAAGGCACTGGTACTTCACAAAAAAATTAATAAATTGGTGGTTTCGGGCAGAAAGCACTGGTACTCAAATGGTTAAGGGGCTTACCGATATCACATTGCACCATTGGCCACGTTGCTGACCTGATCGCACGGTAAGTGACTTTTTGTTGTAATTAGGGTTTGTGGAAGGTTCAGTCTACGTCCATCTCTTCCAACAACTCAGGGTGAACTGCGACGCCGCATAATAGCAGCATTACATGCAGTAACTCCAGACATGCTCGCAAAAGTGTGGGAAGTATTTGACCAAAGTCTGGATGTTTCTCTTGCGTTCGATGGAGGACACATTGAAAATTTGTGGAAAGTAAATCAAAGCTTTTAACCTAAACGTAACTGAAAAATAGTGCCCCAAAGTCCTACATGCGTGCATGTAAAAGATATTCTCTTTTCAAATGGGACGGTTCTTCTGAAAACAGAAACTTTGTAGCCTTACACGTAAGATAAAATTCATCCGAAGTTCCCATCTTCATCCTTGTAGAAAATATAGTCTTGTGAAATGGGAAGAACCTTTCAGAAACACCTTGCTGTATAATCTGGAATAAAGTTACGCGTTACGTTGTGGTTTTACTTCTAGCCATTCGCACAATGGCGATGGCTCACAGGAAGTGCTCTTAAATAAATCGGATATTCAATTCTATGGGCATTATATGAATAACTGTCCTTCCAAGCTAAAAGGAGGACAGCATTGAATTTAGCAAGCTACGTAATTAGTATCTGCAGAATGTCTTTTTTTCCTCTCTTCTGTACTCTCTCTTTGGACAGGAGAGTAATACGAATTACAACGGCTTAATCTTGATGCCCCTTTATTTTCTTTTGTCATTTTTCCTGTGTTCACGAATGACAGTAAGAAGCACAGCACGTGCAGTGCTAATGGCCTCATGAAAAGGCTCGCACTTCACTTGGCTGGGTTATACCTAACTGTGAAAGGACATGCCTCGAATTCTGGACTAAACAGAAAATTATTGTTAGCTGTTCAAGGGCCAAATTCTGAGTACACAACACAACAACATGAACATATTCGTTTGATTCGTGTTGGTACCGCAGCATAGCATTGGGAGAGGCGAATCTAATCCTTCGATAAGAAACTGCCGAAGACGGCTATAAAATGAAATAAATCTTAGTGAAAACCACAATATATGTAACTGCTTGGTGGGAAGCTGACAGAGTTTTTTTTCGATCTGTCTGAGAGTTATATGAGAGATTCTCCCAAACAGAACACAGCTTCGCCGTCTTTTTTACGTGTGGGTAGATACCACATGAAGGAGATATACAGAGGGCACTTCTGTGTAGGCACATTAAACTAACACTCGTTCTTCTAATATGAAGTCCACAGAGTGCTCCCCCTAGCTGTTAAAACACTGCACTTTACAGCACCAGAAACAAGACACCAATGGAATACTATGTCTACTACCGAATGCTTACACAGCAGACAGTATCTCTTAAACAACTGCGTCGTTTCTCTCGTAAACAGCGAAAGGAGCAATAACAAGTGCTCAAGTTACAAGGAACAACGACGCTTCTCTAACAAAGCAAAGCTTTACATGTGACCAGCAAAACTGTTCAACATTTAATGTAGGACAATGGATCTGATATGCTTTCTATGAACATATTATTGCCTGTGAAAGAGTTAGGAAAAACGATATTAATTATTACTGTTCCAATAATACATTGTAATCTGTTTTTTTACTTATGTTTACAGCCGTCAGTCACATCTTTTTACACTTCAATTGTCGGTTTCAACCGTAATCTACAATCGCCTTCAGATCTAAAAAACGGGCACGTGCGAATAGGACTGGCGCTCTGAGAATTTCGTACAAGTTTAATTATGCATATACATAATTCATCTATATGTTTTGATGACTGAGCCTGCGAGCATCAAAATCTATACATAAATATTTTGATAGCACTCACTTAAAAGCTTAAATTTTTTTACACCGCCAGGGGACCACAGACCTTAGTATTTCACATAAATTTCCACTCGATATCTGTACACGATTCTTCGGACACGTAAACGCTACATCATCAGGTAGTACGTGTGCTCTAAAGATTAGCTGAGTTTATTATTATGTATGAACAGTGCATCACACTGTAAGAGCATGACTCTCAGATAAACACTGGCGACATTTTTGCTAGATGAATGGTAGTTTGCCTTAAAAGACAATCGTATTGGCAGAAAAAGATAACCTTGGTATTTGATAACACCTTAGTTAGCTCTAGTCACAATACCTACCAAATGATATGAGGTGAACCCCTTATAAGCTGATGATCTTGAGTTGTATTTAACGGCAAGGCCAACGAAATTAAAGACAGCTATCAGGTATGCCAGCGATGAATGTCGAACTCGATCCATGTAAAATTGAAGTAGTCCTTGTCACTTATAAGAACTTGTTATCACTCAGGTCGACAATATCTACCAGCTCAGTTCCTATGTCACAAACAAATACCATTATCATTTTTAGAAAGATACTGAGAACAATAAACCTACGCCTTACAGAAATATAAAAGGGAAGCTCGGGTGTCAGTATCACTTGCAGTCTTCGATTAATACTATGTTATTCTGTAAAGAAGTCTACATGAGACAACGTGACGGCTGGGTTATGCACTTGCATATGATACATTAGTGGCATTCCTCTTTTCAGCATCATATGCTGTTACACGATTTTACCTTGGTTGGTGCGGACAAACATAGAAATCGTCAAACACTGTTTGCTTTACTATTATTTTCAAGCCACACGGGATTAGCCGAGCGGTCTAAGGCGCTGCAGTCATGGACTGTGCGGCTGGTCCCGGCGGAGGTTCGAGTCCTCCTACGGGGATGGGTGTGTGTGTTTGTCCTTAGGATAATTTAGGTTAAGTACTGTGTAAGCTTAGGGACTGATGACCTTAGCAGTTAAGTCCAATAAGATTTCACACATATTTGAATTTATTATTTTCAAAAGCTTTCCGCCTTTCAGGAACCTGACGCTGGAATGATATTCCCAAATCATAGGAATTTCGCACCTTTCTCGCTTCAGAGGGCAGTCCATGGCCCATCTCTTATTAGAGTAGTAATCCTTTCCTACGTTTGCCTCTAGTTCTCTCCGTTCTGTCTACCTAACTTTTGCCGGCCACGGTGGCCGAGCGGTTCTAGGCGCTTCAGTCCGGAACCGCGCGACTGCTACGGTCGCAGTATCGAATCCTGCCACGGGCATGGATGTGTGTGTGATGTCCTTAGGTTGGTTAGGTTTAAGTAGTTCTAAGTTCTAGGGGACTGATGACCTCAGATGTTAAGTCCCATAGAGATCAGGGCCATTTGAACCTAACTTTTCTCCTACCAATTCACAGAACCCCTCTAGTCGTGCAATTTCACTTCTGTTTCCTAATACCCTTTGCCACCATCCTAATGTCTTCCATCATGTTTTGTGATTGTTAAATCACTGACGTAGTACAAAGTTACTAAATTTATAAATGTTGCCGCTGCTGTTTCTCAATATTGTCTTTATATAGTTATTATTCATATTGTAACATTGTGTCGTCATTGTTACTGTCATGATGGTACACAATCATTTTCTTATCTGCATGAAAGAAAGGTGAGAATCTTTTAAGAACTACGAGGGTGCGATGAAACGAAGAGCCTCCAAATTTTTTACGGGAAAACTCTTAAGGCTTTTTAAGTAAAACAATCGTTATTAAAATTCTACATCTTTATTCTTCATGTCTACATATTAGAAGCACTCTGCTGCTAAAGGGCACCGAATTATATAGAGCAATATGGCCGTGTGTAACTTAACTATGTCGATGCGAGAGAAACAGCGTTCTGTAATCGAGTTTCGAAATCGAAGCGTTCGTCCACACATGGAGCACCCTCATACACTACCCGGCCGCGTGCAAACCCTCCCCCGGACAACACCAGATGCGTCCTCCGCGAGTGTCGGAGGCCACACGCGTCTTCATGCAAATGACAGGCGTTGCGTCGAACAGCTGTGTGTCTCACGCACGTTCGGCAGTAGCTTCCGGGACCTGGTGCACGCTTCGCGCCGCCTTCGAGGCACTCACTGCTGCGGGAGGACGCGCTTTGCAGCAAGACAATGCCAGACCATACACGAGTGCTGTGCATCTGCAACAATCCGACGCCTTGGTTTCACAGCCATCGATCATCGAACACACATTCTCGATATGGCCCCATCCGATTTTCACCTGTTTTCAAAACTGAAAGAACCCCTTCGACGACTTCACTTTGATAGTGATGAAGCGAAGCACGCAGAGGTGAGGTTGTGGCTCCGTCAACGAAGTCAAAACATTGCACACTGACAGTATCAACAAACTGGTCTCTCGTTGAGAGAAATGTGTTCGTCACCAGGGTGCCTGTCTTGAGAAATAAATAACGCGACATGGAGAGAAAAGATGTAGAATGTCAATAACGTTTGTTTTATTTAAGTCTTTAACCCTTCACAAATCTTTTCAGCATGCCCTCGTATATTTGAAAAAGGTTTATTATCTTTAATTGCAATTTCGACATTAAGAAGGATATGAGGGTTCTAACTTCGGAAAGTGAATCAAACAAATGGAACGAAAGTAGACGGTTTGTTACGAAAATATTGCTAAAGGATATAGCGTGACCGCAAAAGAACTTGCGAGCAAGACTCCCGTGTACCTATTCTTGAGAACTGGTCGAGTTTTAGGATCTTCATAATATGAGTCTGAAGAAAGAACACGCAGAAGTCACAAGAATAATTATATAGTCATAGCATAGCGGTTTCGTACGAGTTCACGCAGGTAGCCTGTGAAACAGGGAAACAATTCTTGAGCAATTTTCCAGAAGGTAATAACCAACAATGATAGTAAGTATCCTTACCCTCAATGGCCGGCCGAAGTGGCCGTGCGGTTAAAGGCGCTGCAGTCTGGAACCGCAAGACCGCTACGTTCGCAGGTTCGAGTCCTGCCTCGGGCATGGATGTTTGTGATGTCCTTAGGTTAGTTAGGTTTAACTAGTTCTAAGTTCTAGGGGACTAATGACCTCAGCAGTTGAGTCCCATAGTGCTAAGAGCCATTTGAACCATTTATCCTTACCCATTAGATGTGCCGTGAGCAGCGGTGAATAGATGTGAATGACAATTTTCTCATGTGCCCGATACGTGACCTCAGGGCATAGTATATTCCAAATAAATATTTGAATCATATTTGCCATGAGGTTATTTTTTGGGAACAGGTACTGTTACAATCTCAGAGTCAGATAAGAACCGTTGCGTCACTCGCCCGTATATGACACGAAAATCCAGAACTAAAATATGGTGCAAATTAATTATATATATACTAATTTACCCGGCCTCTTCACTGGTCCGTAGCAACCTATACATCTTTTAGCGAATTATCCGTTGTGAAAATTTCTCGAAGCCGTGTAAAATCCTTGCTATTTTTGAACAGATGATAATGCTGATGGCTGTTCAGATGTCAAGAGTAAACAGAAAATGTTACAAGTGGATGTAATAACAGGAAGCATCAAGTGGTGCACAACGTCTTGAAAGAAGCAGTGCAAAGATGACCTGCCGGTGCCACGAGGCAGACGGTCCCACGCTACTTAAGAGGTGTCCGTGGTCATGACGTCACTAAGAGGTGGGCATCGTGCGGTGTCCGTGCCAATTGAAGCCTCTTGCGTTGCACCAAACAAACTTCCGACCCCCGGGACGTCTGGGGCACCCATCTCCCTATGGAACTTTCGAGATGCTTTCGGAGACGCACTATGGCAGCCGGTGTATGCTGCGGCGTAACATAAAAATACCATTATGTTCAGTAATTTCGTAATTATACATGGTGTCCTGATTATGAATACAATGTAATAATCCATATTTATCGTACTAGTGCTAAATAGTCTAATTTTGAAGTACAACAGAGTAATAGCAGGTGATTCTGATACTGTGCGGTGATGGTTATATCTCTCTCAGAGATGAAATATTTTGGAGAAAGTTTTCAGTCTTCCCGCGCTGCATACGTCAATAGAACGTAGAGAACCGCCCAATTGGAAAGTATCCTCTGCCAGGCGCTTCACAGGCTTGTCTGTTGCATGTGGATGTAAACAATTTACAGTACGATGAGTATACTGTGATTTTACTGAACGTTATACATTTTACTTTCAGCTGAATTCTTTATTACGCTGTTCAGTATACCATGGAATCGATTTCGAGGCCATACGATCCCCGTCCTCAGGCATTTAACACGGATGCTACACAAAATCAACGCCGGCCGTTGTGGCCGAGCGATTCTAGGCGCCTCAGTCCGGAACCGCGCTGCTGCTACGGTCGCAGGTTCGAATCCTGCCTCGGGCATGGATGTGTGTGATGTCCTTAGGTTAGTTAGGTTCAAGTAGTTCTAAGCTTAGGGAACTGATGACCACAGATGTTAAATCCCATAGTGCTCAGAGCCATTTGAACCATACACAATCAACAACCGCAAAACCGTATCAGGCTGACACGAATTTAACCTCCGAAAGCACAACTATAATCACCTTAAAAGTTCAGTGCTGTCGTCTCGAGTGGACGTCACACGCACTGGATAGCAAAACTCACGGGCGTAAGCAACTTTTGCATAATGTATGAGTCTCAAGTAACATTGCTCGATGAAACTTGGACTACAGACAGAAAGAACTGCTGCAGTATAGTTCAAAACGTTATTCAAAGAAATACGCAATGAGACGAACAGAAATAACAGTTTTATTTATAGGCGATAGTTCCAATGAAGTCAGTGCGATTCATGATGATTCCCGGGACATTACAAAAGGCGCCACATGGTTCTCCATATAGTGTGTGATTACCACGACAATGTATGCTCTGAAACTTGGTCTCACTCTGGCCAGATGGTTGGTAAGGAGTTCTTGTGAAAGGTTCTTACATTCCTCCACCACACAGTTAGCGCAGCGGTGGCGTTACCGTCTATCACGCAAGGGGGCCCGGGTTCGATTCCCGGCAGGGGACTGGGTGTTGCGTGTCCATCATCATCACCATTTTCACCATCAATGACACGGAAGTCGCCGAAGTGGCGTCAACTAAAAAGACTTGCAATAAGGCGGCCGATCCCCGAAGGGGATATCCCGGCCAATAAATGCCATACCACAACGGTTCACAATTTCTGGATGGTCGTTGGTGTAGGTGGACGTAGTGCGATACGTCTCCCCAAAGCATTCCACACGTGCTCAATGAAATTCACTTCAGGGGAACGGGTAGGCAAGCGCACTCGCCGAATAGCATCTCGTTCGAAGAGTTCCGCTACTTGCGCTGTTCGGTGCGGTTGTGCATTGTTTTCAGTCAGGGCTGAATGCATTACTGTAAAAGACGCTCCTGGGCAAGGAGTACAGTGACACAATCACGTTGACTGGTGAGTAGCTCGTGTTCAAAGAGTTAGAGATCAGAGGCTCATGCAACATTACGCCTCCCCACACCTTAACACCTGCACCACCAAAGAGATCGTGTTCTACGATGCTATACGTACCCTCATATGGCGAAAGGTGGGAACAGGTAATGCAGCCAGGAATATTATCGAACATGATTGTTTGTGTGGTCCTGGTGTTATGGTGTTGGCAGGCATGTTACATGGGCATGAAATGAAATGAAATGAAGTCCCATGCTTCTTTACAGAGCGTAGGGGAGCGATGCGGGAGACCCGCACCGCCTTACTAGGCAAGGTCCTAATGGAGGTGGTTTGCCGTTGCCTTCCTCCGACCGTAATGGGGATGAATGATGATGATGAAGACGACACAACAACACCCAGTCATCTCGAGGCAGGAAAAATCCGTGACCCCGCCGGGAATCGAACCCGGGACCCCCCGTGCTCGGGAAGCGAGAACGCTCCCGCGAGACCACGAGGGCATACGTTACATGGGCATACTGGCCTCCAAATTTTTGAATACGTATATTTACACGTAAGCTTTATTGTGACATTGTACTCTTTGTCCATGTGCGTCTTTTTCGGTATGTGTTCTGCCTTGACTTCGTTTTCATGGATGATAATGCGTGGTAGCATAGAACAGCGCAGGTGGAGGAGTTCTTGGAACGAGAGGATATTCGGCGTATGGACTGGCGTGCTCATTCCCCGACGTCAGCCCTATCGAACACATGTGGGATGAGTTGCGGAGACCATTGCAGCACGTCCACATGCCTCGACGAGCATCCTGCAATCGTCAACCGCACTGATGGAGAAAAGGAACGCCCTACCTCAAGAACACTTCCCAGCTTTGTGGCTAGCATGGAATCAGATGGTTCAAATGTCTCTAAGCACTATGGGACTTAACATCTGAGGTCATCAGTCCCATAGACTTGAACTACTTAAAACTAACTAACCTAAGGACATCACACACATCCATGCCCGAGGCAGGAATCGAACCTGCGACCGTAGCAGCGGCGCGGTCCCGGACTGAAGCGCCTAGAACCGCTCGGCCACAGCGGCCGGCCAGGGGATCATTATGGATCGTGGCGGCTTCAGCGTAATTATTGACTTTGAATAAAAGTGTCATTTCCGTGTGTAGAGTTGGCTATTTCTTTGATTTACCTTCTGTGCAATACTGTTGCGGTTCTTTCTACGTATGGTCCAGCTTTCATCGAGCTATGTCACTTAGCAGTGATACATCATGCGGAAGTTACTTTCGTCCGTAAGTTTTGCACACCAGTGTAGACTATAATAAGACGGAAAATCCATTCCACACAATAAAATACGGTAACTAGTAGCTGCTAGAGCTGAGACAAGGCAGTACTATAAGGCTTGCAAAGAGACTGAACATTCTCTCGAGCAGGTGGTAACTTATTTCCTGGATTAACAGAGTTTCTGCAAGCTTACAATTACCTTGCGTAACTACGCTGAGTCGAAATGAGTTTAAGACCGCCAAGTCGCTCGAGCGGAAATGAGCACGAAATAATTCACGGTCCTTATAACAAGTAGGGTTCTTTTCTTCTCCAAACAGTTTGCAAACGAAGTTTCTTCGCGAAACCGAGATGAACGTAGGAAACTCAGGAGTTTTTAATATTTCCTGGCGTTCACCTTTTCTGGCTGCTTGACTTTCGTTAAAGCGGAGCTTTCGAATGAGTTTTTATTCTGCAAGACTGGCGTAATTGCAACCGCAACTGCTCTCTACGCTGTCGGCGACTGGAAGACTTCGCTTTCCTCCAATTTTCGTCAGACATATTTGTTGATGGTGTTGCAAGCTGTTATATTTCTGTTCGTCCCATGAGCAACGCCACGTAGTGGAAAAAAGTCGCAAGATAAAAATCTCACTGCAGTTTATGATATTCATTTTGTACCAATCTCTGGGACTGTAGGAATCTCTTTTCACATCTCACTTCATTTCGATGAAACAATTTTTCTTATTATAAAAAAAATGTTCAAATGTGTGTGAAATCTTATCGGACTTAACTGCTAAGGTCATCAGTCCCTAAGCTTACACACTACTTAACCTAAATTATCCTAAGGGCAAACACACACACACCCATGCCCGAGGGAGGACTTTAACTTCCGCCGGGACCAGCCGCACAGTCCATGACTGCAGCGCCTGAGACCGCTCGGCTAATCCCGCGCTTTCCGAATATAGCTCTCTTAATTTTGCAGTATAAATTTTACTGAACGTACCATAAACTGGTCGTTCGTATCTTCGTATATGCCTTCCTCATTTCTCGTTTGGCTAGCGAATTATTTTGATAATGATAACGAGAAGCAAACACAGCGAAAAGTAGTTGTTGAACGATTAGTTGCCATTGTTTCAATAAAGCAGTCATCTTTTTACAACCCGAATTTCCTTCTTCTTTTTGCCCAAAAAATTCCTCAGTATCTATAGACAAACTGATTCTTGCAGTGAAGTACAACGTAATTCATTCTCGAGACAGTAAAAGCTTTCTTTCAGGTAATCTGTAGACATGATTAGTTGACATTATAAATAAAGGTCGGCTTTCTCTTATGATTTGCATGGCATGAAACATTAATTCGTTACGTTACGGTTGCAATTCATATCTACGGACATGCTACGTCACGAAAAGAAAAAGACGATCTCTAAAACGGACGCCTACCTGTGAAGTGAGAAAACAAAGTTCACTACTGTTAACTCTAGAAACATATGAAGTTGAACCTTTTCCCACCACACTCAGACACTAGCTTTTAACATTAAATGAGTTCAGTTTTGGAGTAGAGAATCAAACGCAAATCGCGTCTCACTTTTAGCTGACGTAACTGACAAGGAAACAACACAACCTTGATCACATATTTTAAGAAGTAAAAAGCACACTTGCAATGTATCAGCCCCAGATATTTATCACGTGCGAAAGCTTAGGCCATAATTCTCACAGTACGCATACTGAAAGTAGAGCTTTTAAACTTTAGCACGCTTCGCCTCACTACGGCCGCCTCGTGCCCGAGCGCGAAGTACTCGTACTATACTGTGGGGTAAGAGGTTTATGAATCACTGTTTTGATACTAGTAACATGTGTTGTTCATTGAGTTAAAGTGCGCAGTTTATAACGAGTATCTGGTGCCAGTGATCTGTTTGCTTAGAATATTTATGATGCGATTCACAAATGCATTTTAAATGAAGGAAAGGACTAAGTGTGTCATTAAAGAAGTAGCGTAGCGCTGTTTAATTAGAAACATCGCAGTTTTACGTTCTGTTCTTTCGATGTTAAAACTGGCGCTGTTAAAGTGTAGTACATTTTTCAGTAGATGCTCAGTTCTTCAAAGTAATTAGCATGATTAAATTATAAATCGAAATAATTAACTCCATTTCATAATAATTCTTCAGTTGCTTAGGCTTATTCATTTTTATTTTGAGCCTTATAAATAGCTGCAAAGTATCAATAAGAGAATATTGTTAAAATAATATTGAATGTATATGTGCGTGAGGTTGACATATTACGGACTCTTTATTACTTACTACATTTCGTGTAGAATAACGCGTTCTCGAACACGGTTTCGAAACATGTTTGCAGATACGTCTTCCTCCCGCCTCTTCTTCCCTTGCCTTCATCATTCCGTGAATAACAGCGCTCTGGTTGGTACTCCATAGCACTTCGGCATTAGCCGCCTACAGTGGAGAGGAACTAGCGACAAACAACAGGTGCGAGTGAAAGTTTAAATACTGTACTTCCAGAAGGTCGTAACTGCATACTATCAGAACTATGGGCCAAAGATTCGAGCGAAATCGATTGCTGGTAGCTGCTGTCTTGCAAGTATGCTTTCTATCAACTTAAAATATGGGGTCAAGTTGGTAACGTTTACGTTGTAACTGCTGGTTTCGGTGAAGGATTGTGCCAAATTATTCTATAATCATTTATAAATGTGTAATATTCTTTTCTATTCGACTAACAGGATTTCGACTGTCATGACATCATCAGGTAAAAAGATAAATATGTGTGACAGTGTGTGGTGCATCGGAAGAGTCTCTCAGCTGCAAGTCAAAGCTGAATATTTTAAGGCTCGATATAAAACTAAACTGAGAAGAAATATTTCTATAATAATGTGAAGTGAAATTATTTAGCTTTGACAAACTATATGACACTTTGAGTTAATGAACTGCATGGCAAATTACAAGAGTTGTTCAGTGGGAGTAAAAAATAAACTGAACAAATTATATTAAATTTTTGTGACATGTTTCAAGGGCACGAAACTAATATATTACAAATAATACACATGGTGATACTAAATTGGTAAGTGGATAAATATACAAGGTAAAATTATAACGGAAGTGAAACTGCAGTAACCGAAATAAAGCATGGGGCATACAAGTAGACGTGGTAATGTACAAAATTGTTTTGGAGGGTTTATTTGCAGTATGTGCGGCAAAGTAACTAGGTCTGATTATTCAGTACGAAATAGGTGTGATTTGTCATGATGTTCATAAAACCATTAAATTTTCTAACTCTGGTCTTATATCGAAAGTTAACAATTGTCATATCTGACAGCTAGTTGAGAGATTCTTTGGGGGCATCTAGTTTAAAATCTTTGACTCACAAAATTCACAGCCCCACATATTTAACTTTGTATCTGATGATGACCTAATAGCCGAAAACCGGTTAGTTAAATAATAAATATTAGAGACTATTACTCAAGTTTTGTATATCCTTCATTCAAAATGTATAAAATATTCTATCTAGAACCAATGTAACAGTCCATTAACGCCAGGAGCATTACGTGCACTGTATGCCAGGAAAGCGCAAGAGTCTAAAGTCGTTTAGTAGGTAGATGTGTTCTTTCGCGCGTTTCTAGTACTTGGTAACTATCTTTAGGGTTTTTAGGAACGAATAAATATTGCTTCAAAAAGCGATTGAATAAACGCTTTGAGTGAAACATGCGTCCGATTTTCAGTCGGAGCACAGATATAGCAAGTTGAAGTACACAGTTTTAGTGGAACAGATGACAAGCACTCGCGGCTCTGAATCAAAGAAGGCTGCAGTTTCACACTGTTTACCTGTGTTAATACAAATATTTAAGGCAATACCGTCCATCTGTACAGGAGGTGAATACATCAGCACAGTATCTGTAATGAAATGCTGTTGCTGCTTGTGAAGAATTTCGTACACCGCTGTCTAATCACAGAGTAGATGATTCAGGAATGTTTACTCAACTTTTTAACAAACTTTCTGAGATTGCCAGTGTTCACTATAGACTCGTTTCTAATGAAAAAGACATGCATTAAGAAAAAGTCATTTTTCAGTCGATAGAATTTAAGCCGTTTATCAAGCATACGAAAGTAATCAACATTCTTTAGCATTTCAAAAACAAAACTTTGACAAACATTGCATCATCTTCTCGTAAGTGTTGAAGTTCGACAACAGAGATTTTGTTGACAGGCAAGTGCCAATAATCGAATAATGCAATCAAACTGTTCACGGATGAAACCAATTTCACGCGTAACGCCACGACGAAAACTCTTAACTCACGTCTAATTACAACTGTGGAGACATTTTCAACGTAGCTTCTCTGCCAATGGCGCAATGTGATCGACAACAGGTTAATTGGGTTTGCTGCCATACAAAACTCACACTATAAGGCACAAGCAAAACGAGTTACCACTTTCAATGGAAGACGTTCTATAAGCTACAACATTTGGCACAATATGGGGCTCTGCACGAATCCATGAAAACTGCACCCAGTGAAATTTGCACCCAATCAGAAATCTGTGAAATCTGCGCCCAATACCTGCTCCCTTTGTGTCACGACTTACCTGCACCCGGACCGTCGTAATTACCCTAAACTTCCTGCTCCCCAGACACGGTCGAACTGCTCCCTGATAGACCTCCTCTACTACAGTAGCCGACTGTCTGAACAGCCTTGCTCACGGTCTAGCTGTCTTAGAGTTGACATCTTGCGACTTGTGTATTTCTGTCACAATAATTCCGATATGGACCATTCGCGGTAAGCCATGTTGCCACTATGACGGTTATTCTTACATAGTGAAGAGAATGGAATACGACGGTACTGTGACGTGGCGCGGTACAAGATAGAAAGCAAACCATTGCCGAGGAATGCTTAAAGCCAAGGACTCGATGGTGCCTTTTTCATTCGAGCATCAATGTGGAGCTCTGGACGACGCTCGGTTGGAAGTAAGGAAGACTTTGAACAAGGCAAAGAAAAGAGCACGACAGGAAAAGACTTTTATTTGCAAAATATATTCAGAGGAGGTGGGTTGCCTGCATAATCGAGGGAATGATTTAGTCACTAAAATGTCATAGTAGCAAACAATGAAGAGAATTTTATAGTACCAGCGAGCAAAATAACAGAGAAATGAGAGAGATCTGCAGACAAGAGAAGAAACTGACTTCAGAGCAGAGTTACTTATTATGAATGATGGTAGCAGTTTTCCGTTAAGCGACGACAAATTACCGAGAAAGGGTAATAGTTATTAATGGAAAAGCAGGGACAGAGGCTCTAAGGAATAAACAAAACCTTTTTATGGGTGGTACGTTTAAGAGCTGTGGCAAACAGTTTTCGCAATTATTCGCCATTCACGCCGACTTTGACAGTACAAAAAATGAGACAAACATATATCCACTTGCCTTTGGATTATCGCTATACAAAAGAAAAGACATGTATCCGTCTCTTCCGAAATTTGGTGGAAAATATTCCAGACCTGAAACCTGCAAACAGGACTGTTGATTTCGAAACAGCATCGATTTCTGCGATTGAATTTTTACTATCGACAGCCGAAATGTATTGATGTGATTTCCACACGAAAAAGTGTCTCTGGAGAACAGTGGAAGATCGAGGACTTACTCATGAATGCAAAGAGAATGAAGAAGTGAGACAACAAATTCGCGTGTGTGGTGCGCTGGCGTTTCTACGGACTGAAGTGTATGTGATGGTTGGTCGAGATACATTCACAGACACCGGATATTCCCAGGCTTTCTGAGTTTTTTGACTACCTTGTAGGTAGACGGTTCGAAAACGGAGAAAACCCTGTCAGCCTTTGGAGTTTCTACAAACGGCGCCATTGAAAGACCAACGCGTAAGAAGGCTGGGACCACACAATTAATAATATGCTTGCTAAACCAAATCATAAAATCTATGACGTAATTAGGTGTATGAAAAGGGAAGCAGAAAATTCAGCATGCGTTTTAATGAGGGCAGAGCTGAGTATGGAACGTAAACAAACGAAAAAAAAAAACGTTTACATGAAGCGGGATGTAGGTTAGAAAAAATAGTAGATAAGTACGAAGAGGATGATGAGATCAGGGCTTCCTTAAAAGCTACCTCCTACCAACAAAAACTTAACTAATTTATCGGAAGATGTATACACACAGAAAATGTAGAAAATGGAAAAGCAACTTATAAATTAAAAATATATATGTATTGTTGATTCTCATAAGCTCATTTTAAACACGCCTAAATGATATGAACAGAGTTCAAGGGTAGTAAAAAAGAAGAAAAAACTGCGGAGGAAAGGAAATACAGTACCAGCTGCCTATGGCAGATACTGAAAGTGACCACCATTCATCTCTTGGCACTTTTGGGCCCAGGTCAGCAAGCTGCTGAAGGCGAATCGAAGCTCGACTGCTGGAATAGCTGAAATCTCATCGGATATGTTCTGGTGCAGTTCTCTAGACAAGCAGGCTCCCCACACAACGTGATAGCACACTGACAGATCAGGTGACCTGTGTGACCAGCTAGGGCCGCGACCAGACTGACCTCTGCTAACAACCCTGTCAGGTGTGAAGATTGTGTAAATGTGCTCGAAGGTTCGGTGTGGTTCACGTGGCGGGCGTACACGTGGTGTGCGCGTCACGGGGTGTGATTGTATACATACATTGACATCCATCGTATCGACTCGTCCGGGCCATTTCTATCTGGCACACCCTGTATTTTTACGCACTGACGTATCAATGAAATACGATACCTCATTTGCTTTAACAGATTACAGATATGTTTACCGTTTCTAAGGAACACTCAGATGTTTCTAAGAAACATAAAAAATCGAGGAAATTATGGTACAGTAATAAATTAAAGACTTGCCAACAGTTCATTAAAAGTTTCCAATACAAACACGAAATAGCTAATCTCCTGGTTGTGTCTACACAATATGTCTTTATCTGCTTGTAGCCCCTAAAAACGGACAATTTAACACGAAAAACAGGGTGTTTCAATATCAGGTTTTTGACCCCTCAGGACTGACTATTCGTAATGCCCAAATAGTGGTATGATCACTGATAACAACATGATTTCTAAGCAGAACTTTAAAAATATTAGAATCGATAGGTAAATACTGGTGATGTTTTGTAGTACTCAACCACTTACAACTTCTCGAGGAAAGCAGCGAATGGTGGACGTGCTAAGATTTCTTTTATTTGCTATTTAATTTAGTATTTTGATTTATGTATCTTGAAACTAAGATTAGAACAGGAAATAATAGAAACAAAAACCGAAAATCGGTTATTTCGAAAATCAGTTACTTCGAGCGGTTTTAACAGTGAAGTGTTTAACCACCATGGAAAAACTGATATAACCGAGAACCGGTTGTCTGAGTGATAACCGCCACCGCCGGCCAGGGCGGCCGAGCGGTTCTGGGCGCTACAGTCTGGAACCGCGCGACCGCTACGGTCGCAGGTTCGAATCCTGCCTCGGGCATGGATGTGTGTGATGTACTTAGGTTAGTTAGGATTAAGTAGTTCTAAGTTCTAGGGGACTGATGACCTCAGAATTTAAGTCCCTTAGTGCTCAGAGCCATTTGAACCATTTGATAACCGCCACCCCTCGCCCACGAGTAAATCCATCCCCGTGCGGCGACTCGCACGTGTGTAGCAGCGTGCGGGCCAGGCGGACACTTGTCCGCTGTAGCCGGCTGGGTCCCTGCCGCACTGCAGTTGTTTTCGCCAGCACCGGCGCGCATCGACGCCAAAGCCGCTGCTGCTGCTGCTGCTGCTGCGAGAGCACCGCAATCACGTACAGCCACGCTACCCTCCGCCGATGCTGCTCTCTGCCGCGACGACTTGCCGCAGCCCACCTTCCTGCTGCCTGCATCACGCTAGCGTTTCTCTATAACTCTTCAAGACGAGACGAACGCGTTCTTACACGATATGGGCACTGCACTGTTGCCAGATCGCTTCCTTTTCAGAGGGAGTCAACATCTTTCTATCCTCCTGCCGAGCCCCGAGTTTACTTTCGCACGCTATCCTCAATGCCGGGGCGCCAATCCCGGCGCTAACCTTTAATTCCTTGCGCTATCTAGGGAGAGGCTGGAGGAACGTTTCATACAGCGAAAGTGATTACCGTTACTCTTTCGTGTAGCACACCAGGAAAACTATCACAACACTCAAGAATTACTGGCCTGCCGATCAAAATGAATTCGAGGGGGGAGGGGAGGGGTGGAAGAAGGGGAAGGAGGCCGGTAGCACGGAGAAAGTTAAATACACACTATCAAGAAGCCGTGGCAATAATGTGGAACTTTTCGTAAGAATAGAATATAATCACGTACATTATGAGGCTTTAACAACCATTTACCCCAGATAATGACCATTCTAACGACGGCAAGTTCAAATGGTTCTAATGGCTTGAGCACTATGGGACTTTACATCTGAGGTCATCAGTCCCCTAGACTTAGAACTACTTAAACCTAACTAACCTAAGGACATGACAGACATCCATGTCCGAGGCAGGATTGAACCTGCGACCGTAGCAGCAACGCGGTTCCGGACTGAAGCGCCTAGAACCGCTCGGCTACAGCAGCCGGCGACGGCAAGTAATGCTATGAGGAGGAAAGGGGGGCGGTCAGAATGTAGAATATTTAGCTTCACATATTGTGCCATATACACCGATCAGGCTTAATATTGTGACCACGGACGTATTATAGATATAAACACGTCCAGACGATAGCAGCGTCACCTGACGAGGAATGACTGCCAGTCAGAGACTTTATGAAGTATCAGTGAGCGTGCTGTCCGTGTGTAGAGGGGGGAAAACGCGCGATCTGAGTTTGACCGAAGGCAGATTGTGACGGCCCGCAAGCTCAGCACAGGCATTTCGGAAACTGCACGACTTGTCTGGTGTTCGAGGAGTGCTGTGGTGAGTGTCTTCAACACGTGACAAAACCAAGGTGAAACAACGTTCAGACGTCGTGGGGTTGGGCGACCACTCCTCATTACAAATGTCGGACATCGTAGCCTGGGCAAACTGGTAAAACAGGACATGCGGTGAACTGTGGCGGAACTACCATCAGACTTTAATGCTGACGGAGTACAAGTGTATGTAAACACACAGTGCACCGAACTCTCCTAATGATGGGCCACCGCAGCCAACGACCCATGCCTGTGCCAGTGTTAACACCACAACATCGACAGCTATGACTGGAATGGGCACGTTGGCGCAGTGGCAGAGCGTTGCATGTCTGATGAACCCCGCTGCCTTCTTCATCGTGCCGATGAGAGAGCGCGAATACGTCGTCTTCCAGGGCTCAAATGGCTCTAAGCACTATGGGACTTAACATAGGAGGTCTTCAGTCCCCTAGACTTAGAACTACTTAAACATAACTAACCACATCCATGCCCGAGGCAGGATTCGAACCTGCGACCGTAGCAGCAGCGCGTGTCTGGAGTGAGATCGCCTATTGCCTACGCCCACAGCCATCTTCCAGGGTAACAGATCCTTGGCACCTGTACTGTGGAACGAAGACAAGCTGGCGGTGGCTTCATTATGCTCTGGGAAACATCAAGTGTGCATCCATGGGTCCAGTGCAGCTCGTGCGACGCATCGTGACGGCCAAGGAGTATCGTACACTAGTTGCAAATCACTACATGACGATCATGTTTCCCGACGGCAGTGGCATTTTTCAACAAGATAATGCGCCCTCTCACACGGCCGCGAGTATGATGGAGTGATTCGAGGAACACAGCGGCGTGTTCCAATTGATGTCCCCCCCGCCCCCACAACTCGCCAGACCTGAACCTGAACGAACACATCTGGGATGTGATTGAAGATGGACAGAGCTTATTGCCACCCTCTCCAGAATTTACGGGAATTAGGCGACTACCAGGACCTCACTGCTTCCATTGCGCGAAATGTCTCTGCTATTATCCGAGCCAAAAGTGGACATACGGGCTATTAGGCACGTGGTCATAATGTTCTGGCTGATCAGTGTACATGTCGCTACTGGAGCATCCAATCTTCCGCAGGTAATATACAAGGTGTCCCAGTGACAGGAACGCCTATCTGAAGCAAAAAGTCTTGAAAAGGATTTATGTCCCATTCCGAATGGTTTCCGGGATGGAACACATTTATAGCCTGTCGGTGAGCGAGTGAGCGAGTCACCACTCTGCTTGCTCAGCTTCACAAGGCTGTTTCACAACGTAGTACCGGCCCTGCATGCGGCGCGCGCTTTCAATCTCTGGCGAGGCCGTGTACAGATATGTTCCGGCAATGTTTATTTCTAGATAAATGCATTAAAACCACAAGGAATACAGAAGACGATAGCTTCTACCAAAACACAACATTATACAGTAAATTACATTAACATAGGAACGGAAGTCAGGTTTCTACTACAGAAATTCAACCGAATACCTGTTCCTGTGGACATATATTCCTCTACCGCTATTCGTAAAACGAACCCCATCATCAATCCGTAATGTAGTTTTCTCTGAAGGGCTGTGTTGAAAAGCAACAATTCTTGCAACACGAAAAATGTTATAACAATAACGAAACATCTATAATTTTGCGTGTTGTATTAGTCTGATTTGCACTACTTTTTTGCAGCTGTCTTCCTAAACATGTCTGAAAAGCACCTGCACAATTTTATGCATATTCGGTATTTAGCCTATTGTCAGCTGTAAAAAGGTCACGTGTGTTTCGCTAGTATCAACGATCATTTGTTTCGTGTATAAATAGATTACAGAATTTGTATTTCATTTTGTTATTTTTAGAAATGTTAAATATTGTTTTGGGGGAGTTGCTATTAGTAAAACAGGGGCTTACAACTGATATAAACATTTCAAAGCAGGCCTAAAAGTGCAGCGGTTTTACAAGCATTGATGAGATATAAAATGCATAGTTAAGAGAGCTATAAACTACACCGAAGAAACAGTTCCAAAGGTGTTTCGGGAATTGGAAAAAGCAGTGACATAAGTGTATAGTATGTAATGGGGAATATTTTGAATTGGATAACATTGCTGTACATTAACAAATAAAGTTATTACCGAAAATAAAAATTAATTTGCAAACGCACCTCGTACATCAAACTTTATACATAGAACTCCAGAATCGGTGTACATGTTTCGAAGGAAATTTCAGCAGTGTTCAGGGTAGCTATGCGTACATGTTTTAAACAATATGTCTTACAATCAAGAGAATAGTAACCGAGAGAGAGATTTAGTGACAGAGTACGTTCAAATGCCGCTGTTCCATAAGCATCAAAGTTTTTATGTGATTGAATCGCAATCTAGTAACGAAAAATTAATTAATTTTCGCATGAAGTTTTTAAATTATTGCTGATTTTGTACAACTAGTGATTAAGGTATTTATTCCTTTGGAGCCGGCCGCGGTGGTCTAGCGGTTCTGGCGCTGCAGTCCGGAACAGCGGGACTGCTACGGTCGCAGGTTCGAATCCTGCCTCGGGCATGGGTGTGTGTGATGTCCTTAGGTTAGTTAGGTTTAAGTAGTTCTAAGTTCTAGGGGACTTATGACCTAAGATGTTGAGTCCCATAGTGCTCAGAGCCATTTGAACCATTTTTTTTATTCCTTTAGACCACATTTGACTGCATTTATCTAGAAAAACTGTTCAACACTTTCACTATCAGGTAGTACATTTCTACCAAAAGAAACTTAATAGTTTATGAACACAGTCAGGTTTGAAAGTACACAACGTATTTTTTAAGAAATTATTCATTGCCTATTTACATACATGGTATTTTAGACGTCATAAACAACTGTGTCACTGTCATTATTGCCGCCGCCGCCGCGTCGTCACTTTGTAAATTAGTAACTATGGTGTCTAGTATGTCTTCAATAATCCTATCCTTAACTTAGTCCTCTTTTTCACGTTTCTCTTCGGGGAGGCAGTATGCATGCCAGTCATCTTGAGTTAAAATGTCAAAACCTGTAACAATTGAGACAAGTGTTTGAATATGTTTGTTTTTGGTTATTGCAAAATGTAGTTTGGAATAAAAAACGGAAACTCAGATAACCTTCCTTCACTAAATGCAGAATCTGCGTCATGCAAATATCTCCAAGAGTATTTATTCCTCTGACGAAATTTTGGAGTTTTCCCACGCCAGTTCAATTGGATTTAAGTCACAGCTATTGGTGGAAGTCGCAGCACAGTGTGTGCACGAGCTTCAAGTATTTTACTAGTTTCAAATACTTTGTCTTCCAGCTTATGTTGTTTAATTAAATCAAATAATTTTGTTTTTCTCATTGACAAAACAGCTTCCATCTTATTTTTTAATAACCATTCAGTCATTTCCCTTTTATTCGAGCCGGCCTGAGTGGCCGTGCTGTTCTAGGCGCTACAGTCTGGAACCGAGCGACCGCTACGGTCGCAGGTTCGAATCCTGCCTCGGGCATGGATGTGTGTGATGTCCTTAGGTTAGTTAGGTTTAATTAGTTCTGAGTTCTAGGCGACTGATGACCTCAGAAGTTAAGTCGCATAGTGCTTAGAACGATTTGAACCTTTTATTCGAGGATCCGGCTGGTGCTTTGTTATGCTCCTTGTGATATTTAGCGTTGTCCTTAACAATAACACAGTTCGCTGGCAGATTCGGAATTACTCTAGTCGATACCCAATTTGAAAAAAAATTCGTAGTTCATTTGGCTATGGTAGCCCCCGTTGCACATCCCGCTTCATAAATTAACTGTACGTTAGGTAAAACCCATCTTTTGATCCAAATATCGACCACAATAATTCTATTGCTTCCACTAATATTGTCCATAATGCCATCAACTCCGGAACCCTGCAAACGTTTTCCGTAAGTAACGTTATTCACCAAGGTTTCATCAATATAAAAACGTTTCAATGTAAAAAACGTTTCTGCCTCGCTTCCTTAATTTCCTCACTTGGGCAGGTACGTACATGCAGGTCAGTTATATCCATTCTCTCTACCAGAATCTTTCGTTTACTTACAGATCTTTTCGAGGTAAGTCCCATTTCACGCCGTGTCTTGTGTAAAACATCTTTGTGCCAAGGTAAATGGATTTTTTGTTTTACGGCAGTAAGAAGTTTCTGTAATATCTGCACTATTTTTTGATTTATGTGAAAGTCCTCCATCGTTTGTCGAATGACCGATTTAGTGAAACTCTCTATGACGAAGGGTTCCCTCCAAAAATTATTAGTATTCCTTCTTGGCGACTCCAGTAAACCATGTGGTTTATTTTCGCATTCCTTTCTTATGTATCGTATTCTAGCGACGCTAACATTTGCGTAAATTGCAGCCCTTTGATTGAGCCTGGTAATATTAGCCAACAGTTCTTATTGTGTCGCATCCTGAGCACACGCTGTAATAGCATTAAAGACGATTGAACGCTCGCTACCCCGAAAATGCTTCCTCCTCTTCTTCGTATTCTGCACATTTTATTGCGATGCAGCCAGCCTCTGTGGACGAGCGGTTCTAGGCTCTTCAGTCCGGAACCGCACTGCTGCTACGGCCGCAGGTTCGAATCCTGCCTCGGGCATGGCTGTGTGTGATGTCCTTAGGTTAGTTAGGTTTAAGTAGTTCTAAGTCTAGGGGACTGATAACCTCAGATGTTAAGTCCGATAGTGCTTAGAGCCATTTGAACCATTTTTTATTGCGATGCATTACTTCCGGATACCGAAGTATATCAGCATCTGGGCCAGACGATATCCCCGTAAGATTTTACGTTGACTATGCTACAAATATAGCACCATTCTTATCCATCATCTATCAGAGATCATTGGAACAGCGGAAAGTTCCATGGGACTGGTACAAGGCCCAGGTCATAGCAATCTATAAAAAGGGTAGAGAATCGCATGCACATAATTACCGGCCAATTTCACTGACATCGATTTGTTGCAGAATCATGGAATTATTTTGTGTTAAGACATAATGACCTTTCTAGACTCTGAGAAGCTCATCTGCAGAAAGCAGCACAGTTTTAGGAAACAGCGGTTATGCGAGACACATCTGGCCCTCTTTGTGCACGATATACAACAGGCTCTAGATACCGGCTCCCAGGTTGATGCCATATTTCTCGACTTTCGAAAGGCATTCCACTCAGTTCCGCACTGTCGCTTGCTCCAAAAAGTGCACGCTTATGGTCTATCCGATGACATATGTGGTTAGAAAGTTTTCTAGCAGACATGGAGCAGAATGTCGTCCTGAACGGGGTGACTTCAACAGAAACAAGCGTGACTTCAGGGGCAGTGTAATAGGTCTGCTGATTTTTACGATTTACATAAACAATCTGGTTGATGGTATTGACAGCGGCATTAGACTGTCTGCCGATGATGCTGTAGTCTACAGGAAAGTAGTATCACACGAAAGCTGTGAACAAATCAATGAGGATTTGCAGAAAATAAATGCGTGGTGTAATGACTGGCAGTTATCTCTCAATATTAGTAAGTGTAACCTACTGCGTATAACAAGGCGAAAATCCCCATTAATGTACGAGTACAAAATAAATGATCAATCTTTGGAAGCGGTAACATCAGTCAAGTATCTGGGTGTGACCATTCGAAATGATCTCAAATGGAATGATCAGGTTACACAAGTAATGGGTAAGGCGAACTCTAGATTGCGGTTTATTGGTAGAATCAACAAAGGAAATAGCTTTCAATACGTTAGTTCGTCCAGTCTTAGAGTATTGTTCGTCTGTATGGGACCCTTACCAGTTGGGTCTGATTCAAGAGATTGATACGGTCCAAAGAAGAGCGGCAAGATTCGTGACTGGTACATTTAGCCATCGCGAGAGCGTTACAAATCATACAAAGTTTAAAGTGGGACACACTTGCAGATAGACGACGCGCTAAACAGAAGGGGCTACTCACTAAATACCGAAATCCAATCTTCACCGACGATGTAGAGCATATATTATTATCACCAATTTTCAAATCGCGCAATGATCACCATTCAAAGATAAGGGAAATTAGAGCTCGTATTGAGGCGTTCAGACAGTCGTTTTTCCCTCGCGCGATCCGAGAATGGAACAGAGGAGGGGAAATTTGACTTTTGCGCGAATTCTGCCCTCCGCCACACACCGCTTGGTGGCTAGCGGAGTATATATGTAGATGTAGATGTATACGAAGTTTACTGACTGACTCTGGCAAATAAGATCCCATGAACAGAATCGACGTATATCACTGCACGCCGATCTACACAGCTAGACAGGTAACGGACAACAGGTTTTGGGTGCCCCAATAGGCCAGTGGCAGGGTTTCTACCGGGAGGCGCCACTTCCCCCACCACAAGCGCTGCTCGCACTTGAGTTTACACATTGACTATAACGTTCGTTTCTTTTTGAGCTTATTGCGCGGACGTTTATGTCTTACCCATGTAACCTCTTTGACGTTTTATTCTAGTGGAAACTACCCTGTTGCTTTCAACCTCTTGGCTCGGGATGTCTTCCGGCCATTAAATTAGCTCATTGATCGCATAATTGGCCATGGTGTGTTGTGAGTAAAACAGTGAGAGACACTGAGAACACGCGCTGGCAAAAATCCCGCATATCTTCACTAATGAAGAATACGTAGCACGGTGTACGTTTCGGCTTTTGCGATGGTAGAGCTCCTGCTGCTGGCTAAGAATACCGTGGGTCTTGCAGACACGTCGAATTCCTTAAATGTATTCTATCTCGGAAACAATTGGGAATAGGGCATATGTCCATACAAAGTTTTTGCTTCAAATGATCGTTTCTATCACACCTCTGAATATCGACCATTCCCCCTGGGACACCCAGTAAAGCATGCGGAACCGAATTGTCTTCTTGCCTATATTGCTGAGCATCCGAGTTAAAAAGGAACATTGAGTTTTAACGTCCTATCGATGGCAAGGTCATTAAGGATCCAGATAAAACTATATGATGGTGATGGTGGTGATGAGCTAGAAAATTTAAAATATTCTTTTCAGAAGAACTGTCCTTGCATTCCACCACACCGCAAATCACTTACAGTAGTACTTCATCTACATGTATACTCCGCAAGGCACCGTATGGTTTGTGACGGAGGGTACGTTGTATACCACCGTCAATTCCCCTTTCCTGTTCCAGTCGCGAATGCTCCGCAGAAAGAGCAGTTGTTGATAAGAAGATGTTTGAGTTCGTATTTAATTTTACCTTCGTCGTCTTCTCGCGAGATACACATGACGCTATCTTTCTAAACGTTAACACCAAACCACACCGCATTGCACAGCGCATCTCTTGTAGCGGCTACCGCTGGAGTTGGGTGAGAAATTACGTGACGCTTTCGCGCTTAGTGTTACTACTGGAGTCACTGTGAAACAAACTTTTGCTGCCTTTGCTAACATACAAAGCAAAATACGACACTGATGAAAATACCATTTTCGTTTTATCACCATAGTACTGAAATGTACTGGAGACTTTATGGCTCAGTCCAGAGGGACATTAATCGATTGTGCGAGTACTGAATACAACAGACAGACAATGCACGACAGAGAATCTAGAAACATGTTCTACGGAATACGGGAAAAATCTGCCCGCTTTACAATAGCACAGGCGACGTAAATCAACTGTCCTGGGGCAGTAACTCACTCGGCTATCGCTCAAAGGCGACGAGATAGCCACTGACATCTGGTGTGTGTGGCGAGAAAGCCATTCAAACGGCGTCCTACCTGACACCGTATCGCACGAGGAATTTCAAAAAGGGAATGACGATTACAAGGCACGTACGAGTCTATTCAGTGTAAGGTCAGCTGAAACAGCATGTGAAGTAGCGCACGCAACCATGAAGATTTCCAGGCTCTGGGTGTGGATATTACGGTGCAGGATTCGTTAGTAAACGTTCCAAACAAGCATTTCTGACCGGTGAATAATGGATACGGGGCTACCTAGTACATAACACCCTCTGTAGCCGCTGTCAGCAGAGGAAGAGCAGAACGCTGCTGCAACAAAGAGTTTATATCTGCAAGCCAGCAGTGCGCGC
Source organism: Schistocerca nitens (assembly GCF_023898315.1). Lineage (NCBI taxonomy): Eukaryota > Metazoa > Arthropoda > Insecta > Orthoptera > Acrididae > Schistocerca > Schistocerca nitens. The sequence goes on from NC_064618.1 coordinate 368,536,586, forward strand.
GTGTATTGTTTCAAATACTAGGTTATAACTGCACTCAAAAGGGAAAACCAGGATTGAACGAGTTGTCGGCGATGAAGTAGCGAAGCACGCGATCGAGATGTAGGAGGGCAGGAAAGTGGTCGTATCCTTTTCAAAGGAACATCCAGCATCTGTCTTAAGCGTTTTCCGAAACCTACGGGAAACCGAAATCTGGATGTGCGGATGGAGATATGAACAGACATCCTCCCGAATGACAGTCCATTGTTTTAATCATTATCCTGGCTATGCCGCGCCGAGTGGCAGCGCGGTTTGAGGCGCCTTGTCACGGATTGCGCGGCCCTTCCCGGCGGAGGTTCGAATCCTCCCTCAGGCATAAGAGGTGTGTGTTGTTGTTAGTTTAAGTTGTGTGTAAGTCAAGGGACCGATGATCACAGCAGTTTGGTCCCTTAGGAATTCACACACACAAATCCTGGCTACACATGTCCGCATGTCCTCATGCCAACCTCCATCAGCACATCGGACAGGAATCCAGCAGGAGCGGGATTCGAAGCACTGTCCGGGCATCCAAATTAGGTTTCCTCTTGGGTTTCCTAAATAGTCTGGCTTTAAAAAGGACAAGGTAGATTTCATTTCTCATCCTTATCACATTGCTAGTGAGGTGGCGCAGTGGTTAACACTGTACCACCTCGCTAGCAGTATGACAAGGAACAACTGCGCCACCTCACTAGCAATAGGACAATGATGAGAAATGAAATCTATTTTGTCTTTGTTTAAGGAATTATCTTGAGACTCGCCTCAAACGACTCAGGAAAAGCATGAGAAACCTGTATGTGGACGCAGGGTCGAGGTTCTCTATACCGCTCTTGCTGGATTCCGTTCCACTGTGCTAACTACTACACTATCTAGTTCAGTAATATTATGTAATGGATGTGGATCGGAGGACATGGGCAGCTAGCCTAATGAGTAGCAGTTGTAACGAAGAAGTTCCTTGCTGGATTCCAAGGGGGGAAAATCACAAGGTGCTAACGGAAGGTGGATAGAATACGTTGAAGGCTTGCAGAAGCAACATGATGGATATGTATAGCCGAAAACTAAAATATAGAAAAGTCCAGGGGAGGCCCTTACCCACCAACGGATATCAAAGGGTTAATGACGATATATTTGGCGATATACCGCATCTAACGGAGTCACATGAGACGTAAAATCCAATTTTTTTACTGAACAGTTCAATATATCGAAACGAAATTTTCGACAAAAAGTTGTACCTGGATGACGACGTAATTTTGTTTCTAGATTAATTTCCTTAACTAATGTAACAACCGAAATACTGAAGCAAGTACTTTTTTTTATTGCAACTGTTCACTTAAATACGAGGACAGATATAGGCTTGACGTCTCTTAAGACCCTTATGATATGTCAACAGTTGGCATAAATTTCGATTTATAAGAACTGTATATCAATCGTTTGAAATAAGGACGAGAAAAATTCGTTCTACCAGACGTTTTGCGCGGAAACAGCGACCAGTCGCTTTATAAAGCTTTAAAAATCCTGATGTCTTACTAAACAGCTTAAGAGCTACAGCAGAATCATCGTCTGATGGGAGGTATTTACAGGTACTTCATATTTTAGTATGGTACTTTAAGAAGATCGTTTAGGTACTAGTATGGAAAACACAGCGCTTACACGCGCACAGTAATTCAACTAAGCAATGAAAGTACTTTTTTCCACGTTGGTGTCTGATGAATCCTTTTAAAGTGCTCATAATTTCCAGCGCTATATGACATCGCCACAATCCCAGAGAATATCTGCGCAGTGCATAAAATTTTTGTAAATTCACTTTGGTGATGACATTGAAATGGCCCTAAAACTGTCTAATGCCACAATAAAAACTTTAAAAAATATATATGAAGGGACTGGTCGTAGTTTCCACACAAATCATCCGCTATTTAATTACAGTCACAGTGTCCACTATCTACAATAGATAATAAAAGCGTTTTATATCAGTAAATTCGGCCTATCTTCTTACCGCACGTAACGGCGGATTCTCGAATGAGAGCACCGCTTGGCGATCATTATACGGCGGTAGAGAGTCCATGCGACAGTTTTGACACATCTTTCAGACATTTTTACTAGAAGTATCCGCCTCCGTAGCCAATGTCCAGCGACATCGGCTACGGAAGCGGATACTTTTAGTAAAAATAGCTGAGAGATGTGGTGGACGAAATTTCCACTAACAATATTTGGCCAGCAAGGGGTGGAGAAATGGCGGCGTAGAGTATTTGATCACCAGACATTGCGCCACTGTCCTGGATTAAATTCCAGACCTCTCTGCTCGACGCACTTGGTGGTGATCTGTCCGTCAGGTGGGGAAGTTAATCCCGACTGCCTCTTGGTGCTGTCAAATGGAGTAACTACGTGCCGGCACCGGCTTTTAACTCGCCTTTCTCATCACCACCATTAGCGTCGTCATCGTAGTCGTCATCATACAACACAAACATAGCACCACACTAGACACACATCAGCTACACTCGACAAATACGCGTACCACACAACTCTCACATATCCGCAAGGAAAAAACACCCTTTCCGACTACATGGCTGGGCTTACCAGTCCCGGCCAAAAGTACCATAAGACTTTATTTAATTTACAAACACTTTGAACATGAAAGAAACAATCAAGCAAGAATAAATTCGTTTTTCAAGAGCTGTAGAATGTAATCCAAAACGTACAATGATTTGTTTAAAAAATACTTACTTCAGTATCTTGACTGATAGAAGAGTTAGCAGCATTAACCACGTAACGAAATCACAAAGCTGGCAGAAGATATATTGCATGGTTTTTCGTCTCTAACGACCTCGACGTCGATGGGTTGTTAAACCCTAAGCTTGCTTGCTTCCTTCCTTCTCCCTGGATAACTTGTAGGATTAGCGCTGCGGAATGAAAAGATATTGCGGAGAAATGGCGTAATCACGGACTTGGACTGTTTCCAGAATGAATTTTTTACTCTGTAGAGGACTGTACGCTGATATGAAACTTCCTGGCAGATTAAAACTGTGTACCGGACCGAGACTTGAACTCGGGGCCTTTGCCTTTCGCGGGCAAATGCTCTACCAACTGAGTTACCCAAGCACGACTCACACCCCGTCTACTTCTGCCAGTACCTCGTCTCCTACCTTCCAAACTTCACAGAAGTTCACCTACTAACCTTGCAGAACTAGCACTCCAGAAAGAAAGGATATTGCGGAGAAATGGCTTAGCTACAGCCTGTGGGATGTTTCCAGAATGAAATTTTCACTCTTTTTGCGGAGTGTGCGCTGATTTGAAACTTCCTGGCAGATTAAAACTGTATGCGGTCTGAGACTCGAACTCGGTCGGTAGACCAATTGCCCGCGAAAGGCAAAGGTGCCGAGGGTTGGGTTGTTTGTGGGAGGAGACCAGACAGCGAGGTCATCGGTCTCATCGGATTAGGGAAGGAAGTCAGCCGTGCCCTTTCAAAGGAACCATCCCGGCATTTGCCTTGAGGGAAATCACGGAAAACCTAAATCAGGACGGCCCAACGCGGGATTGAACCGTCGTCCTCCCGAATGCGAGTCCAGTGTGCTAACCACTGCGCCACCTCGCTCGGTCAAAGGTGCCGAGTTCGAGTCTAGGTTCGGCACACAGTTTTAATCTGCTAGGAAGTTTCATATCAGCCCACACTCCGCTGCAGAGCGAAGATTTCATTCTAGAGTGCACGCTGTTTTGAATCTTTCTGTGAGATTAAAACTGTGTGCCGTACCGGTAAGTTTTAATATGCCAGGAAATTGCAAATCGGCCCATAGTCTGCTGCAGTGTCAAAGATTCATTTTAGAAATTACCCCAAGTAAATTTTTTTCTTGGAAAGAAAAAAAAAAAAAGTGTATCATGCAGATTCAATCACCACATCGAAAAAAGTTACATAATCGATTTATTGACCGTTTCCAGCTACACGTCGGCATTCATGGTACACAATGAACTAGCGTAGCGCGCCGTCAGAGGAACGAAGACAAACTGTGTGGCGCATTGATGAAATGGTATTTCGTGCACTAATTACATATCTGAATTTGAAGGATGGTTCAAATGGCTCTGAGCACTATGGGACTTAACATCTGTGGTCATCAGTCCCCTAGAACTTAGAACTACTTAAACCTAACTAACCTAAGGACATCACACACATCCATGCCCGAGGCAGGATTCGAACCTGCGACCGTAGCAGTCGCGCGGTTCCGGACTGAGCGCCTAGAACCGCTAGACCACCGCGGCCGGCGAATTTGAAGGAGAACGACGCTACACCAGTCTATGTAGAGTTCTTGAAAATCTACGACAGCAATGCATCATCATATGAAAGGGTACATAGCGCTCGCGCAGACGCTTCCAATAAGATCAAACAAGTATGTAAGACGAAGATGAAGTGACAGGCCATCTCTCCGCCAAGGGCCGGGAACTGCAAGAGAAGTGGAGGTTCTGTTGGTCGAAGACGGGCGTATCAAAAGCGAGGCGTTAGCGCTAGAGGCGAAATATATTAGGGATCAGTTTTCAACGTCTTGCACGACATTTTAATATGACAAAGATCGTCAGTTGGGTACCGCAACAGCTCACTCCCATTCAAAAAGCACTCCGAGTAGAGACGGCAACAGCTATGTTGCAACAGTGTCGGACTCAATCAAGACTGTTAATTTGCCTCATCAGTATGAACAAGTACTGGACGTAACCCTATGAGCCCTAGACAAAGCAGAAAAGCAAGCAGTAGAAATGTGTGGTGTCACCACCGCCGAAAACGATGACGAGCAGCCATCAATCACGTATGGTGAGGCTGAATGTTTTTGGTGCTAAAAGATTGTGCTCTTAAGGGATAACACTGAATAGTGACAGGAGCACACTACCGACATCTCCTTAGGAGGGTATGGTAGACTGTCAGAATAAGCATCCTGGGGAGCTATCCAAGGGGGTGTTCTTGCTCCACGACAACGCCCTAGTTCATTTTGCACAGGACTTAGTCTGTAGGCCACCAAATTTGGTCTCACCTGACTTCCTGACTTGGTATTCAATGTTTTCTGTCTCTTTCTTCAGATGAAAAAATCATTGTGTAGTAGTATAATGTTACATATATCTTACTATTAAGAAGTCTCTAAATGTTGTAAATTCTTGACACTTTCTACAACTCCACTTTTTAAGCAAATGCATTTTGCAACGTTTCAACGCAACACAAAGGGCTTGCTAGTTAAGTGACTAATCTCGACAACAAATGAAACTACACTACTGGAAATGGAAAAAAGAACACATTGACACCGGTGTGTCAGACCGACCATACTTGCTCCGGACACTGCGAGAGGGCTGTACAAGCAATGATCACACGCATGGCACAGCGGACACACCAGGAACCGCGGTGTTGGCCGTCGAATGGCGCTAGCTGCGCAGCATTTGTGCACCGCCGCCGTCAGTGTCAGCCAGTTTGCCGTGGCATACGGAGCTCCATCGCAGTCTTTAACACTGGTAGCATGCCGCGACAGCGTGGACGTGAACCGTATGTGCAGTTGACGGACTTTGAGCGAGGGCGTATAGTGGGCATGCGGGAGGCCGGGTGGACGTACCGCCGAATTGCTCAACACGTGGGGCGTGAGGTCTCCACAGTACTTCGATGTTGTCGCCAGTGGTCGGCGGAAGGTGCACGTGCCCGTCGACCTGGGACCAGACCGCAGCGACGCACGGATGCACGCCAAGACCGTAGGATCCTACGCAGTGCCGTAGGGGACCGCACCGCCACTTCCCAGCAAATTAGGGACACCGTTGCTCCTGGGGTATCGGCGAGGACCATTCGCAACCGTCTCCATGAAGCTGGGCTACGGTCCCGCACACCGTTAGGCCGTCTTCCGCTCACGCCCCAACATCGTGCAGCCCGCCTCCAGTGGTGTCGCGACAGGCGTGAATGGAGGGACGAATGGAGACGTGTCGTCTTCAGCGATGAGAGCCGCTTCTGCCTTGGTGCCAATGATGGTCGTATGCGTGTTTGGCGCCGTGCAGGTGAGCGCCACAATCAGGACTGCATACGACCGAGGCACACAGGGCCAACACCCGGCATCATGGTGTGGGGAGCGATCTCCTACACTGGCCGTACACCACTGGTGATCGTCGAGGGGACACTGAATAGTGCACGGTACATCCAAACCGTCATCGAACCCATCGTTCTACCATTCCTAGACCGGCAAGGGAACTTGCTGTTCCAACAGGACAATGCACGTCCGCATGTATCCCGTGCCACCCAACGTGCTCTAGAAGGTGTAAGTCAACTACCCTGGCCAGCAAGATCTCCGGATCTGTCCCCCATTGAGCATGTTTGGGACTGGATGAAGCGTCGTCTCACGCGGTCTGCACGTCCAGCACGAACGCTGGTCCAACTGAGGCGCCAGGTGGAAATGGCATGGCAAGCCGTTCCACAGGACTACATCCAGCATCTCTACGATCGTCTCCATGGGAGAATAGCAGCCTGCAGTGCTGCGAAAGGTGGATATACACTGTACTAGTGCCGACATTGTGCATGCTCTGTTGCCTGTGTCTATGTGCCTGTGGTTCTGTCAGTGTGATCATGTGATGTATCTGACCCCAGGAATGTGTCAATAAAGTTTCCCCTTCCTGGGACAATGAATTCACGGTGTTCTTATTTCAATTTCCAGGAGTGTATTATACCACGTTTCGCACCTAAAATTTCTGTAGGTACTTCGCACATAGCTCCCAGATCCTTCTAGAACAGGATGTAGTTCAAACGAATTTTATTATGACTGCCTTAACTGAAAGCACATTAAGGAATAATTTACATAATGTTTTCTGGAAATAATTACTTATATATAGATTTATGCGCCTAATAATTAATGATGAAGTTTGCAAATTTTGACAATATAAAAACTATCAGCTTCCTGTCTTTGTGTAAATGTCGATTGAGTTATCGATAGTAAAATCAGAAAAATTAAAAATGAAAACGGGAATTTTGTTTACACAAAAACTAAAGCACAATGATATCACTTTCACTGTAAAGTGGTCTTTGACTCATTTAGGTTAACAAATGTGGTTACCAATTTTCATTCTTCAAGATCTATGTTGCTAAATGGATCGACATGAAAAATAAAATTGTATCATCGGAAAAATAGACTTTTGGTGATGAAATATATGCAAGATTATCTTCAGATCTGGAATATATAATTTAAATATAAAAAGCAACTCAAGTCAGGCCTAAAATTTATACAAAATCGAACATTTCAATTTCAGTACGAAATTTCTGAGAAGGCAAAATTCGTTGCAGCACGCATTTCGTGAACGTTTCCTGAGCAACCAAAAAGCAGACTTAGAAGGCAACAAAGGTATCCGCTATGTCATCAATCGTTGGGAAACATCTGTCGCATTGAAGGGTGAAAGTGCAGAGTATGACTAAGTGTATTGGTCGCAGCTTCGCTTATCAAGGTAATTATTATAACTATATTGGATCCGGCATACTTAACACAAAGGAAGCAATAGAATGTTACTCCTTGATCAAACTACCGAGGGGAATGACTTGGCTACGGTGGTGGTGTATGTAACATGCCACGTGCTCTTGTCCGCTGCGCGGGCGATTTCCGTTGCCGACGTCTCGGCAGAGCGGCTAGCGATGTACCGTGCGGGGGTGGATCGATGGTCCCGCGGCGGACTTGAATCGCTTCAGCCTACGAGGGGGCGAACAGAATACGCTGCGACAGACGTCCGCGCCGACGGGAGGGTTCCTTAAGAAGAGAGGATTCTCAAACTTTGTATTGGGGGTGAGAGTCCATTCGAGAAAGGCTCCTTAGCACCATTCGCGATCTAATTATCTAAGATTCAGCAGATCAACAGAGAGAAAATTTAGAAAAGGAAATGAGATTTTCATTTGTTTTGTTATGAACAATACACCAACGATGGGGTCCTTGTGAGTCCTCCGTGATTTGCAGAAACAAGCGAGCCTGTTAATTAAACTTGATGCTTACCGTAGTCTTCAGAAACTTGTCTTTGAAGGACTGACAATACTGAATTTGCAGTAACTGCCACGTCCGATATTTTATGAACAAAGGGCTAACAAATTTATCCAGATGGTTTGAAAATCAATGAAAAATTGTCAGTTGCAGGTATTATGGATTTATTCAAAAATTTTATAGAATTTTTCGAACATTGTCCTAGGAAAACAGCAACATAATGTAAGCGTATTGTCATATCGCTGGCTTAGTTGTGGAGTATCTTTGCGGGCAGCCGCGTCTGCAGAGTCGAGCTCGGGGACACGGAAATGTTGTGTTGTGGGTAGCTCTGCATGTGAGAGGCATTGTTAGTACGGAAGTTGAAGTGTTGCTACAAGTGCTATTACAGTAAAATGATGAAGTATGGAAGTGATTCAGAGGAAAGTGCGTCAAGATGTAATTGAAAATGAGCAGTGCCGCCGATAACGTATTTGTGCATCCTCTCGTTGCGTGTCGCACAGCATCAATCATGCGCGCCGTGTTCGGTTTCCCAGAATGAACTGATGTGAATCAGTAGAAATTAGTTACCATAAAAAGAGTGCAGTCAAGTGCCAGTGTCTTGTAGCGAACGCAAGAACGTGCGTTCGGTCACCGCGTTCCGCATCATTAACAATCAGCCGCGCCGCGAAGGTTACGCGCACGCACGTAGAAGTGCGAACTGAGAACTGAAAAATTAACTTTACGAACAGTGCTACATCATTACTAGTGTGAAGGAGGACTGGTAGCAAAAGAAATCTGTGTATGCCTGGCGAGCGTAAGAACTTTCGTTCGATTATTCGGCTTTCGCATCATCATCAACAATCATCCGCGCCGTGTTTGGTTACGCGTACGCTCGTCCTAATGATTTTTATGGAAGGATAATCATACATTAATTGGGATAAACACTTATGAATTAGAATGTAAACAGTGTAACCTGCGATTTTCTTTTACCGTCTGAGAATATAGTTGTTCATACAAGACGTAGAACAATGTTGTGCTTTGACGCTGAGTAGCTCCCCTAAACCCGCTTGCATATTTCGATAGATAATTTCAGGCAATCCAGCAGCAGTGTGGAGCAGAACAGTACGACCGCCACGGGAATATCAGGTACGTGGAGTGGACAGTGCGCACGGTCAAGAAACGGTCCGGATCGACAACCAGTTTAAAGGTACCCCACCCATTTGTACCCCCGGGCGTGTTACAACTGTCACTTGTTTAATAAAATCATTTAAGCTGTTAATTTTTACTTTTTAATGACCGGTTTCGATCTTCTAAGAGATCATGAGATCTACATTCCTTGATGGCAGTTGGAATCGCTCACATGGAGCTGGCTCTGAGCACTATGGGACTCAACTGCTGAGGTCATTAGTCCCCTAGAACTTAGAACTAGTTAAACCTAACTAACCGAAGGACATCACAAACAGCCATGCCCGAGGCAGGATTCGAACCTGCGACCGTAGCGGTCTTGCGGTACCAGACTGCAGCGCCTTTAACCGCACGGCCACTTCGGCCGGCTCACATGGAGCAGGTCCGTCCGTGCTGGCATTGAAAACGCTGCTCCACGTGTTCTCTACAGCGCGGACGGACCTGCTTCACACCAGCGATTCCTACTATCATCAATGAATGTAGATCTGATGATTATCTCTTAGAAGACCGAAACCAGTCATGTAAAAGGTAAAAATTAACATCGAATTGCAGTCCCGCTAGGTATAGGGTAAATCATGCTATTATCAAACATACTGAATCAAGATTTGCTAAGGACGATAAGCTGAAGACTGTCTAAATGGAATTGGTGATCATTTTCGTGACTGATGTCTTCAACAATACCAGCCAACAACAGACTGTTGCAGGAGTAGTAGTAAATATATTAGGAGGTGGTAGTATAGATTGAGCTGAATAAAACATTCCACATAAATTGTGTCCAATTTGTATTGGTTAAAGAAACGCAGGTGATTACACACAATAGTTTTCATTTTGCCTGGTGGCACCGCAGTTGCTATAGATTTATTTATTGACTGTCATTTTTGTTTCGAAATTCGTTGGGAATATTTGGTTGAATTTAAATAACTGAAATTTTGGACTGGGTTTGCTACTGTAATTTGCTGGATAATTTTCTTGTATCGGTAGACGATTTTCTACCCGGAAAGTACCAGATCCAAGAGCGTTTACTCCCCGTTTTAATCATCTGCGTGAGACTGGAGCATTGGCCAGCATCCATATCTCCTCTGATCGTGCTAATGACCTTAACCTTTTAGATTTTTGCTTGTGAGGATGCTAAAAAGGCGAAGACCGTGCCGAGGTGGATACACTGGTTTCTGTCACATCGCCGAAGTTAAGTACCGCCGGGCGTGGCCGGTACTTAGGTGGGTGACCGTCCCGCATGCTGTTGACAGTTTTCCCTTTGCCTTAACGTCAGAGAGAACGTGAGGGGGGAGAGGAGACGGAAGGAGGGAGAGGGACACGTAAAGTCCCTGATCACCAGTCTTTGCGCCAATGTTCTGGATTAAATTTCAAACCTATTCACAGTGTCTCATGAAGTGAATGCAACACTGTTGACGGTGACCTGTCCTCGATGCAGACGTTACGCTCTTGATGTTCTTCGAAAGGAATATCCTATGTTTCACCCCATCCCTTCTCCAAACATCAACAACACGAACATACCAGTACACTGCGTCCGCAGCTCGTGGTCTAGTGGCTAGCGTTGCTGCCTCTCGATCACGGGGTCCCCGGCTCGATTCCCGGTTGGGTTGGGAATTTTGTCTGCCCGGGGACTGGGTGTTTGTGTTGTCCTCATCATTTCATCATCATCATTCGTGACAGTGGCTAGACTGGGTTGTGTAAAAAATTGGAGTGTGAAAATTGGACCTTAGTACGGGCGCTGAAGACTGCGCAGTTGAGTGCCCCACAAACCAAACATGATCATCATACCAGTACATTGCACGCACACCCATTACGGTCACCTACATCTGTCATACTTCGTAAAGGAAATGTGCGAATGATAAGAAAACCTTTGCAATAACGTAGTTGAACTTGCCCATCCACTAATCCAATAGGACTTTTTTATTTAAAAAAAAGGCGAAGTCTACAAAGAATAAGTAAACACAGGAGACCAACTGATCGTTCGCATTATGATTACCACTGCACCCATAAAAGAATGCCAAGACCAATTCGAAGCCGGCCAGGGTGGCCGAGCGGTTCTGGGCCCTACAGTCTGGAACCGCGGGATCGCTGCGGTCGCAGTTTCGAGTCCTGCCTCGGGCATGGATGCGTGTGATGTCCTTAGGTAGGTTAGGTTTAAGTAGTTCTAAGTTCTAGGGGACTGATGACCTGAGAAGTTAAGTTCCATAGTGCTCAGAGCCATTTAAACACATTGGACATATGTTATTTGGAACGTTTTCAAAAAATGGTTCAAATGGCTCTGAGGTCATCAGTACCCTAGAACTTAGAACTACTTAAACCTAAGTAACCTACGGGCTTCACACACATCCATGCCCGAGGCTGGATTCGAACCCGCGACCCTAGCGGTCGCGCGGTTCCATAGTGAAGCGCCCAGAACCGCTAGGCCACACGGCCGGCTGGAACGTTTTATTCGAATTAGTCTACACTACCACTTAAAACATAAAATATAGTTCCTGAAAAACACACACATTATATACAGGGTGTTACAAAAAGGTACGGCCAAACTTTCAGGAAACATTCCTCACACACAAATAAAGAAAAGATGTTATGTAGTTATGTGTCCGGAAACGCTTAATTTCCATGTTAGAGCTCATTTTAGTTTCGTCCACCTACGCTCAATGGAGCACGTTATCATGATTTCATACGGAATACTCTACTTGTGCTGCTAGAACATGTGCCTTTACAAGTACGACACAACATGCGGTTCATGAACGATGGAGGTCCTGCACATTTCAGTCGAAGTGTTCGTACGCTTCTCAACAACAGATTCGGTGACCGATGGATTGGTAGAGGCGGACCAATTCCATGGCCTCCACGCTCTCCTGACCTCAACCCTCTTGACTTTCATTTATGGGGGCATTTGAAAGCTCTTGTCTACGCAACCCCGGTACCAAATGTAGAGACCCTTCGTGCTCGTATTGTGGACGGCTGCGATACAATACGCCATTCTCCAGGGCTGCATCAGCGCATCAGGGGTTCCATGCGACGGAGAGTGGATGCATGTATCCTCGCTAACGGAGGACATTTTGAACATTTCCTGTAACTAAGTGTTTGAAGTCACGCTGGTACGTTCTGTTGCTGTGTGTTTCCATTCCATGATTAATGTGATTTGAAGAGAAGTAATAAAATGAGCTCTAACATGGAAAGTAAGCGTTTCCGGACACATGTCCACATAACATATTTTCTTTCTTTGTGTGTGAGGACACATGTCCACATAACTTATTTTCTTTCTTTGTGTGTGAGGAATGTTTCCTGAAAGTTTGGCCGTACCTTTTTGTAACACCCTGTATATTTATAATAAAACGCCAAAAAGACATGAGAGACCGAACAATGACGGTTCTTAGTTGGTGTTGCAATAAAGTAGCATTAATTTGTCTGCGATAATTCACCAGCTGCCGCCAATGTTAGCAGTGGCGTATGCGTTCGAGTTGTGCGGGAGACTTTAAAGCGAGGCGCGCGTGCATCCAACTCCAAGCAGGACTACAATGTGAGCCTGCGCTGGCCGGCGGCAGCCAGGAAAACATGTATTATTCGCAGCTCACGTTTCGCGCTAGTGGCCGCGTGGGAGCGCGTTTACGCAACGTAAACTAGCTGGGGCACAAGCCCGGAGGTAAATATGCAGCGCGCCGATTCCCGCGTGCGGCCGCGTAGTACAACCGCGCAGACTTGTTCTGCGCGAGGCGCCCGTAATGGCCGTGTCCACGTACTAGGAATTAGGAAGCATGCTGTACGATTTCGTATTCTATTAGCAATAAGCTGCAAAGCTGGAAATTGCATGCCTGTGTCGTCTCAACTGTGCGACTGGATTCGTGATTTAATGCCAGAAAGGTCACAGTTCGTAGCAACTGACCGAAAGTCACCCAGTAACATGTAAGTGATACTTCATGTTTCCCAAGAGAGCGTTATAGGTCCTCTAGTGTTCTTTATACATACATACGATGTAGCAGGCAATCAGCGCAGACCTATTTATCGTGTTTGCAAATGATGCCGTCGTTTACCGGCTAGTAAAGTCGTCAGAAGATCAAAACAAATTACAAATTGGTTTAGACAAAATGTCAGCATCGTGCGAAAAGCGTTAATTGTCCCTAAATAATAAAAATGTGTTAGGTCCTCCACGTGAGTATCAAAAACTTTTGTTCGATTTCGCTTACATGATAAACCACAAATATTTAATAGTTGTCGATTTAACTAATTACTAGGGATTACAAAATGCCTCTGAGCACTATGGGACTTAACATCGGAGGTCATCAGTTCCCTAGAACTTAGAACTACTTAAATCTAACTAACCTAAAGAAATCACACACATCCATGCCCGAAGCAGGATTCGAACCTGCGACCGTACCGGTCGAGCGGTTCCAGACTGAAGCGCCTAGAACCGCTTGGCCACACCGGCCGGCTTACTAGGGATTACAATCACAATGAACTTACATCGTAACCACCATATAACAAACGTGCGTTTTACTGGAAGAATATTTAGAAGTTTCGAGGACTGAGTGTCTCTGTTCAAATGGCTCTCAGCACTATGGGACTCAACTTTTCAGGTCATTAGTCCCCTAGAACTTAGAACTAGTTAAACCTAACTAACCTAAGGACATCACACACATCCATGCCCGAGGCAGGATTCGAACCTGCGACCGTAGCGGTCTCGCGGCTCCAGACTGCAGCGCCTAGAACCGCACGGCCACTTCGGCCGGCGAGTGTCTCTGTTGTGATTAGCGAATTTGGGTGGCAATCATTACAACAAAGATGTTTTTTTCGTTGCGACGAGATCTTCTCAACAAATTTCAATCACAAACAATATATCTGCATCCACGAGTACATAAACATCCCGAAAGCTACTGTGTAGTGTTGCAATATATATACGAGGGCGGTTCAGAAAGTAACCTCCGATTGGTCACAGTGCGGGTTGTGGGGGGAGTAGCGACGCCATCTGTGCGTTCACGCACTCAACAGGTAAGTCGGCATCAAGCCGTGGTCGAGTGAACGTCGTACCTGCGCTAGTTTAGTTTTTGTGGCAGTTTGAAATGTGTGCTGCAATAGAAAACCCCGCCAAATGTGAAGTGCGTGCTGTCATAAGGTTTTTTACAGCCAAAGGATATTCTGCAGCAGCTATTCATCGTGAGCTTTGTGCCGTGTACGGACCAAGAGTTATGAGTGAAGGAGTTGTCCGTGAATGGGTACGTTTATTTAAAAGTGGACGAGAAAACGTTCATGATGAAGAGAGGAGTGGTAGACCATCATTGGTGACTGACGAACTCGTTCAGACAGTTGATGCAAAAGTTCGTGAAAATCGACGTTTCTCAATGTCGGAGTTGTCTACTGGTTTTCCACAGATTTCTAAGACTCTCTTGTACGAGATAGTGACAGCAAGATTGGGTTACCGTAAGTTCTGTGCACGATGGGTGCCCAAAATTCTTACCGACCACCACAAAACTCAAAGAATGGCCTCTGCATTAGACTTTCTGTCACGTTATGAGGACGAAGGAGAACCATTGTTAAACAGAATCGTGACCGGTCACGAAACTTGGATTAAGTACGTGAACCCTGAGACAAAAGAACAATCAAAGATGTGGGCACATTCAAATTCGCCTACCAAACCAAGAAAAGCCTCGCAAGATTTTTCTGCCAGAAAACTGATGGCAACGGTGTTTTGGGATGCCAAAGGGGTGTTGTTGGTTGAATTCATGGAATGTGGTACGACCATTAATCAAGACGTGTACTGTGAAACAATAAAAAAGTTACGACGGGCTATACAGAACAAACGCCGTGGTATGCTGACTTCCGGTATCGTTTTTTTGCACGATAACGCCCGTCCTCACTCTGCTCGCAGAACAACGGCCCTTCTTGAGTCCTTCAAGTGGGACGTTATCAACCAACCACCTTACAGCCCAGACCTGGCGCTAAGTGATTATCACCTCTTCATGCATTTGAAGAAATGGCTCGGGTCACAGCGGTTTGATGACGACGAAGAGCTCAAAGATGCGGTCACAGGCTGGCTCCAGGCACAAGCGGGTGATTTTTATGCAGAAGGAATTTCAAAGCTTGTGAAGAGATACGATAAGTGCCTCAATCGCTATGGAGACTATGTAGAAAAATAGTGCAAAGATGTAGTTGTAAGATGTATATATTAAAATATTTTTATTTAACTTGGTGTATTTTTTTAAATCAACCGGAGGTTACTTTCTGAACGGCCCTCGTATATATATTTTTTTCCACTTCCACATACGTAGAGAGAAATGACCATTGTGGTGAAGTAAGAAGAATCACAACTCGCACGGAAAGATTTAGGTGTCAATTTCTCCCACATTTTAATAGTGAATATATCATGACAAATGAAGCTTTGTGACAGTTTCGGATTTGATCCTGCTTACGGCGAATATGAGCCTTAATTAAGCCGTCCGAGAGCACGCATCCACGATCCACTCAAACGTCCATCATTGACACTCAGGTTTCTTCTAATTTTTCCAAACGAACAATCAGAGTGTCTCCTTATGGGGACGTCAAAACCAGAGGAACCGATATGAAGAAGGGGATTTCGTAAGGATATACGTCTATCAAATAACTCATTTCATCCCCACTAATGCCATTCGTTTTATTTCAGTAGATTTAATTCAGTTTTATATAATATTAATCAGACTTGAAACAATTTTCATTCCAGTTACCAAAAACGATATGCAAATCGACTGAGACATTTTCCAAAACAGGAAAACGATTATCTGTCCACAGTGTTGCGTTATTATAAATGGAGAGTTAACAACACAAAGAGATGGCCAATACGTCTTTCCAGGAAAAATACTGATAGCGAATGGGAAGGGTATGAGAAGTAGAGCGCAATTACAATACTCGTTCATGACAGCATAAAAGTGAATATCAGGAAGAGGAATGATCGATAAGATGGCATTCACCTGTTAAGCGCGATCGCGGCACCATGTCCGGGCAAAATTTTTTTTTGGCCGCGGGCCGGCCTTGGGGTCTATTTCCGCAGCTAGGTATGCGCGACGGGCGCCTGTCAGCGGCGGACAGATACAGAGGCGGTTATTCCAGGAAAACACAACGCGCCACGCCGCTGTGGGAACGTCAGCCGCTCGCCACACGTCACTCGCTACACGTCGACACAGACGCCCAGCGGTCAGCGTTTGACACTCTGAAAGTGGCGGTCAAATATGTGAGTTTCCGTCCTAGATACCGCCAGACTTTACCATAGGACTGCCGTGATGCACACAGTTCAGGGGTGGCTAACAGTTGTCGCCAGATCAAGTTTAGGTTAAGTGGAGACTTAACAAGCCCCTGAGACTAGCAGTTACTTCGAGCAGTTAATTAGAGAACCAGCTCGCGAAAGTAACGTCTTAGACGTCCCAACACCAAACAGTCCTGAACTTATAGAATCAGTTAACGCAGCGGTTTGCGAGTATTGCAACGAATGTTAAAAAAGATAGAATAAATGTTTTCGTTCACCAAGAGTGACAAGATACAACTTGGTGAGTACCTGAGTAGTCAAAAACAAATATTCAGTGCTGAAGACGAAGACGTAGGGCACAAATGAAAAAAATTAAATGCATCTTTCAATATGCCTTCCACAAGTACGCAGGGGTGCCGAAAAGATGTCTCCGATTATTATTTGTGTGAAAAATCTTAAGGCTCTTAACATTCTACATCTTTATTCTTCATGTTTACATTTTTATTTCTGAACGTAGTCACCCTGGCAACGAACGTAGCTCTCCCAACTAGAGACCTGTTTCTTGATACTGTCACTGTATAACGTATGACTTTGTTGACGGAGCCACAACCTCACCTCTGCTTGCATCGCTTTTTTTACTGTCAAATTGAAATCATCGAAGATGTTCTTTAAGTTTTGGAAACAGATGAAAATGAGATGGGGCCAAGTCGGGACTGTATGGAGGATGATCGATGACAGCGAATGCAAGGCGTTGGATTGCAGATGTCGCAGCGCTTTTGTGTACTCTGGCATTGGCATGTTAAAGGAGAGAGTGCTTCATGTGTGGACGAACTCTTCGAAGGTGGCTTGGGGATTCCTATATGAAGTTATGAATTTGACTCTAATTTGACTCGTGATTTTGTGTGCTGCGAGGACAGACGAGATATATCAAATATACAGTAATGAAACTACAGTATATAGAGGTATTGTCCATAACTTTTACTGGTCGTAATGGCAACTAATTCGGAAGTTAGTAATTTTAGTATGATATTTTCCGTTGTAAGGGAACCTTTCATGCTAAGTCTGAATCATCCTTCGTGCATTAAGTACACCAGACAGGAGCCAGAGGAAGCGGTTCGAGCCGTCAGAAGAATATCTGGCAACCTAACTTAAGTGAGCAAGTCGCCTAAAACTGTCGAAATGAGCGCAGGTAGGTAGGCTAAGAAAGTAGAGCATTCCGTGCAGTCAGCCGTTTTTTCTGAAACCCGAGGTTTTAAATAATACCTACAGCAAGAGCTCTCGCTAAGTGGCACTCGAGTTCATATGACACGAAAATAGGTAAAGTCAGTCTTCAGACCTCATGCGTCTACAGTTTAGGCGCCATTTTGAAATAGTTTGACTGGATCCTAAAGGCGCCAGAAGAACCATAAAAGATTGCGTTAGTCGGAGGAACAGTTAATGATCTCGTTGTTCGCTAGCTGCGGCAATCGAATCGTCCGGAATGCTGATAGAAGCCGGCCGAAGTGGCCGTGCGGTTAAAGGCGCTGCAGTCTGGAACCGCAAGACCGCTACGGTCGCAGGTTCGAATCCTGCCTCGGGCATGGATGTTTGTGATGTCCTTAGGTTAGTTAGGTTTATCTAGTTCTAAGTTCTAGGGGAGTAATGACCTCAGAAGTTGAGTCCCATAGTGCTCAGAGCCATTTGAACCATTTTGGACCTAACAAACCTAAGGACATCACACACATCCATGCCCCAGGCAGGATTCGAACCTGCGACCGTAGCCGTCACGCGGTTCCAGACTGAAGCGTCTAGAACCGCACGGCCACAACGACCGACTCAGCATCTTCGGTCGATGTTTGTTTAATGAAGTTCTCGCGACAAAAGCCAGTAGACAATACGTCAACAAGTGGCCACGAAAGGCTCAACGATTTTGTAGCGATTATTATTCAGATCGTTTTCAGTTCACAAGTGTCGAGATAGCATGTCGTAACTCATTGCGTTCTAAACTACTACACTTGGCTTTTACCGTGTTGTTCAAAAATGCAGGCTTATACGAAAGGAAGAGTAGAGTGTAATTTCCCGTCGTCGAAGAAGTCATTAGAGACAGAGCACAAGCTCGGAGTGGGAAAGGATAGGGAAGGAAACTGGCCGCGTCTTTTATAAAGGAACTATCCCGGCATTCGCGTTATGCGATATAGGGGAATCAGGCTTTGTGACACTAAATGACATTTCTAAAAGGTGAAAACCGATTCCCAGCAGTGTGGCTTGGAAACGAACATTGACTACTCTACTCCCTGCCCTGACCATGCTTAAAGCAACGAATTCATCTGTTGTCTGCTGCTACAAGCCTGATTCGACGCTGTCTTCACAATCACACTGGAATAAATCAGTGGAGGTGATAGATGAAGTACTTAAGAATATGTCTACTGCAGACTCGATTAAATACGTACAATTTGTAAAAGACGCACAAATACATTAATAATGAAGATCAAGGGACTGAACAAGGTAAAAAGGAAATAAAATACATGACAAAAGTACATGGACAGCAGATAGTTATTAATGGACTGGGAGACAATGTTTGGTCAGTCAGCAAAAACCAGAGATACAAGTTTGAAAGGACACTTAAAAAATGAAGAAATAAAACACACAATTGACTCGAGCGAAAGAGAATCTGTCTAATGATGTCATATGGTTGTATAATAGGGCAGATTACCTTACTGGCGGCATGAAGACGTCGCTGGTCTGGATGCAACTATAATAGTGTATTGCCATTTGCCATGAGAGGTCAGGATGGTGACTCTTCTTCAGGTAACTCCCCATGCCCTACTTCAGCAAGACAATGTTTGGCCATATGTGTCGAGAGATGAGGAAGGGCGTCAAGTGCCACTCGCCCTCTGGTCCACACGTTTGCCTGATACTGCATGACGCCCAATGAACTTGACTGGAATAAAGTTTGTCGACACTTTTTCATTTTTGACCTCTAGCAGTTACTGTTGATGATTCGTAGACTCACATAAAAACCGCCGGGAGAGATAATATTCATCTCTCTAATCCTAATCATTTGCGTCTTGTTGTGTACCTAATATGTAGTATTAAGTTCACTTCAATCACTTAAATCCCGTTTTCACGCACATTTGCGTGAAGGGATTTGAGCTATTTATCACTCGCTGCTTCAAATGGTTCAAATGGCTCTACTTAAACCTATGAACATCACACACATCCATGCCCGAGGCAGGATTCGAACCTGTGACCGTAGCAGCCGCGTGTTTCCGGACTGAAGCGCCTAGGACCGCTCGACCACCGCGGCCGGCACTCGCTGCTTGACCACGTTTATATACACTGATAACTTTTAGACAAGTCTGATTCGTTGCGCTGCTGGTGAGCCAACCGCCGAACCTTTTACGCTTTAAAGGTAACACGTAACTTATTTTATCGATGAATCATTGATAGAGGGACATCCTGGTAAATATAATATTTTTTTAAGATTTACTCTCCTACTTACAACCTAATTTCTACAAGAAGTCTAGATCTAAACGAATACATCACAAATCACTTCCAAGGCTGCTTCCAACATCTTTTCCAGTATTTTACTCCGTCATCTAAGTTTCACTTAGTTTGTTATTGTTTTACTATGTTAGATTTCATCTTCCTTACTTCCAACAGTAAAATATATCGCAAAAGATAACAATCCTAGGAAAAAAGAGTCTGGTAATGAAATGTACAGATCTTAACTGTGTCGCTCACAGAGGCAGTTAGAACAATAGCGAAGCCAGTTTGTCTTGCTACTAATAAAATTTACTTAACAGACATTTTTACTAGGAGACTGCCAAGTTTGAGTGAAATTTGCAACACTGGTTTCTTTTTTTCCAGAATTCCGTATTCGGCATATTTTATGAAATGCAAGGAAGTGGTCAGAATACTCGAACTATCGTAGTGGTTGTGGAAGGTTCATAAGTGTGTGAGAATCGTCTCACTTTTTTGTTTTTGGTAGGCATCAACGTATCTCTGGCCCAACAACCAAGACTCTCCTGTTGGGAATACTACATGGCTCCTATTCTAAGACTGTGAATGGAGCAGAAATGACAGATTCGAAGATTGAGCTAAGATATGACACCAAATTCTTGGTCTCATAGCCTGACATTTCGCCACTGAGCCCAAACTACACTGCAAAACTCGGATTCAGATTATGTTTTTTCATGCAGTCAAGTTAGACAATGGACTGCAAACTCATTGCGTGCAAGAATAACACATGATCACAGAATGTTGTTTCTGCAGTCTTGATTCCAGAGACTGATTAGATGCAGCTCTTAGCAACATTAATTATCGAAGGAAATACTGCCAATGTAGAAACTTAAAAAAATCCGACAACCCGCGGGTCACTTGCAGATAGACACAATTTATGGAAAAATATCTCTCGTATGTATCTTAAATCCATCCGAGAAAGTGTCATGGTCATTAAGTGTGAAACACATCTGAGAGACAGCGGGTTGCCAGGAAAGTGACTCCCCGCCATCTCCCAAACTGTTCTCGCTGCGCACAAAGGCGATGAAATTTCAGCCTGTAGGTGCGGTTGGTAAACAAAGAGCTGTCGGTGATCTTAGTCTTTCCAAATGGCTGCTCTCCTGTGAACGTCAAACCAAGCAGAAGTGTGGAAGACAAGATAAATTTGTTTCCGTGCTAACGGGCGTGTCTCGACCATTCAACTTTAAGAACAGAAAACAAAAAGAGTCGTCCATATGAAATACAACAATCTGTCATCCTAGACGCCTTATACTGATTATATAGAGTTGTCCAAAAAGATGTTACCTCACTTACGCTACTACATAATTTTAAATTTCCTTTGGATGCTGTCTAGATATGGCCATCCGACTTACTATGTAAGAGAAAAGGAAGCTAGCAGCTTGGATGGAAGTGTTTGGGTCACCCCCAATAGCAAGAAAAAAATTCAGCAGTGGTTTCATAAGGATCCTCTAAGCCGTTAACTATCCGTCGATTGCACGAGAAATTTGTGCGCACCGGCCTGTGACCGATGACTGAAAAGGAAACTGTGGACGTCCAAGAAGTATTCGAACGGAAGATATCATAAATGTTCAAGACACAATCATTAGAAGCTCAGAAAGTTAAGTGCGAGATTAGTATTGGAAACAGGAATCGCGCGAACAAGTGTCTTAAGAATTTTAGACCCCAATTTGGGAATGAAGGCGAGTCTCAAATGATACGGGTCCTGTCTGACACCGATGAAATTGCTCGCGTACGAGCTGTGGAAGTTTTATTAGAAATGATGCACACAGATCCTAATGTTGTTCTTTATGTAGGACGTAATTACATTTCACGTCAGGGTCAGCGTGAACAAGCACAACTGTGTCGTTTTGGAGAATAGACAATTTCGACAGTGCACACTCGTTCCTTTCCGCAGTTTAATCACACTGTAACGGGGTATTCTTACCTAAACATGTTGCAGAACCCTGTTGTTGATAATCTTCCACTCCGTATCGTAACATCAGGTTACATCCAGCAAGATGGTGCACCAAAGACCACATTACTTCTTAAAGATTCGACATTATCTGGATAAAAGATTTGGTAGACGATAAAATGGAAGAGGTGGAGCTTTGGCGTGGCCATCATGGTCACCCTATTTGACTCATGTGACTCATTTGACTCATGTGATTTCCGCTGCAAGACCTATTGACATTAATGACCTTAAATCACGCATAACGCAAGCTGTCCTGTTCTATACCTACGGAAATGTGTGAACGAGTTATGGCCTGTATGGTGAAAAGACTTTGCACATGCATTGAGAACCAAGGAGTACAGGTCGTAGAAGCGTACTAACTTCGTTTCGACTTGTGTACATGGTGTGTGATTTTATATTACAATAAATAAAATAAGAATAAAAATATAAATATAAAAAATAACAAAATGAAAGTCAATCCCATATAAATGGTTTACAACGAATACGTACAGAAAAATGAAATTCATGTTTCAAACATTTACAGAACAGCTTCTAATACATTCCTATTTTAACCATTAATTATTTTCAGGTGTAGTTCAGGGGTAACAACCGTGTCCTTCGTAATCTGCTCCTAGCACAAAACAGTACAGAATGGAAGAGTCTAGGAGCCGTCTAAATATTTGAAAACGGAGTATTTATAAGTCATCCATACAGCTGATGTCTCTTGATGATCTGAACGGAATTTTCTTTTTTCTGTAGTAATTATAAGTTAGTTATCTCTGAGTTGTTCTTAGCAGAACATTCCCCCCTGCATGGATCACTGCCTGCTATCGTGACAATTTCAAGCTGTATGTTTATGACGGGACTTCAAATGGTTCAAATGGCTCTGAGCACTATGCGACTTAACTTCTGAGGTCATCAGTCGCCTAGAACTTAGAACTAATTAAACCTAACTAACCTAAGGACATCACACACATCCATGCCCGAGGCAGGATTCGAACCTGCGACCGTAGCGGTCACGCGGTTCCAGACTGAAGCGCCTTTAACCTCACGGCCACACCGGCCGGCCAAGACGGGACTACAGACAGCGCAGTTAAGGACGGTCTTTCGGACAGGAGACTTGGGACAAATTGAAGCATCCATACTCGCTACAAATCTTATGGTACAGATGGAAAAAGTAAGTACATAGCGTTACCAACACATACAATTCAAAACGAATATAGCCTATGCAAACGGCCATAAGTACATCATAACGAAAATTCGACAATAATTACACAGAACTTAAAAGGATGTTCTGGAGCATGTGTAGATTCACAGACTACAAAAATCCATTGGTGTCCGGGCTAGAGATTAAGATGACCACGAGCGGAACTCATCGTCTTCCTGTTTCAGTTACGGCAAAATTTGAATCAAGCACGCTTTTATTTTCATTTTAGTTCTGAAAACACACCAAACCGTTCTTTGTAGTAATTGCATCACCCTATTGGCTTTGTACGTCGATTTCCGCGCACCAAGTTCACATGAAAGGCGAATTCATTCAACGTTTTGTGCCGATACATGTGGCCGACGGGTACTTTTCTCTTTGCACAAAAATACTGTGTTTTCTAACTGCCGGAGCCACCTGCGCATGTCGTCAGCATTTGGATGTGCTTGACTGTATCGTTCAGAACTGTGGTAACAGAATGACTGTCGTTAAATTATAACATGCAGACTGTCCCTGTCTGGGACTCGACACTTGCACGTATCACACGGAGCATTTCACTTGCGCGTCGCCGTGCGTGAGTCGGCTTCCAGTTCACTGTGATTGGACATCAACTGAGATTTTCAACTTCCTTTTACATTCCCTGTAATTCTTATCGCTGTATCGTTATGGGTTGACTAGTTACAGCCATCTTAAACGCTATATTTAATTTGAAATGCCTTATATTTTAAATGTACATTTGTGACTTGTAAGTTTCTTCATGCTGGGTGCCACAGCCACCAATTTATTACAAGACAGTTCTTTCTCCACCTCGCTATATTTTGATCACACAGTCGTTCATTTCATTCTGTGAGCTGATTTCGGATGTGGCATTTTGAAGTGCGTACTCATATTTTCTTAATTTGATAGTCCCTCCCTGTATCGATGTTATACAATGACTTTCATGTAAATATACGGTATAACAGCAGCCTTAGTAAACTCGAACAAGTGTGGAACTACTTCTCGTTCGAGTTTGCTACGACAGCAGTTATTTATTAAAATTAAAGACGTACATTGAATACAGCTACACATGGTGACTGTTTAAAATTAGGAGATAAGTGATCACTTGAAAATGGCACATAGTAGAAAACAACTGATTGTGTAAAATAAATAACTGGTCAAACTACAGCCAAGGTGGAAAATGGAATTGTGTTTTTAATTCCTCTTATACACCTCTAGGACGTGTAGAAGTTATCGAATAATAGCAGGGATGAAAACCCATGTCCAGAGACGAACCGTTTCCGTGTCACAGGAATAAATACGTAAGATATTGTATTCTGTTAGTAATAACATCTGCAAGAAACTAACTTACGTAACAATACCATACCGTTCTATTCGCGTGTTCAAGTCGGAAGGCGGGCGAGAGAGGCTATGGGAAGCGTGGAGTGGTAGGTATGCTTTAGCGCCGACTTTGAGAGGAGCGATACCTATTACCAAGTGATGCGTCGTACTTCCTCACTGAAGTACGATAACGGCTCAGCCTGGAGGACAGTATTTGCTATCGGACGTTGCCTACAGGATTAAATCTCACTGACTGCTGCTGGAGGTAGATGCAAGAACAAAACTGCCTTCCGGTGTGACTTGTGCTGTAGTACTACAAGTATGACGCTGTTATAAAATTAGTTTGTGATTTACTAAAGTAATAGTTACTAGAGTCATGGAATATTACTACAGCATTTCCACGTTACCGTTTCAGCAGAGTGTGATAAATTGTTTTACAAGTTTGACCGGTAGCACGGAATTTGTATCTCTCCGGATATGGTTCACATCTCAAGCGTTATCTTCGCAGTGCCCTACACGCTTTCACACTTTCTTACAATACGCACTCTACTGGCAATCTGATCTGTGGCCAGATAATCATTCTGACGAAGTCAGACACGACCTCCAGATGACTTTACAAGGAGCCTGATTTTATCCCTCGGCTCCTGGTTTCTGTCGAGAACACACGCACCTTTGGGCATTATAACTTCATCAGATTACTTACTGCAAAATTGATTCTTACTCCCACGTAATTGTAGGAGAGAACAAACATTGCTAAAATTTTGTGCATATGAATTGAAAGAAACAAATATTTTCTAGACGTATTCTATTTATCTGCAAACAAATGAGCAGCAAATAAGAATGGTAGCAGAAGAGAAGAGGTACTTAAAAATCCGTCCAGTTGTTCTGTTCAGATTTTCCGCAAATCTTTTCTGCTGGAAGTCAGGACGGTTTCTTCAATAAGACCACATACCTACGTGTGTCAGTAGCGATTTCCTTTGCTCGCAAGAGTACTGAGATAGAAGTTTCCGACCGAAACGACAAACCACGCTAGTCAAGAGTGTGTGTAAAACTTTTTAAAAATATTTACTTGCGACACCTGCGAAATAGGCATAACAGAAATATCGAAGGAAGGCAAGAGCTGTCACTTGCAATGAGTGTAGCTAGAACCAGTTTGCAGAAAAATCGGGGTTTTAGGGACGACAAGGATCTTCGATTCGGAATCTAAAAAACTGAGAGTACTCAAACAAGTACTTTCCTACCTTATTTCTCGAACCAAGTTCGTTCAATGGTGTAGCTATAATCAAAATTACTGTCTGTTCATATAAAATACCGGCTTTCAACTGACAATGAAAAAAAATTCCGACGCGCTTCAGCACAACACAACGAAGTACTACCGGACGCAAAAAGAGAAATCGCAGCCATCAAAGGGCAAAAGCTGGGGAGAAGTTGAAATACAGTTCAGAAAGCAGCGGCATGATGGCAATGAAACAACAATGGAAGAAATATGGCCAAATGTTTTCGAAACCTACTGGGCATGCACTCAGGCGTCCGTTTCAGTTCATCGGTTGATTCAGACCTGCCGGAGCGCTGTCTTGGTTACCTCCATTGACTAGTTCAGAAACTCATTTCGGAACTTTCACGCACTCTACCATTTTTGAAGACGCATTATACAGGGTATATCAGAACGAATCATCCGATTTGGCACGTCTATATTTCTGAAACTATAAACATATACAATAAATTCTGTTCCTTGATGAACGGGAAACTCGAAAGTTTTTTTTCCATACCTTTTTTATAGGTGTTCAATATGCTCCTCCTTGAGAAGCAAGGCGTATGTCAATGCGTCATTCAAATTGTTCCCACACTGCAGCGAGCATGTCTCGAGTTACAGCTTCCACAGCTGCTGTCATGCGATGTCGCAGTTCATTCATTGTTGTTGGTAACTGAGGCACATAAACAGAGACTTTTATAAACCCCCACAAGAAGTAATAACATGCAGTCAGGCCCGGTGACCTTGGAGGCCAGTAATGTAAGGATGAATGATTTGGTCTAGTGCGACCGATCCATCGTTCAGTAACTCTTTGATTTGAAAATTCCCGTACTTCCAGATGCCAGTGTGGCGGTGACCCTTGTAAAATTCGAGAGTTTGCTCTTTCCGAAAGTGTGTTGTTCATGCGCATATCTCAAATAACATAATAGTTACGATTTTTTTCAATCGGATGATTCTTTTTTTACATAACCTGTATTTCTAATTGTTAGCGGTAACCACAAATCGAGCTATTTGGCGTCCCGTGGGACGGGTGAGAAAGCCACCAAATATCGCGACAATCTGCAAAAATCTGGCCAACTGTAAACACTATTTCCAATAAACCATGTCTTGTAAAGTACTATGATGATCAAACCAAACGTTGGGTTGAAGATAGCTTTACCTTTCCTTGTCCAACAGAGAACTAAGTCTCTAATAACCTCGTCTTCGACGAAACAAACTCTCCTCTCATAAAAACCAGTTTTCCTTCCTAACAAGGGAACCTCCCCATCGCACCCCCCTCAGATTTAGTTATAAGTTGGCACAGTGGATAGGCCTTGAAAAACTGAACACAGATCAATCGAGAAAACAGGAAGAAGTTGTGTGGAACTATGAAAAAATAAGCAAAATATACGAACTGAGTAGTCCATGTGGATGATAAGTAACATCAAGGTTAGTGTGAGCTCAGGAGCACCGTGGTCTCGGGGTTAGCGTGAACAGCTGTGGAGTGAGAGGTCCTTGGTTCAAGCCTTGCCTCGCATGAAAATTTTAACTTTTTATTTTCAGTTTATGTGACAAACACTTATGTTTTCATCACTTTTTTGGAAGTGATTATCACATCCTCAAGAAAACCTAAATCGGGCAAGGTAGAAGAATCTTTTTACCCATTCGCCAAGTGTACAAGTTAGGTGGGTCGACAACATATTCCTGTCATGTGACGCACATGCCGTCACCAGTGTCGTATAGAATATATCAGACGTGTTTTCCTGTGGAGGAATCGGTTGACCTATGACCTTGCGATCAAATGTTTTCGGTTCCCATTGGAGAGATACGTCCTTTCGTCGACTAATCGCACGGTTTTGCGGTGCGATCGCAAAACACAGACACTAAACTTATTACAGTGAACAGAGACGTCAATGATCGAACGGACAGATCATAACTTTGCGAAAATAAAGAAAGTAAACTCACGCTAACCACGGGACCACGGTGCTCCTGAGCTCAGACTATCCTTGATGTTGCCTATCTTGCACATGGACTACTCAGTTCGTATATTTTGCTTATTTTTTCATAGTTCCACACAGCTTCTTCCTGTTTTCTCGATTGATCTGTGCTTAGTTTTTCAAGGCCTATCCACTGTGCCAACTTATAACTAAATCTGAGGGGAGTGCGATGGGGAGGTTCCCTTGTAAGAAACGATTACTGCCGCTATCACTGATACGACAAGTGACTTGCTAAATAAACGAGTGCAGTAGAGTTAGCGAGCTGTGGTGCATGTGTGTATGCTGCCGGTTGACCTTGACCCGAATCTGCTGAACGGCGGCATGTGTGCAGCCGCAGTGGTCCCTCCTCAGGTGCTGTTTGTTGGCCCTGCGGGCGAGTTTATTTCTGCAAGCGGCAGTCAGCTGCCGACAGCGGCTTCCGTAGCTGCTGCTGCTGCTGCAGCAGGAAGGCGTCAGATCGCCTGCTTCAGGTAGCTGCGAGGCACGCCGCCTGCCAGCTGCCGCAGCTGCTGCAATCAGTCTGTCCAAATTTGTCACCCACTACCTCTACCTAGCCGATCCTCTCCGCAGTGAGCGCAGGGGCGGGAGAACTGCTTTGTGGAAACAGTCGATACGTTCCATCGTGAATACTCTTATGGGTATAAATGAAGAACTTCTGCAGTTCAGTCAGTTCATTTACTTTAACTACATGCGAATGGGCGTAGGTAGGACGATGCAATGTACTTAGAAACGTTTGGCTTTCATTCATTTGCTGTGAATTAGTTTCCAAGTTTCAGAGTCGGTCTTCTTCTTCCGTTATTCCTCGTGATCAGTATGGTATTGCCGTGCTTTGGATCGAAAAAGTTCCCGTTATAAATATCTTTTTGAGTCATTCCTGCTACTTTTAATTTTTTTTTTATTTTCCTACTTAACTCCTGCCTCCATAAAATTCGACAGTTTGTCTTTTAAGAGTGTCTGGTTTTATTCTCTTGATATGCCCGTAAAACTTTAATCTGCGAACTGTGCTGTTCGACTTACTGGTTGCTTGGACTGATTTTCTACGCGTTTTAGTCCATGTTTTCTTTCTTTCTTTTTTTTTTTGTCGATGATTCTGTTATGTTTCCTTCGAGCAGCTGTCACAGTCGTACAATATTTCTGAAAGGACAACATTTCCACCAAAGACAGTAATTACTGCCGGCCGGGATGGCCGAGCGGTTCTAGGCGCTACAGTCTGGAACCGCGCGACCACTACCGTCGCAGGTTCGAATCCTGCCTCGGGCATGGATGTGTGTGATGTCCTTAGGTTAGTTAGGTTTAAGTAGTTCTAAGTTCTAGGGGACTGATGACCTAAGAAGTTAAGTCCCATAGTGCTCAGAGCCATTTGAACAGTAATTATTGTTTATTTTGGACTGTTGGACAGTTTCGGTTATTGTGTCGTCCTGAAGAGGTACTTGTGCACGCGGACAACCTGCCAATCTGTCCAACCACCATCACATATGGTAAGTTTTGTCTTCATCCACGTCAAGTACATTTTAAAAATTCAATACTAGGAAAAATTAGCCAACAGTGGAAAGTAAACAATAACCACAGGTAGAGTCGATGGCGGCAATTTGTCATTTCAGTAATTTCCAGTATCTGTTTTCCTGTTCAAAATTAATGTTCCTGAAGCATAGAAGAGCAGTCTGCGTTAACGACGAAATTGTTATGTAGAGACATGATGGTTATCCGTGACTTGCACCTATGAACCAAAACATTACGGCCACCTTCTTAATAGTGCGTTGATCTGCAGTTGGAACGCAATACAGCAGCGCTTCTGCGTGACATGGATTCGGCAAGTTGTTGGTAGTTTTCCGGAGGTATGTGTCACCAGATTTGTGGGCGCGGAGCTCGCGCCCGACAGCGTCCCAGATGTTTTCCATCGGATTGAGATCATGTCAGTTTGGTGGTCAAGATTTCAACTAGAGTTGATTATCACACTCCTCAAACCATTGTAGTTAAGAGTGTAGCTTTGTGAGGAGACTCGTCACGCTGGAAGACGCAATCGTCGTCAGGATGACATCAAGCACGAAGGGATGCACGTGCTCCGCAATAATTTTCACGCCGTCCAAAGCTATTAAGATGCGTTCGATTACTACCACAGGGCCCATGGAGGATCAGGTTAAAGTACCCTACAACGCTTCGAGGAGCCTTCTGCCTGGATGACAGCGTATCCAGACACGGCCATCGACTTGGTTGAACGAGAAACACGGTCATTCCGCCAACCGATACGTTTCCATTGATCCGCGGACCAGTCTCAAAGATCCCGCACCCCCCGCAATCGTGTCAGTGTCGTTGGGTCATCATGGCTCATATAAGTATCTTCAAGGAGCTCCATGTTCAACAATGTGCGCTGAACGGAGTGTTCAGAAACGCTAGAGCCTGCATCAGCATTCTACTATGTCGTCAGATCTGCCACATATCGCCGCTTATACCCCTTTACGGAGTGGGCAGGCGTCTGATCTCCCGTCGACCTTCCATCAGTTTCAACAGCTGCTCAGGACAGTAGAACGGGAACAGCCGACCAGCTTCTCTGGCTCCGATATGCTCTTTTCCTAACGCCGGTCGCGTCATACAATTTGCTCTCTGTCAAAGTCGCTTATATCAGTGGATTTCCTGATTTGAGCCCCATATCGTAGCTAGAATCATTCGCAGTTTCTTCTTTCTTTTTTGTTGGTGTATGTAGGACAGCCACTCATCGCTCACACTATTTGCCGTGATCAATTGGCTGGTTTGGGTTTTATTTCTTTGTTGATCGAAGCAGATCATTTGTAGCGACAGGCTGACAACTCTAAACTGATGCGGCAGTTAACAGACTGCCGTTCTTCTTCTAAAAAACAATGGGAAACTTTGAAAAGATTACCAGGCCTGGGGCGGGCCACTCCCCAGTGTCTCAGATGTAGTAAGGAGTCCCGAAATCGGTTTGAGTTTGGCGTACAGTCTTGGGGCCTTTTTTTCTGACGGCAATTTTAAGTGTATCTATTTGGGTGGTGGCGTGGAGGTCGTGAATAGTTTCCAGGGGCGAGCACGGTGAATCCATCGCAGGACCCTGTTCTGAACAACATGAAGTGACTGCAGTCGCATTTTTGACGCAGTGCCCCATGCTCTGTTGCTATATAGAACGGCCGATAAAACAATGCCCTTACATAAGCGCAGTTTCGTATCCTGTCTGAGTTTGTCGCTAACGAAGATGGGGTTTGTGCGATATTCAGTTCTACTCACAGATATCTATATTAGGAGACCACAGTAGCCTGCTGCCATACACTCGCACAACCACACTCGGCCTCTTCCTACAAAACTCGGCCTTCTTATTATTGCCAGCGTTCAGGGTAACTCTGTTAACACGACACAGAGTGTCTGACCTGTCCGTCTGTCGTTGCATGCGGCTGACATTGGCGAAATGGTGACGGCCCCTCCTGAAGAGGGCCGTGCCGTCGGTGGATTGCTCCAGGTGGACTCTGTCTGCTCTAGGGAGACTGTGTATGAATACGTGGGCGCCAGCCGGACTTCAGTCTCGCGGTGGGCAGTGGTCACCATGATATGGCTCATCAGTGTACATTAGAGTCTAGTTCAATGGGTGATGTCCAGCACCCACGAATAATAATAGACGGTATCCTGGATGGTGGCTGAATGCTAACACACATTACGTGTGTTAGGTCATTCAGAGGTCAAGACAGCACAGCGATGCTGCAGTTGACGTCTGCGAGGCTGCTGGTTCTGCCCCTCGGCGGATTTCTTTCGCAGCGGCTCGACGCGGTCGATATCCCTGCGATGATGCAGCCCCTTCCCTTTCTTACCACCACAGCGCCATTTTTCATTTTTCTTCTGAGGCCAGCGCGGTTTAGCAGGCTCTCGTCTGTGACATGATTAACGGACGGCTGCAGTGAGACCCCCATGTATCACGTTGTCTGTTGTCAGTGCCCTAGGCAACAGCCATTCTGCCGTCCGCGTCCCTGCCCACGCGGTCCCCAGGGAAATATGCGTTTGTTCTGGCCGCCGTCACATCCACGCTAAAGCATTTCTCTTCTCTCTCATCGTGCGGTACTTTTGCAGTTCACATTTCAAATTGCTCAATGATTCTTCTCAGCTTTCACACGCAATTTTACTGGGTCGCTCTGTAAATGAGAGACAAAGGTAGCTACCATTAATGGCATAGCGCTTCTAAGACTAGCAGCCGAATTCAGACTGCGAGAGAAACTCCTGCATCCGGCACTTATTGATCTGGATCTAAAGTTCATATTGATATTTTTAGTATAGTACCTGTAGAGCGTTTGATATTTCAAAAGTAACATCGATGTCAATCGACGATGGAAATCATTAAATTTAAATTTTGTCAACCACCGCACACGGTTCCTGGAACTGAATGAGGTTACAAGTTCACATTGGATTGTACAGCACAGTATAGACCCCGTTTATTACGAGTGTAAAATGATGTCAATGAGAAAGAACGTGTTAGAGTCGACGGAGAAAAATTTAGCTTTTAGAAAGCATTCCTCACCGAAGCGCAGCGATCGGTATAAAATGCTAAAAATCAGTAACAACAGTTTCGATCCCGTTTTCTTATTTTTTATTTGTTGGCAACTAGTTTCGGACCTTCCCTCACACCATGTTCAGGCTTACACCGCCATTATGGCTGCTTGTCAGCCGTACTCCTATGGATCTCGTTCCGTCTGCCGCCACCAGCAGCCATAATGGCGGTGTAAGCGGATTGCCAACAAATAAAAAATCTGAAAACGCGATCGAGACTGTTTTTATTGTTTTAGAAAAAGATTAGCTGCAGGAAAAACATTATGTAGGAACGAGAGAATAACCGTAAAAAACTAAAGACATTTGTTTCAAAATAATGACAAAGAACAGTTTAGAGAGCTCTAGAACAACCGAGAGAACAAAGAGTGAATCGCTTGATGACGCACACTTCACACAAAGACTCGGTTTTAACAGAAATCCACCACTGGCAACTACGTTGACGACAGCTAGAAAAACGACTCTCGTAAGTTCATATCAAAAAGCAACTAACGGGCAGATGTAAATCTCAAGAACGCATGGAAACTACAAATATCACAGACCCTCAGTAACAGCGTAAGGGACTCTGGGGAAAAAAAGACGAAGAGTGGAAAGACTCGTAGAAGCGTAACTCGGGAATGATCTGTTTGGGTTCCAGAGAAATAAAAGATCATGCGAAGTAATACTGACCCAGTGGCGTATCTCAGAAGGCAAAGAAGGACAGACCTATGTTTATAGCATTTGTAGTTTTAGAGAAATCTTTTAAGTGATGCATCGAGTACTCTCCTGAAAGTATGAAGGTGGTGGTTGTTGTTGTTGTCTTCAGTCCAAAGCTGATGCAGCTGATGCAGCTCTCCATGCTACTCTATCCTGTGCAAGCATCTTCATTTCCGAATAACTACTGCCACCTACATCCTTCTAAATTTGCTTACTGTATTCATCTCTTGGTCTCCCTCTACGATTTTTATCCCCCAAGCGTCCCTCCACTGCTAAACCGCTGATCCCTTGATGTCAGAATGCTACCTACCGATCCCTTCTTCTGGTCAGGTTGTGCCACAAATTTCTTTTCTCCCCAATTCTGTTCAGTACCTCCTCATTAGTTAGGTGATCTACCCGTCTAATATTCAGCATTCTTCTGTAGCACCACATTTCAAAAGCTTTTGATCTCATCTTTCCTAAACTATCATCCATGTTTCACTTCCATACATGGCTACACTCCATACAAATACTTTCAGAAAAGACTTTCTGACAGTTAAATCTATACTCGAACTTAACAAATTTCTCTTCTTCAGAAAAGCTTTCCTTACCATTACCAGTTTACATTTTACAACCTCCCTACATCGGTCATCATCAGTCATTTTACTGCCCAAATACCAAAACAAATCTACTACTTTAAGTGTCTCGTTTCTTAATCTCACCTGATCTAATTCGACAATATTCCATTTTCCCCATTTTGCTTTTGTTGATGTTCATCTTATATCCTGCTTGAAAGACACTGTTCATTCCGTTCAACTGCTCTTTCGCCGGCCGGAGTGACCGTGCGGTTCTAGGCGCTACAGTCTGGAGCCGAGCGACCACTACGGTCGCAGGTTCGAATCCTGCCTCGGGAATGGATGTGTGTGATGTCCTTACGTTAGTTAGGTTTAATTAGTTCTAAGTTCTAGGCGACTGATGACCTCAGAAGTTAAGTCGCATAGTGCTTAGAGCCATTTGAACCATTTCAACTGCTCTTCCAAGTCCTTTGCTGTCTCTAATAGAATTACAATATCATCGGCAAACCTTAAAGTTTATATTTCTTCTCCATGGACTTTTAATTCCTATTCCAAGTTTATCTTTCGTTTCCTTTACTGATTGCACAATATACAAATTGAAAAACATCGTGGACACCCTACATCCCCGTCTCACTCCCTTCTCAACCACTGCTTTCCTTCCTTGCCCCTCGACTCGAGTAACTGCCGCCTGGTTTCTGTACAAGTTGAAAAGAGCCTTTCGCTCCCAGTACTTTACCCCTGCTACCCTCAGAATTTGAAAGAGAGTATTCCGGTCAACATTGTCAAAAGCTTTCTCTATTTTACCCAAGAAGATGCCATTATCATTTAACCATACAATACAGCTTCATGGCCTCGGGAAAAATTACGACTGTAGTTTCCGCTTGCTTTCAGGCGTTCGCAGCACAAGGCCAGAAAGACCGTTTTGGTTGATGTTACAAGGCCACGTCAGTCAGTCACCCAGACTGTTTCCCCTGCAACTATTGAAAAGGCTGCAGCCCCTCTTTAAGAACCACACTTTGTTTGGCTTCTAAACAGATATCCCCCCGTTGTGGTTTGGTTGCACCTACGGCACGGCTATCTGTGTCGCTGAGGCACGCAAGCCTCCCCACCAACGGCAAGCTTCATGGTTGATTGGGGGGGGGGGGGGGGGGGGCGGGGGGCGCGGAGAGTAGCAAGGTAGAATAAAACCCGGCGAGCAAAAGGTTATCTACAACGTGGATAGAAACCAGGATGCACTTCAAAGAATTGGAAGTCATGAAAGGAAGGCAGTAACTAAGAAAAGGAGTGAGAAACGGATGTAGCCATTCGGATGTTGTTCACTCTGTACATATACGAAACGAACAGTAAAAGAAACCAAGGAGAAATTTGGAGAGTAGATTAAATTTTAGGGGGAAGAAATTAAAACTTTGAATGTTTCAATGACCTTGTAACTTTGTAAAGGACCTGAAAGAGCAACTGAACAGAATGGGTAGTGCCGTGAAAAGAGGTTATAACATAAATACCAACGAAACTAAAACAAGAGTAATGGAACGTAATCGAATTGGGTCAGATCAGAGTGAGGAAATAAGATTAGGAAATGAGACACTATAAGTACTAGGTGAGTTTTTCCATTCCCACAGAGAAATAAATGACGATGACCGAAGTAGAGAGGATAAAAAACGCACACTGCTAAAAAGCAAGAAAACCGTTTCCTAAAGGGAAGAATATGTTAACACCTAATATAAAGTGTTGTGAAATCTTTTCTGAAAGCATTTGCCAGGAGCGTAGTCTTCTACGGAAGTGAAATAAGGGCAATAATCCTTTCGAAATGTGGTACTACTGAAGAATAATAAATATTAAATGGGTAGACTAAATAATTAATGAACGGATATTGAATTTGGGAGGAAAGAAATTTAAGGCACAACTTGACTACAAGAAACGATATGCTGATAGGGCTCGTCCTGAGGCATCAACGAATCGTCAGTTTGGGAATACAGGAAAGTGCTGAGAAACGAGATGGAGACCGAGACAGAGTTTTGACTGCATGAAGCAAGTGAAGATGGGTGTAGGTTGCAGTACTCATGCAGGTACGAAGAGTCTTGCACAGCAAAAACTAGCGTGGAGAGCAGCATCAAACAACTGCTCAGACTGAGGAGCACAATAACAACAACAACAAAAACAAGGCTAAAGCTTACTAGTTACGGATCTAGGGTTGTGTTCTAGGGGGCTCGCAGGCTTTTACTAACCCCCCCCCCCCCCTCCACAAATGTGCTATCTATATCAACATTAACATTACTACTCTGAAATTCACAGTCAAATGCCTTTCAGGGCGTGCATCGAATCACCTTCAAGCTATTTCTCCATCATTTCACTCTTGAACAGCGCGCGGGAGAAACGAACAATTAAATTTTTTCGTGCAAGGTCTGACTTCTGTTATTTTATTATCATTATCATTTCTCCCTATCTACGTGTGCGCCAACAAAATATTTTCGCATTCGGAGAAGAAAGCTGATGATTGAAATTTCGTGAAAAAATCCTGTAGCAGTGAAAAACGCCTTTGTTTTAACGATTGAGACCCAACTCGTGTAACATATCCGTGACACTCTCTCCTGCCCTGTCATTCCCACTTCTATCCTATCACAGTTGTCTAAGAATGTAATAATAATAATAATAATAATAATAATAACAGTAACATACATAAAATGTTGTAACATAATAATAATAAAACCGAATTGCTTACTCACGATTAACAGTATTTAATTCAGCACTACGATTGTGATTACAGCGCTCCAGATTATGGTTATGCGAGCTTGTAAATGACATCAATGCTGTTTCTTTATTCGTTTCCGTCTATGATCCGGAAAGTCGGTGTTTTGTTCCTTTATGGACGCCTTTCCAGTTCTGTCTCGCCTTACTCAACTTCCCGCAGTTCTGTATGCGGACTTCAGCAGCGTGTTGGATATGTTGTTGGCAAAAGGTAGGGCCAGAAGTGAATGGATGCTTTTACATGGCTGGTATGTTCTCTGTAGTCAGTCAATTCGGACATACATCCATGTGGGGTAGTTCTCACGCGAGCAGCTGAAAAGTACCTTATCTAAAACATAGCTTGTAATTTTCTAGAATTCCTTGTCATATTTTCATGTTTCTTTATTTTTTCCCAAAATTATCTTAGAAACTTGGAAATTGAAATACTTTAAAAAAATACAAACGGTTTTGTAAGGGGCGATAAAAAGTTTCCGGTCGAAGGCCGCACAATCCAGAAACGGTATGCCAATCTGGCAAAATCGCTGTGAGTATTTGAGGCAAATGGTTCAAATGACTCTGAGCACTATGGGACTTAACATCTGAGGTCATCAGTCCCCTAGAACTTAGAAGTACTTAAACCTAACTAACCTATGGACACTACACACATCCATGCCCGAGTCAGGATCGAACCTGCGACCCTAGCGGTCGCGTGGTTCCAGACTGAAGCGCCTAGAACCGCTCGGTCACCGCGGTCGGCCCATTTGAGGCAGTCATCCCACGACACACTACACTGAAGATACCTGTTTGGTAAAACACCGTATTCTGCTGCCTGAACAAGTCCCATCCTAGTCTGACATGAATCTTCGACCCAATAAGATCTTTTTTCTTATAACGGATCGAAGGCGTGATAAACATATGGAGTGAGATCAGGACTATAGGGCGGGTGCTGCAGTGTCTCCCACTTGAGTTGCCCCGTAATGAACCGCCGTCTTGTGTCGACTCGCGACCAGGACGGAATTTGTGGTGGTGGTGGTGGTAAGTTCCTATGGGACCAAAATGCTGAGGTCATCGGTCCCTAGGCTTACACATTACTTAATCTAACTTAAACTAACATACGCTAAGGAAAACACACACACCCATGCCCGAGGGAGGACTCGAACCTCCGACGAGGTGGAGCCGCGCGAACCGTGGCAAGGCGCCCTTAGACCACGCGGGACAGAACTTGACGCACCATTCCACGAAGGGGGTTTTCGACAGGCATGCTGCCCCATACACGTTCTTCATTCTCCGATGGATGTCTACCGGTGTTTGCCTTCAGTAGCCATGAAGAGATTAACAACACTTTGGTCCTGTTTGGACACATTTGGTAATAACGACGCCATAGTTCACGATTCTGCATTTATCGCACGCACTTCGGAAATACACGTATGGCACACTAATCCCTTGCCTATATATCGGTGCTTCTATATCCGGATTAGAGTTTATAATAATTCCAATCCCAAAGAAAGCAGGTGTTGACAGATGTGAAAATTACCGAACTATCAGTTTAATAAGTCACGGTTGCAAAATACTAACGCGAATTCTTTACAGACGAATGGAAAAACTGGTAGAAGCCGACCTCGGGGAAGGTCAGTTTGGATTCCGTAGAAATGTTGGAACACCTGAGGGAATACTGACCTTACGACTTATCTTAGAAGAGAGATTAAGGAAAGGCAAACCTACGTTTCTAGCATCTGTAGACTTAGAGAAAGCTTTTGACAATGTTGACTGGAATACTCTCTTTCAAATTCTAAAGGTGGCAGGGATAAAATACAGGGAGCTAAAGGCTCTTTGCAATTTGTACAGAAACCAGATGGCAGTTATAAGAGTCGAGGGGCATGGAAGGGAAGCAGTGGTTGGGAAGGGAGTGAGACAAGGTTGTAGCGTCTTCCCGATGTTATTCAATCTGTATATTGAGCAAGCAGTAAAGGAAACAAAAGAAAAATTTGGAGCAGAAATAAAAACCTTGAGGTTCGCCGATGACATTGTAATTCTGTCAGAGACAGGACTTGGAAGAGCAGCTGAACGGAATGGACAGTGTCTTCAAAGGAGGACATAAGATGAACATCAACAAAAGCAAAACGAGGATAATGGAATGTAGTCGAATTAAGTCTGGTCATGCAGAGGGAATTAGATTAGGAAATGAGACACTTAAAGTAGTAAAGGAGTTTTGCTATTTGGGGAGCAAAATAACTGATGATGGTCGAAGTAGAGAGGATATAAAATGTAGACTGGCAATGGCAAGGAAGGCGTTCCTGAAGAAGAGAAATTTGTTAACATCGAGTATAGTAGTATAGTCTCAGGAAGTCATTTCTGAAAGTATTTGTATGGAGTGTAGCCTTGTATGGGAGTGAAACATGGACAATAAATAGTTTGGACAAGAAGAGAATAGAAGCGTTCGAAATGTGATGCTACAGAAGATTAGATGGGTAGATCACGTAACTAGTGAGGAGGTATTGAACAGAATTGGGGAGAAGAGGAGTTTGTGGCACAACTTGACAAGAAGAAGGGACCGGTTGGTAGGACATGTTCTGAGGCATCAAGGGATCACAAATTAGCATTGGAGGGCAGCGTGGAGGGTAAAAATCGAAGAGGGAGACCAAGAGATGAATACACTAAGCAGATTCAGAAGGATGTAGGCTGCAGTAAGTACTAGGAGATGAAGAAGCTTGCACAGGATAGGGTAGCATGGAGAGGTGCATCAAACCAGTCTCAGGACTGAAGACCACAACAGCAACATGATTTGACCCTAACTGTTTCGGACAATTGTATAGCAAAACAATCCGACTCGCGTACAGACGCAGAGGTTACTGGCATTATTCTGCACGCCCCCGCTACAAAGTAACCAGGGATGGCGGGACGAGGTGGGGAGAGGAGTCGGTGTTGTCCGGCGCTAGCCAACGCACTCCGGGGCGGCGAGCGGCGGCGCTAACGAATGGGCCATAATAAAGGGCGGTCATTAGGGAGCGCTAGGCAGGGCAGCCGCCAGAGTGGCGCTGCGCCGCGCTCTCGCCCGTCCTACTCTTCACACGCTCCTCTTTCCCCTTCTCTGCCGTCCCGCCCACTCCGTTTGCTCCTGCACGCCACACCGCCAGCCAGGGGCCACGCTCTACCGCGCCCGCACGGACGAGGAACATCCGCCAGCAACTGTAAAAGACCTCCTGGCGACAAGCACGTACAAATTTTTCATAAGCTGCGTCTCCACCGCTTCAGCTGCCGCCTCTGCAGCTCGTTTCTGGAATTTTTATTTTTACAGCTCGGTGTGCAGCCGACTCTTTATAAAAGTTGGACACGCTTGTGAGAACGTCCTCAGCGCGACAGGACCCGACGACATTTTGCAAATCGGGGGGAGTTCCAGGAGCATCATAAATTTGAAATGAGTCACGAACGACACTGTTTGCACAGTGTCACAAATTTATATCTATCAGACCGAAACGAGTCTGCTAGTTTCAGCTTCTAAAGAGTGGAACTATCGGCGTTGCTAAAAATTTTTATATCGCCAGGTAGTGTGTAACAAAATGAGTGGTTTTATTTTCTTTGTATTCTTTTCGACATACAGTGAGAAACAGTGAAAACATCTTCGTCTTTAATATCTGGACGTGAACAGAATTTACGTCCGTCCCACACTTACGTAGTGCATCATCATTGATTCTCGTACGCGGGGCCGGCCGGGGTGGCCGAGCGGTTCTAGGCGCTACAGTCTGGAACCGTGCGACCGTTACGGTCGCAGGTTCGAATCGTGCCCCGGGCATGGATGTGTGTGATGTCCTTAGGTTAGTTAGGTTTAAGTAGTTCTAAGTTCTAGAGGACTTATGACCTCAGATGTTAAGTCCCATAGTCCTCAGAGCCATTTGAACCATTTCGTACGCGGGTCCGCGGAAGATGAATTTCCGCAGGAGGTAATGGGCGTAGATGGCCATTAAGCTACGTTTTCCAGCTGCGGGACGCGCTCCCCACTAGCACAATGCCAACGTGCCAGACCGTTTTCCTAGGGTGCGGGCATTGCCTGAAGGGAACGCTTGCGTGCTTGAGGAGGAGTCTGTCCCATACGTCGCAGCGATTTGCTTGGTTTGAGAAGTGGAGGAAATCGAACTCAGCAGAAGCGACTAGTGCGCGACAGCTGCAGTATTTGTTTCGCGAATCAAACAGGTAGGTAATTCTTCCGATTTAATTATTGAAACATTCACCAGAAAAGTCAGCTGACGGCTCTCTGTCTCAAAGGTTCAAATGGTTCAAATGGCTCTGAGCACTATGGGACTCAACTGCTGAGGTCATTAGTCCCCTAGAACTTAGAACTAGTTGAACCTAACTAACCTAAGGACATCACAAACATCCATGCCCGAGGCAGGATTCGAACCTGCGACCGTAGCGGTCTTGCGGTTCCAGACAGCAGCGCCTTTAACCGCACGGCCACTTCGGCCGGCTCTCTGTCTCAAAGGATGAGCAGCTTATCGAGCTTGTATCAGAACAACACATTTTGTGTAACATGGCTGACGGCGAGTCTTTAAATGCGAAAGGATTTAATTTGAGCAGAAGTCGGAAGAGAAATGAAATGTGTAAGAAGAAATGTCTTTATGTCCAATGTAATACATTTGTAAATACATTTGTACTGAGCCTTTAACGCCGGCCGCTGTGACCGAGCGGTTCTAGGCGCTTCAGTCCGGAACCGCGCTATTGCTACGGTTGCAGGTTCGAATCCTGCCTCGGGCATGGATGTGTTTGATGTCCTTAGGTTAGTTAGGTTTAAGTAGTTCTAAGTTCTAGGGGACTGATGACCTCAGAAGTTAAGTCCCATACTTTGAACCTCTTCCCTAACTTCCGTGTACTTTCGGAATGTCAAAATTAATAGCCTTCCAAATGGATCACGACGCTGCATGTTCTGCCTTCGCTGTCCCCGCTACTACAGCTGCCCGGCGCCATTGTAAAATCTTCCTCGCAGCGCGTTGGTACTCGTATCGTGCCTATGAACCACACAGTACTGCTCTCGTGTAGGGGAAACTGTAGCACCCACCAGCTTCCAACACACTGTAAAAATAGATTCAAACCATTCCGATACTTTCTCGCGCTTTCACCCCCCACAAAAACTGTAGGGGGAAAAATTTGTCGCTTACTACATTTCGGATGTTGGTTTGCTAAAAATGCCGCGTCATACGTGACTTTTATTTTATTACTTTACTGTTACTGACTCTACTAGCCAGAAAGTTTGCACACGACATCGAAATGTACTACTGAAGCCAACTATAAGATTGTGTTGTTGCACGAGACACAGGTTAGGAGATATGGCATGATAAATATTGAGTAACACGAAAAACCAACTTTCCTAAAAGCCTTAAATATTTCTCTATTTAAACAGCACAGAATTTTCACCGAATTAAAAAAAAGTCAGAAGGTAGTTCTCGTGTCACTCTACCACGTACAGTTGTCAAATTATAAAAACTACCACTTTCAAGCGTCTTCCGTAGCATGCGCCGATTAATTTGCGCATCTAGGAAAACGTAACGTTTGATGGCACAGTCTCGCCGCATCGCAGCGTGAGCATGCCACTCGTCTCGCAACGTGAATCCGCCGACCAACAGTTTTGCCCGCGGCCGATATACGTAATCAGAGAATGGTTGGTTAGTTCTGTACTCGCGTCTGGTATTGTCGCTTACTATCATCGCTGTACTGCCCGCCAGTGGATAATAACCTCGCTTGGCACTTGATCTTTCGATTTGGTCGCAGTTCGGATGGTCTCTCCCTTTGCACTTGGCCTGTTGATATCGTTGTGGCGAAGATTTCATAGGTTTGCTTTGGTCTTGTCCTTGGCTGTGTTCTATCTGCTGTCAGTCAGCCGCTTTTAGCTCGGCTGCCGCAAGGTGGTGTGTTCTCTTCCACACGCGGCTCTTCCATCTCGCGGCTTTCAGGTGTTTCTCTCCTGGGTTCTGACGCGTGTGCTCATATTTGATTTTGCGCGGATATAGCATTGATATACAACTCTTACGACGCTGTGTTATGCCAACACTGAAAGACATTAGGTAAAGAAGTATTAGAAATCGTATTCATTAACTTTGAAACTATAATTACTACAACAGGTCGTCCATAAGACAAATTTTAAACATACGTTTATTTATAGGTAACTATTAGGGGACTAATATCACTCAAATTGTATCAGGGCTCTCTCAATACCCATAAAATTACGTTATGCCTAACATCTTACAGTTTGGAGTGTACTACATATCAAAGATGGGCAAACTCGTTCATCCTTGGAAACTAGTTGAATGGTGATCGCTCTTTTTTGGGAACCGTTCATTTTTACTCGTTCACCGTTCATTTGTGCTTGGTATACGGTTCTTACGAAAAATTGAAAATTAGTAGTATAGGTGACTGAAGATGGAATGCGCCAAGAGGGGCCACTTGCCCCCGCCCTGGAGTACAGAGTTTTTATTCATAGCAGAATTCTCACACACTTGCAATTATCGTGATTCTGCAAAACCTCTCTTTTAGCCAACTGTAACGTTATGTGGCTGATCGCAGTGAAATAATATAAGGTGGCGCACGAAAAACCGGCCCAGAGTACAGACTGCTCGCCTATTACGCACGATTTGTTGATCGCCACGAGCAGAATAAATAAACATGTATTAATTAGGCAGTGAAGAAATAACAAATAAGCGAATGTAAACAACAACTTAGAAACAATAGATGACGATTGGTAGGCGAAAATGGGCAGTCTAGTACTCGGGGCCGATTTTTCGTGCGCCACCCTGTATCACTGAAATAATATTGCAGGAGTTGTTATATTCTCTTTACAAAATGTGACACCATGCCCTCTATTATGGAACGCAGACTTCATTCGGTTGTAAGTCGATCTGCCTTCCATCACAATGAATCATGCTCTTTTACCTTGGATCAAAAAAAGACAGAGAATGGCCATTCGTGTGTGCCGTGCCGACGTCCTTTGCATGTGTAATAACAAAAATCTTGCCTTTATACAAGTATTTCTTCTGTTGTTTATCGAAATAGTAAAGTAAGCGGATACGTCGTTTTGTTACCTGTAAAGATGTATGTATTACATACCACGTAATTTTATGTAATTTACGTAATTATAAAATACATTTTAATTACTGGTCATGGACGCTGAATAGAATATGAAAAGAACCAGACGTTCAGAGTTCAAAAAAGGTATGAAGCAGATCTAGAATGGGCGTGCGCAGCGAACCAAACGAACAACTCTATACTGAACTGAGCAGTCGGCAGTGGAACTGCGACTAGTCCGGCCGAGCGAGACCGAGACCGAGACAGGTAGCAACGGGACCAAGACAACGAGACCGGCTGACGTGCCGTTGCGGGAACGGGACCGACCGTTTCCCGTTCCCGGGAACTGTAAGTAGAAAACCGCGACCGAAGTGATGAAAGACCGTTCCTTAGAATTAGTTCATCACTCGTTTCGTTCGTCTTGATGAACCATTCCTTACGACCCGTTAGTTGGCGAACGACCCATCTCTACTACATATCACTATTGATGGTAATTCTTAAAGAACCTAATGATTAGGCGAAACAAATTTTTGTTATTTCCTCATCATACTCCTAACTATAAGATGTAAGACATAACATAATTCTAGGGATGTTGAGAGAAGACATAGGCAGTTAATGTGATAGCAGCCATATGAGGCCGCAGATGATAGTACCGAGAGTTAAATGTGCATTCAAAATTTATCTCGTGGACAAATTATAAGGAGACTATATCCTCGAACAAATCAGATGTTACCTTATATTTTTATTAATGTACAGATGACTG
The DNA here is from genome assembly GCF_023898315.1 of Schistocerca nitens. NCBI lineage: Eukaryota > Metazoa > Arthropoda > Insecta > Orthoptera > Acrididae > Schistocerca > Schistocerca nitens. The sequence continues at coordinate 368,580,436 of NC_064618.1, forward strand.
AATATCCCTTGCCGTCCACGCTATTTTGTTTCTAGTATATTACATCGGTAATGTTCTTACTTTTTAACTCACGGCGGTTTTAAACTTCTCAATGATAGATAAGGATTTTTTCAGATTCATTCGAACTGCACCCAGTCACTGCAATTATTTTTTCCTTAGAGATTTCCTTCCTCGAACGAAGTTATGGCTCAAATGAGTCAGTTTCATTGGATAAGTAGCCATAAAATATGCCACCTTTCGCGTTATATGAACATCTGCCTATCTGTAATTTGTACTCTGTAGTCGTACCCTTTTGCGAGTTCACCTACTCTTTTGAGCCGTAATGGTCCTGACATGGGAACAGCCTGTGACCTAGCTTGTTTGAGTCCAATGTCTGAACCAAACAACACTGTCTGATCTACACTCCTGGAAATTGAAATAAGAACACCGTGAATTCATTGTCCCAGGAAGGGGAAACTTTATTGACACATTCCTGGGATCAGATACATCACATGATCACACTGACAGAATCACAGGCACATAGACACAGGCAACAGAGCATGCACAATGTCGGCACTAGTACAGTGTATATCCACCTTTCGCAGCAATGCAGGCTGCTATTCTCCCATGGAGACGATCGTAGAGATGCTGGATGTAGTCCTGTGGAACGGCTTGCCATGCCATTTCCACCTGGCGCCTCAGTTGGACCAGCGTTCGTGCTGGACGTGCAGACCGCGTGAGACGACGCTTCATCCAGTCCCAAACATGCTCAATGGGGGACAGATCCGGAGATCTTGCTGGCCAGGGTAGTTGACTTACACCTTCTAGAGCACGTTGGGTGGCACGGGATACATGCGGACGTGCATTGTCCTGTTGGAACAGCAAGTTCCCTTGCCGGTCTAGGAATGGTAGAACGATGGGTTCGATGACGGTTTGGATGTACCGTGCACTATTCAGTGTCCCCTCGACGATCACCAGTGGTGTACGGCCAGTGTAGGAGATCGCTCCCCACACCATGATGCCGGGTGTTGGCCCTGTGTGCCTCGGTCGTATGCAGTCCTGATTGTGGCGCTCACCTGCACGGCGCCAAACACGCATACGACCATCATTGGCACCAAGGCAGAAGCGACTCTCATCGCTGAAGACGACACGTCTCCATTCGTCCCTCCATTCACGCCTGTCGCGACACCACTGGAGGCGGGCTGCACGATGTTGGGGCGTGAGCGGAAGACGGCCTAACGGTGTGCGGGACCGTAGCCCAGCTTCATGGAGACGGTTGCGAATGGTCCTCGCCGATACCCCAGGAGCAACAGTGTCCCTAATTTGCTGGGAAGTGGCGGTGCGGTCCCCTACGGCACTGCGTAGGATCCTACGGTCTTGGCGCGCATCCGTGCGTCGCTGCGGTCCGGTCCCAGGTCGACGGGCACGTGCACCTTCCGCCGACCACTGGCGACAACATCGATGTACTGTGGAGACCTCACGCCCCACGTGTTGAGCAATTCGGCGGTACGTCCACCCGGCCTCCCGCATGCCCACTATACGCCCTCGCTCAAAGTCCGTCAACTGCACATACGGTTCACGTCCACGCTGTCGCGGCATGCTACCAGTGTTAAAGACTGCGATGGAGCTCCGTATGCCACGGCAAACTGGCTGACACTGACGGCGGCGGTTCACAAATGCTGCGCAGCTAGCGCCATTCGACGGCCAACACCGCGGTTCCTGGTGTGTCCGCTGTGCCGTGCGTGTGATCATTGCTTGTACAGCCCTCTCGTAGTGTCCGGAGCAAGTATGGTGGGTCTGACACACCGATGTCAATGTGTTCTTTTTTCCATTTCCAGGAGTGTATATCTTTGTGTTCAGCAATTCTCGTATTTTTAGTGAAACCTGACATTGTTAGGGAGAAGATGGCACTTTCAATGTAATTTATTAAATAAAAAATTTTAAGTTCAAACAATTTTAATGCATTAATCACAACTTTTTTCCCTTATACAATCAAAGCATGATACTAGTTTCGGATGCTTTCTGCAACCGTCTTCAGATCTGTAAACAAAAGAGGACAAGTGACCTAAGTAAATTATGTACAACATAGTGCGACATAAAACAATGTATAAGAGGTGAACAAAATATATTAGGAGATCCAACACCGACAGTAAAAGTGAACATGTAACAAATCCACTTCGCAGTATTGTATAAGTGACATGTTTCGGCTTTTAAAATGGCATACCACTCAAACCGTAAAAAGGCGGTGAATATGCAGTAAAAACTATGATGATTAGCTGTAGTCATGCACTTACATGTCCGTATCGATAGACAACAATAATCTGACGTTATGTAATTACAAACTTCATCGTGAACGAGCCAGGTTGTAAACCTGCCGAAAGAATTTACAAGTAGTTGTTAAAGAACTTATAGCTGTAAATCTAAGTTAATTTTAAATAATAAAAATAACAAGGGGATGAACTTAAGATTACAAGGCGGGTAGTTGTGTTATGTGGTTGACTGGCAATATGCCATAACTAAGAAACAAATGGCTCAAATGGTTCTGAGCACTATGGGACTTAACACCTATGGTCATCAGTCCCCTAGAACTTAGAACTACTTAAACCTAACTAATCGAAGGACAGCACACAACACCCAGCCATCACGAGGCAGAGAAAATCTCTGACCCCGCCGGGAATCGAACCCGGGAACCCGGGCGTGGGAAGCGAGAACGCTACCGCACGACCACGAGATGCGGGCAACTAAGAAACAGTTCCTACGGAACTCTCAATAATTCGAGTTCAAAATCTAGAAAGAATACAACTAAGTCAAATCAATTTTAAAAACGATAAAAATAACAAGGGTATGAAGTTGAAATACAATACAGAGGAGCTGCCTTACGCAATTAATGGGCAACACGCCACACGCAAAAGACAAATCCTACGTAACAGTCAAATGGTAGAATCATTATAGTACAGCATGGCGCAAAAAATGTGAATAACATGTCATAATCTGGAAACATGACCGTAATAAAGAAGGCGAATGGCCAGTTGCATTAGTAAGAATTGCATCGAAAGGCCGCGCGGGATTAGCCGAGCGGTCTTGGGGCGCTGCAGTCATGGACTGTGCGGCTGATCCCGGCGGAGTTTCGAGTCCTCCTTCGGGCATGGGTGTGTGTGTGTGTGTGTGTGTGTGTGTGTGTGTGTGTGTGTGTGTGTGTGTGTGTGTGTGTGTGTGTGTGTGTGTGTTTGTCCTTAGGATAATTTAGGTTAAGTAGTGTGTAAGCTTAGGGACTGATGACCTTAGCAGTTAAGTCCCATAATATTTCACACACATTTTTTGCGTCGAAAGCCCAGTATTTGCAATTATACAGCGGGTATTACAGAGTGAACAGTACATGCAACTGTCACAGGAATTGTGAGTTATTCAGCACGTGATATTTAATGAAACGACTTCTGGAGTAAAACAGCCTCCACGCATCGCCGTCGTAACTCTGTGTCAACACTCGAGAAGCAATCACTGACAAGTGGATGAGATTCATATGACCCACATTGACGTCACAATTCGCGGTACACTGCCGAGTTTACACCTCGTCTCATGGCCTACTACTCCGTACGACATCCGTTCACGGGTCGCAGTAATAACGGTAAATCGGGTATGATAGCAGTTTCACGATACCACAAACCTATTTCACCAAGGCGGTGCATGTGCAGCCGTTCTAACGTCGCGACGCCCTTTGAAGGCAACGAAGCCTATTAATCATTTCCTCAACGTTTACAGCTTGTGGACAGGTTTATCGCTGTCCGCCGCCCTTCGTATTCACGTGTCATGCGGCGGCTCATAGGGCGCCACTCAATACAATCAGATATTATCTGTCTATAATCAGAGTAAGACACATAAAAGTCTTGGAATATTGAGATAAATTTCATTCCTTGCCGCCATCACGTAGCTACAATCGAGACGACTTTGAGTGCACATTATACAGGGAGCTAAGAATTATGCAGATAGTAGACGATGTTAAGTATTTTAATGCGAGAAACCGACGGTCGGAAATGATTCTACAGGTGGAGTGACGTATTGAAAGAGCAATGCGAGTGAGGCATGTGCGTACTAATTGTGTGTCTGTTTCGCAATAGCCGGCCGAGGTGGCCGAGCGGTTCTACGCGCTACAGTCTGGAACCGCGCGACCGCTACGGTCGCAGGTTCGAATCCTGCCTCGGGCATTGATGTGTGTGATGTCCTTAAATTAGTTAGGTTTAAGTAGTTCTAAGTTCTAGGGGACTGATGACCTCAGAAGTTAAGTCCCATAGTGCTCAGAGCCATTTGAACATTTTTTTTTGTTTCGCAATAAACAAGTGCTTGCTGCAACAACGTTGATAACGCTGCCCTGGAAAACAGTACACAGTCGCCTATTTAGTGTTCACGGTGTAACTTAAAGCTGTTTATAGTTTATGGCTGTGTGTCGCAGACTATCATTAATGTGAAAGACTAATAATAATAATAATAATAATAATAATATAAGAAATCGGGAACAACGTGGACAGAAGAAAGGAAGAGACTCATCGGGAGAAAATGAGGGAATACTGGAAAAATAGGAAACAAAAACAAAGGAAGAAGAGGAACTGAATTTGTTAACGTGATCCTAGTTGGTCAATACGACTGTAAAAAGGTTAACTCTGACGTCCACTGATAAAATTTTTGAATTTTGAAAGGGATATTTCTTGAGAATTGAGATGTTAGCGACCTGCGGTCTCTGGTGACCCGCTACAGAGTAATAACGTAATTACGATTTACTCGGTGTGGTAGCTCATTTACCTTTGTCTCTGCGGCAGTACCTTCAGAACAGTGATAAAATCTGTAATATGCCATCACCAAGATAGAGAGTAACGCCACCAAACCCAAGACTAATTATATACAGCGTGATGTTGCCGTCACTGCGGGAAAGCATCATGGCACCACCGTTGTGGCGATTTTCTATGGCATTCAGCGAACCCATACATGAGGAGATGAGGGTCATACCGGCCAACTCTTCATCAATAATCCTATCCACATTGCTGTGTGTCGCTGTTAAAGCACAACCAACAATGCCGAAGAAATAATTTGGCTACATAACGAGTACTACCTGAGGACTAAGAGTATAGTGGGCATTACTGTTGTACTGTTAGTTCCTTTTACACAACACTACGCACACTTTCGAAAGGGTTGTATAATTATCATAACCGGCTAATATAAACAATGTTTTACAAAGTGATTTGTGCACCACGAGTGATACTACGGCATCAAATAACAATCACAACGGCTCGCACAACGCTACGAACGAATTCTAAAACAGTAACATCTGATGTTGAGGCGACTTCAAACTGATAACGGGAAGAAAAAGTTCTTTCATCACCAACGGGTGACTGCAGTCATTAATGGAAAACTGTATTCATCGCTGTGGCAGAGTTACACATCCTTAATGGATGAAAGTTCTATAGTTTAATTCGTTACGGGAAATAAAAAAGAAGTCAACGTCTTTAGAAGCTTAACGTCGCTTAGTTAACTACATGTGGCTCTACAGTGGAGTTTCAATTATACCGATACGATGTATGACGAAGAGGCACGTGCGGAATTAAGATATCGCGAATGCTATTACCTAAATTATCTTTACACGTCCGTAGTGCCAGTGCTCTTTAAACTTGCAGACGGAACACGTTTATCCCGCCTGCACACAAGTGTCCACTCGGCGTGATTGCGAGCGACCGCCACACAATACTGCGAAGCCAAACGGTCGGTGTTTATTTACATTCAATCGCGCCGGTGGCAACAGCGAAGAATCGCGGTTACGCGCGTTTAATGAGAACCGTGCCGCAGGGTCGGCTGCGGCGCTACAAATCACACCGCAAACAAAACGCTGCCTGAAAAAATACGCACGATTTAAGCGGGTGGCGCGTCTCACGTGGCTTGGCTTCCTGCAGCTGTCGCCTACAGAGCGGAGCGCGATGTTGGAACGCAGGCCCAGTTTCCTCCTCGGTTTCATTAATATTCCACAGGAGGCCACAGGCTAATCACCTTCAGTCTCATTTCTTCGCTTTTTAGAGGTTCTTTATTTCCTAGTATTATGAGAGGCTCATCTGAGCGTTGTGAAGGTCACTAACACATACAGAATAATAACGTAACTGACGAAGAAGATAAGTATCACATATTATGACGTCCCAGAAAGAAAACCACGATAAATCGAACACTAAAACAGTTGGGTGCTATTCAGTACCAAGGCCTCCACTGTAATACCACTCTATCTGGGACAACAGACGTCACAGGTTATAAATTACTGTACACAGTTCTTCAGGTGTTACGCGTGTCCAAATGAAATGAAAAATGAGTGAATCAACATGCATTTATCTTCTGTAAACATCGCTAGAAAGACGTTATGGACCGGAAATGAGGCTCAGTGCGTCCACACATGGGAATAGGCAACTCAGAGGTGTTACCACCAGGTTTGCCAACAACCGAGAAGATGACAAAAATCGCCAACAGGAGTGACTTGAACTATGCGGAAAGACAGAAGATGGAATGGACATAAACATCGTAGTGTACAAATGTATGGGATTATATTGTTTACATTTTAATGCATTCATTTTTCATTATTCGCAGTTTCAGCAATATTGTTATTAGTCTGTGTATATCAGTGCACGTCGACAATACTGAATACTGACAACTGTCAACAGGGGTAAATTATGGGTGACTGTATAGTCACGAAACCAAAGACCAAAATAAAGCGTAGGAGGAGGAAAAGTTGACGGTTCGTCGCTACATGTGCACGCAGCATATCGATGACTGCGACAGTTGTTAGATTCTTCTTCTTTTCTCATGTGTTACGCCTTTGACTGTTACGTCATGTTATTATATCCCTCTATTGCACGCCATTGCTTTTGGTCCCTCAACCTATTTCTAGGTCTTCTTAACAATCTTTTCACATTGGTCGATAGTTCATTATTATTTTGGCTGTTATATTTTCTTTAATTTTTGTAAGACTGTCTTTCAGTTTATTTCTGTACTCCCTAATTAGCTCGTTATTCTTTTCACTCACACTTATTGTCTGACTGCTGTGTTTACTTACTATCTCTGACAACCTGCAGCCAGCTATTTCTCTTACAAAATTCATCACCGCAGGTTCTACTTGTTTTCATTCTCATCTGTCACTGACTCGCTGTCATAAAGTACGTAAGACGCTCAATGCATGAAGCGGATTTCGCAAGGTTTAATTAAAGCCAATAAATTCAATTTGTTTCTGTGGAAATCGGAGTGTGGTGCTTTTGTGCGACTTCTTCCTTATTGCCTTTAAACTGTTATCCTGTTTCATCATGGACAGAAGTCGCTAGGAGCCAGTTGGAGGTGATCTATGAACTGTTAGCGATGAACGTTGTCCAGGCCAGTGATCGAATATCGGAGTATTTCAAGAAGTACTTAGATCGGTACAGGGCATTTGTTAGTGATGTTGGTAGGAGCAGTGACGATTTTAAACCTGTCTCGTATGTCAGTTCGGGTCAGTCAATAAACGGTTCCTAGTACACCTGAGGCGGAATACTTCGTTCAATTTATCTGGCGCGCCGCACACCGCTCAGAGTGCACAGACTCGGACCGCAGCCGCGTCTGGGACTACACACGACGTCACGGAAGCTTCGAGGGCGCACGCAAGGAACATTTCAGCCTAAAAAATTAAAACAATTTTCTGGCTGAGTCATTCTTATTCGCTTCCATTATGCGTTTCGAGGGCTTACACCTTCACCTTTATCTGGATCACTGGATTACACCACAATTTCATTTTCTGGATGTAATCAGTCACTTATTTTCAACTTCACTTTGTTCCAAGTAAGACATTATTTGTCACTTGTTATCGTAATATAGCACTCAAAATAATTCCAAGCAATAAGAAAGTTACGTAAGTAATGTTCCAGCAAATGATGATGATAATTCATACTTACAATAACCCTCAGGATTCGTTTTGTTCGAAAAACCTTTATCTTTTACGTCATAAACAGTTGTAGTTCCCAAACCACAGTCTAACACGAGCACCATAGAGTTACCTTTCAAACTTTTCAAGAGTCTCTGGTCCCAGTTTAACATTTGGACACCCAACACGTCCACCAGCTGTGCACATTGTCACCTTTGTTCCCTTTTGGTTTATGTGAAAATTACGACCATTGCCTAGCATACGCTCAATTCTTGTTCACTCTCGGCATCACTACTGTGTCATCAGTAAACTGTTTGCTGCTGATTTTTTTTCTCTCCGATACGATAAATAAGTTGTTCTCAACTGCAATAAACAGTAGGCTAGCTATTTCACGTCGTATGGGAGAAGAGTTAACGTGTTGAAAGGTAATACAACTAAGAGGTAAAGAGTCAGTTCCAAAGTGTTCTAAGTGTTCCAGAAGTCTGGGATTCGGGCCACAGTCGGGCCTGGGACTTAACTTGTGACGGATCTCTTGTTTCGCCTCTGGGAATGTTTATTAATGTGAAAAATGCCAAGCTACACTGTGGTTCTGAATCAATGTTAAACAGTCGCTTTATAAGTCAGTTCTCTCTTCAGTTTTAGAACTCTCTGGTGGCAAAGCGAGTAAGACAATTTCCCAAAGGCTCGTACGGTGTATGCATTCTTCCTCAAAATCAGAGAGCGGTTGAGAATGAAATAAGTCAATCCTAGCCAGGTCGTGGTTCACCTCTTAGCCGTGAACGGGTCATACTCGTACAGACAGAATATCTAGTTGCAGCGAAGACGGCAAATCTAGCATACCTAAAGATATGCTAGTTATTGCATTTCGCTTGACTTTCCAATTGAACGATATCTGTTTAATACAACTTCTTCTTTTTCAAAAGACGACTGTGTTGAAAGACCTTGATATCTGGGCGTATGATGTAACAACAAATACTGAATTGGTTTCTTTTGAGTCAGAAACGTGTTAATGTTTTTTATTTTTATTTTTATGTAGGCCTACGGCAGTGTGTTACTTTTTTTCTTTAGCTACAATTACGGTGGTTAAATAATGTAGGCACTGCATGCCATACCAGCTTTCTATTTTTTTTACGCATTCATGAACTAGTTTGTTTAAAGGTACAACGAGAAACATTCACGTTACTGCGTAGATACAAGGCGTTCTTAAGCTATTCATCATGACTTTGTTGTTTATTGTTCATTTATTGTTCTTAAAAGATACATAATTCTTCAGTAAATGCATGTAGATTACAAGAAAATCGTAACCGAACAGCCCGGTAATGTTCTGTTTCATACGACTTGTGGTCACTAGGAAGCATATAGAATGGCAAATTTGGTGTCTTCTTTTTGTTATGGCTACAATTTATTGCGCCACGTACTCTCCCATTTGTACAAACCATGTTAAAAATTAATATAAATTATATTATACGCATTAATCGCATATCCTATTCACCAATGTAGCTTACTGGCCGCCTGGCGCGCTGCTGTCACTTAGTACTTGCATAACAACGGGCAGCAGTGTCGCGACTGTGCGTGTTAAAATGTGGCTTAACTATAAATAGGACTGGGGGTTATCACGAGAACAAGTGTACATTAGAGAGTAATATTAGACTGTAACACAGACGTGGAAACGAGAGGACAGCGTATGCTGCCGTGCAGAGTAGATGAAAAACAGTACCTCACCTAGATGTAGTCTCTCGTCTTCTCAGGACGAGAGGCATGAGCAGTATTGCTGAGGTGTTCACCCTCGCACGCCGAGTACTGTTAGATCGGGCAGTGGCTCCCAGGAACGAGAGGCCCAATGTCCTTCTGGGGAACTGCCTTCCGGACAGTCACCGTCGTGGCATTCGATCAATCTAGACTCCTCCCTATCTTCTTAAGCTACAAATTGTTTATTTTAAGCATTTGTGTGTCCCAATTAGTTTTAAGCTCCGAAGTTTTAAAGCTGCAACTTTGTTAGAATACTAAGTAACCATATAAGCGTCATTTTAGGAACACGCACAATTTAATATTGTGAAAACGAGATCCGTTTAGCCATCAGACAAACAAGTAAAATGTAAATGGCAGCAAATAAAATAAAACCCAGTTCAAGGGCTGGAGAAAGGTAACAGCATGCCACCCCCAATTGCGCAACGCGTAATAAGGCACTGTAGTGTCCAAGCCGACCATAGGGCACATGACAGCTCAAGGCAAGACACAGCGTGAGCGCTTCACGTGGTCGTATTCCCGCAGCGCAGCGCGGCGCGTGCCGAAAGGTCCGCCGGCGCAGCCAAGCGTCCTCCGCTGCTGACGCCGTATGTTTGGCCCCGGCACGGGTATGACGTACGCAGTGACGCCATCGGCCGCCTCCCAGATACAGTAGCAGCCTAGCCCGCCAGCTCAGATCTGCAGCATTCAGCCGTCCGTATTACACAGTTCAGCGTCCAGCTCTTTAAGTTACACTCAGCTGTATTTATGACTATCGCACGACAGCACAGTACATAAAGCAGGAAATATCTACTGAAATCTTATGCAGTCATGCTCAACCCATGTCAGATGGGAGCTTCCGTAGTCTTAAGCAGACCACTTTAGCTACGGAAAAAAGTAGCTGTCCTTTCTGCAGCACCCAAAAAGGGCGTATTAACAATGGTGTTACGTGGGTGTCAAATCGTATCTACTTCTACGTGCAGTTTGCAAGTCAGATGGCGTATGGCAGACGATAGTGTACAACTGCGTGTTCCCCCTTTCTTCTTCCAGTGACCAATAGTGCTCAGGAAGAACGACTGTTGATAAGGTTGAGCTCGAATATCTCTAATTTTAGTTTCATGGCCTTTCCGCGAGATATGCGTAGGAGGAATCATAATATTGGTTGGCCCTTCTGGGAACGTAAGCTCTCTTATCTTCAACCGCACTGTTGTAGCGTCTGCCTCTGGAGTTCGATGAGTATCTCGGTGAAGCTTTCGCGCTTACTACGGAAACTTGTGACAAAACGCAATGCTCTCGGTTTGATCTTCTTTATATACTCTATCAATCCTGTCTGCTACGTGTCCCAGAATGACAAGTAGTATTCAAGTGTCAGTCGAACGAAGGTTTTGTAACCTGTCTTCTACGGGGGTTGATTACACTTTCAGATGAGTCACGGTCTGGTTTCTGCCTTCTTATGATTAATTTGGTCGTTCCACTTTATATCACAGCGTAACGATACTCCTACATATTTAAAGGGGTTTGACTGCCTCCATTGATCGTTCTCCAAGCGTGTAATCGAACAATGATGGGTCTTTCACCAAGTCATGCGGAATACGTTACATTTGTTATATACGACGTTAACTGTACCAAGCATCGAGTCTCTGCAGATCTTCCCACATTACATTACAATTTTCTAGCGTTGAGACTTCTACCTACAGGGTGACAGTTACTGAACACTACAGCGTGCGCACACTTTATTCAACATGTAAACGTCACTAGATATTCGAATTTAGGTTATGACATGATCGATTGCCTGCCATCATTGGCGATGTTGTGGCGCAGACGAATAGCGAAATTCTGCATGACCCTCTGAAGAATGTGTGTTTTCAGCTCAGCTTCATCAATGTTTTTGGGCTTATTGCTGTGCACCTTGTCTTTAATACAGCCCAACTAAAAGGAGTCACACGTTTTCAGATCTCTCGCGATATACCCAAAGTTACTTTCACGCCTGAAGATTTACCTATGTTAACAATGCAAGCTGTGCTCCATTTTCTAGGAACTCTTCAATCCCGTCACAAAGCTAGCCTGAAACTCTAGTATTTTGTTCTTTAGGCGATAGTGTATAACAGTGTAGAACGTTTTCTGTACGTCTAGGAACACGGCGCATTTCCTGCCTTCTGGCTCTTGCAGACCAGCAGAGTGATTTGGATTCACAAGATCGTTTTGTGTGAAATCAATGTTGATTCCTACGATGCAGATTTTTCGGTCTCCAGAAACGTCGTAACGGACTGACAGCAGGGAAACGGACCTTCGGTTGCGAACGTTTGGTCGCCAGCTTTTCTTAAAAATGAGAATGATCTCTGCATTTTTCCAATCACTAGGAACGCTTCGTTACTACATTAACCTACAACAGACTGCTGTAACAAGACGAGCGCATTCTTTCGCATTCTCTATGTACAATCGTGTAGGTATCCAATTAGATGCAATCGCTTTTCCTTAGTTGGGAACTTTTAGTCGATTTTCTATCCCGTGGACAATTATTTCGGTATATGTCATTTTAACATTATAGTGAATCTCCTTCAACGTCCTTCTGGTGTGATGATTTGGTAAAATGACGCTAATGAAAATGTAAATCGACGTTAGTACTACTGAAACGTTTTAGAAATACAAATGGCGCGCCTGAAATGTTATTAGTACGACACGTGATAAAATTATATGTTTATATCGGCAACCAGTTCCAAGATGCGTAGTGCAATGGACACAAACCGATAAGAATGAATGAATTAATAGTATAATGTGATTGGTTGTGGACATACACATATAGCTCGAAGCATATGGGTTTTCTATAGACGTTTTCAGTTGATAACATGCAAAAATATAAAAATCGAGTCCAAAAAAAAGAATGAAAAAATGTTTCCAGTGGGTGCTAAGTGTGGATAATGCGACAGACAGATTGAAAAAAAAAATACGAGTAAGAGCCTTTGAAAGGTGGTATTACGTGAAACTGATAAATATCAAATTGATTGATAGAGTAAGGCATGAAGACTTCCAGGAATAAACTAACAAGAAAAAATGACAAGTGAAGAACCTGTCTTAATATGTGGTGAACTATTCTGCCTATTCGACTCTTCAGAGTCGAATAGGCAGAATAGTTAACCACATATTAAGGCAGAAATCGTTACTGAGAACTGTAGTTCAAGGCAAAATGGAATCAAAGAATTGCAGGACCAGGAGTAATACTGTTGTGTTAGATGTAATGCTTTAGGATGACGCAGTTATGCTGAAAAAATGGCGAAGCTAACTAACAAAAAGTGACAAGAATGATGAGCGGCGTCAAACCAGTCTTTTAGTCCATTACTGAAACAACAGCAACACTGTATACTAGCTACGTTACAGTCTGAATAACAAAAGGAAGAACCATTGTCTGAAGTGAATCAGAGGGTCTTTCTTTTCTTAAAAAAAAAATAAAGCGAAGTAATCAACTCCTCGCAAATACATCCGCACTCTGAAAAAAAGTTAAAGCACAGTCTTTTCCCAGTACGGCCGTCAAAAACTTTGCACGATGGTGCAAGAGCCCGCACGTGTGCGCAGACCTCTGTTGAGATTGCGAAACTTAGATGGAAAGTCTTGTCTCGCTCACCACTTGCCCCAGACCTCGAGCCGTCAAAGTACCAACTGTTCTGACTCTGTGGGAGGCTCGTTTTCGTCGTCGCTTTGAAGTTACACAGACTGCGTATTTCGTGTGACACGGCTTAGCAAACAGCGGTAGTGGATATTACTGAGCAGGAATACGTATCCAAGTACAAAGTTGGAGAAGAGGTACTGAAAATGACAGAGCAATTATTCGCGAATGTGGCGACGACAGTATGTATCAATTACACATCGCGAGAAATCAGGAGGCATTATTCTACTGACCGACACTCTTAAATATGTTATAGATCTTAAGAGTTCACGTAATTTGTCAGACACGAAAGAAAAGTCTAGCCTCGATGAAAACCTATTAAGATACTCTGTGTTCACACGTCATGATATTTTCTAAAGTTGACTACTGTTTCGGAGAGGTGCGAGCAAGAGTGGGTAAGTTGAGAGAGTGCACTAAGGGCTTCTATGAAGAGAAGGAAATGTCTGATTGAGCTGTGTGGCTCGATCAGCGATATTCCCACCGCCGGTAAGGGTCATCTTTCCGGTGGTGTGGGTAGAGCGCGCGGTGGCGCCACCTACAGGGCCGATCGGGGAGCGAGCGGTAAGCTCTAGCAAGTAGCGTGGAATTTTGCTTTGGGACGCCTAGCACTATCGTCGTTTCCCAAGTCTGTCGGACAGTACAGGTGCCGTGCGAGGTAGCAGGAAGAGCACATCTAAAAGGGGCTGTTTACTCTGGTGACGGCGCCGTAGGAAATATCGCCGGCGTGGAAGCAGTCACGTTACTGGGAAGCTGTTGGTGTATTTCGCTTTCTATATGTCTCCTGGGACTGGAATCTGCGGCGGCTGGCTTCGTCGAACGAGCAAGAGGGCAAGGGCCCTGTTTGTGCTGTAAATTGTGGCCTGAATCGACTACTGAGTTCTGAGCTGTTGACTTCATTTTCTTGGCCGGCCGTTGCTACTCCTACTGAGTCTGCCCTAGAATGTGTTAAATTTCAACTTGCTTTGTACACAATGTTCTAGTGAGAGCTGTATGTGATGTGATGATTAACATCTACTAGGGCCTGGAGTGCTGATACATTCTGTTTGTAGGTTGCTACTGTCAGTGTTTAACCGTCATTGAATACAGTTTGGCTGGTCCTTATCTAACTGCTGCCTGGTTATTGTGTTTATATCACACGACGGAGTTAAGCTGTCAAATTGATATACATGGATAAAATTTTCCCTGGCTATTTTTGCCTTGAATTGCAATAACATTACTGTTACGTTTTTATCGGAAGTAATAGTGTGTCTGTGAGATACGTGTCTAATTCTAAATGAGTAGTTTCATAAATTCTTACGAGTTACTGAGAGGCCAGTTTTTATTGTGTGTTTAAATGTTTGAACCTGATTCTATTAATGAAAGTTCAAGAATTCCTTCAATGATAGTATGTGGATGTTGTAATTCTGATTTAATCACAAATTTAAGTGTGGCTATTTGCTGTAAGTAGCTTTGTGTTTTGCGTCGGGGGAGAGGGGGGGGGGCGGAATTCGACATACCGTTAGCCTGCACGCTAGTTCCTTGCATTTTAATTTCGTTTTATCGGGACTTCTGCTGTTTGGTTTGGTAGCGGGTGCGGGTCCTGGGTTGTGTCCTGCTTGTGCTGTTGTGTATTTTCCGCCCCCTTTGCCCGCTTTGGGCTGTGTATCTAGTTCGCTCGCGGCTTAATGTATAATTGGCATTACGCACATAAGACAATAGATTTGTACTGCTTAGCTGATGTTCATTAATAGGCTGATTAATTCTACATATGTGCTGTAATTAATTATTGTGTTTCTAGTTACTTAAGCCAGATGTCAGTCTGTTGTAGATACCCACTAGTTCTGGGATTCTTAGTGCCTATTCGTGACCGTTGCTGCTCCCGTTTGGGGGTCCATGCCGAGCCTGTATTGGAAACAGCTGAGTGAGCGGGCGTCCGCTTCTGGGCGTAGTTTGTTGAATCCCACGAGGTTGCTTGGTCACATGAAATTTTATATTTTATATCCTACTTTGTAGGGTGACTGCCATTTTAGTAATGTGGTTGTGTGCCATGGTATCTCATTTGTTGTTGCCTACTCTGAACTACTTTGGTAATACCAATCACTGCAGTAACGCGAGCGGTTCTAGGCGCTACAATCTGAAACCGCGCGACCGCTACGGTCGGAGGTTCGAATCCTGCCTTGGGCATGGATGTGTGTGATGTCGTTAGGTTAGTTAGGTTTAAATAGTTCTAAGTTCTAGGGGACTGATGACCTCAGAAGTTAAGTCCCATAGTGCTCAGAGCCATTTGAACCATTTGAACTGCAGTAACGAAAGACTACATTTTCTCGTTAAAAATAAGTATTGTTCTTCAGGTTGATCATAGTTTTTGAGTAAATAATTAACTCATTTCACTAAATGTGTCATAATCCATAAATGCTGTGGTTTATGAATGTTTAAATTTTGAAGTAACTTGCTCTCATCTAAATGGCAAATTTAAAGATGTGTGGTAATTTTAAAAATGTGTTGATGTTTTTGTTATTTGTCTTGTTTACAAGTGCCAAATAAATGTTCAGTGCAGCTGTCGATGGTGATTGCCTGATGTGTCACTTGGTCCAGTCCTACCACCCCACAGCCTATTGTGCTGAGCTTGTGTCGTTGTCTAATAGGTTGAATTCCATGCTGTGCTGACACATCACTGGTGACATGGCAGTTTAAGAAATAGGTGTCTTTTTGGAGGACATCGGTAATCCACTATTGATTTGTCTTCAAATAAAAAGGGACAGTGACAGACCTGCGGGATTTCTAAACAAAGAAAAACCCGTATTTCATTGTTAACTGGGCGGCTCCGAGGTACACCCAACGCTTAATCAGGAAGGATTTTCATCCTACGAGCACAATGGTCCTTTCCTCGCGGTTCAAATTCAAATGGCTCTGAGCACTATGGGACTCAACATCTGTGGTCATAAGTCCCCTAGAACTTAGAACTACTTAAACCTAACTAACCTAAGGACATCACACACATCCATGCCCGAGGCAGGATTCGAACCTGCTACCGCAGCAGTCGCGCGGTTCCTGACTGAGCGCCTAGAACCGCTAGACCACCGCGGCCGGCATTCCTCGCGGTCTGTAGATGTTGTGTCTTACGCCTATTTTTTTAGCGTCTGTGACTGCATTGAATCTGCGTGTAGCTTGGTGTCATGCTTGTGTTGTATGATGATAAGAGAAGGCAGATGGAGAAACGCAGTGCAGCCACAAAGCCCATTCCTCTCGAACAGTTGTAAGGGTACCGCCGAGCTTGAAGTCCCCATCCGACGGAAGAATCTCCTTCAGCACTTACACACAACAGACAAGTTTGGATTTTATCCATGATGCTGTCGCAAAGTCAAGTGCTTACTAACTTCAAGTCACCACATCTACAGCCCTTGTCACCCAAATAAAGATGGTGAAAATTTCAACCACCACCAGGATTTGAGCAGGACAGCTGCGAATCGAGTGCCACCACACAGGCGTATGTTATCAACCTCTGCTACAAAAGCGGGTGGTGTTTCTAAAATAACAAGGGAAATTAGTAACCAAACAATTATTTAGATTAGTGTGTAGAATGGGACTCGAAATATTCTTCCGCAAGCCGACAGTATATCATCCACACAATACTGAAGATCGAAGTGGCAGATAATAGCGAGAAATACCCGTTTGACGGCTTATGCATCCAATTTTTCGACCATGATAGTACACTGAAGAATGGTTAGGGAGACAGGAACTGTCAGATGATAAGTTTGACTTTAGGAAAGGTAAAGGTACCAGGAGCAGTTACGACGTCACACCTAATAACGAAACAAGACCTAAGAAAAATCTATACTCTTTCATGTGATTAAATTGAAAGGTACAGTACCGCCCGACATTGAAAATAGGTACAACATTCTTCGTTATTCTTTTGTAATAATAACTCAATTTCACTTAATACACCGAAGCCGGATACCAGTGTAGGAAAGAAGGAAAATTTATTTATTTAACTGATAACATGTGCACTCCCACAAAATAAATCCCTACATCCAGTTTGGTGAGATATGTGAAATGAATGAATGTATGGTCGTCTGCTAACCGCAGGTAGTGAATGTGAGTATCTGATCATCTTTGAGACGATCTTTTGGTCACCTTTGGTGGAACCAAAGAGATGAAATTTACCGTAACTTTGAGCGCCTGAAATGTGGCTGACCAATGGGTAGCATGGTCTTCCCCCACCTCGACGAAGGTGCGAGATGACATGAAGAACGGCAATGTTTCAGCACTCTGCCGCTGGATCTTTTGTTGGTAAGAACTGTCTTAGGTGTGCTCCGTAAAGAAAAAAAGAGTGGAGACATGGTATGCATGTGAAATACTTAAGTGTAGTTTGGAATAATAATTTCTCTATTTCAGGAACGTTTGTGGGGAGAATTAAATGTCAGGCAGGTAATATTAATGGGATCGTAGTAATCTTCGGAAGTGACCAACGGTCACAATGAAACCACGTGTAGCAATAAGTTGAAATACTTCCGTGTGCTTAAGTTAAGCTGAATTACTAGCCTGTGTACTATAAGTTGGAAATATTTAAGAAATGGCGTGTGCAGGACTTGAAATTAGAGACGAGTACTTCCACGTGGTGAGTACTGTGTGAGTCTCAATCTGCGTATGAGACAAAGGATCAAGAGAAGTACTCGTCCATGGTATCAATTGAGGACTCGCGTGTGTGATGAATATGTTCTTAATTTTACTTTGCGTGTTATGTATCCGTGTGATGCTTGATTCAAACTATAATACTCTGAGAGAGAAGCAAGGTGAATCAGCCGTCTATCCAGCAACGCCACTTAGCTTGCATTACACAGGTAGACGTGCATAACGTTGTGACTATTCTTTGTATTGTATGTTGCCAGTGTGATGTATTGCATGAAATTTAAGTATGTGTGGTTGGCATGGGAGAGTAACAAGATAGTTTCAGAGGCAGTGAGTTATGCATGTTCCTTTTTGTACCGCTCGGTCTGGAGGAAATTTTCGTGATGATGATGATGGATGTGAGAGTCGAAGTGTGAGATATAGCAAAAGATCCACCATCCTATCCAGAAAGTGCACTGTAGCGTTAAATAATTACGAGACCATAAGATAGAGAATCACCAATGTAAAGCCATGCCCACTGGGCGGAAATTCTCATGCGTTATTGTTGTAGGTTATAGAATTTGTGTGTTTAGGTTATAGAATTTATCGGAATAAATAAGATAGTGAAAAGAAAAAGATAGGTGGCCTTTTCCTTCGAATAGTATGTTGTCATGATACCCAGAATTTATAATGTGTGCGCCATTCATATTCAGTGCGATGGCCACGTGTTGATCAAAGCCGTTAAATAAGAAAGAAAATGTGGTATTGCCAGTGCGTAGTGAACAGTCAGATGTGCGATTCCGTTGCGTAATATCCAAACAGGAGAATAACTTAACTTGTGAGTACTAGAGTTCATGTTACTCGATAAATAAGAATGAGTCCACTCGCTTGGCAGACCACTCATCTTGCAGGCCTGACTGCTTGGTGCCACAGTATGAGCAAGGCATGTGGGTGCCTCTCAAAATGACCATGCAAAGAGTTTGACAGCGTACAGCGATGCAAGTTTTCATAAATCGCCAGTAAAATAAGCATACGCTATAAAGACAGGTAATGTACAAGAACCGAGAGGGAACAACAAGAATGGTTCAAATGGCTCTGAGCACTATGGGACTTAACATCTGAGGTCATCAGTCTCCTAGAACTTAGAACTAATTAAACCTAACTAACCTAAGGACATCACACACATCCATGCCCGAGGCAGGATTCGAACCTGCGACCATAGTAGTCGCGTGGTTCCGGACTGAAGCGCGTAGAACGGCTCGGCTACCGCGGCCGGCCAACAAGAATGGAAAGCAAAAAATATATTGGTGGGGGACCTACGGCTCCTGCCGCATCCCGCATCTCAATCTCCATAATAACCTGTTTTGAGTTTGTTCAACGGTCAAATTTCTACTGCTTGGATTAAAAACGGCATAAGAGTGGGCTGCAGTATTTTCTCTTTTCCATTTAAACTATGTATTGAAGAAGCAACGAAGGACAAAACAAAAGGTTCCGAAGTGGGATTAAAATTCAGTGTGAAAGGATACTAATGACTAGATTCGGTGACAACATTGCCATTGTCTATGGATGCGATAAACGGCTATAGGACCTGTTGACTGGAAAGGACAGTTTGCTCTGCAGAGAATACTGACTGAAAGTAAACCAAAGAAAGAAGGAAGAAAGAAAAAATTGAAGAACAGCAGAAATGAGAATAGTGATATATTTAACATAAAAACTGGGGACCACATAGTAGCTGAAATAAAGGAATTCTGGTACATCGAATGCAAAATAACGCATGGGAGACAAAGAAAGAAGGGCGTAAGAAACAAAATAGAAAAGACAAACATAACATTCTCCTCGCCGAATGAACTCTACTATTGCCAAACAAACGTTAGCCTTAGTTCGAGAAAGAATTTTCTGACTATGTACACTGGGGCACGATAATGTATGGAAGTGAAACAAAGAAACTGGGACAAGCGGAAAAGATGAGATTCGAAACAACTGAGATGTGCTGTTACAGAAAGATGCTGAAAATCAAGCGGACTCATCAAACACGAAATGAGGATATCCTCTGATAATTTAGCGAGAAGAGATATACACTCCTGGAAATGGAAAAAAGAACACATTGACACCGGTGTGTCAGACCCACCATACTTGCTCCGGACACTGCGAGAGGGCTGTACAAGCAATGATCACACGCACGGCACAGCGGACACACCAGGACCCGCGGTGTTGGCCGTCGAATGGCGCTAGCTGCGCAGCATTTGTGCACCGCCGCCGTCAGTGTCAGCCAGTTTGCCGTGGCATACGGAGCTCCATCGCAGTCTTTAACACTGGTAGCATGCCGCGACAGCGTGGACGTGAACCGTATGTGCAGTTGACGGACTTTGAACGAGGGCGTATAGTGGGCATGCGGGAGGCCGGGTAGACGTACCGCCGAATTGCTCAACACGTGGGGCGTGAGGTCTCCACAGTACATCGATGTTGTCGCCAGTGGTCGGCGGAAGGTGCACGTGCCCGTCGACCTGGGACCGGACCGCAGCGACGCACGGATGCACGCCAAGACCGTAGGATCCTACGCAGTGCCGTAGGGGACCGCACCGCCACTTCCCAGCAAATTAGGGACACTGTTGCTCCTGGGGTATCGGCGAGGACCATTCGCAACCGTCTCCATGAAGCTGGGCTACGGTCCCGCACACCGTTAGGCCGTCTTCCGCTCACGCCCCAACATCGTGCAGCCCGCCTCCAGTGGTGTCGCGACAGGCGTGAATGGAGGGACGAATGGAGACGTGTCGTCTTCAGCGATGAGAGTCGCTTCTGCCTTGGTGCCAATGATGGTCGTATGCGTGTTTGGCGCCGTGCAGGTGAGCGCCACAATCAGGACTGCATACGACCGAGGCACACAGGGCCAACACCCGGCATCATGGTGTGGGGAGCGATCTCCTACACTGGCCGTACACCACTGGCGATCGTCGAGGGGACACTGAATAGTGCACGGTACATCCAAACCGTCATCGAACCCATCGTTCTACCATTCATAGACCGGCAAGGGAACTTGCTGTTCCAACAGGACAATGCACGTCCGCATGTATCCCGTGCCACCCAACGTGCTCTAGAAGGTGTAAGTCAACTACCCTGGCCAGCAAGATCTCCGGATCTGTCCCCCATTGAGCATGTTTGGGACTGGATGAAGCGTCGTCTCACGCGGTCTGCACGTCCAGCACGAACGCTGGTCCAACTGAGGCGCCAGGTGGAAATGGCATGGCAAGCCGTTCCACAGGACTACATCCAGCATCTCTACGATCGTCTCCATGGGAGAATAGCAGCCTGCATTGCTGCGAAAGGTGGATATACACTGTACTAGTGCCGACATTGTGCATGCTCTGTTGCCTGTGTCTATGTGCCTGTGGTTCTGTCAGTGTGATCATGTGATGTATCTGACCCCAGGAATGTGTCAATAAAGTTTCCCCTTCCTGGGACAATGAATTCACGGTGTTCTTATTTCAATTTCCAGGAGTGTATATGTAAATCGTTGACTCCGAAGAAGGAGCAGGATGATTGGTCATGTTTTAAGGAATCGAAGAATAATTTCAGTGGTACTAGATGGAACCAGAGATGACAATACTGTAAGTGGAGGTAGAAACTTGAATATATCCAACAGATAATAGAGGTGAAGAGGTGGGCACAGAGAACGAAATCGTGGCAGGTTGCATCAGATCAGTCAGACGCCGATGCATTAAAACAACTCAAGTGTGTTATATAACATGTTAAGATTTGATGGACAAATCTAACACTCTTGAAAGCGAAACATGATGTCTTTTTCTTCGAACCGTTGTGTCCCGCACTACTACCCCAGCCGGTTAGGCCTTCCCTCTATCGCAGCTACGTTGGGCGCAGCATACACCACGGGAAGGTCAGGAGCAGCGTGAGCTTCAGCGGTTGTTCACAGAAGATGCCCGCAGCGGCCTGATTACTTTTCCACTTTCACCACGGATGCCAACCGGAGGCAACGATGATAGCAGTCCGTTTGGAGAGCAAACGGGCGAGGAGCGCGTGATCCCTAGCCAATCGCGAGGATTCGCTGTAGCAATCCGCGTATCGGTATAGCCCGCATCTCGTGGTCGTGCGGTAGCGTTCTCGCTTCCCACGCCCGGGTTCCCGGGTTCGATTCCCGGCGGGGTCACGGATTTTCTCTGCCTCGTGATGGCTGGGTGTTGTGTAATGTCCTTAGGTTAGTTAGGTTTAAGTAGTTATAAGTTCTAGGGGACTGATGACCATAGATGTTAAGTCCCATAGTGCTCAGAGCCATTTGAACCATTTGAACGTATCGGTATAATCCGCGGCCCGGCAGTCGGCAGCACAGTCTTCGGCGAGCAGTCTTCAGCGAGTTCAGCCTGCAGAGAACAATCATTTGTCTTCGAGATAGTCCTTTGGCAGAATTTGTTTAGAGTTAGCAATCCCCATACTGGAATACTCCGTCCCGTGAACAGCCCGCAAGAATTGGAAACGTCAAATCTCACAGCGTAGCAACATGGCTATGGACTTCAGTCACCGGGCAGGTTTTCTTACTGGAAGTGACTATCAGTTACGGAACTCATTTAAAAATGGTTTAAATGGCTCTGAGCACTATGGGACTTAACATCAGAGGTCATAAGTCCCCTAGAACTTAAACCTAACTAACCTAAGGACATCACATACATCCATGCCCGAGGCAGGCTCGAACCTGCGACCGTAGCGGTCGCGCGGTTCCAGACTGTAGCGCCTAGAACCGCTCGGCCACTCCCGCCGGCACGGGAACTAATTTCTCAGACTGTACGGATAAACTGTGAAACGAGTATGTTAAGGTATTTGTATGTTAAAATACACAGGTGTTTATACCTGGACTAATTTATTTTATGTATCGGTCACTGAACTCTTAAATTGGCGCAGCTGTTGGAACAGATACACATCCGTGGTGGGATCGATAGTGTGACTGTTACAACACGAAAAACAAGTTATTTTCTTATTTTTGGCTATTGAGCTTGAGGTCGGGCCAGCTTGACTAAATGCAGTTCTGTTAGGCACGGAGCCGCGAGCTCCGGCTGCGACCGTGGCGTGGGACTGTTCCACTGTTTGCCTGCACTTACCGGGCGGTCAGCGGCCGAAGGGTAGGCGCTGACAGCTTTCCGGCCGGCGTTCTCGCTGCCACAGTAATTTTCATGGGTTCTACGTCCGCATCAACAAACATACTCCGTAAGGTACAGTATAGCGTAAGGCGGTGGGTACTTCGTACCAATTATTATTAGAAATTTCATTTCTTATTCCATTCGTGTACTGCGCTAGGGAAAAATTACTGTACACGTGCCTCTGTATGCGCCCTAATCTCTCTTACTCTCACGATCCACTCGCGAGACGTATGGTGCTGGCAGCATAGTGGTCGCACTCTCTTCCTCGGACACTAGTTCTCTAAATTTACCCCACAGGTTTGTTGGTAAGGCCAGTTCCGACAGCAAGCACATTTTTTTTTTTCATTTCATAGACTGGAACACCTTCTTCTCGCTGCGGTCTATTTTAATTGTGTTCCATACGCACTTCGCCTTTTACATTAAGGCATCTTCAGTGGATTTAATCCGGATTAATACAGTTTTGGTTTATATGAAATAGATTAGTAAACAGTTTACGTCATAATTTTGGCAACAATAAATTATTACATATAGTTTTTCGTTTGTCCGGCCGAAATCTGCATTTCCTCTCACTCGTCATAGGATAGAGGTTGCACTTAACTTATAAAACATTCACACATTTTCTCTCCATGATCTTTTTATTTTATTGTTTTCATATTTCGTAAGATAACTGCTGTGACCACCATTAGGGATCTGGCAAGAATCATTCTGTTGACCATCAGCTGGTATGTGACTCTAATATTTTAACTATTTAAGTGAAGAGTGGGTTGTTTGTCGCGTACACTTCGTAATTCAAAAGATTTTTGTCTTCGGCCTAGGTTTTTTTGTGTACGTTAATTTTCTTGCAAGGTTTATTGATGTAACATTATGGCGTGAACTGTTTTCCGTTCTGTAAATACAGAACATAAAAGAAAGCTATATTACAATATTAAATCTAACGAAGATGGCTTAACTTATAGGCGAAACGCGCCCGAGCACAAATACAGATTGCAGTAAGAAAAAAGTGATTCAGTTTCTAAAATGAGTATGATCTAACAAGGTTTCGCGAGAACATGGTCGCTCAAATGGTTCAAATGTCTCTCAGGACTATGGGACTTAACATCTGAGGTCATCAGTCCCCTAGACTTAGAACTACTTAAACCTAACTAACCAAAGGACAGCACAGACATCCATGCCCGAGGCAGGATTCTAACCTGCGACCGTAGCAGCAGCGCGGTTCCGGAATGTACATGGTCGCCTTTCTCGAATAGATTCCCATTTAAATTTTCCGAGCCACCTTGTTAAACTTTACTACCGGCTTTAACGATCTATTACGACCCAAGCAGCGCATCTCTGAATTCGTACGCTGTCTGCTGTTAGGCGTATGTGGTAAGAGCTCCAAACGCCGGAGCAATACCCTAGTACTGCTCACACTAGCGTTTTGTATCTAATGTCCTTTATAGGCGCGCTGCTCTTTCTCAGAACCCTATCAACACATCTGATTCAATCATTTGGCTTCCCTAACACTGATTTTAGGTGTACGCTAGATTTCATATCGCATCTTAGTACTACCCCCACGCCGGCCGAAGTGGCCGTGCGGTTAAAGGCGCTGCAGTCTGGAACCGCAAGACCGCTACGGTCGCAGGTTCGAATCCTGCCTCGGGCATGGATGTTTGTGATGTCCTTAGGTTAGTTAGGTTTAACTAGTTCTAAGTTCTAGGGGACTAATGACCTCAGCAGTTGAGTCCCATAGTGCTCAGAGCCATTTTTTACTACCCCCCCAAATTTGAACGATGACCCGCTCCAGGCGTTCCTCGATAAACTTGTAATCGGATACTTACCGGGTTACCTCTCACTAATGTAGGAATTATCTTGCATTTATTCACATCACAAGGTAGCTGCCATTCAATACGACCAGCGGCAATTTTGTCCAAGTCATCGTGGATGTCCTTACGATTATTCAACGACGATACTTTCCTGCAGAGAACATCACCACCAAACAATAACTTTGCTTATGCCGCGTGTCTTTAGACAGGAAATTCACTGCTGTAACTAATACGCTTATTCCCGTAAGTTAAAGGATCTTCGAGACACACAAAATGAAAAAAATATACGAGGGCTATTCGGAAAGTAATGTGCGACCACATAGAATATATATATATATATATATATATATATATATATATATATATTTGCAACATTATCTACACCTTCCAGCTACTTCTCTCCATAGTCACTACTCCGACTGAGAGATTTGTCTTGGCATTGTATAAGCTTTCCAATATCTTCGTCGTAGAACGCAGCCGTCTGTGGCTTCTGACAATTCTCAACGCCAATCTACAGCTCCTCATCTGTGCCAAAATGTTGTCTTCAAAGCCAGAGGTTCATGGGAGAAGAGATGAAAATCAGAGGGAGCCAAGTCCGGGCTATATGGTGGGTGAGCAGATATTTCCCATCGAAAACGCTTCAGGAACGTCCTCATCACCCCTGCAGTGTGCAGCCGAGAACTGCCGTGCAGGAGAAAATGCATGACACTTACGTTTGCTAGACTGAATGAAAGCTCGCGACAGGCACCCATACGTCGCAGTAGATACTATATTCTGGGCATATTTACGTGCTCACTGTGCGCTCAGAACTGAAAACAGCGAGGTGACGTGATAGAGACACTGCCCAAGACATCTGCGCAAAGCGTCATCGGATTTTCACTGTAGTTTCCTTTTCGTCATCGATGAACCTTACTTTCCAAAGGGTCCTCGTACATTGTGTCGTTGCGGTACTGCGCTTGGTTGTCGGGACAACTTGTGTGACAGATACATGGCACGCCAGGATGCGATCACTTCGTGTGCCCGGAACAATCTGTGTTGAGAAAGGTCTGGGATATAGTGGTTATGCCTGCCCGTCGTATGTGCTCGGAACACAGCGCATATCAACAATACCGTTAAGCAGTGTACCATGCGGCGTGGCTCATTGGGCAACTGGTGCGCTCTCTTTTTCTGCGTGTAATTTTAATCTAATTCCCTCAGCATCATTTGACGTAATTCGACGACATTCAACTCCTCTTGTTTTTCTTTTGTTGATGTTTCTCTAGTAACGTTTGTTGGCTTTACTACTTGTTCAACGCACAGATTGGACAACACAGCGAATAGGCCACAACTCTGCATCACTCGCTTCTCCATTACCGCTTCCCTTTCATGTTCTTCGAGTCATATAACTACAGTCAAGATTCTGTACAAGTTGTAGACAATCTTTCGCTCACTGTATTTTGTGCCCGACAACACCAGAACTCGAAAGAATATATTCCTATCATCCTACCACAAAGCGGTCTGGGGGCGCCTTGTCGCGGTTCGCGCGGCTCCCCTCGTCGGAGTTTCGAGTGCTCCCTAGGGCATGGGTGTGTGTGTGTGTGTGTGTGTGTGTGTGTGTGGGTGGGTGGGTGGGTGTGGGTGTGTGTGTGTGTGTGTGCGCTGTCCTTAGCGTAAGTTAGTTTAAGTTAGATTAAGTAGTGTATAAGCCTAGGGACCGATGACCACAGCAGTTTTGTTCCAAAGGAACTTACTACAAATTTCCAAATTTCTAAGAATTGTGACGTCAGTGGTCTTACAGCACTGTTAGAAAAGAAATATACTGAAGCACCCACTCCCCAGCTATTAGTGTTTGCCATGAGGAAGGCGGTTGCAACACGGCGGAAACGTCTGTATTTTAGTATTTTAACATTTTAAGTATTTTGTAAGAGGAGTTGTACATCCAGAGGAATTTTCATGACACTGACATCGGCCCTGGAAGCCTGCGTATGAGTATTTATAAAATGACAGCTTGTTAAAGAACACTGATGGCAACAGATGCTACATGAGAGACATCGAAGAATAAATGCGCAGCAGTAGAAGGTTGAATAATCTTACACGGCTGCCCGAACTTCGGGCTTTTAAAACAATGGCGTCTAGATAAAGTGCAGGAATCAACACAGACTCTAGTTTCTTCGCGTGCAATAACTCCGCGCACTTATTGCGACATCGAGAGGAAAAAGCAGTAGGAGAGGATGCACTGACCGAAAGCACAAGGCCAGCAAACGCGCACTCCTATAAAGACGAGCGCAACTATACCAGCCGCCGCGTGGCGCAGTGTGATGAAACAGGGAGGAAACTAGGAATTATGCAGAGCGCAGATTGCGGAGGCGCGCTAAATCCGGCGCCTGGCAAGCTCCTCGTCGGATTACTGTTAGATCGCCCGTCGCGATATACTCGTGCTCCAAGCAAGTGAGAGCAGCAAACTGGCTCGCTCATAATTTAGACCAGCGTACAGGCTTTTACCCAACAACAGCTTTTGCGTTTCACTGGCAGCCAACGGAGGACGCACGGCTACTCCCGTGCAAAAAGAAAACAATCTTCGGTAATGCGTTGTATAACTAACGGATTACAGATGTAAGCAAATGCTTGAAGCTTTTTTTTAAAGCATTGGTAACATTTACACGGCTACATCCATATTCCACAAAGCATCGTGTAATAGAGGGTACACGTTGTACCAGAAACGCTCCTCCCTCCCCCCCCCCCAATTTCCCCCACAACATCCCGTTATCTTAGGGGATAGTGTTCACAAAAAAATACTGTACGTGCCCTTCAATCAGCCACTCCCTTTAAAGACAGTGGCGCTGTAGATGGTGTAGAGCGATACCAGGCGGTCATGTGACCCTCCACCCCCAACGTAACTCATAGCAGGTGTCAACATCCCAGTCGGTTGTACAGAATCAGCGCAATAACATACGTTGACGAGGAGACGTGACAGAATGGGAGAAAGGAGCTATCGCTTCTGGACATGCCCGTGAACACACCGTGAATGAAGTTGCCAGATTTGTTGGTGTAGCAACGCAGCTGTCCTACGGGACGACGATGCGTGGTATAGGACTCGCGGAAATGCAACACGGCGTAAGAACAGTGGTCGTAAAAGATCCGAGCCGGCAGCGACCAGAGACAAGTGTAATGCCTTATAAATTGCAATCGCTATCAAACCCAACAGGGATTGTTGCTGCTTGTGAATGTAGGGGCATTTCAACCAGTTTACAAGCGGAAATTTCGAATAAAACGGCATGCAACGAACATTTGAAGTTGGGCACCTCGCAAAAGGCCACTGCTGACGGCAGCCCATAAAGCTTGTAATCAGTGGGCCAAACAATATACAGGGTGTTTCAAAAATGACCGGTATATTTGAAACGGCAATAAAAACTAAACGAGCAGCGATAGAAATACACCGTTTGTTGCAATATGCTTGGGACAACAGTACATTTTCAGGCAGACAAACTTTCGAAATTACAGTAGTTACAATTTTCAACAACAGATGGCGCTGCGGTCTGGGAAACTCTATAGTACGATATTTTCCACATATCCACCATGCGTAGCAATAATATGGCGTAGTCTCTGAATGAAATTACCCGAAACCTTTGACAACGTGTCTGGCGGAATGGCTTCACATGCAGATGAGATGTACTGCTTCAGCTGTTCAATTGTTTCTGGATTCTGGCGGTACACCTGGTCTTTCAAGTGTCCCCACAGAAAGAAGTCACAGGAGTTCATGTCTGGCGAATAGGGAGGCCAATCCACGCCGCCTCCTGTATGTTTCGGATAGCCCAAAGCAATCACACGATCATCGAAATATTCATTCAGGAAATTAAAGACGTCGGCCGTGCGATGTGGCCGGGCACCATCTTGCATAAACCACGAGGTGTTCGCAGTGTCGTCTAAGGCAGTCTGTACCGCCACAAATTCACGAAGAATGTCCAGATAGCGTGATGCAGTAATCGTTTCGGATCTGAAAAATGGGCCACTGATTCCTTTGGAAGAAATGGCGGCCCAGACCAGTACTTTTTGAGGATGCAGGGACGATGGGACTGCAACATAGGGCTTTTCGGTTCCCCATATGCGCCAGTTCTGTTTATTGACGAAGCCGTCCAGGTAAAAATAAGCTTAGTCAGTAAACCAAATGCTGCCCACATGCATATCGCCGTCATCAATCCTGTGCACTATATCGTTAGCGAATGTCTCTCGTGCAGCAATGGTAGCGGCGCTGAGGGGTTGCCACGTTTGAATTTTGTATGGATAGAGGTGTAAACTCTGGCGCATGAGACGATACGTGGACGTTGGCGTCATTTGGACCGCAGCTGCAACACGGCGAACGGAAACCCGAGGCCGCTGTTGGATCACCTGCTGCACTAGCTGCGCGTTGCCCTCTGTGGTTGCCGTACGCGGTCGCCCTACCTTTCCAGCACGTTCATCCGTCACGTTCCCAGTCCGTTGAAATTTTTCAAACGGATCCTTTATTGTATCGCTTTTCGGTCCTTTGGTTACATTAAACCTCCGTTGAAAACTTCGTCTTGTTGCAACAACACTGTGTTCTAGGCGGTGGAATTCCAACACCAGAAAAATCCTCTGTTCTAAGGAATAAACCATGTTGTCTACAGCACACTTACACGTTGTGAACAGCACACGCTTACAGCAGAAAGACGACGTACAGAATGGCGCACCCACAGACTGCGTTGTCTTCTATATCTTTCACATCACTTGCAGCGCCATCTGTTGTTGAAAATTGTAACTACTGTAATTTCGAAAGTTTGTCCGCCTGAAAATGTACTGTTGTCCCAAGCATATTGCAACAAACGGTGTATTTCTATCGCTGCTCGTTTAGTTTTTATTGCCGTTTCAAATATACCGGTCATTTTTGAAACACCCTGTAGAAACTGGACAGTAGCTGACTGGAGACGTGTAGCGTGGCACGACGTACCGCAGTTTGGCTTCTTTTTCGGATGATGCACGGCGTCGAATGCACCGTCGGCCCAGTGAGGCGCCTAACCCGTAGTAGGTGAAGGATATAGATCAGGCTGCAAAAGGTTCTGTGCTGTTTTGGTGGTGTTTTTCATACCATAACTCATTCAGGCTGCCGTGAACATGAACTGTTTATTTCAACATTCTCGGCTACAAAATTTTGCCCTTTCATCTACATCTTCTTGATGAGTATTCTGTGGCTACTCCCACATTCTTAGACGATAAACGCCATCGTCACAGGACTGTATCTGCACGTAACCAAGTACACGAATACTCAGGCATGCTACAGCGCCTTAACTGGTCCACTATAACACCCAATATTAATCCCAAAGAAAATGTCTGAGACTATTTGGATCAGCGCGTAGAAATGTAGCAAACAACATCCACCGTATTTGGTGGCTCTAAGCTAATACTGGATGAATGACTTCAGCTGGATACGACATACCTCAAACAATTTTTGGACCCTTTACCTCGTCGAATTAAGGCCATCATGAAGCCTAGAGGCTGAGTTAACCGGTATTAGCATGTCTGTTGAGGGTGATTATTTTTTTTTATACAAAGTGCTTATTAGCCTCATCGTAATTACGCGAAGCGTTCGTTGGTGGAGAAATCTTATACGTCGTTAAGATAACTTTCTCATTTACGTTTCAGTGAACGAAGTAGTAGAGGTCAGGCATCAGCCAACTGCAGTTACTACTCAGTCTCCACGTGCTGCCCGTGTTGTCTGCTCTGTAGGTACCCGCAGAACTTTGCCAGGCGAGACAGGTTAGGCTGCGCAGAGGGAGTCGAGTAGGTGGGAACAGCACTCTCCTCCGACCCTCAGGCTCTGACTTTCCTCAGTCACAAAACTGTTTATATTTAAACTACAGACTGTGGGCTATCGGCATTTTCCAAGAATCTTCGAGATGCATAGCTCCCTACTTGTGGCATCTCTCGTTGCAGTTTATCGAGTATTTATGGTTCAAATGGTTCAAATGGCTCTCAGCACTATGGGACTCAACTGCTGAGGTCATAAGTCCCCTAGAACTTAGAACTACTTAAACCTAACTAACCTAAGGACAACACACACATCCATGCCCGAGGCAGGATTCGAACCTGCGACCGTAGCGGTCGCGCGGTTCCAGACTGTAGCGCCAGAACCGCTCGGCCACCAGCGGCCGGCGAGTATTTATGGAACACCCTCATGTTAATTATATAAGCCTGTGATGAAGCGGGTGACTCTTGTTTCAAACTCTTCCACCTAAACTGTTAATCCAACATGACAGAGATCCCTTGCTGACGAATAATACTCAAGAATTAGTCGGACATGCATTCTGTAATTGGTCTCCTTCGTGAATACGTTAAATTCATTCTGAACAACTAAATATTTGTGATCGATCCACCTTAGTTCTTTGACACTTTTGCAATATTAGAGAAAACATTATTTTCATTTTTTCACACTTAAATATGGTTCCTTAGTATCACGATGTATTTATACACATTTATTTATTTAAAAATCATACGATGTAGCTCATAAACAATGAATTCCTTTCAGTACCTAAAATATTACGTATATTTCGTGTACATCAAAGTACACGTACCTGTATATGCTTACTATAGATAAAGTGACAAAAACCTGCCTGTATAGACGTGCGTGTTAAATTGCCACTTCCGGGAGGGGGAGACGCTCCCGGGAGGGGGAGACGCTCCCGCCAGGGGTCGAATCTGCCCGGCAGATTAACGATGAGGGTCTGTGTGCCGGGAGGCGTGGATGTGGTTTTAGGAGGTTTCCCCACATCCGACTATCTGAATACCAGGCTGTTGCCCAAGTCCTCCTCAGTTACGCAATTCGCAAACATTTAGAAAATTTTCGCTCACTTTCAGATGAATAACACTACATGCACACCGTTGGGGATACACATATACCGTCCCTGGGAGTATCGGAATGGCGACAGGGAGGACATCCGGCCATCCCATACATTATACATGCCACATTTGTTCGTAACCACGTGGACCCTGCGCCGATGCGGGACGAAGACACAAGAAAAAGAAGAAAGGTAAAATGACGAAGATTGTGGGAAAGTCTGTCTTCACTGAAACTGAAACCTGCTAAAATAAAAAAGTGAGGCATACGTAAAAAATTTTCTCTTATACGCAATCAGACTACTGAACGAAAGCACAGCAACTCACAGTTCTAGAGCAACTCAAAGTACATATGCCATCTGGTAACAAAAATACCACACTGTCAACTGCGTCTAGCCGATGAGTGACTGAAAGCAACAGTGCCAGTTAAAAGGCTTTACGACTCTCATTACATTTGCTATTGGAAATCAGTGTTTCGCGACAGCAACCGACCAATTAAAGGCTTAAATAGCTCTCGAAGATACTCCTACATAACTGGATGGTTGTAGCTGATCGCAGCAGTTACTCCTCGATCGTTCAATCAGGCGATATCAGGTCTTTTCGTTTATTTTCGCAAGTTATTAGGACGTTTACGTATCGTATGGTCAGCTAATTGTCTCTCTACAGTCGCTGACCATCGCTAAGTCTTCCGTGACATCGTAACGTGATTTCCATCTACTCAAAGCTCAAAGCCGGAGTATGGGAACAGCACCAGTGCTCTAACGGCGATATCTACCCAGTCGTATATGTATATATATATCACGTACAATAACAATCCTATCATACTTCCTTGACGTACACCATACACTACTTTTGTTTTTGACGAGCTCTTCCCGTTCACAAAAATGTTCTGGACTGTGAATAGGTAGTGAAGTATTGAAATGTATAGCTGATAAAGATCAGATCCCGTACTTCCTGCTTATCGCATGCAGTCACATTAATCATTATGTTATGTGAGCACGCTTCCAGATACCAAACAAATTTTCAGCGTCACTGACGTTTCCTCCTATGACGTCAGTACACCACAAACGAGCGTTATCCTAAAGGTGTGTGAGATTAGCACCACTGGAAGAACGGAACTGGAAGTATATTATTTCGATTCGGCGAATTTAATGCAACTGATCAGTGTTTCACCGGAATTGTATGTGTTCAGTTTCGAGGCGAGGCTGATAATGTAAGTGTTAGGAAACGACAATGTTTTCTTGCTTGTTTAATAAGAACTTCTGTAAATACTTCCACAGGGTAATCAAGTAAGAAACTGACAGCTAACAGCGATTCTTTAGATTCACGTTGAGTCGTAGTGAAATATCGTCTCTCCTAAGAGTCGTAAGGTGCATTTTCTCTGGTGTTTCGGCAGATACTTGCAATTTTGTTCTTCCAATTTGCAACTATAGCCAGCCCAAACATATACTGCTTATCACGTCTGTCATGCAACGTCGAGTGTCAACGGAAAGCGTCTGTTTTCCGTTTCAAACAAAATTGTTTAAAAGCGGAATTTTGTGCCCCCATTTGACATAGCGATCGGAAATTAATGCCACATTCGGTTTAGAGGTATGTATTATCACGGATAGCAGAACTCAGTAAAACTTTGGTCGCCATGTCTTCGTGGCCCGACGAACCCGGTCTCGCGTACCATCCTGGCCCGCACTGTCTGCTACCGCTTCAGGCGCTGTAGGAGTACTGGTTATTCTTCGTGTTTTACTGTCTTTGTTAATACATATCGCATAGCCGAACATAGTGCTAGACTAACTTGTGACCCCTCTATCGGATGGGCAAGTAAAAATCCGCTTTACAAATAATTTGATGTGTAACTAGAAACAAACCGCCGCTTTCTGTTGACGCTGAGTGTCGCATGAAACATGTGGTGAGCAGTATTTGTTTGGTCCGACCACATCTACACATTGAAAAAAACGAAACTGACATTATCTTCCGAAACACCAGAGAAAATGCACCTGCCGGTCTTGAGAGACTCAATATACAAACTGCATGCCAGTAATCCAATGTCTTCTTCCACAATCTCTCTACTGAGTTCTACATCGGCTCACATACTAAAAACTCACATACTATTTGTTCTGGTAGAAGTAAAGATAGTACAGTGAACAACGTAGCCTAGGCCTGAAGTTGTTTCTGAGTGAAGTTTTACTCGAGAGGCCGAAAGTTATGTATGTTCTTCGGAGGCGGCCTTGGGCCCGTTCGTGATACGCACGTGGTCGTCCCGTGCAGTGGTTTACGGCTGTGGGAACATCGTCTCTTCAGTACTGAAGATCAATTCCAGCTGCAGGCGACAAGAAAACCCAAATTTTCATGTAACTTCCAATCTGCTACGAGACACGCGTCTTGCACCGATCATCGTTCTACGTTCGAAGTCGTTTAACTCGGGACGTGCACGGCACAACTTGGAACGGGACAACCCTTTCCGTGACTTCTGACAACTCAGTTTACACTCAGCAGCAGAGTGTATTCCTGACTGAAATCTTATAACTGATCAGAAGCGGCTGGCTGAGCCGTTGGCGTGTCTATGTAATCTGATTTATCACCGCAATCACAGAGTTAGGTTGTTGCAGATTAGCGAAAGACTGAAGTCAATTTTAGAAGTTCATTACAATAGAAAACGTACATTACAGCACCATTTTGATAATTGTTCAGTTACATTTGCGGACGCTGATGTTTGTCGCAGCGAGGGTCTGTACTCCCGAAGGGAAAAAAAAAAAAAAAAAAAAAAGCGGGACCTGCTTTGTCAAGCTATCAAAAATAATGGATAAGATATTATGAAACTACTTTATTATGTACAACTGAAATGCGGCGAGTATTCTACAAACTAAAAGTGCGCCTGAACATACAAATTACGAAAAATAAAAATTTTGGCGAAAACCGCGTAGACTGTCTACAGGACCGGTGTGCCAAAACAAGAGTGGTAATAGCAAACTACTTCATGGAAACAACCAAAGTATTTATATGTAAAGTATACGGAGTAAAAACCGAAGGTTCCGCACCCGAACTAAATTCATGCTGAAACTTTTTGTAACTTCGACACACGATGACAAGACGTAAGTGGATGTGTGTCGGGGCTGATGGCGGAAACGAAATAAGAAGAGACAATCCACGGTACAGCGTACTATTTACGCTTTGTTCTTCTATTTCAGTCTCACGTCTCGTAGGCATTGGAGCCATCAGAAATTTGAAGGCGTCTATCACTTGAGTTAGTAGCTCCACGCCCTCCATAGCTGTAGTCCTAGTTGACTGGGAAGTGCTCTAGAAGACGATACCATTGCTTACGACACCGTGACCTTATCTGTGGGAAGGGATACACGCAAACTGTTTCGGCATACTCCATCGATCCCGTTTTACTGAGAGCGTGGAACGAATGCTCTAGCCCGCGCCTGTTTGCGTAACAAATGCGAGAGTAAAACTACTCCTCTATCACACAGACAAAATAAATGGTCCATGCATCGAAACGACTGCTTGAAAGCTGCTATAAGAAAGGCACAAACGCAAGGCACCAAACTGTGATCTATGAGAAATATACACAATATACTGCATTCTAAATCCTGTAACTACTTATGTATGAACGTCGAAGGTCGGCGCAATGCTGGCGTACGCCTATATATAGAATGATCTCCATCCAATATTTGCACTACGTCTATGAGAAAATGGTACTGGCGGATTCGAACCAATCTAGGATCTATCTTCCGGATTAAGAGCTATCTCTAAACATGTGCTGCCTTTTCAACATTATAACGCATTGTAATATCTTATATACCTTCTCCCTCAGCAAAAAGAATGAATTTTTTTTATTACTAACATTTCAGTAGAGTTTATTTCTTTATGACAGTTAGGTGCGATCACTTAGTACTCTGTGTAATTTTTATCTAGAGAAATTAATGTCGCTGGCTTTCTCTGAAGAAATAGATAATAAAAACCGGAATGTATCATTTCTTTCTGTCAGTGAGTGAACCAGGGGTATCTGTACATTCGCGGGCGCGTATTAGAGCATACAATACTGATGAAGCAAAAACTGGCGAGTTCAAAAAATTATTCACTATAACCCATATCGTAGTATCAGCGATGTAACGTATTTTTACGAAGCAGTCGTGTTCCACTAAAAATAATTATAGTATTACACTTTAAATAACAGCTCGCCTCCCAAGAGGAGGAGATCATGTAGTACAATTTGCAAATTTACATTTAACTAACCCAGTTACGAATTAATCAGAGAAATGAGTTGTGCTTAAATTATGATGACTTTCCATACAGATGCACTTATGTCAGGATCCGATACATATACCTAGTAATGCAAAGGCTTCGGGACGGGAAAGAAACCATCTCGTCAGACAATGACGCTCCGGGCTAACGCTAATCTCCCGGAGTGCCACTGTTGTTGCAGGAGGGACTTCTAGTTATTTGTTCTGCAGGTCAGCCACAAGGCGCAATGGGAAGTTATAACGTTTGACTAAATACTGGAAGATTTATGGCTTAATGGAACATGGAGTTGGCATTTACCTGGGAAGGTTTAGGAGGGAAATTTTGTAGTAAGCGTGTAATTTTTAGAGAACGAGAAAAGGACCCTATTGAAAAACGAAAGTTGGTAACAAATAATTCGACTGACAGAACGAAGGATGCGAGCTTGCCAACCAAAAGAAAGGACCTGCCTTAGACTAAACGTGCAGTAGACGAGTAAAGGCAAGATAGGTTCAAAAAAATGGTTCAAATGGCTCTGAGCACTATGCGACTTCTGAGGTCATCAGTCGCCTAGAACTTAGGTTTAATTAGTTCTAACTAAGGACATCACACACATCCATGCCCGAGGCAGGATTCGAACCTACGACCGTAGCGTTCGCTCGGTTCCAGACTGTAGCGCCTAGAACCCCACGGCCACTCCGGCCGGCCGCAAGATAGGCAACTACGCTCTTCCAGTGGATGCTTTGCTACTAGTGCTCGCATAGAATAACTTGGCACCAACGCAGTAACGGATTATCACAGTGAGCCCTGAGCAATTCCGTCCCGTTGCTTCGAAGGGGCAACCGTCTCAGTTAACTGCCGGTCTACACACTTCGAGCGTTCTCGTTTCTGTCTCCCTACTACATAGCGTGATACTTAGTCATCGCGCACCTCAGGGTTGGGTTCTTTGGGGAAGAAGACCAGACAGCGTGGTCATCGGTCTCATCGGATTAGGGAAGGACGGGGAAGGAAGTCGGCCGTGCCCTTTCAAAGGAACCATCCCGGCATTTGCCTGGAGCGATTTAGGGAAATCACGGAAAACCTAAATCAGGATGGCCGGACGTGGGATTGAACCGTCGTCCTCCCGAATGCGAGTCCAGTGTCTAACCACTGCGCCACTTCGCTCGGTGCGCACCTCAGGTGCAAGCTCTTCATAATCTGACACAAATGACGTAACTGATTATATGCAATGCTATTCAATATCTGCTGGAAGAGCCAAACAACTTAGCAAAATACTTATAAAGAAACTGTGCTTGAGAGGGTTGCAGGAACTGCTAGCTGTTCCAGTCGCTCAGTAATGAGGACGAAGGAGGAGGAGGAGGGATACGCAGTAATTAATAGAGGCTTCGCTATTTCGGAAAGATACAGACGGACCTTTGAGTACCACGACGGAGCCCCCCTTTTACTACTGTCCGCGTTCCTAAAGCGAAATCTGTGCAGATACTGGACACGTTAATTTGTGCGTACTCTTATCTCTGCCCGTTGCCCGTCAACAGTGTACAGAAATTAGCCAGGGCGTAGACAAAATGCCACTGCACGCCCAAATCATGGAGAATGGGCTGATGAGCCATGTTACACGTCCATAGAAGTCATTAGCAGGGTATGCGTAAGTCAAAAGTCACATGAAACGATGCATCGTACTTCAAAAGATGGGACTGAATGAGGCTTACGAAAATTCTGACATAGTGAACGATACAGGAATACACTGGCCGATCGTGTGCAGATACCTGTTTTTACTTACGATTCGTGAACCGATGGCCCGAGGAAGACTCCACGGACGCGAGGGCGCTTCTGTTGGCCCTCTAGGTCAGTTCATCTCAATTTACTGAGATTATCGGGAATGTAAGGAAGCAAGATTAGCGCGTAATCGACCTGGCCGCGACTAATCTACGTTCCGAGTGAGTGGCACTTGAGGGATCGTGGGACGCGATGGTTGCTCAACGTCTTTGGTGTTCCGTGAAGCCCACACCATGCCGCGCGGAAGGAGATGCTACACGTTACCAGATAAGCATATTTAATTAAGTACTCTATATCACGTAATGTGAATCAATAGCTATTATACCCGATCAGGCCCAGGAGAGCACGCACTCTCGTGGTACTAGGAGCTGAAGGTGTCACTCCATCTCTACATCTATACATCGCAAGCCAACTAGCAGTGGGTGACAGAGGGTACTTCCTGTATCATCGAACTCTTCCTGTAGCGACCGGTGTGCCGCAAGAACGACAGCAAGATTCCATTTGGGATCGAAACTTCCCAGATTTACCTTCAAAAGCTTTTCATGGGATATACAGGGTGTTACAAAAAGGTACGGCCAAACTTTCAGGAAACATTCCTCACACACAAAGAAAGAAAGTATGTTATGTGGACATGTGTCCGGAAACGCTTACTTTCCATGTTAGAGCTCATTTTATTACTTCTCTTCAAATCACATTAATCATGGAATGGAAACACACAGCAACAGAACGTACCAGCGTGACTTCAAACACTGCGCTACAGGAAATGTTCAAAAGGTCCTCCGTTAGCGAGGATACATGCATCCACCCTCCGTCGCATGGAATCCCTGATACGCTGATGCAGCCCTGGAGAATGGCGTAATTGTATCGCAGCCGTCCACAATACGAGCACGAAGAGTCTCTACATTTGGTAGCGGGGTTGCGTAGACAAGAGCTTTCAAATGCCCCCATAAATGAAAGTCAAGAGGGTTGAGGTCAGGAGAGCGTGGAGGCCATGGAATTGGTCCGTCTCTACCAATCCATCGGTCACCGAATCTGTTGTTGAGAAGCGTACGAACACTTCGACTGAAATGTGCAGGAGCTTGATGCTAGTACTGTAGAGCAATGAGTCGCATGTCAACACAAGCACCGAAGTCAACATTACCTTCCTTCAATTGGGCCAACTGGCGGTGAATCGAGGAAGTACAGTACATACTGACGAAACTAAAATGAGCTCTAACATGGAAATTAAGCGTTTCCGGACACATGTCCACATAACATCTTTTCTTTACTTCTGTGTGAAGTAAGTTTTCTGAAAGTTTGGCCGTACCTTTTTGTAACAAAAAAATGGTTTAAATGGCTCTGAGCACTATGGGACTCAACTGCTGAGGTCATTAGTCCCCTAGAACTTAGAACTAGTTAAACCTAACTAACCTAAGGACATCACAAACATCCATGCCCGAGGCAGCATTCGAACCTGCGACCGTAGCGGTCTTGCGGTTCCAGACTGCAGCGCCTTTAACCGCACGGCCACTTCAGCCGGCCCTTTTTGTAACACCCTGTATATATTACCACTGGTTGACTTTTCTAGGAAGGTACGTCGACAGCGTAACAAAACAGCAAAACACACCATGCCTCGTGAAGCGTCGGGCACTGGAGTTTGATAAACGTTGTAATATTATTGGGTTTCGTATGCTCTCTAAATAAAATGTTTGTCATAAAAGAGAAGAACAGCTATAGAGCTGTAGTTGGTAAAATGTTATATTTTTGTAATGTGCGTCCACACAAAGACGCGCGTCCAGCATTAACTGCTTCAAATAAACACTATGACCAGCTAGGCGCAGATATTTAAATCACTGCCGCAGCGCTCGATCGTAATAAGATGCGAAACACATTAATGATAAAAATCGATATTTTGTTATGTATAGTTCTAGAGACTTGATTACGTTCTATTGTTTCGTTGCCGACATGTGAAGAAATGCAGTGTGGCATTGCTACAAGTTATACTATATTTTATGTACTAAAAAATGTAAATATTCGAACAAACGCTTCGAAAAACCGTGTGACGCAATGAAATACTCACGCGCACGCAAGGACATCTAATTTCAAGAAAATATTCGACGGACAAAACGGGACATTGTTGTAGCACACAATGTGTGAAAGAAATATTAAAGGTAAGTTTTATGTTCCTTAGATATTTGTTCATGTTCAGTAGTATGGATTCTTATAGAATATATTGATGAGTCATAATGAAATCTTTTTCTTTCTATCCTTTTCTTTAAGTAACTTCAGTGTTCTTTTGATGTAAGCTATGTTACAGGTCAGCTCTTTATAGCGGTATCTAGGTTGTTTTCGAGAGGCTACTATAGTATTCAGTTTCAAATTTGATAACCATTACCAAAACCCACTTTCGCGTATCAATTTCCTGCTTTTTTAATGTTGAGTTAGGTCCCTTAGGTATTTGTATCGAAGAGTCAGATTGCGTGAAGGCAAACAGGCTTACATGTCAGGCTCAAGCCACCTGTACGTAATCAGACATTATTCCTCCTGAACAGAATCGTGAACCGACGCAACCCAGTCCAAAACTCTGCTCTCTATCTCCGACCTGCACCAAAATCGGGTAATAAATTGCCGTGAGTGCAGAATCTAGTATAAATTGCATTATCATTACTATCTGTAATATTAACTTTATCACATTACTATCAATATATCACTTTATCGCCATTTGACCTTTTTTTCGCGATTTATACTACGACGTCTCTATGACTCTTTTGCTCTTATTAAACGAACTCCAGAGGAAACACAATGCCCTTCTTTAAATTTTTTCTTTTACATGTATCAACTCTTCATCAGGGTCCAAGGCGGCGAGGAAAAACTCCAATATAGGTCAAACGAGGAGATCGCAAGCTAACTCCTTCATGGGTGGACTACACGTTCTACGATTTCTTACGAAGAGTCTCAGTCTCTTATTTGCCTTTTCTACGACTAACATTTTGCACTCGTTCCACTAAACTTGGACAGTAACTTCCAGATATTTAATGCTTCCATGGACCTTGCCGTTGGTGGGGAGGCTTGCGTGCCTCAGCGATACAGATAGCCGTACCGTAGGTACAACCACAACGGAGGGGTATCTGTTGAGAGGCCAGACAAACGTGTGGTTCCTGAAGAGGGGCAGCAGCCTTTTCAGTAGTTGCAAGGGCAACAGTCTGGATGATTGACTGATCTGGCCTTGTAACAATTTGTACAGAAACCAGATGGCAGTTATAAGAGTCGAGGGACATGAAAGGGAAGCAGTGGTTGGGAAGGGAGTGAGACAGGGTTGTAGCCTATCCACGATGTTATTCAATCTGTATATTGAGCAAGCAATAAAGGAAACAAAAGAAAAATTCGGAGTAGGTATTAAAATCCATGGAGAAGAAATAAAAACTTTGAGGTTCGCCGATGACATTGTAATTCTGTCAGAGACAGCAAAGGACTTGGAAGAGCTGTTGAATGGAATGGATGGTGTCTTGAAGGGAGGATATAAGATGAACATCAACAAAAGCAAAACGAGGATAATGGAATGTAGTCGAATTAAGTCGGGTGATGTTGAGGGTATTAGATTAGGAAATGAGACGCTTAAAGTAGTAAATGAGTTTTGCTATTTGGGGAGCAAAATAACTGATGATGGTCGAAGTAGAGAGGATATAAAATGTAGACTGGCAATGGCAAGGAAAGCGTTTCTGAAGAAGAGAAATTTGTTAACATCGAGTATAGTTTTAAGTGTCAGGAAGTCATTTCTGAAAGTATTTGTATGGAGTGTAGCCATGTATGGAAGTGAAACATGGACGGTAAATAGTTTGGTCAAGAAGAGAATAGAAGCTTTCGAAATGTGGTGCTACAGAAGAATGCTGAAGATTAGATGGGTAGATCACATAACTAATGAGGAGGTACTGAATAGGATTGGGGAGAAGAGGAGTTTGTGGCACAACTTGACAAGAAGAAGAGATCGGTTGGTAGGACATGTTCTGAGGCATCAAGGGATCACCAATTTAGTATTGGAAGGCAGTGTGGAGGGTAAAAATCGTAGGGGGAGACCAAGAGATGCATACACTAAGCAGATTCAGAAGGATGTAGGTTGCAGTAGGTACTGGGAGATGAAGAAGCTTGCACAGGATAGAGTAGCATGGAGAGCTGCATCAAACCAGTCTCAGTACTGAAGACCACAACAACAACAACAACAACATCCATGAAAAGCGTCATGGAACTTCGGAGACGTTATCCAATGGCTCGTTTATACAGGGTGTCTCTCCTAAAACCCATGAGGGGCATTTTCTCTGACGTTTCGGCAGATATTTGCAATTTGTTTTCGCAATATGAAGCTGGACTCAGTCCAAACAAATAGTGCTCATGAAGTCTTTCTCGTTACGAACAAAACTATTTTTAAATTGGAATTTAAGTGCCCATTCGACATTTATTTTATCGATATGTAACAACAGGGACAGTAAAACACGAAGAACAACCAATACTTCAGCAGTGACAGCACACACCCGGTTCACGCTGACTGTTGGGGCCATTCAGCAGCGCTGATCAGACACTGCTGCAGTACCGGTTATTTTTCGTGTTTTACTGTCCCTTTTAATAAAATCGAGAAAACAAATATCGCACTAGACTAATCTGGAACCACGTAAAATTTCCCTTTAAACATCACTTTGTTTCTGATGGCAAACCAACCGACGCTTTCTCTCGACTCTGGGTGTCGCATCAAAGACGTGATGAGCAGTACTTGGTTGGACTGACTCCAGCCACACACTGCAGAAACGAAATTGCAGATACCTACCGAAACACCAAAGAAAATACGCCTGACGACTTGGAGGAGAGACACCCTGTATATCTTCACTATATATATATATATATATATATATATCGTCGTTTCGGTAACCACTTTCCACAATGAATCTTTACTATCAATGTTTTTCGTGTAGTAACAATTTCTTCCTCCCCCCATGAACCATGGACCTTGCCGTTGGTGGGGAGGCTTGCGTGCCTCAGCGATACAGATGGCCGTACCGTAGGTGCAACCACAACGGAGGGGTATCTGTTGAGAGGCCAGACAAACATGTGGTTCCTGAAGAGGGGCAGCAGCCTTTTCAGTAGTTGCAGGGGCAACAGTCTGGATGATTGACTGATCTGGCCTTGTAACATTAACCAAAATGGCCTTGCTGTGCTGGTACTGCGAACGGCTGAAAGCAAGGGGAAACTACAGCCGTAATTTTTCCCGAGGACATGCAGCTCTACTGTATGATTAAATGATGATGGCGTCCTCTTGGGTAAAATATTCCGGAGGTAAAATAGTCCCCCATTCGGATCTCCGGGCGGGGACTACTCAAGAGGACGTCGTTATCAGGAGAAAGAAAACTGGCGTTCTACGGATCGGAGCGTGGAATGTCAGATCACTTAATCGGGCAGGTAGGTTAGAAAATTTGAAAAGGGAAATGGATAGGTTAAAGTTAGATATAG
Source organism: Schistocerca nitens (assembly GCF_023898315.1). Lineage (NCBI taxonomy): Eukaryota > Metazoa > Arthropoda > Insecta > Orthoptera > Acrididae > Schistocerca > Schistocerca nitens. The sequence continues at coordinate 368,623,540 of NC_064618.1, forward strand.
TGGGAATTAGTGAAGTTCGGTGGCAGGAGGAACAAGACTTTTGGTCAGGTGATTACAGGGTTATAAATACAAAATCAAATAGGGGTAATGCAGGAGTAGGTTTAATAATGAATAAAAAAATAGGAGTGCGGGTTAGCTACTACAAACAGCATAGTGAACGCATTATTGTGGCCAAGATAGACACAAAACCCATGCCTACTACAGTAGTACAAGTTTATATGCCAACTAGCTCTGCAGATGATGAAGAAATAGATGAAATGTATGACGAGATAAAAGAAATTATTCAGGTAGTGAAGGGAGACGAAAATTTAATAGTCATGGGTGACTGGAATTCATCAGTAGGAAAAGGGAGAGAAGGAAACATAGTAGGTGAATATGGATTGGGGGGAAGGAATGAAAGAGGAAGCCGCCTTGTAGAATTTTGCACAGAGCATAGCTTAATCATAGCTAACACTTGGTTCAAGAATCATGAAAGGAGGCTGTATACATGGAAGAAGCCTGGAGATACTGACAGGTTTCAGATAGATTATATAATGGTAAGACAGAGATTTAGGAACCAGGTTTTAAATTGTAAGACATTTCCTGGGGCAGATGTGGATTCTGACCACAATCTATTGGTTATGAACTGCAGATTGAAACTGAAGAAACTGCAAAAAGGTGGGAATTTAAGGAGATGGGACCTGGATAAACTGAAAGAACCAGAGGTTGTAGAGAGTTTCAGGGAGAGCATAAGGGAACAATTGACAGGAATGGGGGAAAGAAATACAGTAGAAGAAGAATGGGTAGCTCTGCGGGATGAAGTGGTGAAGGCAGCAGACGATCAAGTAGGTAAAAAGACGAGGGCTAATAGAAATCCTTGGGTAACAGAAGAAATATTGAATTTAATTGATGAAAGGAGAAAATATAAAAATGCAGTAAATGAAGCAGGCAAAAAGGAATACAAACGTCTCAAAAATGAAATCGACAGGAAGTGCAAAATGGCTAAGCAGGGATGGCTAGAGGACAAATGTAAGGATGTAGAGGCTTGTCTCACTAGGGGTAAGATAGATACTGCCTACAGGAAAATTATAGAGACCTTTGGAGAGAAGATAACCACTTGTATGAATATCAAGAGCTCAGATGGCAACCCAGTTCTAAGCAAAGAAGGGAAGGCAGAAAGGTGGAAGGAGTATATAGAGGGTTTATACAAGGGCGATGTACTTGAGGACAATATTATGGAAATGGAAGAGGATGTAGATGAAGACGAAATGGGAGATAAGATACTGCGTGAAGAGTTTGACAGAGCACTGAAAGACCTGAGTCGAAACAAGGCCCCAGGAGTAGACAACATTCCATTGGAACTACTGACGGCCTTGGGAGAGCCAGTCCTGACAAAACTCTACCATCTGGTGAGCACGATGTATGAGACAGGCGAAATACCCTCAGACTTCAAGAAGAATATAATAATTCCAATCCCAAAGAAAGCAGGTGTTGACAGATGTGAAAATTACCGAACTATCAGTTTAATAAGTCACAGCTGCAAAATACTAACGCGAATCCTTTACAGACGAATGGAAAAACTGGTAGAAGCCGACCTAGGGGAAGATCAGTTTGGATTCCGTAGAAATGTTGGAACACGTGAGGCAATACTGACCTTACGACTTATCTTGGAAGAAAGATTAAGAAAAGGCAAACCTACGTTTCTAGCATTTGTAGACTTAGAGAAAGCTTTTGACAACGTTGACTGGAATACTCTCTTTCAAATTCTGAAGGTGGCAGGGGTAAAATACAGGGAGCGAAAGGCTATTTACAATTTGTACAGAAACCAGATGGCAGTTATAAGAGTCGAGGGGCATGAAAGGGAAGCAGTGGTTGGGAAAGGAGTGAGACAGGGTTGTAGCCTCTCCCCGATGTTATTCAATCTGTATATTGAGCAAGCAGTAAAGGAAACAAAAGAAAAATTCGGAGTAGGTATTAAAATTCATGGAGAAGAAGTAAAAACTTTGAGGTTCGCCGATGACATTGTAATTCTGTCAGAGACAGCAAAGGACTTGGAAGAGCAGTTGAACGGAATGGACAGTGTCTTGAAAGGAGGATATAAGATGAACATCAACAAAAGCAAAACAAGGATAATGGAATGTGGTCGAATTAAGTCGGGTGATGCTGAGGGAATTAGATTAGGAAATGAGACACTTAAAGTAGTAAAGGAGTTTTGCTATTTAGGGAGTAAAATAACCGATGATGGTCGAAGTAGAGAGGATATAAAATGTAGACTGGCAATGGCAAGGAAAGCGTTTCTCAAGAAGAGAAATTTGTTAACATCGAGTATAGATTTAGGTGTCAGGAAGTCGTTTCTGAAAGTATTTGTATGGAGTGTAGCCATGTATGGAAGTGAGACATGGACGATAACTAGTTTGGACAAGAAGAGAATAGAAGCTTTCGAAATGTGGTGCTACAGAAGAATGCTGAAGATAAGGTGGGTAGATCACGTAACTAATGAGGAGGTATTGAATAGGATTGGGGAGAAGAGAAGTTTGTGGCACAACTTGACTAGAAGAAGGGATCGGTTGGTAGGACATGTTTTGAGGCATCAAGGGATCACAAATTTAGCATTGGAGGGCAGCGTGGAGGGTAAAAATCGTAGAGGGAGACCAAGAGATGAATACACTAAGCAGATTCAGAAGGATGTAGGTTGCAGTAGGTACTGGGAGATGAAGAAGCTTGCACAGGATAGAGTAGCATGGAGAGCTGCATCAAACCAGTCTCAGGACTGAAGACCACAACAACAACAACAACAATTTCTTTTCATCAACATATCTATCTCTCGAAGAGCTACAAGCCGAGAGTCAACTACTTTCAATAATTTATTTTCGGTCTTTCTTATTTACTTATACATTGTTGTCTGTAATTTGCTGCCGGCCGGGGTGGCCGAGCGGTTTAGGCGCTACAGTCTGGAACCAAGCGACCGCTACGGTCGAATCCTGCCTCGTACATGGATGTTTGTGACGTCTTTAGGTTAGTTAGGTTTAAGTATTTCTAAGTTATAAGGGACTGATGACCTTAGAAGTTAAGTCCCATAGTGCTCAAAGCCATTTGAACCATTGTTGTAATTTGCTGTAGAACACTGATCTTAAAAGTTACTCCAGACTGTGTTTCTTTGTCTTCAGTGGAATGTTTGAAATTGTACTTCAGACGCTGAAGACAACACAAACTGCTGAACTTACAGGAGTAAAAGAAAAGTAAATTAAATGTGTCTTGCTTTAGCACCAAACTCATATTAACAAATCAGTCTCTTCCGAAAAGGATACAATCAACCACCTTCAGTGGCCGCAAGCTCGAGAAAATTTTATCTGTATACATCTCATTGAAACCATGCACTTGCACAGCATTAAAAAAAAACGAAAAGGAATTATTCCAATAAAGCATATAAAATCATAATAATAGTGCGCGATCATAACAGCACTAATAATATGTTCAGCTTTGGCCACTTATTACTTTCTTACATCATAAAACTGAAGACGTTCCGGTTTAAGCCATACGAAAAGCACATTTAAAAAGACGTTGACAAACGAAAATTCGTCAGATTTCTAAGTACGAACACGTGTCACGGAATAGTGCGTTTATTATCTGATAAATTCTGATGAAGGAAAAAACGTTAAGGTTTATGGTATGTGAAAATAAAACTCGCCCAATACGGAGCCTTATGTTTAAGAGAGAATGTATACCGCTCACGTGATGCGGGACGTGCCGTTAACGGACGGAAATGACGCAGCGCTCGCCAGTTGGGCTAGCTAGACCAGAGGCACGGGGAAAGCACCGAAGTCAACGGACGTGTGGACACGCGCCGGGAGCGGACAATTCGTGCCGCATGAATAATACATGAGGCCGCCATCAAATGTTACCTAACGAATGCGTGCGAGCCGCGCGCTGCTCCGGTTTCATTAAAACGGAATCCGTTGTCATGTCGAATTTGCGATTCTCGGCCCGTTCGGCCGTAATTAAAATAGCAAGCGGACCGACGGCAGGCGTCACGCTGCCCGCGCCGGCCTCGCCATGTCAAGCAAGCTCCCAGACGGATCGCTCCGCTAATGCCGATCCTCTTCCGGCTAAAAATCACGCTGTAGCTGCTTTATACATATATATAAACTGTTTCCGAATCTAACGAGCGACATCGGTAAATACGCTCGCGGGCGACGGATTAATACTTACGGATGCTCCATGGATTCAGTCAACTGGCGATTAAATCGGAGTTTCCATCTAGTGTTGTTCCCCCTGTTATTTCTGGCAGTAATTTAGGAGGCGATGAGAAAACTTGTCGGGCGTTCATCTAATAGCCGTGTACCGCAAGTCTCTAGAGGAACGGAAGGTTCCAAATGATTGGAAAGGAGCACAGGTAGTTCCAGTTTTCATGAAGGGTTGTCGAGCAGATGCGCAAAACTAGCAAAACTATAGGCCTATATCTCTGACATCGATCATTTGTAGAATGTCGTTTCTGGAAACCCAGAATTTACTCTGTAGGAATCAACATAGATTCCGGAAACAGCGATCGTGTGAGACCCAACTCGCTTTATTTGTTCATGAGACCCAGAAAATATTATATACAGTCTCCCAGGTAGATGCCATTTTCCTTGACTTCCGGAAGGCGTTCCATACAGTTCCGCACTGTCGCCTGATAAACAAAATAAGAGCCTACGGAATATCAGACCAGCTGTATGGCTGCATTGAAGAGTTTTTAGCAAACAGAACACAGCATGTTGTTCTCAATGGAGAGACGTCTACAGACCTTAAAGTAACCTCGGCGTGCCACAGGGGAGTGTTATGGGACTATTGCTTTTCACAATATATATAAATAACCTAGTGGATAGTGTCGGAAATTCCATGCGGCTTTTCGCGGATGATGCTGTAGTAAACAGAGAAGTTGCAGCATTAGAAAATTGCAGCGAAATGCAGGAAGATCTGCAGTGGATAGGCACTTGATGCAGGGAGTGGTAACTGACCCTTAACATAGACAAATGTAATGTATTGTGAATACATAGAAAGAAGGATCCTTTATTGCATGATTATATGATAGCGGAACAAACACTGGTAGCAGTTACTTCTGTAAAATATCTGGGAGTATGCGTACGGAACGATTTGAAGTGGAATGATCATATAAAATTAATTGTTGGTAAGGCGGGTGCCAGGTTGAGTTTCACTGGGAGAATTCTTAGAAAATGTAGTCCATCAACAAAGGAGGTGGCTTACAAAACACTCGTTCGACCTGTACTTGAGTATTGCTCATCAGTGTGGGATCCGTAACCAGATCGGGTTGACAGAGGAGATAGAGAAGATCCAAAGAAGAGCGGCGCGTTTCGTCACAGGCTTATTTGGTAAGCGTGATAGCGTTACGGAGATGTTTAGCAAACTCAAGTGGCAGACTCTGCAAGAGAGGCGCTCTGCATCACGGTGTAGCTTGCTGTCCAGGTTTCGAGAGGGTGCGTTTCTGGATGACGTATCGAATATATTGCTTCCCCTACTTATACCTCCCGAGGAGATCACGAATGTAAAATTAGAGAGATTCGAGCGCGCACGGGGGCTTTCCGGCAGTCGTTTTTCCCGCGAAACATACGCGACTGGAACAGGAAAGGGAGGTAATAACAGAGGCACGTTAAGTGCCCTCCGCCACACACCGTTGGGTGGTTTGAGCAGTATAAATGTAGATGTAGATGAACGAAAGAAGGCGGACGGACACTGGTACTGAAGGTTCCAGTATATTTTAAAAAGGATGGGAGATAAGTGTTTAGCATCCCGTTAACAATGAAGTCATGAGAGACGGAGCACAAGCTTGGAAGAGTGAAGGCTGGAGAAGGAAATTGGCCGTGCCCTTTCAAAGGGACCATCCTGACATTCGTCTTAAGCGATTTAAGGAAACTGAACCGTTCTCTTCCTGAATGCGAGTCCAGTGTGCTAACCACTGCGCCACTTCGCTCGGTCAGTAGACGCTTGCAAATATTTTTGTACGAGCGTTTTATCTTAGAATACCATTATATTTTAAATCGGAAAATAAATTAGTTTTTTTAGACGTGTCAAAACTTAGATCAGATGAGTGGGAGCTTCTGAAAACGAAAATGACCTAAAAGAAGTTATAACTAGTTTATGTGTTTGTGTGTGTGTGTTTGTTTGTTTGTGTGTATATTTGTGTTTGTTTGTTTGTGTGTATATTTGTGTTTGTTTGTTTGTGTGTATATTTGTGTTTGTTTGTGTGTGTGATTCTAGTGTAGATATCATTCAGTGATACAACTATTTTCTAAGTATGGCGGGAAAACAGAGAATGAAAATGTTTTTAAAATTATGTTATGCTGATTTTCTTGTGATGGGTTAAATGATGTCTCAAACTGAATTTTACATTTCTCTCAATAATAAAATGCGCCTCCGCTACAGCAAATACTCGATTAACTATATATTACGGCTCTGATTTGAATGAATTGCGGTAGAATCTAAGTCTGCGTAAATCAGATGCTTTGTGAGATACGATGAACTTTATTAAACTCACGCTGCTCGTAAAACATTTAGAGGGTTGAATCTGTACTAATTCGAAATGATTTTTGCGTCTACAATGAGTTTTAGTAATGAAAACTTCGCTGACACTGTGATAACTTATAGAGAACGTCAGCAATTAAGAGCAGCAGAACATGCCACGTACCACTGTTCTGCAATCAACATGTCAAGTGAGGTCTGACGCAAAAGAAATGACACTATTTCTGTTACCAAAGAACTTTTCTTGGAAAGTAGAGCAACAATACAATTTTTATAACTCTGTTCAAGCCTTAGCGGGTTTCATGTCTTCATTCATCTTCAACTGGCTTAGCATCCTAAGACATTAATTACTGTTATGCTCATGTCGACTGCATTTTGAATGCTGAAGCTTATCTCCACAAAACAATTTCTTCAGCTATCGCGTTTTATCGAATCGTACATATAATCTAAACTACAGACATGAGCGTTTACTGTTATTCTGTACTATGTAGCTCCCTGTGTTGATATTATAACGGACGTTCAAAAAGAAACGAACCGGAGGCATAATTACAGAAACCAGTACCTGTATGTTAGAAGTACTGACCCTGGCCGTTAAGACACTTGTCCCACTCTGACACAAGCCGGTGAATGGCTATCTCTTAAAATTCCCGGGACTACGATGTTAACGAGTTCTACATGTACAGCTGGACGTCGTCGTCCACACGAGTGCAGGACAGGTTATGCTGACGTTCTTCTTTGACCAAAATGGCCCCTGTCTGATTCACTTGCTGAAGCACGGGACAACAGTGAATGCCCAGCGTTACTCGCAAACCTCGACCACCCTTCGCCAAGCGATCAAATCAAAATGACCAGGCAATCTCACCCACAGGGTCATTCTGCTCCACGACAATGCAAAGTCTCATACGGCGAACACAGTCGCGGCACTCCTGCAGAAATTCAAATGGGAGGTTCTCGGCCACCCTCCATACAGTCCGAACCTCTCCCCCTGACATTCCGCCATTTCTGGTACCATTAAAAAGGCTCTGACGGGCCAACGACTCACCTCGGACGACGACGTCCAGCTGTACGTGCGGAACTGGTTAACATCGCAGCCCCGGGAATTTTATGAGACAGCCTTTCACCGCCTTGTGTCACAGTGGGACAAGTGTCTCAACAGGCAGGGTCTGTAATCATGCGTCCGGCTCGTTTCTTTTTGAACGCCACTTATATGTACACATCCCACAAAATACTACCTACACTGGTATACTGCTGCAGCTCCCGCCTCCGTAGCATGAGTGGTCAGTACGGCTTATTGCCACGCAAGGAACCAGGATTGAATTTCCGATACTGACAGGGAGGGATTTTTAGTTATTTATTTTCGGACGACTGATATGTGGTGCACTCAACCACGTGAGGCCAACCCAGGAGCTACTCGGCCGATTAGCTGCGGTTACAAGGTCAAGAAATCCGACAACGACCGGGAGAGCGGTGTGCTGACAACATGCGCCTCATACCGCATCCGATGACGCCATTGGGAGAGGTTGACATGGCGGTCGGTCGACTCTATTGGCTCGTCCAGGACCTGAATGCGGAACTTTACCTTTATACTGTCGCTGTGTTAGCATTCGTCTTGTGGCTGAATCATGCGTTCGTTTACGTTGGAAATTTTAAGTGAAGTCAAATTACAATTTTTGTGTTTGGAAATTACTTCTGAAATTAGTAGCGGGCGATATTGAACTTAATACAGATGATCTTGAATTTAATACAGATGACCTTCAAACTTGATAGAAGTCTCTATACCAACGAAAAACTAAAGTGACACACTATATTATTTAAGTTAGAGCAAAAAGTTGTTACTTGCTGTATTTTGAGAAGAAATGTAATCCACTGACACGGATTTCAATCTCTATTGTCATGAATAAGTTAATCAATTAAGTTACTATTTCTCGCAGCGTATTAGCGTTTGACGGTTTTCCCGTACTGTAGTGGGTCCTTACGTTGTGACAAGATTCAGCTTGATTGATCAGGTTGTAGCGGGACTTTGAATTTCGCCGCGCTACACTCGTTCCCTCAGATAAAAATATCCCGTCGCAGCGGTATGAGCGCTAGACGGCAGAGAAAATACCAAAATTGTAACTTTTTTTTTTGTTTTCTATCCGTTTCAATTGTCTCTTGATAGCCGAAGCTTAAGGCTGACGTGATCTGATGCTGACGTAAAAAACTTAATAGCTAGTCTTTATCTGATTTTAATGTGTAGACATATTGTGAAAGTTGTTAAGAAATTCGGAGGATGGAAGTAGCAAAGTAAATTAAATTGCATACAGTATCAAGATGATTTTAATTGGTATAAATTAGTGATTCCTGGACGATTTCAAGATTTCGGAGCAGACTTTTCACGCAGAATTGAAGGAGATTTTTGAAGACCTGGACGCCGCACGAAAGAAGACATGTTAACCTGGTAAAGAATGAACTCAAAGCTACGCCATTTACCCCTGTCAGTTACATTTTGTTATTCTCTGTTCTTTTTTCAAAAATTTTTGTAGTGGAAATTGGTTTAACTTTTGCTCAAAAACGCCACAAGGACCACCCCAACAATAGCTTTTCCGAATAACGAAGTCCGATAGCTTTTCTGTAATGCGAAGTCCGATTTGCTTTTCATTCTTTCCCTTTTTTCACGGTCATTAACGATTTAAAAAAAAAAACATTTTCACTTACGATTTCTTCCCACATTTTCAACCCTTTTCTTTTTCTTTTCTTCTCTCCTATTTTTATTTTTTTTATTAACCACTACAAGGTGAATGGCAGCGGATGAGCCGTCTGCTGCTGATTATTTCTATAGCTTCGCCGAGAATTGCAGCACACTAAAAGTGAACAGCCGGTTAATTTTAATTTTTTTCTGTGAAATTCTTCAACTCAGCAAAACCAAAATTTCAGATGCTGCCTGAAGCTTATTGAAATGAGTTTCTTCGCGTGCGCGTATGTCTGAAAGACATGTTTTCCTGGAGGCAGGGAACTGTCAAATGAAGAATATATATATATATATATATATATATATATATATATATATATATATATATATATATATGTGTGTGTGTGTGTGTGTGTGTGTGTGTGTGTGTGTTTTTGTGTGCGCGCGCGCAAGTAGACTTGACTGACGAACAGCAGGAAAGGTTCAAAATGGTTCAAATAGCTCTGAGCACTATGAGACTTAACATCGGAGGTCATCAGTGCCCTAGAACTCAGAACTACTTAAACCTAACTAACCTAAGAACAACACACACATCCATGCCCGAGTCAGGAGTCGAACCTGCGACCGCAGCGGTCGCGCGGTTCCAGACTGAAGCGCCTAGAACCGCTCGGCCACACCGGCCGGCCAGCAGGAAAGGCGAAAGGAACTGTTTTCTCACCTTTTCGACGGATTAATGAAGTGGATGAACGTATGGATCTCGCATTAGGAATATGAGCCTACCTAAAACACTTTATCAGTGACACAACTTTCAGCTAGCTCAAACACCCACTGTCTGAATATTCATCTTAATCACCGCCTTTAGCACACGCGATCTTCTTCTCTGATTCCAAAATTCAGATATCCGCTATAAATAGTACTGCATGCACCGGTGTGACCATTACACACGGGAGTCACAGGTAAAGTCACAAAATTGCACAGCTCCTGCGCAGCCTTACGGAAACAAAGGAAAGATGAATAGCATTCCAAGTCTCGATGTCAGAGAGGGAGCATAAGCTCAGATTGAAGAAGGATGAGCAAGAAAAAAGGTCATATTCTTTTCAAAAGGAACACCCCGGCATTAGCTTACGCGATTAAGGGAAATCGCAACAACGTAAATATAGGTTCTGCACTGCCGTCCTCCGTAATGTGGGTCCAGCGTCTTACCACAGCGAGGCCTAGTTCGGCACAGAAAACGCATGCAAACAAACACTGAGTAGATAAGAGAACGAATGCAGACATGTGTAGAGTAAATGGCTCCCACTAATGAAATGTTTCGTAAATTATTTTCAACATAGCTTTTTTTTTTTTTGTCTCATAGATGTCGAACGACGAAAACCCATCAACTGGCAAACTCCAGACAGTATCATGATTTGTTGAAGATTAAAAGACGGCACCATATATTACGCTCGCATGAACAACTGACAATGTTCTTCCAACAAATGTGTTCATGTACTGTGGCGTTGTACCATTAATCTTGTTTCTTTTCCGTTTTCATTCTCTATTCCAAGGAGCACAGAGGGCTGCTTGAGATAAAGAGTCGCAGTTCTTTTCAAGTAAATGACCTAGCAAGCTGGGAAAGAGGCAGTGCTGATCCCAACTTTATTCATACACACTACCTTATAGACTGCGACGACGAACAGTTTGGGACGCTGTTGTCCGTATTAGCAACGTTTACCGCAGCTTAAACGCCCACTGTGCACGCTGTCGACATGCCGTTACCAAGAGAAAATAGTAGTAGTACTAGTCTCAGATAATAACAGCGACCGACCTTGTCCTTGTTTTCTTCGAATACCTGCCGTCATTGCACAACGAACCATGACACACTCGAAAGCAGATCCGTAAATTCCCGCTATGAACTTCTATCCATTCGTGGCTCTGACACACTGTCAATTTAAGCACATCACGATGAAGAGTAGTCCGGAAAATAATCACCTGCCAGAAATGCAAATCAATTGTGAAGTTATAGTATTTGGGCGAGATTCCACTCCAAATGACACTCTGCTAGAGAAACCATCAAAATAATGGCTCTGAGCACTATGGGACTTAACTTCTAAGGTCATCAGTTCCCTAGAACTTAGAACTAGTTAAACCTAACTAACCTAAGAACATAACACACATCCATGCCCGAGGCAGGATTCGAATTTGCGACCGTAGCGGTCACGCGGTTCCAGACTGAAGCGCCTAGAACCGCACGGCCACACCGGCCAGCCAGAAACCATCAGCCACTTGTCAACAAGACTAGCACTTTTTCCACTAAGTGGAGTTGAGCCACATGTCAACATGTCCAGAGAGGTGGTGGTGTACTTCGTGGCGTTCATTCATCGTATTTCGCGGATCTGTTCAAGAACAAGAACTTTCAGGATTCAGAGCAAGTCAAGATATACATTAACAAAGGAGAAGTAAATCATTGGAACTTAATTTACACACAGTATTAACACTAAAGTACAATGTTGCTTAATTCCACACGTGCACACACTACCTGAACGCAAGCAAAGCAACGCTAAGTGTCTGTATTCCAAGATGTAAGAAGTACCTCCGTTATTTTTGAAATTGTCCAGACACAAGACAACAAAAGCAATACACACACACACACACACCCACACTTAATGATAAAACAGTATGTTAAGTTCTTGGCTACAGAAATGCTTGTGCATTCTATACGTATCTGTTCAGTTTGTTTTGTAGTTTGACAAACGATCAAAAAAGTAATGACAAACGAAACAGGGTACGGACTTAGTGTCTATTCGATGAACTCGTCTTTACAAACGAAGCACTAGCTTGGTCAGGAAATGGATAAGGAAGGAAATGGGCCGTGTCCTTGGCAAAGGATATATCGCAGCATTTATCTTAAGAGGTGTATGTTAACACCTGGAAACAAATTTCGACAGCCGAACGGAGATTTTAATTCTGATCCTGCCTCTTGAGAAACAGCTGGCTGAACAACTGACCCAGATCGCTGATTCAATCATGAAGGGCACTATAATTTTAAAGATAACTGTCACATAAACGTATTTCTAGTCAGCTCTTACAGGCTTGGCAAATTATTACGTACACCGATGAACTCGCAAGTAACAACAGAAAGTTATCGCCGACTAGGATAACAAACTATATTGTCTAGTTGTGGTTTAACAGTTTTGTTCAACACAAACGATATGAAACTAAATTTTAGTTTATTCGGCATAATCGTTCTTAGTTAGAATAGGAACCCATGTCCAGAAACGTACTGTTTCCGTTCTGCGACGGTTCCCAATCAGATGTTTAACTCATCTACGTCTGCTTGAGGAACTGAATTAGGTGTGACGTAGTACAATTATTAGGCTACTGTTCTAAATGAAACATAACGAAACATCCATTTATCACTTAAGCACATTTGTTTGTATTAAAACGTAAACATTACGTGTTAACGATTTTCCAAAACAAAAAAATAACGCAGGATTCTGCACATACAGAATAGTAATGATGCATTACAACAGCGGCTCAATGCGACGACCACCAACGTTATTATGGACATCTTACGCGTCATCCTGTCTATTCTACTGCATACCACGACAAGCAACAATGAGACTTTTCGCTTTCCCTCAGCATACCTGGACGCGTTACCCATCACAATTCAACCGGTGTAGGAAGGAAATGATACGTTTCGGAACACGAGTTACTATTCAAAACATTATGTACTCTTACAAGTACTAGAAATTCCTGACGAGAATCTCCGAATTATCAAAATCCACATCCGAATAACGCTATTATTCCTTTCTGGTTGTTCTGTTCATATTTACGAGCACCTCGTCTTATGTATAATACTTTAACAAGCGAGTGGATGTTAAATTACATTAAAAAATACCAGTTGATCGGTTCTTGTACCACGTAGACAAACTAATCAATCACGCGCAATTTTGCTATCTTTAACAGTGCAATGAGTGTTACAAAAGCTGCACATGAATCGCTATACTCTGCATAAATCACTACCTTTAGAGTTTTATGTGGTGAAGTCCTTACAATGTCTGCTATTAGCTTGATCAAAAGCAAGTCAAAGTTTCAGTATTTCTTGCAAGACATTGTCGCATTGCCTCCTCGTCTGACCTGCTAACTTCCTGTAATCACTAACTCGTAAACGATTCTGATGCACATATTTACTTCATAGTCCATGAAGACCATACGAAGATTTTGATTTTAACATTCCATCATAGAAACAGATCATTTGAGACAGAGCATAAGCTCTGGGCAAAAAATGGGTAAGGAGCTATATAGGCACCTTTGGATGGCCGAACGAGGATCTGAATCCCGCTTGTCGGAATGTGAGTGTCATTCCTTCAGCACATTGCTCAGACACATTCCGAGACAATTTAGTTAACTAGTAATGTACACAACACGAGAAAAAGTAGGGAAACCTAATACAGTGACGCTGAATCCATATCACATAGCAGTTTCCGTAGCATAAATCAGGTTGGTTGGTTGATTTGTGGGAGGGGAGCAAACCGCGAGGTAATCAGTCCCATCGGATTAGGGAAGGATGGGGAAGGAAGTTGGACGTGCCCTTTCAAAGGAACCATCCCGGCATTTGCCTGTAGCGATTTAGGGAAATCACGGAAAGCCTAAATGAGGATGGCCGGACGCTGGATTGAACCGTCGTCCTCCCGAAGCTGCCTGTGATGGCTGGCTCGAGATACATTCACAGCCACCAGATGTCCCCAGGCTACTTTGTAGACAACTGGTTGGAAAATGAAGAAAGCCCAATCAGTCTTTGGAGTTGCTACAAACGGCGCCATCGAACGACCAACGCTGATGACTGGCACCACAAAATTAAAAACATCCTTGTTAAACCAAACATCCTAAAATCCTAAAATCAATGACGTAATTCGGTGTATAAAAAGAGAAGCAGAAAATTCGGAGTGTGCGTTAATGGAGCAGAGCTGAGTATGGAAGGTAAACGAAAAAAAATCTACTTGCAACGGGATGAAAGTTTGGAAAAAATATGAAAAAAGTACGAAGAGGATGGTGAGATCAGGGTTTGCTTGAAAGCTATCTTCTACCTACAAAAATCTGACTAAATTTATCAGAAGATGTGACAAGATAGAAAAATGTACAACATGTTAATAGCTACTTATAAATAAAAAAACTTGAAAAAAGATATATTGAAGGTGCTTATAAGATGATTTTAAACATGCCTAACTGACGCTAATTTAGTTTTGCTATTCATCCTGTTGAAAGCCTGGATAAAGTGTGTTGGAAGTCTGATTATTTTTAAAAATCTAGGTTCAATTCTATGGCCGGCCATACTGAATTTGGCTTCTGTGGTTTCTGAGTTCATTCCAGGCAAATGCTGGAATGGTTCCAAGGAGGCCGCGGTTGCTTCCTACCCCTCCCGCAACCACAAATCCGAGCGAAAGCTAAATCTCAACTGTCGACACGTCGTAGAACACCAAACGCAAAATTTGTTTTCGCCTCGTTGTTATGACGATTAATGAAGATATACTGAGCTAAATTTAAACATATCAGTGGAATGTAAACTTTGTTTCTAGAGTGAAATTGTCATTAACTTCATAAAGCTTCTAAGACACATAAACGTACTGTAATGACGCAAAAATAAGACTTATGAGCTATTTAAATGTTATTGAATGACTAGGCGATATTTTCTGTGATAACTTCAAACTTGTACAAGACTGTACAAAGAATTCCCTGCTTGGTTACCTACACATCCATTATTTTACGCTGGTTCAGACTGACGTCTAAGCAGTGGCGTAGCTAGATAGTTTGGCATCCGGTGCCGCTTTTAATTTGTCACCCCCGCCCTCCAATTTCCTACCTCACAAAAGCATAAAATACAACATTTGTGACTAAAACGTAACTTAGAATTTCTTCCTTCTTTTTCGGTTGCAAATCTTCAAATTGCCTCATCAGTATCGATATCTTTGACCAGCCCATTTTTATCGACTAACTACTAAATTAGACAGTCGTGCTCGACTTATAGAGGACCAAAGATAATTCATAATTAATATGACTTTTGAAAAAAAAATGTTCACTTACATAACGCTATCGAAACACAAAGTTAAGAACAATCTTAGAGCCTAAATAAAGTTGGGAACAGTTTCGGAAAAAAAGAATATTCTTAGTCGTGAAATTTGTGTGAGGAATCTCATGATAAATGTCAAAATTTTTGTATAATCGTAGGAAGTTTCGTTTCTGAAGTTTTAATAAAAATTACTAGGATCTCAAACAGTATCTGACATACGTTCCACGGGTTTCCAACGTGTATTGATTTCTTGCAGAAAGTTGACGATATTGACATTCTCAGTTGCAGCGTTCTGTATAGTATGGCTTGAAAATGCGAGTTCGGAAAGCTCTAGGTAGCATCCATCAGCTCTGCTACCTGCCGGGCAAGGGGTGCGGTAAAGTAGCAGACTTTCTTAGGCGGTACATGTAGCGGGTCCAACTGTATAGGGATGACGTAATCCACAATAAGCAGCACGAAGTTACGTTTGTTTCCGAATCCTTCGTTCCCATGTTAAACAAATAAACATAGTTAAACATCTCATTAAATTTACACCAATAACTGGATTCTAAATTACACTAACTATGGAAGTGTATAATAAAATAAATGCAGTACTTTCAGGTTTTGCAAATACTGAACGTCATTATTGGTATTTAAGTTACAGCGATCAAGCTGTTACTTTCATTAAAGATTTTCATTTAATTTTTCAGATATAGTATATTTCTAAAATAAAATGAGTACTTCTGCAGTTCCTACTTTGACCCCACGGACTGAGTACAAATACAAGGGCATTCACGCGCACTGAAGGCACACACATCTCGTTCGGTTTCGTAGTTTGTTCCAACGTATCACATGCTATAAAACTCACCATTTTGCGAAAGGAGGACAATGACACTTTAATATCACATCGCAGGCACCGTTGGCACCATAAAAAAGGGTAACATAAAAAAGGGCATTATATCGCTTCCCGCCTACTGAATTCAAACAAATACGCTATCGTAAACTGGAAAAAGAGGGCTCTTAAATGCTAATAGAGGACGGCGAGAAGCGTAATAGTCACAAGTCTCATCCGCAAGGGTTGATAATGGCATCTTTATTCATAGAACAATGAACTACAGCCAGAGACTGAAATCCGGCGTAAACAAACCTAATGAAAACTGGCACCAATGTCTTCTTCAATAAGTTTGAGAATTAGTCGCAGGTACACTGCTGATTATGCACGCATGTATGCATGGAACAAATGTAAAATTGTCGTGAAGTGTAATACATGCGTGATTATGCAGACTAACAGCATATTACCGCAACTGCTCGAATTAGAGAGTAGCGCCATCTACATTCCCTATGTAAGAAAATATTACACACTGGTTTATCATTCAGAAATTACATTTGAATGTCGGTTGCTTGAGAAAAGTCTGAGTATGACTGAGACAAGACCACAGACCCTTGACGTTCTGCCAACGGCCTTAGCACGTTGGATACATCGGTTCCCGCCCGATAACCGAATATAAGCAAGGTCGGGCCCGGTTAGCACTAGGATGGGCGACCGCATGAGAACACCGGATGCCATTGTCTCAGGGACTCTTAGGTCGCCGAAATGACGTCCAATTCAGAGACTTGGACCAGGCCGTTGAGCCATAAGACAATATTCTTGAGAGTGTGGTTTATCGATCTCCGATATTGCTCAGTCCACCTATTTGTTTACTTACTGGCTCAGTAAATCGATTTCTACTGCACAACCAGCCTCTCTAAAAATCACTGACGCAGTAAACGTAAAGTATAACAATGATTTAATGCAATAAAATAGAGTGGTGTGCAAGTAAGAAGGCGGGTGCTTGGTGCCTTCTGCGCACAGGACAGCGTGGTCTGTCTCACGTCACGAGACACTCTCCAGCCGTTGCCTACCTTGGCAAGTGGGGACACTGCGGTAAGCACCAGCTTTGGCCACTGTTCGCCTCCCATGCAAGCGGGCCCGGGTTCGTTTCCCGGCCGGGTTGGAGATTTTCTTCGCTCTGGGACTGGGTGTTGTGTTGTCCTCATCATCACTTCATCCTCATCACCTGCTCGTAAGTCGCCCAATATGGCGTCAACTGAAATACGACTAGAACTTGGCGGCCCAACTTCACCGGATGGGACCTCCCGGCCAAAGATGTTGTACGCTCGTTTCATTTTTGGCCACTGTTTCGGCTTTCCTTTGAAAGCTCATATGTTTACAAAAGAATCGGTGTCGCTTCTTACAGTTATACTTGTCAAGCTTACTTTCTGCCACCCATAATGAGCATTCAGTTGATAATTACTTCAACGTACCTAAATTATGACGAAAGTCATCGTTAAATGCTCTACGCACCCGCTATAGACGGCCGCAAAATCGCCCCACCATCCGCCTTTTCACTTGCACAACTCTGTAAGTAAAGTGTCTGAATGCAGGAATGTGTTGAAATATGATGTTTACCACTGGAGATCTTTTACATTCACTCTTACATAGATCGACATTTGAATTGTGACGTATCATCTACTAGTTTATAAAATATGTTTGCCTCAAATAGGAAGCTACAGTTTTGTAAATTGCGTAATTCACCAACTGCGACATGGTCGCGTATACAAACAGTGATGTATGGAAGTAAGGCAAATGCCTACTGTTCTCTACGTACATTAATGGCACTAAAACTGTAACTTTTAATGTCCTACCTACTCACTGAATGTATAAATGACTGTTAATATGTTGTTTAAAAGTTTCCTGTGGGAGATGTATCACGTTGTATGTAAAGCCGTCTAGTGGTTAAGTTCTTAAGACCGGTGCACGCCTAAATAACATCCTGGCGGCCGACCCAACAGAGGGCGCTGATCATTGATCTGTCCTTTTTTTCAGCTGTCATATAGCCATTTTATCTTTCATAGGCAATTTATGGGTTGCTACAGGCAATGTAATACGCATATTAATTGTTGACCGTAAATTCACCGTAAAAAGGACGGTCTTATTCTATTCATATATTTCCTTTTAATAATTTTATATGGGTAACTGTATTCGTCTTTTAATATATCAAATTTAGTTTCTACGATAGTTATCAATTTTAAAAGTCTGCTACATGTATTTTACATAATGTGTTTGTCAGATTATGTTTTTTGCATAAATGATGACTACATCCAAGCCGACAGTAGTGACATCTAGGGATGATGTAGGCAAACAGATTTCCTGTAGCTACTGTACTTCAGTAGCCAGTTTCAATAATGACTGTGTGGACGATGCGGCCTATTCTACACCTTATTTTAAATCGATATCACGATGCTACGCTGATTATATTTATATGTTTTGACGATGCCATTATGGTCTTATCACTTTAGGACATGGTGTAAAAAAGGTACGTTTTACCGTGTTTTCTGTACATCTCCCTGGTTGTGCGATAGTATATTGTGATACGTATTGCTGTATTATGTTGAAAGACACACTGCTCACT
This sequence comes from Schistocerca nitens, assembly GCF_023898315.1. NCBI lineage: Eukaryota > Metazoa > Arthropoda > Insecta > Orthoptera > Acrididae > Schistocerca > Schistocerca nitens. The sequence goes on from NC_064618.1 coordinate 368,642,183, forward strand.
AGGTGCATATATTTGTATATTATAGATCTGAGGATGGTAATTACGGACTGAAACCGGTCATCGTCTAAAGAATTCATATTGTGATCAAAGACTGGAATAGAAAACATTTTAATTGCGTAATTGTTTACAAGAAATGAAACAGATACTGAACTGGTTAATGCTACTTCTTGTTTCCCAAATTCCTGTCCCTGCCGCATCACTAGAGAAAGGTGGACGACGATCTAGCGCCGACCCACAGCCTAGTATCACTCTCATAAAATAAGTGACAAACATTTCCTGAGGGCCAGAAAAGTGGAGCAGAGAAACAATTTCGACTCGCGTAGGATTCTTGGCGCCCGGACGTATTTGCCAGCAGCAACCAGGGGGAGGCAGGCAGGCGGCGTCCAGCACATGAATGGGACTACTCCCTTGCCGATCTGGGCCAGGCTCGCTGGCGGGGCACAGTTGTATCCGGCTGTCGCGGCCGGCGGGGGAGTGCGGGGGCGTCGGCCGCTACGGCGGCGGCTGCGGGACGTCGCATTGCAGATGAGCCGAGCTTTCCGCCGCCGCCGCCGCCGCCCATTACCGTAATTGCAGCCGCAGGACGCGTCGCGACGCCACGGTCCAGGCGCAGCCGCGCATTCACGCCCCTCCCACGCCAGCCAGCCAGCCAGCCCTCTGGCACGCGAGCCGCAACCGCTCCTCCTGCTCGGGCCGGCCAAACCCAAGCGAATACATACAACTTTTAGTCGCACACCTGTTTAGTTGTGCATGGAAATGAGATAGGGCCCTCTACGTGACAGTCGCTCGACAGAAAAGTCGTGTAGCTCCACATACTCTACGCTCACACATAATGAGGTATCTCGAATAGAATGACCTCTTCCTTGCCGAATTGAATGGATTCCAAGAACAACGGTCGCGTGAAAACCAACTCGCACTTTTCTGACATCCTGAGAGAAATGGACTAAGCCAATCAGCCAGGTGCACAATTTCTTGACTTCTGAAAACTGTTTCATTCAGTACCACACTTACGAAACTACGTGCAAGTACGACCATGTGAGATATCACGCGAAATTTGCGACTGGACTTAGTATTTCTTTGCAGAGAGGACGCAGCATGTTACCTTGGATGGAGAGTCATCGACAGATTTAGAAGTAACTCCAGGTGTGCCCCTCGGAAGTGTGTTGGACCCTTACTGTTCATGTAGTACATTAGCAATCTTTCAAACAATATTAACAATAACTCAAACTTTTTGTAAATAATGCCGTTATCTATGATGGAGTAAGCCGGCCGGGGTGGCCGAGCGGTTCTAGGCGCTACAGTCTGGAACCGCGCGACCGCTACGGTCGCAGGTTCGAATCCTGCCTCGGGCATGGATGTGTGTGATGTCATTAGGTTAGTTACGTTTAAGTAGTTCTAAGTTCTAGGGGACCGATGGCCTCAGAAGTTAAGTCCCATAGTGCTCACAGCCATTTGAACCATTTTATAATGGAGTAATAAATGAAAAAGCTGCACAAATTTTCTTTCAGATCTTGAAAAGATTTCGAAATGGTGCAGATATTACGAATTTGATTTCAGTGTTCAAAAATTTAAAACTGTGCTCAATACAAAACGGTTCAAATGGCTCTAAGCACTATGGGACTTAACTGCTGAGGTCATCAGTACCCTAGAACTTAGAACTACTTAAACCTAACTAACCTACGGGCATCACACACATCCATGCCCGAGGCAGGATTCGAACCTGCGACCGTAGCAGCAGCGCGGTTCCGCACTGAAGCGCCAACCGCTCGGTAACAGCGGCCGGCACTCAATACAAAATGATAAAAATACAGACTTCTATTACCCCATTATCAACGAGTCACAACTGGAATCAGTCACCTCACACAAATACCTGAGTGTAACTATTTGTTGGGATATGAAATGGAGCGTTGTTCACATACGTTCAGTCGTAGGTACAGCAGATGCGGAGACTCTAGTTCATTGGTAGGACACTAGAAAAACGCAATCAGTCGACAAAACACAAGTGCGACCCATCCTGGAATAAGCATATGGGACCCATAGCAAGTAGGACTAACATGGGACATTGAACGTATAGAAAGGTCAGCACGAAGAGTCACATGTTTGTTTGACCCACAGGAGAGCATCACGGAGATATGAAAAAAAATTGAACTGGCAGACGCTGATGATATGCGCAAACTATTTCGTGAAATGTTACAAATCTTCAAGAACTATTTTTAAGCGAGGAATCTAGGAATATACTAAAACCCCTCTACATATCGCTCCCGTAGGGACTGCAAAGACAAGATTAATTACAGCACGAAGAGGCGCTTAATTAATCATTCTTTACTCGCTCCAGATGTGAATGGAACGGGTATAAGCCCTAATAAGTGATACAACGGGAAGTACCGAGATGTAAATGCAGTCAAGAACGAAAATAAAACCTCGTCGACCGTCTCTTGACCGGACTGAAACCAAACAGCCCGCATCTCGTGGTCGTGCGGTAGCGTTCTCGCTTCCCACGCCCGGGTTCCCGGGTTCGATTCCCGGCGGGGTCAGGGATTTTCTCTGCCTCGTGATGGCTGGGTGTTGTGTGCTGTCCTTAGGTTAGTTAGGTTTAAGTAGTTCTAAGTTTTAGGGGACTTATGACCAAGCAGTTGAGTCCCATAGTGCTCAGAGCCATTTGAACCTTTGAAACCAAACAGTTGCACAATTATAGGCTGAAAGCCATTTGTACATCACTGTCCGTTGGCGAGAGCATATACTCGATTGATACGTATATCTCGCGGAAAGAGCATGAAGGTACTATGAGACGGATTCGAGCTCACATGGAGCGTTATTACCTATCGTTGGTCCCGTGCATTATTCGCGACTTGAAAAGGCAAAGGGGGAAGTACATTTGTAGTTAATTAACGAATTCGTTCCTTAACTCTGAGTAACTGGGTTTTGAGCATGAAGTCGCTGGTTCGAATCTCTCTAGTAGCATACGTCTTTAATTCCATGTATATTAGCAAATGAAAAAAATTAATTAACAAATATTGAGAAATTTTTTAACAAAAACGTCATCCTTTTATTTTTAATTACTATTCGCATGAAAATGCGAATATTGCAATAAATTAAAATTTGTTACAAAAATGCGACACGTAATATAGAATATCAAACACAATTTTTATTTCTAGATACTGAATAGTTATACTGATGTCACATTTTTTCATTTAACAAAATGGCATTTCGTACTTTTGTATCAAATGTTAACTTATTTTCATACGACCAGTAATCAAAAACAAAAAAGTTATTGTTACTAAAATTAATGTTCCATACTTCTTAATCGAAATTTCCGCTTCTTACTAACATAGAATTTGAAAAAGATAGAAAAAAAGATACGATACCAGCAAATTTCGAACTAGCGATTTTTACAAACCGATTACGTTACAAACTGAACTACCGACGAACACCTAATAGGAACTATCTACGGCAACTACTTGCATGCAGACCTTTCCAACTAAACATTTTTGTCTAGCTGAAATCACGAGGCTCTTCAATTTCAATTCAACATTTTAGTCGACCGAGCAGCCGAATGTATGCGTGCGCTAGAAGACAGCCGAGTGATACTGGAAGTATTCACAGTGCTGGCAAGCCGCTCTACACAAATGGATTGGTTTCAAGAATGGAATCATCGCGCTAAAATTGGCGCGCAGCTGTTGTACTTCAGATTGGACGCCGTACCACACGATTCTGTTATTTACGAACCCAACCCCAGCAGAAACATTTCGCAACATCTCTGCAGACGGCATAGTGTGCAGCAGCCAGGAAACCGCATGCATATTTACGGAGTTTCAAAAGAGGAACTAACTGTTGATTTCAGCTGTTGCGTCAGTCATCAAACTGGCCGATTTTTACGGCTACTACAGACTCTTCCATCCTCTATCATGCCCAGATATCGTTTTACATTTTAAAATACTAGGCTCGCATCTTACACAGCCGTACAGGCCACCAACACGGCATTCCAGAATCGATTTTCACTCAGCAGAGGAGTGTACGCTGTTCAGAAACTTAACAGTTGCCCGGGTGTTCAACGATTTTATAAACTGTTCATTGCGTCAGTATGAATTCTGCGCTCTGCCGGAGCTGTCCCATTACCTCAGTGAGACGAGGCTGTGCAGGGAGGAACGGATATGCAGACTCGTCAGTGTCAAGAGTCGAGTTCGCGCTAAACTTTCTTTCAGTTAAAGCATGAAAGTGTATCCAATTTACACGTCCACAATCCGGCATCTTGTGTATTTCTTTTTGTTACTGCTATCTTTATTTGAACATTAAGACATTACATGAACTTCTTACTGACGTAAACGACCGCTTTGTTTCGTCCATGACGCAAAGAAAGCCAATGGAAAATAATACTGGATCAGTAACATCGCCTGTATTCAATGAGGTTCAAAAACCACAATTAGCAGGCTATACTAGATTGCACATTATGCTATGCACAATAATTCCCTTCTGTACGTTTCACGTCCAGGCTTATCTTCACAGAGCTGGTACGTAAAAGTACGAGCAACGTCCACTTTAGAGGAGTGCAAAGCGAGCACCTTGCGCCCGTCTCGGTGACCGAGCGGTTGTAGGCGCTTCAGTCCGGAACCGCGCGACTGCTACGGTCGCAGGTTCGAATCATGCCTCGGTCATTAATGTGTGTGATGTCCTTAGGTTAGTTACGTTCAAGCAGTTCTAAGTTCTAGGGGACTGATCACTTCAGATGTTAAGTCCCATAGTGCTGAGAGCCATTTGAACTATTTCAGCACCTTGCGTTTGCAAACACTTCGCCACTCGCCAGATCGTACTTCGCTGGACTGCGCATCACACCTGCATGCAATATTGCCGAGGCGGCATGCACGGGAGCTATTAGGTCGTGTACGTCCATGGGTGGAGTACTACAAAAATTATTTTTTTTAAGTGTCCCCGACAAACAACAATCTAGTGCATTAAGGCACGTGGAACGTGCAGCCCAAAACATTGGACCTCGACGACAATCCATTTCTGTGGAAACGTTCCATTTAAACAGTTATGCACATTCATTCCGAAATGTGCCGGTACACCGTCATGCTCAAACTACGAGGTGCATTCAAGTTCTAAGGCCTCCGATTTTTTTTCTAATTAACTACTCACCCGAAATCGATGAAACTGGCGTTACTTCTCGACGTAATCGCCCTGCAGACGTACACATTTTTCACAACGCTGACGCCATGATTCCATGGCAGCGGCGAAGGCTTCTTTAGGAGTCTGTTTTGACCACTGGAAAATCGCTGAAGCAATAGCAGCACGGCTGGTGAATGTGCGGCCACAGAAAGTGTCTTTCATTGTTGGAAAAAGCCAAAAGTCACTAGGAGCCAGGTCAGGTGAGTAGGGAGCATGAGGAATCACTTCAAAGTTGTTATCACGAAGAAACTGTTGCGTAACGTTAGCTCGATGTGCGGGTGCGTTGTCTTGGTGAAACAGCACACGCGCAGCCCTTCCTGGACGTTTTTGTTACAGTGCAGGAAGGAATTTGTTCTTCAAAACATTTTTGTAGGATGCACCTGTTACCGTAGTGCCCTTTGGAACGCAATGGGTAAGGATTACGCCCTCGCTGTCCCAGAACATGGACACCATTTTTTCAGCACTGGCGGTTACCCGAAATTTTTTTGGTGGCGGCGAATCTGTGTGCTTCCATTGAGCTGACTGGCGATTTGTTTCTGGATGGAAAAATGGCATCCACGTCTCATCCATTGTCACAACCGACGAAAAGAAAGTCCCATTCCTGCTGTCGTTGCGCGTCAACATTGCTTGGCAACATGCCACACGGGCAGCCGTGTGGTCGTCTGTCAGCATTCGTAGCACCCACCTGGATGACACTTTTCGCATTTTCAGGTCGTCATGCAGGATTGTGTGCGCAGAACCCACAGAAATGCCAACTCTGGAGGCGATCTGTTCAACAGTCATTCGGCGATCCCCCAAAACAATCGTCTCCACTTTGTCGATCATGTCGTCAGACCAGCTTGTGCGAGCCCGAGGTTGTTTCGGTTTGTTGTCACACGATGTTCTGCCTTCATTAAACTGTCGCACCCACGAACGCACTTTCTACACATCCATAACTCCATCGCTACCTGTCTCCTTCAACTGTCGATGAATTTCAATTGGTTTCACACCACGCAAATTCAGACAACGAATGATTGCACGCTGTTCAAGTAAGGAAAACGTCGCCATTTTAAGTATTTAAAACAGTTCTCATTCTCGCTGCTGGCGGTAAAATTCCATCTGCCGTACGGTGCTGCCATCTCTGGGACGTATTGACAATGAACGCGGCCTCATTTTAAAACAATGCGCATGTTTCTATCTCTTTCCAGTCCGGAGAAAAAAAATCGGAGGCCTTAGAACTTGAATGCACCTCGTATAGCTGTCGCCGAACACCAAGCGGAACGTTTCGTAACGCGTTACGCAAAGTACCGTCCGCGGCTCGTGGTCTTGCGGTAGCATTCTCGCTTCCCGCGCACGGGGTTCCGGGTTCGATTCCCGGCGGGGTCAGGGATCTTCTCTGCCTCGAGATGACTGGGCGTTGTGTGTTTTTCATCATCATTTCATCCTCATTCACTCGCAAGCGCGGTACTGCTCCGACACCGTGCGATGAAAATGGAGAACCAGAACAACAACAGCATAACGTCCAGCCTGATCAACGACTACAAACCGGAATCTGAAGAGGCTCCTGTAGACACCACCCACATTCCATTCAAGTTGCGGCACATTAAACAGATGACGATCGACAAGAGTTACATCACCGCGGTTGTTGCCAACCCACAATAAAGAACGGCGAGAAAGATTTACGGCGCTCTGAGGGGTAAGGCAAGCAAGACGAAAATAGAGACGAGACTTCCAGACCACGACTGGCCACAGGTCTGGAAGAACGTCTCGGAACGGATACTTCCTGAGCACGCCAGGGACACCTGGTATAAAATCATCCACCGAACAGTGCCAACAAATGAAAAACTAGCACGCATAAAAATGCGGGAATCTCCAAATTGCGAACTCTGCAACCAGACCGCCACCATCGAGCATCGTTTTGGTTGCAGAGAGAGCGGGGAAATATGGGCGACAGCGAGAAGAATGATCGCCCACATCAACAGAACCGACGAGAGTGCGATACAAGTCACAGTTGTCACAGTCCCGGACGCGAAGCCTTTCCCCACCGCAAAACGCCTGGCCACAACGTGGATCATCGCCATGACGGCACACGCCATCGTCAGCAAACGGCAGACCGACAAGGCGCAGTTCCTCACGGACCTGTGGGAGGGCCAAACAACGCTCCAAGTACCGCGAGACCTTCCAGAACTTCCTGCAGGTCCCGCTGGACACCGCCTTCCGAGACGCCCGCAACACGACGTGACCGACGCCCTCCCACATCACTCACACCCCAGTCGCTGAGGACGTCGCCCACCGATCCCTCCAAAGCCCCGACGTCAAGAGTGGTGTAGTGCGGAAAGCGTTTGCTAAAATGTGTGCAAAGTGAAAGTGTGTACGTGTAACAGTGCCAAAGTGAGAGTGACGTGTGCCAATTATAGCCATACAGTGTCCAGTGCCCAATAGCCAAATAAAGCAGGCAAAAAGGAAATGATCAGCCATTAATTTAGGATACAAAGAAGTGTTCCAAGATAACAACGAAATGTCGAACAGTGTATTTCATGTATTAATGTGCTCTCTCACTCACATTCTCTCTCTCTCTCTCTCTCTCTCTCTCTCTCTCTCTCTCTCTCTCACCATTCAAGGTACGTTTTATCTTTTTTTGTTTTTTGTTTTGTTGTGTTTGTTTCCTGTGATTATATATATATATTTCGGCTCATCATGTGCCTCAACGTAGCATGCCTCTTTGTGACTTTAACATTAGACATTCTTTGCTCCAAAATTCTGTGAAAACTGTAGCGTCCACCCTTACGTAGTACATTAATAACCTCATTTATTCATTAATTTTTTCACATAGATGTTCTGGTCTATATTCCCCTTTCGCCTTCGGCAAACATATAGCGAACGTGCCAAAATAGGTGCATTTCTAATACCATACAGAATAAAAATCTTTTTTTTTAATTCAAAATACAAATATCGAAGTAACGCAAGTTTGTAATTTAAAAAAAAGGACATAAGCAAATGACAGGAAAAATTATCTGAAGGACACTCAGAGAATAAAAGTGTTGTAACTCAACCAAAAGACTACTAAAAGAACAATCAGAACAGAAACGAGAAAATGTACATCACCGTTCAATAATCAAGCACACCATTCCATGTAAAAATCTGTAATTGTTAAAAATTGTAAATAAAAGTTTATATACGTTTCAAAAAAATGCCATATGCTCATTATTATTATTACGCAAAGTACCGCACAGAAAGACATGATGCAGGGGCGCATTCAACTTGTCCGGCTATAGGTAAGGCCCCGAAAGCAATCATTCCACATTCCAGCCCCAAGCATGCCTGAAAGCCACTTTCACGGGTGACATGGGGGTTGTGTTCCAACCAATAATGGCTGTTGCGGAGTTTGAAAACACCTTCATGAGTGAAGCTATATTCTTCAAATCATATCGCGTTATTTATAAAATGTTAGTTACCTTCCACTTGGTGCAAATACCATTCATACAAATGCACTCGTCGAATGCCGTCTTCTGGCCACTGGTGCTGGGTTAACGTGTAATGACATGGATGCAGTTCTTCGTCGTGCAACAATTTAACAACCAGTCTTAGATATATATGGAACTTCCTTGCACTATCACAGGTACTTCGCTGAGCTAATTTGTGAACGATTTCAACAATCGCGTCCTCTGTTAGTGGAGTACGGCTAGTCCTCTATCCATTACTTGTGGACGAAGATTATCGGTTTCCCGAAGGCGTTGCTCCAGGCATTGCGACTTTGGGGGGCACAGTGCCGCATACTTAACGAGCAGCAGCAGCAGCTTGGGTGCCGATTGTATCCAGCACCAAAAGCATATCGACGTATTCATCATTTGTGTACTGCATCAGGAAGCCGCCCTGCATGAACGTGACAGGACCAGTTATGTTTGTGCTCTGTGCGGTTAGTTGACACATGCATGCAGTTTAAAGGATCCCACTGTCATGTGACGAAATGATGTCCAGCTTACAAACGATGAAAACTAGGGAACGGGTGTCTAACAAATAGGAACCGGACAAGGATTCGAAGGATAGCCCCGTGGTGGATGTGGATTTGATGTCCTAGCCGGCGACTCAGTGAACTAAGACGGCTGGCACACCAGTGTGGGGTAATACACATTTCTCTCCACATTCCAATGTACTGCACGGAGTGACGGTGTTGCCGGGTCCTCGTTTTCATACATGTGTTTTCAGAATACACCCGATATGATTTTGCTAGAGAAACTTTTGTTTTGAATCTAGATGAGGAAACCCAAGGCGTCCTCCTAATGCGGTTTTTTTTTCTTCAGCTGGTATATGCTTCACGCATGTATTTACTTACTGCGATCAATTCCATTCACAATCAAAAACCCCAGCCAGGATCGAGGCGAGCTTTGGACCCGGTAGATCTATGCCTATGATGACGCTCCGAAATAACAGAGGATGGTCGTATCAAATACTAAATACGGAGCAATGTCTCGTGAGACAAGGAGCTTTGTAAGCGGTATGTGAAACAGAGGAATGGAAAGCTATTAATATAGGCTATAGTCAAGAAAAGGAAACCAATGAGGAAGCAGCTATCGTACAATGAAGGAATATTCATGAGCGAGTCAAAACATTGGGAAGAATGATACACTGTTCAAAAATCAAATGGCTCTGAGCACCATGGGACTTAACATCTGAGGTCATCAGTCCCCTAGAACTTAGAACTACTTAAACATAACTAACCTAAGGACATCACACACATCCATGCAAGAGGCAGGATTCGAACCTGCGACCGTAGCGGTCGCGCGGTTCCAGACTGAAGCGCCTAGAACCGCTCGGCCACAACGGCCGGCCGATACACTGTCCAGGCACATTAGTGTGACTACGTAATAACCACCTTTTGCCATGCGGACCGCTGACAGACATGCAGGAAGAGAGCCATTGAGGTTCTGGAAGGTGCCGCTGGGTTTCTCGGTTGAGGACCGATGGTGTGAACAGCCCGATCTAGGTGGTACCACTTGACTGGGTTTTAATCCGGAGAGTTTGGTGGACAACGAGTCCGGTAAATTCATTCTCGTGCTCTACGAACCACGCACGTACACTACGAGCTGTACACGTTGAAAATTAACCGCGTATAGGGGTGGACACGGTCCCCCAAGGATACATACATATTTGTGTTCATCCATTGCGCCTTACAGAATGACGGGGTCATCCAGGAAATGCCACGAAAACATTCCACAAACCATTACACTCCATCCTGTGCCCTGGACCTCCTTGCTTTCAGATGTTCAGGCTGTGCACGCCAAGAGCCATGTGTCTGACAGGGCATAAAACGTGATTGATATGAAAAGGCCACCTATCGCCACTCAACGGACGACCACTTGCAGTACTGGCGTGAAAATTCCAGCCTGCGTCGCCGATACACAGCAGTCAGCATGGATGCGTGGAACACGGCACCAGCCGCGAAGGCCCAATAAGCAGTGACTTTCGCTGAACGGTCGTTAAGGAGACACTGTTCTTAGCCCCTTGGTTCATCTGGGTGGTCAGTTGTTCAGCAGCTGCACGTTTGTTCGCCCATCCACATGTCCGCAGCCTTCGTTCACCCCCCCTGCTATCCACGACCCGTGGTGCACGGCAGTTGCCTCGGCGACGGTTTTACTTGGTGCAATTTTGACATCCACAGATTTTTTTTAAAAAAATCTTTATTCAATCATTATTATTATACAAATTAACCTACTACCTAAATATGACATCCACAGTTTACTTCAAGCACGGCGGCCGGTGAACAGTTCACAGACTTAGCCGATTCGGAAATGCTTCCACCCTTGGCTGGAAAGCCAATGATCGCGTCCTTTTAGACGTCAGATAAATTCCTGCCTGCGTCGCCGATACACATCAGTCAGAATGGATGCCTGGAACAGGGCACAGCATTAAGACGACGACTGTGCGTTCCCCCCCGACACGCTGTATATACCCTCCACTGTTAGTGCTGCCACTTGCCTTCTGTGAGTGGTTATTGCACATTTAAATCGAAGATAGGCGGTTGTCACATTGATGTGACCACATAGTGTAAAATGAAGTACGTTGAGTTTGGACACCCGATGATCCAAGGAAGTGAAAATAACAACGAATGAGTGCGAAGGAACTGTAGCCCCATAATCTTCTCAATAAACCTTGTAGTTGTTGTTGTTGTGGTCTTCAGTCCTCAGACTGGTTTGATGCAGCTCTCCATGCTACTCTATCCTGTGCAAGCTTCTTTATCTCCCAATACGTACAGCAGCCTACATCCTTCTGAATCTGTTTAGTGTATTCATCTCTTGGTCTCCCTCTACGATTTTTACCCTCCATGCTGCCCTCCAGTACTAAATTGGTGATCCCTTGATGCCTCAGAACATGTCCTACCAACCGATCCCTTCTTCTAGTCAACTTGTGCCACAAACTCCTCTTCTCCCCAATCCTATTCAATACTTCCTCATTAGTTACGTGATCTACCCATCTAGTCTTCAGCATTTTTCTGTAGCACCACTTTTCAAAGGCTTCTATTCTCTTCTTGTCCAAACTATTTATCGTCCACGTTTCACTTCCATACATGGCTACACTCCATACAAATACTTTCAGAAATGACTTCCTGACACTTAAATTTATACTCGATGTTAACAAATTTCTCTTCTTCAGAAACGCTTTCCTTGCCATTGCCAGTCTACATTTTATATCCTCTCTACTTCGACCATCATCAATTATTTTGCTCCCCAAATAGCAATACTCCTTTACTACTTTAATTATCTCATTTCCTATTACCTCAATAAACGTACATAAACTAATTATTGGGTAGGGTCAGATGCAGTCTCAGATTGTTCACTAACAAAGCTTTGACCACAGGACCGAATGGTCGCAGAGACAGAGGGTGTTCCAACATTCTCTCCAGTTTTTTCTTCTTTTTCCGTAAGAGGCGCTTTATTTTAGGTGCTCTATATCGACCCCTCCAGTACAAACATTCACTTTCAATTATAATTTGACGACATTTCCAAGTTTTAATGTGCCAGGAATACTTGAAAATAATTATGATCACAAAAATAACAATGACCTGTAATGCAATGCAAAATTCACTGAAGCGCCAAAGAAACTGGTATAGGCAAACGCATACAAATACAGAGACATGGAAACAGGCAGAATACACTGCTGGACATTTTTCGTGACACTGCACGAGCACTAACAGTAACCGGGACACGTGCTGCAATGTCAGTTACAACAGCAGCAACCCCGTCAAAAGCTTCCACCGAGATAGGACGCCTTCTTCTTCCAGGTGCCACACCAAGCTCCCCCGTGTCTCCGCAATTCATTGTCATCTTCTTTGGGCCATTTAATGACATCGGGCATTTCAGTCAGCGATACTCTCTTAATACAGTACTGTAGCTGCTGCCGTTCACACGAAACAGTTTCACTAAAGGAGCACGGTCTCTCTTATCGATAGCCACAATTTTCACTCATCGGATGCTTTGTCAAATAACAGTACGGATAGCATACCATCATACCAACAGCGCATAGAGCCAGATTCTCACCTTTCGGCCATAATTGGAACCACTGTTTTCTCCAGCTTAAATTAGCATATCTACCAAGTTTCGCTGTCATACGATAATTACAGCGCACACTGGACCTCTGTAAGTAGCTGCATTCCAATGAAACGCACCCTGTAGATTAATGGGATAATACGAACAGATATGAAATGGAACCTATACGTAAAGTCAGTTTTAGGAACTGTGAAGAAAATACTTAGATTTATAATAGAAAAAATCAGTCCATGCCACAACAATTATTTGTTATTAAATTTGGCGATTGGTTTCGGTCTAAGCGCCCATCTCCAAGACCAGAAGGTCATTGATGACGTACGGAATCGGTTCACGGAGCTGCTGTGAACGTCCTCAGGTAACAAGTCACCAGCTGGTACGAGTATATGGTTCCAGCGTTGGCACATCACGTATCAAATGAATTCTGAGACGCGCTCCTTGGATGGTAGCAGGTCAGTATAGTCGGTACGAAGCGTAAAGGTGATGCTCAAGAAACTTACTGAGAATATTTGCAAAAAAGGCTAAGCTGGCCTCTTCACGTCATTTTGAATTAATTAAGAGACCGGTTTTTTGCGGTAGCGTGTTCAACATTTCTGCTGCTGCGCCATATGAATAAGAGACGATTAGGGCATGTACCGATGTGAAAGAAATGTATCGGCAAGCCATTCATCGTTCACTATAAGGTGCAGTATATATGTAGATGTAGAAGGACTTCAGTAGTTTGAGGAATAGACAGTGACCTACTGCAGATCGTAGACTGTTGACCAAAGGAACTATCATATGACCTGGTGAATCTACCATGATAATATTTTTAAAAGCAGGCTGGACTGTGTGCCAATAGCCTACGCAAACTCATCACTGAGACTCCAAATGTGAAGTGAGACAGAGAAACCGACATGTTTTGGGCACCAATAGCGTACTCGCTGTATCATCACGTTGCAAAACTGTTTTTCTTCAATAGACAATGCCAACAGAATAGTGGCCCAATTCAGACAGCAGACCAAGTTACTAATAATTATCGCCACCGGACCTCGATACAACCTATGCTCTGTGCACCTCTCGCATCCCTCCCTGAGCATGTGTAGATTTTCGTAAGGATTAGTATAAAAACCTATTTTCAGCACACTCAACATTTATTTATTAAGTCCTAAGTGAATAAAGGCCTACAACAGTGGTGATCTTACACCATATTACAGAATACATTACACACTTAGGCGGCTGTTTAAATATTTTCGTCCACCTATTTTATGTCATTATAACGTGTCATTGTAAGACGGTCAGTCTCGTGACTGGACACCTTCCGTAACGTAAACTCCTATCTACACTGAATTGCAGAAACTGTTTCGTTCCTTTTGTGTCATACCTCGCGGGGGCGATTTCCTAAGGATCGTAAGAACATATCTATTATAAACTTTAGCTGCCACTCAGCTGAATGAAACTGATGGAATTCTGCACAGAGCAAGGTCACAAAAAAGGGCAAAAATGGTATCTCGGTTATATACTGTGAGGAACATTCATTCGTATCAAGCTTCGCACTCATATATTATGCCATTGTGAAAACAGCTGCTGGAAATCAAAAATCTGAAGGCCCAGGAGAAAAAAAAAGTTACACAAAAAGCTTTGCATGGATGACACTTCTGAATGAAATTCCAAGTCGAGAAATAAAAAAATATTTCATAATTTTTTGAGGCCATACTACACGCTGCTTTCCGACAACGCTACTCCTACCGCCATTGAAATATGCAAATCACTTTTAACGCTTTGCGTGGACAGGAAGTGAAATTGACGGCGAGTCCGTGTCTTTCTGAGTAGCAAATCTGCATTTTAAATGTGGCTGTCCTGCCACATCGTCAGATGGATTCCTTCCCTCCGTCCACGCACTGTGATTCACCTTTCTGAAATGTATATCGCTATGTAAATCAGCTGTGGACGCACACAACATCCTGCGGCTCCTGTTCTATTGTTCTTACATTTGGCATGCAATCCTGTATCGTCATACACAAAAACAGTGTATGGAATGCGTTTTCAGGATACTTAACATTCTAAAAATATATTTGTGTAGAATTTGACGATACACAGTACAACAATCAGAGAATAGACGCTTTTTAAATGTAGAGTTGCAAAAGAATGCTGAGAATTTTATCCGAAGACCTGATAACTAATGATGACGTACCAAATCGAATCGGGGAAAAATAAATTTATCACTCAGTTTGGCCGCAAGACGAGATAGGTTCACAGAAAACATCCTGAGGCATCAAGTAAAAGTAAATTTTGTGATGAAGGGAAGTATTCGCAGGTTCAAGAGGAAGTAGGTTGCAGTAGCTATGCCGAGATCAACAGATCTGCATAGGACAGAGCAGCGTGGAGAGCAGTATCAAGAGCCTTTGAGCTGAAGATCACAATAATAACACCATGTGCGATTTTCCACGACGCAGAACGCACTTCTTCTATGTTTTTGCAGCAAGGTAAAGTGATTCGCTTGTGCCAATTCCCAGCCTTCACATTTCACATTTAATACATTCCTATTGCTATGGGTATTGATACATTATCAGTAGGAATATTTACGCAAAATTTTAAGCATCAGTGATTACACGGTAAGTTTTAAGAGTTCGCCAACATTTGTTACCAAGTTTATCATTCTTTGGTCTGTCTTCAAGGGCAACAATGCAAATGACAAAAAGACGATTAACTAATAAAGCACTCCGTCCTCAGGCCACAAGTGGCCCATCGGGACCATCCGACCGCCATATCATCCTCAGCTGAGGATGCTGATAGGAGGGGTGTGTGGTCAGCACACCGCTCTCCCAATAGTTATGATGGTTTTCTTCGACCGGAGCCGCTTCTATTCGGTCGAGTAGCTCCTCAATTGGCACCACGAGGCTGACTGCACCCCAAAAAATGGCACCAGCGCATGGCGGCCCGGATGGTCACCCATCCAAACGCCGGTCACGCCCGACAGAGCTTAACTTCGGTGATCTGACGGGAACCGGTGTATCCACTGCGGCAAGGCCGTTGCCTCACGATTAACTAATGCGATGTAAGAATTCTGGAGTGAATTGTTCTTATGCTTAGAATCATCAAACGACTCAAAACAAGTACTACAAAATGTGCACAGTTCCTGTGAAACATGAGTACAATACCGAGAAAGAAGATGCCAGGCAACGATCATGTCTCGCTTTTTCACTTCTATGGAAGTAACTCATGATAACTTAGCAGTCATCTCTAGCATCTGTCGCGAGATGTTTTTCTTCAGCTTTTCTTACTTCTTTTCCTACCCTTCTCTTTTTATTGCGTCAACAAGTTTCTCATTTGGTTTCTTATTCTTCTCACAATCGTCCGTTGATCTTTTGGTTCTAAATGACAATTAGTCGTGAACACAGACGTTTACGTTCCTTTTTGAAGCCAAAGTCTTTCGTAAACTATTCCATCGATAGCCGCATGTTGTTGTTTATCAAGTAACTTCATGTCTGAAGGCTGGTTTGATGGATTTGTCTACTCTAGTCCACCTTATCAAGGCTGTTCATAACTAGTGTACTCTACATCCAAGTGAACTGCTTTCTGTAGTCCTTGACCTCCCTCAACAATTATATTCCCCTCCCCCCCCCTTTACCTCCATTGCCAAATTAACTACGCCTTGATAAACGCGTAGTTATCCTGAAAGGCACGTCTCGCTTCAGGAAATCACCCTTGCCTATTCGTTGCAACCAAACCATGTACATGCACAACATTACATCCGTTTATGCGGACGGGCGTCCGAGTTTTTCATCTTGGTCACCGTTTCTATCTTCTTTAAGCGGACCTTACATACTTACGTCGAACTGTTTTCCATATACCGTACGAACGCTTTCCATATTTGGATGCCGTGAACAACTTCAGAACGACAATTAAAAACCATTGCACACCGACCCTTCTCTGTACACATTACGTACGGGCTGCTTCACTAATGATTAAATGTAATCATGCTAATTTACATTATATGCTGCGAACGTCCCTTCGAGGAGGACAAACCGATTACCTCCCCATTATTCCCCAATCAAATTCGAGCACCTTTTCTAATCACTTCGTCATCGACGCGATGTTAAACCATAACCTTCACTCATGTCACGTAGCACTCTGGACCAAGTTCTGACAAAAAGAAGGTATGATCTGCTGTATTAACAAAATAACTGAAATGTTCAAAATTGCCAACGTTTGAACTTCCGAAATATAAGAATGGGATTGTAATTCAACAGCCTCTCTCTCTCTCTCTCTCTCTCTCTCTCTCTCTCTCTCTCTCCCTCCTTCCCTCTGTGTGCGTGTGTGTGTGTGTCTCAGAGAAAAACGAATTACCAATGCACAAACTTGTAATTTACTCTGGTAACGTGTACAATCTTTCACGACTTACGCCCCCTGAGGAACCACTAACAACCATTTTATCATCAATATCCACTTCCAGCAAGTTGTAAGCACGAATCTATGAAAGGTGACGCAGCAATGCTCTTTTTTGAGCGAAGTGGCTTTGTGAAGGAACTTAATTAAGATTTATGAACCGATCTGCTGTCTTTTAGCACATTATTATTCTGAGATTAATCAATTCCTCTTTGGCAGCCAAGTAATAACCAGCGAATGGAACCAGTTCTCTTCGGTCCCGTGGCGGAAGCATACAATCTGCGAGCACATCGCGAACAAAACTGAAGCAATCAGGTTTCGTAATTAGGACATCCACTGTAGGATACAACACACCAGTCGCTCTGCTCCTGTCAATAACCGTGACAGTAATTTCCGCAACAACTTCGTCGGTATTTATCTGATTACACAGAGCCACATTGGCTATCTGAGCCCAACTGATTGATTAAACTGTGTTAAACAAATCTAACCGCATTCGCATGTGCATTTATTGTGAAACGATTCCATACATTTCACGCACTTTGACAACGAGTTCTGTACTTGACACCCATATCTATACCTGAAGCGTTGAATAAATCTTATTAATAAATAAACTGTTGCAAATAATTTCATGTATGCACACATTAGTCATCTAAATAAAATGAAGTAATATCTTATGTGACCTAAGGGAGTGTAATAGGACCGTTCTGTTCATGTTGTACGTTAATGATTTAGCGGACATTATCATCGACAATCTAAGGCGTTTCGCATATGACGCAGATATTTAAAAGGAAATTATATCTCGAAAGTTCCAGAAGTATCTAGTTAAATCTCAGCGAAATGTCAGCCTGATACGTAAGACATGAAACTAGCTCTTAATGTAGAGATAAGCGAAGTACTGCACGTTGCCGAACGTAAAAATACGGTTTCCTTCAGTTGTATGATTAATGAGTCACCATTAAAGTCAGTCATGATATATGAATATTTGGTAATAACCACATGCAGAGGTACCAAGTTACAACGACCATATACGCTTGGTTTTAGGTAACGTAAATAATAAAAGAGATTGCTTACGAAACACGTCTAAATCATATACTTGAAAACTGCTCAAGTTTCTGGGCCTCATTTGAGGCCAGACTACAGGGGACATCGAACGTTTGCAAAGAAGGGCGGTGCAAATGAACACACACTTGTTTGACGTTTTAATATCACTTAAATTAAATCTCGAAACTTGCGATAGTAATGATATCTGCCTTTGCGATCTTAATCTTCCAAAAACACTACGCGAGCGAGTTTTGAACCTCTCAGCCTCCTTTTCTTTCCTCGCTCTCAAGTTGTTGTACATAAAAATTAAATAATATATAGAAAAATTACCATTTTAGGCTGGATGTACATACGACTCGGACGTATTGACACCAGTCACTTTCTCATGACCTATATAAATATAGGGGGATGGGAAGAGGAATTCCGCCTCATGGAAGGTAGGATACGAGGTACTGGCAGAAGTGAAGCTGTGAGGACGGGGCGTGAGTTGTGCTTGGGTAGCTCAGTTGGTAGAGCACTTGCCCGCTAAAGGCAAAGGTCCCGAGTTCGAGTCTCGGTCCGGCACACAGTTTTAATCTGCCAGGAAGTTTCGCCTTTTTTTCTGTTTTGTTTCACCCAGTCATGTTTCAGCACGTTTTGTGTTATCATCAGTGGGTTCTTTTTTTATTTTTAACTGTAAAATTGTTGTTACAAATTAACATTTAGCGAAACTTTTCGTACATAATATTTACAATTGTGAATGAGTAACTGTTGTATAAAATGTTATACCGGTACATCATTTGTTCATAGTTCACAGTTGAGGTATTTATTAACGACCTGATGCACTTATGTATTGTTTATAACATTATGTCAAAGTACTGTTTATAGGTAATTGACAAAAAGAGTGGCTGTATGCATTAGTTTACATACCTTGCATGATACTATTTGACATTTGTTTTGGTCTTTATTCTGCTACACAAGCTACAACTTCTCATCTGCAAAACAGCAAAACGTAATTTTTAGTTTATTATGAATTTACAATCGGAAATGAATATGTATCACGTTTTTCTCGTGTAACTTACGGTTTTGATATTGTGGTGCTTTCTCAGATGTTGTTGGCGAAGTGAATAGGCAGATTTCAGCTGATACTATTGATATATGTAACGAGTTAGAAAACAAAATTGGAAAATTCTCACAACAATATCTTTGGTCTTGCATCGATAATATCACGTTCTGAAAATTAACAATCTGAGTAGAAAAAAGGTCACAACACTTGATAAAATTCTGCTGGTTATTGAGCCGGCCGGAGTGGCCGTGCGGTTCTAGGCGCTACAGTCTGGAGCCGAGCGACCGCTACGGTCGCAGGTTCGAATCCTGCCTCGGGCATGGATGTGTGTGATGTCCTTAGGTTAGTTAGGTTTAATTAGTTCTAAGTTCTAGGCGACTGATGACCTCAGACGTTAAGTCGCATAGTGCTCAGAGCCATTTTGCTGGTTATTGACAAAAATTACCAGCGATAATCCCACTGACTAATACTCCACAAAGTGAATAACAAGACTTAAATTTTGAAACCAACTTCAAACTGGGCACTACAAACAACTATTAGCAGAGTAGGACAGATCCAAAATGGTCTTGGCTTCCCATTTTGGCACATTATAGTGCAGACATGCCAACTGGACTTCTGAATTCGTAATTCTAAGATTATATGTTGCACTCCAAGGAGTCTGGAAAGGTCCCGGTTCCTCGAATAAAGATTTTTTTCGACCTTGAAATTTAGAATTTTTCCCCCATCTTCTAGCGCAGAAAATAATATTTTCTGTTTCCGACTGATGCGTATGGGTCTTTAGATGACGTGCAGATGAACACATCAACGACAAGGCTTCGCAGTATTCTGTAGAGTATACTACAATCACTCTGAATTGTAAAATTGGATGTGGCCTGAGCAAGCCGTAACGAGTCGTCTTTGACGACAGACAACTGGTAAAACTGATAAGGTGATTAAGTTGCACAGCAGGGGAGGTAGGCGAACTTGTGGGAATTGGGGACGGATGTTGGGCAGGTGTACTGCAACCGTGTTTATTTTTTGCTGGTAACAGGCGCCGGAATCCGTACGCCAGTGTTTTCGAACGATCCCTGCCTACATTTCGAATAAGTACGATGAAGGGACACAGTATAAATTGGGGAATATTTTGGGATTGTTCTGTAAATTCTCAGATCCACCTTGACTACTAGACAGAGCCGAAATCACTGCCGCACCAAGGAATAAGCGAAATCCCGCGAACAACCCGGCACCCAAACAAACTCAAGCTGTACATAGTTACTGTTAAAGTTACAATATTTCCCGTTGCACTCTGTTCAGCGTCTATATTTGGGGTTTGACATCTCGCCGACGTAAAGGTCATTACAGTAGTAGTGTGGATTCGACCTGCCTCCAGCACACCTTCATATATCGAGCTCGCTTACGCTATATGCGAGAGTGTCTCATTAGGGATTCCGTAATACTTTTATTGCACTCTGGGGATGCTGAATCGTCTTGTTATCATTGACATGCAGTTGTGATCTTCAAGATCGTTAAAATAGAAAAGTTACCGACGCTGCAGTTCGAGTGCCGTTTCTGTATTTCTTCTAATCGGGGGACTCGTTTTGATCTTGCACACCTCTCTATTTGTCAATTCTAGGAGAGTATGATATCAGGGAGGTCTCGAGCTGCAGCTCGCTAAATCTGAATTGTACGGTAGAGGTTTTCAAAATCTCTGGCACTCACAATTTCTGTTATCCGCTACAGACATTAAATTCCACTCCGTCATGCAAACTGTTCTTCTTCCCTTGACCTCGACTACTCAGTGGCAGAGAA
The DNA here is from genome assembly GCF_023898315.1 of Schistocerca nitens. Taxonomy (NCBI): domain Eukaryota; kingdom Metazoa; phylum Arthropoda; class Insecta; order Orthoptera; family Acrididae; genus Schistocerca; species Schistocerca nitens. The sequence continues at coordinate 368,663,108 of NC_064618.1, forward strand.
GCGGTAGTGCTCGCCCCGAGAAAGCAGCGTCGATTCTTAATGGGAAACTATCTTCATGGCAAGGCAAGGCGAAAGCGGGACCCCCCCCCCCCCCCCCCCCCTACAGTGCTTGATTGTACAAAACTGTCGCCTCTTGTCATGTGGCGAGGACATATAACACGGTTGATGATGATCTGTCAGTCGCATGAACATAGTTAAGTTCTATGAATGCCGTGGTACTTCTCAAGGAGAATAACTTTAGTCACGATATCATCTCACGCACTGCCTCTTTCTTTAGTTCCATACTTCTTCGTAATGAGGCCAACACAATACTACATTGCACAAGCGCTAAAATAGAGATCCTTTCATCTTGCTGCAACGGACTACTTCTACCGAGACCTAATACAACGAATGTGGGATTAATACATCCCTACGCCTTGCTTGACCCATTCCGGGAAGAGTTATGATAAATACGAGGTGTGGCTAGAAAAAAACCGGACTAGTACTGGTGAAACAATAAAACGAATGCAATAAGGCTGAAAGTCGCGTGGCCTGTCACGTGACTCTCGCTCCGCCTACTGCTCGAGTTTCATCTGCCGCGGCCGAAGTGGCCGTGCAGTTAAAGGCGCTGCAGTCTGGAACCGCAAGACCGCTACGGTCGCAGGTTCGAATCCTGCCTCGGGCATGGATGTTTGTGATGTCCTTAGGTTAGTTAGGTTTAACTAGTTCTAAGTTCTAGGGGACTAATGACCTCAGAAGTTGAGTCCCATAGTGCTCAGAGCCATTTGAAAAAGCCATTTCATCTGCCTCCTGCACTCAGTCTGCCCGTGGCGTCTGTTTTAAGTAGTTGACGTTTTGTCTGTGCGTCGGAAAATGTTGAGTGTACAGAAAGAACAGCGTGTTAACATCAAATTTTGTTTCAAACTAGGAAAATCTGCAAGTGAAACGTTTGTAATGTTACAACAAGTGTACGGCGATGATTGTTTATCGCGATCACAAGTGTTTGAGTGGTTTAAACGATTTAAAGATGGCCGCGAAGACACCAGTGATGACACTCGCACTGGCAGACCATTGTCAGCAAAAACTGATGCAAACATTGAAAAAATCGGTAAACTTGTTCGACAAGATCGCCGTTTAACAATCAGAGCAGTGTCTGAGTTAACAGGAGTTGACAAGGAAAGTGTTAGGCAGATTCTTCATGAAAGTTTCAACATGAACAAAGTGTGTTCAAAAATGGTTCCGAAGTGTCTCACAATTGAACAGAAGGAACGCCGAAGAATGATTTGTTCTGACATCCTGGAAAACATTGAAAGTGATCCCACCTTCTTACAAAATATTACTTGCGATGAATCGTGGTTTTTTACTTACGATCCCGAAACTAAAAGCCAATCGATGCATTGGAAAACTCCTGGTTCTCCACGACAAAAAAAAAGCACGAATGTCAAAATCGAAATTCAATGCAATGATGATTGTTTCTTTTGACATCAAAGGGATTGTGCACATTGATTGGGTACCAGAGGGACAAACAGTGAATCAGCATTACTACATTAGCGTCCTGGCTACCCTACGTGAGCGAGTACGGAGAAAACGGAACGATTTGTGGAGAAAAAAGTCATGGATCCTTCACCAAGACAATGCCCCAGCTCACAGTGCGTTGTCAGTGAAGACGTTTTTGGCAAAACACAACATTTCCATCTTAGATCATCCACCCTACTCACCTGATTTGGCCCCCTGTGACTTTTTTCTTTTCCCTAAAGTCAAGTCAGCTTTGAAAGGAACTAGATTTGAGACTGTTGAAGCAGTAAAAGAAAAAGCGACGGAAGTAATGTATGGACTTACCGAAAATGATCTGCAGCATTGCTATGAACAGTGGAAAATTCGTATGGAGCGGTGTAGAGACCGAGGAGGAGAGTACATTGAAGGAGATAACATGAAATTGTAAATAATTGTAAATAAATGTTTTTTCCAGCATCAGTCCGGTTTTTTTCTAGCCGCACCTCGTAGACGCAACGACGACGTAAAAGAACGCAATGTGAAACTAATGCTGTGACCTCATTCCTCAGAAGGTCTTTATATACAGCTCGCCAAAGCTGAATCCTACGTAGAAAGCTTTCGACATTTTCGGCGTCCACTACTTCTATTATTCGCTCCAGTAATTAAATTCACCTCTTCCAAGCAAACTGTTTCCTCGCCACTGACCACGACTGCTAAATCGCAGTGAAGCGGTGGTGCGCTACCTGTAGAGAGAGCAGCTTTTATTCCTGATGATACCAAAAGATTTTTACTGTCCCACAATAAAGTTATGGAAAGCAAATTACGTGTTTTTCAAGGCTGGGTAAGTAAAATATGTCAGTAAAACAGTATAATCTATATTTAATTAGTTGTGCAGCGTTGAGTGTCAGGGAGATTTCCACTGTAAAGAATAAAAATTTTGCAAAACAGAGTCCCCTAGCTTCGTTCAGAGTCGACTCAACATCGTTTCCATTTCAACACGAGAGACACAGGCTTTTGTCTTTGCCACTATAATGACTAATATTTCCACTCGTCCGACGACGTTCCCGTTGCTTCAGCTTACTCGCCGAAACAAATGATACTTCTGTGACAGAGCGCGAGTGATTAAGCTGGGATATTTGCTGTACCACTTGTCACAACAGGATGCTACGGTGATCGCATTGCGGAGGGTGCTTCAGTCTCAGAGAGGGGTATGGGGGTACTCTGGGTGCTTAAGAAAATTGATTGGGCCGGCCGCGGTGGTCAAGCGGTTCTAGGCGCTTCAGTTTGGAACCACGCGGCTGCTACGGTCGAACGTTCGAAACCTGCCTCGGGCATGGATGTGTGTGACGTCCTTAGGTTAGTTAGGTTTAAGTAGTTCTAAGTCTAGGGGACTGATGACCTCAGATGTTGAGTCCCATAGTGCTTAGAGCCATTTGAACCATTGAAAATTGACTGGCATTCGGGAGGAGCGGGGTTCAACGTCGTGTTCAGCTATGACCCTAGCGATGATAAGATGTGTTTAAGAAGAACAACGTAAGTATCTCGGTGTTTCTATACATAATTAGAACACACTATCAGTTTACAAATGGTATTTCCATTCTGTGAGGCATACTGTATACTTTTTTATAAAGTGTGTTGTATGTAGCTTCGTACGAAATGATCAACGGATAAAAGAATATTCTCGCTATTATATTGGAATACACTGATTATTTTCAATATATTACCATGCGATAGTTGTATATTGATCTACATCTACAACAAAAAATACGTATAATTTCTTGTGGCGTCGATACTAGACGTTCCTGGCACATGATCACGTGAAGAAGAGATACGAGATGCCCAACGCACTTTCGTAGAATTACTGTACAGCCGGCCGGTGTGGCCGAGCGGTTCTAGGCGCTTCAGCCTGGAACCGCGCGATCGCTACGGTCGCAGGTTCGAATCCTGCCTCGGGCATGGATGTGTGTGATGTCCTTAGGTTAGTTAGGTTTAAGTAGTTCTAAGTTCTAGGGGACTGATGACCTCAGAAGTTAAGTCCCATAGTGCTCAGAGCCGTTTGAACCATTCGAATTACTGTACGGTAAGCGGAAGGACTGATAATGTTTCATATTGCGTCGACAAAGAGCACACTGGAGACGGAGAATTATTCCAGCGGGCATGAACAGGAAAGCAAAGCGGTCGTGGCCTTTATCCGTGGACCACTCACGTCATTCACTCGAAGTAGTTTAAAGAAACGATTGAAAATCTAAACCAGGATGACCCGACAGGGATCTGAACTCCGCTCGTACCAACTACGAGTCCAGAATCTCGAAGAATCTTCATCGTTCTGCCACTTAGCTCAGAAGATTACGTTTCGTGTGTTCTAAGATTTCTTTACATCGCTGATGAGTCCGACGCTCGAATTCTGCGAAATCAGCCTTATCTGGCTTTCATAACGTTTCGTTCTGACGATGTGGCAAGGTCAGTTCTGCTGCCAGGAAACGTGTCGGCAGGAGAAGTACTCGGGGATGCAAATGGCTAGTAATAATAGTGGCATAGTCGCAGTTTTAATCGGAGGAATGTTTTGGTTTTCACTATGGGTGATGCTCGATCCCAGCCGTCAGACCATCAGAAATTGTTTGTAGAAAATACATTAAAATCATCAGGACCTACATTCTCTGCAGTTACAGTTAGCCAAACGAGTTCTCTGTGTGGCCGACACATGCTGTCGGCAGTTTAGGCGTACACGAACTAATGTATGTCTTCATCAAGAAAGGTCACATTAACCATCGAGATGCTTTCAAATCATTTGCATACAGAAAAATAATCTCATCTGAAAGTGAGGTTGAGTCTGCATAATCTTGGTGGTTATGTAATTTAAAAAAAAAAAACTCGAGTTGCGAGCAAGACACTTATGCAGTGCGGCAAAGAAATGTAAGTAAGGTTTACAAAGCCAGATCTGGGCTCCGACCACGTGCTTTGTTTCACAAACAGGTTGCCCATCACAAAGTGGGCACTGCTCCAACTCCGACCTTCCAGTCTCTCTCCCGTGCACACCTCGTAAAGGAACTTCCTTACCTCACGTTTTTACTCCTTGCCGACTCGCTATCTGTAGGTCTTCAGCTAACGTTACTATACTTACTTTCGATTGTTATACCATTCTGTGTTTTGCCAAGAAGAACTTCAGCCACAGCCTACTCCCCATAGAGTATGAGACAAGTGACAATTCGCGTTACGTCACCAAGCTAGACCCGTGGCCCACGAGAAATACGGCTTTCGCATAGAACCTGTGACGTCACAGTAGTCAGCTTGTCCGCCAAGCTTCGCGAACACTCAGATCCGTGCAGGACCCATGGGAAATCAATATGTAATTGAAAACGTACCCAATAAAGGTCTTAACTTTTTCGTGTGCTGTCGAGAGCTTGCATGCATTTAAGCGCGCAGTCAAATCATTAACTCGTCTGGAATAATTGCTCGCTCCACGCCGGAGACGGCTGCTCGCACTCGTAAGACCTGCTGTGACGTATGCGCCACGGCCTAACTTTCTCGTGGGTTTCGGCTAGAGCAGCTCTATGCAAGACCTATATGAAAGTCCGAAGGTCACATTTATGGGCTACGAGCTTTCACCAAGCTTTTAATGGCCATGCAAGAACCATCTGCTGCGTTTCAGCTTTGTTTGAGATGATTTTATTTCAATATTTGTATCTTTACATAAGAGAACTGTTCACTATGGTTGCTCCTATTTTTCAAGTTTGATCATTTCCTTGTGTTGCTCTCTAGTTTGCACGAAAAAAAAGAGCTGCTATGTTATTTTATTTCTCATAAGTGAAAAAAAGAAAAGAAAGGAAAAGTCGCTACTGCTGAACATCTGCCTGAAGGAACTCGTCACAGAAGACAAAAAAATGGTTCAAATGGCTCTGAGCACTATGGGACTTAACATCTATGGTCATCAGTCCCCTAGAACTTAGAACTACTTAAACCTAACTAACCTAAGGACAGCACACAACACCCAGCCATCACGAGGCAGAGAAAATCCCTGACCCGCCGGGAATCGAACCCGGGCGTGGGAAGCGAGAACGCTACCGCACGACCACGAGATGCGGGCACACAGAAGACAAATTGTGTAAAATATATTACTGTTTTAGTAGAAACGAACTCTTCATTCCCACTGTTGGCTATTTCCGGCATCTGATCGATTCCTGCTTCAACAGCAGCTACACCTATGGGACATTCTATTCCGGAGATCGTTACGGAATTCAATATTCCGAGATCCACAGTGTCAATAGTGTGCCGAGTATATCACATTTGAGGCATTAACTACCATCACGGACAACAGAGTGACCGACGGCCTTTACTTAACGGCCGAGTGCAGTGCCGTTTCCATAGAGTTGTCGGTCCTAACAGACAAGCAACACTGTGTAAAATAACCGCAGAAATTAATGTGTGACATACGACGAACGTATCCGTTAGGACTGTGCGGTGAAAGCTGTCGTTAATTGGCTGTGGCAGCAGACGACCGAGGCGAGTGCCTTTGCTGACACCACGACATCGCCTGCTGCGCCTCTCTTGGCCTCGTAACCATACCGGTTAGACTCAGACGACCGGCATAACCGTAGACTTTACAGAAGAGTCCCTATTTCAGTTGGTAAGAGGTAATCGTAGGGTTAGAGTGTGACGCAGACCCCACGAAGCCATGGACCCAAGTTGTCAACAAGGCACTCTGCAAGCTTTTCGTGGCCCCATAATGGGGTCGGCTGTGTTTACATGGAATGGACTGGGTCCTCCAGTCCAGCTCAACGGATCATTGATTGAAAATGCTTATGACTGGCTACTTTCAGACCATCTGCAGGCTTTCATGGTCTTTATGTTCCCAAACAAAGACGGAATTTTTTGTGGATGACAATGCGCCAATTGGGTTGAACAACATTCTGGACAGCTAGAGCGAATGATATGGACATCCACATCGCCCGTCATGAATGCCATCGAACATTTATGCGGCGTAATCGAGATGTCAGTCAGTGCAATACATCCTGCACAGGGAACACTTACGTAATTATGGACTCCCAACGACTTGTTGAGTTGCTGCACCGAGCCGAGCAAAAGGAGGCGCGACACGTCAGGAGGCATCCCACGGCTTTTGTGACTTCAGTTTCGAACTTGAAGATGCCAACACAAGGGGCGAAACGGAGCGACACTGTGGACCCGGCACGTGCAGAATAAGAAAGGGAGATTGGCGTCAAATAATTTCTGTGGGAGGAACGTATGGTAACTATCATCCTGTCACTGTTACTGTCGCTCAAGGCCGCGTGATGCAATATTCAACATAATGAGCGGAGGCACCGACTTACGATAGAAGTCGTGGCTCTGTCTCAAGATTTTCATCTGTAGTAGCAACTGAGTTTCATTCTGCGTTCCACCATTTCGTAGGCTTAAGAGAGTTTGGAAATCATCCCTTCAATTATTCGTCTAGGGCTTATTTTCACGCTTTTTTTATGTCCTGCCACTCACTACGTTTCATGGCAATGGCCCCTATTTCTCTATACCGGTGCAGTTCCTTCCGTAGAAGCGAGACTTCCGGCGGAGATGTAGACGCCTCCTTGCATTATTCATCCCGCGCTGACCGTCAGCCTCGCGTAGCTAACCAGGCCAGGCGGGTCCCCTTTCCCACCTTCAGCATTTCCCGTATACGACTCTGGCCGCCCGCCGGTACTCTCTCGCTATCTCACTACGGCCACGCGCCGCCCCTTACCTCCGGCAGGGGTCATCTGTGGGCCGTGATGCAGCACCTAGGCACTCGTGGCTGGCGGCGTTATATTCTGGCGCCCACCTTCCTCTCAGATAACCTGTGCGGCAGCGGGGAGCGAGCCAAGCAGATAAGCGCCTCCTGATAAACACTGCCATTGAGGGCGCCCGGCCCATTCCCACCAGACGCTCCGAACCCTCTCCCGCATCCTTTCTTCTTCCTACGTGCAATTTCGCGAGCTAATACATCTTCCATCCAACAACATACACAAGTGAATGAGAGAGAGAGAGAGAGAGAGAGAGAGAGAGAGAGAGAGAGAGAGAACAGAAGCAAGCCGGAAAATCTGAAAGCACAACCGATCCTTCCTGGAATTCCCTACAGTTAAAGCCCCTTTTACAAGAGCGACTTCCTTCTCTCAGTCGACAACTCGTGGCAAGCGTCTGCTGCAGCGCCCCTGACCTAGTCTCGCGTGTCACTAAATATTGTTGGTGTTTACGCGTCAGTGCCAAAATTGTGTGTGTTGTGAAGGCTGTCTTCTGCGCTGTTTGGCTCCAGAACGGAGAAAATGAGGTCACGAGGAACGAAAATTTTTACGAAAAAAACACCGAAATGTAATAACAGAATGTAGAAACAAGCAATGATGACAGAGTTATTAAGGTTCAATGTAAAATTCATAGTAAACGTTCTCGTCAGAGGTCATACGGTACATTCTCCACATTCATGAAAACTAGAAGCAAAGCCAAATTGTCGTCCATACATTTGAAAACATCTACTTTTATCTGTCGAAGAAAATATATATAGGTCGTTTCAGTATTATGTATGAGGGTCACTCCAAAATAAATGCACACTTTTTTTTTTAAATGCATCTTTTATTCTACATGTTTGAAAGTCTTGCAGTGTGTAAATACATCCTTTAGGAACAATATTTTCATTTCTCCACATAATTTCCATCCCTCTCAACTGCCTTACGCCATCTTGGAACCAGCGCCTCTATACCCGCACGGTAAAATTCTGGACCAACCTGTTGGAGCCACTGTTTGGTAGCGTGCAGAAGGGAGTCATCATCTTCAAACATAGTTCCACAAAGAGAGTCTTTCAGTTTCCCAAAGAGATGATAGTCACATAGAGCCAGGACTGTAAGGCGGGTGTTTCAGTCTTGTCCATCCGAGTTTTGTGAGCCACTGTCAACATCCTGGGAAACCACCTGGCACAAACCTTTTTTAACGCCAACACTTTCAGTATTCTGCAAACGCTTCCTTCCCCTATCCCAACGTAGCGTGACAATTCGTTCACTGTGATGCATCTGTCAGCAGTCACCAATTCGTTAATTCTCTGCACAATGTCTGGAGTGTGTGCAGTACGCGGCCTGCCGCTGCGAGGACAATCCTCAATATTGCCGTGCCCGCTTTCATCACGTAACCTGCTTGCCCACCGACTAACTGTACTGCGATCGACAGCAGCATCTCCTTTTACAAAAATAGTGTGCATTTCTTTTGGAGTGACCCTCGTATTAAGCCCGACTGTATTCCCTGAGAAAATACATAGGGAAAAACACAGGCACACACTATATTCTTCCCACAGAATACGCTCTGGGTGGATTAATACATACAGTAATAATATAACACCCTGTCCTTACACATCAAACAATATTTAGAAGGTAATAAACATCGCCTTTTTCCACTTTTTCCTTGCTTTCTTTCTAAGTGCCAAATGACATCGAAAATTATTTTTCTAGTTAAACAGATATGATTTTTTCATCGTTGAAACAATTTTCATTAAAAATGTTTATTTTTGTTCTTGTTTATGTACAGTGCATTCTTTTTCTTTATCTGGGCACTGAAAACATAAATACCTTTTCGCTTCTAGATATTTATACTCCCTTCTCAGAGAACAGTAGCAGAATAAGTGCTGGCCCTCGTGCAACTTTGTCATGTGTCACGAAAACAAAGGCACAAAAGCGCAAAATCCGTTGCTCTTAACAAGCGTGATCTCAACGAGAATAAGTTAACTTCCGTGGGTAGCAGATGACGCCGCAGCTGCCTGCACCTGCGTACGCGTGGCTCGCAGCATATCCTGTATTTTAGAACTCCACACTCGGCGCAGTCAATTGATCACTGACGTCACTGACCCACTTGTGACGTGGATGGCGGTTGATTTACATGCAAGTACGTGACGCGCACCCCCAACGAGTGCCAATTTGGACCAGAAAATTGCTAGTGTAAAGCAGGCTTGACTAACACCACGACACAGCCAGACGGCGCACTCGAAAGCACGGTATTCAAACCCTCGCGCGCATACACACTGTCAGCTTATTGTGCTCACTGTCAAGGCCGGGTCGAAAACACTTTTCCACACTAGCGACATATAATCTGGTGACTCCAACCCCTCCCCATCCCCCCTCTCCTCTCCAACAGACACTAGTTGCCTTTTCTTGGACTTTTGGTACTACTTTTAAAAAGCAATCTAAAACTAGCGAATTTGAAAAATGGAGTGTTTTTACTTTTAAAATAAATACTACATAAACGAAGTCAATTTTTAATCTTATTCCAGCGATAAATATAAAAAGATAACTCAGTTTCCATTTAAGCTAATTTCTGAGATTTTTTAAACCTTTTAATTAAAGCACAAAGAACTAGACATATTGTTTTGTAATTTTTTTTCATAATGCGGGGCCACAGTCATAATATACTCGTATTTCTTTAAAGTCAGTACCGCCATTAGACTGTTTTTTTTTTAATTTACAGTGACTCAATTACGCTTATACAATCATGATTTCGGCTTCAAAGTGCCATTATCAAGTGTTTTCTGAAAGCATATTAGACAATAACAGTGAAATACATAACAAGTGGTGTAACCATATAAGAATCCTTATTTATAATGCTTACTTACAAGTGCTATGAATTGCGTAAGATCGCATACTGTCATATTAAAATACACTATTAGGCACATTGTCTAAGAATCGATATTTCTGGTAGAGGCTACTGCTTTGTTTCATTACTGAATATACCATATTGACTGAATGACAGTTCGCTAAGTGTCAAATGTCTTGGTCAAAGAAATTACTGTTACAAGCAGGTGACTATTTTTTTTAATCTTTGGACTCATTGTCGGGTAGGATATCCCTACACTTTAATTATGTTAATTTAAATGTGCTGTTTAACATGAAATCGTTTTATTCTTTTATTTGCTTAAATGCTTTTATATACAAGACATGTTTCGCATACTTGTGCTATTTGCACTTACTCCTAAGTAATGTTCTACCACATATAACAGGATTTACATGCCTGATGATATGTACATCATAAATATCGCTTCAAACCTCACTGGTTGATTGATGAGTGAGTAGAATAAGTAATTGCACTGTATTGTATTAATTCTGAATTGAGGCAAAATTAGACATCTTATTGTTAGCTATGTGTTAATTTCACGTACAAAGCTGTATATTTACCTACTAAAATGTACTTTAAACAACGTCAATGATTAGCTTGACTGCTTCATTTATGGATGCAGCGAATGTTATCGAGAGGTTGGTTACTGTTTATGAGCTGGCAACTTCATTGTATACTAAGATAAACAGGTACTGCAAAGATGTAACAACTACCAAAGAAAATAAATTGCTCCTAACCTTTCCTATCCCGCCGGACACTGAGTCCAAAGATTTTAAAAAAAGTCACCTGCTTGTAACAGGAATTTATTTGACCAAGACAATTTTACACTTAGCCAACTGTTACTCAGTCAAGATAGTATACTCAGTAATGAAACAAAGCAGTAGGCTCTGCCAGAAATATCGACTCTTAGACAATGTGCCTAATAGTGTATTTTAATACGATAGTATACGATCTTAGGCAATTCATAACACTTGTCTGTTATTGTCTAATCTGCTTTCAGAAAACACTTGATAATGGCACTTTGAAGCCGAAATCATGATTGTGTAAGTGTAAATGTAACACTGTAAATAAACAACAGTCTAATGGCGGTACTGACTTTAAAGAAATATTGTTTTGTTCTAGCTTCAATAAAACTGATCTATTAAAATGAGCGGAAATAATGTAAATGTAAATTTTTTGGTATTTTTTGGTTTAATGATGAAACTTTTGAATTTTATAATCGTCAAATTATTCTATTTTCCACCGGAAAAAGTGGGACAGAAATCCAAAAATAATACCTAATTTTACATAGTCGTTTTATACATTGAACACTGTTTAAATGCATTCGTTGTATGTTACTTGGGAAGAAAACTCACCAGTAGTAGTTGAAGACAAAATCTGCCATCAAATTAGTTGAAAATTGATAAACATGGTCAAAATTTGAACCAGTGCAGCCGAAAATAAAAACACAAATTTGTCTGTGTTACGAAAAATTCCTATTCCAAAGAAGACAAGTGCTGGCAAGTGTAAATATTGACAAATTATTTACAGAAGAATGGAAAAACTGATAGAAGCTGACTTCCGCATAGATCAGTGGGGATTCGGGAAACGTCTAAGTACACGCGAGGCAAAACTGACCCTACTACTCGGATTAGAAGACAGACTGAAGGCAGCAAACCTACGTTTATAGCATGAAAGGTCTCTGTTGGATTCTTTTCATGTTTAATTTCTCAAATTTGTTGTCTTTTAAGGAATAAATTCCTCTTCTAAATTTACTGTGGCGTTTCTGACTATCTGGGAGGAGACTGAGTAGTGGAACGTGTTACTTTTACACGTAAACAAGAACGATCTCTCACACTACTACACTTTAAAGCACAGTTTATATGTAATTCTTATATGTAATTCATGTCACACAGTCTCATACGGAACCTACATCCGCTTTCTTTTATATACTGTGTATGATAAGATACTGGCATCCCCCTTCCCTTCTGTGTGAGAGGATGAATGATCAAATGTGTTTGTAGCTGCATGCTTGAGGGTAGCAGACAACGCTGTCTGCTAGAGAACAGTAGGACCAACGTTGAAACAGGTAGCTACGGTTCCTAAAAGCAGAGAGGTTTCCATTCTTAGTATGGTCCGGTCCGTCCCCTGTCATGTTGGTATAGGAAGCTGCCCCTCTGGCGCCTTCCGTTGGTCTTTGTGAGCGACTCTCGGGAGCACGCTGGGTAGTTCAGTGGGAGTCTGGCAGCTGGAGAGTAAGCAGTTGGAGTCCAGTAGTAGCGCAGGGCAGTCCAGCAGTAGCAGTCTGGCGGTAGCGAGCGTCTGAAGTGGTAAGATCTCCGGCTAAGCGCGTGTCTGTTAAGTCCATAGGACAATGGATTTGTTAAGTTCAGCTTAACTGAGAATTTAATCATTTTATTTCGGGTTAGCTTTAAAATAGCTAAGGTTATCTTTAATTGCAGCGGAGTGTAATTCTCGTGTCCAGTTCAGATTAATTGGCGGTAGTTGCTTTGTTACTACTTTGTGAGTAAAGTGGAACCACGTGTTGGTCAGTAACTCTAAGTAAGATCAATCTTAAATGCAAATGCTTGTGTGATTATAACGTATCGTCTTGAAAAGATTTTGAATATACCAACTTTTCTTTATGTTCAACCCACGTGGCGTGTACTTTGTGAGACCAGTACCACGTGCTTATATAACTGTTTGACCCATCAGGTTAATAGTAAGACGTTAGTAACCAGTTCGAGGTTTTTGTTTTGTAATTTGCTTTTTGATCTAATTTATTTTTATTATCTAAATTATTGCGGAGTTATACGCTTTCTGTAAACCAAGTTGACCACGTGAAGGGTAATTACATGACGGACAGGATTGTGCTTCGAACGGAAATTCTTTGGGTAAAAATTTGAATCTGTTTGTAGTGATTAACTTTCTCTTGCATGTGTTTCAATGTTCTTTGTGTGTTGTTTTATGAATGCAGTGTTGTATCCAGTCTCCCAATCTTGGCTCCATATTTTATGTGTTCCGTAATATTCCAATCTCCCAGTCTCACAATCGTAAATAAGGCACCAGCTCAGTTATAACTCACGTATAATATGCTGAAATTTCAATGAACAATCTTTAAAATAAATTTGCAAATATAAACTGATTTCTTTCTTTTTATTTAAATTCTCCTTTTATATAGATATATTACCGGTTGTTGTATGACTGTAAAAGATTATAATCAATGTTAGTCTGATTGGTAATGTGGTAAACCTAGACTAGTTACCCAGTCGTGAAACAGTGGCCCAGTAAACGCACGGTTAACCTCCCAAGACAGCTCACAGTTTTAAACCGCTTTCATGGTCTAATTAGCACCCGATTTCAGCATACCAAATTCAAGTCACAATCTTACGCTATTCAGCAAAGCAAATTAGAGTTACAATCTTTCACATGGCGACCCTGTTCTGTGATTCCGCTAGACTCTGGAATCTCTGAGACGTTAGATTGCAAGCGTTGTATAATCTTAATTTTTTTTCCCTACAGCGCTCAAACAACTTTTGCGTTGTTTCTGAGCAGACGTTCAAAAGATTCACGGCGTTGTTGAGCGGCGTTGTGTTGTTTGTCTTGTTTTGTTTTCTATATTTGTTTGTTCTATATATGTGTGTTTTTTTTTTCTCGCTTGTAAATTCCACTGTTTCGAACAAAGATAAAAATTTGTTTTGCGTATGAAAAAGTGCGTACTAGGTTGGGTATCTTTCGTGTGACTGTCGTAATTTTTGGGGGACACATTTATTGTGATTAGTGTGTTGCGTACTGGGTGTGAATTGCACTAATGCTGACACGTAACCAAGCTAAAAGTAAGCGGTCCGACAACTTAAGCAACATGGACCAAGGGGATAATTTGATTTCCAATATTAACGCGTCGGGCGGTTCCGAAAATGCAATGGGGAATACTTCAGACGAAATGCAAAACAGCACGAACGGCCTCACATCAGAGCCACAAATTAATGTGCCTCCAACTAACCAAATTGATTTGGCAGAACTCGTGAAAGCCTTATTACAACAAAATAAAGAATCGTTCCGAGAACAAAAAGAATTATCAGAAAAATTGTTCCGAGAACAAAAAGAATCCGAAAAATCGATCCGCGAGCTAGGCGAACAAATAGACAAAAAATTAATCCAGCAGACAAATAAAGTTGACAAGTCGATGCAGAGAGTGTCCGATGATATCTCACAAAGAATAAACAATCTGGCAAGTGAAATAAAAAGTGACATTATGAAAGAATTAGGCCGTACATTTGAACAAATCGACGACCGTCTGCAAGCCCTAGAACAGAGCAAGCGGTGTGGCGAGGCCGAATCTAAAGAAAGCGAAGAACGGCTACTTAGGAATTTCCAAGAGCTGAGAGAACAATGCCAAAGAGATCGTCAGCAGGTACTCTCGAGGGTCCAAGAAGCTGAAACGCATTGTCCCACGGCCGTTAGCAACACAATAGCGGACAACAGTTTAGCGATCCACGCGTTGGAACAGGAGGTCGAACAATTGAAGCAGACTGGGGCGGAGGACAAGAGACAAATAGATGAGAAGATCGCGGCATTAGCGGACATTGTAGGCACGATGAAGCTGACGGAAAGCGAGAACAATATCACACAGGTAGCGGCCGCAGAGACCGAAGAAGTGCGTTCGCTTCTTAAATTCCAGAAGGGACAGTTTGAAGTGAACAGACAGCACAAAGCTGTAACAGGCGATTTACAAGAACGCGTGGCGCATCTGGAAAACCGCATGGCGTGTGATTCCGAACTCGCCAATAGCAATAAAAATAGCCGTACGAACAGTGCAGAGAGGGACTCCGGCCACGAGGGAGATTTTGACGACAGGGAAGAATGTAATTTAAGGGGCAGACATGAGACAAATAGAAACATTCAAGGGCCTCGCCAGGAGGAAATGCGGGGATTTGATTTCAAACATTTCCTTACGGTAAGAAAATTTGAGATATTCCGAAATTCTCAAAAAGGCATACATCCACGAGCATGGCTCGAGCAATTTGAGTTCTGTCTTCCTCCCGACTGGGCAAGTTCACATAAAATAGAGTATATGTGTGGCTATTTGGAAGGCGAACCGGCGAGTCGTATGAGATCGGCAGCGCGTCACTGCAACTCCACTCGGGAGTTTCGACAAGCCTTTCTCTCCGCCTATTGGTCGGAAGCGGCACAAGATAGGGTCAAACATGGCATAATTATGCTGCCAAATTTGAACCAGTCTGGTTTCGGCAGCCCTGCACGCCTATTCGACCACATACTGCAGGCAAATCAATTTTTATACGACCCATACGGACCTGCGGAACTAATTAGGATATGCATCACCAAATTGCCGATGCACTTGCGGCACGTCATTCTTGCGGGACGATGCAAAGAGGACGTGGAAACGTTTAAAACGCTTCTCCAAGAGTTGGAATACAATACACCAGAATGCCCGCCTAATCAGGCACAAAGTTATTACGGGGCTCAGCAGCGCGATCGCAGTCGTGGCCGTATTATTAATCAACGGCGTGACTGGTCGTCGCGACGCGAACGAAACAATAATCGAGACAGGCCGTATAGAAACTGGGGTAACAGTCGCGAACACAGATGGAGCAACAGAAATGATAGAGGATGGGGACAAGATCGTGAGCGCAACAGGTACGGCAACCAGCATCGTTACTACGATGAACACGGTGGGAGTAGAATTGTAGGCGGAGCCCCACATGATGTCGAAATTCGGCCGGCCAACCCCAGACATAATCCAACAAATGGGAATGAACGAAACCGGCAATGACAAATGATCAGCCCAGAAGGCGCCAATCGGAACAAATGAGCGACATGGCAAATGAGTACATAGGATTTATAGAGAGGAGAATGAATTGATTAGTTTAAATTTGTGGCGTATGAATTTTGAATAATATGTTAGTAAAAATAATGATAAAGATATTTTTATGTGATTGATTGAAGTGATGTTGTTAATTTGTTTTCTTTCCTTGTGCAATTAGGATTTAGTTTGATTCAAACGTAAAGATAAAAGGTTTCCTTGTGAACAAGTGAAATGCTTTTTTTTGTGTCAATTGAAAAGAGTCGCTCCTGAGAGAAGCAAGATCGTTGCTGAAATTGCAAAAAACTCAGGGGAATATCCGATCTGTGGGTATTATGGGTCTGGCAAACCCAGGTCCCCAGCTGTTAGTAGCCTTATTTCCGATTTTCTGCTTTCAGTGCTACTATCTATCTATTACTATTCTATATCTGTCAGTGTAAATGAGGATCTCTTACTATAGTATGCGTGCTGTATGAATATTTTAAGATAGGAGAACTCTGAGAAAGGAATGAGTAAAACTGGAATCTTGAAAACAGGATGCGATAATACGATTGTTTAACCATTGGCTTCCCAATATGCGATGATATGTTAATATTGATGATATATGTCTTTTTTGTTCTTTATAGCTGAGTACGTAAAGTGATGTCTGTGGATTTCGTAAGTATATTGATTCCCTTCAAGGTGAAAGAAGAATTGTGGTTTGTGTAATTTACGTGGTCCTGAAATATTATTGTGGTAGTCAAATACGAGCAGTTTTTCAGCAAATGGAGAATGGAACGGAAATATGGATCCTTTTTGTAGTCTTGATTGATGTTGAGCCAAAGCCCGAAAAATTATTCTGCGTGAATACTTGTCCTAGAAAAGCGACGTTTATGTGATTTTGCTGATGCTGTGAGCATTACAGCCTACTGTTTTCGCTGGTGCGGGATGCACTGCAGCTTATATGGTTTGTACTGAGGAAATTTCCCTCTTGAAGGTAGAGGATGATTAAATAATTTTGATTATGGGAACGAAGGAAAGCTTGGTTTAAGGTAATAAGGATGAAGCAAAACATTTGTCATTTAAACCACAGGAGGATTCGGATCTTTTGTGTCTGTTGTAAGTTCAAATATGTAAAAGATGAAACTGTTTTACAGAATAGAGGTGACCACAATTTTGCCATTCATGAGAAATGAATCCAGAATAACCACCACAGGCGAAATAACTGATTTGAAGGCGAAAGGTAACGTAAAGAAGGAACGAAATCGAAGCAAAATGGGTAAGAAAATGTAATATAACCTGTATAATTAAAATATTTTACCTACTCAGAGCCATCTGTGTGATTAATTCTTGTAATAACGTAATTTTAGGTGAAATTTTCTTACTGTTTTATGTGTGAATATATGAGTATGATAAATGTATAATTGCGAGTCTCTTTTCAGGTGTGCAAACTGGTATAAATGTTTTTGCGTGTAAATAACCATTGTTCTTTTTACTGTGTATGTTTAAGGAAAGTTTCTACATATTTATCATGTGACAAGACGTATGCCGCGAGCGTCAAGAAGAGTACGAAGTATAAAAAAATGTTGTAGTGGTATAAACACGGTGTTGAAATAGCATTGAAGTAGCTTGTTGGATTAATTAGTAGTGGATAGAAGTAGAATTTTGAGTAATGCATGTTTATGGGTAGTTAGTTTGTAGAATAGACAACAGGTGTGCATGTGTGTGTGTAAATAACATGTGAACCCCATGCTCTCCTAACCTATACTTGCGCAAGGCATAACCCTATTCATTTTAGTGGATTAATAAGTGGCATTTGATTTATTAAAACACAAGTGAACCACATTAGTGATGTGGATTTAAATATTATGTTGTCAGTTCATTTAATTTTTATTTTTACATTGTAAAGTCATTTCACTTTTATGTTTTATATTGTCAAGTCATTTAATTTTTTAATTTTATATTGTCGATTCATATAACTTTGTTCTTAAAAATTGTGAAAGACAATACTAAGTGGTATTATGTATGACATTGTGTAATCACATAAGGATGATAAAAAAATTTCTGTGAATGCAGTTGAGAACGTGAAAGCGAACCGGCAAAACTCTTAAGAGACAGCGGGAGCAGCCCGACTAGTTGTAAACTGGCGGGTTTCCCAGCGGGACACGCTGTCAGCCAGGCCACTTCGGGAGCGCGGCCGACAACAAAAGACCCTACGCCGCAAACACTTTCCCGTATACCTGCAGCTAATGGGCGGCCGCCCGCGCGACCCTAGCTGAAGGGAATGACCTGAGATGGGCGAGCGGTCCACCGCGCGGAAATCCATCTCCTGGCAACGCACCTCACGCACGCGACCGTGACGAGACGGCCGCGGTGTAACAACACAAAGGGCGTGGAGCCTTTTGACAGGTACTGTCCAAAGAAACTTGCAGACGTCAACGACGCCTATCGACATTTCCTGATGGGTGCCCACTGTCAAGCGACAGTAATTCATGGTTCGATGTTCTCTGGTCGCTAAGGGTGACACAAAGAAGAGCCATTAAGTGTCATCCTTGCCCAGGAATATCAACCTGGCATGTCAATCGAGGATACCACACGAATTTGACAATACAAACATGGAACAAAATCGAGATGTACGTGACACAATAGAAACTTCATGAGAGGGCAGAGACGGCGGGATCGCACGCAACAGATGGACAAAAATCCCTACTGACAGCTGCGGCGACGAACCCCCTCCCCCTCCCCTTATATTGTGCCACGGAACAGTGGAACTAGTGAGTGTATAAGTGAACAGTGATTATACGGTTCTTAGTTCAATGCATATACGTGTGTTTCTGTCACAGAAACTTTGACTCGTGTGTTTTGCAGGGACTCGATTTATTGATGTTTATTAAACTCTGACTCTTGTATTTTGCAGGTGTTCTATATTTTTGTTTTGTTTTGAAACTTTGACTCTTGTATTTTGCAGGTGTTTTATTTATTGGTGTTTTGTTTTAGATGTTGACTATTGTACTGTTTTATTGATCAATGTTTGTTCTTGTGTTAGGTATTAGATTTGTGATATTTTGTTTCATAAATTCATTACTGTGGCACTGCTTCCTTTATCAGTCAGATTGCTATTCATTCTCATTGGGCTGTGATCGATTAGCCTTTGCATGGGGCATATTTATTGTGAGGAACCCCTTAAGGGTAACAATCACACAATTATTGTACTTTCAGTATAATGACACAGTGCTCATTGTTTGCTAACTAACTGAAATATTGTAGAGTGATTAAATTAGTGCCACATAGTTAGGTTAATCCTACAGATTATTAGTTTTATAAGATATAGAATTTTTCTGCGATAACCACTTAGTAAAACATGTTTTTTTTGTCGATTTTTTTGCTTTTGCGAATTGTGCATTGTAATGTTCTACTTTATGATACTGATGTTATTTGATGTTCCTTTTTTTAATTGCTGTGGCACCTTTGCTATTTTCATAAATTTTGCCTGTTAATAAACAGTCATAAATTTGCCCGTGATCAGTTGGCTCTTGCAATGAGCAAATACTGGTGAACTCCATAAGGGTAACAACCAGAAATTGTTTTCATATTAATGACACAGGAACCATTGTTTTTACTTGCTGACCGATTTAGGTCTACATGATCTTTTAAATAGGTGTCACAGATTGTGTGTTTTTATTTTTTTCTCTTTAAAATTGGTAGATCGTAAAGATGTTTGAAATTATTGTGTTTTAGCAAGTAGCTGGTGACCTTTTGCCTTTTTCTTTACACTTTTGGTTTAAGTAGGGTGTGAGAAGCCTGCTTGGGAATGTCCTAGCATGGCCAGAAAATTCCCTGCACAGTCTTTTCCCGGAGCGTTGGGGTTATGAAAGGTCTCTGTTGGATTCTTTTCATGTTTAATTTCTCAAATTTGTTGTCTTTTAAGGAATAAATTCCTCTTCTAAATTTACTGTGGCGTTTCTGACTATCTGGGAGGAGACTGAGTAGTGGAACGTGTTACTTTTACACGTAAACAAGAACGATCTCTCACACTACTACACTTTAAAGCACAGTTTATATGTAATTCTTATATGTAATTCATGTCACACAGTCTCATACGGAACCTACATCCGCTTTCTTTTATATACTGTGTATGATAAGATACTGGCATCCCCCTTCCCTTCTGTGTGAGAGGATGAATGATCAAATGTGTTTGTAGCTGCATGCTTGAGGGTAGCAGACAACGCTGTCTGCTAGAGAACAGTAGGACCAACGTTGAAACAGGTAGCTACGGTTCCTAAAAGCAGAGAGGTTTCCATTCTTAGTATGGTCCGGTCCGTCCCCTGTCATGTTGGTATAGGAAGCTGCCCCTCTGGCGCCTTCCGTTGGTCTTTGTGAGCGACTCTCGGGAGCACGCTGGGTAGTTCAGTGGGAGTCTGGCAGCTGGAGAGTAAGCAGTTGGAGTCCAGTAGTAGCGCAGGGCAGTCCAGCAGTAGCAGTCTGGCGGTAGCGAGCGTCTGAAGTGGTAAGATCTCCGGCTAAGCGCGTGTCTGTTAAGTCCATAGGACAATGGATTTGTTAAGTTCAGCTTAACTGAGAATTTAATCATTTTATTTCGGGTTAGCTTTAAAATAGCTAAGGTTATCTTTAATTGCAGCGGAGTGTAATTCTCGTGTCCAGTTCAGATTAATTGGCGGTAGTTGCTTTGTTACTACTTTGTGAGTAAAGTGGAACCACGTGTTGGTCAGTAACTCTAAGTAAGATCAATCTTAAATGCAAATGCTTGTGTGATTATAACGTATCGTCTTGAAAAGATTTTGAATATACCAACTTTTCTTTATGTTCAACCCACGTGGCGTGTACTTTGTGAGACCAGTACCACGTGCTTATATAACTGTTTGACCCATCAGGTTAATAGTAAGACGTTAGTAACCAGTTCGAGGTTTTTGTTTTGTAATTTGCTTTTTGATCTAATTTATTTTTATTATCTAAATTATTGCGGAGTTATACGCTTTCTGTAAACCAAGTTGACCACGTGAAGGGTAATTACATGACGGACAGGATTGTGCTTCGAACGGAAATTCTTTGGGTAAAAATTTGAATCTGTTTGTAGTGATTAACTTTCTCTTGCATGTGTTTCAATGTTCTTTGTGTGTTGTTTTATGAATGCAGTGTTGTATCCAGTCTCCCAATCTTGGCTCCATATTTTATGTGTTCCGTAATATTCCAATCTCCCAGTCTCACAATCGTAAATAAGGCACCAGCTCAGTTATAACTCACGTATAATATGCTGAAATTTCAATGAACAATCTTTAAAATAAATTTGCAAATATAAACTGATTTCTTTCTTTTTATTTAAATTCTCCTTTTATATAGATATATTACCGGTTGTTGTATGACTGTAAAAGATTATAATCAATGTTAGTCTGATTGGTAATGTGGTAAACCTAGACTAGTTACCCAGTCGTGAAACAGTGGCCCAGTAAACGCACGGTTAACCTCCCAAGACAGCTCACAGTTTTAAACCGCTTTCATGGTCTAATTAGCACCCGATTTCAGCATACCAAATTCAAGTCACAATCTTACGCTATTCAGCAAAGCAAATTAGAGTTACAATCTTTCAAGCATTTGTAAATTTACAGAAAGCTTTTAACAATGTGGTCTGGACTTCACTATTTGATCTTGTGAAGGTAGCAGGGATAAAACAGACAGAGCGAAAATTTATCTTATGATCTGTACAGACCCCAGACTGCTGTCAAAAAGAGTCGAAGTACGTGAAGAGGAAGCAGTAGTTGTGAAGGGCTTGAGACAGAGCTGTAGCCTCTCCCCGACGTTGATTGATCTGCACTTTGAGCAGGCAATAAAGGAAACTAAGCAGAAATTTGGAAACGGAATTACATATCAGGGAGAAAAAATAAAAAACTTTGAGGTTAGGAGACGATAATGCAATTTCAGGGACAGCAAAGGATTTGGACGATCCACTGAACGCAATGGATGATGTTTTGAGAGAGATTATAAAATGAACATAAAAAATTAAACTACGGTAATGGAATGTATTCGAATTAAATCAAGTTTCCCACTGGAAGCTGATGAATTCACATTTAAAAGGCAGATGTATTTAAATATTTGGGAAGCACTTTTAGTGAGCATAATAGATTGGAAATTAAGAGTAAGGCAAGGATCGCAGCGATAAACAGATCATATTTTGGCTTACGAGACATGCAGTGCAGCAGCGCAGTTTCGAGAAGTTTTAAAATCAGACTATATCACAGCAAAATTTTCCTGTTAGCTCTACATGGCTCGGAAATATTTACATTAAGAAAAACAAATTAACAAAAACCGCTAGTCTTCAAAAGAAAGATATTAAAGGAAAATATTTGGCCCCAAGAGTGACACACTGTCACAGGAATGGAGGATACGCCTACAGTACATTCGCAAGTTCATATTGCCAGGAAGATGAAGAAAAGAAGACTGGCGTGAGTTGGACACCTAATTAGTATGGAAGGGGAAAGCATACCAAGTGTAGCATTCTCAGGATTTGTGGAAGGCAGAAGGGGACGAGGAAGGTCACAGACAAGATGGAAGGATGATGATAACATGGTTACGGAGGCGATGAGCCTAAAAGAGGTGAATGGACCGCGAAAGCCAGGAACAGAACTGATAGGCGGAGGAATTTAGAGAATGTATATGGTCTCCGAGGCCCAAGTGTCTATCAACAAGAAGAAGAAGAAGAATTAGATTATCAGTTGACACACATTTTGCTGTTTGGATAGTAAAATAATATATGGCCGATGTGGAGAGGATATAAAGCGCAGAATGGCAACAACAAGAAAAACGTTTCTGAAAAGGAGAATTCTGTAAACATCCAATGAAATTTCGATGTTAGGTGACGGTATTTGTATGAAGCGTAGCACTGTATGGGAGTGAAACGTAGACGATGAACAGCGCAGACAAGGAGTCCGCAGCGGCTCGTACCGCAAATTTGAAATTATGTCGCAAATGGCCCGTTTGCGGACCCACATTTACTGGAACTTTTTTGGTTCCATTGCCATATACATTAACTTGTGTGTGTGTTTTCGCTACTAATTATTATCGCTACAACTTTGTACAAGTTTCCCACTCGGGCGCCCATGGCACCCTTCTCAACCTGACGCTCCCCGCGGCAGCTTGTTTCGCTTGAGCGTTAAACCTGCTTTCATAAGATTAGCATTTATTTATCGATTATTTCTTTATTAGAGTACGCCTGTTAATGTTGTTCAGGCATAATATCATAAAACTACTGCGCACTAGTGTACTCTGTAAGCGCTGTTAATAATAGTTGCACCTATTAAGCCTCGGGAGGACGACGGTTCAATCCCGTCTCCGGCCATTCTGATTTAGGTTTTCCGTGATTTCCCTAAATCGTTTCAGGCAAATGCCGGGATGGTTCCTTTGAAAGGGCACGGCCGATTTCCTTCCCAATCCTTCCCTAACCCGAGCCTGCGCTCCGTCTCTAATGACCTCGTTGTCGACGGGACGTTAAACACTAACCACCACCACCACCTATTAAGCCTAGTTTACACGACGACACTAGGTTGCAGCAAATATGCTACCGACCACTGCGCATGCGCGCCGCGCATTTCTGCAACTCGGTGGTGAAACTAAACACTTTCGGGAAGTTCCAACTTTGGCGCCACTAGATGCATGCGTTTTGAGGTTGTGTGTGTTCGTAGGCTGTTAACTGAAATATGAAGTGGGAAACGGAGAATAATGTTCGCTTTTTGGATATCTATGCTTTGCAAAGGTGTTTGTGGATTTCAGTGATACCGATTACAAAAATAAGCAATATATTGCTGCTCCTGAGACCGTCATGTGCGATCAGAACATAGATGGTTTCACAGTATTTGAGCTGTAGGGCAAAATTTATTGGGCTAGGAGCACATATACAAATGAAATAAGAAAAATACAAGCGAGTAATTCTAGATGTGGCAATGCTCTCATCTACAAGACTAAAATCCCATCGTTCGAGCTGGCCAACTCTTTGTTTAGGAATACTGTTGACAGGAGGGAAGGCTACACAAATCAAGAAGCTGCATTCTTTATTCAATACTCGTCTATTTAAAACGTCGCAGCAGTGATCCCCATCCACATATGTTACAATTTTGAAATATTGGCAGTGTACAGATCTATCTTCAACAGAGTAGTTTGCAAACCATTCTCTTCTTAATGTGCCATGCTTCGAATAATTATTGCTGCTAATGTTAATAATTATTATTGTTACTGTTAATAAATACACGTCTTAAGTACAATTTTTCCCCATTCAGGCAGCAACCTTGATAGTTATCACTTAAAGATTATTTTAAAATGGTCACTATCGATTTCTTGCCCCATTCTTGTCCAGTCAAAGCCTTTACTCCATTCTTGACTTTGTCGCCGGCAAGAGGCTATACACTAATCATCCAGTCAGCTCAGCCATACTTGTCGAGACAACCAGGGGACCCTTACAGTAGTGCGATGGCGATATCGTCTTTCTACCGCTGCACCCGACCTTACAGAAACCAAATGACCCTTTCAAGTCCAAAATGGCTCAAATGGCTCTGAGCACTATGGGACTTAACATCTGTGCTCATCAGTCCCCTAGAACTTAGAACTACTTAAACCTAACTAACCTAAGGATATCACACACATCCATGCCCGAGGCAGGATTCGAACCTGCGACTGTTTCAAGTCCAACAGTGTATCTGTATGATCTGTACTAATTACGTTGTTATATGTCCGTTACTAAATATTTTATGAGACAGGAAGCATTACTTTTGATCCATCCTCGTATATAAGCGGAGCAGAGAAGAATGAGGAATCATTCTAGCGACGCATCACAAATGGGCATATCCACTGACATAAGAACTTTTGACATATCGTTGCTTGTTATGGTCTGGCGCCTGCGAACGAGCTTCTCGCAAAGGGCGAAGCTGGTTGGCTGTTCGCATGCTTGAGTCGTAAACACACGTATGGAAATTGACTGAAGGACAGTGAAACCACGAGTAGGAGACAAGATGTTGGACGTCCGTGCCTCATCACACAACATGGAGGCCGGAGGGTTGGCTGCTCTGTAAAAAGGAGAGGGAGCGATCTGTGGCATATATGCCGACAGAGTGCATTGGCAGAGCGGGTACAAGTGTTCTGGGTACACT
Organism: Schistocerca nitens; assembly: GCF_023898315.1. NCBI lineage: Eukaryota > Metazoa > Arthropoda > Insecta > Orthoptera > Acrididae > Schistocerca > Schistocerca nitens. The sequence goes on from NC_064618.1 coordinate 368,688,125, forward strand.
GTTCAGCAAACGGTGTTAAACATGAAGCTCCGCTGTAGACGATCCGTACGTTTTCCCATAGTGACCCAACGATATCGTCACTTATGATTGCAGTGAGCAAGAGATTACCGAGATTAGAACGTGGATTAATGTAAACGTATCATCTGGTCGGATCAATCACGTTCCTTGTTACACCATCTCGATGCCGTCGTACAGGTGAACGGATGTTCTAAACACGCACAGTGCCAAGGAAGTAGGCCGGTGGAGGCTACCACCTGCATCCCTTCACGCCTGAATTCTTCGCGACGACGATGGAATTTTCCAGAGGGATAACTGTGTGTCGTAAGACTAGAATCGTGCTGCAGTGGTTTGAGAAGCATGATGGTGAACTAACGTTGATGTCTTGGCCACCTAATTCACCTCGTTTCAACCCGATGGATCACATCTGGAACGCCATGGCGCACACTAACAACCGACCTCGATTCATGTGCGTAGACATCTGGCTGTACATATTTCCAGAAACGTGCCAAAGACTTCAGTCACGCAAGATTTCTGCTGCATTGCTTTCCAAAGATAGACCAACACGCTGTTCACCATGGATCATAATGTTTTCGCTGATCGTGTACACGATCTACTATCAAACTGATTCAAATGGCTCTGAGCACTATGGGACTTAACATCTGAGGTCATGAGTCCCCTAGAACTTAGAACTACTTAAACCTAACTAGCTTCAGGACATCACACACATCCATGCCCGAGGCAGGATTCCAACCTCCGACCGTAGCGGTCGCTCGGTTCCAGACTGTAGCGCCTAGAACCGCTCGGCCGGCGATCTACTATCGACATACAGTAAACCCTCCAGGCGACAGCAGACTCACCTGTCGAGGAATGACTGCTAGTCACACACACGCACTGGGCATGTAGTAGACACGCCCTGTGCATGTACCATCAGTGAGCGTGCTGCCATGTCCACTATGGAGAAAGCGCACGATGTACCTGAGGTTGACCGAGGGCAGATTGTGATGGCCTGGAGGCTCGGCACGAGCATTTCGGAAACTGCGCGACTTGTCGGGTGTTCGAGGAGTGTCGTGGTGAGTGTCTTCAACAGGTGGCGTAAAGAAGGTGAAATCACGTCCAGACGTTGTGGGGTTGAGCGGCCACGTCTCATTGCAGATGTCGGACGTCCTAGACTGGGCAGACTGGTGAAAACAGGATGGGTGGCGAGCTGTGGCGGAACTATCACCCGTGTCTATACTCACAGAGCACCGAATACTACTAACGATGAGCCTCTGCAGCCGACGACTCATGCATGGGCCATCGTTAAAACCACACAACTACAACTGAAATGGGAACGTGACCATCGTCACTGTACGTTGGCGCAGTGACAGAGCTTTGCATGATCTGATGAATCCCGATACTTTCATCATCATGCGGATGGGAGGGCATGAATCAGTCGTCTTCCAGGGAATCAGTTCCTTAACACCTGTACTGAAGCACGGGGGCAAGCTAGCGGCGGCTCCACTACGCTTTTGGGGGACAATCACATGGGGATCCATTGGTCCAGTTGGAGCTCGTGCAAGGTACCATGATGGCCAAAGTGCATCGTGCACTGGTTGCAGATCGTGTACACCCCTTCTTGACGATCAGGTTTCCCGACGGCAGCGGCATTTTTCAGCAAGATAATGTGCCATGTCACAAGGCCAGGAGTCTGATGGGGTGATTTGGGGAACAAAGAGAGAGTTCCAACCGATGTGCTGGCCCGCCAACTCGCCAGATCTGAACCCGATGGAAGACATCTGGGCTGTGATTGAACGTGGATTCAGGGCTAATCGCCTCCCTCCCCGGAATTTACGGGGATGAGGTGAGTTTTGGGGCAGATTATGCTGCCAACTCCCTCCAGTGACCTACCAAGGCCTCATTGCTTCCATGCCACGACGTGCTGTTGTCCGTGCCGAAGGTGGACATACTAGCTATTAGGCAGGAGGTCATAATGTTCTGGCTGATCAGTATATTGGTTTTGTAACACAGGTGTTTGTGTGACCTCTCTATTGCTCTCATCGTGTATGGGATGCTATACCCCAAATTAATCATCCTTTATGCTACGCTGCACTGCATAAACAATCTGTGTCGTCCGTATTGCAATATGACATGACAGAGATATCAAATGCAAGTTCTCGTACAGCAGCAGAAAAATAAGAGGTCCATGATCTTACAAAGAAATGCAGTCAGTGTTTCACGTTGTACCTGAAGGTCATAAGTGACATTGCTTCCCTTTCTTAAGATCGGCGGCGAACTTTTTAAATCTTCTTTACGGTGAAGATAGTTATTAACGTTTTGCTAGCCAAGATCCCGCCTGGGATTTCTAATGTGCGTGCGTCAGATACCTGCGCTGAGAACGTACGCCGGCTGGTCGGCCTTGGCAGACTCTGTCGGTAGGAGATCGGGCGCGGCAGTCTTGTCTTCTGACGCACTGGGGCCACAAAGAACAAGTGACGCACTGTTTCAAAAGACTAGCCTAGCGATGATTTATACTTCAGTTTCCGCTTGTGCAACTGCGATTTCGTGTTTTTGTGTGTAGAAAATTCTGTACGTCCCTCGACTCTTGAAGAGTATAACTACACGTGCAATACGAAATCTCTTCCCATGGGCTTACGCAGAAATGTACCCAAGAAGGAACAAGAGTCTAACGGCCGTTTTTTTTTTTGGCCCCAGACCTAAATTTCACAGAAATTATTGAAACACGCAGTACCTCCGAAGATGGCCAGTTATCCATTCAAAATAATTTTGAAGCTAGATTACTTGTAAGTCTAAAAGGTAAACATATTTTATTGATATTTTTCTGTTCATGCTGGATTTTATTGAATTCTGTGGCTGTTTTCCCTGAGTACTCTCTTTGGCGATTAGGCACAGTAAGGGACAAGCAGTAGTCTTCTAGCTATTTGATTGTATTTGCAGCGTGCGTCAATGAAATGTCAGATTTTATGCATCTAAGTCGCAACGAGTTGAACGTTCTACCTATACACGCAACTTACCTTCGCGTAAGTCATTGTCATGTGACAAAATTGACTTCATGTGGTTGGCCGACAGGAAACTAGTTGCTGAGCTCTCGGAGAACTCTATTTTTATGGACAACGTTAGGTATGGAAAATTATTCGTAAGAGTCTCAAATGATCAAGGTCACAAACGTCTGTAATTGTTTGCTGCGCACCATTCTTCATTACTCTCATAGATATGTAGACCGTACGACGTTCCTCATGCAACAATTACAATTCTACTTCAATGCATTCAAAAAGGTCGTCAACATTACTCAATTTCACAGCGCCTGAGAAAAGCGTCATAACATAAATAAAGTAAGGTTCCATCTTTCATTATTATTAATGAAACCAAATAATTAAACAAGATTGTGGCGTAAAATACATGCCACACACGTAAAAAAGAATTAAAATTAAAAGGATTGAAAGTCTGATGAGTAAAGCAACGTTTTTACGCAACAATTGTCCACCGAAGACACAGCTGTCAAGAGAAATTGTCCATAACCTCCAAGAGAAATTTTTCGTTGACTGCCCCATCATTTGTTACCACCAAATTCAGAGTTAATATAAGCGCTTTGGCCAGAGATCTTTCTCAGACTTATAAGGCCACTTTTCATTGTACTGGCGAACGTTCTCGTCTTAATGGCGATAGGGCGTCAAGCGGGCCGACTTGGAGCAGGAGAGGCACTACAGGACATTTTAACATCTACTGTCTATACTTTTACAAATATCATGAAACTCTGTCAGCATGACCAGGAATGATTCAGGATTCACACTCATAGCAATGGAAGTTCAAAAACATAACAAAATTTTTTTTTTGCATGTGCTATTTCATCATTTTTTCACTTACTATTGGCTGCATTTGTTGCTATAGGTACACCTTTCTTCATAAGTAAGACAGATTTTTCGATGAATTTTGCACAGCATACAAACCATACTTACAAGTGTATGAAACTCTAGAATTTTCCAAATCTATTAAAAACTGTACTAAAAATTGAGATAATTAACTATAAAATCTGAATTTTTTCTGAACATGAAGTTTAAAATGTGACAGCTCATTCATTTTTTTTAAATTACATAAATTCTAGAGTTTCATACACCTGTAAGAATGGTTTGTATGCTGTGCAAAATTTATCGAAGAATCTCTCTTACTTATGAAGAAAAGTGTACCTATAGCAACAAATGCAGCCAATAGTAAGTGAAAAAATGATGAAATTTCACACACAAAAAAATTATTTTCTTGTGTTTTTGAACTTCCACTGCTATGAGTGTGAATCCTGAGTCCTTCCTGGTCATGCTGACAAGGTATAGACAGTATATACTAAAATTAAATGAAACAACAAGTTTACTGTTACCAACGGCGACTGGTAACAGTAAATTTGTTGTTTCATTTAATGTCAATAACAGTCAGGGTAAAGCCTAACCTAAAATGTTCGCATTTACTAAAATGTCCTGTGGTGCCTCTCCTGCTCCAAGTCAGCCCGTTTGACGTCGTACCCCCCTTAAAATCCAAATCTAGGAAAAGAATTAGTTTTTGCTTCTAAGTCTACCAGTCAGGCCCTTATGTATATATGTACTGGCTAAAAATAAAGAAAATTAAAGTTTAAAAATAAGAGTGAATACTATACAAATAAAATCTGGCAGTAAGGGACATTTTAAACGTGGTTCTAAATATGAGGACTATGGGCATGAGGCAACAGTGAGCACCACGTCAGAGCACCTTCACTATCAGCATTTGCTTGTGTTAGAAAACATTTTCGAAAAAGCACCGGGACTGTTTCCGGCACTGTATTACACTTCAAGTATTACGCAAGTCCCGCTGAAGTGACTCTTCTCACCGTCGCTATGGCGTCTGACGAAATGGATGTCGTAGCGGCGTGGGGCTGTTGTAGTGCTGCGAGTTCTGCCAACACCGACTCAAAGGAAGGCCCCGGCGCATGTTGGTGACGTCACGTCAGCTAGGCACGGCGAACGCCAGGTCTGTTGCAGGCAGAAGCGCCTCGGCGTGGTTATCACTATAAATCTCTTATTTTTGGACAAAATGTTTGGTATTGTTTTGGATTCTGCAGTTTTATTTAGACGAAATATTTTCTTACTATCGTAAAGCTACAAATGAAGATCATAATTCTGTATTACTGAATCCTGTCGAAACAAACGTAGATCAATATGAGAAGATGCTTTGCCCCATTGCAAGCTTCGGAAATTTTACATTCAAGTAACTATATTTACTTGATCCATTTTGTTATCGAAACTTACCTCAACCGCCTTACAATTAACTCGTTTCTTTTATTTTTTTATTTATTTATTTTCGTTTGACATCGGCACTGGAAATGTGAACTAATTTAGATGTGTAAATGTCCAACTGTTGCGAGTCATTAGATTATAGTCGTTGTCAACGAAAGGAAATCTAAACAGGAAACAAAATAGCTTCATACATCGAAAATACTGCTGAGCTTAAACCTTTTTTAAACATGCACATTAGAAAAGATAAGTATTCCCCTCTTGCAACCGAAAGGAGAAACTTTATAAGATAAAAAAATTTTATTTGATAAAACAAGTTTTTTTTTTCTTTATTGAATTTCAATTCCCCCCGAAGGGGGCGGGCTGGCAGCAGCTAAACAAGTATATCTCTTTTGCCTCTTCTTCTGTCCCCCACCCCCTCCCCCAACGAGTACAATCGCAAGATATTTCATTAACATTCAGTGCTCCTCACCCCATAGTCAACCAAGATACCTAAAGAAGAGCACCAAAATGTTCACAGTTTCCTGTAAAAGCAACCCAGTACAAAAGTAACTTCCTCAGATTTACAAATAAGGTAAAGAAGCACGAATTCTGTTGCTGCTGGACAATGAAGATGTTTTTGTATGTCAATCCTTAAAACAGGTGGAAATATAAGTTCAGGACTACACTATTTGTTAAGAAGTGTAATGAGTTGCACAATTAATTGATTACAGAAATCTCTCAGAACAATGTGTGTTGATCAACTACCGCCAATAGTTTCACATTTTCCTGTGTCAGAAAGGGAGACACCACCATTATGAGTATGCCTGCAACAGACCTGGCGTTCGCCGTGCCTAGCTGACGTGACGTCACTAACAAGCGCCTAGGTCTTCCTTTGAGTCGGTGTTGGTTCTGCTCGGTATGGCGCTGTGATCTCGGTCGCACACGCACATTTTGTCACACAACACTCGCTCGCGTACAGTGCAGGACACGTGAATCTGGCGGTTCCCTGGCAGCCGCGTCCCAGGTACGGAGGCAACGGCTTTCCGGAGCGCCCAGCCGGCCTTGGCCGGCGGTTATCTTGGCGAGCGCGGCGGCCCCGGATGCGGCCTCCGTATCTGCGCCCTGTGGACCGGCCGCCAGCGCGCTGCATAAAAAGTGACCGCCGCTCGCTGCTCGCCGCTGCTGCCCAGTGAGTCAGATGGGGCGCGCGATGGAAATAAACGCGCCGAGCAGCGCGGGCCAGACCGGCCGACGCCGCCCACATCCCGCCACTGTCTGGCGTTTCTCTCCTGCCCGCCACAGGCACAATACTCTCACTGCAACACCCGTCCTGTTTCATTACCAGCTACCTTTGTTTTATGGATCACCATAAGAAAACTCTATGGCTATTGCCATTCGGAGTAGGTATTAAAATCCATGGAGAAGAAATAAAAACTTTGAGGTTCGCCGATGACATTGTAATTCTGTCAGAGACAGCAAAGGACTTGGAAGAGCAGTTGAACGGAATGGACAGTGTCTTTAAAGGAGGATATAAGATGAACATCAACAAAAGCAAAACGAGGATAATGGAATGTAAACGAATTAAGTCGGGTGATGCTGAGGGAATTTGATTAGGAAATGAGACACTTAAAGTAGCAAAGGAGTTTTGCTATTTGGGGAGCAAAATAACTGATGATGGTCGAAGTAGAGAGGATATAAAATGTACACTGGCAATGGCAAGGAAAGCGTTTTTGAAGAAGAGAAATTTGTTAATGTCGAGTATAGATTGAAGTGTCAGGAAGTCGTTTCTGAAAGTATTTGTGTGGAGTGTAGCCATGATGTGAAACATAGACGATAAATAGTTTGGACAAGAAGAGAATAGAAGCTTTCGAAATGTGGTGCTACAGAAGAATGCTGAAGATTAGATGGGTAGATCACATAACTAATGAGGAGGTATTGAATAGAATTGGGGAGAAGAGGAGTTTGTGGCACAACTTCACTAGAAGAAGGGACCGGTTGGTAGGACATGTTCTGAGGCATCAGGGGATCACAAATTTAGCATTGGAGGGCAGCGTGGAGGGTAAAAATCGTAGAGGGAGACCAAGAGATGAATACACTAAGCAGATTCAGAAGGATTTAGGTTGCAGTAAGTATTGGGAGATGAAGAGGCTTGCACAGGATAGGGTAGCATGGAGAGCTGCATCAAACCAATCACAGGACTGAAGACCACAACAACAACAATGGCTATTGCAAATAAAGTCGTTAACAAGGAGATACTGCAACCAACCGCTTGAGGAGCGAAACTTGTCTAAAGGTATCTTTACACGGCCTATGGAAATTACATATTGTCGGTAACATTGTCGGCCATACGAATAGCTGTTACGTGTTCGCCAACATTGCTGGCCACTGTTGCCAGGCAATGTTTGCAGAAATACATTTCCGGGCCGTAACTGTTAACACGGACCATAGTACGGCTGCGACATGTAAGAAAGCGAGTTCGTGGAAGTGAACACGGCTTTCCTGCATTTACATTCCACGAAAATAAAGTTTGCAAGAAGAAAGAAGAATCAGGATTTGTGGATGTGTTGTTTTTAAGTACCCAGCTTGGCGATCACCGTTCAGTTTTTGGCTAGTGGTGATTTATGCAGAGGTTTGATGTACCTCTAGAAAGTGCACTTCTCATCGACAACCCTCTTGGTACCAGACGTATTCAACACTTAGATACAAGCACTTAAGGAGTAGTTTAGACGATCTGAAATAACAATCAAATGCAAGTGTTAATATTTTATTGCGGTTCACCAGCGCAGGAAGGTAACTACGAATTTCATAAATGCGATACACCTAAAATCAGAGTTATGGCACCTGAAATACAATGTATATGCTGTGGCCAAATGCGGTGTTTACTACGAACGCGTTTTTCTAGGTTAACTAAATAAAAAATGTAAATGTCGTGTGACTAGGGCCTCCCGTCGGGTAGACCGTTCGCCGTGTGCAAATCTTTCGATATGACTCCACTTTGGCGACTTGCGCGTCGATGGGGATGAAATGATGGTGATTAGGACAACACAACACCCAGACCCTGAGCGGAGAAAATCTCCGACCCAGCCGGGAGTCGAGCCCGGGCCCTTAGGTTTGACAGTCTGTCGCGCTGACGCACTTTTTTTTCCCTTTTCTTCTTTTTCATTTTGCTCGTTGTTGATCGTTGTGTTTGGTCGTTACGGACGTCACATGACATCCGCCCAAGTTCGTTTGTTGATCCTTCCACTCAGTTTTTTTACAGAGGCCAACCAGCTCTCTGACCGAACACACTGAGCTACCGTGCCGGCTGTCCACTCAGCTACCGGGGGCGGACAGGTTAACTAATTTATACTGAATGCCTTTCTTACATCTAGAATTTATTAGCTACAGCTAGAATTTACTGATACAAATGTTTGACTTTTACATAAAACTAGTTTTACCTTTGAACTTTAGAGTAATACCGAAAATTTCGTTTACATGTACGAAGGCGTGCCGAAAAATAATGCCTTCGAATTCTTATGTGAAAAGTCTTAGAGCTTTTTAAATAAAACAAACGTTGTACAGCAGTATTCTTCATGTCTACATATTTCTTTTTCTCACCTTAGTCATGCTGACGACAAACAAATTTCTCCCATCGAGAGATCAGTTTGCTAATACCGTCGCTATAAAATGTTTGATTTTGTTGACGAAACCACAACCTCGCTTTGCTTGCACCCCTTCATCGCTGTTAAAGTGAAGTCCTCGAAGATCTTTAAGTTTTGGACACGGATAGAAAACGGATGGGGATAAGTCGGGGCTGCATAGAGTATGATCGATTACAGTGAACCCAAGGCGCCAGATTGTCGCACATGTCACAGCTTAGCTCTCGTGTGTGTGGCCTGACATTGTCATGCAGAAGACGAGGGTGCTCCATGTATGGGCGGTTAGAAACTAGATTACAGCGCGCTGTTTCTCACGCACCGACGTAGTTACGCTACACACGCCGCAGTTCGGAGCCCTCTACCTCCAGAGGCTTCAAACTTGCGTCAGCGAAGCAGCAAATTCGATCGAGTAATACGCACGAAACGTAACTGATATTGAGAACAGAATAAAGAATTCGGAAAAATCACTTTTCAGTTAATTGCTTCTTCAATTTCGTCCGCTAATTTATTGTACGTTCTTTTGTCATCACGCTGTAATGGTTTTGTTTCTTTTCGTGTTGATCAATTTGTAACATTATTTTTAAAGGTTCACCTTTCCACCATGTTTCTTGATTTAGATCTGCCGTGAGAAATGCGTACGAGTCGGTCTACATATGTTTAGCGTGACACTGAGGGCGTGTGCGCAGGTAGGTGGCGTGTCCACCGACTAGCCTCATAGCCACGCGACGCGCTCGACCAATCAGAATCGCTCTAACGCGTCAAGTGTGAGCTAAACGAATCCTGATCTGGGCCGAAACAGTTTTAACTGAGTCATTTTGTCAAGACGCTTTTTATCTAGCTAAAACCAGTTTTAACTGACATTCATTTTTGACTAGCAGTAAATTCTAATTGCAACAAAGGTGTTCAGTAAAATTAAGTTTTACTTTGTAAGAATGCGTTCTAGCTGAAAACGTGTTTTCACTGTAACGTATACAGAGACAGTAATTTAAAAAGTGACAGTTGGCAAGTAGTTGACCATGAACACGGGAACGCACGTTACGAAGCTTCAAAAAAGTGCGCTATTGTATGTGACCACGAACGGCACCTGTCCAAAGCCCTTAATACGTTGTAAGAGCCAGTCGTGGTCAGAACAGCGCTTTGTGTAGTTGTGAGTGCGTTATGTAGGAGTGAAGCCGAACGTGGGCAAACTGTTCGTGCTTCAATAACCAAGATACGCGGAGTGTTCGGTGTTTCAAGAGGCATCATATCCAAGATTTATACAGAATACGGAGGATGCGCGAAAAACATCATCCGCTACGTGACAGCGCAGACGGAAGTCCACTGGCCACCACAGTCATCAGATCTAAATATTATCGAGCCTTTGTGGTCTACATTAGACAGAGGGTACGTGATCGCTATCCACTCCATCAGCTGTTGAACTTACTTGAAAATCACACAGGTCCTCAGTGACGACTGGGATCTGTTTTGAATGGCAACTGTTTTCCTACATCGTATTAGGCATGGTTATGTGTGTGTTTGGTGTTTCCATGTTTTTGCCCTCCCATTGTTGGTAGAATGCAATGTCACTCACTAATGCACATTTCCTACTACGATGGTAAAAGCGATAATGTCCTTCTTCAGACTAGTGTCTTTGTATTATTTTCTGTGTATACTGCAATATTGCCGTGTATGGCAGCTACAATGCAGCGACGTCGATGGCAACACTACATCTACATCTACATTTATAGTCCGCAAGCCACCCAACGGTGCGTGGCAAAGGGCACTTTACGTGCCACTGTCATTACCTCCCTTTCCTGTTCCAGTCGCGGATGGTTCGCGGGAAGAACGACTGCCGGAAAGCCTCCGTGCGCGCTCGAATCTCTCTAATTTTACATTCGTAATCTCCTCGGGAGGTATAAGTAGGGGGAAGCAATATATTCGATACCTCATCCAGAAACGCACCCTCTCGAAACCTGGACAGCAAGCTACACCGCTATGCAGAGCGCCTCTCTTGCAGAGTCTGCCACTTGAGTTTGCTAAACATCTCCGTAACGCTATCACGCTTACCAAATAACCCGAAACGCGCCCCTCTTCTTTGGATCTTCTGTAACTCCTCTGTCAACCCGACCACATATTTCCGTAATATATGGTTGCTGCACACGCAGTGAAGTGTACGCGAATTCAAAGACATCCAGTTACACTACGTATTTTGACGTCCAATGTTGTTCGTTCCAACATCGCCATTCATGAAACACACACCGTTCAGAAGTTTCTTCCGGTATTATTTATAGTTCCGTAAATGCAAAAATGTACCATCTTCACAAGCTGTTCATGAAAGTGAGTGGTAGAACCAGTATGAAAATAAAGCAGAGCAACTGGAAATCTTAATAGCACTTGTCTCTTGTCTTTTCAACAGCATATTGTACATTTCGAAACACAGCTTTGCCTTAAGAGCTTCAGCTGACTACCTACTTGGCTATCTACATCTATACCTCGCCAGCCTACTAAGACGGTTAAAGTGATAATTCCCTTCAGACTACTGACTTTGTATTATTTTCTGTGTAATACTGGCATACCACAATATTGGCGTGTATGGCAGCTACAATGCAGCAATGTTGATGGCAACACTACTGCAGCTACATATTGCCAGAAAATATGGCTGCTGTACACACAAGTATCCTTACCTCACGGTGTGTAGTGAAGGATACTTTTGGTACAAATATCTTTTCCCCGTACCCTGTTCCATTCGTGAATGGCGCGTGTGAAGAACAACGTCGGTAAGCCCTCGTATTAGCTCTAATCTGACGGATTTTCCCGTTGTGGTCATTTCGCTTGTGTGGGAGGAGTTATACGGAACCCGACTCTTCCCAGAACACACTCTCCGTAACACTCTCGCGCCGACTAAGCGCCCTAGTGACAAGCGCGCCGCTCTTCGTTGGATCTTCTCCACCTCCCCTATTGATCCAACCTGATAAAGTTCCCAGATTGATGAGCTATCTTTCTTACAAGCGTTTTGGAAGTCACTGTTTTCCTGGACAAGTTACATTTCCGAATGATTCTGGTTCAAATGGCTCTGAGCACTATGGGACTTAACATCTATAGTCATCAGTCCCCTAGAACTTAGAACTACTTAAACCTAACTAACCTAAGGACATCACACAACATCCAGTCATCACGAGGCAGAGAAAATCCCTGACCCCGCCGGGAATCGAACACGGGAACCCGGGCGCGGGAAGCGAGAACGCTACCGCACGACCACGAGCTGCGGACCATTATGATTCTACTGGCTGGCTCTGAGCACTATGCGACTCAACCTCTGAGGTCATCAGTCGCCTATAACTTAGAACTAATTAAACCTAACTAACCTAAGGACATCACACACATCCATGGCCGAGGCAGGACTCGAACCTGCGACCGTAACGGTCGCTCGGTTCCAGACTGTAGCGCCTAGAACCGCACGGCCACTCCGGCCGGCTATGATTCTACTAATGAAGCTCAGTCTACTACCTGCTTTTGCTACAGTTCACGGCTTGAAAATCGAATTGCAGTTAGAGGGACACCACATAATGCAGCGTAACGAACTGAGAGTGCTACCAGAAGTTACTTGATAACTCAATCGAATCTCAATCTGACTTTCGGTTTTAAATTGAATATAGTTAAAGCAAATGTCTAGTGTCAATTTGCGCCTATAATATCGATATTCTCGTTGTATTGACTACTATCACTCCGAAGTACCGTACTTCAAAACATAGGTTTCAAGATCGAAATTCTTTTCGTGTAGAAAATACTTCCAGTGTGTACTGCCCACAGTAGAAACATCCCAATCGTTGGCCAATGCAACAACAATTGCAACAAATATATTATTTATAATAATTAAAGTCGACTATTGCAGATAACACTTCTGTTAAATTAATAAGGAAGACCCAGCATCTTTTAGAAACCAAAATGTGAAAAAAAGGTTGTCAAAGCAGCGAGACGCAAATCTGCTACCTATCGCTTAGTAGTTCATGACGCTATCAACTATGCTACAGCTTTGTCGTAGCGTCAGTGTCTCATTCGTATACTAAGCACTGCTGTCTCTGCAAATACCATTGTATAGTACTTTACAATGACACACTGTACCATAAACGACACGCTTTTGATAGATCATCACTGTGCTGTAGCACTAAAACGGTATACTTTCGTAGCACACAAAGTTGTAACACTAAAGGCGTCAAGTATGGGAAGGTTTTAACTAAAAATATGCAGTTTCCTAACATTTTATAACAAATTGTACCTAAAACAATGTGCCGATGCTTTGAAACGGCATACACTCGTACCACGTTCTCTATAATGAAATAAAAACACATGAAATATGGAGTTTAACTCCATACAATATATTGTCTCGTAAGTTCTACGTGTGACGTAAAACCGATGCCGCATTTCATTGGCCACGTCCCTCTTCACAAGGAAAAAAAATGACACGCTAGATTTTTCGTTTCGCGCTTCGCAATGTATTGGGACGTATAATTCCACGCTGTGGCTTCACCAGGTCATCATCCACGTTCCGTCCATTGAGAGGAAGGCTTTAGTATTGTGTGTTCATTCTACTTTCGGTTGTTCTTGAAGGTTACTACTAGATATCTTACGGTTGTTATGTTTCCATCATTTATCATCAATAGTGTAATCGAACAGTAGTGGATTCCTTCGGCTTTTTATGCGCAATGTTGTACATCTTTTTACATTTAGGTTCAACTGCCAGTCCCTGCATCCATTATCAATCCTCCGCGATTCTACCTGCAGTTCCCTACCGTCATCTGGTGTTGCTACCGCCTTACAGACAACGGTATCGCTTGTGAACAGACTCATAAGGCTACCGACTTCGTGCCCTAGATCGTTTACATGTACTGTAAATCACACTTAGCTGAGATAGTCTCGGCAAACCTCCGTATTAGCTTTACTTTCTCTGATTTTTTTGGTGAGTCTATCGGGAGCAGTAACGTATTATCAGATACTTGCTGCAACGTACGTTCTTGAAATTTCAGCTGCTGTCTTCTCTGTGATGTACAGCGTCTCTCTTTTAGCGAGTGAAACTTCCTCCGATGAGTACCTTTCACTGGGACTCTCTCGTGCTTCCTAATCAGTTATTATTCGGTAAATATGCTTCCATCATTGGCTAAAAAAGGGGGATGGCAATTATTTTCTACAAGGCATATTGTCTACAAGAATAATTATCCTACTAGTACGCCCTTCTAATCACCACTAGATCTGGTCCTATAGCAGATGGTATACCCTTTCCTTCCTCCTAGGTTAAAATTTGCTTACGCAGCCAGTTACAGAAAGGCTACTGTTTAACGTGACTCCGAACTGTGGCGACCATCGAAATTTTCACATAAAAGATTCACTGCCATGGGGAACAGTTGTGATACATGGCACAAAAAATCCTACGACCGAATGAGGACTGAACCGCGAACCTAGGGATTGACAGATTAGAAATTTACGACATAAACTGATTTTAACTTCTTCCTGCAGAACTTTTTTTGAACTGGTTTCAGAAATAGTTACAGAAATTAAACAGAAGAATTGCGGTAATTACTGTGGAACAACGTTTTTCCAAAATTTTAATGTCACGCATATAATAAGAAAGTGAACGCGTGGTAATTACGTAAATGATATGAATGATTTGTTAAAATTCGTTGTGATTGAAAGTGATTTGTCCAAATTATTGTTAACTGAACTGCGTACATTATAGAATTAGACGTGGACTGAAAAAACATGTGATTTGCTTCGCATGTAACTGAAAAATGAATAAATGTTACTTCGTCTCTACTGCACTCTTGTATATAGTCTCGAAACTGCCTGCATTTTAAATCTATTACTTTTATATTTTTTCATGGTTTTCTTAGCTGTCTTGTTCCATCAAATGATTACCAGCTTGAATGCGAACTCTTCATCATCGTTTTCATGTTTTAGTCTGTCTCGAGAATCGCACGGAGATAATTGTGCACAGTCGGTCCATAACTGGCTCAAGGCTCCTACATGAGATTTAAGACTCAAATGTGGCAACGTCAAAAGGACGATAAATTTCTGTCTATGAGTGACCTTGAGTTCTGCGAGAAAAAAAAAAATGTCAAATGACGGACAAGCCTGGCGAAGAAATTTTTTCAGTGGGTGTCAAAACTTGCGAGCAATGTCTATTATATTTATAATGGTTTCGTCATGACACAAAAATTTTCCTTTTTATTGTGGTGAACTAAAATTTTCTTTGAGCTACTGTATGTTGGTATTCCCATTGCCATATAAAAAACTAGAAAAACGATGGTCTGATGCCGAAAGAAATAGGTGCGCCTTGTGCTCGTTTATAAGAACCGAAAGTTGGAAACTGTTGTCGAGCGGTCTCCAGTCAGCCACTTATGCCCACTCTCCTTCGTCGTAATCGCGTAAAAAATGAACGACAGGTTTCCAAGTCAGTAGCTGATTAGTGTACATCAACGAAGTTAATCAATCTCAAATTTGGTCGCTGTGAGCGCTACAACACGCACGCGGCCCGAGCGGCAATGAGTTGTCACATCCACGAATCACTCGGCTTTGTCGGCAGAGGCGTAATTATCGAGCTAGATGATTAAAAACCCGAACACTGACCACAGTTTAATCTAATCTCACGTAATGAGTTTAGTCACAAAACAGCTCCACATCTGTTTTATATGGCTGCCGAGAAGATTAACGGCGCGACCGATACAAATGTTTTAAAAGTAACTTCGAATCCTGTAATTTTCACTCAAAAACAAAATCATCACTGTTTTTGCTCTTCGCTTGTCACAAATGAGAACCATCACACACATTTTACCTTCCTTAAAATTTGCTACAGACGAATAAATATGATTAAACAATTTAATAAGTGAGGTATTGGTTTATGCAGAATAATTTTATACTGCTGCAGTCGCTTTTTACTAATATTTTATTAGCACAATGCATTTCGGCAGCACCAAATGGACTTATATGAAGAACTGGAAATCTTCATCCATGGCACGGCACATGGAGATGTATTATTAAATGATAATCTTGAAAGTAATAATGCTAACTTCTTCAAAAACTTCTCCAATATTAAATGTTTATTTCATTGACAGAATAGTTTTCACTAAGTATCCTTGTAACATTCTCCATATTGCCAATATATATGTAGACAACAGTTTTCATCTTCACTACAGGTATATATTACTGTCTTTGAAATTGTATCTTGAATTGTATCTCAGATTTTAAAACTCTTTGGAAAATTGTAAACAGACGCTTGTGAAAATGCTGAGTTGTGATTTACCTGTTACTGTGCTCTGGGCGCCAGAAAATGCAATCGTCAACAAAAATGTAAGTAAACGTATTAATATATATTACTTAATCATGCTACTCACATAATGTACACACTGTAACAGATTTATCCTTCCACACAGGTTTATTTTTCCATTCTTAACCCCACTGGCACACATAGCTAATGTATATAACCTATAATCTGATGTATAAGCAACTGTATAATGCACCTGATGATGGCAGCAAGCTGTCGAAATGCATTGTGCTAATAAAATATTAGTAAAAAGTGGCTGCAGCAGTATAAAATTATTCCACATAATATTATAATACCGCCGCAGACCTCAAACAACATCCATATAACATGGATAAAGCTAAATTTAAAAAGGTGTTAGTTTGTTTATGGTACGTTTCTAACATTCGTCAAAGAGCAAAGCCTGACGTCAGTCAGAGTACACGAAGCCTTCCTCATTTACTTCCTTTGCCGTGAGCTGGTAGGTGTCATATCATTGACCTAATAAACACGTACAGGAATGACGATAAACTCTGAAGGCACAGGACGAGGCATTAGCTACATGAAAAACAGAGGCCAGTGTTAGGCTCATTTATTAGAAAAACGAGTACGTAAAAAAGTTAATTACATAAATAAATAAAAAGGGATCATTATGTTATTTATTATTAGGTACAACTCGAACATGCATCTTGGCATGGGAAAAAAAAGATCAGGAAATAAGGCCGAGCGGGGTGTGAAATTTTGACTGTAAATGACAACAAATTGGAGATGTACAGAACATGTAGTAATGCGAATGAACGATTGATGGAGAAATAAAGTTTTCTGGTTGGTTTTCAAGGGCTAAGAAACGACAGCCCGATTCATTACATTGTGAAATATGTCGGTACAATATAGATTCGTATGACTCAAGACAATAACGAATGGAGTGTAGGTCGGGATCCTATATGGAGTGGATGACAAATTACGATAATGGTGTTTAATTAATCATGTTTCCATATTCACAGACAGCCGTTTCGTCTCACTCTGATAGGAGTAGTTAGTCGAAGCAGTTGTTTTCGTTTGAGTCGAAAGGAAAAAATTGTATACTTTTGAACAAGTCTTTTATCGTAATGATGTAGAACGATACGTCCTTTGGCCCACACCATGTTGGCGGGCCTTTTCCCTGAAGCTTGTACTAATGTCGTGTTTTATTTAGAAAGTGTATTCAATAAGGATCCACTAATATAGTATTAACTGCTTTGAGGGATCCCTGCGAAACTGACCTTATATTGGTACATTGCATACATTAAATGTTATTGAAACTTTAGATATTTTGCACATGAAACACAAGATTGTTTGTGCCGCCCTTTGAACCGTATGATTACGTAGCTTTTCAAATCTTTCGATTGACATGATCATTAAGAGAATTCTCGCAGATGAATTCCAGCTTAGCACAAACTATTAACTTCTTGCTCGCACGGGTGTTCCAATTTGTGGGCTTAATATTCTTATTGTAAAAGTTTTGATACAAAATCATGTGGAACACAGTAATGTTCGCTTTATGTGCCTTGCAGAATATCACGACTGATGCAGTGACTGACACGCAGTGATTTCGAACGGTGCGGCACAGAACTCCCCGAATGAAATCTAACATTTGTTCGGCTCTTGTTTCAAATCAGGGAATCTCAGGCATGAACGTTTGTAAAGCATTAAGTTCAGATCAGAGGGGCGATAAGATTGGTGGGTATTTTAATATTGTTCATTATAATAACTTGTATTTTACGAGAAAAAAAGACGCACAGTGAAAAAATTACCCGAATGGGACGGAAATTGATACATGTGACGTGCATGAAACAATCAAACATACCATTTCAATTTCAGAAAAAATTGATGATTTATTCAAGAGAAGGGGGTTCGTAAATTGAGTAAGTTAATGACGCGTTGGTTCACTTGTGGCCCTTATGCGAACAGTTATTCAGCTTGGCACTGATAGAGTTGCTGGTTGTCATTTTGAGGCGTATCGTGCCAAATTGTGTCCCACTGGCGCCTTATCGTCAAAATCGCGAGCTGACTGGAGGGCACTGCCCATAATGCTCCAAACATTCTCCATTTGGGCGAGATCCGGCGACCTTGCTGGCCAAAGCACCTGCAGAGTTTGGCAAGCACGACCACAAGCAGTACAAACTCTCGCCTTGTGCGGTCAGGCATGATCTTGCTGAAATGTAAGCCCAGAATGGCTGGCCGTGAAGGGCAATAAAACGGACCGTAGAATATCTTCGTCGTATCGCCGTGCTGTAACGGTGCCACGGATGATAACCAAGGAGGCCCTGCTATGAAATGACATGGCACCCAAGATCATCACTCCCTGGTGATCGTCAGGTAGTATTCCACAGATGTCTGGAGCATCTGCACACATCTCTTCGCTGGTTATCTGGGATCAGTTCGAAGCGGGAGTCATCACTGAAGACAGTCAAAGAAATTCCAGGCCCCAACGACCAGTGAAGACGTGTTTAGAGACGCACCAGACAACAGTGGGATATCAATCTGTCACCCACCATACTGCCTGATAATCGATAGTGATGGTCTGGGGTGCCATTTCATTTCATAGCACGGACCCCTTTCATTGTCATCCGTGGAACCCTCACAGCACAGCGGTACGTGACGATATTCTACGCCCCACTTCGTTACCCTTCATGGTAAGCCAGCCTGTGCTTTCATTTCATCAAGATAACGCCCGCCCGCACATGGTGAGAGTTTCTACTACTTGGCCAACATGGTAGCCCAATCTCTCACCAATTGAGAAAGGTTGGAGCATTGTGGGCAAGGTCCTCCAACCAGCTCGGGATTTTGGCGGTCTAACGCGCCAACTGAACAGAATTTGGCACGATATACCCCAGGAGCACATCCAACAATTCAGCATCAATCAATGTCAAGCTTAATAGGATCTTGCGTAAAGGCCACAGGTGGTCCAGTGCGTTACTGACTTGCCCAGTTTATGAAGCTCTTTCCCTTGAACAAATTATTCAACTTTCCTGAAATTATAATCATTTGTTTGTCTGTACATGTACATAATATCTAAAAATTCCTGTCCCAGTCAGATAATTCCTTCGCAGTGCGTCGTTCTTTCTTTCTTAGAGCGTATATTCTCGGAATTAAAAAGCCGACTCAATATTTGCATTACACACCTTCTGCCCGTTACATGCGATTTGATGAGATTTTGTCGGAACCCCCCTCCGACCAAATAGAGCTAACGTGATCAGTGGGGCTCTGCAACGTTCGTACACAACGTGTATTGCCTATCATCCGGTTATCTGCTCCGCGTGAAAGGGTGTAGGGTCAGCAAAATTGAAGTTCCTGATTCACTTTTAACATATCTCTCTCCACACAGATACACTCGTTCTTATGATTTTCTTGTTGAAAATCATTATCAGTTTCTGGGGTAGGTAGTACACAGCACGTCAAGTCAGTATATCCTGCTAGTTCGGTGAAATTTGGTCGTTCTACGGCCAGTGAATGCGAAAGAACGCCTGGCGTCGCCGTGAAGCTTTAGTGAACATTTTGCCTCAAACAAAAATTATTCCCTTTGACGTGATCTATCACCCCTCGATCTTTGTTGCACAGACTGTGAAAAATCCTGAATATGCTATATAACTAGCGGTCTTATTACATTTTCTTATGGTACTCCTGAAATTACAGTACCTCTGTCGATTTTGTTCCGTTTACAGCAACGTACTGAGTTCCATCTGTAAGGGACCCCTGTATCCAGTTACGAACGTTGTCCGATAATCGTTTACTGAATTACAGAGTGGGACTGTATCGAATGCCTTCCGGAAATCAAGAAACACGTCAGCAAGCTTAACGCCTTTCTTACGTTCCATAATTCTACAACAGATTGCTGTCAGCGATACAGAACTGTAATTATGGGTTTGTGTCCAACGATCCTTCGTACTTCATCGTGTAGACGAAAATGGAACAGTAGTTTGCAGACACCATAGGAGCAAAAGAAATGACGTTCGGAAAACGGATGTCGGTCGGGTATACAAAATCGTTTCAGGCCCAACACTCTATCACGACAGCGAAAATCGGTTTCCGAAGTTCTGTTCTCGTCCAACACCGGTTGTATCGTTTGTAAACGTAATGTAACAAGAGCAGTTTGCAGATTATAGCAGTGGTGGCCTCTATCTCGCTCTTCTTTCCCATGTGTTACAGGCCCTCGCGTTAAGTTCTGGGCATTACTGCCCTGCACATCACCTACGTCACCGACAAAGGCGCGAGTGGTCGTCCGCGTGCGCTACAACGGTGGAATTAGCAAGGCCGCACTAATTACTGGGATCTGGAAAGCGCGGTGCTCCATTTCGGCGATTGCGTCTATTTACATAAACTGGCTGAGCGGTTTTAAATGCGTAGTAATTCCGGAGCGGCCGGTTATCAGCTGGCCAGAGGCGGGCGCGCTTTCAGCGCGGAGCTGGCCGGCAATTAGGGTTTTTGTGCGGCGCGCACAATGAGCGGCCGGCTGCGGACGACAGCCCGTCAGCGCGGAGGGCTCCCACCTGACAAGCAGCCGGGCTGCTCGCGCCAGGCGGCGCGCACGTGTGCGCACGTGCGCACCGCCACCGCTCGCTCCCTCCTCACTAGAAACATTCGGGTATTACCGACGCGAGTAGGTACCGGTACTGCTCATCTTGCCGATAAGGAGAACTTTTACTTGTCTTTTACAACCGAGAATTTATTTACACTGACTAGGCCTGCTACCTAAAGCCCGTTTTACACAAACGACTTCCTAGTCAAAATCGATTACTAGATGAGGGTTCAAATGGCTCTGAGCACTATGGGACTCAACTGCTGAGGTCATAAGTACCCTAGAACTTAGAACTACTTAAACCTAACTAACCTAAGGACATCACACACATCCATGCCTGAAGTAGGATTCGAACCTGCGACCGTAGCGGTCACGCGGTTCCAGACTGTAGCGCCCAGAACTGCACGGCCACTCCTCGATGAGAGTGCTGTGGTGTAATCAAGCCTACTGCATATTATGACATCTACGATCTCTTCTCATTAACTTAAACAGCAAGTCTGTGTAAACCTCGGTCTCTATATAGCTTGTGAACTAGCGTTTGATTGAATATATATTTAACAGTATTTTGATTAAATTAAATAAAACAAATTTATAATAAATTTGTGAAGTCATTTGCGTAAACATTTACGCAAATTTTTATAACATTTAAATATCAATTTTTGAAAATATAATTTTAAACATTTCTGTTCAGTATATGCCACAATAAGTAAATTCTTTGCCTTTCAGGTATTGCATTGTCTTTGGTCTCTTCCTCGCGTTGACCAGGAGTCCCTGATTTCAAAATTAAATATCTCGGAAACCAACCTCGATAGACGAGTGCAACAAAAGGTATGTTTATAGTGAAACCTGTAAGAATTTTATGCAGTAGACATAAAAAAGTTTCGAAAAGCTGCTAATAGATGGCGCTGTACGTTGTGCAGATCGTACAGTATCAGTATGCATAATTAAACTCATCCTCTGCAAGCAATCTTTGCAATCATATCACAATCTTTTTAGAATGCCCACCGCTCGCAGTACTGAGATGGCGCAAACGAACTATGGAATTTGCTATCACATCTTGTATTGTCTTAACGATACCACAGAAACTGCCGACTCAAGCTCGTCCAGCGTGGTGGAGTTGTACGTTGTGGCCGAGCGGTTCTAGGCGCTTCAGTCTGAAACCGCGCGACCTCTACGGCCGCAGGTTGGAATCCTTCCTCAGGCATGGATGTGTGTGATGTCCTTAGGTTAGTTACGTTTAAGTAGTTCTAAGTTCTAGGGGTCTTATGACCTCAGATGTTAAGTCCCATAGTGCTCAGAGACATTTGACCCATTTTTGGTGGAGTTTTACCAGTAGACAGGTGTGTGTGTGTGTGTGTGTGTGTGTGTGTGTGTGTGTTGGGGCCTACGACCGCTCAACGTCCAGTTTCTTTAAATGTGCCCCACAACAAGTAATCACAATACCAACTCAACAGGTGTGTGTGTGTGTGTGTGTGTGTGTGTGTGTTGGGGCCTACGACCGCTCAACGTCCAGTTTCTTTAAATGTGCCCCACAACAAGTAATCACAATACCAACTCAACAGGTGTGTGTGTGTGTGTGTGTGTGTGTGTGTGTGTGTGTGTGTGTGTGTGTTGGGGCCTACGACCGCTCAACGTCCAGTTTCTTTAAATGTGCCCCACAACAAGTAATCACAATACCAACTCAACAGGTGTGAGTGTGTGTGTGTGTGTGTGTGTGTGTGTGTGTGTGTGTGTGTGTGTTGGGGCCTACGACCGCTCAACGTCCAGTTTCTTTAAATGTGCCCCACAACAAGTAATCACAATACCAACTCAACAGGTGTGTGTGTGTGTGTGTGTGTGTGTGTGTGTTGGGGCCTACGACCGCTCAACGTCCAGTTTCTTTAAATGTGCCCCACAACAAGTAATCACAATACCAACTCATCACAGTCCCGCCTCCTCTCGCTCATACTGAACACCTTCGAACAATTTACATCGCCGGCCGGAGTGGCCGAGCGGTTCTAGGCGCTACAGTCTGCAACAGCGTGACCGCAACAGTCGCAGGTTCGAATCCTGCCTCGGGCATGGATGTGTGTGATGTCGTTAGGTTAGTTAGGTTTAAGTAGTTCTAAGTTCTAGGGGACTGATGACCTCAGAAGTTAAGTCTCATAGTGCTCAGAGCCATTTGAACCATTGGAACCAATCTACATCAGCCGGAAACTCGCCCCCATCAATCCTACCTTTTACCCTCTATTTACCAACACTCAACACTCATATGCTTCCGCGCCTTTACCAACAACATCCACCAACCCTCTACTTACAGACCCTCCACAGGCTCTCCCAAAGAAACTTTAACCATCTCCCCCTCCCAGATCACGAAATCCGTCCCCACATTTATCATCCTACCAGCTATAGGCTGTGGCAGTTCCTTCCAGTTTCTTGTGACACGAAAGTGCTTCTTTTACATATCAGTATGTAGGCAACATGTTTTAAATGTGCGCGCATTCTATTTAATTTTATCTTCTATTATTAGTGTTTTTAACTACCACAGAAGAAGTCAACCATCGTGTATCTCAAACTTCCATTTTATTTTTTACATTTACAAAGTGTTAAATTTAATGTATATATCTCCGCTATCTGTTTCTTGATTTTATTGCCCATTGGCTGAAGAGCGGGTTGGCCGTACCGCTGACAGCCCCCACGCCCCATCTCATATGGGGCGGGGCGGATGAAATAACAATAAACGGAAATAAAAAGTAGTCACAAGGTGGCAGATAGGACGAATAAGGAGGCCAATCCATCCTTGCGCCAATAAATTTGCAATAATCCAACGCAATGACTCTGTTCCCGAAGTATCCATCAAGAATGCCAAAAAACAGCTCGTTGCGATGCGCTCTGGCCTCATCTTGCAGAAACCACTCGCTGCCTGGGCGATCCTCCAACGCTAGCTGTGTGACGACAAATTGTTACAAAACTGCAACGTAACTTTCGCTAGCGACCGTTTCACGCACGAAAAAAGGGCCGATAATGGCTCTGCTGCATCCCGCAGCCCAAATAATCTTTAGGAGAAGCGCTTCACGCAAGTGGGGATTTTCAGAACCCAAAAATCGCCCTGTTTGTTTATTTATGATTCCATTGATATGGATGCGTACTTCATCTGTGAACCAGATGCAGCCAACATCAAATCCTTCATTACCAATCATTGTGAGAATCCGGTTCGCAATGTCGCACAGCTCGTACAGGTATGGACAGGTGGGGTGGCTCTGGATTTTGAATGGCAACATGTGTAGGCTCCATTTCAGTATTTTCTCCGTGTTGGAAAGCTTCAAACCTGCTTTAATTCTTCGGACGCATTTCTTTAGATTTTGCTGATTAGTTCCAGAAACCGGGGCGACATTTTCAGGAGTAATTACAGTTTGCCTGGGGCCAATATTTGCCACTATATCATCAGCCACGCTGCTTGTCAGGGGATTTTGGCTTAGAGCGTGACAATGGTTTTCGCATCGGGTCCTTTTGCAACATTGCATCGTGTTAGGCGCCTTGTTACCGTAGGACTGTGTTCTAACCTATGATATCCCAGTACCATAACAACACGTTGTTCAGTGGAATACATGATTTCATTCTCTTCTTTCTGTGCGCTAACCTCCTTTCATGTTTCAACGGTGGAACTGACCGCATTAAGCTGCAGCGCAATGTTTGTAGGCAATACGTAGTTCACACGTGAGAGAGTGGCGACAACCTTTTATGTGTGAATTGCCGACAACTGAGTACTGCCATTCGTCAGCTGAAAGTTACTGTTACAAGCAGCCTTTTTGAACCGAAGCAGTACATGAGAGCAAGTGGTACAATTGGTTTAATTCGCCGTTATCTTAGTATATAGGTGTGTGTAGAACATACAGACCCATTTTATGCTAAATTTATATCAACAAAACGTGTCTTCTGTGGTGAAGAATGCCGCAGTGTTGTGCAGCAAATTGCTGTTCGAGAGCAGAGGGTAGTAGGTTCTTCCGAATTCAGCAAGGCGAAAGGATTGCGAGAAGGTGCAAAATATGGCTGCATCGAATTGAAAGGAAAAATACATATATTTCAATACGAGTCTGCTATACCATTTGTAATAAAAAAAGTTCTCTCGTTGTGGATATTTAACAATGAATTGTTATATTCCATTACATAATACCTAAGAAGTGTAAACGCATGTAGCGTAATTGGAATCGTGCTGGACAGCAAATGCTGGGATCTTAAGCTCTATCCTCGATCACACCATTTTTTCTTCCTTTTTCTATCCTTTCTCCACACTTAATATCCTTGTTTTCTTAAGTTTATTTTATTCGTAATACGGTTACGTGAGAGCTTTAAATTCCATGTCATAACACATTTTAATCTCTATTTTCATTTATTAACTTCATTTTACACCTGGCGGATTTGATATGAATCACAAGGATGGTGTTAAGAAACTGTATTTTATGCTTCATGGAGCTTTTACTCTGAAGAATCTGAGGAACCATTTAACAATTTCCGACCACGTTATGCTTCCCAAACAAGTCGTTGAAGATAACAGGGTGCCGCTAACAATTCCCTGCCCTGAACCTGTTGTAAAGTTGTATGATTCTGTCAAAGAGAAAAATGTGAACATTGCTTCCAACCTACCAGAAAATATAACAAGACCAGGACATTACGATAAAATGAAAGTTGGTCCTGCTTAAGGACTTTTAAATTATACTGTTTGAGCAGCAGTTAGGTATGCAGTAGAACACCAGGCACTTCAAGGTTCTGCAGTGTCAACTGCATATTTTAAACACATTATGTTGCGGTGGTTTCAATTAATGACCTGGATGATCACAAAAATTGTAATGCGTAAAGCTGTTAAAGACAAATTTAAAAATTTGGAAGAGAGGTACGTGGAAAACAGTTCAAGTTCTCGCAAGAACCACAACAATTAACAATCAGAATTAACATTTCAATGAAAAAGTTTTCAACAGTTTTTTTAGTGCGCAGCCTTTCACAAGAGGTCGTGGAAAAGCTTTTCGGAATGGTTGTAGTATGTAATCCATTTCCAGGGTCCTTCAGTTTTAAAATCGTTCTGTGGTTGCTTGCCCATACTTGCAGTATTTTCGCCCCAGACGCGACGGCAATTATCAGACAGAAAATGGTTGGTTCCTCATTGACTGCTTGGAACACAGACGTACTTGTTATGAGTCACAAAGCAACAACGATGCAGCCATGCCTGTAAGCGCAAATTTAGACATAGCAACGTAGCTGACGTTACACACGAGGAAGAACAGTCTCTGTATTATCTAGCTGGGAGAACGGTAAAACAAGTTAAGCAGAAATACGTTTTATGTACCGTGTACCACTTTCAGCAAGCGAAAAGTCTGAATGAGAAAGAGCTGGTAGATTGAAACTTCCTGGCAGATTAAAACTGTGTGCCGGACCGAGACTCGAACTCGGGACCTTTGCCTTTCGCGGGCAAGTGCTCTAGAGTTGGTAGATTAACCGAACTCAAAATTACTCGACCGACGACAGCTTAGAATGTGTAGCTAAAGCAGCTGTAAACATTATTCAAACGGCAGAAAACACTTCTCCGTGTCAATGAAAAACAAATTTTAGAATCGAAGTTGCTTCACATACTGACAGGATATGCATGTAAACCAGCCAACAAATTCCCTCGCAGTATTCCATTGTCACAGAAAAGAGTGTACACTTATTTTTGACAACAGACTGTATATTCTCTTGAGGAAATGTAACCGCCATGCACAGGTGGTCACTACTGCATAATGTGGCAGTAAAAGCATAAGCATGAGAAATCCGGTAAGGTTATTTTAAGAGGCACTCACCAGGCAGATAATTCATTTCCTGTATTTTTTCGGTAATTATTTACTGTAAATGTAAAGAGAGCTGTAATACGGAAAAACTAACAGAATCGTTAACGATGTCCGGAAGTAGACAGAAATATGTGTTTCACTATGGTCTGCAATCCCAAATATCTCCCAAAAACAAACTGAATGGGCGTCATTTTTAATGCTGTTAATTATAGAGAATATATTACCTATCACACAAGTGCAAGGAAGTTTTACCCGTATTATGAGGAAAATAAAATGGCATGATTTCCGTGACGGACTCGACGAAAGTTGTCATTTCATTCGCTTTATATTCCCAGTAGAAACCAGGAAACAATAAAAACTGTAGTTCATTGTTTACATTACGCATTAGGATGTCACTTGCACATACAGTCCCTTTCACTACCTCGTACATGAGAATTTAATAGTTCTGTTGATAGTGCTGTTGAGGACGCTTGGGTCCGGGATGGAGTTGGCGGTACCTCCTTTACTCAGGCGAACTTCTTGACAAACATCTAATTAAAAATTTATATTTTAGTGAACTGAAGATGTCAGTCAGTTACACTACTTCCATAACAGTGGCGACAGTCCGGTTGGTGCGCACATCATTCTACACAGAGGCGACAAAACTGATGGGATACCTCCTAATATCGTATCGGATCCTCTTTTGCCCGGCACTGTGCAGCAACTCGACGTGGCATGGACTCAACAAGTCGTCGGAAGTCCCCTGCAGAAATACTGAGCCATGCTGTGTCTACAGCCGTCAATAATTGCGGAAGTGTTGCAGGTGCAGGATTTTGTGTACCAACTGTCGTCCCGATTATGCCCCTTAAATGTTCGATGCGGTTCAAGTCGACAGATCTGGATGGCCAAATTATTGGATCGGATTGTCCACAATGTTCGCGAAGAACTGTGGCCCAGTGACATGGCTCACTGTAATCCATAAAAGTTCCACCGTTGTCTGGGAACATATAGTCCATGAGTGGCTGCAAATGGTCTCCAAGTAGCCGAAATACACATTTGCAGTCAGAGGACCAGTCCATTCCATGTAAACAACGTTCATATCATTCTGAAGCCGCCACCAGCTTGCACCGCGCCTTGCTGCCAACCTGGATCCATAGTTTTGTGGGGTCTGTGCCACAATCGAACTCCACTATCAGCTCTTAACAACTGAAATTGGGACTCGTGGACCATTTCACATTTTTCCAGTCGCGTAGAGTCCAGGAGAGGCGCTGTAGCGATATTGTGCTGTTACCAACGGCTCTCGATCCGATCGTCTGTTGCCACAGCCAATTAACGCCAAATTTCAGTGCGCTGTCCTAACGGAGAAGATCGTCGTACATTCCATATTGATTTCTGCGGTTATTTTAAGCAGTGTTGCTTGTCTGTTAGCACTGACAACTCTATACAAACGCCGCTGCTCTCGGTCGTTAAGCGAATACCGTCGGCCACTGCGTTATCCGTGGTGAGAGGTAATGCCTGAACTTTGGTATTCTCAGCACACACTTGACACTACCGATCTCAGAATATTGAATTCCCAAACGATTTCCGAAATGAAGAAAATTGGTTCAAATGGCTCTGAGCACTATGGGACTCAACTGCTGAGGTCATTAGTCCCCTAGAACTTAGAACTAGTTAAACCTAACTAACCTAAGGACATCACAAACATCCATGCCCGAGGCAGGATTCGAACCTGCGACCGTAGCGGTCTTGCGGTTCCAGACTGCAGCGCCTTTAACCGCACGGCCACTTCGGCCGGCCCGAAATGAAGATCCCATGCGTCTAGCTCCATCTACTACTCCATGTTGAAAGTCAGTTAATTCCCGTCGTGCTGCCATAATCGCGTCGTAAATGTTCTTCGAACGAATCACCTGATTTCAAATGACAGCTCCGCTAATGGCACTGCCCGTTTGTACATGTGTACGCGATACTACCGCCATCTGTATATGTGCATATCGCTATCCCGTGACTTTTGTCACCTCAGCGTACAGACATTATTGAAGTGGCATGTTACAACCCAATCATGTATTTTTCCTACTATACTGTAAACGCACAAAGGTAAAATTTTGTTTGATAGCTTTCCTGGTGTGATGTGATTTTAATGGCCAGTAGTGTACAAATGAAGTTTTAATCGTTTCGAAACTTCCTAGCGCAGCTACTTAGTGTAGTGCAGTAGGTTTCATATTCTAGCAACAACCGTCGTTGCTACTATTCACTAACGGTAAGCAGTGTTGACCGACGAAATATTCCTCGGATGCGGACTTTGCTGCGTCCATGTTCTGCCATAAAATTCGATTTGTGCACATTCTTCTGATGGATAAAAACAGAATCGAATTACTTGTGTTCTTACAGGTACACAATGTAGCACAGTTCATGAGGACAGCAAATGAAAGTTAATTCTGGAGAGCATTTTGTGCTGGTCAGTTAAGAGGAGAAGAAGCAAGCAATATGCTTCAATGGTTTTTTGTGATCATTGCTGGAAGACATAAAAAAATTCCAGTACCGGAAAGAAAAGGGCACGAAAGTAAAGCAAAACAATAATCAGCATGAAGGTTAACAACAACACCAAAGTAAATTATGACGCATAGTCCAATTGACGGCAGGTTACGTTGGCTTGAGAACCGGTTCAATTAAGCGTGGCTTAAAAGCTACAATTTAAAGTGGAAAGCGAACCACAGCGAAACGATCAAGTTCCTGCAAGCAAGAACAGTTGCAAGACGTGAAGGTCACATTAATTACCAGAAAAATCCTGATTTCAACTGTGACACATACAACTAATCAATTCCAATAAACTCGCAAAAAAAATTTTTGTACAAAGAATGATGATATAGTAGAAAGACCAGTTTATCGAATGCAGCATCCCAGTCGGGACTCCACGAAAAAAGGGAATGTTTTAGTTAGTTGGGATTCGGGGCTAAGCATCTACGATTTTAGTGTCTGTGAATATTCACCGCCTGACCAAAGAAGCCGAAGCAACCGGAAGACATGGTCGGATGTCGATGTAAATTCGTACTCATACAGGGTGTTTCGAAACGGATTTTACAACTTTAAAAATTCAAATAAATTTGTTCAAAAAAGATATTGAGCTGGGTCTAGTGTTATTTTGTAGAGAAACGCATCAAGTTTTTTTTTTACCTTAAACTAAAGATGTTTTACGTGACTTCCGTTGGTTATTCTGCACACATCCCCTTCGGAAGTTAATTTCATCCAAACTCTGTCGCATTGCAGTTGTAACTTGCTCAGTGGCGGCGTAAATTCTTGCTCTAAGTTCAGGTAGAGAAGCCGGCACAGGAGGTACAAACACGATATTCTTGATGAACCCCCATAAAAAAAAAATCGAGTGGTGTCAGGTCTGGGGAACGTGGAGGCCATGCAATTGGCGCATCACAGGCAATCCATTGACCAGGAAAGCGGTCACTGAAAAAATCCCGGACGTCGGCCAGGTAGTAGGGTGGTGCACCATCTTGCATGAAGTAAACATTTCGTTCTTGGTCATCCTCATCGATCTGTGGTATCAAAAGTTGTAATATACCCAGGTAAACTATCCCATTGATGGTTCTCTCACGGTAAAAAAGGGGGCCGTACAGGACTTGCTCAATGCACAAGTAACGTTCAGTTTAGGGCTATCACGAACATACTGCAACGTTTGATGTGGATTTTCACTGCCCCAGATCCCACAATTGTGTATGTTAACGTTACCACTTAAGTGAAAAATCGACTCGTAAGAAAATATGATTTTCTCCAAGAAATATTCATTCTCATGCAATCGATTAAACATATCCGCATAGCAGTTCTTACGAGCAATTTTATCAGTGTCTTTTATCGCTTGTACGATCGTCAATCTGTACGGTTTCAAGCGCGAACGGTTTCTCAATACACGCCAAAGAGTCGTATGTGGGATTTGCAGTTCGCGAGAAGCACGCCCGGTCGATTTCATAGGGCTGTTGACAAAACGTTGTCTCACTCGCTCAACGTCGTCGTCCGATGTGCTTCGACGACCTGATGATTTCCCATGTCTTGCCGAGCACAATGTTTCTACAAAACATTTATGCCACTCTTAAATTGTAGGCCTGCTAGGAGGGTCTTTAGCGTACTCAGTACGGAAATTACGCTGAACTGTTGTCGCCGACTTCGATTCTTCAAACCAAAACACACAGCTAGCACGATCGAGTCCAGCGAAGGCAGCCATCTTTAACGTAACTGCCGCTAGCGTTTCTCACGATGCGATTCAGCACTATTGAACTACGCGAGACAAAACGTGATGTATTTCCCTACAAATTGACACTACAATCACCTCTGTAGGTACTATGAATTAATTTATATGAATTTTCAAACATGTAAAGTCTTTTTTGAAACACCCTGTACATACCTTCCCTGAGTAAGTAAATGATAGGTAGAACGGCCACCAGAGTGCATTAGAACTATTCACGTTTAGAGTTGTTATCACGCCTGATAGGGTATTACGGTGCGTTAAAAGCGTCATAGGTTGAGTGATCACTGTGAAGGACACGGAGATCCCGCGTACTCCTCTGTGGCAGAGTTATCAGCACCTGACAGTGTTCGACGGGAGCCTCGCTGATCTCCATTTGGCCGGCTAGTCGAATCGTGGAATATGAAGAATTGTGGGGCTTTCAATGTGACAGTGGCCCGATGTTGGACTGCATGGGAATGTGAGGGCAAGCATACTAGCCGCCAAGGTTCCGGTCGGCCACACCTCACAACCAAAGGGAAGATCACAGCATTGTGCACCAAGCACATCTGCACCTGCCATCCTAGAAGAAGTGACGGACTGCTGCCGCACCGTTGGTCGGAGACTAGCAGCAGATGAACTACGGAATTACAATCCCGTGAGCAGGCTACCGTTAACAGAACAACATAAGCGGCTGCATTTGGAGTGGTGTCGTGAAGGGGGAACGTGGACTGCTGACGAATGGCATTGCACTATGTTCTGCGATGAATCGCGGTTCTGCTCTTCCCCCGGATGACCATCACGGACGACCACGGCATCGATCTGCGGAGACGTCCGACTGTTCCAATGTTTTGGAGAGGCATACTGGTGTTACTCATGGTGTCATGGTATGGGGAGCCATGGGGTATGACTTCAGGTCACCGCTGGTAGCGACAGAAAACTCTGACGGCAGAGCGTTACGTCACAGGGATCCTGCGACCTCATGTGTTACCTCTCATGTGATAGTATTGTACTGCTATTTTTCCAACAGGAAAATGCTCTTAACATGGCACATGTCTCCATGAACCGTCTGCGTTATACTGAGGTACTCCTGTGGCCAACAAGATCTCTTGTCCGGTCCCAGACGTGTGTGGGACTTGCTCGGACATCAACTCCTTCCCAGAGTCAAATGGTTCAAATGGCTCTGAGCACTATAGGACTTAACATGTATGGTCATCAGTTCCCTAGAACTTAGAACTACTTAAACCTAACTGAATCACACAACACCCAGTCATCGCGAGGCAGAGAAAATCCCTGACCCCGCCGGGAATCGAACCCGGGAACCCGGGCGCGGGAAGCGAGAACGCTACCGCACGACCGCGAGCTGTGGACTTCCCAGAGTCAGTACCAAAGATATCGAGAACCATTTACAACAACTGTGAGCCAGTTTGCCTCAGGAGAGGATATAACGGCTTCATGACACCATTCGCATCCGAATCTATGCATTCATCCAGGCCATGGGGGGAGAAACGTCGTACTAGTAAGTGGCCTCATACCGAAAACTTTTTCAAATGTTGTCTCGAATTTGTAACCACTTAATCAACGTCGCTATCCCTCTCTTGTCGGACAGTGTATTCCGAGGAAGAGCGAGCTTAAAGAACCTATAAAACGCACATGCATAAGCTTTCACAGCCAGAGTCACCTGAGATAGAAGTTTCCTGGGTATCAATGGTTTCCTACAATTGTGTCATAATGTCATATTCACACACACACACACACACACACACACACACACAAATAATGACATAATATTTGTCTCCCCCGGTCCGACACAAATATTCATGTGTCGCAAACGCTTGTCACCAATGCATAGTAGGATGCGAAACTACTACCTAATTCAGTAGATGTGCATGATGAAATAGAATGAATCCTGGACAGCTAAGTGCACCAATAGATTCTGAGGACGGTCACTGCAAAGGCGGCAGAAACGTAGATTCAAAAATGTGTGTGAAATCTTATGGGACTTAACTGCTAAGGTCATGAGTCCCTAAGCTTACACACTACTTAACCTAAATTACCCTAAGGACAAACACACACACCCATGCCCGAGGGAGGACTCGAACCTCCGCCGGGACCAGCCGCACAGTCCATGACTGCAGCGCCTGAGACCGCTCGGCTAATCCCGCGCGGCGCAGAAGAGTAGGTTTCTGTGGCAGTTATTTTATAGTATGTACGGTACCACACCCAGAAAACCTGTTTGTCAATTTATGAAGCATTTCACTATGTCCCAATCATTTAGGGAATAGTTCTATTACCTAAAATTTTTTTTGAAACTCCTGCTACGTCAGTTCTATCGTCACGCAAAGTAAAAATAAATAAATAAATAATAAAAAATAAACAAGAACACACTTTATGGAAGAGACGAATTTTTCTGTCAATGGGTTTTAGTACGGATTAGACTGATTACCTTATGTGTTCGGTTTTCGAATGCATCACATGCTTTTTAGAAGTAGTTCTACACACACCGCTTGAAAATCTGCCTATGTCTAATAGTATTTATGTTCACGATTTTCATTTTAATAAAACAACATGCAGTAACTCAAACGTACTTGTGAATTAGCACTGTCTTCCACCGACCCCTTCATCTGGCTCTGTTACAATCTTTTGCTGGAAGAATTTTCTGGAAGGAGGCTCAAAGAGGCTACTGCTTCGAAAGCGCAGCGGCGCTGTGAACGACAGATACGTGTCCGGAAACTGAGAACTAGCGACGTGTGTAGCGTCCGGTTGCAACGCGATACACGAGGCCGGTAGCTGCGCTAAAAGAGGCTTTTTCTGGAACAGACGCAGGCGGCTAGCTGTCACAGCGGCGTGGAGGTGGCCACTGACAGCTGCTCAGGCGCAACGCAGGCGCACGCCTTCCATCATCCGCAAAAAAGACGAGCGCAGCTGCGGCTCTGCGTTCCGCGCGTCATCAACCTGCCAACGATGCCGCCTGGGGCGATCCGCGCGCACGTGAGTCTGTGACAGCACGCGTAGCCAGCTGACGTTGTGGCACGCAGGGGGGAGGCGACGAAGCTCTGTCTCAAGTCCCTCGAGCACTCGCAGTCTTGCGTGGAGTTTCCAGTTGCATGATGATTTTAAGAGAAAATGCACAATGGGGAATTTTGGGGCTATATCTCTGTTTCCCCGGCCGGAAATTTCTTCTATCCTCAGTATTCGAACCGACTACCTCCGAATCGTCCGCCACCGTACTTGTTTGTGTTACGGGACTGGCCTATAGAATTGGACAGCATCGTTACCACCACTTGTGAAACAAGTTAGTTTCGCTGCTGATAAAAAGAGTCATGGACTTATAAAGCTCGACGATTTTTCTGTTCTGTTGATTGCGGAATGCTTCGTCATTCTGCCTGTCTGAACTGATTAACGGTGCATTCGTTGTCTTCTCAAAACCAACACACAGCGCCATCCATCACCGTGTGTATCCCATTAGGTGATGGTACCTTGTCTCAGAAGTGGGTTGTTTAACATACAGTAGCAATTCTTTATTTGATGGCCAATGCCGTGAATTCCACAATCCTGTCCGGCGGAATGCCATTACTTGTGAGTCCCTACAATCAAGCTCTTTCGAAACTACTTAATGCTTTCCTTTGACGCATTCTGACAGCAAACATTTATAAACGTTAACACGATGAACATGCATTTGTGAAACCTCGGATACATGAGCTGGCATTAAGCAGGTAGTGGAGCACTAGGTATCACCATCAGTCCGTGTTACAATCGTTTCCACTAGCATCTTTCCCTTTTTTTACACATGGAGCGATGACTGTCTTATGAAGATTGTTGTGAAGACTCAGGCACAAACGAAAATAATAGCAACACTCATACAAAATGCCATAGAAAAGAAAGTAGCCTCTTGTACAGAAAGAAGTCAATTATGCAGTCATAAAAATATTTCACTGTCTCCCTTAAGAATTAAATGGGCTGCAAAATAATGAATCTTTTAATAACAAACTGAAATCATTTCTGCTTGATATCATCATCTACTCTACAGACAAAATTCGGAGTATATTGTATGTAAATGGCAGGGTTATAATTATCCAGTTTTTGTTGTAGTCTAAGATTCCTGCTAAAGTAAACTGTTCATTTCCTCGTATTTAACAGTAATTTTTGGATCACAAGTTACCAATGTTATTGGAGTATGTTACCGCTGAAGAGAACATGGGATGAGCGATGGTTTCGTCTAGAAGATACAGTTTAATGGGCTCGTCGTTCATCCGACCTTATACTTTACATCTCTGTTTCTCAGACCCACCGCCAACGTGCCCATCTTGCAGAAGGTATTGGCTGACACTGCTGTCTTTTGCCTTATCTCATGTAGGTGTGCAGCAATACACATTTATTGGTGTTAAATGCGGTACAGTTTAGCACCCAAGAAAGTGCTACAACATGAGATTAGGCAAAAAACAACAGTGTTAAACGCGTATGGCGATAGAAACGCGCACTTCCTTGTAGTTGGCCAGACGAAATGTAGATGGAGATATACCTACGGACATCATGGGCACAAACGAGGAAATACAAATTTGTAATTCTCGGCGATGGATGTGTAAGAATTTGGATGGTAACCACATGGAACACACCGTCTGGTGTTAGTGTCAACTGACAGATGGCTGTCATCGAAGAGAATGAAACATACACTAATAATCTATCCTTTCTGTACATACACGCTTTTTCTAGATTTAACCAGTACTATCTCCTGTAATAATATCGATCTCCATTGTCCCAACTATCTCAAATCGTAAGCATCGTTTCTCTAAGTGACTGGCAGGTGCTAATTCCCTTGGTAGAGGGAAGAGTAACAACTACAGACTACGACTGTAACAAACTACTGGTTTATTCATAGTAAAGCAGTAAAACCATTTCACTTCAGTATTTTTCTAATAATCTCGAACTTTCGCTGTTAACGAGAAACGTAGCTACTTCAAGTAATAATATCTACACGTTAGTGCTGTAAGCCCCGTGGTTCCACACGCTTTTTATATAACGACAATGAGCTCTAAATACTGAATACACAGCCAATTCCAAGTGACTCCATCTAAGGGAAACGTTTCAATACCGACGCTTTCGCGGCTTTTGCTTTATTTGTGATCACACTTCTGCATTTAGATTACCAGTCAACTTCGTAGTGTCGGTTCCCATGCTCTCTATTCAGCAATACTTGAGAACAGTTCCCATACTTTCTATTAAGTAACAGTACTTGAGAATTCGTCCGCAGCTCGTGGTCTTGCGGTAGCGTGGTCGCTTCCCGCGCACGGGATCCCGGGTTCGATTCCCGGCGGGATCAGGGATTTTTCCTGCCTCGAGGTGACTGGGTGTTCTTGTGTCGTCTTCATCATCATCCCCATTACGGTCGGAGGAAGGTAATGCCAAACCACCTCCGCTAGGACCTTGCCTAGTCGGCGGTGCGGGTCTACCGCATCGTCCCCTACGCTCCTCGGAGTATGGGACCTCATCATCATCGTCACTTAAGAACTCACGGTCTTTACGCCACTGCTCCGCTACAGTTCAGAAGAGTAATTCCTCTTTGTCTTGACTCTCAATGTCGCCGAGAATGATGGCCAGTAAGCTGCGGGCACTAAAGAGAGCTTTATCTCAGTGGCAGTTATAACGCAAGAGCATCTCATAACCATCTTATTTTTGAACTGTTGCACAACTCTCAGTGGAACCTACCGAGTTAGTAAGAGGTTAAAAGTTGGGATGTTCGAATGGAACACCAAGCGATTTACGGCAGAAATAGCTGACAAGACAGCAGACTCATATTCGGGACGAAAGTGGTCGAAATTTCCACCTGTCCACGCAAACGTGTCCATGTTTCGACTTTTGTAACGTGCATATCTACATACAATGGCGCGTGGATGGCGTGCTAATCTATAGGACGCCAAATCAATAGCTTTCCAAAGTAATTAAGACTGAAACATAAAGAATTTCTGAACATTTCATTAACAACAGGATCTCAAGTGATTACAATAAAATAAAACACGTATACCCAAATTAATATTATGATAACTATTTAAATAACGTAAGTAACATAAAAGAGCGCCCTTACCTTTAGGTGGACTGATGAATACGAACGAAGGATAGGAGGCAGTTCATGCCTCAACTATTTTTGTACTTGAAAATCGAAAATTACAGCAACGATAACTGTAGAATAAGTACAATGGCAATGCACAATTTTATCTTTGAAGTTTCAGAAGAAATTAATTACAACAGACAAATCACTGAGCTCTCAGTCAGAGACTCCTCTCGATAGTTATGTGAAAACTACATTATTCCGTCACTCCCGAGAACGTGGTTAAAACTGCCTCAGGGGCATGGGACACGAAAGCAAAAGCAATAGGTAATGAAATATTCAATTTACTGAAAGCACTTACGCATCCGTAGGGATCGTTAGATAGCTGAAAATTTGCAAACTGATTTTTTTAAGCATATTTGGTTTTCAAGATTTCGTGGTGACCTTACTCTCTCGCATTTCTCATTATTAAAGCCGACTGTGCAGCATTTTTCACGCTACTGTTGAAAGCGTATCCAAATGGGCTGTCACAGCAAACAGTAGCAGCTTCTCAAACTCACAGCTTTTACAAAAAACTAAGTGTCTGAATGACGGAATTCTTGCAGTGCAGACAATGATAACGTATTAAACTTCCACATCTATATAAATACTCCGCAAGCCCCTGTACAGCGCATGGAAGAGCGTACATTAAACCAAAATTGTCAGTTTTCTTTCCTGTTCTATTCACGTATTGAGCGAGGATGAACTGACTAATTAACTGACCCTGTACGCGCACTAATATCCCTTATCTTTTCCTCGTGATCCCTACGCGAGATATCCGATGGTGGCAGTAGAACGGTCACACAGTCATCTTCGAATACTTACCCAACAGGGTTTCACTAGAACTACGTTGTCTTTCTTCCAAGAATCCAACTCAAGTTCTCGGAGCATTTCTGTCCCACTTTCGCTTGTGCTACATTGAGCTATTACGATCCCAGCGCGTCGCTGATTTCGTTCGATGTCTGCTGTCATGTCTACTTGATAAGAACACCAAACACTGGAACAAAATACTAGAATTGGTCGCACTAGTGTCTTGTGTGAGAGCTCCTTCCAGGTGCGCCTCACTTTCCCAGACCCTCCCAACAAACCTAATTCCTTCATTCGCCTTCCCTAATACTCATTTTACATGTTCGCCCCAGTGTTACAGGCTTTAACTTATATTTAACCACATTTAAATAGAGCTGCTGTTCATTAGACCGTACAGAAATTCTGTGCAAGTCGTTTGGCACTTCCTTAAGAACGTCCAACGACTATACGTTGCTGTACACAACAGGACTGTTAGCGAAAAATCGCATTTGCTGCTTATCTTATCTGATAAATCTTTCGTATACACTGAAACATTACAGGTCCTATTACGATTCCTTGGTGCAGAACCGATGTTACTTTCGTTTCTGTGTCCAGTATATCGTACTGTGTTGTATTAGTCCGATATGATTCCAACCAATCACATAGCTGCGAAGATACTCCGTATGATCGCTGTCGAACGAAACTTAGGAAGAACTACTCTAGCTGTTCACCTGCATCTATTGTTTGCAAGATGCCGTGTATAATAAAGCAAGTTGTACAAAATCGTTGAAGCTTTGGTGGCCACTCACTGACCTACTGCCTCTTAGCTTCCGTCTCGTGTCTTTGGCCGACGTTTCTTTAGCGATTTTTCCGATGTTTCGCCAGCACGAGTGGGTGGCATTGTCAAAGACTTTCCATACGCTGCTGTTGGTAGCCACCAGCAACAGGGGGTGAATCTTTCACAAGGCCACCAGTAACTCGCGCAAGTGAAACATCGGAAAAATCATTAAACAATCGTCGGCCGGAGAACACGAGACGAAAGCCAACAGGAAATGCGTTAAAGAATCTTGTTTCTCATACGAGTAGTTTTTTCCTTCTGAATCCGTGCTGATTTTGTGAAAGACGCTAGTTTTCCTCGAGGAACGTCGTAATATCTGGGCTTAGTACATGCTCTAGGATCCTGAAATTGACATACATTATCGATATTGGTCTACAATTCTATGCATTCTATTACCGCAATTTGTGAGCAGAGAATCTCGTGCCAAAGGTAGTCTGTTAATAGACAGTGCAATAGATAAGCAGAGGACGCCTAAGTGTCATCTTGCCTTGCTCTGGTAAGAAACAAAACCCTATTAACAATGAGCCTCTCATTACAGATTCGGAACACTGTGCCAGCCAGCCTCTCAAGAGGGCTGTGACTTGCAGCTCTCTGCGCCTAATTTCTGCGGAGTAAAAAGAAACTTGGAACAGAGTCAATCGCCGCAAGAGGGCGAGCAGGCGCTAAACAGGCGGCAGATGAAAGGCGGCGGTTTATTTCCGAGGCCGTTAAACCACTGCCCGTGGCCGCCTCAGCTGGCTCACAGGTACCTTAGAAGCCGACTCCGCCTTGCCGCGCCGCCTCCGTCCTTGCCTTCATCTCTAAACGCATGACGCTTTCTGACATTCAGCAGATCACAGTTACCTTACGGCAGTACACAGGGATATCGAAAGTACTTTTACAAACATCGGGACTTCTCTGTCACCAAAACAGGAAGGAAATTCCACGTGAACTGTCAAAAAATCATTCGGTTTCGAGTTAATAATGAGAATTTACGGAGGAGACAAATTTGAAAGAGAGGGAATAACAAATTTCCACAACCAGCACATATGGACCGATTTAATCTTTGTGCTAAACTCCAAGTTAATCATCAGTTTAAGATTAATGTGTGTGCTGGAACTGTAGATGACTGCTAGGTCCATACGCTCTCCTAGCACGACTTACGAATTAAGAACACTCTTCAAGATTGACTACAAGAAGTTCCCTGGCAAATAAGAAAAAAAAAAAAAGGATTTTCATGTAATTCCAACACTGTGTTGGTATCAGAAACAGCAACTCACTATATTTATAATTTATCAATTCATGTTACCGTCAGAATTGCATACAATAATTTTTATTAGGGATTATTTCCGAACATTTTCGTTCATTCTCAAACGAGTACCTACCTCAAAAGTACAGTGCTATTAACAAAACATGAAATACAAAATATTTTAATTTTCTAACATTTTGTTTGCACAGATTACAGTAGTGCAATAAATCTTTTATGACATACCCATATTTGTAATGTTTGACTGTACACAATAGATTTGTTTATACATCAGATCAATCTAACAAATACACTCCTGGAAATGGAAAAAAGAACACATTGACACCGGTGTGTCAGACCCACCATACTTGCTCCGGACACTGCGAGAGGGCTGTACAAGCAATGATCACACGCACGGCACAGCGGACACACCAGGAACCGCGGTGTTGGCCGTCGAATGGTGCTAGCTGCGCAGCATTTGTGCACCGCCGCCGTCAGTGTCAGCCAGTTTGCCGTGGCATACGGAGCTCCATCGCAGTCTTTAACACTGGTAGCATGCCGCGACAGCGTGGACGTGAACCGTATGTGCAGTTGACGGACTTTGAGCGAGGGCGTATAGTGGGCATGCGGGAGGCCGGGTGGACGAACCGCCGAATTGCTCAACACGTGGGGCGTGAGGTCTCCACAGTACATCGATGTTGTCGCCAGTGGTCGGCGGAAGGTGCACGTGCCCGTCGACCTGGGACCGGACTGCAGCGACGCACGGATGCACGCCAAGACCGTAGGATCCTACGCAGTGCCGTAGGGGACCGCACCGCCACTTCCCAGCAAATTAGGGACACTGTTGCTCCTGGGGTATCGGCGAGGACCATTCGCAACCGTCTCCATGAAGCTGGGCTACGGTCCCGCACACCGTTAGGCCGTCTTCCGCTCACGCCCCAACATCGTGCAGCCCGCCTCCAGTGGTGTCGCGACAGGCGTGAATGGAGGGACGAATGGAGACGTGTCGTCTTCAGCGATGAGAGTCGCTTCTGCCTTGGTGCCAATGATGGTCGTATGCGTGTTTGGTGCCGTGCAGGTGAGTGCCACAATCAGGACTGAATACGACCGAGGCACACAGGGCCAACACCCGGCATCATGGTGTGGGGAGCGATCTCCTACACTGGCCGTACACCACTGATGATCGTCGAGAGGACACTGAATAGTGCACGGTACATCCAAACCGTCATCGAACCCATCGTTCTACCATTCCTAGACCGGCAAGGGAACTTGCTGTTCCAACAGGACAATGCACGTCCGCATGTATCCCGTGCCACCCAACGTGCTCTAGAAGGTGTAAGTCAACTACCCTGGCCAGCAAGATCTCCGGATCTGTCCCCCATTGAGCATGTTTGGGACTGGATGAAGCGTCGTCTCACGCGGTCTGCACGTCCAGCACGAACGCTGGTCCAACTGAGGCGCCAGGTGGAAATGGCATGGCAAGCCGTTCCACAGGACTACATCCAGCATCTCTACGATCGTCTCCATGGGAGAGTAGCAGCCTGCATTGCTGCGAAAGGTGGATATACACTGTACTAGTGCCGACATTGTGCATGCTCTGTTGCCTGTGTCTATGTGCCTGTGGTTCTGTCAGTGTGATCATGTGATGTATCTGACCCCAGGAATGTGTCAATAAAGTTTCCCCTTCCTGGGACAATGAATTCACGGTGTTCTTATTTCAATTTCCAGGAGTGTATTACCTGACTGTATTATAAATGTCTTGAAACATTCAAAATTCGACAGGCGGATTCAGTTTTATATTATGTGTTTATATGCTCTGTCGTTCCAGAGATCATAATGCTAAAGCTAAGGAAGCAAGATTAGAGTTTAATGTCCGTCGACGGCAAGGTCATCATAGACGGAGCACAAGCTAGAATTACGAAAGGACGAGTTAAGGCAATCGGCCGTGTCCTTTTCAAACGAATCATCCCTGTATTTTCCAACAGAGATTTTAGGGAAATCACAGAAAACCTAAATCAGGAAGGTCGGATTCGGATTCGGACCGTTGCCCGCCCGTCCTGTGTGCTAGCCGCTACACCACCTCGCTCGGTGCGTTACGCAGATATTGTATTGGTTAGGGTCTCAGACACAGTCGCAGTTAGCCAATGACCGTGCAGATCAGTAATTTATAAAATAATACGACAATGTCTGAGATCTTCCTCAGTACAGTATCTATGTACTTAGTTTTAATATTACGACCTGTGGAAACACCGATCATACGAACACATAATAAACAACTGAAGACAGCTACCAACATAAGATCAGTATAACATGTATTATTTGACTGTACTTTGATTGTCTTATACACTCAAAATTTTGTAGCGTCTTCAGTTGTTCAGTTGTTTATTCATGAAATAAACGACTTCAGTTGTTCAGTTGTTTATTCGTGAAATAAACGACTGAAGACGCCTACAAAATTTTGAGTGTATAAGACAATCATAGTACAGTCAAATAATACATGTTATACTGATCTTATGTTGGTAGCTGTCTTCCGTTGTTTATTATGTGTTCGTATGATCTGTGTTTCCACAGGTCGTAATATTAAAACTAAGTACACAGATACTGTACTGAGGAAGATCTCAGACATTGTCGTATTATTTTATAAATTACTGA
The DNA here is from genome assembly GCF_023898315.1 of Schistocerca nitens. NCBI lineage: Eukaryota > Metazoa > Arthropoda > Insecta > Orthoptera > Acrididae > Schistocerca > Schistocerca nitens. The sequence continues at coordinate 368,730,413 of NC_064618.1, forward strand.
TCTGCACGGTCATTGGCTAACTGCGACTGAGATCCTTACCAATACAATATCTGTGTAACGCACCGAGCGAGGTGGTGTAGCGGCTAGCACACAGGACGGGCGGGCAACGGTCCAAATACAATCATAGTACAGTCAAATAATACATGTTATACTGATCTTATGTAAGAACAAATCCATTATGTTCAGTCAAACTTTACAAATGCAGATATCTCATAAAAATTTGTTCTACTACTGCAATGTGCACACTCAAATGATAGGAAATTATTTATACTATCGTAACATTTTGTATTTCATGTTCTGTTAATAACTTTGTACCATCTAAGGTAGGTAATTGTTTGAGAGCACTTGTAACTTGTCATTAATGAATGTATCATATGCAACTCTGGCGGAAATCCTAACTTGGATATATATATATAATTTTCACCAAGAGTGCGATCTCCGTTGTAAGGGAGCCCTTTGTGCTAAATCTTAACAGTGCTCCGCGCGTGCATAAACCAGAGAGACGACAGAGGAGCGATTCTGGCTGTTGGAGAAAGCCAGTGGCGGGAAATATAATGTAACTAAGTTGTCACCTCAGAACTATGCAAATGAGCATCGTCAGATTGGCTACGAATACGAAAAGTAGAGCCTACGTCCGGTTGGCCGTTTTCTCCAAAGCCTGAGGTTTTTACATAATTCCAACAGCAAGAGCTCTGCCTCACACGGCCACGAGTTCTTCTGGCCGGCCGAAGTGGCCGTGCGGTTAAAGGCGCTGCAGTCTGGAACCGCAAGACCGCTACGGTCGCAGGTTCGAATCCTGCCTCGGGCATGGATGTTTGTGATGTCCTTAGGTTAGTTAGGTTTAACTAGTTCTGAGTTCTAGGGGACTAATGACCTCAGCAGTTGAGTCCCATAGTGCTCAGAGCCATTTGAACCATTTGAACCAGTTCTTCTGGTGTCACGATGTTTTCCCGTTACACGTATGAACAGTGAGCAGAACACAAGGTCTACCGTTTAGGCGCCATGGTGAGACAGGTTAACCGCATGCTGCTGGCACTAGATGGTCGATAGAAGATGGTAACAGATTAAGTAGTGTGTAGGCTTAGGGACCGATGACCGTAGTAGCCGGAAGAAAAGTTAATGGTCTTGTTGCTCGCTATTTTTGACAGATCATCCGGAATTACGATGGCAGCTCCTAATTCCTATAGCGTCTGGCCACCGACGCCTCCTTGTTGCTGCTAAGGTAACACGCCACGTGATACTGTCATGCGCTATCATTATGCAGTATCTCTCTCGCTCGCTCTCGATTACTTGTTTTATTTCATTGTTTTGTGTATGTCCTCTGATTACTTATGTCTTGTATAGGTTAACACTGTCTTTTGGGACTGTAATAAATGTCTTATTTACCACCAAACGCGTTTCGCATTATTTTAAGGCATCTTCAGTGGTCAGATAATTTTATATCTTGTATCATTCTTAACGTTCGTCTTCACATATGCGTTAGACTATTGCACACACCACTTTCACTGACACACAATACGTTTCCAGTTTTTTTGTCTTGCAGGTCCATTGCCATTTCACCATTTCGTGCATTTTCACGAAAAATTTTGTGACAATGCCCTATAGAAAAAAAATATGGCCATTTCCGGTTGTAAAAATTTTGACAATACAGTACTTCTTCGAGTACTCTCCATCAGCACACACGTAAGAGCAACCTGCTTTTCTACGGGCAGAGAAGTTCGGACAGGGGGATTAGTGGACCTTTCCCAGACCTTTTCTGGCGCAAGTTTAGCCTTTCCACTATAAAACTACACCTTTTTATGTATTCCAAAAGACACCGCACTGTGTATGGTGAAGGCTACAGTGTATTAACATTGCCGGTTTTCTGTTCTGTTCTGTTCCGTTCCGTTCACGTATGTAACAGGAGAACAATAAGTCTCCATCTACGGTTAGTCTCCTATCTTCCCTCTCTTATCCTCATGGCCGCACGTGAATTATAAGATGGAAGATCAGAGTTGTAGATAGTTCACTTGGATTACTGATTCTCAAAATTCGTGAGAACAGCGCCACCTTTCTTTCAAATACTGCCATTTGTACTCCACCGAGCGAAGTAGCGTAGTGACAATACAATAGATTCGTATTCACGATGACGGCTGTTCAAGGCATGGTCCTGTCATACAAATATGGGTTTCCCGTGACTTCCCAAAATCGCTTACGCTTCTTCCTTTGAAAGCGTGCGGCCCATATGCTTCCCAGTTCTTCCGCAAATTTAGTGATGCCCCGTGCTCTTCTCGGATGAGGGCAGATTCAGACTGATTAGTCATTCTGGACATACTTCGATATGGCGAAAGGGTTCAAGTGTTACGGTGTGGGCAAGCATAATAATGCATGGGCATACTCACCTCTTAATTATTCAAATGGCTCTGAGCACTATGGGACTCAACTTCTGAGGTCATTAGTCCCCTAGAACTTAGAACTAGTTAAACCTAACTAGCCTAAGGACATCACACACATCCATGCCCGAGGCAGTATTCGAACCTGCGACCGTAGCGGTCTCGCGGTTCCAGACTGCAGCGCCTAGAACCGCGCGGCCACTTTGGCCGATTCACCTCTTAAACGGTATTGTGGCACGGCACTCTTTCCCCATGTGCTTCTTTTCAGGGGTGCATTCTGCCCTGTCTTCATTTTTATAGACCGTGTCGAGCAGCGCCGGCGGAGGAGTTCTTCGAATGAGAGTATATTCTGTTAATGTACAGGCCTACGCGTTCCCCCCATTGTAGCACGTGACACGCACCATCGACCATCCAGCAGCTGGTGGAGAAATGTAACTCCCTACCTCAAGGTCTCCTTACCAACCACGTGCCCAGCATGGGACCACGTTGCAGTGCATGCACTGCGTATTATGAACCACGTCCCGCATATTTTAATGTCCAGGAGACCATCATAAATCACAGTGACTTCATTCCAATTATTGTCCTTGAACACAAGTGTTTCTTCTGTTCGTCTTAGCTTCCTTACTATACAGTAGCGGTGCTTTCCATGTATGGTCCAAGTTTCATCAAGCCGTTGTACTTGGCAGTAATACGTCATCTGAAAGTTACTTTCGTCCTTAAGTTTCGCAACATCAGTGTAGTTCACACTCCACTGGCATTAGGCAGCGACATCAACAGTATCTTCTCCAAAATATTTGCTAATCGGTCAGCAGAACGTCTTCGACACCGTCTGAGACACTGATTGTATGAAACCTGAGCGTCCTTCCGAAAGTCATGCGCTCAACATGGTCTTTTTTACGCAGCGTTGAAAAGCCTGGTCCCCGCCGTTAATGTCTAGTTAGTCCGCTGTCGTGTGACACATGGCGGCGGAGGCAGCAAAACAATATATCACAGCGGGTCTGACATGAAGGTGGTCTGTCGTACAGAAGGCGGCCACTAAAGCCATCCATCACGTTTAAAAAAGAAACGAGAAGAAGTCCTATCCGTCGACTTTTTCTTCGAGACTTTGACATAGGAAGATTGTGTTCAAATAGCTGATTTGTATCTGTGACCGCTGACGCAATGTAGTAGTGAAATAATTTAGTGTACTGGGAGTCACAGCGCAGATGCCGCCATTACTCTCGTTTGTTTAGTTTAGACTTTTTTATTTCAATGTAAAACCTTCGGCACAAATTAAAACTTCAGACCAGGACTGGAACATAAAATCATGCCTTTGCCATGAAATTATCTCACAACTAAACTATCCAATCACAGCTCACAACGTCTTCTCCGAAGAATAGAAATGGAAATTTGTTGTAAAGTCTGGTGGGACCAAACTACACTACTGGGCATTAAAACTGCTACACGACGAAGATGACGTGCTACAGATGCGAAATTTAGCCGACAGGAAGATATGCAAATGATTAGCTTTTCAGAGCATTCATTCACACAACGTTGGCGCCGGTGGCGACACCTACAACGCCCCGACATGAGAAAAGTTATCAACCGATTTCTCATACACAAACAGCAGTTGACCGGCGTTGCCTGGTGAAACGTTGTTGTGATGCCTCGTGTAAGGAGGAGAAATGCGTACCATCACGTTTCCCGCTTTGATAAAGGTCGGATTGTAGCCTGTCGCGATTGCGGTTTATCGTATCGCGATGTTGCTGCTAGCGTTGGTCGAAATCCAATGACTGTTAGCAGAATATGGAATCGGTGGACTCAGGAGGGTAATACGGAACGCCGTGCTGAATCCCAACGGCCTCGTATCACTACCAGTATAAATGACAGGCATCTTATCTGCATGGCTGTAACGTATCGTGCAGCCACGTCTCGATCCCTGAGTCAACAGACGGGGACGTTCGCAGGACAACAACCATCTGCACGAACAGTTCGACGTCGTTTGCAGCAGCTTGGACTATTAGCTCGGAGACCGTGGCTGCGGTTACCCTTGACGCTGCATCACAGACCGGAGCGCCTGCGATGGTGTGCTCAACGACGAACCTGGGTGCACGAATGGCAAAACGTCATTTTTTCGGATGAATCCAGGTTCTGTTTACAGCATCATGATGGTCGCATCCGTGTTTAGCGACATCGCGGTGAACGCACATGGGAAGCGTGTATTCGTCATCGCCATACTGGCGTATCACCCGGCGTGATGGTATGGGGTGCCATTGGTTACTCGTCTCGGTCACCACTTGTTCGCACTGACGGCACTCTGAACAGTGGACGTTACATTTCAGATGTTTTACGACCCGTGGCTCTACCGTTCATTCGATCCCTGCGAAACCCTACATTTCAGCAGGATAATGCACGACCGCATGTTGCAGGTCCTGTACGGGCTTTTCTGGATACAGAAAATGTTCGACTGCTGCTCTGGACAGCACATTATCCAGATCTCTCACCAACTGAAAACGTCTGGTCAATGGTGGCCGAGCAACTGGCTCGTCACAATACGCCGGTCACTACTCTTGATGAACTGTGGTATCGTGTTGCAGCTGCATGGGCAGCTGTACTTGTACACGCCATCCAAGCTCTGTTTGACTCAATTCCCAGGCCTATCACGGCCGTTATTACGGCCAGAGGTGTTTGTTGTGGGTACTGATTTCTCAGGATCTATTCACCCAAATTGCGTGAATATATAATAACATGCTAGTTCTAGTATAATATATTTGTTCAATGAATACCCGTTTATCATCTGCATTTATTCTTGGTGTAGCAATTTCAATGGCCATTTGTGTACTAAGGTCATCGGTCCATAAGCCTACACACTACTTAATCTAACTTAAACTAACTTATGCTATGGACAACACGCACACCCATGCCTGAGGGAAGACTCGAACCTCCGACGGAGGGTGAAGCACAGAAACTGTGAGCGCGATTTGTTAGTTGTATCTTGATAGCTCAGGTGATAAGACAATTATGTGTGAAAGGTAATATTCTGGGTTCGAGTCCCGGTTAGGCACGCAGTTTTAATCTACCAGGAAGTTTCAAACTCGCTTTTAGTCCGCTGCAGAGTATGGGTAAAAAAAAATAGATTATTTATAACAGCCCTGTTGTTGCAAATCGTTCAAATGGCTCTGAACACTATGGGACTTAACTTCTCAGGTCATCAGTCCCCTAGAACTTAGAACTACTTAAACCTAACTAACCTAAGGACATCACACACATTCATGCCCGAGGCAGGATTCGAACCTGCGACCGTAGCGGTCGCGTGGTTCCAGACTGAAGCGCCTAGAACCGCTCGGCCACACCGGCCGGCTCCTGTTGTTGCAGCCACCTTAAATCTCTGCAGGCGGATAATTTTTGATAGTTGTGAGTGGTTCCACTGACTGATCAATTCTGAATATGAGGAACTGAGTACTGATCAATAAAAAATCCTCAGTTTATTCCAATCCTTGTTCTAACATTCCGTAGCTATTTATTTAATTTTTCGATGATACAGTGCGGAATCGAAGCTTTCCGGAATTGTTCACCACGGCGTCAAATTACGAGTAGATAGTCTTCATCTGCAGAATTCTGGATTACATGCATGAATTAAATATCACCTCCAAGAAATCAGTCGGCGACTATGAAAGTTGGTGATGGTCATAGTCCTCCTCTGCATATTAACGCTTCAATGCGACATAATTATGTTCTAGCTGTTCAGGAAACGTCCCACATCGAAAATAACCTCGTCGTCATTCTGGAAATGCTTGCCACGAAATCGTTCCGTCACCCAGGGAAGGTAGAAATCATTGGACGCCAATTCAAGAGGATATTGGCGTTGAAGCGAAACTAGATACCGCAAAGAAGCAGCACATATCACTGTGTACTATACAGAATAAACCGCGACGTTGTCGTGGGCCGCGCGGTTTAGCCGAACGGTTTAAGGCGCCTTGTCATTGTCGGTGCGGCTCCCTCCGTCGAAGGTTCGAGTCCTCCCTCGGGCATGGGTGTGTGTGTTGTCCTTAGCGTAAGTTAGTTTGAGTTTGATTATGTAGTGTGTAAAGCTTAGGGACCGATGACCGTAACAGTTTGGTCCTATAAGACATTACCACAAATTTCCAAAATTTCCGTTGTCGTGGAATAAAAACAACCCCTTGAGCAGTTTCAGGCGCCCCTTCGCCTTGACAGCCTCCCTTAACCTCTTCATGAGATTTCGGTATAACGCTCCTGTTGTCCGATACGATCACAATCTATTGGCACCACACCATTCAAAACAATTAAGCATAACAACATTAGCCGCTGATGGGTGGATCCTCGCCTTTTTCGACGGTGGTGAGCCCACATGTCACCGTTACTTTCTTAGTTCCTGTGTCTCTACATCTACATCTACATGGATACTCTGCAAATCACATTTAAGTGCTTGGCAGAGGGTTCATCGAACCACCTTCACAATTCTCTATTATTCCACTCTCGTATAGCGCGCGGAAAGAACGAACACCTGTATCTTGCCATGCGAGCTCTGATTTCCCTTATTTTATCGCGATGATCGTATCTCCCTCTGTAGGTCGGTGTCAACAAAATATTTTCACATTCGGAGGAGAAAATTGGTGACTGGAATTTCGTGAGAAGATTCCGTCGCAACGAAAAACACCTTTCTTTTAATGATGTCCAGCCCAAATCCTGTATCATTTCAGTGACACTGTCTCCCATATTTCGCGACAATACTGAGTCATAGTGCGACGGCAAGACCTCGTCCAAGGCGATTACACGGCGAAAACAGTCAACTGGATTGCTATGACATAGCTGAAACATTTCCGCTGATGCCTCGATCTGGCGGGCATTTTGAATGGTTATGAACAGTTGCGGAACCCAACGCAAGGCGACTTTAGTCACATTAGAAAAATCGTGAATGATGTTGAAAAACAGATCCATGACTGACTGACTTTGTCCACTAGCGACAAAATTGTGATGCGTCTGTCTTCGAGCACCAAGACCTCCACTTCTCTTCAGATTCCCGGTTCTTTGGCAGAAAGATAAGTTGCTACTTCGTTCGTCGTCGTTTAGACTTGTCTGGTCGCACTGAAAGTGTCTGCACCACCTGTCCACGATGTCATATAAAGGTGTATAGTTGCCGTTCATATACACTAGCTCAGTATGGATTGTTACTGCGTCGTTCCCCATCAAATCCAGAAAACTATTTACCGCACGGTACTTCACTTTATTAATGGGGTGTAACATCTTGTTTAATAAAACACGATTGTTTCCGGTAACGGCTGTCTTTTTTTATTTCTTATGGCTGCAATTTCAGATATCACCATTAATCATCAGAAAGAAGTTTGAAATACAAATATCTATACAGCTCCTAGTCCTAACATCGAGCGAGTACGAACGATGTCCAGCTCACAAGATACACGAATAATCGCAAAACCAGACATATACCTCAATAACTACACATGGGGTGTGGCTGGAAAGTAATACGTCCGAATTTTTTATTGAAAAACACTTAAAGCTTTTCAAATAACACAAACGTTATTAACATTCTACATTTTTATTCTTCAGGACCAGATATTGATTTCTCAAAACAGTCACCCTGCGACGAACACATTTCTCCCAGCGAAACAATCAGTTTCTCGATATCGTCACTATAAAATGTTTGACATTACTGGTGGAGCCAGAGCCCCACCTCTGCTTGCACGGCTTCACCACTATCAAAGTACAGTCCTCTAAGTTGTTTTTTAACTTTTGGAAACATGAAAATCAGATGGAGACAAGTGGGGGCTGTACGGAAGATGATCGATGACTGAACTCAAGGCGTCGGACTGTTGCAGATGTTGCAGCGCTTGTGTGTGGTCTGCTGAAGGAGGGAGCGCTCCATATGTGGACGAACTCTTCGAAACTCGATTGCTGTTTATCACACACCGAATAGAATGTTACACACCGACATGTTACACGCTACAATTCGGTGCCCTCTAGCGGCAGATGGTTGTAAATATGTGGACATGAAGAATTTAGATGCAGGACGTTAATAACGTTTGTTTTATTTAAAAAGCATAGAGTTTTCACACACAAAAAATTTCGGAGGCATTAATTCTCAGCACGCCCTCGTCATTTCTCACGTTCGTACGGTACCGCTTTTTTCTTTATTGTTATTTAATTCCCTCATCCCAGAGAATTGAGAGTGAATTGCCATCAGAACAACATCCGCTCTTCAGCCACAAGAAGTTAAAAGATACGAACATGGAATAAAAATTTAAAATACGAACTATAGACAGATGCTTTAAAATGCATAAAAGGAGCATTTATCTGGTAATATTTAAAACCACACATGACATTTAAAAAGAATGATTTGCGATAAAGTTAAAGTAAATATTGCACGTATTACGCTTTAGTACAATTTGATGGGAGGGACCTTCATTTCAGAGGATAATGAGGAGGTGAATTGGATAATTGGCGTAGCGATAGTGTTTGCGGTACTACTTTGTTCAGGCAGACTGGGTAGTAGGCAATGATTCTTGGGAGAACACGAAATTCCGGATACAGATAACTAGGATGAGGTCCTGGTCAAGGCCAAGAGGACGAAAGAAAAGGAAGGGATGGGAAGGGAGCGAAGTCCTGAAATCTAAAGGAATAGAGAGAGTGTCAATCTCTTAGGAACGATAGATGTTAGGACGGATTCCGTGTCAGGAAATGCGTCAGGGTACGAGGATTTGTGGTTAGATAGAAACAATGGGGTCGTTTGAGTCGGGTTTACGTAAAGTATATGATATAAGGAGATCTTCAATGTAAGAGAGGAGGTGCAGAAAAGAGATGAGCGGTGTGATAGATATGCAAGTGACTGTGTGTTTGTTAACTCGAAACAACAGTGAAAATTAGTAAGGTGAAAATCATAGGTAGCAGACAGCATGGGCGGCTAGGAAGGCGGCATTATCGGCAGGGTGGAGGAGATGGACAAGAGGCTTTTGGGAAATGGTAGGAGATTTGTAGGGAAACTTGGGATTCGGGATACACATAGCTAGGATGGGGTCCAGGACGAGGAGGAAAGAAAACGGAGGGACGGGAAGGGAGTGGAGTCCTGAAATAGGAAAGAACGGGTTAATCTGATAGGAAGCGTGGTTTAGGCATGAAGCAGTGTACAGGATATAGAGGAGGAGTAGAGAGAGAACAGAGTCTCGTGGTACACCTTCAGTAGAATAAAATATAGGGACATTGGTGTTGTTAACAGTGACAAATGATGTACGGTTACACCGAAAGGTACCAGCTGGCCAGACATAGTTAACAGGAGGTGTGTATGTCTGGAGTTTGGAGAGGAGAGCCAGAATCCCATATAGTCTAAGGTTTTTTCTGTGTCAAGGGATACAAAACTGACGGACTTACAATTATCAGGCAGGTGGGGAAGGAGTTAGGTACAAGAGTTTGTCATCGGAAGAAAATTCGTGGTGGAAGACACACTGGTTCATAGGGAGGAGTAGGTGCCAGCTTAGGTGGTTACGGATGGTTGAGAGGCGGTGGTATTGAAAACCGTGCCAAAATCTGACGGTTTCATTATGGGGTTTACAAGGTTATACGAAAAGTAGGATTCTAGATGTTATCCACGGTTCAGTATAATATAATAGCCTGTATGGAGGACATGTTGTGAAGAGTTTCAAGGATTGCTAGGAAGGAAGAGCGAGCATTCTTTTAGACGTCTATAGGCAACGTAATCGTGATAGTGAGCAGCGTTGCTTATCTTGTGGAGGATTTGTTTAATGTCGCATGTGGCCATTAGTGTGCTTAGTTCTGTCTGGAGACTGGGGGCAAAGGACGCGACAGTGGTCCCTTTAAGTTCATGGGCTATAAGGAATAGGAAGTAATAGAAGAAAGGATCATCAGGAATTGAGAAGATACCGAAGAGATAGGATACAAAGCTTTACTCATGTTGACAGATATGCGATTGTTATTGTGGAGGAGAGGGTAGTAGGGTTGCTGATGGAAAGCTTTCTAGTATATCGAGGAATTTATAAAGAGTGTAGAGTTAATTCTGGTACATGATTTGTGCCAGTCCCGGAGTTTCTTAACGTTTAATAGGTTTCTAATATATCTCTCTCGTTGTCGGTGGAGTGTTAGTGTCTCCCCGTCACGGGTGCGTAGGAAGAACCAGGATAATCGATGAGTTTCCTTGAGGAGGCGTACTGTTCGTGGAGGGATAGTGCGATAGTTAGGCTAGACAGGCTTGGTTCAGATATGAAAGGATATGGCGCCTAAGAAGCTCTACTCCAGAAAGGAAGCTGTATGGGAGACATCACGTGGGCGGTAGAAGGTCATTGGGTGTCTTCCGATACGGGCTCGACTGATTCTCGGTGGCACTCTAGTTGTGGGAGAAGTCTTGAATATCTTTAAGATGGACGTGGAAATTTGGTGTGTGGTGTTGGGATAGTGCGAAGGGAGTAGTGAGACGGAGTTCAGTTCGGAAATGACTATGGATGTTAAGGTCGGCGGAAACACAGGTGCTACCTTTTTTCTTTACTTATATTTCATCTCCTCGTCCCACACTGGCGGAGGCGGGGTCTGTCAGCGGTTACAGCTCGCCGCTCATCAGCCAAACGATTTGAAACATTTCACACTCATTAAAAATTTTATAGCGCTTTAATAATCGATGATTTCACAAAGCAGAACGCAGTTGGTTAGTTGCGTTGGTTAAAGTATAAAAAGTAAATTTGTTGATTTTTTTAAAACGTTTACAGAGATGAATGAAAGGATAAGTTTACATAGACTGTCCGGGGTAAGGCACTGTGGGATTCGTGGGTTTTTGGGTGGTGTCTAAAATTGGTTTTATGTGGGAGGATGTTAGGTTGAAGGATTTTGTAGGGTGATGACGGAAGAGATTCTGAACAGTCTTAAGGCGTGGGTGAAGAGCGTTGGTGAGAACGGGAGTACAGTTCAGATGCATATATATCTGGGCGGATTTCATGGTCGGTTAAGGTGGGGCTATAAAAGTTTTCTTACGGGAAGATGTGGTGAGTGTGTAGTTGTGTTGGGAGAATGTGTTGATACAGACGTGGCAGGGTACTAAGATCAGAGAGAAGAAAGGAATCTAGACGTTGGTTAATGTCAAGTTTGCGGGTAATGTAAGATATTGGGCCGGCTGATGTGGCCGTGCGGTTCTAGGCGCTTCAGTCCGGAACCGCGTGACCGCTACGGTCGCAGGTTCGAATCCTGCCTCGGGCAGGTTAGTTAGGTTTAAGTAGTTCTAAGTTCTAGGGGACTGATGACCACAGACGTTAAGTCCCATAGTGCTCAGAGCCATTTGAACCATTTGTAAGATATTGGGAGGTGTTGAATAAAGAGATAGGTGGAGAATTTCATTAGTTGATAGAAGATTCGTGTAGGGAAGGGTAAGCCGATCCGAAAGGCTAGGCGGAGTGCGTGGTGTTGAGACTTCTGCATGATGATGAATAGTAATATTCGAAACTGAATCACATTAAAGGAAAATATTATTAGCCGTAAGCGAAAACAACCATGTTTAACAGTTACATGAAGACTGAGAACCCATTCTGCATCAGACCATTTTATTTTGGATCCATTAGCGGCGTGTTACGATACTGATGCGTGGGAATTGCAGTGTGTATCAGAATTGCAGACGTGTACGTACAAGTACAAAAATGGTTCAAATGGCTCTGAGCACTATGGGACTTAACATCTATGGTCATCAGTCCCCTAGAGCTTAGAACTACTTAAACCTAACCAATCTAAGCACAGCACACAACACCCAGTCATCACGAGGCAGAGAAAGTACAACTACACGAAACCTTAATTACGTTAACTTTATTTTTTCAAGGTGACATACAGGGTGGTCAAAGCCGTCTGAAAAGCTTGCAAGGGTGTTACAGGATAGGCTGTGCTCAGAAATAATTGTTAGAAAAAAAATTTCGATACGTTGTGCCGTTTCCGATTTGGCAGTTTTGCAAATTCAAGCGGCACGCCAGAAACGGCTTCACCAAACGTGTTCTTCGATAGGTTTCCTAAATCTGAACAAGGGAGCGATACAAAAACTGACATGGGACGGTGGCAAGGACAGAACGCAAGCCAAAGACTAAGCAGTCTCGTGCACTGTCATCTACGCTACGAGAACAACTGAGAGCCTTTTGAATTTGCGCGCGCACCGGCCTGACCGGCTAACTCCAATGCTGATTGACTCGGAAACGTCGCAACATACTGCATCTTTTTCTTACCAGTTACATTTCAGCAAAACCTAAAATGCAATATCCTCAAAAGCTTTTCACCCTCTTTCAGACCACCCTGTATAACGTTACGACTACCCCTCGTTGATACTTGGTCCCCAAAAATTATCATACCTCAAAATTCGTATTCCATAATTCTGTTGTACTATGCTTGTTGTGTACGCTGCGTTTCCCACAAAAAATATAGCAGACAGAACTTACAGAGCGCCCATTGTAAGAATGGCCGCCATTGTCTGAAGCAGTAATTAACGAAATATAGTACGGCACTTGCCGGCGTGAGGTGTCACAGCGAGGGAATTTATGACTTCCGAAATAGCTACTTGGATAGGAGTGACAACGCGCAAGGCGAAAATCCAACTTCGTGACCCAGCCGTTGGTATAGTACGTGGCGGCATTCATCGAGCGGTGGGCCGAGCTTAATAATGCATTCCGCTACAGAGAGCGTGCAATAATTGTGAAGCGTGTTTTACGACGTTCCTCTGCAACGACTATTCCTTAAACGGCATTGAGGATTAGAAAAGGGAAAAGAAAGACGGAACGCGGACAGGGGGGGGGAGGGGGGACGTGGGGAGGGGGGGGGGAAGGAATAGGGTATTAAATACGGTAGGAGATAAATTCCGCTGGTGGCCATTAAAGCTGCAACTTCAGGAAGACAGCAAATAACGAAATTTCATTTCCAGTGCGTGTGCCGTTAGGTAGGAAGAATACATTTGTAGATGTATTTGGGGAGAGTTGAGGACGCGAAATTTAGTACATACTATTGTCACATATGGCTACAACAATGGCTGTAACCAGGCGGGGCAGCGAGTCGAACTCGAGAAACGGGTAATTCATAACGTGCTGCTTCAGCTCCGTGCTTGAGTTCAGATGAGGCAGTAGTTAAGACACTAGACACCGTTTGGGAGGAGTTGTGTTTAATTTCCACCCATCCACCCAAATTCAAAGTTTCTTGTGGTTTTTCTAAGTTGCTTAATGCGAATGCTGAAATGATTCCTTCGAAAAGGCGGGTTTCCTATACCGTGTGCTTAGACTAGGGTGACCAAATTATTTTCGGTGAAAAACGGGAGCCCGCATCTCGTGGTCGTGCGGTAGCGTTCTCGCTTCCCACGCCCGGGTTCCCGGGTTCGATTCCCGGCGGGGTCAGGGATTTTCTCTGCCTCGTGATGGCTGGGTGTTGTGTGCTGTCCTTAGGTTAGTTAGGTTTAAGTAGTTCTAAGTTCTAGGGGACTGATGACCATAGATGTTAAGTCCCATAGTGCTCAGAGCCATTTGAACCATTTTTTGAAAAACGGGACACATTCACTCGGGTGCCAATGGACACCTCATTCCACATGTACCCAGGTTTCTTAATTTTAAATATTGATGTTTTGTTGATACATTTTGTTAACCCGATTATTATAACTAATAAGAGGATACAAAAGATTGATGTAATCTAGATTATCTGTATAATTAATGACATTTAATAAACGTATACAGTAATAAAGAAATGTATTACGATTTTACAAAATTTTACAGCCATTCAACGTTTAATCAATTAATATTAACATGAGCTTTAATATTACTGAGAACTTGTAGATGGAATTGACTGTCCTTGGAGAAAAGGGTATTTTTCACTGCCTCCAGCCTTCTTGATCTTGAGACACAGTGATAAAGTTCGGCACAATCCATTTTGTAGTTGTACAGAATCTGCAGGTTTGCTTCAAAATGGTTCAAATGGCTCTGAGCACTATGGGACTTAACAGCTATGGTCATCAGTCCCCTAGAACTTAGAACTACTTAAACCTAACTAACCTAAGGACATCACACAACACCCAGTCATCACGAGGCAGAGAAAATCCCTGACCCCGCCGTGAATCGAACCCGGGCGCGGGAAGCGAGAACGCTACCGCACGACCACGAGCTGCGGACAGGATTGCTTCAAGAGAGTCCACCTCCATTCTGTTTCTTTCATCAGTCCACTGGATATTAATGAACGAAAATATTGTTTCCACATTGGCATTATGGGCTGGGATTACAAATAAATACCTTGCAATTATTACCAACTCAGAGTAATGCTGAAGACAGTCACAGCTTTTAAAAAAACTCACCCACTTCTCATGACATTTGAATGGTGTTTTTTTACATCATTCCACTTGTGAAGACTTTCTTCAACAAAATTTGTCAGTATGCCGAAATGATCAAAGAGAATGGAATCATCGATTTCAATCTCTTTACTCTTCAAATAAGAAACTGTCTCTTCAACACTTTCCCATTTTGGCACTCTCTTCAGTAACATCCAATCAAACACCGGCGATGAGGGTAAATATGAGGCGCTCCACTTGCTGAGATATTCTACACAAGTGTCGTAAACCTTGTAAACTTCTTCTCTGAAACTCCTTTCCGCTGCTTCTGATACTTCTGCTCTTTTAAGGACAGATTTAACATTAAAAGAAATGAACTGCTGTTCTCTCCTCTTAGTAGCAGTTTCCAGAGTATTTTTCAAAACATCATTTACCTCTATTACACTTTTCGTGTTTCCCTCAATTTCCTTTATCCCATGCTGCAAAGTGCTAAGCTGACTGTGAATGAACCATAAGTAGGCTTCACTTAAAGGGTTGCAGAAAAACTGAACCAATATTTTGGGGGGTTTGTCTTCATTTAGGAAAAAATCTTTTAACGGTTCAAACAGGCGGATTACTCTTTCAACTGCTGGAAACAGTGATAACCAGCGAGTTTTCGGGTGACACATTACATTCATATATTCAGTTCCCACATAATCACAGAACTCCTTAAGCCTCTCTGTTCTAACAGTATATATGTAAAAGTGTGAGTATACCTTCATGACGATAGTTTCAACATCACAGCTTAGACTGTCAGCAGATGGCTGCACGCTATTGTGTAAAACATGTGCAGGGCACCCTATGCCTTCAATGTTTTCATGCAATGTTGCCTTTAATTTGGTAAATACGTTGCATTTGCCTTGTCTTTTTAAACCACCAAAGTTTGTGTTGGTGTTGTCTCCACAAAATGCCACACATTTATTTTTCTCAAGATCAAACATTTCGATAGTATTCATACAAAATCTTGAAATTTCGTCAGATGCTTCATTAGGTAGGGAACTCACCTTCAAAAGTTGGTCTCAATTCCCTGATTAATATCTAAAAACTGAACGACAAATTGAAATATTTTAGTGGCCTTATGATTGCTGGCATCAGTGGATATCCCGTAGAAAGAAGACTTTTTGATGTATTCGAGGCTTTCCTCTACACTCTGGGGAGCAATACTGTTCTGACAATGAGTGTGTAAGTGGCGCGACAATCCGACGGTTTCATAGCTCTGTTACAATAATACAACTTACTACTTGTTGGCCAAAGTACCGCTCAAAGGAAATTATTGCCTGAGTGTATCAATACTGATACTGTGATTACTAGTATGGGACAATAGAGGTTTTAGACAAATAAGCTAAAATATATTAATTTCTTGTGTTGTATTTCCTTTAATATAGCGAAATCCCAAAAATTTGAGAAAGTTTCACGAAATGTATTTAAAAACTGAATTCCGGGGCTTTTGAGCGCCCCGAAACAAATTTTCGGGACACCGGAACACAGAGATGAAAACCGGGACAATCCCGGTTTTCCGGGACGTTTGGTCACCCTAGCTTAGACTCTTAATAACAGTGCCTTCGGCGGGAGGGTTAAGCTCTACCGTTCCTTTCGCTGTCAATACTGTGTATATAGCCGTAGACGACGGTGACACGGGGTTGTCGTTCCGGGCGGTAGAGTTTACTCGCAGCACACAGGTCTCGCCGGCGTACAATGCACGAGTAACGAGCGACGCGTGACAAACAATGGACGGCTGATGGCCGACGGCTCAGCTTTGTTCGGCGCGAGGGCGACACGGGAGTCTATGCGCCCACGGCGTATCCATCACGGTCCGCGTGGGGACCGGTAAACGCACACCGCGCCGTAGTCTTTTTCTCAGGCGTTGTGGGGAAAAAAGGCCGAACAGTACAGGGGCTGCGTATCTGTCCACTCGGCAAACAGGGCTCTGTGGCTTTAGGACCCAAATCACTGTCGCACTACGGACATCACTGGAGATCAAATACACACATTTGTCAACCTTATTGCGATTTTATTTGCGCGCACTTTCAACACTTCCCGACAAGGTTTCTCACGTATCTCGACACAAGATTCCTTTCTATTCACTGTCTGAGGACAATTTTTTCCCTCCTTATTCTATACTAATAATAAAACAGTAAACTGACACATTTTCATGGGGTTTTCACTGGAAACTTGAACGTAGCTTAGGGCGTCGTATAGGCTTATTTTTCATCAAAATCGGAAAACGGACAAAAAGATACTGTAATTTAAAGTTTTATATAAAATTGTCTGTTCAGCTTAGTAGTTTGGATATTTAATCAAGGCACAGTACACGAAGAACCTATACATGCCGTTGTTAGTTTTTCGTACAGCAAAGAATCATTTCATGGCGCTGTTAGTTATTTTTTTAACACAGTGACTCATTTATTTTCGGAAGTTTACGTCAGTGACAGAATTTATGACTTCAATCTTGTCTTTACGAATACAAACTGACAATGTATTTACTTAGCTAGGATATTCGGATGTACTGGTTTCCTTTGGTGTATTAAAAGCGTAACGACCTTGCTTTGCATCTTTCGAGAAGTTTCATTTACATTCTTTACCAGGAAAAAAGAATTTATTAAGCTTGCTTTGTTTTGGGTACCTACACAATACATATGGACTTCGTTTTCTTGATGAATAAAAATGTCTAGAAAACGGTCGAGGCTTTCTTAATACACCAGAACGCCTAAAGGACTGAGGACTATGAGATCTCAAGAATCCAGTGATGATATTGAAGCGAGACTTGCTGCGGCCCGAGAACATCAGGCTTTATCACGTGAGGCGAGACTTGCTGCGACCCGAGAACATCAGGCTTTGTCTCGCTTTCCGAAAGCTAGGTGCGATGTTTCTCTGATCGAGAGCTTCATGCTTTATCTCGTTCCTCATTACCATTCATTCATAGACGTTTAAAGTTACTTCTCTCCAAAAAAACATCACAGAAGCGGAAATACTGACGGACATGGTGCAGGCGAGCGAATACCCTGAATACCGCTTATTCCTTAAAAATTAACCACTTCACTTTAAACATGTACAATTCCCAGTGAGCTTATGTTATGCCATGACTACAAACAAAGAATAAGGCGAGACACTGCGCGTTGCGGGCGTGGACCTCAGAGTCGGTACCAAGCTCCACATGACTCTCGACTCTCTTCCGCGCTAGCGAAGCAAACAAGCACTTTGTTTATGTCTCTTAATCGTACTATTTCAAACGTTGCATGTAGAGAAGCTCTATAACTCAAAAATGAATTCCAAGTATACAAAGCCTTGGGCTCAGCTATAAATAAATATCCGGGCAACGCCAGGTTTCTAAGCTTACGAAATGTTAGTCACCCCTCCAAAGAGTACACTGGCTGCTTTGGAGCACTTTATGGTACACAGCTGATAGCAGACGAACGTGTACTCACTCCTACAACCGGGGGGCACCATATGCTCGCTGCAGACAGCGGGTACAAGGGGTAGGTAAAGATATGAAACGTATTACCATTCGTAATACGGTGTAGGGAAACCGCGTCTTTCGGAATAGGTTCCAATCCTCTCGGAATGGAGAAATACAACCCTGTATGGTTCAAAATGGTTCAAATGGCTCTGAGCACTATGGGACTCAACTGCTGAGGTCATTAGGCCCCTAGAACTTAGAACTAGTTAAACCTAACTAACCTAAGGACATCACACACATCCATGCCCGAGGCAGGATTCGAACCTGCGACCGTAGCGGTCTCGCGGTTCCAGACTGCAGCGCCAGAACCGCGCGGCCACTTCGGCCGGCTCAACCCTGTATGGTTTTCAATAGAATCTTATACTGTCATTATTCCAAAAGAGAGTCCAGTTAACGATGACGGAGGTGGACAGTGATCAATCATGCACTCTTCCTCCAAGGTAGACTACAAATGCTCATTAATACTGAGATCTGGTGACTATAACCGCTCGGCCACTCTGGCCGGCTCATGTGTGTCCGTCAGTTTTATGGAATCTATGCAGTAAGACGAGTCGACGTAATAGAATATCAGACAGGAGTTGTCGCGTTTGAGCGTGCTCATGACCACACAGTGACTGAAATCGCCCCATTTGCGGAGTATCCAAGCATACTGTCCAACGTGTCAACAAGGAATGCAGTATCACTCACAAATAAGAATAGTTGTAAAAAGATCCTAACAGGACCGGAGATGAGTTTCACGCCTTGACAATGACGCTCGGTTTCAAATTCGACAGAAATTAAAAATTTTACTTCAGTCAGTTGTCAACAGCATCGATATACTTGGAGAAATGCATGATAAACATTGTGCTGTCTTATAATACATTTCTTCACTACCGGTTTCGATTACGGACCGTCTTCACGGTGCTAGCACAAAAATGGAGACAAAGTGAACACTGTGACTCTTACAACGCATTAAACTTTCATGAGAATTATTAATCGGAAAAATTAAGTGTACTGTACTTACGAAAAATATCAATATCACATGGTATACATGTTTTCTGCTTGGTTAAGCCTGTATTTCGACGTGAAGTATCAAATTTATTATTATAATGTCACGTGATAAAAACAAACGGACCATTTCATAAGACCTAAAACATATGAAAATATACATAGATATGTAAAGCTGAAACATTGTATGAGGCAATCCGACAACCACAAATCATTCGGACTAGCAGCAACAAAACAACTCTAACGCCAAATCCTTATAGAGATTCGTGGTAGCTGGACTGCCTCATTTAAGTGTTAAACATTACAGGTCTATGTATATTTTCATATGGTTTTTATCAAACGGTCGATTTATTTTTATCACGTGACATTATATCATGTTACATTACAATTGCAACCTGTGACTGTCAGATTACATCTCTATCTATATTATGATATGTGATAGTTTTCATCAAATTGTTCGTTTGTTTTTATCATATGACATCATAATAGTATCATATGACTATTACATTACATAATAATGTACGGAATTTTAAAAAATCGTACACAACTGTATCTTCTTTTATTGTAATTTGAGTGCATGTGTATTACTCTGTGACTCTATTACAGTGTACACATATTACGTACCTTGTTCTTTGATCTATGATCATTGACTTTCGCTTATAGCTTCTTTCATCAACTCTTGTGTGTTAGCCTACTGGATCTTCTTGTGCCTGAGAAATGGTGTTGTGCACTTATTGCTGTACAGGTTTTCATGTTTTCAACGTTGTTTTCTGCTTGGTTAAGCCTGTACTTCGACGTGAAGTATCAAATTTATTATGTTTTCAAGTCAGCAATGGCGTATACTTTCCTCGACAAGCAGCGTGTATGCCATGTGAAATTGTTACGATGAATATTTTTCGTAAGTACACTTAATTTTTCCGGCTAATAATTCTCATGAAAACGTAATACGTTTTGAGATTCACAGTTATGCATTTCTCAAGGTCGACAGAAACTGCTGCGGTCAGTGAAAGCAGGTCAATTTCGACCGGACTCCGAGCGAAAATCGCGAAGATACCTGCAGACAGTGGATATTCGGGGTCAGTCACCTCGCAAAGGCCATTCCTCACACAAAGCTGCATGTCTTCAATGGCCAAACAACACAGAAACCGGGCAGTACCTGATGGAAGGCGTGTAGTGTGATCCGACGAGCTGTGATTTTGTCTATTTTCAAACGGTGCAAGGCATCGTGTGGACCGACGGCACAAGGAGGTGTTTACCTCGCACTTTATGGAGGGTGCAGTTCAGGCCGGAGGTGGTTCTATGTTTTCCGTACTGTGAATTAGGCCCACTTATTCATATTAGTATGAGCATGAACCAGGATGATTATTTCAACGTTCTCGGTGTCAAAGTGTACTTCGTAATAGCTATTCCGCAATTTGAATCGTTCGAAATGATGTAATACTGCCACCCGTTCGCAGATGAAAATTATGCGAAGTAATGAGACGGAAGCTAGTGTCCCTACACTAAGTTGCTGTGTACACTTCCGTCTTCCAAGATGACAACAGCATTGTCCACAGAGCTGCATGCATACGTTCCTGTTTTGATGAACAGTGAAGGATCCTATTGCACTTCGACTGGCCCATTAGACCACAAGATATTAACCTAAAAAACGTGACTTCGGCATATCTGAAGAAACTTGTGGACTCTCTTCCCCGGTGAACTGAGGCCATTCTCAAGGCCAGATGCGGTGTTACGCGGTAGTAGCGAGATGTCTCCCGGGAATGACTAATTTTTTGGGCGGTATTCCTACATAATACGATCTTACCGAGTATCGGACCTCATTTCTGGACTCCATACTAGCTCAATGCTTTGTTCTCACGGGTCGAAATTCTCGTGTGTAAAGTCAACTTCGGGGTTAGCTTAAGGGAATGTCACAGGGCGATTACTGCTTACAATAGACATGAATGGTCTAAAGGATAACGTAAGAAACCATGAGAAGTAGGCTACTTTCGAAGATGTTGCCATTAGGAAGGTTGCAACACCAAACGATTGCAGCGAAGTTCAGAAAGATCCTACTGAGCGTCTGCGATTGTTGCAGGGGCTCTCAGTTGACACTGGACGTTAATAAATGTGGCGTGTTAGGCATTAACAGGCAATTAATCCACTACTATGAATACATAGCGTCGAAGTGACGAATGAAAACTTGCACCAAGGCCAGGATTGGAAACTGTGTCTCCTTCTCATTAGGCTGACATCTACGCCACAGTGACATTGCACAACTGTACGGACTGCCTTAGCATATCTCCCTCCTCAGTCTCAATTCCCATTCACGCCTCTGCCCACTTGGTATTTCCTCCAAATTCGTTCGATTCCAATGCAGTTGGAGAGACTCTGCACTGCTGTTCAAGTTTAGGGGGCATACCAAGTAGACTGAGACGTGACTGGGAATTTGTATTTAGGGAGGGAGGGAGGGATGCTACGATAGTCCGTGCAGGGTGATGTAGTGGTTAGCGCGTCAGTCCACTATGCACGAGACCCGCGTTCAAATTCTAGCCTTAGCACAAATTTTCATTCGTTACTTCAGTCTGCCTAAATACATCATAGATGTTTCAGACTTGAAAAAGTCTCTGGAACCATATAGTTTCATCTAAACCACTACTGTTCGATTACACTATTGGCACCAAATCACTGGAGACAATAAGTATCGTAAAACACCAAGGAGTTATCATCCGGAGAGACCTAAAGTGGAGTGAAACATGAAATTAACCGGAGGAAAAGGAGCTGCCAGCCTGAGATTCATTGCAAGAATCCTAAGGAAATGTAATTCTTCCACGAAAGACGGGGCTTAGGAATTTCTGTTCGACCGCTTCAAGTGTATTGCTCGCCAGTCTGAGGCCGTTGCCACGTTGTTTCAGTGTAAGGCACAGAAAAGATCTGAAGGTGCGCTTTTCGTCGTTGGTTTGTTTTGTATATGCGAGAACGTTATCGTAGATGATCATCAAACTCCAGTAGTAGATGATACAAAAGACACATTGTGCGTCATTGAGATGTTTCCCATGTACATTTCGTGAAATGGCCATAACGGGATATCAGAGAAATTCTAATTAACCTAAAGGATCTTATCGACAATCGTTCCTCCCGGTAACATTCGTCAATAAAAAAAGAGATGGTGGGGGGAGGGAGGGAGGGGGGAGGAGAGGAAGGTGAAAATGTTGCTTTTCTGACACACACAGCGCCGTGGCTTGCGGAGTGTTAATGTGGGAAAGAGACGAACGAGAGATATATCTACGTGCTATATCTGAGCAATTGGCTCTGAGCACTATGCGACTTAACTTCTGAGGTCATCAGTCGCCTAGAACTTAGAACTAATTAAACCTAACCAACCTAAGGTCATCACACACATCCATGCCCGAGGCAGGATTCGAACCTGCGACCGCAGCGGTCGCTCGGCTCCGGACTGTAGCGCCTGGAACCGCACGGCCACCCCGGCCGGCTATCTGAGCAATTATTTTGTTGTTAAGATCACGACAACACGAACTCTCTTTCTGCACCCGGAAGGAAAATTTGCAGCAGGGCTATTCCAGGGACACGGGCTGCCAGAAGCGAGCAGCGTCAAACTTTTAATGGATTTCGTCAGAGGGACGGGTTTTTCGAAAGGTTCTCTACGTGTTTCCGTCAGCTGACTATCTCCAAATGTATTTTCTTGTACCGTCCAAAGAGATTGTGGTTTTTCACTGTACCATAGGAAAATTTAATTTTCCTTGATTAGCCCGAACCTCCATTAGCAAAAAATACTCCAATTCCGGTTTCTTACATACTTGAAAAAAACTTTTGTGTTTTGCACCCGTGCCTCCACCTGTAATCCATTTCTTTGAATGCAAAACGCTTCTCTTGTAGCGTCTGCGACTGCCTTTTCAAGAAGCGATCAAACAAGCGTTCTGGAAACGTCTCTTTGTGGATGTATTACATTTTATTAGCATTCTTCCAATGAATCACAATCTGGCATCTGCTTTTCCTACAATTATTTTTATGTGATTCTTCCATTTTTGATCGCTTCGAACGGTTACGTCCAGATATTTTACGTAGAGTTACCTGGGAGTCACAGTTCAATCTTGGTGAAAAGGTCAAAGAATGCGCTTAGTATTTGGCATATTGTTTCCTGCTTGAGCTCTACTTCAAGGTCGATCTGTGAGCCCTTTCTGCGTGGTGAAGTATCGAATAAGAAGCACGTCTCAAAATACTCTCTTAGAAGCAAATGATGACTGAGATAACAATAGTAATCTAGTCTGTTCATTTATCTCGTAGTCTTTCGCAACCTGAATCGGTTTCCACAATACTTCTGACTAGAAAACATCGTGTCGCGTGTGAATTCCCAAGGGAACAAAGTGCGTCGGCCGCTGTGACCGAGCGGTTCTATGCGCTTCAGTCCAGAACTGCGCTGTTGCTACGGTCGCAGGTTCGAATCCTACCTCGGGCATGGATGTTTGTGATGTCCTTAGTTAGTTTTAAGTAGTTCTAAGTCTAGGGGACTGATGACCTCAGATGTTAAGTCCCATAGTACTTAGAGCCATTTGAACCATTTTTCAATAAACTGCTGAGGTCATCGGTCCGTAGACTTACACACTACTTAAACTAACTTACGCTAAGAACAACACACATACACCCGTGCCCGAGGCAGGCCTCGAACCTCCGGCGGTGGTGACTAGATAACATCTCATCTAGAACGTAGAGAAAAAAGCAGCTCCCTCCAGATTCGTCAGTGCGGGGCAATTTAAGTGAATCATAAATTTCTGTCAACATAGGACATCGGCTCCCTTTCTCTCCAACCTCAACATTCAGTCATTTATTTGCGGTCGTTTTAAGGAATTACAAGCGCAAAACGGGTATGTCTAAGCCACACTGTACTGATCCAGTAGTTTTATATGTCCTGACGAATGTTACTGGCAATAGTGCAAACTACATTAGCAACGGATCTAATGAAAGTTAACAGTTTTAACATAAAATTTAATGAAATAGTGTGGACATCTCAAGGCACAAAAATTACGCTCAACGGAGGAACAACCTGCCATAAAGATGACACGACTAGTAAGAAAGAGTGGGAGGGCGCCTGCAATGCTCTTCCCGCCACCCCCTCTCCAAAAAGGCAAGCCACACTTACGAATGTAGTTTTAAGCCGCGTGTGAGGGTTATTACATTCTAATGCAAGCTATTAAATGCCTAAACAAGCACGTAACTATTTCCTATGATATTTTTCTCATTTCATAATGTACATATGTATCTTTAAGACATAATCATTAAACAGTCGTTTATATCTCTTGACGATATATATTGATAATATGTAATGATGATTATTGCAGTCTTAGAATACGACTTACTGTCTGTTTTAATTAATGCACTGACTAATTACGATCGTGAGATCATAAATTGTTATGGAATAAAAGTTTTTCAAGAGCGGCTGCAGTAAATATGAATTATATTGCACAGGTTTCCACTTGTGTCAGACCGTTTTCTTTATGGTCGATGAAACACTTAAAAAATCTATATTCCGTCGCACTATTATCGGATAGTAATAAGCTTTATACACTTTTCTATAAAAAGCAAGAGAGAATAATGGATAATTTGCGACATGCTACCATGAGGTATTAATTACAGTTACAGACATTCCTCGTCGTGGATTCAAACAATCAAGCCAGTGATTGCCCCCTCTCCCCCCCCCCCTATCCCCCTACCCACCTCCGCCAAAGCAAAAAATGACTATCTTACGTAATCCAAGATGGAGCCAGTATCGCAAGATCGCTGCTGCAATTACTTGTCCTTTATTTTTCAATGTTTAACAAGACCTCTTCTAACACTAACGAGCTGGCATTCGGTGGAGAAATCTGTTTTGAAAACAGAGATATGAGTTTCATAATTAGTTAACTGAGAGTTCAATGTACAGTTTAAACTAGAGGCTAAATTAAGTGAACCACGCGACACCACAGAAGATTAATCGGCCGTCAGATGCGGTCTCGGCCGACTCTTCGGTGACTCTGGAGAGGTTTGGGCCACGTGCCAGCACAACCTCTCAGCCTCAGCGATATGTCGAATCGCGAGTGGGTTGCATTAATGACGCAAATAAGGCGTCAATGACACGGGAGTGTGGTGCACATCCGGAAGTGTTTCTTTTCCCCCTCTTTTGTTAACTACACTCCTGGAAATTGAAATAAGAACACCGTGAATTCATTGTCCCAGGAAGGGGAAACTTTATTGACACATTCCTGGGGTCAGATACATCACATGATCACACTGACAGAACCACAGGCACATAGACACAGGCAACAGAGCATGCACAATGTCGGCACTAGTACAGTGTATATCCACCTTTCGCAGCAATGCAGGCTGCTATTCTCCCATGGAGACGATCGTAGAGATGCTGGATGTAGTCCTGTGGAACGGCTTGCCATGCCATTTCCATCTGGCGCCTCAGTTGGACCAGCGTTCGTGCTGGACGTGCAGACCGCGTGAGACGACGCTTCATCCAGTGCCAAACATGCTCAGTGGGGGACAGATCCGGAGATCTTGCTGGCCAGGGTAGTTGTCTTACACCTTCTAGAGCACGTTGGGTGGCACGGGATACATGCAGACGTGCGTTGTCCTGTTGGAACAGCAAGTTCCCTTGCCGGTCTAGGAATGGTAGAACGATGGGTTCGATGACGGTTTGGATGTACCGTGCACTATTCGGTGTCCCCTCGACGATCACCAGTGGTGTACGGCCAGTGTAGGAGATCGCTCCCCACACCATGATGCCGGGTGTTGGCCCTGTGTGCCTCGGTCGTACGCAGTCCTGATTGTGGCGCTCACCTGCACGGCGCCAAACACGCATACGACCATCATTGGCACCAAGGCAGAAGCGACTCTCATCGCTGAAGACGACACGTCTCCATTCGTCCCTCCATTCACGCCTGTCGCGACACCACTGGAGGCGGGCTGCACGATGTTGGGGCGTGAGCGGAAGACGGCCTAACGGTGTGCGGGACCGTAGCGCAGCTTCATGGAGACGGTTGCGAATGGTCCTCGCCGATACCCCAGGAGCAACAGTGTCCCTAATTTGCTGGGAAGTGGCGGTGCGGTCCCCTACGGCACTGCGTAGGATCCTACGGGCTTGGCGTGCATCCGTGCGTCGCTGCGGTCCGGTCCCAGGTCGACGGGCACGTGCACCTTCCGCCGACCACTGGCGACAACATCGATGTACTGTGGAGACCTAACGCCCCACGTGTTGAGCAATTCAGCGGTACGTCCACCCGGCCTCCCGCATGCCCACTATACGCCCTCGCTCAAAGTCCGTCAACTGCACATACGGTTCACGTCCACGCTGTCGCGGCATGCTACTAGTGTTAAAGACTGCGATGGAGCTCCGTATGCCACGGCAAACTGGCTGACACTGACGGCGGCGGTGCACAAATGCTGCGCAGCTAGCGCCATTCGACGGCCAACACCGCGGTTCCTGGTGTGTCCGCTGTGCCGTGCGTGTGATCATTGCTTGTACAGCCCTCTCGCAGTGTCCGGAGCAAGTATGGTGGGTCTGACACACCGGTGTCAATGTGTTCTTTTTTCCATTTCCAGGAGTGTATATTGCAATAGCGATTGCTACCAGGCTGTATCTGTAGGGGGAAATGGGTTGTTTTCTGGTGTGAGGAGTGCAGTACGGACAGGAAACCGGTTCTAAAGCGATCAGTGGGGGAGGGAAGGGAGGGCCGCTGGATGGGGAGGAGTGGGGGAGCGCAGAAAAGGGAGAGGGAGATGAAAAAGCGCTGAGCGTGCAACTGTGTGGCAATATCGAATGATCAGCTATCGGGATGTTTATATACAATGTTTTCGGTTAATTTAAAAAAGTGCGCCGCTTGCTATACTGACATGCCCGTTAAGGAGAATATGCTTTTCCGGTTACTCAAGCGTGTCTGCACACCACACACACACACACACACACACACACACACACACACACACACACACAGAGAGAGAGACAGAGAGAGAGAATTATTAAAGACGACGACACTTCTAGACACGATTCACAGGTGAAACAGTCGACAGACGAAAAATACTTAGGGTAGCGAGCACCAACCAAGAATAAGTGAAACTAAAGTAGTAAGTTATTAAGAGAGAAGGAAATCGGCGACTTCCAGTCGATAGTACTGAACTGAAGGAGTAAATTACTCAAGCACTAAATTTTTTATTTACTTCCGAAGTAAATTTATGTACTCCATTACTGATGGAGAGCACCATTGAAGAGTACGCTACTACGTTAGTAAATTAAGGAGGAAATAAGGCCAAAATTTACTCCTAGGCAGTAGTAGGAGTAAAATAAGAGAGGAAGGTGCGATCTTTGAGTTCTGTGTTTTAAGTGTCGAATTCTATGGATTATCTGGACTACGAAGAATATATGGAGATGGAGGTAGAGGTGAACGTCCGAAGGTTGAGGGTTGTAGAGTAGAGAAGAGACCCTTTTGTGATGTATAAAGACAGTGATTTCAAAGAGCGGTATGAGTTTCGTAAGGAATCTTTTGAGTTGCTGCTTGGTATGCTGCAGCCGTTGCTGAAGCATAATTCTGACAGGAGCCGTGCACTGTCTCATAGGCTGCAACTTCTTTGTGGACCGCGAATCTTTCGCATAGGTACTTATCAGATCGCAGCAGGGGATCTTAATATCCGTCGAACTACTGCTGGAAGAGCTTTTAACAGTTTGATAAACAGTTTAATTGCGTTGAAGCCAGTATGTGTGTCCATGCCACAGAGCCAAGAACGGGAATTCTATCGAACTGGTGGGCCATAGGTTTACCCATACTTTGTCCTTCTGGAGCACAAGCAGAACAGAAATTGCAAGAATTTCTTTTCTATCAATACACAAATCATTTGTGATGCCAATATGAAGATTTTGAACGTGGTAAGCGGTTGGCCGTGTTCCACCCATTTGGGACAATAATAGAGTTTCCAGAATGAGATTTTCACTCTGCAGCGGAGTGTGCGTTGATATGAAACTTCCTGGCATATTAAAACTGTGTGCCCGACCGAGACGCGAGAAGTAAAGCTGTGAGGACCGGGCGTGAGTCGTGCTTCGGTAACTCAGATGGTAGAGCACTTGCCCGCGAAAGGCAAAGGTCCCGAGTTCGAGTCTCGGTCGGGCACACAGTTTTAATATGCCAGGAAGTTTCAATAATAGAGTGGCTGCAGAAGTTGAAAATGAACAATAAGATGGGTTGCTTGTTGGAGACAGTGAATATGCTCTCTCCAAACATCTTACGATGTTTGTGTTCCGAGCCCACACAGGAGCCGAACGGCGCTACAATAGAACTCATATTGCTACCAGATGTGTAATAGAGCGAGCGTTCGGTATTTGGAAGAAACGTTTCCAAATTCTCACTCAAACAATGCGATTTAAACCAAACAAGTGTGGGAGTGTTATTGCGGGTGCTGCAGTTTGACACAACTTTGAAATATAAGCTAGATATATGTTTCACCCTGATGCTGTGGAGGTGAGTGATATCGAACAATATACATTTCAGCCAGAAGCAGATGCTGGGGGGCCAAGATGTCAGGTCTGTTATACTTAATTACTTTAATTGAATTTGTATCTAGTTCTCTAGTAAAATTATAAGTTAGTGTAAAGAGTTTTCCTTCTTAAACAAATACATAAGCCACCGGATTGTCACTACTGCAGTGACAAGTGGCCCATTTTGTTCTGGTGTTATTTTATAGTTATGTTATTTTTCTTTCTTTCTTATTTTTTTGCTAGGGAAATAATGTTCTAATTTTATTTCTTAATTGAGTACACAAAGTCATAGAACGTTTCGATTACTTCCAAAAAAAAGAGACTTATTTTATAATATTGCAAATTCAGATAAGTCTTAGAATGGGCTTTTAACAAAAATTAATACCGATTCTGAAATAATAAACACAAATGTTATGCCATACAAGAAACAAGAAAATGTTAACCATTTGAAAAAATATCAAGGAAATAAGATATTTTATACATATGAATATTTTCTTATTCATTCACAAAAATTCAAATTTATCGAGCACATTGTCTGAAGAACTGGAACCTGAAGTTTGCTCCATTACGTTCTAGAACATTATTAATAATTTCTATTTTAAGATTATGCTCTTCTTCCATGATTTCTCTTTGTATTTCGACTAATAACATTTGTTCCTCTCGTATTAGACGCATCTTTAAGGTATGGAGTTCGTCTACTTTTTTCGACAACTCTCAGTTCTTCACTACAACCGCATGTTCTCTCCCTCTTTTGCTGGGCGCATCTTCTGATACGCTCCCACCAGAGAATGAAGGCCGAGGCTCACGACTATGGGATAAACTTCCACCCAGCAATGTCATTGCTCCCTTCTGAGCAGTTATGATCATCGAACTTGCTTGACAGTATCATATTATCTTCAGGCGTGTCATTGCCGCTAACTCCAACTACCCCTCGAAAACTTGTGGGTTCATATCAACAACTATTTTACTTATATCGTCTCACCTACTCCACCGCCAGTTTGAAATTGTTCTCGATTACATTTAGCTTTGATTTTCTTTGCTTTCGCTTTCATGTCCTTCCAAATTACTTTAAGCTGCTCTTGTGATCTTTGTGCAGGAGCTTCTGCGTTGTATTCAACGCGCATTTTTTCCCAAGCATCCTTTTTCCTTTTTAACATGTTGACATCGCGCTTTTTAGATTCAATAGTAGTTATGCACTTTTTCATTATTCCAGAAAAACGCTCTTTTTCATTTTCTGGTCTGTTTTTTTAACGTTTCTTGGCTACCTCCATGTTGCTACCAGCTCCCAAACTGGCGCTTAAATTAACGTGTGTCACCAACCAATGGACGTTGATAGCTGTAGATGACGGGGCTAACAATAAATTCATTCATTAATAGCACGTTTCTTTTTCATAACACACAGATCTTATCATTAATTAGTACAATAGCATTTAGATTTTCCAATTTTAACAATTCAATTTAATAATCCTTTCTAGCTTCTAAAATTATAGCGATGAACATAAATTACGCAATAATGTTTGCCGACAATCAATATTTTCCGAGAAGGAACGTAATCCACGTGCCAGCAGTGTGCAGAAATGGCTTATTTCTTTAGTAAAAGGCTTTACTACTTTAGTTACAACAAAAGAAGTAAATAGACAGACCTATATCATTGACGTCGGTTTGCAGTAGGGTTTTGGAACATATACTGTATTCAAAAATTATGAATCACCTCGAAGGGAACGATCTATTGATACGTAATCAGCATGGTTTCAGAAAACATCGTTCTTGTGCAACGCAGCTAGCTCTTTATTCGCGCGAAGTAATGGCCGCTATCGACAGGGGATCTCAAGTTGATACCGTACTTCTAGATTTCCGGAAAGCTTTTGACACCGTTCCTCACAAGCGACTTCTAATCAAGCTGCGGGCCTATGGGGTATCGTCTCAGTTGTGCGACTGGATTCGTGATTCCCTGTCAGTAAGGTCGCAGTTCGTAGTAATAGACGGCAAATCATCGAGTAAAACTGAAGTGATATCAGGTGTTCCCCAGGGAAGCGTCCTGGGACTTCTGCTGCTCCTGATCTATATAAATGACCTGGGTGACAATCTGAGCGGTTCTCTTAGGTTGTTCGCAAATGATGCTGTAATTTACCGTCTAGTAAGGTCATCCGAAGACCAGTATCAGTTGCAAAGCGATTTAGAAAAGATTGCTGTATGGTGTGGCAGGTGGCAGTTGACGCCAAATAACGAAAAGTGTGGGGTGATCCACATGAGTTCCAAAAGAAATCCGTTGGAATTCGATTACTCGATAAATAGTACAATTCTCAAGGCTGTCAATTCAACTAAGTACCTGGGTGTTAAAATTACGAACAACGTCAGTTGGAAAGACCACATAGATAATATTGTGGGGAAGGCGAGCCAAAGGTTGCGTTTCATTCGCAGGACACTTAGAAGATGCAACAAGTCCACTAAAGAGACAGCTTACACTACACTCGTTCGTCCTCTGTTAGAATATTGCTGCGCGGTGTGGGATCCTTACCAGGTGGGATTGACGGATGACATCGAAAGGGTGCAAAAAAGGGCAGCTCGTTTTGTATTATCACGTAATAGGGGAGAGAGTGTGGCAGATATGATACGCGAGTTGGGATGGAAGTCATTAAAGCAAAGAAGTTTTCCGTCGCGGCGAGATCTATTTACGAAATTTCAGTCACCAACTTTCTCTTCCGAATGCGAAAATATTTTGTTGAGCCCAAGCTACATAGGTAGGAATGATCATCAAAATAAAATAAGAGAAATCAGAGCTCGAACAGAAATGTTTAGGTGTTCGTTTTTCCCGCGCGCTGTTCGGGAGTGGAATGGTAGAGAGGTAGTATGATTGCGGTTCGATGAACACTCTGCCAAGCACTTAAATGTGAATTGCAGAGTAATCATGTAGATGTAGATGTAGAAATTGAGCTCTCCAACTGAGTAACTAAAAGAGTATATTACTACAGAAGTAATTTACTAAAATATTCCAGACTAAAGAAGTAAGAGTTACTACAAGAGTAATTTATACTAGTTTGGTGCACGCCACCCTTAAAATTTCTCGCAAAATGAAAGCGGTTGTGTGAGTTGATATTAATACCAAGTGTTACATGCAGCAGCAGCGAGATTCATGAAAACGAAAATCAGCAAGAGTAGGACATAGGTAAAAACAGCGTGAAATTCAGTGCTATTATTTTCAAAGCGGGCTGATGCGGGTAAACACCGTGAAAGGCAAAGGAGATCTAATAAAAATGAAAGCAAGTGTATCTTACCGTTCAAAGCACGAAAAATTTGATCAGACAGTTATTACTCCACAGACATTACAGTAAAACAAAACAAAAACATGCCACAATACGGCAAGAATACTGTAAATGCTTTTTTTTTTTTTTAATATAAAGGGAAACGTATCCGGACAACATGGAATTATTAAACTGCCGCTCGAAAAACTGCGCTTGTTTCACGTTTGAAAACAAAAACGAGATCATCAGCGCCGGCCGCTGGTGGCCGAGCGGTTCTGGCGCTACAGTCTGGAACCGCGCGACCGCTACGGTCGCAGGTTCGAGTCCTGCCTCGGGCATGGATGTGTGTGTTGTCCTTAGGTTAGTTAGGTTTAAGTAGTTCTAAGTTCTAGGGGACTTATGACCTCAGCAGTTGAGACCCATAGTGCTCAGAGCCATTTCGAGATCATCAGCGGCGAAGCACAAGTTTATTTTCAGGAAGAATAGGGAATGAAAACGGTGGCTTTCTTTCAAAGGAATTACCCAGATGTTCACCTTAAGCGATTTAAGGAAGTCACAGAAACTTAAATCCATTATATATACTGTATAACGGAATTGCATAATCAGTCATGCACAATTACGTACTTCTCCTCTCCTCTTCCATACATCAAGGACAGAATGCACGCGGGGTACGCTGATGAGCGGCTTTGTCTGGGAACATAAACGGATAACAACGTGAGCTGATGAGAGAAACTGAGATGTCAAGTACGGATGACCTGCTGGCAGCAGCTTCCCACGGCTCGTAAAACTGCCGTTTCTCAGAGCTCTCTTACAGCCGCTTTATCGAGAACGTAATGGGAGACAGAAGTATAACTAAAACGGATTTAGGACTACTCTTTTTTGCAAAAGATAATCAATTTGCTTACAAGATACAATCCAAGAGGTATCTCTACGCTTTCCATCTTACCGTAGAAGATACACGTGCACAAAGAACACTATATTTAAGTTGCATCAATGTTCCTGTGTCTTGGTAAGCTGCTATCAGATTCTAAAACTAGCAGAGAATAAAGCTATGGATTCCTTCTTTGCCATTCTCCTTGCAGCGCGAACAGCAAATAGTGTGCAAATAATCGTGTACTCAATGAGATATGCCCATGTCAGGAGAGGAACAGCAAAAATACATCCGAGCGCGTTGCGCGTAGTAATGGCAACAGTTGTTCTGCTTCTCTGATAACGTCCTGTGGCAGCGAGGTCGAGAGATAGAGCGCACTGTCACTCCGATTCGATAACCTCTAGGGAAGTCGATCTGATTCGAGAAAACGATTGTTCTGGAACGTGTAGCTACGGGCACTGGTTTTCTGCCAAATGTAAACGTTTCCAAATGTTTTGCAGAAGCCACTGTACGGTGCGTCACGGAGAGTACCGTGTATCGGTATTTTTCTCCCCTTTCTTGTTCCACTAGTGGATAGGGAACACCAAAAATTACTTCATTCCTCCTTATGCATCCTAACCTTGTTGATCTTGATCTCATAGTTCTTGTGCATTGTAAATAAATGGACAATAGAAATGCCTAACAATCTGTCCACTATGTTTTCTTCTCTTTTTAAATGTCCCATAGCATTCCACGAAAAGAACTACGTTGTCTTCCACGGATTCCCATGCAAAATCGCTGGCCATCTCCTGTAACATTCTTGAAGACGTCTATAACATTCTCGTACAGTACGAAACAGATGACTACAAATTTAGCATCAAGGCTCTGAATCAATTCGATCTCTCTCTCTTTAATCCGACCTGCAGACGATTTAACGGTTGCCGCAATGACACCAGTGCAATACGGTTTTCGACTGGAATTTCGTTTCCATTTAGGACGAAAGGAGGAGGATTACCGTTCAAGATCATGTCGACGACGAGGTCATTAGAGAAAAAACACGAATTCGGATGAGGGAAAAATGAGAAATGAAATTTGTCGCGACCTTTTCAAAGGACCAGAGCCGGCGTTTCCCTCAAGTTATTGAAGGAAACAATGAAAAAGCTACTAAATCTGGATAGACGGACGGTGATTGAACGGCTGTCCTCCATAATACGAGACCAGTCAGTATCTTGCCGTTGCGCCACCTAGTTCGGCTTCCGGTGGCGAATTCCGCACACCAAAACAAGGAGAAAGGGCATTAAATATAATACGACTCCTACGTTTTGGAGTTATTGATGAAAGAATAGTTTAAAGAGTTGTCAAGTCATTAACTCCTATCAAATAAAAGAAAATTTAAAACTTTCTCAGGTCCTTAAATCTAATTGAATGTTCAAAATGTCCCTCGCTTCATTCCTCAAACGCATGCACTTGACGTATCATGAACGTCGCATTCCTTCGTATCCTCCCGGGCAGTCTCAAAGATTTCTCACACTTTCATGAGATGTGTATGAAAGTTCTCTATAATAGTGATGTCTGTTGCAGAAAACATATGCTTTACGTGGAGCTACGCAATGATAATCAAAGGCTTGAGATCTGTGGAACGTGCAGACCATGAAATTGGGCCGCCCCCCATCAGTTCATCCAACGTGCTAGATAATATCGCTTGTATTTGTTAAAAATTCGCAATTACATCACTTCCAAATGTTTCATTACTTGTAAATTAGATAGAAGATATACACTCCTGGAAATTGAAATAAGAACACCGTGAATTCATTGTCCCAGGAAGGGGAAACTTTATTGACACATTCCTGGGGTCAGATACATCACATGATCACACTGACAGAACCACAGGCACATAGACACAGGCAACAGAGCATGCACAATGTCGGCACTAGTACAGTGTATATCCACCTTTCGCAGCAATGCAGGCTGCTATTCTCCCATGGAGACGATCGTAGAGATGCTGAATGTAGTCCTGTGGAATGGCTTGCCATGCCATTTCCACCTGGCGCCTCAGTTGGACCAGCGTTCGTGCTGGACGTGCAAACCGCGTGAGACGACGCTTCATCCAGTCCCAAACATGCTCAATGGGGGACAGATCCGGAGATCTTGCTGGCCAGGGTAGTTGACTTACACCTTCTAGAGCACGTTGGGTGGCACGGGATACATGCGGACGTGCATTGTCCTGTTGGAACAGCAAGTTCCCTTGCCGGTCTAGGAATGGTAGAACGATGGGTTCGATGACGGTTTGGATGTACCGTGCACTATTCAGTG
This sequence comes from Schistocerca nitens, assembly GCF_023898315.1. Classification (NCBI taxonomy): domain Eukaryota; kingdom Metazoa; phylum Arthropoda; class Insecta; order Orthoptera; family Acrididae; genus Schistocerca; species Schistocerca nitens. Next base: position 368,765,461 of record NC_064618.1, read on the forward strand.
TCCCCTCGACGATCACCAGTGGTGTACGGCCAGTGTAGGAGATCGCTCCCCACACCATGATGCCGGGTGTTGGCCCTGTGTGCCTCGGTCGTATGCAGTCCTGATTGTGGCGCTCACCTGCACGGCGCCAAACACGCATACGACCATCATTGGCACCAAGGCAGAAGCGACTCTCATCGCTGAAGACGACACGTCTCCATTCGTCCCTCCATTCACGCCTGTCGCGACACCACTGGAGGCGGGCTGCACGATGTTGGGGCGTGAGCGGAAGACGGCCTAACGGTGTGCGGGACCGTAGCCCAGCTTCATGGAGACGGTTGCGAGTGGTCCTCGCCGATACCCCAGGAGCAACAGTGTCCCTAATTTGCTGGGAAGTGGCGGTGCGGTCCCCTACGGCACTGCGTAGGATCCTACGGTGTTGGCGTGCATCCGTGCGTCGCTGCAGTCCGGTCCCAGGTCGACGGGCACGTGCACCTTCCGCCGACCACTGGCGACAACATCGATGTACTGTGGAGACCTCACGCCCAACGTGTTGAGCAATTCGGCGGTACGTCCACCCGGCCTCCCGCATGCCCACTATACGCCCTCGCTCAAAGTCCGTCAACTGCACATACGGTTCACGTCCACGCTGTCGCGGCATGCTACCAGTGTTAAAGACTGCGATGGAGCTCCGTATGCCACGGCAAACTGGCTGAACTGACGGCGGCGGTGCACAAATGCTGCGCAGCTAGAGCCATTCGACGGCCAACACCGCGGTTCCTGGTGTGTCCGCTGTGCCGTGCGTGTGATCATTGCTTGTACAGCCCTCTCACAGTGTCCGGAGCAAGTATGCTGGGTCTGACACACCGGTATCAATGTGTTCTTTTTTCAATTTCCAGGAGTGTAGTTTACGCAACAAATCAATGGCAAAAGTTCCCATTTGGTGGGTGTTCTGCTAGTGTACTGTCTTGCAAGTGTCGACTGTCGTATGGACCTTGTTGAACAGCCTGCTGACCGCGTTCTCCCAAGTCAGACGGTCGCGTGAACTTCGGTCTACCTACATTCATCACTGACTCGGCTGCCTTCTGTATGGAAATGCATTTTCATACAGATGTGTAGTCTCATGTTTATTACCACTCGGCCAGCCGTACACCCTACTCACTCCCTACTCACGAAATGCGTATCATTCCGCCGTTAAACGGAACACTAATTAGTAATTCACCACTATTGGTGATATTAATACTTCTGCTGCGCTACACATGGTGAACCGTTCATAGCAGACAAACCTCAAACGTACATAAAAATAATAATGTGACTGTGTGTCTATCAACAGAAGATATAATGAACACATAACATACATACTTCTGTCGTTTGTATCTTCCGATTATCCAGTCTAACAAAATTTTCAGTTACAAACTTCACTTGTTGGATGTTGCTTTACATCTACATATTCTCTGTAATTTACAATTTAGTGCTTAGTAAAGGGTCTACAGAACCACATTCAGGCTATTTCTCGACCAACTTACTCTCGAAATGAACACCTAAATCTTTCCGTGCCGAGCTCGGATTTCTTTTATTTTATTCCGACAATCATCTTATTTTATTATTTTAAACCTCCGTCGATCTTATCTGGTACGCACCCAAAACCACGCTGCGATACTCCAGAAGAGAACGGACAAGCGTAGTGTACGCAGTTCTTTAGTAGACGTGTTGCACTTTATAAGTAACCTGTAACCCTTTTTAGGGAATCTCCGGTATCATTTCCGTTTCTCTCGATGACTCCCATCAGTTACTACGAACTGTTACGTGACATCCAATACGAACCAAGATGCACATATGACTGTGAGAGCCGGCCGCTGTGGTCGAGCGGTTCTAGGCGCTTCCGCCCGGAACCGCGCTGCTGCTACGGTCGCAGGTTCGAATCCTGCCTCGGGCATGGATGCGTGTGATATCCTTAGGTTAGTTAGGATTAAGTAGTTCAAGTCTAGGGCATTGATGAACTCAGATGTTAAGTCCCATAGTGCTCAGAGCCATTTGAACCATTTGCCTTTGAGACGATATTCCATAGGCACGCAATTCGATTAACTGCCGTTTGTAAGGAGCAGTGTCACTAGCCTTCTAGAGATATAAAACTGATTCGAGATCGCCAGTCGCTACCACTCATCACCTCGTGTGAACACTTTGAAAGCACATTTTCATTATTAATCCAGAAACAAAAGATTTTAGGTCACATGTTTCTACAGACTTTATTTTGGTGTGAAGGGTATCATTCAAAATGTTTGAATGAGTATTTTTTATATATCCCTTGCGTGTTGCGCCTCTCATCGGTACCTTACAATTACTAAGTGTCGCAGTCATCCAAAACACTCGACTCGTTCTGCGAAGTCACGGGGTTCAAATCCTCTTCCTGCCGTCCAGACGAGGGTTCCTTATTGTTTTCCTAAAACATTCGAGACAAGTGCCAAGATCTTGTCCGATGCGAGCTTGTACTCTGCCCCTAATTACCTCGAAAAGCGTAAATAACGTGATGTCCAGCGGCACAAACACAGACAATATTCTAGCAACCTCATGATGGACAAGAGGTTAATCATTTATTTTCCTGTCTAACTGTTACCCTTAAAAATTTGTGAATGGCGATTAGGCACGTAGTATATGCTACATTTAATGATGCTCAAATACACACTGTCGATTCACATTACGGGGACCAGTATGGTGTATATAGGGTGTTACAAAAGGTACGGACAAACTTTCAGGAAACATTCCTCACATACAAAGAAAGAAAATATGTTATGTGGACATGTGTCCGGAAACACTTACTTTCCATGTTAGAGCTCATTTTATTACTTCTCTTGAAATTACATTAATCATGGAATGGAAACACACAGCAACAGAACGTACCAGTGTGACTTCAAACACTTTGTTACAGGAAATGTTCAAAATGTCCTCCGTTAGCGAGGATACGTGCATCCACCCTCCGTCGCATGGAATCCCTGATGCGCTGATGCAGCCCTGGAGAATGGCGTATTGTATCACAGCCGTACACAATACGAGCACGAAGAGTCTCTACATTTGGTACCGGGGTTGCGTAGACAAGAGCTTTCAAATGCCCCCATAAATGGAAGTCAAGAGGGTTGAGGTCAGGAGAGCGTGGAGGCCATGGAATTGGTCCGCCTCTACCAATCCATCGGTCACCGAATCTGTTGTTGAGAAGCGTACGAACACTTCGACTGAAATGTGCAGGAGCTCCATCGTGCATGAACCACATGTTGTGTCGTACTTGTAAAGGCACATGCTCTGGCAGCACAGGTAGAGTATCCCGTAAGAAATCATGATAACGTGCTCCATTGAGCGTAGGTGGAAGAACATACTGACGAAACTAAAATGAGCTCTAACATGGAAATTAAGCGTTTCCGGACACATGTCCACATAACATCTTTTCTTTATTTGTGTGTGAGGAATGTTTCCTGGAAGTTTGGCCGTACCATTTTGTAACACCCTGTATAGGTTACGAGGAACAGTGGCGAAATACTGTCCGCGAAAATTAAGTTAACACTCGGTACAGTAGCCGATGGGAGCGATCATACAGGCATTTCCCACTAACGGTCGCTCCCATTAGCCACTGCGCCGTGTGTCAACTTGCAAGGAGACCGTGCCTACTCGTCATCAACGGTTTCGTCAAAATTTACGGTATATTCAGGGCTTGACCAGAAATGTGAGTGACAGAAGATGGCCAGGCGTTAAGAGAAATAACATTTTTGGCGCGCGTCGGATGATACACGAGTTATCTATGATAGCGTAGTTTTCAGGCAGCGGTTGACGCAGCGAAGCGGGTACACTACGGTAAGCCGAAAGTCTCAGTGTCGAATACCTACGTAGTAATCTTTCTTTTATTCATTTTCAATTTTTGCGTTACGTATAGTGCCAACAAGCAGAAATAATGCTCGATATGTGGTATTTATTAATATTTTCCTAACAGGCACGAAAACAAAAGGCAAAATGGAAACTTGGGATTACAAATAAATTTCTACAACGAGAACTTCGTATATAAAAATAGAGTTTTTCATTATTTTACAGTTGTTGATTTGCACCTTCTGGGATGTTTTTCTTCGTAATTTATTTGCAATCTCAGGTTTTCCTTTGCCTTTCCTTGTCATGCCCTTTATGAAACTATTAATAAATACAATATAGTGAGCATTCTTTCGGTTTATTTGCTTCATTGGTAACGTAAAAACTGAAAAAAATAAAACAACGTTTCCACGTAGGTACTCGACCCGAAGACCCTCAGATTACCGTTCTGTATTCTTGCTGTTGCGCCAACCGCTTTTTGCAAAGTACGCTACCATAGATGGCTCATGCCTCGCCCGACCCGCGTCGAAAATGCTATCTTTTCTGAACGCTTAGCCACCTGGAGCTCCCATTTCTGTCACTTTCATTTCTGGCCAAGCTGTGCATCTGTCATAAATGTGGACAAAATCGGTGATGGCGAGAATACGCTGACCCCCTGTTAGATTGCGTGGATCCCATATACCTTGATAAGTTGACTGACGAACTATGCATTTCGCTCACTGTTGTCATGGGATTGAAAAGGAGGTGAAATCGTTGGTATCGGCAATGGAGAGGTACAACATAATATCGTCCGCCATACGCTAAGCACATGTTTGTCCAAGCGACAAATAACACTTCCGTGCTACTGTGGCAACATCAAGATTTTTATGGAATACTCTCGTATTATGTTCTTTTGTATTCCAGCTGATTGTTCACTTTCTAATAGAAGACTCTCTGCTTGGAATTACTGTGGAGATGCAGTTCGCGACATTAAAGAGACGAGGTCTCAACTTATACGGACACTCCAAATTTCATCAATGCCGTTTTTATTTCACAAATATGATCATATTTATCATTTTCATGGCTTGTGCCTGCCTAAATACCGCGTTAGACCACTCGCCCCTGTTTCATACTTAAATTAAAAGTCAGATCTAGAAGGGAAATCCCCTGTAACGTTCTACTGTCAGAAGTACTATCATTTAAACTTAACACATCTCAGTTAATCAAAAAGTCACTTAAAAAACAAGAGATATAAATTATCAGGATAATTTTCGGATCGAAATACGAAAATGGAATTTCGTTGAAAAAGTAATCACTCAAAATATGTTAATTTACGAGGCAAAAAACAGGAAAGCACGGCAAATGATTACTATAAACTTTTATGTTCACAAAAATAGAATGGGCAAGAAATACCTATAGAAAAAGATCCTGAACCTTCTTCTATTAATGAAAACTCGCAACTGACCAACCGAAAGTAAAGAAGATCCAAACGATGCTAATAACCATGGAAAAATCGTTTTAAATACACCGAAATGTAGGTCCATAATTCCGATTCACAAACACAAATTCCCTAAGTAACTCGCCCAACAAGATGGACTGATAAACGTCAGAAGTAACAAAATGAACAGATGATGAGATATTGCGAGGAATACATGAAGGGCACTAAATAAGTTCACTTGTGCTCTCCAGTGTGGCACACCTTATCAAATTATATGCAATCAAAGAACATAAAAAAGGACATCTATTCACTAAATCACAAATACTAAATACAATAAACTTTCCAAACATCACTGAAGCGTATTTAGCGGCTCTTTCACCCTTTGAGTCCTAATAATATAAAGAAAACCTTAATAGTAAAATTTTTCACAGAACTGACTTTACCCTCATAGTATGCAAAGAATACAAGAAAAAACTGGCAAAAAGTAAACAATCAATAATTTCAATAATTTTCAGGAGGTAGTTTCACTTTGGAACCAGTTTTAACCACGAAACATTTCATGATATTTATTTGGGTCCAGTTTCGCATTTTTCTAGACGCAATCCCACATCTCGAAACTTCCATGAACTGATAAGCCTAAAGCAAATTATTGTCCTCAATAACAAGGAAAAATAGGTCTAAAATTTAATGAATGTACAAAATGATCTCCTCAATATCATCACTATTTTTTTATTAAAAAGAAAGCCATTGTCTTCTCCAACTACCTTCGCACCAACTGTTATTTCGAACGCTGTTACGTGCCTGTTCCAATGCACTATTTTCATAGAAGTTCCTCAGTGTACCACTACAAGTCTGTCTTGCAACAGCATCATCAGAGCTTTCATGCGAAAGGCACTGGCACTTAAAAATCGTGGTTTCAGGCAGGAACCAGTGGTACTCAAATTGTTAAAACATATAGAGTTACAAAGTACAGCATACACAGCCTTGTAATATTTTCAGTTATTTATTTACATGAGTATGTCATACACCAAGAATATCGAAAATTGATGGATTGCAACTACAGGAGCACAAAAACACTCTGTTTGCAAACAAAAATATTTACGGAAATCTTGAGGTTCCTCCTGGTAGTCGTGGAATAGCACAAAGGCAGTCACACAAATCGAGAGCTTGGAAATCGAAGCCCACTTACAAGTCTAATTGAAACAATTAGACTGTGCGAAACGAAGTGATGCTTCCATCACTAAAGCAATCGGTGTTTTGCGTTACACGAATCAAACGCTATACACGTTCCTGTATTCTATGTCTGTTAAAAAGTTCAATAATGTAATTATTGCATTGTTAAATAACAGTACTAGAACAGATCGTATACTTTCTTGGATCACGTGGTAGTCTGTGATGTCCTGTTCCCAAAATAATGTCGCACTTTGACAGTAGGTTGCCGATTACCGCAAATTTGTCAGTGGTATTGATGTTCTTATACATGTATTTCTGTCAGTTTCATGTAAAAAGTGAACAAACATACATTCTAAAGTGTCTCAGTTGCTTTGTGATCAGACAAAGATTAGACCGGTGTGATTTTATGTTAATAATGTCCCAAATTTCTATCGTAAGTATTTTACAAAGAAAAAAGAGGGAGAGAGATAAATTCAGGAGCGCGGCGTTGACCTCTTGACCGCTTCTGGAAATATTCCAAGATGGCAGATATGGAACCGCGCAGAAAGTCGGGGGTAGCTGGAGCGAACACAGGAGAAAGGGGTCGCAGCGCGCCCGAAGCCCAGCGTTTCGTCTATTTAATCCTATTAGCGGAAGTGGCGACTGGAGTAGGCGTCCAGATTGTAGCGAATTCCGCGAGGGGGAAGGCGGACTCTGCCAGTGTTGGGACGCAACTTTTAAAAACCCCTTTTGGAAGTCGGCGATGCGCACACAGGCGTCGTCAGTGCATTCGGACGCATTTCGAATGTGTTCATAGAACTTGGGTGAGTGGGTTTGCTTTAGCATTTCAACCACACTCGATAAACATACAGCCTGCTACAGGGAAAAGAATATCACACCTTCAGAAACCTTTGGGGATTGCTGGCGGGAACTATGGATAGCCTGTAGTAATTTCAAGCAAACGCAGTGCCCCCTACAGTTTCTGCCTAAAAAAAATTATGTGAGGGGGACGCGTATGGCACAACTTTCCTGCATATATAGAATATAAAATACTACGTACGCCAACTTTTAGAATATTTAGAGGTGACTAAAAGAAACTTTTTTGTGACAAATATCACACGTGCACCGTTTTCCCTCTAGACGCCCATTAAGGATTTGATGCTAGTGATGCTCAGAGGCGGTGTTGAAACTGTTGTGTGATGCATATTGTTTTACAGGGGTTGCTGAAAATGTCATCAGTTTACATGAATACAACAATGGCATCTTGGTGCTAATAACTTTATAATACGTTCAGAGCAACCAGATGTTTTACGAGTAACGGCTGCAGCTTCAGACAAACGGGCCACTAGCTTTTCTGTGGTGTCTATTGGAGTCTCGTACATCAAACGCTTCATCAGCCACAACAAAAAGAAATCCACAGAAAGTTAGCACCATCTCTAAAATAATACTGATCGCACGGCAACTTGAATACTGCCTCTGAACGTCACTAACGTCAGCAACTTCATGGATCCAGCGGGAAAACCGTCTATGTGTGACGTTTTTACCACATAAAAATTTTCTTTTTATATACTCTAAACACACAAAAATTTCGTATACGTACTTGTTTTACACGCAGTATAAATTGACGGATCCAGAACATGTGAAAGCAAGAAAAAGTTCCGTAAAAGTTTGAAACTGTCTGTTAAGTTTGTTGCAAATCACAAAGTGCTCTTGTTCTCAAACACTGGATGAATAAAATCTGGATATTTGGACGTCATAGCCTACACTTCTTTTTCACCTTCATCCTAACCCTTTGATATGTAGACGGTTCTTATCCGCAAACGGTTACTTCAGACAGTGATATGTGCATCAAGTTTGTTTGAAATCGGTTCAGTAATTTCGGAAGAGATGTGGAACAGAAATGTATATGTACACATACACATTTTTACAAAACGTATAAAATCTTTTTTGTGACCCGATTTTGAAGAAATATAGTCTATACTATGCTCCTAGCTGCGCTGAAGTTACCAATGACAATCTCATAAAAACCCTTCTGGTAGTTTTGGAGATTAGCGTGTTCACACAGACAGACAAAGTTTTACTAAAACTTCTAAATCACGACAACTTTTTTTTCGTTGTCGGATTTTGATGAACTAAATCCTGTACGGTGTTCAACCTATGATCAAATTACCTGAGGAAAATTCGTCTAACAGTTTTGGGGATTAGCGTGTTCAAAGACACACGGACAGACACGACGAGTTTTACAGATTTATTATTAGTACAGACAAAATAGCTGCATACTTAAGATGTACCTGTCTTCACTAACTTTAGTAAGCAGTTGTAATTGCTGCACTGTTTCGGGAAAAAAGGCCAGCGCAGCTCTGGAACATCTGAAGCAATTTCAACGAAAACGTGATATCCGTATACACTTGAAGAAAAGGACAATCGTTAACACCCCTAATGCTGGGGTGGGGCGACGACGTAGCAGAAACAATCAAAATCAACCGATATTGTTTCGAATTAACTGCTTTTGCGATCACTAACCTGACTGGTGAGAGTCTCGATGACATTTAATTTCATGATACAACTTTCTAAAGCTTTCAAAAATGTTTGGAAACCTTTTTTGTTTACTTCTCGTTCAGAGGAATCACTCGTCTTCCTAAACACATAAATACGTAATTATTCATTTACACATACAGTCTGAAAGGGTCAACAATAAGGTTGCGTTTATAATCAGGTGGCGCAGTCAGTTGCTCAAGACTACCTACAGTTATGCTAAACAAACACGTACACATCCGTTTTTGTACTTGCAATAATATGTTCATTCGCAGTCCTTGCAAGGATAGCTAGACAAGCTTTTTGTTATCAAGGCTTTTGTTCATCAATACCATAGAGAATTTAAAAAATACTTTTTTTATAGTACTTAAAATGATAAATCTGTCCTCAACCCGATTACTGAACATCACAATGCTTCGTTGGGCATGGTCGAGTTGGAGGTGGTATTTACTTCCATTCCTGTGACCGCTGAACTGACTTACTCAGCTAGTTTAGGGTGTTCTACACTGTACTGTGGACTCAGAACCATTGGTACATGTGAAAAATAGAGCGTACACAATCATTTCGAAGCCTAGGATCAGGTGAAAATTTAACCCCTATATTCGGATTTGGAGTCTGACGTTTATCTACTCAGCCATCCTGTAACGCATTTCTAAACATGCAAATAATATAATTTTGATTTTATTCTGAAAATACATTTTATTCACGTCCTATCTGCTAGAAGATTACGATAACTGTTAATGCCGGCTATCTGTTAGTTTGTAATAAAACTTGTGAGTACCTATAGCAGTGTAACCACAATCTTCGAGTAATACGGAAACGCTGTTTTAATCTGTGGTGCCTTTTTTTCATCGTTTTCAATTTGACTATCATAGGTAGATTTAATATATACCAGAAACGTATGACAAGTGTTTACAGCTGCCGTGGAAAAACGTTCAATTAAAGCCAACTGCAGCTCGGAAAATGGCTGTTGATTTGACCCCAACGAGAAGGGTTTCAATGCAACTGTTTTTCATATTTCATTTTATTCTTTTTCAGTTCTTTTGGTTCTGTTTAGAAGTTACAATACATCAGTCATGTACCGAAGACTGGTTTCAACCCGACAACCTATTACTAGGTACGATTAAATCAGATGTGGTATTGCTTTACCTCTTCTCCCTGTGACAACCGGCCATCGAGATGGTTGTAGGGGCGTAGGAACCGAAAAATTTTACTTCTTTACACTTTTCACAGACAAAAGGCAGTTCCCCAGGTAAGTTTCTCGAGAATCGCCTTAAAAAAAGATTATATTCAGAATCCACCGGCGATCGGAGCCGGCTGACTGAATCACAAATTAAATACATTCCAGTGAAAACTTAATTGAAATTGTATATAATACAGTCATCTAGGGTAAATAAAGATCGCTGTACATCGAAACTGTACATCTGCCCATTGCATTATCTGCGGAAAAGAAAGTACACACACACACACACACACACACACACACACACACACACACACACACACACGCACGCACGCACGAGATGGACATAGTACAATAGTTCAATTGGCGAACTTTTAAGCTAAAACGATTACAACATGCTCACATCTTGAGGCTCGCTTTTGGTGGGTTTTATAAAATAAATAAATAAACCTGAAATGAAACTATATTAATAAAGCTCAGGTCTCAAACGTACTATCGTTAACAAACCGCTACAAGTACCTACTTGATAAAAATATTGATCCCTATGTCAATAAATAAGCACACTGCATCCACACACAAGAATAAGCGTAGTACATACTGAATTACTGCGTCTTAAAAGCTTCTCTGAGAAGACTGTGACTCACTTTGGTTTGGTTTTCCATTACGAGTGTCTCAATGCTCTTCAGCTGTGAGAATGAAGTTTCATTAATGGGTGCTTCTCCCCCGTACAGATGACGCAGACCGTGGGCTACTACAACGCGCGACATGTGGCTGCCTAATGTGCTAAAGTGACCACTTAGGAGAATCTTTACGTAGGTCCTAAACGGAGGTCGCTAATGCGATGCTGGTATGCAAGTGATTGTTAATATCTGTCGTGACTTTGTACTTCTCGATGTTAGAGTTTGGCTAGCGTACTTCACACTCTTCAATTATTTTTAGAGAACTTGCCATCCATAGAAATTTCTCACTTCAGAGTACGCGATTACGCCGCAGAGTTGCCGTTTGATGGCGGAACGTTAAGTTCACCTCCTAAATACTAAATATCAAACAACACAAAGTTACATCTGTGGTCTAATCGAGGTTCGAGGAAAGTGAAAACGCATTACAATGGCTTTCCATTGAGGATGTCAAAGGTACCGTGGTTAAATGAATATGCGTATAATTGCATTTTTGCTAGGAACAATACAGTTCTTATCCAAGTTAGTGAACACATTTAAATCTCAAGTACATGGTTATTCTGTGTTGTTCTGGCTGGTTATGGTTCTAATAGTTGTGTGATAGTTTCGCCGGACAGATACTACTTGAAGTTTGTGACTGATTGCGTGGTCAAACGATATCGGGTCTTTTCGCCATTTACGTGAACTTTTTTATATTTATTCACGTTGGGGATAAAGTGCTAGTGTCCGACGTGATAAACAAAAATATTTAAGTGAAGGAGAGTAGCTGAACTGAGAATAGATACTTGCTAGATTCCTATATCAGGAAAGAGGCAACAGCGAAAGTGTAAGCTGTCAGTTTCACAGGAAGAAGGACTGCAAAAAATGGGCGGGAAAAAGTTATAGACATAATGCAGATCTACACAAAGAGCCCTGTTTGCACGACGTATTGACGCGGAATCGGTAACAATGTTTGCTCAACGGTGCGCCTAGGACACAGCACTGTATGGAAAGTGAGACACAGCATGATTAACAGTCTGTGACACGGAATGAAAGCGACACGTGGAATTACAGAAGTGGACGGATAATATGGGAAACGAAGATGTACAAGGTTTTACATACACATTCATCGGATTTCAGAGGACTATGTCATCTACACTAATAAAGACAGAAAATCGGGCACATTTTAACTTGCGTACTGAAACGTTACCTGGTTGGGCAGTGAAATTGTTGGTTAATGTGGTTCCCGGTAAGTGTCTACTTGGTGCAACTATCTCTCTCGTTCACTTGCCCATTCATTATCCAATGAACGTAGAGTCAAGATAGAGAGACATTTTGAGTCCTCCTTTCGGATTATTGCAATTCATTTACATATGTGCGCGAGTTTTCCGTCGACAGTACGACACAGTACCTCCTATAGGGCAAAGAATCTTGCATTGCACCGCTGATCTAATAGTACGTCATTTTTTGTGGTGGTTTGACTCCGTCTATGTGCTTCCCCATCCAAAAACCTTCAGTTAAATGCAACGTCGAATAGCAACAGCAGCGAACGCAGTAACTCCAGACATCACCGCAAAACTACGAGACGAGTTTCACTCTCGTCTAGATGTTTGTCGTGCATCCGGTGGAGGCCACAGTGAACATTTGTGGAAGCTAAATGAAAACCTTTAGCCTCAACATCATAGCATTAACGTACCACAAGAATGTATGTACATGCATGTAGAAGATATACCCTTGTAAAATCGTCAGGTTCTTTTGATAATAAAAACTTTGCAGTCCTACTTGTAAATTAAGATTCAACCCAAGGTTCTGTCTTCATTTGCATATAAGTCGTTGTCTTGTGAAATCGGACAAATCTCTTCTTAACACCCTGTGCTATAAAAAGATGGAAAAAGTCTGGAAGATCGTTACCAGAAGCTACGCTGGATGAACTAGATCAGTAGAGATGAAAAAGTATCAGTCAAGTGAAGTGAAGTGGAATGGGAGGGGCAAAAAAAACGACATTTGTGGTGATCTCCATGATGCACTGAAGCCGAAGTCACTAGAGAGATGGCTGCTGCCTAGTTAAACGATTCATTCATACCGGCGTCCATCTGAAATGATTTAGGAAAACATAAATGTGTATGGCGCGACGACCTTAGGTTTTAACGGTACCTGGATAAAGAAGAAACTTACACTGTGCATAAATAAGAACATAAATAGATGGGAAATGTTTTTTTAATGAAAACTGCTTCAACAGTGAAATAATCAGATATATTTAACGAGAAAGTAAGTATCGATCCCATTTAGACCTTAGAAAGAAAATAAAACATAAATGACACAGTAAAAAGGTGTTATCTACCGCCTTGTAAATATTGTTCGATGTGGTTGTATGTCTCTCTTTTCTCGAGCACACAAATGTCGATGTTTCAGAATGTTTGGATGATACTTCTCCTATTCTTTCAGTGTTCTACAGTATAGACGATTTACCACAGGGCCTTTGTCAAGAACATCCACTACGAATTTTCCTTTGGTCATAATGAAACTCTTGCGTTTCTCGATTTTATTACGGTACACTTGCCTATATTGTGAAGTTTTCAGTGAGTTCCTCTGTCACCATTGTTGGATTTAACTATTGTACTAATAAGCAGTGTGGTACTTTCGTTGTGTACTTGGCTGAATTATATCACATAGACGTTACGAACTTCCACGCGCTACAGAGATCTTTTGGAGTTCTGTGATGGAAGAACATTACCAGCGGCGCTGATTCCGTTAGAAACGATTAGATGGTGGATAAAGCAACTTACTTCTCTATAGAATATAGATGATCAGCCTACAGCACTCAATTCCTTCGGAACTACAACAAATGAAATAGGCAGAACTTTGGCCAGAAATGGTATTCAATACATTTTCTGGCCACCAAAGAAAATTAACCCTAGATTACTAAATCCTCGTAATATTTATAATCGCTGTAGGGTATAAAACAGGACATTTTGTACTTAATTTGATAATAAGGAAAATACCACTAGAGATCTAGTAATTGTAATTAGCTAATTCATAACCCGTAAATATGACTTCCTTTGAATAAGCGGTGGAGTACTGGAAGATAATCTTGGTCTCAGTGTTTCTGGTTTTTACTCGTGTAAAATTTCTTTGATTGTGGTAGCAGTTACAATGGTCAAGTCACACGTACGATTTCAGAACGCTGCACACAGCACCGATTCCACATTAAATATCACGATTTTGTCAAATATGCTTTTGTCGAACATAGCCTTATGAACAACGAACGAAAATTGTATCTGACGTATCTACCAACAGGGACTAACCCTGAGTGGTGAGTGGAAACTGACGATCGACGCTAAGAGGCTACAGAGAAATGTGCTGAGATTCCTGACATGTAACGGAATCAGCATCGCTGGTAATGATCCTCCATCACATAATCTCGGGCAGCGTACAGAAGTTTCGCCTGTACCCTGCGCGTAAATACGACTCTGGTTATGAGAGATCGTCCACCGAAAACATCGAAAAATTTTAACAGAATTAGGGAACTAGCAATATAAAACAATTTTTTAATATGAGTATCTAGTTTTTCGCGGTAACACTATTGTATGAATGTTTCTCGGTTTTATTCGGCTGAATTTTTCAGTGGATACTTTACCGAATTAAGTCAGCATTTAACCCCCTGGCTCCCTCACGTCAGCTTCTCAATGGTAAGCTGTCAAACGCTTGGAACTTTAGTTGACAAAGTCCCTAAGACTATTAAGAGAATGTTTAAGTATTGTAAGTTCGAAGATTTCGCGAAAAATCTATTTCTTCCAAAACTTATTTCATCCAAGCCAAGATTTACAAAATATTTTACTTCCTGTCGCCAGATGCGCATTTTTGAGATCTTGAAGCTAAGGGAAAACCATTTTCAGATAAATTAATTCGCTGACAAGATACTGCTGGAAAGTACTGTATTAGAATTACAAATATTTTAAAGTTTGCTTCTTTTTTAATTCATTTTTATTATCTGGCATTTGTCTAACAAATAAGTTTGCTTAAAGTTACAATATGCTATTTTTTAAATTGAAATACTTATTTTTACATGGATATGAATGAACAATTTTTTCTGTTTTTTTAAATAAATTTGTTGACAATGATGTTAATAAATCGTGTTGATTGCCTTAATTACTGATTTCAGTTCTTTCTATTTTTAATTCTCATGAGTTATTAATCATAAATTACATAGCATAAATCCTTACTATTACGTAATGAACCTAAAATGCTGCGTTATTGGCTTAAAATTCAAAAACTAATCAATAATTTTTTTTTAGCTATCGCATAATTTCCCCTAGTGGAACCGACACCACAGTTCCAGCGTAGAGATCTGTAGATCCTAAGTACTGCGCCGACCGGAGTGGCCGTACGGTTCTAGGCACTACAGTCTGGAACCGAGCGACCGCTACGATCGCAGGTTCGAATCCTGCCTCGGGCATGGATGTGTGTGATGTCCTTAGGTTAGGTAGGTTTAATTAGTTCTAAGTTCTAGGTGACTGATGACCTCAGAAGTTAAGTCGCATAGTACTCAGAGCCATTTGAACCTAAGTACTGCTCTGCATATACCATCAGTTTCACCGTTCGGGCGCCAAACTGCACAGGAGACAGCTCTCACAACACACACAGGTTTGGCACCTGTGTGTAAACCTAAACGACCACTTGTAACAGGCGAGACTCGATGACAGAATTACAGGCCAGGGGCGCTGCAGTAGACTCACTTGCCACGAGTAGTCGATTATGACAGGAAAGTTGCTCCCGTAAAAGGGAGCTTCAATAGCGACGTCTGATCTGATGACGCCCTCCCCTGTCCGCAATAACGGTGAACTGGGCAGCAGGTGCGTCCAGAAAGTAACGGCAGAGCGAGGGGAGCGAGAAGTGAGACCGCAGCGAGGTGCTAATTAGCAGCCGCGGTGTCACAGGGTACGCGGAGGAAAGCGCTTCCATCTCCACAATATCCTACGTAGTCGGTCACGGGGCCGCACTCTCTCTTAGGAACAGGCTACAGCGGGCCGAAGCGATGTGCGGTGGACACCTACGGAACTGCGCGTTCACTGGGTCGCACAGCACAAATCCCAGCGTCGTATCCTACGCTCAGTTTGTGTGTTTGGCACGGGAGTGCTTGCACTACGCCGTGTCGCACGGGTCAACCAGCGCAAAATCCGGGCCAGCATTAGCGAAGGGGCTGGCTCGGCTAACGCCACGGGTGAATTATGATTAGCGAATAGGGCTACTGCGTACACGTTTATCCGCTACCGAGTAACAAGTATCCGCCGTACGCTGTGGCCGAGCGGTTCTTGGCGCTTCTGTCCGGAACCGCGTTGCTGCTACAGTCGTAGGTTCGAATCCTGCCTCGGTTGTGTGTGATGTCCTTAGTTAGGTTTAATTAGTTCTAACTCTAGGAGACTGATGACCTCAGATGTTAAGTCCCATAGGCTTAGAGCCATTTGAACAAGTATTCCACGATACTAAGTGCCGTTTCGTTAATGCCTGACACTTTTCGTATGTTTTCTTCACTGCAAGCATTTCATTCTGCTTTCGCTGTCCTCTCCAACTCACTACACTCAGCGGACTGGAGTAACGGAAACGTTGCGATACTCAACTGTCTTATTAGCCTTACTCTCGTACCGACTAGGTAATTTTCGTATTCCACCAATTTCTTATTCTCCGCGGAGCAAGTCATTAGTGACACAGAGTATCGTACACTTTTTGTCATTTGCCATATTTCCTTTCCCGCACACAATTGGTGCCCGACTCGGGCGGAGTCGGTAGTGTTCGTAATCCTCCAATTCCTTCGTTCCGTAGGCTACGGTTTCCACCACGCGGAAAATCACCGAATTTTTGATGGCCCATAGCGTAAAATGAGAGTTTTCATAAATAGGGCTACGACAAGTGGGCGGAGCTACGGAGGTCTGCCGTTGTGCAGCAGAACTGCCGCCGTCTCCCGTCAGTGGTCTACCTGAGGTAGTGGCGTTGTGATATAATTTGAAATTATTGTGATATGACAATGAATTCAATTCTTGCAACTTCATCTGTTGGCATTAATGCCAGCACAGCCATGGTCATTATTATCAGTCCGAAGCGGAAAAAATAAAATAAATAAAATCTGATCAGGAAAGAGGACCCACTCAAATGGTGGGTTAAAGAAGACTGCTATACCCTCAACTTACTAGGTCACAAAAACAAAGTATTTATGTATAACTCATATATCGGTAATCATGTTCAGTAGCGAAAGTAACGAGTAACAAATACTTTGTGACGGCATGTGTCTCGACAATCCGAGTACACATAGTATAAAATTTACTCGTTGCTTTTATTGACCTATCAGTAAACGAAGCGTCGTGTATCGAACGTCGGCATTTACGAGAGGCGCAGGCATTTAGTAGCAGAAGCAATAAATGATGGAACATTAACATGTGTGAAAATATTTAATCTTGAACAGCCATAATACTGCAACAATCAACGAAGACGTAAGAACAGGGAACAAATTGCAACGACAACATAACAAATACCTCTGTTTTTAAGTTTTTGCCGGCCGATGTGGCCGAGCGGTTCTACGCGCTTCAGTCTGGAACCGCGCGGCCGCTACGGTCGCAGGTTCGAATCCTGCCTCGGGCATGGATGTGTGTGATGTCCTTAGGTTAGTTAGGTTTAAGTAGTTCAAGTCTAGGGGATTGATGAACTCAGATGTTAAGTCCCATAGTGCTCAGAGCCATTTGAACCATTTTTTCAAGTTTTTCTAAAAACAATTAGATAATAACAAGCTTTCACTTTCCGACATAAAAAACTATTGGTTTAGTTTCGTTATTGCAAGATGAATGTACACGTCATTCAGATGTATATGGTCGCTTTCAACCTCTGCACACAATAATTCACAAATGTAGTAAGGCTTTTATATTCTTTGGAAGACGGCGATTCTACTACATCATTCCTTCATGTTGCAATACTCCAGGCAATATAAAGCCCCAAAACATGTAAAAACTGAAGGTAATGACGACCATTCCACAGGTGCTGTTCTTAAAAAAATGGTTCAAATGGCTCTGAGCACTATGGGACTTAATAACATCTATGGTCATCAGTCCCCTAGAACATATAACTACTTAAACCTAACTAACCTATGGACATCACACAACACCCAGTCATCACGAGGCAGAGAAAATCCCAGACCCCGCCGGAAACAGAACCTGGGAACCCGGGCGCGGGAAGCGAGAACGCTACCGCACGACCACGAGCTGCGGACAGCTGTTCTTCAAGATTTAGAAAGTAAAAAGAATGAGAGGTTAAAAATTGCGGTTTCCAAATAAATTACTTCTTCAGTATGGCACAAATGTCAAACAGTTCTCATTACAAGGGCAAACTGAAATCGAAAGAAAGGTACTAGTACTTCCAAGACAAACGAGGACTGCTAACGAATCTCTACAATCCGTTCTCTTGCAAGTGACATCACGAGGAAAAACAACTTCAAGATTTTATAAAATAAAATCGTTTCTGTAGCAGCGCCTGTACTGAATGCCGCCGCTGACATATTTAAGTGAAAAATATATTAAATGAAAATGCCGTGTGGCTAGGGCCTCCCTTCGGGTAGACCGTTCGCCTGCTGCAAGTCTTTCGAGCTGACGCCACTTCGACGACTTGCGTGTCGATGGGGATGAAATGATGAAGATAAGGACAGGACAACTCCCAGTCCCCGAGCGGAGAAAATCTTCAAACCAGCCGGTAATCGAATCCGGGCCGTTAGGTATGACATTCCGTCGCGCTGACCACTCAGCTACCAGGGTCGGACGTGAAAAATCATTATAATGAATCTTTAATATCCACCACAGGCTAGTGGATTGGTGGGAACGCACTCGTTTTTATAGTAATACACAGTACAGTCACATTAATGTGACCAACGACTAAGTTGACGTCAACGTGCAATAACCACTTACAGACGGCAGGTGGCAACACGAGAAGTGGAGGGCATATAAAGCCTGTCGGTGGGAAGTGGAAAACAACACATCGTTGTCATAATGGGAAAATGGAGCGATTTATTTGTCGTCCAAAAGGGCATTAGCATTGGCTTTCTGGCCAAGGGTGGAAGAATTTCCTAAACGGCTAAATTTGTGAACTGTCCGCGTGCCGCAGTGGTTAAAGTGTACCGTACATGGCAAAATGGTGTTGTCCAAAAGCGGCGCAGAGGCAATTGTGGTGCTACGCGGGCTATAGATGACAGGGGTGAACGACGGCTACAGGGCGAATGTACGTATGTGCAACTGTTGACCAAGTGACTGGCCTGATGAACCGAAGTGTCTCCTCTGAGACTGTTCAGCGAACGCGAGGCCTACGAGAAAGACAGGCTGCGGCGCGTACGTCGCAAAGGTAGGCCGAGTTCGCTCACTCGTTCGCTCAACACAGCAGAACTGCGTTTCTACACCTGTTCACTCGTAAATGAGTGTGTATGTAAAAACGAGAATTGCATCTTCTACTGGAATACACTATTATGGGATCTTACGGCTATTAGTCCTACAATGGTAGAAAGTGCATAGGCCTACTAATAATTTGTTACAGCTGTACTGGGGTACAATAAAATTAAAATCATCTCAGAATGATTATCAGTTGTATAGGGTACCACATCTTGCACGAAATGAGGACTGTTACGCAGAAGAAATTAAGTGCTACAAACAAGCCGTTATACCATTTATGTCGAGAATTGTTTTTAAATTTTGTTGTACGAGTAGTAATCAGTAAGACTTTATAATACCAGATTCAAGTAAAGACGCAATTCTCTTTTCTACACACACACCCATTTACGAGTTAACAGGCGTAGAAACGCTTTCTGTGTACCGAGTTAAGAGAGCGTGCTAGCTTTTTTTTTCGTTGCATCTGCTCGGGGCGGACGTCGTAAGACATCCGTTTAAGTTCGTTGTTGATCAATTAACTCAGTTTTTTTGTTACAGAGGGCAGCTAACCCTCTGACCGAAGACGCTGAGCTACCGTGCCGGCGGCTTAGGCCTACCTTCGTGACGTACACGCCGCGGCCTGTCTATCTCGTAGGCCTCGAGCGAACGTCGCTGCGTATGGCCCTCCACAGCAGGCGCCTGGTTCATTCAGCCATCCTGACTGCTGCTGATCGGTGACAGAGGCTGGAATTTGCACGCCAGTACCACAAATGAACGTTCATTGTGTGGCGGAAGGTGACCTTTTCCAATAAATCACGTTGCAAGTTAGTCACGTCATTTGGTTTCTGTACGTCATCGATGTGCACGTCAGAGAGAGAGAGGAAGTTACGTTACTGTTAAACATTTGGTCTTGTCGAGGCCAGTGTTTGCCTCTGCGCAGTCTGATACATTCTTAGTTGAAGTGTGGTAGATAAGGGACGTATTTAGTAGTACTGTGTGGACTTGTAATTATATCTTTTAGATGAAGAAAGGACAGCAAGGATGAATATGTTGAAAGGAATATAAATTTTGAATAATGCGATTGGTTTTGAAGAGGAAAGTCTGAGGTAAGACTGCAACACTGCGTACCTAATTTAACGAAATGATTATTATCAGCTACCTTAATTGCTCAGAGCTGAGAGAAAGACCACCCCACTTCCCTGAATCATGGATTAAGATATTAATTGATGAAACTGTTTGATTTTTACAGAAATTCGCTGTTAACTTTATACCTTTTTTTTAAATCATTGCTCACTTTGTTAGTCATAATATTGTTCAGACCAATGTTACGTGTGGAAGATCACTCGAAGTTTTACTCTGTCTTTTGAATATATACTTCGTTCTAAAATCGTCGTCTTGGAATATCATTTCATAGGAACAGTTACTCTCCCCAGGCGTGAAACGTATGACAACATACATCCTGCAACACTCGTCGGAAGAGTCCAAGTCGAAGGGCATTCCCTGGATGATCGTGTTATTCTGGAAGGCACTAGCCGGCCGCGGTGGCCGAGCGGTTCTAGGCGCTGCAGTCTGGAACCGCGCGACCGCTACGGTCGCAGGTTCGAATCCTGCCTCGGGCATGGATGTTTGTGATGTCCTTGGGTTAGTTAGGTTTAAGTAGTTCTAAGTTCTAGGGGACTGATGACCTCAGAAGTTGAGTCCCATAGTGCTCAGAGCCATTTTTTAAGAATGCATACATCCTTGGCCTCATGTCCACACCTACATGCAGTTTGTTTATCCTCAGCACAATGGTGCCCACTATAGTAAGAGCGACTTTAAGTTAGGTCTACCAGCATGACAAAGCGATGGGTAATTTCCAAAATTGTGTATGTCATACATATATAACGTAACAATATTTATCGTAAAGTATACATTCATGGTATCCAGTGTCAAGGTTAGCTTAGGGTTCTTGTGCTGAAATCAATATATATATATATATATATATTCGGGAGTACGACAGATCAAAATTCCCTTATGACCTTTGATTTAGATTTCCCATATTCTCCACAAAAGGCTTAAAGCGACCGCTGAAATGGTTCCTTTGAAACGACACGACCGATTTCGTTCCCAAATTCGAGGTTGTGCTCGGTCTCTAATGACCTCGTCGTCAACAGGACGTTAAACTCTAAAAAATTCTATATGTTCCACCAATTACGAATTAATTAGCACTGAAGTTAGTCAACCACACTGTTGCGCGCAAATTCAAGCGGCCCGCCAGATACAGTTAGTGTCCGTTTGTTCTCACAGTGCAGATGTTAGCTCAGGAGACTGCTCAGTCTTTGGTTTGGGTACGATCCTTTCTGTACCGCTCGCTTGTTCGGTTTTAGTAAAGCAAGCGAAGAAAACTTCTGGCGACACCGTCTCTGGCTTGAATTTGCGCGCGCTGCTGCCTGACTGGTTAACTTCAGTGGCAATTAACTCGAAAACGGTGAGACGTTTCGAATGTCTTTCTTAACAATTATTTCTCAGCACAACCAACCCTACGAGACAGTTAGAAGCTTTTTCGACAATTTCTGATCAATCTTTATATCTAACTGCAGAAAATATTATTAAAAAACCTCTACCACGCTTTGTTGATAATTGATGGGCGAACAAAGACTAACCTAATTTGAGTAAAATAGCAGCTGTTAAAGAGATAACCATCAAGGTTATCAGCCCTGTAAGCATTGGATTGTAGTGTCTTTTCTCAACTGATGATTTAGATTTGTCGAATTCAAGACTCTCTTAAATTATAATTTGAAGCTTTTCAAATCAAGATCGAAAATAGAATAATCATAATAAAACTGTGTTATACTGTTTGCAAACTACTTCGCCGAGGAACATTTGAAAGTTCATGCTCGACACCGTGGGAAAAGATTAGGATACGAGGTTTCGGCTGAAAGTAACATATTTGACAACGTTCTTGAACACATGACAGAACCTAGATTAGTGGTGTATTGTTAATGGACGTATAGAATTTGCTCTATTGAGGTATGTATGTATTTAATAACTGCAAATAGATCATGACAAAGACGATGAAGTTAACTGTCAAAAGCTCGAATTCTTTTATTAATTTGACACGCCAAGGAGACCGAGAACACGGGTGTATCGATTTCCTTTGATCATTTAACTGAAAACATGAGGTTGTCCCTGAAATATCTTCAGATATTTTGTTACATTTCTTCTTTTCCCCTATGATTTGTAATTTAGAAATTCTGTTACATATTATCAGACTAGTTCCTTGTCCGTATGTTCAAGCAAAATTTATTGTACTTCCAAGTTATCGTAATGTATACAGGATGAAGCTCATTCAAGCCTGAATTTCTGGCAAAACACACACACACACACACACACACACACACTCGCTTGTAAGGTAGTATTTTTATGACAGTTTTGTGGCGTTTATTCTACTTCTATGCATGCAATCTTCCAGTTTCCCCTCGATAAATGGCACAATTAACTCGCACCATAATTGACGGATCCATTTTATTTTTCATTGGAGGGAAGGAAAAATGGTCGTATATCTTTCTCCGGGGCCGTAATATTCTTTACCTTGTCCAAGTGTACCTATGCTCTATTTTAATATCAAGGCATCAGAATCACTGTGCCGTCCATATAGAATGTATATTATCTAAATTTACCCAACATCCTTTCCGAAAAAGGAAAACGGAAGGAAAGTAGAACGCTTAGAATCCAAGGTTTCGTAGAGACAAAGAAGCTGCGGAGAAACTGCAAACACAGTGGTTGGATGGAATTTGAGCACTCATGATCTCAATAGAATTCTCGTTATTGACTCGGAAGTAACTCTTTAGTTCCTTTCACCTCCTCCTTTAGCCATTCATTTTCAAAACCGTCTGTGTGTTCCACAGATGTGTGACGACTGTGCCGGCCAGTGTGGCCGAGCGGTTCTAGGCGCGTCAGTCTGGACCCGCGCGACTGCTACGGTCGCAGGTTCGAATCCTGTCTCGGGCATGGATGTGTGTGATGTCCTTAGGTTAGTTAGGTTTAAGTAGTTCTAAGTTCTAGGGGACTGATGACCTCAGATTTTAAGTCCCATAGTGCTCAGAGCCATTTGAACATTTTTTTTTGTGACGACTGTTGTTTTTCTCCACAAAAGTGAGGCAATTAGACAAACTTGTCTTGTAACGAGACAAGACACACGTTATTTGTCACGGCAATCAGCATTTGCATCGATTGTGACAAAATCAGAGTAGATTGACTACGTTCGTTACATCATTGGTCGGGAGACATCCCCCAGCACATTTCAGGTAGTAAGTGATAGATCCCCGCTGTAACTGATCAATGCAAATAACTGACGACTCCAGCATGAAAATATTGTGGATAACGAAAAGCTTCGAACCGATCGTTACTGTCAACGACTTGCCCTGCCACATACAAAAACGTTACTACAGAAATAAAAAGAATGACGCTTGGGAGTTACAAAATACATTTTGTTACCGGTGTATTATGTTTGATATCGCTAAAACCGACATCGAGGCGACAGTTTAATACTGTATCGCCGCGACATCTCTTTCGTTAAAACAGTACAGGGCGATAAAGTCTGCTACACAGACATACTGTAACACGAGCTGAAAGTAATGGATTATCTGACGCAAACGACATGGCTGTCACGAGTCACATATTGAACACAGATTTTGAACTGCATTCGATCACGCCGTTCTTCCGAGTGGAGCGAGAAGCATATTGTAACAAGTCAATTAATAACTGGTTCTTTTAGTGTCACAACAGGGTAGTAAATAGGAAAGTATAAAATTTCTTCAGTTCAGCAAGGGAAATACAGAACTTCCTTCAAGCGATTCCAACTTTGTTGTAATTGAGGCTTCGAACTAGTAAACGTTCAGCAACTGAGTTAAGCAGCATCACGCACTATATATTCCTAGAAGCGAAGAATTAGATGTAGAACCGCTTAAAATGGGTACATTCCACAGTATTTCGGTAGGAAAAAACTGATTCTAAGGGAAAGTGTCTGTTATTTTGGTTTTCAGGAAGTCAGTCATCCACTACCTCAACTGAATTCTTTCTTTTTATTCATTTGTTGTCGTAATCAGCCTCATTAACAATTCATAACCATCATGATATAGCCTTAACAATTAAAAATTTGCACAAAATATGGAAATGAAGGCCGAAACTACATATCCTGGCTGAAATCAAACTGTAAGTTGTCATTATACTACCCGTCATATGCAAGAATCGGATCACAGCTGTCTGAAAGAGCATATTTAACTTCGGCCATCATTCCACATTTTGTGGCCTGTTAGCGACTTTTGTGGCTCTATAATGACAATGATCATTTGATAATGAGGCTTTAGCCTAGAGAGTGGTTACTATTATTATTATTTTATTATTTTTTGTTGTTGTATTCAGACCTAAGAGTCGTTTGATTAGCTCTCCACACAAAATCTTTCCAACTCTGCCAAACTACTACGATCAACGTCGTTTTGAACCTGCATACTGCATTCATATCTTGGCCTCCGTTTAGCTTTTTACTCAACACTTCCATTCCATTCCAAACTGACAATTCCTTGTTGCCTCAGCATGTGTCCTACGAAACGATCCCTTACTTTGGTCAAGTTGTGGCACAAAATCCTTCTCTCTCCGATTACATTCGGCATCTCACCGTTAGTTACTCGATGTGGCCATATAATCTTCAGAATTCTTCCTAAGAACCACATTTCTAACGTTTCTAATCTTGTCGGAATTCACTTCTACACAAAGTTACGCTTAAAATGCTTTTCTTGCTAGAGCCAGTCTGCTTTTTAAATGCTCCTTACTTCGGCTATCGTCGATTATTTTGCTGCCCAAATAACAAATCTCGTGGACTACTTTTAGTATTTCATTTCTTAATACAGTCCTTCAGCATCGCCTAATTTAATTGGACTATATTAGTGGACAGACTGGTTATGACAGAATAAATAAATAAATAAACAAATCGAATGTGGCTGTGGAGGATTTATTTCCTGAAATATTAGTATCAGTTATGGATCCACATTGGTTTTTCCTATAACAATGGAAAGCACAAAAAAAGGTCTCTGTTCGTTCCAGTAGTGTCCATGTTTTCAATGAACCATTACGTGCAGAGTTCAGTAAGTGATACATTAGTAGTGCAGTACGGTAACGCATAAGGAAACAAAATTAATACAGCTGAAACGGAGGAAAACTGTGGCGGTCGCAGTTCGTAGTAATAGACGGCAAATCATCGAGTAGCATTGAAGTGATATCAGGTGTTCCCCAGGGAAGCGTCCTGGGACCTCTGCTGTTCCTGATCTATATAAATGACCTGGATGACAATCTGAGCAGTTCTCTTAGGTTGTTCGCAGATGATGCTGCAATTTACCGTCTCGTAAGGTCATCCGAAGACTAGTATCAGTTGCAAACCGATTTAGAAAAGATTGCTGTATGGTGTGGCAGGTGGCAGTTGACGCTAAATAACGAAAAGTGCGAGGTGATCCACATGAGTTCCAAAAGAAATCCGTTGGAATTCGATTACTCGATAAATAGTACAATTCTCAAGGCTGTCAATTCAACTAAGTACCTGGGTGTTATAATTACAAACAACTTCAGTTGGAAAGACCACATAGAAATATTGTGGGGAAGGCGAGCCAAAGGTTGCGTTTCATTCGCAGGACACTTAGAAGATGCAACAAGTCCACTAAAGAGACAGCTTACACTACACTCGTTCGTCCTCTGTTAGAATATTGCTGCGCGGTGTGGGATCCTTACCAGGTGGGATTGACGGAGGACATCGAAAGGGTGCAAAAAAGGGCAGCTCGTTTTGTATTATCACGTAATAGGGGAGAGAGTGTGGCAGATATGATACGCGAGTTGGGATGGAAGTCATTAAAGCAAAGAAGTTTTACGTCGCGGCGAGATCTATTTACGAAATTTCAGTCACCAACTTTCTCTTCCGAATGCGAAAATATTTTGTTGAGCCCAACCTACATAGGTAAGAATGATCATCAAAATAAAATAAGAGAAATCAGAGCTCGAACAGAAAGGTTAAGGTGTTCGTTTTTCCCGCGCGCTGTTCGGGAGTGGAATGGTAGAGAGATAGTATGATTGAGGTTCGATGAACCCTCTGCCAAGCACTTGAATGTGAATTGCAGAGTAGTCATGTAGATGTAGATGAAAAGCAGTTGGAATGCTGTACTATTCGGCCACGCATGTTTGAAGTATACGTTTTCTTTCAATGTTTGTCCTTTCCTTTAAAGAAGACATGTTGTAAAAAGACACATGTTACATTCTCACTATCGTCAAGACTATAGCTAAGCAGCGGTTAAAGCGACTCATGCTTTATTCGAAGCGGCATGCAGCTTATTTCCTGCTTAGCGTCAACGAGAGGCCACAGGCACGCCCCCTTTCGCTGCGCCACCGCTCGGCAGACCTGGATTTCCTCCTCGGCCAGAGAAGCGATTATCTCTCAGTACTTCTGTCGCCGGCGAAAGCAACAGCATTCACACGCAGAAGCAACAAACAAACAGAAAAAAGTTCTGTCTCGCGTGTAAGCGCGTGAGGAGGTTAAGCCTTGCGTCCAGTACCGAGCTCATAGTCGGCCTCGGCGTCCTCGGCTATGGTCTCCATGGCGAGCGCATGGCAGCCTGCGGCGCCAGGCGGGGGCGGGAGCAGGAGCGGGGGCGGTCCCAGCGCGGCAGTTGCTGTCGGCACCGGCAGGCTCCGCGGCTCTCACATGACGCGACGCTTCCGCCGCGCGCGCCGGCCACTCACTGGCGCTACTCGCCACGCGGCGCGCAGCCCCGATGCCCGGACGCCAGCAGCGCCGCCTCTCGGCCGAGCCCAGAAGCGCCGGGGCCCATTCAGCGGCCGGCCGGCACACTCCGCGGAGGACGCCACGGCACGCCGCCTCGCGAGGTTAAGACGCGCACTAATGCACGGAGTCCGAGCGCAGAGCAGCTTAACGCTATACTCTCTAAATTGCTGCAAGTCCCCGATTATAAGAGTGCGGATTAACTGGACTGCGTATTATCCGCGTGTTGTTGTTGTCGTGGTCTTCAGTCCTGAGACTGGTTTGATGCAGATCTCCATGCTATTCTATCCTGTGCAAGCTTCTTCATCTCCCAGCACCTACTGCAACCTACGTCCTTCTGAATCTGCTTAGTGTATTCATCTCTTGGTCTTCCTCTACGATTTTTACCCTCCACACTGCCCTCCAATGCTAAATTTGTTGTGATCCCTTGATGCCTCAAAACATGTCCTACCAACCGATCCCTTCTTCTAGTCAAGTTGTGCCACAAACTTCTCTTCTCCCCAATCCTATTCCATACCTCCTCATTAGTTATGTGATCTACCCACCTAATCTTCAACATTCTTCTGTAGCACCACATTTCGAAAGCTTCTATTCTCTCTTCTTGTCCAAACTATTTATCGTCCATGTTTCACTTCCATACATGGCTACACTCCATACACATACTCTCAGAAACGACTTCCTGACACTTAAATCTATACTCGATGTTAACAAATTTCTCTTCTTCAGAAACGCTTTCCTTGCCATTGCCAGTCTACATTTTATATCCTCTCTACTTCGACCATCATCTGTTATTTTGCTCCCCAAATAGCAAAACTCCTTCACTACTTTAAGTGCCTCATTTCCTAATCTAATTCTCTCAGCATCACCCGACTTAATTCGACTACATTCCATTATCCTCGTTTTGCTTTTCTTGTTCATCTTATATCCTCCTTTCAAGACACTGTCCATTCCGTTCAACTGCTCTTCCAAGTCCTTTGCTGTCTCTGACAGAATTAAAATGTCATCGGCGAACCTCAAAGCTTTTATTTCTTCTCCCTGGATTTTGATACCTACTCCAAATTTTTCTTTTGTTTCCTTTACTGCTTGTTCAATATACAGATTGAATAACGTCGGGGAGAGGCTACAACCCTGTCTCACTCCCTTCCCAACCACTGCTTCCCTTTCATGTCCCACGACTCTTATAACTGCCATCTGGTTTCTGTACAAATTGTAAATAGCCTCTCGCTCCCTGTATTTTACTCCTGCCAACTTTAGAATTTGAAAGAGAGTATTCCAGTCAACATTGTCAAAAGCTTTCTCTAAGTCTACAAATGCTAGAAACGTAGGTTTGTCTTTCCTTAATCTTTCTTCTAAGATAAGTCGTAAGGTCAGTATTGCCTCACGTGTTCCAACATTTCCATTAAATCCAAACTGATCTTCCCCGAGGTCGGCTTCTACCAGTTTTTCCATTCGTCTGTAAATAATTCGCATTAGTATTTTGCAGCTGTGACTTATTAAACTGATAGTTCGGTAATTTTCACATCTGTCAACACCTGCTTTCTTTGGGATTGGAATAATTATATTCTTCTTGAAGTCTGAGGGTATTTCGCCTGTAGTCTGGCGATTTTTGAGAAAATCGTCCCCGGGCGCCCCAAAAAGAAAAAGCTACGGCGTATCTGTGAAATCCTACACGACAAATTTATGAACGCCAATGCTAAATCAGCCTTATGGAACAGCAGACAGCCGGATTCCCGTGGCCTCGAGTTAACAAGACGTGATATGGAACTTCAGCTTCACGTGCAAAATCTGCCAAGTGACCCTACTATCTGAGGAGGACGGTCTAAGGCACCATCAAATACTGACATTACCATGACGCGTAGCCGTGCCTGTAGATCTGCACAAAACTAGCACGTGACTCAGTCTCCAACCCAAAGTGCCCACGAATTGATTCATTTCGTCCTAAACGAGGAGTCAGTAGCTGAAATGGAGTTTCAAAAGGCAGAAGGAAACTGAGGTCGCTGTTGGCAATAAGTACGACACCTTTAATATGCGTCATGAAGAGCAAGTAACGCCCTCTATATGACAAACTACTCTTGTTTCTTTCAGATGTAATAGTTTAAAACCCCTCTTCTTTTTAAGAAAATGAAATCAGCATATACAGTTGCGTATCACCTTCAAAATACATCAAGAGATGCCGACTTACAATGTGTTTGTTCATGTACAAGTGATGAAGCGATCCACCAAATATTATGTAAAATGTATGTATGTATGCATGTAAAATAGGCTCATGCAACTGTCCTATAGAGAGATGTTCCATCACAATCAAAATAACAATTTTTGAAGACCATATCGAGGAAATATAGTTACATATCGATTCAAAAATCTTTACGAAGATTTAATCTAACTTAAAGTCGCTCTTACTGTAGTTGTTACGTGATCCACTAAATAATCTATATTAAAGAAATATAAAAATTCATACGTGAAGCCCATATTGAGGAAATATAGTTACATATCGATTCAAAAAGCCTCACGAAGATTTGATCTAACTTAAAGTCGCTCTTACTATAGTAGTTAAGTGATCGACTAAATAATCTATATTAAAGAAATATAAAAGTTCATACGAATTGTTTTATGAAGATCTGTTAACACCACAGTAAAATATCGAAATCGGCATAAGGCTAATTAGACCAGGTACAATTAATAAAAACATACTAACGTTCTCTGCTGACGTAAATTTTTTACGTAACTTATGGTGTAGCTCCAATTGCGCTGCCCTGTTTGCAAAGAACGATATAACAAATTGCCTTATGCCTAGCTCATAAGGCTGTTAGAGGGATAGCGTTTTATTTGTTTGATGGTAAAACTGCTATAGCACTCTTGTCATACTGAAGGTAGGTCATACGTTCATCTTTTTTTTTCGGGGGGGGGGGGGACATAATAGAACCACCTTCGTTTTGGAGCTGTCATTGTAACATTTGATCTGTAATGGAGATGGCTTGCAGTGATTGTCCTGGTTGTAAGTGGATTGTTGAGCCTTTTCTTCTGTAGTTTTGCACATGATTTGAACACTGATCAATGTATGAGTGATTCCTTTCTGTTCTAGTGTCACTGTCCATATCGTCCGAGATGACATGGGAACCATTATCCGAGATTGACTTTTTCTGCTTGCCACATACAGGGACATATTCTCGAACAAACGCTTTTACGGCAGCTGTGGCCGTTGCGCGTCGTAATGGGACTAATTGCACGAACTTCGAAAGAACTTCTGCTATTATAAGCTGATGAATATGGCTGGAAGTTAGGGAGCCAAAGAAATCAACTGTAATTATTCCTACGCACAATGGAACGACGCTACACAAGACGGATATGTTTACTACTGTCACGATTTTAGCCTTTCGGCAGTCCTTGCATGTTCTCAGTATCCTCCTAATCCTTCTCGCCAAATTTGAAACAGTTACTATGTGTCGATGCATTTCGTGCCCCATGATGCATCAGACGCAGATGGGCATGACGAATGAGCTTATTCACCCTGCTTTTGGGAGTGTACACTTTTCATTCCACATCTTCCCTTGCTGTTCGCTTAAACAAGACTCCATTTCTAATCAGGAATTGATGCCTTATGGGTGCGTGTTTGGCACTTTCCCATTGGTCGATGAGGTTTTGAAGCACCTCATCCTGACGTTGTGCCTTTGGCAAGTCATGTAACATTTCTAATAAATAATTATCAAAAGGCACATGTTTCAGATACATGACTATAACTTGTCGACTCTCATTTGTTACCCCTTACTATTCTCATTCCCTACCAATAATCGAGAGAGAGTATCAGCCACTGTTTTCTCTTCTCCAGATAGTAACATATTTGAAACTTGCAATATTCTAGCGCCAACACCCACCTCATTAGCCGTCCATGAGTGAGATATGTCCCCAAACAAAATCTTGAGAGCACGGCGATCGATCCACATCGTCGTCTGCTTCCTTAGCAAACAGTGATTAAGTGCTCTATGGCCAGTGCTCAACAGTTTCGCTCATGTTTAGTGAGCACTCTTCTGGCAAACACTGTAAGTCGTACTGATAGTTTTCCCATCCCACTCCTCTAGTTGGAACATATGGGCGCCAGTACCATAGGATAAGCTATCTGAGGTCTGGTGAAATGGCAGCGCCAGATCAGTATGGTACAGTATCAACGCAAACCACTATTCCTGCTTGATACGTTCAATTTCCACTTAACAATACCCATTCCAGGCCCAAACTGCTTTGGTATCTGTTGTGGATTGGCCAGAGCGCCAACCCACAATGAGAGGGAGCCGAAAGGCACGCGTTTAAGCTCACGCAGGATGGCGTGAGGTCTAGAACAGGACAAGTAATGAAGACTAGCAAATAAAGTACGTAGCTTCTGGAATACTTAACTTTAATCCATAATTGGTGAACATCGGTCTGACGGTACATGCATCACAAGATAAATAGCAAATGATAATGGCGCCTTGCTAGGTCGTAGCAAATGACGTAGCTGAAGGCTATGCTAACTATCGTCTCGGCAATCGAGAGCGTAATTTGTCAGTGAACCATTGCTAGCAAAGTCGGCTGTACAACTGGGGACGAGTGCTAGGAAGTGTCTCTAGACCTGCCGTGTGGCGGCGCTCGGTCTGCAATCACTGACAGTGGCGACACGCAGGTCCGACGTATACTACCGGACCGCGGCCGATTTAAAGGCTACCACCTATCAAGTGTGGTGTCTGGCGGTGACACCACAGTATCCGTTACTGTGAGCAGGCAAGGTGTGCTTAAGGCTTGTCTCTTCGCAAACCTACGATAAAATCCCACCCAGATCACGAAGGAAAGTAGCTGTCTGGCGATTTTTGGTGTGGGTATCTCTCCGATTCCTTCGCATTTCGTCAGGTCCGGCAGGACGCCCGCTCAGTTGATGACGTGCCACATAAATTTCATTTCTTCTTGACTGAACACTGACGTTCTCGGAATGCAGGTGACATCACTATCTTTGTACAGGACTGAGTTATGTTCATGACAGCTCACTGCAGCGAATTTCTCTGATAAGTCTGGACCCAGGACACGCCGCAGGGCACGCACAAAAGCAGATGTGCTCACGTTAAGTCCGAATAACAGTCTCGTTAATTGGTATGGCTCTGAGCACTATGGGACTCAACATCTTAGGTCATAAGTCCCCTAGAACTTAGAACTACTTAAACCTAACTAACCTAAGGACATCACACACACCCATGCCCGAGGCAGGATTCGAATCTGCGACCGTAGCAGTCCCGCGGTTCCGGACTGCAGCGCCAGAACCGCTAGACCACCGCGGCCGGCGTTAATTGATAACTCAGCCTGCTATGCAGGAATGCGGTGTACTGACATCTGGCATGTAACCTAATCTGCCAATATCTTTATATTAGATCGAAACTAGTCATCATTCTAACCCCGTGAAATTATTGTAACAAATGTTTCATCATTTCAGGTCCATCTCTCTCATCCACCAGTATCTTATTTAACTTCCTGGCATCTAATATTAGGTGGACACTCCCATCTTTCTTAGCTATCGGCACTATAGTGTTATTGTACACTATTGGCTTGCTGCAGGTTCAGTTACTCTATCAAGTAACATACGCCCAATCTCCTCTCCTGTTGCACTTTTGGCTAAAGATATCAGGTATGCTCATGTAGAATATGGCTGGTGTGGAAGCACCAAAAACTTCAAAATAATATCCTTAATTTCCCCTGGAGGGCTGGAGGACACAACCCTGTAATTGTGCAGGGTATTAGCAATCTCTCGTCTACCTCCTTCGCCAATATCTGCCGATTTTCACAGCTGTCTGCTTTCCGAGAAGTGTACAAGCCGTTTATACACAATTCGGTCACGTTGCCTATTTTTTCTCGACGAATGTGTGTGCTATTTGCGTATGGCCCATGGCGTTGGTGAGATATCCAAACATAATAATCATGCATCCTTGCCCTTGTCCTTTTGCATACAAGTGTGTAACAACTCGGTAAAAACCATTGTGTCGGATTTCGTTTGTCTGTCTCAAGTTTGGCTTGCATCTTACTTAGAAAATCCAACCCCAGCAAAATGTAAGCACAGAGCTGTGGTATCACTTGCATTGGATGCTAAACGCGGTGACCATGCTAAACTCTGTCCAAGCCTGCTTCCTAAATACGTTTTTTCTTTCCAACTGCGCCTATCACTCGGACTCCTTACCTCGGCAGCACTAAAAACGTCATCATTCTGCCTGCTTCTGCAACCACAGAAATATCACAGCTAGCGAACAAAATCACTGCAAGTTCTCTTTCCTTTATTATAATTTGTATCACCGGCTGATAACTCTCCCGTGTATCGGTTGCTTGCTCTTGCATAAGACTCTCACGAATTCGATACCCTTAACCATTACGGGCCTTATGGTGTCCTTAGCTTCTGCGAGGCCCACCCAAGTGCAATAACTGGTCTTCAAGCTAAAATATGATATAATACCACTGAGGCGCCCATATAGAGGTAATACTGGGAGTTTCAGAGAGAGAATTTCACCCTGAAAGGCTCTCCAAGTTAATGGATCCTATTGTCTGTTACTGAGGAGACCAATGCTGCTGTCAGGAAGAGACTTGTTGCCAAGAAGTTTGTGAATCTGCGCCAAACACAGCAGCGTGCAGAAGAGAGTTGTGCAACCTTCAAGATTTTGAGTGCAGATCTTCGACGAGCAAGCGGCTGTATATGATAGCTAAAAATAGAGCTATTTATTCCGATTATTCTGAAAAAAAACCTCACCAGTACACAATCTGGGTCAGAAAACTTTCTTTTACTAAGTAGCGTAAAGTTTCTTGGCTATACCAAGGGCCTCTACTCTTAAATTATTTCTGAATACTGTTGTCCTTTTTTAAAATTCTGCAATATTTACTGGTGAAAGAATTTGGGAAGATTGTTTTCAGTCACTCAGCCATAGTGGTGCTGTCGTCTGTAACACTATCATTTCTAACACAGAGTGAATGTGCTAATTTTCTATTGCTACTCTCTATGTTACGAGGGCAGTTCAATAAGTAATGCAACACATTTTTTTTCTCGGCCAATTTTGGTTGAAAAAACCGGAAATTTCTTGTGGAATATTTTCAAACATTCCCGCTTCGTCTCGTATAGTTTCATTGACTTCCGACAGGTGGCAGCGCTGTACGGAGCTGTTAAAATGGCGTCTGTAACGGATGTGCGTTGCAAACAACGGGCAGTGATCGAGTTTCTTTTGGCGGAAAACCAGGGCATCTCAGATATTCATAGGCGCTTGCAGAATGTCTACGGTGATCTGGCAGTGGACAAAAGCACGGTGAGTCGTTGGGCAAAGCGTGTGTCATCATCGCCGCAAGGTCAAGCAAGACTGTCTGATCTCCCACGTGCGGGCCGGCCGTGCACAGCTGTGACTCCTGCAATGGCGGAGCGTGCGAACACACTCGTTCGAGATGATCGACGGATCACCATCAAACAACTCAGTGCTCAACTTGACATCTCTGTTGGTAGTGCTGTCACAATTGTTCACCAGTTGGGATATTCAAAGGTTTGTTCCCGCTGGGTCCCTCGTTGTCTAACCGAACACCATAAAGAGCAAAGGAGAACCATCTGTGCGGAATTGCTTGCTCGTCATATGGCTGAGGGTGATAATTTCTTGTCAAAGATTGTTACAGGCGATGAAACATGGGTTCATCACTTCGAACCTGAAACAAAACGGCAATCAATGGAGTGGCGCCACACCCACTCCCCTACCAAGAAAAAGTTTAAAGCCATACCCTCAGCCGGTATAGTCATGGTTACAGTCTTCTGGGACGCTGAAGGGGTTATTCTGTTCGATGTCCTTCCCCATGGTCAAACGATCAACTCTGAAGTGTATTGTGCTACTCTTCAGAAATTGAAGAAACGACTTCAGCGTGTTCGTAGGCACAAAAATCTGAACGAACTTCTCCTTCTTCATGACAACGCAAGACCTCACACAAGTCTTCGCACCCGAGAGGAGCTCACAAAACTTCAGTGGACTGTTCTTCCTCATGCACCCTACAGCCCCGATCTCGCACCGTCGGATTTCCATATGTTTGGCCCAATGAAGGACGCAATCCGTGGGAGGCACTACGCGGATGATGAAGAAGTTATTGATGCAGTACGACGTTGGCTCCGACATCGACCAGTGGAATGGTACCGTGCAGGCATACAGGCCCTCATTTCAAGGTGGCGTAAGGCTGTAGCATTGAATGGAGATTACGTTGAAAAATAGTGTTGTGTAGCTAAAAGATTGGGGAATAACCTGGTGTATTTCAATGTTGAATAAAACAACCCCTGTTTCAGAAAAAAATGTGTTGCATTACTTATTGAACTGCCCTCGTACATACGATCAGAACTTCTTTACCTTTTCTGGTACACTTCCAGATAGGATTTCCTGGTGGAAATTGTTAAAAGCATATTGAAACGAAGTCCCCATTATATTTCGAAATTCTGTGATCCGTAGACAATCTTGGACATGGTGCGGTCTCTTGTATGCTTGCTCGCTGCTTCTGAAACAGTATCCTAACATTTTTTCTTTGTATATCATCTCTTATTGATGTACCTGGTATAAAACTTTTGACTGCAGTCATCACTATTTCTTCGAATTTGAGCCACTCACGGTCGACGATTAAGCAGTTAAAATTAATGGAACACGCACTCTTTCTTAGAAAGGAGTAAAAGCAAATTTTTATATGCTCTTGGGGTTTTTTGGTGAATTTTTGATACTCCGATACTTAATCTTGTTACGGCGAAAATTTAGTCATTAATTCCTGCATCTGCTATGACGCTAACTATTTGCTTCAGATTGTTAGACGCTAAGAGGTGTAACACGTTATGGCAACCGCTTGCATTTCGTGTAGGCTCCAGAACTAATTGTAAATAATCGTCGATTACAATCCGCTACGAGTAAGGAATGTGCTCTCAATGTGGTAACGACGGTGATTAACATTTGAATTGCCCGTATGCGACATGCGACGAGCGCAAAACGCATGCAGAGTGGTACTCACGTACACTTCTTTGTGGTAGTTTAATCCTTATGCTCTAAACAGTTGAGTCGATACTCGTTAGGTATGACACGGTCGATTTTATAGCTGCATATGACATCACTGTTCTGTCTGTAAATATCACAAAAATCGTTAAAGTCTCTAGGCATAACCAATGCACCTCAAAAAGGAGCTCATTTACTCAGTTCGTCGCAGCATACATTAGCTCGAATCTTCGAAAGAACTCTGTCTTCCATACGATAAATTCAACTTATAAAACTAATTGGATTAGCTGACTAAGTCACACTGGAAGTATGTACTTGAGAACACAGCTACCGACTATTTCTGGACATAAAATTTTACGACTTGTTTAATCGCTTCGTCCTGATTGGCTTGGCCGCTGTAAAAAGGTCGTGTCGTCGCAGACAGCGACTCCGACATCGACCCTGCGGCCCTGAGTCACGTGTCCACGTCTGGAGGTATGCAACACAGAGTTTCGTTGTGTTTCTGAACGACACAGATAAAATAAGGCATTTAACTTCTGAAGTTTTTCCGGCGTGAATAATTGATAGTATAGTTCCTGGTGTTCAGTCACGCCCATTTTTCGACTGCTGACCTAGTCTTTTTCAGATGGTTCTCTCTCTCAAGGCTATCTCTTTCCTCGGTGACGACAATATGGACAAAACAACGCAACTGGGAAGCGTAGCCCGATTATTACTTACTGTAGGGAATACAAATGAAACATTTTGGGATAGAGGCTAAATGTATGTTTATATCGACACGTGAATAATAAGGTCTGTGGTTTGAAACAATTACACTCTATCAGTCATAACACAAAATATACGACGGAATTTGGATAACCAAAGCAGTGAACTTTCTTTCAATTGTTTCTTAAGAAGAGAGGAGATGAATCGTTGGACCAAGGGATGTACAGAAAATCTACTAA
Organism: Schistocerca nitens; assembly: GCF_023898315.1. Lineage (NCBI taxonomy): Eukaryota > Metazoa > Arthropoda > Insecta > Orthoptera > Acrididae > Schistocerca > Schistocerca nitens. The sequence goes on from NC_064618.1 coordinate 368,802,351, forward strand.
AGAGTACCTATACTAAAGAGTGCAGCTCTTAAGTGTATCTTCCCTATCTCTTATGTTACTTCAACCTTGTAACGGTACGAGAATGATTAGAAATACCCAAGAATCATTCTTACAAGTAGTTTGTGAGCAACTTCTTTCGTAGATGAATTACATATCAATAAGATTCTTCCATTGCAGCCTCGCATATATTTATTGTAAATTTAGTTTTAAGGGGTCATTCCACTTTACCTTACTGCTGGGCATTTTAGAGTTGTTACTCTTGATTCTGATCACAGGATTTAATGGTAGCTTTTGGGTTGGTTGGTTGTGGTTGGTTTTGGAGAGGGGACCAAACAGTGGGGTCTTCGGTCCCAACGGATTAGGAACGGATGGGGAAGGAAGTCGGCCGTGCCCTTTCGGAGGAACCGTCCCGGTATTTGCCAGGAGCGATTTAGGGAAATCATGGAAAACCTAAATTAGGATGGCCGGACGCGGTTTTGAATCGTCATTCTCCCGAATGTAAGTCCAGTGTGCAAACCACTGCGCCACGTCGCTTGGTAGTTTCATTCGTAAAGTGCTGGGAAAGTTTATTTAACATGCATCATTCCTGAACCCTGTTTTCACATCCTTCGCGAGTTTTACTTTTAGACCTCAACTTGCAACATCCAAAATTCTCTTTTTGTGGCTACGGAGCGTGAAAGTTTTGCTCTTTCACGTCGGCTAGATACGCTATCAACATTAAAGGTTTTAATTAACCAATAAAAATAATACCTCAAGGTCACGCACAGAAATAGCACTGATTCTTTTTATTAAGCTGTATTGTAAGATACAGTACGACCGCTTTTATCCATAGTCAGAAATGAAGAAACTACCCAATAGCTTGTGTCACGCGCGAATTATTGTCTCAGAAGTGAGAATGTGCCGGCCGCTGTGGCGAGCGGTTCTAGGCGCCTCAGTCAGGAACCGCGCTGCTGCTACGGTCGCAGGTTCGAATCCTGCCTCGGGCATGGATGTGTGTGATGTCCTTAGGTTAGTTAGGTTTAAGTAGTTCTAAGTCCAGGGGACTGACGACCCCAGATGTTAAGTCCCCTAGCGCTTAGAGCCATTTGAACCATTTTGAAGTGAGAATATGGAACAGATAACAGCTTCAACGAGTAAGCTAATCAACAGCAATATGGAAAACAAGCACGGCGAAAAGAAGGAAAAGGGTCCTAGAAGAACAAAAACGCGGCACTAACTGGTTGTGTTACATCGAAACCGGAAGGAGTGAGCTAAATACGCTCTAACAGGACTTCCAAATTCGTTTCTAATCGTAGCCTGCTGTTACTATGTAGTACTAGGAGATCATCAGCATATGCAATTACGACGAACGACTCGGGTTTTTGTTGTAGGCTGTTCAAAAGTTATACGAGACTGATTTCCCAATCTCCCCTGCAGCTTCTTTTTCGTCCTGCTAAGGACTAGCAGTGTAATCCACGTTCATGAGAGAATGGTTTGCCATATCCAGCTGGGGTTTCGCAGTTTAGTGGATAAAAAACGATTTTCTTTCAGGTTCCCAGTATATGCGGACTTCTGCCGCAAGCGATGTATTACTACTGCGTAACGAGATTCAATAAACCAAAGCCATAGCCCGACAGGCAAATCGCGCTTTGTTCAGATTGCTAGCAGTCGAAACCGGAAATCCTATTTCGTTTGTCGGCCGGCTACCAATTTTAATCTCCCAGTAACGGCTCCGAGGCACACGCGTCCCTCACGAGTGAAAACTTCTGCATTCGATTCACTCCGCGGCCGCCCGCCCGCCAGGCTACGCACGCGGCGCCACCGCAAAACACGCTTGCGCAACGCGGCCAGTGCGATCGGAGCAGGGCAGCGCCTCCCCGCCATACTCAGAAACAAACACGGGACGATGCGCTGTTGTTTGTGGACGCCGTCATTGCTGCCGGAGTGCCCTCCACTTTATTTTCGCCAGCGCCGTATTTTCCTGGCATCTCAATTTGTTTTGGCGACGGCTGATGGAATTATTTTCCAACCGGAGCGCCGGGGATTGTTTACCTAGAACGAAACAGACCTGGCAGGCGGCAAGTAAAGGTCGCTAAACATCGTAAATAATCCGACTACATTAACAACTGCTCGTCTTCCGCAGAGCGCGCCTTCAGGAAGGCGGTCTCGAATATCCCGCGATTCCCGTCGGAAGAAACATAAGGGTTTAGCGCCGCGTTGGTGACGGGGTCATTACAGACGGAGTTCACACTCGAACTGGTAAGAGGTGCAGGAGGAAATCTTTAATAGTCCGATTTAAATTACTTGTCATATGGCGTTTAAAGTCCAAAGCAGAGGCGTATGCGTAACGCGCACGGTTTGCAGGCAGCCGCAAAAATCAAATGGCTCTAAGCTCTATGCGATATAACATCTGAGGTCATCAGTCCCCTAGACTTAGAACTACTTAAATCTAACTAAGGACATCACACACATCCATGCCCCAGGCAGGATTCGAACATCCGAACGTAACAGCCACGTGGTTCTGGACTGAAGCGCCTAGAACCGCTCGGCCACAGCCGCCGGCGCAGGCAGCCGCACCAACAATTCTCTCTCCGCGGTAGTGGAAAATTGCTTTAAAAGCAACCCTCTACGAAAATCACGAAAAAAAACCCTGATAGTCATTTGGTACAGACTTCAGCAGTATCTCTACGCATGTGGAATTTTCCCGTCCGAAGAATAACTTCAAAGTTATATCATATCTGGAACACCATTAAAATCAGTGTATAACTCGTATTTGTCGCTGATTAACAAAACATCCCTCTCTTCAACCGGATCTAAGTTGCATGCTGCTTTGCGTTTGATGTACGGAGAGATCAGAAATCACCTGATAAGCTTTGCAGGGGAGGTTGTGCTGAAAAATAACTATTGAAAAAAATATGTTACGTTGCGCGGTTTACGAGTTATTTAGCACTGCAGTTAGCCAATCAAGTCCCTGCGCGCGCAAATTCGAGCACTTAAACGCGCTAAAATGCGATAAAGCACGAAGTGAGTTACCACTTGTTCAAATGCAATGAGCAAAATCTACATTTGTTCAGTTTGAGGAAACCAAATGAAGAATAAGTTTGACGATACTGTCTCTGGCAGGCTGCTTGAATTTGAGCACGCGACTTCCTGATTGGCTGCTACCTTGATCGCTAAGCAACTTGCGAAACGGGGTAACTATCGAATTTTTTTCTTACAATTATTCCTCAATACAACCTCCTCTGTAAAACCCTTATTTGCTTTTCTGATGGCTTGGATTTTATATACAGGGTGGTCTATTGATCGTGACCGGGCCAAATATCTCACGAAAGAAGCGTCATACGAAAAAAATACAAAGAACGATAATTGTCTAGCTTGAGGGGGGGAAACCAGATGGCGCTATGGTTGGCCCGCTAGATGGCGCTGCCATTGGTCAAACGGATTTCAACTGCGTTTTTTAAAATAGGAACCCCCATTTTTTATTACATATTCGTGGAGTACGTAAAGAAATATGAATGTTTTACTCGGACCACTTTTTCGCTTTGTGATAGATGGCGCTGTAATAGTCACAAACATATGGCTCACAATTTTAGACGAACAGTAACAGGCAGGTTTTTTAAATTAAAATACAGAACGTAGGTACGTTTGAACATTTTATTTCGGTTGTTCCAATGTGATACATGTACCTTAGCGAATTTATCATTTCTGAGAACGCATGCTGTTACAGCGTGATTACCTGTAAATACCACATTAATGCAATAAATGCTCAAAATGATGTCCGTCAACCTCAATGCATTTGGCAGTACGTGTAACGACATTCCTTTCAACAACGAGTAGTACGCCTTCCATAATGTTAGCACGTGCATTGACAAAGCTCTGACGCATGTTGTCAGGCGTTGTCGGTGGATCACGATGGCAAATATCCTTCAACTTTCCCCACAGAAAAAATCCGGGGACGTCAGATCCGGTGAACGTGCGGGCCATGGTATAGTGCTTCGACGACCAATCCACCTGTCATGAAATATGCCATTCAATACCGCTTCAACCGCACGCGAGCTATGTGCCGGACATCCATCATGTTGGAAGTACATCGCCATTCTGTCATGCAGTGAAACATCTTGTAGTAACATTGGTAGAACATTACGTAGGAAATCAGCATACATTGCACCATTTAGATTGCCATCGATAAAATGGGGGCCAATTATCCTTCCTCCCATAATGCCGCACCATACATTAACTCGCCAAGGTCGCAGATGTTCCACTTGTCGCAGCCATAGTGGATTTTCCGTTGCCCAATAGTGCGTATTATGCCGGTTTACGTTACCGCTCTTGGTGAATGACGCTTCGTCGCTAAATAGAACGCGTGCAAAAAATCTGTCATCGTCCCGTAATTTCTCTTGTGCCCAGTAGCAGAACTGTACACGACGTTCAAAGTCGTCGCCATGCAACTCCTGGTGCATAGAAATATGGCACAGGTGCAATCGATGTTGATGTAGCATTCTCAACACCGACGTTTTTGAGATTCCCGATTCTCGCGCAATTTGTCTGCTACTGATGCGCGGATTAGCCGCGACAGCAGCTGAAACACCTACTTGGGCGTAATCATTTGTTGTAGGTCGTGGTTGACGTTTCACATGTGGCTGAACACTTCCTGTTTCCTTAAATAACGTAACTATCCGGCGAACGGTCCGGGCACTTGATGATTTCGTCCAGGATACCGAGCAGCATACATAGCACACGCCCGTTGGGCATTTTGATCACAATAGCCATACATGAACACGATATCGACCTTTTCCGCAATTGGTAAACGGTCCATTTTAACACGAGTAATGTACAGGGTGTTTCAAAAATGACCGGTATATTTGAAACGGCAATAAAAACTAAACGAGCAGCGATAGAAATACACCGTTTGTTGCAATATGCTTGGGACAACAGTACATTTTCAGGCGGACAAACTTTCGAAATTACAGTAGTTACAATTTTCAACAACAGATGGCGCTACAAGTGATGTGAAAGATATAGAAGGCAACGCAGTCTGTGGGTGCGCCATTCTGTACGTCGTCTTTCTGCTGTAAGCGTGTGCTGTTCACAACGTGCAAGTGTGCTGTGGACAACATGGTTTATTCCTTAGAACAGAGGATTTTTCTGGTGTTGGAATTCCACTGCCTAGAACACAGTGTTGTTGCAACAAGACGAAGTTTTCAACGGAGGTTTAATGTAACCAAAGGACCGAAAAGCGATACAATAAAGGATCTGTTTGAAAAATTTCAACGGAGTGGGAACGTGACGAATGAACGTGCTGGAAAGGTAGGGCGACCGCGTACGGCAACCACAGAGGGCAACGCGCAGCTAGTGCAGCAGGTGATCCAACAGCGGCCTCGGGTTTCCGTTCGCCGTGTTGCAGCTGCGGTCCAAATGACGCCAACGTCCACGTATCGTCTCATGCGCCAGAGTTTACACCTCTATCCATACAAAATTCAAACGCGGCAACCCCTCAGCGCCGCTACCATTGCTGCACGAGAGACATTCGCTAACGATATAGTGCACAGGATTGATGACGGCGATATGCATGTGGGCAGCATTTGGTTTACTGACGAAGCTTATTTTTACCTGGACGGCTTCGTCAATAAACAGAACTGGCGCATATGGGGAACCGAAAAGCCCCATGTTGCAGTCCCATCGTCCCTGCATCCTCAAAAAGTACTGGTCTGGGCCGCCATGTCTTCCAAAGGAATCATTGGCCCATTTTTCAGATCCGAAACGATTACTGCATCACGCTATCTGGACATTCTTCGTGAATTTGTGGCGGTACAAACTGCCTTAGACGACACTGCGAACACCTCGTGGTTTATGCAAGATGGTGCCCGGCCACATCGCACGGCCGACGTCTTTAATTTCCTGAATGAATATTTCGATGATCGTGTGATTGCTTTGGGCTATCCGAAACATACAGGAGGCTGCGTGGATTGGCCTCCCTATTCGCCAGACATGAACCCCTGTGACTTCTTTCTGTGGGGACACTTGAAAGACCAGGTGTACCGCCAGAATCCAGAAACAATTGAACAGCTGAAACAGTACATCTCATCTGCATGTGAAGCCATTCCGCCAGACACGTTGTCAGAGGTTTCGGGTAATTTCATTCAGAGACTACGCCATATTATTGCTACGCATGGTGGATATGTGGAAAATATCATACTATAGAGTTTCCCAGACCGCAGCGCCATCTGTTGTTGAAAATTGTAACTACTGTAATTTCGAAAGTTTGTCTGCCTGAAAATGTGCTGTTGTCCCAAGCATATTGCAACAAACGGTGTATTTCTATCGCTGCTCGTTTAGTTTTTGTCCCAAGCATATTGCAACAAACGGTGTATTTCTATCGCTGCTCGTTTAGTTTTTATTGCCGTTTCAAATATACCGGTCATTTTTGAAACACCCTGTATCACGAAGCAAATACAGTCCGCACTGGCGGAATGTTACGTGATACCAAGTACTTATACGTTTGACTATTACAGCGCCATCTGTCACAAAGCGAAAAAAGTGGTCCAACTAAAACATTCATATTTTTTTACGTACTACACGAATACCTAATAAAAATGGGGCTTCCTATTTTAAAAAACGCAGCTGATATCCGTTTGGCCTATGGCAGCGCCATCTAGCGGACCAACCATAGCGCCATCTGGTTTATCCCTTCAAGCTAGATGAGTTTCGTTCTTTGTAGTTTTTTCGTTGATGCTTATTTCGTGAGATATTTGGCCCAGTCACTATCAATGGACAACGGCTAATTTCGTGTGATTATATATAATCACACGATATTAGCCGTTATGCGAATCTCCTACTGGAACGGCTCACTGAGGCTTGGCAAACACATTGGTCTGCGCAGCGGAATCGCAATAGTACCCAGTAATTCCGATGGGGCTAAGTAAGAAATTCGTCAGTTGTATGCAGTTTTATGTGGCTGTGAACTACGGACAGTCAAAAAGAAAGAAGAAAAATAATTGGTTAGTCCGGTCGTGGAGAAAAATGATTAACGTGAATCGCACTGACAGAAAGGGGCCTGAAGAGTACTTCGGAAGACAGGAGAGTAAAGAAAAGAAACGGAAATAATAAGCGTGAGGCAAACATCTTGGTTAGGACAAGTATAGCGTAGAAACTGCCTGCAACAAAGAGTCATCGGAGGAAAAATTGTTACGAGACGTAGAAAATAAGGCTTGTAATGTTGAATGACATTAAAAATGGAGGAAGTTAGCAGATTTAGGAAAAGGCACGGCAAAGGAAAAGTGGAGAGCTTCCGGTCGATAACCGTCTTTAAGATTTATCAAAGAAGAAGAAAGAAATGAAGAAAATCGGTCATGTCCATTTTACATGAACCATACCGGTGTTTACTTTAAGCGATTGAGAGACAGCGGAATATGGATTGAAGGTGATCTGAAATTGGCTTCTCCTTGATATGAGCACAATGTCCAACCACTGTGAAACTCCGTTCGGTCGATAGGTCGTACAACAACCTCTTCCTGCCAGAAACGCAATGTGCGTGTGTTTGTGGTGAGTTGAGGTAATATTTATCACACATATAACAAGGTTGTTTTGGCCATATGTAAGATTAGATACACGAATTTTAGAAATCTGCTTACTTTGGTAATAAATTCCCTCAACACGCAGAGTGAGTTTAATCGCCAATACTTCCAGAATGTCTAAGGCTTTCAAAAAGAACTTTATAAAAAAAATGGTTCAAATGGCTCTGAGCACTATGGGACACTGCTGAGGTCATCAGTCCCCTAGAACTTAGAACTACTTAAACCTAACTAACCTATGGACATCACACACATCCATGCCCCCGGCAGGTTCGAACCTGCGACCGTAGCGGTCACGCGGTTCCAGACTGTAGCGCCTAGAACCGCTCGGCCACTCCGGCCGGCAAAGAACTTTATAGCTAAATTGGAAAGTTTAAATTAAAAGAAATTATTACGCGGAATAATTCGTTGCTTGCTCGTGAATTTTTATCCAAAACGATACTGTAATTATGCTCCAGTCTACATATTCTACGGGCATGGCCCCATTTGACTCTTTTCTGTTCTCGAAGGTAAAGAAAGTATTAAAAGACGTTGTTTTACAAGCGTAGATGAGATTAACAACGGATCGCTGACAGAGCCACATACTATCCTACACATCGAGCTACCTAAAAACCGGGTGATCAAAAAGTCTGTATTACATTTGAAAACTGAATAAATCACGGAATAGTCGGCCGGAGTGGCCGAGCGGTTCTAGGCGCTTCAGTCTGGAACCGCGCGACCGCTACGGTCGCAGGTTCGAATCCTGCCTCGGGCATGGGTGTGTGTGATGTCCTTAGGTTAAGTTAGGTTTAAGTAGTTCTACGTTCTAGGGGGCCGGCCGCGGTGGTCCCGCGGTTCTAGGCGCGCAGTCCGGAACCGTGCGACTGCTACGGTCGCAGGTTCGAATCCTGCCTCGGGCATGGATGTGTGTGATGTCCTTAGGTTAGTTAGGTTTAAGTAGTTCTACGTTCTAGGGGAGTGATGACCTCAGAAGTTAAGTCCCATAGTGGTCAGAGCAATTTGAACCATTTGTAATCACGGAATAATGCTGATAGAGAGGTACAAATTGACACACATGCTTGGAATGACATGGGGTTTTATTAGAACCAAAAAAATACAAAACTTCAAAAAATGTCCGATAGATGACGCTTCATCTGATCAGAATAGCAATAATCAGCATAACAAAGTAAGACAAAGCAAAGATGATGTTCTTTACAGGAAATGCTCAATATGTCCTCCATCATTCCCCAACAATAGCTGTAGTCGAGGAATAATGTTGTGAACAGCACTGTGAAGCATGTCCGGAGTTATGGTGAGGCATTGGCGTCGGATGTTGTCTTTCAGCATCCCTAGAGATGTCGGTCGATCACGATACACTTGGGACTTCAAGTAACCCCAAAGCCAGTAATCGCACGGACTGAGGTCTGGGGATCTGGGAGGCCAAGCATGACGATTGTCATGCGCAGTCACTGACGTTTTGCTGTCCAGCGCCATCTGTCGGACCTTTTATGAACTTCGTTTTTTTGTTTTTTTTTTTTGTTCTTATAAAACCCTATGTCATTCCAAGCATGTGTGTCAATTTTTACCTCTCTATCTACATTATTCCGTGGTTTATTAAGTTTTCAAATTTATACTGACTTTTTGATCACCCGGTATTTGGGGAATTACAAAAACCGTTGGCGTAAGCGTTCGATATCTAATGAGGACTGTTTAGAAACGGATAACACCTATGTAGACGATTAAATAAGTTTATTTTTTAAAAATCTAAAATCAATTATTTTTTGAAATCTTATTTTTTGTAGGACTCTTGATAATGATTACTCTCGAAAGCGGCTTAGCTACTAAATAATTTTGTTAGGCTTAACTGGAATTAAGTTTCTAGTGAAAAGTAATGTGCTCACTGATTCTCTCAGTCAATAAAACGGCAAATATGATCTACCTTTCCGTGCAACTGTTCTTTCAAGCAGCTTGCCGAATTACAGATTCTTCGGCAAACATCATCAAAGTTCTTATTTTTTCCCCCTGAACTTTAACCCTAGAAACACTAACGCATTTTCAATTACGTGCTCTTCCAACAGCGGAATACTTCACGACCACCACAATTTTTTTTAAAAAAAAGAACAAATTACGTTAATTGTTGTTGCCTTTTATTAACATCGCACTTTTAAAGAGTAGCTGATGTGTAAGTAGGGTCCATAACCTGGAAATATCGAATATGAGATTCATTATGAAAAGTTACATCTACTATTATGACTTAAATGTTTCGATTAATTTTAAGTGAAAAATTTAGAACAATTATTGACTGTTGTAAAATAAGCCATTAAAAACAATAATTTCTTTATCAAAATTTTTGTTTGTAAAGTACACGACTAGATCAAAATATTTCAAAAAAAGGGCATAAAGTCAATTCGTTTTCCAAATTTCTGCTCGGTTCCCTTCGCAACTTGAGGTAGGTGGGCACTTCTGACGTCTGGCTTTCCTTTGCACAATTAGACAGTGCGCAACTGACGCCTGGGTAAGCCGCGACCGCCTAAGTGGAGTGCGTGACAAAGGCAGCAGGCGGGCCGTTGTCCGGTGCTCGGCCGCTGCCGCTGGCTGAGGCGCGGCGTCGCGACGCCGCAACACGCATCGATCCGCCGCTGCCGGCGGCGCCCGACGCCGGACGCCACAAAAGATTGCGGCGTCGGGCCGAGGCGTCGAGCGACGGCCGGCCTGCCGGCCCTGCCGTGTCCGTCACCGGCCGCAGCTCCGCACACAAAACACGCCGGCCGCTGTTTACTTCCTCGAGGCGTTAGCCGCCAGCTTCCTTTGTAACAATGCCCGGCAAACAGCCTCCCGAGTGACCGCCGACTTGCCGTTCCTTGCCCCGGCGTGAGAATAACGCGCGAAGGGAGACTATTTTAAAATCGCATAGGCTCCAGCTCGTCGAACAGACATACCGTTGTCAGACTGTTGCACTAACTCCTGCATGGAGGACAATTCTCCCTGATGAAGAGCAGCTGAAACTTCAGTCCCCAATCCAGGTGAAGGCACAATTTGCTTTTACGGAGGCTATTCGTCGGTATTGGTCCATTATTCAGCTTGCATTTATGGCGATTCTCTCGCTCAGCGCCAAGTCCCAGGCACTTGGACAAAAAAAAAACCGCAAGTAACACACGTCGTAAAAAAAAGGGGGGGGGGTTAGAACGTATCCGCAAAATTACAGACCAATGTTCTCAACGTCGATTTGCTGCAAAATTCTTGGGCAATATAGTTCAAATGGTTCAAAGCACTATGAGACTTAAACATCTGAGGTCATCAGTCCACTAGACTTAGAAATACTTAAATCTCACTAACCCAAGGGCATCACACACATCCATTTCCGAGGCAGGATTCGAACCTGTGACCGCAGCAGCAGCACGGTTCCGGAATGAAGCGACTAGAACCGCTCGGCTACAGCGGCCGGCTCGAATACAGTAAATTTCCTTGAAACAAAGTTTTTACTAATCGACACGGATTTAGAAAGTACTGCTCGTTCGAAACTCAGCTTTCTCTTTTCTCTCACGATATCTTGCGAAACCTTGGATGAATGGCAACAGGCTGATTCCAGCCGGCCGGAGTGGCCGAGCGGTTCTAGGCGCTTCAGTCTCGAACCGCGCGACCGCTACGGTCGCAGGTTCGAATCCTGCCTTGGACATGGATGTGTGTGATGTCCTTAGGTTAGTTAGGTTTAAGTAGTTCTAAGTTCTAGCGGACTGATGACGTCAGCTGTTAAGTCCCATAGTGAAAAAAAAAGACAGATTCCATATTCCTAGATTTCCCGAAAGCGTCCGACAAAGCGCTCCACTGCTGACTGTTAACGAACACCCGAGCGTACTGAGTGGGTTCCCACGTATGTGAATAGGTAGAAGGCTTCTAAAGAAATAGAACCCAGTGTGTTGTTCTCTACGGCGAGTGTTCATCAGAGACAAAAATATCGCCAGGAGCGACCGCAGGAAGCGTGATACGACCGCTCTTTTCCTCTGTATACATAAATGATCTGGCAGCTAGGGTGAGCAGCAATCTACGACTGTTTGCTGACAACGCTGTAGTGTATAGAAAAGTATTGTCGTTTGGGTGAGGATACAGGATGACTTTGACAGAATTTCTATTTGATGTGATGAATGGCAGCAGTTTGGTCTAAATGTAGAAAACAGTGAGGTAAAACAGGTGAGTTGGAAAAACAACCCTGTAATGGTCGAATACAGTATTAGTGGTGTGTTGTCTGACACATTCACGCCAGTTAAATACTAGGCGCAAAGTTACAAAGCAACAGAAAATGAAACGAGCACGTACGTTCTGTTGTAAGGAAGGGCAATGGTCGACTTCGGTTTATTATGAGGATTCTAGGAAAGCGCAGCTCATGTCGTATACGGATATAGTACATTCGTAGACTCCTCATCTAATTATGGGTCTTGAAACTTCAAGTACCTGCCAGGTCAGGATTTTTGGGATTTCCTTGATGGTCTCCTATGAGTCAAAGAAACCTTTTACCATTCGCATTACCCTCTTTTGTAGTCGTATATTGTCCAGTGTTCTATTTGGGTTTCGTTCCATACAATATTCTAGGATGGTCGCGAGGGATTTTTGTAAGCAGTCTCCTTTGTAACTCGCATTCGGGAGGACGACGGTTCAATCCCGCGTCCGGCCATCCTGATTAGGTTTTCCGTGATTTCCCTAAACCACTCCAGGCAAATGCCGGGATGGTTCCTCTGAAAGGGCACGGCCGACTTCCTTCCCCATCCTTCCCTAATCCGATGAGACCGATGACCTCGCTGTCTGGTCTCCTTCCCCAAAACAACCAACCAACCAATCTCCTTTGTAAATTGATTGCATTTTCCCAGTATCCTACCAGTGAAACGAAGTCAGCCACCTGCTTCACCTACGACTGAGCCTACGTGATAATTCCACTACAGGCCCCTTCCAATTATTACGTCCGTCTCCGTAGGTGAGTGGTCAGCGCGGCTGACTGCCACGCGGAAGACACAGGTTCGATTACCGCTACTGCCAGAGATTTTCCTTGATAGGTGGACTGGAACGGGGTGAACTTAGCCTCGAGATGCCAACTGAGGTGCTACTTGGCCAAGCAGTAGCGGCTTCATGTCACAAAAATTGTCATCGATCGGGGGAGAGGGTGTCTGACCCACACCCAGACATTTCGCATCCAGTTACACCACTGAAACAGGATGACACAGCGGTCGGTCGGTATCGATGGATCCGCCAGTCGGCAGCTGTGACCGAGCGGTTCTAGGCGCTTTAGTCCGGAACCACGCGCCTGCTACGGTCGCAGGTTCGAATCCCGCCTCGGGCACGGATCTATGTGATGTCCTTAGGTTCGTTAGGTTCAAGTAGTTCTTAGTCTAGGGGACTGATGACCTCAGATGTTAAGTCCCATAGTGCTTAGAGCCATTTTTGATCCGTCAGTGCTTGTGAACGGAGTTTATATTCACTACTTATTACGCCCAGGTAGTTACATGAGTTGATTGAATCAAACTGTGACTCACTGATGTTATAGTCATAAGCTACTACGGTTATACGAGCTGTGTAGTGCACAATTTTATAAGCCTCAACATTTAAGGTAAGTTGTCCATCTTTGCACCACTCTGAAATCTGAACAACATCTGTCTGAATACTTGCGCAGCTTTTTTTTTTACTTTATTATGTACCGCTGTATCACCTGCAAAAAGAAAATTACAAAGATTTCATTAATATTATTACCCAGGCCATTAATATACAGTATGAACTGCGAGAGCCCCAAATACAGTGCACTGGAGGACGCCTGAAGTAGCTTCAGTCAGTGACTCTCCACCCAAGATAACAGACTGCATACTGCCTACCAAGACATCTTCAGTCCATTCGCAAATTTCGTTTCTTACACCATAGGACTGCACGTTTCTTTTCTTAATACGCGTTGGTGTCGTCAAATGATTCCCAGGAATAAGGAATACAGCACCAACCTGATAGCCTGACTGATTTGATTCGGGAGGTCTTCTATGAGGTCTTCTGGTACTCAGTCGAGCCAACGTGTTTGCGGTGGACAGATAGGTAGCACGTTCAAAAAGGAAAGGAAGATAACGATTTAATATCCGGTCGATAACCACGTCATGTGTACAAGCTAGAATTAACGAAGGAGACTGGAAGCGTCATTTTCAACCATTCCGACATTTGCCTTAAGCGATTACAAGATAATCCGTTTAACTAAGAGAAAGAACCAGATAGGATCTGATTATAAGATTTGTGGTGAATATGTGGAAGACGTCCTATATCTCGAATATTGAAGAACAATACTAAAAAACGATGAAATATGATCAATACGTATCGTCATTATTAGAGAAAGCATATGGAATACAGATTCGTTCTGAAAAGTGCGGTGCATCGGTAAAGAACATCGCGTGTAAAACGCTCTTTGCGACGAATTCTAAAGTACTGTCCCAGCGTTTGGAGTAGAAATGACAGCAGGCCTCGAAAGAATTCACTGACTCTCTTCTGGGATCATAACAGGAAGTAGCCCTCGCCACGTACTGTAAAATGGCCTGTAAAGTACATACCTGGATGTACATGAAAAATCAATTACGAGAAGGTGCGGAAAAACCAAAATTTAGGAGGCCGGATGGGATTTTGAATGGCGGTCCTCCCGAATGCGAGTCCATTGTCTTAATCAATGCGCCACGTCGCTTGGTAGTAACCAGTTCCAATCGCAGCAGTGGAAAAAATTTCTTGTTGGCTCACAAGGGAGGAGAGATGGAGCCATGCAATACGTGACAACAAGAATTATGTACCAGCGTCCTCACCAGACTGTACTGAAATGACACGAAATTAAATGATCGTGGGGCATTGTTGGCCGGGAGGCGCCAACCGGGGAAGTTCGGCCGCCTGGTTGCAGCAGGTCTTTTATTTCAGGTGACGCCACATTGGGCGACTTGCGCGTCGGTGATGATGAAATAATGATGAGGACAACACGACACCCAGTCCACGAGTGGAGGAAATTTCCAGCCGGGAATCGAACCCGGGCCCGCTGCATGGTAGGCAAGCAGGTAGCCAGCCAGCTAGGCAGGCGGCTACTGTATTGAAATTTGGGGGTAGTTTTGCGTTGCCCTCGAAACACAGGTATTCGTGGGTCACATCACATGTGAGGTGTTTCAGGAGGAATATAAACGAACATACACTGATGAGCCAAAATATTATAAACACTTGAATAATACTGTGTTGGTCGTTCTTTGGAACGCAATACAGAAGCTATTCGGCGCAGCATACATTCGACAAGTCCTTGATAGGTTTCCGAAGGTACCTGGTAACAGATATATACGCATATGTCATGCAATTCCAGCAAATTATGGATGTTTTGTGGGCGCGGAGCTGGCGCCTAATAGCGTTCCATATTTGTTCTGTCGGGTTCAGATGAGGCGGATTTGTAGGCCAAGATATTGACGTGACCATTATCACGTTCCTCAAACCACTGTACCACTTTTACAGCCTTGTGACACGAAAAGTTGTCCTTATGGAAGATACCACCGGGGAAGACATCAAACATGAAGGGATGCAGCTGTTAAGCAATAATGCTGACGTAATCTACAGCGGTCATGGTGAATGCGATTATCACCAAAGGTTCCATGGAGGATCAGGTCAGTATCCACAACAGAATAACGCTGCGCTCAACTGCATACCTCCTCGGCGCCATGCGTATTTGGAGCAGTTACTCTCTTGGATGACGCCTTATCGGATGATGACCATCGACATGATGTAATAAGAAATGTGATTTAACCGACCAGGTGACAAGTTTCCACTGATCCACGAACCGATCTCCATGACGCCATCCCCAGTAAAATCGCAACTAACGATTTCGTTGGCTACACGTAGGGGTCATCTGCTGCGGAGTCACATGGCCCATAATGTTCGCTGAACAGTATGCCCTAAGCAGCTATCTTTATACAACCTGGATGTATAACTCTGATCTGAGACCGTGGAGCCGGCCGGGGTGGCCGAGCGGTTCTAGGCGCTTCAGTCCGGAACCGCGCGACTGCTACGGTCGCAGGTTCGAATCCTGCCTCGGGCATGGATGTTTGTGATGTCCTTAGGTTAGTTAGGTTTAAGTAGTTCTAAGTTCTAGGGGACTGATGACCTCAGATGTTGAGTCCCATAGTGCTCAGAGCCATTTGAACCATTTTGAGACCGTGGAACTTCGGCGTGCCTGGAGATTCTAGTCATCC
Organism: Schistocerca nitens; assembly: GCF_023898315.1. Lineage (NCBI taxonomy): Eukaryota > Metazoa > Arthropoda > Insecta > Orthoptera > Acrididae > Schistocerca > Schistocerca nitens. The sequence continues at coordinate 368,818,105 of NC_064618.1, forward strand.
GCACGGTCCGCCATATTATTGTTAGGCAAAATGTTTCTTGTACGTGAAAAGATATCTTTACTTATATCACCATGTGATATATTAGGCTGATGTGGGAATAGAGAAGAATTTCCATTTTGCATTCTCGTGCCATTTCGTGTCAGCCATATTGTAATTAGGCAAGACACAAAATAAGAACATCTTTGGTCAGCACGCTCAGGCAGCTGGAGTTCGACATCCAGATAGTACAGAGATCACTAGCTCTTACATTTGACCTATACCAGCATTACTCAGTCCTCAGATGTGTCACAAATGCCGCTTATCCAGCTTCACACAGTAGACAAACCTCCGAACCCCACGATCTGTGATGAACCGCCAGTGTCCAATACCTTATTGCTTACTCATTGTTTCACTGTCCTTCCATATATGTTCATGATGGTAGCACGCGAACAACGACCAGCTAGGCCCATTATCTAGGTGTAGTCATCGACGACAGGTGGAACTGTACATCACACATAGATACCGTTTAACAAAGATCCCTGGTAATGCTAAATAACCTTATCGGATTGGTCACAAACGTTTCCATCTGACCTAATCAAACTATACCACAACAGCATCCTAACATCAATAGTAGGATACGGATCAGGGGTCTGGGCACATAGGCTCACGAGGGTTATGCCTGCCATGGCCGTAAGAAGGGTGCAGCGAAATATGCTCCTGCGTTCAGTAGGAGCATACAGAACAACTCCAGGGGGGGGGGGGGGCGCTTCTAGTGCTAATGGGGATCTATCCACTGGGCATCAAAATTAGGGAACAGGCTGCCCGGTATTGGGTGAAGAAAGAGAGGAGGGAGAAAATAGTGGAAATAATGGGGCTTTATGTTCAGGACAAGCTTCGAATAAAAAGAAGAGGGATAGAACTATAGCAGGATCAATGTACTAATGAGGAAACGGGGCGCAGAACTTTTGAGCTGCTGCCAAAGATAGAGGAACGCTTAAAACTCACATACTTCAAACCAACCAGAGGACTGCTGCACTTCCTTTCTGGACATGGGCGCTACCCGACATACTTGTGTCGGTTTGGGAAGCGGGCTGCTCCAACGTGTGAATATGGTGTTGTGCAGGGCACTCCAGACCATGTGGTGTATGAGTGCCCCCTCTTCGACGATATTGCAAATCAACTCCCTAACAACGACACGCACCACCTGATCAGGCAAGAGGACACAGTCAACGTCCTAAACAAACTTTCGGATGAGATCTCTAGAAAAGTCCTTAGGGAATTTTTAAGGAACAACCTGTAAATCATCACACTGACTAAGACTCCGTACACCTTCCTCGTTCCGCCGGGGTCTGGACTTGGCCAGCCGCTTCACGGCTAGGATCCGCCTTGCCTTGGATTACGGGGGAGGGTGTTCACCACCACTGATTAAGACACGCACCAATTATGACGACAGATATTAGAAATAGGTTAGTTGTACAAAGAAAGGATAAAATTTTAGCATAGTACTGCAGCGAGACTACGTCATCGGCCAGCGCAGTGCCAAGGGCACGCCCACTGGGGTTAGCTCGGTGGGCAAGGCCAACAATAACTAGGTTTATAGATTACTGGCACACCTGTAGCGCTGCAGGTAGTGTAGTTAGTAGCGTAAAGGTAGCTGTCATTAATAACAATAAAGTTCAGAAAAAGATAAAAAACAATAACTTGCACTTAGCCACATGTAGAAATAGAGTAGATTAGAGTTCCCTCTAGTGGTGAAGGAATAAGAGTATTTACCTGTAGTGTAGAAATAATAGCTGCAGAAATGTAAAATATAAAATTAGGACCCACTAATGTACTTAGATAGTGGGTTAATACGTATGATTATAATTATTTGAATAAAGAATTTTGAAAAAAAAAAACCGACCAGCTTCGCCTTTTACGAAATGCTCATTCACATGCGGCAGACCATAATAATCTGATTTTGTCGAAGTCATTTATGTGAATAGACTTCTCCATTTACGACCCGTATCGTGGTTGGAATGATTCCCCATTTGCCCCTGCTCCTATTATCCACAGTGAGACGACAAATATCAATGGGATAGCGATATGCACATGTACTGATGGCGGTAGTATCGCGTACACAAGTACAAACGGGCAGTGCATTGAGCGGCGCTGGAGCTGCCATTTTTACTCAGATGATTCATGTGATTATGGGCGTACGACGGGAATTAACAGACTTTGAGCGCGGAATAGTAGTTGGGAACATTCCATTTCGGAAATCGTTGGGGCATTCAATACTGTGAATTTTACAGTGTTGAGAGTGTGGCAAGAATACCAAATTTCAGGCATTACCTATCACCGTAAACAACAGTGGCTGATGGCCTTCACTTAAAGACCACGAGCACCAGCGTTTGCGTATAGTTGCCAGTCCTACAAGACAAGCAACACTGCGTGAAATTACCGCAGAAATCGATGTCGGAGGTACGACTAAGGTATGCATTAGGGCAGTGCTGCGAAATTTGGCGTTAGTGGGCCATGGCAGCAGACGACGAACGCCAAGTGTCTTTGCCAACGCCACGATATCGCCTGCAGCGCCTCTCCTGGGCTCGTGACCATATCGCTTGAACCCTAAATGACTGGAAAACAGTAGCCTGCTCAGATGAGGCCCAATTTCAGTAGGTAAGAGATGATGGAAGGTTTCGAATGTGGCATAGACTCCACGAAGTCAAGGACCCAAGCTGTCGGCAAGGCATTGTCCAAGGTGGTGGCGGCTCCATAACGGTGTCAGCTGTGTTTACATAGAGTGGACTGGGTCCTCTGGTCCATGTGAACCGATCGTTGACTGCAACTGGTAACGTTCGGTTACCTGGAGACCATCTGCGGTCATTCATGGACTTAATGTTCCCATATAACGATGGAATTTTTATGGATGACAATGAGCTATATCACTGGCCACAACCGTTCGCGAATGTTTTGAAGAACATTTTGAACTATTCGAGCGAATGATCTGGCAACCCAGATCGCCCGACATGCACAGTTATGGGACATAATGGAGAGATCAGTTCATGCACAAAATCCTGCACCAGCAACACTTTTACAATAATGGACGGCTATAGAGGCAGCAAGGCTCAGTATTTCTGTTGGGGACTCCCGACGACTTGCTGACTCCATGCCACGTCGAGTTGCTGCACTACCCCGGGCAAAGAAGGGTCCAGCACAATATTAGAAGGTGTCCCATCACTTTGCCACCTCAGTGTATTTTCCTTACCTCGTCACGGGCCAGTAACGCCGTCAAGCGGCATTCAGTTCGCCGTGGGCAGTTGTCATAATGTTTTGGGTCAGCAGTGTATGTAGTGACAAATGAAAATTTGTGCCGGACGGAGGTTGGAACCCGGATCTAACCCGGATCTCAACGTACGGGAGCAGCTGCTTCAACTATTTAGGCTTGGCTTCTGATCACGCCACCACAACTGACTCAAAATTTCTTCGTCACTGGTGTTTTCTTCTTATTATTTCCATACATCAAAGCAACACGGGAACCCGGCGTTCATCTCTTGAGTCAATTAGTGAGCAAATGATACCGCTTTCTCACGACAGTTCCGATATAATGGGAAACTACAGGCAAACTTCGAATCGCTTCCTAAAATATAACTCGTAATCATTTGCACAGTAAAAAACTTGTAATGCATTTGTTGCCTTCACTTTCAATTTATTATACACAGTTAGAAGCTATAATAAAAAAGGGCCGTAGCATGTGAAGGATGCGCCAAGATCAGTTAGAAGCTACAATAAAAAAGGGCCGTAGCATGTGAAGGAAGCGCCAAGATCTGCCGGTATAGCACAAAGCGCAGCGCGCTAGCTTGCGAGACGGGTAGGTGTTGTGCAGGACTGGAATCTAAATTCGCGCGGCGCATTACCAACCGTCGCTGCTGCGCTGGCCAGCTTGAATGTAGTTTTATGGCGGTTTCGCACGCTCCTTTAAGCAAATGCTAGGCTGGTCTCCAATTTCCGCCACGAACAATCAAAATGTCAACACAAAGTTTACACAAGTCATGGATAGGTGGCGCACAGGCTTTCCCTCCGTTAGGTAACTAAGGACTGTAGCGACAAGAATGTTATTCGTTCGCACAGTTAAATGAAATAAACTTGCCAAAACTTCAGCGCAACGCATCCCCTACTAATAACGAGAATAACTCTAGATAAAAGAACAAGATGAAAGTTGTAAGGGTTGTAAATGGCACGGAGCGGCCTTAGAGGTACTTCGATGAGTTGCTATTCACAAAGATTGTCACACAAAATGAAAGCAGGTCAAATATACTTAGACGCCGGCTCTAAGTGACTCATTGTTGCTTATAACGATAACTGATGACTAAAACGACGAGACGCCTCTTTGTCTTCTGTGTCTATACGAGAGAAAGGTAGTTTGTGAAAAACAGCTAATTGCTTCATTAAGAAAACGAGGCCAGATACTCTCCGGTTTACAGAAACGGATTTAATTAACGCGAAGTTCGACACAGAGGCGGAAAAATCATGTGTCTCAGCCACGACGCTCTACTTCCTGACCTGTATTCGTGAATGAGAAAGTTTAGAATAGACAATGGGAAAAAGAGGTAATGGCTGAAAAGATATGTATACTGGAAATACTGTTTCAGTTTTTAATTACAAATTGGTTGTTAGGACACCGGCTAAGCGGGCGGAGGGGTAGGGTCCGCTACTCTTCCGCTCTATATTTTTGCATTCTCACAGTTCATTATTAATACGTACGCTACAGTTCACCATGGCCTATGACTTTTTTTTTTTCATAGCACATGGACATATACTGCGTGCTTGTACTGAAATAACGATTTCTGAAACAGTTTTTGTTTTGAGATATAACGTTTTATGAAAATGTGGAAACTTATACATTTCAAAATACGTTTGTCTCTGTGGAGCGACAGGATGCGAGTTCTGAGGGAGGGGGGGATCTTGACTGAAAGGCCTAGCATTTTAATATTGTACTTCTGTATGCACACGACAGGCATATTTACTTTGTAACAAACATCGCGAATTTTCTAGCTGTTACTATTTTGAGAGTGACTTTCAAAAATTCCATTTTGAAGAACTACATTCGATCCTCAAATCTCCTTGGTTAACTGTATTATGTATCGATAATCAATATATACAATTTTGTTTTTCGCGTTGATCATCGAAGTTGTTAGTGACGTCATTGTTTCCCAACAGGATTGGGCCTTTGCTTTTGCGTGTGGATGCAACAAGCAAGAACATCGTTTCGCGCATTACGCAGTGAGATAAACACCCTGAGTATGTAATTTAATTATTAATCTGTTGACATCCAAGTAAATATGTCACTTCTTTGGAGGAAAAAAAGAGTAAAGAAAAAGAGACTATAAGTTTTCAGTTGAATTACAACAGACACATACGTCTAAGGGAAGCAAAGTTCGTGATTTGTTGCGCATACATCAGTGCGGTCCCTAAATGTGTCAGCGAATTAGAAAGACATACCGTGGGTCATTTCAAAAATCCTCCACACTGCGCATGCGCGACCATTATGGTGGCGTATTCAAGTTGAAATTAATGTCAGTTGTGAGCGAGACTTTAGGCATGACGGTCATATACGAGTTTGCTGATTCGCGTGGCTGTGTCGTGAGTAACTCAGCTTTAAAATGGAAGCTGAATTCAAGACAGGTCTGATTATACAAAATGTCGAGCGTTTCTACCCAACTGAAATTAACAATGCTTTAAGAGGGGAGTATGGGAATAGCGTAGAATAGTGAAGTGGATAGTGGCACAGTGTCACGGTGGTCTGCTAGTTTCCGTGAGGGTCGAGTAAGCACTGATGACAACCCAAGAAGTGTCAGGCCATCAACTGCAACAGACTATACCTCTCAGGTTATTACTAAAACATTTTGAGGGAGGATCGACGATAAACATGTGAGAAAATAGCATATGAGGCCAATATGTCTGTCACTTCAATTTACAGAATCATAACTGAAAAATGAAAGATAAGAAATAATGCTGCCTGGTAGGTTCCGCATGAACTAAATGTAGATCAGAAGGCAGGTCGCAGAAGAATTGCTTCAACATTATCGAACAGAAGGAGAATAGTTTATGAAAAGAACTGTTGCGCTTTATGAAACCCGGATACGAGATTTTGAGCCAGAACTGAAGTCTCAGTCGTCCGACTCTTCACGCCCGAAAAAAATTCGTCGTCAACAATCAAAGGTGGAACTGATAATAATCTTTGCGAATGGCATGGAGTCAGCTACAAATAGAATGCCGCAGGGGACGTCTGTAATAGGCGCGTACTATATGCTGCTTCTGCAAAATGTTTAGGCCCGAAAATTCGTCAAAGAAGGCCTGACTTGCTTCCAACTGCTGTCGTTATTTTGCACGATAAAGCGAGGCGGATTGCTGCCCTACCGGTGAGAGAAACGCTCGGCAAGTATGCATGGGAAATACTTCCCCACCCACCATGCAATCCTGACACGAGCCCACCAGACTTTAATTTGTTTCCCAAACCGAAGGAACAACACTGTGAAAAAGTTTTGATGCAATTGATGGTGCTTACATTGAGGCAAAAACAATGAAGGTGTCCTATCCGGAATACAGAAGTTGCCACAATGTTGGGAAGCTGTTGCAAGCAAGGATGGAGATTATAATGAAGGCCTGTAAAGGTACTATGTAAAATGAATCATTTTTTCCAATTCTGTCTTACAGCACACAGAACTTTTGAAATGAGCCTCGTATCAGCACTGAGAAATACAATAAGGCTGCAAGAAGTGACTGAAATGATATTCAAGCTTCTTTTCATTCCAAAATTCTCAGCTATGAATAAAATGATTCAGCATAAATAAGCTACAACACCATTTCGTATTGACGCCGATCATTCATACAAGAATATGGACTGTAGACCGAACGTGAATAAAACGTTTTTTGAATGATGTGATATAGCTAAAAAGTTAAATGACAAAATCCAAAGACTACTGTAAACAACACTAGAAATTGTGACTGGAATGCTTCATCAGAGAATACTGTATTTTGGTTTAGGACCTGAAGCAGGCTGTCATAGTATGATTAAAATGGGCCCTGTTATGAAAACGAGACAGATGGGAAAAAGTAAGTAAACTGTTTATTAATTCAAATGTAGTCGCCATAGCTGTTAATCCATTTACCCGACTGTGACATAAAACGGTTAGTGCCTTCGTGGAGAGGTATTTGGATTGCCTACGGAATCACGATTGTACCGAGGCGCGCACTTCTTCGTACGAAGCAAATCGACGGCAAAGAATGTTATCATTCATGGCTCCGAAAATATGGGGAGCGATCGGGATTGTATGGAGGACGTGTAAGTGGTTCCAGCGAAACTTCTGCAATGTAGTAGAAAGAAACTTGGCAACATGTGGGTCTGCCCTGAAGAAAGCCTGGGTAAAACATGGTTCCGTAGGCAAACATTTTTCCAAGAAGGGATTTACACATGTTCCGGACACATGTTCATAGGTCCTTTTTTCCTCCATTTCCAGTCAGGAGTCCAACCCTGCAGTTTGTCGGTTTTATTAATGATCACCCTGTATTGACAAGTACACAAACAACGCGTATTATACTGACAAGGGGAAGGCCTCAGACACGGCCAACCGATTCGGCTCAAATTTGGCAGGTCGCTTGTGTACAACCTAAAACGAAGACTCTAAGATATTTTGGGTCAACATCCCCTTAAGTTTGAGAAAATCGCCCCTAAAGGTTATGACGAGGAATGGAATCAAAATTGGCGGGATTGATAGATAATTGTATATGAACATTTTCATCATCAGGTATGGAGCCCGCAAACGCAAACTTTTCCAGAAATCGAGGAAAGAAACTTTTACAACTGTCGCTTCTGTACCAACATGGTAAACGTTTTTCGCCGACAGTGCCGTTAACGCAGCGGCCTAGGTAACCGGCTGAGAATCGAAAACCCGGGTTGGAATCTCGAAGAAACCTAGCGGATGTTATTCGTTTCGTTTGTATTTTTCCATATCTCAACTGATAGGGATAGGAGGCTTAATAACGTAAGTAAATCAATAAGGAATGATAATAATAAGGTAGGCAAACCAATTTCCCAAACGCCGTGAGTTAGTAAAGTATTAAACTTTTAAGCTTTGTCACATGAAAACAACTCCGAGTATGAGTGCTGCGAATTCCTCACGAGGGATCACAGATAACCAACCGCGCGACGCTTGTTTACAGCGAAGCACGGGACAGAATGCACCCAGGGAGAGTTATGTTGTCCCGGTTGCCTCTTGTCATATCATAGTTGTGGACCTGGAACAGTGAAGGTGTCCAGCACGAGCCTAACAGAAGTCAGTCGGAAAGAATGTTTTCCGTCATTAGGCTGCCGCGAACCTCGCGGATACATGTATTTCATTCGGCGCATTAACGATGGAAAAATCACTACGTCTTGTGAATGAATACAGTGTTCTTCCATAAGTAACACATGACGAGTACTGTATGTAGTTTGTAGTAATTAGCTCGTCTGTTTATGCCGTAGTAACTAGTTATTGTTTGTTGTGTTATATCTTTCAGTTGCACAATCTGAATAACGGAGAATGTACACCCTTCGACTAACGCTATAATATATAGCTGGGAGCCTGTCACAGACGATGGCAAGTGGGAAGTTATCGACGATGTGTTTTGGTTTGTAAAAGTGTTGCAAGATAGATGCATTATCAATGCACTACCTGAAGCAGCCAGTTCTGTTTCTCGGCGTTTGAGAAGTTTATTTGCCTACCTTAATATTATCATTTATTTATTGACTTACTTACCTTATTAACCCTCCTATCCCTATCAATTGAGATATGGAAAAATACAAACGAAAAGAAGAACATCCGCTACGCTTTCTTCGAGATTAAAACCCGGGTTCTCCGAATCCCAGACAATTACCTTGGCCGTTGCGCTATTCTTTTTTTTTTAATTTTCTCGTTTTGTTCGATTCATTTGTTCGGTGCGGATGTCCCATGGCACCCGTTCAAGTTCAGTGTTGAGCCGTTGACTCGGTTTTTTTATTAAAGAGAGCAGCTAACCCTCTGACCGAACACACTGAGCTACCGTGCCGGCGACTATCGGTGCTCTCGGCGAAAAGCGTTTACCATGTGGGTACAGAAGCGGTAGTTGTAAAAGTTTCTTACCTCGATTTCTGGAAAAGTATGCGTTTTCGGACACCATACCTGATGATGAAAAATGCTCTATTTACAATTATCTATCGATTCCGCCAATTTTGAGTCGATTGCTCGTCATAACCTTTAGGGATGATTTTCTCAAAAACGCGGGGGTATTGACCCAAAATATCTTAGATTCCTTCGTTTTAGGTTGTACACAGCAACCTGCCAAATTTGAGCCGAAGCGGTTCGCCGTGTCTGAGGCCTTCCCCTTGTGAGAAGTGTAGCACCTTAACACGATTTAGTAAATTTGATAAATGAACTCTGCAACTAATTTTAAACGGGATGCAGTATGTGCCAGAAACTTTTAACACAACGTCGCATTGAGGAAAGGTTCCGCAGTAAATTTCACAAAACCTGTTTGAGCAATTACGAGAGACAGTTGCAACTTGCAGAATGAATTAAGAATGCCAAGATATATTGTATTAAAATGTGGTCATGACCGGCCTCTACGTTACTGGTCTATACACTATAGAACAGAAATTACATGTCTGACGTCAGCAGATGCAAATTAGGGCCAGTGACAATCCTACTGTCAGTGCTCCAGCGTACCGAACGGCTTAAAATGGTTTACAAAATGTTTATATCCTCGTAGAAATGGCGGTTATCGTTGAAACAACCGGTTTTCGATTATATCGGTTTTTTTCAATGGCATTCAAAGCCGAGTCTTAAAACCCGACAAAATAACCGATTTCGGGTTTTTATTACTATTATTTCCTGCAACAGACGTAGAAATGGAATAAATACTGAAAAAGTTGACTCATTCAGTTAGAAGATACATAGAATCAAAATATTAAATTAAATAGGCAAATAAAACTTAGTCCGTCCAGCATTCCCTGCTTCTCTCGAGAAGTGATTAGTGGTTGAATACTACAAAAAATCCCCAGTATTCTAATTTTTTTATACTCTGCTCAAAAATAATGTAATCGTGGATCATACGACTATTTGGGTATTGTGATTAGTCAGCGCTAAATGGTGAAAACTGAGGCTGTAGAACTCGTATTTTTTATGTTAATTTGTCCAGTTTTAAAAATTACAAACAGATAAATACATATTACGCAAAGATCAGCTACTTTCTGGTTTTACTGTAAAGTGGGAATGAATTGTTAAGTTTCATGTTTTCGCCTGATATGATGTCGCAAATTCGTTGTGGCTCCTCCCGACCTCAATCTTTTAAAACAAGTAGGACATTGTATTTCATTGATACCACACTACATAAAACACTTCCAGAATGGGGATCGTGCCAGTCTGTAATGTAACTAATGTCCGACAGCAACAGCGCGGAACTACCATACAGACCACATGGGCCGAGTCTCCCACACGCTATTGTAGCTTCTTTAGCCTGAACCTTCTTTTATCTGGGAGTAGGCATTAGGAGCGATTTAAAATGGAATGATCACATAAAGTTGATCGTCGGTAAAGCAGATGCCAGACTGAGATTCATTGGAAGAATCCTAAGGAAATGCAATCCGAAAACAAAGGAAGTAGGTTACAGTACACTTGTGCGCCCACTGCTTGAATACTGCTCACCAGTGTGGGATCCGTACCAGTAGGGTTGATAGAAGAGAGAGAGAAGATACAACGGAGAGCAGCGCGCTTCGTTACAGGATCATTTAGTAATCGCGAAAGCGGCACGGAGGTGACAGATAAACTACAGTGGAAGACTCTGCAAGAGAGACGCTCAGTAGCTCGGTACGGGCTTTTGTTGAAGTTTCGAGAACATACCTCCACCGAGGAGTCAAGCAGTATATTGCTTCCTCCTACGTATATCTCGCGAAGAGACCATGAGGATAAAATCAGAGGGGTTAGAGCCCACACAGAGGCATACCGACAATCTTTCTTTCCACGAACAATACGAGACTGGAACAGAAGGGAGAACCGATAGAGGTACTGAAGGTACCCTCCGCCACACACCGTCAGATGGCTTGCGGAGTATGGATGTAGATGTAGATTCACAGCCGAGATTTTGGGATGGAAAGAAGCTTGAAGATCCTTCCAATAGGCCATGCCACTACTGTCTCAGCAACGCTGTACCAATTCTTAACCCATGTGCTTGTTGTTCGTTTCTGTCGGCATTGTTACTAAAGTACCACTGATCAGTTTTCCCAGTTTCTACAATAACACAATATTTCAAAGCAATGGGATTTTACGAATAATAGTTACTCGTTCTTAAAAAAGCTTTATTTGAAAACCAAAAAATTTAGCGCTGATTCTAGGGCTAATTGATATTTCGTTTTTTCTTCGTTATCAGTCTTCTTTCTTTTAGTGTTCAACCCCGAGGTTGGTTAGCAGCAGAGCGCCATTCCTCTCTTCTGTCTGCCTTCTTCTTCCATTTCCACGTAATGTGTTACATCCAACGTCATTCATCTGTTGCATGTATGATATCCTTGGTCGCCTCCGCCGATTCCTACCCTCAATAGCTCCTTCTGCTATTGTTCCAATGATGTTGTTGTGTCGTAGGATGTGCCCTACAAGTTTGTCTCTTCTTGTTTGGATGTGCCTCCACACGATCTGGTTTCCTGTACTCTTCTAAGCACCTCTTCATTTGTTACTTTGTCTCTCCAGCTGATGATCATCATCATCCTTCTATAGCACCCCATCTCCAGGGCTTCTAGCCGTCTTCTCTCTTCTCTTCCAACTGTCCAAGTTTCACATCCGTATGGGGCCACACTCCAAGCGCAGACTGATGTTGTTACTGGTAAGTTCTTTCTCCGATTAAAAGCTATTTTGGCCTTTTGTATTCTGGTCACAATTTCTTTCCGGCTTCTACCATCTCTTGTGATTTTGCTTCCCAGGTAAGTAAATTCCTCTATCAATTGTAAGTAAAAAATAAAAAAACCGAGACCAGACAAATGCCGAACAATACCGGTCATCTTTCTTCACTTAAAACTTCCGGGCTGATAGGCCGTGGTCGAAGTATAAAACTCTCTTCTGACGTTTCGTCTCCAACTGCGGGAGACATCCTCGGAGGTAAAGCGGCGAACTGCGAAGAGAACTCGAGGAAGCGCTGATTATATAGGCAGTACAGAGGGCGCCACTGTCGATCACATGGCGTCAGCTATGAGATTGTCTCAGGTAATGCCAACATTCTCGATTGAAAGTAATCGATCGTCACGCTTGCGATGCAACGCTGACATCCAAATTTTATCCAGTTTGACACCTTCGTTTTTCCTGTTAAAATTATTACGATTTTTATCAATCTCGATAGCCTCTCTATACAAGCGTGCATAACAATGCGAGGTTTCTGACATGACGCTCGTCTCGCTTAATTTTATTTCATGGTCACCTTCCTGGTAAACATGTTCCGCTACGGCCGATTTATCCGTGTGACCCAGGCGGCAATTCCTCTTATGTTCGACAAGACGGGTGTTCAGACTTCTCTTTGTGGTACCGATGTAAACCTGTCCACAACTACAAGGAATTTTATATACGCCCGGTGTAGCCAAAGGGTGTCGTGCATCTTTTGCCGACCTTAAATATTCTTTTATTTTCCTAGTGGGTCTGAAAATAGTTTCCACCCCATACTTGCCTAAAACTTTCCCAATGCGATCTGTGACCTTACTAATGAACGGAAGAAAAACTTTGCCCTTGGATGACTGTTGTTCGTCGCTACTCCTAATTCTCTGCCTAGAGCGAAGTGCTCGATCTATATCCTTGCTAGAATAGCCATTCTTCACGAAAGTTGATCGTAGATGTTCAATCTCATCTTTTAAATAAACAGGTTCACAAAGTTTGTACGCCCTGTCTACCAAAGTTTTCATTACACCTCTTTTTTGTCTAGGGTGGTGGTTTGAATCTTTGTGTAGATAACGATCAGTATGTGTGGGCTTTCTATGCACCTTATGGTCCAACGTTCCGTCCCGTCGTTTAATCACAGACACATCCAGGAAGTTCAATTGCTCATTCCTTTCCGTCTCCATAGTGAATTGGATTTTCGGATTAATGCTGTTTAAATGTGTCAGGAAGGCATCCAACTCCATTGCTTCGTGTGTCCATACTACGAACGTGTCATCGACATAGCGATACCATCTGGCTGGTCTCTTACTGGCAGCCGGCCGGAGTGGCCGTGCGGTTCTGGGTTCTACAGTCTGGAACCGAGCGACCGCTACGGTCGCAGGTTCGAATCCTGCCTCGGGCATGGATGTGTGTGATGTCCTTAGGTTAGTTAGGTTTAATTAGTTCTAAGTTCTAGGCGACTGATGACCTCAGAAGTAAAGTCGCATAGTGCTCAGAGCCATTTTTCTTACTGGCAGTCTGCAACGCCCGTTGTTCAAAAGTCTCCATAAATAAGTTAGCCACAGCAGGACTTACATTGTATGAATACCGGTCACTCAGAACTAATATACCGGTATCGGTTCTAACCGGTCGGTCTTTCCCATTCTCTTATCGCTTTTAACGTCGCATACCTCCAATTACGGAGCGCCAAATTATGTGGAGCGGGCGCTGGGGAGAGCGGCGGCGAGCTGTTTGAGGCGCGGGGCAGTACAGCGGCCGCTGACTCAGGCCCTCGTGGCCGCAGACGGCATCGATCCGCAGCCGCAGAGGGCCACCGCCGCCGCGCCATCCTACCTGCTGGCCCTCCCAACACCCGACACTGCCGCAAAGCCTCGCCAGCTGTGGCCCCAGCACTCTCCTGTGCGGCCCATTTCAAACCTGCCCGACAGCCGTCTCAACCTCTTAAAATCAAACGGTACTGTGTTCCCTGCATGCGCCGAGGCAAGATTTCACGTTATCCAGCCGTTGTCCAGTGCACACACCAGGCTGCAGCTCCCTGCATTTCATTACTTCCCAGTCTCTCACCACAGTCCCAGGAAAATGAAATCTGAACAAACGATACCGCGGGTTTTAGATTATCTTCGTTTATAAAGAAACTAATGCTGGCTGAACGTTACTCGCATTCGAACTATCCCGAGTACACGACGCAGAGCTCGACCCTACTGCAAGTACAGAGTAAACGTCGCAAGTGCGAAGCCGTTCTGTTCACTTGAAGACCGAAGCAACTGCGCAAACACCGATACTGTAGACCAATAACTCTACATGCACGCCCAATACGTTTCCGTGAGAAAGTCAGATACCTCGGTGTCTGGCTGGACCGGAAATTGCTCTGGGGGGACCAGTGTGCGATTTGTACTTTTACCAGTGGGGGGGATGTCTTAGGGGGTTAGTATAATTACATATGTTACTAGCTTGGACCGTGGCGTTAGCCATGGTTAAACAGTTATTTGTAAATAGATGTTAATGCCGAAATTCACTGTTCACGCGTATGCATTATCAGAAAAGCCATCCCTTGTTATATCTTTAAAAGTACATTATAGGTAAAGCTTATTTACAAAATCATCTACATACAGGTATACGACGGGAATTCAAAAAGTAAAGGCACATTTGTGAAAAGCTGCACTTATTCTGATGATAGAAAACTGAAACATGCGTTATTTTTCTACGTAACCTCCCTAGACTTCAATGCAGTTTTCCCGACGTTTTACGAGTTTTTTTTTAATTTCATCAGAAAATACGTTTTTCGGTTGCATCTGTAACCAATTTTGCACCGCAGCAATGACGTCTTCATCACTTTCAAATCTTCTTCCCTGTAGTGCTTCCGTTAAGGGTCCAAACATGTGAAAATCACTTGGGGCCAGGTCTGTACTGTATGGTGGATGTTCCAGCACCTCGAATCTCAACTCCTTTATTGCGTCGGCTGTCCGTTTGGCAGAATGTGGGCGAGCGTTATCTTGCTGCAGGATGACACCTCTTCACAGTTCTCCACGACGGTTGAATCTGATTGTAGGTTATAGTTTCGTACGCAACACATCACATCCACCATACAATACAGACTTGGCTCTAAAGCCTCGTTTACGCTGGGGCGACGTCTTGCAACATTGTGGCATGCTAAGGAAATGTGGCGTGCGTCGTCTTGTAGCATGCTACAACAGGCAACATCTTGCGGCGTATGTTGCTTGCGGCTGGTTAATTTATACCAAAGCAACAGAATTTGTGCCACACGTGTGTCGGTCTTGCAGTATAAAGGATGATAAAGTATCGCAGCGGCGGACTACATGGTACTTGCACATGCAGCTAACAACGGAAATGAAAATCAAAGGAAAAGAAAACGATGGTGGAAGAGAAGAGTATTTAAAGAAGGTCCACGAAATAGTATCCTAGGAACTAGAAGCAGACGATGGTGCGTTATTTAGTAATGTGTGCTTTCGTCCCAGGCGCGTTAGTCCGCGCCATACCGTTGCCAAAAGGTGGCCTATCGGTAAATGTTCGCACAGGTACCGGGCCGGTCACCACCCTGTGTCAGGGCCCGGGGTGGGAATTTCAGCCCCCAGCTCACCCAACTCTGCGGTACGACTGCTGCGGTATGACTGCCACACTACTTCCCTCGCAAGCTCGCAAGTAAACGGATGACGCACCTTAGAGGAAAGCAACAATGACAACATGAGAATGATGATTTAGTTCTAAATGGTTTGAAATGCTTAACTACTACATAACACTTTTTCAAAATAATAAGCAAACATATTAATAGTAAGACTGTATTAAACACTTTCAGTGTTCGGCTCCACAAATTTAAATTATATGTTAAGTTTTACTCCAGTGCGTGGGAAATAAACATCCCAGGTTGAGATGCATAAACTAAAGCCAGAGGAGGGGATGGTCTGATGCAGAGGAGGGGGGGGGGAACCCCCCCCCCCTGCAAATCGCACACTAGGGGGGACAACATACAACACATGACCAACCGAGCTAGCGCGAGGCTCAAACAGCTCTACCGTATGCTCAACAGGCGTAGCACACTGAACAGAAGGGTGTAGAGGTCCATGTACATGACACTTATCCGACCCCTGATGACGTACGCAGCTCCTGTCTGGGGATACGCTGCGCCTACACGCCTGCGCCGTCTGCAGCTCGTACAAAACATAGTACTCAAAATCATAAGCAATGCTCCACGATACACACGCATCGCGGACCTTCACCGGGAATACCGACTTGAGACTCTCACGGAGGTGATCCACAAACTCACCACAAGACTATACAGAAACTCCAGACATTCGCAGAACCCGTTTATTCTGAATCTGGGGAACTACGACCACAACCATAGATGGAAACATAAAAGACCAAAAGACGTACTTGTAAGGACCTAACATCTGTGGCCAAGCGCCGGCTGCGGTGGTCTAGCGGTTCTAGGCGCTCAGTCCGGAACCGCGCGACTGCTACGGTCGCAGGTTCGAATCCTGCCTCGGGCATGGATGTGTGTGATGTCCTTAGGTTAGTTAGGTTTAAATAGTTCTAAGTTCTAGGGGACTGATGACCACAGATGTTAAGTCCCATAGTGCTCAGAGCCATTTGAACCATTTGTGGCCAAACACAACGGTACAGGTGAGCCCCTGTTAATCAGACGCCATTACTGGATATCCAGCTGGAATACACTGCCGAATAACTGGCACCACACAGGGAAGCCGTACCGTACACTGCATGCAGACAAGCTCCACACATCCCCCACACAGTGAGATGATCTATGGCCGATCTCCCACTACTGTATAACGATCTTGGTTGTTCCAGGAATGTAGCGGCTGCAACAACTGGGATACATCGCCATCGCTTGCCACGGTAATGATGCATGATACCCACACTAACAAATCCAACCTTGCATGAACTATCGCAGCTAGTAAGCCACTACTGCTCTTACTACCCATCCCACTGTCGCAGAGGTTTTTTTCCCACGGCACGAGCCTTGGCACTTTTTTCCCTCTGCTCTTCAAATCGCTACCTTCACTCGCGTTTCGTCCACTATCTATCACCTGATGGACCGTGTTAATGCGTAGTCTTACCCAGACGCACGGATAACATCACAGCCCAGCATCCTGTGATCCACTTACTAGATAACTAACAAGTTGACGGAGGTGACAGTAGAACTTTTGGTTTGGTCACCACGTTGGTGCGGGCGTGGAGGGGCCCCATCTCTATAAGTACTGCATGAACAATTACGTATTCGCGCGGCAAGAGTGCAATCGATGCGCTGCAAGAGGAAGAACAAACTAACCACTACAAACTACCTCTCAGCTTAAAATTTGTGAATTTCATATAAAAAAAAAACCGGAGAAAATACTGCTAAATCCGTACAAAGTCATACTGCATCTGAAGAAATTTGCAATAAGAGTTTTCATACGTATGAGTATACCAACATTTCTGGTGATTTTTAAGTAAGGCTGACAGTCAGAGGCGAAAATGTACTTCAGAAAGTACCAAATGCCTATGAGCCCTGCACAAGAAGACATAATATCTAATTTAATTACTAGAGGCTGTTGTGAGTACATAAGACAGTGAAACTGATACTATTTCTGTACAACGGGTTACTGTGCAACTATAAATATGATCTGAAGGTGAACGACTGTGCCTGAAACTTGTACTGCAAACATAGCGATCGACAGACTGAAAATAAGTGTTTTTCGTATAAATAAGAACCGCAGATCACTCCTTACTGAAAAATATGTCTCGTTTCGAAAAGAACAATATTTAAGAACAAGCAGTTTTCAGTAAATGCTGTCTGTCATGGTCGCAACACAATATTTTAAACTGTTGTAACAATATGATGAAAATGGCGCTGTCTTCTGAATTACAATAAATAATAAAGGTTTAAACTAAAATTAGTCAACACAATACTGCTGTTCATGTTTAGCAGTACATACTTCCAGCAATGCCTATATTGGTGAATGATCTTCATTTGCCACGTGGAAAACATTTCGAAGACGAATCGAAAGAAAAGACTGTTGTTAGCTATAGTCACCCTCATACCCAATGTTAAAGAGGACTGAAAAGTGGTTATCTCCCGTAAATTCCTGTGAGCTTATTTTCAGATAGAATTACACAGTATGTGATACTTTATTTTAGGCCATATATAATTACAACAAAATAAACTGAGTGTAATGATGTCATTTTGTGTTACTCACTAGTTGTGTATCCAAACTCATCTTCCTCCTCAGGATCTGCTTCAATCTCCTCTTTACTCCTTTTGACATTTCCTGCACTAGCTCGGTGAATCTGTCAGGAAAAAAAAATAAATAAAATATGTCAAAACCAGGATTCTTCACTAGCAGCCAAATGATCAGGTTTATCATATACCGGGTGATCAAAAGGTCAGTATAAATTTGAAAACTTAATAAACCACGGAATAATGTAGATAGAGGGGTAAAAACTGACACACATGCTTGGAATGACATGGGGTTTTATTAGAACCACCCCATATTGCTAGACGCGTGAAAGATCTCTTGCGCGAGTCGTTTGGTGATGATCGTGTGCTCAGCCGCCACTTTCGTCATGCTTGGCCTCCCATGTCCCCAGATTATTGGCTTTGGGGTTACCTGAAATCGCAAGTGTATCGTGATCGACCGACATCTCTAGGGATGCTGAAAGACAACATCCGACGCCAATGCCTCACCATAATTCCGGACATGCTTTACAGTGCTGTTCACATTATTCCTCGACTACAGCTATTGTTGAGGAATGATGGTGGACATATTGAGCATTTCCTGTAAAGAACATCATCTTTGCTTTGTCTTACTATGTTATGCTAATTATTGCTATTCTGATCAGATGAAGCGCCATCTGTCGGACATTTTTTGAACTTTTGTATTTTTTTGGTTCTAATAAAACCCCATGTAATTCCAAGCATGTGTGTCAATTTGTACCTCTCTATCTACATTATTCCGTGATTTACTCAGTTTTCAAATTTATACTGACTTTTTGATCACCCGGTATATCCGAACCACAACCACAGATAACTGAAGAATGAATGACGTGACAGTAAAAGCGTGCTACAAATTACTTAGCTATATATAGGTGCAAAATCCAGTATCTGTTCCTTTATTTTTCCATAAAAATTTATCAGTAAATGAAATAAATACAATGTTCACTCTGGTATGCCGGCCCGAAGACTTCGAAAGGCCGCCGGAGAGTATGGTGCTCGCTTTCGGTCGCTATGCGGACTTGTTACCACCGAGGGCACCTGCATTGCCTCCCGCGGACAGACAGACCATACCGTCGGCCAATTACAATTCGTGGCCGCTCCGGTAAGTTCTGCCGCACAGCGACACGCAACTCGATCATTCCGAGCTGACTGTGGGATCAAGTCGGCGGACAGACGAGATGGAGCGAAAGGAGTGACTGATTGCTGTCCGGTGCGGCCTGCGTAAACTGCCACAGCAACGGCAATCCCCACTGCAAGCTGGCTTCAGCAGTTGGTGGAGGAACAGAAGCCGGCCGAGCAAGCTGTCGCAAATCTATCAGTCACGAAAGCGGCCAGCTCCTCAACGGCATCTACCACTAGCCAGTCCAAGCGGAAGCCACCACCAGTAGTCATCGAAGTCAAGGACGACTAAAGAGGATTCCTGCAGTGCCTCAAGCAGTAGCGTCCGCAGCGTACACTCTGAGGGCTGTGAGAGCTGACACGATGCGGATGCAACTCGCCAACTGTGAAGACTATCGGGCGGTGACGAGTGAGGCGGAAGCACGCTAGTTTTCTTTCTTCACATACGCCACTATTTCGAAGAGGCTCGCCAAGGAAGTGTTTAAGGGTTTCCCGCGTTGTGCGGACACTGACGTCCTGAAAGAAGAACTGGAGGAACTTTGACTTAGCGTGAGTTCGGCGACACGCAAGAAGTCACCGCAGACACAGAAAGTCTCTCTCTCTCTCTCTCTCTCTCTCCTCGTTATTTCAACCGATAACCAGAAGAATAAGAACCTCTTTCAGGCGACGCGTGTGGCCACACAGTAATCACAGTAGAACCACTTCGCACAACAGGGACCTACCTAAGTGCTTCTGCTGTCAACGGATAGGGTATGTGACACGCTACTGCTTCTTCAGAGACATACGTAAAGTGTGCAGGCGACCATGCGAGCACAAAATGCCCATATCTCAAGGCGCACGCATCGAGATTCAAGGACTGTGGCGGCTAGCAATTCGCAAGCTACCTAGGTTGTGGAAGCTTATAACGCAGCGGCAGTTCGCCAGCGTGGCGTGCCCTTAAAGCAGTAGGCTGATAGCTGCGCTCGACATCCGCATCCACTGATCCACTGATAACGATGATTGATGATGATTATGTGTTTAAAGAGACTAAACTACTGGGTGTTCAGTCCCTCCTTATCATGAGAAAAACATGTAAAAAGGTTGAGCCGTGGTAAAAATTGTTGTTTTAAAGACCGCGACGCAGTGCGTAGTGTGAAGCAGTCGCCCTCCGTTTCTGGCGGTGGCGCCGCTGTGGCAATCACAGCTTTGGTGTCTCCCTCTGGTGGGAAAGGGGAAAGGTTGCCTGATCACGAGCATTTAAGCAGCGCTATGAGCTCGCCAGTCGGTCAGTCTTGGTGAGTCTGGAGTCAGTCTAGGGTCAGTCTCTCGTCCGAATTTGTGGGGCAGTTAGTGTCTGTCTGTCGTCCGGAGTGTTTACTATGTCTTTCGTTCGGATCAATCTTTAAAGCCGGATAAATGAGAGTCTTTCCACTCCGCCAGTAAGAGAACTCAGCGAGTGGTAGCCCGGTCGGGGCTTAGTTCCTGCATCTGAGTCTGTGCGTTAGGCCGCCAGTCTGCTCGAGTTGCTCAGGCAATGGTCATTGTCGGTTGGATCGATCGGTTGGTCGATCGCGCACTGAGAGACGCGATGACTTGTCCGGCTTGAGCGTCGGCACATGTGAGGTCGTCACGTGAGTCCAGTGGGCTGCGCCGTATAGCGAGGGTTAGTGGCTTCGCGGCCGACACGAGAGCGACAGGAGTCAACCCACGACATCAGTCTGGCCGGTGCGAGCTGCGACGCCGTGGTACCTGGTCCTCCGAGCGCTTCTGGGCCCCTTCAGATACCATCTTGTGGAGCTTGGCTAGGTCCTTTCCTGGTGCAGGGATGTCGTTTTCCCAGTGGGCGTGTTCCCTCTGCATGGTTGGGTCCGAGCCAGTATTTCCGCCGTCGTGTGTCTGGAAGTGAGTGGGAGACGCACCAGCAGTGCAGTCGCGACGGGGCAGTGGGCAGTCGGTCGGTTGGTGCGGACCAGGAAAGACGGGAGATTGGCGCGCCTTCCTGCATCCGTTGAAGCGGCTGGCAGCGGACGGTTCGGGAGGGCGATTTATGGGTGCTGCTCCAGGTCTCCTCCAGAAATCGCAGTTTATTAGAAGTTAAGTGATTGGTGATATGTGGTTTCATTTACTTGTTTGTTTTCTTGGTCAGTCTCTCGTTCGCATTTGTTAGGCGGTTAGTGTCTGTCGGTCATTCGGAGCTGCCTCTGTCATGTTTGTCGGATTTGGTGTGTTAACGAAGTTATTGTTTGGAGTGAAACAGCCTAATTCCTGGAATATGTTTTGATCTTGCCTATCATCTTCAGAGGCGGTATCTTTGTACTGTAGAACATCTTGACTTGTGGAATTTTATATAAGATTGCATTTTATGGGCTTTTATTTAAATGGTCATTTTAGTATATAAAGTTGCCACCCTTCTACCGTAAGAAGTTAAAATCAAGTTGCACCTTCGGTGGCAAAGTTAATTTTTTTAATTTTAGTGTTTTGTACCATTTCCATCCCTCCTACAGGGTGCATAGTTTGTGTGCTTGTGTGAATTGTTAAAACTTTTAGTTTAAACTAATTTGGTGTGTTGCAGATTTGCACGAGTGTAGTCTTTCAGAGGTTGTTGTGAGCGGTCATAACTACAGCCGTGTCAAAAAGGGAGCGGCAAGGTTCTCAGCCCGAAATCTCGTACAGTCAAAAATTGTTTCTTTCTGCCTCTGAATAAATTGTAACTTGATATTTAGAGGGTGCTTTCTGATTATAATTTTAAATCTGTTTCTTTCAAAGTGAATGAAATTACCATTTGTTAAAGGAATTTGATTATGATTTCATCAGTTACTCCCTAACAACACGCTCACATAGTGTGATTAAATGTGTTAATGTTCTTGATGAATCACTAGTAAATAAAGTAAATTCTTAAGAATATTTTTTTTTGAAAATAAATCCACAGTTCAAAGGTAAAAAATGAAAAAATGGGGACTTGATTGCTCAAACTATATAAGCAAGTTAAGAGTTTAAAAGGGCATGGCAGTAGTTGTAACATGATAGGTGAAAGAAAGTAGAGATGACACAGGCAGCATCTCACACAAGAGCATCTAAAGGCACAACAAGAGGAGAGGGGAAGAAAGTAACCTGCAGTCGCTTGATGGGTACCCACCACAGAGGGAGGGTCTCGCCCCCACAACCACCCCTAACAATGGAAGCAGAGGAATATTATAGGTTATAGTAAAATCTACTCTCCCTCATGAAATCTAACACTTCCGTTGTGGCTGTCACATCATTCGCAAGCACCTGAGATAGTGAGGTAGGCAAGTTGAGAGCGTGTCGCAGATTGGCCAGCAGGGTGCACTCGACAAGAACGTGCGCTGTTGTCAGAGGACTACCACACCTGCAGTGAGGAGGATCCTCCTGATGCAGAAGGAACTCGTGGATGAGTCTTGCGTGGCCAATGCGTAGCCGGCACAACACAATGTCTTCTTTCCAAGAGGCCCAGTAAGATGTATGCCACACCTTAGAGGACCCTTTAATTGCTCTCAACTTGTTTTGAGTCATATTAGCCTGCCATTCCAATTCCCACAGACTCAAAATATTGTGCTTAAGTCCTAATCTTAATTCAGTGCACGGCATCCTGACATCAATCTGGTCTCCTGTAGTTGCTTCTTCAGCTAAACAGTCAACGAGTTCATTTCCTGGAATGTCTATGTGGTGCAGTGTTCACAAGGTCACTGTCTTTCCAGACCTGTAGAGGTCAACCAGTAGGCCTGGATGTCAGTGACCAAGAGCTTTTCAGGACAGCACAGGGTTATGAATTTTAAGCAAATCATGGAATCCCTACATATCAGAAAGCTCATTGAGGCCTGGGATTTGACGTACCACAAAGTCTGTGAGATGGCAACAAACTCTGTAGTGTATACACTGCAGGCATTTGGCAGAGAGTGCTTCTCGTGCCACCTTGCACATGCGGAAGTGTATCTGACCCTGTCGTTGACTTTCGATCCACCTTTGCAGATGCATATTGGGTTAGAATAATCGTGAAGGACTGAAAGAAGCAAGTGTCTGAGAAGGGTAGGATCAGCAACCTTTTTGCAGCTGCAAAAGAGGTCCACCCATTTCTAAGGGCAAGGTACAGGCCACGGGGAGGGGGAACTGTTGAGAGGGAGCTCTGCACATTCGCCCGGAGTCTCTTGAATGCTATTGAAGTATCCACTGAGGGATGGCACTTGTGACATTAAAGCACCCTGCAGCATTCTCTGAGAGCTGTGGCTATATCTTCAGACCACCGTGGCACTAGTGGTCGTAGGGATGAGCTGGAGGAGTAGGGTATCATTGCTGCTACAGCATGAGTAATAGTATAAATAGTATTCTGTACCAATTTGTCGATATCTGTCACATGACTGGTTGCAAAAATTGGCTGCAGAGGTGAAAACCTATCAATTAGCTTTCCAAAGTGACCAATGTAGAGCACGGTCTAGATATTTTTTAGTGGAGAGGGTGAGAACGATAGGAAAATGGTCGCTCTCACAAAAAAACACCATGGACGCACTACTGAATCAGGGGTAATATACTCAGGCTGCAAACTGCAAGATCAGTAGCTGAAAATGTTCTGTGAGTCACACTGAAATGGGTTGCAGCTCCAGTGTTGAGTAGACAGACATCCAATTCTCAAAGGAGGTATTCTAGTACTCAGCCACGGTGAGACAATGTCGCTGCCCCAGAGATGATTATGAGCGTTTAAGTCCCCCAATAAGAGAAAGGGGGCAGTGGAGAGGTAATGCACCACAGTACGGCATCTTCCCCAAATGGTCCACACTTTGGGAAGTGGAGGTCAAATCCAAAAAGGAGACCAGTATTTAAAAAGCCAAAAAATGTGAGGGGGAAAAAGTGTTAAATCAAAGTGAAAAGAGCAAAAACCTTCAAAATTCTGAAGAACAGTCACAAGAACAAGATAAAAAACTTGACCCAATAAAAAAAGACTCCTATTAGTCGCCTCTTACGATAGGCAAGAAAGGGCTGCAGGTCTATTCTGGACTCCAGCACTGCAGGGAGGGGGGGGGGGGGGGGTTGATAACAAAATACATCTGACACCAAACTGTAGCAACCTGGGGTGAATGGGGCCACTATTGTGTAGAGGTGGTAGAGTGACAAGGTGTTGAGGCAGTTGTGCTGGCCAGTGATGACCAGGAAAACTCAATGCAAGTCTTGCACTACAATGATTGTAGTGCTGGAATGACACAGACATACACCCCTGCAGGCACACGGTCTGCCGACTGCATTGTCAGCTGCAGAAGCCTGGGGTGGTGTGATGGACATTTGACATCTGTGTCCTGCTTTGCTGGCACTGTTCTCTTCAATCAGCAGTGCATGCCCCTGTTAGCACTGTGCAGTTGTGAGCGAGAAGTGTCAGTGACATGAATGTCTGTCCAGAGTCTGGTAGAGATCCATTGCTATGGGAAGAGAAGCTTGCACCTGTACTGGTGGATGGCAGTCACACTTCCCAGGCCACAAACTGGTGCCCACCAAGGCAGAAGTTCGGATGTTGCTATAGAGCCTGAACATGGTTCATCCATTGTACTGCTCCCCCACGGGTGCAGAATTAACTGTGTGGCCTGGTGTGGTGGAGATGGCTGCAGAGACTGGCATTGGCTGCTCATTCATCCATAATGTGGTGGAGACTTAAGTGGCCCTGGTGTTGCGTAGGGTGTTTCCAGACTGTGCTAACTGTGCTAGAATCCAAGGGTATTTGTTGTGGTTAATGGCGCATTTGTTGAGCCAATATACCACTTCCAGGCACATACACACCAAAACCTTCATGGCAAAATTGTGTGGAAAGTTCTCTCAGGCTGGTTTGTAGTTGCACTACTTTTCTGCGATGTCATCAAAATTACATGCCTTGGTCTGGCACCCTGTAGTAGGTAAATAGACTTGTTTATGAACTCACATACTAGTCCTCCATGCCTGCCTGCTCACCTTGTGTACTGCTGCAGTGAAGCTGCTTTTCTACCATTAAATTAGCGATGTTGTTACAAATAGAATATTACTTTTCACACAGTCAAACACCTTGGATAAGTCAGAGAAGACTCCAACTGTTGATTTTTTTGTTTATTTAAAGGTTTTATTATGCACTTAGAAAATGTATACACAGCAGATGAAGTAGAGGAGCCCTTTTGAAACCCGAACTCTGTTTGGTTAAGTATCCTATACTACACAGGGGGGTGACAACAGCAGAGTACGTTACCTTTTCAAAAATTTTAGAAAATGATATAAGAAGTGACACTGGGTGCTATTTCTAAAGGGGATCAAAAAGTTTCCATTCAAAGGCCATACAGTCCAGAACTGGTGTGCCAATCAGGCAAAACTGCCTTGAGCATTGAGGCAATCATCCTACCAATGCAATAGCTTGAAGATACCCATTTGGTAATACCATGTCCTGCAGTATGAAGAAGTCTGTAATTGTCTGCTGCACATCCTCACCCTTTAAGGCTTTATTTAAGGGACCAAAGGTGTGATAATTATATGAGGAGAGATCAGGAATACACAACGTGTGCTCTCCCACTTGAGTTAGCTTAGCTTCTGCATTACAGCATTTGTGATAGGGGGTGAGTGCTTTATGATGAAGCAGCAGTACCCATTGCCACAGTTTACTCAGATGGCTGTCTGCTGGTGTTTGCCCTTTGGCAGACAAGAAAAGAATAAAACAGGTTGGTCTTGTTTTGATGCACTTGGTAATAACATCAGCATTTTTCATGTTTCCACATTTACCACACACATAATGGAAAGACATGAATGCCATACTGTGCCCTTGTCTACATGTTGGAGTTAATATACTTGCACCAATCATGCTACATTGCATATATGCTGCAGCAATGCCCTCAGGTGAAAACTTTTTGATCACTCCTTATATTTTTATGATGTCTGATCAACACTGTAGAATTGCTACAGAAACTGAAATTGAGTATTTATATGTGGTAAATTTAATTTGTAGTAATAAGTTTTTTGTTTTTCCTATGTTTGTTTCAATCATTATACATTTGACAGGTAATGACAATATTATGGAAAGGATAGTGGAGATGTTGAGTCGCAGATAGGTGAAACAAAATATCTGTCAAACAAGTAAGCTTTTGGCCAAAAAGACCCTCTTCCGAATTAAACAACATACACATATATACACTTCCACAAATGCAGCCCACACACATATGGCTACTGTCTCTGGCTACCATGGCCAGACTCTGTGAATTGCGTTCATGGAGGGAGAGAGAGAGAGAGAGAGAGAGAGAGAGAGAGAGAGAGAGAGAGAGAGAGAGAGAGAGAATGTGTGTGTGTGTGTGTGTGTGTGTGTGTGTGTGTGTGTGTGTGTGTGTGTGTGTGTGTGTGTGTGTGTGTTTATATTGTCTAATTCAGAAGAAGGCCTTTTATGCACAAAACTTACTTGCATGATGGTCTTTTTGTTGTGCCTATCTGCAACTCAACATTTCCGCTATATTATGAGTAGCAAACTATCCTTTCCATAATATTGCCATTATTCCATCCTGGATTTTCAATTGTTTGACATATGACAAGTAAGTTTATTGTAAAATACTATACAGTATGCGCTCAAACTGCAATTTACCCTGTACCTGCAATTGTAAAAGTATGCTGACGTATCCAATATCGCTCTGAACAACCTTTAAAGAATGAATGAATGAATAAACATCTTTGGAGTCACCCTTCATGTGGAGAGGCCTGACAACAGCACATTTCAATCTGTCTGGGAATTGCACATTACATAATTGACTAAGAACATTAAATATTAAGAAGCCAGAACTGTTTAGTGTCCTATTGGAGATATTATCCACCCCATACGAATTTTTACTTGTTAAAGTCATTATGATCTTTCTTATTTCAAATTGGGATGTAAGATTAATTTATATGTCCTCTGCCTTGCTTCTTTGGTGTACTGTGTTGCTTTCTTTTTTAAACTATTCATACCAATTTTCTTAACTATTTTTAAAACATATTTATCAAAAATTATTGCTTCACATAAACTTTTTCACAATGCTCCTGTTGTCTTCTTAATAAAAATAATGCTTCGTTCTGTGGCTGCTTTCTATATCTCTCTTTTAACAATATTCCATACTTGTTTGTTTCTATTGTATGATCTGTCAATTTCAGTCAAGATGTGCATACCTCTGGACATTTTTTTCTTAATATGTTGCAGTACTGCTTATAATATGGAAGTATTTCTGGATCATTACTTATTCTGGCTATTTTGTACATGTCCCTTTTCCATTGTGAAAATAGTGTGATACATGTTGTCATCCAATATTTCTTTAATAGTTTCCCATAATAACATTTAATTATCTTTTTAGTAAATTTACTGTCAAAAATTGACACAAACTTAAATTTAGAGCAAACATTAGAATCCTTGCAAACTCTCCCACAGTCAACATTTTTTAAGCTTTCTTTAAAATCTTCAGTAGTTCTGTCATCAGTCACCTAACTGAACTGTATGTGGAACTACAGGGTGTTTCAAAAATGACCGGTATATTTGAAACAGCAATAAAAACTAAACGAGTAGCAATAGAAATACACCGTTTGTTGCAATATGCTTGGGACAACAGTACATTTTCAGGCAGACAAACTTTCGAAATTACAGTAGTTACAATTTTCAACAACAGATGGCGCTGCGGTCTGGGAAACTCTATAGTACGATATTTTCCACATATCCACCATGCGTAGCAATAACATGGCGTAGTCTCTGAATGAAATTACCCGAAACCTTTGACAACGTGTCTGGCGGAATGGCTTCACATGCAGATGAGATGTACTGCTTCAGCTGTTCAATTGTTTCTGGATTCAGGCGGTACACCTGGTCTTTCAAGTGTCCCCACAGAAAGAAGTCACAGGGGTTCATGTCTGGCGAATAGGGAGGCCAATCCATGCCGCCTCCTGTATGTTTCGGATAGCCCAAAGCAATCACACAATCATCGAAATATTCATTCAGGAAATTAAAGACGTCGGCCGTGCGATGTGGCCGGGCACCATCTTGCATAAACCACGAGGTGTTCGCAGTGTCGTCTAAGGCAGTTTGTACCGCCACAAATTCACGAAGAATGTCCAGATAGCGTGATGCAGTAATCGTTTCGGATCTGAGAAATGGGCCAATGATTCCTTTGGAAGACATGGCGGCCCAGACCAGTACTTTTTGAGGATACAGGGACGATGGGACTGCAACATGGGGCTTTTCGGTTCCCCATATGCGCCAGTTCTGTTTATTGACGAAGCCGTCCAGGTAAAAATATGCATCGTCAGTAAACCAAATGCTGCCCACATGCATATCGCCGTCATCAATCCTGTGCACTATATCGTTAGCGAATGTCTCTCGTGCAGCAATGGTAGCGGCGCTGAGGGGTTGCCGCGTTTGAATTTTGTATGGATAGAGGTGTAAACTCTGGCGCATGAGACGATAAGTGGACGTTGGCGTCATTTGGACCGCAGCTGCAACACGGCGAACGGAAACCTGAGGCCGCTGTTGGATCACCTGCTGCACTAGCTGCGCGTTGCCCTCTGTGGTTGCCGTACGCGGTCGCCCTACCTTTCCAGCACGTTCATCCGTCACGTTCCCAGTCCGTTGACATTTTTCAAACAGATCCTTTATTGTATCGCTTTTGGTCCTTTGGTTACATTAAACCTCCGTTGAAAACTTCGTCTTGTTGCAACAACACTGTGTTCTAGGCGGTGGAATTCCAACACCAGAAAAATCCTCTGTTCTAAGGAATGAACCATGTTGTCTACAGCACACTTGCACGTTGTGAACAGCACACGCTTACAGCAGAAAGACGACGTACAGAATGGCGCACCCACAGACTGCGTTGTCTTCTATATCTTTCACATCACTTGCAGCGCCATCTGTTGTTGAAAATTGTAACTACTGTAATTTCGAAAGTTTGTCCGCCTGAAAATGTACTGTTGTCCCAAGCATATTGCAACAAACGGTGTATTTCTATCGCTGCTCGTTTAGTTTTTATTGCCGTTTCAAATATACCGGTCATTTTTGAAACACCCTGTAAGTTATGCACTGTGACTAACTGCAACATGAGCTGACAATCTATTTTTTTTCAGCATGCATTTCTTTATCATCTGCTCATTATATGAATATACTACCTATCTTAAGCAATGTATACTACCTATCCTAAGCAATATCGGCAGGCAAATGTATTACTGATACTAAATTACAAGTGGCGAACTTCCAATCTTGGTCACTTTTCCTATCAGATTCCTTGAAGAAATTTACATTGCAGCAATCACATATCAACACCTTCTTTCTGCCTGAGGGATACCACAATAAACTTTCACAATTTTTCATTAGTATTTCCTAGTTACACTTGAAGAGTTGTATTAGGTAACAATCACAAGTATTAAGTTTCCTATAATTGACTTTCAACCACATGCTTTTACATCTTGATATGTACAGAACTTACTTATTTCTATTCCTTTTTTGTGACTGGGGGAATTTCTCGTTGATCTGCATTGGATATACATGAAGAGGCAGCTAATTTATAACCACTTACATTAAGATCTTCTAGCCATGTGGTTACATGGTTTTCAGATAGACAAATGATATCTATTTCTTTCCAACTACTAAAATCTTCCAAACAGATTAAGAACTCACTCATTTTTTCTTTACCCCAACCTCCCCTCCCCCCCCCCCCCCCCCCCCCACACACACACACTTTCCTGTAATATTCCCATGAATCAGGTTGATTTCACCTTTCTCCTGTCACTATAAGATGAGCTGGGAGTCTCTGTCAGTTTAATTTCCTTTAATACTGTCAGTCTGAACTATGAATTTGACCCAAAGTCAGTGTCTCATCTCAACCCAATAACCATACATGACTTTGTTTCTATGAGCTGTTGGCCCCCCTTACATTTTCCACTAGTAATAGATTTGCTAACTTGTGCAAACACAGTTAGGGAATCCCTAAAAGCTCAAAAGAAAATTAAAAACATGTGTTCTTTTTCACTCCTCCTACAAATTTTCTAATTAACAGCATTCAACCCAATGATTAACATGGGTGACACTGACATGAATAATAAATTTAATTTCACCTGGGCTCATCTGGATAGATTATGACATTTTATAGCAACTTACGAGTTTCTCCGGAAATTAATGTCACACCGTATAGTACATTTTTACATATTTTCTATTTCTTGTGTAAAAGATGGAAAATCTTTTGGGCAGAGGAATGGAAATTTGTGAACCTGTGCTGTATTTTAGAGATAAAGCTATAAAGGACTCTAGTGATTAGAAATAAAGTTACACTATTTTCATTTTCATCCTGTTTCATGCACAAAGTGTTGAATTGTAGACGAGAGAAGTCTGCCTTGATATATTTTATTACCCACACTGTTATCAGTTTGGTCACCAAGCATAATATTAAAATGTTTCCTTGTTTGGTTCTATACTCTGTCTTTCAGCAGACATTCATAGTAGCATCAATTAAAGACAACTTCATGTAACATATCCCATACAAAATATTCCTCTTACCTTTTAAACACAGTATTCACTCATGGAACCTATGGTTATATTGGAGTTCTTTAAAATTTTGTCTGTGATACATGTTATACCATTTTATAATACTCCCTTTCCATTGCTTCTTTTGTAAAGACGTTACTTGCTTCCACAAAGAGGTACAGGGCGTGGCAGAAAAAAAGAGGCTATTTTAGTTAGTCTCTAAAAGTCGAATGGTATTATTGGCAGGACTGAATGTTTGTAATATATTTCAAGTAGGTATGCCATTTGCCCCCCCCCCCCCCCCCCCCGCCCCATGAACCATGGACCATGCCGTTGGTGGGGAGGCTTGCGTGCCTCAGCGATACAGATGGCCGTACCGTAGGTGCAACCACAATGGAGGGGTATCTGTTGAGAGGCCAAACATGTGGTTCCTGAAGAGGGGCAGCAGCCTTTTCAGTAGTTGCAGGGGCAACAGTCTGGATGATTGACTGATCTGGCCTTGTAACATTAACCAAAACGGCCTTGCTGTGCTGGTACTGCGAACGGCTGAAAGCAAGGGGAAACTACAGCCGTAATTTTTCCCAAGGACATGCAGCTTTACTGTATGATTAAATGATGATGGTGTCCTCTTGGGTAAAATATTCCGGAGGTAAAATAGTCCCCCATTTGGATCTCCGGGCGGGGACTACTCAAGAGGACGTCGTTATCAGGAGAAAGAAAACTGGTGTTCTACGGATCGGAGCGTGGAATGTCAGATCCCTTAATCAGGCAGGTAGGTTAGAAAATTTAAAAAGGGAAATGGATAGGTTAAAGTTAGATATAGTGGGAATTAGTGAAGTTCGGTGGCAGGAGGAACAAGACTTTTGGTCAGGTGATTACAGGGTTATAAATACAAAATCAAATAGAGGTAATGCAGGAGCAGGTTTAATAATGAATAAAAAAATAGGAGTGCGGGTTAGCTACTACAAACAGCATAGTGAACACGTTATTGTGGCCAAGATAGACACAAAGCCCATGCCTACTACAGTAGTACAAGTTTATATGCCAACTAGCTCTGCAGATGATGAAGAAATTGATGAAATGTATGACGAGATAAAAGAAATTATTCAGGTAGTGAAGGGAGACGAAAATTTAATAGTCATGGGTGACTGGAATTCGTCAGTAGGAAAAGGGAGAGAAGGAAACATAGTAGGTGAATATGGATTGGGGGGAAGAAATGAAAGAGGAAGCCGCCTTGTAGAATTTTGCACAGAGCATAACTTAATCATAGCTAACACTTGGTTCAAGAATCATAAAAGAAGGTTGTATACCTGGAAGAATCCTGGAGATACTAAAAGGTATCACATAGATTATATAATGGTAAGACAGAGATTTAGGAACCAGGTTTTAAATTGTAAGACATTTCCAGGGGCAGATATGGATTCTGACCACAATCTCTTGGATATGTACTGCAGATTGAAACTGAAGAAACTGCAAAAAGGTGGGAATTTAAGGAGATGGGACCTGGATAAACCGAAAGAATGAGAGGTTGTAGAGAGTTTCAGGGAGAGCATAAGGGAACAATTGACAGGAATGGGGGAAAGAAATACAGTAGAAGAAGAATGGGTAGCTCTGAGGGATGAAGTAGTGAAAGCAGCAGAGGATCAAGTAGGTAAAAAGACGAGGGCTAATAGAAATCCTTGGGTAACAGAAGAAATATTGAATTTAATTGATGAAAGGAGAAAATATAAAAATGCAGTAAATGAAGCAGGCAAAAAGGAATACAAACGTCTCAAAAATGAGGTCGACAGGAAGTGCAAAATGGCTAAGCAGGGATGGCTAGAGGACAAATGTAAGGATGTAGAGGCTTGTCTCACTAGGGGTAAGATAGATACTGCCTTACAGGAAAATTAAAGAGACCTTTGGAGAGAAGAGAACCACTTGTATGAATATCAAGAGCTCAGATGGCAACCCAGTTCTAAGCAAAGAAGGGAAGGCAGAAAGGTGGAAGGAGTATATAGAGGGTTTATACAAGGGCGATGTACTTGAGGACAATATTATGGAAATGGAAGAGGATGTAGATGAAGATGAAATGGGAGATAAGATACTGCGTGAAGAGTTTGACAGAGCACTGAAAGACCTGAGTCGAAAGAAGGCCCCGGGAGTAGACAACATTCCATTGGAACTACTGACGGCCTTGGGAGAGCCAGTCCTGACAAAACTCTACCATCTGGTGAGCAAGATGTATGAGACAGGTGAAATACCCTCAGACTTCAAGAAGAATATAATAATTCCAATTCCAAAGAAAGCAGGTGTTGACAGATGTGAAAATTACCAAACTATCAGTTTAGTAAGTCACAGCTGCAAAATACTAACGTGAATTCTTTACAGACGAATGGAAAAACTGGTAGAAGCGGACCTCGGGGAAGATCAGTTTGGATTCCGTAGAAATGTTGGAACACGTGAGGCAATACTAACCTTACGACTTATCTTAGAAGAAAGATTAAGAAAAGGCAAACCTACGTTTCTAGCATTTGTAGACTTAGAGAAAGCTTTTGACAATGTTGATCGGAATACTCTCTTTCACATTCTAAAGGTGGCAGGGGTAAAATACAGGGAGCTATTTATAATTTGTACAGAAACCAGATGGCAGTTATAAGAGTCAAGGGGCATGAAAAGGAAGCAGTGGTTGGGAAGGGAGTGAGACAGGGTTGTAGCCTCTCCCCGATGTTATTAAATCTGTATATTGAGCAAGCAGTAAAGGAAACAAAAGAAAAATTCGGAGTAGGTATTAAAATTCATGGAGAAGAAGTAAAAACTTTGAGGTTCGCCGATGACATTTTAATTCTGTCAGAGACAGCAAAGGACTTGGAAGAGCAGTTGAACGGAATGGACAGTGTCTTGAAATGAGGATATAAGATGAACATCAACAAAAGCAAAACGAGGATAATGGAATGTAGTCAAATTAAATCGGGTGATGCTGAGGGAATTAGATTAGGAAATGAGACACTTAAAGTAGTAAAGGAGTTTTGCTATTTAGGGAGTAAAATAACTGATGATGGTCGAAGTAGAGAGGATATGAAATGTAGACTGGCAATGGCAAGGAAATCGTTTCTGAAGAAGAGAAATTTGTTAACATCGAGTATAGAGTTAAGTGTCAGGAAGTCATTTCTGAAAGTATTTGTATGGAGTGTAGCCATGTATGGAAGTGAAACATGGACTATAACTAGTATGGACAAGAAGAAAATAGAAGCTTTCGAAATGTGGTGCTACAGAAGAATGCTGAAGATAAGGTGGGTAGATCACGTAACTAATGAGGAGGTATTGAATAGGATTGGGGAGAAGAGAAGTTTGTGGCACAACTTGACTAGAAGAAGGGATTGGTTGGTAGGACATGTTTTGAGGCGTCAAGGGATCACAAATTTAGCATTGGAGGGCAGCGTGGAGGGTAAAAATCGTAGAGGGAGACCAAGAGATGAATACACTAAGCAGATTCAGAAGGACGTAGGTTGAAGTAGGTGCTGGGAGATGAAGAACCTTGCACAGGGTAGAGTAGCATGGAGAGCTGCATCAAACCAGTCTCAGGACTGAAGACCACAACAACAACAACAACAACAACAACAACATGCCATTTGCTGAGATGGAGTGCTGGATCAGGCCTGAACATGCTGTGGCTGTGAGGGCCTTTTACAAAATTGCTGCTGCTAGATGGGAATACTGTAGTCATTTCAAACTTAGATGGAACAATCCTGTACCATTATCACATGCAGTCATGTTATGGGTGAAAAGTACTAACGCAAAAGGAAGTGTGTTTAAGCAGAAATCACTAGGAAGACCCAGAAGCTGTCATTCACAGGAATAAATAGAGGAAATGCAAAATGCTGTAATCAATAATCCAAAGTGTTCTGTGAGGCAAAGTGCAGCAATAATGGGAGTGTCCAGCTGTAGCATGCATATAATTTTATCGAATGATTTAAAGTTGCAACTATACAAGTTATAGATTGTGCAACAGTTAAAAGAAAGTGATTATGAAAAGCAAATTGCTGTTGAATTGTTGACTAAACTTAAGGACACTGAAGGCTTCTTAAATTTGCTAAGGGTGAACGAGGCACATATTCATCTCTCCAAGGTTATGTCAACAAACAAAGCTGCCGCTAATGGTGTGTGGACAGTTGTCAAGAACTCTGTCAATGCCCCTTACACAGCCAGAAAGTCACAGTGTGGTGCAACAGGCAGAATCAGCCGTTCCTTTTTTGAGGATTAATATGGAGGGGCAACGACAGACACATTCAAGTGGTATGCTCCCATAATGCTTCACACATTCCTCACACCTGAATCTGAACAGTTTCCTGCAAAAGAATATTGATTTCAGCAAGATGCTGCTATGTCTCATTGTCTTCAATTTTCAGGGTAATCAGATCATTTCAAGGATGGGGACATTTTGTGGCCTCTCAGATCTCTTGACTAATCAATCAGTGATTACTTCCTATGGGGCTTGCTGAAACACATGGTGCATGCTAAATGTCTACACACAATAGTAGAACTAAAAGGCACCATTAATGCTGAAGTCAGAAACATTCTTATACAGGTGCTTGAATGTGCTGTGAACAATTTACATTGCAGATGGTCTGAGAATCAATGCTAAAATGGTAGCCACCTCCAAGACAACATTTTCAAAACATTAACATACATGAACTGGCAATACAAAAGGATTTTGTTTGTGTGATTAAAAAGTTACACAATATAATCCTGGGCCTCTTTCACTATATCCAAATTGGCCAATTTTTCGGCCTCACCCTGTTTTTACCTAACATTCTCATGTTCTAGGCTGTATAAGGCTGCTCTTTTATGCAAATAGTCTTCATACTGTTACAAAAAAATGGTTCAAATGGCTCTGAGCACTATGGGACTCAACTGCTGAGGTCATTAGTCCCCTAGAACATAGAACTAGTTAAACCTAACTAACCTAAGGACATCACAAACATCCATGCCCGAGGCAGGATTCGAACCTGCGACCGTAGCGGTCTTGCGGTTCCAGACTGCAGCGCCTTTAACCGCACAGCCACTTCGGCCGGCTCATACTGTTACAAAATTGCTTTTCATTACAATTACTTCTGCATATTTATAACAGCCAAAATCCATGCAAATGGTTTCACAGTAGTTTCTGTCAACAGACACAAGTTCATACAAATGATATATTTTGCTAAATAATTTTATATCATTAACTTCAAATATGTATTCATTAATTTATTTATTTATCTAGTAAAATCTTTTATACATCCAATATATCAATAACAATTAGCAATTTTTGAAAATATAATTAATTTCAAGAGATAAAAAATGTACTCACCAAGCACCAAAGGTATTACGTATGCAGGCTCTCAGAGCCAGTGGCTCTTTCTTTTGGCAGAGAGGTGGAAGGGGAAGGAAGAGAGGTGAAGGAAAAGGACTGACAAGGTTTAAGAAAAGACGTTAAGTTCAGAAAAGTCATTCAGAACTCCAGGTCAAGGGGGAGACTTACCGGATGGAATGAGAAGGACATCTCTATGTACAGTCAGTATCTGCCATCAAGATCCCACACCTGTGACTGAAACTGACCTGTAGTCCCTCCTTAAAATGTCAGGCCCCTCACAAGACTAACACCTCAATCCATAGAACTTCTTACGCCACCCAAACCATGCAACCCCACCTTTTATCTTCTTCCTAAGACCCACAAACCCGATCATCCTGGCCATTCCTTAGTTGGTGGCTTCAAAGCACTGACCAGATGTATTATATCTGCCTTAGTTGATTAACACTTGAAACCCATAGCACAAAGACTTCCCTCCTATATTACAGACACCAACCTTTTTGTCTGAAATTGGCACCCATCCCACACACAGCATACGCCTTGCTTGTCACCAATGATGCCATCTCCCTCTACACCACCATCCCCCAAGTACATGGTCTGTCTGTTGCTGAACATTTCCTCAGTCAGAACCCACTTGACATCCTTCCTGCACATCTTAATCAACTTTACTCTTACCAACAACTATTTCACATTTGAGGGGAAGACATACAAACAGATCAGGGGTATGGCCATGGGAACCAGGATGGCTCCTTCCCAATCCAACCTTTTCATGTTTTGCTTGAAGGGGGCTCTCCTGAGATTCATAACCCTTCAGCCCCTGGTTTGATTTAGATATACAATGATGACATCTTTGCCATATGGACTCATGGTGAGGCCAACCCATTAAAATTCCTGTAATCTCTAAATACAATCTCCCAATTAAATTTTACATGATCCTATTCCAAATCCCTGGCCACTTCCCTTGATGTTGATCTCATCCTCACCAATGGCCAGCAACACAATGTTCTTCACATTAAACCTACTAACAAACAACAGTACCTACGCTTTCACATTTGCCATCCTGTCCATGTCAACTGTTCCCTCCCATACAGCCTTGGCTTTCAAGACAAATGTATTTGTTTGGATGCACACTCTTTACAGGACATAATTACCCCACCCGCCTAGTTCAAAAGCAAATTTTCCAGGCCATCAAATCCAATCCTGGTAACGCTGATCACTAAAAGAACAACTTAAGAGCACACCACTTGTCACTCAGTATTATCCTGGTCTTGAATGTACTAATCAGCAACTTCAACAAGTCCATGACTTCCTAAAATCATGTCCTGAAATGAGATCCATTCTGTCTGAGATTTTGCCCACCACACCTAGAATAGCTTTTCATCGACCTCCCAATCTCCGCGATATCCCTATCAAACCCTATGTTCCTCATGCACCCCATCTCCCTACACTATGGCTCTTACACCTGTAATCATACCCGCTCCAAGATTTGCCCTATGCACCCTCCTACCACCAATACCAGCTCTGTAATTGACAAACATATGCTATCAAAGGGAGAGTCACTTGTGAAATGACACATCATACACCAGCTGTTATGTAAACACTTTCGGCCTTTTACATCGACATGTCTACCACCAAGTTTTCATTCAGGATGAATGGGCATAGGCATAGGGTGTATACTGGCAACACACAATATCCTGTTGCTGAGCATGCACTAAAAGATGACAGTTGCGGCCTTAGTGCCTGTTTCACCACACGTGCCACCAGAATTCTTTCCAGACACCAGTTTCTCGAAACTCCACAAATGGGAACTGGCACTTCAACATGTCCTTGGTATTTGCCACCCACATGCCCTTAATTTACATTAATATAATTGGTCTTGGCATTTCTTCAGAGTAACTACTCCTTCCTTCACTTAATTTTAGTTTTCTACATCTTTCATTTTCCGACTTGTCTATTTTTCACCGTCCCCCTCCAACCTCTATCACATACAACACACCTAGCATTTGCTCTTACTAATTCATACTTGATGTTTTAGCAGCAATATTTCGAGATCCAGGTTTTCAAATCTCATCCAGTGCCATCCCCAACAATCAATCTTTCCTTTTCCTCTAGTCTGGTAAGTCTTCCCTGACCTGGGGTTCTGGGTGACTTTTCCGAACTCTACCTGTTTTGCTAAACCTCACCAGTCCTATTTCTTCATCTCTCTTTGTTCCCCGTAAACCCTTCTGCCAAAAGGAGGAGCCACTAACTCCAAAAGCTTGTATACATAATACCTTTCAGATATGTGCTCTCCCCCCACTGCTTGGTAAATAGATTTTTTATCTGTCCAGTTACTTTTTATACATACAATATATGACAGATATTGGATAATATTCTACAGTATAGTTATATTAGACAATTATTCTAGCTTGATGCACATATAATCAGACACACTGTAAAAACAATTCTTTAATAAAAAGAATTGACAGATTTTTTGAATGCCATTACTTGACTGGTGCCCTTCATAATTTCTGGCAGCTTATAGTATAATGCTACACTGGAATGATATGCACCCTTGTGACACAAACTTGTGCTGGAACAGTTTTTATGAATATTGTCCCTTAACCTAGTATGGTCCTCATCCATAGCAATGTTTGGGATTAAGACACTCTCCTAATACATCATGCTTTTCCTTACAAACATTACAGTTTCAAAAATGCAATTGGAGGGAAGAAGAAGAATATTTATATCTCATGAAAAAAGATTTACATGAACTATTGTTTATTTTTTACTACTCTCCTTATCTCCTTTAACTTCCTGAATGTTGTTAAGGTATGAGGGGAATTACCCCGCAAGGTAACACCATATCTTAACAGCAAGTGTATCAGAAAAACACAGGTTTTACAGTTTCATGAGTTGCATTACTGGACAGCACTCTGATTACAAGACGTTAACTTACAGAGTTGTGAGTTCACACAGGCAAAGGCTTAGAAATTTTGTCTGTCATATTATGAATTTCCTGATTGTTCATGCAATTTAATGGCTTCTCTGCATTTTTATTTTCCTGGGTGTGAAAGTGTAAAGTAATAGTTTTTTGTGCATCTAGGAGAACCTGTTTCTACAGAGCCACTGTGAAACTTCATCTGCGATGACATCTGCAGAAGTGGTAAGATATGCATATTTTGCTTCAATAAGCAAACTGGTATCATCTGAAAATGGCACTGCTTGTGCTTTCTTTACACATGAGGGCAAGTCATTTACGTTCACTGGAAAAAGAAATGATCCTAAGATGGAGCCCTACAGTACACTATGTGACAGTAAGGTTGGCTCTGAAAGGTAGCTCTGGGTAATACTACCGTGTTTGTGTTTCCCTCTGTAATCTGAGGTTGATTAATTAAATAAGATTTCAGCCAATCATCTGGTACACCTCACACACCATAACAGTCAATTTTGTTTAGGAGAAATGAATTATTTATAACATGAGAAACCTTTGGCAAAGCTGAGAAAATATCAGAGATTCTGGAGTGTTTGCTACTTGCACTTAAGATGTGGCTGACAAGATTAGAAGTAGCAGTCTCGGGGGAATGCTGTGCTCTGAAATCATACTGATAATATATTATTCTGACTGAAAAATTTTATTAGCTGAGCTAGAAAGAGTTGTTCAATAAATTTTGAAAAGCCAACCTGTATTTGAAACTTCCTGTGAGTCTCCCATCTTTAGCAGTTTTTAGAAAATTTGGAAAAATTCCTCTGACAGTGAAGACTAGCATATGTCTAATAAGAGTGTGAAAATAAAGTTCGCTGATATTTTTATCATGTGGTCAGGGATCTCAGCATCTACCACTGAATGACTAATGAGTGTATGACTTACAGTAGCTCATATTGACAGACAGGTCAGAGAAACATTCTATTTTTGTTGACTTTAAGATTTGCAAGTTACTGGGTGTTTTTCACACCTAATTTTTCAAATTTTTGAGCCATTAAATTCTTTGTTATTGCAGCAAAGTACAAATCGAACAGATGTGCAACCAACTTCAAGTCAGTAACAAGGCTGACTTCATAGGAAAGAGCGATATTATTATGAGTTTCCTTCTTCTCAGTAAGTTTCTGCATAGCTTCCCATAATGACCAATGACAGATCCATCATTTCCTCTTAATCTTGCCCCTTCGACCTGCTTCAGAACGGATTTTAACTTTTGAAATAACTCAGAAACTTTGTATCATGGTTTGCTTTTGAATGTTTAAAGCAAAAGCAGAAAACATTCTATATTTTGTTGCAAAAGTTCCTCTTATATACAGGAGACTCATCCTGAGATGCCGGGCAGTTTAGGAGCAATGTCAGTAGCTGTGCCAGTTGACCACTATATCC
Source organism: Schistocerca nitens (assembly GCF_023898315.1). Classification (NCBI taxonomy): domain Eukaryota; kingdom Metazoa; phylum Arthropoda; class Insecta; order Orthoptera; family Acrididae; genus Schistocerca; species Schistocerca nitens. The sequence goes on from NC_064618.1 coordinate 368,858,461, forward strand.
TGTAATGAATGTCTGTGCTGAGTACCTACACACATTGCCACAGACTTGGTCAAGTAGTGGCACTAATTTTTGTCATGTGGGTTGAAGAGTTAATGGTTACATGCAGATTATGACTTTTAATGACATTAAGGAAGTTCTCTCTTTCTATATTACTATTTGCAAAATTAATATTAAAGTCACCACATGGTACTACAGTTCTTTCCTAACTACTGAGTTTTACTTAAAGACAGATCAAGATACTTAAAAAATAATTAATATCATTGTTTGGTGATTTATAAATATACAAAATTACTATTTTCACTATCACCCTCCATTTTGCTAATTTGCAAGCAGAATCTAATATCTTATAATCCAAGTTTTGTTTGACATAAATGCAACTTCTTTAAGTTTAGAAATAGTTCTGCAAAAGGAACTTGTAAGCTTAAAGATCTCAGTTTTTAAATTTTGTAGATAGTCATTACATAGGGTTGCCTCTTAAGTTTTTACAAAAACAATGAAAGAAAAGAGAAAAAGGCAGTAGTTTCTATTTTAAGAGAGGACAAATGCTAGCAACATATTTCTTGTTTTGCATAAGGGAACAAAAAGAAGTTGTTCAGTGATAAATCACACAATTACAAGCAATGAGGCATTAATTTGATGTTTTCCTCCATCAAATAGTCAATAGTTTGGGGTGTTGTCTGCCAGCTAACATTATCATGATGTAGGATGATATGATATTGTCTGTTGGTATCCCTGATTTCATTGATGATTAGTGGGAAGGAAATTTTGTATACTAGCCAGAATCAACTCAAACAATGGACACTCCAGGTAGGATATTAACAGTGTACGGAAAGACAGAGTGCTACTTAAAATAGGATATATTAACAGTGTACGGAAAGACAGAGTGCTACTTAAAATAAAGAAGACATGACATGTCTTCTTCACGGTAAGTAGCGATCTGTCTTTCCCTACATTGTTGATAGTCAGAATTAATTGTTCTCTTTAATCATCTAAAGCAATGATCACAACATGTCCACAGTAACCAAAGAAATAATAAAGAATAGCTATTTTGTATCCATTTAGTATTATATTCCGCCTGGGGACATGAAACTCTTAGCACTTTCGTTCAGACAGTAGAACCACTAAATATACAGTGAGAGCTCTATTGTGTATAATATATATAAAAAGAAGGAATGAGAAGTGAAGAGAAAAATCATTACCTCTTGCCCCTTTTTTGTGAAAATGCGACCCTCCAGGTCTCGCACATCCTCTTCATCTTCCTCACTGTCTTCACTTGAAGAATACTTTCGCTCAGATCTTTTATTTTCTGTTACTTCACGGTTACTCTGCTGCAATTCCTGTTTCCCTTCATCTGACAGTCCCACCTACGATGAAAAAGAAAATTTAATTTAAACATTCAAAATAGAAATTAAATTACAATTAAGTTCACAATGTAACACACTCTTGGTAACTTCTTTTTGTATAATTTTGAAACAACATGGTGAAAAGCTTTCTCAAGCTTTTTCATATGATTAAATCCATTTTAACTCTTCAGTTGAAACTTCTGAGCTGAGAGGCCGTGGTCGATGTATAAAATTTCCACCTGATGTTTCGTCTCCATCTGTGAGAGACATCTTCTGAGGTCGTCCGGCTACTGCAGTAGCTGGACGACCTCAGAAGATGTCTCCTGCAGATGGAGACGAAATGTCAGGTGGAAATTTTATACATCAACCACGGCCCCTCAGCCCGCAAGTTTCAACTGAAGACAACACCGGCTGTGAAAGCCTACATTCCATTTTAACTGTATCACAGTGGGCATTTAAAATTCGCCTGGCTCAAAGTAAAGCCAGAATAAAATTTCAAACTTTTGCTTAGGAAGAACTTCAGTTTTCAGTTGATTGATCAACATGGGTCTTACCCCTTGCAGCAACTTAAGTATATCATTTATGCATTAATACAAACTAAAATTTCTGTGCTCTTTGATCAAATGTGTAAATGCAAAGCAAAGTCCTGACTTCTACGTATGTTGCCAATTGTGCTGATAGACTAAAATAGCCACGTAATTGTGGTAAGAGGTGCATACAAATATAGCTTGGTTAGTTTTGTGAATGTCTATCAAAAAATAAGGCATTTTGTTTAACCACACCATTAGAGGTGAGTATGATTCTATTAGATTTTATCATTACTTTTGTTGAAAGCTGCAAATGGATATAGCTAGTTCTGGTTAGTGTGACAGGTGGAGTGGACAAAGGAGGAAACCGTGTTCCATGTTTTAATGCATTTTTTTCATTTGAAGAGATGCATACTACACTGTGGCATTTAAAATGATTTGGTTCTTTGGTGATGAATTTAAACAGGCTCATCTAGGCACAGGATGGTGGCACTTTCAAGTTGGGCAGAGGAGGCTACCATACAGGAAATCATCGTAAAAGTTCTAGATATGGTAATGGAAAATTGCAACAATGTGTTCAAAATAGCTGATACTGCAGCACCTTCATTGAACAAGAACACTACATGCTATATGAGGAACAGAAAAGGAAAAAGTTATGAGTGATGTAATTGTGTACTTATAAACAGAAAGGGCTGTGAAACAACATTACAGTGCAAAATCTGAAAACATTTAGATTCAATTTGCATGATGTTTTTGCATAGCAAGTGACTGTATTTGAAACTTGCATTTCTTTTATCGTGGACTCCAAGTAACAATCACAATTATGCAGTACTATGTCAAATACACCAAAGCCAAAGAAGGTAACCACAATATTTTATTCTTTTATTGCAGTTCTTCTTTGTCTGGTAGGAAAGTGATAAATCACTGTTTATCACGATTTATGGGAGAGCATAATGGAATTGTGGAAAAACCTGAACTGGCAAATGGTTGAAGCATGATGCCAACTACACTCCTGGAAATTGAAATAAGAACACCGTGAATTCATTGTCCCAGGAAGGGGAAACTTTATTGACACACTCCTGGGGTCAGATACATCACATGATCACACTGACAGAACCACAGGCACATAGACACAGGCAACAGAGCATGCACAATGTCGGCACTAGTACAGTGTATATCCACCTTTCGCAGCAATGCAGGCTGCTATTCTCCCATGGAGACGATCGTAGAGATGCTGGATGTAGTCCTGTGGAACGGCTTGCCATGCCATTTCCACCTGGCGCTTCAGCTGGACCAGCGTTCGTGCTGGACGTGCAGACCGCGTGAGACGACGCTTCATCCAGTCCCAAACATGCTCAATGAGGGACAGATCCGGAGATCTTGCTGGCCAGGGTAGTTGACTTACACCTTCTAGAGCACGTTGGGTGGCACGGGATACATGCAGACGTGCATTGTCCTGTTGGAACAGCAAGTTCCCTTGCCGGTCTAGGAATGGTAGAACGATGGGTTCGATGACGGTTTGGATGTACCGTGCACTATTCAGTGTCCCCTCGACGATCACCAGTGGTGTACGGCCAGTGTAGGAGATCGCTCCCCACACCATGATGCCGGGTGTTGGCCCTGTGTGCCTCGGTCGTATGCAGTCCTGATTGTGGCGCTCACCTGCACGGTGCCAAACACGCATACGACCATCATTGGCACCAAGGCAGAAGCGACTCTCATCACTGAAGACGACACGTCTCCATTCGTCCCTCCATTCATGCCTGTCGCGACACCACTGGAGGCGGGCTGCACGATGTTGGGGCGTGAGCGGAAGACGGCCTAACGATGTGCGGGACCGTAGCCCAGCTTCATGGAGACGGTTGCGAATGGTCCTCGCCGATACCCCAGGAGCAACAGTGTCCCTAATTTGCTGGGAAGTGGCGGTGCAGTCCCCTACGGCACTGCGTAGGATCCTACGGTCTTGGCGTGCATCCGTGCGTCGCTGCGGTCCGGTCCCAGGTCGACGGGCACGTGCACCTTCCGCCGACCACTGGCGACAACATCGATGTACTGTGGAGACCTCACGCCCCACGTGTTGAGCAATTCGGCGGTACGTCCACCCGGCCTCCCGCATGCCCACTATACGCCCTCGCTCAAAGTCCGTCAACTGCACATACGGTTCACGTCCACGCTGTCGCGGCATGCTACCAGTGTTAAAGACTGCGATGGAGCTCCGTATGCCACGGCAAACTGGCTGACACTGACGGCGGCGGTGCACAAATGCTGCGCAGCTAGCGCCATTCGACGGCCAACACCGCGGTTCCTGGTGTGTCCGCTGTGCCGTGCGTGTGATCATTGCTTGTACAGCCCTCTCGCAGTGTTCGGAGCAAGTATGGTGCGTCTGACACACCGGTGTCAATGTGTTCTTTTTTCCATTTCCAGGAGTGTATTACCAAAGCTTATTTACAGTGGTTCAGGAACAAGAACTAACAGAGGAATCTTATAGAATATACTATAGCCCCCTAATACAGCTTTCATAGGGATTATGAAGACAAGAGTGGACAAATTAGAGCATGTACAGAAGCATTGTAGTTTTCTTTCTTTGCATATGCCTTACCATGAATGGAATGGGTAGAAACTGTAATATATATTACAATGAGAAGTACCCTCTACCATGCACTTCACAACAGTTTGTAGAGTATGAATGTAGATGTAGATTTAGAATGACTAAACCTGCCACACTAGTAAGTGCTTTTGCACCAACATAAATATCACACCTACCTCCTTGCTAATATAAAGTCAAACAATCGAAACTTCAGGTTGGAATGTCAAAAGTATAGACAAAAGATAGATTGCTACACACGGTAAAGATGACACATTGAGTTGCTGTCAGGCACACCAAAAAGACTGTTACACATTTAGCTTTTGGCCAAAGCTGCCTTCAGGAAACGATACACAAACACACACACACATCAAGCAACCACACTTCACACACAGATGACTGCCATCTCTGGCAGCTCAGGGCATTGTGCCTGTCTGCAACTCGATGTGTCATGTTTACAGTGAGCAGCAATCTATCTTTTTCAGTATTGTTGACATTCGTTCCTGATAAAAATTAACGTAACCCTAACTGATCTACTCTACATCACTTCATTCATACAAGCAAGCATGTGTAACTCCGCAATTACTCATATCTTGATATCGGTTGCTTGACAAAACTGAACTGTTTTATGAGGTCTAAATTACTGCACATTTGTTGCAGTATTTTTGACTCTCCTAGTATATTTTTGATACTGCTATTTTTATTCTACCTTATAATGTTATGACAGTACATTAATTTCAATTGCACAAAACAATGAAAGATGGAAGGATTCCAAGGCAGGAGGGAGAAGAAAACAGGGTCAAAATAGTTGGAGGAGAGAAAAAGGATACATAGCGAAAAGATGAAAGAATTCCGGATGAAAAAGAAAGAACAACAAAGAAGGAAGCATTGAAATTGGTGTGTGGTCTTTAGATGACCCAAACAAAAAAAGAAATAAGAAGAATGTATGTACAGAAAAATATATATTTCTCAACATAATTTTCTTCAGTAACTTTACATTTAACCTTAAAGACATCATTTATTTCATTCCACTGGGAATGAGGATTTTTGTCAGTTTACGCAGCCAATTCACTTCAAATTTCTTTTTTTCTATGTTTACACTGCTGAACTATGGATCTTTCTGCTGGGCAACATATGTTAACATAACAATGGCAAGAATGCAGATTTCTTATCATTATAAAGAAATGAAACTATTTTTGCATGTTTCATTCCTGTAAATGATAAGTGTTATTTGATTACTGAATTTTTATTGTACAGGTACTTGTAAACTGGCATCCTATCATAGCTACTTTTCAATTTTACCTTGGATCTTTTGAATCTTAAAAATTTCAAACCTCCATGCTGCCACCCAATGACAATCGAGAAAAGTTTTTCCTCTGATCCTTGCTTTGACACTTGGCACTGAACTATAATGAATATTATGAATTTTAAAGTGTCTGTAAATCATGTAGTTCCCATTTACATCAAGTTACTTTTTGATTAAGTCACATTTCAGTCATGTATCTCCAACCAATAGCTGGCTGCTGAAAGACATATTAAAATATTTGTTGTGTTGTTTTCCATTTCCATTGCCATAAGCTCTACAACCTCTTCTTCCTCTTGTTTCTTTTTTTTTCCCCTTAGTTGCACAATTGTATCGCATAGTTATTATGTCTCTGTTCTCTGTACTTCACACCTGTAGAATTTAGACTGTGTCATCTATCCTATTCCCCATTTGTGACATACATAGATATTATCTATGAGGGGGAAGATTTGTCTGATGTGATAGAAGAAGAAACAGGAATTGATTTAGAAGAGAGAGATAATCCAATATTAGAACCAGAATTTAATAGAGCTTTGGAGGGCTTAAGATCAAATAAGGCAGAAGGGATAGATAAAATTCCATCAGAATTTCTAAAATCATTGGGGGAAGCAGCAACAAAATGACTATTCACATTGGTTTGTAGAATGTATGAGTCTGGCAACATACCATCTGACTTTCAGAAAAGCATCATTCACACAATTCCGAAGACAGCAAGAGCTGACAAGTGCGAGAATTACCGCACAATCGGCTTAACAGTTCATGCATCAAAGTTGCTTACAAGAATAATATACAGAAGAATGGAAAAGAAAATTGATGGTGCATTAAATTATCATCAGTTTGGCCTTAGAAAAGGTAAAGGAATGAGAGGCAATTCTGACACTGTGTTTAACAATGGAAGCAAGACTAAAGAAAAATCAAGACAATATCCGTAATGGTTAAGCATAAAATCAAGACACGTTCACAGGAATCGTCAACCTGGAGAAAGCCTTTGACAATGTAAAATGGTACAAGATATTAAAAATTCTGAGAAAAGGAGGAGTAAGCAGTAGGGAGAGATGGGTCATATACAATATGTACAACAGCCGAGAGGGAATAATAAGAATGAACGACCAAGAAGGAAGTGCTTGTATTAAAAAGAGTGCAAGACAGGGATGTAGCCTTTCACCCCTACTGTTCAATCTGTACATCAAGGGAGCAATGATGGAAATAAAAGATAAGTTCAGGAGTGGAATTAAAATTCAAGGTGAAATGATATCAATGATATGATTCACTGATGACACTGCTGTCTAATGAATACAGAGTATGGATAGAGAGTAAATTGAAGAAAGACGAAGGTAATGAGAACTAGTAGAAATGATAACAGTGAGAAACTTAACATCAGGATTGATGGTCACGAAGTAGATGAAGTTAATGAATTCTGCTAACTAGGCAGTAAAATAACCAACGACAAATGGAGAAAGGAGAACATAAAAAGCATTCTAGCAATAGTAAAAGGGGCATTCTTGGCCAAGAGAAGTCTACTAATATCAAATATTGGCCTTAATTTGAAGATGAAATTTCTGAGAATGTACGTCTAGAGAACAGCATTGTATGGTAATGAAACATGGACTGTGGGAAAACTGGAACAGAAACATTTGAGATGTGGTGCTACAGACGAATGTGAATTGATAAGGTAAGGAATGAGGAGGTTCTGCGCAGAATCGGAGAGGAAATGAATATGTGGAAAACACTGACAGGGAGAAGGAACAGGATGATAGAACATCTGTTAAGACATGAGGGAATGACTTCCTTGGTACTAGAGGGAGCTGCAGAGGGCAAAAACTGCAGAGGAAGACAGAGATTGGAATACATGCAGCAAATAATTGAGGACATAGGTTGCAAGTGCTACTCTGAGTTGAAGAGGTAAGCACAGGAGAGAAATTTGTGGCGGACCACATTAGTCAGAAGACTGATGATAAAAAAAAATTAAAACACATAATCATTGCCATTGATGTACTTCACTTTTTTCTTGTGTTGCAGTGACTATATTTCTGGCTTCCATTTCTCCACTGTGAAATTATCTTTATTAATAGTTCACATACCTGGGACAAATATGTTCATTTTTATGTATAAAGTTGACAAGTTATTCTGTCTTGTTATTTAGTTTGGTTTCTGTTTTCATAAACTTCTTAAAACCCCAGTAACAAACTAAAGAGTTGTGCGGTTGTGAAGTCTTTTGCAATGGAGGTCTTGGATAAGAAGTTTTCAGTTAACTTTCCACGTCCAATTTGGATAAAATCCCAAGGTTCTGATGAGTGCTTCAATTATTGTCATATGAGACTACGTCTGTCGGTAAACACTGAGATTCCCACTTTTATACCCAGAAAATGGCATCTGATTGGCCAGACCACATAACGGTAGTATCAATGAGATGGCAAATGCTGAAATAGTACCCTCCAAGTACATAGATCATGTTTGTGCTCACTGTCTATTGTCACTTGTAGCATCACCATTCAAGTCAGTTGGTGAACTATGTCATCTTGGATTTATTCATTAGGTATTGCTTGGTCACCATTGTTTTTTCAAAATTTCTGTACTTAAGGGGAAGCTGATAAACACAGTGATCAACAATAGTTCATATAGATTTCAATGAAATGCTGCACACTTGCAAGGAATATTATAAATCTCTGGTACTCTCAGGCAGATATTATACACTCCTGGAAATGGAAAAAAGAACACATTGACACCGGTGTGTCAGACCCACCATACTTGCTCCGGACACTGCGAGAGTGCTGTACAAGCAATGATCACACGCTCGGCACAGCGGACACACCAGGAACCGCGGTGTTGGCCGTCAAATGGCGCTAGCTGCGCAGCATTTGTGCACCGCCGCCGTCAGTGTCAGCCAGTTTGCCGTGGCATACGGAGCTCCATCGCAGTCTTTAACACTGGTAGCATGCCGCGACAGCGTGGACGTGAACCGTATGTGCAGTTGACGGACTTTGAGCGAGGGCGTATAGTGGGCATGCGGGAGGCCGGGTGGACGTACCGCCGAATTGCTCAACACGTGGGGCGTGAGGTCTCCACAGTACATCGATGTTGTCGCCAGTGGTCGGCGGAAGGTGCACGTGCCCGTCGACCTGGGACCGGACCGCAGCGACGCACGGATGCACTCCAAGACCGTAGGATCCTACGCAGTGCCGTAGGGGACCGCACTGCCACTTCCCAGCAAATTAGGGACACTGTTGCTCCTGGGGTATCGGCGAGAACCATTCGCAACCGTCTCCATGAAGCTGGGCTACGGTCCCGCACACCGTTAGGCCGTCTTCCGCTCACGCCCCAACATCGTGCAGCCCGCCTCCAGTGGTGTCGCGACAGGCGTGAATGGAGGGACGAATGGAGACGTGTCGTCTTCAGCGATGAGAGTCACTTCTGCCTTGGTGCCAATGATGGTCGTATGCGTGTTTGGCGCCGTGCAGGTGAGCGCCACAATCAGGACTGCATACGACCGAGGCACACAGGGCCAACACCTGGCATCATGGTGTGGGGAGCGATCTCCTACACTGGCCGTACACCACTGGTGATCGTCGAGGGGACACTGAATAGTGCACGGTACATCCAAACCGTCATCGAACCCATCGTTTTACCATTCCTAGACGGGCAAGGGAACTTGCTGTTCCAACAGGACAATGCACGTCCGCATGTATCCCGTGCCACCCAACATGCTCTAGAAGGTGTAAGTCAACTACCCTGGCCAGCAAGATCTCCGGATCTGTCCCCCATTGAGCATGTTTGGGACTGGATGAAGCGTCATCTCACGCGGTCTGCACGTCCAGCACGAACGCTGGTCCAACTGAGGCGCCAGGTGGAAATGGCATGGCAAGCCGTTCCACAGGACTACATCCAGCATCTCTACGATCGTCTCCATGGGAGAATAGCAGCCTGCATTGCTGCGAAAGGTGGATATACACTGTACTAGTGCCGACATTGTGCATGCTCTGTTGCCTGTGTCTATGTGCCTGTGGTTCTGTCAGTGTGATCATGTGATGTATCTGACCCCAGGAATGTGTCAATAAAGTTTCCCCTTCCTGGGACAATGAATTCACGGTGTTCTTATTTCAATTTCCAGGAGTGTATTTAACAGGTTGCAAAATTTCTCCAATTTTCCTGGATGACTGCCTGGCCTCTTCCTTGCCTGTTTAAGAATCATTGCTGAATGACTTTACCAGTCTTACTTGTTGTTAAACCAATGAATGGAAGGTGCACTGTGTGTTGGTCCTCCGGGCATGCCTGAATGGCATCATGTCTTGGTTTCTTTGATGAAGCTGACATAGTGGCATAGACTGAACAACCACTACTTCTGACCACCACTGTAAAATGGTTAATTTTGGAGTCAAGATGTACCTTGCCCAAAACAGTCCCTGTTCTGTGTATTAAGGTGCTCAGCATAGCTCCCTTATGAGATGGATCATGAAAGCTACAGCCACTGAGGTATAGGTCCATGTTTGTCAGTTCTTGATACTTAGAATGGTCAAGCCATCCATCTGCTTTCTGTTCAACCAACATATCTAAGAAAGGCAACTTTCCACCTTTCTCCATCTCTGCTGCAAATCGTATGTTTGGATGTATACCATTCATATGGTTGATGAACTGCTGCAACACCTCATTGCCTTACATCCAAATTAAAAATGTATCAGCAACAAGTCTGAAGAAGCAGAGTGGATGGAGAGCAATGTTCAATGCAAATTCTTTGAAGTCCTCCATGAAAAAAAATTAGCTATGGCCGGTGACAGTGGTGAACACATTCCTTTTCCATCTGTCTTTTCATAATAATTTTCACTGTACAAAATATATTCAGTTGCCAAGATATGTCAAAACTTTTCAAATTTCAGGAGAGAAATAGTGAATGAAAAGCATTACTCTTTCTTCTACTGTTACCTTTGTAAAAATGGAAATCACCTTGAGGCTATCCATTACTTCTCTTGGGCCTATCCTCATCTGCTGTTGCTACAAACATTTTAGAGTTCTTAATATAGTGTCTACAGTGGCTGTCTAAAAGTGCCCATAATTTAATTAAATACTGTTCTGGGGGCTGTATGAGAGCTGATAGCACTAACATGTATTTCAGAAAAGCCATACAAGATTTGGTGCCTAGGTGCTTATGGTCTTAAATTTGCCACAAGTTCATCAGAGGCAAGAGTTCTTTAATAGCTCCCCCATCTTCCTGCTAAGTGCCATTGTGAGGCCTCATTTAAGATTCCAGTATATGCTATTCTCTAACAATGAGGACACTTTTTGTGATAATCTGTAGCTTTGAGCATGATTTGACTAACTTTTCGTCCTCCTTCCACAATTTCAATCCTTTTTTCTCCGCCCTACTAATACTGAACTTGGGGGATTTGGCTGTTGCTAAAATCCAGCCACTAGCAAGCCTTACCTTATCCTCCTCTTTCGAAGGAAGATGCTTTGTTGCTTGTTCCACTCCACTAACAAGCTCAGCAACTGGTAGCATTTGTGGAGCTGGAGCAAAATTCAGACCTTTACTCAGAACCAACATGATAGCCTCGTTGAGCTCCTTGTTGGAAAAGTTGATGACAGGCAGTGGATGCCACTGGACCTAGCAGTTCTTTGTTCACAGTTAAGTGCTAACATTGATTCTCCTGTTTCACTGTTACCTTGATTAATCATCTCATTGATGTGTCTACTCATTTCCAGTCCCATGATGAGGCAGCTAGTGACAGAAACACATGGTCAATAAACACGTAAGGACTGAGCATTGGCTTTCAGTTCATAACTCACTTGATGTAATTTATCCTTGGCAATTGCATGGCTCCTCTTCCGTGAAATTTTGTTCACTGTAGTAATTCTTTTGTGCCTGAAACAGTCACAGCTGCTAAGTAATCTGACTTCTCTTCAATGCTGGCATGATAGGGTCATGTAAATATTTTTCTCTGTGATCCTTGTGGTTGTTCTGATTATATATCACAATGGATTATACAAAAGAGGATGAAGCATTCTGTTTACATAACAGAATAAACTAGGTTGCCACTAGGAACTACACTGATGCTCAGGGAATAGTAAAATTAGATACTGATGAAAGCAATGTAATGTCATCATGAATTATCCAATAAGTCTGCAATGGCCAATGTCACACCAAGTAAAATCTAGGATATTAGCTATGTCTTTTCCTCCTCCTTCTCTTCTTCTTCTCCTTCTTCAGAACCTCACTGTTTCAAACCATTTTCAAATATCTTCCATCATAACTACTCAGATGGCTAAACACTGTCAACAGAGGAACTGCTGTATCCCCACTTATTTAGACATTATTTGCCAAAAAGGTAAGTGACTTGGTTATATTTATTGGGCTCTTATTGGTACATCATTATTACTGCTAAGTTCTGTGGTGGTACTGCTGTGAGCGAGGAATGGTTTTAAAAAAACTCAGAACCAAAAATGTTGATACTATGATAGTAAAGCAGAGTCATACTAACAATTTCCAGATTTGCTGAATTTGGAATTTCAATAATTTACAGGGAAGGAGCAAGGAAGATTGAAGCCAAGATAATCAGTTACTGTCATTTTAATTACACATGCCAACGAATTTTTTTTTAACTTTTTTCACTTTGATAGCTGATGTTTATAGATTTTTATGAGAAGAATCCAAATCTAGCCTTAGGTTTTTTGTATCATCCATAGTTTTGGAGGAATATGCTTTTTATTATACAGTATAAAAATCCTATGCTATACGGTAAACAAGGAAATTAATGAAACGTTTTGTTACAACATACACATGGTTTGCATTTACAGTAAGCTACTTAAAACACTTCCCCCATGAACCATGGACCATGCCGTTGGTGGGGAGGCTTGCGTGCCTCAGCGATACAGATGGCCGTACCGTAGGTGCAACCACAACGAAGGGGTATCTGTTGAGAGGCCAGACAAACATGTGGTTCCTGAAGAGGGGCAGCAGCCTTTTCAGTAGTTGCAGGGGCAACAGTCTGGATGATTGACTGATCTGGCCTTGTAACATTAACCAAAACGGCCTTGCTGTGCTGGTACTGCGAACAGCTGAAAGCAAGGGGAAACTACAGCCGTAATTTTTCCCGAGGACATGCAGCTTTACTGTATGATTAAATGATGATGGCGTCCTCTTGGGTAAAATATTCAGGAGGTAAAATAGTCCCCCATTCGGATCTCCGGGTGGGGACTACTCAAGAGGACGTCGTTATCAGGAGAAAGAAAACTGGCATTCAACGGATCGGAGCGTGGAATGTCAGATCCCTTAATCGGGCAGGTAGGTTAGAAAATTTAAAAAGGGAAATGGATAGGTTAAAGTTAGATATAGTGGGAATTAGTGAAGTTCGGTGGCAGGAGGAACAAGACTTTTGGTCAGGTGATTACAGGGTTATAAATACAAAATCAAATAGGGGTAATGCAGGAGTAGGTTTAATAATGAATAAAAAAATAGGAGTGCGGGTTAGCTACTACAAACAGCATAGTGAACGCATTATTGTGGCCAAGATAGACACAAAGCCCATGCCTACTACAGTAGTACAAGTTTATATGCCAACTAGCTCTGCAGATGATGAAGAAATTGATGAAATGTATGACGAGATAAAAGAAATTATTCAGGTAGTGAAGGGAGACGAAAATTTACTAGTCATGGGTGACTGGAATTCGAGGATAGGACAAGGGAGAGAAGGAAACATAGTAGGTGAATATGGATTGGGGGGAAGAAATGAAAGAGGAAGCCGCCTTGTAGAATTTTGCACAGAGCATAACTTAATCATAGCTAACACTTGGTTCAAGAATCATAAAAGAAGGTTGTATACCTGGAAGAATCCTGGAGATACTAATAGGTATCACATAGATTATATAATGGTAAGACAGAGATTTAGGAACCAGGTTTTAAATTGTAAGACATTTCCAGGGGCAGATGTGGATTCTGACCACAATCTATTGGTTATGAACTGCAGATTGTAACTGAAGAAACTGCAAAAAGGTGGGAATTTAAGGAGATGGGACTTGGATAAACTGAAAGAACCAGAGGTTGTAGAGAGTTTCAGGGAGAGCATAAGGGAACAATTGACAGGAATGGGGGAAAGAAATACAGTAGAAGAAGAATGGGTAGCTCTGAGGGATGAAGTAGTGAAGGCAGCAGAGGATCAAGTAGGTAAAAAGACGAGGGCTAATAGAAATCCTTGGGTAACAGAAGAAATATTGAATTTAATTGATGAAAGGAGAAAATATAAAAATGCAGTAAATGAAGCAGGCAAAAGGGAATACAAACGTCTCAAAAATGAGATCGACAGAAAGTGCAAAATGGCTAAGCAGGGATGGCTAGAGGACAAATGTAAGGATGTAGAGGCTTGTCTCACTAGGGGTAAGATAGATACTGCCTACAGGAAAATTAAAGAGACCTTTGGAGAGAAGAGAACCACTTGTATGAATATCAAGAGCTCAGATGGCAACCCAGTTCTAAGCAAAGAAGGGAAGGCAGAAAGGTGGAAGGAGTATATAGAGTGTTTATACAAGGGCGATGTACTTGAGGACAGTATTATGGAAATGGAAGAGGATGTAGATGAAGATGAAATGGGAGATAAGATACTGCGTGAAGAGTTTGACAGAGCACTGAAAGACCTGAGTCGAAACAAGGCCCCGGGAGTAGACAACATTCCATTAGAACTACTGATGGCCTTGGGAGAGCCAGTCATGACAAAACTCTACCATCTGGTGAGCAAGATGTATGAGACAGGCGAAATACCCACAGACTTCAAGAAGAATATAATAATTCCAATACCAAAGAAAGCAGGTGTTGACAGATGTGAAAATTACTGAACTATCAGTTTAATAAGTCACAGCTGCAAAATACTAACGCGAATTCTTTACAGACGAATGGAAAAACTGGTAGAAGCGGACCTCGGGGAAGATCAGTTTGGATTCCGTAGAAATGTTGGAACACGTGAGGCAATACTAACCTTACGACTTATCTTAGAAGAAAGATTAAGAAAAGGCAAACCTACGTTTCTAGCATTTGTAGACTTAGAGAAAGCTTTTGACAACGTTAACTGGAATACTCTCTTTCAAATTCTGAAGGTGGCAGGGGTAAAATACAGGGAGTGAAAGGCTATTTACAATTTGTACAGAAAGCAGATGGCAGTTATAAGAGTCGAGGGGCATGAAAGGGAAGCAGTAGTTGGGAAAGGAGTGAGACAGGGTTGTAGCCTCTCCCCGATGTTATTCAATCTGTATATTGAGCAAGCAGTAAAGGAAACAAAAGAAAAATTCGGAGTAGGTATTAAAATTCATGGAGAAGAAGTGAAAACTTTGAGGTTCGCCGATGACATTTTAATTCTGTCAGAGACAGCAAAGGACTTGGAAGAGCAGTTGAACGGAATGGACAGTGTCTTGAAAGGAGGATATAAGATGAACATCAACAAAAGCAAAACGAGGATAATGGAATGTAATCACATTAAATCGGGTGATGCTGAGGGGATTAGATTAGGAAATGAGACACTTAAAGTAGTAAAGGAGTTTTGCTATTTAGGGAGTAAAATAACTGATGATGGTCGAAGTAGAGAGGATATAAAATGTAGACTGGCAATGGCAAGGAAATCGTTTCTGCAGAAGAGAAATTTGTTAACATCGAGTATAGATTTAAGTGTCAGGAAGTCGTTTCTGAAAGTATTTGTATGGAGTGTAGCCATGTATGGAAGTGAAACATGGACGATAACCAGTTTGGACAAGAAGAGAATAGAAGCTTTCGAAATGTGGTGCTACAGAAGAATGCTGAAGATAAGGTGGGTAGATCACGTAACTAATGAGGAGGTATTGAATAGGATTGGGGAGAAGAGAAGTTTGTGGCACAACTTGACTAGAAGAAGGGATCGGTTGGTAGGACATGTTTTGAGGCATCAAGGGATCACAAATTTAGCATTGGAGGGCAGCGTGGAGGGTAAAAATCGTAGAGGGAGACCAAGAGATCAATACACTAAGCAGATTCAGAAGGATGTATGTTGCAGTAGGTACTGGAAGATGAAGAAGCTTGCACAGGGTAGAGTAGCATGGAGAGCTGCATCAAACCAGTCTCAGGACTGAAGACCACAACAACAACAAACAACTTAAAACAATGATATGTGTTAACAGATGTTTCACTTGTCAGCTGGAATTGGTTTTTATACACTTTTTTGTTTTTCTTTGAAGCTTCTTGTGTAGCTTTTTCTATGATGAGTCACTTGCTGAACTTCTCAGTGAAGTGACCAACAGTAGTCCCCCATCATGTTGGTGTTCCAGCAGCCTTGGTAGCGTTTTCTTTCACTAGTTTTGGATGAATCACTAAACAGCCTCCAGTCTTCCTTTTTTTATTCAATATCAAACTCATTCATCAGACCAGGAATGTCTGAGCAGTACACTAAATCATATTCTTGTTGAAAAATCTTGGAAAATTGCTGCTCTCTCTTTCTATACATTTATATGCTGGTTTCAACTGCCAATAAGGTCTTGTCTTTTAATCTAGAGCCAAGCAATTCGGCTTTTTCTTTCGTTAACCCAGATCCCTAACCAAATCATTAAACTTGGCCTGAGTATACAATTAGAGCTCTAGACTTTCTGTATTACAATGGAATTCATCGTCATCTGGTTCATCTGAATCAGATTGTATATCAGAAAATACTTCTGTTAGAGTAGAATTTAAATCATATGGTGGTTCAGGAATCGGCAAATCTACACCATGCCCTACTGTTCGGACAGTGGACAGAAGGTTTGGGTAGTTTATTACCTTTTTGTTTTTCGAATTATGACCAGTAATATCAACAATGCAAAAGTAGCAATCATCAGAACAGCATAGGAACAGCAGGTCTAAAGCTTTTTTCTCCATTTTGGACCATTTTCTCAGATCTTCAACACACACATAACATACCCTAAGCGGCGCCCAAGATTTATCTTGATCACCAAGTTTAGATCCAAAGTACGATACATAAACCTTTCCCACAAAGTCTGTAATGTTTTTGGTGGTTTTTAATCACAAATTCACTGCAAATATAACAAAAACTGTCAGCAGTGTTTTAACAGCCACGATTAGACATTGTACTGAGCACATGTACAGGAAACGGGAAAGTGAGATTAGATTGACGGTAAGCAAAACACCATCTGTTAAAAAAAAAAATAGAGTCAACCTTTTTTTGCCAGCAAGTATTTTTCAGCAGTGCTACCAATGGCATCTACACTCATTACACTTCCTTTTTAAATTATTTTAACTATATAAAAGCTGTCAAATTCTTTAAAAATCAATTAATTTAATAAATTTAACTGTAAAATGTGAAGAAATTGTGGGTGATACAGATTTTTAAGTATCATATTTGGATTTCCCACCCAAAAAAAGACAAGAATATGGTATTTTCAGCAAAAAAGTTTTTCCATCGTTGGTCTGTGTTATTTAAAGCATGGAGGAAACTGAGCTCATTTGGTGTGAGCTCATTTGAGGGTTAAAATTCAGGTCTTTACAAATTTGCCTGATGGATTTCCAAGTTAGAAACAATCCTTTAAAAACGTAAAATGTATATGAGTACTACTATTGTTATTTTGAAGACACGACTCCTCAGATGTTGCAAGCCCAGTTTTATGTAATGACTAGCCAAATGTACTGTGGCGTAAAGAAGCCTTCCAGAGTTTTCTTAATTTTGAGAACATATTGTGTAAAGTGGACTACTGCATAATTTTATTCACTGTAGCCCATATCATCACAACACTAACATCTACATCATGTGGTTGGCCTCTTCAGAAACTGATTATTTCCGATATTTCAATGCCCCAAACTGTGATGACAAATTTACTGTTTATTCCATTAAAATTACAATGTATGAAACACAAAGTGAATAGAGAAAACATCCCGTAAGACAGTAAACAACTGCGACACCAATTTAGAGGCTAGTTTGACCACCACATGGCTTTGCTAGGAGATGGTACACAGGAATGCACCCTTTTCTAATCTTTGAATCAGCTCAGTCATCCAGTTGTGGGAAGACATCAAAGTCAGGTATTTTTTGCAAAGTCTTATTAGCAGTGAGAGTCAACTATCACGGAAAACTCTCAACACTAACCAGCACGTGAACCTCCGATATTATATCCACTGTCAGTAATAAACTGAGCAGTCAGTTAAGCTAATGTATTAATATTATTTGCAATAAAATTCAAGTAATTATTTTACAAAATAACATTAACCCAACAGCATAGTGTATAACTGAGCTTTTTGCACATGGAGTAGAATTTAGAGTTCATGTACATAAGAATGTGAAAATTTCA
Source organism: Schistocerca nitens (assembly GCF_023898315.1). NCBI lineage: Eukaryota > Metazoa > Arthropoda > Insecta > Orthoptera > Acrididae > Schistocerca > Schistocerca nitens. Next base: position 368,876,497 of record NC_064618.1, read on the forward strand.
TTCATCACACACTTAATATGATTGTTATCAATACCAAAATACACTGATGCGACAAAAGTCATGGGATAGTCATATGCGATATGCACATATACAGAAGGTGGTGGTATTGTACACACAAGATATAAAAGAACAGTGCATTGACAGAGCTGTCATTTGTACTCAGGTGATTCATGTGAAAAGATTTCCAATATGATTATGGCCTCAGAACAGTAATTAACAGACTCTGACTGTGGAATGGTAGTTGGAGCTAGATGCATGGGACATTCCAATTTGGAAATCATTCGGAAATTCAATATTCCGAGATTCACTGTGTCAAGAGTATGCCAAGAATACCAAATTTCAAGCATTACCTCTTACCATGGACAATGCAGTGCCCTACAACTTTCACTTAATGACTTTGAACAGCAGCATTTGCGTAGAATTCTAAGCAACACTGTGTGAAATAACCATAGAAATCAATGTGGGACATATGATGAATGTATCCATTAAGACAACGCAGAGAAATGTGTGTTAACAGACTATGTTAGCAGACAACTGATGTGAGTGCCTTTGCTAGCGGCATGACATCACCTGTATGGCCCTTCCTGGGCTCATGACCAAGTCAGTTGTACCACACTTGACTGGAAAAATGTGGCCTGGTCAGACAAGTCCTGATTTCAGTTGGTAAGAGCTGATGGTAGGGTTTGAGTGTGGCACAGATCCCATGAAGCCATGGACCCAAGTCGTAAAAGAGGCACTGTGCAAGCTGGTGGTGGCTTCATAATCATGCTGGCTGTGTTTGCATGGAATGTAATGTGTTCTTTGATCCAAATGAACCAATCATTGACTGTAAATGGTTTTGTTCAGCTACTTGGTGACCATTTGCAGCCATGTTCCCAAACAATGATGTGCCATGTCACTGAGCCACAATTGTTTGCAACTGAATATTCTGGCCAATTCAAGCGAAAGTTTTGGCCATCCATATTGCCTGTCATGAAGCTCGTTGAACAATCATGGGACATAACTGAAAGGTCAGTTTGTGCACAAAATCCTGCACCAGTAGCACTTTTGCAATTATGGAAGGCTATAGAGGCAGCATGGCTCAATAATTCTGCAGAGGACTTCTAACGACTTTTTTAGTCCATGCCAGACCGAGGTTCTGCACTGTGCCCAGCAAAAGGAGGTCCGCCACTATTTTAGGAGGTATCCCATGACTTTTGTCAACTTCATAATCATTGCACTGTGTGTAGCATGCACTTTAAATATGTTGCAGTAACCGTAGAATCAGAATGAAACCACACAGTTTTGGCACCATTCTAATAAAAGAGGAACTAAAATATAGGTACAAAGCGAGAAGTTACACAAATAATGTAAATTTAGTTAAAAGATGACAAAGAATATATATACTAATGCTGTTACAAATACCGCAAAAGTTGAGGGAATTACTGAGGTAAATATCAAAATTTGAGTTTTCAAAGTTGGATTTTCTTAATCTGAAGCTTAAGCTGACACATGACTTAGTTTTCACTTTACTATCATCTTATTTTCCCAATTTTCCATCTCAATTTCAAAATATGAGGCACTCTGCTCTGAAAGCTCATATTTTAATTTTTTCCTAACATTTGTATGACAAAAATTTTCATATAAATGTAATTATGTTTATCTGTCTTTGTTCATGTTCAAAGCATTTTTGTCAACCCTAGAAAGAGAACTAACATAGAAGAATTGTCATTTCTTATTAATTTAGATGATGGACAGTTCCAAAACCAAATATCATTTCTGAACTGTGCTTCAAGAACTGGAATATATGACGGAACTCTGGCATTTACTCTCATATGCTACACAGTGGCACAGGGTAAATACAGATGATTACATTTTATTGAAAAATTAATTGCACTGTAGAACATAAAGAGCATGGCTGAAGAAAAATAAATAGTAATGATAATAACAACAACAACAACAACAACAACAACAATAAGAAGTTCAAATTTTTATGACACACCTGTATAACTTCTGGTGTAGGAGTCCTGGCCTGTGGGACTTGAGGGGGGGCACTCTTTAGCAGCTGTCCGGTGGGGGAGGGGGGTGCGGGTGCCCTCCTGCGGGTTGACCCACCAACTGCTCCTGCAGAGGAGGATGTGGGCGCAACTTCAGTCGAATGACTCTCAACTTCTCCGTCCACGCTCTGGAATGAGGCACGCGGGACGTCCACTCACGCTACACCTTACTGTTCTCATATTCTTAGTAATTAAGTATCTATAACTTATGACATATGAAAGTGGCACTGTCTATTTTCCACATGGTAACCACTTTAATATGTGCAACTCATGTGGACCACCTCACTATCTCATCCCAGAAACGCTATGACTCTTTGAAGCTTCATTCATATTGAAATTCGATATAATCTATGACTTAAATAGACAATATGAAAAACTTCCTATGCTTTTGCTCTCTAAAGAGCTTGGCAATGTAGGCTAATACTTCTTACAGTCTCAAATTACATTTGATCTATTTTAAATACTTGTACCTTTCCTGTTCTAATACGTAAACTTCCAAAACACTCACCCACTGTATCAGGGACTGCACAAGAAAGCAGACTGGGTTACCCGCACTTCGGATCACCTCAACAGCTCTTTCATGGCTTGCATGGCGTAAGTCAATGCCATCCACTTCCAGAATTCTGTCTCCAGTCTACAAAAAATTAAGTAAATACAATAAAATAAGGGGGAAAATCACTCAGCTCTCATATGATTTTTTCACACTGAGGAAGACGTACCTTAAGTTCACCTGTGCGACCAGCTGGACTTTGCGGTAGCACATTTTTTATGAAGATACCTGAGATGGCAGACCCACTGTCTGGCCCTGCATTGTATAAATCAACCTGCAGGTAAAAGCAGAATTTTACTCCACCAGAACTAAGCCAAAGCCTTCCCAAATAAAACAATTCCACATATATGGCTGACACAGCTTTTCTATTTTTAACATGTTTACTAATACTATACTACTAGAATTAGTGTATTTATTGAGGGTAGTAATAGTAGTATGAATCAAAATATTGCACTTTTTTTATGAATCTCAAAATAGTAAGCCATGAAGCACATATAGATACTAATACCTTTTCAGACCATTGCAGAGTGAGCTGCTTGAACATCCATCATTGTTGACGCTGAGTGCTAGGTCATTTGAGTCATCAATGATTTTCTTTATGCACTGATTGACATGTTTAAAGCAAATTGAATTGTGAAATGAGACATGTGATATGATAGGTAAATGAAATGAACATGAGATCACATGGTATTCACCACTGGTAAAGGTATTACAATTACAAAAACTTCAGGATGGAAACAAGGACACAATAAACAAAAGGAAGGAAAGATAACCACTCACCTGAAATGACTGCTGTGTGGCATAGAGGCATATGTAACAGGACACCAATGACACTAGCTTACGATATGGGTGCGCACACGCGTGCGCACATACATGTGTGCACGCATACACACACATTGACACTAGCTTACGGTGTGGGTGCACACACACACACACACACACACACACACACACACACACACACACACACACACACACACACACACACACACACACACACACACACACACACACACACACACACACACACACACACACATATATATATTTATATGCATGCGTGGGTATCTGTTTAAGCATTTGGGAAAACTGACACTTCCTTATAGAAGAAATCATTTCTGATGAACTATTTTGTCCCCTAACATTATATAACACTCTTGTACAGAAGTAAGTGGTCACTTAAATATCTGTAAATGGAAGTAAGTAGTTGTATACATTTATTTCAAACAAATTTCGAAAACAAATCCACCAACAGCCAGGCCAATGACCTATTGGAGGTGTAATTTCACTGCTCAGAGTACCAATACTTACGTTGGAAAGGACAGACTACAAATATGATGACCAATGCTAGGAACAGGTCTAAGAGATGAAAAAATAAAAATATTCTGAGAAATGGATCATAGAACATAACATCCTTTAATAAAAAAGATCAAGAGCTTATAGAAGAACTGAAACATCAGGAAACCTCAATACATAGTATCCAAGAGACTTAAAATAAAGTCAAATGGCAGAAGGAATATGACTAGTACCTGCTCATTTATAGTGGAGTCAAGAAGGAGACAAGAGTTGAAGCAGGAGTAGGGATACTTATCCCCATGAAATACAAAGATGTTATTGAGCCGTGCCAATACATCTTTGAGAGAACAGTTTAACTAAAACAGGCTCATCATGAACTGAGCATTATCTCCATGTACAGCCCTGATGATTGTAAGCTTACAACAGAAAGAGAGGCTTCCTATGAGCAGTTACAAGAAGTTATCAATATGATACCTTCAAACAAACTTGTAGTCATAATGGGGGAATTTTATGCTCGCACTGGAAATAGTGTCCATCCATGGGGTTAAACAATGATTTAATGAAGATTTTCTAAATGATAATGGTGAGATTATGATCAACTGATGCTCAAGCAATTAACTGAGAATAAATACTGTCTTCTATGACCACAAAGAGCAGTACAAAAATATTTTTCAGAACACAAGAGATCATAATTCTATAAAAGATTGCATTGTTACAAACAGGAAAATCTATCCTCAGTCAGTGCTATATGTTAGAATTTTAAACTCTGCCAACACATGGAGTGATCACAGTCTACTCGTGGTGAAAAACAGATTGCATGTAGGAAAGAACAAGACCATCAAAGAACCAACCTTAAAAGAAGAAAAATTTAATAAGCGTTGGTATGTTGATAGACACAACAAAACACACACAAACATGCACACAAATTTCAAGCTTTTGCAACCTAAGGTTGCTTCATCAGGAAAGAGGGGAGGAGAGGGAAAGATGAAAGGATGTGGGTTTTAAGGGAGAGGGTAAGGAGTCATTCCAATCCCGGTAGCGGATAGACTTACCTTAGGGGGGAAAAAAACACAGGTATACACTCGCGCACACACACACACACACATATCCATCTGCACATATACAGACACAGGCAGACATTTGTAAATGCAAAGAGGTTGGGCAGAGATGTCAGTCGAGGCGGAAGTACAGAGGCGAAGATGTTGTTGAATGACAGGTGAGGTACGAGCAGCGGCAACTTGAAATTAGCAGAGGTTGAGGCCTGGTGGGTAACGGGAAGAGAAAATATATTGAAGGGCAAGTTCCCATCTCCAGAGTTCTGATCCAGATAACCCGTACGGTGTAGCGCTGTGCCAAGATGTGCTGGCCATGCAGCAAGGCATGTTTAGCCACAGGGCGATCCTCATTACCAACAAACACTGTCTGCCTGTGTTCGTTCATGCAAATGGACAGTTTCTTGCTGGTCATTCCCACAGAGAAGGCTTCACAGTGTGGCATGTCAGTTGGTAAATCACGTGGGTGCTTTCACACATGGCTCTGCCTTTGATCGTGTACACCTTCCGGTTTACAGGACTGGAGTAGGTGGTGGTGGGAGGGTGCATGGGACAGGTTTTACACCGGGATGGTTACAAGGGTAGGAGCCAGAGGGTAGGGAAGGTGGTTTGGGGATTTCATAGGGATGAACCTCTTCTTTCCTTTCGTCTTTCCCTCTCCTTCCCTCTTTCCTGATGAAGCAACCTTGAGTTGTGAAAGCTTGAAATTTGTGTGTGTTTGTGTGTTTTTTATTGTGTCTATCAACATACCAACGCTTTCTCGTTTGGTAAGTTACAGCATCTTTGTTTTTTATATATATGTATATAAAGTTTCATATTCATATGTCTTAAAGTTTAATAAATATATGCATTTGAAATATGTATATTCTAATTGAAACACCCTGTATTTCTTCTCAGAGTTCAGTGAATATCTCAAATATTAGGAGGAAGGGGGCTTGAAGGAAGCATGATCTGGACCTGATTCTTATTAAAATCTGTAGACAATTACGGTAAATTAAGAATTTATTTATAATATTGTGTCCTGTGTGTACTGACAACAACAAAAAGCAAATAGTGACACAATAAAATAATAAATAGACTTAAAATTTGTATGCTTACCTTTCCACCAACAATACTGATACCAAGACTGCAGTTAGGCTCCCGCAGTACTTCAACAGACCTCTCTGGTCCCCAGTGCTTTGCCAAAAGCACTGATGGAGACGAGGCACCACGCTCCACGGCTGATGCAGAAGGCACCTGTGTTGTCACAGTCATGCTGACTGATGGACTAATTGTTGCACTATTAGGCAATCTCTCCTGCTCACAAGAGTCTCTTTTCTGTCTATTCAAACTACAAACACTATCTGCACTGGCACTTATTGGTATCGTAGGGTCCACAGCTTTATTACAAAAGTCTGTTGCTGACTGTTCACAACGTTCAAGCAAAGGTGATAATTCAACACAAGAAGAGTACTCTGATTCACTCACAATACGAGTCACTGTTGTGCTCACAGGACTTTCTGCCTTTTTAGTCTGTTGAGGTTTGAGAAGTCCACTGTGCACTTCGAGGGCATCTGCTGCTTTCTGTATATACGGTGAGCTGCAAGGGAAGAACTATTACTAACCATAACTTCTTGAGTTAAGATATCAGAACAACCAACAATGATGTAACAATAAAATTACACAAGGCAAGGGCATCAATACACGAGGTGGAATATGAATTAATATAATTACATAAAAACCACAAGAGGGAGCAAGAATAACAAAAAAAAGAGACAAAAGAGGATACATGAATAAAAAGTAGTGTCAGTCATCTAATTGAAAATGCACCTAATGAAGTATCTGAAAACATTTGGCAGATAGCTCAATGAAAATGGATAATCATTAAATTTAGAGAAGACTCAATAACTACAGTTCCGTACTTTTTGTTGAGTTTCTCATGCTTTAAATCTATCTATCTATCTATATCCAGATCCCGCTCCAGCTACTGCCGCGTCTGGGTGCTGACAAGTCCTCTCCATTTGGCTCGGTCCTCCCACCACTTTTCTTCCTCCACTTGCTGCCAGGTCACACCTCTCCTTTCCACAGATATTCTCACTCCCATTTTCCACCGTGTTTTTGGGTGCCCTCTAGGTCTTTCATCCATCTTTAGTTCTTCCATAATTTTGGGGAGTCTCTGCCCATGCGTCCTCTTAACATGCCCGTACCATCTTAATCTCTTTTTTTCAATTTCTTCCCTCATACTTTTTTGTTTAAGGTCCTTTCTAATCTCTACATTCCTTACTCTGTCCATTCTTGTTTTTCCCTTAACTGCTCTGAGAAATTTCATTTCCCCTGCTTGCAGTCTGCTCCAGTCCCTTTCTGTCATTGTCCATGTTTCTTCACCACAGGTGACAATAGGGAAGTAACAATTCTTATACATAAAGAGTTTTGCATTTTCTGAAACTTCCTTATTCCAAATCAGGTGTCTGAGTCACAAACAGGCGCAACAAAAAGACTACTAAAGACATGAGCTTTTGGCCAAAAGGTCTTCTTTTGAAACAGACAACATAGTTACAACACACGTGCCCACTGTCTCTGACTGTAAAGGCCAGACCCAGCCAGAGAGAGTGGTCATTTGGGTGCACACAGTGTTCTCGTGAACGTGTGTGTGTGTATGTGTTTGTTGTCTATTTCAGAAGAAGGCCTTCTTGGTGAAAGCTTATGTGTTTAGTAGTCATTTTGTTGTGCCTGTCTGCAACTCAACATCTCTGCTAAAATAAATAAATAAAATTAAAATGAAGATGAGGAGCAATCTGTCCTTTTCTTACTATTGCCATTATTCCAGCCTGGATTTTCCACTGTTAGGAGCAGATATTTTTAAGTTTTTGAGGCTACATAGAGATCAGAATCTTGATTAGAAACACTCATATACTACAATTAATTAATAAATTACTTTGGCTACATTTGCAGTTTGAATGAATAGTTTTTGTTATAAGTTTAAAAATGAAAATTTGTATATTTCCATCTCAAATTACAGTTGTCAGAATACAGGAGGGGGTTTAAGAATTACATCTGGTGTAAATCGTAGAACAGCTTGCGAAGACCTCCCCAAAAAACTTGGAATTTTGACAACTGTTTCACAGTACATAACTTTATTCACGTACTTTGTCACTACCAATATTTCTCTTTTCTTAAAGAACAGTGAAAATCATGAATACTGTATAATATTGGGGTCCAAAACAACCTCTACAAAGACTTCAAGGGCACAGAAAATATATTAGTACAGAAAGAAGTCAAACGTATGTGTTCAGCAAACTGCCAGAACATACCAAGTATCTTATTGGTAACATAATGAAGTTGAAGAACAAATTAAAGGATACAACTCCACTAAAAAATTCTTCACAGAAACTCTTAAAACTTATTGTTTAAGGCTTATGGTAATTAATATTAGCATTTACTACAACAATACTTCTAATGTTAACTTATTTCATTCTATTGTAGTTAAATACAATATACCCACTTTACTTCTTTACACATATAGATGAATGGGATAGTGATATGGCTAATGTAATGTAACATAACAATGAAGTGAGAAAAAAATTGAAATACTTAGAGGTAAATTAATAGTAAAAATAAATAATGATAAATGAACAATGGAACAGAGGAGAATATAGACAAAGAGTGGAGGACATAATGAGTTACAGACATTCAGCAAGAAGTTAAGAGGTGGTGACTATAGAAGTGAAAAGGAGAGGGAGAACAGAAAGCTGAAAATGAGAACTTGGAATCTGAGTGAAGTTTATCTACTTTTCTGCTAAAATAAATAAATAAAATTAAAATGAAGATGAGGAGCAATCTGTCCTTTTCTTACTATTGTCATTATTCCTCTGGTGTCCACAACATACTACAATACTAGGAATTATTTTGTGGTACAACAGTAGGTTTATAGCAACACATTTTACATCCAGTTCATTCAAAACATTTCCAATTTGTAGGCATCACAACTTGATCTCCACACACGTCTCTCTCTACACCCCGTATTCCAAGAAATTTACTTTCAGTTATTGTCCTCCATCCCTTCTTCTTGAAGTACTGGCCACACAGTCCCATTTTTCCTTCCTTACAACTAAACTATCTTATATTTTCTCCCAAATAACACCAATAATTATATGCTTTTATTTCCTTATATACTAGTATATTTTCCCTGTCAGTCACATACATCTATTCCTCCTTTACTCTGAGCCCATCCACATTATTCCTGATTCTACAACACACTACCAAAACCTGCAACCTTTTGTTTTTGTTTTGGCTTACCAGAATTTATTTTCCATTCAGGTGCAAAATATACTGTATTTAACTTATTTAAAGATCAGTACCACATCTTTCCTTCACTTCCTTGCCAAACTTTCTTATATTTATCCTTTTCTGCACACTGAATTAAGAAACAACTGTTTGTCCACAAAAGCATACAATTTTTCTTTAAATAGGCCATTACTTTTAGTATGTGCTTTACTGTGTATGATTTTCTCAGTCTGGATTTCCATTTTAGACTTTGGAATTAAAGAGATATTTATATTATAGTTAATTAGGAGTAAAGGAGATCACTCAACAGCAGAAGTGCTGAGACTTCCACACGCAAAAGAGAATGAAAACTTTAGCAGCCACAGAAAGAAATCCTTCTATGAGCAAAAGTGCATGTGCATGGAGGGGGAAGGGGGGGGGCATTGGATTAGCAGAGATTGAGGCCACAAGGATTATGTAAGTGAAGAATGTGCGGGAGGATGGAGAGAATGGGGAGGATTTTGGGTAGGGTCTTCCTCATTTCTGGGCACGATGATAGATAATCAAAGCTCTGGCAACTGGTTCATATATTTTGCCAGGAAATGAGGAACATCCTATCCAAGATTCTCCCCACCCTCCCCATCATCCTACACATCTTTCACCTCCCCAACAGTTGCCCTTCCTCTGCCCTGTCACCCTCTCCCAATCCCTGCCTCCACATCATCTTCTTGGTGTGCTGAACCAAACTAGCTCCAGCACCTGTGTGCCATATGCCTAGCCAATGCACTTGCCATCTCTCCGTCCTGCATTTCTAGCCTGAAAACCTGCTGCCTTCATCTGAACCACTAGTTACTCATTCCCAATATTTTGTCCCACTACCTGCCTCTTTCTCTGTCTAACCACCCCACCAGATACAACCCCCACACCCATCCACATACTGAACTGCAGTCATGGCATTGTCCGTCTAGCCAGCACAACATAGTACCCAAGGCATGCAGTGTGTGTGTGTGTGTGTGTGTGTGTGTGTGTGTGTGACGCACATTCATTTTGTTTTTGCCTGTGTATTTGTACTCCTACTTGTCACAGGATTTCTTCCAAAAGTCAGCAAAGTTTTCGTTCTCTTTAGCATGTGCCTGTCAACAACTCAACAGTTCTGCTATTCAGCTAGCAGTCTCTGTAACTCATAAATTATATACTTTGTGCCAGAACTTTCCTTAGTATTAATATTATACTTAAAATTGTCAGTTTTTGGACTTTTTGTTGCAAGTGTTACTAGATAATTTTGAAACATTTATACATATACATATATTCTCAGATAATCACTGCATGTTGTGCATTTTACCAGCATACTTATTTAATCTATATGATAGTTCAGGTTTACGATATATGTTCATATAATTTGTTTAACTATTGTAAAGATAAGTGACAATGTTAAATGCTGTGAAATGAAGCTTGCACACTAATGTGAAGCCTACTTACCGATAGTAGTCAGGAAATATCCTGGTAGTGCAAAGGATGCAGGAAATAAAGCATAGTTTTTACAGCATAGCCAGAAAGAGAGAGCATGTGTGATAACATTGTGATTAGTTGCATGTGAAATACACTAGGCAAATCTATGAAGTGAGAGTGAATAGTGAGGCATCTATTGGGCACAACAGACTTTTGTGAATTGTAATAAGCACAAATGTATGAATACATCAAGCCTACTTTAATGTCCCAATACAACATACTGAAACAGAAGGAAAACCTGTAATTATATGGAGGACTATCGATTATAATCAATCTATCACAGATAACGGAATGTATCACCACTTTAGGCAGAAATACTGTACTACTGTGCACTTTTTAAACTATCGTGTTAAGAGATATAGTAACAATTTTCAAACTTTTAATGAGAATCTATGTACCATGTGGATATGATTGTGGAACATCTTAGGTTATTATGTGAGCTATTTGGAACTGTGAAACATACCCATGTTTAATTACTCCAACAATTCTGGTTATTCCTGGCAATACATACATTGTGCAATATAAATTCTAGTGAGCATTAGTTATTCACTGGTTCAGACAGTGAAACTTTGGTCTTTAATGATTACATCCCTGCATAATGAAATTAATATCAAGGAATTGCTCTATGTGTAGTGCAAGCTGATTTCACAGATCACTAGCAATAAATTATTTCCATATCATGTCCAACAGACTTTAAAACATTTTTGTTTACTTCATAACTGTTTATATTATCTTTAACAGTATTATAATTACATTTATATTATTTCGAAAAACAAACACATCATGTCAGTAACTTTTCTGCATTAATTTTTGCCTTCTTGATGTGTTCATTGATTATCAGTCCCATTAAGTTGATGTAAAACATAAATAAAGAAAATTAGTTTTAATTGACTTTGTGAATAAGATCACAGATCCTCTGAGAAAAGGGCAACCATTAAATCTGATATTCTTTGAAATAGTCTGTTCTTGTACAGTAGCATAAACAGAAAAGAACAAAACTAAAGGAATTATCTAACCACTGTATCCATCAGCCACAAAAATGAAGAAAGGAATAGTAATATTAATTGCTGGTGGTTCACCTAGAAGTCCTACAGCATTGTACCTCAGCTACTTGTCCTACTCTGGTATTTCTTCTATAGGTTGCATATGCCATCCTCATCCTTATCATGCACATACTAAACATTCAAGTAAGTAAGAAACTTTCAATAGGCTTGGCTTTAAAAAGCTGCTGTTCTGTCATTACTTACTTTATTTAATCACTGCAGTACTTCTGCAACGTATAGTATAGATACTCCCCATCTGTACCAAACTAAATGCAACCATATTACAACTCAGTTTAATTATTCTGCTCTTATATATGGTGTGCACTATAACATGTGCAAACTATAGCCAATTATGAGCCTGTAACATTGCTATCAATAGCATTAAGCTGTTATGTGCAAGTGAAGAAAGCAATGTAAACATGAACCACTGGTTTGAAAATAGTGTTCTGTTCACTGCAGATAAACAGAGTCTTATCCAAGTTAAAGCCAAATAATCTGTAGGAATGAAAGAGTATCAGCTCTGTTTCTACAAGTTAATGAACATTTGGTTAAAAATTGCCTCAGATGTAAAGTAAATCAGTGATGTGGCAGAATGTCGACGGGATCCGGCTGCATACCCGGAAATTATTAGAAGGATAAATCAGTGATGCATGCCATTCACACTTTTAAAGAATTATTTCATGTATACCTGCCATACTTCCTCATAAATTCAATTTATACTATGCAGCACATCATTTGACAATGGACCATACAGGTGAAAGGGAGGCATTATATGCTTAAACATCTCATGATCTAATACTGTGGTTTCAGTTACCTGAGACTGTGGTCATGTGTGTGAGTTGTGTCTGTGTGAGTGTGTGTGCGTGCGCATATGTGTGTCTATTGTTGACGAAGGCCTTAGTGGCCGAAAGCTATAATTGTGAGTCTTTTTGTTGTGCCTATCTGTGACTCAGCATCTCCACTACATGGTGAGTAACAACTTTTCTTCTCATAATGTCATGATCTAATAGCTATGTTACAGTTGGAATATAGAAGCTGTTACCATTTGCCTTTCCAATGTAGGGTAGGAAGCAAGCCTCAACAATACAGATAATTCTACCATAGGTGCAACCACAATGGAGCAGTACCTGTGGAAATGCCAGACTAACCCAAAGATTACAAAGTGGTCAGTAGCCTTACCAGTAGTAGCAGGGGCATCAGTTTACATTATTGACTCATCTGGCCTTGTAACATTAGCCAACATGGCATTGCAGTGCTGATACTGTAAACGAGAGCATGCGACTCTACTGTGTGGTCTAATGATGATGGCATCTAATGTTCAAAACATTCTGGAAGTAAAATAGTCCCCCATTCAGATCTCTGGGTGTGGACAACTCAGGAGGAGCTGCCATTACAAAAAATATAACTGGCATTCTGCAGGTCACAGTGTGGAACATTAGATCCCTTATCTGGGTGTGTATCTTAGTGAATTTAAAATATGAAATGGATAAGCTGAAGGTAGACATAGTGGGAATTAGTGACGTCTGATGGCAGAAAGAACATGACCTCTGGTCAGGTCAGTACAGAGTTACCAACAAAAAAATTAACAGGGGTAATGCAGGAGTAAACCTGATAAAGATTAAGAAATAGGAATCTGGGTATACTACCATAAGCAGTATTTTAAACAGATTATCATAGACATCATGGATGTGAAGCCAACAGTAACAACAGTAGTATATGTTTATATGCCAAATAATTGTGCAGATGAAGAACAGTTTGAGAGAATGGATAATGAGAAAAAGGAAATTATGCAAACAGTTAAGACAGATGAAAATTTAAGTATGGGTGTCTGGAATTTAACAGTAGGGAAAGGAAGAGAAGGAAAAATAGTTGGAGAACATGGTCTGGGGAAAAGTACTGAAAGAGGCGCACCTGGTTGAATTTTGGACTGATCATTATCTGTAATCATCACTAATACTTGATTCAAGAATAACAGAAGAAGGTTGCATACCTGGTGAGACTCCATATATTGGAAGACTTCAGAGTGATTCTATAATAGTAAGAGATTTTGAAACCACATTTCAAATTGTAAGATATTTACAGGTGTGGATGAGGACTCTGGTCACAATTTATTGGTTATAAAATGCACACAGGAACCAAAAACGGCAAAAGTTAGGAAACTAAGGAGGTGGGACCTGGGTAAACTGAAGGAATGAGAGATCATTGAGAGTTTTAAAAGGAGCATTAGGCAATGCTGGACTGAAGCAGGATAAAGGGTTACAACAGAAGATGAATGGGAAGCTTCAAGAGAGCAAATAGTGAAGGCAGCAGAAAGTAAAAAGACAATGACTACTGGAAATCCTTGGGTGATACAGGAGATACTGATTTTAATTTAAGAAATGAGAAAATATAAAAATGAATCAGGCAAAAGGAAATACTACAATATGGCTAAGCAGGAATGGTTGACAAATGAAAGGCTGTAGAGGCATGCATAAGCAGGAGAAGACAGGTGGCAAACCAATACAAAGAAAGAAAGCAAGGTTGGAAGGAGTATATAGAAGGCCTATACAAGTGAATCAAACTTGACTGGAATGTTACAGAAAGGGAAGAGGAAGCAGATGACAATGAGTTGGGAAATATGATACCATGAGAAATATTGGACAGAGCATTTAAAGACCTAAGTCGAAACAAGGCCCTTGGAGTAAATGACTTGGCCTCAGAACTACTGAGATCCTTGGAAGAACAAGCCATCACAAAACTATTCCAACCAGTGTGCAAGATACATGTGATATGCAAGATATCCTCAGACTTCAAGAAGAATGTAATAGTTCCAGTTCCAAAGAAATCAGGCACTGAGAAGTGTCAGTACTACACAGCTATCAGTTTAAGAAGTCACAGTTTGAAAATACCAACAACAATTAGTGACAGAAGAATGGGAAAAACTGGTAGAAGCCTACCTTGGGGATGACCAGTTTTAATTCCAGAGAAATGTAGGGACATTTGAGGCAATACTCACCTTAAGACTTAGAAGATAGGTTCAAGAAAGGGAAACCTATGTTTGATGTGTTTATAGATTTAGAGAAAGCTTTTGACCACTTTGGCTGGAATACACTCTTTGAAATTCTGATGGTATTAGGGATAAAATACAGGGAGCAAAATGTGATTTACAACTTGTACACAAACCACATTGCAGTTATCAGGGAAGACGGTTATGAAAAGGTAGTAGTGATTGAGAAAGGAGTGAGACAGGGTCATAGCCTATCCCCAATGTTACTCAGCCTATACACTGAGCAATCAGTGAAGTAAACCAAGGAGAAATTTGGAAAAGAAATTTGGGTTCAGGGAGAAGACATAAAAACTTTTAGATTTGCTGATGACACTGTAATTCCGTCAAAGATGGCAAAAGACTTGGAAGAGCAGCTGAACAAAATTGACAGTCTTGAAAAGATATTATAAAATGAATATCAAGAAAAGTAAAACCAGATTTATGCAATTTAGATGGATTAAATAAGACGATGCTGAGGCAATATGAGTAGGTAATGAGGCACTAAATGTAGAAGACAATTTTTGCTGTTTGGGAGCAAAATAACTGGTGATGGTCAAAGTAAAGAGGAAGTTAAATGCAGACTGGCTATATCAAGGAAAGTATTTCTGAAACAGAGAAAATTGTTAGCATCTAAAATAAATTTAAGTGTTGTGATGTCTTCTCTGAAGGTATTTGGAGTGTGAAACATGGACAATAAGCTGTTTAGACAAGAAAATAGAAACTTTTGCAATGTGGTGACATAGAATAATGCTGTATATTAGATGGGTAGCTCAAATAACTACAGACAAGATACTAAATCAAACTGGAAAAAAAGAAATTTATGGTACAACTTGACTAAAAGAAGGAATTGATTGTGAGGACACATCCTGAGGCATCAAAGGGTAGTTCATTTGGTAATGGAGGGAACTGTGAACTGTGGAAAGGAGGATGGGAGGGGGGGGGGGGCAGATTGTAGTGGGAAACCCAGGCTTGAATACAGCAAGCAGATACAATGAATGCAGGTCACAGTTATTACTCAGAGATGAAGAGGCTTGTATAGAAGAGAATACCATGGAGAGCTGCATCAACAACAACAACAAAAGACATTGTCTCTGAATGTCACATTAACATAAACGAAATTGTCACAAACTAATGGTGTGATAACTGTCTCCTTAATGTTGAAAGTACCAAAATATGTAACTGAAAGTTACTGACACAAGCTTTGAGCTGAAATACAAGAGGCAAATGTTGGACACATAACTCTCTCCCCCCCCCTCTACCCCTCCCCAAATAAATAAATGTATGGACAACAACAGATTTATAGTAAAATGCAGAAATCAAGTTTGCAAATGCTATGTTTCTACATTATCAGCACTGGCCCATGGAGAACCAAGGTAATTAGTTTTTGCTGCTTGTAATTTGCTGAAAGGATAACACAAAATGACTTTGGCCCACATACGTACAGCTCTGTGCTGTAGGAATCAACAGCAAAGGATATCATTACTTTAAGGGAGAATTCTGCTGCATCAGATATATGCACAACAGTGTGTTTCTGAGACATTATCTGGGACTTTAAAAATTCTTTCACAACAAGGTCGACAGGATACTGTCATGATGTCCAGACAACAACAACAGTATTTGCATTAAGCAGTTGTGGTTTAGAGTAAATAGGCCAATTTACCTAAGAGGTCAAGGCTGTAAGGAGAGCAGCATTTTGTAGTGAATGGGTGACAGTGGTCAGTATGATACTACTGCTTCACACTATGAACTGCATTTTGGAACTCTGTATTTCCGCTTTTGTGAAAGGAGAAATACCTCACTAGCAGAAGATCTGATCAATTGCAGTAGCACCAACAAACACAAATTCAAATTACGCCCAATCTACTATGATATTCTCCTGATTTGTAAGTATGACTCACTACACGAGTTTGTCAAGTCAGAATAAATGTTCAATTCTCCAAACAAAATCTGCTTGGCAAGTTTACATGTTTATGGGCCACATGGGAGAACTAAATGGTAGAAGCTATCAAAGTAAAACTCATTTGTTATTTTGTATGGCTCATGGTCTTCTCAAAACAAACAACTCCTAAACAGTTAATAAGACAAATTTTTCAATCAAGTTAAGGCATTTCTCTTCTTTATATTAAGAAGATGATAACCAAATACATTATTTTTGTGTTATAAAGGAAAGAAGTGGCAGCATTTCAGAAACAAAGAAAAATGGATGAAATAATAAAACTTCTCTACTAGTGATTTACTTTAAAAAATACAGTTTTTGTGTTACCATTCTGTAGTTCATAACTGCACAGTACTTGTGAAAGAAGGAGAATTGATAGTAATAAAAACATAATCAAGAGAGAAATTATTTAGATACAAGTGAGCCCATTACCAGCTCAGAGTACTGTGTGCAGCTATTTTTTAAATCTGTGATGATAGATACTTATTTGTGAATAAAATCTGATCAAAGACATGGTGTATTATTGTGTCAAGCCACATAGAATTGTCACAATGCCAAAAAACACACTCTTGACAAGTTAATAAACTGACAGTACTCTGGTAAGTTTGCCCCTTCAATGGTAGCAAAGGTGGGCTATGCCAGCAACTGGAAAAATATAGCAATAAAACAGAGAATAGTGGCAACAATAAAAAAAACTTGGTTGTGAGAACTCAATGTCTTGATATTCAATAATACAAAAGCTGGAAAGTATGTCACGATCAAACAGCCCTCGATTGCAGTGACTCATCCTGACATAACGTGACAAAAATAGAATGCATCTTTCTTGATGTAGCAGACTGCACCACTTTGAAACTTTCTGGTATGGACTAGACCAGGAGTTAATCTGGAATCTTGCTGGCTTCTGAGTTCAAGATCAGATCTAGCACACAACTTTAATTGGCAAGAAAGATTCAGAACTAACAGAACAGATCAAAATGAGTCACATACAGAAAACAATTAAATGGATGCTTCTAAATTGTTATTTAATTTTTATTTTTCTACAAGAAACTTTACTTAAATCTCTACAAACCTCTAAGAATATTTAAAAAGAGGACACAAGGGTTGTAGACAGAACATGAAATACTAACTGAAGTAATTTAGAGTAATTATTTATAGCAATTTATAACCATATGAACTGTTTTCCAACTGCAAGTATTTGCTGTAATGGATAATTTTTACTAATATCATTTCTAGGGTGCAAAAGAAATTTCTAACATGAAGTAATTTTAAAATAAAGCTCACAAGAAACATCTCTTGAGATAATAACAGTGTTTTGATTTTCATTGCAAAATACATCACACAGTTATTAATGCACTAGGAAACATATGAATACATTTACTAACATGGAGTGTGTAAGAATGAAACTATTTTTGTCAGAATGTGATTAATAACAGCTAAAGCTCCTTGTGAAACACTGTCACATACTGTTATGTAAATACTCCACCATCAACTAAATGCACAGTGATAACTAGTATTCCAATTCTGGAAATTATGTCACCCACACAAAAGCAGATTATAACTGAAACATTTATAAGGGTATCTGAATTCTTTTTGGCAATACATACCTGGGGGATATCTGTGTAATATGTTTGATGGGAACAGTGCTCACTTCAGTTTGCAGCAATGATTTTCTGTAGGCTGTGGCAGCTTCACCAGGAATATAGGTCACACTGAAAATTAAAATGAGGTTCTGACTCAAACACTCAAGTTAAAATTTCCAAAAGTGTACATAAATTCACAATAAATTAAAAAAAAGAAAAAAGAAAAAAAATGCATTGTAAAAGTGGGTACATTGATCATGTATGAAGTTTTCTTCTTTTTAAAAATGTTGTTGCTCTATATTTGCTGACAGAAGTTTCAATTATTGCTGTTTTTCCTGGATAATTGCCCTTGGAAGACAATGTAAATAAAAGACACAATGATTTCTCTCCTTATCTGCCATACCTAAATATGTAAGTGGCACATAAACTTTGTTTTTTTTTTTATTTTGCTTGCTAACTAACTGAACATTAATATTCCTCCCTTAATTTGTTTACTATAAGACTGTATGAATTAACTCTAGGAAGACAAGAACCAAACATGAAAATAATCTGATGCAATGGTAGCTGAGATGTGGGAGAAATTTTACACCCACAGTAGTTAACATTAATTGTGATGGTTGATAAGAAGCACTACGTTGGTTATGAAGTGAAAAATTTTAAGCCTGTGCTGCCACAAAATCTTGTGCACCTATTAAGATACCACTACAGTAAAGAAAAAGCTTTGGTATAATACAAATAATAAAAAAAAAAAAGGGGGTTGGGGCAGGGGGGGGGGGAGACAGGAAACAACTCACTGTATAGATGAGACTTTAAGTAGTCAATACACACATAAACAATACTAAGGAGACTGCTGTGCCTTTGGGAGAATTCTTCTAGAATACACATACACCTGCATGGTTACTAAGTCCCAGGCAACCACACTGTGCTGGAAATGCACCTTGTGCTATCACCAAATCAAGGTCTCAGCTATAGAGGGAATTGTTACCTTTACTCCTTCCATTACAGGTACCATTACACTATCAGAAAGCAAAAGATGACTCTTTTCATGCATTTCAACATTAATATTCATATTAATGTAGTAAAAGATAAAAATTTTTATGTAGAATTAGTAGTAGTCAAGTAAAATTAAAATCTGAGCTATATAGAACACATCTCTATATGAAGTATCAAGCCACACATATTTTCCTTGTTCTTTGATAGGAAGTAAAGGGCAAATGGTAAATAATGCTACGAAGACAGTGGCAAATATGAACACAGAGAAGTTGTTACTCAGGTATCAGCAATATAATGTGCACTGCTATATGGCAAAAAGTTCCATTGTATTGTAGAGTATGACCAATATTTTAAAATGTTTCCTCTCCTCTTCCTCCTCCACCCCCCCTCCCTCCCCCACCCCACAACAAGTCTCAAGTCTGCAGAATCACTTTGCAACTTCTTTGATCACCAAGTTTACAGTGTGAATTCTATGACATGCATCCTTCAACAGCTGCGAATAGTACTCCAAACAGCAGCTACACTTGTGGGCCTGAATGAGTTACTTGTACCCTGTCTAGGTGCCGTACAACCATAAAATTTCATCATATTCGATGGCATCTGGAAATCTATGTCTGGTAAGAGATTAGCAGATAAAAACATTTTACTAATATGATAAGATGAACAGAAAGCAATAATTTATCCAAACAGTGCACCAAAATGTTTTACAACACAGGTAACAGCATATACAATGAAGTGCCAAAAACACTGGTATATGCATGCATATTCAAATACAGAGATATGTGAACAGGCAGAAGATGGTGCTGTGGTCGGCAATGCCTGTATAAGACAACAAATGTCTGACACAGTTGTTAGATCGGTTACTGCTGCTAAAATGGCAGGTTATTAAGATTTAAGTGAGTTTGAACATGACATTATAGTCAGCGCATGAGCGATGGGACATAGCACCTCCAAGGTAGTGATGAAGCAGGGATTTTTCCATATGACCATTTCACGAGTGTACTGTGAATATCAGGAACCTGGTAAAATATGAAATCTCCACCATCATTCCTGCCAGAAAAAGATCCTGCAAGAACGGGACCAACGACAACTGAATAGAATCATTCAGGATGACAGAAGAGCAACCCTTCTGAAAATTGCTGCAGATTTCAATGTTGGGCCATCAACAAGTGTCAGCATTTGAACCATTCAAAGAAACATCATTGATAGGGGCTTTCAGATGAGAAGGCCCACTCGTGACTTGTGTACTCTTGCTGACTGCATGATACAAAGATTTATATCTCACTTGGGCCCGCCAGCACCAACAATGGACTGTTGATGACTGGAAACATGTTGCTTGGTTGGATGAATCTCATTTCAAATTGTATTGATCGGGTGGATGTGTACGGGTATGGAGACAACCTCATGAATCAATGGACCCTGCATGTCAGCATGGGACTGTTGAAGCTGGGGGAGGATCTGTTATGGTGTGGGGAATGTGCAGTTGGAGTGATATGGTACCCCTGATACATCTAGATATGACTGCGACAGTTGTCATGTACGTAAACATATTGTCTAATCACTTACATCCATTCATGTTCATTGTGCATTCCGAAGGACTTGGGCAATTCCAGCAGGACAACACAACACCCTACATGTCCAGAGTAGCTACAGAGTGGCTCCAGGAACACTCTTCTGAGTTTAAATACTGCAGCTGGCCACCACACTCCCCAGACATGAACATTATTGAGTATATCTGGGATGCCTTGCAAAGTGCTGTCCTGAAAAGATCTCCATCTCCTCGTACTCTTATGGATTTATGAGCACCCCTGCAGGACTCATTGTGTCAATTCCCTCCAACACTACTTCAGACATTATTCAAGTCCATACCATGTCGTGGGGTCCTACACGATATTAGGCAGGTACCAGTTTCTTTGGCTCTCCAGTGTATATGAGGATTACATCTATTTTATAATTACTGAAACAAATGTCAGGGCACTCATTTTCAGCTGTCCCCATCAAGATATATAAACAACACCTGTCGGCAGCTAAGGGTTTCAATTAATTATCATTTATTCTAGAGAAGCTGCACGGTCATCAATGGTATCTGTTCTTTCAAGAACAGTTACTATCTTCATATATACTGAAACAAATCTGTTAGGAAATATTCTCTAGACAGAAGGTACTAAAAAGAAACTCACATCTCAAACTAGTAAGTACTTCACCACAATATCACAATAAAAAAATGAAAATTTTAATGAGCAGAGTGATAGATATTCAAATAAATTATTGTGGCATCCATCATAAAAATGTTTTCTGTAAGTCTCTAATGTGTGGAACTGATAATTTTATATTTGGATGCACTGCATATTAAGAGTTGTTAAAAGCTGGTACATTTTTAGCAGGAAAGGGTATTTTATTTGCAGCAATAAATGATGTGGGACAATCTGGGCAAACAGGTGTATGAAACTGATAATAGAAGGACAGAGAGAGAGAGAGAGAGAGAGAGAGAGAGAGAGAGATAGAGAGTGGGGGGGGGGGGGGGGAAGATGCTGCTTCTGCTTCTTCATAACAGACAGCTTAAAATTATGCATGGAAGAAATAAATACAGTGATGTGATTAACAGGGTAGCTCATAAGCACAGTCAAATGAAAGCAAAAAGACTGATATTTGGAAATGCAGGAAGACTGTGTCACAGATGTATAATGTTAAAATAAATTACAGGAGTATACTAAAGAAATTTGATAGCCAGTTATATCAGTGAGAAGTAAGTAGAAACTGAAAAATGAGAGTAATGACAAGGAGGTTCCTCATACATACATACATAACACTGACAGAAAAACCATACTACACTTTGTCATTTTAAGGTGCCAGGTACTCTGACAGATATCAGCGATGTCCACAGACAACATTTCAATGATGTGACTCATCTTCATCAGATGATACCTGAGAAAGTCCATCGAATGAAACAAGTCCAGTATTTATACTTACTCCCAACCCCTTCCTTGGTCAGTTCTAGACACTTTGCATATGGTCAGTTCCCACAAAAAATGAACTGAGGGGTTCCATCTTTGGTCTGGTGCATCTGGCCACAAGATGGTGCTATGTTGTTGGACCAGTGTGCCAACCCTGAAGTAGAATTGGACCAAAATCTGCATTCCAGCTCACAGCCAGGTGGGCCATACCAAAGGTGGAAAATCTCGGTACATTCCCAGGGGGGATGCACCACAGACAAAGCACCTAGAATTGACCATGGAGGGGAAAGGCAGTAAATTTAACTACTGGACCCATTCCACTCGACAAGCAGTCACAAATAGTACCTGATTCAGACATATCATGTAGTCAAAACATTGTGGATGGACGACACTGATATCTGGCAGAACACCAGACACCTCAAGGTTTCAGAAGATCAGTGGATACACCTGAAGAATTACATACTACACTTTAGAGATAGATGTATTTCAACACAGTTACAAACTAACAAAAAAGTATTATTATCTTTGTGTACATCTTCTACCATAACAGAGAAGAGAATGATATACAAGAGCGGTACATTTTATGCAAAATGAAACTATAGATAAAGATGTTTGTGAAACACAAAAATAATCATGACAATAATCATAAACTATTACTTACAGCTCTATAAAGATACTTTATCACTTCAACTGCTCCCCTTATTTGCACTTAAACCAAACAATGTGAACAGATAGATAAATCTTATGAGTAGTTGACATTTCTCTCTCCTGCTTTACTGTATCACACGAATTAATTGAATAACATGTAACTCTCTTTTATGATTAGTTACTTTCAGTCCCATCTTTGAAGATACTCTTCATCTGGATTCTGTTAGGGGTGAACATAAAGTTTTAAATATTGCCTTGAAAAAACCAGACTATGACCATGGAAACTGGTGATAATGTTAGTCCTTCTCTACATATTTATCCTCTATTACAACACATTTTCCTTAATAGTGGATAATTTGACAGAAACCTTTGTTTTAAAAGTCTGTATTTTGGCTGCTCAGCAAACCTTCCACCTCAAAAATCACTATCCTGAAAATGCAAAACATACTGTGGTTTCATCATCCCAGAAAAGAGGAGTAAGTCACTGAGTTCCATGTCAGGAACATATGGAGGGCCAAACAAAATTCGACAGTCCAAAGAAGCAGCATGTGCGAGCTGGTGTATTGTTGTGAAGCAAAAAACGACCCCTTGAACAGCTTCCCATGAGCTTTGTATTCACAGCTTCCCATGAGCTTTATCTTCACAGCTTCCCATGAGCTTTATCCCCACAGCTTCCTACAATTTTGTCAGGAGATATTGGTATTATACTCTTGTGATGGTTTGCCCTTTAAGCATAATCTGTTAGCACCACACCATGGCAGTCATGACAAAATCATTCAACATCACCTTGTCCAGTGGTATTGGCAGTAAATCCACTTATTTGCTCCTTTGTTTCAGGATCATAGTGTTACACCCAACACTTATCCATGGTTATTAAGCAGCTAATTAATTCATCCAGACTAGCTTAACACCACCGCATTATTTCTGCTGCTGTCTTGGTATAGCTGGCATTTTGAAAGGGTGTGAGCAGCCATGGAAACCCAAAGGTCATCCCTTGTCTTTCATGATATAAATTACTCTAATATTATTTAATTATGTGAAAATATAAGAAGTACAGAAAAATAATACTTTTCTTTGATAACAGAGGAGCTAAGGTTAAATGGAAACTGTAAAAAAGCAAAAATGGAAAAAATGGAAATTACATTTATTGCATAAATTATGATTAAAACACCAATCTCTGAATCAGGCTTTGAGCTATAGACTGCAGATTCTTTAAATCATATAAGTGAGAATCTATCTCCAAAATAAAATTTTAATACATGTATTAGTGACAGAGTTTAATCAAAATCAACTATGAAGTCAAATGTACATGGATGCCACCAGATAATTTATTAATTTAAGTCACAGTATAATGCGGTGGCAGTATGTCCAGACTCACATCAATCACCATCAGTAACAGTCTGCATAAAAACAATAGTAAGTTCAATAATGTGATAAATCCTCTTATAATTCACATAAAAGCACAAGAAAGCAGAGATCAGACAACGATTTTAAAACCCACATGCATTACTCTTTGTAAAGTATCGATATGAGTGCTTTCTACTAAGGAAGTCCATATTTTATTAATTACTTAACACTATAATGGAAAATTGTCTACTGACAGCAATTTCCACACCATTCATGATTTCATGACCCCCTCACAGCTTCAATTTGCCACACCTCTCTCCCACTTTACAGTTTTGACAGATGCTCTCTAGTACACCTTGCAGAACTAATGTAGCAGGAAAAAGGATGTTGTGAATAATAAAGAAAGTGCCAGAAGCTCCATTACAATGTATATTTTGTTATAAAGTGAAATATTCATTTCAAATATTTCTGCAAGTTTAATGCAAATATTGTAGGTCTTCTAATAATTTTCCTACATGCAGTTCTCTTAGAATAGCTTTACAAAGCATTTCTATTCAACCAGTGAAGATTCCTTTCACAATATGAACATGTGTCAAATAATGCTTAATGTAAATTTAAATTGTAATTGCACAAAAAAGGAGCATTTTCTAATCTTTCCAACTTTTGTATAACATCTGTATTTGTACATGAAGCAAACATAAAGCAAGCCTCAAACTGGTATCTCCTGATAACATTACCAATTTCTACAAAGCCCCTGTAAGGGACATTAATGATAACTCCAAATGTTTGCCCCAATCAGCTACTTTTATATTCAAGGAAGGACACACACACTGTAGTAACTAGAAAACTTATGTTAATTAGTTTAGTGAAAAATATTGCATTAGTAGCTTTGCATGTAAATGGTACAGAGCTTGTTTGAATGCTTACAAAACAGTCAAAGTGTTAAATGTTGAACATTAACAAGATTACACTGGAGTCTCATTAATCCGAACTAATTGGGAACGGATCTTGTTCGGATTACTGATTTGTTCGGATTCGCCGGAGTTACAGTGACGAGTTTCTAGAATGAAGTATACCAAGCAGATAAATAGGTACACCATGGTAACAATTGGGGACAAGTGTGGGAACAATGGCTCACTCTCACTCCCTGCTCTTGTTGTTATACATTGTGGAGACCTCTGTAATGTCTGAGGTCAGTGCACTGCCAGTTAGCTCACAAAGCATGTGGTTATGTTAGCTATCAATCACTGGCACACATAACAGTTGTATTGTATTCATTCAAGTGTAGTGGTGTACATATTTTCATAGTGAGTAAACGGAAACATACAGCATTATCTCTCAAAGAAAAACTGAATGCTTTGAAGTGGATAGACAATGATGAGAATGTATCTAATCTGGCAACCATTTGCAATTGGAAGAAGAACCGAGTGAAGCTTGAACAGTCCTGTCCAACATCTTCAGGGAAAAACACTCAAAATTCGGCAGACTTTGAAACAATCCCAGTACAATAAAGTGGATGAAGCTCTTTTCCTTTGGTTTATGAAGAAGTAGAAAGGGGAACTCCTCCAAGTGGAGCACTGGTTCGGGAGAAAGCATTTACTTCAACAAGTTAATGAAAGGTGATGAGTCTTTTAGTGCGAGTACGGGTTGGTTGGGCAGATTTAAAAAAGTCATGGAATCCATCAGCTAACAATTACTGGAGACAAGCTTTCTTCTGACCACCATGCAGTGAAGGAATACTTGGGTGAGTTTGAAAAAATGATAAGAGAGGGAAAGTACTCTCCCCAACATATTTATAATGCTGACAAGACTGGCCTTAATTTTAGGGCATTGCCAACAAAAAGCCTGGCATCAAAAGCAGAAGAACATGCTCCTGGTCTTAAAATGTGCAAAGATCATGTGACTTTATTAGTGTGCAGCAAAGCTGCTGGTAATCACAAGCTGCCTTTAATGCTGATCAGCAAATCTGCTAGGCCCAGAGCTTTTAAAAACTGCAACATGAAGTCCCTGCCCGTATATTATCGCAACCAGAAAAAAGCATGGATGGATGGTAAGCTGCTCGAAGAATGGTTTCATGGTGAGTTTGTTCCCTCTGTTCGATGGTTATCTCAGGAAAATCATTTGTCTCCACATGCAATCCTTTTGACTGATAACGCGTCGTCTCACCCCAGCACTGAGGAATTATGTGATGGAGAAATTGTGGCGAAGTTTTTGCCACTGAATGTTACATCACTTCTATAGCTGATGGACCAGGGCGCACTGCAAACATTAAAACTGATTTTTAAGAATGCTGATCCAAGATTACAGCATTCCTTTAGTGGACAAAATAAAAAAGACCAATGTGAAGGATGTTGTTAATTTGGCTGCTGAGGCATGGCAGAATATTTCAGAAAATACTCTGAGAAAATGGTGGAGAAAACTGTGGACATCTCTTGAATTTCATGAAAACCTAGCTGAGAATGAAGAGGAAAATCTACTGCAAATGATACAGACAATTCCTGGATGTGAAGAAGCTATTGAAGGAGACATAGATGAGTGGATGGCAGCAGATGGGGCATGTGTGGAGAACCTTACTGATGCTGATTTAGTTGCTGCTGTGACTCAAGACCAGGAAGAAGTGAACTGCTGTCATAGATGTGACAATGACACTGAAAGCAACAAAGGAGAGCTGGTGCCACACAGTGACACATCAGAAGCCCTTGACCTCGCGCTACATTATTTGAAGCAACATCCCACTGCTACACCTGCTGATTTGATGTTTATGAGATGATGGTGCAACTATGAGTCATATAACAGACTGTCTTCATTACACCAAAAACCAATGATTGAGTTTTTATCATCTAAAAAGTAGGGATAAAATGTCTGCTGTATTTTAGTAAGTTTGACAGCTTTTCTTTCATTGTTGTGCATTGTTTAAACCTAATCTTTTCTTGCCAATTTTTCTAATACATGTTTACTGTACTGTGTAAATTAAAATAGTGTGTATGTACAGTAGTTTACTGCACAGTTTTCCATACTTAGACAAACATTTTTCATGTTCGGATTAACCGAACATTCAGATTAGCAGTACTCTGCTATATATCATTCCATCATAAGGCTAACCTCCAACAAAATTGCATTTACCAGCTCATTTTTGCTTTAGTCAACAGTTTCTTGTCATTTTTACTAATTTAGAAAAATTGCTGACAACTGTAACTACAGCTTACTTATTTCACCTCGAACAAATTGTTATTGATGCATTCTAGCCATGAATATTTCTTTTTATAGATAAATACATAACCATTTCACTTGCTTATGTGGTGAATTACACATTATTACTTCATTGTTAATCATATTTGTACAACAATACAACTAAACTTCAGTGTTGATAGTTGAGGCCTAACGTCTGTTGTTTATGCGTGAATTCCATCAGCTCAAAGCTGCAAAGCTTTGTTTTTTGTTGGTGTGATGTTTAAAACTTTAATTGTTATCGAATAACACATGAATTGTACTATTGAAGTTACTTTGACAACTGACTTGGGCTACACTGTAAGTAAGGCAAATACCATATCATAATTGCAACAAAAGTGTCCTAAGGCAGATTCATGCTTCAACTTACTGATTAGTGATAAAGGCCTAATTATGACATGTGAGTTACATAAATTCAATAAATTATCAGAAAAACATTCAATAAGGGATTTTAGCATCTCATAAAATGTCCATACAGAATAACGTTTTTTTTTAAATCCTCAAATATGGGAAATCTCTCACAATACAGGACAGCTGGCAACTATGTCCTGATAAGAAGAGGTAGAACCATAATACTGAAGTAAAAGACAATATTTCTTGCTGTCATAAAATCATAAAAATAGCAAGGAAGACTTCTACTTGCTTACATATTTTGGAAACTGCTTTTTCAACCTACTGAATTACTATTTTTTTAAGCTGCCTGGCCTCTTCTTTGACCTCATTTAACACAGGAAATAAACAGGATGAGCAGGCAAGGCAAGACAAAATGGCTGCAGACAAAATGTGTAAAAAATGACATCAGGAGGACTTATTGAGCAATAGGAAAGTCAAAACAATCTCTGGTGAAATTGAAAGGAAGGGTGTCAGCATTAAGAGTGCAATAGGAATTCCAATGTTAAGTACAGAGAGAGAGAGTGGATACGTCAAAAATTTACTCTGAAGGTCTCTATAGGGGAAGATTTGTTTGATGAAATGACTGTATGAAATGAGAGTTGATGTAGAAGATACAGGGAATCCCCAACATTTGGGGGCAGAGTTTAATAGCACTTCATCAGAAACACCATCAAGTAAGACAGGAATGAATGATAACATTCCTTTGGAATTTCTTAAATCACTCGGGACACTGGTAACCAAAGGACTATTCCAGTTAATACATAGAATCTACGAGCCTGCTGACGTACTATCAGACTCTGGAAAAATATCATCCACATAATCCTGAAGATAACAAGGGCAGGTAAGTGTTACAGCCATCACATAATCTGCTTAACAGCTCATGCACCCAAGTTTCTGACAACAATATTATACAGAAGAATGGAAATGAAAATTGAGGATCTGTTAGATGATGATCAGTCTGGCTTTCAGTAATGTAAGGACACCAGAGGCAGTTCTGACATTGTGATGATTAATGGAAGCAAGACTGAACAAAAATTAAGACTGTTCATAGGATTCGTTGGCCTGGAAAAAGTGTTTGACAATGTAAAATGGTGCAAGATGTTTGAAATTCTTAGAAAAATAGGAGTAAGCCATAGGGAAAGATGGATAATACACAATAAGTACAAGAATCAAGAGGGTACAAGCAGAATGGAAGACCAAGGGTGAAACACTCAGATTACAAAGAGTGTAAGAGAGGGATATAGTCTTCCACCCATATTCTATACATAAAAGGAGCAATGGAAGAAATACAAGAAAGATTCAAGAGTGGGATTAAAATTCAGGGCAAAAGTATATCATTCACAAGATTAACAAATGACAATGCTGTTCGCAGTGAAAGTGAAGAAGAATTATAGGATATGCTGAATTGAATGAACAGTCAAATGAGTACAGAATATGGATTCAGAGTAAACTGAAGAATGATGAAAGTAATGCTAACTAACAGAAATGAGATTAATGATAAACTTAACTTTATAACTGAGGACCATGTAGTAGATGAAGTTAAGGAATTCTGCTATCTCGAAAGCAAAATAACATGACAAGCAAAACAAAGAGGACATAAAAAGCACATCACCACAGGCAAAGAGTGCATTCCTGGCCAATAGAAGCCTGCCCTCAAACACCAGCCTTAATTTGAGGAAACAATTTCTGAGACTGTATGTTTGGAGCACAGAATTCTATGGTAGAGAATCATGGACTGTGGGAAAACCAGAAAAAAGAGAATTGAACCGTTTGCAATGTATTGCTATAGAAAGTTGTCAAAAATTTTATGGACTAATAAAATTAGGAATGAAGAAGTTCTCCATAAAATCAGTGAAGTAAGAAACATTTGGAAAACACTGAAAAGGAGGAGGAGCAGGATGACAGAACATGTGGTTAGACATCAGGGAAAACTTGCATGGTACTAGAGGAAGCTGTAGAGAGTAAAAACTGGAAGGTATGAGAGATATTGGAATATATCCAACAAACAATTGAGGATGTAGGTTGCAAGTGCTACTCTGAGTTGATGAGGTTGGCACAAGGGAAATTTATGGCAAGCCACATTGAACTAGACACGATTGTTGCTTTTGTGGGGTTGGTGATCTTATCTGTCACTTCACTGTACTCCATGATGCTGAAATGTTAATCTATGAGTTAAAGTGCAGTAACTGACATTTTAATAACTGTCTGTATTATACTAGATTAATTTTTCTAGCGCACTAAAACAACAGGATTTCTATTTGTCCTACCTATTACATGTGTAAAGTTTCCTTTTCTGTTTGCAAGTTACTTTAATCCATGGTGTGTTCTTTACCTATTTTATATTTCCTTTCAATGTAATTTTTATTTATATTTTTTGGAAACATTTTGTAATTTTCTCCATAGTTAGTCTGCCTAAATTCCATGGAAGTTTCTGTGTGCTGTGTGGTGCTATGTTGTTTTTCTTAATTCTTTATTGTTATCCGAGCATGCATTCAGTGCCAGGGACAACATTTATTTCTTTATTTCCAGATTTGTCTATGAAGAACCTATCAACTTGTGTATCATTCCCTTGCTCAATACAAACTGGAAAACTTACTGTTGAAGTAAAAGTTGTGGAGCAAAATAATTATTTCTAAACCAATTATGCTTCCAGAATATGTCAATAATCATACACTGCAAGCAATACATTTTATTAATTATTTCTTTGTGTCTGCAGAAAGCTTAGTACAGAATTATGTTGCTATGCTTATAAAACTAATGTGAAATTTTGTACATACAGATGGTGTTCATCTAAAGAGAAGAAGCCAGTTGCAAAATAATCTTTCAAATAAAAAAATAATACAATGCAATGCATTCCTTCATAGTAACAAACTGCACTGAGTAAATGCTTTAATACATACTTGAAATTAGATATTACTGATTTCACTGTTATGTATGTTTAGCTACTATTTTGTATTAAGGTGGGAAATGATTTTTTATTTCAAAATGTGTGGCATACTGAAATAAATGCAGACAACTCCAGTATTAAATAAATAAATTAATCAATGAAGAATTGAACACATTTTTGGTTTAATGTTTTTTTCTGAAGTAAAGCATTGTGTAATTTTTTTACACACTAGCAAGAACATTGCAATATATGTTATCTGCAGGTGGATAAATAAATAAAAGCATAACAGAAAAAATGTCACCAGAAAATAAGTTTCTCACAACATTTCAGTATGAGAACACTGTATCTGTAGAAGTATGTAACTTTTGTGTAATTTAATTCTGGTAGTCATAGGAAGTGTATTGTTTTTTATGATGTACATTCAGTGAAAACATTTAGAATCCAAAATATTACAATTGAAATAACATTGTTTTCAAAAGGTAATCAATTTTGTAGCATATAAAATTTTTATTGCTGTGACACAAAATACACCGACTTCTTTGTGATACAGGCCAATTCTGAGTAATTCTGTGTGTTTTGTTGTATTCTAAACTATTTATACTGTTTGATTCTAGAAATGAATTAATAAAAATGTTGTTTGTGGAGTTTTTCAGTCACACTTCACACAACAGTTAAAAATCCAATATCAAGTAATTACCTGAATCACGTACTCCAGTGGGAATAAAAAAGGAGACACATGTTCTGTGGAATAAAGGCAGCAGAGAGAGAATGCTGAAAGCAACTGCTGTCACAGAGCAATAGCAACTGACATCACTGCGACCGACACACAAGGAAGACGGAAGGGCAGGCATAATCCTATTTTATCAGGTTACTGGGATGTGTAAATTGGATGTAGAGTTCAGTATGGCTTCTCTTGGAGCTCAGAGGTGACTGAAGTGGCTCCCAGTGTCAGTGCACAAGACACAAATGTTTCAGTATTGTGAATTATTTATGAGTATTGTATACAGTTTGGAAATTTAATAATTACAGCATATCACGAACTGCATGTGAAAAATATATACTACTCAAAAATACTGAATACTGCTTTACAATGCAGAAAAATATTCTGCAGCATACAGTGCAATCTTGGAAGAAAGATACAAGAAGGACAATTAATGAGAAAAATACAAAGAATGAAGAGCTTCGGCTTCATAGTGTGAATTTTTGTATGTTTACTGTTCATTATCCATACAGTTCCAGTTCTCCAATATTCTATGCAATGTTTCAAATAAAAACTCTATTTTAGCAATACTAACAAACAGGCACTTGTTTTCATGTCAAAGTCTTAGCTATGTATGCAAACATTGCATTCTTATATGAGTTCTATCAACAAATAAAGAATGGTTTTTAATCATTGAATAATATTATAATTCAGCACAAAATATTACTTGTGAATTTAGCATCATACATTTTCTGTGCCTCGTAACTAAACACCCTAAAGTAAGATTTCCCCATAATCATGGTTGCATGGCAGTTTTTTTTAATTTCAAAGTATTATCCAAAACTATTCTAACAGCATGCTCTATTAACAATGTCATGAATCTGCAAAACTAAGTAAAACCAAAATTCTATTTCCAACTCCATCCCCCTCCTCCTACTAAAAACATACATATACATTAAAAAATAAATAAAACAACTTATCTCCAAAAACATCCATGCCATCAATTAGTAAAAGGCACATAAATCAAAGTAACATACATTTTTACTTGGGACTAAGGGAAATACATTACAATTAGGTGTGTTCTTTATCTGGGAAGCAAGAATAATTATAATATTAATATTTAAAAATGCCATAGAATTAGCAGCCATGGATGAATGGCTGCAAATTTTAACAACTGAATTGGCTTGTTATACTAAGATCATTTCACATTATTGCTATCAAAATCTGATAGCAATAAAATGACATAAGTATTTTTCACATTTAAGGTGAAAGCTAACGTACAGCCTACGTAATGTAAAATACTTCATAAACTTTTACCATCTCATCACAAAATCAAATGTCAAAAAATGTAATGCAACCTATTTAATCTTTTCCAGTGCAATCAATAGATGGTGGAGGGCCCACTTATGAATAAGATGGCATTAGCCACAGGGAAATCCTGTACCTTGATAGAACAGCACACTCACTGAATAAATTATAGGAAAAAATGAATTGATCTAAGTAACGAGCAGTTGATTCTCAATCTTTAAAATGCTGGTCATGAGCAATACTTCAGCATTCCATTTTTAACATTACTGAAAAAGACACACCAGAGGTGTGATACTAAAGACTGTGGTAAAGAAATGAATAAAAATGAAATTGGCTTTGCCTTCACTCTTCATCTCCATCATGTATCATACATATCAAAATTAGTTGTATTCAACTTCCTTCTTTAAACATGATTAATCATGCCATTATTATAGTCTGTATGCAGCATCTCTTTTCTCTTTTAGGTCTGACACTGAGAGGTTCTCTTCTTCTTCTTCTCCTTCTCCTTCTTCTCTCACGTGTTCTACTATCCACTTTAGTTTTCTATAAGCTCATTTTAATACAGTATTGCTAATGGTCTTATTTTTTTCAATTACATTGCCATTCAGAAGTCAGTACAGTGTTTTCAAAAACCTATTGTGAATTACTGTCCAATTAGCAGGCATCCTGTAACTAACTTGTACCTTGTCCTGTAATTTCATACAAAGTCGTAGTAAGAACGACTTGTTTCAGCAGCAGAAATTATGTATGGCACATTGAATTGCACAGTTTTCTTCCACTAATATACTGGCACATTTCTACATTGCAACATAAAAATATGCCTAGTCATGACTAACTCAGCTTCATCAAGCACCTGTATTTCTCATCAGGTTCATGAGCAGCTGAACAATTCATCCTCCAATCTTAGAATAATACATGCAAGATATTTTTTATCATCCTGGATGATGGACACATAATGAAGGATACTGAAAGTACTTTACATTACCATCTTCCATAAACTTGAAGTACTTTAGGAGATAGAGAAAAATACAAG
Source organism: Schistocerca nitens (assembly GCF_023898315.1). Lineage (NCBI taxonomy): Eukaryota > Metazoa > Arthropoda > Insecta > Orthoptera > Acrididae > Schistocerca > Schistocerca nitens. The sequence goes on from NC_064618.1 coordinate 368,910,257, forward strand.
TTCCATAAACTTAAATTATCTACCCTCTCAAATCATCACAAGGAAGAACTGACTGAGCTACAAGGGAATCATATCATGATAAAGTATAAGTATAAGTCACAGTTCTGACACTCTGCTTTCTTAAAACAGCACAAAATTAGCAATTAAAAATACCAGCCATGAGTTTTGCTATCTATTTCAGAATCAAAACTGGTTATTTAACTCACACCCAGACAATAATTTAATATCTGTCACATACAGGCATAGAAAACACTTCTTTGGTCATTTCTTAAACTATTTCACTGCTAAAAGATCAGTGCAAGAAAACTGATCCACATATCGATACAAAATCTACACACATAACACAAGCATACAATAGTCAAGTCTGGCCTCAGCAGCCAGAGACTGTAGTCAGGTGTGTGTGAATTGCATTTGCATGAGTGTGTGTGTGTGTGTGTGTGTGTGTGTGTGTTTTGTTGTTGTGGTCTTCAGTCTGAAGTCAGCTCTCCATGCTACTCTATCCTGTGCAAGCCTCTTCATCTCTGAATAACATCTTTCTGAATCTGCTTACTATATCCATCTCTTGGTCTCCCTCTCTGATTTTTACCCCCCCAAACTTTCCTCAAATACTTAATTGGTGATCCCTTGCTGTCTCATGTGTTCTATAAACTAAACCCTTCTTCTGGTCAAGTTGCGCCACAAATTTCTCGTCTCGCCAATTCTATTCAGTACTTCCTCATTAGTTACATGATCGACCCATCTAATCTTCAGCATTCTTCTGTAGTACCACATTTAGAAAGTTTCTATTCTGTTTTTATTTAAACTGTTTATCACCCACACTCTGCTTTCAGGTGCCATTCTGGATGTGAGTGTCAATCTAATTCAGATGAAGGCCTTTCTGGCTAAAAGCTTACTTGTTTGCCCATATTTTTGTTGTGCCGATATGCGACTCAACATCTCCACTACATGATACGTATCAATCTATTCTTTTCATAATACAGTCCCAAGGTTACAACAGGTCCACAGTAAACATCTGAATTCTTAATCTTACATACAATCAATCTGAACTATTCCAAACAAGTAAAAAGTGATATATTGGTATCAGAAGCACAGACCGATGGGCATACAATAAAGGAAAATTCATGTGAGAAATTCCTAGGCATTCACTTGGACATCCTGTAGGATAACATACTGATGTGGCAGCAGCACACAAACAAGTTAACAAAAAAACTAAGATACACCTTCCTTGTATTTATAAATCTGTCTCTGTGTTGACCTGCAGACAGGATTACCAGCATGCCCCAAGATACAGATTAGGAGTGGGGTGATAGGTATATATGGAGTAAAAGATGCAATTGCACCTCAGTATAGCAGGTCACTGAATGGTGTTATCTTGGACTGATATTGTAATATAATGTCACTTTGACACTCACATCCAGAATGGCACCTGAATGTCTGCTGGGAAAATCTAGTGTCTCATTTTGAATGCATAATTTATATACTTCCACTCTGTCTTATGGGAGATGCATCTGAAGTCAAGGTGCAATAATAATATTGTGTGGAGTCAATAATTGAACATCTTGTAGAAGTCCCTTCAGGATGTTCAGATTCTGACACTCATAATATGTCAATACATTTGCACCCTAAGTGCGTTTGTGGTTAATAGTAAGAGTGATTTCAGGACAAACCGTGAAATTTACAATCACAGTTCTAAAAGTAAAAATAATTTTGAAATAGACTTTGTATTATAATTTAAAAATTATTCCAGTAAAGCTTGCAAACTTTGGCCTACAGAGCAGATATGGATGAATCGTCATTGTGAAGAGCTGAAATAATCCTGAAACAAGGGTGTGAGGAATTGTAGTTGATGAAGGCATTAGCAAAACTCTAGCATGGTCAGCTCTCCATGAGTAGCTACTTTATATCCATCAATAGCAGTAAATGCCAACATTTCAGACACAAAACTCCCATGTCAGGTTACAAGTATCAAAAGGAAAATACTCCCAAAAATTTATACAATTCTATCTCATAATTTTGTGTAAAATTACATTTCTGCAATGGCTTTCAAGACACAGCATTGCAGTTCCACTATTCACTGCTCCCATTTTATTTACAACTGATGTGTGATTTACACAGAGTGAATAATTGATTACTACAATAACTACTCATGGACATATCGAAATCCTTACGTGATTATTAAAACAAGACAAAATTTGCTTCAGTATAAATATTTGATGGGAATTCTGGATGTCTGTAGATTGTACACTTTATCAGACACTTTAAAGGAAAAAGAAAAGAGAAAGGAAGAAGACAGGAAGATTATCCAACTCATTATTTGAAACTAATAACATAGTGGCTGCATAGATACTTGTAAACAAATTTTTATGTAAATCAATCTACGGACACGTTAAAACCCTACTACTACTTTTTTTTCTCTCTTTCTTTTTTTATCCTACTTTCAGGTGAAGAAATGGAGAAAGTGGGAGACCTGCACAGGGGGTAGAGAGGAGGCATAACTTTGTGCCACAAGTGCTGTAGGAAGCAGTGAAGAGCAGAAGAGGTACACTTCTTCTGGCTTTATGCAGCACCACCAACAAAAGAAACAGCACAAAGTTTTTACACTCATATAGAGCACCAGTATCAGTTAATATTAGTGTACAGAGCTGAAAAATTCCTTAAATCACATGTAATCTAAGTTACAATTATTTTCTAAACTACTGAGGCATGTTGTGGTAAAATTTCCACAACATAAATGCCATTTCCAACAAAAACGTGAACTATGGCTGACACTATGTTAAACAAGTTCTTTGACTGCAGATGTACTGCTTGCTAATGCAGGTATACAGCTTGCCATTTACCATACAATTTATTATTATGGACTAGATTTGCAACTGGATTGAGAATTTCTTGGTAAGGAGAGTGCAGCATTTTACCTTGAAAGACAATTCCATTGCCATCCTGGCTCTTATAAAATCACTGTCATTTTTACCACAATCAGCTGAATTTGGCTGTTTGACATTTTCAAATGTGTACTCCTATATTCATAAACTTACATTGTCGCTGACTATAAATTTATAGAAATGTACATATGTCATTTTAGTGTATAACTGTTGTCATAGTAAACATGAGTGATAACAACATTCCATACTTGACACTGCTTTAGAATAACATTACCACCAGAGAGGCATACATACATAAACTTAAAACACATAGCATATCACACAGAACATTGCCCTATCCAAGTTGATTCAACACTGTTGACAGTGGTGAATGAATCTGGAGAGAGAAATGTTCTTTGCTACATATTATGAATTTTTATGGTTACTGATGTATGTCACTACAGCAGTAATGCTATTTTAATGTGTTGAGTAGCATGAAATATTGTTGTTACTTATGTTTCCTATGGCAGCAGTTACCTATTACACTGACAGATGCACATTTGTATACACCCATAAAAGTTGATGGTGTAAACTTATGAGTATAGGGGTACACACTTGAAAATAGCAAACAGACACAATCAATTGATTGTGGTACAAATTACAGTGATTTTGTAAGAGCAAGGGTAGAAAATGGGAATTGTCTTTCAAGATAATATGCTACTACCTCCCTACCAAGAAATATTCAATCCAGTCAGAAATTTTAATGTAATTGGATAAAAATCTACTTACCATACGGCAGCAACAAAACACATATATAAAAAGTATCAAAGTTCGCAAGTTTTCGGAGCCAGTGGCTTCTTCTTCTGACAGTACGGTTGAGGGGGAAGGAAGAGAGGTTAAGAAAGAGGACTGATGGGGTTTAGGAAAAGGGGTTGAATTCACAACAGTTGCCCAAAACGCAAGGTCAGGGGAGACTTTACAGGGTGTAATGAGAAGGAAGACTGTTGTTGAGGATTACACTGGATGAAATCTGAAAACCTGAGACTTTAAAGGTGGAAGATAGGGTAATAAGCAAGACTGAGATTACTGACAAAACATCTTGCACAAGTTTTAGAGCTAAAAACTAACTGCATGTATGCGATAGAGGTGGGAGGGCAGAAGATGGACAGATCAGAAAATGAAACATGAAGAAAATTAAAAAGAGTGAAGAAAGGAAGATGTAAATTATGGCCAGCTGGGTGTTGAGAACCCAGGAAATGTTGTAGCACCAGTTCCCACCTGTGGGGTTCTGAGAAACTGGTGTCAGGGGAGAAGAATCCAGATTGCATGTGTGGTGTAACAGGCAACAGGATACTGTGTGTTGCCAGTAGATACCCTCTTCCTATACCCATTCATCTTAATCGATAACCTGATAACAGTCATACTGATGTAAAGGCCAAACAGTGTTTACATAACAACTTGTATACAACGTGTCATTTCACAGGTGACTCTCCCTTAGATAGTATACATTTTGCCAGTTACAGAGCTGGTATAGGTGGTGGTAGGAGTGTGCATTGTGCAAGTCTTACAGTGAGGATCTTCACAGGGGTAGGAGACATAGGGTAGAGAGATGGGTCCAGCAGGAGCATGTGGTCTGATAAGGATATTGCACAGATTGGGAGAGTCACAAAAAGCTATTCTAGGTATAATGGGCAAAATGTCAGACAGATGGGCCTCATTTACTGAAATGTTTTCATCTAGCTTTCACCTCTCAATAATGTCAAGAGTCGCCAGAAATGACACATAGTTTGGATTGCATGTTGAACTATAGATCCCCGTACTCCAGTATGATAAGTGGGGTAGATTAGTGACCTGCAAGTTGCCAAAGTGGTGTCTAATTGAAGGATTTGGTCCAGGACAATGAGCCACGTAAATTATTATTTACTTGCCACTGTAGCTGTTCTTATGCTGGAACCTGGAAGCTTTAATCAATTCTCACTTTCTACTAAATGACAGAAAGTAAGTCTTCCAACAACAGTTACACTAATCTGATGGCATATGGGGACACCACATCCACAAAAAGTGTTCATACATTTGATCTGATATTGCATAAACTGAATCTGGCAGTACTAATGACAGTTCTGTATAAATCTGCTTGACAGAATGAACCACTGTCAAGGCACCCCTTTATACAATGGCTTTCCCTACTTCTCCAAGCCATGTCATCATAGCAAGGAAAAACTGCCTAGACAGCAGGTACCAGAACACATAACCAAATTTCCATCATCGTCCTACCTTGCAGACACTGTGGCTATCATCATTTGGCTTCTACATAGATATTGGATAACACATCGCTTTACCAAAAGTGATATGTTACATCACAAACCACACAGCTGTCACTGTTGATATCTTCTTATAGGTCATGGGTGGGAACGTATTCACGGTTTTTGGAGGCAGGAATGTTCAACTCCACTTGGTATAAAGCCAACAGATGTTTCCAATGCAATTAGCTACTGAAGCTGACATTGAAGTAATCACACTTTTTCACCAGAGATTTTTTGTCACAAGGTGAAAAATCTCTAATTAAATTTTTGTAATATTTCAGTAATGTGATGTTTCGCATATGTGATAGATTGTGTGTCTCTTATTCATAAGCTATTATAACCCCCATAATTTGCTTCTATCAGTCTGTAACTTCAGAAAACTGTATGCATACTATGTCTCCTCATGTGATTTTGGAAAAGATTCTCACTCAAATGAAACTAATGAGACTATTAGAACTGTTCAGCACATTCTTTTTGTCACTTGGTATTCTGTCTCTACTGTGAGTGCAGATTTAAGTCCATTAAATATTAAAATTAATGCAATAAACTGTAAAATGGACAAATTATTTTAAAGCTTGCACACGCTTTTAATAAAGTGAATTAATTGAAATATAATTTCCTTGTACTGACTGTCACCACAACTTCCACACATCATCATCATCATCATCTTACAGCATACAAAAGTAGCTGGAATCGAAAAAATACAGATGCTTGCTATCATCTGTTGTCACATCAGCTGAGAGAAAATCACTGCTTACTATCATTAAAAAAATTATTCATTTGTTCAACTTGTTCATTAAGAAACACTAGTGCCATGTTTCAAACAAACTGATATGTGAATTTCAGAAGAATAAATTGGTAAGTAAATTTAAATGACAGTAACATTTTTCTTGTTAGTTTGCTTAGAACTAATTCAATTTCGAGCAGATAAGAAGCTGAGTTTCTGTTACCGAAAGTACTCTTGCTGTCGATAGTAGAGTTCGTGAAAGAAGATCTCTGACATCTCACAGCACTGTTGCCAGCTTTCAATTGTGAAGCACATATCACTGCAGACAAACGCAATAGTCATCTATGGAGCCACAACAGAACTGAGGTGTTCCCACTGAGATTCACACAAAATCATTTTACATGATTGTTGAGGTAACCAAGCAAAGCAGCCATACCAAGCACACTGTAGCTGCCAGGGAGCTTCTTTCACTGACTATACCACATATCCACTGCACTGGTAATTGCACCATGTGTGCCATATCTCAACAAGAATAAAATCAGTAATTTGGACTTCCTATTACAGCAGCCTATTTGACATCTTCTCACTGCAAACAGAGTTTGACAAGCCATCTCACCATACTACAATGAAGTAAGACTTACTAAGTGAGCGCAGACAAATTAGTATACATTGCCACTAACACTGCTTCTAGAAACCAACTAACAGTGAGAAATATAGATTTAAGTGATATATTCAGTTTTAAGAAAGATGCATTATCAGTGACTGAAAACACTGAAACCAAAACATCTGAAATATATACAGCTGTTTCTTAAGGGAAGAAAGATATGGAAAACATACATTTTAATTCATCACAGCTGGCTACAGAAATGTTGATGTGGTGAGCATGGGAAGAGAGATCAATGATAAAAGATAAAGGCACATAACGTACAGGGAAGAGAGCATACATGCTGAATCAAGTGGATCCAAAGCATTTGTGTATATGGATCTGCAAAGGAAAAACTGAAGGAAGATTAGTTTTTGAAGTTTTATCAAGAGGTAATTGTTAGAGACAGGATTTGCAAGGGCAGATAGATGAAAGAAGGAAAGACAGAAGACCAGAATAAGTTTATTTTCATAACACGTGAGGAAGACAGAAATGAAATTACCAGCAGAATAAAACACAACAGGCAGTAAAAAAAAAGAGAGCTGCATGGATATGACAGCACTTTTATAATGGGAATTCTGTGCAGAACATTGCAATATAAAAAGAACACGACATGTGCAAGCAGCAGAGGGGTTACAGCACAAAGTAGCTCCAAAGAAGCTGCTAAAGGGTATAATGGCATGCATAAGCTGTAAGACAGCAATGCTTGGGAATGAATTAATTCAGCATCAATTATCTCATAAAACCATGACTAATAAAAGCACTCACCTGATATCAGTGTTAAGAAGCTGCGCTCTCCGCAGGATTGCTCTTGCTTGTGAGTTTGTAACTTTGCGAAGACTTTCATTGTTCACAGATAGCAGATAATCTCCAGGAACAATGCGACCATCTTTCGCCATAGCACCTCCCTGTGCCACAGACACCACAAGCATTCCATTCACACCCTTGTCCACTGAGTCAATGCTCAATCCTTTTGGAAAAACAAAAAAATCTGAATTTAGCTCAAAAAAGATAAATGAGAATGACAAAGTGAAATTTAAAACACAAAATGTACAATTGCATAAAAATACTAACATTCATGTTGAAAATAATAATGTGAATGATGATGAAACATCTTAGAATGTCATTCGTATAAGTCTACTTTGATGGAGACACTCAATGAATTGTAGCAAAAGGATGAACCATGAACCAATTTAACTAGTTAAAATCCTCTTTGTGGCAGCCTCTCTGGCACTGGCATTTGACTTACAGCACAAGAAAGTTCAGTAAGTATGACATATCATCATCTGTAATGCAGTGCTATTTCAGCATCCCACTCAGTGTGTGTTGATCACAATCTTGTTCTTATTTCTTTATTGTATTCAGTTACAGCAACAAAACAATTATCCTGCATTTAATGGGCATACTTTATAGTCATTAACTCTGTGCATTATGTATTAGACACAACATAGTGTAATTACAAAAAGACAATGAACAAATGAAACATTTATTTATTTCATGTTCTGGTGATTCAAGTTGTGAATATGTCACAGGACATGGAGCAACGTCAGTGTTACAAGTTTGTTGTGGTTACCTTATATGGTGTTGTGTAAATAATGCTAATATACCTCATATTGAAGAACCTGCAACTTACATTCTTGTACTCAAAAATAGAATTATTTACATATGTTTACAATAATAAATAGGCATGCACACAAGTAAGAAACCGAGAAAGTATCTGAGTGTTACAGGTACATGGATACTACACAGTGAGACTCAGGAACTCTTCTACAGTGTAAAATGACCCTTGCCATAGGAATGTCTTGGCATTTTTTAAATAAGAACTCGTCATCCACTAAACACTTTATTTGAAAAGAAAGACATTAATAATCTTACAGTGGCTGTACCACACTCCTGTTTGTATGCACAGAGTGCATGTTGTATTTTCTTCTAGTATCACAACTATGATTCACATGCTTAGCCAAAATAATCACTTTTTGAAAATCTAATGTAACTGAACAGATAAAAAAATGCACATGCCAAGTGGTTGCAGGAGAAAATATCTAAAAATTATGAACACTTGCAAGCTTTAGGAGCCAGTGGCACCTTCTTCTGACAAAAGGGTTGAACAGGAAGTAAAAAATATGAAAAAAAAGAACTGTGAGGTTTAGGAAGTGGAGAGAATTAAGGGAAAGTCACCCAGAACTCCGGGTCAGGGGAGACTTATGGTAAAGGGTGAGAAGGAAAGACTGATTGTTGGGGACTGCACCACAAGAGAGTTTAAAATCCTGATAGCTCAGAAGTGGAAGGGTAATGAACGAGGCAGAGACTAGTATCAAAACATAGTGAAAGACTTACTAAGGCCAGAAAGCTAAGCGTATCATAAGTGGCAGACAAGTGGAGGTATTGGTTGGTTGGTTTGTTTCAACAGGTGGATGTGTGAGGGGGGGGGGCGGTGAGGAGGGGGGGGGGGCGGAGAAGAAGAATAGACAGATTAGAAAGTGAAAAACATAGAAAGTAAGAATGGAATACTTACTGAAAATTAAAGCTGTAATTGAAGAAATTAATGTAAATTAAAAGCTGGAGGATGACAAGAACTAAGGACACATTCTGACACCAGTTTATATCTGTGGTGTTCTGAGAAACTGATGTCATGGTTGTCAGGAGGGAGAATCCAGATGGCACATGTGGTGAAAGAGGTACCAAATTCATGACTGTCGTGTTGTAGAGCATGATTTGCAACAGGACATTGTGTGTTGCCAGTATTCACCCTTGTCTATGCCCATTCATCTTAATAATTTTGTGGTAGTCACGACAATGTAGAAGGTCTAACTGTGTTTACATAACAGCTATTACATGACATATGTCGCTTTGCAGGTGGCTCTCCCTTTCATAGTATGTAATTTGCCAGTTATAGGGCTGGTACAGGTGGTGGTGGGAGGGTGCATAGGGAAAGTCTTACATTGGGGATGGTCACTGATGTAGAAGTCAAAGGTTAGAGAAGTAGGTGCAGAAAGAGCCTAGGCTCTGACAATGATATTGCAAGGATTGGGCTTGGGAGGGGGATGAAAAGCATTTCTAGGTATGGTGGGCAAAATGTCCAGAGGAATGAACCTCATTTCAGGGCCATTTCTGCCTATTTCCACTATACCAGACTTCTCTCCTCCTTTAAAATCCTGCAGTTACCTGCCTCTCAAGTTTCCTTGTGTGGTACCATCCATCAAGCCAACAACAAACTGCAACAGGCCATGCCAAGGCTACCTTACCTTCTCTTAAAGTACCTCAACGGTGGTTTTCCCATTCCTGTCCATCTCCAGCTCCCTAAAGAGCCACACCATCATCCACCACTCCTCCTCTAAAGAGTGAGCTTGACCAATCTTAACATCCTCAAACCTTCACCACTGCTTTCCAGAGAAATGGTAAAACATGAGTGAAGGCCTATGCTGGCTTTCTGTCACTTCTACATACAGCATCTGTCATCATGATCCCTTCCCTGTGATACACACTGACCTGCAGTCTCTTCTTATAACCTTAGGCCCCTCACAAGGACAACCACCTCAATCCATGGAATTTCTTACCTCACACAAATCACATACTCCCTCCTTTTATCTTCTTACTAATACTGATAAACCCAATCACCCTAGTTGTCTCTTAATTAATGACTTCAAAGTGCCCACTGAATGTACATCTGTCTTAGTATAAACAACTACAACCCATATTACAAAGATTTCCTTCCTACATTAAAGACGACAAACTGTTTCTAGTTTGTCTAGTTTTGCTTGGCATCACTGATGCTATCTCCATCTATACCAACACTCCCTATGTACATGACCTGTCTGCTGATGAACATCACCTAAATCGCACCTGTCCGAATCCAAACCTATGACATCCTTCCTGCTCACCTTGCTCAACTTTACGAACAACTGCTTCACCTTTGAGGGACAGACATACAAACAGATCAGGGGTGTGGCCATTGGAACCAAGATGGTTCCTTCCTGTGCCAGCCCTTTCATGGGATCCATAAAGACTTCAACCTCTGGAAATTTTTGGAAATTTGTGCAAAGTTCTTATGGGACCAAACTACTGAGGTCATTGGTCCTAGGCTTACACACTCCTTGGTCTAACTTAAACTAACTTATGCTAAGGACATCATACGTATCCACGTCCAAGGGAGGACTCGAACCTCCGATGGTGGGCGAGCCGTGCGAACTGTGACAAGGCACCTGAGACGTGAACCGTGACAAGGAACCTCAGACCACATGGCTACCCTGCATGGCCAACCTCTGGTTTGGTTTAGATACACTGATGACATCTTTGCCATACAGACTCACAGTGAGGCTGACCTGTTAAAATTTTTTGACATCTCTAAATAAATTCTCCTAGTTAAATTTTTTATGGTCCTATTCCAAATCGCATGCCACTTTCCTTGATGTTGATCTCTTCCTCACTGAAGGTCACATTCAACTTTCAAATTAAACCTACTAACAAGCAACAGTACTAACATTCTGACAGTTGCCGTCCTTTCCATATCAAATTTTCCCTCCCATACTGTTTCAACATTCGAGGCAATAGTATTTGTCCAGACACAGTCTCTTTACAGCAGTACACCATCTTTCCCACCTCAGTCTTCAGTGAATATAATTACCCCACAAGTCTAGTTCAAAAGCAGGATTCCCAGGCCATCATGTCCAATCCTGGTACTGTTGACCCCTCCAAAACACAACTTAGGAGTACACCTCTTGTCACTCAGTACTACACTGGTTTGAATCTATTCATCAGCTACTCCAACAGGACTATGATTTCCTAAAATCATGTCCTGAGGTCTATTCTATCTATTTTGCCCCGCCCTCTCCTCCAATCTCCACAATATCCTGATCAGACTCTATGCTCCTTCTGCAATCATTTCTCTACCCTTTGGCTCCCACCCCAGTGATCATCCTTGATTTAAGATTTGCCCTATGCTCCCTTCTACCACCAACTACACCAGCCTTGTAACTGGCAAACCCTATACTGTCAAACAGGGAGCCACCTCTGAAATGATGCATGTCATATACCAGCTTTTAAATAAACGCCGTTTAGCCTTCTACAATGTTATGTTATGTTATGTTAACCGAGGACCTAGAAACGATGGAGAGGCTCCGTCCCCACCGCAGCCGCAGTGGTGCGCAACCCCACGACGACTATCGCAGTCCACTTCACCCCTCCACTGCCCCACACCGAACCCAGGGTTATTGGGCGGTTCGGCCTCCAGTGGACCCCCCCCAGGGAACGTCTCACACCAGACGAGTGTAACCCCTATGTTTGCGTGGTAGAGTAATGGTGGTGTACGTGTACGTGGAGAACTTGTTTGTGCAGCAATCACCGACATAGTGTAGCTGAGGCGGAATACGGGGAACCAGCCCACATTCGCCGAGGCAGATGGAAGACCACCTAAAAACCATCCACAGACTGGCCGGCTCACCGGACCTTGACACTAATCTACCGGGCGGATTCATGCTGGGGACTGGCGCTCCTTCCCAAAATGGTATGACTACCACCAGCTTTCAGTTAGGATGAACGGGCATAGATAAGAGGATGTATATTGGCAACACTCAATATCCTGTAGCGGAGCATGCTCTAAAACATGGCAATCATGACTTTGGTGCCTGTTTCACCACAAATGCCATCTGGATTTTTCCCACAGACACCAGTTTCTCAGAACGCTGCAGGTGGGAACTGGATTATACCCTCTCATCTGGTCTTAATCTACATTAATTTCTTTGGTCTCCACATTTATCTTCAGTAACTATTCCTTTCTTTGCTTCTTTTTAGTTTTAGATACAGTATTTATTTTATGACCTCTCTATTTTTCCTCACTCCCCACCTCAATCTATCATTTATAATACACTTAGCTTTCTGCTCTTGTTAACTCTTGCACTATGTTTAGTCAGTAATCTGTGTCTTGCTTGTTACCTTATCTTCCAATTCAAGTGCTCAGGTTTTCAAATCTCATGTGGTGCAGTCCCCAAAGATCAGCCTTTCCTTCTCATCCCGTCCAGTAAGTCTCCCCTGACATAGAGTTCTGTGCAACTTTCCTGCAACTCGCTCCATTTCCTAAACCTCACCAATCCTTATCCTTCATCCCTCTCCCTGCCCTTCAACACTTCTGCCAGAAGAAGCAGCCACTGGCTCCAAAAGCTCACACATTTCCTTAGCTTTTGTGTATGTGTCTTCTGTTGCTGCTTGGCGAGTATATTTATTCTCCATCCAATTATCTTACACACACTATTAGGTCTAGAAAGAAACCTTTTTCCCTGATTAAACTCATCAGGGAGAATGTATAGCTACTGTGCAGTAAATGTGACAATTTCAATTTCCTTAAAATGATTTATGCATTTGTTTCTGTGGTGGACTCCACTCATGATTCTTATGGCTCTTTTCCTACGCATTTCTCCAAAATATTATTCTGTATGCCATAATGGCATGGAAATAATTATAATAAGCTGATTTAATGGTACTGATATTTCTGTAAGAGTAAACAAAGTGTAAAGATAAGTTGCAACACAATCTGAATGGGTTTTGTATCAATACCTAAACCTAAGTATTTTTAAGTATCCACCCTAACTATCTGATGGTCACAGTTTATCTCATATTTCTTCATCTTTAGTGGTTGTGTGAAACTGAATAAAGTTTTTTTATCATAAATAAAAGAAAGATCATTTACGTTAAACCAGTTCACAAGATATTCGCTGACAACTAAAGTTTGTTTAGTGAATTACCATTATGTAACACAGTGTCATCAGCGAAGACGTGAATTTACAGTACCCTGTACAAAGAAGTAGATAATTAACAAAAATAACAAGAAGTTGGAGGCCCAGAACTGAGGTCTGAGGCACTCCATGCACTTTCACTACTATTTTTGACAGGTCAGCTACACAAAATTCAAGTGTTTTCCCATTTTTCACTGATGATCAAAAGCTAAGAACATAACCATAATAATAGGATTGTTATATATCAAACTTCCTTGAATTTCACATACTGCACTCCCACCCCCTTTCCTCTCAGGATGTGGAGTACAGATTTTTATTCATTACAGAATTCCCACATTCTTCCAGGAGTCAGTTGAAAACCATCAGTTCTCTGTAATATAATAATCTTTAGTGTCACCTACAAAATTTAGTTTTTGCATGCACTATACCACCACACCCATTCTCTCATCCCCTGAAACCTATCTCGCACAGAGATCACCTGAACCATGCCCTCTCATGCTTCTGATCCCACATACACTTGCTTACCATCCATGGGGAAGTATCCCCTGCATTGCACAGTACAACTTAACTAGAACTGCTGAACAACATCCACTGCTAGGGGTTTGAGTGTTTCATTCAGTCCTCAAATAAAGAATACATATCCTGTAATTCTTTCTGATTCTCGTTAAGTGATATTCTGTTACTAAATGCTCGTTAAGTGATATTCTGTTACTAAATGTTCTGGTCCATTCTTATGCCCCTCTGATACCAGCATGTTCCCATATATTAATGCAAAAGACGCAGCTTCTAAACCGTGGCCAAAAGAAGTTTGACCCTGTCAATTTCACTGACTGCTTCACAACCTATGCCATCTTGTTTGTCATCTGTAATGCCATTTCCCAAAATTACAATCACAGAAAAGAAATCAAACAATGGAAAATCCATAATGGGACTGTAACAACATTATGAAAAGAAAGTTGCTACTCACCATACAGCAGAGATGCTGAGTCACAGATAGGCACAACAAAAAGATTTGTCACAAATAAAGCTTTTGGCTGGTAAGGCCTCCATGAACAATAGATGACAAACACACACACACACACACACACACACACACACACACACTCATGCAAACGCAACTCACACACGACTGCTGTCTCAGACATCTGAAACCACAGATATTGTTTCTCTTTCAGTGCAAAGCTCCTACTCAGTTTCCACTAGGCCCTGTTCTTGATCTTGGCACCTGTACTAACTCATACCTTTTTTTTTTTTTTTTTTTCAAAGGGCTGATGCCACACATCTTTGGATCAATAATGAAATGTTTGACACCAAAATGAGTGAGGTCACAGTATGTAAAGAAGGCTTCAGACACTCATGCAATCATCTAAATGGTCACCAAATTGCTGTATGTTCCACTGAGAAAATGTGCTGTTACTGTAAAACTGACTCATTCCATATGACAATATGAGACTGCAATTATGATATATGGACCATCCAATAACTAAACCAGCTGTGATGGTTGCTGACCCTATTCCAGATGAAATTAGAGCACCATGTGCTTCCTTTGTGATGATGGCTTGCAGGCAAGTTGCCTGTGAGATACATGTGAATGAAACCTCTGGCAGCTCACATCCATGTCACCTTCTGTTCTTCACCCAGTTTCTGCAGAGTACCCCAAAGATGATGTACACTAGCTTTAACCAGTGTAGGAATTGGGCAAGGCCACTAGCTGTTTCAGATGGTTCAAGATATTAGCTCAAACATAGTTTTAACCGCTATTAATCGTGATGCTCAGCACTGGATCACTGACTAGATGCAGTGATGAACTGACCCTAGTTCTCAAACCCACCGCACCTGTGCAGAAAAGCATGTAGAACGCACAGAAATACAGGACAATGGACAGTGTAACAAATTAATTTATGATAGCTCATTCAATAAATGTAATGTTGTGGTTGATGTGTGTAAGAAGCAACACATTTGAGTAGTTTAGATGATGGGTTGTTCTGACCATTTCAAGTGTGTCACCACTAACACCTCCACTTGCTCCCTGCACCATGTAAACAGTACTTTATGGATTTCAAGGTTGAAGACCAAGCATGACCCAGCTGAATGTGTCAACTACTAATGGGTCAAAGCCAGTGCACATCATCTGTGGGGTACTATAGCACTGTACTGCAGAAATTGAGTGAAGAGCAGACAGTGACACAGATATGAGCTGCTACAGATTTCATTCACATGTGCTTTATGGCCAACTTTCCTGCAAGCCATCACCACACAGAAAAGACTTGGTGCTCTAATTTCATCTGAAATAGGGTAGGCAACCATCACAGTTGGTTTATTTATTATTTATATATTATATTAATATACATTAATTAATAATTAACACAATAATATAATAATATTAAATTAATAATTATTGATTTAATTATTACATATTATATTAATTACATAATTGCAATCTCATATTATCATATGGAAAGAGTCAGTTTTATGGTAGCAGCACATTTTCTCAGTGAAAAATATGGCAATATGCTGACCGCTTACATGATTGCATGATGATTGTCTGAAGCCTTTTTTATGTGCACTGGCCTTGCTACTTTCTACATCTTACACTTCAACATTCCATTCACCCAAAGACATGGGGCATCAGCCATTTGAATGAAATGATTTGATGACATGAGGAAGGAATTATTACAGGTGTCAAGATCAATAGCAGGGCCTGGTAGAGACTGAGGAGGAGTTATGGAGTGAAAGAGGAACTGGTTGCAATTTTGGGGACTGGTATTAGGGGTGACAAATGAGATGACATAGGTTGTGAAATAGTCAATGAAACTGACCATGCTGTTCCAAGCAGTATGCTCTACAACTGAAACGACAAGCTTCTCACAGTTCCGAAGCTGGGCCTTTTTCATCAATATATGGGAAGCTGCTGGTATCAGAAGGGCTTAAGGATGGGCCAGAATATTTACTAAGTCAGATGAACAGCAGAATATCACTGTGTGAGGAGCAGAAAGAATTTCAGGAAAGATATTCTTTATTTCAGAACCAAATGAAACAGTCAGAACCATAGCATCTACATCTACATACATACTCCGCAATCCACCATACGGTGCGTGGCAGAGGGTACCTCGTACCACAACTAGCATCTTCTCTCCCTGTTCCACTCCCAAACAGAACGAGGGAAAAATGACTGCCTATATGCCTCTGTACGAGCCCTAATCTCTCTTATCTTATCTTTGTGGTATTTCCGCGAAATATAAGTTGGTGGCCGTAAAACTGTACTGCAGTCAGCCTCAAATGCTGGTTCTCTAAATTTCCTCAGCAGTGATTCAAGAAAAGAACACCTCCTTTCCTCCAGAGACCCCCACCCGAGTTCCTGAAGCATTTCTGTAACACTCGCGTGATGATCAAACCTACCAGTAACAAATCTAGCAGCCCGCCTCTGAATTGCTTCTATGTCCTCCCTCTATCTGACCTGATATGGTTCCAAACACTCAAGCAATACTCAAGACTAGGTCGTATTAGTGTTTTATCTCACTTCATATCGCTCTGCAATGTTACGCCCAAATATTTAATCGACGTGACTGTGTCAAGCGCTACACTACAAATGGAGTATTCAAACATTACCGGATTCTTTTTCCTATTCATCTGCATTAATTTACATTTATCTATATTTAGAGTTAGATGCCATTCTTTACACCAATCACAAATCCTGTACAAATCATCTTGTACCCTCCTACAGTCACTCAACGACGACACCTTCCCATACACCACAGCATCATCAGCAAACAGCCGCACATTGCTATCCGCCCTATCCAAAAGATCATTTATGTAGATAGAAAACAACAGCGGACCTACCACACTTCCCTGGGGCACTCCAGATGATACCCTCACCTCCGGTGAACACTCACCATCGAGGACAACTTACTGGGTTCTATTACTTAAGAAGTCTTCGAGCCACTCACATATTAGGGAACCAATCCCATATGCTCGTACCTTAGTTAGGAGTCTGCAGTGGGGCACCGAGTCAAACGCTTTCCAGAAGTCAAAAAATATGGCATCCATCTGATACCGTCCATCCATGGTTCGCAAGATATCATGTGAAAAAAGGGCGAGTTGCATTTTGCAGAAGCGATGCTTTCTAATGATGCGGATGATGTTCAGTAGTTTTAATCCAGAGTGATACTTTATAATCCATAGGATGCACCCCTGTGGCTGGTTAGTAAGTGTGTGTGGAATCATATGCATGAAAGGATATGGGTCAAGTGATCTCTGTTTGCATCAAGTTTCGGGAATAAGTCATTGGATGTAGAGTGTACTAGATTTCAGCGAAGCCTTTGCCAGCACCTTTGGTATAATGATGAAGTGACTGCATGCCACTGTTTACGGTGTTCTGTAAAAGACAAAATTGTAGAGAAGAGGCTTCTTCGTGTGGCAATTACTGAAGGGAAATTGTTGTTACTGTCTGCCTTGGCTTGAAATTGACAGAGGTTCTTATGGTGGCCATCAAAAAGATAGCTGTTGAAAGTCCAGGGAGAGAGTTTATTGAGATAAAGAGGACCAACTGAAATGCAATGGCAAGAAGATACTGAGGTTATGAAGGCACAAGAACAGACTATTGTAGCCAAGTGACCAGATTAAAAAGGTCCAATTAAATTAGTATGTCTACAAAGGGTTCCTCTAGGTGCTCTATGAATACATTGACAAATGAGGATGTAACATGAGTGTCCATACTGTATATGCGTCACAAACTTATTTGCAGGTATGGCTTTCAGAGGATAAGTAGTGGTAGGTGAGAGTGTAATGGAACATATGTGAAAGTAATAAGTCAGTACTCTTGGAGTGAGTAGGATGTTGCACAGGCAGTGTTTGATATCCATAAGGCCACTGACATAGGGGACAATAATGCCTATAGAGGTGGCATAACCTATGACAAGTAAATAGCCTCATTGATAAGGGTTGTTGTGCATCTGTTCGAGAAAATAGCTGTTATCTTTAAGACATTGAGGACAACGAGCTGAAGAGACTGGTTGATGCGGGTGGAAATCCTTTCAGTGATAACTTACAACTTAAGCTTTAGAAGTTGTAAAGAAAAGCACATATTAAAAGAACATGGACATGGATTTGTCTAGAAGTTTCCAGGACTGGCCTTAGGATTTAAACAGGTATTGGAGGTCATGGTACATTTTGGAATGAGGTCACTACTGCAAAGCTGCAGGTGGAGGTATGTGACAGTTGCTGAGACATTTTACTCTGACTTGCCGTAGAATTGTTAGGTCGGGGCTTTGGTGTGATGGGTGTTGTAGTTTTTTCCATGTGGGTGACTGTAGTGGCGTGGGAATAGGGGAAGTAAATGAGACTCATCAGTGGTTTTGTAGGATTTGTAGTAGAGATAGAAAGATACTAGAACAGGAGGGGAAAATTGCCGCCCTTCAGGCTGAGTTAGACAAGGCCAGGGGAGATCTTGACAGGTTAAGGAGGGAGAAGGGTAAAGAGAGGTGGGAAGTGGCAACAGGCAACAGGAGGAACAGGCCTAGAACTTTGTCTGACAGCTTTATGGTGAATGTGGAAAATAGTTTTGACCTGTTGCTTCAGTTAGAAGCTAGTGAGCCTCAAGCAGTTGCAGGTGTAGACAGGGCACAACAAACTTTCAACAGCAAATTGAAAAGTAAGAATGTAGGGAAATCAGTAAAGAGAAAGAAAGTGTTGTTGTTAGGTAGTACCCATGGAAGAGGTGTTGGCCAACTTTTGCTGGATGAACTAGGATCAGAATACCAGGTCACCAATTTTTTTAAACCTAGTGCTGGTCTGGAGCAGGTGACAGAGGATTTAGGATCACTTTGCAAAGATTTCACTAAGGAAGACACCGTGGTTATAGTGGGTGGGGCAGGTAACAGTATTGACAGAGATCCTGGGTACAGTATAGAGTGTGACCTGGCGAAGATTGCATCAGCATCGAAGCATACTAGTGTTGAGTTTGTATCTGTTCTTGGGCGCCATGACCGACCTCATTTGAACTCTTCTGTCAAGAGAGCTAATTTGGAGCTGGAACGGCTGCTCATGTCGGGTGCGGGGTTACACATTGGTGTGGTTCATGTTGATTCTCTCAGTAGGTGGGATTATACTAGGCATGGCCTTCACCTCAACAGGAAGGGGGAGGGTAAATTGGCTGGGGAAATAGCAGGAAAGTTAAAGGGGGGAGGCACTGTCATGAGTGGAAAAATACCAGTGGTTATAAGATTCAGAAAAGACCCTTTTTTAGGGTAGGGAGGACAGAAAGAAAGCAAATTTTAAGAGAGGTTAGAACTGAGACAAACCTTCAGTTTGAGAAAGAAATCAAAAAATATAATTCCAGCTTATTACATCAGCATAAACAGCCATTGGTTAAGAATTTTCAACTGTCAGCAGATATTTTAACTCCACCCAATTTTAACTCAGTCAATGTGAAATGTCAGCTATCTTTATTGCATCAAAATATTTGAGGACTGAGAAATAAAATTAATGAATTAACTATCTGCATAGATGAATTAGAGTCTTCAAACCCAGCTGACATAATCTGCCTCTCTGAACATCATGTGACCACTGGTATAGAACTTTTAAGTGTTACAGGGTTTAGGTTAGCATCTCACTTTTGTAGATCAGAAATGGAGAAAGGAGGAGTTGCCACATTCATCAGGAACTGTCATAAATTTAAGAACATAGATATTCATAAATTTTGCCTAGAACAGCATATGGAAGCATGTGCAACAGAATTAGAATTTCACAAAAAAATCCTTCATAATATTAAGTGTATATCGAGCACCTGCAGGTAACTTTAATCTGTTTGTAAACCACCTTGAAGCTGTACTGGCCCATTTAACAACCAAAAACAAAGAAATAGTGGTTGCTGGTGATTTCAATGTAGATTTCCTTAAAGACTCTCCCAATAAGAACTTATTTGAGTTAGTAACAATATCATTCAACTTAATTCCCACTGTAAAGTTCCCCACTAGGATAGCCACTTGCTCACAAACAGCCATTGATAATATCTTTATAGAAAAGTCCAATGAATAAAATTATATTACAAAACCAATAGTCAATGGCCTCTCAGACCATGACATGCAGTTCCTTCTGTTAAATGTTAATACTGAACAGGATATAAAATCTGTTAAATCTGAGCTCAAGAGGGTAATCAGTAAGCCAAAAATTGATTATTTTAGGACACTCCTCAGCGACATTCACTGGACTGATGTTTACAGTGATCATGGCATGAATGAAAAATATAACATTTTTGCTAATAAAGTGCTTACCTTATTCGAACCCTGCTTTCCCCCAAAACTTACCAAGGTTAGAACAAAGTCTACAAAGAAGCCATGGATTACTCGAGGAATAGGGGTATCTTGTAAAACAAAAAGAAAACTGTATCTGTCAATCCGAAACATTTCCAATGTTGATGCTATAGCACATTATAAGAAATACTGCAAAATATTAAAGACTGTAATACGGATGTCAAAGCAAATATATTACAAGGAAAAGATAGTCATATCAGATAACAAAATAAAGACAATATGGGATATAGTGAAGGAGGATACCGGTAGAACCAGACATGAAGAGGAACAAATAGCATTAAGAGTAAATGATACATTGGTGACAGATGTGTTTAGTGTTGCAGAACTTTTTAACAAACATTTTATAACTGTTACTGAAAAGATGGGGTTGTCAGGTTTGGTAGATGCTGATATGGATTACCTTAGACCAGACATTTCAAGTAACTTCCATAATATGAATTTGACCCTCACTATCCCCAACAGAAATAATGTCCATCATAAAATCTTTAAAATCAAAAACATCTAGTGGGTATGATGAAATATCAACAAAGTTAATTAAAGAATGTGATTCTGAGCTAAGTAACATATTAAGCTATCTGTGTAACCAGTCGTTTATCAGTGGAATATTTCCTGAATGGCTGAAATATGATGATGTTAAGCCACTGTTTAAGAAGGGAGATAAAGAAATAGCATCAAATTTCCGTCCAATTTCACTGTTGCCAGCATTCTCAAAAATTTTCGAAAAAGTAATGTACAGTCGTCTTTATAACCATCTTATCTCAAATAATATACTGTCAAAGTCACAGTTTGGATTTCTAAAAGGTTCTGATATTGAGAACGCTATCTACACTTACAGTGAAAATGTGCTTAATTCATTAGACAAAAAATTGCAGGCAACTGGTATATTTTGTGATCTGTCAAATGCATTTGACTGTGTAAATCACAATATCCTTTTAAGTAAACTAGAATATTATAGTGTAACAGGAAATGCTGCAAAATGGTTCAAATCTTATATCTCTGGCAGGAAACAAAGGGTGTTATTAGGAAAGAGACATGTATCAAGCTATCAGGCATCATCCAAGTGGGAACTAATTACATGTGGGGTCCCACAAGGTTCCATTTTGGGGCCCTTACTTTTTCTTGTGTATATCAATGACCTTTCATCAGTAACATTACCAGATGCCTAGCTTGTTTTGTTTGCCAATGATACAAACATTGCAATAAATAGCAAATCAAGTGTAGTCTTAGAAAGATCAGCCAATAAAATATTTGTGGACATTAATCACTGGTTCCTAGCCAATTCTTCGTCACTAAACTTTGAAAAAACACACTACATGCAGTTCAGGACTTGTAAGGGGTGTCCCAAGACTATATGTCTAACGTACGATGACAAGAAGATAGAAGAAGTGGACAGTGTTAAATTCTTGGAATTACAGCTTGATAATAAATTCAACTGGGAGGAGCACACCACAGAACTGCTGAAGCGTCTTAACAAATCTCTGTTTGCAATGCGAATTTTGTCAGACATAGGGGATATAAAAATGAAAAAGCTGGCATACTATGCTTACTTTCATTCCATAATGTCATATGGGATTATTTTTTGAGGTAATTCATCAAGCCAAGCTAACGTTTTCCGGGCACAAAAACGTGCAGTAAGAGTTATATGTGGTGTGAACTCAAGAACATCCTGCAGAAGCCTGTTTAGGGAACTAGGCATACTAACTACTGCTTCCCAATATATTTATTCCTTAATGAAATTTGTCATTAAAAATATATCACTTTTTCAAACCAACAGCTCAATTCATGGAATCAATACTAGGAATAAGAATAATCTTCACAAGGATTTAAAGTCACTTAGTCTTGTACAAAAAGGTGTGCATTATTCAGGAACACACATTTTCAATAACTTGCCAGCAGCCATAAAAAGCTTAACAACCAATGAAATTCAGTTTAAGAAAAGCCTAAAGGATTTATTGGTGGCCAACTCGTTCTACTCCATTGATGAATTTCTTAGTAAAACCAACTGATTTGTATATAAGTACAACATAACTTCTGCACAATTTCAGTGCAGTAATGTGTTCATTGTAAATAAGTATTACAGTAGTTGTATTACATGTTTATTACCTTCTAAATAAATAAAAAACTTTTTTGTTTTAAATTCAGTGCATTAGTATTTGTAAAATGACTCTTAGTGTTCATTGAAAAATGACGATCATTCCACTTGGGATCTGTGGAATGGTACATTAGCTTATTTGTTTTAGTTGTAAATATTTGTCATGTATTGTTGTTTTTCTGACATGTTCCACATCCTGGAGGACCTCCTCACTACGGATCAATTGGAATGAAAGTAAATCTAATCTAATCTAATAAGTGGCATCCATCATGACAGTTGAGCAACGTTTATGTGCAAGGCAAATGGACAAATTGTGATGGGGTTTGAAGTTCTGTATGTCTCCTAGCCATCAAGTAGTTGGTGCCATTGAGAAGGGTTCCAGGAATGAATGTTGAGGTAGGTAACAGTGAGAAATCCCTGGAAAACTATGAGATGGCTGCAAAGTGGCAAAATCAAACTCACTCTCTCTCAGATAAAGAATAGTTTTTATTAAAAAAAAATACTTTTAAATAATTGCAGGGTCATCCATATTTAAGTGCATTCATCATCTGCATACACTGTACATCTCTACAGTAATAATGATTTGATTTAAATACATTTTTATACTTACAAAACGCTATAGTTTGGAGAAAAAGTAAGATAGCGCACAAAGGATCTAGGAGATTCCAGTGCTTGTAGAATATGCCTCATGTTATTCTGAGAAATGACAAAGTGTAACATAACAACAATTATGGAAAGGATAGATTGCTACTCACCTTAAAGATGACATTTCGAATTGCAGACAGGCGCAACAAAAAGACTGTCACACATTAAGCTTTTGGCCAAAGCCTTCATCATCAGAAAAGAAAAGTACACATGCATTCACACAAGCAAGCACACCTTAGACACACAAGACCACCACCTCTCACGGCTCAGACTACATTGAAACTGAAATGCATCAAACAAGAGCAACTATCTGTAGTGATGCAGGGAATGGGGAAGCATAGCAGGGTACAGACAGGGGAAGAGGAAACAGTGCTGTCTGGTGGAATGTGCAGGAGCTAGAGGTGGCAAATGGGCTAATTGGTGCAGCATCAGGAGGCTGTGATGGAGAGAAGGAGGGAGGGGGGCGGGGGGAAGGGAGTGGAAAGGAAAGGAGGAGAGGGGGGAAAGATCAGTGGGTGCACTGGCACTGTTGGGTGGGGGTGTGGTGTCAGTACATTACCAGAGATTGATGCCAGGATGATTTTGGGAACAGACAATGTTTTGTAATGATAACTCCCATCTGCACAGTTCAGAAAAGCTAGTGTTGTAGGGAAGTATCCAGATGGCCTCAGTTGTCAACCAGCCATTGAAATCAAGCAAGTTATGTTCAGCTGCACACTGTGCAACAGGGTGGTCCCCTTTGCTCTTGCCACAGTTTGGCACTGGCCATTCATCCTGTTTGATAGCTGGTTGATAGTCATACCAATATAAAAAGCTGAACAGTGATCACAGCAGAGCTGGTACATGACATGGCTGCTTTCACAGGTGGCCCGGCCTCTGATGGCGTATGATAAGCCTGTGATAGGACTGGAATATGAAGTGCTGTGTGGGTGGATCTGGTAGGTCTTGCACCTGGGTCTTCCACAGGGATATGATCCCTGTGGTAAGGGGCTGGGAGTGGGAGTGACACAGGAATGGACTAGGATGTGGTGGAGGTTGGGTGGGTGATAGGAAAGGTGGGAAGGGTCTTGGCTAGGATATCACTCTTATCAGGGAATATGGTAGATAATAAAAGCCTTGACGAAGTATGTGGTTCAGTTGTTCTAATTCAGGATGGTACTTAGTGATCAGAGGGCCACTCCCTTGTAGCTGTTTCCTGGAGGTGGTGGCAGGATTTGTGGTGTGTGCAGATATGTCATGGGAAATCTGTTTGTGGACTACGTCTGAGGTATAGTGGATGTCTATGAAGGCCTTTGCAAGATCTTTAGTTTATGTGAAGGTGGTGGCAACTGTCAGAATGCAGATGCTGTTGGTGGCTGGTGGGTCTAATGTGGATAGAGGTGTGTATGCACCAGTCAGAGAGGAGAACATCTAGGTCTAGGAAGCCGGTACACCAGCTGAGAACGACCAAATAAAGCGGATGGGAGAGAACATTCTTCATGCCCATGGCTTTGCCACTATTGAACACTACCTCTTCCAATGTCCTTCACGCACCAAAACCACTGCCTCATTCCTCATACATCTTGCTAACTATATCCTAACACACAACTACTTCTCCTTTGAAGGGAAGGTATACAACAAATCCATGGTACAGTCATACAGATATGCATGGCATCATTCTGTGTCAAAATGTCTATCTAGAGGAAACCTTCCTAGCCTCCCCAGGCCCCAAACACATGATCTGGTTGAAGTTCATTGATGATATCTACATGATCTGAACTCAGGGGCAGGACAACCTACATTCATTTCTTCACAACCCAAGACCTTCCCCCCTACCAACTTCACTTGGTCCTTCTCACCCCAGTGTGCCACCTTTCTGGACTTTAACGTCTTCCTCTCTGAGGGCTCCACCCACACCTCTATCTACATAAAGTCTCAACCCACCAACAACACGAGCAGTTCGATACTTGTCACCCCTTCCACATATGCCGAAGGTCTCCCAAAGGCCTTCACAGACAAGCACTATCCCTGAGACCTAGCCAACAAATAAATTTCCCATGCTATATCCCCCCCACACCCTAAATCCTCACACCAACCCCCCCCCCCCCCCCAAGAACCAGCTACAAAGGAGAGGCCCATCATCACCAAGTACTACCCTGAACTGAAACAAGTGAACTACAGCCTTCAGCAGGGCTTCAATTATCTATCATCATGGCCTGCTATGAGGGAAATTCTACCCAATATCCTTCCCAACTTTCCTAAAGTGGTGTTCTGGCACCCATACAACCTCCACAACATCCTAGTCCATAACTATGCCACTCCTAATCCCAATCCTTTGCCACAGGAATCATATCTCCGTGGAAGACCCAGGAGCAAAACCTGTCCAGTCCACCCACCCAGCAATTCCTATTGCAGTCGTATCACAGGATTATCTTAACACATTAGACGCCACTCCACATATGAAAGCAGCCATGTTATGTACCAGTTCTGCTGCAATCATTGGTCAGATTTTTATACTTTCAAGACTTCAAGCCAGACGTCCAATAGGATGAATGGCCACCCCCAAACAAAGACCAAAAGCAAATGCACCATGCTGTTTCTCAGCTTGCAGCTGAACATAACTTGCTTCATTTCATGGGTGGCTTCACAACCCGGGCCATCTGGATACTCCCCTCCACCACCAGCTTTTCTGAACTACACAGATGGGAATTATCCTTACAACACATTCTCCACACCTGACATCATCCCGGCCTTAACCAAGGGTAACCTACTGACCCCACACACTCCACCCAACAGTTTCTGGTCCCTGTGCCCTATCATCTCTTCCCAACTCATATACCCTCTCCCTCATTGTGTACTGCTTCTGCCAATGTACTCACCGACTTCCCCCCTTCTCTGCTGCTCTTCTTTCTGTTCACTTTCTCCCCATTCCCTCCCTCCACCATAGCCAGCCAATGCTGCATCAGATAGTCTTCTCTGTCACCTCTAGACCCTGCACGCTACACAAGGTAGCACTGTTTCCCTTATCCCATCTGTCCCCTGCTATCCCTTCCCCTTTCCCACTCCTCTGCGGATTGTTGTTCCCATTCAACGGGCTTCAGTTTCAGCCTGGCCTGAACAGCCAGAGATAGCTGTCACATGTGTGTGGAGAGGTGTGCTTGCATGTGTAAATGGGTGTGTGTTTTTCTTTTCTGATGAAGGCTCAGGCCAAAGGCTTAATGTGTAACAATCTTTTGTTGTTCCGCCTGCAACTCAACATGGCATCTTTACAGCGAGTAGCAATCCATCTTTCCCATAATTGTTGATATTCCAATCTGGACTTTCCACTGTTTAGTGTAAAATATATGACAAAATAAATACAAGAAATGTCAGATCATGGTCATTTTATACATATAGTGTTAAGCAGCAAATAAAACAAAGTGAGCAAAGTTAATTCTTGAATTTATTAGACTGTGTTAACAGTAAACATAATTTAGTGCAATGACCTATTACTGCAGTTGCTTCACCAGAAGCATATTAATATAATAAAAAAAAATAGCTCTTCTGCAGAAAAGGAATTTTTATAATATCTTACTTGTTTTTGTATGATTTTATTTATAATAGCCTTTTCAAGAACCATACATTGAAAGCTTATTTACTTTCTCTACTGGTTTATTTGATGAAATCTATGGAAGTAAAAGATATTTCTGCAGTCCTGAGGCACATCATGTTACAAACTGTGCCATTTCCTATAACTTGAAAGAAAATTTAATATTTTTATAACAACCCATTACTTTTACAAGTACATAATGTGACCCATTGCTTATTCCTTGTTTTTGTATTTCCATTTTTTGCTCTTCTTATTTTAACATCTGGAAAATTTTACACATTGTGTAAAACTGTCAGACTTGCAGAGTAGAAAATATGGAGTGTTAATCACTTATTTTCAGAATACACTCACCAAGTGAATCTGCTCCTTTGTGAATGCGAATATCGAGCTCAAGAGATGATGGTAACTGCAGAACATCAGACCCCCAGCCAGCCACAGCTTCTTCATCATCAAGTTCTTCATCTGTAAGATCACCAGATGCACTCTGGGATGTAATCAGTCTCTCTGTAGCTACAGGAACCATCAACTGAAATGGTATTTCTCTGTCAAATTGTTTTCTCTACAAATTCTAAAATATGCCCAACAATAGATCAAGGCAGGAAGACTAAACTTACTCACTTAACAATCACTGAAATCAACATAATGAGGCACACTTGACCGAAACGTATGACCTAACACAACAAAGTGTGTATTGAATCAACAATTACATTGAGTAGATAAAAAAATCTACTCACCAAACAGCAGCAGAACACACACATAAAATATCATTATAATTTGGTAAGCTTTCAGACCTAGTGAATAGGTGTGAAGGAAAAGGACTGGAGAGGTCTAGGAAAAGGGGTACATTTACCCAGAACTACCGGATGGGATGAGAAGGAAAGACTGATTGTTGCGGATTGCATTGGATAAGATTTGAAACCCTGAGAGCTTAAAGCTGGATGACAGAGTAATATCCAAGACAAAGATTAACTGCTTGTACATTGTGCTCGAGTTAATAAGAGTGAAAAGCTAAGTGCATTGTTCATAAAAGAGGTGGGAGGGGGCAGTGAAAAATAGATGGGTAAGACAATGAAAAATGTAGAAAACCAAAACAGAATGAAGAAAAGAGTAGTTACTGTGAAGAAATGCTGAAACGGAAGAAATTCATGTAAATTAAGGTCAAGTGGATGGTGAGAACCAAGGAAATTTTGTAGCACTAGTTCTCACCTGCGGGTTTCTGAGAAACTGGTGTCTGGGGAAAGAATTCAGATGGCACATGTGGTGAAACAGGCACCAAGGTCATGACTGTCGTGTTGTACAGCATACTCTGCAACAGGATATTGTGTGTTGCCTGTATAAACCATCTGCCTACACCTACTCATCCTGTCTGGTAACTGGCTGCTAGTCATGCCAATGTAAAAGGCTGAATTGTGTTAACACAACAGCTGGTATGTGACACAGGTGACTCTCCCTTTCGAAGTATATGTTTTGCCAGTTATAGGGCTGGTATAGCTGGTGGTATGAGGGTGCATAGGGCAAGCCTTGCAGCGGAGATGGTCACAGGGGTAGGAGCCATAAGTTAGGGAGATGGGTGCAGAAGGAACATACGGTCTGACAAGAATATTGCAGAGATTGAGAGGGCAACAAAATGCTATTCTAGGCGTGGTGGGAAAACTCTCACACAGAATGGATCTCATTTCAGGGCATGATTTTAGGAATCATGGCCTTGTTGAAGTAGCTGATTAATACATTCCAGACCAGGATAATACTGAGTGACCAGTGGTGTAGTCCAAAGTTAGTTTTTGGAGAGAGCAGCAGTACCAGGATTGGATGTGATACGAGAGTTCCGCTTTTGAACTAGACTGGTGAGGTAATTACATCCAGCGAAGGCTGAGGTGAGAATGGTAGTGTATTGATGTGAAGAGTCTGCATCCAAAAAAGTATGTTTGCCTCAAACGCAAAGGTAGTATGGGAAGTAACGTTTGACATGGAAAGGATGGCAACTGTCAAAATTTAAGTAGTGTTGTTTGTTAGTAGGTTTATTATGGACAGATGTATGTAGCTGGCCATCCATGAAGACAAGATCAACATCAAGGAAAGTGGCATGGGATTCGGAATAGGACCATATGAAATGTAATTGGGAGAATGTATTCAGAGATTCCAGGAATTTTAACAGGTCAGCCTCACCCTGAGTCCGTATGGTAAAGATGTATCTAAACCAAACCATGGGCTGAAGGACTTATGGATCCCAGAAAAGCCCCCACCAAGTGACCCATGAAAAGGTTGGCATAAGAAGGAGCCATCCTGATTTCCATGGGCGGACTCCTACTCTGTTTGTATGTCCGTATGGTAAAGATGTATCTAAACCAAACCATGGTCTGAAGACTTATGGATCCCAGGAAAGCCCCCTCCAAGTAACCAATGAAAAGGTTGGCATAAGAACGAGCCATCCTGATTTCCATGGCTGGACTCCTACTCTGTTTGTATGTGAAGTAATTGTTGATAGTGCCTGCAACCCATAGTAAAAAGACTTGCCACCTACATCAAAGATACCAACCATTTCCTGGATTGTCTAAAATCCGCACCCGTCCCACTCCCATAACACATGTTGCTTCACACTATTGATGCCACCTCCCTTTATACCAACACCCCCCATGTACACAATCTGTCTGTTGCTGCTGAACATTTCCTCAGTTAGCGCCCAGCTGATTCCAAACCTATGACATCCACCCTACGCACCTTAATCAACTTTATACTTACCAACAAGTAATTCAGCTTTGAGGGGCAGATACACAAACAGATCAGGGGTACAGCCATGGGAACCAGGACGGCTCCTTCCTGTGCCAAACTTTTCATGGGTCGCTTGGATGGGGCTTTTCTGGGATCCATATGCCTTCCACCTATGCTTCGGTTCAGATATATTTATGACTTTTTTACTATATGGACTCATGGTGACATAGACCTGTTAAAATTCCTGGAATCTCTGAATACCTTCTCCCAATTAAATTTTATATGTCCTATACCGAATCCTGTGCCACTTCCCTTGATATTGTTCTCACCCTCACCGAAGGCCAGCTACACACTTCTGTCCACATTAAACCTACTAATAAACAACACTACACTTTCTGATAGTTACCATTCTTTCCATGTCAAACATTCTCGCCCTTACTGTGTTGGCATTAGAAGCAAACATGGGATATAGATTATTCATGCAATCCCAGATGGAAGTTGGTGAAATGGTTGATAGAAGTGATTGTAAAGGCATTTCCCATTTATGGTCACTTCCATGAGCCCCCTCTACCCCCACCCCCCCAGTGCGCCAGCTCGGATTGCGTGAGTAGTAGGGGTTATCTACTGCAGGCCCCCATTTTAAACAACATGCACTGAATGGTGTGCTCCAGAACACTTGTACCTGCACCAGCATTGTACTATGCCATCAGATCGGCTGTAGATTGCCTGCAATCCAGTTTTACAGAGCAAGCAAGCCTCTGTACTTCATATTCTGTCATGAAGTATAAGCAGCCAGTATTTTGTCATATGCTTGTGCTTTTACCCTCCTGCAGCCACCTTCCACAGGTGCTCACTACAGTAACACACCAACAGCTTTGTCATTTTTAGGACTCTTGTTCCCAGGTGCCAAGCATAATAATCTGCCTTTTGTCAAAGTCACTGGAGAGGTTTACAGAAAGGGGTATAGTTCAGAAAAGCCACCCAAAACCCCAGGTAAGGGGGGACTCGCCGGACAGGATGAGAAGGAAAGACTGATTGTTGGGGACTATACCAGACAAGATTTGAAAACCTGAGAGCTTAAAGGTGGAAGACACGGTAAATATGGAAGACAGAGATTACAACTAAAACATTGTGCTCAAGTTAATAAGAGTGAAAAGCTAAGTGCATTGTATGTAACAGAGGTCAGAGGGGGGACTGTGAAAAGTAGACAGCTCAGAAATTGAAAGATGTAGAAAACTAAAATGGATTGAAGAAAGGACTAGTTACTGTGAAGAAATGCTGAACAGAAGGAATTAACATACATTAATACCAGGTGGTTGGTGAGCACCAAGATCATGTTTTAGTGCTAGTTCCCACCTGCAGAGTTCTGAGAAACTGGTGTCAAGGGGGAAGAATCCTGATTGCGCATGTAGTGAAATAGGCACCGAGATTATGACTGTCTTGTTGTACAACATGCTCTGCAACAGGATATTGTGTGTTGCACGTACACACCCTCTGCCTATACCTATTCATCCTGACTGATAACTTGGTGGTAGTCATGCCGATGAAAGGCCGAACAGTGTTTACATAACAGCTTGTATATTATGACGTTTGGTTTGTGGGGTGCTCAACTGTGCGATCATCAGCACCTGTAAAAAGCCCCAATTTTTACACATTCCAATTTTTTTTACACAGTTCTTTCTAGCCACTGTTACAAATGATGATGATGATGGTGATGAAATTATGAGGACAACACATACACCCAGTCCCCAGGAAGAGAAAATCCCCAACCCGGCAGGGAATACAGCTGGAATATGACGTGTTGTTTCACAGCTGGCTCTCCCTTTCATAGTATATGTTTTGCCAGTTACAGGGCTGGAATAGATGGTGGGAAGAGAGTGCATAGGGCAAGTCTTGCAATGGGGATGGCCACAGGGGAAGGAGCCATAGTGTAGAGCAAGGGGTGGAGAAGGAGCATAGAGTCTGACAAGGATACTGCGGAGATTGGTAGAGTGACAGAAAGCTGTTCTAGGTGTGGTGGGCAAGTTGTTAGACAAAATTTATCCCCTTTTATGGCATGATTTTAGAAAGTCATGGCCTTGTTGAAGTAGCTGATTAATACATTCAAGACCTGGATAATACCGGGTGACAAGTGGTGTGCTCTGAAGTTTTTTGGAGGGATCCGTCCACATCAAACCTGCTAACAAATAACAGTGCTTACATTTTGGCAGTTGCCATCCTTTCCATGTGAAACATTCCCTCCCATATAGCCTTGGCACTCGAGGCAAACGTATTTGTTCAGATGCAGACTCTTTACAGCAATACTCCACCATTCTCACCTCAGACTTCACTGGATGTAATTATCTCAACATCCTAGCTCAAGAAGATTTCCTGGGCCATTACATCCAATTCTGGTACTGTTGAACCCTCCAAAAAACATCTTCAGAGCACACCACTGGTCACTAAGTATTATGCTGATCTTGAATGTATTGATCAGCCTTGCCATAACATCCTAAAATCATGCCCTGAAATGATATCCATTCTGTCTGAGATTTTTCACACCACACCTAGAATAGCTGTTTGTTGCCCTCCTGATCTCCACAATATTCTTGTCAGATCCTACACTCCTTCTGCACCCATCTCCCGACCCTATGGCTCCTACCCCTGTGATTGTCCCCATTGCAAGACTTGCCATATGCACCCTCCTATTACCACCTATTCCAGCCCTGTAACTGGCAAAACACACAATACGAAAGGGAGAGCCAACTGTGAAATGACACATGTCACATACCAGCTGTTATGTAAACACAGTTCAGCTTTTTACATCTGCATGACTGCCACCCAGTTATCATTCAGGATGAATAAGCATACAGGTGGGAACGAGCACCACATGTCCTTGGTTCTCGCCAGCCACTTGGCCTTAATTTACAATAACTTCTTTTGTCTCAGCATTTCTTCACAGTAACTATTCCTTTCTTCACTCAATCTTACTTTTCTACACTTTTCATTTTCTGACTTGTCTTTTTTTATGCCCCCCTCCACTACCACCACCTCTGTTACATATAACACACTTAGCATTTCACTCTTATTAACTTGTGGACGATGTTTGTTATCTCTGCCTTGCATATTACCTTATCTTCCACCATTAAGCTCTCAGGTTTTCAAATCTCGTCTGGTGTAGTCCTCAACAATCAGTCTTTCCTTCTCATCCTATCTGGTAAGTCTCCCCTGACCTGGGGTTCTGGATGACTTTTCTAACCCCTTTCCCTAAACCTCTCCAGTCCTTTTCCTTCACCTCTCTTCCTTCCCCTTAAACTCTTCTGCCAGAAGGAGAAGCCACTGGCTCTGAAATCTTGTAAGAGTTAAATCAGTGTGTGTGTGTGTGTGTGTGTGTGTGTGTGTGTGTGTGTGTGTTCCCCAACTGCCACTTGGTAAGTATACCTTTTTTAGCTATCCATTTACATTGTATTGTCAATAACTGGTTATTTTCATTATTATTATTATTATTGCTATTATTATTATTATTATTATTATTATTAAAGTAATAAAATGGGTCAGAGGTATCGAATCCCCTGTCTTGCTTCAACAGTACACTTCTAAACATTGTAATAAAAAAAAAAAAAAAAAAAAAAAAAAGGGAAAAAATTTTTCATTTCACTTTTTTCTTTTTTTTGTTATTACAATGTTTAGAAGTGTACTGTTGTAGCAAGACAGGGGATTCGATACCTCTGACCCATTTTATATGAGCCATGATTGTATTATGATGGTCATTTGTATACTCTTTTCTGCATATCTTTAGTTTACATGACTTTCTTGTCACACCCTCATTAAGTTTCTAGTAATGTAATATGCTAAGTTAATCTCTATGCACAGAAAGCAGTTGGGCCACTGTCTTGACGAAATGTGACACTATCACAGCAAAGAACATCAGTGTTACAGTTAAAAGGATTATTTATTCCAGCTTTTCATCACAAAGGCAACATATAATTAATTGTTGCAATCAGCAATGATCATATGTAGATCTGCATTTAATATAAAAATAAAACATGCAGTACATTTCACGAGTGAACTTTTTAAGACTGTCGTATTTACATGTTCATGTACACTATGTGAATGTAGACTTTCCCAGCCTCTACTGCTGATGAAACTTCTCGGGCTTCCATCCAGATTGCTGCATCTAAATTCCGCTGTTTCTGTATCACTCTCATCGAAGCATTACATAATTTCAGTGCAGCCACTTGGAAGGAAGTCTGAGAAGATTAAAAGAACACTGTCTGGAGGGAAGGGGAGGGGAGTGGAGTGAAATACCCAGGAGACACGATCAAGTGTTAATGTAACTTTGTTCACTACACACCATCATCAAGTATGTAAATGATCTGAGTTGCCATTCTCTGCAACAGGTAGAACGGTCACAGATGTGTGTTAGTTGCTAATGTCAGTGTTGTTACCAGGCACAATGGTGAATGCAATGTGGTGAACAGTATCAAATATTGAGCAATCATTGCAAAGGACACAAAGATGCCACATACTTGTGTGAGATAGCGTTTTGGTGTCTTAACTTTCATCAGTGTTGACAACTGAAGATCTTAAGAGTAAAGCCAATACATCAAGTGTCCACAAAAGCTTCAACAATTATGTTTCATCAGTCTCATCTGACACAATGTTTGCGACCCTCAGCAACACATTGCACTGAATTAGAATGAGATAGTTTGGAGAAACCAAAGTAATACAGTGTGTGTAAAAATATAATTTGATAAAAACTACTTTCCAGTAATGAATAATGAGAGATTATCTATCACCGTTGCTTACCTGCAGAAGATCACCACTTAGCTCATCATCTGTACTCCTAGCTAGTTCCTCTTCAGTGGCAGGTGGTGGACTCTGAGGTAGTGGCGGAGGTACCTGGCAGACAAGGAGGGAAAAAAATTGGAAATGCTAGGCTATATCAGAATCACTGAAATTGGCAGTTTTGTTGAACAATTTATGGAGAAGTAAACATTAAATTACACTGAATGCTGTAAAATTGGATAAGTTGAAACAGTGGGTGAACTTGAAATGTTTTGTCAAGAATTCAGTCTTTTCTTTTAGATTGGCAAGACTGTGAGGTTGTTTATATGGTAAATGTGCACCGTAAATTCTGTTTAGTCACCAAACAACTGGAAATACTTGGAATATTGTTAATTTGTCATAGCTACGTTGGTTTCAAAACTTATTGAAATAATGGAATGTGAAGTCACGAAAAATAACAGTGTTGAAACTTTTTTTGTAAGGCTAAAGTACGACATTCATGTGGCTGAAACAATGGTCAAATATACTTTCATTCATGATAAAGCAGATGATTGCTGTCATATTTTACTTTATGTGTATGTTGATTTTACATGATATTTTTATTAAAATGGGTCCAGTGTGTAGTAACTTGAAAAAATATTTGAAGTCCACAAAAGCATGTAACATTTTTTATTTTCACCTGAAGATCATGCAATATGTAATTCTTTTTAGTGAAATATGTATTTTTGAAATTTTATGCAAGTGTGGACCTATCACAATTCTACTTTCGTATTCAGGGAATTAGTAAACTATAATGTGAAGTGACGTGAATGCTGCAAAATGACATCTCCCATCACTTTAGTTTAATTGGGAGAGTCACTACTGTGATTTGAAATTATGCCAGTGTAGCATTTTTTGACAGCGTCGCATTGCTGTATTTTCAGAATGAGTCGACATATTGAAATAAACTGGATTATTTTTCCTAGTCTATATGTAAGCTAACTCTGTGTCAAATTTCATCAAAATCTGACATAGTGAGTTAAAACTCATATGAAAGTTTTGTTGATTTAATACAGAATGTCCCTGCACTCTTTTTTAGATATTCCCATTTTTTTCTGTTAAACTTACTTTGCAAGGGTTCAAGAACTTGACGAGCAACAAGTTGTTGAACCAGGATGTTGGAAACTTCCCCATTCACAAGCCAAGTATATTTTTTATGGATTCTTTCTCAGTCAGACATTTTCCTTTCTTGTCGGCACGTTTCTATTATGATTCAACTTTGAATCACTCAAGATGGGTGCTCCTATTTTTTTTTTTTTTTTTTTTTTTTTTTTTCCCGATACTGCCACCCGTAATTGTTGAAGGGTACAATGGTGTCCATCAGATTCACATTCATTGGCTTTGCCAACTCACAACCAAATAGTCACCTACCAACACAACATAGACCTCAGGCTGCACTACAGATCAGTCTGTCACCACAACCAAGATTTCTGTGGGCAGGGGGGGGGGGGGTGATATGGTCCAGTAGATAACTTTAGCCGACAGCTCTTCTGCTGAATGCTGCTGTTCATACCAGTTCGCATTTGTGAGATGAAAAGTGAACACAACAAATGGTGAGTTGGCTTGGGGTAGCTTATTAGATTGTTTATTCGAATTTCCTATGCTTTATAAATGAATAGGGCTGTTATTTTGTGCTGTTGGGTCCCAAGTTACCTATATCCTCGGAAATTGCAGTAAAGTGGGAAGCGAGACCCACATGCTGTAGATTGTTGCAACGATGAACACAGACCTCGGGGGCTATGTTACACATCAATATGTTACAACAATCGTTTTCTTTTGCTGATATTCGATGGCTTCACCAGTTCACTACTAATTAATCACGTTCTAACCTAACCTAGAATTCGGACTACACTACAGATCAATCTGTGGCTACAATCATTTTTGGTGTTCACGTTTGTTGGCTTCGCCGACTCTCAAATAAATCATCACATTCCAATACAACTTAGACTTCGGCTGCAACAAACTAAGTCAGCACAACCAATTTTTTAGGGGGCAGAACCACATATTAGGCGACAATGATAACTTTAAATGTGATTGGTGCCTGTTTCAGTCAGCGATTTAAGCTGCGCTATAAAAAGCCAATCCAACCACAATCATAGAACTTCGAAAAGAGAAGGAATATAAAAAATCAGTAAACAACCTTAAAACCCTAATAGCCAGATCAATAGCAAGTAATAATCTCGCGCTATCTATAGTGAGACCAAAATTAACTCGTATCTTCCGCCGAAAGAAACCTTTACAGTCGGCGATTCTCATTGGCTACCGTACACCACGGTGAATATTATCACCCTAATGACTACGACCAAAGGTGACGAATTGTAAAAATGGTTCAAATGGCTCTGAGCACTATGGGACTTAACATCTTAGGTCATCAGTCCCTAGAACTTAGAACTACTTAAACCTAACTAACCTAAAGACATCACACACATCCGTGCCCGAGGCAGGATTCGAACCTGCGACCGTAGCAGTCCCGCGGTTCCGGGCTGCAGCGCCTAGAACCGCATGGCCACCGCGGCCGGCGACGAATTGTAAACAGCAGCATGCAACGCAAGAATCGCGGACTATGGATCTTTCGGCCTATTTTGCGCAGTCAGACTTTTTTTTTCTTGAGGACCATCTGTATGTTCCTGCTCCAAGCGTCGCTCCTCTACAGTTCTTCCTGCATTTCGATATTAAACCGCGTTTACACGACGACACTAGGTTCCACACAACCACGGCAGTTAGGATATTCGCGTCCACACAATGCCTTTTTTGTATTTAACTTTGCGCATGCGCATAAATTTCCAATAGCGCAGCTATACATGCGCCCTTGTGCATGCGTAATTTCCTGGAAATAGGGGCCGAGCGTAAAGCTCATTGCTACGTCCTCGGAGGGAATGTTGCGCCCTTAAGCAAGCGACGGGCAGGTGGGGTCCATTCGTATTTGTGTCTTAAGGTTATGCTGTAAAGCGATTTGTGTGTCTGTTGGCTCCCAAGGGAAGCACTCCAAGTTTATAGATGATTAGAGACAAAGAAAAAGTCGTTTGTAATGCCGTTTCTGAAGAGTATTAGAAAAAAATTCAAGATGTGTTGCCCTGAGTGTCACTTATTAGATAAAAAATTTCCGGTCACGTTTCTGTAAACAATAAGATACCGTAAGTTTCGAAGTAGGAAAACAGAAGAGTAACCCAAAAATTTTTTGAAACTATGGACGAATAGTCATGCTTATAGTGCGACTTGAAAGCACAGCTGAAATGCCTGACATCTGAACAAAAGAAGTGATGGGGTAAGTGTAGCTCCAAAACAATCTACTAAAAATAGAAATGATGCAAAAAATGCGAAACTGAAAAACACAGCCTCCATTATACTGGATTTCGGCATCTATGAAATTCCCAAAACTGTCGAGTCCAAGGATGCAAATCTGTATATCATGTTTCATTATTAACTGCAAATGACGCACTGAAAGTAAATTAACCTTCACATAACGAGTAAGAAAGTCCCTAAAGTATTTCTCAGTTTCAGGAATAATCACTTTTATATTTATTTATTTATTTATTCGTATTCCGTTAGTCCAGTAAGCAAGGAAACTGCTTCGATATTGAGCGAGCCATATACGTGAGAACAGTACTTATAGATGCTAATAGATACAATTTGTAATATTGTATAGGAACAAAATATGCTAATAATCACAAGCTTACGCATTTCCACCAGTGAGTAGAGGTATAAAACAATCAAACAATACAAAATTGTTAAGGCTTTCGTGGCCACTTGTTGACAAACTGCCTATTGGCTTCTGTCTCGGGTTCTTCGGCCGACGTTCATCTAATGATTTTTCTGACGTTTCGCCAGCACGAGTGGCTGGCATTGTCAAAGCTTCACCCTCCATTGCCGGTGGTGAACTGGAGGCGAGCTCGCTGCCGCAGACTATATGTACCTGGCGCGCCAACGTCCGAGGGCTTCTCCGCGGTCATTTCCGGTGCGGTTCTCCTCTTGCTACCTGCGACGGTCGTTCGCTGCAGTACGGGAAGCCAGGATCCGTTTACCTTAAGGCTTTCCTCTTTCTTGTTGAAACTGTTCGCGTGTTTTTGGATTTCTACAGCTTCTCTGAACAAGCGCGTGTGATAGTGCTTCTCTACAGCCAGAACTTCCGTGTCGGCGAATTCTATTACGTGGTCGGTCTCATTCAGTGCGTGCTCTGCCACGGCCGATTTCTCCACCTGCCCCAACCTGCAATGTCGCTTATGCTCTTTGATCCTGGTGTTAATGGATCGTCCAGTCATTCCGACATAAACTTTTCCGCATGTGCAAGGTATACGGTATATTCCCGACATTGCAAGTGGGTCTCTTTTCTCCTTCGCCGATATAAGACACTCTTTGATCTTCCTTGTCGGTTTGAAAATCGTCTTTACGCCGTGTTTGCGCAATATACGGCCGATTCTGTCCGTCACTCTGGTAATGTATGGCAGAAAGGCCGTACCCGACATTTCTTGTTCTGGTTCCTTACTTCGCCGAGTGTTTGGCTCTGTTACACTTCTAATGTAATTTGTGGAGTACCCATTGCTCCTCAGAACAGTTTCCAGGTGTTGCATTTCTCGTTTGAGGTGTTGAGGCTCACATATTCGTCCTGCTCTCGTTACGAGCGTACTAATCATGCCTCTTTTCTGGCTCGGTTGGTGGTTTGACAGTTTGTGCAGGTATCGGTCCGTGTGTGTCGGTTTTCGATACACGCTGTGTCCCAGGTTTTCGCCGTCCCTTGTGACCAGCACATCTAGAAATGGCAGTTTCTTATCCTTTTCTACTTCCATGGTAAATGTTATGTTGGCATGGAGGCTGTTCAAGTGTCTCAGGAATTCACCGAGCTGTTCTTCACCATGGCTCCACACCACGAAAGTATCATCGACGTACCTGTACCACACCTTAGGTTTGCAAGTCGCCGAGTCCAGTGCCTGTGCTTCGAATTGTTCCATGAAGAAGTTGGCCACCACTGGACTGAGAGGACTACCCATGGCGACGCCTTCCAGCTGTTCGTAGAAATCGCCATTCCACGTGAAATAGCTATTGGTGAGGCATGCATGGAAGAGCTTTTTGATGTCTTGCGGGAACATGGAACCGATGTGCTCCAGAGCGTCACAGAGTGGCACTTTCGTAAATAACGAAACAACATCAAAGCCACACGTTCCATGTTCCCGCAAGACATCAAAAAGCTCTTCCATGCATGCCTCACCACGAGCTATTTCACGTGGAATGGCGATTTCTACGAACAGCTGGAAGGCGTCGCCATGGGTAGTCCTCTCAGTCCAGTGGTGGCCAACTTCTTCATGGAACAATTCGAAGCACAGGCACTGGACTCGGCGACTTGCAAACCTAAGGTGTGGTACAGGTACGTCGATGATACTTTCGTGGTGTGGAGCCATGGTGAAGAACAGCTCGGTGAATTCCTGAGACACTTGAACAGCCTCCATGCCAACATAACATTTACCATGGAAGTAGAAAAGGATAAGAAACTGCCATTTCTAGATGTGCTGGTCACAAGGGACGGCGAAAACCTGGGACACAGCGTGTATCGAAAACCGACACACACGGACCGATACCTGCACAAACTGTCAAACCACCAACCGAGCCAGAAAAGAGGCATGATTAGTACGCTCGTAACGAGAGCAGGACGAATATGTGAGCCTCAACACCTCAAACGAGAAATGCAACGCCTGGAAACTGTTCTGAGGAGCAATGGGTACTCCACAAATTACATTAGAAGTGTAACAGAGCCAAACACTCGGCGAAGTAAGGAACCAGAAAAAGAAATGTCGGGTACGGCCTTTCTGCCATACATTCCCAGAGTGACGGACAGAATCGGCCATATATTGCGCAAACACGGCGTAAAGACGATTTTCAAACCGACAAGGAAGATCAAAGAGTGTCTTAGATCGGCGAAGGAGAAAAGAGACCCACTTGCAATGTCGGGAATATACCGTATACCTTGCACATGCGGAAAAGTTTATGTCGGAATGAATGGACGATCCATTAACACCAGGATCAAAGAGCATAAGCGACATTGCAGGTTGGGGCAGGTGGAGAAATCGGCCGTGGCAGAGCACGCACTGAATGAGACCGACCACGTAATAGAATTCGCCG
The DNA here is from genome assembly GCF_023898315.1 of Schistocerca nitens. NCBI lineage: Eukaryota > Metazoa > Arthropoda > Insecta > Orthoptera > Acrididae > Schistocerca > Schistocerca nitens. Next base: position 368,950,757 of record NC_064618.1, read on the forward strand.
ACACGGAAGTTCTGGCTGTAGAGAAGCACTATCACACGCGCTTGTTCAGAGAAGCTGTAGAAATCCAAAAACACGCGAACAGTTTCAACAAGAAAGAGGAAAGCCTTAAGGTAAACGGATCCTGGCTTCCCGTACTGCAGCGAACGACCGTCGCAGGTAGCAAGAGGAGAACCGCACCGGAAATGACCGCGGAGAAGCCCTCGGACGTTGGCGCGCCAGGTACATATAGTCTGCGGCAGCGAGCTCGGTTTGGTAGTGCAGCCGCAAGGTTGCACAACCGAACCAACAAGAAGAGGGCGCCGCTCTATGCCGTGACCGTGCAAACGGTCGACGGCGGGAGCGACATCTTCGACTTGCGGAAGTTGCTGGGCTTCCCGGTTACGACGGAGGCTCTCCCGACCGCCATGGATCCTCAGCCCCAGTGCTTCAGGTGCCAGGGCGAGGGCCATGTAGCGAAGTATTGCCGCAACGCGGCGCGGTGCGTCAAGTGCTCAGGTGAGCACGACAGCCGCGCCTGCGACCGCGGCAGCAACGCTCTGCCGACTTGTGTCCGGTGTGGCGGCCCGCACGTCGCCAGTTGGCGCGGCTGTGCGGCTTTCTCAAGCCGCAGCCGTGCCGGGGGCGGCGAGGCGGCCGCGGCCGCACCGACGCAGCAGCAGAAGAGAAGACGACGTCGGAAACGGCGTAGGGCGCAGAACAGCCCGGTGCAGCTGAGGGACGGCACAGCAGCAGATCCACCTGCCAGGGGCGGGGACGGCCGCTCGGAAACGGGTAGCCAGGACGCAGCTCGCCTTCCTGCGAAGAGGTGTGGCCTCGAACTCGGCACCGCCGTGAAGGAGGCCACAGCAGCCCTCAAAGCCGTTATGGCGGCGGAGAGGGCTGCCTTCGCAGCCGCCGTGGCTGCAGAGAAGGAAGAGGCCTTGAGGCAGCTGCGAGCAGTTTTCGCCCAAGGCCTCATCGCAGTCGTACCTGCGAACACTCCTGCAACCTCGCAGAAGGACGTTCGCGCGCCTATCCCAGCTCTTGTTCCAGCAGCAGCGCGGGTGAGAGGCGCAAAGAAGAAGAAGACAACCGCCGCCGCAGAGGAGCCGCTGACGACGCCGACTGCTACGGGACCAGGCTCCGCAAGGGGTCGAGGAGCCAATAGGCCAGTCTTCATCGCAGAAGCGTCGCCGCCCTGCCGCGCCGAATTTGTGTGTTACAGGGAGTAAGCCACTGCGGCCGGCCCAGGAGACTACAAGCGAGCCCAGCCGCAGCACCGGACTGCCCCAGCTAACAACCACGCAGTACATAGGTAACGTTGCACGATACCTCACGCTAACCCCCCTCACCTTGCATGCTCTGTCGCAGCTAGCAAGCCGCTACTGCCCTTACCACCCGTCCTACTGTCGCAGAGGTTTTTTTCCCTTGGCGCTGGCCTTGGCACTTTTTTTCCTCTGCTCTTAAAACCGCTACCCTTCGATCGTTTTCGACCACTACTATCTCCTGATGGACCATGTTAATGAGTAGTCTTACCCAGACGCATGGATAACATCACAGCCTGCATCCTGTGACGCCTGATTCAAAACTAACATGCTTACGGAGGTGACAGTAAAACTTTTGTGTTGGTCACCACGTTGGTGCGGGCGTGGAGGGGCCCCATCCTTATTTTTAGCTCGCCTCCAGTTCACCACCGGCAATGGAGGGTGAAGCTTTGACAATGCCAGCCACTCGTGCTGGCGAAACGTCAGAAAAATCATTAGATGAACGTCGGCCGAAGAACCCGAGACAGAAGCCAATAGGCAGTTTGTCAATCAAACAATAAATTACAATTATTCAACATTGCAGGTTACTGATTTAATAGAACTGAAATGAGGAATAAATAATTCAAACGAATACATAAGTCGCCAGTTACTAGCTGACAAAATTTTATTGCGTTTCCCAAGCTGAAAATTTAAAATTTCGTCGTGACCTCCTCCTGAAAGTTGCAGAAAAAACGTTGTTATCACTTTGTATTTCACGTACCTCTGATGTTTATATACTTCTTTACCTACAGTCGCTTCTGCGTTTTCTTTTTCTGTCGCCTGTTCATCGCAATAAATGCAGGACCGATGACCTCGCTGTTTGGTGCCCTCTACCAAATCAACCAACCAACCAATAAATGCAACACAAGCTTCCAAGCAAAGAAGAAGATTCATGGCAGCGTGCTTGCGCAATGAAGCTACGTGTGGATACGAGAACAGTCATGCGTACATGCGTTCTTTCCACAAATTTTTGTGCAAGGCCTTTTATTCCCTTGCGTCTGCGGTTGCGCACGACGAAAGTGGCATCGTGTGGACATACCTGGAACTTCCTTGCATGCAACTGCGCCATCAGACCACTGCGCGTGCAGGGCCCGTTTTCGCGACTCGGTTGAAATCTACACGCAACTGCATTTATATTCGAACAGCGTCGCGGAGATCTTTGCGTTATCCACTAGGTACATTATAAAACAGACGGGTCTAGCTAACAGAGTTAAGGATATTGGGGCCGGCCGAAGTGGCCGTGCGGTTAAAGGCGCTGCAGTCTGGAACCGCAGGACCGCTACGGTCGCAGGTTCGAATCCTGCCTCGGGCATGGATGTTTGTGATGTCCTTAGGTTAGTTAGGTTTAACTAGTTCTAAGTTCTAGGGGACTAATGACCTCAGCAGTTGAGTCCCATAGTGCTCAGAGCCATTTGAACCATTTAAGGATATTGGATTTAAAAGAGATAAGAAGAAGAAAATTCATTATCTGAGCTGAGATATTGCCACATTCAAAGATGCAACACGGTGAGCCAGTTGGGAAACGGATGCATGAAGCGGCACCACCTCCGTTACCTATTTTTCAAATATTATTTTCAATTTCTCCCCACAAAATGACAAGTTGAAATACTTACATTTTTTCCCTTAAATACTTTTGCCCTATTGGGTTTTGCAAAAGATACCGGTACTGTTCTCTTCTATAAAGGGTGACTTGGCAGTTTTGCCTGCACGGGCGCACCTGTGCAGTGAAATCGGACGTGGGACAACGAAACTGTAGAAATTTGTTTACCCATTTAGGAGACCGACCGAAACAAACACATCAAGGCATTCGATAAATTATTTACACAGGTTTTGCATGTGCAATAAAACCTGTGTGTGTGTGTGTGTGTGTGTGTGTGTGTGTGGACTGTTCAGGTATATCAGAATGCGTAAGATAAAAAAAAGCGACGTAGCATTACCAAGTCAAAAACAATGCATCAAAGTTGGTACTGTAATGTAGCGTCGTGAGCAAGGACGTTCGGATCCAATCTCCTTCACAGTGAGCCTTGCGTGTAGAAATTGAAGATTGTAGCGGTCGTGCGATTGAACAAATGGTGGATTTATAACAAATGGAAAACGTGAAAGAAATGTAACCTTCTGCCACCAAACAGACTGTAATTTATAAACTTAAGAATATTCAAAGCAGTTATCAAAAGGTGTAGTATTAGAGCGGTACAAACTTTAAATCCGTTATTTCTTTCAATTGCGAGAAATGCGTACATCAGATCGTACAACATCAAAGTATAAAATACCAAACGTTAAAATACAGGAAGAGTTTTCCAGCATTCTGTGCGCGCCAATAGCAGTGGCGGGGCCTTTCCTACCACAGGCAAGACTAGGCGGCCGCCTAGGGCGGCAATATTTTAGGGGCGGCGAAGGGCAGAAAAAAATTAACTTCAAATCAAACAGCGAAAAAACTGAGCAAAAGACGACAAACAATGAAAAAGTGGAAAAATTTCTACACCGTATTGTTTTCCAAAGCATGCGGAACAGCTACTTATAAGTCTTTTGTTTGACAGAAGAGGATGCTGAAAGCCGGCCGCGGTGGTCTAGCGGTTCTAGGTGCTCAGTCCGAAACCGCGTGACTGCTACGGTCGCAGGTTCGAATCCTGCCTCGGGCATGGATGTGTGTGATGTCCTTAGGTTAGTTAGGTTTAAGTAGTTCTAAGTTCTAGGGGACTGGTGACCTCAGAAGTTGAGTCCCATAGTGCTCAGAGCCATTTGAACCATTTAGGATGCTGAAGACAGAAGAGGATGCTGAAAAACATGAATTTATTCCTCATTCAGTAAATGTTTACGAACGAAATAACACCACGGTTATACAAATTACCTAGTTTGATGCTTCGGCATCAGTACAGCATAATTTCTAAATTCAAGGAAAATTCATTCGCCCCATAAAAAATTCCAACCCTGTTTTAGTCAATTTTCTTGCAATTATTTTGTGAACTTTCTACATTGAGGATAAAAAAAAAGAAACGGAGGGCATTTGTTGTTTTCAATTAGTTTTAAAGGAATTGAAGGAAAAGCATGAAAATGGAAGACTGTCCACAGAAAATGAGGACGTCTGATGTTTAAAAGTGTAATAGGAAATCTGCATTATTATGCCTTTCGATGTTTGTGATGGTGGACGGGGAGGATATTGGAGAGAGCGATAGTACTAAAAAAGAGCCGTCGTCATCTTTCAATTCTCGCATAGGGCTGCAAAGCGCCTAGCCCTGCTATATATCGGTTATATATATCTGCACCTCTAATATTTGACTACACTACATTCGCAGTGGAATAGTTTACCAGTATTTTGAATGTTCCACTGGAATTATGTTACAGTCAAATGTGATAAAAGCAGGTATGTCATAACCGATGTATTGCACTACTGTACACACAGAATTCTGGAAAACAATTATTTATTTTAACTTTGTATTTTACATTTTTATTAAGACAATCCCTCACCTGCCAGGTAAGTCGAGGGCGCTAACGCGCTGCTTCCTGGACTCCGGCAGGCGCGCCGGCCCCGGGTCGAATCCACGCGGTGGATTAACGACGAGGGCCGGTGTGCCGGCCAGCCTGGATGTGGTTTTTAGGTGGTTTTCCACATCCCACTAGGTGATTAACGGGCTGGTCCCCACGTTACGCCTCAGTTCCACGACTCGCAAACATTTGAAAAACTTTCGCACTATTTCATGGTTTACACTAGACGCAGACAGCTGGGTACTCTAATTCTGTCCCGTGGGGTACGGAGGCCGCATCTCGTGGTCGTGCGGTAGCGTTCTCGCTTCCCACCCCCGGGTTCGATTCCCGGCGGGGTCAGGGATTTTCTCTGCCTCGTGATGGCTGGGTGTTGTGTGATGTCCTTCGGTTAGTTAGGTTTAAGTAGTTCTAAGTTCTAGGGGACTGATGACCATAGATGTTAAGTCCCATAGTGCTCAGAGCCATTTGAACCATTTTGGGGTACGGAGTGGCGACAGGAAGGGCATCCGGCCACCCACTGACACAAACATCGCCAAATCCATATTAAGACGGTCGACCCCGCGTTGAAGTGGGACAAAGGCCGAAAGCAAATAATGTTGATTAAGACAAACCCTTCTGATGTAGATGTTGTTGTTGTTGTGGTCTTCAGTCCTGAGACTGGTTTGATGCAGCTCTCCATGCTACTCTATCCTGTGCAAGCTTCTTCATCTCCCAGTACCTACTGCAACCTACATCCTTCTGAATCTGCTTAGTGTATTCATCTCTTGGTCTCCCTCTACGATTTTTACCCTCCACGCTGCCCTCCAATGCTAAATTTGTGATCCCTTGATGCCTCAAAACATGTCCTACCAACCGATCCCTTCTTCTAGTCAAGTTGTGCCACAAACTTCTCTTCTCCCCAATCCTGTTCAATACCTCCTCATTAGTTACGTGATCTACCCACCTTATCTTCAGCATTCTTCTGTAGCACCACATTTCGAAAGCTTCTATTCTCTTCTTGTCCAAACTAGTTATCGTCCATGTCTCACTTCCATACATGGCTACACTCCATACAAACACTTTCAGAAACGACTTCCTGACACCTAAATCTATACTCGATGTTAATAAATTTCTCTTCTTGAGAAACGCTTTCCTTGCCATTGCCAGTCTACATTTTATATCCTCTCTACTTCGACCATCATCGGTTATTTTACTCCCTAAATAGCAAAACTCCTTTACTACTTTAAGTGTCTCATTTCCTAATCTAATTCCCTCAGCATCACCCGACTTAATTCGACCACATTCCATTATCCTTGTTTTGCTTTTGTTGATGTTCATCTCATATCCTCCTTTCAAGACACTGTCCATTCCGTTCAACTGCTCTTCCAAGTCCTTTGCTGTCTCTGACAGAATTACAATGTCATCGGCGAACCTCAAAGTTTTTACTTCTTCTCCATGAATTTTAATACCTACTCCGAATTTTTCTTTTGTTTCCTTTACTGCTTGCTCAATATACAGATTGAATAACATCGGGGAGAGGCTACAACCCTGTCTCACTCCTTTCCCAACCATTGCTTCCCTTTCATGTCCCTCGACTCTTATAACTGCTATCTGGTTTCTGTACAAATTGTAAATAGCCTTTCGCTCCCTGTATTTTACCCCTGCCACCTTCAGAATTTGAAAGAGAGTATTCCAGTCAACATTGTCAAAAGCTTTCTCTAAGTCTACAAATGCTAGAAACGTAGGTTTGCCTTTCCTTAATCTTTCTTCCAAGATAAGTCGTAAGGTCAGAGATAGATAGATGTAGATAGTGGTTTGAAATTGAATGTTGGCCTTCAAAACTAGTCACCAATAGAGATTATATGCAACTGTGGCAGAAAACTAAATAAATAAAAAAATAAATTGAGTTGTTGCTCTTCTATGCCAATGTATTGTTGGAACTACACAAACCCTCAAGATGCGGTTAATCTTTCATGTGATGAGATGACTTTTCTCACAAGAATATCTTTCACTTCAATTAGTGGACAACTAGCAAAAGGAGAAACAAATCTACATAGTCATGTATTCATAAGTATAGGGTGTTTATAAATGAATGTCGGGGTTTTAACGCTTTATAATATTTATTATATTAAACTTACAGTCATAAATGATATGTTAAATGAAAGAGCAACTCAAACAGTTTTACCAAGAATTTATAAATGTTCAACGTGAGCACCATTTGTCACATGGCACACATCAAGTCTATAGCTGAGTCCTTCCCAAACATTGATAAGTGTGTCTTCAGTGATTGTATTAACAGCTGCTTCAATCCGGTTTCTTAATTCAGGGAGGTCTGCTGGTAGCGGGGGCACGTACACAAGATCCTTGATGAAGCCCCAAAGGAAAAAATCGCAAGGCGTTAGGTCGGGTGAACGTGGAGGCCATGCAAAGCAAGCCCTGTCATTGGGCTCCTTGCAGCCTATCCAGCGCTTGGGTACAGTGAAGTTCAACCAATCGCGTACTTCGCTATGCCAGCGAACATTTATAAGGTTCTTGGTAAAACTGTTTGAGTTGCTCTTTCATTTGACATATCATTTGTAACTGTAAGTTTAATGTAATAAATATTATAAAGCGTTAGAGCACCGATATTCATTTATAAACACCCTGTACTTATTTGGAGAACAAACTAACATATGAACACATCTACTTTTTCCTTCAATTGCCCCCAACATCAACACTTGTTTTCTTTATTGTAATTTTATTCTGGATGTCTGGCCGTAGCTGTTTCTGCTTTTCAGCCATATGGAAAATTGCTGCAGTGGCGGACACACAAGTTTTACTGCAATTTTATGAGAATTATATGAATGAATTACAATAAACTGTTTTATGGTGACAATATACAACCGAATATCAAAAAAAATCACAGAAATAAGTAAAACAATAAAAAATCTTTTTATGGGATTAATTGTATTTTAAAGAGACCGTTTCTAACACCGGACACACTGCATGAGAAACTAAATATTATAAATGTCAACATGAGACTAAAATTAAATAGAACAGTAATCTCAATGTCGTTATAGGCATTCAGAATTACAATGTATTGTTCTTTGTTGAAACCTTGTGTTCTTTGAAGGTTGGTAAATTGGTCACACCAAAGGAAAATTCTGAATGCCGTTTCATCAACCCTAGGAAAACTGCAGTTCTTTTGTTCCTGTTGAACTACTGTGGCAGTCTGAAAGGTTCCGTCAATTCACAAACTTATTTCAAAAATTCTGTTTTGTTTAGGGACAGGAGTAGTTGTTTAAATGTGTAAAATTTTTGATTAGCTCATGTTCCTACTGATTGTATATTTCCCAGTAAAGAGCTCAAAGCGACTTCGAATAATTGAATGCTTTGGGAGAAACCAACACAGATTATGAAAACTGTCTTTCCAGTCAGTTATGTATCAAACCGGCGGCCAATGATATAATAATGGGAAACACAGAAGCGAAGACAATTTACCTGTAAATATATTACACTACTGGCCATTAAAATTGCTACACCACGAAGATGACGTGCTACAGACGCGAAATTTAATCGACAGGAAGAAGATGCTGTGATATGCAAATGATTAGCTTTTCAGAGCATTCACACAAGGTTGGCGCCGGTGGCGACATCTACAACGCGCTGACATGAGGAAAGTTTCCAACCGATTTCTCATACACAAACAGCAGTTGACCGGAGTTGCCTGGTGAAGTGTTGTTCTGATGACTCGTGTAAGGAGGAGAAATGCGTACCATCGCGTTTCCGACTTTGATAAAGGTCGGATTGTAGACTATCGCGATTGCGGTTTATCGTATCGCGATATTGCTGCTCGCGTTGGTCGAGATCCAATGACTGTTAGCAGAATATGGAATCGGTGGGTCCAGGAGGGTAAAAACGGAAATGCCGTGTGGCTACGGCCTCCCGTTGGGTAGACCGTTCGCCTGGTGCAAGTCTTTCGAGTTGACGCCACTTCGGCGACTTACGTGTCGATGGGGATGAAAAGATGATGAAAGACACACAACACTCAGTCATCACGAGGCAGAGAAAATTCCTGGCCCCGCCGGGAATCGAACCCGGGACCCCGTGCGCGGGAAGCGAGAACGCTACCGCAAGACTACGAGATGCGGACTTCAGGAAGGTAATACGGAACGCCGTGCTGGATTCCAACGGCTTCGTATCACTAGCAGTCGAGATGACAGGCATCTTATCCGCATGGCTGTAACGGATCGTGCAGCCACGTCTCGACCCCTGAATCAACAGATGGGGACGTCTGCAAGACAACAACCATCTGCACGAACAGTTCGACGACGTTTGCAGCTTCATGGACTATGAGCTCGGAGACCATGGCTGCGGTTACCCTTGACGCTGCATCAGAGACAGGAGCGCCTGCGATGGTGTACTCAACGACAAACCTGGGTGCACGAATGGCAAAACGTCATTTTTCTGGATGAATCCAGGTTCTGTTTACAGCATCATGATGGTCGCATCCGTGTTTGGCGACACCGCGGTGAACGCACATTGGAAGCGTGTATTCGTCATCACCCGCCATTGGTTATACGTCTCGGTCACCTCTTGTTCGCATTGACGGCACTTTGAACAGTTGACGTTACATTTCAAGTGTGTCGCGACCCGTGGCTCTACTCTTCATTCGATCCCTGCGAAACCCTACATTTTAGCAGGATAATGCACGACCACATGTTGCAGGTCCTGTACGAGCCTTTCTGGATACAGAAAATGTTCGACTGCTGCCCTGGCCAGCACATTCTCCAAATCTCTCACCAACTGAAAACGTCTGGTCAATGGTGGCCGAGCAACTGGCTCGTCACAATATGCCAGTCACTACGCTTGATGAACTGTAGTATCGTGTTGAAGCTGCATGGACAGCTGTACCTGTACACGCCATCCAAGCTCTGTTTCACTCAATGCCCAGGCGCATCAAGGCCGTTATTGCGGCCAGAGGTGGTTGTTCTGCGTACTGATTTCTCAGGATCTATGCACCCAAATTGCGTGAAAATGTAATCACATGTCAGTTGTAGTATAATATATTTGTCCAATGAATACCCGTTTATCATCTGCATTTCTTCTTGGTGTAGCAATATTAATGGCCAGTAGTGTATGAAATCGTTCGGCGTATCTCACTGAAGATGAGGCACTCATTATCTTGAAGTACCTGGAGGGATAAGTTGTCTTCAAATGGGAGAACGTGACCAGTTCACTAAGAGGTCAAACAAGAAATTGTGGGCTTGGTACAAAAGAAGTGGACGATCTGGATTACTGTTATTTGTAAAGAAGGTTTCAGATCTCCATCGCCTGAAAAACTGAGTCCATTGTTAGAGTCCGGGTGTATTTTCGCAAATATTGTTTAAAGCAACATCACCATTATTCTTCAACTTGTATAACATCTTTCATTCCCAAATTATGAGAGCAGGACAGACCGTTATAGGTTTTCATCAGTTTCAACCAAGTATTCCAACTGGCTGAGAGTGGGAATCTCAGTTGGGAGTATTTGGGAGAGGATTTCCAGCTGCGGCATTCACCTGACGTCCAAGAAAAACCTCCTGTAAACCTTGGTCGGACTGGCAGATTGGAACTATTTAATTTATTTCTGAGACAACACTGTGATGACCATTGCCCCAGACGCAAATAAAAAGTGTGGAACCCTTATGGGATCGCTTTGTTGTTCGTCTGCCTTTCTGTTTGACTGTTAAGAACGATTTTTCTCAGGAACAGGTAAACGCAACATATTCAAATTTGTGTCTTATATTGTCTATGGCCGGCCGCGGTGGTCTCGCGGTTCTAGGCGCGCAGTCAGGAACCGTGCGACTGCTACGGTCGCAGGTTCGAATCCTGCCTCGGGCATGGATGTGTGTGGTGTCCTTAGGTTAGTTAGGTTTAAGTAGTTCTAAGTTCTAGGGGATCTGGCGTGAGGTCAGTCGCTTGACGGCGCGTTTCGGCGCGGGCCCGCCCGTTGCCGGCGCGCCGTAAGGCACGGAAGCTCGCACTGGGGCGTATCGCTTTCCAGTCGGGTGTGCCGCGGCAGTCCTCACAGGGGAAGTGATGCGTCTCTTATAGCCTCTCCTTCTCAAGTGGCTCTTTCCGCCTTCCCGTGGTGCCAGACGTCAAGCTCGGCATTCTGCCTTGCGTCAAAAGGGAGAGCTGCGACCCAACCCGATGCGAAAGCGAAGGGTGCGTGGCACAGGGGGAGCTGTGTCGAGGGACCGAACACCAGTCCCTTTCTGTTCGCAGGGCACAGACCAGCAGGTGCTCTGCATGCCGGCGACCTCGTTTGTCGGCGTGGGATCACGGCGCGAGTCGGCAAGGGTGCTTCGCCGCGCCCCTGGGTAACCGGGGCGTGTTCTGCCAAACCCAGGAGGTGGTGACATCGCCTGGGCTAGGTTAGATGGGCCCAGACCGCCGAACGACTGGGGGACCGACCCACCACCTGAGTAGGAGTGGGTCCTTGGCCTTCAGGTGGAAGCTCGGGCAAGTAGGCGGCGAAGGGCGAGGGGTGCATCCGCCTCTCCGGAGTGCGGGGTGCAGTTGCCGAGGAGCGTCGTGTGAAATCGTCGATGACGAGGCCATCGATGGGGACCAGTGCGCTGGCGACGGCGCGCTGAACCCGGCAGTTCTGGAGTGCCCTTGACCTAGGGGCGAGGTCGGTGGGCGAGCTGCAGAAGTCCCCCCCCCCCCCCCCCCCCCCATGCCAGAGGAGCCGGTCCGGGGCAAGAGACGGGCTCCCACCCCATTTTTTATCACTCGTTCAATATGGAGACATCAGAGACGAGTGATTCGAGTGCGCTATCGCGAGCTTCTGTGATGCCTGTACCTGCTCCTCAGGACGAGTCGGGACAGGCAAGCGAGGAAAACGTTTTACAAAGACACACAAGAATTACTTTGCTCCTTGAGCAAAATATTAAAAACGGTAAAATCAGTCAGGCGGCACTGACAACAATTAAGAATGAGTTGGCGGCGTGGGCCATAGCCAACGCCAAACTCGAGGGCCGTGTTGAAGAATTAGAGAAGGAAAATGAAAGATTGCGAAAGCAACCGGCCAAGACCTGGGCGGGAGTGGTCGCGCAAGCGCCACCAAAGCCACAAACAACTAGGGACACGATTGCAAAAGTAACAAAAAGAGCAGACACAACGGTCTTCCTAAGGACCTTACCCGGACAGGACACCAGTGTGAAAAAACACAGGAGCTGCTCACCACTACAATAAATCCAATAAAAGACAAGATTAAAATAAATAAGATTAAACCAAGTAGGAATTATGTAATCGTAGAAGTGGCCTCTGAAGAGGACAAAGCTAAATTACTGAACAATGCTAAACTAAACTCGGTGGTCAAATGCGAGCCACCGAGGAAAAGAAACCCGTTGGTCATCCTGTACGATGTACCAACAATTATGACAAATGAGGAGATACATGAAACCATAAGGGCACAAAATTTCGAAGAAATGACAGGAGACGAATTGAAGGAAAACTTTAAACTAAGATTTAAAACAGGGCCTCGGGACCGAGACGTGGTTCATCACGTCGCTGAGGTGTCTGCTCAAATGTGGAAGAAAGTAACTACAATGGGCAAACTCTATATTGGTTTTCACGCCATAAACACACGCGACTATTTTGTGGTACCGCGTTGCCACAACTGCGGAGATCTCGACCACGTTCTGAGGCACTGTACCAGGGGGTCGGCCTGCTCAAAATGTGGTGAAGATGGACACGTGCGTAAAGATTGTAGGGCTGCAACAATCTGCATCCCTTGTAAAAGAAGGGGCAAAAAACCTTGCGGCGCCACTGGGCGAAACTGCCCCACCTACAGACTCCTAGAGCAAAGGCTAATCTCGAGGATTGACTATGGCTGAACAAGCCAAAGCGAACAGGATGCCCAAAAGAAAATCCCCGAGCAAAAGGAGGAGGGATGCCATGAGGGCAAGTGCCTTTAAGATATTTTTGAGGTCGCTCACTGACGCCTCAGTCATCACCAACGATGCGAGTACTCAAACGGAATCCACCACAACCGACAGAGGAACTCAAACTGATCCTCTTACAGTCAAGTCTCCCTCCTCCCAAAGCCGGGGGACAACGCCGACTAAAGATCAACGGCAAGGGCATCCTGCAACAGAGACGGTGGCAATCCCAACGAAAGAGAGCAGAAACATAAACCAACCACTCCAGGAAAATAAAATAACTAGCTCTAGTGAACTAAACACGAAAGATCCTGTCGTGAGATTGCCACCCATCGACCCAGTCCGAGTCTACCCAAACCTCGAATTTACTATGCAATTAGCAAGATTAGAGCAGCCGACTGCCCTGACCACTGCCTTAAGACACGTGGTCCGGGTGGGACATGAATACGGTAGGAGAGTCACCTTCTCGGTAATGGAGGCCGTAGACAGAATCCAGCTTAAGTCAGTGAATCTCCCCACCGACTTCGGAGCTCTGCGGGACTTACTCAAGAAAGTTTTTGAAAGACGTGGCGAAAAATTTGACTTGAACGATATATATGAACAAGCAGTATTAGCAAACGGACGTATCACATTTGACTGGAATAAGACTTGGCCAAATGACAGAATTCATACATATTTTCCATAAAACCAAATGACGAAAATCACAATTGGACAACTTAACGCCCATAACAGCAGACTTGTGATGCAGGAGCTACGTAAGGAAGTGGAGGAGAGGAGACTGGATCTGATCTGTCTGCAGGAGCCGTACTCCCTAAATGGAAAATTAGTTTTCACAGCCGCGACATGGCAAGTTATAAGCAGAGGAGAAGACCCAAGATCGGCAATAATTATAACTAACAAAATCCTAAGAGCCATAGTTATGACACAATTCACAACCAGCCACTGCAACGTCGTGGAGCTGCAATCTCCATCCGGTAACATTATCCTCATCAATATGTACTTTCAATATGGTGATGACATCGAAAGACACCTGGCACACCTTACCACAGTTATCACGGCGTTACGGGGGCGAAAAGTAATTATAACTGCCGACATAAATGCTAAATCCCCCCTATGGTACAGTGGCACCAGGGACCCAAATGGCGAGAAGGCAGAAGAGGCCATCATGGCCTTGCAGCTAGTGGTGGTAAATAAGCCTGGAAACCCTCCGACCTATGTGGCGGGAGGTGGCCAAGGCACAAACATTGATGTGACCTTGGCTACGCCTAACGCGGCATACCTAATTCAGCAGTGGGAAGTGGTAGAGAACGCCACCACTAGCGACCACAACCTCATTACTTTCAGTGTGGGAGACAGGGAGAGCTGCTGGGCCATGGGGTGGGAGGTGCAATATAATTACAAAAGAGCCGACTGGGAGAAGCTTGCTAGGGAGTGCGACATTCCTGCACTACCAGAAGGTGACGGACACCTGGACTATGACATTGACAACAGGGCTGAGGAACTGATGACGACAATAACTCGAGCGGTGAAGGCTGTTGTACCTACTAGGAGGAAGGTCATAGCGGCCTCTCCGTCACCATGGTCAGCTGAACTGGAGGAGATGCGCCGGTCTGTCAGAAGGCTCAGGAGGCACTACCAGCGCAGTGTCGTCTGGCTAGAAAGACAAAGACGGCTGCAACTATACCGCGAAGCGAAAGAAAACTTCCACAGACACCTACGTGAGGTAAGATCCAAAAGCTGGGAACACTTTGTTCTAAACCAACTTGCACTAGACCCTTGGGGAGTTCCCTACAAGCTTGTCCGGGAAAAAATCCGCTCTCCGATGGAGCTCTCAACCGTCAGGCGTGGGGATGGGATGACGGAGTCTTGGCAGGAAACTGCTGAGGTCCTTCTCCAGTCCCTGCTGCCTGATGACATAGCGGATGGAGAGACAGACGAACAACAGCAGCTGCGAGAGAACTTTAACAGCAATGAATATGGAAACGATACGGCAGTCTACCCTTTCTCTGAAGAGGAGGTAGCTGCCCATATAAAATCCCTGAAGATAGGGAAAGCTCCCGGGCCAGATGGCATTGTGGCGCAGGTGGTGCAATTTCTGGCTCCCCAGATAGTCGCCCCTCTAACTCATCTTTATAATGAATGTCTCAGGCAGAAAAAGTTCCCGCGAATCTGGAAGAGGGCGAATGTTGTGATTATCAAGAAAGGAGCTGACAAAGACCCAGCAGAAACAAAATCCTACCGGCCAATCTGCCTGCTTGATCTGCTTGGGAAGGTTCTGGAGAGACTGCTGGCTGATAGACTGGCTGCGCACCGAGTGCTGTGCGGGATGAGCAGCAGGCAATTCGGCTTCAGACCTGGGCGTTCAGCATCTGATGCAATCGCCCTGGCGGCTGAGGTCTGTCGCTCTACCCCGTACAAGTACGTTGTCGGCATCATGGTGGACATAAGTGGCGCCTTCGACAACCTGTGGTGGCCTTCGCTCTTCTCCTGTTTACGGGAGAAGGAGTGTCCAGGGCCGCTATATGGGTGTCTGAGGAGCTATTGTGAGGATCGGGAGGTCTGGCTATCATCCCCTAGCACAAGGGTAAGAAAAATAATTACTAAGGGATGTCCCCAGGGCTCCGTACTAGGTCCCCTGTTTTGGGACATCCACATGGAACCTCTACTAGACAAATTACAGCAAAGTGATGAAGTGCTAGAGATGATAGCCTACGCCGATGACCTCCTCCTACTGGTTGGCGGCCGAAGCCGAGAAGACATAGAGCCTAAAATACAACAAGCAATAGAAACACTACAACTTTGGTGCCGGAATACTAAGATGACAATTTCACCAACTAAGTCCACATATCTCCTTCTAAAGGGACAACTAGTCAGAAATCCAACAGTCAGGATAGAGGGTTCACCAGTTCTCAGACGACGTGAGACCCGATACCTGGGCATCATCATTGACGAGAGGTGGTCATTTGGCAGACACATTGAAACCGTAACACAAAGAGCCATACAAGTACTCAACAACCTCATCTCCATTGGACACAAACGTTTCCACCTCCCACCACATCTCATCAAACTATATCATAATAGCATACTCACCTCCATAGCGGGTTACGGTTCTGGAGTCTGGGCACACAGGCTCACGAGAGTGGTGCCCGCCATGACAGTGAGAAGAGTGCAGAGGAACATGATAATGAGATCTATGGGGGCTTACAGGACCACATCGGGAGGAGCCCTATTAGTCATAATGGGACTCTGCCCCTTAGATATTAAAATTCGAGAGCAGGCCGCTTGGTACTGGGCAAAAAAGGGGAACTTGGATAAAATAGAGGAAATTCTGGGAAGTAGGATTGAAAATAAAGTTGAGATCAGGTTAAGAGGGGATCAGCTGTGGCAACATTCACGGGAAAGCGAGGAAACAGGACGCAGAACGTTTGACCTTTTACCAGATGTCAGGGAAAGAATGGGAATGACATATTTCGAACCAACCAGGGGACTGATTCACCTTCTCACTGGACATGGACCCTATCCGACATACTTATGTCGATTCGGGAAAAGGGCGACACCCACGTGTGACTGTGGTGTTCCGGAGGGTACTCCTGACCATGTAGTCTACGAGTGCCCCCTTTTCAATGATGTAGCCTCTGTGTTACGAGACCAACTACCCCACAATGACACATTCAGACTGTTGAGACAACGCGACACCTTTCAGATTATCAACGAACTGGCTAACGCGGTATCACAGAAAGTCTTAAGGGACTACCTGCGAGAACCAAACTAGCACTTTACAAAGACTCTTTAAACACCGATGAAGTCTAGTACCCTATTCCCAAACCGCCTGATCGCGGAAAGGCCGACTTCTTGAGTCTAGAATCCGCCGCGCTTCGGGACTTGGGGGAGTGGGGTGCAGTTATACACCGATTTAGACAACGCACCCAATCTTGACCGTAGCATAAGTTTAGTTGTAGGACCTAGTTTATAGATTTTACTTACAGGAACCTGCAGCGACTAACACCATGGCCTGCCCAGTGTCAGGGGCACGCTCATTGGGGTTAGCTCAATGAGCAAGGCCTTATAGTAGGTTTATATTTTCAGCTGACACAATTGTAACGCTGCAGGCTTTAGTGACTAGTCCATAGTTAGTTAGGTTACCACTCAGTACTTAATAACATATTACTTTGCCCATTGTAGTCCCCTTATAGTGCTCTTACTAACTAGTTACTGCTACATTGTATAATTATTAAGCTTTTGAAATAAAGATTTCAAAAAAAAGTTCTAGGGGACTGATGACCTCAGAAGTCAAGTCCCATAGTGCTCAGAGCCATTTGAACCATTTTTGAAGTCCCGTGCTCGCTTCTTTTTGTACGTCCGTGCTAGTCTGAGGAACTACTACGGAGATTTTGATACAATCTTAGAATTCTCAGGACCGGTAGCTTGCCAGTACCTATATCGAAAACAGCCAAAAAACGTTCAGATTCTCAGTTCAGGATGTATGAACTATGCATGTACAAACGATTAAGTTTGCATGGAACGCCCAGTGCGCGAGTGCTACTCGTACTTGGCCAACTTTTTCTTTTGTGGAAGCTACAATGGCTATAAAAAACGTCATGATTCGCCGTCAAGAGCTACTACAAAAATCTGTTCATTAGACGAACATTTACGATCTAGAGACCGTCATCAGGTATCGTAATATATTTACAACAGATTACACCGAGCGAGGTGGCGCAGTGGTTAGACACTGGACTCGCATTCGGGAGGACGATGGTTCAATCCCGCGTCCGGCCATCCTGATTTAGGTTTTCCGTGATTTCCCTAAATCACTCCAGGCAAATGCCGGGATGGTTCCTCTGAAAGGGCACGGCCGAATTCCTTCCCCATCCTTCCCTAATCCGATGAGACCGATGACCTCGCTGTCTGGTCTCCTTCCCCGAAACCAACCAACCAACCAACCAACAGATTACAAGGCGGCCGGTGTGGCCGAGCGGTTCTAGGCGTGTCAGTCTGGATCCGCGCGACCGCTACGGTCGCATGTTCGAATCCTGCCTCGGGCATGGATGTGTGTGATGTCCTTAGGTTATTTAGGGTTAAGTAGTTCTAAGTTCTAGGGGACTGATGACCTCAGATGTTAAGCCCCATAGTACTCAGAGCCATTTTTGAACAGATTACAAAACGGTACAAAAATCACTGGTGCATTTCATTTTAACGTCGCTTGTAAGCTGCTGTAAATATTTTACGATGCCTGGTAATAGTCTGCGGACCGTATACAGTTATAAATAAGAAGTTTTTCTATCTATAGTTCTTGGCGGTGAATCATGAGTTTTTTTTTATTTTGCTATATGTAACAGCTATGGAGCACCACTCCTTTAAAAAGATACGTATCATAAACGATAAACATATGAATCTACGAGAAAGGTAAAGCTGCCTATGCAACGTTGTGCTACTTTGAGCAGTGTCATTATACACTCCTGGAAATGGAAAAAAGAACACATTGACACCGGTGTGTCAGACCCACCATACTTGCTCCGGACACTGCGAGAGGGCTGTACAAGCAATGATCACACGCACGGCACAGCGGACACACCAGGACCCGCGGTGTTGGCCGTCGAATGGCGCTAGCTGCGCAGCATTTGTGCACCGCCGCCGTCAGTGTCAGCCAGTTTGCCGTGGCATACGGAGCTCCATCGCAGTCTTTAACACTGGTAGCATGCCGCGACAGCGTGGACGTGAACCGTATGTGCAGTTGACGGACTTTGAGCGAGGGCGTATAGTGGGCATGCGGGAGGCCGGGTGGACGTACCGCCGAATTGCTCAACACGTGGGGCGTGAGGTCTCCACAGTACATCGATGTTGTCGCCAGTGGTCGGCGGAAGGTGCACGTGCCCGTCGACCTGGGACCGGACCGCAGCGACGCACGGATGCACGCCAAGACCGTAGGATCCTACGCAGTGCCGTAGGGGACCGCACCGCCACTTCCCAGCAAATTAGGGACACTGTTGCTCCTGGGGTATCGGCGAGGACCATTCGCAACCGTCTCCATGAAGCTGGGCTACGGTCCCGCACACCGTTAGGCCGTCTTCCGCCCACGCCCCAACATCGTGCAGCCCGCCTCCAGTGGTGTCGCGACAGGCGTGAATGGAGGGACGAATGGAGACGTGTCGTCTTCAGCGATGAGAGTCGCTTCTGCCTTGGTGCCAATGATGGTCGTATGCGTGTTTGGCGCCGTGCAGGTGAGCGCCACAATCAGGACTGCATACGACCGAGGCACACAGGGCCAACACCCGGCATCATGGTGTGGGGAGCGATCTCCTACATTGGCCGTACACCACTGGTGATCGTCGAGGGGACACTGAATAGTGCACGGTACATCCAAACCGTCATCGAACCCATCGTTCTACCATTCCTAGACCGGCAAGGGAACTTGCTTTTCCAACAGGACAATGCACGTCCGCATGTATCCCGTGCCACCCAACGTGCTCTAGAAGGTGTAAGTCAACTACCCTGGCCAGCAAGATCTCCGGATCTGTCCCCCATTGAGCATATTTGGGACTGGATGAAGCGTCGTCTCACGCGGTCTGCACGTCCAGCACGAACGCTGGTCCAACTGAGGCGCCAGGTGGAAATGGCATGGCAAGCCGTTCCACAGGACTACATCCAGCATCTCTACGATCGTCTCCATGGGAGAATAGCAGCCTGCATTGCTGCGAAAGGTGGATATACACTGTACTAGTGCCGACATTGTGCATGCTCTGTTGCCTGTGTCTATGTGCCTGTGGTTCTGTCAGTGTGATCATGTGATGTATCTGACCCCAGGAATGTGTCAATAAAGTTTCCCCTTCCTGGGACAATGAATTCACGGTGTTCTTATTTCAATTTCCAGGAGTGTAGTTTTAACCCTGTAACTATACAGCGCTTCCAGCTTTATTAAGTAGAACAGAAGTTGTATAGGGGGGGAGGAGGGAGGGGGGCGATAGCAGCGTATAAGCCGGGAGTGGCCTATCCGTTAAATTTATACCATCTTGGCATGAATAACATCATGCAGGCAACTACAGAACAGGTAACTTCTCTTTTCTTGCACATAAATGGGTAAACCAAATCTCTGCGGCGCTGGGGCGTAGCCACTGATAGGGCAAGCTCTCGTGTAAGCTTATTGTGAACACCTCACAATATTTTTGAAGTAATAAAACAAATTTGCTCCATAGAAGTGGCGGTTATGGTAAGCGATATGTCAGACAAATTTTTATTATACTCCAAGAGCGCACCTGGCATCTGATCTAGGGGAAAAGGAAAAGTTTCATGGAGAGGGAAGGAGTAGAATGCAGTAAAATCTTCTTGAGTTTCTAGCCGCATCAATCCGCAGCGTGTAGTGTATGCACAAAATAACTTGGCCTGTACCTGCGGAGCCGGCCGGTGTGGCCGTGCGGTTCTAGGCGCTTCAGTCTGGAACCGCGTGACCGCTACGGTCGCAGGTTCGAAACCTACCTCGGGCATGGATATGTGTGATGTCCTTAGGTTAGTTAGGTTTAAGTAGTTCTAAGTTCTGGGGGACTGATGACCACAGATGTTAAGTCCCATAGTGCTCAGAGTCATTTGTACCTGCGGCTAGTGAGTATGCAAACAATCATGTTAACAGGTTATGTCAATACGTCGACTAATAAAGACGTTAAGGACAATAGTTCCTTACTAGAAGACTGGAAAATTGGCTAAGTGCGACTAGAACTCGCACACAGACGATTCCGGGGATGAGTTAGGAGGAAAAGTACGTGTTTTGATGGGTGATAGCATTAGTGATTCTGAACAAAAAACTTTATGTGGATATATGCCCTGTTCCGAATGGTTTCCGAGATAGAACACTTCTAATGTACATTTCTATTTATTTTCCGTGTTATTCATTGTCATTGTTCACAACGTACCACAGTAATATAGACGAAGTTGAGATGAACATTTTGATACAGGACACTTCTGGTCTATCAAGTCGGAAAACTACCTCAAACAGGCCTACAAAAAGCACTGAAGCTACAGCGCACGGGCGTCGCGCGAGATTTACAATATTTTCGCGATCTCTCCGCGCCAGCTGTTAGTCTAAGACAAAAAATAAGTATGACCTTTTTCTGTAGCAAATATAATTCAGTTTAATTGTGTACTGAGACACGTTTTCGTTGGAGTGTGCGGTTTTCGAATTATTAAAGATAAACGGGCAAAGTGATATTAAACGTGTTCTGTCTCGGAAACCATTCGCAATATGACATATGTCCACATGAAGTATTTTGTTCACAGTCACTAATACCATCGCATCTCAAAGCATGTACCTTTCCTCCTGACTCATCCTATATACAGGGTGTTACAAAAAGGTACGGCCAAACTTTCAGGAAACATTCCTCACACACAAAGAAAGAAAATATGTTACGTGGACATGTGTCCGGAAACACTTTCCATGTTAGAGCTTATTTTATTACTTCTCTTCAAATCACACATGGAATGGAAACACACAGCAACAGAACGTACCAGCGTCACTTCAAACACTTTGTTACAGGAAATGTTCAAAATGTCCTCCGTTAGTGAGGATACATGCATCCACCCTCCGTCGCATGGAATCCCTGATGCGCTGATGCAGCCCTGGAGAATGGCGTATTGTATCACAGCCGTCCACACCCGAAGAGTCTCTACATTTGGTACCGGGGTTGCGTAGACAAGAGCTTTCAAATGCTCCCATAAATGAAAGTCAAGAGGGTTGAGGTCAGGAGAGCGTGGAGGCCATGGAATTGGTCCGCCTCTACCAATTCATCGGTCACCGAATCTGTTGTTGAGAAGCGTGCGAACACTTCGACTGAAATGTGCAGGAGCTCCATCGTGCATGAACCACATGTTGTGTCGTACTTGTAAAGGCACATGTTCTAGCAGCACAGGTAGAGTATCCCGTATGAAATCATGATAACGTGCTGCATTGAGCGTAGGTGGAAGAACATGGGGCCCAATCAAGACATCACCAACAATGACTGCCCAAACGTTCACAGAAAATCTGAGAAAATCTGTGTTGATGACGTGATTTCACAATTGCGTGCGGATTCTCGTCAGCCCACACATGTTGATTGTGAAAATTTACAATTTGATCACTTTGGAATGAAGCCTCATCCGTAAAGAGAACATTTGCACTGAAATGAGGATTGACACATTGTTGGATGAACCATTCGCAGAAGTGTACCAGAGGAGGCCGATCGGCTGCTGATAGTGCCTGCACACGCTGTACATGATACGGGAACAACTGGTTCTCCCGTAGCACTTTCCATACAGTGACGTGGTCAACGTTACCTTGTACAACAGCAACTTCTCTGTCGCTGACATTAGGGTTATCGTCAATTGCACGAAGAATTGCCTCGTCCATTGCAGGTGTCCTCGTCGTTCTAGGTCTTCCCCAGTCGCGAGTCATAGGCAGGAATGTTCCGTGCTCCCTAAGACGCCGATCAATTACTTCGAACGTCTTCATGTCGGGATCCCTTCGTTCTGGAAATGTGTCTCGATACAAACGTACCGCGCCACGGCTGTTGCCCCGTGCTAATCCATACATCAAATGTGCATCTGCCAACTCCGCGTTTCTAAACATTGCACTGACTGCAAAACCACGTTCGTGATGAACACTAACCTGTTGATGCTACGTACTGATGTGCTTGATGCTAGTACTGTAGAGCAATGAGTCGCATGTCAACACAAGCACCGAAGTCTACATCTACATCTACATCTACATCTACAAGTCAACATTACCTTCCTTCAATTGGGCCAACTGGCGGTGAATCGAGAAAGTGCAGTACATACTGACGAAACTAAAATGAGCTCCAACATGGAAATTAAGCGTTTCCGGACACATGTCCACATAACATCTTTTCTTTATTTGTGTGTGAGGAATATTTCCTGAAAGTTTGGCCGTACCTTTTTGTAACACCCTGTATATATATACACTCCTGGAAATTGAAATAAGAACACCGTGAATTCATTGTCCCAGGAAGGGGAAACTTTATTGACACATTCCTGGGGTCAGATACATCACATGATCACACTGACAGAACCACAGGCACATAGACACAGGCAACAGAGCATGCACAATGTCGGCACTAGTACAGTGTATATCCACCTTTCGCAGCAATGCAGGCTGCTATTCTCCCATGGAGACAATCGTAGAGATGCTGGATGTAGTCCTGTGGAACGGCTTGCCATGCCATTTCCACCTGGCGCCTCAGTTGGACCAGCGTTCGTGCTGGACGTGCAGACCGCGTGAGACGACGCTTCATCCAGTCCCAAACATGCTCAATGGGGGACAGATCCGGAGATCTTGCTGGCCAGGGTAGTTGACTTACACCTTCTAGAGCACGTTGGGTGGCACGGGATACATGCGGACGTGCATTGTCCTGTTGGAACAGCAAGTTCCCTTGCCGGTCTAGGAATGGTAGAACGATGGGTTCGATGACGGTTTGGATGTACCGTGCACTATTCAGTGTCCCCTCGACGATCACCAGTGGTGTACGCCAGTGTAGGAGATCGCTCCCCACACCATGATGCCGGGTGTTGGCCCTGTGTGCCTCGGTCGTATGCAGTCCTGATTGTGGCGCTCACCTGCACGGCGCCAAACACGCATACGACCATCATTGGCACCAAGGCAGAAGCGACTCTCATCGCTGAAGACGACACGTCTCCATTCGTCCCTCCATTCACGCCTGTCGCGACACCACTGGAGGCGGGCTGCACGATGTTGGGGCGTGAGCGGAAGACGGCCTAACGGTGTGCGGGACCGTAGCCCAGCTTCATGGAGACGGTTGCGAATGGTCCTCGCCGATACCCCAGGAGCAACAGTGTCCCTAATTTGCTGGGAAGTGGCGGTGCGGTCCCCTACGGCACTGCGTAGGATCCTACGGTCTTGGCGTGCATCCGTGCGTCGCTGCGGTCCGGTCCCAGGTCGACGGGCACGTGCACCTTCCGCCGACCACTGGCGACAACATCGATGTACTGTGGAGACCTCACGCCCCACGTGTTGAGCAATTCGGCGGTACGTCCACCCGGCCTCCCGCATGCCCACTATACGCCCTCGCTCAAAGTCCGTCAACTGCACATACGGTTCACGTCCACGCTGTCGCGGCATGCTACCAGTGTTAAAGACTGCGATGGAGCTCCGTATGCCACGGCAAACTGGCTGACACTGACGGCGGCGGTGCACAAATGCTGCGCAGCTAGCGCCATTCGACGGCCAACACCGCGGGTCCTGGTGTGTCCGCTGTGCCGTGCGTGTTATCATTGCTTGTACAGCCCTCTCGCAGTGTCCGGAGCAAGTATGGTGGGTCTGACACACCGGTGTCAATGTGTTCTTTTTTCCATTTCCAGGAGTGTATGTGGTGGTGTGTCATGTGGAGTATCATTTAATGTCCCCCTCCGAGATAAACAAATTGCAATTATAACTGAAGACATTGAAATATCTCGAGAGCTACACATCTGACCAAAAAGCAGTTGTAATTCCAATTTGTTTATCTCGAAGGGGGATGTTAAATGATACCAAACATGACACACCACCACATCCCATGCTTAGGTGGCGGGGGCAATTTGAAAATCTTTAGTGGGAATACAGGTTTTTATTGTTGAATACGGTTCTACGGCAAAATCTACATATTTTTT
This sequence comes from Schistocerca nitens, assembly GCF_023898315.1. Lineage (NCBI taxonomy): Eukaryota > Metazoa > Arthropoda > Insecta > Orthoptera > Acrididae > Schistocerca > Schistocerca nitens. The sequence goes on from NC_064618.1 coordinate 368,975,055, forward strand.
GTCTGAAGCAGTTTATTCGTTTCGCTGTAATCGGAGGAAAAGAAATGGGTACGCAATCGTAATTTACGACATGCTACTCAATTGCCCTTGAGTATGCAATGGTATGCGGGACCCCACCTCCATGCTGCGAGGGTAGGACAGGCCAGTATTTCATAACTTCTAATTGGAAACACCATTCGCAACGTTGTATTCCTCCGAGGTGTCGAACAGGGAACTACTCGACGCGCCATTTTGGCCGTGGCTCTAGGCAAACGCTACTCTACTTTTCCAATTAGAGTAAATCTTCAAACGTACTACCGCCAACTTCAATACACTTAGCAATCCGCTTTTCAAGTGACCGCACACAGAACAAGAGCATATCTTCGGGAATGTCAGCACAGGGTTTCTGATGCGGCCGACCATGCCTTCACGGCCTGTTGGCATTTGCTGATACACCGTACGTTTTACATATCCACACAGAAAAAAATACGGCGACGTGAAAGACATCGACCTAGCGGGCCAATGAACAGGGTCACCTCTGCCAATCCACCGACGAGTGTAAACACCGTTTAGTACCTCCCGTGCTTCAATTGCACAATGCGCTGGGCAACCGTCACGCTGGAAGCACGTATGTTGTCGAACGTCCAGGGCAATATCCTGCAGTAGTATAGGTAGTTCCTGTTCTAAAAACTTTCGATGTTTGCGTCCGATCAACGTGCCGTCGTTAAAATACAGACCAATTATTTTGTTCCCCATGATGCCACACCATACGTTAATCGACCAAAGACGTTGATGGTCGTCTTGCCGCAAACAGTGGGGATTGCCTACACTCCAGTAATGCATGTTATGTCGGTTAACGCTACCCTGCGAAGTGTTGTAATGTTTAGAGCCGCTATCTGTTCTACACTGCTGGCCACCGTAAATGCAACACCAAGAAAGACAAGAGGTGGCACAACAAAATTTATTTGGTAGATAACATGTTGACCAAGTATAAAATGATTACGTTTACAGACGTCTGTGAAATGTGATTCCTGCCAGAATCAGTAGCCAGAGTAGCCGCCATTGTTGGAGATCACCGCTGCCACACGTCTCGGCATTGAGTCAAAGAGACGTTGGATGTGTTCCTGGTGTACAGCAGCCCAAGCAGCTTCCACACATTGCCAAAGCTCATCTGGTGTGGCAGCTGGGGATGTAATCTGGGTCACTCGTTGAGCAACCATGGACCACATGTTTTCTATCGGCGAAAGATCCGAAGAGCGAGCCGGCCAGGGAAGCAATTCAATCTGGTTATTGACGAAGAACCTTTGGACAATGCGTGCCACGTGTGGTCGCGCATTATCCTGTTGAAATATGGCTGTGGCCGAGCCCTCAAGGTAGGGAAGGACAACTGGCTCCAGCACCTCGGATATGTAGCGCCGGCTATTTAAAGTACCGGCAATGCGTACTAGAGGCGTGCGAGAGTGATATCCAATACCGCCCCATACCATAATACCCGGTGCAAGACCAGTGTGGCGGTGCATAATGCAGCTGTCCAGCATCCTCTCTCCACGGTGTCTCCACACTCGAATTCGACCATCGTGGTGCTACAGACAGAAGCGTGCCTCGTCAGTAAAGACAACGTCATTCCATTCTGCCGTCCACATCCGTCTGTCATCACACCATTGGCGACGGAGACGTCTGTGGTTCTGCGTCAATGGTAGACGAAGCAATGGACGTCTTGCGGACAGACCACTCTGCTGTAAACGGCGTCGAATGGTACGCGCAGACACTGGATGATGCGTTACAGACGCAATGTGCTGTGCTATGGTTCGGGATGTCACTGAGCGATCCGTCACTGCCATGCGCACAATTTGCCTATCAGCACGTGCAGTGGTGCACCGAGGTGAATGCGATCGACCACGTCGGTCCGTCGTACCCTCCTGCATCCAACGGTCACATATCCGCATTACAGTTGTTTGGTTTCGTCCAACACGACTAGCGATTTCTCTGTATGATAATCCACAATCTCGGTAAGCCACTATCCTTCCTCTGTCGAACTCGGACACTTGATCAAAATATGTTCGCTGTTTCTTCGTGAAACAACCACAAGGTAAACACACGTGCCGAACGTACACTCGTCGAAATCGCCAAGCCTTAAATGGCGCTATGAGGTGGCGCCACAGGCGCGCGTGATGTGCGTCTGCGCTGAAATTCTAATCAGTTGCATATCTCATCGCTGCAAACTCATGGTGTAAATTTCACTTGATTCGGATGCTTCCTTCAGGGTGTTGCATTTACGGTGGCCAGCAGTGTATGTCTGCACGATACGTGAGCCTCGGTCGCAGTGTACTGCCTGTTAGGACAGGTCGTAGTTCGCTACACGGCCACGGTGGTGCATCGAGTAGGACGAAGTAATACAACGTTGCGAATGGGGGTGTCCAATTAGAAGCTATGAAATACTGGTCTACCCTACCCATGCAGCATGAAGGTGGAGTCACACGTGCCATTAGATATTCAAGAGCCATTAAGTAGCATTTCGTTAATTACGATTGCGTATCGATGTCGATTCCTCCGACTACTGCGCCGTCTGTGGTGAAACTAAGAAATGCTTCGTACAAAACGTACGTAGATTTTGGCGTAGAATCGTAATCTGCAATAAAGAACGGGGGTCCGAAAGAACAGACACCATATCCATATAAGTATATAGTTCTGGCAACACCGGCCATGACCTTCTTCTGTGCGGATGCACACATATTCCCCGAACTCTTACGGGACTTGGTATGAATGTCTTCCACGAGTAATGAGTGTGTTGGGATGGGACACTACGAATGTAGTGTGTGGACATACAAGGTGAGAATGTGGGTCTCGTGGGAGGCATGTGGAGATAGTGCCTGTTGTCCTCTGTGCCTTCGGTGGCTCAAATGAACGCCGGCACGGTAGCTCAGCGTGTTCGCTCAGAGGGTTACATGCCCTCTGTACTAAAAAAACTGAGTCAGTCGATCAACAACGAACATAAATGGATGTCTTACGACGTCCGCCCCGAGCAGATGCAACAAACGAAAGCGAACAAAATGAGATTTAAAAAAATGAATAGAGCGTCTGCAATGTAAGCAGGAGATCCCGGGTTCGACTCCCGGTCGGGGCACACATTTTCACCTGTCCCCGTTGATATATATCAACGCCCGTTAGCAGATGAAGATATTAATATAATTCTAACTACGGATTTAGGATAAAGAGTAAATTGTGACACTAGTAGTCGGCTTTGACCGGAGACGTGATGAACATATAACAGCTATTTAATCAACGTAGAGACTTTTACGTCACATCACTGGCGATATTTTGAAAAATACACATGACAGACACTTTTGATTACGAGAATTTAATACACCAGAAAAAATAGTTACATTGCAACTATCATGATCTAAAAGTGGGGCCAAAAGGGTTTTTGCATAAGGCGGAATTTCTCTCCTATTTTCCCTAGCAAGCACAGCTGGTAAGAGGCACTAAAACATCCAACAGATGATTAAAAATGGCTCTGAGCACTATGGGACTCAACTTCTGAGGTCATTAGTCCCCTAGAACTTAGAACTAGTTAAACCTAACTAACCTAAGGACATCACAAACATCAATGCCCGAAGCAGGATTCGAACCTGCGACCGTAGCGGTCCTGCGGTTCCAGACTGCAGCGCCTTTAACCGCACGGCCACTTCGGCTGGCAACAGATGATTATATTGATCAGTCACATAACTTATAAAGAAGAGAAACATTTCTTGGAGAGATCTTCCACAGCTGTAACGAGCGCCAAGACGCACAGTAATAACTAAAAAATTGTTTATTGTAAATGAACTTTGCTAATAGGCCTGTCGGAAAGTACATAGGTCAAGTGAAGGCTGCAACAAGCAAATTCGAATATATGTACTTTTCAGTAGCAAATCTTATAAGAATTTAACAAGAACAACTTCGACTATTTGTCGGAAAGAAATAAAATCGAGTATGGTAAAAACAGACAAACAGCTTTACCAAGAGTAGGCACGATACGCACTACGGATTAAAAATAAAGTACCTGTCGTAAATAATTCTAAGCTAGTACTGGAAAATAAACTTTATTTTCGTAACTCAAGTTTATACTGAGATCCGAGGTTACGAATGTAGGTATTTATCGGTAATAAATCGAAATGGTTATCGCAAAGAACATAAACTATCTATCCAAAAGAACACGAACCTAGTATCGTAGAAAACAGCCCTATGGCTGCATGGACAGCACAATAAGCAGTATGAATTGACTAAATATTATAATTCCCTATGAAACAGAAGAAAGAGTATTTTGTTTCTCATACAGAGCAGAGATTAAAAGTATAATTTCTCACGAAACCAGAAAGATATAAGAAGAGGAGATGACGGTACAGACTTTGACTGTACATTGCTTTGAAGCCGGCTCCTCCATATCAGATTCCTCAACACATTAGCAGACTACTGCTTATGTTACTTTTCGTTCTTAATGTTTCTAGCAACTAACATGGCGGACGTCAGCTTCAAGTTTGTGATGTATGACAACTCCCCTTATTATACCACCACTCCCGAAGCCTAGGAAAATGTGACAACGAAAAGCGCTATAAACAAACGGAATTCAAAATCGCACAAGAAGAAGTGCCATTACCATTACGTCATTGGTCAAAGCCGACAGTTTCGCAAATTTTTCTTGACCCCAAATTTCTTACTTCTGTGTTTCAATTAATAATAGTAGTAATACTACTACTACTACCACTACTACTACTACTACTACTAATAATAATAATAATAATAATAATAACCAAAAGTGGAGACCCAAGAAGATGAAGAAACAATTGACTACAGCAGCAGTTTTATTCATCCTTAGATCACTTTTACAAGGATATTGGAGATTTAAGAACAACAAAAATAACGTAATTCATATATATCGGCATTTACAAGCTTACAGGTCTATTTTGACAAGGAAGTAGGGACCATCCTGGCATTTGCTTTAATTAATTTAATGAAAACACGGAAAACCTATATTATGATAGCTGGATAAAGACTGGAGCCTCCCCCATCCCAAATACAAGGTAATTCAGTTTAAAACAGTGCTTCCTAATGTACAATAGTTTTGCAAAGAAGTTATTTAATAATGTAAAAGTGCTGCACTTCTCAAAAAATGTTCAAATGTGTGTGAAATCTTATGGGACTTACCTGCTAAGGTCATCAGTCCCTAAGCTTACACACTACTTAACTTAAATTATCCTAAGGACAAACACACACACACACCCATGCCCCAGGGAGGACTCGAACCTCCGCCGGGATCGGCCGCACAGTCCCTGACTGCAGCGCCTTAGAGGGGGTGCACTTCCCACTCCCAGTCAGTGGACACACTACGCACACTGTCCACACATTATTTCGTAACGTAGCACTACACACACTATCACCGAGCAAGGTGGCGGAGTGGTTAGCACACTGGACTCGCATTCGGGAGGACGGCGGTTCAAACCCGCGTCCTCCCATCATGCTTTAGGTTTTCCGTGATTTCCCTAAATCGCTTCAGCCAAATGCCGGATGGTTTCTTTGAAAGGGCACGGCCGACTTCCTTACCTAAACCGATGGGATCGGTGACGTCGCTGTTTGGTCCCCTGCCCCGAGTCAGCCAACTAACACACTGTCGGGAGAGGTCAGGACCATAGTGACTATGTTTGGTTTACATTAAGTGTACAGCAACTTGTCATTTGCTAGCCTGAAAACTGAAGATCCTTCTACACTGTTGCAAGAAGATCACTCAGACAGGCCCAACGATACGGTACGAATCATCCACTAGAAAGTTTGAGAAGTTACCGTATGCTGTGTCAACGAACTGATAGGACCACAAGCCAGAAGAAGTTCTTCGAAACCAACATACTTCCAACTTCAGACAAATCAAATGCCGGAATACAATACAACGGAAATCACAATTGTGGAGAATAGGAAAGTCTGGATCATTGACATGGGCATCACAGGTGGTAACGGAATCTACGAGAAACAACTTGTAAAACTTGGCATGGACAAAGACTTGAAAATCGAACTACAGCGACTCTGACGTAAAGCAGTGAAAGTGATCCCAGTGGTTCTCGGCACACTGGGAGCAGTGTCAAAAGATCTGAATGGGTACTTGAAAACAACCAACACTGATAAAATATCCGTCTGCCAACTACAAATTATCTGTCGATATATTAGGTAATCTAGACGCCAGAAAGTGTCACACTTGTGATAAAATACGAGGGGTGTTCAAAAGAAAAAGTGCGGAACAACACAACTTAGGTCTTTGTTCAGAAGTAATCACCAGATCCTGAGGACATCTATCTCACTGTTTCACGAGCCGAAAGATTCCCTGTTCCCAGAATTTCTATGACTGTGACAGGAACCAGTCCCCCACCAATGTGTCACTCAGTTCGTCGTGCTAGTAGGGGTGCTTGCCTTGGAGACGCTTGTTTTAATGGACCAAACACATGGAAATCGTAGAGTGTCATGTCCGGGCTGTAGGGCAGATGCTCAAGCTGTCCCCACTTTAACTCGGCCATTAGACTTCGTGTGACTTTGGAGAGGTGTGGACGTGCTTTACCGTAGAGCAGAATCACTCTCACATTACACGTCGCTGTTAATGGTTTTTGTGTGTTCGAGGAATTCGATGAGAATCGGACCTCGGACGTCGAAAAGACGGTAAGCATCGCCTTCCCTGCTGAGGGCATAGCTTTGTATTTTTTAGAGTGAGATGACGGCGTACGGCTTCCATTCCCTAGATGTCTCACTATGTTTTCTGAAAGCGGCATATGCAAGTTTCAACCGAGTTGGTTGTTACGACGTTTCGCACGTTTTCATTTGAACACACCATATATGAAATCCAACACAGTGAAATCATTTGCTGTGTTTACTATTGTAATCGACAGAACTTCGTCTGTTGACGTCAAGATGCACCGATAAACCCACAGATTACTTGAATCCCCCTGCCGAGTAGCAACTGCGGCTTTATCCATTAGGAGTTCCATTTCCTGTCAACAGGGAGGAGGGGGGGGGGTAGGTGGCCGGCCGTTCACTTCGCTAGGAGGAGCCCCTTAAAGAGCAGAACGACGTCCTTCGCTCAGATTAAGCCCTGTAACTACCAGCGAAGATGCCGTGCAGCCGGGATTAATAATGGTGTTCTTACGTTCGAGGCATCGTCACGTGTCCGCAGCCTTGGAAGGTCTGCAGCAGAGCCTGCAAACGGCCTTGGCAGAGAACTCTGTGCGTTTGGAAGCTGCGCATTAACAGCTTCGTAAACCGAATAATACTCCTGCAAACGCGTTCGCCACTGGCTGCAACGGCGTCACTCTCTTCCAGCCGGAAGTCTGTCTTTAAAAGGAGCATCCTGGATCGTAACGTATGGTTCAGTGTCGGGACCTGTAATAGATACCGCACTGGAGGCATTGTAGTGCCTGCGTGTTCACACTGTTCAAGACGGTTGTTGTTATAGTCTTCAGTCCGAAGACTGGTTTGATGCAGCTCTCCATGCCACCCTATCCTGTGCGAGCCTCTAATCTCCGAATAACTACTGTATCCTTCATGTTTCTGAATCTGCCTACAGTTTTCATGTCTTGGTGTCTCTCTACGATTTTTACCGCCCACACTTCCCTCCAATACTAAATTCGTGATCCCTTGATATGGCAGAATGTGTCCTATCAACCGATCAGTTCTTTTGGTCAAGTTGTCCCACAAATTTCTTGTCTCCCCAATTCTATTCAGTACTTCCTCATTAGTTGCGTGATCGACTCATCTGATCTTCACCATTTTTCTGTAGCACAACATTTTGAAAGTTTCTATTCTCTTTTTGTCTGAACTGTTGATCGTCTTATGTTTCAATAAATGGCTATATGGAGACCAATACCTTCAGAAAAGACTTCGTAACCCTTAAATCTATATTCGATGTAAACAAATTTCTCTTCTTCAGAAACACTTTTCTTGCCATTGCTAGTCTACATTTTATATCCTCTCTACTTTGGCCACCATCAGTTATTTTGCTGCCCAAATACCATAAGACATCTACTGCTTTAAGTGACTCGTTTCCCAATCTGATTCCTTTAGCATCATCTGACTTGATTCCACTACGTTCCATTATCCTTGTTTTACTTTTGTCAATGTTCATCTTATATCCTCCTTTCAAGACACTGGCCATTCCGTTAAACTGCTCCTTCAAGTCCGTTACTGTCTCTGACATAATTACGATGTTATCAGCAAAGATCATAGTTTTTATTTCTTCTCTCTGAACTCTAATTCCTACTCAAATTTTTTCTTTGATTTCCTTTACTGCTTCTTCAATGTACATACTGAATAACATCGTGGATAGGCTACAACCGTGTCTCACCTACTTTTCAACCACTGCCTCCCTTCATGACCATCGACTCTCGTAACTGCCGTCGTGTTTCTGTACAAGTTGTATACAACCTTTCGCTCCTTGTATTTTACTCCTGCTACCTTCAGAATTTCGAAGAGAGTATTCCAGTCAACATTGTAAAAAGCTTTCTCTAAGCCTACAAATGCTAGAAACGTAGGTTTGCCTTTCCTTAACTTATCTTCTAAGATAGGTAGTTGGATCAGTACCGCCTCGCGTGTTCCTACATCTATTAGGAATACAAGCGGATCTTTTCCAAGGTCAGCTTCTACCAGTGTTTCATTAATACCGTAAAGAATTCATGATAGTACCTTGCAACCATGACTTATTCAACTAATACCTCGGTAATTTTCACACCTGTCAACGACTGCTTTCTTTGGAACTGGAATTACTATATTCTTCTTGGAGTGTGAGGGTATTTCGCCTGTCTCATACATCTTGCATACCAGATGGAAGAGTTTTGTCATGGATGGCTCTCCCAAGGCTACCAGTAGTTCTGACAGTATTTCGTCTTCCACTGGGGCATTGTTTCGCCTTAGATCTTCCAGAGCGTTGTCAAATTCTTCTCACAGTATAGTATCTCCCATTTCATATTCATCTACGTCCACTTCTCTTTCGATAATATTTCTTTCAAGTTCACCCCTCTCGTATAGACTCTCCTTCCAACTTTCAGCTTTCCCTTCTTTTCTTAGGACTGCTTTACCATGTGAGATCTTCATATTCATACAGCTGCTTCTCCTTTCCCCAGAGGCATCTTTAATTCTCCTGTAGACAATACCTATCTTTTCCCTAGTGAAATATGCTTCTAAATCCTTAAATCTGTCCTCTGACCATTTGTGTTTAGCAGTTTTGCACTTCTTGTCAATCTCATTTTTTAAATGTTTGTATTCCCTTTCGCCTGCTTAATCTGCTGCACTTTTAAATTTTCTCCTTTCATCAATTAAATTCAATATCTCTCGTGATATCGAAGGATTTCTACCAGGCCTTATCTTTTTGCCTATTCGATCCTCTGCCGCCTCCAATATTTCATCTCTTAAACCTACTCATTCGTCTGCTACTGCTTTCCTTTCTTCTGTCCTAGTCAACTGTTTACTAATGCTTCCTCTGAACTTCCAACAACCTCTGGTTTTTTCAACTTATCCAGGTCCCATTTCCGTAATTTCTTACCTTTTTCCAATTTCTTCAGTTTTACTCTACTCCCGGGGCCTTGTTTCGCCTTAGATCTTCCAGAGCTTTGTCAAATTCACCCAACAAATAAATTATGGTCAGAGACCATATCTGCCCCTGGAAATTTCTTGCAATTTGAAATTCAGTCCCTTAATTTCTGTCTAACCATTATATAATCAATCTGAAACTTTCCAATGTCTCCAGGTCTCTTCCACGTTTACAACCTTTCATACAACCTTACATTTTCATGTGTTAGCGATGATCAAATTATGCTTTGTACAAAATTCTACCAGGCGGCTTCCTCTTTCATTCCTTTCCTCCAGTCCATGTTCACTTACTTTTTTTTCTTCTCTTCCTCTCCTACTATCAAATTCCAGTCTCCCATCAAAACCAAATTTTCATCTCCCTTAATTATCTGAATAATTTTTTTCATATCATCATACATTTTCTTCAGTCTCTTCATCATTTGCAGAGCTATTTTGCTTATTAACTTGTACTACTGTGGTAAGTGTGGGCTTCGTGTCTATCTTGGCTACAATAATGCGTACACTATGGTGTTCATAGTAGCTTACCCGCATTCCTATTTTCTTATTCATTATTAAATCCGCTCCTGCATTACCCCTATTCGACTTTTTATTTATAACACTGTAATCACCTGACCAGAAGTCTTGTTCCTCCTGCCACCAAACTTCACAAATTTACACTACATCTACCTCAGAAGCATAGCTTTAGAAAACTCGTGTAGGAAACTCCCGTATCTTTTGTGGAGTATGATGTTGCCATGCCTGAGTTGTTCAGAAGTAGGTTGCAATGTTTCTTTGGACGTGCCATTATAAAATACATGAAATGTATTCGCAGTTGCGAATACGGACAACCATCAGCTGTATAATGGAATGGCGACAATGAAAATTTGTGCCGGACCGGGATTCGAACCCAGATTTCCCGCTTATCGCGTGCGATCAATGCATTTGTGGAGGGATTGCGTCTAACACTGAGCTTTGGGAATGAATCATCATGCAGGAAAAGTGCAGCTAAGAGCTCAGTACGTTACTGACGACAGGGAATTAGTTCAGGTGTAAAGGTTGTTGAAATCGTCCGCAGGGACTTCTCTGTTACCGCTAATCTGAAGGTGAAGTCGTCATCAAGTTAACTAGTTTGCTTGTTTCCATTCCTTACTAATATGTGGCTTACAGCCTCTCATTTCTTCCCAGCAGATCTTCAGGTAGCTTACGATACTGGCAACTGCTTCACGTTGCCGGCCGAAGTGGCCGTGCGGTTAAAAGCGCTGCAGTCTGGAACCGCAAGACCGCTACGGTCGCAGGTTCGAATCCTGCCTCGGGCATGGATGTTTTTGCTGTCCTTAGGTTAGTTGGGTTTAACTAGTTCTAAGTTCTAGGGGACTAATGACCTCAGCAGTTGAGTCCCATAGTGCTCAGAGCCATTTGAACCATTTTTTTGCTTCACTTTTCATAAAGTTCGTTGCTAAGAAGTTAAGTTAATGTTTTTTCGAAAGGTATTAAAGGAAAACATTTTAAGCACAACTAGTTTCATTTTGTATCAGAACTTTTGCCTTGAAAATTTATATTCTTTTGAATGCTTTCGAACCAATTATCAAAGCGTCCGCCCCCCCCCCCCCCACACACACACACGCACACACTTCGATCTCGGTACTCACAAATATGGTTTTTGAAGATATCAACGGGTGATAAAGTTCAGTGTCCACCGATTTTTTGTTTGACATAAGAGAAGCAAAGAGAGCCGTCAGGTGAATACCGGCGTTGAGGCATCAAGCCTATGGTGTTCTCCATCAGATACTTAATTGTTTTACTTGATGTTTGATAGCAGGTATTGTCATGATACAGAATGACGCGACGACTTCGTTTGTCTTTCCTGATTTCGTCTATGAATTGGACAAATAAAATGCTGTGTACCATTTACTAACTGTCCTTCGATCCTCTAAAGCAATGCCCGCTACATGTCTAATGTGATCAAAGAAACTGGTGATCGTTTTCTTGAAAGTGCTTCGCGTAAGAAACACGTTCTTTGGTTTTGGTTTTCTGGGTATACCCGGAGGCAGAATCTGCATCATACCATTTAGTGATTGATAAACGACATCGTCAAATCCCCATATTGGTTAATCCTTACCTTTTGGATGCCATAATACCATCAGGAGATTTTCATGTGGCTCACTGCTTTCCTATATTAAAAATATGGTTCGGATTGTTGTTATTCTGAGCATTATGACATTCAAATAGCATTTAGTCAATGTTCTCACAAAATATCTGTTATTTGTATGTAATTAAAACTTAAAAATCGTTAAATACAATGATTTGGTCACGTGATCGAAAATGCTCTGTTATTGGCTGAAGCTCTGGTGACGTCACAGACTAGGAGTAAGATGAAGCTATACGTGTGTAATAGGAGTGTTAACTGAAGTTGCTAGGTTTTTACGAACTTTTTCTGCAAACAGTTTAGCTACTTATTGATGGAAAATGCAATTACAACTTTTAAGTAATTTAAAGAATTTTGTGAACGCTGGTAGTGGAAACCTTCCTAAAGTTGATGCGTTTATGCTCCATCCATTTAGGGCGGCGATATGCCCAACGACGGACATTCTTTTCCGTGCTCCCTGCAACATCATTCATCTCGCTCAAAAGTAAGGAATTGTAGAACTCTCGCAAAAGGCTCCATATCTTGTAATTAGCTTGTCGACTAGATTACAATAAAGCTATTCTTGGCATATCTTAGTGCTGATTTGCTCTTTACGAGGCTCTCAGCACAGATATCGCTCTGAGCAGGCGCTCTTTGTTGCAGTGGACAGTGCAATTGATTGCAGGTAAAGAGCACACAGGTTCGAATCCTAGAAGGGTCATATATCTTTAAAAGATTTAAGCGAAATACGAAAATAGTGTCAGCAAGAATTCCTTGTTCAGTTGTTTCGATGGCGAGATCTACTATGTACAGGGTGTTACAAAAAGGTACGGTCAAACTTTCAGGAAACATTCCTCACACACAAAGAAAGAAAATATGTTATGTGGACATGTGTCCGGAAACGCTTACTTTCCATGTTAGAGCTCATTTTATTACTTCTCTTCAAATCACATTAATCATGGAATGGAAACAAACAGCAACAGAACGTACCAGCGTGACTTCAAACACTTTGTTACAGGAAATGTTCAAAATGTATACCGTTAGCGAGGATACATGCATCCACCCTCCGTCGCATGGAATCCCTGATGCGCTGATGCAGCCCTGGAGAATGGCGTATTGTATCACAGCCGTCCACAATACGAGCACGAAGAGTCTCTACATTTGGTACCGGGGTTGCGTAGACAAGAGCTTTCAAATGCCCCCATAAATGAAAGTCAAGAGGGTTGAGGCCAGGAGAGCATGGAGGCCATGGAATTGGTCCGCCTCTACCAATCCATCGGTCACTGAATCTATTGTTGAGAAGCGTACGAACACTTCGACTGAAATTTGCAGGAGCTCCATCGTGCATGAACCACATGTTGTGTCGTATTTATGAAATCATGATAACGTGCTCCATTGAGCGTAGGTGGAAGAACATGGGGCCTAATCAAGACATCACCAACAATGCCTGCCCAAACGTTCACAGAAAATTGTGTTGATGACGTGATTTCACAATTGCGTGCGGATTCTCGTCAGCCCACACATATTGATTGTGAAAATTTATAATTTGATCACTTTGGAATGAAGCCTCATCCGTAAAGAGAACATTTGCACTGAAATGAGGATTGACACATTGTTCGATGAACCATTCGCAGAAGTGTACCAGTGGAGGCCAATCAGCTGCTGATAGTGCCTGCACACGCTATACATGGTACGGAAACAACTGGTTCTCCCGTAGCACTCTCCATACAGTGACGTGGTCAACGTTACCTTGTACAGCAGCAACGTCTCTGACGTTGACATTAGGGTTATCGTCAACTGCACGAAGAGTTGCCTCGTCCATTGCAGGTGTCCTCGTCGTTCTAGGTCTTCCCCAGTCGCGAGTGATAGGCTGGAATGTTCCGTGCGCCCTAAGACGCCGATCAATTGCTACGAACGTCTTCCTGTCGGGACACCTTCGTTCTGGAAATCTGTCTTGATACAAACGTACCGCGCCACGGCTATTGCCCCGTGCTAATCCATACATCAAATGGGCATCTGCCAACTCCGCATTTGTAAACATTGCACTGACTGCAAAACCACGTTCGTGATGAACACTAACCTGTTGATGCTACGTACTGATGTGCTTGATGCTAGTACTGCAGAGCAATGAGTCGCATGTCAACACAAGCACCGAAGTCAACATTACCTTCCTTCAATTGAGCCAACTGGTGGTGTATCGAGGAAGTACAGTACATACTGACGAAACTAAAATGAGCTCTAACATGGAAATTAAGCGTTTCCGGACACATGTCCACATAACATCGTTTCTTTATTTGTGTCTGAGGAATGTTTCCTGAAAGTTTGGCCGTACCCTTTTGTAACACCCTGTATACAGGTAGCTTCACATTAATCTTAGTCTGAAAAATGGACAACTGAGGACAAATGCGTTTACTTTGCGTACAAATAGTTAACTCTTTTGGAAAGCAATGATAGTAGTGAAGATATCACCATATGCCCACAGTCAACGAGGTGTAGGATGATGAGGTTTTGTATACGGAGAGATGAAACTTCAGAAGTTTAAACAATAAGGATCTTAAGTGGAAAGTACAAAGATAAACAACCATTGTTTCTAATAAAGTAGGTTGTCAAATTAACTAGATAACATTTTTTGAACGTGACGTGTGTAAACAGCGACTACAAACATAAGTTAAAATAAACTTATTTGTAAAACGACTCGACAATTCTCTCATGTTGAAACCAAATCAAAATTACAAAACTTCACCACAACGACCAAAAACAAGGTATATTTTGCTTTCCTTGCCGTTTACATGCGCTTAAATTCTTTCGGGCTAGATTCGAGCCAGCGGTCTATGTATATCATCTCTCAAAATTCGAACGTCTACCTCTCAGGTAACTGAGCTACCGAATAACCTAAGAGTTTAATTTCGTTGAATGGCGCTATCCTTCCTGGTGAGAGTGGGAAAGCTTATCTTCGAGGTAAATTAATGTTAACTTCTGAGTGAAGACTTTTTAATTACGTTAGGGAACTTGGGCATCGACGTGGTGACATTTTGCCCGTGCAGTGTAACCACATTTTACGCATCTTCACATTCTTTGGAACACTTAAAAACAATTTTTCAGGAGTTTTTAGAGATGCATTTGTACAGTGTGGTACTACACACCATCTATAACCCATTTTCCGAAACGTAAATTCCAAAACAAGACACCACTGTGAATTAGCTTCCAATGACTCACAGGCGTCACTTAACACGACTGGAGGTTTTAGTGGGCTTTCAAATTATTTGAATTTTATTTCCATTTCTATAACAGAATACTGAAATTCAAGAGAAAAGAAGCTTAAAATGACACAATTAATTATTTAAGAAGATTTCGAGAAAACAGTAACTACCCTATTGCCGTCCAACTGAGAACACGGATTGAAATTTGCAAAGACTTTATGTCCCGGTATCGACGTGTCTTCTGTTTACCATCCCTGCCAGCTGTGCGGTGAGATTGGGTTGCAGTATCACACGTTACCCATTTCTCGCCAAAATTTACAGTTTTGTGTTTTCCGTCGATACCTGTATGAATATAAATTTATGACCAATTTGTATAACTTTCGGGGAGCGCACCCACCCCCCCTCTCCACCCCCTTCCCCTTAGAGTATAGGCCGGCCGAAGTGGCCGTGCGGTTAAAGGCGCTGCAGTCTGGAACCGCAAGACCGCTACGGTCGCAGGTTCGAATCCTGCCTCGGGCATGGATGTTTGTGATGTCCTTAGGTTAGTTAGGTTTAACTAGTTCTAAGTTCTAGGGGACTTATGACCTCAGAAGTTGAGTCCCATAGTGCTCAGAGCCATTTGAACCATTTGAACCTTAGAGTATACCACCTGGCAAAGCTCGTGCATAACCGCCTATGACAAGATAACACACACCAACAAGCGACAAACGTCGGCAAGCCCCTGCATATCAGCAACGTTGACTGGATATGCCAGCTGCTACTAAAGCCGACCAACAGGCTACAGCAGGGAAACCGACGAGCTCGCCTACTGACGCACGAACAAATCGCCAACATCACTTTACACTGTGCATCTGATATATGACCTATCGGACACAAAACGATGATGAATCTAACTGTTACAGGTTTGCTGACGCTGACCGAGAGATCAACACCGGCACTCAGCAGCAGCCGCCGAGTAACAGCACCACACAACGTCAAAGGATTCGACATGCATGATACCCACTACTAACAAAGCCTACGATTGCATGACATGCCGCAGACATCCGCTACTGCTCTTACCACCCGACCTATCGCAGAGGTTTTTTGCCCTTGGCTCTTGCCTTGGCACTTTTTTTTCCTCTGCCCTTCAAACCGCTACTCTTCGCTCGACTTTCGACCCAATCTATGTCCAGATGAGCGCTTATTAATGGTTAACCTTAACCAGACGTACGCAATCATCGCAGTACCCACATCCTGCAACACCTCACTTTAGTGAAAACTAACCCTTATGCAGAGATGACAGTAGACGTTTTGAGTTGACTATCATGCCGGTGTGGGCATGGAGGGGCTCCACCTCTAATAAAAAGTGCTCTTCAGAGCCTCTATACAAGAATACGTTCCTAATGATGCTCTACGCAGTACGGGAGGACTCGTCTCAAACGGCGACCTGGTGCCACTTCTGTGTCCCGTGTTGGGACTTGGGAGCCACACTGTCGACACCCCTCTCTCTGCTGATTCGTCAAGGGGAGCAGCAACAATGGTCGCCGCGTTGAGAGCTCTCTGGCTCTGAGCACTATGGGACTCAACTGCTGAGGTCATTAGTCCCCTAGAACTTAGAAATAGTTAAACCTAACAAACCTAAGGACATCACACACATCCATGCCCGAGGCAGGATTCGAACCTGCGACCGTAGCGGTCTCGCGGTTCCAGACTGCAGCGCCTAGAACCGCACGGCCACTTCGGCCGGCTTGCGTTGAGAGCCCTTGGTGCTCCATACGTCATCACACTGTCCGTGTGGATACTTTTCTTGCTGCAAACAAACTCAGTTCCTGATTCAAAGTATGTGACACAGCTATACAGTCCTGCACGACTGATGAACAAAGTTTGTCCCCTAGGGCGTTAGTCTCGAGGGACTTCTGAGATCTTGCATGGCACTGAGCATGGCGCTCCTGAACCCGATGACTCCATACTCGTGTGACAGTCGCCGCATCTCCAACAACACAAGCAGCAGTTTGACGGAACGATAAACCACAGTCTCCATACCCACGGTATTGATGGTTCAAAACGGTGACGAGCACTATGGGACTTAACATCTAAGGTCATCAGTCCCCTAGAACTTAGAACTACTTAAACCTAACTAACCTAAGGACATCACACACATCCATGCCCGAGGCAGGATTCGAACCTGCGACCGTAGTGGTCGCGCGGTTCCGGACTAAAACGCCTAGAACCGCTCGGCCACACCGGCCGGCCGGTGTTGATGCATTCGACTTCCAACATGTGCTAATAGATCTCTCCCCTTCTTACATGAGGCCTAAAACGATCGTCTCACAAATAATCATCACTCAAATGCGTTTTCTGGTTGAGAAACACGTTGTGTAATCTCTCTCATATATATATATATATATATATATATATATATATATATATATATATATATACTCCTGGAAATTGAAATAAGAACACCGTGAATTCATTGTCCCAGGAAGGGGAAACTTTATTGACACATTCCTGGGGTCAGATACATCACATGATCACACTGACAGAACCACAGGCACATAGACACAGGCAACAGAGCATGCACAATGTCGGCACTAGTACAGTGTATATCCACCTTTCGCAGCAATGCAGGCTGCTATTCTCCCATGGAGACGATCGTAGAGATGCTGGATGTAGTCCTGTGGAACGGCTTGCCATGCCATTTCCACCTGGCGCCTCAGTTGGACCAGCGTTCGTGCTGGACGTGCAGACCGCGTGAGACGACGCTTCATCCAGTCCCAAACATGCTCAATGGGGGACAGATCCGGAGATCTTGCTGGCCAGGGTAGTTGACTTACACCTTCTAGAGCACGTTGGGTGGCACGGGATACATGCGGACGTGCATTGTCCTGTTGGAACAGCAAGTTCCCTTGCCGGTCTAGGAATGGTAGAACGATGGGTTCGATGACGGTTTGGATGTACCGTGCACTATTCAGTGTCCCCTCGACGATCACCAGTGGTGTACGGCCAGTGTAGGAGATCGCTCCCCACACCATGATGCCGGGTGTTGGCCCTGTGTGCCTCGGTCGTATGCAGTCCTGATTGTGGCGCTCACCTGCACGGCGCCAAACACGCATACGACCATCATTGGCACCAAGGCAGAAGCGACTCTCATCGTTGAAGACGACACGTCTCCATTCGTCCCTCCATTCACGCCTGTCGCGACACCACTGGAGGCGGGCTGCACGATGTTGGGGCGTGAGCGGAAGACGGCCTAACGGTGTGCGGGACCGTAGCCCAGCTTCATGGAGACGGTTGCGAATGGTCCTCGCCGATACCCCAGGAGCAACAGTGTCCCTAATTTGCTGGGAAGTGGCGGTGCGGTCCCCTACGGCACTGCGTAGGATCCTACGGTCTTGGCGTGCATCCGTGCGTCGCTGCGGTCCGGTCCCAGGTCGACGGGCACGTGCACCTTCCGCCGACCACTGGCGACAACATCGATGTACTGTGGAGACCTCACGCCCCACGTGTTGAGCAATTCGGCGGTACGTCCACCCGGCCTCCCGCATGCCCACTATACGCCCTCGCTCAAAGTCCGTCAACTGCACATACGGTTCACGTCCACGCTGTCGCGGCACGCTACCAGTGTTAAAGACTGCGATGGAGCTCCGTATGCCACGGCAAACTGGCTGACACTGACGGCGGCGGTGCACAAATGCTGCGCAGCTAGCGCCATTCGACGGCCAACACCGCGGTTCCTGGCCGGCCGCGGTGGTCTAGCGGTTCTGGCGCTGCAGTCCGGAACCGCGGGACTGCTACGGTCGCAGGTTCGAATCCTGCCTCGGGCATGGGTGTGTGTGATGTCCTTAGGTTAGTTAGGTTTAAGTAGTTCTAAGTTCTAGGGGACTTATGACCTAAGATGTTGAGTCCCATAGTGCTCAGAACCACCGCGGTTCCTGGTGTGTCCGCTGTGCCGTGCGTGTGATCATTGCTTGTACAGCCCTCTCGCAGTGTCCGGAGCAAGTATGGTGGGTCTGACACTCCGGTGTCAATGTGTTCTTTTTTCCATTTCCAGGAGTGTATATATATATATATATATATATATATATATATATATATATATATATATACTAGACTTGCGTCTGCTGCTTCACTCTCATAAGACTATCGTCTGCATAGAATTTCTTTCGTTTTTCTTTAATCGAATTTTTATGTAGTTCACAAATTGCAAAACCGTCTGAACTATTCACGCTAATTAAGGCCATAGAAGCATGGTCTTTTCCGAATGTACTTCTGACCAAAATGCGATTCTGGTAGCCGGAGTCGTAGGTTTTTATCATGTCTTTTGTGTTCTTGTGGTGATATTTTCATACAAACCTTCAGCCCCTAACAAATATTTCTTTTTGCGTAATCGGCAAGTGAAATTCCAATTTTCATAAATTTAGCTCTAATATTTTTTTAATATAATGAAATGTTTGCTTAAAAATTTTCATCCCCTATTTTACCCAGTTAGGGGTTGAGTTCTCAGAAACAGTAAAAACACCTTTTTTTTATTTCTAACAGAGAAGCCAAAAAGAAATTTTCATAGTTTTAGGTTTGAAAATGGTTTCATAGTGAAATAATTTCATAAAACTTTTCATTCAGTTCGTCATGCCCTTAGGGGGTTCAATTTCCAAAAATAGTGAAACACAATTCTTTTGAAACTTCCTGGCAGATTAAAACTGTGTGCCCGACCGAGACTCGAACTCGGGACCTTTGCCTTTCGCGGGCAAGTGCTCTACCAACTTTTTTTTTTTTTTAAATCTCATTTTGTTCGTTATTGTTCGTTGCAATTGTTCGTGGCGGACGTCTCCTGACGCCTGTTGAAGTTCGTTATTGATCCATTCACTCAGTTTTTTTATTACAGAGGGCAGCGAACCCTCTGACCGAACACGCTGAGCTACCGTGCCGGCTATGCCAACTGAGCCACCGAAGCACGACTCACGCCCGGTACTCACAGCTTTACTTCTGCCAGTACCTCGTCTCCACCTTCTTGTTGGAAGGTGGAGACGAGGTACTGGCAGAAGTAAAGCTGTGAGTACCGGGCGTGAGTCGTGCTTCGGTGGCTCAGTTGGTAGAGCACTTGCCCGCGAAAGGCAAAGGTCCCGAGTTCGAGTCTCGGTCGGGCACACAGTTTTAATCTGCCAGGAAGTTTCATATCAGCGCACACTCCGCTGCAGAGTGAAAATCTCATTCTGGAAACATCCCCCAGGCTGTGGCTAAGCCATGTCTCCGCAATATCCTTTCTTTCAGGAGTGCTAGTTCTGCATGGTTCGCAGGAGAGCTTCTGTAAAGTTTGGAAGGTGGAGACGAGGTACTGGCAGAAGTAAAGCTGTGAGTACCGGGCGTGAGTCGTGCTTCGGTGGCTCAGTTGGTAGAGCACTTGCCCGCGAAAGGCAAAGGTCCCGAGTTCGAGTCTCGGTCGGGCACACAGTTTTAATCTGCCAGGAAGTTTCATATCAGCGCACACTCCGCTGCAGAGTGAAAATCTCATTCTGGCACAATTCTTTTGTTTCCAACCGAGAAGGCACATACCAGTTTGTTAGATGTAGCTTTAAAAATGCTTTAGTAGTTCTTTAATAAAGACTGAATTTCCAAAAATGCTGAAACTCTTATTTTTTATTTTAAGTAGTTCTCGCTTGAAAAGTGGCTTAATAGTGACATATTTTCAAAAAGCCTTTCATCCCCTGTTTCATCCCTTTAGGAGCTGAATTTCGAAAAACCCTTCTTAAACATTGCCTGCAGCATAATATCTACGCCCTATGCAGATTTCAAGTTTCTATCCATATTGGTTTCAGCTGGGCGATAATGAGTCAGTGAGTGCGTGAGTACGGGCATTGCCATATATGTACACAGTCCGGTCACAAAAACAAAAAGAAAACTGTATCTGTCAATCCGAAACATTTCCAATGTTGATGCTATAGCACATTATAAGAAATACTGCAAAATATTAAAGACTGTAATACGGATGTCAAAGCAAATATATTACAAGGAAAAGATAGTCATATCAGATAACAAAATAAAGACAATATGGGATATAGTGAAGGAGGAGACCGGTAGAACCAGACATGAAGAGGAACAAATAGCATTGAGAGTAAATGATACACTGGTGACAGATGTGTATACTGTTGCAGAACTTTTTAACAAACATTTTATAACTATTACTGAAAAGATGGGGTTGTCAGGTTCGGTAGATGCTGCTATGGATTACCTTAGACCAGACATTTCAAGTAACTTCCATAATATGAATTTGACCCTCACTACCCCAACAGAAATAATGTCCATCATAAAATCTTTAAAATCAAAAACATCTAGTGGGTATGATGAAATATCAACAAAGTTAATTAAAGAATGTGATTCTGAGCTAAGTAACATATTAAGCTATCTGTGTAACCAGTCGTTTATCAGTGGAATATTTCCTGAATGGCTGAAATATGCTGAAGTTAAGGCACTGTTTAAGAAGGGAGATAAAGAAATAGCATCAAATTTCCGTCCAATTTCACTGTTGCCAGCATTCTCAAAAATTTTCGAAAAAGTAATGTACAGTCGTCTTTATAACCATCTTATCTCAAATAACATACTGTCAAAGTCACAGTTTGGATTTCTAAAAGGTTCTGATATTGAGAAGGCTATCTACACTTACAGTGAAAATGTGCTTAATTCATTAGACAAAAAATTGCAGGCAACTGGTATATTTTGTGATCTGTCAAAGGCATTTGACTGTGTAAATCACAATATCCTTTTAAGTAAACTAGAATATTATAGTGTAACAGGAAACGCTGCAAAATGGTTCAAATCTTATATCTCTGGCAGGAAACAAAGGGTGTTATTAGGAAAGAGGCATGTATCAAGCTATCAGGCATCATCCAACTGGGAGCTAATTACATGTGGGGTCCCACAAGGTTCCATTTTGGGGCCCTTACTTTTTCTTGTGTATATCAATGACCTTTCATCAGTAACATTACCAGATGCCAGGTTTGTTTTGTTTGCCGATGATACAAACATTGCAATAAATAGCAAATCAAGTGTAGTCTTAGAAAGATCAGCCAATAAAATATTTGTGGACATTAATCACTGGTTCCTAGCCAATTCTTTGTCACTAAACTTTGAAAAAACACACTACATGCAGTTCAGAACTTGTAAGGGGTGTCCCAAGAGTATATGTCTAACATACGATGACAAGAAGATAGAAGAAGTGGACAGAGTTAAATTCTTGGGATTACAGGTTGATAATAAATTCAACTGGGAGGAGCACACCACAGAACTGCTGAAGCGTCTTAACAAATCTCTGTTTGCAATGCGAATTTTGTCAGACATAGGGGATATAAAAATGAAAAAGCTGGCATACTATGCTTACTTTCATTCCATAATGTCATATGGGATTATTTTTTGGGGTAATTCATCAAGCCAAGCTAAAGTTTTCCGGGCACAAAAACGTGCAGTAAGAATTATATGTGGTGTGAACTCAAGAACATCCTGCAGAAGCCCGTTTAGGGAACTAGGCATACTAACTACTGCTTCCCAATATATTTATTCCTTAATGAAATTTGTCATTAAAAATATATCACTTTTTCAAACCAACAGCTCAATTCATGGAATCAATACTAGGAATAAGAATAATCTTCACAAGGATTTAAAGTCACTTAGTCTAGTACAAAAAGGTGTGCATTATTCAAGAACACACATTTTCAATAACTTGCCAGCAGCCATAAAAAGCTTAACAACCAATGAAATTCAGTTTAAGAGAAGCCTAAAGGATTTATTGGTGACCAACTCCTTCTACTCCATTGATGAATTTCTTAGTAAAACCAACTGATTTGTATATAAGTACAACATAACTTCTGCACAATTTCAGTGCAGTAATGTGTTCATTGCAAATAAGTATTACAGTAGTTGTATTACATGTTTATTACCTTATAAATAAATAAAAAACTTTTTTATTTTAAATTCAGTGCATTAGTATTTGTAAAATGACTCTTTGTGTTCATTAAAAAATGACGATCATTCCATTTGGTACCTGTGGAATGGTACATTAGCTTATTTGTTTTAGTTGTAAATATTTGTCATGTATTGTTGTTTTTCTGACATGTTCCACATCCTGGAGGACCTCCTCACTACGGATCAATTGGAATGAAAGTAAATCGAATCTAATCTAATGTGACCACAACCTATGTTTGACGTCAACGAGCAACAACCACTCACAAACGGTAGACGGCTGCATTATGTAAGTCCGTCAGAGGGTTACGAAAAATAGTGCAATCGTTGTCTTAATGTGAAAACGGAGCGAATTATCTGACACACAAAAGGGCATGATCATTGTCTTTTGGGACAAGGGTGGAAGCATTTCAGAAATGTCTAAGTTTGTAAACTATTGGCGCGTTCTTGTGATTAAAGTATACTGTGCATGGCAAAATGGCGTTATCCAAAACCAGCGCCATGGCAACTGCAGTTCACTATGGGCCGTAGATGACAGGATTGAACGATGGCTACAGAGATGTGTACAAGTGAATAGATTTTCAATTTGTTCAAAGTGTTTAAATGCGTGTGAAACCTTATGGGACTTAACTGCTAAGGTCATCAGTCTCTAAGCTTACACACTACTGAACCTAAATTATCCTAAGGACAAACACACACACCCATGCCCGAGGGAGGACTCGAACCTCTTCCGGCGCCAGCTGCACAGTCCATGACTGCAACGCCCTTAGACCGCTCGGCTAATCCCGCGCGGCTGATTTACAATTTTTGAGCCCAGTTGAAATAAGGAACAACCAACAGTGTCTCCTCAACGACCATTCCACAAGTATTGCTGCTTATGGGCCTCTGCAGCAGACGCCTGGTTCATGCACCAAAGCTGACTACTATTCATCAGTGACAAACACCAGAATTTGCACGCCATACCACAACTGGACATCCACTGAGCAGTGGCAGTTGGATAATGTAGGGAGGAGGAAGTTTAGGGAGAAGGGGAGGACAAGATGAGCTTAGAGCGAATGGGGAGAGGAGATGGTCAGAGAGAGATTGGGAAGAGGAGTATATGGACAGAGAGGGGAGGGAAAGTATATATGTATGTCAGGTATCTTCTCCCAAACTCCTTGATCGATTTCAACAAAATTTGGCATAAAAACAGCAAACTTCACGAGTACCAGCACTGTAGGGTTTATAACCTCCTAGCTTAACTTCAAATGGATCTGAGCACTATGGGACTTAACTTCTAAGGTCATCAGTCCCCTAGAACTTAGAACTACTTAAACCTAACTAACCTAAGGACATCGCACACATCCATGCCCGAGGCAGGATTCGAACCTCCGCCCGTAGCGGTCACGCGGTTCCAGACTGTAGCGCCTTCAACTGATTGGCCACCATGGCAGGCCCTAGCTTAACTCCTGCAGATAGTGGCAAATGTGTTTTACAGCCCCTGCTCTGTAGGCTGCCCTGCACTACAGCTTTGTTGAAATAGTATTGTCCTGCCTTATCAGACCGTTTTGTAGGGCAGCTTACTCGTCAAGGGCAAAAAACAGTTTTCCAGTCCCTGATGTGTAAGCTGTACGGCACAACAGGTGTCCTGTGTTTGAGGAGTGTTGTCCTGATTTATTGATATGTTTTACAGGGGCTAAACATTTGGATGGACACAGTTGGGGGAAGGTTGTGATAGAGACAGCAAAGGGGGGGGGGGCGGCGGAGGAGGGTATGAACATAGAGAGGGCAGGAGGAGATGGGTAGAGAGAGAGAGAGAGAGAGAGAGAGAGAGAGAGAGAGAGGGGGGGGGGCAGTGATGAGGTGGAAAGTGAAAAGGGGAGGAGGAGATTGAAGCAGGTTGGTTGGTTGGTTTTTGGGGGAAGAGACCAAACAGCGAGGTCATCGGTCTCATCGGATTAGGGAAGGAAGTCGGCCGTGCCCTTTCAGAGGAACCATCCCGGCATTTGCCTGGAGCGATTTAGGGAAATCACGGAAAACCTAAATCAGGATGGCCGGACGCGGGATTGAACCGTCGTCCTCCCGAATGCGAGAGATTGAAGCAGAGAGAGGGGGAGGATGAGATGGGTGGAAAGTGGGTAGATGGAAAAGGAAGAGAGAGGGGAGCAGATGGAGAGACAGAAAGAATAGGAACAGATAGAGATGGGACGATGAGATGGACAGAGAGACAGGGATGGAAGAGGTGGACACAGAGAGGGGAGGGGGGAAGGAGCATATGTGTGTTATAATATGCATATGCGAGTGAAGCCACAAGGAAAAGGCTAGTATATATAATGTAGATGATCTTACTCCTATCTTCCTTGTGTGGCTGCACTGAAATGCTGCTCATATGCATATCCAAGTATGTTGTCCATTTCATGTCAATTTAACGTTTGTTGCATGCTGCCATCATGGCACTGTTGTTTTAATGGACAGCAGTGTAATTTAATGCGGAAAACGGCAGCCGTGGTCGACCTCTTTCGTAGCGAACAACTTTGATCTGCGTCACGCCGGTACTCAGCCACATACATCGGAAAGTCGCTGCCAGATGGCGCCATAAGCGACCGAGAGGCCGTTGTAACGCTCGTACGTGAAGTGAAAATGAATGTCTGGAAGCGTTGCACGGCTACTGCTGTGGCAGGTAAAGTTCTCAAGCGTCTATTGTGTTCTGCGGCGCGCACTGGGTTGTTACAGAGTGCGTTTCGGAATAGCACGAGCTTGTTGAGCTTCTCACGGGCAGTTAGAACAGTGCTGTCGCTTGAGAAGGTGGACGGAAACGAAACTCGGCGACCTGTACAGAGAATGATGCCGGCCTAAACCAAATACCCTCGAAACAAAGCACATGCGATCCAATGCGTAGGGACTCCATAGCTGTTTTCGTGTCATTTAAAAACATTTTCTTGTCTCCATGCACTATCTACACAATAAGAGATTTGTGTGACCACCATAATGCAAAATACGTTTTTTGCCTTAGCAGACCTCGTAAGAATCCGTCATTATAACATGGGTTTCATCTTGAAAAGGCCTCCTACTCGAAGTGATAAGAGAAATAAAGTGTAACAACTTCATTTATGAAGTTTAACAGTAAGTGTACGATCAAATATTTGAATACTTTTCTTATTTATTTTCTTACATGTCGCCAAAATGGCACATGATGAATTTCAGAATGCGGCATTCCATCTTCAGCATGAGCACTTATCGTAACATCACACTGCGCTGTATACTAACGTGATAAGAAACTTGATGCCGAATAATCAGTTTCCATTACAAAATGAGTTCAGGTACCTTAATTTTAGAAGGCCGTTTGGAAGGTATCGATTGTAAGTGTTTTAATATGTTTACGAGGAGGAAAATTGCTTTCGCAGTAATGTAGATTATAAACGGCCACGTGGCCTACTGATAAAAATTCTTTAAATTATTTCCGCACACGCTATCAGATGTATTTGCCACTTGCATTAGTATTGTTCACCGCAGTGAAGGACTGGACATCTCCAACGAACAATAAGAGCTTTTATTGTTTCCACGCCGGCCGGAGTGGCCGAGCGGTTAAAGGCGCTACAGTCTGGAACCGCACGACCACTACGGTCGCAGGTTCGAATCCTGCCTCGGGCATGGATGTGTGTGATGTCCTTAGGTTAGTTAGGTTTAAGTAGTTCTAAGTTCTAGGGGACTTATGACCACAGCAGTTGAGTCCCATAGTGCTCAGAGCCATTTGAACCATTTTTATTGTTTCCACTGGAGATTTACGTTCCATGTCTCTTTATTACACGAGAATTATTCGTCCTGATCATACAACAAATTTGATTGATTACCGGTTTTATTTCCAGGTGCGAGGGTCGCACACAAATATCAATAAAATATGTTGTCTAATGAAGACGGATTATTACTCTACAATACTCGTAAATTCCAGTACGATCACGGGTTTGGAGCGACATCGTGTCATATACTAGAGAGAGGCACCTGACTTTCTCACCTCAGATAACTTTTTACTCAGCGATATGTGCAGTCTCTCTTGATGTTGACGAACGGCGACAAAGGTCTCAAGAAGCAAAGACGAGCGCACTTTCGCAACTTTATTAACCACCAGTGGATTATAGTCATTTCGTCCGCCCGAACTACGTGAGACATCCAAAATCAGTCATGTAACTCTTTCGTAGGTTTGATTAGGAATTAGGGAGCAGTTATGCACTTGACATTGAGATTTTTGTCTTGTATAGGCCACCTGGACGTTTAGGCCACTATCCACGGAAACTATCGCAACCGAGGCAAGCGACAGTGTAATGAGGTTTACACTACTTTCGAACGGAGTGTACAGTGTGCAATGCAGATCTGGTTCGCGCGTCATCCAAATGACAACGACAACAGCGCAAGATGGTGGCACAACCAAGTCACTACAAGTTGGTTGTGCCACCATTGCCTCAGTGGCTTTATGTCATTATTTCTCGTAATTTTTGTCAGATGTGTGGTCATAATTCCCATTACATATTCTCCAACTGATGTTTTTGCATTTGAAAATGACGACGCAGTTCGTTGAAACCGGTAATGTAACCCTTTCTTTTTAAAGAAAAAAATTTATATACTGTGACTTTGGCTTCACTATTGTAGTGTCAAATAAGCTTTTAACTTATATTTGAACCACACTCCTTATGACAATCATGTCAGAATATAGGAACATATTGTTAAACGTAATATTGAACAACACTAATTATTGACTGCTGCATGGAATGGGTTCGTAATGTTCCACTTCAATAAAGTTTTTTCCCGTATAGCACAGTTCCCGATGAATAGCGTGTACATCTACATCAATACTCCGCAAGCCACATGACGGAGCGTGATGGATGGTACTTCTTGTACCATAGACTCCCCCTTCCCTGTTCCATTCGCGCCGGCCGGAGTGGCCGTGCGGTTCTAGGCGCTACAGTCTGGAGCCGAGCGACCGCTACGGTCGCAGTTTCGAATCCTGCCTCGGGCATGGATGTGTGTGATGTACTTAGGTTAGTTAGGTTTAATTAGTTCTAAGTTCTAGGGGACTGTGACCTCAGAAGTTAAGTCCCATAGTGCTCAGAGCCATTTGAACCATTTTGTTCTATTCGCATGTGGCACGTAGGAAGATTTACTGTCCTTGAACCTCCATATTATTTTTAATTTCTCCAGTTTCTCGTTGTGGTCATTTCGTAAGACGTAACGGTACGTGGAGCAAGAAATATCTTCTCCGACTCTTCCCGCTGCGTACTGCATCGGAATTTCAATATTTGCTAGGGCTCACTCCATTTACACATGGCGTAAATCTCTATAAATCCATTAAAACGACAGAATTATCATTTTAGAGCAAGTAGGTAAAAATTTATTCATAATCTGTACCCCGGCTGTGCGGTTGGCAAGCTGCTTACACGACGAAGGGACTTCAAAAAGTAAGTTAATGCAGTATTATGGCAAGCCAACTAACTTTTAGCGAATGATACACTACAGCTAAAAGTCACACAGATGCATGACACTTTTCAACATAATCACCATCTCTCAATAAAAAACGCTCAGAACGTTCTGGCCACCGTTCAATCCCTCGACTATAGACATATGTTCCTTGTTCATAAAGCCGTTCGAAAACAGCTGTGCGAACGTCCTCATCATTGGAAAATCTTTTTCTTCCCAATGTTCGTATTGTTTGCCAAAAAGACTACCTGGACGTTATCCGCTACGATCGATGTCGATGTCCTTCCTTCCCGATCACCATCATTCAAGTCTGTGCGGGCTTGGTTAAATCGTTGGAACCATTTCGTTACGGTTGTACGCAATATTGTATTTGGTCTATAAAACACCTGAATTTTCTGGTGAATCTGTGTGCAATTTTGACGTTTTGCTCACAAAAATCGCACTGTGCCTGGTACGTTTGGAAAACGTTTCCAACTGCCGCGCCGTTTCACTCATACACCGCGACGCACCTGTTATGCGTACCGCACCAGAACTGAAACCTGGAGTATCTACTCTCTTCTGACAACCCGCCAGTTTTGTTGCCGCAGTAGTGTTAGCGTGGGACGGCATGTGTAACTTACTTTCTGTGGTCCCTGCGTATTTTATCTAGCAACGCGTCACTTGTTTTGTAACGCAAAAACAAAGGACAAGCACTGTCTGTTTCCAAAGGGAGAAGATTCTTCGCGTAGCGAACGCTGTGTTCGGAGTTACAGGCTGACACATGAGACTCTTTCGATGCAAAATGCGGAAAGAGGGAAAACAAACACTCAGATGACAGCCTTATTCGCTGCAGGACGACGTGGGCGGGACACTTTTGTAAGCAGAAGAGAACACAGGCAGCGACTGAAGGGTATGCGAGTTAACGTATTTGTACAACACAACGGAGCGAAGCACAATGCAAGATAACGTCCCAGCTGTCTACGAACGCCAAAGACGCCTTCCGTTTTTTTCGCTACATCCACACTATTCACGACTTATCTTTAGAGCTGAGAAGAGAATGAAGTCAAATACAGACACCAAATGGAGGGAGGGTTACATTTATGTTACGAGCAAAGCAGAAGTGTTGCCTCAACTTTTAACAGCGACATGTGTGGCAAGCATATATATATATATATATGATAATAACAATGACCCAAACGTTCCCCTCTTTGCTACTACTAATACACGCGTTACGATAAGTACCGTAGCAGTGTGTTCCATATATATATACGCGTTACGATAAGTACCGTAGCAGTGTACACGCGTTACGATAAGTACCGTAGCAGTGTGTTCCATATATATATATATATATATATATATATATATATATATATATATATATATATATATATATATATATATATATATCGTAACGCGTGTATTAGTAGCAGCAAAGAGGGGAACGTTTGGGTCATTGTTATTATCATATCTATCTGCCGCAGTATTTATTAGGGCTAACTGCACGCATGGGCCCTGTTCTGCTAATTGGAATTGAAAGTCGCTGGTACAGCAACGACTGAACTTATTTAAATTGCTCCTTGTGATGTTATCAGCAATCTACTATAGAGACGTATTTTTCGTTACGCAGAAAAAGTAAAAGATGTAGTGGAACCTCCTGATGTTACTGCCTAAGTACAGTTACGTAGCTCTTTACTTCATTTGATACGGGTTCCAAAATGTGCAAAAGAAATAATACTGCCAAGGTTTGAATATAATCTTGCCAACAGTCTGTTATTGTGGAGATGGTACGTGCATCTGGTTTATTCACGAGACAGTTACACAATTGAAAAGCAAATTGAATAAATATGAAAGAAAAGTCAATTATAATATATAACCAACTATATAGGGTATGGATTTTTGTTTCATCTATGTATGAAATTTTTATAATACGAGTAAATGTATGGAATTCTAATGTTTAATAAAAACCTTTTTCATAATTTTTCAGCTCATACGGGGTGAACCTGACTGCGACAAAATTTCGGAGGTTTTTCAGGGATATTTTATGAGTATTTTCGTCGAAGCGGCACGTGGTCTTCTGTGGCTTGTAGCTGAATGATGATGTAATTACTCCTACGCTTGTCCGTACTCTGCTAGGGTACCGCTGTGCGGTATTGGATTCTTATCAAATGAGACTGACGCAGGACATCGAAAAAGTCCAAAGAAGGGCAGCTCCTTTTGTATTATCGCGAAATAGGGGAGAGAGTGCCACGGATATGATAAGCTAGTTCGGGTGGCAATCATTAAAACAAAGGCGTTTTTCGTTGCGGCGATAACTTTTCACTGATTTCCAATCTCCAATGTTGTCCTACGAATACGAAAATATTTTGTTGACACCCATTTATATAGGGAGAAATGATCGTTTTAATAAAATAAGAGAAATCCGAGCTTGTACGGAAAGATTTGAGTGTTGGTTTTTCCCGCGGTCTGTCCGAGAATGAATGGTTGGGAAATGAGAGTGAAAGTGGTTCGAAGAATCCTCTGCAAAGCACTTCAGTGTGATTCGCAGAGTAGTCATGTACATGTATATGATTTATTAGGTCTGCTGCTCGATTAATTCTCATTCAGTTCAAATGGCTCTGAGCACTATGGGACTTAACATCTGAGGCCATCAGTCCCCTAGAACTTAGAACTACTTAAACCTAACCAACCTAAGGACATCACACACATCCATGCCCGAGGCAGGATTCGAACCTGCGACCGTAGCGGTCGCGCGGTTCCAGACTGAAGCACCTAGAACCGCTTGGCCACACCGGCCGGCTCTTATTCAGTAAAAATACCTTCAGTACAGTGAAAAATCCTGGAAAATGCAATCACCAAAACGTACAGCGCAAAACACAGAGTAATTCAAATGAAAGACGTACAGTGCGAAGTGATTGCCGTCGCTGGGGAACAGTTCCCTATAGCACCGTTGTGCCACTCTTCCATTGTATTCAGTGAACCCATATGCAAGGTGTATACCGGCCAACTCTTCATTAGCAAACCTATCCATAGTCTGCCGTCTATCACTGTGAACATACAGCTAACGCTACTGGAAAAAAAGGGCCCGAGAAAGAAACCATCAGTACTGAATGAAAGCTTGAGGACAAAGGGTAAAGTGTGCACTGCTGTTGCAAACAGCAAGTATCGCGAGTGAATCGAAGAAGTCGGTTTACAAACAACACAATGGTCCATAGCGCCACCATTTGCTCTGTTGTACAGATGTAATCAGCGCAAAACAGATACAAAAATGATTCAAACGAAATACAGTTGCTTTGTAATCAGCCGTCGGAGGCCACGGATTCCTTACACCAAAAATACGCTGAAAATATCCATGAGCAACCTCCGAAATTTTGTCTGTGGAGTTCTTGTTCACCCTTTGCAATTAAATTAAAAGATTGGTGGTTACATAAAATTGTATTGTGTGTTTTTTCAACGCAGCGCCAACCATTAGGTCACAGTTGGGAGACCATTTCATAAGTATAATGCTGATGTTACATTGCTAGATTGGTAGCTACGCGACTAGTTTGGCTTTTCCAGCGTTCAAATTCTATAGCACTCCGAAGCTGATAGTACGACGCTACAAAGAAGCCTGGACAACGAAGAAACGACTATCCGTCAAAGAAGTTCAATATTTGACATTATAAAGTTTTGTTTCACAACACACGAACTTTTCTTCACTAAATACTGCCCATAATTATGACGTACATGTTTTTTAATTCCACATTACTTAACTAATAAGTTCACCTGCAAAATATTTTTACTTGTTTAAGGTCCTAATATAAGATTTTTATTTTTCCTATTGTAGCATATGAAGACCATTCTGGGACGAAAACGGTTATGGTTGTGTCATAAAAAGTGATTGTGTAAAACACACAAAACGTTGTAAGCCTGGACAAGTCTACTTGGATAGTATCAATGAATCGGGTACCTACAGAATTCCTGTGCAGCAAACTTCGGAATCTAACTTGGCACCCAAGCACAGGTTGGTCCCTGTGACAGACTAGGCGATCCAAACTATCGTCCAGACCTGTATTGTCTGGGAGTGAGGGTGAGTTTGCTTTCGGATCTGCCGTTCGCCTGCATGCAAATATTCCTAAACTGTGTCAAAGGGTCACCTTTCGCGCTGTTTGCTACGAGGCGACCCGTCAGACCCGAAAGATATTTATAAGAGAGGCCTACAGAGAAAGGGAAGAACTACAAAGTACGCATAATTTACGAGAAGAGAGGAAAAATAAATAATTGCAAAAACGATAGTGCAAAAATCATTTATTACCTCACCTAGTTTTAAGAGCAGTAATTATTTATTGGAAAGCACCAGAAGTTAATTAAAAATTTGGAAAGTTACTTTTAAGGCTGTTAATTTGAGGGGTAGAGCAGTTCAAATCCGCTTTGATCTTTCTTAGTAGAAACGAGAATTAGTGAGGCAAGTGGACGAAATATACATTGATTTCTGCTGCCTATGTAGACTAACAGAGCGGAAAGCTTCTCGTTGAAACAGTACCCGCAAACATTTCAGCAAACACCGCAACACCTAAGAAACAGCATATTATTTTAGATAGTGGGGAGTCCTTTAAACAAGAGTATAGTGTTATGACTCACCTGTTCAAAATGTGAAATTTTTTTGATAATTCTCATAAAATTCCAGTAACTTCAAACCACGTGTAACAGAAACATATTGTCTACGCAATTCTGTTTAGCAGGGTTGGTTTATTAACCAACAAAGTAACAGAGTGACATTTATCTATACTTGTCACGATGTGTCACGTGGTCGTCCGAGTTTTAAAAGACACCCTAAAACGCGATTCCATTTCATATCTTGCAGAAGCCGAAGCACATTATTCAAGACGGTATCAGCTGCGCTCTCTAGCTGATTCCCTATCCTTGTCACACCAATCTTTAACTTTGCCCGTTTTATGTGACCCTTGGAATGGGTACAAGGTTCATGTAACTGACTTTAATGAGTAGCTGACCGGTTTGGAACCTAGTACGGCCTCGGTTTCTCGTGAATCATTACAGGCGAATGCTATATCGCTTCCTTAGTAAGTATCGTTTCATACTCTGGCCGGAACAACTTTCCCCTGTTTCAAGAAGAGGACTATAAAAGACAAAACAAAGTGTTATCGATTTCATAGTCGCTGCAATATTGCAGTAATAAATTGTGCTAGATACGGGGTGCTTTCATTAGCCAAGACAAAGCTTCTCATTTTTAAAAGGCTCTGTGTCTGGAAAGCAAAGGTGTACGCGGTGATCGTTATGAAAACCACCTCATAAACACTATCTTTCGTTGTCAGAAACACTTCCTTATCCCACTGGATATTTCTATTTTACAATCTGTTACGTAGGAGATTCTTTACTTCAAAAACGGTTTTTTCCCCCCACAGTTCCCGTGCATTTTAAAGTTGCTCCAGTGATGTTCTATTTACGGTAATAAAATCTTATCAGTCAAATGAGAAGCAATTATGTCCTTGCGTGTGCTACTGGGAGAGAAGGATGGTTATGAATAGAAGAGCTTACCTTTCACATTGACTTAGAAAAAGCTTTTGAAAATGAGAACTGGGAGCTAGTGTTTAGAACAACGAAAAAACAAAAAGACTTGACTGGAAGGACAGAAGAATGATTAATCAACTGTTTCAGAACCAAAGCACAAAAATAAGTAACACAGAAGAAGAGGCCAAGTTTAGAAAAGGAGTTAGACAAGTATGATTCCTGTCCAAATATTTATTTAATGTGTTCGTTTAGGAAGCTATTCAGATCACGAGGGAGCGGATAAGAGTAATAAAAGCCAATGGTGAAAGGCTGTTACATCGTATTAGATTTGCTGATGACGTCGTGATAGTTGCTAAAAAGGAATGAATAGAATGTTTCAAGTCCAATCACACGCACGTAAACAACGGAAATTAAAAGTGAACAAACGGAAAACAAAAGAGATGGTAGTATGGCAAAAATATGGGAAAAGTTAAAAGCAATAAAAAGTTTCATGACGTCAGAACCGAAGAGGTGAAACAATTTTGTTATCTCAGTAGTATAATCACAGATAACAAACAGATGCTTAATTGAAGTCAAGAGAAGGAGAGCATTGGCGAAGCAGGCATTTACGACGAAGAAAAACATTTAACTTGTGAACACACGGATAAGGTCAGAAAATCCTTTGCAAAATCATTCGTATGGAGTAAACTGATCTATGTAAGTGAAAGTTGTACTCTGGATAAATTGGAGAAGAACTGACTTGAAGCTGCAGGAATGTAGATATCGGGGAAAATGAGAAGAACGAGCTGGACTGAAAGAAAAACCAACCTGGAAGCCTTGAGGGAAGTCAACGGAGGGAGAAGATTATTAAAGGAAATGGAAAGGAAGAAGAAAAAATTTATTGGGCATGTCATCACACACAACACCTCCATTATTAACATTCTTGAAGGAAAAGAAAGGAAGAGGACGGGCTAGAATGAAGTATTTGGAAGGAATCTGGAAGTGAACAGGATGTTGTCTTTACATGGAACTGAAACGAACAGTCTATGACGGAAGAGAGTGGTTACATCGACCTGGCATTAGCCTTTAGAATATATACACTCCTGGAAATGGAAAAAAGAACACATTGACACCGGTGTGTCAGACCCACCATACTTGCTCCGGACACTGCGAGAGGGCTGTACAAGCAATGATCACACGCACGGCACAGCGGACACACCAGGAACCGCGGTGTTGGCCGTCGAATGGCGCTAGCTGCGCAGCATTTGTGCACCGCCGCCGTCAGTGTCAGCCAGTTTGCCGTGGCATACGGAGCTCCATCGCAGTCTTTAACACTGGTAGCATGCCGCGACAGCGTGGACGTGAACCGTATGTGCACTTGACGGACTTTGAGCGAGGGCGTATAGTGGGCATGCGGGAGGCCGGGTGGACGTACCGCCGAATTGCTCAACACGTGGGGCGCGAGGTCTCCACAGTACATCGATGTTGTCGCCAGTGGTCGGCGGAAGGTGCACGTGCCCGTCGACCTGGGACCGGACCGCAGCGACGCACGGATGCACGCCAAGACCGTAGGATCCTACGCAATGCCGTAGGGGACCGCACCGCCACTTCCCAGCAAATTAGGGACACTGTTGCTCCTGGGGTATCGGCGAGGACCATTCGCAACCGTCTCCATGAAGCTGGGCTACGGTCCCGCACACCGTTAGGCCGTCTTCCGCTCACGCCCCAACATCGTGCAGCCCGCCTCCAGTGGTGTCGCGACAGGCGTGAATGGAGGGACGAATGGAGACGTGTCGTCTTCAGCGATGAGAGTCGCTTCTGCCTTGGTGCCAATGATGGTCGTATGCGTGTTTGGCGCCGTGCAGGTGAGCGCCACAATCAGGACTGCATACGACCGAGGCACACAGGGCCAACACCCGGCATCATGGTGTGGGGAGCGATCTCCTACACTGGCCGTACACCACTGGTGATCGTCGAGGGGACACTGAATAGTGCACGGTACATCCAAACCGTCATCGAACCAATCGTTCTACCATTCCTAGACCGGCAAGGGAACTTGCTGTTCCAACAGGACAATGCACGTCCGCATGTATCCCGTGCCACCCAACGTGCTCTAGAAGGTGTAAGTCAACTACCCTGGCCAGCAAGATCTCCGGATCTGTCCCCCATTGAGCATGTTTGGGACTGGATGAAGCGTCGTCTCACGCGGTCTGCACGTCCAGCACGAACGCTGGTCCAACTGAGGCGCCAGGTGGAAATGGCATGGCAAGCCGTTCCACAGGACTACATCCAGCATCTCTACGATCGTCTCCATGGGAGAATAGCAGCCTGCATTGCTGCGAAAGGTGGATATACACTGTACTAGTGCCGACATTGTGCATGCTCTGTTGCCTGTGTCTATGTGCCTGTGGTTCTGTCAGTGTGATCATGTGATGTATCTGACCCCAGGAATGTGTCAATAAAGTTTCCCCTTCCTGGGACAATGAATTCACGGTGTTCTTATTTCAATTTCCAGGAGTGTATGTAGGCAAAATTACAATACTCGTTATTAATGTGACTTATTTCCCGCCACAGGGACATGTGGCTCGATAGATTTCTCTTAATGCGTGAAATTTAGTGTGCTTTCAAACTACAGAAGATATTAGTTATTTTATTCAATATTGCGCAGAATTGAAGTTCTTTCCTGTGCACGCTTACAGCCGTAGATTACTTTGAGGTACTTGCGCTCCTCTCTCTGTCCATATAGAATTTAACGCTGTTCTTTAACGAGTTTGAAGTGCTTCTGACAGCAAAACATAACGACAAATGGCAGCTGTTTTAATTTTTGACATTCTTCTCTAGCATCACACTTCAAAAGCTACTTTTCTCTTCCTGCCTAAACTGCGTATCGTCCACGTTTCACTTTCGTGCACTCCATACAAATGCCTTCAGAAAATCCTAACACTTAAATTGACTTTGGATATTAACAATTTCTCTCTGTCAGAAACGTTTTTCTTGCTGTTATCAGTCTGTATTTTATACAGGGTGATTCAAAAAGAAAGAACAGGTTTCAGTTGTTTATTACAAATGATCTATGAGAGACAGAAACACATTGCGCATGTCACTCAATAGAGGAAGGTTCAAAGATTTATGTTCCCCGAGACACTATACCATACACTCAACATGAGCACCATGCATTGCTCGAGGAACATTGAAACAGTGGTCCGTTTCATTCCATACACGAATCAACATGTCCCTGTTTACTGAAACGATAGCTTCAACAATTCGCTTTTGCAGCCCTTGAAGAGTAACTGCCACAGTGAGATAAAGACTCTGTCTTTTATGTACCCCATAAGGAAATAGACGCAAAGTGTGAGATCTGGCGACCTGGGAGACAAAACACAATAAACAAGATCTTGTCGTCCAGCTCTTCCAAACCAACGATGTGATATGGTGTTGACGAGACAACGCTGAAACTCAAGGTGAAAGTGGGGCGGGGCGCCGGTATGCACAAAATGGAATCATTGGAGTCTTCGTGAAGTTGAGGAAACAACCAGTTTAGCAGCAGTTCCAGGTACGACATTCCTGTCATAGCTTCCTCCGCAAAAAAGAAAGATCGACAAACTTTGTGAACAGAAACGGCACAAAACACATTCATTGTCGATGAGTCTCTTTCATGTTCGACAAGGACGTCAGGATTTTGTGACCCCAAAATCTTACATTGTAGCGGTTTACTTTACCCGACAGATGAAAGGTCTATTCGTCCGAAAAGATAAGCCGTTCGGAAAAAGTGTCCTCTGCCATGTCTTGGAGAACAGTGGAAATCTCTTCTGGACAGCACGTTGCAAGGCATCCCAGACATGCTCAATAATGTACGTGTCTGGGGCGTTTGGTGGCCAGCGGAAGTGTTTAAACTCAAAGAGTATTCCTAGAGCCAGTCTATAGCATTTCTGGACGTGTGGGATATCGCATTGTCCTGCCGGAATTGCCCAAGTCCGTAGGAATGCACAATGGACATGAATGGATGCAGGTGATCAGACAGGATGCTTACGTACGTATCACCTGTCTGAGACTTATCAGGGGTCCCATATCACTTCAACTGCACACGCCCCACCCCATTACAGTGCCTCTACCAGCTTGAACAATCCCCTGCCGACATGCAGGATCCATGGATTCACGAGGTTGCCTCCATACCCGTAGACGTCCATCGGCTCGATACAATTTGCAACGAGACTCCTCCGAACAGTCCAACGTCGGTGTTGACAGGCCCAGGCGAGGCGTGAAGCTTTGTGTCGTGCAGCCATCAAGGGTACACGCGTGGGCCTTCGGCTACGAAAGCCCATATCGATGATGTTTCGTTGAATGGTTTGCACGCTGACACTTGTTTATGTCCCAGCATTGAAATCTGCAGCAATTTTCGGAAGGGTTGCACTTCTGTCACGTTGAACGATTCCCTTCAATTGTCGTTGCCCCTTTCTTACAGGATCTTTTTCCGGCCACAACGATGTCGGAGATTTGATGTTTCACCGGATTCCTGATATTCACGGTTGTTGTTGTTGTTGTTGTTGTTGTGGTCTTCAGTCCAGAGACTGGTTTGATGCAGCTCT
The DNA here is from genome assembly GCF_023898315.1 of Schistocerca nitens. Taxonomy (NCBI): domain Eukaryota; kingdom Metazoa; phylum Arthropoda; class Insecta; order Orthoptera; family Acrididae; genus Schistocerca; species Schistocerca nitens. The sequence continues at coordinate 369,013,364 of NC_064618.1, forward strand.
CCATGCTACTCTATCCTGTACAAGGTTCTTCATCTCCCAGTACCTGCTGCAACCTAGATCCTTCTGAATCTGTTTAGTGTATTCATCTCTTGGTCTCCCTCTACGATTTTTACCCTCCACGCTGCCCTCCAATACTAAATTGGTGATCCCTTGATGCCTCAGAACATGTCCTACCAACCGATCCCTTCTTCTTGTCAAGTTGTGCCACAAACTCCTCTTTTCTCCTGTTCAGTACTTCCTCATTAGTTATGTGATCTACCCATCTAATCTTCAGCATTCTTCTGTAGCACGACATTACAAAAGCTTCTATTCTGTCTTGTCTAATCTATTTATCGTCCATGTTTCACTTCCATACATGGATACACTCCATACAAATACTTTCAGAAACGACTTCCTGACACTTACGGTACACTCGTGAAATGGTCGTGCGGGAAATTCCCCTCTTCATCGCTATCTCGGAGATGCTGTATCCCATCGCTCGTGCGCCGACTATAACACCATGTCCAAACTCACTTAAATCTTGACAACCTGCCATTGTAGCAGCAGTAACCGATCTAACAACTGCGCCAGACACTTGTCTTATATAGGCGTTGCCGATCGCAGCGCCGTATTCTGCCTGTTTACAAATCTCTGTGTTTGAATACGCTTGCCTATCCCATTTTCTTTGGTGCTTCAGTGTATATACCGTGAGTGCAATGTGTGCAATGAGTCGTGATGAAATGCGAGTAAACGGTGTAACATTAGCACTGGAAGTAATTACATACTTCTCCATGTTTATTGAATTAATTTTATTTTGTTGTGGAATCAAGCTGTTATGCCTAATACCACTGTAAACTGATCTGTGGATGTGTAAACAGCTAACTAACTAACAAATTTATTATGAGGAGCGTTTACGTACGTTTTAAACTGCAAAGAAATTTAGTATCGGAAGGGAGCATTAGAGAGAGCTTTAACGTCCTGTGAACGACTAGGTCATTAGCGACGGAGCACGAACTCCGTTTAGCCCGCATCTCGTGGTCGTGCGGTAGCGTTCTCGCTTCCCACGCCCGGGTTCCCGGGTTCCCGGGTTCGATTCCCGGCGGGGTCAGGGATTTTCTCTGCCTCATGATGGCTGGGTGTTGTGTGATGTCCTTAGGTTAGTTAGGTTTAAGTAGTTCTAAGTTCTAGGGGACTGATGACCATAGCTGTTAAGTCCCATAGTGCTCAGAGACATTTGAACCATTTTTGAACGAACTCCGTTTGGGGAAGGAACCGTCCTGAAAATGACCTAAAGTGATTTTTAAAAAATCTAAATCTGGATATTAGGACAGGGATTTGAACCGCATATCTCCACTGCGTCATCCCCAGCGCTATCGGCGTTGCAAACACATGGAATCTCAGGGATACGTCCATTAGAAGACTTGGCGAAAGTCGCGGGCCGGAAATAAGATCCCTGGTCTTTCCGGATTTCGTGTAAACGATATGCTCATTTGTCTTTTAATCAAACATCGCTGCTCCGCACTTCCGCAGCAGTCTCCCGGGAACTGCTTTCAGAAAACGCTGCAGGAACTGAAATCAAGTGTTTCTAGTTACTGCTCTGATAAAATATTTACAGAGATCCGTCTGCTGCGAGACGTTTCCGACAGCGCCGCTCTATCAAACTTTATGCTGAATAAATTAACAGCAGTTTCCACAACGCGGTAGCCGGGCAGGCGCCGCGGTTCACCATTTCCGCTCTCTCTGGTACAGAACTAAGTTGCACCTCCATAATCGTATGCAAACTGAACATGGATACTGCAATATACCCGTCAAAGCCGCAGCACGTTTGAGAAAAATTAAAATTTGTCACTTTCGGTAGTATCTTCGTTTGTTAAACCAGGTAATAGCGTTAGCCGAAAATGTACCATGGCGCGCCTCTTTCATCTAGAGTTAATATAAGCCAGCTCGAAATGAGTCCAATCGAGCTCTGTGATTTTGTTACCAAGGAGACAGAACGCCACCAGTTTGAAAGTAATGCTTCTGAAACCAGCTGCAGAGGCTGCGTTAAACAACGACGTTCATAAACACATTACATTCCAGAATTATTCTCCTGATATTTCAAAGTAGCGTATGCTGTTCGATGTTTATTGTAGTTGTTGTCTTCAAACCTATTTTAACAGATCTAAAAAAAAAAAAATGTTCAAATGGCTCTGAGCACTATGGGACTCAACATCTGAGGTCATCAGTCCCCTAGAACTTAGAACTACTTAAACCTAACTAACCTAACGACATCACACACATCCATGCCCGAGGCAGGATTCGAACCTGCGACCGTAGCAGTCACGCGGTTCCGGACGGAAGTGCTTAGAACCGCACGGCCACCGCGGCCGGCTAACAAATCTACTTTGATCAATTTCTCTTCTGTAGATTTTGAAAAAATGAGAATTTTTACAAAAAGGGAATGCTTTCTGATTACCAACATATATTTTTTTATTTACTAACCGATTACTGGCTTCTTAGACTAACATGAGCGACAACTGGTTCTCGTAACGGCATGTTAAGTAACTTGGAACGAACAAAGATATTAGGTAATACAGAAGTTACGACATTTGATTATTTGAATTTGATTTTAAACAAAGATTTCGTACAAAAACAAACTAATACACTTAAAAAATAGAGTTGATTTTACAATTACATCTAGTTTTCTCATAAGATGCAATCAAGTCCGTTGGGACAAACTGGTATACAGATGATGATCTGCACGCACAGTGGAAAATTACTTGCAGATCAACCAGTTAGAGCATAAATGAAACTTAATTTAACTGAAGGTACAAAAGTACTTTTAAAGCTAAACTGGTAGTCCGCCGTAGCCCTGCATCATTGACCAACGTATAATGTTTTACTGTGCTCACACGTAACATATACGTACTGTACCAGTTTGTTCCGACGGATTGATTATATCTGTCTATAGAAGACTATCATAGCTATGATATTGCTGTTATAAAATACACGACTGTATTTTCGGGATTTTAATTGTTTTCGCAACAGTATCAGAAATTTTTGCCGTCGTCATATGAGACAGCGGAATATTCTTGGGACAGCGGAATATTCTTTGCCGTTGCATACTGGTTATTATTATTATGAATAGTAATACATATCCTATCAGATACAGGAATAAACTTGGGGAAACAGCTATTTCACCCTCCGGTGATCTATAATTATTATGGTTATGATCAAAGCAGCATGGCAAACGAAGCGTACAATATGTGTAGTGTACACTTGGTGTGTTTTCTTCCACTTATAGAATAGCATGCTGTTTAATTATCACAACAGCTTTTAATAGTAGTCATTGTTATCACGTTAGTTACTTTGTTACAAATTAATAAAGACATAGCGAATTACTATCGCTCTTTCATCCAGCAAACGCTAGAAAGAGGAATACATTACACGTATTTGTTAATGTACTACGGAAACTGTATGTACTGAGCGTACGTCCTTTGGACGAACCATATCAAATACTTACGCCCACTGCAAGAATTTAATGTCCATCGTAAGGGCGAAAACTAAATTTACGGCATTTAACGCCCTAACACCGTTAAAATACAATCGTAAATAAGCTGTAAGCTATAAATTAAACTTCGAGAGATTAAACTATTAAGCCGTAAGCTGCATAATTTTTAAAAGCCTGGAAAACATTGGCTGGATGTATAATTTCTTCCGAAACGACGGGAGACACACAAAACAGGAATCTTTTTTTAAAAATTTCTTTATTCATTTACACAACATTATCAAAAATGAGACTGTATGATCCGTTTAGCCGCTAAACCCTGAACAAATTGGAATTTTCTTGTAGTGACGCCGTATAAACGGGTAACATCTTGAAATGGTGACATATTTCAAAACGGCAACAGGAGTAGCTCTACACAGACATACTAGCTGTGCTCACGCCAAATTTCGTCCCAGTTCGTTGTAGTTTATGCTTGAGTATAACGTCGACACACACACACACACACACACACACACACACACACACACACACATTTTTATACGTAAATATAGACTGGAGATAGGAAAAATGTACAAAGAGCCAAATATGTTATGTTAAAAAAGTTTTTGTTCGGTGACACTATACGTCACTGGCTGATCTACGTGGTATCAGGGTACCGTCGATATCTTATTTGTTCGTTAGAGTAATGTCTCGTGCCGTTTCTTCATGTCTCTACAATAGTGACACAGTTACATAATAGTAATGAGTGGAGGCACGCGTGTTACCCACATCTAAAAGATGCCAGAACCACCACCCAAATGATTTAATCATTGACTTCTGAATGTCGATATACATTACGCATAGAAGAAGCGTCAGTTAAATGAACGGAAATTCAAAAAGACTGAAGAAGCAGAGAAACTTTGAAGACGTATAAAGAATGAAGAATAACGACTGAAGAAAGAAGGAATCTGGAAATAATGGGACGTATCTCTTCGGTAAGAGAGCAACACCTTTTGTTTTTCGTTAGTTTGCTTTTTGAAGCTTGGAACATAGTATTTGCTTCCCCAACGCAAAATTCACCGACTCAGAATGTTAGCAATCTGAGGTCCTAAATCAATAGCAATAAGTCGCAATACGAACGAAATTCTGACGGCAGTTCAGAACCTTATATCATTAAAATTTAGGAAACAAGAAGAAATGTCATACCCTGTACGGCGAATTTTTATACTTTTTATCCTACGACTTATTGGATGAGCCGTGGGAAAAAAATGTTCAAATGTGTGTGATATCTTATGCTAAGGTCATCAGTCCCTAAGCTTACACACTACTTAACCTAACTTATGCTAAGGACAAACACACACACCCATGCCCGAGGGAGGACTCGAACCTCCGCCGGGACCAAGCGCATAGTCCATGACTGCAGCGCCCTAGACCGCTCGGCTAATCCCGCGCGGCCGAGCCGTGGGAAAAACTTAAAGTAACGGGACAGGCGCGTAGTGCTTGAAAACAATGTCACCCTAACAATATACTCCCTCACTTCACAGTGGAATGCAGGATAGCGTTCCTATTTCAGTGGTCCGATGTAACAGTGCGTTCCTCAATAACGTGTCCGCTACTGACGGCACCATCTACTCGCTCTAACCGGGCAACAACACAGTAAACATGTCTGACGACTTGGCTATGTCCGCAGGAATGCGAAAGAAGGTTGTTGATCACGTTTATATAGCGATTTGTCCACTCGCCACGACGGGTTTTGTCTGCGAAGAAAATCGTAACATGATTATTTTGATCGGTCACTGGAGATTGTATTGGCTTCTTCGAGATAATCCTTCTCTCTGCTCGCTGAGAATTGGCTCTGAAGTGGACCGAAACTTATAGAGTCCACCCTGACCACTCGGGCAGGGAATGAAACTTAAAAAAAAAAATACAAATAAAAAACCTGGTAATTAAAGATGAAGAACCGTCTCTGTCGGAAAAGACTGAGGGCCCAAATCTTAATGAGGGAATTGGCTTTGTATTCACCGAATGTGGATTGGAAAACCGCTGTCGTTTTCTAGGCTATAAAACAATAACGTCGTATGGCGTTGTTGGCTGGGAGACCCGGAAATGCAGATTCGTCCACCTAATTGGAGTGGTTTTCCTGTTCTTTGTACACAATGGCGCCTTTATTTCGCGAAGCGTGAGAGTTGTGTGTGTAAGTGTAGGCGACTGTAATGAGTGTGTGTAGTGTCGTTTCATGTTCTGTGTTCGATGATGATGAGAGGAGGGCGAGAGTGAAACCCGGTACCGATTCACAACTTACTCTTTCTCGAAAAGTACCAAGGGGTTGTTGGGCTTAACTTGCCCTCCCGGTGGACGGATCGCCATCAACAGAGTTATGTGCCCTCTCTTCATGAGAAACTGCGGAGCGGTTTGAACTTTTTTCTAGGAAACTCGTGCAAATACTGGTGATCAGGAACGTTTCGCAATCACGCCTCCTCGCATTTGTCGTAAGTCATAACGGAAGTAGCCAATTGCAACGGTTACCCCTTCAAAGTACTGGCCACACCCGACGTTGCGTAACTTCGGTGATGTGACGAGAACCGATGTATTCAACAAGGTAAGGTAATTGGCGATATTGAGGCTATGCATTGGTGATATTTACATTATCTTTCGCCGCTATTCTTGCAGTTTTGGCTGATAGTCTTCCGGGAAGAAACCAGCTTTTATTATTTTCTTTGATGCATAGACAAATGACGTTTATTTTATTTACTTTCGCGTATTTCCACATACATGCGTTAGTGTGTAGAAAATTAATATGTGCAGTGCAAGGTAAAGCTGTTCACCTTTGGTTCGTCACCACTTACACGTTCTAATGGCAGTACCTTATACATCGGTAGTATTTATGAGCTCAGTACTCAGCAAGAGAGAAAGGAAGGCCAAAATTCTATCAGGAATAACTCCAAAGTATTTCGGCGCTTCGTTGTGGCAAAAAGATGAATTCTAAAGCCACACTATATGAATCAGAAATTACACTATTGGCCATTAAAATTGTTGCACCAAGAAGATGACGTGCTACAGACGCGAAATTTAACCGACAGGAAGAAGATGCTGTGATACGCAAATGATTAGCTTTCCAGAGCATTCGCATAAGGTTGGCGCCGGTGACGACATCTACACGTGCCTGGTGAAACGTTGTTGTGATGCCCCGTGTAAGGAGGAAAAATGCGTACCCTCACGTTTCCGACTTTGATAAAGGTCGGATTGTAGACTATCGCGATTGCGGTTTATCGTATCGCGACATTGCTGCTCGCGTTGGTCGAGATCCAATGACTGTTAGCAGAATTTGGAATCGGTGGGTTCAGGAAGGTAATACGGAACGCCGTGCTGGATCCCAACGGCCTCGTATCACTAGCAGTCGAGATGACAGGCATCTTATCCACATGGCTGTAAAGGATCGTGCAGCCACGTCTCGATCCCTGAGTCAACAGAAGGGGACGTTTCTAAGACAACAACCATCTGCACGAACAATTCGGCGACGTTTGCAGCAGCATGGACTATCTGCTCGGAGACCATGGCTACGGTTACCCTTGACGCTGCATCACAGACAGGAGCGACTGCGATGGTGTACTCAACGACGAACCTGGGTGCAAGAATGGCAAAACGTCATTTTTTCGGATGAATCCAGGTTCTGTTTACAGCATCATGATGGTCGCATCCGTATTTGGCGACATCACGGTGAATGCACATTGGAAGCGTGTATTCGTCATCGCCATACGTATCACCCGGCGTGATGGTATGGGGTGCCATTGGCTACACGTCACGGTCACCTCTTGTTCGCACTGACGGCACTTTGAACAGTGGACGTAACATTTCAGATGTGTTACGACCCGTGGCTCTACCCTTCAAAAAAATGGTTCAAATGGCTCTGAGCACTATGGGACTTAACTGCTGAGGTCATCAGTCCCCTAGAATTTAGAACTACTTAAACCTAACTAACCTAAGGACAGCACACACATCCATGCCCGAGGCAGGATTCGAACCTGCGACCATAGCGGTCGCGCCGTTCCAGACTGTAGCGCCTAGAACCGCTCGGCCACTGCGGCCGGCCTCTACCCTTCATTCGATCCCTGCGAAACCCTACATTTCAGCAGGATAATGCACGACCGCATGTTGCAGGTCCTGTACGGGCCTTTCTGGATACAGAAAATGTTCGACTGCTGCCCTGGCCAGCACATTCTCCAGATCTCTCACCAATTGAAAACGTCTGGTCAATGGTGGCCGAGCAAGTGGTCGTCACAATACGCCAGCCACTACTCTTGATGGACTGTGGTATCGTGTTGAAGCTTCATGGGCAGCTGTACCTGTACACGCCATCCAAGCTATGTTTGACTCAATGCCCATGCGTATAATGGCCGTTATTACGGCCAGAGGTGGGGTAGTGATTTCTCAGGATCTATGCACCCAAATTGCGTGAAAATGTAATCACATGTCAGTTCTAGTATAATATATTTTTCCAATGAATACCCATTTATCATCTGCATTTCTCCTTGGTGTAGCAATTTTAATGGGCAGTAGTGTAAAAACTTTCATATCCATAATAATGAACAATCGTGATATTATGTTACATGATCTATGTTTGTGAATATCTATTATTACGCATATGAACGTTTGTAATTCCTGATAAACTTAAATATGTACATACATAGTTGATCCATCCCGGTAATCGACGATCTCGACCATTTTTGCCTGTTATCCATATCGTACTGGCAACATATCGATTCAGGAATTCCACGATTTTCGGGAATGTTTTAATTTTAAGTTTATTTTTTTGTGTGATTTCGCATTTGCTTTTGTAATTTTTCATTTAATTTATTAATTCTGGAGTTACACTAACATGCTATGCTGATCATCAACACCAATTGTTTAAAATTTTTAAAATTGTGTTTTGAATAATGTTAGAGTTAGCTGAATCAACTTTAATGATCAGTGAGCGTAATTTTTTGCTTTTCTGTGCGCTCAGGCATCATTTACGTTTTAAACTACAATAATGAAATTAATGTAATTATGCTAGAAATATACTAATAGGTATACTAATAGGTATACTTCACTTCAAACCACAGGGAGTTTCGAAATTTAATCCAGGGACTAAAATTCCCATCGGACCTTAAAGTAGTAATTTTAGTAACACAAGTTCCCCCTCCCCCTCCCCCCCCCCCCCCGAAAAAGTCTCCGAAACGTAGAACACTGGTACCTTTAAGGCGAAAGTGATAACGTATTTACAAGACTAGAGCGTCTTCATAGTTATGTTCATTCATAATCATGTGAGATTGTGGTCTAACGCGTCCTTAGCAGTTAGTATGAAAATCGAATTAGATTAAAATGATTAATTAAGAACTAAATTTGAATCAAATTTGTAGGTGATGACTGAAAAAGGAATGAATAGTACCGCACTCAGTATCAAAGTTGGAAGAAAGGTTGTCTGTGAGCATGTTAGCCTTTGTAGTGTCTTTGTTTATTAAGGGTAGCAGGCCTCTGGAGGAGAAATACAGTTAAACTACATCTGGGGTTTGGTTTTAACATCTATGTCGATATCACCTACATCAGTCAGACGAGAAATGTAATCGTTGCCGTTATTCTCGTACTTCGGCGATGTCTATGCATTCTATAGCAGCACTGCCTAGACGTTGTGGCGACCTGTAAACCGCAATCAACCGGACCTCGAACATTTCAAAATGCACACACGAATACCATTTGCAGCGAACGGGCTATTTAAGCAATACCGTTTACAATTCATACGATCCATATGTCTCAGCATCTGTTAGATTGTGACGTACCTACGCAATAGATACCGAACCTAGATTTGCATTAACTACTGCCGGAGCGGCTACTCTGCTTGCCTCACCAAAACAATCAAGTTTAAAAGTGTTGCTACACCACCCACAGGTTTCAACAGACAGTCCGGCATTGGACGAAAGAATGATATGTGATTATGCTTGGCAAAGGGGCATAGGCATTAGTATGTAACATAAATTTCAGCTTGATACGTCTACCCATACCTGAGAAAAAGCTGTCTTAACAATTGGACAGACAGAAAGACGGTGCAACAAGAAAACAAAGTGATACTATAAGGGTTCCGTTTTTAAAGATTTAGACACAGAACCCTAAAAACGACTGTCTGTATACTCCTACAAGCGGCTAGACTCACTCCACTTACTGTCGATGGCGACAGCAGAGTTAGCCCACAGTACTTCTCGAATACCGGTTCTCTACGGTTCTCTACATTTACACCATCAGGCTTTCACGAGAACAACCGTGCCTTTCTACCGACGATTCTCATTTAGGGCCAATAGCTTGTGCAATTTTTTTTTTACAAGCGTTTACAGCACATTAACGTATTAGTAATTAAATTACAACACACTGATCGCGGATGTGCTTGTATTAGTTTGTATGAACATGAAATATCGTAAATCGGAGCAAATTTACGCATCATCTGATACTCCGAAAAATGATTGTGGCGATGTGATATCATTTCGTACTTTTTGGTTTAACAGGGACGGGTTGGCACCAAAGAGAGTTAGGTCACGGTCATCTGACATTTTCAGTATAAATAACAACAAAAAAAACTCTCGGTGTGTACAGTCCATCTGAATTAACCAAATTTTACCAGATGCAGATACATGCTGATCACTGAATGTCAAAACTTTGTACACAGGAACGCATTTAAATGTTAACGCTTTGGAAAGTTTCCAGAGATGCACAGAGGGGTAATAATTTATTGTAACCAGCTGAAGCTGATTTTTCCGTACCGTCCAGCGTAAAAGCAGAAGCCTACCTGCCAAAGATTTGTATCACAGTGGGGGTGTTTCTTCGATCCCCCGGTACCTACTCCAAGCTCTGAAAATAATTTGCAATTTTATTCAGCAGGCTTGTTTCTTATGATTTGACGTTTATGATTTGACGTTTCTCTGCTCACAGTCAATTTATCAATTGGCCACACGAGTTTAGCTATGCGTTGCATACCTATTCTGCAACGCCCGTATCTTAGCAAGTCTCTAACCGGAGATGCAATCGCCTTGCGATAGTATCTGTCTATAAGTTATTTTAGGTATTATACACTGGTAATCAAGGAGAAATATGATGCGTTGCGATCAGATTCATTTTTGATTCATTCTCGTAGTTCAAAGAGTTGTTGTTGTTGTTGTTGTTGTGGTCTTCAGTCCTGAGCCTGGTTTGATGCACCTCTCCATGCTACTCTATCCTGTGCAAGCTTCTTCATCTCCCAGTACCTGCTGCAACCTACGTCCTTCTGAATCTGCTTGGTGTATTCATCTCTTGGTCTCCCTCTACGATTTTTACCCTCCACGCTGCCCTCCAATACTAAATTGGTGATCCCTTGATGCCTCAAAACATTTCCTACCAACCGATCCCTTCTTCTAGTCAAGTTTTGCCACAAACTTCTCTTCTCCCCAATCTTATTCAATACCTCCTCATTAGTTATGTGATCTACCCATCTAATCTTCAGCATTCTTCTGTAGCACCACATTTCGAAAGCTTCTATTCTCTTCTTGTCTAAACTATTTATCGTCCACGTTTCACTTCCATACATGGCTACACTCCATACAAATACTTTCAGAAACGACTTCCTGACACTTAAATCTATACTCGATGTTAACAAACTTCTCTTCTTCAGAAACGCTTTCTTTGCCGTTGCCAGTCTACATTTTATATCCTCTCTACTTCGACCATCATCAGTTATTTTGCTCCCCAAATAGCAAAACTCCTTTACTACTTTAAGTGTCTCATTTCCTAATCTAATTCCCTCAGCATCACCCGTCTTAATTCGACTACATTCCATTATCCTCGTTTTGCTTTTGTTGATGTTCATCTTATATCCTCCTTTTAAGACACTATGTATTCCATTCAACTGATCTTCCAAGTCCTTTGCTGTCTCTGACAGAATTACAATGTCATCGGCCCCTCAAAGTTTTTATTTCTTAAAGCTGCACGCCCTCGGGAAAAATTACGGCTGTAGTTTCCCCTTGCTTTCAGCCGTTCGCAGTACCAGCACAGCAAGGCTGTTTTGGTTAGTGTGACAAGGCCAGATCAGTCAATCATCCAGACTGTTGCCCCTGAAACTACTGAAAAGGCTGCTGCCCCTCTTCAGGAACCACACGTTTGTCTGGCCTCTCCACAGATACCCCTCCGTTGTGGTTGCACCTACGGTACGGCTATCTGTTTCGCTGAGGCACGCAAGCCTCCCCACCAACGGCAAGGTCCATGGTTTGTGGGGGGGTTCAAAGAGTTAATTACATATAAAAGAAACACAAAGGACACAGAAGTAAACAACTAACGGAGGAAGAAAAGAACAATGTTTTCTGGTTAGTAGAGTTATTCAATTAACGATGTATACAATAAAAGCATCACTGGAACTTAATACCCAACCTCTGTCACCAAACTTTACCCACACGTCTCCAATGAATACATTATAGATCAAAAGTATCCGTACAGCTCTATATAACACGGAAATGACCACTGTATGACGCGAGAGGCGGGCTCGCCAGTAAAGAAGGAGGCTGAGAACAGAAGCAGGAACAGAAGAATGGGTCGGTCAGGAGATTTCAAACGTGGACTGATCACTAGATATCACCTGAGTTCCACATCCATCAGTGACATCTCAACCCTACTAAAGCTGTACGAGTCGGCTGATGGCGATGTGACTGTGAAGCGGAAACGCGAAAGCACAAGCACAGTTAAACCGAGACCACGCAGACCTCACGTACTGACTGACTGGAATCGTCGACAACTGCGAAGGGCGGTTGTAAAAAACAGCATGAAGTCAACGGAATCACTCGTGAGTTCCCGAGTGCTGCCAGCGGTGCAGCTAGTACACTCCTGGAAATGGAAAAAAGAACACATTGACACCGGTGTGTCAGACCCACCATACTTGCTCCGGACACTGCGAGAGGGCTGTACAAGCAATGATCACACGCACGGCACAGCGGACACACCAAGAACCGCGGTGTTGGCCGTCGAATGGCGCTAGCTGCGCAGCATTTGTGCACCGCCGCCGTCAGTGTCAGCCAGTTTGCCGTGGCATACGGAGCTCCATCGCAGTCTTTAACACTGGTAGCATGCCGCGACAGCATGGACGTGAACCGTATGTGCAGTTGACGGACTTTGAGCGAGGGCGTATAGTGGATATGCGGGAGGCCGGGTGGACGTACCGCCGAATTGCTCAACACGTGGGGCGTGAGGTCTCCACAGTACATCGATGTTGTCGCCAGTGGTCGGCGGAAGGTGCACGTGCCTGTCGACCTGGGACCGGACCGCAGCGACGCACGGATGCACGCCAAGACCGTAGGATCCTACGCAGTGCCGTAGGGGACCGCACCGCCACTTCCCAGCAAATTAGGGACACTGTTGCTCCTGGGGTATCGGCGAGGACCATTCGCAACCGTCTCCATGAAGCTGGGCTACGGTCCCGCACACCGTTAGGCCGTCTTCCGCTCACGCCCCAACATCGTGCAGCCCGCCTCCAGTGGTGTCGCGACAGGCGTGAATGGAGGGACGAATGGAGACGTGTCGTCTTCAGCGATGAGAGTCGCTTCTGCCTTGGTGCCAATGATGGTCGTATGCGTGTTTGGCTCCGTGCAGGTGAGCGCCACAATCAGGACTGCATACGACCGAGGCACACAGGGCCAACACCCGGCATCATGGTGTGGGGAGCGATCTCCTACACTGGCCGTACACCACTGGTGATCGTCGAGGGGACACTGAATAGTGCACGGTACATCCAAACCGTCATCGAACCAATCGTTCTACCATTCCTAGACCGGCAAGGGAACTTGCTGTTCCAACAGGACAATGCACGTCCGCATGTATCCCGTGCCACCCAACGTGCTCTAGAAGGTGTAAGTCAACTACCCTGGCCAGCAAGATCTCCGGATCTGTCCCCCATTGAGCATGTTTGGGACTGGATGAAGCGTCGTCTCACGCGGTCTGCACGTCCAGCACGAACGCTGGTCCAACTGAGGCGCCAGGTGGAAATGGCATGGCAAGCCGTTCCACGGGACTACATCCAGCATCTCTACGATCGTCTCCATGGGAGAATAGCAGCCTGCATTGCTGCGAAAGGTGGATATACACTGTACTAGTGCCGACATTGTGCATGCTCTGTTGCCTGTGTCTATGTGCCTGTGGTTCTGTCAGTGTGATCATGTGATGTATCTGACCCCAGGAATGTGTCAATAAAGTTTCCCCTTCCTGGGACAATGAATTCACGGTGGTCTTATTTCAATTTCCAGGAGTGTATATGCGTCTAGTGTGCTACAGCTAAAAGCCAAGGTGGCCGGAGTCGGCTATTGTGGATTTAGCACAGGCAAGTGGGACTCTCACGCTAGGCTCCATCACTGTCACACTTGTTTCCACAAAGGTTTTTGACTTAAAGATGAGTACATATACATGTATAAAATAGTTTTCCTTAGCCCCTTAAAATGGCTAGAAGTTAACATGTAACTCTATTGACAACAATCACAACTGACCATGCATTTGTGGCGTCCACAGAATTGGTAGTGTCCTGCTTGACACAGTCCGTTGTTTAAATATCTACATGTAACGGTGAAAAGCGATATGAAATAGGACGACTTCGGTTTATTGGGAGAGTTAGTGTGGGTCATATGTAAAGGAGACCGCATATAGGACTCTAGTGTGACCTTTCGTGAGTACCTCTCGAGTGTTTGGGATCCGTATCAGGTCGGATTAAAGGAAGCTATTCAAAGTCAGGCAGCTAGAAGAGGTCCCGGTAGGTTCGAACAACACGCAAGTATCACAGAGATGCTTCGGGGATCACGGAGATGCTTCGGGAACTCAAATGGGAATACCTGGAGAGAAGGCGACGTTCTTTTCGACGGACATTATTGAGAAAAATTAGAGAACCAGTATCTGAAGCTGACTGCAGTACGATCCTACTGCCACCAATACAAATTTCGCTCAATGACCACGAAGATAAGATACGAGGAATTAAGGCTCATACGGAGGCACATAGACCTTTTTCCTTCGCTCCATCTGCGAATGGAACAAGAATGGAAATAATTATTAGTGATACAGGGTACCATCCATCATGCACCATACGGTGGCTTGCGGAGTGTGCATATAGACGTAGAGGTAGAATCTTGTTGACTCGCCACAGCAGACAAAGACGATCATAGAGCAAAATGATGCTCGAAGTTTTTTGAGGCTGCCATGATGTGGCAGATCATGCTCGTAAGAGGCAAACCATCACACGAGCATACTACTGGACGTGTTTACCGGAAGCTCTCAAGAAGCAGCATCGCAGGGAACTGTCCAAGGGAGAGTTTCTGCTCCACGATAATGCCCCAGCTCATTCTACACTGGACACAGCCAAACCTGCTGCTTCTTTGAGCAGTCACATTTTGCCTCCCGCCTTTATTCTTCTGACATGGCATCCAGTGACTTCCTCGTCTTTCCTTGGATGAAAAAACAGCTGCGCGGATGGTTTTCTAACATGACGACGAGGTGGCTTTCTAGGTGGGAACATTTCTTGAACAGCAAAAGTGGAGAATTTTACAATCAAGGTCTTTCCTATGTTATCCACTGTTGGGAAAAATGTGTTGCATTAAAGTGTAGAAAAGGTCTTACACGATGAGCAAGTTTCATGTTCGCAAATTGATTTTTATGAAGTTATGAAACTTCATGCCAGCCGTCGAATATAAATGAAAACGATATCATAACAGTGGCCTATCAGGAGTGTTCATTGAAATTCCCTTTATGATAAACGCACATGTGAAAGTGATACTTTTATGCGTTTGAACACATATCTAAGCTATTCGTGTCGTTACGTGTGTATGAGTGAATGACTAATTTTTATTCTAGCTTTCATGCCGTGGAGAGAGCTTCACTGCTCTGAACCTGCGTTATATTGTGCATGGAGTTTAACTGATCATATTTTATTGTTACAGCTAAACTTTTCTGTCCGTAATTAAATCCGGTGGCTATTTACTTTCGATTTGCATATTGAGACCGCAGCAAGTGCAGTGGTCGATTGCAAACCTATTAACTCCAGGCGCTTCATTAACGGATCTGGTCTACCATTACGACGGCATTGCGATATATATCCTGCTTGACAATTCCTAACGAACATAGACATTGTCGGACAGAAATAGTTACAGATAATGAAGGACGATATGAAACACAATGCCTACATAATTGAGGTTCAAATGGCTCTGAGCACTATGGGACTTACCATCTACGGTCATCAGTCTCCTAGAACTTAGAACTACTTAAACCTAACTAACCTAAGGACATTACACAACACCCAGTCATCACGAGGCAGAGAAAATCCCTGACCCCGCCGGGAATCGAACCCGGGAACACGGGCGCGGGAAGCGAGAACGCTACCGCACGACCGCGAGCTGCGGACCTGGAAGAAGGCCCAGGTCATAGCAATCTATAAAAAAGGGTAGAATATCGGATGCACATAATTACCGGCCAATTTCACTGACATCGATTTGTTGTAGAATCATGGAACATATTTTGTGTTCAGACATAATGACCTTTCTAGACTCTGAGAAGCTCATCTGCAGAAACCAGCACGGTTTTAGGAAACAGCGGTCACGCGACACACAGCTCTTTGTGCACGATATATTACAGGCTCTAGATACCGGCTCCCAGGTTGATGCCATATTTCTCGACTTTCGAAAGGCATTCGACTCAGTTCCGCACTGTCGCTTGCTCCAAAACGTGCGCGCTTACGGCCTATCCTATGACATATGCGGTTGGATAGTTTTCTAATAGACAGGGAGCAGTATGTCGTCCTGACGGGGTGACTTCAACAGAAACAAGCGTAGCTTCAGGTGTGCCCCAGGGCAATGTAATAGGTCCGCTGTTTTTTCGATTTACATAAAAGATCTGGTTGATGGTATTGACAGCGGCATTAGACTGTTTGCCGATGATGCTGTAGTCTACACGAAAGTAGTATCACACGAAAGTTGAGAACAAATCAGTGATTTGCAGAAAATAAATGCGTGGTGTAATGACTAACAGTTATCTCTCAATATTAGTTCAAATGGTTCAAAAGGCTCTGAGCACTATGGGAATTAACTTCTGACGTCATGAGTCCCCTAGAACTTAGAACTACTTAAACCTAACTAACCTAAGGACATCACACACATCCATGCCCGACGCAGGATTCGAACCTGCGACCGTAGCGGTCGCGCGGTTCCAGACTGTAGCGCCTAGAACCGCTCGGCCACCCTGGCCGGCTCAATATTAGTAAGTATACCCTACTGCGTATGTTGTTGTAGTGGTCTTCAGTCCTGAGACTGGTTTGATGCACCTCTCCATGCTACTCTATCCTGTGCAAACTTCTTCATCTCCCAGTACCTACTGCAACCTAATTGGGTGATCCCTTGATGCCTCAGAATATGTCCTACCAACCGATCCCTTCTTTTAGTCAAGTTGTGCCACAAACTTCTCTTCTCTCCAATCCTATTCAATACCTCCTCATTAGTTATGTGATCTACCCATCCAATCTTCAGCATTCTTCTGTAGTACCACATTTCGAAAGCTTCTATTCTCTTCTTGACCAAACTATTTGTCGTCCATGTTTCACTTCCATGCATGGCTACACTCCATACAAATACTTTCAGAAACGACTTCCTGACATTTAAATCTATTCTTGATGTTAGCAAATTTCTCTTCTTCAGAAACGCTTTCCTTGCCGTTGCCAGTCTACATTTTATATCCTCTCTACTTCGACCATCATCAGTTATTTTGCTCCCCAAATAGCAAAACTCCTCTACTACTTTAAGTGTCTCATTTCCTAATCTAATTCCCTCAGCATCACCCGACTTAATTCGACTACATTCCATAATCCTCGTATTGCTTTTGTTGATGTTCATCTTATATCCTCCTTTCAAGACACTATCCATTCCGTTCTTCCTACTCCTTTGCTGTCTCTGACAGAATTACAATGTCATCGGCGAACCTCAAAGTCTTTATTTCTTCTCCATGGATTTTAATACCTACTCTGAATTTTTCTTTTGTTTCCTTCACTGCTTGCTCAGTATACAGATTGAATAACATCGGGGAGAGGCTACAACGCTGTCTCACTCCCTTCCCAACCACTGCTTCCCTTTCATGTCCCTCGACTCTTATAACTGCCATCTGGTTTCTGTACAAATTGTAAATAGCCTTTCGCTCCCTGTATTTTACAACTGCCACCTTCAGAATTTGAAAGAGAGTGTTCCAGTCAACATTGTCAGAAGCTTTCTCCAAGTCTACAAATGCTAGAAACGTAGGTTTGCCTTTCCTTAATCTAGCTTCTAAGATAAGTCGCAGGGTCAGTATTGCCTCACGTGTTCCAGTATTTCTACGGAATCCAAACTGATCTTCCCCGAGGTCGGCTTCTACTAGTTTTCTCATTCGTCTGTAAAGAATTCGCGTTAGTATTTTGCAGCCGTGAATTATTAAACTGATAGTTTGGTAATTTTCACATCTGTCAACACCTGCTTTCTTTGTGATTGGAATAATTATATTCTTCTTGAAGTCTGAAGGTATTTCGCCTGTCTCATACATCTTGCTGACCAGATGGTAGAGTTTTGTCAGGACTGGCTCTCCCAAGGCTGTCAGTAGTCCTAATGGAATGTGGTCTACTCCCGGGGCCTTGTTTCGACTCAGGTCTTTCTGTGCTATGTCAAACTCTTCACACAATATCATATCTCCCATTTCATCTTCATCTACATCCTTTTCCATTTCCATGATATTGTCCTCAAGCACGTCGCCCCTGTACAGACCCTCTATATACTCCTTCCACCTTTCCGCTTTCCTTTCTTTGCTTAGAAATGGGTTTCCATCTGAGCTCTTGATATTCATACAAGTGGTTCTCTTTTTCTCCAAAGGTCTACAGCCTTACATTTGTCCTCTAGCCATCCCTGCTTAGCTATTTTGCAATTCCGGTCGATCTTATTTTTGAGACTTTTGTATTCCTTTTTGCCTACTTCATTTACTGCATTTTTATATTTTCTCCTTTCATCAATTAAATTCAGTACTTCTTCTGTTACCCAAGGCTTTCTACTAACCCTCGTTTTTTTACCTACTCGATCCTCTGCTGCCTTCACTACTTCATCCCTCAAAACTACCCATTCTTCTTCTACCGTATTTCTTTCCCCCATTCCTGTCAATTGTTCCCTTAATCTCTCCCTGAAACTCTGTACAACCTCTGATTTAGTCAGTTTATCCAGGTCCCATCTCCTTAAATTCCCACCTTTTTGCAGTTTCTTCAGTTTTAATCTACAGTTCATAACCAACAGATTGTGGTCAGAGTCCACATCTGCCCTTGGAAACGTCTTACTATTTAAAACCTGGTTCCTAAATCTCTGTCTTACCATTATGTAATCTATCTGAAACCTGTCAGTATCTCCAGGCTTCTTCCATGTATACAACCTTCTTTCATGATTCTTGAACCAAGTGTTAGCTATGATTAAGTTGTGCTCTGTGCAAAATTCTACCAGGCGGCTTCCTCTTTCATTTCTTACCCCCAATCCATATTCACCTACTACGTTTCCTTCTCTCCCTTTTCCTACTGCCGAATTCCAGTCACCCATGACTATTAAATTTTCGTCTCCCTTCACTATATGAATAGTTTCTTTTATTTCATCATACATTTCTTCAATTTCTTCGTCATCTGCGGAGCTAGTTGGCATATAAACTTGTACTACTGTAGTAGGCGTGGGCTTCGTGTCTATCTTGGCCACAATAATGCGTTCACTATGCTGTTTGTAGTAGCTTACCCGCACTCCTATTTTTTTTATTCATTATTGAACCTACGCCTGCATTACCCCTATTTGATTTTGTATTTATAACCCTGTATACACCAGACCAAAAGTATTATTCCTCCTGCCACCGAACTTCACTAATTCCCACTATATCTAACTTTAACCTATCCATTTCCCTTTTTAAACTTTCTAACCTACCTGCCCGATTAAGGGATCTGACATTCCACGCTCCGATCCGTAGAACGCCAGTTTTCTTTCTCCTGATAACGACGTCCTCTTGTTTAGTCCCCGCCCGGAGATCCGAATGGGGGACTATTTTACCTCCGGAATATTTTACCCAAGAGGACGCCATCATCATTTAACCATATGCTCAGTTTTTGGGAGCGGTAACAGCCGTCAAATATCTGGGTGTGACTATTCGAAATGATCTCACGTGGAATGATCAGATACACAAGTAACGGGCAAGGCGAACTGTAGACGCAGTCCTTCAACAAAGGAAATAGCTTACAATACGTTAGTTCGTCCAGTCTTAGAGTACTGTTCGTCTGTATGGGACCCTTACCAGTTGGGTCTGATTCAATAGATTGATAAGGTCCAAAGAAGAGCGGCCAGATTCGTGACTGGTACATTTAGCCATCGCGAGAGCGTTACAGACCTCATATAAAGTTTGAAGTGGGACACACTTGAAGATAGACGGCGCGCTAAGCGGAAGGGGCTGCTCACTAAATTCCGAAATCCGATCTTCGCCGAGGATGTAGAGCATATATTATTACCACCAACTTTCAAATCGCGCAATGATCACCGTTCAAAGATAAGGGAAATTAGAGCTCGTACTGAGGCGTTCAGACAGTCGTTTTTTCCCTCGCACGATCCGTGAGTGGAACAGACGGAGGGAAATATGACTTTGGCGCGAATTGTACCCTCCGCCACACACCACTTGGTGGCTAGCGGCGTATATATGTAGATATGTAGATGTATTTGTCTTCTTCCAGTGCGGTGTCTACGACCACCGGCATGCTTTCCCATGGCGTTTCTACATTCGCGGCCTTTTCTAATGGAAAAATGACACTTTTGGACATACCCTTTGCCACGATAGTGAAACTTTGGCTTTGAGCCGTCCAACTGCTCGTCCACGATTGTAAGCACTCAAATGATGTCTTGCAGAAACGCTGCTGAACCACATGGACTGTGGACTACTCGATTCCGCAACAGCCTTAGTCAAGTAATGTGTGCTGTCGAATGCGTACAGACCGTTCATGCACAGGCTTTACTGCAGTTAACACCTCCCGCCCTCTACATTTCTCTTTACTGCCTTTGGTCAGATGTTCCATAGCAGTTTTCAGTTGTTCCGTAACAATTGGCAGTTGTCCTTAGTAATTTTCAAGCAGCGTAGAACTTTGTCCACTGCAGTTTATCACAGTATAGGCACGTGAAGTGGCTAAGAAGTTTCACTGCGGACCTAGACATTATTACGTAAGTGTGTAAATAAAATATCCCTTCTTAGTAGTATGCAAACTTGTGAAAGGGTTAGTTCTTTTCTACCTTCACGGATCTGAACGGTCCAGAGAAAACCTACAGTCCTATGTTAAACGAAGAGAATTCCGAAATTTACGGAAACGCGTTTTCTGCCTTTTTTTTTTTTTTTTTTTTGCGGAATCCAGCGCACAGAAGTACACTACTAATAAAGTTAAACGACGGGAACTATAATTTTCGGTTCGTTTTTCATGGAGGTAATTACTGTTATACCGATAAACATTTTGATTACATATTTGATCAGTTGTGACCACGCGTGGTACAACACTGCTTTGATTACAAAGGAATGTTGACGCATTTAATAATAAAATTATTTTCCATACGTCAGTGAGTAATAAAGCAATTACTAACAGGCCAGAATCGTTTCATGTTCCGTGTATTCCATTTCAATTCTGCGGACATTCGCACGCAACAAGTCAATTTGGAAATAAGTCGTCTAAAACTTTAGCAATTAAATTCCAGCGAAACTTAGTTACAGCTGGAAATAAATTTCACTCATTATATGCAAATAAACCGCCTGTGGTGCGATATCCAATTAATTACGAGGAAACCTTGCAGCCACTTAGTTATTAGACAGTAAGCAATTTAATTTCCATGCTGTGACGCAACGAACAGCGTTAAGACTGGTGCAGAAAGGGTATTTCATAATATCCAGGAGAAATGTCACGTCAGCGATCATTAATACCTTACACAAACCGTTTTTTGTCTGCATAATCCTCTAAAGAGTTTCTTATCTATTTTTCAGATACGCTATTAAATATGAAGTACTGTTACGCGCAAAGATTACTCATTTTTACCGTTATTCTGTACTGTAAGTGCGTGCGGCTACATAATCCAGTTCATTAAAAATGTTGTAATTTATATGACAGTAATAATTATGGAATTCTCTGGTAAATAGTATATACATCAACGTCTAGTATCAGCTCCCTAATTTCAGCCCTGTACGCTGCATTTGATCTTGAAGAAAAAATCTAAGGTGAAAGAAAGGAAAGAAACGAGTAACTAACGTCATCCATGATAAACGATGCTTCCAAGTAGGATAAAGGTTTTTGTTACTCCTATACGCCCGCGGATTGAGATGAATACGACGTGGACCACAGTAATCGGAGAGAAATGCTAGATATTACTGGGTTAACAACATTGCTTTATTACGGCAGTCACAATTAACGTTCACAATCATAGATCCTGGAGGCTGACCCATTTGCGGTATACAAGTGGCTGTCATCAATTTAGCGTCACGGAAGACGAGATGCTGGTTAGGCAGACTTATCAAGATGAGGGTGAAACTGACGTATGAACTTCTGCTAACACGATCTTGGTTTGCTACCATGCTACTGCATCAGTTTTCCATACTTTCCCTCATTTAATGGAGAAGTCTGCGTTAGCAGGTTTTCACAGTATTGGTATTCAACTTTCTTACATCTTGCCACGGAATGAGCACGTAATTCTACTTTCAGCTATGTTGCTTCTTGACACAGGGCAAAGCATTTCACAGTGCCTTGCAGAGTATGGCTGTAGACGTACATGTAGATAAGCAGGTCCTGTGCTTTGCAGTCTTGGTGACTAGAACACTCTTCCTTGCAAATGCTAAAAATGCAGCGGCAGTTACGCACATGTCTTCACATGGTATTCAAAAATGGTTCAAATGGCTCTGAGCACTATGCGACTTAACTTCTGAGGTCATCAGTCGCCTAGAACTTAGAACTACTTAAACCTAACTAACCTAAGGACATCACGCTCATCCATGCCCGAGGCAGGATTCGAACCTGCGACCGTAGCGGTCGCTCGGCTCCAGACTGTAGCGCCTAGAACCGCACGGCCACTCCGGCCGGCCACATGGTATTAACAGGTACTACAAATAGCACATTTTAGCAAAAGACAAAGGAAATTTCTGTGGCCTCCATTTAATGCGCCTTCGAGAACTTCTTTTGCGCCTGATCCCTCTCCACAGGACGAGGTGGGACAGGCTGAGGAGGACTACTCAGTAATGAAGAGGCATACAAAAATTACGTTGCTCCTGGAGCAAAGTATTAAAAATGGAAAGATAAGCCAGGCAGCAATCTTGCAAATAAAAAATGAATTGGCTGCTTGGGCAATTGCTCACGCTAAATTGGAAGGAAGAGTAGAGGAGCTGGAGAAAGAGAACACCCGGATGAGACAACAGCAACAACAACTGAGCAAGACCTGGGCGGCGGTGGCTGCACAAGCCCCCACCAGACAAAACAATACGAAAGAGGCAATAGACAGGGTGACAAAGAAACAGGAGACGGCAGTCTTTCTTAGGACCTTGCCTGGAAAAGATACGAGCGTTAAAACGATCCAGGAACTTCTGACCACCACAATTGACCCTGTAAAAGATAAAATAAAGATAAAACGTGTCAAACCAAGCCGCAACTCGGTGATTGTAGAAGTTGCGTCTGAAGAAGATAAAAACAAACTTCTTGAAAATCCTAAACTGAACGCAGTTGTAAAATGCGAACCCCCAAAAAAGAGGAACCCCTTGGTCATATTGTATGATATTCCTACAGTAATGACAAACGAGGAACTGTATGAGGCAATCAGAAAGCAAAACTCTGAGGACATGAATGAAAATGAATTTCAAAACAGCTTTAAACTGAGATTTAAGACGGGTCCTCGAGACCGTGTGTAATCTACCCACTGGAAAATTACCCTCTATCACGCAATCATTAATAATGGTCAATCAAATCATCCACATTTATTTACGTTTGTAAAGTATCTGATCAGATTTCCTAGTAATATATGCGCCGACAGCTCGTCGACGCCAAGGTATTTTTCTAGTACGTTTATTCCTTGGAACAACAGAGGTACGAAAATGTATGCTCCATGGTTATTGTAGTTAGAGAGAGAGAGGAACAGCTTCGGAAGTATTCGTTTGAAGATTATCAGATTGCTAAAGGAGTTTTATTTATTCTTCTTTGCGCTAAAGCGGGATAGGAAAGAGGATAGTTTGTGCCGCTAGCGCGATAGTAAAGAGAAGATAAACCTGTACCAGCAAATTGTAAGAGACTTGGAACCAACACCAAACGGAACATGTATGGAAATGAGTCAATATAATTTTGCCTCTGAAATAAGGTTTGTGAACATTTTATTCTAGAGTGAATGACGAATGAGTTCTCTGTCTGAATCATTGATGATTGTCTGGGCCCTGTAATTAATTGGGAAGTTTCAGCTGTGACGAAGAGAGCCTGCAATCTCTGAGTTTAGAAATCGTCCAAAAAGGCTTCGTTCACATCTGAAATTTTAGATCTGTCGTAAACTGAACGAATGGTTCAAACGATCGATTTTCCCAACTGAATGCAGCGCTTAATAATAATAACCAATGCAAAGATCTTTTCTAGCAAGCCAGCCGCTGAATATTAAGACGAAGGGCTCCACCAGAGATTCTACTAGGCTGATCTCAAGTAATTAATATAGTTTAAACTGTATACAGATAAAGAACATTTCTGTGTGAGAGTGAAAGAGCGATAAAGGCGACAGATACACTTCTGTACAGACCAAACATTACACCAAGTTAGCGGCAAGCTGCATTCACCACATATAGACTTTCATTATTTACAAAAGTAATCACAGAATTCAATTATACGTGATGTCGTACATCACTTTGCCGAGGTCTCCGCAACAATGTGGAGAAAAATGACAGTACTGGGCAGACTATACGTGGGATTCCACGCTATAAATACTAGGGATTATTACATCGTGGTACCTCGTTGTCACTATTGCGGCGACTTGGACCACATTCTGAGGCACTGCACCAGGGGGTCGGCCTGCTCCAAATGCGGTGATAACGGACACACCCGGAAGGATTGCAAGGCCACAGGTGTCTGCATCCCTTGCAAGAATCGTGGCAAGAAGTCTTGTGGAGCCACAGGACGAAACTGCCCTACCTACAGGATGCTCGAACAAAGATTGATATCGCGAATCGATTATGGCTGAAAACGGCATACCATGCAGGATGCCAAAGCATAAATCCCCGAGCAAAAGGAGGAGGGATGCTATGAGAGCAAGTAGATTCAGGAATTTCCTGAAGTCGCTCATCAGCGCCGACGTACAAATCCATACAAACAGAGTCCCCCACCAGGGACATTGGCATTCAAACCGAGCTCCCCTCAGAGGTCAGAGCACCGTCCTCCTAATGCCGGGACACGCTGCCGACTAAAAATCCAGAACGGCAAGACCATCCTGTGGTAGCGACAGATAAAGCTGCAAAACCCGTCCAAGAAAGCACGATAACGAGCTCCACCGCCAACTCCGTCACCAAAGACAGCCCGGTGGTCAGGTTGCCACCCGTGGACCCAGTGAGGGTGTACCCAATTCTGGAGTACACCATGCAACTAGCTAGACTGGAGCAGCCGACTACCCTGACCACTGCCTTACGTCATGTGGTCCGAGTAGGACATGAGTACGGACGAAGGGTAACCTTCTCGGTGATGGAGGCTGTGGACAGAATACAATTAAAGTCGGTGAACCTCCCCACTGACTTCGGAGCACTGCGGGACCTACTCAAAAAAGTGTTTGAAAGACGAGGAGAAAAATTTGACCTGGATGACATTTACCATCAATCAGTGATAGCAAACGGACGACTGGCTTATGACTGGAATAAAACCTGGCCACATGACCACATACATACTTACTTTCCATGACGACCAGAATAAAAATCGGACAACTCAATACCCATAACAGTCGACTAGTAATGCAGGAGCTCCGAAAGGAAGTGGTGGAGAAGAGACTGGACATACTCTGTTTACAGGAGCCGTACTCTCTGGCTGGAAATGTTGCGTTCACTGCCGCAACATGGCAAACTGTCAGCAGTGGGGACATCCCCAGAGCGGCCATTCTGATAACAAACTCTGCACTGCGTGCAACACCTTTGTCACAGTTCTCCAATAGTCACTGCAACGTCGTGGAGATACAATCTCCTGCTGGAATTGTTATCATCATTAACATGTACTTTCAGTACGGAGATAGAATTGAACAACACATAGATCATCTAGTAAGTGTAGCCACGGCGTTGCATGGACGCAAAATCATTATAACTGCTGACATAAACGCCAAATCCCCCCTATGGTACAGTGGCACAAGGGATGAAAATGGTGCCAAAGCCGAAGAAATGATAATGGCTCTTCAACTAGTGATGGCAAACAGACCAGGTAATCCCCCCACCTACGTGGCTGGAGGAGGACAGGGCACCAACATTGACGTGACGTTGGTCACGCCAAACGCAGTGAATATACTCCAAGAGTGGAGAGTGGAAGACAATGCCACCACCAGCGATCACAATCTTATCACCTTTATTGTTGGAAACAGAGAGTGCCGCTGGGCCATGGGGTCGGAGGTGCAAAGGAACTTTAGGAAAGCAGACTGGGAACGCCTAGCCAGAGAGTGCGACATTCCTCCATTACCAGAAGGAGACGAACGACAGGACTTTGACGTGGACGACAGAGCCGAGGGGCTTGTACGTGCAATAACAAGGGCGATTAAGGCGGCCGTACCAACCAGGAGAAGAGCCGTGGCGGCCACACCGGCATCATGGTCCGCCGAACTACAAGAACTACGTCAGTCTGTTAGGAGACTGAGGAAGCAATACCAGCGCAGTGTCGTCTGGTGGGAAAAGCAAAGATGGCTGCAGTTATACCGGGAGGCAAAAGACAATTTTCAAAAAGAATTACAAAAGACCAGAATAACTAGTTGGGAAAATTTTGTAACCAATCAGCTGGCCCTCGATCCTTGGGGTGTGCCATATAAATTAGTAAGGGAGAAGATTCGCTCCCCAACAATGATATCAACGCTCAGGCACGGGGACGGGATGACGGAATCGTGGCAGGAAACTGCCGAGGTCCTCCTCCGGTCGCTGTTGCCTGACGATGACAGAAATGACGACACCGAAGAGCAGCGTCAATTGCGAGATGAAGACCTTCATAGGTATGCAAATGACGTGGCGGTCCTCCCCTTCTCTGAGGAGGAAGTTGCTGCTCTTATCAAGTCTGCAAAGAAAGGAAAAGCCCCCGGGCCAGACGGCATTGTGGCGGAGGTAGTGCAGTTCTTAGCCCCACAGCTAGTTGCGCCACTTACACATATCTTCAACGCATGCCTCAGGCAAGGCAAATTTCTAAAAATATGGAAAACTGCAAATGTGGTGATTATTAAGAAAGGCCCCGAGAAGGACCCTGCAGAGGCCAAATCCTACAGGCCCATCTGCCTGCTGGACGGCTTTGGCAAACTTCTTGAAAAGTTATTAGCGGACAGACTGACTGCTCACCGCATGCTGCACGGGATGAGCGGCAGGCAATTCGGCTTCAGGCCGGGGCGATCGGCATCTGATGCAATCGCCCTGGCGGCCGAGGTCTGTGGCTCAGCCCCGTGTAAGTATGTTGTTGGCATCATGGTGGATATCAGTGGCGCCTTCGACAACCTGTGGTGGCCTTCGCTCTTCTCCTGTCTTCGGGAGAAGGAGTGCCCAGGGCTGCTATATGGGTGTTTGAGGAGCTATTGTGAAGATCGGGAGGTATGGCTATCATCCCCTAGCGGGAAAGTCCGGAAAACTATCACCAAGGGTTGCCCCCAGGGCTCCGTGTTGGGTCCCCTTTTCTGGGACATCCACATGGAGCCTCTTCTGGATAGCCTGCAACAGAGCGGAGATGTGCTAGAGGTGATAGCCTACGCCGACGACCTCCTCCTGCTGGTTGGCGGCCGAAGTCGCGAGGACATAGAACCAAAAATAGAGGGAGCAATAAACAAACTGCAACTATGGTGCCGCAGGACCAAAATGACTATCTCACCAACCAAGTCGACTTACCCATTACTTAAAGGACAGTTAATAAGAAACCCGACTGTGAGAATTGACGGTATGCCCGTTCTTCGGAGACGAGAAACGCGTTCCTTGGGAATCATCATCGATGAAAGGTGGAATTTTGCAAAGCACATAGAAACCGCAACCCAGAAAGCACTACAATTACTAAATAATCTGATTTCCATAGCACATAAGAGATTCCACCTTCCGCCTCATTTAATCAAACTCTACCATAACAGTATACTGACGTCAATAGTAGGTTACGGCTCGGGAGTCTGGGCTCACAGGCTCACGAGGGTGGTGCCTGCTGCGACGGTGAGGAGAGTACAAAGGAACATGATATTAAGGTCCGTGGGAGCATACAGAACATCTCCAGGAGGAGCCCTGTTAATCATAATGGGGCTCTGTCCCCTAGATATAAAGATTAGGGAACAGGCTGCATGGTACTGGGCCAAAAAGGGTGTTATCACCAAGGTAGAGGAAATTATGGAGGCACCAGTCAGGGAAAAAGGGGAGGTTAGGGACAGGGGGGAAGATCTATGGCAGGAAATATGGGAGTCGGATGAAACTGGTAGAAGAACCTTTCAGTTCCTACCAGATGTAAAGGAAAGAATAAAAATGAAGTACTTCGAGCCAACTCGGGGATTGTTCCACTTTCTCACCGGTCATGGCCCCTATCCGACTTATCTTTGTTGGTTTGGGAAAAGGGCGACACCTGCGTGCGACTGTGGCGCACCGGAGGGTACTCCCGACCATGTGGTTTACGAGTGCCCCCTTTTCGATGATGTAGCCGGGACATTGAGACGACAACTACCAAGTACCAACACCTATGACCTTTTAAGACGGGAAGAGACATTTCAGAGACTGAATTCGCTAGCTAAAGAGGTATCACAAAAAGTATTGAAAACTTTTCTGAGAGACCGTCATGCCTAGTTAAATAGACAACACCGATTGCGACCACTGCCCCAATCCCGTACCGCCTGTTCGTGGATAGGTCGACTTTACAGTTGGAATCCGCCACGACCAGGACCAGGGGGACTGGGGCGATCCCGAATGAAGAAACCGCACCGATTATGACATAGAATAGGAAGTGGTGGTGGTGGTTAGTATTTAACGTCCCGTCGACAACGAGGTCATTAGAGACGGAGCGCAAGCTCGGGTTAGGGAAGGATTGGGAAGGAAATCGGCCGTGCCCTTTCAAAGGAACCATCCGGGCATTTGCCTGAAACGATTTAGGGAAATCACGGAAAACCTAAATCAGGATGGCCGGAGACGGGATTGAACCGTCGTCCTCCCGAATGCGAGTCCAGTGAATAGGAAGTAGATTTAGTTAATTAGAATAGGATAGTAAGTTAGGAACCTGCAGCGTTAAGTTATCCCTTGCCTGCCCTGTGCCAGGGGCTCGCTCATAGGGATTAGCTCTATGAGCAAGGCATCTAAGTACGTTTATATTATTAACACTGGCACAATTGTAACGCTGCAGGCAGTTAGTATTAACCTTTCGTAGTAACTAGAAATTATGCTAGCTAGTAAACTAAGAAGTAGTCTGCCTAGTAGAAATCGTAGAACTGTCTGTAGTCAAGAAAAAATGTAGAAGCTGCTATTGTAAATCTAGAAATATAGGACCCACTAATCATTAAGGTGGTGGGTCATTGTTGTATAATTATTATGTAATGAAATAAAAAAATGCGGTAGTACTAAAAACGATAACAAAAATAAAGTAGAATACAAGCAATATATTTACAGTGCATTTAAATCTAGCAGTTCACACACGGATTTGTAAGCAGTAACAAGTAGACACGAGCCCACAGAATACCATACGACGAAACCAGTTTCTATTTCGTCTGAAACAAAAAGAAACGTGGAATCATTTAGCCCACCCCATATCATGGATGAGAGCAGAAATCAAGCATAAATCAAGCAGAAACATATTTACGTTGCAACTGAAAGAGTTGCAATACACACAAGATGGTCGTAATCAAACATAATATCCACTTTATAAAAGTTACACGGTCGAAATTGCAATATTGGGTTTTTCTGCCAGACTAACAGACCCATCTAAAAAGTTTAAATGAAAAATGTTATCATGAAAGTACTCGTATTTCGAAAAGCAATAATGCGGATTTCCGCGCGATATTTCTCGTAATCCAAGTTCACTGCCGCGCCACTTGGAGCGGTGTTGTCTTTCTCTGTTTCCGTGTTGTAACACGAGACCGGCACTTTTGATATTTTGGTGCTCTGTGTAGTCATCACCAGTGTCCACTCACTAAGAATTTTATCGTACCTTCCGTGAGATAACGACTGCGGCTTTTTCTCTGTAAGTTTATCAGCGTCGCTGCTGACCTTTATGTTCGATTAGCATATCACAAGGTGGGCAGCTCAGGCGGGTATGTGCGTCTAATTTGCGGTGGTAACAACTGAAAAGTTCGTTTCATCCGTCTACGGGGTGTTTCCGTGAGTCGCGCCAAGTCCCTATCGCGGGCACAGCATTCTTAGCGACGTGCGGCGCCGGTAGTAAATTACGCGACGTGTTCTCCGTTGATTTACTCTATATCTGTGACATATGGTAGATAAAGCAGAACAGATAGGTAAGAAAGTATCGACAGTATAGCAGAGTACACAGCAAAAAACTTCAATGTACTCGTTAGAAAGGAACTGCAGGAGGACACACACACACACACACACACACACACACACACACACACACACACACACACACACACATATGCCACTTCACAGGAATGGCTTTAGCGGTGGAGGGACACATGGCCGTCTAGCTTCATCTCCACACCATCTACGGCGCTCCATAACGACCGGTGCACTCTTTCAAGGGGGCGATTAATGTTTTGACCAAAGAGTTTATCTTGCACAAGATTATCCATGTGTTAACTTAGGCTGGCAAACCTCATAATGCATTTATGTGGTTAAAATGGCTCTGAGCGCCATGGGACTTAATATCTTAGGTCATTAGTCCCCTAGACTTAGAACTACTTAAACCTAACTGACTTAAGGACATCACTCACATCCATGTCCGAGGCAGGATTCGAACCTGCGACCGTAGCGTCGCGCGGTTCCAGACTGAAGCTCCTAGAACCGCTCGGCCACTCCGACCGGCGCATTTATGTGGTCAGCGATGATATGGTCAGAGGGGGGAACTACAGGGCTGGACAAAAATATGGCAACATTGCAAGAAATGCATGCCTGGACATAAATGCAGATGTCAGTCAAGCCTGCAGGCTGTGCTCTTCTGCTCGACCACGAACGGCAGCTATGAAATGTCCTCAGTGCGTTCTAAGTGTCAGTCGCAGTCCGGACAGTATTCCGTGTACCTGTGACTGCATTATGTAGGAGCTAAGTTAATTCGAACTTAGGCAAATGTTTGATGCTCGTATGGTGCGTACTTCCGAAACTAATTCAGCCGAGAGTCTGGTGTTTCAAGAGGCACCGTATCAAAGATTTATACCGCTTACAGTGAAAGCGGATAAAGTCACAACGCGGATGAAAATGTGTGTCGAATGATCGTGACGCACTGTCGCTGAAGTGGATCGTGACGAAAAATAACGAGACGACAGCTGCAAAAGTCACTACAGAACTGAATGTTGCACTCGCGGACCCTGTCAGCACCAAAACAACACGGAGGGAGCTCCGGAAGCAGGGAATAGCAGAGCGAGCTGGCATTACAAAACCACTCATCAGTCACGCAAACGCCCGTAACAGGGCAACTTGGTGGCGAAGCCATTAAAGCTAGACTATGGAGCAATGGATGGAAGTCATTTGCGCAGATGAGTTTCACACTGTTTTTGACTCCTGGTCGAGTTTACGTCCAAAGTGTGAACGATGGCGGGGGTTCAGTGGAGATTTGGGTAGGCATTTCGTGGTATTCCATGGGCACCAGGGGTGCTCCGCAAAGTCGCTTTGGCTAGTCGGGTCCATCCCATGCTACAATGTTGGTTCCTCTTTGATGCTGTGTTCAAAGGCGGCAACGCACCTGTTCACACAGGCCACATCGTCAAAGACTGGTTTTGTGAGCAAGGGGATGAAATGTAATATCTCCGCTGGCCACCACATTTACCACATGTAAATATTGTCGAGTCTTTGTAGTCTACTTTGGAGAGAAGGACGCGTGATCGCTATCCCTTTCCACCATCGTTACCCGATCTAGCCACTATTTTACATCCGCATCTACATTTACACTCCGCAAGCCACTTTGAGGTATGTGGCGGAGAGTACTTTGTGTCCACTGTCACTACCTCGTTTTTCTGTTCCACTTGCGAATGGTTCGCGGGAAGAACGATTACTGGTAAGCCTCTGTGCGCGCTCGAATCTCTCTAATTTTATCTCCACGGTCTTTTCGCGACGTATACGTATCAGAAACCAATACACTGGTTGACTCTTCTGGGAACGTTCTCTCTCGGAACTTTAATAGTAAACCACAACATGATGCAGAACGCCTCCTTTTCAGTTTCCGCCACTGGAATTGATGTGTCATCTCCGCGACGCTTTCGTACTTACTAAATGAACCTGTAACGAAGCGCTCTGTTCTTCTTTGGATCTTCTCTACACTATGTGATCAAAAGTATCCAGACACCTGGCTACAAATGACTTAAAAGTTCGTGGCGCCCTCCGTCGGTAATGCTGGAAATCAATACGGTGTTGGCCCACCCTTAGCCATGATGACAGCTTCCACTCTCGCAGGCATACGTTCAGTCAGGTGCTGGAAGGTTTCTTGGAGAATGGCAGCCCATGCTTCACCGACTGCTGCACTGACGAGAGGTATCGATGTCGCCCGGTGAGGCCTGGCACGAAGTCTGCGTTCCAAAACACCCCGAAAGTGTTCTATAGGATTCAGGTCAGGACTATGTGCAGGCCAGTCCATTACAGGGATTTTATTGTCATGTAATCACTCCGCCACAGGCCGTGCATTATGAACAGGTGCTCGAGCGTGTTGAAAGATGCAATCGCCATCCCCGAATTTCTCTTCTATAGTGGGAAGCAAGAATGTGCTTAAAACATCAATGTAGGGCTGTGTTGCGATAGTGCCACAAAAAACAACAAGGGGTGCAAGCCCCCTCCATGGAAAACACGACCATACCATAACACTACCGCCTCCAAATTTTACTGTTGGCATTACACACGTTGGCAGATGAGGTTCACCGGGCATTCGCCATACCCACACTCTGCCATCGGATCGCCACATTGTGTACCGTGATTCATCACGCCACACAATGTTTTTCCACTTTTCAGTCGTCCAATGTTTACGCTCCTTACACCAAGCGAGGCGTCGTTTGGCATTTACCGGGCTGATGTGTGGCTTACGAGCAGCCTCTCGACTATGAAATCCAAGTTTACTCACCTCCCGCCTAACTGTCATAGTACTTGCAGTGGATCCTGATGCAGTTTGGAATTCCTGTGTGATGGTCTGGATAAATGTCTGCCTTTTACACATTACGACCCTCTTCAACTGTCGGCGGTGTCTGACAGTCAACAGACGAGGTCGGCCGGTACGTTTTTGTGCTGTACGTGTCCCTTCACGTTTCCACTTCACTACGACATCGGAAAGAGTGGATCTAGGGATGTTCAGGAGTGTGAAAATCTCGCGTACAGACGTATGACGCAAGTGAAACCCAATCACCTGACCACGTTCGAAGTCCGTGAGTTCCGCGGAGCGCCCCATTCTGCTCTCTCACGATGTCTAATGACTATTGAGGTCACTGATATGGAGTACCTGGCAGTATGTGGTAGTACAATGCACCTAATATGAAAAACGTATGTTTTTGGGAGTGTCCGGATACTTTTGATCACATAAATACACTATCACTCTTGTCTGCCAGAGATCCCATACTAACGCGAAATATTCAAGTACTGGTCGAACGGCCATCTGGATTTCCTGCAATTACTTCTATGCGGCTGTTCCACTTTAAGTCTGTGTACGCATAAAACTAGGTATTTATGGAAGTAACTGCTTCCAATGATAGCTCTGCAATCATGTAATCATACAATAATGGGTCTTTCTTTGTATGTACACCCTGTACGTTGGATTTGTTTATGTTGAGGATCATTTGCCACTCTCTGCACCAGGTGTTGTTCCCCAGCAGGAAGAATGGTTTAAGATTTTCTTGTAAACCATAAACGACCTGAATTTATCCGTTCCGAGACGGAAGAAAGCTGTCTTAAATGCCAACGGTTTTCTAAACCGTATTGGGAATGGTAATGTGTTCTGTTTTTGGTGTTTCAGTATTTTTTTCTGAGTCCTGTACAACACGGGGCTAAACTGCCAGATAGCGGTGGTCCGACGACAATGGAGCTAACTAGGAATTTTTAGTCGACATATCGATAGATGTATGTGATGTTCGGCGTAGTCGGCACTACGCGCTTACAGCACAACGATACTGTGTGAGTAAACCGTCGCAAAAACTTACGCAACCCGTTGCATTCCTCGTTGTCCGGCCTTTGCCTCGTTTATCGCATCGGCATCAACAAAATGTAGGATTTACAATATCAGTTCATTGCGCGAGCTAAAACTAACGATACAACCGTGGGTCCAGATAGCTGACGTAGTTGCAGCAAACAGTATCATCTTTTGATTTCGTCTGAAGTTACTCACGGCGTAGACTAAAAATGAACATCACACTGGTCACACGTTAGAGAGCAAATCATCTTTTTTATAAGTTGTCCGTAACACCTACTTTGCTCACCGCCATAATCGACAGTAGTATTCTTGTGCGTTTCATTCGCTCAGCTACGTTCATAGATACAAACCTCCGGCGATTTCATTGTCCAGGAATGGTCAAGCACAGGGCAGCGATCATGCGTCGTGGCTGTCTGCCTCTGAAATTAGGTCTGTGTAATCGCTTTTACATCTTCACCGAACTGCTTTTGTCATACGGCACGAGATTGCACATTTGTCTAGGGTCAGATAGTGGTCAGCGGTAGCCTTTATTTGAAATTCCATTTTTGACAGCAGCCGACAATAATGTGGTCGTTTTAAACATGCAAGTATGATGAAGAGTGTAATTTCGCAGATTCCCACTGCAGTTGAGTAGTAATCATATCGTGCTGCACATTGGACCTCATTTTTTGTTCCATTAGCCGCCAGGAAAAGTAATGTAATACTTTTTTCACAATATGCATTTATTACAAACATTTCCTAGAGCTTAAACCACTGAGTCTGGAATTATGTTGGATTTCACAATTAATACGAGAGTTACTCGCACATTTATTAATAACCAAAATATCATGACGATGACGCTTCCTCTACTTTTGTATGATAAGTCGCAGTTCGGGGGGGGGGGGGGGGGGGTCTCAGCTGTGGAAATTTCGTGCTGAAATGTCAGCTCAAACTGACCGTGTCTGTTCCAGCCATATGCGAATTAAGTGCTGTGACTGGCTAAGGAAACAACTTAATGGACTACTTTCTAATGGACGTTGAAACTCTGTCGGTTCACAACACAACAGGTAAAAAGCGATATTGTTTGGATTACAGCACATGCACTTACAACCGAAGAGGAAATTTAATACCAGCTTTACGTCCTTTTAATTATGGTAGCCCTTCTTCAGAAGACAGAGGCGTACTTCTCCACAGTTTATTTTTTTCTTCGAGATAAACAAGTGACATATTATTGCCTGCCACATATTTCTCGTGAAATGATCGTCGCAGTAAAAATCAGAAAGTTTCCAACTCTTATGGAAGCTTACTGCGATTGTTCTTTCGGTGCATAGTTTCCGATTGAAGCATAGATGTAGAGGCAGTGCGGACGCCTCCTTGTGAGATGTTACAAAACTGTGTCGGAATATTAAAAAACGAACGGCGTTATTTTCTTTGCCAAAGGAAACTTGCTTTTTTATGACAATGCTTCTCCTCACACGGTGTTGGGCGGCTCTACGGGAGGAAAGTGACTTTTAGTTGATCCGAAGAGAAACGTAGATGGAAATATTTTTTCAGGCAATGATGATATTCAAATGGTGGCGTTAAAGTGATAGGGAAATTGTTCAGAACGCCCATGCAGCGCTGCAATAATAACTTTGGCAAAATTTAAGAACTTTGGTAATCGTTTTCCTGAAGCCTAACAGAAGGTGTGTAATTAACGTGCATCACGTCAATACGATAATATGGTTTTAGAAATACACTGTATGTTTTATACTGTAAATATTTCAGACAAATGTCGTAGTTCGGGGTATCCAGGCTGTTTCATGCAATGCGAGATTTGCGAATTCTGATCTTAATGTTGATCTGTCGTAGTTATTTTGTTGAATCAACAAAAAATTTCCCCCGATGTCACAACGTCAGGTGGCTTGTGGAGTATGGATGTAGATGTAGATGTGTCTCAGTGTGGCACAAACGCTTATTAAGGAATTTTGGAGTATCAAGACAAGTTTTGTGACTGGATGGAGAACTTCTTGGGAATGTCGACGAAGTACGGTACGTTATCTTGGTTGGAAAGTCTTCGACAAATATAGAAATAACTTCAGGCGTGCAAGGGAAATGTGTCGGAACCCCAACTGTTCATGTTCTACACAGGATGTTCCAAAATGACCTCTACAACTTTCATCACATATACTTCAGCAATGGGGGTTAGGTTTACAATGTATGGAATTGTTTATAGCGCAACAACCTGACGACCAGAACTTCTCGACACGTTACAGAACACCATCATGAAGTCCGACCGTGATGTACAAGGTTCAAGGAATCCGAAAGTTTCATGAAGAGGAAGAGATGTGGGCGCCCACACATGAGTGATACCACGTGGCCGGCCACTGTGGCCGAGCGGTTCTAGGCGCTTCAGTCCGGAACCGCGCTGCTGCTACGGTCACAGGTTCGAATGCTGCTTCGGACATGGATGTGTGTGATATACTTAGGATAGTTAGGTTTAAGTAGTTCTAAGTCTAAGGAACTGATGACCTCGGATATTAAGTCCCATAGTGCTTAGAGCCATTTCTGATGCAACATGGAACGGCTGCAACAGACATTTATCCTGAGCCGAACCAACTCAAGTCTGTCAAACGTCTCGAGAGCTGCAGCTGTCACCAACCACGGTATACAGGGTGCTACATAAGAGACTGACGTTTCATGCCTACGAGGTGCAGCTGCTGCATGTGCTTCAGCCTGATGACAGGCCAAAGTGTAAAGCATTTGCAGTCGACATTCTGAGTCGTATCGACGGTGACCCAGAAAATCTGAAAAAGGTGATTTTCAGAAACGAAGCTTGCTTTCATGTGTCTGGGAAGGCAAACGGACACAATCTGAGGATCTGCGGCATGGAAATAGTGGTCAAAGGTAAACGTGTGGTGCTGTCTGCTTCATGACCGTTTGGTAGAAGCGTTTTTCTTTGCAGAGACGTCAATAACCTGAACTGTTCATCTGAACATGTTGGAGCAGTTAGCTTTTCCACAAGTCGAAGAACTTCGACCTCACCTCATGCTTCAACAGGTTGGTGCCCCTCCTTAATGGGCCTCGATCGTTAGAAAGTCTTTGGAAGACACAGTATCAGGTCACTCGATCGGCAGAGAAGGACCCATTTCGTAGCCCCCGATGTCTGCAGATATAACGCGATTAGATTTTTTTTTTGTTTGGGGCTCCGTGAAGGATGCACGACCTACAGGAAATGCGAGCTCGCATCAGAGCAGCAGTTGCACACGTTCAGCATGCTAGACCATGCATGAGAGGAACTGGAATATTGCATAGATATTCTGCGTGCTATAGGTGGTGCACACGTTGAACTCTTTGAAACGGCTGCTAAAACATTAGGCGAGTGTAAACCTTATACCGCAAACCTCGCCTTTCTACCTATCTCCGTTTCTGAAGTGTACGTGATCAAAGATGTAAAGATAATTTTGGAACTCCCTGTATTAATGACATGGCGGACAATACTATACGTAACCTCACACTTTTCGTAGCTGATGAGGTTATCTATAATGTAGTCCTCACTGAAAAAAGAAACTGTACAAATATTCGGTCAGACCTTGTTAAGATTTGGAAGTGGTGAAAGGATTGACAACTGGCTTGAAATGTTCAGAAACGTAAAATTGTACACTTCACAAAACGAGAAAAATGTAGTATCCTATTACTAAAGTATCAGTGTGACGCAAATGGAATCCGTGTGGGAGAATTTGTTGGAGTATGACCAAACAGGCTCAGTAACAGGTGAAAAGGTCGTAGACTTCCGTTCATTGGTAGGATACTGCAAAAATTCAACCAGACAACAAAAGAGATTGCTTACAGAATACTTGCGCGACCCATCCTAGAATGTTGCTGAAGTGTGAGAGATACGTACAAGATGAGACTACCAGGGGATATTGAATGTCTTCCAGAAAGAGCAGCACGAATTGTCACAGGCATGTTTGATCCTCGACTGAGAGTCGTGGAGATACTGAAAGACCTGAATTAACAGGCGCTTGAAGATGGATGTCAACTATCACGCGAAAGCCCAATTTCAAGAACCGGCTGTAAGTGAGGAATCTAGGAATATGCTACAGCCTCCTACGTAGCGCTCCCGTAGTGATCGCAAATACAGGATCGGACTGATCACAACTCGCACATAGGCTTCTAAGCAATCTTTCTTCACGCGCTCCATTCGCTAATGAAACGGGAAGGAGCCCCAACAAGTGATACAATGAGAAGCACCTTCTGTTACCATGCACTTCACAACGGTTTGCTGAGTACAGATGTAGACGCACGTCTATATGTACGCGAATGTTCATTCTGTATGCTGAGTTATACATTAACGACATTTTTTAAAAAATGCTTTTGATTATCCTGGAGAGCAGATCGGTCTGTTCGATATCCGGCCAATTTCAGACTTCCGTTTTTTTACAGCCAAATATCAGGTGAGGTAGAAGGGGGGCAACGACGATGCTAATTGTGAATATTTGGGAGGGGTTTTCCAGTTTCGGCATCTACGTCACAAACACGGGAGACCTCCTGAGAATCTTGGTCGTATCTAAGGGATCGGAGTTATTTTTCATTTAATCCTGGAACTACACGTCCAAGACAAAAACACAGTTCAAGTCCGTGCGTGAGTACGTGCGCATGGGAGCAAGACAGCAAAGTCGATCGCTTGGATCTCCCTACAGTACATGCAACTCTGCAGGTCCATTTTGACTGAGGTGTTTAAACTTTATGAACAACCAATAAAAACTTCAGTAATATTTGTTACTACGGCCTAGTTGCAGTGGTAAAGCCGGCCGGTGTGGCCGAGCGGTTCTAGGCGCTTCAGTCTGGAACCGCGCGGCCGCTACGGTCGCAGGTTCGAATCCTGCCTCGGGCATGGATGTGTGTGATGTCCTTAGGTTAGTTAGGTTTAAGTAGTTCTAAGTTCTAGGGGACTGATGACCTCAGATGTTAAAGTCTTATAGTGCTCAGAGCCATTTAAACCATTTTTTGTAGTGGTAACCTCGCTTCCCGTCAGATCACCGGGCTGGACTAGCACTTGGATGGGTGACCATCCGCTCTGGCGAGCACTCTAGGCAAGCAGGGTACGTTCAGCCCTTGCGAGGCAAACTGAGGAGCTACTTGATTGCGAAGTAGCGGCTCCGGTCTCGTAAACTGACATACGGCTGGGAGAGCGGTGTGCTGAACACGTTCCCCTCCGTATCCGCACCCAGAGACGCCCGAGGGTGACACGGCGGCCGATCGGTACCGTTGGGCTTTCTTAACCTTTTCGGGCAGAGTTCACTATTAATGTTTGTTATTGTTCGGTGCAGAAACAATAACACGAGTACGATGTACTGAAATATCTCGCTGCATTAGTATTTTTATCTTCATACTGCGCAGAAACATTATAGCTTCACCTTGAAAAAATGTACATCTGTAGCTTTCAAACCGCCTACTTGCTACCCCCATCGACATCCTGTCAAGACTCTCCACAACCACTCACCTTCAGCTGAAGGTGCCGCTTTAAATCTAGTGGCTTATGACATCATTCCTATGCGATCCAACAAGCCCTACATCAGAATAACGACTTGTGGAGTGAATTGATTTTCATGGAATATTAGGCTATACTGATGATCAGTTATATACACTGAATAGGAAAACCAATCTGGTATACCTCCTAATATCGTGTAGGGCGCCCGTGAGCACGCAGCAGTGCCGCAACACGACGTGGCATGGACTCGACCAATGACTGAAGTAGTGCTGGAGGGAACTGAAAGCATGAGTCCTGCAGGGCTGTCCACAAATCCATAAGAGTCTGACAGAGTGCAGACTTCTTCTGAACAACACGCTGCAAGGCATCCCAGATATGCTCAATAATCTTCATGACTGGGGAGTTTGGTGGCCGTCGGAAGTGTTTAAACTTAGAAGAGTGTTCGTGGAGTCACTCTGTAGCAATTCTGGAAGTGTTGCGTGTCGCATTGTCCTGCTGGAATCGTCGAAGTCCGTCGGAATGCAAAATGGACATGAATGGTTGCAGGTGATCAGACAGGATGCTTATGTACGTGCCACCCGTCAGAGTCATATCTATACGTATCACGGGTCTCATATTACTCCAACTGCACACGCCCCACACCATTAGAGAGCCTCCACCAGCTTGAACAGTCCCCTGTTGATATGCAGGGTCCATGGATTCATGAGGTTGTCTCCATACCCGTAAACGTCCATCCACTCGATACAATTTAAAACGAGACTCGTCCGACCAGGCAACATGTTTCTAGTCATCAACAGGCAAGGCGTACAGCTTTGTGTCGTGCAGTCGTCGTGCGTTGACGAGTGAACCTTCGGCTCCGGAAGCCCATGTCGATGATATTTCGTTGAATGGTTCGCACGCTGACACTTGCTGATGGGCCAGCATTGAAACATGTAGCAATTTGAGGAAGGGTTGCACTTCTATCATGTTGAACGATTTTCATCAGTCGTCGTTGGTTCCGTACTTCCAGGATCTTCTTTCGGCCCGCAGCAATGTCGGAGATTTGAAATTTTACCGGATTCCTGATATTCACGG
The DNA here is from genome assembly GCF_023898315.1 of Schistocerca nitens. Taxonomy (NCBI): domain Eukaryota; kingdom Metazoa; phylum Arthropoda; class Insecta; order Orthoptera; family Acrididae; genus Schistocerca; species Schistocerca nitens. The sequence continues at coordinate 369,053,861 of NC_064618.1, forward strand.
TACACTCGTGAACTGGTCGAACGGGACAATCCCCACTTCATCGCTATCTCTGAGATGCTGTATCCCATCGCTCGAGCGCCGACTTTAACACCATGTTCAGACGCACTTCAATCTTGATAAGCTGCCATTGTAGCAGCAGTAATCTATCTAAAACCTGCGCCAGACACTTTTCGTTTTATATAGACGCTACAGACCGCAGCGTTGTATTCTGCCTGTTTACATATCTCTGTATTTGAATACGCGTGCCTATACTCGTTTCTTTGGCGCTTTAGTGTAGATAGTGCGATGCGTCAAATTAACATTGGGACTACCTCACAAATCGTGCTTATAATATATCGATTGAACCGGGAGGAAGGAGAGTGGAAGGCTTAAAAACATACAAGGAAAAAAATAATCACTAGAAGAATGCAAATTTAAGTTATAACAAACGAATACCAATTACAACATCGTCTTTTTCACTAAAAATAGTAATCGGAATCCAAGTGTTTTGAGCTCGCGCCTCGAGTGAAATACCTGAACTGCTTTAGAGGGCTTTTCTATAAAAAGTGTCAAAATTAAGGTGAAAATTTCTCTCGTATCTGGCTTTGATGAAACTGTCTCTTACAAACCACTTACGTCATTGTGAAAAAGGGGTGGTTCTGACTTCGAAAACATGTGAGCAGAGCTGAGAATAATTTCTAAAAGACAAACCCAAATCCAAAACTTGGGCCACACGAAGAAAGCTTACAGAAAATATATGTAACAAGTACGATATACAAAGGATCGCATAATTTCAAGCAGTTTCATGTAATGAGCAAAAGTCTCTGTATTGTTAAATCAGAAGTATCTTTCATATGTTATTACGTAGAATTTTGGTTTGGCTCAAAAATGGCTCTGAGCACTATGCGACTTAACTTCCGAGGTCATCAGTCACCTAGAACTTAGAACTAATTAAACCTAACTAACCTATGGACATCACACACATCCATGCCCGAGGCAGGATTGGAACCTGTGACCGTAGCGGTCGCTCGGTTCCAGACTGTAGCGCCTAGAACCGCTTGGCCACTCCGGCCGGCAATTTTGGTTTATAGTTTAGGAAGCAGATTTCACCTGATGCTGTCGATCTGAAACAGATCGACTGGTCCGAGTAGATCATGAACTTCTGAAAGACCGGTGAGTTGACCAGAATTATATCGGTGTTCGGCATCGTAAATCCTACTACATTTGTGTAGAAAGACTACTGTAATAATTTGTTTCAAATATAATTGTTTTATTTATCCAGAAACTTAAGCCTTCAAGTATCAAAAACTGTACCATTACATATAAAATAGTCCCCCTCCCCCCTCAGCGACAGTTTGTATACCGAAATGATGATTTATTCCAGTCGCTTTTCCAGATACTGCCGTATTAGTTGCAGTCCGACGATTTGTTGACTATCGGCGAGCGATAATGACGGCCAGTGCATCTCATTACGGCGGTACGGCGGTCGATGGGCAGATCGAGATTCGGCTGCAGTGGGCTGGCAAACATATGTCATCTGGCTCTGAAACTCAATTATACACCCGTCCTGCGCGATGATTGCATATTAATGCCCCAGCCCTGCCCGTTTAATACGGCCAGGCGCGGACCAAAACAAAAGGGAGGCCCGACGGATTACGCCACCACAAATTGTTTTGCGAGACTCGATACGTCTTTCTGTTTCCAAACTAACGCGATATCGAAAGTCTAGATGAGGAAAGGAAACAATTATTTGTCCTGTCGGTAACGAAACACACGCTGGGTGAATAATTGTCGAGTTAGCATAAATAGGACATTTGACTGCTGTTCGAAGGTCTCTCGATGAAGCAAAAGTTCTTGTGCAGGTCGAACTCAGGAGTGATCTTCCCGCAAGTAGTGTCGGCTTTATTCCCTGCCCAACGTTTGTTTTGTGACTGAAATATCCTCCAGTTGGAAACACATACTTTTATAACCAGAACTCTCCATGAATAAGCTTTTTGAGTCGAAATAAAGTGTGAGCGTGTCTCTGTATTTAACATAAAGTTGAAATATTTACAAGTAATTAAAAAATTTAAGGGTAAAAATAATGGATCTATTTACGTATACAAGAATCGTGGCTTTCTTCATTTTAATTGAAAACAGTAATAATAAAGTGGTAGAACGCGAAACAATAAACGTACATTTTAAACATGATGTCACTAAGTCTGGAAGGACCTACTCTACCTATTTTTGAAGGGGAAAAGGTTGGTCACTGATGAGAATAGGAGGATGGTGGTGTAAGGATGAAGGACTGGGCGTAGTGTCGACGGGGTAATAGTGGCTGTTGTAAGACAAGAAGGGAAGAGCCGATTGTGGTAAGGCTATAATCTGAAGGGGCGAAAGAAGATAGGGAACGAAGCGGCGAAGGGGAAAGGTGAAGGTAAATATGGGGAGGGGAGGAAAAGGGAGCCCTGATGAGGTGAAATGGGGGGGGGGGGATGGATTTAACGTTGGCAGGATCGGTTAATATCAGGACGGGGTTCATGGACTGAGAGGCGGAGACGGTTGAAATTTCTGTGAGAGAGGACATGGAGAGTGTGCAGCTGTAGGGTTGGTGGTGTGTGTCGGTAGAATCGCGGCACCGTACTAGGATTGGAAATTAGAGGAGGAACTATAGGATTATTGGAGTCAAGTTGGCGGATGGTGTGGATTGTTCAGAGGTGTTCTGTGTGAATGAGGAGAGGCAGGAATTTGGTGAGATGGTAAAGGATCGATGAAGGGGAAGAAAAATGCATGCGAAAACTGGGGGGGGGGGGGGGGGAGTGCATGAGTTGAAGGATCTGGAGGGACGTTTAGAATGTTGGTGGATAGACAGCCATAAAACATTAGTATATGAAAAGAAGGATCAGATCAACGTTTGGTAAGTGTGGAGGAGAGTGGAGGGATGCAGTCATCAAGTTCGGCCTGTTAGTAATCTATTATGGCTTTTCTGCTGGACGTTTAGTTGGTGAGGTTTCCGTGTTAGCTGCCAGTCGATGGTTAGCCGAATATATTTTAGTCTGTAAAGTTACCTGGGTAGATTGGATAGGTTGGTCGTAAATGGTAAGGTAGAAGTCATGGAGGCGGAAGGCGCTGGTGGTTCGTCCTATAATAACTGTCAAGGTATTGGAACGACTGATCTTTAGGTGTCATTGGTTACACCAGGAGGTAAACTGATCGAGGTGGATTTTGGAGGAGTCAGTGGGATTTCTGCAGTATGGGATAGAGGGTTCAAAAAATGGCTCTGAGCACTATGGGACTTAACAGCTATGGTCATCAGTCCCCTGGAACTTAGAACTACTTAAACCTAACTAACCTAAGGACAGTACACAACACCCAGCCATCACGAGGCAGAGAAAATCCCTGACCCCGCCGGGAATCGAACCCGGGAACCCGGGCGTGGGAAGCGAGAACGCTACCGCACGACCACGAGATGCGGGCGGGATGAGGGTGAGGAAAGTGGTGTCATCAGCATACTGAAGATGAACTCGTTGAGCTGGTTTGAGCATATCGGTAGTGTAGAGGAGATAAAGGAGAGAAGAAAGAGAACAGAGACTTGTGATACTCCTGCAGTAAAATGGAAGGAATGGGAATTGATATTGTTAATAGCGACAAAGGATGAGCGATTACATACGGAGGATGCAGTAAGATGGACATAGTTAATTGGAAATGCTGTGTCTCGCGTTTGAAAAGGAGACTGGAACGCCTTACACAGTCTCTCTAGGTCGAGAGAGACAAATTAGCGGATTTACGGGTGCTGAGCTGGTGAGACAGGAAATGGGTGAGATGATGGAATGGGTCATCAGAGGAGAAGATGGGACAAATGTCACACTGGAGAATAGGAAGGACGTGGTGTTGGTTCAGGTGTTGATGGATGTGTGGGGAAAGGATGGATTCGAAGACCTTGCTAAACACTCATGTAGGCTAAATGGGGCAGTAGGAGGAGTTATCAGAAGAGGAACTTTGCAGTTTGAGGAAAAGTAGGATTCCAGAGGCTCCACAGTTCAGTACAGTAAACTGTGGATAGGATAGTGGCATAAAGGGTTGCAAGGGCGATCAGAAAGGAGAGGGGGCTTTTTTTGAGGTATCTATAGTTACCGTGGTTGCGACGTGTGAAAGTACTGAGTTTTCTGAGAAGTATTTGTTTTATGTCATGTGCTGTGTTTGGTGTATTTAATTCTGTTTGGTATATATTTTCCAAGTAACAGTAGCTGGGAACCAGGCGTGGGGCCGTGGTGTTTGCGCGTACATGGATTGTAGGGAATAGGGAATAATGAAAGTGAGGATCGTTAAGGTTAGAGGATGTGTCGGAGAGACAGGATACAAAGTTGTCAGCTTTGCTCGGTTTGTCAGGTATTGTATGCTTAAAAATCAAATTAAAACAATCTCAGTCGCGTGTACAGTTTCTTTTTTTTCTTTTTTTTTTTGTTAGCAACCGTTTTCGACCCTTTCCTCAGACCATGTTCAGGCCATAATGGTGGTGAAAAGCTCGAAGATGGCCTGAGGAAAGGGCTGAAACCCGTTGCTCACATATATAAAAAACTGAAAAGGCGATCGACTGTTTTTATTTGATTTTTAGCATTTTTACCGATCTCAATGCTCCAATTACGGAATACTTTCTAAAAATTTTTTATTGTATGCTTGTTGCGGAGGAGCACGTAGTGAGGGAAGTAATAACTGCAAGTAAGTCAGTGGAATGCTTTCCAGTACTTCAAAGAGTTAATTGTGACTGCAGCGCTGAGTCTGGTGCCAGTTCTGAAGTTTCTTAGCATTTAGTACATTCTTGATGTGTGTCTGTATTTACCTGTGATGTGTGAATGCATCCCAGTCACGTGTCCATAGGAAGGAACGGTATATGCGATAGGATTCCCAGAGAAAGAGTAGGGCCTGTGAGGGAACAATAGGGTGATGAAGATATATGACTTTGGCAGGGATGTGGGCTGATATGGCATCAGACAAGGTCTGCTGCTGGAAGGCCGTGGCATTGGGATATCGTCGGGTTACTGGAAGGTTATGAGGTGGCTTCCACTCTGGGTGTCTGTGGATTACCTGTAGGGGTTCCAATTGCTGCGGAAGTAGTCTCAGTTAAGTTTCGGATGGAGATTGGGATGGGGTGCACAGGGATGACGTAATGTGTCGGAGATGGTCAGGAGAACAGGAAAGTTGTCACTTCCAATTGGATTGAGGACTTCTGAAAAGAGGCTCCAAAGGAGGTTGGGAGATATTAGGATGACATTTGGACTGGTGTTGCTTCTAGTACAGGCGTGCTGTGGGATGGGGACGTCACCTTGCAGAGAGTCCATAAACTGACGCCACCACTGGAGATATTCAGGGGATCTACTATGGCTGATGTAGTGAAAATAATACAGGTGGAAAAGATATGGCCAAAGTGGGTGAGAAACTTAAAGGGGATGGTATGATTAGGTTGGATGTAGATGGTGATGCACGTTACAGTTAAGGTGTTGAAAAAGAGGGAGAGGATAAGATGTTTCGTGCAAGTATTATACAAGGGTTGCGGTTGAAATGGGACGTTCTTGTGGTGGCTGATCAGAATTCCACCTCTAGCCAAGGGGGCGGGGGGGGGGGGATTATCTGTATGGTGAAGGATACAGGGAGAGATTTGAATGAAGTAATGAAGTAGGTGTTATGTTTCATTAAAGATGAAGGTATGGACATTGTGCTGGGACAGGGACGCATTAAAAAGCGCTTGTTTGTGGACAGGGAATGGATGCTGCAGCAGAGGATGCTATATTGCTGTTGCGCCATGATGATAGGTTAGGGAATGGGTTCTGTGCGTGAGAGGTGGAGAGCGTTTAAACGAGGGTGTCGACAGGGATGGATATGTAGTGGACTTGGTCTCAGGAATAGGTTCAAAAATGGCTCTGAGCACTATGGGACTTAACTTCTGAGGTCATCAGTCCCCTAGAACTTAGAACTACTTAAACCTAACTAACCTAAGGACATCACACAAATCCATGCCCGAGGCAGGATTCGAACCTGCGACAGTATCGGTCGCGCGGTTCCAGACTGTAGCGCCTAGAACCGCTCGGCCACACTGGCCGGCCAGGAATAGGTGGCTTGGGACTGAGGTGGGATACAGAGAGGGTAGGAAGTGAAATTTGTTACAGGGTAAGTGGCCGTTGTATAGCAGTGGTTCCCAACCTGGTGGTATATTGCCAACTGTCAGCGGGTGGTATCACTTTGGCATCATCACGGGTCTTCCCTTCAAGGGAACAAGCTGCAGGGAATTAAATCTCTCCCTGCAGCTTGGCCGACCACCTCTCAGCCCTCTCGCCTACAGGGTTGCGTATTGGGCACTGTCTTTTCAGCCATCGCCATCTGTTAAGTGGTGATTTCCCATCACTGCGTGCCCGCTGTCATCAACCTTTGATTTATGTTTGCCGACAGAGTTATCGGCCGTTTTAGCGAAAGACGTGTGGGTTGTCGGCAGCTTTCTACTTTTACTACTCGCAGCAATATGGCGAAAGACGTTTAATCTTTTTTTCAAGACCTCCGTTGGCTCTCTGGCGTATTTTATGGTCTTTTCTCCATGAGAGTCACTGTTTTTTAGCTGTCTTTCCTTCCGTCGATTAGGCTTCACGTGTAGTCGCTTTTAACTCTTTCCATCTTCGTGTTCTACGGTTCTGACATGGGTGCGTATGGCCTAAATTATTTTTGTGTCCCAAAAGGAAACAAAACAAAACAAAACAAATCTGGAGGTAATTACAAAAAGTCAGGAAACTAAGTTATTTTTAAAAGATCAGTGCTATTATCATTATTTCACAAGACTTTAATAGTGATTGCTTAAAATACCAATAATTACATTGTTTTTAAATACTTACATTAATGCCTGACAACGTGGTAGCAGTTACAGCTTGTGAAATGAATGCATAAACATGATCTTCCTCACACACGCCGCCCTTTACACAAATAGTTTATACACTGAACCATATATTCACCATGACAGTAACACTGAGACATACACTTCTCCTATACTGAGTTGACAGAAGTCGTAGGATACCTCCTAATATCATATCGTGTCGGACATGTTTTTGCCTGCCGCAGTGCAGCAGCCCTACGTGGCATGAACTCAACAAGTCGTTGGAAGTGCCTGCAGTAATACTGAGCCATGCTCCCTCTGCCGCCGTCCATAACTGTGAAAGTGTTAACAGTGCAGGATTTTGTAGACGAAATAAACTCTCCATTATGTCCCATAAATGTTCGATGGGTTTCATATTGGGCAATCTGGCTGCCCAAACTACTTTCTCGAATTGTCCAGAATGTTCTTCAAACCAATCGTGAATAACTGGTGGCCCAGTTACAAGGCGTATTGTCCTCCGTAAGAATTCCATCGTTGTTTGGGAACATATTGTCCACGAATGGCTACAAATGGTCTCTAATTAGGCAAACATAACCATTTCCAGCCAATGATCGGTTCAGTTGGACCTGACTACCCAGTGTTTTCCATGTAAACACAGCCCACACCATTATGGAGCCACCACCAGCTTGCACAGTGCCTCGTTGACAACTTGGGTCCATGGCTTCGTGGAGTCTGTGTAGCAGTCGAATCCTACCTTCAGCTCTTACCAACTGAATTCGGGACTCATCTGACCAGGCCACGTTTTTCCAGTCGGTTAGGGTCGAACCAATATGGTCACAGGCCCAAGAGAGGCGCTGCAGGCGATGTCGCGCTGTTACCGAAGGCACTAGCGTCGGTCGTCAACTGCCATAGCCCATTAACGCAAAATTTCTCCGCATTGCCCTAGCGGATACGTTCGTTGTACGTTCCACATTGATTTCTGTGGCTATTTCATCAAGTGTTGCTTGTCTGTTAGCACTGACAACTCTAAGCAGACGCCTCTGCTCTCGGTCGCTAAGTGAAGGCCGTTGCCACTGCGTTGTCAATGGTGTGAAGTAATGCCTGAAATTTAGTATTCTAAGCCCACTTTTGATACAGTGGATCGCGGAATATTGAATTCCCTAATGGTTTCGGAAGTGGAATGTCCCATGCGTCTAGCTCCAACAACCATTCCGCGTTCGAAGTCTGTTAATGCCCTTAGTGTGGCCATAATGACGACGAAAACCTTTTCACATCACTCACCTGACGACGAATGACAGCACCGCCAGTGCAGAGCCCTGGCGTATGAGACACTACCGCCGTCTGTATATGTGATATCGCCATCCCATGACTTTTAAAACCTCAAATATATCATGAAAATGCTTTTCTGATCTGTAGGTAGGTCCAGCAATGGATGACAAATTGCTTCCTCATTCACTCCATAACAGCCAGACGAACTAATTGACAGCACAACACAACGTTAACTATACCATACTTTTACATTACTGTAAGGCCTACACATTATCATCATTTTTTCATCAAAGTAGACATCAACGAGCAGCTGTACAAAAATTTTTATTTCACTTCGCCAGTTTCAACATATTCTACATCTACATCTACATCTACATCTATACTCCGCGAGCCACCTTACGGTGTGTGGCGGAGGGTACTTATTGTACCACTATCTGATCCCCCCTTCCCTGTTCCATTCACGAATTGTGCGTGGGAAGAACGACTGCTTGTAAGTCTCCGTATTTGCTCTAATTTCTCGGATCTTTTCGTTGTGATCATTACGCGAGATATATGTGGGCGGTAGTAATATGTTGCCCATCTCTTCCCGGAATGTGCTCTCTCGTAATTTCGATAATAAACCTCTCCGTATTGCGTAACGCCTTTCTTGAAGTGTCCGCCACTGGAGCTTGTTCAGCATCTCCGTAACGCTCTCGCGCTGACTAAATGTCCCCATGACGAATCGCGCTGCTTTTCGCTGGATCATGTCTATCTCTTCTATTAATCCAACCTGGTAAGGGTCCCATACTGATGAGCAATACTCAAGAATCGGACGAACAAGCGTTTTGTAAGCTACTTCTTTCGTCGATGAGTCACATTTTCTTAGAATTCTTCCTATGAATCTCAACCTGGCGCCTGCTTTTCCCACTATTTGTTTTATGTGATCATTCCACTTCAGATCGCTCCGGATAGTAACTCCTAAGTATTTTACGGTCGTTACCGCTTCCAATGATTTACCACCTATGGCATAATCGTACTGGAATGGATTTCTGCCCCTATGTATGCGCATTATATTACATTTATCTACGTTTAGGGAAAGCTGCCAGCTGTCGCACCATTCATTAATCCTCTGCAGGTCTTCCTGGAGTACGTACGAGTCTTCTGATGTTGCTACTTTCTTGTAGACAACCGTGTCATCTGCAAATAGCCTCACGGAGCTACCGATGTTGTCAACTAAGTCATTTATGTATATTGTAAACAATAAAGGTCCTATCACGCTTCCTTGCGGTACTCCCGAAATTACCTCTACATCTGCAGATTTTGAACCGTTAAGAATGACATGTTGTGTTCTTTCTTCTAGGAAATCCTGAATCCAATCACAAACCTGGTCCGATATTCCGTAAGCTCGTAGTTTTTTCACTAAACGTAAGTGCGGAACCGTATCAAATGCCTTCCTGAAGTCCAGGAATACGGCATCAATCTGCTCGCCAGTGTCTACGGCACTGTGAATTTCTTGGGCAAATAGGGCGAGCTGAGTTTCACATGATCTCTGTTTGCGGAATCCATGTTGGTTATGATGAAGGAGATTTGTATTATCTAAGAACGTCATAATACGAGAACATAAAACATGTTCCATTATTCTACAACAGATTGACGTAAGCGAAATAGGCCTATAATTATTCGCATCTGATTTATGACCCTTCTTGAAAATGGGAACGACCTGCGCTTTCTTCCAGTCGCTAGGTACTTTACGTTCTTCCAGAGATCTACGATAAATTGCTGATAGAAAGGGGGCAAGTTCTTTAGCATAATCACTGTAGAATCTTACGGGTATCTCGTCTGGTCCGGATGCTTTTCCGCTACTAAGTGATAGCAGTTGTTTTTCAATTCCGATATCGTTTATTTCAATATTTTCCATTTTGGCGTCCGTGCGACGGCTGAAGTCAGGGACCGTGTTACGATTTTCCGCAGTGAAACAGTTTCGGAACACTGAATTCAGTATTTCTGCCTTTCTTCGGTCGTCCTCTGTTTCGGTGCCATCGTGGTCAACGAGTGACTGAATAGGGGATTTAGATCCGCTTACCGATTTTACATATGACTAAAACTTTTTAGGGTTCTTGTTTAGATTGTTTGCCAATGTTTTATGTTCGAATTCGTTGAATGCTTCTCTCATTGCTCTCTTTACGCTCTTTTTCGCTTCGTTCAGCTTTTCCTTATCAGCTATGATTCGACTACTCTTAAACCTATGATGAAGCTTTCTTTGTTTCCGTAGTACCTTTCGTACATGATTGTTATACCACGGTGGATCTTTCCCCTCGCTTTGGACCTTAGTCGGTACGAACTTATCTAAGGCGTACTGGACGATGTTTCTGAATTTTTTCCATTTTTGTTCCACATCCTCTTCCTCAGAAATGAACGTTTGATGGTGGTCACTCAGATATTCTGCGATTTGTGCCCTATCACTCTTGTTAAGCAAATATATTTTCCTTCCTTTCTTGGCATTTCTTATTACACTTGTAGTCATTGATGCTACCACTGACTTATGATCACTGATACCCTCTTCTACATTCACGGAGTCGAAAAGTTCCGGTCTGTTTGTTGCTATGAGGTCTAAAACGTTAGCTTCACGAGTTGGTTCTCTAACTATCTGCTCGAAGTAATTCTCGGACAAGGCAGTCAGGATAATGTCACAAGAGTCTCTGTCCCTGGCTCCAGTTCTGATTGTGTGACTATCCCATTCTATACCTGGTAGATTGAAGTCTCCCCCTATTACAATAGTATGATCACGAAACTTCTTCACGACGTTCTGCAGGTTCTCTCTGAGGCGCTCAACTACTACGGTTGCTGATGCAGGTGGTCTATAGAAGCATCCGACTATCATATCTGACCCACCTTTGATACTTAACTTAACCCAGATTATTTCACATTCGCATTCGCTAATAACTTCACTGGATATTATTGAATTCTTTACTGCTACAAATACTCCTCCACCATTGGCGTTTATCCTATCCTTGCGGTATATATTCCATTCTGTGTCTAGGATTTCGTTACTGTTCACTTCCGGTTTTAACCAACTTTCCGTTCCTAATACTATATGCGCACTATTTCCTTCAATAAGCGTTACTAATTCAGGAACCTTGCCCTGGATACTCCTGCAGTTTACCAATATTACGTTAACTTTTCCTGTTTTTGGTCTCTGAGGACGGACGTTCTTTATCAACGATGCTGATGTTCTCTCTGGTAAGCCGTCAGGTATTTTATCGTTTCGCCCAAGGGGGGTCCCTCTAACCTAAAAAACCCCTGTGTGCACGCCACACGTACTCTGCTACCCTAGTAGCTGCTTCCGGTGTGTAGTGCACGCCTGACCTGTCTAGGGGGGCCCTACAGTTCTCCACCCAATAACGGAGGTCGATGAATTTGCAACCATTATAGTCGCAGAGTCGTCTGAGCCTCTGGTTTAGACCCTCCACACGGCTCCAAACCAGAGGACCGCGATCGACTCTGGGCACTATGCTGCAGATATTAAGCTCAGCTTGCACTCCGCGTGCGATGCTGGTTGTCTTCACCAAATCAGCCAGCCGCCGGAAGGAACCAAGGATGGCCTCAGAACCCAAGCGGCAGGCGTCATTCGTTCCGACATGTGCTACTATCTGCAGCCGGTCACACCCAGTGCGTTCAATAGCTGCCGGAAGGGCCTCCTCCACATTACGGACGAGACCCCCCGGCAAGCACACCGAGTGCACACTGGCATTCTTCCCCGACCTACCCGCTATTTTCCTGAGGGGCTCCATAACCCGCCTAACGTTGGAGCTCCCTATAACTAATAGGCCCGCCCTCTGTGACTGTCGGGACCTTGCCGGAGAATCGGCCACTGACCCAACAGGCGAGGCATCCTGTGGTGGCTCGGAAACGATGTCATCACCACTAGGAAGCACCCCGTACCTGTTGGAAAGGGGTAAGGCAGCTGCCACGCGGCCAGATCCCACCTTCGCCTTTCGGCCAGGCACGCGCGAGCCCACCACTGTCCGCCATTCACCCTGGAGTGATGGCTGACCGGTAAGATGCTCACTGCCGGAAGACGCAGCGACATCAGGGGTTCCATGTGATTCCAAGGCCACCGAAGTAGGCATAGGTCTCACCACAGTTGCCCCAACGCCACTACGAGCCGACGCCTGCGCCTCGAGCTCGATGAGCCTAACAGACAAAGCCTTCACCTGCCCCCGAAGAGTGGCCAATTCTCCTTGCGTCCGCTCACAACAACCACAGTCCCTACACATGACTATGTTTACCCTACTCTATACGGTGACAAATTCCCAAGATAATCTTCTGATGAGCTACTCTGATAATCAAGAAACACTCACTGAAATACGAGACGCGAAAACTACGCTAGGTTTTCCCAGAAAAACTATTTAAAAGCTAAGCGCAGCAAATAAGTACAAAATAAATTTCTCTCCTAACGATCAAGAACTGTTAGTTTCTATGCAGAGCAGATAAACACAAATAGAATCCCTTCCTTAGTTGAAGGTCGTAAACAAAATGCAAAATAAACGCTTTATACAAACAGTACTCGCTGCTGCTGGTGCTCTCGCTCTGGCTGTCACAAGACAACTGCTGATTCAAGTGACTAGTGGCTAACGGCCGCGAAACAAACAAAGGACGGTTTTTGGGCGCTTTCTGTTCTAAACGATCAAGAAAACACTAAGAAATCTAACACGAAAACTACGTAAAGTTTTATCAAGAACTGTTAGTTACTATGCAGAGCAGATAAACACTAATAGAATCCCTTCCTTAGTGGAAGGTCGTAAACAAAATGCAAAATAAACGCTTTATACAAACAGTACTCGCTGCTGCTGGTGCTCTCGCTCTGGCTGTCACAAGACAACTGCTGATTCAAGTGACTAGTGGCTAACGGCCGCGAAACAAACAAAAGACGGTTTTTGGGCGCTTTCTGTTCTAAACGATCAAGAAAACACTAAGAAATCTAACACGAAAACTACGTAAAGTTTTATCAAGAACTGTTAGTTACTATGCAGAGCAGATAAACACTAATAGAATCCCTTCCTTAGTGGAAGGTCGTAAACAAAATGCAAAATAAACGCTTTATACAAACAGTACTCGCTGCTGCTGCTGCTGGTGCTCTCGCTCTGGCTGTCACAAGACAGCTATTATCTTCAGAAATTTCATACAGGCTAAACCCATTTGTAATCCGACATCAAATACGGATTGAACGATAAAGACATCCTGGAAAGAATTAGTAACAAAATATGTACCTTTTGCACGTGTCACAAGTTATTGTGCTTTAACGAAGATATGTGTGATTCTTCTGTTGCCCAACTATCGTATATTAGCTGTTACAAATATTTTAATATTTTTCTGATGATCAACTGTTGTGTATATGTTTTCAACAAATCTCTGATGTTTCTTACTTGTTCTCTGTAGGACATCTTTATAGTTCGATCCTTATTTGGCTTTGGTTTAGCTGTATCAAACTTCTAAAGATGACAGATTAAACTGTTGAAACTGTTAAAATTTTTGTGCCACTGACGACTGCTTTTTATTTTGGTGTAAAGGATTCCTGTCACATCTGCTGAACAGCAGCTAGTACAAAACATAAAATTATTAATTTAGTCGCAGCCTGAATTATTTCAATTTCCGTTGGTTCAGAAGCAAGGAGTCCAGCATACAGCTATTTAAAAAAAAAATAGACTGCACACATTTTATTTTCGTCGATTTGAAATGAGGGTGCAGGGCATGCTTGAAACAAATGTCGCTAAGGAGTGGAGGGGTGCAGAGGAAGCTCACTGGTGTCACCTCAATGTGGATAGTCAGCTTTCTTTTCTAGAAGGATCTGCGGGTAGCACTGGTGATGTGCTGAGAATCGATCATACTACACATAAAAAACGTTGTTGGAAATAAGCATTTCCAGTTGTCTCAATGACTCATTTGTCAGTGGTTCAATGAAACAACGACAAAAAATAAATGTCATTTATCTTTTGTCTTTTTAAAAATAAAAGTGTTGAAATAAAAATTGTTTTCACTTTAGAGTTTGGACAGGTGGTACTTTTAATGATGGTGGGGGGAGCGGGAGATTGGGGGGGCGGGGGATTTTAGCTCATATATGGTTAGATTAAGGGCAATGGTCTCAGTAAGGTTGGAAACCACTATTGTCAGGGGCAGATATTTTGGAAGGCGTTGCTGAGGAATTTAATGATATGTTGATATATTCGGCAGTGGGAGGTGGTCGGCGGGATTTACAGGTACGGTTAGGATTACCAATAGGTCGGACGGGATCACTGGGAGGTATGGAACGGTACATTACAGAACAATTTACTCATGAGTCTCTTCTAACCTACAGATTACGCAGAATGTCATTTTCTTTTAAGAGCAAAAAATGGCTAGGAAAGAAGCAGAAGACCTGACCTTTTGTAGAAGTCGTATATCTACTGAACGACGTGAAGTTTTGCTCACTTCACTTGCAGAACGATTCTACTCCCTGTAACATACATTTTGCGTAAGGACCACGAACATAACATACGAGAAATAAGGGTCCATACGGAGGCATATAGGCAGTCGTTCTTCCCGCGCTCTATTTGTGAGTGTAACAGGAAAGGAAATGGCTAGTAATGGTATGGGACATCTTCCGCCATGCACCGTACGGTGGATTGCGTATTATCTATGCAGATGTGCAGTCAAATCAGTGAATGTGGACATACGATACATGAATAGAATGCAAAACCTACATTATTTAACGTATGAAATAAGCCACCACAACTTTAGCTAGAGGGATACCCCACAGGGGTGATGATAAAACGTCATAAACAATAAAACTGTTACCCAACACAGAAGAAACCAATTCCGCATTTTTTGCTGCCTCTGGGCCACAAACGGCAACAAAGTTCTACACATTCGCTTTTGAAGCAGAAGTAATTACATTCACAAAGATATTCGTCTATTAGAAAGACGAGTGATGGGTAAATATGTGCGAATCATTAGACCTGATAAAAAATTGCTGTGTGGAATATAGCGCTTATCATTACAAGAACAGACAACAATAGAAATAAATGCTTCTCATGCATGAAATGTATGTTTATGTTGTGTTGCTTCCAGTAGAGTAAGCCGCAGTTATAAACATGTTCGAAAGTATTTCTTCGTGAATAAGTTATAGTTTATACCACTGAACCAGTGAGATTCGGCTGTTATATTTATTTCGCGATATTTCATGTCTGTTGATAATTTACTAAATCTTGGAAACCAGGAGTATAACTATTTCGTTAATTAAACCGAAAAAATAATTAAAATCAAACGTTGTTGCTTCTGGCTTACCTCCGCTAGGGGCGTTAATGTCGTTACAACTGTCAGACGGTAACAACTTTCACAGCAGTGAGTGTCGCGATTGTATAAACTAGACTGTAGTATTACTATGACGTTAATAATAAAATGTACTTCGAGAGTTTCTTTTACGTGGGGATTCTGGAAAGTAAGTTACACTTGTCGTCCCACTCTGAGACCATTGTGCAACAAGAATGGCGTATTGTCAGGAGAGAGAGAGAGTACATGTTCTGGGCTACCTGCAGACAGTCTTGCTGCGCTATAGATAACTGGCGCGCCACAGTGTGCGAGTAAAATGCCGCGGCAACTGGAAATGTACTCCTAATTTGAAGCACGCGGAATATAAAGATTCTTGTGGTCAAAACGTTTGAAGTGTTCCCGGATGCACCGTGGAATTCTGGCAGTATATGGACCACATGCAATGTCGCGTACAGCCGCAGTGAAATGATGCCAACAATGTGACAAATGTACCATAGACGTGGGTGCTGCTTATCGGAAAGTTCGAATCTTGCACTATGCGATTTGCTCTTTCCGACAAACTGAATGAGCATGTGGGAGCAGGGGAACGAGAAGATTTTCGAACGATAAAGACGTTCACACAACAGCTCTCAAATGGCTCCGTGACCAAGGAGTGAATTTCTATCGTGGAGGAGCTGAACTTTTAACTGTACGTGCCGACTATTGTCTACAAAGACTTTGTGACAATGCTGAAAAACCGTGTCATGTGTATCTCTGTCACAATGAAGTGTAATCTACATCTACCTAATTACTCTGCTATTCACAATAAAGTGCCTGGCAGAGGGTTCAATGTACAACCTTCAAGCTGTCTCTCTACCGTTCCATTCTCGAACGGCGGGCTGGAAAAACGAGCACTTAAATATTTCTGTGCGCTCCCTGACTTATCGTGATGATCATTTCTCCCTACGTAGGTGGATGCCAAAAGAATGTTTTCGCAATCGGAGGAGAAAACTGGTGATTGAAATTTCATGAGAAGATCCCGTCGCAACGAAAAACGCCTTTGTTTTAATGATTGCCACTCCAATTCACGTATCATGTCTGTGGGATTATCTCCCCTGTTTCACGATAATACAAAACGAACCGCCCTTCTTTGAACTTTTTCGATTTCATTCGTCAGTCCCACCTGATGCGGATCCCACATCGCACAGCAATACTGAAGTATAGGGGGGGACACTCATGGTGCAAGCAGTCTTTTTAGTAGACCTGTTGCACCTTTTAAGTGTTCTCCAGATGAATCGCAGTCTTTGGTTACAACGTTATCTGTGTGACAGTTCCAATTTAAGTTATTTGTAATTGTAATCCATAAGTATTCCGTTGAATTTACAGCCTTCAGATTTGTGTAACTTATCGCGTAATCGAAATTTTTAGTACTCATGAGAATAAGTTCACACTTTCCTTTATTCAGCGTCGATTTCCACTTTTCGCACCATAAAGATATCTTATCTAAATCGTTTTGCAATTCGTTTTGGTCATCTGATGATTTTACAAGACGGTAAATGACAGTATCATCTGCAAACAATCTAAGAGGGCTACTCACATTGTCTCCTAAGTCATTAATATAGATTAGGAACAAAAGAGGGCCTATAACACTTCCTTGGGGAATGCCGGTATTACTTCTCTCTTACTTGATGACTTTCCGTCTATTACTACGAACTGACAGGAAATCACGAATCCAATCGCACATCTGAGACAGTATTCCGTAGGCACGCAGTTTGGCTAGAAAACGCTTGTGAGGAACGGCGTCGAAAGCCTTCCGAAAATCTAAAAATATCGAATTAATTTGACATCCCCTGTCGGTAGCACTCATACTCTTTACTTCATGAGTATAAAAAGCTAGTTGTGTTTCACAAGAACGATATTTTCTGAATCCGCGCTATGTGTCAATAAATCGTTTTCTTCGAGGTAATTCATAATTTTGGAACACAGTATATGTTCCAAAACCCTACTGCAAATCGACGTTAGTGATATGGGCCTGTAATTCAGCGGATTACTCCTACTTCCCTTTTTGGGTATTGGTGTGACTTCAGCAATTTTCCAGTCTTCAGGTATGGACCTTTCTGTGAGCGAGTGGCTGTATATAATTGCTAAATATGGAGCTATTTTGTCAGCGTACTCTGAGAGGAACCTGATGGTATACAATCTGGACCGGAGCCCTTGCCTTTATTAAGTGATTTAAGTTGTTTTGCTACACCGAGGATATCTGCTTCTATGTTTCTCATCTTGACAGTTGTTCTTGATTGAAATTCGGGAATATTTACTTCGTCTTCTTTGCTGAAAGAGTTTCGGAAAACCGTGTTTAATAACTCTGCTTTAGTGGCACTGTCATCAGTGACTTATTCACTATAATTTTCTTGCCCTGACATTATAATGTGTAACTTACTTTTTGAAGTCCCATCGTGTAATCATATACACTGACAGAAAATCATATAGCATCATAGCCACAAATCTCACAAATGGTCAAAATATAATGCCCATAATTGTGACCGACATTTTTTGACTTTGCAGCCATGATTTGCGTTTCCTTGCCTGCGCTGTCCTTGGGTAATGCCAGGTGGGAATAACATTTACAGAATTATGTGATTGCGCTGCTATCTTCTGCAGAACATGAACAGAATTAACCTGCAGCCATTTATCTTGTTTCCTTTTGCGATGTGGACTTGGTTCAAATGGCTCTGGGCACTATGGGACTTAACACCTGTGGTCATCAGTTCCCTAGAACTTAGAACTACTTAAACCTAACTAACCTAAGGACATCACACACATCCATGCCCGAGGCAGGATTCGAACCTGCGACCGTAGCAGTCGCGCGGTTCCGGACTGAGCGCCTAGAACCGCGAGACCACCGCGGCCGGCCCGTAGTTATCTCTCGGGGCTTCAGATGCAGTTTTCTATTCTAAACACTAAAAAGAGAACATTCAAACGGGGGTGCAAAACGACAAGTCGACAAGTGCCAGCCACATCACTGGAAAGTCAGTCAAGGATCAACTGACTGAGTCGCTTGAAACAAAGTGTTGTCACGAAGGAGTCTTGGAATTTTTCCAACGTTGGAAGCCGGTTACAGCGCAGGTCTGGGAACACGTAAGGCCTTCAGAGAAAGCACATTCAACCCACGAACCGACCCGGTTCTTTACCAGATTCCCGCGGTCCTCCGCTTGTGATCTGATATCAACGATGGGATACACCTTACTCCAACGTTGCAATTTGCTTCTGTTTTGGTTAAAAATTCTCTCAAGACACTCGCCTAGAAGTGTGTTTTAAGTGCATCATGTGCCAAATGTGGGCACACGTAGATTGTTTCGAGACTGAAAGACCCATTCACGTTCGCGATAATTTTTTGATTTTACGTCCATTTAAAATGTTTAAATACACTACTTACTCTTTGCAGGTTAGCCATTTTGAATTGTTTTATCCATATTTTTTGTGATTTCTTTTTTCGAATGTGCCCACATTTCCCAATTTTAGTGCTATTTTATTAGCTTTTTGTGAATCTTCATTTTCTAATACAAATAATTGACATTAATCATCATTTTGCACCGTGTCATTTATTAAACTTGATACAGTAGTTAACGTAGGTCAAAAACCCAGAATTTTTCCAAAAAAAAGCATCCTTAAGTAAAAAACCAAAAAAGGGGTCCATATTTACACCTGAACCTGTAGTAATGTCCTATTTCAGTGCGTGTGCCTACTTCTCTTGAAACACAACGTATAACTACAGATGTGAATGCACGTTATGTTTCTCAGAAAACAATTTGCGACTTTCGTCATTAGTAACTTCGCAGCTGATGGGTTGTTAAACGTGATAAGAAGAGAAAAAGTGTTGGTAGCTGGTGTTCTCGCTCTTGTGCATACTCATATATCTTGAACTCGAGTGTCTGTATTCTGAATGATGTTATCGCCGAACTTGGAGTATTTTTATCGACATAACGTTCCGTCGGCCGAATGTACGAGCGGACGCCATAATAAAAATAAAGTGGTACTTTTAAAAATCCCTCGGCCTAGGATAAACGACTCTATACAGATTCTGCGTCACGCACAGAGTGCTGAAGCCATTACCACGGTTGCGCTCTCGCGGATATCCGAGTGCTTTCCCGCGTAACAAATTTCGCACCTTAATAGCTCGTAAAGTATAAGCTGCTCGCTAGAAGAATAGAATTATACGGGCAGCACTCTTTTACGAGCTGCGCGCTTGTTAACACACTCACCGGGGCGCGAAAACTGTCGCCATAAAGTGGCAGGAGTCTGCGCAGAGTTGTGACGTCAGCAACGCGGCGCGGAGACTCGAGCGCGCCCGCACGGAGGACAAACGGCCTGCCCTGGCACGCGCTCCACCGCCGATGGCAGCTCTCCGCTCAGATTTTAATCCTAAATTTGCGGTGTGGGATGAGGCCCTGCGATTATAACTACTGTCATCATTATTTCACCTCATTAATGTACCGATGGGCCGAGAATTGCGGGGTAAAGCACGTAAGGTGCTGTTACCTGAAACAGGCGATCCAAACGTCTAATAATGCACAGCAGTTTGTTTATATTCGCAGAACACGAAAACACCCCTCGACTACCGCCGTATTCTAGGGGAGCGTTGCTGCCTAATACGGTTGAGGGTTCGAGTCCTGCCTCGGTTTGTATATACACTACTGGCCATTAAAATTGCTACACCACGAAGATGACGTGCTACAGACGCGAAATTTAACCGACGGGAAGAAGATGCTGTGATATGCAAATGATTAGCTGTTCAGAGCATTCACACAAGGTTCGAGCCGGTGGCGACACCTACAACGTGCTGACATGAGGAAAGTTTCCAATCGGTTTCTCATACACAAACAGCAGTTGACCGGCGTTGCCTGGTGAAACGTTGTTGTAATGCCCCGTCTAAGGAGGAGAAATGCGTACCATCACGTTTCCGACTTTGATAAAGGTCGGATTGTAGACTATCGCGATTGCGGTTTATCGTATCGCGACATTGCTGCTCGCGTTGGTCGAGATCCAATGACTGTTAGCAGAATATGGAATCGGTGGGTTCCGGAGGGTAATACGGAACGCCGTGCTGGATCCCAACGGCCTCGTATCACTAGCAGTCGAGATGACAGGCATCTTATCCGCATGGCTGTAGCGCGTCGTGCAGCCACGTCTCGATCCATGACTCAACAGATGGGGACGTTTGCAAGACAACAACCATCTGCACCAACAGTTCGGCGACGTTTGCAGCAGCATGGACTATCAGCTCGGAGACCATGGCTGCGGTTACCCTTGACGCTGCATCACAGACAGGAGCGCCATCGCGACAGGAACGCCTGCGATGGTGTACTCAACGACGAACCTGGGTGCACGAATGGCAAAACGTCATTTTTTCGGATGAATCCAGGTTCTGTTTACAGCATCGTGATGGTCGCACCCGTGTTTGGCGACATCGCGGTGAACGCACGTTGCAAGCGTGTATTCGTCATCGCCATACTCGCGTATCACCCGGCGTGATGGTTTGGGGTGCCATGGGTTACACGACTCGGTCACCTCTTGTTCGCACTGACGGCACTTTGAACAGTGGACGTTACATTTCATATATGTTACGACCCGTGCTCTACCCTTCATTCGATCCCTGCGATACCCTACCCCTGGATAATGCACGACCGCATGTTGCAGGTCCTGTACGGGCCTTTCTGGATACAGAAAATGTTCGACTGCTGCCCTGGCCAGCACATTCTACAGATCTCTCACCAACTGAAAACGTCTGGTCAATGGTGGCCGAGCAACTGGCTCGTCACAATACGCCAGTCACTACTCTCGATGAACTGTGGTACTGTAGTATCGTGTTGAAGCTGAATGGGCAGCTGTACCTGTACACGCCATCCAAGCTCTGTTTGACTCAATGCCCAGGCGTATCAAGGTCGTTATTACGGCCAGAGGTGGTTGTTCTGGATACTGATTTCTCAGGATCTATGCACCCAAATTGCGTGAAAATGTAATCACATATCAATTCTAGTATAATATATTTGTCCAATGAATACCCGTTTATCATCTGAATTTCTTCTTGGTGTAGCAAATTTAATGGCCAGTAGTGTGTGTGTGTGTGTGTGTGTGTGTGTGTGTGTCTGTGTAAATTGGCAAAATGGTTCAAATACCACTGAGCACTATGGGACTTAACATCTGAGGACATCTGTCCCATAGAACTTACAGCTACTTAAACCTAACTAACCTAAGGACATCACACACATCCATGCCCGAGGCAGGATTCGACCCTGCGACCGTAGCAGTCGCGCGGTTCCGGTCTGGCAAAATGTACAAGGGGGGCGTTCAATAAGTAATGCAAGACTTTTTTTCTCGAGCAATGTCGGTTGAAAAAATGTAGAACATTTTGTGTGACATCGTGGAATATTCCCGCTTCAGCCCCTATAGTTTCATGAAGTTGAGATAGATTGTAGCGTTATACGTAAACTTAAAAATGGTATCTGTAGCGGAGGTGCGTCCCAAGTCGAGAGCTTTCATTGGGTTTCTTTTGGCGAAAAAGCAGAGCATAGCAGACATTCACGGGCGGTTGCAAGAAGTCTACGGAAATCTGGCAGTGAACAAGAGCACAGTGAGTCGTTGCATGAGGCATCTGTTACCATCGCGCAAACCTGTCCGATCTCCCGTGTGGCAGTCGGCCGCTTACAGCTGTGACTCCTGCAGTGTTGCCACGTGCGGACACACTCATTCGAGGTGATTGACAGATCACAACTAAACACCGCGCTGCACAGCTGCACGTCTCTGTTGGTAGTGCTGACTCGTCAACCAGGTGGGGTGCTGAAAGGTGTATGCCAGCTGGGTACGTCGCCCCCTAACAGAAGGCCGTAAAGGGCAACGAAGAACCAACTGTGCCGAACTACTTGAGCGTTGCTAGGCTGATCGTGTTATAATTCATCGAACATCGTCACAGGTGATAAAACATGTGTTCATCACTTCGAACCGGCAATACATCTAGCGGCGCCCACCAGCTCTCCCCAAAATACAAAGTTCGAAGCCACACCCTCAGCTGGTAAAGTCATGGCAATGGCCTTCTGGACTCTGAAGGGGTTCTTCTGTTTGAAGTCATCTCACATGGTGCAAGGATCAACTCTGCAGTCTATTGAACTATCCTAAGGAAATTGAGGAAACGACTTCAGCGTGTTCGTCGCCACGAAAATGTAAACAAACTTCTCTTTTTCCGTGGTAATGAAAGGCTCACATAAAGCTGCGCCCTCTTGGACTGTTCTTCCTCATGTACTCTGCAGCCCAGATCTCGCATCTTCCGACTTCCATCTGTTTGGCCCAATGAAGTATGCAATTCGCGGGAAGCAGTAGGTGGATGATGCGGAGGTTACTGCTGCAGCAAGACGTTGGCTGAATAAAACCGGTCTGCACTCAGGAAAAATACACTCCTGGAAATGGAAAAAAGAACACATTGACACCGGTGTGTCAGACCCACCATACTTGCTCCGGACACTGCGAGAGGGCTGTACAAGCAATGATCACACGCACGGCACAGCGGACACACCAGGAACCGCGGTGTTGGCCGTCGAATGGCGCTAGCTGCGCAGCATTTGTGCACCGCCGCCGTCAGTGTCAGCCAGTTTGCCGTGGCATACGGAGCTCCATCGCTGTCTTTAACACTGGCAGCATGCCGCGACAGCGTGGACGTGAACCGTATGTGCAGTTGACGGACTTTGAGCGAGGGCGTATAGTGGGCATGCGGGAGGCCGGGTGGACGTACCGCCGAATTGCTCAACACGTGGGGCGTGAGGTCTCCACAGTACATCGATGTTGTCGCCAGTGGTCGGCGGAAGGTGCACGTGCCCGTCGACCTGGGACCGGACCGGACCGCAGCGACGCACGGATGCACGCCAAGACCGTAGGATCCTACGCAGTGCCGTAGGGGACCGCACCGCCACTTCCCAGCAAATTAGGGACACTGTTGCTCCTGGGGTATCGGCGACGACCATTCGCAACCGTCTCCATGAAGCTGGGATACGGTCCCGCACACCGTTAGGCCGTCTTCCGCTCACGCCCCAACATCGTGCAGCCCGCCTCCAGTGGTGTCGCGACAGGCGTGAATGGAGGGACGAATGGAGACGTGTCGTCTTCAGCGATGAGAGTCGCTTCTGCCTTGGTGCCAATGATGGTCGTATGCGTGTTTGGCGCCGTGCAGGTGAGCGCCACAATCAGGACTGCATACGACCGAGGCACACAGGGCCAACACCCGGCATCATGGTGTGGGGAGCGATCTCCTACACTGGCCGTAAACCACTGGTGATCGTCGAGGGGACACTGAATAGTGCACGGTACATCCAAACCGTCATCGAACCCATCGTTCTACCATTCCTAGACCGGCAAGGGAACTTGCTGTTCCAACAGGACAATGCACGTCCGCATGTATCCCGTGCCACCCAACGTGCTCTAGAAGGTGTAAGTCAACTACCCTGGCCAGCAAGATCTCCGGATCTGTCCCCCATTGAGCATGTTTGGGACTGGATGAAGGGTCGTCTCACGCGGTCTGCACGTCCGGCACGAACGCTGGTCCAACTGAGGAAATATATTGAGGTGGCTAAAGTCCTGGAATAGCTATGTGCACATATGCAGGTGGCGGTAGTCTCTCGTACACACGTTATTAAAGGGCGGTGCACTGGCGGAGCTGTTATTTGTTCTCTCGTGATTCACGTGACAAGGTTTCCGACGGTAATTAACACACGTTGAACGCGGAATGGTAGCTGTAGCTAGATGCATGGGGCATTCCACATCGGAAATCATTAGGGAAGTCAACATTCCGCGATCCAAAGTGTCAAGAGCGTGCCAAGAATACCAGATTTCAGGCAGTACCTCTCACCGCGGACGACGCCGTATCGGACGGCCTTCACTTAATGACCGAGAGCAGCGGTGACTCCGTAGAGTTGTCAGTGCTAACAGAAAAGCAACACTACGTGAAATAACCGCAGAAAACAATGTGGGACCTATGACGAACGCATTATTTCCGTCGAAATTTGTCGTAGACGGGCTAAGGCAGCAGACGACCGATGTGAGCGCCTTTGGTATCAGCACTACATAACCTGCAGCACCCCTCCTGGACTCGTGGCCATATCGGTTGGCCTCTAGACGACTGGAAAACCGTGGCCTGCTCAGATGCGTCCCGATTTCAATCGGTAAGAAGTGGTGGTACGAAGTTAAGCGCTGTCGGGCGTGTTCGGCAATTGGATGGGTGACCATCCAGGCCGCCATGCGCTGTTGCCATTTTTCGGTGTGCACTCAGCCTCGTGATGCCAATTGAGGAGCTACTCGACCGAATAGTAGCGGCTTCGGTCAAGAATACCATCATAACGACCGGGAGAGCGGTGTGCTGACCCCACGCCCCTCTTATCCGCATCCTCCACTGATGATGACACGGCGGTCGGATGGTTCCGGTAGGCCACTCGTGGCCTGAAGACGGAGTGCTAAAAAATAAAAAAGAAGTGGTGGAAAGTTCGAGTGTGGCACGGTCTCTACAAAGCCACGGACCAAAGTTGTCAACGCGGCACTGTGCAAGCTGCTGGTGGCTCCATAATTTTGTGGACAGTGTTTACGTGGAATGGACGGGTCCTCTGGTCCAACTGAACCGATCATTAACTGGAACTGGTTATCTTCGGCTACTTGGAGATCATCTGCAGCCATTTATGGTCTTCGTTTTCCCAAATATGTAACCGGGCCACGATTGTTTGCGACTGGTCTGAAGAACATTTTGGATAATTAGAGCGGATGATTTGGCCACCCAGATCGCCCGACGTTAATTCCGTCGGAAATGTATGGGACACAATCGAGAGATCAGCTTCTGCTCAAAATCTTGCATTGGTAACACTTTCGCAATAATGGACGGCTATAATATTTCTGCAAGGGACTTCCGACGACCTGTTGAGTCCATGCCACGTCGAGTTGCTGCACAACGCCGAGCAAAAGGAGGTTCGACACGATGTTAGGAGGTATTCCATGACTTTTGCCACCTGCCTGTAAAAAAGAAAAATTATGGTTACAGTAAAAAGAACGAAAATATTCACACTGGATGTATCCCGTATTTAGGTATTACTTCACAAGAAAATGCCAATGGCTTTTTTTTTTTTTTTTAAACGCTCTGACTCTCAACCAACAACTACTGTGTCACAGACTTCTCCATAAACTAAAAGCTAATGATTACAAATTCCAAAATTCCACAAATGCCGCATTTACAAAATTACCTGGTGTGAATGTTCTGCATAATATGTAGGTGAAACTGACCGTAACTTTCCCTCTCGGATTAAGGAACATATTCATGCATTCAGATATGACACATCAGGCAAATCTGCAATATCCACACGTCTCAGATACAGGTCACAACTGTGTGAACGTAAGTTAAGTCCACAAAATGCTGCACATTTTTGCCGGCCGCTGTGGCCGAGCGGTTCTAGGCGCTTCAGTCCGGAACCGCGCGACTGCTACGGTCGCAGGTTCGAATCCTGCCTCGGGCATGGCTGTGTGTGATTTCCTTAGGTTAGTTAGGTTTAAGTAGTTCTAAGTCTAGGGGACTGATGACCTCCGATGTTAAGTCCCATAGTGCCCAGAGCCATTTGAACCATTTTTTGCTGCACATTTTTAATAAATGCCACAAAATGAACCCTTACGAAGAACTTGTGATCGTCAGACAGTGAGGGCGAAAGATATCGACTCTTAAACAGCTAGTGTGTTTTATAACAAGAGTGGACATCGATCCACATTATAGTGATGATCTCTCACAGCTCACGCATAATTTGGCGTCTTAATTGCTTGGTGGTGCCTACAAGTGTTCAGCAGTTCATGGTTTCTTTACAACATTTTGTGAGTATAGCTTGCAACATATTTCTCCTCCCTCCTTTTCAACTTTCATGATATTAAATACAGGTTGTTTGACATGGATTCCTTTCACAACGCTATATCTTCTACGTGAGTGAAGATTGATACTTAGAGTAGATTTTAATTTGCATCGAACCTAAGAAAGTTTACCTTAGCATTAATTGCCGCTTCAAGAGTTTGCCAATACGGGCCCCCTGATACTACTAACTAGGTAGCTCGCGCACGTTACTCCGTTTACGGCC
This sequence comes from Schistocerca nitens, assembly GCF_023898315.1. Taxonomy (NCBI): domain Eukaryota; kingdom Metazoa; phylum Arthropoda; class Insecta; order Orthoptera; family Acrididae; genus Schistocerca; species Schistocerca nitens. The sequence goes on from NC_064618.1 coordinate 369,080,351, forward strand.
AAGATGGCGATAGCGCAGCAACAATGAGCGTTTTGTGTTCGCCGTTTCAACAAATACAATTCTATTACAGCCGTGCGGCACCAGCAATCAGATTACATCGGCCGTTTATACAAGGGCAAATACACAGAGCGCCTCCATGTGCTCGTTTAAGACGAAGACCGCATTCAAAAGAGTTTTGCACATAATCCAGCGCAGAGTTGAACGATCCTGGTGTGTCGGTCTGGTGTGTTTTGGAGCGACGTTTATATTTCAATCCATATGGGATACAACCGCCACATTCATGACAGTAATAAAAAATAATGTGTAGAATTCTGAGAATTCATTCTGGGCGTGTAGACGGAAAACAATAATTTCCTTTCACATCTAGTATTCGACGATGAGGCTGCGTTCCGTTTAACTGTCAAAGTGAAATTTCACGCAGTAATATGCGGAACATAGCAGCGGCGTACCATAGCCGAATATGATACGGACTCTCCACAGCTTCGTGTGTTTTGTGCCATTTCCGAAGAAAAGATGTACGGCGCTTTCTTAACAACTGAAAAGCGTAGTGGATAAAATGAAACTTAGTGGCTAACGAAGATTTTTTTTTTTTTTCATTTTAATGAATGCTGCTGTGAGCCGAATGAAGTCTCCAGTAACGCGACATCCTACGAGGTGTGACTGGAAAGTTTTTCAAGAATGCGTCCGCTACTGCCTATTGGTTTGGCGGGCCGGTACACGGAGGGCGGGGAGTGACTCATTGCTTTGTCCTTGAACGCCATCTGACGGGAAACTGCGTTTCCTTTATTCAGTGCGTTGAGGCAGCTTGTTGCCGGATTCTGTCTGCGTGAAAATGGACGAAAAACGGAGCAACGAGTTTGTGTGAAATTTTGTTTTAAAATCTGGAAATCAGCTTCTGAGACTTACGAACAATTAAAAACAGCTTTTGGAGATAATTGTATGAGCCAGTAAAATGTTTCTGTCTGGTTCAACAGATTTAAAAACGGCCGCGAATCATTTGAAAATGAACCACGCTCCGGTGTCCTTCCACCTCAAAAACGAATGAAAATGTTGAGAAAGTTCGCGACTTAGTGCGCTCTGGTAGTAGACTTACAATTAGGGAGATGGCTGATGAACTTAATTTAAGTTTCTATGCAGTTCAGTCAATTTTAACTGAAGATCTGAAAATGTGTCGAGTGTCCGCAAAATTAATTGCAAAAGTGTTTTCAAGTGACCGGAGACAATACCGACTTGAAGTGTGCAAAGGTCTGATTAATCAGACTAAAAATGACCCAGATTTGTTAAATAGGGTAATAACAGGTAACGAATCGTGGGAATATGGATATGATCCTGAAACCAAAGCGCAGTGTTCGCAGTCGAAGACCCAAGGTTCACGACAACCGAAAACAGCACTGCAAAGTCGGTCGAATGTGAAGACAATGTTGGTGATTTTTTCCGAGTCTTCCGATATTGTTCATCATGAATTTACCCCTGGAGGAAAGACAATTAACCAGGAATACTACAAATGTGTCCTCGAGCGTTTTCGCGAAAAGGTGCGGAAGAAAATGCCTGCATTGTGGAAAGACAAGAGTTGGGTGCTACACCATGACAGTGCTCAGCTCATCGTGCCTTCTCCACCGTTGAATTTTTGACCAAATTCAAAATTCCTGTGCTTCCACAACCGCCATATTCCCCTGATTTGGCCCCTGCAGACTTCTACCTGTTTCCTAAACTGAAATTTTCACTGAAAGGGAAGCGATTTGAGTCGATTGAAGACATCCAGGCAAATACGGGGAGCGTCCTTAACACACTTCAGGAAAAAAAAATTTTCCAGGAATGTTTCCGAAAGTGGAAACACCGTTGCAGTCGGTGTGTTCAGTCAGAAGGGGACTATTTTGAAGGAGCTGCATCACAGTAGCATGTAAGTACCACCACTGGACAATTACAATCCCATTCTAAAACTTTTCAGTCACGCCTCGTATATACGCTGATGTATAAACTTAATACTGAAAATAATTTTCGCATGATGTGTCACTGTCAAGTAACATAGCTCGATGGAATTTGGACCGTACATTGAAATAATTGCTGCAGCTTAGTGCAGAAGGTAAATGAAAGAAAAACGCAATGAAACGGACAGAAGACAACAATTACACCGAAGTCACCGCGATCTATGATGGTCTCCTGCTCATTACAAACGGCGGGATTGGTTCTTAATGGGGGTGAGTGATCACCACAGATGACACTGCATGATCTGTAACATGCTCGCCGGCCGTGGTGGCCAAGCGGTTAAAGGCGCTACAGTCTGGAACCGCGCGACCGCTACGGTCGCAGGTTCGAATCCTGCATCGGGCATGGATGTGTGTGATGTCCTTAGGTTAGTTAGGTTTAAGTAGTTCTAAGTTCTAGGGGACTGATGACCTTAGAAGATAAGTCCCATAGTGCTCAGAGCCATTTTTTTTTTTTAACATGCTCCCCAGGCCACAAGGTTGGTTCTTGTAGTACGTCATTCCAGTCCTTGGTACATGCGCAAATGTTGCAAAACGTCTCCTCAACGCATTCCACATGTGGTCGATGGGATTTAAGTTGAGGGACAGGCAACGCCATTCGCCCAGTATCCTTTCGTTCCAAGAGCTCTTCCACCTGCGACGTTCCACACGGTCGCCATTGTCATCGATAAATAGGAAGTCACGGCCCAATGCACCCCTGAAAAGATGCACATGGGGAAGTAGTACAGTGGCACAATAATGCTGATCGGTGAGTGTACCGTGTTCAAACATCTGAAGGTCAGGGAGCCCTTGCCTGTTCGACATTGTTCCTTGATGCGTTGTGCATTGTGTGTTTCCACCCTCGCCATACGACGGTGGTGTGAGGAGGCGTAACGTTGCGTGGACGTAACGACTTCCAAATCTTCGAACGCGATACAGTCACCGCCAAACTTTATTGTGACTCTGTACTCTTTCCCTATGTGCGTTCTGTCAGCGGTGCATTCGCCCCTAACTTCATTTCTACAGATGACAATGTGCGACTGCATCGAACAGTGCAGGTGGAAGAACTCGGTGCGAGAGTATATTCGGAGAATAGACTGGCTTTCCCGTTCCCCCGACTCAAATACCACGTGTGGGATGCGTTGAGAAGACGTATTACATACAGCACGTCCACATGCACCAACGACCTTCCAACAGCTGTCAACCACACTGGTAAAGGAATAAATGCCCTACCACATAACTCCTTACCGACCCCGTGGCCAACATGGCATCATTTTGCAGAGCATACATTGCCGTCCGTGATCATCACACGTCCTAAAAAGAACCAGGTCCGGCCTTTTTTACTGTCCAGTGGACTATTATAAACCGCCATCACTTCAGTATAATTATTGTTTTTGAATGAAAGTACAATTTCTGTTAGTCTTATTGACTATTTCTTTCAGTTACCTTCTGTACTATACTGTAGCAGCTCTTTTCGTATATGGTCCAAGTTTCAACGACGTGATTAATTACTTAACATTATTTGTTCACGGTGATAACTAAAACTTTATGACTATTCCTGTACAGAAACCTTGCCGATGTTTCGCTAAGGCTGAAGGAAATTTCTTTGCAGTGGAGGCAATATCAGCTGGTACGTAACGATCGCAGCTCTCCACATAAGCAAGTCATAGCGGCAAGGTACGCTGTCAAGAGTCAATTGCTATTCCTCGGAGCGTCTGCTGAGAGCCAGGAACTGTTCGCTCCTGTGACGACGTGTGCTGCGAATACGTGAGCGAGAACTCCCGTAGCTCAAGTGTTCCACTGCGAACAATTTGCTACCGTCTTTCGTCTACAATTAGGGTTCTCCTTTGTCTGCGGCGAGAGAATACGCAGCTTATCTTAGCGCTCTCTGTGTTTCAGTGCCTCCTCTGTAATTACACCGGGGTGCGCTCCTCGACGTTCCACACATTTAACCAGCTCACACTATATTCCCTCCTCCACCCCCCGCCCTCTCTCTCTCTCTCTCTCTCTCTCTCTCTCTCTCTCTCTGTGTGTGTCTGTCTGTCTCTATGCTAATTGTAAATGCAGTAGTTACTTCCTCTTCCGCAACGACTGACGGTGTGGGACAGCTTAAAATAAGGCTAAGAAGTTAAGAGAACTATATCAACAGTACCCTGTCAAGTGTGATAAAACTTGGTCTTCTTGTAAGAAATAGAGATAGAAAATGCGAATGTCACATTTCGGGATAAAGTCTACGAGCACTCAACACATTCTGTGCAGACATCGGGGAAGGTGGGGTAGTATCGGACACGTAAGCTTTACGAAATTATAATCTATTCCGAAGGTTGTATTGGAACATTCTCCTCACTAAACAGCACCATAATGCAAGACACAAAGGAATTCAGGACATTAGCTGCCAATGGTCATTGACTGATATCAATGGGGCAAGTTAAAAATTTGTACCCGATATGTATTCGAACCCGCGTCTCCCGCTTACTAGGCAGATGCGCTGACCACTACGCAATTCGGACATAATGGTCACAACAACATCACGGACTGCCCGTGCATGTCTCCCGTCAGATCCAAATTCTCTGCTGATACCACACACACTACTGGTGAAGTGCCCCAGCTCATTAGCCTCATTACTCGCGACATCTCGCCGATTCCCGTCAGAGTTCGAGCTAGGTGTGCATCTGTACTGAAGGGATCATTGCCCTAATAGACGTAATTATTTGTGTGGTATCTGTTCTTTCGGACATATCAGAAAGAACAGACACAACATGTAACACCAAGACACGTTACTTAATAGATTTATAAACTTCATTGACATAAGAATAGAAGTTCGTTCATTTTTCAATATTTTTATATCCTTTCGATGCTGTTCCGGTGTTCTGATTGGAGTCTGTGATGTCTAAAAAAAGCCCGTTTTATTCCAGAAATGGTTTAATTGGTTCGTACAGTGTTATAAACTTGAACTTGGCCACCAGCTCACCTGGTTTCTCGAAGAACCTGTACACCTGTTGTTTGCTGAATCCTGCTGTTCGCTGAAAATTCGTGGGTTCAGCTGTCCTCGGCTTCATCACTGAATTTTCTCGGAAAAAAGTATTATTTCCTGAAACCGATTTCATGGTGACCTCATTTCTTTTTCGCAAAGCTTTAAATGCGTCACCTAATGTACTACACTGGACTGAATATTTTTGACTCACATCTCCAATTGTCATTCCAAGAAGTCTGGCATTTTCTACGGCTCCCTTCGTCTGATTTTCATCCAATTTATGTCACGACTTCTGCACATTTTCTTTTGAAAGAAAAAAATAACCGTATAGATTAATATATTTATGGTACAATCCGTAATTGCTTTATCTGATAAGACACGAACATACCGCTGTAGTAGTTCAACATTCTCATTATTATTACTTAGGCTAAACATTGTCACAGACTACAGTATAGAGAATAGTATCGATTGTATCTAAAGGTAATCTTACTTGCTTACAAACAAAACACAATACTCGAAATTTAAATTCGTGCACCAAGAAATTCATTAGAACTTACTGCCACTCCGAAACGCCTTATTATTTTGATTCGAAATCGTGTGAGTGGTGTTACTCTCTCGTAGTTACACTGCATTGGCACGAGAGGTGGTGTCACTACTGCTAGAGTTTAGAAACAGCTCTTGTCCGATACAGTCCGCTGTCCGATACGATCCGGGCTTGCCCTAAGTATCCAGCAGCTGCAGGCGTGAGACAGCTCTCAACAAGTATACGAATCATTTCCTAACTTATCTTGTACGAAATAGTGTCTATACTTATCGGAAAGAAAGTGATTACGATTCCAAGTGAACCATGATGATCCTGCGCTAAGAGAAACAGCACATCTCGAAAGCTACGGTAGAAAATATTGATAATGTTCTGGCAGAAAGCGGATTGAGATCTAATGCAGTATTATCTCTAAATTATATGACTCGTAATTATGAGACTGATACTCCATGTCACGCATCAGCTTACCTACACCGTCTGTAACAGCAAACGGCAAAAATATCATCAGGTACCACTTGCCGGTTGCCTATCCAACAGCTTTAAGGGGCAACAAAAATTTGATTTTCAGTATTTCGTGTAGTTGTAAGTAGGCTGTTTAGGTTTTTTTTATTGGTAACGCCACGTAGCGCTCTGTATGAAAATCACTGGCTGTGCTGTGTGCAGTCTGTGGCTGGTTTGCGTTAATGTTGGCTATTGTAGCGTTGCGCAGTTGGAGGTGAGCCGCCAGCAGTGGTGGATGTGTGGAGAGAGATGGTGGAGTTTTGAGAGCGGATGATCTGGACGTGTGTCCATCAGAGACAGTAAATTTGTAAGACTGGATGTCATCTAGTCATGACAAGTAATGACTTTTGAACACTATTAAGGTAAATACATTGTTATATATATATATATATATATATATATATATATATATATATATATATATATATATATATATATAACAATGAAAGATTTTGATAAAGAACAATGTATTTACCTTAATAGTGTTCAAAAGTCATTATATATATATATATATATATAATGACTATTAAGGTAAATACATTGTTTGTTCTTTATCAAAATCTTTCATTTGCTAACGACGCCTATCAGTAGTTAGTCCCTTCGGTAGTTAGAATCTTTTATTTAGCTGGCAGTAGTGGCGCTCGCTGTATTGCAGTAGTTCGGGTAACGAAGATTTTTGTGAGGTAAGTGATTTGTGAAAGGTATAGTTAATGTTAGTCAGGGCCATTCTTTTGTAGGGATTATTGGAAGTCAGATTGCGTTGCGCTAAAAATAGTGTGTGTCAGTTTAGTGTTGATCAGAATAGGCAAAGAGCTGTTTGAAACTCAAATAATGTAAGAGGTTTATCAGCACAGTCATTCATAAATTTTTGTAAGGGGACGTTTCATATGTCGACCCTTAGCCGAAGATACCTCACTGGGATCTTCTGATTTTTTCTTGTAGTTTGTGTAATTAGTGTAGCTATTGTTTATTGATAGCGCGTAATTATAGAGAGAATTTACTTTGTAGTTGTAGTTTTTCATTGTTGTACAGTAAAACAGTTGTGGCATGCATGCAAGTATTTCGCAGCTGCGCTTGCGATTAACTAGATATTATTGTCAGTGCTATGTTAATGTGTTTTCTTATTTTGCTCTTCAAATTGTGCTTTTCTGTGTTATCGTGTGAAATATTGTGACAATAATGGCGTGTGAAACACGTAACACTAGGCTCCAAACTAAACTGAGAAATAATAGTGACGACGAGCGTAGCTTATCAGCACCACTGTGTAATGAATTAACAGAATTCAGAGTAGTAATTTGGTAATTGTGTATAGGGAAATGGAGCGGGCTGCAAATAATGGTGTGGACAGTGAAACAATTAGTGAACAGGGAAGCATTATCAATCGATCGGTCGGCAACAGCTCGGCTCAGGAATCCGAAATGACAGGACACAATCTCGCAAATACTGTAGATTCAGGATTTGGGTCCTCACCGTTTTCTCAAATAAGTCAAGACACATTTTCTGCTTTTCAAAATGCGAATATTGCCGGTTCAAATGCACTGCCGAAAAGCACTGCGGAATGTTTCAGACACCAGTGCATTGTTATTACAATTAGTGCAACAAATGGGACAAAAGCTTCAAAAGTTAGACACAATGGAACAAAATCAGGGACAAACACAGCAACAGCTTCAAAAGTTAGACACCACGCTTGAACAAACAATGTATTTACCTTAATAGTGTTCAAAAGTCATTATATATATACAGGGTGTTACAAAAAGTTACGGCCAAACTTTCAGGAAACATTCCTCACATACAAATAAAGAAAAGATGTTATGTGGACATGTGTCCGGAAATGCTTAATTTCCATGTTAGAGCTCATTTTAGTTTCGTCCACCAACGCTCAATGGAGCACGTTATCATGATTTCATACGGGATACTCTACCTGTGCTGCTAGAACATGTGCCTTTACCAGTACTACACAACATGTGGTTCATGCACGATGGAGCTCCTGCACATTTCAGTCGAAGTATTCGTACGCTTCTCAACAACAGATTCGGTGACCGATGGATTGGTAGCGGCGGACCAATTCCATGGCCTCCACGCTCTCCTGACCTCAACCCTCTTGACTTTCATTTATGGGGGCATTTGAAAGCTCTTGTGTACGCAGCCCCGGTACCAAATGTAGAGACTCTTCGTGCTCGTATTGTGGACGGCTGTGATACAATATGCCATTCTCCAGGGCTGCATCAGCGCATCAGGGATTCCATGCGACGGAGGGTGGATGCACGTATCCTCGCTAACGGAGGACATTTTGAACATTTCCTGTAACAAAGTGTTTGAAGTCACGCTGGTACGTTCTGTTGCTGTGTGTTTCCATTCCATAATTAATGTGATTTGAAGAGAAGTAATAAAATGAGCTCTAACTTGGAAAGTAAGCGTTTCCGGACACATGTCCACATAACATATTTTCTTTCTTTGTGTGTGAGGAATGTTTCCCTAAAGTTTGGCCGTACCTTTTTGTAACACCCTATACATATATATATATCAGTTCATGACATCCAGTCTTACAAATTTACTGTCTCTGATGGACACACGTCCAGATCATCCGCTCTCAAAACTCCGCCATCTCTCTCCACACATCCACCACTGCTGGCGGCTCACCTCCAACTGCGCAACGCTACGCGCTGTTAACAGCCAACTGCCCAACACTACAATAGCAAACAACAATGCAAACCACCCACAGACTGCACACAGCATAGCCAGTGATTTTCATACAGAGCGCTACGTGGCGTTACCAATAAAAAAACCTAAACAGCCTACTTACATAGTTAGCTGCCTAATTTAAAATCTTCAAATGCTGTCGTAATCCACTTACTAAGACGTCTACTTAAGTTAAAGGTTTGGCACAGGAAGACAAGTATTACCGTTAGAAACAGAGTATATGTCACGGCGTGCGCCACGCGGGGTAGCCGTGCGGCCTGAGGCGTCTTCCCGTCGGAGGTTCGAGTCATCCCCCGAGCATGGGTGTGTGTATTGTCCTTAGCGTAAGTTAAAGTTAGATTAAGTAGTGCGTAAGCCTAGGGACCGATGACCACAGCAGTTTCGTTCCATAGTCCTTACCAACAATTTCCATTCACGGCGTGCAAATTACCCAGACTATATTCGTCTAATGTTTGAGTATGAGCACGTAGCATTTGCGACAAACACCGCACACAATTTCAAACCTTTTCAAACGTTTTTTCGCAGACAGCCCCCACAAAATGATGTATTTTCACTGCAGCTAAACTCCAGCATCAGCCATGAACTTTTATTTTATTACTTATTCACTACTAAGTCTATTCGCAACTCATATTGCAGACAGTATCCGCATATACTACTCAATGTGCCCGCAAAATTATATGATTATACGACATACAGTTTTAGATTTGACTTTTTCTTTAGTCTATGGATTAATAATGAAAAACTAATAAAACCAACAAATTTTGGGTTTTTGGTTCTTCAACTATAAAGGTTGTACATGCTTAACGTCAACTATTTAACACATTAACTCATTTGTAAAGCAACCAGACGTTTGAAGCTATTTTATGAACGAAGGTAAGATTCTTTAAACAATCGGTGGTTCGGAGATTACTGATAGTACATGCAGTATGAAGTGCCCTCCGTCTCGTACTGTACAGTAGTTTGAGGAGTATATATATAGATGCAGATAAAATGCGTTTGTTATAGAGATCTCGCAATGCCTGGCAATATTTTCAGAGGATGAAAGCAGTCCGTGAGCACTCTTAGCATGGGCGGAAATGTGGTCTCAGGAAAAGTGGCGCTCGCTTGGAGGAGAAATAATGGACCGGCAGAAAAGAGTAGTGGTGGTGATGGGGGTGGGGGTGAGGGGGGGGGGGGCGTTAGGAGGCTCCATTAACGGGTGACAGCCACCAGGAGGGGGGACGTCATCCAATCAACTGCACTTGAGGAACGCGCTGCCGCTGGCGAGTTCCCTCCGGCTGCCAGCCGCCTCTTTCGCCGCCCTCCCCATTGACGCCAAGAAAACTGCCCTATATTTGTCTAAGTCGCTATACACGTAAAGTTTAGCGGTACTAGGCACGGACAAGAACAACGCATCAACACTGGACCAAAAAACAAATCTCTTCTTTGTACGGCGAATATCTAATAAAGTATGCGTGCTGGACCTCATAATATCTTATGTGAAAACTCTTACGGATTCTCATATAAAATAAACATTATTAACATTCTACATCTTTATTCTTCATGGCTGCGTGTTTATTGCTCAGCATAGTCGTGTTGACGAAGAACACATTTCTCCCAACGGGAGACCAGTTTCTTGATACTTCAACAGAAACAATCGTAACTTCAGGTGTGCCACAGGGCAGCTTAATAGGTCCTCTGCTTTTTACGATTTACATAAACGATCTGGTTGATGGTATTGACAGCGGCCTTAGACTGTCTGCCGATGATGCTGTAGTCTACAGGAAAGTAGTATCACACGAAAACTGTGAACAAATCAATGAGGATTTGCAGAAAATAAATGCGTGGTGTAATGACTGGCAGTTATCTCTCTATATTAGTAAGTGTAACCTACTGCTTATAACAAGGCGAAAATCCCCATTAATGTACGAGTACAAAATAAATGATCAGCCTTTGGAAGCAGTAACATCAGTCAAATATCTGGGTGTGACTATTCGAAATGATCTCAAATGGAATGATCAGATTACACAAGTAACGGGCAAGCGAACTGTAGATTGCAGTTTATTGGTAGAATCCTGAAGCGATGCAGTCCTTCAACAAAGGAGATAGCTTACAATACGTTAGTTCGTCCACTCTTAGAGTATTGTTCGTCTATATGGGACCCTTACCAGTTGGGTCTGATTCAAGAAATTGAGAAGGTCCAAAGAAGAGCGGCAAGATTCGTGACCGGTACATTTAGCTATCGCGAGAGCGTTACAAATCTCGTAGAAAGTTTGAAGTGGGACACACTTGCAGATAGACGACGCGCTAAACAGAAGGGGCTGCTCACTAAATTCCGAAATCCAATCTTCACCGAGGTTGTAGAGCATATGTTATTACCACCAATTTTCAAATCGCGTAATGATCACCATTCAAAATTAAGGGAAATAAGAGCTCGTACTGAGGCGTTCACAGAGTCGTTTTTCCCTCGTGTGATCCGCGAGTAAGAACCTCACCTCTGCTTGCAGAGCATCACTATCTAAGTGAAGTTCTCTAAGTTATTTTTCAAGATGAAAATCGGATGGGACCAAGTCGGGCTGTTTGTGGGCCAATCGATGACTGTAAACCCGAAGCGTGGGATTGTTGCAGTTGTCACAGCGCTCTTGTGTGATCTGGAATTCTCACCCCGAAGGAGAGGGAGCTCCACGTGCGGACGAACTCTCCGAATTCGAAACTCAATTGCAGCTTGCTGTTATAAATATGTAGTATGTTAATAAAGATTTTTTTAAAAAAAGCTTTCAGAATTTTTACATAAATATTCGAGGCATTACATTTCAGCACGCCCTCGTATTAACATTTTTCCTTTCAGTTATTACTGTTTTAAAAGTTCAGATGCATTTTTTCCGATTTCATTGATCCTTCAATGTAAGAGAGAAAGGCAAACGTGTATTAGAGATGGGTCGTTCGCGAACCAACAGGTCCAAGGGAACGGTTCACCAAGATGAACGGAACGAGCGAGCAGCCAATTCTAAGGAACAATCTTTCATAGTTCACGTCGGTCGAGGCTTTTTACTTATAGTTCCCGGGAACGGGAAACGATCGGTCTCGTTCGCGAACACGTCCGGCGGTCTCGTTCCAGCGTCGGTCCCGTTCCCGTCTGTCTAGGTCTCGGTCTCGCTCGGCCGGACTCGTCCTCCTTCGCGTGCCTCTCGTCGCAGTTCCACTGCCGAATGCTCATAGTTCAGTATCGAGTTCTTCGTTTCGTTCGCTGTGCATGCCCATTCTAGATCAGTTTCAAACCCTTTTTGAACTCTGAACTGGTTTTTTTTCGTATTCTATTCAGCGTCCATGACCGGTAATTAAAATGTATTTTATAACTACGTAAATTACATAAAAATTACGTCGTATGCTATACATGCATTTTTCAGGTAACAAAACGGCATATCAGCTTACTTCACTATTTCGATAAATAGCAGAAGAGATACTTGTAAAAAGGCAAGATTTTTTTATTATTACACATGCAAAGAAGACGGCACGGCACACACGAGTGGCCATTTTCCGTCTTTTTTTGATCCAAGGTAAAAGGGCATGTTCATTGTTATGGAAGGCAGACGGACTTACAACCGAATGAAGCCCGCGCTCCATAGTCGAATGTCTGGTGTCACATTTTGTAAATAGAGTATGATAATTTCTACAATATTATTTCAGTGTACAGGGTGGCGCACGAAAAATCGGCCCCGAGTACTAGACTGCTCATTGTCGCCCACCAATCATCATCTAATGTTTCTAAGTTGTTGTTTGCATTAGCTTTTTTGTTATTTCTTTACTGCCTAATTAATACATGTTTATCTATTTTGCTCGTAGTGGTCAACAAATCGTGCGTAACTGGCGAGCAGTCTGTACTCGGGGCCGGTTTTTCGTGCGCCACCTTATGTTATTTCACTGTGATGAGCCACATAACGCTACAGTTGGCTAAACGAGAGGTTTTGCAGAATCACGAAAATTACAAGTGTGTGAGAATTCTGTTATGAATGAAAACTCTGTACTGCAGGGTGGAGGCAAACACCGCCCCCCCCCCCTCTCTTGGTGCCATCCGTCTTCAGTCACCTACGCTACTAATTTTTCATAAGAACCATATAACAAGCACAAATGAACAGTGAACGAGTAAAAATGAACGGTTCCCTAAAAACAGCGATCACCAGTGAACTAGTTCCGAAGAATGAAAGGGTTTGCCCAACTCTAATGTGTATGCCACCTGTCCGTAAACAGGTAACAAAACCCGTCTTGGCACTTTCACACGTGCCCTGCACGAGTTATACGTCTAGCAACTATTCCCTTAATTTATCCCACAGGGTTTTTCGGTAGTTTCCCTCATCCGACTAGGTGAATACTGTGCTGACAGCCACGATTCGCTTCAGTTACACAATTCGCACATTATTTAGAAAAACATCTTGTTAAGGAAGTTATCAGCTTGTAAATTCTTTATGAAATACATGACGCACAAATTTGGACGTTATTTATATTTTATTCCGACCGGTTGCGGTCGTAAACCATGTTCACAGTCGTTGAAAACTAATGTGCAACCAACATTACATGTCAAAACTAAAAGTCTCGTTCATTTCGAACATGAGAAGTGTGATATCAGTATGAAGAGCAAAAAACTGAAGAGAATCTTTAGTCAGTTTAATTTTTCAACGACCGTGAACATGGTTTATGAGCGAAACCGACCGGTATAAAATCTAAATAAAGTACGCGTTTGTGTGTCGTGTATTTTATACAGAATTTAGAAAACGTTCGCACACTTTCACATGAATAATACTCCCTTCCTGGATGTGGTGGCAACAGGAAGGGCATCCGGCCACCGCTTACAATTAGCCATGCCTAAACCGCTCCAAAGCATGCTGACCCGGCATAGATGCCAGACAAAGGCAAAAGGGAAAGATGTCTACAAACAAGAGAAAGGTGTGAGCAAGAGTTCCGGGAGAGCCACTAAGCGATGAAATACAAAATATTCTCGTCTTACCCGTGACAGAAATGGTGACTGCGTCTGACAATTTAGTGCTGAATAAAATCCGCCTTCAGTCGCAGATTTTAATTAATAAGCAATTCAGTCCAGATCTTATGGCTTATCTTTGAGCGCTGCTTACAATCTTAACACACCCTTACATCAGTTTTTGTTAACGAAAATATTACTAAGCTACATTTTTCACGTGGTCTTAGAACGCACTTCAAACAAATTTTATTGTACATCGAAAAATCGCAAACTGATTTATTTCGCTTCCATATATGCGAGAATTCTATAAAAAGATCTATATCTTCTATTATTCTGAGACACAGTACGTTCTTTTGTTCAGCAAAGAAGCCCCGTTTTAGATTGAATAACATATACTATAATACAAGGTCTTACTAAACCCGTTCGGTTAAGTATAAGGTTTTGCTTTGTGTTCATTTTCCCTCCTCAGAGAACGCTCTTTGAATATATACACGAGGATGGCGGGGCTTGCTTAGAGTAAAGAAGGATTTCGATATACAGCGGGCGCCGTCTTGGAAACCCGAGCAATATCGGATTTGCGACAGCCGTATTGAGATCGCAGCCACGGGCCTCTTGTATTCCGTCAGCTGCCACGTATAAAAAAAGTAGTAAAGAGACTACGACAACACAAAGAAAAGCTTCGCAGACTGAAAAAATTCGTTGGAAAATTTTCGCTATCACACGTCTCAGCTCAAGTTCTTTTTACGCTAATATCATCAACTACCAGTAAAAGTAAAGACGTGTCAGTATAGGGAGATACCACCTCCGTAGCCACGGCCGGCATGGAAGCTCAGTGCGTTCGGTCAGGCATCTGGACTTCCTCTGCAATAAAAAATAAAACAGTAAAGTTTACATCGTAAAACTTCCAAAAAACGTCGTCCGCTCAGAGACGATTTCCTTACAGAAGAAAGACGAGGAAGAAAGAGACAGACCAAAAATATGTAAAACAGTACTCAGTGCCACTGACTCTCATGCGGAGGACTGGGTTACTATTCCCGGTATTTCCAGTGATTTTTCCTCGGTGGGAGGACAAGAACGTGGGTACTGCCAGTGATTTTTCATTGGTGGGTGAAATGGAAAGTGGGTACTGCCAGTGAGTTTTCCTTGATGGGAGGACTGGAAAGTGGGTATTGCTGGTGATATTTCCTTGATGGGAAGATTGGAACGTGGGTACTGCCAGTGACTTTTGATTGGTGGGAGACTGGAATGTGGGTACTGACAGTGATTTTTCCTTGATGGGAGGACTGGAATGTGGGTACTGACAGTGATTTTTCCTTGATGGGAGGACTGGAATGTGGGTACTGCCAGTGAGTTTTCCTTGATGGGAGGACTGGAAAGTGGGTATTGCTGGTGATATTTCCTTGATGGGAAGATTGGAACGTGGGTACTGCCAGTGACTTTTGATTGGTGGGAGACTGGAATGTGGGTACTGACAGTGATTTTTCCTTGATGGGAGGACTGGAACGTGGTTACTGCCAGTGATTTTTCATTGGTGGGAGACTGGAATGTGGGTACTGCCAGTGAGTTTTCCTTGATGGGAGGACTGGAAAGTGGGTATTGCTGGTGATATTTCCTTGATGGGAAGATTGGAACGTGGGTACTGCCAGTGACTTTTGATTGGTGGGAGACTGGAATGTGGGTACTGACAGTGATTTTTCCTTGATGGGAGGACTGGAACGTGGTTACTGCCAGTGATTTTTCATTGGTGGGAGACTGGAATGTGGGTAATGCCAGTGATTTTTTCTTGATGGGAGGACTGGAACGTGGGTACTGCCAGCGATATTTCCTTGATGGCAGGATTAGAATGTGAGTACTGCCAATGACCTTTCATTGGTGAGAGACTGGAATGTAGGTACTGCCAGTGATGTTTTCTTGATGGGAGGACTAGAATGTGGGTACTGCCAAAGAGTTTTCCTTGATGGGAGGACTGGAACGTGGGTACTTGATGGCAGGATTGGAATGTGGGTACTGCCAGTGAGTTTTTTCTTGATGGGAGGACTGGAACGTGGGTACTTGATGGCAGGATTGGAATGTGGGTACTGCCAGTGAGTTTTTTCTTGATGGGAGGACTGGAACGTGGGTACTTGATGGCAGGATTGGAACGTGGGTACTGCCAGTGACTTTTGATTGGTGGGAGACTGGAATGTGGGTACTGACAGTGATTTTTCATTGGTGGGAGACTGGAATGTGGGTACTGCCAGTGAGTTTTCCTTGATGGGAGGACTGGAACGTGGGTACTGCCAGCGATATTTCCTTGATGGCAGGATTAGAATGTGAGTACTGCCAATGACCTTTCATTGGTGAGAGACTGGAATGTAGGTACTGCCAGTGATGTTTTCTTGATGGGAGGACTAGAATGTGGGTACTGCCAAAGAGTTTTCCTTGATGGGAGGACTGGAACGTGGGTACTTGATGGCAGGATTGGAATGTGGGTACTGCCAGTGAGTTTTTTCTTGATGGGAGGACTGGAACGTGGGTACTTGATGGCAGGATTGGAATGTGGGTACTGCCAGTGAGTTTTTTCTTGATGGGAGGACTGGAACGTGGGTACTTGATGGCAGGATTGGAATGTGGGTACTGCCAGTGAGTTTTTTCTTGATGGGAGGACTGGAACGTGGGTACTTGATGGCAGGATTGGAATGTGGGTACTGCCAGTGAGTTTTTTCTTGATGGGAGGACTGGAACGTGGGTACTTGATGGCAGGATTGGAATGTGGGTACTGCCAGTGAGTTTTTTCTTGATGGGAGGACTGGAACGTGGGTACTTGATGGCAGGATTGGAACGTGGGTACTGCCAGTGACTTTTGATTGGTGGGAGACTGGAATGTGGGTACTGACAGTGATTTTTCATTGGTGGGAGACTGGAATGTGGGTACTGCCAGTGAGTTTTCCTTGATGGGAGGACTGGAACGTGGGTACTGCCAGCGATATTTCCTTGATGGCAGGATTAGAATGTGAGTACTGCCAATGACCTTTCATTGGTGAGAGACTGGAATGTAGGTACTGCCAGTGATGTTTTCTTGATGGGAGGACTAGAATGTGGGTACTGCCAAAGAGTTTTCCTTGATGGGAGGACTGGAACGTGGGTACTTGATGGCAGGATTGGAATGTGGGTACTGCCAGTGAGTTTTTTCTTGATGGGAGGACTGGAACGTGGGTACTTGATGGCAGGATTGGAATGTGGGTACTGCCAGTGAGTTTTTTCTTGATGGGAGGACTGGAACGTGGGTACTTGATGGCAGGATTGGAACGTGGGTACTGCCAGTGACTTTTGATTGGTGGGAGACTGGAATGTGGGTACTGACAGTGATTTTTCATTGGTGGGAGACTGGAATGTGGGTACTGCCAGTGAGTTTTCCTTGATGGGAGGACTGGAACGTGGGTACTGCCAGCGATATTTCCTTGATGGCAGGATTAGAATGTGAGTACTGCCAATGACCTTTCATTGGTGAGAGACTGGAATGTAGGTACTGCCAGTGATGTTTTCTTGATGGGAGGACTAGAATGTGGGTACTGCCAAAGAGTTTTCCTTGATGGGAGGACTGGAACGTGGGTACTTGATGGCAGGATTGGAATGTGGGTACTGCCAGTGAGTTTTTTCTTGATGGGAGGACTGGAACGTGGGTACTTGATGGCAGGATTGGAATGTGGGTACTGCCAGTGAGTTTTTTCTTGATGGGAGGACTGGAACGTGGGTACTTGATGGCAGGATTGGAACGTGGGTACTGCCAGTGACTTTTGATTGGTGGGAGACTGGAATGTGGGTACTGACAGTGATTTTTCATTGGTGGGAGACTGGAATGTGGGTACTGCCAGTGAGTTTTCCTTGATGGGAGGACTGGAACGTGGGTACTGCCAGCGATATTTCCTTGATGGCAGGATTAGAATGTGAGTACTGCCAATGACCTTTCATTGGTGAGAGACTGGAATGTAGGTACTGCCAGTGATGTTTTCTTGATGGGAGGACTAGAATGTGGGTACTGCCAAAGAGTTTTCCTTGATGGGAGGACTGGAACGTGGGTACTTGATGGCAGGATTGGAATGTGGGTACTGCCAGTGAGTTTTTTCTTGATGGGAGGACTGGAACGTGGGTACTTGATGGCAGGATTGGAATGTGGGTACTGCCAGTGAGTTTTTTCTTGATGGGAGGACTGGAACGTGGGTACTTGATGGCAGGATTGGAACGTGGGTACTGCCAGTGACTTTTGATTGGTGGGAGACTGGAATGTGGGTACTGACAGTGATTTTTCATTGGTGGGAGACTGGAATGTGGGTACTGCCAGTGAGTTTTCCTTGATGGGAGGACTGGAACGTGGGTACTGCCAGCGATATTTCCTTGATGGCAGGATTAGAATGTGAGTACTGCCAATGACCTTTCATTGGTGAGAGACTGGAATGTAGGTACTGCCAGTGATGTTTTCTTGATGGGAGGACTAGAATGTGGGTACTGCCAAAGAGTTTTCCTTGATGGGAGGACTGGAACGTGGGTACTTGATGGCAGGATTGGAATGTGGGTACTGCCAGTGAGTTTTTTCTTGATGGGAGGACTGGAACGTGGGTACTTGATGGCAGGATTGGAATGTGGGTACTGCCAGTGATCTTTCATTGGTGAGAGACTGGAATGTAGGTACTGCCAATGATGTTTTCTTGTGGTAGGACTGGAACGTGGGTACAGCCGATGACATTTCCCTGATGGGAGGACTGCAGCCTGGGTACTGCCAGTGATGTTTCCTTGGTGAGAGTACTGGAATTGGGTGAATCAGAGGCTCCAAGGTCTGAAAGTCGACAACGGCCAGGAGAGTGGTCTGCTCAGCTCACGTCTTTCCATATCGCATCTACATGACGTCGCATGGAAGAGGATGACACGGCAGCCGGTCGACATCTTGTGGTCTTCAAGACCTGATCGTGGAGTTACGTTTTCGTTATAGAGCGATACACTGCGTTTGTGCTGCAACATTAGCCATACATGGAGAGAATTAGCCTGCTATTTTGATGGTTGAACATCTACTGCGATTTCCACTAACTGTACATCTCACATCTTCACTCCGAATTCGTTGATTGTAATAGAAATCGCTACACCTACTAAGAATAATCTGGTATCATCTAACTGAGAACCATACGTTTCTAAAGAAACATAAACCGCGCCGATCTCTGTGATCGACAAATACTGTCGCTGTATCGTAAGGCGAAGGACACTAGCTCAGTTCCTGGCTCAGGTACAGATGTGAGTTCTAAAAGTGTTATTACTTTGTGTATTTTGCACATTCAAGAAATGGAAAAATACGAGGGCAAGTCAATTATTATCGGAAATTTAGTATTATTTTTGTTTATTTTCACAAGGTCCAGTACTGGAACATTATGGGGAAAGGGGCACAACAATAAACAGTGTACATTACAATGAGATGCTTACTGCCAGGCTAAAGCCTACAATTCGAAGCGAACGTCAAGCATTGCTGTCAAAAGGTGTTGTGTCGTCCGCATACTGCTGCCCACACTGCTGAAACGCTCCACAAACCCAGATTTGAAGTACTGGAACATCTTCCATATAGTCCCGATCTTGCCCCTTCTGACTATCACTTGTTTGGTCCACTCAAACAGGCATTAAGAGGCTGTCGATTTTCCTCGGGCGAAGCAGTGAAAGAAGCAGTGCATTCCTGGCTCGCAGCTCAACCGAGAACCTCCTTTTACGAGGGCATCAGGAAGCTTGTCAAACGATAGACCAAGCACGTTAAAACGCAAGGAGACTATGTCGAAAAATGATGTTCTTGTAAGTTTCCTATTTGATTACAATAAAATTTTATAACTACTTTGCGGATAAGAATTGACTTACCCTCGTAGTTGTCTTATGCGGTTGTGTCATGAGCATGTTCTGTGACAGACGAATGCCTGAAATTTGTTGACGACTTTTGCGTTTTACAAGCCAAGAGTCGAGAATAAAGTTTAAAAAATTCTAAACCAACGAACGGATGACGCGGTGGTGCACCAGAACACAACGTACATACAGAAGGCATCCTCCACTGCATAAACAAGACAGTCTAACAATCCGGGGTACGAGAATTGAGTGTAATTACTCCACGGTGTCGTACTCTAGCACTGTACCGCACCTAGCAATGAAACACATCTGAACGGGGCCCAGTTGCAGGCACAGGAGAAAGCAGACGGTCGACGCGTTAGTGTGGGAACATAAGGAAAGCTGGCAGTCTGCGTGCTGATTCGCTTTGCTGTACAGTGCAGCTGCACGCGCCTACAGATACACGTAACAAAGTGCTGGCTAGTCCGCCAGTCTGTGCAACAGTACTACAGCACCATCGACGTGTCACAAGCATTTTACAGGACGTACTCGGTAAAAAATGATTCTGTCACCACTTATAGCCTTGTATGTATGTTCCACGGTGAACTTTTAGTTTTTCGTCATAGTTACTGTGACACTTCCAGAGAACGAAATTCGAAAAATTTAAAATGAAAAATAGGGGTTGTTATGGTTTGCGTTTGATACATGTTAGCTCGTACATTGATGAATATGAAACGTAGCTAACAAACTGAATTTTTCTTTAGATTTTTGGTGTATATCTGTCTCCAACTAGAGAAAACGAAATTTTATGTATCGCATTCACTTCCGTTCGTGAGTGAAACGATACGATTTTAGTGAATTATTCGTAACATCCATCGTATGTCATGAACTCAATAGTTTGGCTAAATGGTAGCACACGAAGAGTACTTTGGCACATTGTTAATATGCAGAACTTTCACATACAGTATGTCGCAAGAGAAGTAACTACAGATATTTTCAATGAAATATTTTTTAACGGCCATCGAGAGCTGATGAAGTAAGAAACTTTGTGGGTGAGCAATAAAATATGTGAAGACATTACACATTTATTTTTATACCAGCAAATAGCTATTTCCTACGCTAGTGACTTGTCATGCCATCAGTTGCTTGTTTACTAATAGACTATGATCAAGATTTTGACGCAATTACAATTGCAATAATTATGTAAACTCTATTATGTTTTGGTAAAACAAGCGAAATTTTACATGACAATAAAAGAAATCCACCTCAGAACTCACCACTGATGAAATTTCTCTGAAAGAAGAACGCTTAAAACGGCGAACGAAGATAAATCACGAATTATGTTGCTATTTGTGTGGAATCCTGTAACGTAGGTGTTTAAGAGCAGCTGGAACGAAAACCTAGCAAAGGATTTCCACCCCACACTTCAACGATCTGAGTTGTCCTTCAGATTCAGGGAACTATTTACCTCATGATACTCCAATTGAAACTGCACCAGAACGGAAGCCGGCCGAAGTGGCCGTGCGGTTAAAGGCGCTGCAGTCTGGAACCGCAAGACCGCTACGGTCGCAGGTTCGAATCCTGCCTCGGGCATGGATGTTTGTGATGTCCTTAGGTTAGTTAGGTTTAACTAGTTCTAAGTTCTAGGGGACTAATGACCTCAGCAGTTGAGTCCCATAGTGCTCAGAGCCATTTGAACCATTTGAACCAGAACGGAACGGATACTGTCTTGAAAGGTAGATATAAGCTGAACATTAACAAAAGCAAAGGAAGGGTAATAGAATGTAGTCGAATTAGGCAGTGCTGAGGGAACTATACAAGGAAATTAGTCGCTAAACGCCAGCCGATGTGGCCGAGCGGTTCTAGGCGCTTCAGTCTGGAACCGCGCGACCGCTACGTCGCAGGTTCGAATCCTGCCTTGGGCATGGATGTGTGTGATGTCCCTAGATTAGTTAGGTTTAAGTAGTTCTAAGTTCTAGGGGACTGATGACCTCAGATGTTAAGTCCATAGTGCTCAGAGCCATTTGAACTATTTTGGTCGCTAAACTACTAGATCGCCGAAATACAGGGAATATAAAATGACGAATGGCAATGGCAAGATAAACGTTTCTGAAGAAAAAAAAATTGTTAATTTTAGTTTTAGGAAGTCTTTACTGAAGGAGTGTGTAGTCTAGTCTTATAGAGCAGTGAAACTGGGCCGATAATCAGTTCAAACAAGAAGAGAATAAAAGCTTTTGTAATGTGATACTACAGAAAAGCAGACAGATAGCACAACTAATGAGGAGTAATTTGAGGCATAACTTGAGTAAGGTAAGGGATCGATTTTAGTTCACATTCTGAGAAACCAACGAATCGTCAATTTAGTAGTGGAGGGAAGTGGGGCGGGGAGAAGTAAAATTTGCAGAGTAAGAGCAAGAGAGGAGTTCAGTAAGCAAGTTCAGTGGATGTGAACTACATTAGTTATTCGGATATGAAGAGGCTTGTTCAAATGGTTCAAATGGCTCTGAGCACTATGGGACTTAACATCTGAGGTCATCAGTCCCCTAGACTTAGAACTACTTAAACCTAACTAACCTAAGGACATCACACATACATCCATGCCCGGGTTCGATTCCCGGCGGGGTCAGTGATTTTCACCTGCCTCGAAATGACTGGGTGCTTGTGTTGTCCTCGTCATTTCATAATCATTCATGAAAGTGCCGAGGCCGGCCGCGGTGGTCTCGCGGTTCTAGGCGCGCAGTCCGGAACCGTGCGACTGCTACGGTCGCAGGTTCGAATCCTGCCTCGGGCATGGATGTGTGTGATGTCCTTAGGTTAGTTAGGTTTAAGTAGTTCTAAGTTCTAGGGGACTAATGACCACAGCAGTTGAGTCCCATAGTGCTCAGAGCCATTTGAACCATTTTGAAAGTGGCGAGATTGGACTGAGCAAAGGTTGGGAATTTGTACAGCCGCTGATAATCGTGCAGTTGAGCGCCCCACAAACCAAACATATCATCATCATCATCATCATCGTCATCATCATCACATCCATGCCTGAGGCAGGATTCGAACCTGCGACCGTAGCGGTCGCGCGGTTCAGACTTAAGCGCCTAGAACTGCCCGGCCACTGCGGCCGGTAAGAGGTTTCTACATGAAAGACTAGCATGCAGAGCTGCCGCAAACTGGTCTCCGGATTGACCACCACAGGAACAACAATACATTTTCTGCGGGCTGCTCCATTTTCTTTTGGCTCATCGAGGGGGTGCTACGGTGTTATGCCGCATTTACTTCAGTGTGTACCTGGAGTGCAGACGTGTACCTCCACACAAACAAAAAGTACGTGACTTTATTTCTTCGAGGTGATAACCATAACTTTATGGCTACCCCTAGCCGATGCAGAAGGTGGTTGACTGGCGAGAAAATCAGACCGAAAACGCAGTTTAGACGTAGATTCAGCGGTGAGATTAAGGAGGAACATGTCGGCATTGCGATGCAAAGCCTGGGTGCCGACATTCTCCTCGGAAAAGTGAATGTGGCGAGGGGCGGGAGGTGGCGTTAGGGATGGGGAGAGGGGGGGGGGGGAGAGGGCGTTGTGCGCCGGTGGAAGCCGGCAAGGAGCTGGGCGCTGGGCCCTGGCGAGGCCGGTATGTGAATTACGGGCCCGGCTCTGAAATACGAGCCGCATTCCCCGCCCCGCGCGGATCCCATCGGCTTCCGGATCATTACTGCCCCTCCGTCCTCCTGACGTCACGATCCTTCGCCGGACGTTCTTAGCCGGAGCCGCAGCCGATTCCGCTAGTAGTGCCCGCCGTCTCGCGTAACGAGGAACAACGCACGACTGCAAAATCGTCACTCCAGTGACTAAAAAAAGCCGCCACGGCAGCAGTGTGCCAGATTCTTCTAGCAGATTTGTGACGAAGGGAACACGGACGAGGAAACAAAGATCAGTGGTCGATACGTCACTAAATACTGTATGTCAAGACGTTTCCAACCACGCAATCTTCTTTCCTCATTTTTACCATGAAATCCAAGTTAGTTCAAAATGGTTCAAATGGCTCTGAGCGCTATGGGACTTAACATCTGAGGTCATCAGTCCCCTAGATCTACAACTACTTACACCTGACTAACCTAAGGACATCACACACATCCAAGCCCGAGGCAGGATTCGAACCTGCGACCGTAGCGGTCGCGCGGTTTCCGCCTGAAGCGCCTTAAACCACTCGGCCACACCGGCCGGCTCTAAGTTAGTAGGCCGGCCGTGGTGGCCGAGCGGATCTAGGCGCTTCAGTCCGGAACCGCACTGCTGCAACGGTCGCAGGTTCGAATCCTGCCTCGGGCATGGATGTGTGTGATGTCCTTAGGTTAGTTAGGTTTATGTAGTTCTAAGTTCTAGGGGACTGATGACCTCAGATGTTAAGTCCCATAGTGCTCAGAGCCATTTGAACCATTCTAAGTTAGTAAACGGGTAAAACTGTGCATGCTCGCAAGTTGCAGATTGTCCATCTAACGGCTTCCGACGGAAACAAAACTGTGATTTTCAATGTTTCATATTATCTTTGCTCGAGTTTAAAACTTTTAAATGCCGTTGTAATCCACTCGTTACGAGGTAAATTCGTATGTCAAAGGTCTTACACAATAAATAATGTATTGAAGCTACGAACCTTGTGTACGTATTTTGGGCAGCGTTAACTCACACCTTGCAAATTACCCACACTACATTCACAGAGTATTTCAGAATTAGAGCACTCTGCGACTGCCAACGAACTTTACACATAACATAAACCAAGTTGAAACTCTTCCTCGCTGACACCCTCCCCGCCTCCTGCTCTCACAAAATAATGAAAGGAAGAAAAAGTTTATCGCTTGTTGCATTTTCGCTGTTCACGCAGTAAAACTTCAGCTTCCGATGCGACGTTTTAACTTACTACTTCTTTACTGCCAACTACATTCGCAACACATCATTCAAACAGTATGTTCATAAACTACTGAATATTACTGCAGCATTGTATCCTTTTACTGTACATAGTTCAGGAGGTGTGACGCCATAAACATTGAGATTCGTGAAAAACGAGGTCCTTTTAAAACGGAGCACAGATGTTCGATTGTTTAAAGATTTCGAGGCGGAAGATGTTATTGGTGATTACAATTTCTTCTAGAGGTTTGGCGAAGAAAGGTACCATAAAATTATTTTTTTTATGTTAGGTAACAATACAATCTAAACTGCAAAAGATCATTAGACATGCACAGAAGATGAACGACTATAAGGATGTTTGCCCGCATCTCGTGGTCGTGCGTTAGCGTTCTCGCTTCCCACGCCCGGGTTCCCGGGTTCGATTCCCGGCGGGGTCAGGGATTTTCTCTGCCTCGTGATGGCTGGGTGTTGTGTGCTGTCCTTAGGTTTAAGTAGTTCTAAGTTCTAGGGGACTGATGACCATAGCTGTTAAGTCCCATAGTGCCCAGAGCCATTTTATAAGGGTGTTTACAGTGAGATGAACAACAGCACATTGGTACAACCATGACTTGTTCGCCAACAACACTCAGTAAAATAAGTACGATATTATGGCCTCCAAGATGACTTTATCTCTTCCCCTGTGGGTAAAGCTCAAGGGACAGATCTAGACAATCCCCCCACACTGGAAGAGTTACATGTGAAGAGTGCTGCCATCCCTCAGACAGAGTTACAGCGTGTCTCACAGCTTGAAACATCGCTCACACCACTGCACCAACGTCAACGGTGGCCATTTCCAAAACCTTCTCCAAAGTCCCGTTCTCCTGTTGATTAACTATCGTAACTATACTTCGTCAGATTTCTAACACTGCGTCATCTGCAAACCGCCTGACGTAGGACGGACTTTCACAGGACTACCAACATCTGTTCAAAATGGTTCAAATGGCTCTGAGCACTATGGGACTCAACATCTTAGGTCATAAGTCTCCTAGAACTTAGAACTACTAAAACCTAACTAACCAAGGACATCACACACACACCCATGCCCATGCCCGAGGCAGGATTCGAACCTGCGACCGTAGCAGTCCCGCGGTTCCGGACTGCTGCGCCAGAACCGCACGGCCACCGCGGCCGGCAACATCTGTTCCCCAAGTAACTAAGTATAAACTTCAACCCCAGTAGCAATGCCGACCGGTATGGCATAATGGAATCGCTCTCGGGACGTCTGTGGTTCCATTCCCCGCCTTACAACCCCCGGGTTTAGATTTTCGTTTAAGCAAAGTCCGAGCATGTGATCAGGAACTGGTGAGTTCGTCGTCCGTTGGACGCTGAACAAGAGCACTTCCTTCATTTCCCGGTGGTAGCGTTGCTTGGTCTTATTGTTTACGAGATTTTATCATAGAGTTCTGGTAAAAAGTAGCTACATTAGTGGCCATTAAACTTCCAACGACATGAAGACTGTGTGCAACAAACGTCAAATCGGCCTTAAGTTTACTACATACTTGTATATGCAAATGATTAGCATTTCATAACGATAACTCTTTACAGCGCAGCACAGTGCTGTAGTCGAAGACGAACATAATCGATACAGGGCACTTGTAGTTAAGCAAGCCTAAAAAGCCTCAAATTGCCCTCAATTAACATCACGCAGAGCGAGATTTTATATAAAATCGTCCTTGAACGTTAAACCCTTGTTCTTGTATTTACAAAATGCAATATAGACATTTGTGTGAACTTTACCTCAAAATAGTGTGAATTTTAACGCCACGAAATTAATAATTAAATCGTTTTGTTGATATGGTGGTGCTCTACCTACCAAACTACTGTGCTTGTAAGGATTAAACCTAGATGTAATTGTAAATGGAATTAGTTTTTGCCTTACTTTACAAAAGTCTCTTTTCTTTTGTCACCCTCAAGGGAAAGTTTAAATTAATAATGTTGGCCCACTAACCGACTAAGTCGGTTGCGTAAGAGAGCGAGAGGATATTGAAAACCTCCGGGGCGCCCATGCGCTGTAGGTTAGGAAGCTTTTTAGGCTAATCTGAGGTCGTTTGTCGGCTTGGTAGACCGCAAGTGTCCCATATACGTGTGAAACAGTTCGTTTCTACTTCGCCTGCATCACTGTGATACGTTCTAAATAGCTGTCGTTTACACCCTGTATAAGAAAAGACTTCACAGTGGTTCCTGTTTCAGGAATTGCTTTTGTATGTGGCTTGCTTCTGAGAAGTTATTCCTCGTGTAAGGAGGAGAAGCGTCTTGTATCACGTGTAGGAATTCGACAGCGGCAGCATCTTGGACTGTAGAGGCTGCAGTTCATTTACCCTTGTGCCCCTCACATTATTCGGGAACCAACGACTGTTGCGTGAATATGGAAGTGATGGGTTCAGGACGATCATACTCCACGCCATGCAGGATCTCAGCGGTCCCATGCAACTAGCACCCGAGAGGACAGAGACTGTTCGCTCACGAGTACAGGGTTGTGCAGCCATGATGCCACGTGCCTTGAGTCTAGAAATGGGCTTCTTTGCAGCAACATAGATCTACTCAAGGATAGAGCGACGATGTCTGGAGCATCATAGACTACCCGCACAGCGAGCATTATTACGGAAACCTGGTCGCAGTTGCATAGGCTGTCACGTCGACACCGTTGCGCCCTGTGATAACACTCGGCCCTGCACTGACACCACATCTATGTATAGCATCACGATGGATGTATCTTTGTGTAGGATTTCGGAGAAGGGCGAACTTTGGCAGGTTGTACTGGTCATGATGGCGTGGGGTGCAGTTGGGTAAACAAGAGGATTACGTTTGGTTTGCATAGCTGGTTATGTGGAACGTAGGACTACACTACTTAAGTGTTAAAACCGGTGGTTTTGGCCTATATTCCAAGTTTCTGTGACTATTTTTCAACAATATAATGCAATACTGCATGATACCTGTGCTGTTATGACCTACCTCGGTACAGTTTGCCATGGCCTGCACGTTCTCCAGATCCGCCACGTAACTAGCGCCCAAGCGGGCAGAGACTATTCGCTCACACATGCAGGGTTGTGCAGCCACGGTGTCACGCGCGGACTGCTGAGAGAGTAGCACACTGCCACTCGCCAAATACTACGACCGGTGAACTCTGGTTTAGAGTTGAAGCAGCAGGGTATGACGTACCCAAAACTATCCTAAGCTTCCTTCGACTCGGTATTCGGTTAGAGCAACTGTTGCGCTCAGAGATGTTAGCTCTCTATAATAAATCTCGCACACTGTAAACACGAAAACAAGTTACAGATTCAATCATGTATTGTTCCTAACAAACTGTATACATGCCAGAAGTAAAATGTATCTATTTGTTATCGTTTCTGGTAGTTTTTATCGTAGTCTTCAATTGGAAGACTGGATTGATGCAGCTCTCCATGCTAATCCATCCCGTGGTAGCCTCTTCATCGATGCATAGCTACCACAAGCAAATCCATTTTAACCTGCCTACTGTATACAAGCTTTGATCTTCCACATTTCAAAAGCTTCTCTCTCTTCTTGTCTGAACTGCTTATCCACCAAATTTTGTTTCTGCACAAGGCCGCATTTCATAAAAATATCTTCAGAAAAAACTTGCCAGCACTTAAATTTGTATTCGACGGTAGGTAATTCCTCTTTTTCACAAGTGTTTTCGTTGCAATTGCCAGTCTACACGCAGAACTACTTCGCAACCTTGTGGACAGTAGAGCATGCATTGCCGTTCGTGGTGATCACACATCCCATTAAGAACCACGTCCCGCATTTTGTAACGTCCAGGGGATCATCATAAATCACGGCGACTTAAATGTAATTATTGACTTTGAATAAAAGTGCAATGTCTATTCGTCTCATTGTATATTTCTTTCAGTTACCTTTTGTACTATACTGCAGCAGTTCTTGCAATATATGGTCCAAGTTTCATCGAGCTGTATTACTTGGCAGTGACATATCATCACAGATCGATGGAACTTGGACCATACATTGAAAGAACTGCTGCAGTATAGTACAAAAGGTAACTGAAAGAAATATGCAACGAGACGAATAGACATTGCACTTTTATTCAAAGTCAATAATTACATTTAAGTCACCGTGATTTATGATGATACCCTGGACGTTACGAAAGGCGGGACATGGTTCTTAAGGGGATGTGTTATCACCACGAACGGCATTGCATGCACTGCTGTCCACGAGGGTGATAAGTAGTTCTTGCAGTAGGGAGTTCCATTCCTCTACCACCGCTGTTGACAACTACTGTATCGTCGTTGGTGCATGTGGACGTGCTGTAGTACGTATCTCCAAAGCATCCCACAAGTCCTCCATGCGATTTACGCCGGAAAACGGGCAGGGCAGTCTATTCGCCGAATATCTTGTCGTTTCTAGAGCTGCTCCACCAGCGCTGTTTGATGCGGTCGCGCACTGTCATACATAAAAACGAATTCAGGTCCAAATGAAAACCTGTGAGTGTACCGTGTTCGAAGATTTGGACATCAGTACGCCCGTGAAACATTGTACCTCCAAACACCATAATACCTGGACCACCGAAACGATCATTTTCGACGATGCCGAAAGTGCCTGAAATTGCGAGAGGTGCAAATACGTAATGAACGCAAGAACATTGTCAAACATGATCTGTTTGATGATCCAGGTGTTAAGGTTTGGCGAAGCATAATGTCACAATGGGCGTTCCGATCTCCGTACAAATGGCTCTGAGCACTATGGGACTTAACATCTATGGTCATCAGTCCCCTAGAACTTAGAACTACTTAAACCTAACTAACCTAAGGACATCACACAACACCCAGCCATCACGAGGCAGAGAAAATCCCTGACCCCGCCGGGAATCGAACCCGGGAACCCGGGCGTGGGAAGCGAGAACGCTACCGCACGACCACGAGATTCGGGCGATCTCCGTACACTTATCTGTCAACGTCATTGTTATTCTGATACTATATTCCTCCTCCACTTACGTTTTTTCAGGGGTGCATTCGGCCCTGACTTCTTCAATGCAACCACATCGAACAGTGGAGGTGGAGCTGCTCTTGGGACGAGATTATATTCGGTGAATGGAAACGCCTGTCCGTTCTCCCGACTTAAATCCCATCGAGCAAGTGCGGAAAAAGTGAGAAGACGTATTGCAGCCCGTCCACGTGTACCAACGACTATTCGCCAGCTGTCGACCGCGCTGGTGGACCAATGGAAGGCCCTACCACAAGAACCTATTAAGAATCACGTCCCACCTTTTGTAATGTCGAGGGGACCATCGTGAGTATCGATGACTTAAATGTCATTACTGTCCTTGATGGGTATTTCTTTCAGTTACGTTCTGTACTGTACTTGTACTACACTGTACTGTTGCAGTTATTTCTAAGTATGGTCCAGGTTTCATCGACCTATGTTAGTTGGCAGTGACGCATCATGCGAAAGTTATCTTCGTGCTTAACCTTTGCACACCAGTGTAATATATCCTCTTTACTTTGAGAGTGGTCAGTATCAAAACTCATCCACTGCTTTTAGTGTCTCATTTCCCAATCCAATGTCATCACCAACACTGGATTTATTTCGACTACATTCCAAATGGTTGAAATGGCTCTAAGCACTATGGGACTTAACATCAGAGGTCAACAGTCCCCTAGACCTAGAACTACTTTAACCTAACCAACCTAAGGACATCACGCACATCCACGCCCGAGGCAGGATTCGAACCTGCGACCGTAGCAGCAGCGCTGTTCCAGACTGAAGCGCCTAGTACCGCTCGGTCAGAGCGGCCGGCGACTACATTTCATTACCATTATTTTACCTTTGGGGATGTTCATCTTACAGCCTCGACAAAATAACATTAAAAAAAGGCGAGCGGTCTAGGGCGCGCATTGCCACGGTTCGCCCCCCCCCCCCCCCCCCCCCAGGAGGTTCGAGTTCACCCTCGGCCATGGGTGTGTGCGTTGCCTTTATCGTATTTAGTTTAAGTTGGATTAAGTAGTGTGTAAGCTTAGGGGCCGACGACCTTGCCAGTTTGGTCCCATAGGAACTTACCAACTTATAGCCTCTTTTGAAGAGGGCATCCGTTTCTTTCAACGACTCTTCCAAGTTCTTCGCCGTTTCTGACAGGTGCACGAAATGCAGAGTATTTATCCCTCGACAGTATTCCGCTTTCACGTTCACAGTTGTTTTTGGGATATACTGTTCGTACCGTCAGTCTACTTACAAAGAAATAAAAAAACGGGGACACGGAGAATGGCGTGACGGAGGGTGAGAAGTTTGTGAGTACAGAAGCGCGCGGCCGGCGGCAGCAGCTGGCCCCGTCCCGGCGTCCTCGGCTCTTGTTTGCCTTTGCGGCGGCCAGCGGCCGGCGGCGAACAAACAGACGGCGCCCCGGGCTGCGCCACGCCTCCGCAAAAACAAGGCGGCGCCGCGCCGCACCGCCTGCGCACGGAAGCCTTTCCTTCTCTCCCACCTGCCGGCCACCTACCGCCTGTCTGCACCCAACTACACTACGGTTCATCGAAAGAAACACTGCCGGAGCAGGTCGGTAGGAACTTTGCATCTACCTGTCATTTGTTTGAGATGACTTTAGCACGAGACCCCACGAATAACACAGATCGCCGATAAAAAATCAGTACTCCAGGAAAAAGGCTTCGGTTTTGATCAGACGACGGCTGTGCCACCTGCCGTATAGTAGATGCACTGATAATGGTTTCAACGTCGTCCGCCAACAGATAGCGTAGTGGTACAGCTACCAGAGCCCCATCTGTGTCTACTGTTTCATAGGGAATGCCCGCAGCCAGAAGGCTCATTGTAGTTCAAACGTGTAAAGCGAGCACGCCACAGAGACGCACTCTTATTTCCTACAGCCAACCGCCGGCCGAAGTGGCCGTGCGGTTAAAGGCGCTGCAGTCTGGAACCGCAAGACCGCTACGGTCGCAGGTTCGAATCCTGCCTCGGACATGGGTGTTTGTGATGTCCTTAGGTTAGTTAGGTTTAACTAGTTCTAAGTTCTAGGGGACTAATGACCTCAGCAGTTGAGTCCCATAGTGCTCAGAGCCATTTGAACCATTTGAACCTACAGCCAACCGAGCGATTTTGAATGGGGCCCGAGTTGCGGGATAGCGCTTTCGGAGAATTCTCACACAAGTTGGACGACAAGTTGGACGTGATGTGTCAGTTGTGTAACGATACCGGTATCAGTAGTCACGTAAACATGCTCACACACGCAGAGCAGGTTCTGGGCGTCACCGCAACATAGACGTCCGCCAGGATCGTCTTATTGTAAGGGCAGCAGTGGCAGATCGTACAGCTACCACTGCACAGAGTAGTGGAACTGTGAGACCAGACATGTCAACACGAACCGTTGCGAACCGGGTGTTAGCAGTCGAGACACGGGCAAGCACACCACTAGCCCATCTTCCACTCACGCAAAAGCATCGACGTGCACGGCTATGCTGCTGATGTCAGAGCATCATTTGGAAGATGGAATGGCGCGCCCTGGTCTTCAGCGGCGAAAGCAGATTCTGCCTGCACGCGAGTGATAGTCGTTTGCGCGTAGGTCTGATGAGAGCTGGCCCCAACCCTGGCCTTATGGTCTGGGGTGCGATAAGCTAGAATTCTTGTCCAGTTTTGGTGTTTCTTGAGGGAACGCTAACCAGCGCTCGGTACTTGCCAGATGTTGTTACACACGTTCTTTCGCTGTTCAGGCAACAGGAAGGTGGTGTGTTGTTCCAACAGGATAATGCTCGCCCACACTGTCAATGAAACTCAACGTGCTCTGCTAGACGTGTAGCAATTTCCCCGGCCAGCACGATCTGCGGACTTGCCTCCAGTCGAGGACCGATGAGTTGTGATGTGGGATGTGATGGGACGAGATGTGACGCGTGCGAATCTTCAACCAACAACTTACAGAACTACGTGAACAGGTCGACCAGGTGTGGCATAACGTATCCCAGGAGAGTATTCGCTATCTGT
Organism: Schistocerca nitens; assembly: GCF_023898315.1. Classification (NCBI taxonomy): domain Eukaryota; kingdom Metazoa; phylum Arthropoda; class Insecta; order Orthoptera; family Acrididae; genus Schistocerca; species Schistocerca nitens. Next base: position 369,112,700 of record NC_064618.1, read on the forward strand.
ACGATCGACTGCATGCCAGAGTCAGCTCCTGCACTGCCGTCCGTGGAGGGTACACCCTGTACTAATATGGCTGATGTGAAACCATCATCCAATTGTTATTCAGGCATATTGAGGAAATTCAGCCCAGCTGTCAATAGCCTGATTATTACCATAACATGTTTCGGGACAACATTATCCCATTTGCAAGTGCTGAAAACGAGGAAACCGGATAAAACAATCCTCCATATGACGACAGGCATTTCTCAAAGATTTTATGACAGATTGGAGTATCGTTGCTGCTGAGCATTAGGCTTTAAGCTAATATAATCATTGGTATGTGGTGGCAGCGGCTTTCAGTTTGCAATTGTACCTCTGGAACGGTGGATGCATCAGCCTGTGATGTTTTATGTTTTAAGTAAATTTTGCACGTGTGAAGCTTGTTTTTAAGTTGTGACACGGCCTAGTTGCACAAAAAAATTTTAAGGCAGGTTATAACTCAGGATGTCTGTAATCCTTGTATGTCTATCGGTATAAGGAGAGTTTTTTTGTTAGGTTTCTTTGTTTTTAGCACTTGATAACGGGATAATAGCCGGCCGAAGTGGCCGTGCGGTTAAAGGCGCTGCAGTCTGGAACCGCAAGACCGCTACGGTCGCAGGTTCGAATCCTGCCTCGGGCATGGATGTTTGTGATGTCCTTAGGTTAGTTAGGTTTAACTAGTTCTAGGGGACTAATAACCTCAGCAGTTGAGTCCCATAGTGCTCAGAGCCATTTGAACCATTTTTGAACGGGATAATATTGTCCCGAAACATGTTGTGGCAATAGTCACACTATTGACAACTGGGCTAAATATCCTCAACATTACTGATATGGCTGCTTCAGCCTGGGTCGATACCTGGTACTTCAGAAACGCTTGTGCTATTGATCCGTGAATGTAATCATTTACCGTACTCCGTATGCACTGTTGCAACAAGAAATCTCGAGTAAACTGGAAACTTCTAAAAGGGTGTAGTAATTTTTTTCGATCACAATAAAATCCAAAATCGACAATTTCCATGGACATATTTAGCTTGTGGTCGTAGGTTGTCAGACTTGCACGTCCTCGGTTCATAATTGAAGTGAGTTCAGCTTTACAAATAAAAACAAAAACTTCGACTGATGTTTGTTTGTTATTGTGCAGTACGCAAACAGTATCACGAGTACGAAGGACTGAAGTATCTCGCTGCATTAGTGACTCCATCTTCAACATGGGAAAGAAAAAACGAGTGCAATGTTGAAAACTAATGGATATCCGCAGCAGTCAAAGTTTCTACCTGCTATATCTCTCAACATCCTGTTAATACTCTCCTCACAACTGACCACCTTCAGCTGAAGCTGCTACTTTTATTCTAGTGCCTGGTGACGTACGCAATGCGTCAAATAAGCTCTACGTCAGAATTACGACGTGTCTTTTGAGGCAAGTTTCGTGTAATTTTAACCTCTGCTGGTGGCCAGTTATACAAATATTTCAGTTCATCAAAATGACAAGGGGATTCTGTCAACTTGCCCGAGCTGTTCACACAGAAATAGTATTTATAATATATTCACTGAAGGAAGCGCATCTAATGGGGGAGAATAAGAACTGTAGAGGGAGAGTAAGGGTTGAATACAGCAAGCAGTTTCAAACTGCTGTAGGCTGCAGTAGTTATACAGATGAAGTGACTTGCACGGTTTAAGCTAGGTTGATAAGTTCCACGAAACCTGTCTTTGGACTGCAGACTACTACAACAACACCAGCAACAACTAATGTACTTTAACCTTGGTGAATACACAAAGGGAGTTAATAATATACTATATAAAGGAGAGGAAAAACATAATTCGGCGCAGTACAGAGACTGTGACGAATTCCACAAAATTTTCTTTTTCTTACGTTCCCCAATAACGGAAGCCAAGCGATAATTACCAACTGCTGAACAGTTTAGTCTTTTTAACTTATTAAAGTCGTGTGTTTTGCTCAAATGCATAAAGTGGCATATCGTTCTGTCATAAAATCCTTTTTTTTTCACACTTTAGCACAATGGACACTCTGTTTTGCGCGACTTCTCGCTAACTAAACTTGTTACAAGGTTGGTGACGCTTTTATAGGGAATCTGGTATTTATTTTTCGTCCGTTGAGGAAGGAATGTATGAATACAAACGTGTCGACTTTTCCCTTGAGGTTGCTTGTGGGTTGTAGGTCCCAAAACTGCATCCAAAGACGAAAACACTAAGGCTGCGCGGACTGTGATATAGGATGGGCCAGCACTTTAAGCTATACAGAGTGATTCCGTGACGATGTCACAAATTTTGATGGGGAAGTGTAGACGTATCAGTTTTAAGTAAGGGACCCTGGTCCGGAAGCGACCGAGCCGAAAGTCGTAATACCCCTACTAGTAGAATGCATGTACCGGTACTATTGCTTCTAAGTTTATAGTGAAGGCGACCTTCAGGCGTGGTAGTATGGACCAAAACAAGAAGAAAAGCTAACCAGCAAAATTAGGCTCTAAAATGCGTACCTTAAGAGCTATGAGCACTTGTTCCTAAAAGAGAATGTTTCACAGCATAGAAGACGAACACATGCTCATAGCAGTTAAGGTATGCATTTTAGAGTCTACGTTTACTAGACTTTTTTTTTTTTGTTTCGGTGCGTACTACATCGTCTGAAAGCTACCTGTCTTACAATACAATCTGAGCAACAACAGTAGTGATACATGTGTTACACTGTCAGGGTTATCAGAACGACATTCGCTTATAGCTTTCGACTCAGTCGTTTCCGGACAAGGTTTCCTTCGCTCAATCTAATATTCGTACATTTACCATTCTCCGTCATCTCTGAAAGTTTGTAATATCATCATGGAATCAACCAGTATAACGCGTTTCACACCTTATGAATACCGACAAAATTAGTAGCGTACATTTTATGTGATAAAAGAAGTCAGAAGACGACTGTCGCCTTTATTGAGCCGACTAAAAGCAAATAACGAAACTTATTTCTTATCACCGCATATATTCCTTGAAGAAGAATCAAACATATTTAGATCACTTTTTTTCCTTTCTGACATACTTTCTCCTTACTGACATAACAAGCAGCATTTTTTCCTAACCTTGTTTGTAACTGAACACAAGCTCTCGATTAGACATATTCAGTGGTACATCAATTTCGTAGTCTAGCAAGAAAATAAAACATGTATCGACCATATTGATTTTCGATTGTTCCTGAACTGATTCAAATAGTTCAAATGACTCTAAGCAGTATGGGACTTAACACCTGATGTCATCAGTCCCCTAGACTTAGAACTACTTAAACCTAACCAATCTAAGGACATCACACACATCCATGCCCGAGGCTGGATTCGAACCTGCGACCGTAGCAGTCGCGCGGTTCCGGACTGAAGCGCCTAGAACCGCTCGGTCAGAGCGGCCGGCTCTTGAACTGAGTTAATGAGTTAAACTGCACACACACACACACACACACACACACACACACACACACACACACACTTGGGAATTTATGCCACTCACAACGGTAAAATGTTTCAAAGAGACAGCAGTTATTTTGCCAGTATTATTACCCTTTGGTCGATCTGAATGAAGAACAGTGGAAGCGATGTCTACGGATACCAGCGTAGTTAGGGAAAGCACTCTCTTGAATGAAGGATTGCGGTCTTGCAGGACACCCCCAACTTCCTCGTATCTGAATATTTCTGACGTCTGCATCATTTGCAATACTGCAGTTAGGCAAAAAGTGTCTCAGTCGGTCTGTACGTAACTAAGGACTTCTTTCTTCGGTTCTAAGGCTTGCGTCTCTAACAGTATCTGTATTTGAATCAGGGAACTATCAGATAAGCACAGGATAGCGGTGCTTCATTGGATGATCTCCTCATAACCGGCTTGATTATTACCTTCCTACATCCTAAGATTTTGAGAGTTTCTCTTGTAGTTTTGTCCCTTCAAATAGTAACAAGATTACCACCAACTCACTAAATTAAAATTTCGAAGACGCTTTTACTCTGAATATCCTGCAGAAAGCTGACAACCATTTGCAATTCAATTCCCGAAGCTCATAATCTGTCATCTAGTACAGTGTCTACGACGTCAAAATAGACAACTTTTAGTACCCAAAAGTGCTCAGTATCTTCCTGAAAACTCGAGCAACTTTCAATGTCCTGCTAAGAAAAATACGTGTCACGTTTGCAGTATTTGTCTCTGTGGCAAAGAGTGTCATATTAATGCAGATAGGCGGTGCGTCACTTCTCATATTAAATATGCATGTTCTGTCGAACACTGATCTCTACAGAGAAATAGACAAAAGGTGTGACTGACTGTCTGACTGACTCATCATCACCCCACAAACCGGTAAGGATAAAAACTTGAAATTTGCAGGTGTGGATCTTAAACTGTAAGTATTGATTGAGACGGGATTTTTCTAAATTCCAACCCTAAGGGGGCGAAATAGGGGATGAACGTTTTTTGAAAAAATCGCCAGTAAGGTAATTTTGACTATATCTACCAAAGTTAGTGTTTGCTTTCTTCGTCAGAAATAAAGAAACGTTTTTCAGCGTTTTTGGAACTTCAACAATAAAGGGGTAGAATAGAGACTGAAAGTTTTTTGAAAACAAATAAATACTAAAGAACTACTAAAGGATTTTTAAGGCTACGTCTATGACAATTGGTATTTAATTTCTCGGTTAGAAATAAAAGAAAATCACCTTGTTTGATTGTTTCTCGAAATTAAATTCCTAAGGGGCTATATCAAAAAATTTTAATGCTAAATTTACGAAAATCGGTATTTCACTTCTCGTTTGGATATAAGGAATATTTGTTAGAGGATGAAAGTTGCTAGAGAACAAAAAAGGCATGATTAACAAAAACTTTGGACTTCAGCTGCCAGAGTCGCTTTTTGGTCAGAAGTACTCTCGGAAAAGACCAAGCATGTATGGTCTTAATTAGCGTGAGAAGCTTAGAAGATGTTGCAATTTGTGAACAACTTAAAAATACGTTTAAACAAAAACAAAACAAAATCTCTGCAGGCCATACAGTCTAGGCGGGCGCTAAGTTAGTTTTTTATAATCAGTAGAGGTACGTCTGACTAAACGAAATCAATTTTGTTCAAGAGGCGACTGCGGTGTTTGGGACACACAATTGTTACAAATTACACGAACATAAAGGTGTAGTTAATAATGTACCTATTTATAATGGTGGCGTCTTACACGACAATGGAATGAACAGTGAAGTATGAGTGGAACTACGGCACAATTAATCTTATGATCAGCCTACCAATGCTCGGATCGCACTCGAAGTTTGAAACGATACAGCAGAACTGACACAGTTTTTGCACTAGTTTTGAAACTCGATTTAGTTTTTCTCCAGAACTCTAGAATATCCGTGGTCCGTCATGATCATGTGGGGCCTAGAAACGAAAGTATTTATTTGTGTGTTTTGGTGACACTTTCTGATGACGTTCAGTTTGGTGTAAAACGTTACATTCGTCCAATCGTTATTAATTTCCAATTCATTTTATAACATATTCAGTAAGTAACGAGAAGCAGCTGTCACGTATTTATAGAAGATAACCGTGAACACGGACCTTTATGACTTGTCTTTTATTGAGACAGTGTTGATCTACATCTAACATATTCACCGTGTAAAGGAGGAAATTTGAACTGCGTAGAATGAAATTTCTGAGTGAGTCGTATACTTCAATACACAAGTTAAATTCCTTGCATTGACATCCGCTGTAAGACAAAGAAATGGTTGCCGGAGAAGTGCGACCCCTGAGAAGGAAAGGACAAATACTGAGAATAGCAGGTGGAGCGAGTACAATAACACAAACAAACGCAGCTTCCAGTGGAAATCGATATCAAGGAAAGAGACTCAGAATGTTACACCCTCCACATACCGGCCACGTTTGCAGGAAACCTGGATGAATATTCCTAGAAAATATTGTTTCCAGTGTGTGTAGACCTCTCAAACGAAACTAAAAGCTCTACTACCTTGTCTGAAACATAATCTGTGACTCATAAACACGGGTTTATAGCGCATACCGTGGGAACGTGGTACGTCGTATGTTGTACAGAAGAACTCTTGTATGAATGTGCAATAAACTCAAGTTTTACGTTCGATTCAAGCAGCCACGTAAATCAACTTTCACCGAATATTGCATCATCTGTAAGCTTGAAATGAATACGAAACTATCAGCATCGTGATGATGGCGCTGAACTTCTGGAACAAGGTAATAAAGAGCGTAAGCGAGATTAGATTGTCAGAAAATTAAATTAACAAGGACAAAGGTTTTAGCTTAAGTAAAGCGCCAATTTGCTTATATTACTTCAGGATCAGAAAACATCTCAAAGCCGTCTCTCTAACACGAAAACTGCCTCTTGAGAGGTCTTTTTAATAGGTGTATTGTCTTACGACATTTCCTTACTTACTGACTTTTACTGTTTAGAATAACCTGTGAGATTTATTCTTTTAGGGCGCTTAGGGGATGCGCGTCCACAGTTTGGTTGGAGTCCAAAAACGAGCGTACGAAAACGGTGCTCTACAACTTAAGAAGACAACTAGGGAAGGTACCGAAATACCATGGAAGGAAAGTGACTGCATTAAATCGGTTGCAAAAGCAGAAACATTGAAATCATTAATATCACCGAAATATCGAAGTATTAACGTACATATTACCCATGTGAGCACATCCAGAATAATGTACTGTATATTACTTTCAACGGTAGTCAGATGTCTATGTTATATTATTTGCATATCGTTACAAGATTTATATTAATTCGAATTAACCTTTTCGCCTCTAGCCGTCACATCTGGTATTAGTTTCGGATGATCCGAATTCCATCTAGCGATTTATGTTGCAAATCCACAAGATCTCCAGTCACTCTGATTACACCCTCAAGCAGGTGGACTATACTGTAGATTGACTCATCCTGGATCGTGTTTTCTGGGAATTTTAACAGCAATCTTTTTCGTAACGCACAACCCCTCTTTTGTAACTCCTCCATTAGAGTTGGAGGGGCTTCTCTTTGAGGCTCGTGTTTACTTAATGAAACCACGACGAAAGTTATTCTTCTTCTTGAATCTTATTTATGCCCGCTAATCATCATATTTCGTAAATGTCCCAGACAGCCGAGAAGTGTACACCAATCGAAAGAAAGATTTGGACGCGACCTTTTTTGTGCGTGATTTTTATTTTTGTAGGATTCTTGAAACGGATTTCAATCTGGCGTCAAACTTAGCTATAACTAATATTATGTGGTCGTTTCACTTCAAGCTGCTCCGAATTGATTCAAAATGGTTCAAATGGCTCTGAGCACTATGGGACTTAACTGCTGAGGTCATCAGTCCCCTAGAACTTAGAACTACTTAAACCTAACTAACCTAAAGACATCACACACATCCATGCCCGAGGCAGGATTCGAACCTGCGACCGTAGGAGTCGCGCGGTGCCGGACTGAAGCGCCTAGAACCGCTTGGCCACCGCGGCCGGCGCTCCGAATTGACACTGGGTTTTTCTGCAATTTATCATCAGTGGTGTAATCGAAGAATAATAGGTCTCTATGCCTACTTATTAGCAATACCTTATGCGTGTCTGTAGCGAAGCCGTCGAACTTCTACAAGTCTTCCTGCAGTTCGTTACAATTGTCGGGCGTTGTCACTTCACAATACCCAATAGCACCATTCGCGAACAGCGTGATGGAAGCGCCAACAAGACGTTGAATCTAACCTTCCCCATAATTTCAAACCACTGTCCGTAGGTGTTTAACAAACTGGCGTTTTACCTGAAATGTACTCTTGTGTCTAGTTACGCTGGACTCTTAGAAAGCAAATTCCACTGATGAAACGTGGTAGTACTGCAGTAAGGCTGGCACACGCATAAGGTTGTTGTTTTGTCGGGAAATATGTTTCATTTGTATTCAAATGTGATACATATACGAATGATTTTTTTTTTAAATGAAGACAATCGAAACAGCTGCCGCAATGGAGACTCGGCAGGGATTCGTTGTTTTGAATGTGCGAAAATGTCGACATGAAACATTCAGTGTCACAGCTGCTTGAAATGTTATCGCCACATGCTTCGCATCTGTGCAAGGCGATTATTATATGAAAGAGCGCACTAGAACGTTGAAATACCACTTGTGTTGATTCTGTTTGAATATGTGTTGTTTGTTTTGTTCTTCGGTTTTGTAAAGTTTCATTTATCTCCAGAAATTATCCGGAGTTGCTTTCCGGATAATTTTCAGTAATGTATTCCGGAGGCCTTTGTAAAGTGCAGTACACTTCGTGTTACTGTAACTTTCTCCATAATCTAGAGTGAGCTGAATATGACAGTGCCTATCCCTGTAAATCTAATTTCTCCTATTTTCGCTATGCGGTACTTACGCCAAAAATGACTGACGCAGTATTTTTCTAATTATAATATTTGAAATACTGATTCTTGAGTTTCTCCCGGCGTATTTAATAATCAAAATATCCACGGGTGTACTGCCGGTCTACAGTGTCCAACGGGCACAATATTTCGGCGATCATACATGTTGCCATCATCAGGTGAACTGACGGACTGAGCTCCTGTGAACGTGCCGGCACGGAGATCCGTACGCTATGGCTGCTCATGAGGGAACTGGTTTCGGTCGCGGCGGCGGCCGATTTAAATACCCTCCGCCCGCGGCGCATTCCCTCCGCCGTCCGCGCCCCGCGCCACGGTCGCGCGGTGGAACAGATTGTGACGGCGTCTGAGATGACGTCGGTGTGATGGCTCTGTCCGCCGTGGTCGTCACAACTATACATTTGCTCGATTTACTCTTGATTAACCCAATCGCTGGTTCCCAAGCCTTGCTAAGATTATAGCCACAGTCACGGTTTATGAGGTCGTCATTGGTGCGAATTTCGATGGCCTCTCTAACAACGCTGTCCCAGTATCTCGACGTCTGTACCAGAATCCTCGTGCGTTCATACTGCATAGCGTGATTTTCCGACAAAAAATGTTCAGCGACCGCCGACTTGCTCGGATACATCAGTCGAGTGTGCCTCTGGTGTTCACGGCATCGATCCTCGACGGTACGCATCGTCTGACCAATATACGACTTGCAACATTGACACGGAATCTGGTACACGCCGGCCTTCCTCAAACCGAGGTCATCTTTGGCGCTCCCCACCAGTGCACGAGTTTTATTCGGAGGGCAAAACACAGTTCCGACTCGGTGTTTCTTCAAAATGCGGGCGATTTTCCCCGAGAGTGCGCCTGTATATGGAAAAACGCAGTGCCTACCTCCTCCCTCGTGATTTCATCCATCTCCACAGGTTGTGCTGTAGTCGGGCGGAGAGCACGTTGAATCTGCCACTCTGAGTACCCGTTTTTTCGAAATACAGTTCTCAGATGTTCCAATTCCTGGGGTAGACTCTCTGCGTCAGAGATAGTGCGCGCCCTATGTACTAGAGTTTTAAGTACCCCATTCCTCTGTGAAGGGTGGTGGCAGCTGTCTGCGTGCAAATACAGATCAGTGTGCGTTGTCTTCCGATACACCCCATGACCTAGGGTGCCGTCAGCCCTTCTCTTGACCAAGACGTCAAGGAAAGGTAATTTACCCTCCGTTTCAGTCTCCGTAGTGAATTAGATGTCGGGGTGTATGGAGTTTAGATGTGTAAGGAAGTCAAGGAGTTTATCCATACCATGTGGCCAGATGACGAACGTGTCGTCTACGTAACGGAAAAAGCAAGTAGGTTTCCATTCGGATGACGACAGGGCTTCCTCCTCGAAGTTCTCCATGTACAAATTCGCTACCACCGGTGAGAGTGGGCTACCCATGGCGACTCCCTCCGTTTGATCGTAGTATTCTCCATTAAAAAGAAAATACGTGGAAGTCAAGACATGCCTAAAAAGTTCAGTGGTCTTCTCGTCAAACTTCTGACTTATCAATTCTAGTGACTCACGCAGGGGTACCCTCGTAAACAAGGAAACGACGTCAAAACTCACCATGATATCTGACTCATCCAACATGAGGTTATCAAGGCGTTTAACAAAATCCACGGAGTTACGGATGTGATGAGGGCATTTACCCACATAAGGACTTAATATTCCCGTCAGGTATTTGGCCAACAAATACGTAGGTGCCTTGATGTTGCTGACAATGGGGCGTAATGGTACCCCGTCTTTGTGAATCTTCGGGAGTCCATGTAGTCTAGGCGGTACCGGACCTTGGGGTAACAATTTCTTAGCGTCACCCTCCGGTAAATCTGCGTCCTTGAGAAGCGACCTCGTCTTGTTGTCCACCTTCTTTGTAGGGTCAACGCTGATCTTCCGGTAGGAATCGTCATTTAGCAGGCTCTGCATCTTATCAGTGTAGTCCTTATGGGAGACAACAACTGTAGTATTGCCTTTGTCAGCCGGTAAGACAACAATTTCAGAGCGCTCCCTCAGATCACGAATGGCCGCCCTCTCTTTACTGGTAATATTTGACTTCATGGGCTTGGATTTCGTCAACGCACGACAAGTTTCAAGACGTATTTCCTCTGCTGATTCAGGCGGAAGTCGAGCTTCAACCTGTTCAACAGCACTAACAATTTCTGTGACCGGAGTGAACTTTGGGGGTGGGAGCGAAGTTGAGACCTTTCTGCAAAACCGAGACCGCATCATCACTCAACACCATGCCACTCAAATTGATGACAGTCTTGCACGGAACCTGCAGAGATGGTTTGTCAAGGAGACGTGAGAACTTAGCTGTTGGACGTCCCGTTGCCTTCTTATGGGCGGAATCAGCTGCAACCCAGGTGACACCATCAATCCAATCCCAGGAAAAAGAAGTGAAATTACTAGCCAGTTGCAAATGTAGTTTGAGTAATTCCTGTGAGATAAACTCAAGGCTCTGGCGGGTGAATTCCACTCTCTCAAGTACCAATGCGAGGCTGGCACGTTTCTTGATTCTCTTAGCTGCTGCAGAATCGATGTGATGCATAACCTTAGCGAAATTTGGAACAACATACTCGGAACGACATCTCTTTAGAAAGGCAAGAGTACTTAGCAAACGACATCTACGGTGGCGCAACTTTTCAAATTTCTTCATGCTGCGGTACATCTCCTCCCCGTAGAAGTGTATGATGTGATTCTTGAGTTTCTCCCGGCGTATTTGATAATCAAAATATCCACGGGTGTACTGCCAGTCTACAGTGTCAAACGGGCACAATATTTCGGCGATCATACATGTCGCCATCATCAGGTGAACTGACGGACTGAGCTCCTGTGAACGTGCCGGCACGGAGATCCGTACGCTATGGCTGCTCAGAGGGAACCCAGATCAAATCGTTTCAGCCGCTCTATACTTATTTGGTTGGTATTCTCCATAAACTGGCATTAACTCTTTAATTAGTAGCCATTACTGCAGATGTATAAATGATTTATGACTTCGTAGAAAGTTGTTTTCAGGACGCATCTGTTTAAACTACCTTTCGTTTCAACTACATTCGGTAAACATTGCACTCCATGGTACTAAATGGTGCTTAAATATACCACATTAACTGTGTATAGTACAACTTCGTATTTCCAAATACTTTGTAGGTAAGAATTAAGGTGTTCCTTTGTTAAAGAGTCAATTTTTGTAGTGCGTTGTGGGTATGCTGAGTGAGTGGTATATTTCGACATGTACGAGTGGATTAAAATGTTTAACACTGAACGTAGTCATTTTAGGAGCTCACAACATAAGTGGTTCAATGTTAGGGATTTTAATTTATACGTACATTGAAGTATACCACTCACTAAGAACTTTCAAGCTGAAATTTCATCGTTTAAATACCATGAAGATGTTAGATGTAGGTCACAATTATTATTCTGAGCAGGGAACTACTCTGTAGGTATTGAAGATGGCTCGTGGCATGCTGAAAGATGTTGGTGTGAATGAACTTCCCGAACACGCTCTGTTCGCCAGCAATGCATTTTTATAGCTAACGTATTCTTTTCGTTGGTATTAGATTTCTCTGAGATTCTTTTTAGGGCCTCTCAGATGTTTCCATCGTCTAAGACCTAGCACATTTCTATGAAAAGTGAACTGCAGCGAGTACATATAAATTTGCATAGAGTTATTTAGTTTTTTTTTTCTATATGTGTACCAATCTTCCAAACGCTGGTAAAGCTGTACTCAACCCCATCGTTGGTAACAACACCACAGTGGTTTACTTAGCCTGTTCCTATTGGAGAAGCTATTCCCTTGCCTTCCTCCGGACGTACAATAACTTGTTGCTGTCCCACATTCAAAGTTGTGTTTTTTTGATACTAGCAAATCATTGCTAGAGGTGAGAAAAACGAGAAGCGGCAAGAAGTTAAAGGTTTTACTGAGGTTACAAACTTGGGCTTTTGAATTTGCAATCTGCCACCTGACCACTTTTTCTCGCTGAACCACCAAGCCATACGCTGAATATTGTTTCCCCTTAGAGAGCGTCTGTTGAGGAGTGAAAACTGTGTCGGATTCGTGATTGCCCATCTGAGAACGGTAACTAGTCAACTCGCCGAAATCCTCACCATCTGGACGAAGCCACTCGGATGAATATCCGAGAAGAGTTCAAAATGCGTCAGAATCGCAGTGGTCCAAACTGGAAATTTACATGGAGGCTGCACGCTAACGGTTGAACAAGTTCGTCGAATACTAAATGAAAGCCACGCCATGCTCCCCAACCTGCCTCCGGAATCTTGCCAAATTTGAGCGCGAGTGCTCCGTCGCGGTGGAAACGCTTGCGGCAAACAAAAGAGACGCCCCGTCCGCCGTAATGAGGGGAACTGCAAACACAGCAGCGCGCCGCCCTTTCGGGACGGTCGGCTTGCCGGCAAGGCCGACCATTAATTATCGCGGCGCCCGTGGGGAGAACTTGTGTGCTCCCCGGCAATTCTGAGGGAACAGCTCCCGCCTGTTTAGATCAGCTTCTCGCTTGTTTCGCGGCAGATAAATGGCGACGACGCCTACTTTTAGTGTCCCTGGCCACTCTGTGAAAAATGTCGAGATACTGCTGAATTTCGCGTTAAGAGACGGTGAATTTACACACACAATACAGACGTCGTTACTTGTCGCTGTAACACATTTCCCGGCCGCGCGTGTGCGCTCGTCAATTCACTGTTGTGTACCCCAAACCCAGGATCCAGGGGAAAAAAGAATTTTCCTGCCTGGAGGTGACGGGCCGCTCTTTTCCTGTTGTTGTTGTGGTCTTCAGTCCAGAGACTGGTTTGATGCAGCTCTCCATGCTACTCTATCCTGTGCAAGCTCCTTCGTCTCCCAGTTCCTACTGCAACCTACATCCTTCTGAATCTGCTTAGTGTATTCATCTCTTGGTCTCCCTCTACGATTTTTACCCTCCACGCTGCCCTCCAATACTAAATTTGTGATCCCTTGATGCCTCAGAACACGTCCTACCAACCGATCCCTTCTTCTGGTCAAGTTGTGCCACAAACTTCTCTTCTCCCCAATCCTATTCAATACCTCCCCATTAGTTATGTGATCTACCCATCTAACCTTCAGCATTCTTCTGTAGCACCACATTTCGAAAGCTTCTATTCTCTTTTTGTCTAAACTATTTACCGTCCACGTTTCACTTCCATACATGGCTACACTCCATACAAATACTTTCAGAAACGACTTCCTAACACTTAAATCTATACTCGATGTTAACAAATGTCTCTTCTTCAGAAACGCCTTCCATGCTATTGCCTCTCTACTTCGACCATCATCAGTTATTTTGCTCCCCAAATAGCAAAACTGCTTTACTACTTTAAGTGTCTCATTTCCTCTTCTAAGACCCTCAGCATCACCCGATTTAATTCGACTACATTCCATTATCCTCGTTTTGCTTTTGTTGATGTTCATTTTATATCCTCCTTTCAAGACACTGTCCATTCCGTTCAGCTGCTCTTTCAGGTCCTTTGCTGTGTCTGACAGAATTACAATGTCATCGGCGAACCTCAAAGTTTGTATTTCTTCTCCATGGATTTTAATACCTACTCCGAACTTTTCTTTCGTTTCCTTTACTGCTTGCTCAATATACAGATTGAATAACATCGGGGATAGGCTACAACCCTGTCTCACTCCCTTCCCAACCACTGCTTCCCTTTCATGCCCCTCGACTTTTATAACTGCCATCTGGTTTCTGTACAAATTGTAAATAGTCTTTCGTTCCCTGTATTTTACCTCTGCCACCTTCAGAATTTGAAAGAGAGTATTCCAGTTAACGTTGTCAAAAGCTTTCTCTAAGTCTACAAAAGCTAGAAATGTAGGTTTACCTTTCCTTAATCTATTCTCTAACATAAGTCATAGGGTCACTATTGCCTCAAGTGTTACAACATTTCTACAGAATCCAAACTGATCTTCCCCGAGGTCGGCTTCTGCCAGTTTTTCCATTCGTCTGTAAAGAATTCGTGTTAGTATTTCCGTGGCTTATTAAACTGATAGTTCGGTAATTTTCACATCTGTCAACCCATGCTTTCTTTGGGATTGGAATTATTATATTCTTCTTGAAGTCTTAGGGCATTTCGCCTGTCTCATACATCTTGCTCACCAGATGGTAGAATTTGTCAGGACTGGCTCTCCCAAGGCTATCAGTAGTTTTAATGGAATGCTGTCTACACCCGGGGCCTTGTTTCGACTTAGGTCTTTCAGTGCTATGTTACACTCTTCACGCAGTCCTCAAGAACATCGCCCTTGTATAGACCCTCTACATCCTCCTTCCACCTTTCTGCTTTCCCTTCTTTGCTTAGAGCTGGGTTTCCATCTGAGCTTTTGAAATTCATGCAAGTGGTTCTCTTTTCTCCAAAAGTCTCTTTAATTTTCCTATAGGCAGTATCTATCTTACCACTAGTGATATACGCCTCTACATCCTTACATTTGTCCTGTAGCCATCCCTGCTTAGCTATTTTGCACTTCCTGTCGATCTCAATTTTGAGACGTTTGTATTCCTTTTTGCCTGCTTCATTTGCTGCATTTTTGTATTTTCTCCTTTCATCAATTAATTTCAGTATCTCTTCTGTTACTGAAGGATTTCTATTAGCCCTCGTCTTTTTACCTACTTGATCATCTGCTGCCTTCACTATTTCATCTCTCAAAGCTACAAATTATTCTTCTACTGTATTTCTTTCCCCCATTCTTGTCAGTCGTTCCCTAATGCTCTCCCTGAAACTCTGTACAACCTCTGGTTCTTTCAGTTTATCCAGGTCCCATCTCCTCAAATTCCCACCTGTTTGTAGTTTCTTTAGTTTTAATCTATAGCTCTTTCCCTAATCCTCCTAAATGGGTTGTGGTCGGAGTTTACATAACTGGCTAGATGATTTGCGATTTCCCCGTTGTGCGGTACCCGTTGCAGAAAAATTTCTGAAGTCCTGTCACGATTTTGATGATGTTTGGTTTGTGGGGCGCTCAACTGCGCGGACATCAGCACCCATACAATGTCCCAATTTTTACACAGTCCAATTTTTCTTTTCACAGTCCACTGTCACGGATGATGATTACGATGATGATGATGATGATGATTATGAAGGCAACACGAACACCCAGTCCCCGTCAGAGAAAATCCCGAACCCACCCGGGAATCGAACCCGGGACTCCGTGATCCAGAGGCAGCAACGCTAACCACTAGACCAAGAGCTGCGGACGTCCTGACACGAAGCAGCGCCTCACAGAAGCTCTATAGAGGGAGCAGGAAACGGGTATTCTAAAAAAATACGACCTTCGTTTAACACAGGATACTTTTCAGTTCCCATTTCTGAGAGCTAGCCCGTGTGTGTGTGTGTGTGTGTGTGTGTGTGTGTGTGTGTGTGTGTGTGTGTGTGTGTGTGTGTGTATGTGTGTGTCTGTGTGTATGTTTGTGTTTGTGTGTGTGCTTTTTGTTTTTGTGGTCTGACTGGCTGTAGAACTCATTCCAACCCCCGAAAAAGGTGCCCACTGACAGGCTGAACATACCTGCCGGCTACAACAAATCTGACACTATTCGTGAGTCCGCAGGCAGAACTGACAAAGCACAGAAAGTTGATGAGAGGCAAGACAGAAGGGAAAGATGCTCCACTAAGAAACAGTAACAGAAGAATGATTTTCCCGAATGCATGTGGGAACGACACACCATTTTCCCAATTATGCGCTCGCATTGCCATAACCTTAGACCCAAGTGAAATAACGATACTGGTGATTGCATACTTTAATTTTGTACCATGTAAATTAGCAATCTGTCAAAATTATGGAAGTTTATAACTACTGTAGTTTCTTTAAACGTTTGGTTGACATAGGTACTTCCGAAAATTTGGGAGAAATGCTTTTCAGACGATGTATTTATCTGAACTGCAGTTTCTTGGAAGTTATGCTAAACGTCGCACTAAACAATGATGTAAACAAATGATGAGTAGAAATGTCAAACGTTCTAAATGCCAGATCTCACATTTGTCTGTAGAATCAAAATACAATGTCTCGCTTTTTGTATGCAACTTGTTTGTCTCCAAAAAACTGAGAAGGTATTCTGATATAATAGAATTATCTTGCTTACCTCTAAATCGCAAAAACTAATGAGAGAAATTATAAAATAAATAATTTATTAACAGCGTTCTAGATGCCGTAACAGGGAATGCTTTGTTGTAAGAGCCAATAAAACAGTTTTTGAAACACATGCTCTGGCTCTGAGCACTATGGGACTTAACATCTATGGTCATCAGTCCCCTAGAACTTAGAACTACTTAAACCTAACTAACCTAAGGACATCACACAACACCCAGTCATCACGAGGCAGAGAAAATCCCTGACCCCGCCGGGAATCGAACCCGGGCGTGGGGAGCGAGAACGCTACCGCACGACCACGAGCTGCGGGCGAAACACATGCCTTTAGTATTGAGAAACCACTCGTTATTTGTGATAATGTAGGTACAAAATTACATTGTAAATGTTTCAACTAGTAGAACTGTAATCGACAAGAACCATTTGTCATACATTTTAAATTTTGCAGGAGGATAACAAAATTAAATTCAAGAGAAAAACTGTTAATGTTGATTTCTGTTTCTTACTTAACTCATTCTTGGGATCTTATCTTACAAGGTTTGCTGTAGAATTTCGATCGTCAACAGGTCTTTCTGTTTTGCAACTTTTTAACGTGGTTGGTCTTTCAGATGAGGTACGGCTAGTCGTATATCTACCACGGTCTTTACTCTTTTGGATACATTGAAATTTTTCCCTTCTTCTGTTCCAGATTAGGAAATTTTAACAGTCATTTTTGATGGATAAGTATGAGACACTTCGATGATACTGCATTTGGAGATCTTAAGCGTCAGCGTTAGTAACAATGTTTCAGCAGCACCTTACAAATCAAGGAAGATAGTTTCATACATTAGAATTACAGTGAATGGCTTCTTAGCTTTAGCCGATGCAACTCCTTTGTGCTCGGCACGAAGACCGTGCACCTTCTAGTAATGAATTTTGAAATATTTACTCTTCTATTTTAAATTTGGATGAAGTCTAGGGACATGTGACAGAGTACCGAGAAAGCAACAGCGCCGAAAACTTGTTAAAGAAAAAAAACTGGAATCATGACGTGTTTCATATCCACGCTTCAAATTATATAAAATCTTTTAATACAATGATGATAATCTTCTTCTTTTGCTTGTGCCTTTGTGCCGCACCAGCCCATAATCGGCACTGTTATTTACGGATGTGTCTGGGTTAGTTTACGGGGTGGCCGGTTGTCCTTCTTGTCGCCGTCCCGTTACTCCCTGGTACGCCGCAGCCGTCGGCACACGGACCGTGCTGTCGAACGTTAATGTTGAGCGTGCCAAGTTCAACGTGCTGGTGAACGCTCAGGAACGATGCGACTTGTGCATACGGTACGTGGGCCCCAACGTGCTATACGCGATCGCAACGCACTCCATCGGTAGCTGAGGGATGTTTCTAGTTCGTAAATCATACTGTTTACTCAACGGGCGCGCGTAAAATTCCCACGTTAGCTCTATTAAAACGCACATTTCCTCCATCATCCACGAAAAGAAAGTACCATGTCCAATCAATAAGGACACAGGCTTATAAAAGTTCCATTACAAATAGTGCGGTACAAATTTGGAATACTTCTCCGCATAAGATAAACATTATTTCATCATTCCCACATTTTAGTAAAACCCCAAGGTCAGTCTTACTTGATCACCGTTCCTACCCAGTAGCAGAATCTTTGCAACATGTGAATTACGAAGCGTAAAAGAAAAAGGAGGAAAATATCTTTATACAAGCAGCGCAAGCTGTCCTGTAGATTAAGCCAATCGAACAGTCACCCCTGAAAAAAAGGTGAACTTATATTTACATAACATCAGATGATATAGTATATACTTATATTAAACTAATAAGAAAGTATCAGAACCTATTAAAAACGCGAATGTTAGGGAAAAAAATTTAGAATTGGCAAGAAGCGAACTACCGCCCTAACCCATAACTCATCAGCGGATAGTGACGGTAGTTATTACGCTACACCAACAAATACCTCTGCTATCTAATCATAGCATATTACCCGTTGCTGAAAACCTTAATCGTACATATGTTACTTAATTGAAATTTAATTATAACAAATTGTACCAAGAACAATGCGTTTTGGGTGGATCTTCAGTGTGTCGCTGCCTTCAAATAGCCTACTCTCATAATATGCAAGTTACAATAATTCTTTTGCCACGAATATGATGATTTCATTATTTTATTGGAACGAATCACACAGTTCACAACGGGTTTTCCAGTGATTCTCAATTTTCTGGTGCTCAGAAATGGCATATATACATGAATGCTAGTATGGCGTCTCACAACTCTGTACTGAAGGGAGACGGCGTGCGTGTGACGTAGGTGGTGTTGTGCCATCTCATTGGTCAACGCTCAGACGCACGCTCAGAATATCTGACATGCTAGATATTGCCCTGCACGTTCGGAAAGGCTCCCGAACGTGCTAATCCACGCTATGACGTCAGAAACTCGGCACGCTCAACGCTCAACGTTCGGCTGCACGGCCCCTGTGCCGACTGCTTAAGGCGCTGCAGTCATGGACTGTGTGGCTGGTCCCGGCGGAGGTTCGAGTCCTCCCTCGGGCATGGGTGTGTGCGTTTGTCCTTAGGATAATTTAGGTTGAGTAGTGTGCAAGCTTAGGGACTGATAACCTTAGCAGTTAAGTCCCATAAGATTTCACACACATTTGAACATTTTTTCCCTGGTACGGAGTGTGTGTACTCCAATTGTATGCCTGTAGTGGCATTCATGTGAGTCAAAGAAAGTTTTCGAAATGTTTGCGAATCGTGCAGCTGAGACGAGACTCAGGCTCCAGCCCGGTATTCACCTGGTCGGATGTGAGAAACCGCCCAAAAACCACATCCAAGCTGGCCAGCAGAACGACCCTCGTCTTTAATTCTCCGGAGCCGGTGTATCACGCCGTAACGGAAGCGGTGCCTTAACACGCACGGCTCTCCGATCGGGTCAATACAGTGCTAATAATAATAATAATAATAATAATAATAATGTTATTATTTCTAAAATATTAGATATTTTAGCTCGTTAAAAGTGAGGCTGACGGCAAGTTTTAACCTGTGGGAGGGCGGTTATCGCCGCACCCCTCCCCCCCCCCCCCCCCACCCCGCCTTCGGCCCCGGGCAGAATCGAACCAACCCTAGAACTGCACCTGTGTGAAACGCATCACAAACCCGCATCCGTTATTCTGACGATAGTTTGCAATACATGAAGGGCTTATTTCAATAGTGGTACAAGTCCATTACCTCCACTTTTCTGTCTATAATGCTTCTGAAATTAATGAGCCAAACAGAAAGAAAGGTTCTTCTCTAGCAACAAGCCATATGCTTGAATATTTCTGGTATCTCAGCTGCAGATTTTTCAGCGCTCATTTAACTTTAGGACTCTGTATCTCAATATGAACAAAAATGGACTTGTACCACTATTGAAATAAGCCCTTCACATGTAACTCCAGTTAGTACAGAAGTCTCGGCAATGACGAATTTTCTGGTTTCTTGCTTCATTATTATTTGATTGGAGCGCCTACCGATATCAGGGGCCGCCGTAACGGACTCGCGTCTCGTTTGCAGCTAGGTGATGTGTTACAGTGTGGCAGTTTTGTTCTGCAGTTACTCCTCTCCTTTGTGCTCTGGAACGTGACGTGTCCCACACAGTGTGCAGTACGCGGCTACCGATGAGGGGCGCCCGCCGCTGTAGTTGTCTCAACTGCTGACACTTGGGCGATCGATGGCGGGTGGATGCCTTGTTTGGCGAAGGCTCGCGCCTCCCTGGCGCTGGAAACAGCGGCTGACGTGAAACGGATCACCCGCTCCGTTGTGTCGCCCGTCGTTCCATTGCCCACCGCGCAAACAGAGGTTGATACGGCAGTGTCACTCACAACAGCAGGCGAGTGACGCGACCGATGCTCCAAAAGTATCAGCGGATTCTTCCTGTGTGTTACAGCATTTCACTCATACTCAGTATCACTGATGATCGGCATCCACTGACGTAAAACTCCTTCAGCTTCGATGAACGTGTTGCCGAGCGAGGTAGCGCACTGGATGCGCGTTCCAGAGGACAAAGGTTCAAATCCGCGTCGTACCAACCCGATTTACATTTTCTGCGATTTTCTTAAATCGGTCCAGGCGAATTCCGGAAACATTCCTTTGAAATGGCGCGGCCGCTTTCCTTCTCTTCATTGAAACATTTCGATCTTGTGCTCCGTCTCTAGTGACCTCGTTGTCGACGGGACGTTAAACCTGTAAGTAGGCTGTTTAGGTTTTTATGTTGGTAACGCCACGTAGCGTTCTGTATGAAAATCACTGACTGTGCTGTGTGCAATCTGTGGCTAGTTGGCATTGTTGGAATATTCGCTATTGTAGTGTTGGGCAGTTGGATGTGAACAGCGCGTAGCGTTGGGCAGTTACGAGGTGAGCCGCCAGCAGTGGTGGATGTGGGGGAAGAGATGGAAGAATTTTCAGAGCGGACGATCTGGACGTGTGTCCGTCAGAAAAAGGAAATTTGTAAGACTGGATGTCATGAATTGCTATATATATTATGCCTTTTGAACACTATTAAGGTAAATACATTGTTTGTTCTCTATCAAAATCTTTCATTTGCTAACTGTGCCTATCAGTAGTTAGTGCCTTCAGTAGTTAAAATCTTTTATTTATCTGGCAGTATTGGCGCTCGCTGTATTGCACTAGTTCGAGTAACGAAGATTTTTGTGAGGTAAGTGAGTCATGAAAGGTATAGATTATTGTTAGTCAGGGCCATTCTTTTGTGGGGATTATTGAAAGTCAGATTCCGTTGCGCTGAAAATATTGTGTGTCAGTTTAGTGATGATCAGAATAAGTAAAGAGAGAAATGTCTGAGTACGTTCAGTTTTGCTCAGCTGTTTGAAAATGAAATAACGTAAGAGGTTTATCAGCACAGTCATTTATAATTTTCCAAAGGGGCCTTTCAAACCCTAATTTCTTCCTTCCTTCGATAATCATGTCGTTGTGCCCTTGAAAACTGTACTGAATAGTGTTAGGAACTGCCTGTCTCGTAATTTGGAGAGTGAATAAAATATTTAGATAACTCAGACTGCATGCTGCCTTTGAACGGAATTTTTTCCAGAGGTTCTTCGAGCTGTAAAGTGAGAAGGAAAAGGAGACCGGCAAGAATAAGCAGTGACTGCGCTACTACGAAGCAGCTAGAAGGTCCAGAGTGAAGTCTTCGGGTCGAGAAGTATCAGAATAGAACCACAAATACCAGCAATACTGTGTTCGTGCCTCAAATGTGTTTCGGTGTCCCAAATAAATGACCGTTTTTGGATTGATTTCTATCACTGTTTAGAAACCACGTAATTATCCCCCGTTGCAACGCGTAGTTTGAATTTTGGCTCAGAAGTGTCTACAATCTGTGATGGTGCAAAATAGTGGCACCCTGCGATGTCACCCTATGGCTCGGCGACGATTCAGAGAGCAAGCTGTCGACACTTGAGAAAAAGAGGCCACATCTCAGAAGTTCATGCGAGCTGTAACGTAGCTTAATGATTTTACATCGGCACCAAGTTTCACCACAATCCTGCCATCGCCATCGTGGACGCGTCACACCATGAGAAGAGCGTCACACGCCCTCTTACCCTCATTTCACTAATTCCTTTGACGCCTCTAAAACGAAGGTTATCTAGAGTTGAAATCACGCGGTTTTCGTATGGGTGGCCGAAGAAAATGCTTCACAGAGCTCCGCTCAGAATCAACACGAAGAGGTCTGTGGGGGTGTTGTGAAAAAGCGTCAATGAAGCCACCCCTTCCCTTGGTGCACTGATTCCCACACATTTCGCTGTCGAAAACGACAGTTCGCAGTGCGATGGGTAACAGAACGATGTCTTTGACAAATATGGCCACTGCTGCCAACACCTGGGCGATTCAGCCTCGGAGCGTTGCGCGCGCGAGGTTGTTTACGTCTTGTGTTTCTAGCGAGTACCTATGCTGTAGACACAAGTTGGGTCACTGATACAGGAAGTCAATCATCAAAATCAGCTTCGCTACTGGATTCGCGTGACCCAAGGCTTTCGAAATCGAACGCTTCGTACGTGGACAGATCAGAATAGATCCCCAGGACCCTATAGCTTTCTACATCTCTATTACGAGTAGTGTGGTTTACCTTAAATTAATGTGATAGAATTGTACGTGACCGTAAGAAATGGTTCAAATGGCTCTAGGCACTATGGAACTAAACATCTGAGGTCATCAGTCCCCTAGACTTAGATCTACTTAAACCTAACTAAGGACATGTTCCCACGAATCTACCAACTTCAGATCTCGTACCAAAGTTCTCAATTCTGGGCATGGGTTATAAAGTGGGATCTGATCCTTCGGCGCCGCCGAGGATGTAATGAGTGTGGCGACCTAGAAAGAGCAGGGCTATTTTTTTCACGAAGAAGCATGATCACGCTCTTCGTTTATCCGTGCCTGATGGTCCGTAGCCGGGCGGTGTGGCCAAGCGGTTCTAGGCGCGTCGGTTTGGAACCGCGAGACCGCTACGGTCGCAGGTTCGTATCCCGCCTCGGGCGTGGATGTGTGTGATGTCCTTAGGTTAGTTAGGTTTAAGTAGTTCTAAGTTCTAGGGGACTGATGACCTCAGATGTTAAGTCCCATAGTGCTCAGAGCCATTTGAACCAATTGATGGTCCGTAGATGTTGACACACGCGAGCAGATCTTGGGATGCCGGTCGTAAAACCGAGTGAGGTGGCGCAGTGGTAGGACACTGGACTCGCATTCGGGAGGACGACGGTTCAATCCCGCCTCCGGTTTTCCGTGATTTCCCTAGATCACTCCAGGCAAATGCCGGGATGGTTTCTTTGAAAGGGCACGGCCGACGTCCTTGCCCATCCTTCCCTAATCCGAGCTTGTGCTCCGTCTCTAATGACCTCGTTGTCGACGGGACGTTAAACACCAATATCCTCCTCCTCCTCCGGTCGTAAATAATTAGCGGTCTACACCCAACAATAAGAAGACAAGGCGGGATGTGCCTTGTAAGCTCGATCCGAAGTTTCATCACCCCGTTAAGAACGGGGTTTGTTCTAAAAGTGGTCCATATTTACGTGACATGGCGTAGTACGCGTCCGTGTGGTATTACAGTATTGACCACGACTACTTCCGGAACCTCGATGGGAAGTTCAAAAACCCTAACAGCGCAGAGTTCATGTCCCACGTGATCGATTGACACCGTCCCACATTGCCATCAGAATGTTTGAATTTTAGTCCATTCTCACGGTCAGCCGAGCGGTTCTAGGCACTTCAGTCCGGTACCACGCGACTGCTACGGTCGCAGTTTCAAATCCTGCCTCGGGCATGGATGTGTATGATGTCTTTAGGTTAGTTAAGTTTAAGTTGTTCTAAGTCTAGGGGACTGATGACATCAGGTGTTAAGTCCCATAGTGCTTAGAGCTATTTGAACCATTTTTTTGTTAATTTATGAAGGCAAAAAAAGTGTAGGAACGAAAAATAAAACGTCAGCAATGGATTGCAAATGTCACATTTTTAGGGGAGTAGAGTGTACACTGCCCACAGCAAGACATTGCAAGGTGATCTAATTTGATAGGGATGCATTTAAAAAGAAAAAAATCGCATTGTAGATGGGGCAAATTCTGACAAACACAATCCAGTTCCCTTAGGCGACTGGCGTTAAAGATAACACCCATTCTGAAGACAAATCCTTACGTTAAAACTGTCCAGGACATGTTTATGATTTTCCTCGAGTAGAGTGCCTACATCTGCACAATGAGGCTACAAAAGTACTAGGATATTTCGTTCAACATACATGTGTGAAGGGCTTTTTTCGATTATGACACGAAAAGAGTCTTGATTACTTGGCAACCTGAGTTCAAAAATCTGTGGAATTGTCTGCATCTGTCCATATGCCGGCCGTTTGTACCAGACAAAAATTATATGGTGTCGTCAGAGCGGCATATGTAATTAAATAATACTTAAAATATGTTTCGTTTGTGATCTATGTTGCTGAGAAATAGTAAACAAAGTCATATGCAGTATGGCTGTATTGCCTTCTAAATATGGCACGTTCGCATTTCTCCCCCTTTCCCCTCCTCCCGCTCAGACAGCATGGCATGTGGCAGTGGGGGGAAGTGTGCTTCCAGGGTGAGCGCTTGGCATGTGAACCAAGCCCTGGCTCGCGAGCCGAATTCTCGGCCGCCCCTGCGCTACAATATCAAACAAATGATTGTCGATTTCATCACAACAATGCCGTGATACATTTTTTTTCGATGTAGCACTGGGACTACGATCGGCGACGACCTATATGTTCACTTTCTAGTGGCACTATTTTCAGGTATTTGAGTTTTCGAAAAAAATGGTTCAAGTGGCTCTAAGCACTATGGGACTTAACATCTGAGGTCATCAGTCCCCTGGACTTAGAACCTAACTAACCTAAGGATATCACAGTCATCCACGTCCGAGGCAGGATTCGAACCTGCGACCGTAGCAACAGCGCTGTTCCGGACTGAAGCGCCTAGAACCGCTCGGCTACAGCGGCCGGCAGTTTTAGAGTATTGCATAAAATTCAGTTATTTTCTAAGATAAACATTTGTAGTATTCAGTTCGAGCTCGTTCCATAATGTTGGCGAATCACACCAATTTTTGAAATTCAGGAGGCTAAGATACCAAAATTTGCTGTAAAATAGGCTTTATTTCATTATCTTGAGAAGAAACATCTGGAGAAACAAACATTCTTTATTTTCAAAATGAACCTCATCCTATGCCGAGTCCGTCGAAATCCTTAATGCCGGTATGCGAACTGGAGAAGGGCAGCGCCTTTGAGGGTGAAATGGAAGCTAACAAAGGACGGACGCCTCAGTGGAGAGCCGTCGTGACGCCGAGGCCCCGCTCCTGGCCGCCGCCGGCGGTCGGCAGTTCTCGTGAACGCTCGGCCGCGTCTCTGGGAGGGACGCGACGCCACGCCGACGCCGCCGCCGCCACAGTCGACGCTCGACGGGGGGTCGTGCGCTGCCGCTCTGCGTGCCGCGGTGCGACGCCGGTGAGTAGCGCGCTAGCACAGCTGCCTGCTCGCCGATCCGGTGGGCGGCTCCACCCACAATCACTCGCTACAGCTCCGCCTCCCGGACGAAACGACCCAGCCGCACCCATGTCCGCGTTTGACGGTGTGGTCCTCACAGTAGATACGACAGCAGATTGCTCACTTGTGATTCTACAATTTTAGCTCTATTTTGTCTACTTTTTGTGTTCAGTGACTCGTCACTAGCGAGGAAGCACTAGCTTGTACTGGATAACGATGGAGCGTGTTTTAAGGTGTAGCTTAAATGGATCGCTCCAGTCCCCGGCTCAGACGAATTACGACAAGCACGAAAAACTTGCCCTTTCGCTGAAAGGGCATATGAACAGCGCCTTCTGCGTCGAAGCTCCCACAATGATTGAAAAAGACGATGGATATCTGAACCACTTCGTACTTGAATGTACTAAATATGCACCACATCGCAATAATTAGTGGGAAAACCTCGCAAAATTTTCCTCATTAAAACCCTTATGACTAAGAACAGTCCTGAAATTGTCGGTGTAATACAAAGTTACTGTAAGGAAAGGGTGAAATATGATGCTTCAAAAGCTGATGTTCGGAAATTCGTACATGTATAAATAAGCATATACTTTCCATAAAACTTTCTCAATTAATCTTGAGAAAACCATTCATAAATGGCTGTACTGTTTCCAGCAAAACGTTATGTTTTTTTCCCGATGTCAACTCCTTTTTTTTAATTTCATTGGCTTTTTGCTGAAACAGTAGTCACTTATGAGAGTGTTTTTTTTTTAATTTCAGTTAACAGGGTTCAAAAGTACTGTTATTTTCTACATGCATAAATTTACAACCATCATATACTTGATGGGCAAAGCGCCGTCGATGAAATCTCAATACAGTGAGAACTTGCTACCGGAAATGAATGGTAACCTGCGCAAAAGAGAGGATGGACTCTGAGCAACTTGTGGATCTCCTCGTGTGTTGTCTACGTGAAGCAAAGTCACCACATGTTCAGACCAAGTGATGATCAAATAAAAAGTAAAATAAAAACAAAGTACTACTTCCTCGCTCGCAGTATGTCTTCAGAGTCGTCAATCTTCTCACTAACTACACATAGGAACTTCGCGGTCACGCTTAAAGAAGTAAGACACCTTGAAAATGAGTTCACGCGGTGCCCCGTGATTCCGGAGACATACCATGGCTTTTAATTTCCATTTTAGTTAGGGTCAGAAATAGAAATATGCGCAACATCAACAAATAAATATTAAGTCCCAAACATGATCACCACGGTGACTAAAGCATCTGTCGTGGTGGTCCATCAGTTGTTTAATACTGTGATTTCGTTTACAACCAGTATCAGTTCTTTATTTTTTTTTAATGTAATGGGCTTTAAGCTGGATATAACACAGACATTTACGAGTGGTTCTCCTAACAGTAGGTAAGAGAATTTAATCTGAAGTATATTGTTATTTTGTCCGCACATAAATTAACAAACGAGAGTATTTGACGCGTCAGAGATTTCATACAGATTTTTATACGGAACACGTTGTTATACTTTTAATTTCGATATGTGCTGACTTATTAGCGTTTTAATGTCTGTTGGCATCCACATTTTCATGAGGTGTTCTCACAGATTATTTTAGTATGGAGCGTATTTAGTGCATCCCAAAGTTCCGCGGTTCAAATCTCCGCCGTATTCTGGATGTTCGCTGTGTGCGGGAGGGTCTGTCACTCCGATCCTAAGAGGTGCGCAGTGAAATACGTGTCCCCGGCCTTATTAGGGTAACTGATCTCACATTAGATTCTTCTAATTGTACCACTGATTTTTATGTGTGGAGAGCTGGAATTTAGCGTACGTAAATTTCTTTTCCTGCTGCGGTGTTTGCCATTGCTGGTATACCAATTTTCCTGAAATGTGGAGAACGCTGAAATACTGAGGTTGTATAAGTAGTGGTTTCCGTCCTACAATGCTGTATTCTGCAAGGCCATCTACTTCTACATGCTGCCTGATACCTGACTGCGCCTGTAGCCACATTAAGTGAACATTTTCATTTTCTTTCTTGGTTAGTACTAATAATTCCATCATGCCATCTAACATTATTTTTACCTGACGTCGGTCCCTACGGCTAAATAAAAATACTTTCAAATATTTTGCTTCTTTATAAAAAAATGGTTCAAATGGCTCTGAGCACTATGGGACTCAACTGCTGAGGTCATTAGTCCCCTAGAACTTAGAACTAGTTAAACCTAACTAACCTAAGGACATCACAAACATCCATGCCCGAGGCAGGATTCGAACCTGCGACCGTAGCAGTCTTGCGGTTCCAGACTGCAGCGCCTTTAACCGCACGGCCACTTCGGCCGGCTTGCTTCTTTATATTTTCAAAGTGTTGTTACTGATTACATGAGAACCGATCGCGATTAATAACAGCTGAGAAATATTCAAGAATACAGTAGACGAAGATAACGGTATTTCCAATACCACCTGCCAAGAATGTTGTCGCTTATTTGTTGAGTCACGCAATGACACTGCGTCTCTGTTCTCGTATGAAGGCCGCCTCCTCTTAACCAGTGCCTCCTCTTTGCAAAAAGGCAGGTATTAATCATTGCCAAGTTCGAAATGAAAAGGATGTGCATAAACGGATCCCCCCTCCGATCTTTCACGAAGTTACTTTGTTACAGCAATATGCAACCTCTGATTACCTCGCAGTGGGTCGACAACAGAAGACTGCATACCTTAAGGCTTGTTTTGAATGGCACTTAGCTATTTTCGAAATTTTCTAAACAATTCATACGATTAACTTTACCTTTTCTCCATTAAATCATGAATATATATGGAGGAATAGCAGCCTCTTCTTTTTCAAAAGCCAAAACCTGAGAAGGCAGCGATACTGGAGGGTGGGGTGGATGTTCTAATTCATTCCAAATATGTTCATTCGTGCTCAGGCTGGGACTGTAGGCAGGTCAGTCTGTTTCAGAAATGTTATTTTCCACAGTCTAGTGCTTCACAAATGTTACTTTATGACACGGTTCATTATCATTCTGATACAAACAACCATCGACTCCGAACGTTCCTCTACTGCACGCAGTACATAATGCTGTAAGATTTGTTCATACCATTCCATATTTAGGGTTTTTAAGTGTAATAAGGGGATCACGCTATAATCACGAAAAACACTTCCATATTGTAACACCACCTCCTCCTTACTTCACTGTTGGCACTACACACGGCATATAATGCTCACCGGGCATTCGCCAAACCCAAACCCTTACATCGGACTGCCACAGGGTATAGTGTGAGCCATTACAGCACCTCAAACGTCGCTTACCACTGATTACAGAAATGTATGGCTTATGAGGATTCGCTCAACCACTGGTTCCCCTCCTTGACCACAGTCACTGTGGTAGCTGGACTGCTGGTAGGAGTTGAGAAAAATGATTCCTTTCGCTGGTTTCATTCGATTTTTACAACCGGCCTCCGCAATACTCGATGGGCCGTGGTCGTCAGTACACGGGGCCCGAATGGCCTTGGGTTAGCTGTGACTGTTCCTTCGCGTTAACACTTCGCATTCACGTCACCAACAGCCGACTTCGGCAGCTTCAGTGCCCCTGATGGATCTGTTGCTCAGGTGGCAGCCAATGACTGGTCCGTTCGAAGTCAGAGCTCTCCTGACCGAGTCATTGCGCTGTTAGTTCTTCTCTATTGACAACACCACACGAGCGAATTAAAGGTGACATATTCGACATATACGGTGGGTAATAGGTAATGGGGGTAACCATAAAGGCGGAGACATCGCAAACATTCCACCAACAATTACAAACTGCATTACGTCGGATTGGGTGTTTACCGACAGTACACAGGCCTACGGAAATTTATTTATATAAGCTAACATGTATAAATAACTGCTTGTGAATTATTTGGAGGGAAAACTAAAATTAATTGTCATGAAACCATTATCTTTTTACTGGCGTGAGCGCCAGTAACCGTTTCGACACCTAACTGAGCGTAACTTTTCATATAAAAGATGGGACTGACCCTTATACTTTTCTGACCTCGGATTTAATTCAATTCGCCACCTCAATGATAACATCAGTTCAACGTGAAACAAAAAGTCGATTCGTAGATAAAACTGCGAGAATAATAGTCAGATCTAGACACAGTAGTTGCAATGTAAGTGGACCTATTAAAGGAACTGAATTTAGGGCGGTCTGTCCTACACAGGAGAGACGTCGAATTAAAAGGACTGTCGTACAAAAATAAATCGAGATGTTTCACTTTATGATGGTACCTCAGTCGTTTCTATAAATTATATGATAAATATGATAACGTTTATCAACAAAAGTTTCGTCTCTGTGTGGCAGCCACTGATTTTTACTTACTTCTAGGTAAAAGTATTACGGCAACTAAATTCTGTCTGTAGTAACTATAATTTGACTTTTCTACACTGAAGTTCCGTTCGATTCGGCGTAATACATCCGTCATCAGAGAATGCTGTTCATCTACTCCCGATTTTCACCTTCGTTTGCCATGAAAACGGTATTTGCGAGGAAAACAGTATTTCAATAAAATGCTGAGAACGTTTCCTGATGTTTCTAATCACTAGCATCGCCGTGAATAGCGAAAATGGAAAACAAAAGCGGCAGAGACCCGTCTCTCTTAATAATGGAGCTCTAAATCCAAAATGTGACAGGCCAATAAAATTACGTCTGGAGAGAGAGAGAAAGAGAGAGAGAGAGAGAGAGAGAGAGAGGGGGGGGGGGAGGAGAGGGAGAGGGGGAAACGGAGAGGGAGATTCATTATTTCTTTTAACTCTATAAATTTTTATATATCTGTTCGTTAGATCGACGTAAAATTGTAGTTATTTTTAATAATGGCACTCTTCCGACAGAAAAGATGCATGACAAGTGATGAAACAAGATAAAGAACAGGTTTATCAAATTGTTTCTGAACTTGCTTAACGATCCCTTCAAGTGTTGATATTCGCGTCTCAGACGCACAAGACGGTGCATTAATTGTTCGCTGTAAGAAGGTCCTGAGCGCAGTAGCTGACCACAGCAGCTGCACCTGTAGAAGCCAAAGGACTCGGCCGGCAGCGACAGCATTCTCTGCGCAGCCAACTGCAGGCAGCAGACGGCGAAGTGTTCATCGCATGTACGTAACCATAAACGAAAGCATACCTATATCCTACTGAATCTAAGTTTACACAAAAACGTTACATGTAACTGAGTTTTAAATGGTTCACATTTATTGACGTTTTCAATGAAGACAGACTCTACACACATTATTGAAAAATAAAGCTGGTAGCGATCGGAAATGTCGGTCTGGAGACGTACACCGCCTTCCGATTTCTATCGAAGAGGCTGCCACCGTCAGCCGCGGCGCCAGAAGTCGTTTTAGAGTGCACAGCTGATTATAATTGCGGCAGTGGGCGTGCCGCGAACCCTAACAACCACTAGGCAGGTACTTGGATGCACACGTAGCGGCGAGTCGGAACCGGTGCAGAGGACCCGCGCAGAAAGGGCGGCCACACGGCGAGCAGACTCGCTGCTAATAAATATACCGCTCTCTCTCGGCGTTTTCAATTTATATTCATAGCGAAGATAAATGCGTCACTTTCGAAATGGGACTACTCCAGCGGTATATGAAGTTAGGCGACGAGTGGCGCGGAGGTGGAGCGACAATTTCTGCGGCGTCGACGTCAGCTGGCGGCGGTAACTTGTTGTGGCGACGTCCTCGGGGGTCCGCCGGCGCCCCGTCACTCCAGACGCTGCCTCTGCCCCTGCCTTTGCCTCCAATATGCGCAGCAATATGTGCCAGCTTTCCCTCCCGGGTCGAAGTAGTCCTATCGAGCTCCGCCCCTCGAAAGGAAGGGACATCGGAAACTGGGAGCAACTGGCAGATATGCATGCACGGCAGATGAACATTGCTTGCGTATTTAAATATCGACAAGCACGTAGTAGGCCAACGGGACTTTATTACTCCAGTGCTATTTATGACGAATGCAAGGCAAGACTGACCCTATAACTTACCTTAGACAATAGACTGAAGAAAGAAAAATCCAAATCTATAGCACTTGTAAATATAGAAAATGCTTCGAACAATGTCGAGTCGAATATACTCCTAGAAATTATGAATTTTTCAGGGATAAAATACATGGAGTCAAAAGTTATCTCCAGTAGAAACCAGACTAAACTAACTAGAGTCGAGGTACACGGCAGGATGGCAGTAGTCAAAAAATCTGCTAAGGTGATCAGTCGCTAAGCTTACACACTACTTAACCTAAATTATCCTGAGGACAGACACACACACCCGTGCCCGAGGAAGGATTCGAACCCTCGCCGGGACCAGCCGCACAGCCCATGACTGCAGCGCCTGAGACCGCTCGGCTAACCCCGCGCGGTTGGCAGTAGTCGACAAGGGAGTAAGATATGAGTTGTAGCCCATCCCAGTGCTGTTCAATCTGTACTGCAGCAAGCAGTAAGCAGTAAAGAAAACCAAGGAAAACCTTCGAAAGTAAATTACAGACCAGGCAGGAGAAACGAAAACTTAAAGGTTTAGTGGTGATGGTGATTGGAAAACCAATTGAGTGCAAGAATGGATAGTATCTTCAAAAGAGGTTTCAAGGTGACTGTCAATAAATGAGAAACTAAGGTAATGGAATGTAGTCTAACAAATCAGACGATGCTGTGGAAATGAGATCAGTAAATGAGCTAGCAACAGTAGTAGACGAACTTTGCTATTTGGGTACTAAAATAGCTAACGATGGTACAAATAAAGAGGATGTAAAATGCAGACTTGCAATACGAAGAAAAGCTTTCCAGAGAAAGAGAAGTATGTTGACATTTCCGTGTCGCCTTTTTTCTGTCTGTATCTGGAGGCTAATTTCGGCAACTACTGTAGGGATTTTGATACGGTTTCCGCCAACAGACAGATAGATTCACGAAGAAGATTTCTTTATGTAATTTAGAAATATTTCGCGTGAACTGGCTGAATTATGATGATGCATGTCGATTAAATCGTGCAATCTGTGAACTTTCCTGGCGTGAGCTACTTGAATCTTTTAATGTCAAGAACTGCATTATGTAATACAAAGCTGCAACGGTATATTTTATTAGAGACTATCGGTCTGGTCTGGGATCAAACTATCATCGGCTCCAAAGACCATCTCAGCTATGCATTAGCGTAATTTTAAGAAGTTATCAGACGTACATTGTTCCACCATTGATTTGTACAACTGGTATACATTGAAATGTACATCTGACAACAGTTATTAAAGTTACGCTAATACGTAGCTGCCATGGTTTTTGGGCCCGATGATGGTCTGATCCTAGACCGAAATCGATAGTCATTAATAAAATACACCGTTACTGCTGTATATTTCATAATGCAATTCTTAACGATCATTAAAGCTGTACAGTAACCATCCTCACAAAATATTTCCAAATCTTTTAAGTTATACTAGGATAATGAGTTAATATTCAGTTACTTCGCGGTGGTCTCCGAATTTCAAACATAACTCTACGCAGTTGTCCGTAAACAAAATTACTGTTACGCTAGACAAGTCAACAGGCCGTAGATACTTCGTGCTACCCGTGCGAAGCCGGGGCTGGTCACTAGACAAACACAGTAAGTTTTACTAAGTCTTTTTCTGGAAATATTCTTTTCAAGTGTAGCCTTATACGGAAGTGACACATGGACGGTTAACATCTCATACAAGAAGAGATGGAAGGTTTTCAAACGCAATTCTAAAGAAGAATGCCAAAAATCATAAACACATAACGATTAAATAATGAAGTGGTGCTAAACTGAATTGGAGAGAGAAAATATATAAGAAACTATCAGCCTCGATTGCAGTGATGAAACCAACCTTTACCCAGGTTTCAGCCCAACTATATCTTCAGAAGATATACCTGCCCTCTTAGACAAATTATAGATTCAGGTATATCTTCTGAAGAAGGCTCAATCATTTGAGCTGAAACCTAGGTAAAGGTAGGTTTCATCACCGCAGTCGAGGCTGATAGTTTCTTATATATTAGATTATCACGATTGCTGATTGAAAGTACAAAAATGAGAGAGAAAAGGTTAATGCTGCGACTTGACTAAAAGAAGGGACAGCATAATAGACAACAAAGAACTGTCAGTTTGGTAATGGAGGGCATTGTCGAAGGGAAAATATTGTATTGACTGCAGTAGGCAGACTCACAAAGAAGAGGTGTGGGTTGTTATGCAGACATAAAATGCCTTCATGATACAGACTAGCTTGGATAGCTGCATTACACCAGTTTCTGGACTGATGACTGCGACAAGGACACGGTAGGTCAAAGGTTTCTGTTCCTCTGGCTTAGCTTTACCACGGTTCATGACAATAAGAGTTACTTTTAAATCTGTATGAAGAATGTGACTACTTGTAGATAGTATTGTTTTCTTCGTAGGCCATGTGTGGTATTACTGCAGGAAGTCAACTGTCTTCCCGCCCAGAGTGATGCGGGAGGTAAAAAACAGCACAGAATTATGATTTTGCTGCTGCTGCCACTTTAGTTGGCGTCAAAAACACTTTTTAAATAATTAAATGTAGTAATTTCAAACAATGAAAATTCCAGATTGGACTTATCAACAATGTCATAAAAAGGACAGTTGCTATGAACGTCAAGATATCACACTGAATCGCAGACAGGCACAACGAAAAGGCTGTTCCACAATGAGCTTTTGGCCAAAGTTTTCTTCAGAATGGAAACAAACACACACATTTTCCGGCCGGAGATAATGGTCATCTGCGCGTGACGTGTTCTTGTTCTTGTGCTTGTGTGTGTGTGTGTGTGTGTGTGTGTGTGTGTGTGTGTGTGTGTTTTTTCCCTTTGGCCGAAAGCTCGATGTATGACAGTCTTTTCGCTGCGCCTGTCTGCCATCTTTACGACGAGCAACAATCTATTCTTGTCATAAATGTAGTAATTTATCACTGGCCAATTTCGACAACGTGGTCATTGTCGATTATTCTGATACTGTCGATGTATTCGAACCTGACTAATGGCTACGAATAAAATATTTTATTCGAGTAACAGACACCCTCAGCAGAACCGTGTCATTTATCAATGGCTTTGGATGAAAACATATGGAAAACCATATTAGAAACACGTTTCATTATTAATGGAAAGTCGGACAATAAAACTGAAAATGAGCTAATGTCAAAAAGACGCACCTAAATAAACATTATCATACCCGACCGAGTTGTAGGGATAGTTCCATGCTGACTAAAAGTGAAGACGGATATAGAAAATAATTGCGCGGAACCTTTCAGCGAACCGTCATGTGACGCAAAAGAAACAAACGCAAGCTATGTCCGTAATCTTGTTAGAACGTAGCAGTCACTGTAGGATCATCAACTTATGAAGCATGTGGGAACTATTGTAGCAAAGTTCTTTCCTCCGATGTAAACGCGACACTGCTGCCTCTCTTGCCAAGGTCTCCGATGGCATGAAGATAATACGCGGTGCTGATTGTGCATGTTTTGTGCATTTAAGAAGGCACCGAAAAACAGAGGACGTTATCATTGGGTATACGTAAAAGTGAAGCGCGCGAAAAACTAAGTTATCTCAGCGAGCCAGGTGAGTAATTAATTCCATTTTGGTTCGTGTTTGAGTGGAGTTCCCGTTAATTAATTATTGCGGTCTTCGTGGAATCGTTTACATTCAATTTTGATCAATTAAGGCGATATTCGAGGAAAGTAATTAACGGTAATCAGGGTCTGTTCCGCTGAAGGTTGATCTCTGATGATGTGGCCCCGCTCAAAGATAGCGGCCCTTCTCTTCTACGTAGTAAAAAGAAATTCAAGGGTTAAAAATATTGGCAGACAACAACAATAATCATACGAAACAATAACGGATATTTTAATTCTTTAGTGGATAAATAAGTTTTTGTTAATTTGCGACCGTTCAGTAATAAAAATCACCCAGTTACCCTAATTCCTGCACGCATGCACCTGCTTTAGACAGGACGCCTTCAGTAAATTTAGCGCGGATACTTCGGTCGGACAACACACTCCTCAAGAATATCACCAGCGAAAGATAGGGTTCAGGGATGGTATTCCGACGCGGCACATAACTTTAATCTGCCAGGGAGCTTTTAACAACACACACTTCGCTGCAGAGAGAATTGAAACAACCCCAGGGTTACGCCACAGCCACTCCTCCGGAACATTATTTCCTAAAAGAATGTTTTCCAGTGGGGAGCGAAAACATCTTCTGTGAATGTTGATGTCCACGATGGCAACATTGGATAGTTGCCGCGTGACGATTGAAAGTTCATAATGGAGCATATAATTTCGAAGGTATCAAGTGTAGAACAGCATGAAATTATAATCAGACAGATGAGTTCGTCATGCTTTGATTTTGAAGCTCCAGCAACAGCCTTGTTTTCAGACTGAGCTATACGAACGGAGCGAGGTGGCGTATTGGTCAGCATATTGGAATCACATTCGGGAGGGCTACAGTTAAAAGTGGTGTTCGGCCATCGGTATTCCTTAAATCATTCCAACCAAATGCCGGGATGGTTCCTTCCCCATCTTCGATACAGTCCGAGCTTGTGCTCTGTCTCTAATGACTTCGGTATCGACGGGACATTAAACCATTATTTTCCTTCCTTTCTAAATTATAAGAATTTTGCTCCCCCTGATAATCGAATGACAGAATCACCTTATAGCTCAAATATTTTTGTACTCATTGGATCGTGTTTCATTAATGTCCGAAAATATAACTTGTTTTACGGAATAATTCCTGAAAAAAAATTGGGCCTAAATATAATTTTACATATCTTGTAGTAACTACCTTAGAGTCTAGAAGGCAAAAACATGATGCTTTTGTTCAAATGGCTCTGAGCACTATGGGACTTAACATCTATGGTCATCAGTCCCCTAGAACTTAGAACTACTTAAACCTAACTAACCTAAGGAAATCACACAACACCCAGTTATCACGAGGCAGAGAAAATCCCTATCCCCGCCGGGAATCAAACCCGGGAACCCTGCCGCGGGAAGCGAGAACGCTACCGCACGACCACGAGCTGGGGACTGATGCTTTTGTGAATAAGGGTGGCCGAGTTAATGAAATTACGGCTAAAGAAAACGAGTTGCATATATATTCTGGAAGTCACTGTACGGTGCGTGGCGGAGGATATCCATACCACTAGTATCCATTTTCTTTCTTGTCCCATTCGCAAATACAGCGAGGCGAAGACGAACCACGATTTGCTAAAATTCTCTCAATAAACCGAAGTGGACCATTCGCCTTGCCTACCTCAGCCGTCAAATGCTGGTTCCATTTCATACCGGTTTTCGACGCTACACCCAGATATGTCAACGACGCGGCTGTGTGAAGGACGCTCCTAATGCTGTGTCCGAACATTACGGATTTGATTTTCGTAGTCATCCGCATCAACTAACATTTTCCTACATTTGGAGCCAGCTATCATTCATCATATCAACTAGAAATTTTGTCTAAACCATTTTGTATCCTGCTACAGCTACTGAACTTCGACACCTTCACGTATATCACAGCATCATCAGCAATCAACCGCAGGTTGCTGCCCACCGCGTCCGTCAGATCATTTATGTATACAGAAAATAATAGCTGTCCTATCACACTTCGTTGGGGCACTTCTGATGCCACCCTTGTTTCTGATGAGGCGGCCGCTGTGGCCGAGCGGTTCTAGGCGTTACAACCCGGAACGGCGCTGCTCCTACGGTCGCAGGTTCGGATCCTGCCTCGGGCATGGATGTGTGTGACGTCTTTAGGTTAGTTAGGTTTAAGTAGTTCTAAGTCTAGGGGACTGTTGACCTCATATGTTAAGTTGCATAGTTCTTAGAGCTATTTGAACCATTTTGTCTCTGATGAACACTCGCTGTCGAGGACAACATACTGGGTTCTGTTACTTAAGAAGTCTTCGAGTCATTGACGTATGTGTGAACATATTATGAACAATTTACACTCCTGGAAATGGAAAAAAGAACACATTGACACCGGTGTGTCAGACCCACCATACTTGCTCCGGACACTGCGAGAGGGCTGTACAAGCAATGATCACACGCACGGCACAGCGGACACACCAGGAACCGCGGTGTTGGCCGTCGAATGGCGCTAGCTGCGCAGCATTTGTGCACCGCCGCCGTCAGTGTCAGCCAGTTTGCCGTGGCATACGGAGCTCCATCGCAGTCTTTAACACTGGTAGCATGCCGCGACAGCGTGGACGTGAACCGTATGTGCAGTTGACGGACTTTGAGCGAGGGCGTATAGTGGGCATGCGGGAGGCCGGGTGGACGTACCGCCGAATTGCTCAACACGTGGGGCGTAAGGTCTCCACAGTACATCGATGTTGTCGCCAGTGGTCGGCGGAAGGTGCATGTGCCCGTCGACCTGAGACCGGACCGCAGCGACGCACGGATGCACGCCAAGACCGTAGGATCCTACGCAGTGCCGTAGGGGACCGCACCGCCACTTCCCAGCAAATTAGGGACACTGTTGCTCCTGGGGTATCGGCGAGGACCATTCGCAACCGTCTCCATGAAGCTGGGCTACGGTCCCGCACACCGTTAGGCCGTCTTCCGCTCACGCCCCAACATCGTGCAGCCCGCCTCCAGTGGTGTCGCGACAGGCGTGAATGGAGGGACGAATGGAGACGTGTCGTCTTCAGCGATGAGAGTCGCTTCTGCCTTGGTGCCAATGATGGTCGTATGCGTGTTTGGCGCCGTGCAGGTGAGCGCCACAATCAGGACTGCGTACGACCGAGGCACACAGGGCCAACACCCGGCATCATGGTGTGGGGAGCGATCTCCTACACTGGCCGTACACCACTGGTGATCGTCGAGGGGACACTGAATAGTGCACGGTACATCCAAACCGTCATCGAACCCATCGTTCTATCATTCCTAGACCGGCAAGGGAACTTGCTGTTCCAACAGGACAATGCACGTCCGCATGTATCCCGTGCCACCCAACGTGCTCTAGAAGGTGTAAGTCAACTACCCTGGCCAGCAAGATCTCCGGATCTGTCCCCCATTGAGCATGTTTGGGACTGGATGAAGCGTCGTCTCACGCGGTCTGCACGTCCAGCACGAACGCTGGTCCAACTGAGGCGCCAGGTGGAAATGGCGTGGCAAGCCGTTCCACAGGACTACATCCAGCATCTCTACGATCGTCTCCATGGGAGAATAGCAGCCTGCATTGCTGCGAAAGGTGGATATACACTGTACTAGTGCCGACATTGTGCATGCTCTGTTGCCTGTGTCTATGTGCCTGTGGTTCTGTCAGTGTGATCATGTGATGTATCTGACCCCAGGAATGTGTCAATAAAGTTTCCCCTTCCTGGGACAATGAATTCACGGTGTTCTTATTTCAATTTCCAGGAGTGTACATGTGCTCGTACCTTAACAGTCTGCAATGGGGCACCGCGAGAAATGCATTCAGGAAATCTAGAACTATGGGTCTACCTGTTGCCATTGATCCATATTTCAAAATGTATCATGCGGGAAAAGGCCAAGCGAACTCATCAACATACATCACAAAAACACCTTCTTGTTGCAGGTGACAAACTATATGAGCACTTGATGAGGGTCCTGCAAAGCCTAAATTCGTGGGCACCGCGGTAGTGACTGCAATAGATACAAAAACGTGTTTGGACCTGCCAGCCGATGTGGCCGAGCGGTTCTAGGCGGCGCTTCAGTCTGGAACCGCGCGACCGCTACGGTCGCAGGTTCGAATTCTGCCTCGGGCATGGATGTGTGTGATGTCCTTAGGTTAGTTAGGTTTAGTTAGTTCGAAGTTCTAGGGAACTGGTGACATCAGATGTTAAGTCCCATAGTGCTCAGAGCCATCTGAACCATTTTTTTGTTTGGACCCAATTTTTATTCAGGAATTATTTCTAAGACTGTAATATCATCAGACCTTCATAAAATATAACCCACTGATGACGGCACAAATACGCCGAAACATGTTTGAGCAGAAAGGAGATTTTGTTAGAGGCAACTAAAATCCCTTAATTCAGACAGCTGAAGTAGCGTTTCATCTCTAATGATGAAACAAATGTGATGCTGTCTGAAACTTGCCTTCAATCCTTTATCTGTAACGCATACCGAATGGCAAACGTATCACACAGTTCGAAGCGGCCCCATTACCATGCTTAAGGGGAGTGTACGTCACACAGGCACGGGGACTGCAACAGACCAAATGGGAGCGGTGGGCGCTTAGGAGGGAGGTGGAGGTTGTTTTATGCACGCGACAGCCGTACAAGCTCGCGGAACAAGGGAAGCGGCCATAAAGCAGCGGAGAATGCAACAGGTAGCGCCGGAGCGCTTATCTGGCGTTCACGGGCCGGCGCGCTGCGCGACTGAACACCCGCCATCAGCAGTCGTTCAGCAGCCATACCTCCTCACAAACGCAGAACACGCCCTGCATGCCGTGCAGCTGCAGTAGTAACGTTTAATTGGCGAAAGAGATATCACTACGTCAACATATGACATCTTTTGTATGCAGTTCGTGCATCACGTTTTTTACCCATCGTTTCGTCACTGTTCTATGGCCAACCAATAAATGATGGAGTGCAGTGCGGCGTGTGTCCATGATACAATGTCTGAAAAAAAAAAGAAGAAGAAGAAGGTCCCAGAAAGGGAGGAGAAAACGAATCTTACTGTGTTGAGAGGCTATGTGAAGTTATTTCAATGATTACAATACCGAGTCAAATTTACAAACAACTTGGCAGCATAAGCTCACTTATCCCCTCTGGCCTGCTCGCATGCGCTGATTCGGTTGAGGAGGGTGTTATAAAGCCCGAAGCCAGCTGGGCTTTATCTGAAATGCCGGCACTAGGACGGAGTTGATGTCCGACCCAGTTCCATACATGTCGTATCGGAAGCAGATCTGGGGATCTTGCTACCCAACGGACTACACAACCACGCAGACAGTTCATAGAGACACGCGCCACGTGGGGACGACAATTATCTAGTTGGCAAATGGCACCTCGATGCTGTCAGATGAGAGGTAACACATGAGGACGCAGGATGTCAGTGTCGTAACGTTGTGTCGTCAGAGTTCCCTCAGCCACTACCAGCTGAGGTCATAACCGATGGTTCCCCACACCACGACGCAAGGAATAACACCTCTGTGCCTCTCCAAAAGATTGAAAGAATTGGATATCTCTGCAAGTCGCCGCCATAGTCGCCGACGGTGGTGGTCTGGGGTTACGCAGAACTGCGATTCACAGTTGAACACAGTGCGACGTCTTTCATCAGCAGTCCGTGCTTCCCTGTCACGGCACCACTCCAAACGCAGCAGTTTCTTTTGTGGTGGTTGCGACAGCCTCGGCATAGGCGGGTAATTCCGAAGTCCGGCTACTGATAGTGTCCAACCAATGCTGCAGGACGCCACAAAATGTTGCTGGGAGTGTATTACATGTTCTCGGAACGCAGGAGCAGGTGTGAAGGGATTACGATGTGCTTGGCGAACAATACGGCGATCGTCCCTTGTGGTGGTCGACCGGAAACTTGCCGACGATTACGTCTGCCGTCATGTTCCCACGGTGTCCAACATTGGCCCTCTCGTACATCCGTATGCCCCACAAATCTGGATATTGCACGATTAGACCAGGCGGCCAAATGGAGCCTCACAATGAGGCCGCTGTCAAACTCTGTCAGGTGCCGATAACGCTGTCTCATACGTGTACGCGGCATCTCCGCGCCCTTCACAGTGATCACTAGACATCTGATGCTGTTCACGCCCCTTATGTACACCACCAGGCTTGGTAACAACGCTAAACAAGAACACCATTAATGCACTCTGGTGGCTGTTCTACCAGCCTAACCGTTTACATAGACGCCGATTATGTATACGCGAAAGAAAGTTACATTGGCATCCAACCAAGTTTTCTCAATGCTTCACTTTTTTTTGTCACTACAAAACTCCGTAGTGCGAGACCCACGTCGTCCTTGTCAGCAAAAGTAACTAAACTCTAAATGAATGCAGACATTTTGTGCTTTCAGTTTCTACACAAGTAAAGATCCAACGGGGGAATGGTCGTTTAGGGTGGCAATACGAAATAGCCCCAACTCAGGCAATCTATTGTCTCGCTGGGAATCCATCAAGGTCACTCAGCCTCACTTTCATCGGTGTCCTTGAGAAGAACACGCAGCGTCTACGTAATCAGTTTGCATCGCTGAGGACCTAGTGGTAGGCCCTACGTTAACGAATGTCTGCCTCTAAGGCCTCACGGACATACAGGAGTAGTGAGAGCATTTGAAAACCGAGCATAGTGTTTACTATTTGCCAAACGCAAATCATGTACCGGATGATCGAAAAGTGAGTATAAATGTGAAAACTAAGTAAATCACGGAATAATGTAGATAGAGAGGTACAAATTGACACACATGCTTGGAATGACATGGGGTTTTATTAGAACCAATAACACACAAAAGTTCAAAAAATGTCCGACAGATGGCGCTTCATCTGATCAGAATAGCAATAATTAGCATAACAAAGTACGACAAAGCAAAGATGATGTTCTTCACAGGAAATGCTCAATATGTCCACCATCATTCCTCAACAATAACTGTAGTCGAGGAATAGTGTTGTGAACAGCACTGTAAAGCATGTCCGGAGTTATGGTGAGGCATTGGCGTCGGATGTCTTTCAGCATCCCTAGAGATGTTGGTCGATCACGATACACTTGCGACTTTAGGTAACCCCAAAGCCAATAATCGCGCGGACTGAGGTCTGGGGACCTGGGAGGCCAAGCATGACGAAAGTGGCTGCTGAGCACACGATCATCACCAAACGACGCGCGCAAGAGATCTTTCACGCGTCTAGCAATATTTTTTTTTTTTTGTTCTAATAAAACCCCATGTCATTCCAAGCATGTGTGTCAATTTTTACCTCTCTATCGACATTATTCCGTGGTTTATTAAGTTTTCAAATTTATACTGACTTTTTGATCAGCCGGTATTTGATTCACGAGATGGGAAGGCAACATATACTGGCTTCCTTGATACCGTTGTGTAATTTTTATTGTAAATGATCACATGTGAAACGTGATACTGAATACTAGTGCACCCATTTCTCAAGATTTCAATCCTTAATAGTGGTATTGCTGTTACAAAACTTAAATGTAAAATGCATTTCAACTATTGAACAAATTTGGGCTCCTCCTATTTCTATGATTGTGGTACATCACTTCCTGTTCACCAGCAACTCCATAATAAGGTTTGATTCATGGATGTTCAAATTGATTGGGTTACTCCTGTGAGTAGCATTGAGTCAGATGCTTCCAAGTCACTAGATGCGGCATCAGCTTCTTTGGATTTGACGTCTTCGAGGAAGTGTTCGGCGCGCGATGAGTACCGCGACAGTTTTTGGATTCCGTTTGGAGTGTGGGCTCTCGGAACTTTTAGTGTAAGGCTCTGCGAGATGCACAGCTCTTTTCTTGTAGCTCCTCCCACTCCCGCGGCACTGTGGAAGGAAGAGTGTAGTTAAACGTTCCGTCGAGATCGAGGTCATCAGAGACGGAGCACAAGCTCGGATTGATTCAAGGATGAGGAAGAAAATCGGCTGTGCCCTTTCAAAGGAACCACCCCGGCTTTTGCCTAGAGCGATTTAGGAAAACCAGAAGAACCTGTATCAGGATGGTCGGACGAGAGTGTGAACCGTCCTACTCCCGAATGCAAGACCATTGTGCTAACCACTACGCCACTTCGCTCGATACGACATTCTCACACTGATTAAACAAACCTATGACAAATCATAAGGCTCTTCTCTGAATCGTTTCTATCTGTTGATAGAGGTTTAAAAGTGATCAACAGTACTGAAAAACTGATGGAATGAGGGTCTTATAAGGATTCTTCCGGCTGCTAGGTTTATGTAGTCTATTCACACTGAACTTTTCCGGAAAAAATTTAGGTCTGTGATTTCCCTAAATCGCTTACGGAAAATGCTGCGAAGGTGACTTTGCAAGAGCGCGTTCAATTTTCTTCCCCATCGGGTATGTGCTCCGCCTCTAATGACCTCGTAGCCAATGGGACATTAAACCCTAATCCTCCTCCCTTCCTGTGGTCGAAAAAAAATACACTCGGATATCCCAAATTTTATGTACCGAGTGGACTGTATCGCAGGTTCTCTCGAAGTTCGGATCCGCAGTGTCAACCTGACCTTCGCTATTCGAACAGACAAAGTATTGAAAGGAGCGTTGCAGGTCCTTCGTCATCCTTGAGTCACCAGTCCATAATTTGCCCTGTGATAGTACAGAAAGATGCGAAGAAACAGTGCAAAACCATCTTTTAATACGCCTTGTTCAAATTGTGTACAATTAACAGAACCTTTTCCGGTAGTGACAACTGAATGGGGCAGCTCATTTGTTAAGACACTGATCTCATATTCGGGAGGATGGAGTTTGTTCTGTCCGGGCATCTGATTTAGGTTCTCCGTGATTTTCCTCAACCACTGAAAAGCAAACGACGGGATGATTTCTCAGTAAGGCCCTGCAGATCATCTGTGTTTTCCTCGTAAAAAAAAAATAAAATAAAAATAAAAAAAATAAAAATAAAAAATAAAAAAATAAAATAAAAAATCATATATATTCTATGTGTACGTCCATTTGGGTTGCTTATTTTCATTGTATTACACTGACAGCTCTTATAGTATCCTTGTGAGGTGATCTCCTGAAGACTAAAAGGATGTACCTTTATCTCTGCGCCATGAGATGCTCCAACAACTTGTACGCGTACCGATTTGCGCCGACAATGCACGTGGGCTACAACATTGGTCCACTTACCACGCACAATGAGACGGCCCAAGTTTCGGGCTAGGACTTCGTTACTCGTGTCGTTCATGCGCACAGGACACTTTGCTCTCACCGAGCGAGGTGGCGCAGTGGTTAGCACACTGGGCTCGCATTCGGGAGGACGACGGTTCAATCCCCTCGTCCGGCCATCCTGATTTAGATTTTCCGTGATTTCCCTAAATCCCTCAAGGTAAATTCCGGGATGGTTCCGCTGAAAGGGCACGGCCAACTTCCTTTCCCGTCCTTCCTTAACCCGATGAGACCGATGACGTCGCTGTCTGGTCTCCTCCCCCAAAACAACCCAACCCAGACTTTGCTCTCTCCGTGCTCCTCGCCCCTCCGACAGCAGACACCTGCTGGTTCGGCCACTGTGTTGCCTGCTGGATCTGTGCCACTGTTCTCGCCCTCGCTGGAAGGAGCTTCCGTATGACGCACGGGACGCGGCGTCCTCGGCGGACAGAGACTGGGACGCTACGAAATGTGC
Organism: Schistocerca nitens; assembly: GCF_023898315.1. NCBI lineage: Eukaryota > Metazoa > Arthropoda > Insecta > Orthoptera > Acrididae > Schistocerca > Schistocerca nitens. Next base: position 369,157,497 of record NC_064618.1, read on the forward strand.
GAGGCCCCGCGACTCGACTGGCTAGCGTGCAGTGCCGGCTGGCGTGGCGGAGTCGTGTGTACGCGGTGGGCACGCTGCCAGCGGACCCACGTTCCGTGCCGTTAGCTCTTGCGCAAGGCGACGCTTCCGTCACACAGTGAGCGTAAAAGGACGGCCGGCGCTGAGTGGGCGGCCGCAGCAACGAGCTCCTGGCCAACCTTGGCTTGCCTGGTGTACCCGCCCACCTTCGATATTTACCCTGTTGCGCCGAGACAAGCCGCTAGTCGGCAATCCTAGGTACTACACGAGCACTCTACGGGGAGCCTCGGCGCCGTTGCTGATGGGAGTACGTGAATCGACAGGTATCGAATGATGTCGAGCACTACTGACTTCTTTCTGGTCACCGCGAACACCGCCCCCTCCCCCAATTTACATCAACATCTAGATACATATAGTGCGTCCACGTGAGTACCTTGTATCACTACTGGTCATATCCTTTACAGTTCCACTTGCAAATAGAGCGAGGATCTCTGATGTTTCTAATCTTCTCTTCGTGGCCCTTACGCGAAATGTACGCTGGCAGCAACAGAATCGATCTGCAGTCAGCCTCAAATGCCCGTTTCCTATGTTTTCTCAACAGTGTTCCTCGAAAAGGACGTCGCCTTCCCTCCAGGGATTTCCGTTCGAGTTCCCCAAGCATCCCCATCATACTTGCGTGTTGTTCGAGCCTACTAGTAAAAAATTTAGCAGCCTGCCTCCGAATTCCTTCGATATCTTCCTTTAATCCGACTTGGTGCTGATCCCGAATGTTCGAACAATACTGAACAATGGGTCACACAAATGTCCTACACGCGATCTCCTTTACAGATGAACCACACTTTGCTAAAATTCTCCCAATAAACGGAAGTCGACCATTCGCTTTCCCTGCTACAGTCCTTGCATGCTCATTCCATTTCATATTGCTTTACAACGTTCGCCTAGGCGTTTAATCGACGTGATCATGTCAAGCAGTACGCTAGTAATACTGTATTCGAAAATTATGAGTCTGTTTTTCTTACTCCTCTTCATTGACTTACTTTTTTCTACATTTAGAGTTAGCTGCCACTCATCACACCAACTAGAAATGGTGTTTAAGTCGTCCTGTATACTCCTACAGTTACTCAGCGACGACGCCATACCATACACACAGCATCATCAGAAAACAACCGCAAACGGGCGCTTACCCTGCCCGCCAGATCATTTATGTACGAGGGTTGTCCAGAAAGTAAGTTCCGATCGGTCGCGAAATGGAAACCACTGGGGAAATCCAGTAAAGCTTTGCACAGATGTGTTGTGCAGTGTCTCTAGTATGCCCGTCGATCGTGTCGCGTCGCTCTGTTCAGTTTTGAGTGAACAGTGAGCACATAAAGATGTGTAGGGAATAGCGTCTCCCGCCAAGTTAGAGGGCCTGCTTTGAGATTTCGCCTGTGTCGTGCAGCCCACATAACACAACTGTCGAACAGTCCCTTCTTCATGCCAATTCTCAGCCGCACATTGCAGGGGCAATGAAGGCGCTCCTGCAGCGTTTTCGATGAGAAGTGTTTGATCACCCACAATGCAGTCCGTAACTGTCTCCCCCTGAGCCTCATCTCTGCTCACAAGAACCGCTGACTATGAAGACAAAATTTTTCCACAGACAACGAGCTGCAGACCAGTGCAGATAACTGGCCGAAAGCACAGGCGGCTGCTTTCTATGACGAGGATGTTGGAAAGCTGATACAACCCTACGACAACACTCGAAGTCGGAGCGGCAACTATGTAGAGAAGTAGGTGGAAGGTGTACCTAACTGTTGCAAATAAAACGTTTCTGGTTTTCACTGTGGTTTCCACTTCGCAACCAATCGGAAGTTACTTTCTGGACAACCCTCGTATATAAAAAATAACAGCGGTCCTACCACACTTCCCTGGGGCACTACAGACGATACTCTTGTCTCGGATGAACACTCATTCTCGAGGACAACATTTTCTTATGAAAGACCTCTCCATGTCACAGTCTTTCGCAAACTATATGTGTAGTTAAAACTTTAATACATAGTGTCCTGTATTGTCCGATTCTGACAAACTACAAGACGAACTGGTACACATGAAAAAGGTGCTTAGTAAAATGGGTGTACAAAGTGTAAAATTAAATTAGCTGTACAAGCGGCAATACTAGACCAACCAAAGGAAAAGGAAGAGGAACGAACGTGCGAAATGTTTTTACAAAAATTGTCAGAATAATGAAGTAGCATGAAGTGGATGTCATCTTCCGCCTACACTGCTCTCTTGTGGTCAGTTAAAGATGATCTGCTTTTATGAAAGGCGGGTATTTATGAAATTCATTGTCAGTGTGGTGAATGTTACATACCACAAGCAACACACACTGTACAAAAACGATGTATCGAACACCAGCGACATACCAGCCTTCTACAGTCCAACAAATTTGCTGTATTTCCGCTGGCCATTTTATGGATTATAGGGAAGTCAAGACACTGGCCACAACCTGATCCTATAGTGATTCGGTGGTCAAAACAGCTGTAGAAATACCACTGGCACACAACCTGCTCAATCCAGACGAGAAATCATTCACTTAGATTCTGTGCTTTCAGACGAATTATTCGTCTGACGAAGAAACATCACTAACTTGACGCCATCTATTAAGGAGAAAAAAGGTCATTTACAAGTTATCAGTCCCAGCAATCGAACCCGCTCGATAATTTGGGGCATAATTCTGATAGTACGCTGTTATGACCTCAATGTACAGTTTCCAAATCTGCAAGCGGACTGTTACTCGATCCACCCCAATGCCCAAGCGCTAAGTATACAGGGGAGTGAACAAGACGCTTGTGAAATACTGTTCTGACACTGGTGACAATCTTTATTCGTTGCGTGAATGTGCGGGGTTTACTAACTTCTAAATGGTGCGAGCGATCTCTTTTCTTAAAACATTTTTATGTTCCAATTCACAAATGCACAGTAAATGAATGAAATGAATTAGTGTGTCACTAAACAGTACCATATTGCTACTTAAATATTAACATCGCTGTTGTGCATTATTTTCTTTGAATTTTAAAGCTGGCATTGTTGGAGTGAACTACATTTCCAGGAGATGATCTGTTCTTCGACGCGACTGGCATGATTAAATTATATATTTAAAATCATTAACTTCGTTTCATACAAGTTGTACAGTTGCTTAGGTTTATTTATTTTGGTTTTCAGGCGTACTTATACCTACGAGACATCAATACGAGAATATTACTAAAATAGTACTGAACCTATGAGCGCACGAGGCTGACATATTACTCGTATTACTTACCTATTTTTGGCGCACAATAGCAATATTTCAAAACACATGTGCATATGTGTTGGACTACCCCCTCCTCTCCCTTCGCCTTCAATATACTGCGAACAGGAGTTCCTCATTATCACTCTACCGCACAGTGCTCGTAATTTGCACTCGGGCATTAGGCGTCTGTAATGGAACTGGGCGAATGGCAAACATTTGATGCGCGCCAGGTTTGAAAGCTGTGCTCCCAAGTCACAAATGTATACTGTCGGAATTATGGGTGATATCTTGCAACTGTATTTTTTCTTCGTAAAATATGAGGTCAAGCTGGTGACGTTCTCTTGTGAGTCTATCCTACCTGGTAATCCAACACATGCCACCCATTTTAAAAGTTAACCTCATAATTTGTAAACACTGTGGATTAGGTGAATCGGCGCTTGCTATGTTTTTATCTACAATTCGCGCTTTTTTGCTGACTGTCTTATCTCTGACCTTCGCGCATTTACTCCACAATACATCAATATGTGAAGTGGTTTAAATTTATTTACCGACTCGTCGTCGGTTAGCAGCCGAAATATTGAAAAATGAAATATTGCTGTCCCGTATGCATGCTCGAAACATGATGGAATATTCTGTACGCCGCCCCGGGAAAACTTCGATAACTATATATTGATTCACTGATGATGTTCAAACTCTCATGGATGATGCAGGAGTGGAAATGTATCAGTATGAGGTAATTTACACCAGTCCGGAAACGAACGAATCGAAAGTCATACGCGAAAATCGTTCTGATGCCTCTGACAATGGAATATACAGTATGTACCGGTACTGTTGTTGTTGGAATATACATCATTGAATTGGACAATAACAAGAAGAGAGAAGAGTAGAATCCAAGCCAGCGGAACTAAATTACTGAGATGTATGTTAGGGAAAACGAGGAGGGGGGAGGAGGGAGGGGGGGAGAGATAGATAGATAGGTAGATAGAGAGAGAGAGAGAGAGAGAGAGAGAGAGAGAGAGAGAGAGAGAGAAATGGAAACTTTAGGAACAGAACTGGAATAGAAATGCTGAAGGAGACAACTGAGAAAAACAGGTTAAAATAGTTTGGACATGTAAAGAGAATGGAAGATGGAAGAACACCAAAACGAATAATAGAGACGGAATCTGAGGGTAAGAGGGACAGCTAGACCAAAATGGATTGACTCGAAAAGACCATATTAAGAAGAAGGAACCTGGAATGGAACAAAACAGTTATAGAACAAAAATAATGGAAAGACAGGGGCAAGTGGAGAAGTACCATGAATGCCCCAACCCGGCCTGAGGTTGGATACAGCTAAAACGAAGAAGAAGAAGAAGATGATGATGTTGATGATGATGATGACTGTTGTTCCCAAGACGGAAGGGTAGACAACTTTCAGAGGTGGTAGCTTGGAACAAAATAACAGAAAATCTGTAGTAAACATGGGATGGGGTCTAAAACGTGCATCTTAAGAGCTAAGAGCACTTGCTCATCTTCTCTTCCGCGAAATAACTATCTTCTGCTGAACAAGTAACGTTTTGAGCCATACTACCCCTTCCCAAAATACGGAAAGCAAAGAGCTTGCAGTAGAAGAAATGTTTCATAGTTGCGAACATAGCTCTTAAGGCATGCATTTTAGAGCCCACAGCCGGCCGGTGTGGCCGTGCGGTACTAGGCGCTTCAGTCTGGAACCACGCGACCGCTACGGTCGCAGATTCGAATCCTGCCTCGGGCATGGATGTGTGTGATGTCCTTAGGTTAGTTAGGTTTAAGTAGTTCTAAGTTCTAGGGGACTGATGACCACAGATGTTAAGTTGGTTGGTTGGTTTGTGGGCTTAAAGGGGCCAGACTGCAACGGTCATCGGTCCCACAGATGTTAAGTCCCATAGTGCTCAGAGCTATTTGAACCATTTTTAGAGCCCACGTTTACTAGTCATTTGCTTCTTATTTTGGTCCTTACTACCACCTCTGAAAGTTGCCTACCCTACAATCGTGGCAAAAACAGTACCCACATATGCATTCCACTGTCAGAGGTTTAAGAACAATTACCGCTAATAACTTTAGACTCGGTCCTTTCCGGACTATGATCCCTCAGACTGATACATTTGCTCTCCTTCATCATCTCTCAAATTTTGTAACATCGTCACGAAGGCTTCCTGTATAGAATTACGTTCTTGAAGAAAGGCTAAATCTGTTAGTCGTCTTTGAAACGTTTTATGGGAGTACTTGGGATTTTTCTAGGCGCTGAATGTATTTGCCGTGACTGTAGTCAGTAGCGAACACGGGCGCGCGGATGAGCAGCGAGCTGCCGGCGCAGAGGCGGGAGTGAGCGGCGCTATCGGCAGCACCTGCCCGCCTGTTACACGCCTCGCCGCGCGCCCGGAAACTCGCCGCGGGCACAATGGAGCCGCCGCAGAGTCGCCCCCGTATCGCCGCTGGCCGTGTCTCAAAACACGCGCCAGCTCCCGAGAGGCCGCCCTACACAAATGGAATAGAACGGTGAACAGTGGTAGATGAACGTCCCTCTTCTGAAAGTACTTTACGAAAAAATATTTGCTGTTGTTTAAATGCTAACATTTTACGTTACCCTTTACCCTGATAGTTACTGAAACAACAAACATACTGGTACCAGTGACAGATTACTTTACTTCCACTCACGTTTCAGAGATTTGAACCTCCATCAGCAGGTGGTTTGTACACTGAGTTGACAAAAAATCTAGCGATAGCTGTATGCACATATACAGATGGCGGTAGTATCGCGTACACAAAGTATAAAGGGGAAGAGAATTGGCGGAGCTGTCATTTGTACTAGGGTGATTCATGTGACAAGGTTTCCGACCTTATTATTGTCCCACGACGGGAATTAACAAACTTTAAACGCAGATTGGTAGTTGGAGTTAGATGCACGGGGCATTCCCTTTGGGAACCGTTCGGGAATTCAGTATTCCGAGGTCTACAGTGTCAGGAGTGTATCGAGAATACCAAATTCCAGGCATTACCTCTCAACACAACACCGTGGCCGACGGGCTTCACTTAACGAGCGGCGTAGAGTTATTAGTGCTAACAGACAAGCAACACTGTGCGAAATAACTGCAGAAATCAATATAGGGCGTACGACGAACGTATTCGTTAGGACAGTGTGGCGAGATTTAGCGTTAATGGGCTATGGTAACAAATGACTGACGCGAGTGCTTTTGCTAACAGCACGACATCGCCTGCAGCTCCTCTCCAGGGGTCGTGACCACATCGGTTGTATGCTAGACTATTGGAAAATCGTTACCTGATCGGAGGAGCCCCGATTCAGCTGCTAAGAGCTAATGGTAAGGTTCGAGTGGGGCGCAAACTCCCCGAACCCATGGGCCCAGGTTGTTAACAGGGCACTGAGCAAGCTGGTAATGGCTCTACAGTGGTGTGCGCTGTGTTTACATGGAATGGGCTGGATCTCCTGGTCAAATTAATCCGATCATTGACTATAGCCGGCCGGAGTGGCCGAGCGGTTCTAGGCACTTCAGTCTGGAATCGCGCGACCGCTACGGTCGCAGGTTCGAATCCTGCCTTGGACATGGATGTGTGTGATGTCCTTAGGTTAGTTAGGTTTAAATAGTTCTAAGTTCTAGGGGACTGATGACCTCAGATGTTAAGTCCCATAGTGCTCAGAACCATTTGAACCACTGACCATAAATGGTAATATTCGGCTACTTGGAGATCTGTTGCAGGCATTCATGGATTTATGTTCCCAAAAAACGATGGAATTTTTACGGATGACAATGCGCCTTGTCATTGTTCGCGACTGGTTTCAAGAGTATCACGGACAGTTCGAGCGAATCAATTGGCCACCCAGTTCGCTTGACTCGAGTTCCATCGAACAATTGTGGGACATAATCGAGTGGTCAGTTCGTGCACAAAATCTTGCAAGGATAACACTTTCGCAATTATGGACGGCCAAACAAGCAGCTTGACTCAATATTTTTGCAGGGGACTTAGAACGACTTGTTGAGTCAATGTCACGTCGAGATGCTGCACTACGAAGGGCAAAAGGAGGTCCGACACGATATTAAGAGGTTAGTCATGACTTTTGTCACCCCACTGTATGAATTAATAAGATATGTACGAGAAAACTAACGGTCATATACTAAAACAGTTTATTATTTTTGTCTTCCACTGGACACTTTCACCCAGAGTCGTAAACACAAGAGTTAATTCATAACTCCATTTGATGGATGTTTCAACCTCTGAAACGCGTACTGGAAGTAAAATAAATTGTGACTGGTACCAGTAAGTCATGTTTATTCAGTCTGTTTCAATTCGCTATAGTCCATATAAATCGTCAAATTGCCGCAAATATGTAACATACAGAGATACGTTACTGTTATCGTCTTCAGTCCGAAGACCGACTTGATGCAGCTTTCCACAGCAATCTGTCAAGTCACTCCATCTTTGCATTACTTCTGTATCCTACCTCAATTTCAACCTGCTTAAAGGCCGGCCGCAGTGGCCGAGCGGTTCTAGGCGCTTCAGTCTGGAACCGCGCGACCGCTATGGTCGCAGGTTCGAATCCAGCCTCGGGCATGGATGTGTGTGATGTCCTTAGGTTATTTAGGTTTAAGTAGTTCTAAGTTCTAGGCGACTGATGACCTCAGATGTTAAGATCCATAGTGCTCAGAGCCATATGAACCATTTTTTTTTTTTCAATTTGCTTAATGTTTGCAAACACTGGTCTGCCTCTACAATTTTTGCCCACAAAGCTTCTGTCTATTATTCAACTAACTAATCCTTGACGCCTCGGGATGTGTCCTATCACCCCTTCTTTTAGTCAAAAGATAAAGATCTTTTCAGTTCGGTTCAGTATCTGCTGTGCTGAGAAGAATGCTGAAGATTAGATAGGCAGATCGAGTCACAAACGAGGATGTACTAAATCGAATTGGAGAAAAAGTAAATGTGGCAACTTGATTAAAAGAAGGGATTGGTTGATACGGCATATCGTGAAACATCGAGGAATCGTCAATTTCGTTATGGAGGGGAGTGTGGGAAGTAAAAATTCTATAGGGAAATCATGGGATAAATACAGTAACCAGGTTCAAACATGAAGGTTCTAGCAGCTACTCGGATATGAAGAGGCTTGCACAGGATAGAGAAGTAGGGGGAGCTGCATAAAAACTGTCTCCAGACCTTCAGGCAATAACAGTTGTTGTTGTTTTCTTCAGGCTGAAGACTGGTTTGATGCAGTTTCCCACTCTAGTCCACCCTGTGCAAGCTTCTTCATCTCTACGTTAAGTATAGCAGCCGACAACCACCTGACCCTGCTTATTGTATTCGTCTCTTCCTACAGTTTTTGGCTCCCTTCCCCCCACACTTGCCATCATTAGCAAACTGGCTATTCCTTGATTTCTCAGGATCTATCCTATCAACCGACCCATTCTTTCAGTGAAATTGTGCCATAAATTGGTTTTTTCCCCTGATTCGATTTAGTAACACTTAGATAGTAATTCGATCCATCCATCTAATATTCAGCATTCCTCTACAGGGACACACTTCAAAAACTTCTCTTCTCTTCGTGTCTGAATAGCTAATCTTCCACGTTTTACTTCCGTACAAGACTAAATTTCAGACACATGCCTTCATAAAAGAATTTCTGACGTTTAATTTCATATTAAATGTTAATAAAACGCATTACTTATTGTAGCCAGTCTGAATTTCATATCCTCTCTGCGTCGGTCATCATCAGTTATTTTGCTGTCCGAATAGCAAAACTCTTCTACTATTTTAGTGCCTCATTTCCTAATCTAATTCCATCAGCGTCACTTGATTTACTCCGACTACATTCCATTAGCCTTATTTTACTTTTGTTGTTGTTCATCTTATAATCTTTTTTCAATACACTATCAACTTCTGTTCAACTGCGTTTCCAAGTCCTTCGTCGTCTCTGAAAGAATTACAGTGTCATCAGCAAACGTCAGAGTTTTTATTTCTGGCTCGCTAAGCTATAAGTTGCTTTCCTATTTTCTCCTTTTTTTCCCTTAGAGCATCCTCAATGTACATATAACAACATGAGAGGGAAGGCTACATCCCTGTCTCACTCCCTTCTCAATTACTGTTTTCCTTTCATGTCCGTCTACTCTTACAACTGCAGTCTGACTTCTTTAAGTGTTATAAATGACTTTTCGCTCCCTGTATTTTGTCTCTCATACCTTTAAAATTCCAGACAGTGTAGACCAATCAGTATTATCTAAAGCTTTCTCTAAAACTTCAAATTTTATAAATGTAGGTTTGCCTTTCTTCAACATTTCTTCTAAGGTAAGTCATTGTGTGAGTATTACCCCGTGTGTTGTCCGCCCCTGGTAGCTGAGTGGTCAGCGCGACGGAATGTCATACCTAACGGCCCGGGTTTGATTCCCGGCTGGGTCGGAGATGCTCTCCGCTCAGGAACTGGGTGTTGTGTTGTGTTGTTCTTGTCATCATCATTTCATTCCCATCGACACGCAAGTCGTCAAAGTGGCGTCAACTCGAAAGATTTGCACCAGGCGAACGGTCTACCCGACGGGAGACCCTAGCCACACGTAATTTCCATTTACCTAGTGTGTTCGTATATTTCTACGGAACCCAAATCGCTCTTCACCGAGGTCGACTTCTAAGAGTGTTTCTTCCATTTTTCTGTCTAATTCGTATCGATATTTAGCAGCCATGACTTATGGAAGTGATGGTTCGGTAGTAGTCACAACAGTCTTGGAAAGTGGAATTATTACATTCTTCTTGAAGTCCTACTGTATTTAACCTGTGACACATCTTGAATACCAGATGGAATGGTTTTATCATGGCTTTCTCTCCAAAAGACCTCAATAACTTTGAGAAAAGTTGTTTACTACAGCGGTCTTGTTTCCAGTTATGCCTTTCAGTACTGTGTCGAATTCTTCTTGCAGTATCATATGTCCTAACTCATCATTACCTACGGTCTCTTCTGTTTCTATAATAATATTGTCCTCAACTTTGCTCCCTTTATATAGAACCTCCATCTATTCCTTCCACCTTACAGCTTTCGCTCCTTTGCTTAGTACTGGTTTGCCATATGAGCTGTTGATATTCATACACCCGCTTCTCTTTTCTCTAACTAAATGACTCTAATTTTCCTATAGGCAGCATCTAGTCTTGCATGTTTTGCAGACTTCCATTTCTCCTCTAGCCATTCCGGGTTAGTCATTTTTCATTTCCTGTCAGTCTCATTTTTAGACGTCTTTATTCGCCTTTGCCTCCTTCATTTGCTACATATTTCTTAAATTAAATTCAATATCTCATGTGTTATCCGAGGATTACCACTACGCCTTATCTTCTTACCGATTTGATCCTCTGCTGTTTTCACTATAGCATCTCTCGTAGATTCCCATTCGTATACTCCTGTATTTTCTTTCCCCCGTTTCAGTCCGACGTTGCCTAGTACTCCCTCTGGGACTCTAAACGACTTCTTCATGTTCTTTAAATTTATCCCGGACTCATCTCCTTAAAGTTCTGCCGTTTTGATTTTTCTTCAGTTTTAATCTGCAGTTCATAGCCATTTTGAAGAATTTCCTTTATTTCAGCATACGTTCTTTCAATCTCTTCATCATATGTAGAACTAGTTGGCATACAAACTTGTACAACTGCGATCGATATCCCGCCTACGATAATGCGTTCACTATGTTGTTCGACCGCATCCCTGTTGCCTTATTCATTATCAGACCCATTACTGCATTACTCCATCTACACATCCAGTTTTCAGTATTCTTCTTTATCACCACCTTTCAAATACTTGTACTCTCTTCTTGAAAGCACTTTTACGATGAACGTTTCACTTCCATATAGGGATACATTCCAAATAAATATTTTCGGGAATGACTTCCCAACACAGAAAGTTATATTCGATGTTAACAAAATTTTCTTTAATGAAAAACTTTTCTTGTTATTGCCAGTCCACACATAATCAATTACTTTCCTGCCCATGAAAACGTACTTCGAAACATTCCTAACAAAAATAAAAACGAAATGTGGAGAATGGTAATAGAGAGAAATCTATAAAATGCTCTCTGTGTGCTCGTTGCGTCAAATCCGATTCGAGCTTCCGACGAACTCCTCTATCGCCTTCGTCCGGAACAACCGACTGTTGTTGCTACAGGCGTAAAGACCGTGTATACCCCACAGACGGCTTGTGATTCCTCGGCGTACGTCACCATTACATTCTCTGTGTATTCCCAGCAGTTGCTGAAGACATCAGATAAATAAACACAGAATAATATCTGATGAAACTAAAATCTTGTCCGCTTGTACATAGTGATATTCCGTTACTAAAAAGCAGTAGGAATGAGAATGTGCGAGAACCGTTTCAAGGGGAACATCGGCTATGATCTTACCTGTGCGTGGAACCGAGCTCTCGACGGTGAACAGGCACAGAGAAATGCCCTGAATTGTTTACTTTCGAGAGCGCTGGGGCCATCGGTGCATTCAACGACAGTGTCTCTCGCAGCATGACGTAATGTTGACGTAGCCGTCTATAGGCCATAAATGGTCACAACAGGCGCCACGACAGCCAGTTTTTACTAACGATTACGAAGGAGAATATGTCATAAGATCGAGATTTTATGCAGACTTGTCCCGACGAGCAAACAGAGAATGTTATATACAAGGATGTCGTCGCGAGAAACTTCTACATCTACATGGATACTCTGCAAATCACATTTAAGTGCCTGGCAGAGGGTTCATCGAACCACCTTCACAATTCTCTATTATTCCAATCTCGTATAGCGCGCGGAAAGAACGAACACCTATATCTTTCCGTACGAGCTCTTATTTCCCTTATTTTATCGTGATGATCGTTTCTCCCTATGTAGGCCGGTGTCAACAAAATATTTTCGCATTCGGAGGAGAAAGTTGGTGATTGGAATTTCGTGAGAAGATTCCGCCGCAACGAAAAACGCCTTTCTTTTAATGATTCCAGCCCAAATCCTGCATCATTTCTGTGACACGCTCTCCCATATTTCGCGATAATACAAAACGTGCTGCCTTTCTTTGAACTTTTTCGATGTACTCCGTCAGTCCTATCTCGTAAGGATCCTACACCGCGCAGCAGTATTCTAAAACAGGACGGACAAGCGTAGTGTAGGCAGTCTCCTTAGTAGGTCCGTTACATTTTCTAAGTGTACTGCCAATAAAACGCAGTCTTTGGTTAGCCTTCCCACAACATTTTCTATGTGTTCCTTCCAATTTAAGTTGTTCGTAATTGTAACGCCTACGTTTGTAGTTGAATTTACGGCTTTTAGATTACATTGATTTATCGTGTAACCGAAGTTTAACGAGTTCCTTTTAGCACTCATGTGGATGACCTCATACTTTTCGTTATTTAGGGTCAACTGCCACTTTTCGCACCATTCAGATATTTTTTCTAAATCGTTTTACAATTTGTTTTGATCTTCTGATGGCTTATTAGTCGATAAACGGCAGCGTCGTCTGAAAAAAAAACCGAAGACGGCTGCTCAGATTGTCTCCCAAATCGTTTATATAGATAAGGAACAGCAAAGGGCCTATAACACTACCTTGTGGAACGCCTGAAATCACTTCTGTTTTACTCGATGACTTTCCGTCAGTTACTACGAACTGTGACCTCTCTGACAGGAAATCGCTAATCCAGTCACATAACTGAGACTATATTCCATAAGCACGCAATTTCACTACGAGCCGCTTGTGTGGTACAGTGTCAAAAGCCTTCCGGAAATCCATGAATACGGAATCGATCTGAAATCCCTTGTCAATAGCACTCAGCACTTCATGCGAATAAAGAGCTAGTTGTGTTTCACAGGAACGATGTTTTCTAAACCCATGTTGACTGTGTGTCAATGGACCGTTTCCTTAGAGGTAATTCATAATTTTCTAAAATCCTGCTGCATATCGACGTTAACGATATGGGCCTGTAATTTAGTGAATTACTCCTACTACCTTTCTTGAATATTGGTGTGACCTGTGCAACTTTCCAGTCTTTGGGTACGGATCTTTCGTCGAGCAAACGGTTGTATATAACAGTTAAGTATGGAGCTAATGCATCAGCATACTCGGAAAGGAACCTAATTGGTATACAGTCTGGACCAGAAGACTTGCTTTTATTAAGCGATATGAGTTACTTCACTACTCCGAGGATATTTACTTCTACGTTACTCATGTTGGTAGCTGTTCTCGATTCGAATTCTGAAATATTTACTTCGTCTTCCTTTGTGAAGGCACTTCGGTCCAACAATATAGTTGTTTGAAACTTCATTACTCTCTGTCTGTCTCCGTCCGTGTCTCAGTTCGTTACGAAAAGTCACTATCTTAGCCACAGTAAAGAAAAGGACCGTCAGAAGTAGTTGCATGTGTTCGGTTCAGTCTAGCAACTCATCCGCCAAGTTTTGCACTCCCGGCATTCAGTACACACTCCACATGTCAACCCGGCGAGCCCTCCGTACCACAGTTAAGTGAACGTCTACTTGTATGAGCATGTCACGGTTAAGTGCGTGACAGCAAGTGTTCCCTCAATAAACAGCAGCTCATATATCCCCAACGACAAGACATATTTTGTGACGATGGACGCGTTCCTTCCGAAGGCGGAACTACTTGCAGGAAAAAAATTCACATAACATAATAAAATGCAGGGTATAATTTTAGAAACAGATACTGCGTTTACAGTTTTTACAGGAGCTTTTGATGAAATGAACGGAAATAACTATGGAGCATAACGAACGCCTTAGGACTTTCACAATGTCTGAATCGAGTTTTAAGCAGAATCTCTTGATCTTCAACCATGGTTCTTAACACAGGAAAGAAATTAAAAACGACACATTGAGAACAGCAAGGGTGCAATACATCTCCTACTTCTGTAAACATATAGACTATACTGTGAAAAAAGTAATTAAGAGGTAAACGCTGCAATATCCACACATCAAAAAAAGTTTTGCATCACTTAGCTTCCGAGAGTTCCGAAAAGTCTACAGAAAATTGTAAGAGAGATCAAAATAAATTTCCGCAATTTTTACTGCTCATGAAACCAAACATTGCATGTTGTACCACCATACAGCGAGACCTTCAGAGGCGGTGGTCCAGATTGCTGTACACACGGCCCCTCTAACACCCAGTAGAATGTCCTCTTACATTGATTGATGCATGCCTGTATTCGTCATGGCATACTGTCCACTAGTTCATCAAGGGACTGTTGGTTCAGATTGTCCCTTTCCTCAACGGCGATTGGGCGTACATCCCTCAAAATGCCACTCCAGTCGAGCGATGTCGTTATCCTGAAGGAAGACATTCACATGAGTTCGAGAACTGTCATCCATTAAGAATAATGCCTCGCCAATATACTGCCGATATGGTTGCACTATCGGTCGGAGGATGGCATTCACGAATCGTACAGCCTTTACGGCTCCTTCCATGACCACCAGCGGCGTACGTCAGCCCCACATAATGCCACCCCAAAACAGCAGGAAACCTCCACCTTGCCGCACTCGCTGGACAATGCGTCTAAGGCGTTCAGCCTGGCCGGGTTGCCTCCAAACACGTCTCCGACGATTGTCTGGTTGAAGGCATATGCGACACTCATTGGTAAAGAGAACGTGACGCCAATCCTAAGCGGTCCATTCTGCATGTTGTTGGGCCCATTTGTACCGCGCTGCATGGTGTCGTGGATGCAGAGATGGACCTCGCCATGGACGTCAGGAGTGAAGTTGCGCATCATGAAGCCTATTGCCACAGTTTGAGTCGTAACACGATGTCCTGTGGCTGCACGAAAAGCATTATTCAACATGATTGCGTTGCTATCAGGGTTACTCTGAGCCGTAATCCGTAGGTAGCGGTCATCCACAGTAGTAGCCCTTGGGTGGCCTGAGCGAGGCATGTCATCAACAGTTCCTCTCTCTCTGTATCTCCTCCATGTCTGATCAACATCGCTTTGGTTCACCCCGAGACGCCTGGACACTTCCCTTGTTGAGAGCCCTTCCTGGCACAAAGTAACAATGCGGACGCGATCGAACCACGGCATAGACCGTCTAAGCATGGATGAACTACAGAAGACACGAGCCTTGTACCTCCTTGCTGGTGGAATGACTGGAACTGTTGGGCTGTCGGACCCCCTCCGTCTAATAGGCCCTGCTCATACATGGTTGTTAAATCTTTGGGCGGGTTTAGTAACATCTCTGAACAGTCAAAGGGACTGTCTCTGCCATACAATGTCCACAGTCATCGTCTATCTTCAGGAGTTCTGGGAACCGGGGTGATGCAAAACATTTTTTGATGTGTGTAAATACATTGACTAAGAAACGAAGCATCCAAAGAGGAGGGGGAAACAAAACCAATCTTCGGCGGTTGGGAGGGTATGTGATGTTATTTCAGTAATTATAAAATTGTTTCAAATTTACAATGAACTTTGCAGCAAGAGCTCACTTTTTGCTATCAAATGGTTCGAATGTCTCTGAGGACTATGGGACTTAACATCTTAGAACTACACTACTGGCCATTAAAATTGCTACACCTAGAAGAAATGCAGATGTTAAACGGGTATTCATTGGACAAATATATTATACTAGAACTGACATGTGATTACATTTTCACGCAATTTGGGTGCATAGATCCTGAGAAAACAGTACCCAGAACAACCACATGTGGCCGTAATAACGGCTTTGATACGCCTGGGCATTGAGTCAAACAGAGCTTGGATGGCGTGTACAGGTACAGCTGCCCATGCAGCTTCAACACGATACCGCAGTTCATCAAGAGTAGTGAATGGCGTATTGTGACGAGCCAGTTGCTCGGCCACCATTGACCAGACGTTTTCAATTGGTGAGAGATATGGAGAATGTGCTGGCCAGGGCAACAGTCGAACATTTTCTGTATCCAGAAAGGCCCGTACAGGACCTGCAACATGCGGTCGTGCATTATCCTGCTGAAATGTAGGGTTTCGCAGGGATCGAATGAAGGGTGGAGCCACGGGTCGTAACACATCTGAAATGTAACGTCCACTGTTCAAAGTGCCGTCAGTGCGAACAAGAGGTGACCGAGACGTGTAACCAATGGCACCCCATACCATCACGCCGGGTGATACGCCAGTATGGCGATGACGAATACACGCTTCCAATGTGCGTCCACCGCGATGTCGCCGAAGTCGGATGCGACCGTCATGATGCTGTAAACAGAACCTGGATTCATCCGAAAAAATGACGTTTTGCCATTCGTGCACCCAGGTTTGTCGTTGAGTACGCCATCGCAGGCGCTCCTGTCTGTGATGCAGCGTCAAGGGTAACCGCAGCCATGGTCTCCGAGCTGATAGTCCATGCTGCTGCAAAAGTCGTCGAACTGTTCGTGCAGATGGTTGTTGTCTTGCAAACGTCCCCATCTGTTGACTCAGGGATCGAGACGTGGCTGCACGATCCGTTACATCCATGCGGATAAGATGCCTGTCATCTCGACTGCTAGTGATACGAGGCCGTTGGGATCCAGCTCGGCGTTCCGTATTACCCTCCTGAACCCTCCGATCCCATATTCTGCTAACAGTCATTGGATCTCGACCAATGCGAGCAGAAATGTCGCGATACAATAAACCGCAATCGCGATAGGCTACAATCCGACCTTTATCAAAGTCGGAAACGTGATGGTACGCGTTTCTCCTCCTTACACGAGGCATCACAACAACGTTTCACCAGGCAACGCCGGTCAACTGCTGTTTGTGTATGAGAAATCGGTTCGAAACTTTCCTCATGTCAGCACGTTGTAGGTGCCGCCACCGGCGCCAACCTTGTGTGAATGCTCTGAAAAGCTAATCATTTGCATATCACAGTATCTTATTCCTGTCGGTTAAATTTCGCGTCTGTAGCGCGTCATCTTCGTGGTGTAGCAATTTTAATGGCCAGTAGTGTACTTAAACCTAACTAACCTAAGGAAATCACACACATCCACGCCCGAGGTAGGATTCGAACCTGCGACCGTAGCGGTAGTTTTGATATCAACTTGTACCCTATCTGACCTTGATGCGTGCACTGATTCGGTTGGGAAGGGTGTCATAAAGTCGTTTTATCCTCCCCTGAGGCAAGCTGGCCAACAACTGGTTAACTGGTCCTTGATATCCTTGATACTGGTACGGGGATAGAGTTGACGTCGACGCTGGTCCCACCCATGTTCAATTGGAAATATATCTGCACCACAGGTGTACCTGCACGTGACGCAGACAGTTCTTACAGACGGGCACCGTGTGTGGACGAGTGTTTTTCTGTTGAAGAATGGCACCACGATACTGTGGCATGAGAGGTAACACATGACGACGCAGGATGTCCGTGACGTACCGTTGTGTCGCCAGACTTCCCTTAACCACTGTCAGCCGTGACCTGGAACTATACCTGGTAGCTCCTCAACCCATGACGCCAAGAATAACACCGCCGTGCTGCTCCAAAACTTTTCAAGAATGTGATCTCTCGCCACGTCAACACCATACTCGTCAACGATGGTGATCCGGGGCAGTGGGGAACCGAGATTCATCGCTGCACGCAGTGCGAAGCTATTTATCAGAAGTCTATGCTTCCCGGTCACGTCACCACTCCAAAAGCAGCTGTTTGTGTTGTGGTGTTAAAGTCAGTCTACAGATGGAACGTTAATGCGAGCCCCAGAGCTATGGCGTGAGATGACGTACAGAACTGCAGGGAGTCCGTCACTTGTTCTCGGATGTCAGGCGTAGATGTGAAGTTTGGTGCACAACACAGCGACCCTTCCCTGTGGTAGTCAGACGCGGGTGACCGGAACCTTGGCGATGAATGTGTCTGCTGTCACGTTGCTATGCAGTACAACATCGGGCCAGTATCACATCTGAATGCCGCACAAAATCTGGATATTGCTCGATTCGACCATCCAGCCAAATGGAGACCCACAATGAAGACGCTTTCAAACGCTGTCAGGTGCTGATAACGCTGTCTCACAGGGACACGCGGCGTCTCCGCGGCCTTCACAGTGATAACATCTGACACTGTTCACGCCTCTTACACACTCTAACTGGCCAGGTAACAACACTAAACATGAGCAACACAAATAAACTCTGGTGACCGTCTTACCTGTTACAGAAAATTACAACTCTAACCATTTACACGCCCGTCGATGATGTGTACGTAAAGGAAGTTACATTAAACCCAGCTATGAGTTCTGGCTGCTTCAATTTCTTTTGTCAGGCAGTGTGAATGGGTATATAATAGTATTATTTTCTGTGCTGAAGATATCATTATCAGACAAAAGAAGAGCACGACCTCTAACAGTTCATGTACAAATTAAAATGAACTACAAAAGAATTCGTCCTACAAATAATAGTTCCGAACTCCACAATGGCGGCTTTGCAAGGTAAATATTGTATCTGATAACAGAGAGTTGTCTGTAACATTCCTCTTGAAAATACGTCACACTTCCGTTACTTGACGTGAGAAACAACGACAGAGGTGTAGAAATGAAGATACAACGCTCTGAACGTTTATGTAGGACAACAAGATGAACGAGAAATAACGAAAGGAGTAAAGATTCAAGAAAAAAATTGCGTTGTAGGTTCTGACATACGGAAATATGTCGCGGGTCCGGTTACCAAGGGAGTTGAACAATGTGGAAACGGTGGAAATGCGACAAGAAAAGTCAAAGAATGCTTTATACTATATACGCTAAATAATCAAGAGAGACGAACAGAATTAAATGTTATTGCAATCAGAAATAAAACAAAATAAATCTGCAAGAAATGGAAAATAATATCAACAGAATTGACAAGAGGAGATTACGTAAGCTAATGTAAGGGTGATGTAAGACGCCTTCCGAAAAGAAATGGGCAGCTCCATGGGTGAAGCCAGAACATGAGCAATGCTTTTACCGCGAAGTGACGAAGAGGAAGAAGAAAATCAGTTCACCCACAGAAGCATTAGTGTTACAAACAACATCTTTGAAATTTAAAGTGAACTAAACGTACGGAAATCGTTTCTATGGCATTCGTAGTTCTTAATGGTGTTTTCCCTCGAAACACTGAAGCAAAATTACAATCGAATGTTTGAAACTTCCTGGCAGATTAAAACTGCCCGACCGAGACTCGAACTCGGGACCTTTGCCTTTCGCGGGCAAATACTCTACCATCTGAGCTACCGAAGGACGACTCACGCCCGACCCTCACAGCTTTACTTCTGCCAGTATCTCGTCTCCTACCTTCCAAACTTTACAGAAGCTCTCCTGCGAACGTTGCAGAACTAGCACTCCTGAAAGAAAGGATACTGCGGAGACATGGCTTAGCCACAGCCTGGGGGATGTTTCCAAAATGAGATTTTCACTCTGCAGCGGAGTGTGCGCTGATATGAAAGTTCCTGGCTGTGGCTAAGCCATGTCTCCGCAGTATCCTTTCTTTCAGGAGTGCTAGTTCTACAAGGTTCGCAGGAGAGCTTCTGTAAAGTTTGGAAGGTAGGAGACGAGATACTGGCAGAAGTAAAGCTGTGAGGACGGGGCGTGAGTCGTGCTTCGGTAGTTCAGATGGTAGAGCACTTGTCCGCGAAAGGCAAAGGTCCCGGGTTCGAGTCTCGGTCGGGCGCACAGTTGTAATCTGCCAGGAAGTTTCATATCAGCGTACACTCCGCTGCAGAGTGAAAATCTCATTCTAGAATCGAATGTTTAATTATTCATTTGGTGCAAGTAGTATGATACCTTGGCTGAGAAAAAGAACGCTCATTTATAAAGGAACTATTACTAGCCATGTAAGAACGTTGTTGTATATTTAATGACAAAACAGCAAATAAAATGATAAGTTGTGATGCAGACGTTTGTACAAAAAACGTTCTAGATGACCCTTTTTGCTACCAAAACCTAACGGTGTTCGGTGTAAGGAGACATAAATAATGTCCGTTGCACAACAGGCGAAAACCAATAAACTTAGTAAATTATGAAATAGTCAACGGACGTCAAAACTAGCGAAAACGTAATGTTTAAGAAAAGATATCGCGCTTAAGTTTCGTAGAGTTTATACAATGAAACATTATTCACGACTAGTGGGACGGAAATCTGATTACGGCATTCGTATCTTTCTTATGTTGTTCGTGTTTTTCCCTAATCACTTCAAGCGAATGCTACGATTATTCCTTAAACAGTTAACGGCTGCTTTAACGTGCATTTATTTCCAAAAAAGCTAATGACCAGGAAGTCAGCGTTAGGTAAAATTTCAGTCTCCTTGCCATCCTCTACCTTTGTATGTAATAAATCATATCAGGTGTCGATACGTGACGGACAACGAAAGAGCCCAGCCTACGAACTGATGTTTACCTACGAAAGGTACCTTATTTGTCCTTGACAGTGCACCGGTCTGATTACAAAAATGGCTCTAAGCACTGTGGGACTTAACAACTGAGGTTACCAGTTCCCTAAACTTAGAACTACTTAAACCTAACGACATCACACATATCTATGTCCGAGGCAGGATTCGAACCTGCGACCTTAGCAGCAGCACGGTTCCGGACTGAAGCGGCTAGAGCCGCTCGGCCACCGCGTCGGGCGCTCTGATTACAGTAAAATTGTCAGCGATAAAGCAGCTTTCTTGTTTTCACAAACATGCACTAGTAATATATCTCTTTTATGACCTAAAACAATTATGTTTAAAAATGTGTCCTGCATTCTTACAATGTTTGCTATTGGTAAAGACTGAAAAAAAAAGATATATGCTCACAAACAAACACTTGCTGAGATTTCATCGTCTTCTGTCCGAAGAGGTGTTCGATGCAGCTCTCCACCGTAGTATATCCCGTGCAAATCTCTTCATTTCTCCGCAACTACTGCAGCCTTCATTTATTATTTTGAACCTGCCTACTGTAGTCCAGGTCTTGTCTGTCTCTACAATTTTTGCCCAATACTTATTTCCATTGCCAAATTGACGATTCTATGAAGCATCAGGATTTGTCCTTTCAATCGATCTCTTATTTTAGTCAGATGGTGTCATAAATTTCTTTCTTCACTATGTCGGTTCAGTATTTCACCATTTGTTATTCGATCTATCCCACTAATCATTAGCATTCTTCTATAGCAATTCATTTCAAAAGCTTCTATTCCCTTCTTGTTTGAACATTTTATGTCCACGTTTCACTTCCGACAATGCTATATTCCATACAAATCCCTGCAAAAAAGATTTCCTAACACTTTAATTTATATTAGATGTTAACAAATCTTTCTTTTTCAGACACGCCAGTTCTGATACTGCCAGTCTGCATTTTATATCGTCTCTGCTTCGGCCATCGTCTGCTATCTTCCAGCCCAAACAGCAAACCTCATTTACCGATTTTAGTGTCGCGTTACTTATCTAATTCTTTCAGTAGCGCCTGATTTAATTCGACTACATTCCATTAAAGCTGTTTTACTCTGTTTGTACTTAATATAATTTCTTTGCAACACACGATCCATTCCGTTCAACTACTGTTCCAAGTATTTTGTGGTCTCTGTCAGGATTAGAATGTCATCGACAATTCCCTTTCCAAATTCCTCCTCGGTGTCCTTCACTCCTTGCTCACTGTACAAATTGAATAACATCGGGGGTAGGGTACAACACTGTCTCACTCCTTTGTCAACCTGACACTTCCATTTCATGCCAGTATTCTTTTATAACTGAAGTCTGGTTCGTGTACAAGTTGTGGATAAATTTTATCTCCCTGTATTTTCTCCAGCTTGCTTACAGAACTTCAAAGAGTGTATTCCAGTCAACATTGTCAAAAGCTTTCTCTAAATGCACAAATGCTATAAATGTAGGTAAATGTAAATTTTGCTTTTCTGCAGGTCTGCCAAAACAAGTCACATGATCATTACTGCTTCGCATGTTCCCACATTTTTCCGAAACCAAACTGATCTTCCCTATTGTCGTCCTGTATCAGTTTTTTTCCATTCTCATGTAAATATCCCTTCTCATTATTTTGCAACAACGATTCATTAAACTGATAATGAGATAACGGTCACACTAATCAGCGCCTGCCCTATTTGGAATACAAATTATTACATTGTTCTTGAACTCTGAGGGTATTTCGTCTGTCTCATATCTCGCATACCTTGTGAAAAGTTTTGTCATGATTGGCTCTCCCAAGGATTTCAATAATTTTGAGCGAATACTGTCTAGTCCAAGGGCTTTGTTTTCATTCAGGTTTGCAGTGCTCTGCCAAATTCTTCTCGCTGTATCATGCCTCCTATCTCAGTTTCACGCAATTCCTCTTCTCTTTTTATAATATAGCATTCAAGTTCATTTCCCTTATAGAGTTCCTCAGTATATTGCTTCCACCTTTGAGTCTCCCCTACTTTGCTTATTATGAGCATACCACGTGAGTTTTTAATATTCATTCAGGGGCTTCTCTGCTTCTGTTTTGTCCAAAGGGCCTCTCTAATTTACCTGTAGGTGGCATCAATATTTCCTATAGCCATAATCGAACCTATATCTTTGCAGTTCTCGTCAAGTCATTCTTGCTTTTCCATTTTGCGCCTCATGTGTAATTCCTATTTTAGACGTCTGTATTGACATTTGTCTGCTTCATTTGCTGTATTTTTTCTTTCGTCACATTCAGTATCTCGTGTGTTATCCAAGAGTTCTTACTGGACTTATCTCACATGTCAGAAAAATCAAAATACAGCTTATCCCTTTTTGTAAATAACTTATTTGTATACAAAAAACTAGGAAGTTGTTACGAATAAATAATTTATTAAGGGCGTTCTCGGTACCACACCAGGGAATTGACTTGCTCTAAGAGACACGTGCCATTAATACTGAGGCACTACATTTTATTTGTGATAATGCAGGTACAGAATTACAATAGTAATGTTTTAACAAGTAGAGCTGTACTCGTCAAAAACCATTTCTGATATATGTTAAATTTTGTAGAAGAGAGTAACAGAATTAAACTCAAGAGAAAATTTCTCTACATTGATTCCTGTTTCCCATTCTTGGGATCAGATGTTGCAAAGTTTTCTGTAGAATTCCCTGTGCTGTTCAAAAACAAATGCCAACATCGTCAACAGGACTGTTTGGCAACAGATAAACACGGCTTGTCTTTCAGATGAAGTACGGCATGGTATACGACAGCCATGGTCTTTCTTCTTTTGAATGCTTTGGCATTTTTTCTTTCTCCTATTTCAGAGTAAGAAATTTTAATAGCTACGGATGACGGATGAGTATGAGACACTTTGACCATACTGCATTTGCAGATCTTACACGTTTGCATTGACAAAAATGTTCCAATAGCATCTTTAAAATCGAAGAGGTCAGTCGGATACATTGAAATTACATGGAATGAGCTCACTCAACAATTTTAAGACCATGGACCATCAAGTAATTAATATTTGAAACATTTTCTCCATGCTTTGGCACTTGCAGCAAGTTTAGCGACATACATCAGAGTATTGGGAACACAGTAGCACAAAAAACGCGTTTTGTGATAAAATGGTACTTAGAATGCTTGTCATTTCCACTCTTCATTTCATCTCTCAACTCTCATTTGTCTTCTGTCGTATTCCTTTGACCCGTTTCAGTCAATCGTTTCCTAGTACGACCTTTGAAGTTCTTAACAACTCCTAGTTCTTTCAATTAATCCGCGCTGTATTTGTTGACATACAGGTTATTTACCTTATGTTCAGAACGGCCATTCTGAGTGGTGTATGATGGCTTCGTGTTAATATCCATTGCTCATTTCATATTGATTGTGTTTGTCCTTGTATTTAGTCCAACTATCTCTTACGTCAGCTATTCGGTTCGTATTGTTTTGAGATTGTGCAGGGGTCAGAATAACGTTAGTGATTCCATAGACAGTGAAAAACGTGAATAGTGAAATGGAGTCTTTCTACTCGAAGAAACATGTTCTTCTGGTACGGTTAATGCAAGATGGCGTACCACCCTATTTTCTACGCCTCGAGCATCAGTACCTAATGCAAATGTTTAACGAGTATGAACTGAACTGGTCGAAGAGGGCCAGTAAGGCATCCCCTTTACGTGACTATAGTCCTTTATACGAGGTGCGACAGTAAAGTAATGAGACTGATGTGAAAAAAATGTTGCTTACCGTTTTAGTCAAGTTGAATGTTGTCTCCTTCAAAGCAGTTCCCTTCTGATTGCACACACTTTTTCCAGCGCTTCTGTCATTGATGGTAACATTTCTGGAACTCATCTTCTGTAATATCCTCCAAGACCCTCGTCACAGCTTTTTGGACATCATGTGTTGTTTCAAAATGGTGTTCCTTAACAGCCGTTTTGACTCTTGGAAATAGAAAAAAGTCGCACAGAGCGATGTCTGGTGAATAAGGTGGCTCAGGTAGTACTGAAATTTGTTTTGAGGTTAAAAATTGCTGTACTGACATAGCAGTATGGGATGGTGCATTATCGTGATGCAGAATCCAATTATCAGCTGTTGGCACGGACACGAAGAACTCTTTTACGAAGTCTTTCTAACATTTCTTTGTAGTAATATTGGTTAACTGTTTGTTCAGGAGGTACCCACTCTTTATGAAGAATTCCCTTGGAATCAAAGAAGCACACAAGCATGAATTTCACTTTGACATGCGAGCTTTTTTTTTTCTGGGTGATCCCTTTGAGCACCATTGCGAACTTTGGCGTTTTGTCTCTGGATTGTACTGAAAAAACCAACTTTCATCACCAGTGATAACACGGCTCAACAATTCTGGATTGATTTCCGTTTGCTCTAACAGATCGGCTGCCACATATTTCCGTGTTTCTCGCTGTTGTGGTGTGAGATTTTTGGGGACCATTTTTGCACAAATCTTTCTCATACCAAGCTCTTCAGTTATTATTAGACGAACCGTTTCTCGATTAATGTTCAGTTCTTCTGCAATCATTTTCACGGATAATCTTCGATCAGATCATACGAGTTCATGCACCCTGGCCAAGTTGACATCCGCCCGTGAGGTCAGTGGTCGTCCACTGCGGTCTTCATCTTCAACATTCGTTCTGCCTTCACGAAATATTTTATGCCAACGAAAAACTTGAGCTCTTGACATTACCTCCTCTCCAATAGCCTTCTGAAGCCTACTGTGGCCGCGCGGGATTAGCCGAGCGGTCTGAGGGCGCTGCAGTCATGGACTGTGCGGCTGGTCTCGGCGGAGGTTCGAGTCCTCCCTCGGGCATGGGTGTATGTGTTTGTCCTTAGGATAACTTAGGTTAAGTAGTGTGTAAGCTTAGGGACTGATGACCTTAGAGGTAAGTCCCATAAGATTTCACACACATTTGAACATTTTTTCAAGCCTACTGTAAGCTGTCGTCGCTTTTTCACCCAATTTAACGCAAAAAGAAATGGCATACCTTGCGCAATATTATGCGGTTCCATTTCCGTGACGAGAGACACAAACACGTGTTAACGTATTACAGCACAACTCACGACTGAGCAGTTGCATCAATGTGCCGCTTGGACTAGAAGCAGCTCATTGATCACGGTCAAAGATATTGTGTCTACGCAAGCTTGCAGGGTTGCCGCATCTTGCAAAGAAAATCAGTCTCATTACTTTATTGTCGCACCTTGTATTTCTTGCTTTGGTGGTATAAAAGGCACTGGTATATTCACATCCATCAACAATGTGCACACATTAAGTGTAGTCGTGTTCCATGTGACTGAATCAACGATCAGCCAAGTGCATTCGCATGAGTTTATGTTTCTTTGAGTAGGACTGAAGGATGAGTAACAAATTGTGGAAACCACATCGAGCATCTCCTGCAGTGTCAACAGACATATGGCTATCTCCACAATTAGTTTTTTCTAGACATATTTGACATGACTTTATCTTCTAGTTTTGCCGACCGCGGTGGCCGAGCGGTTCTAGGCGCTACAGTCCGGAACCGCGCGACTGCTACGGTCGCAGGTTCGAATCCTGCCTCGGGCATGGATGTGTGTGATGTCCTTAGGTTAGTTAGGTTCAAGTAGTTCTAAGTTCTAGGGGACTGATGACCTCAGATGTTAAGTCCCATAGTGCTCAGAGCCATTTGAACCTTCTCCTAGTTTTGACCAGTACTATCACCTAAAAGAATAAGCGAGACTTAAAAAAAAAAAAAAAAAAAAAAAAAAAACACTGTGTAAACCTATAAGGGGTGACCAAACAGCATTCGTTCGAAGGCCGAACAGACCAGACTCGGTATGCCAATCGGGCAAAATTGTCGTGAATACTGATGCAATCATCCCACCAACGCATCAGGTTGAAAATACCCGTTTAGTAAAACACTGTGTCCTGCTGCGTGAAGAAATCCGTAACTGCCTGCTGCACTTCCTACTCCGACATGAGTCGTAGACTATTCAAGGCCTTTTTTAAGTGGCCGAAGGCAAAGTAATCACATGGGGAGGGCTCAGAACTATAAGGCGGATGCTTGAGTGTCCACTTGACGTAACCTCTGCGTTACGACATCTGCGATTTGGGGACATTCATTATCATGAAGCAGCAGCACCCCTCTCCGCAGTTTTCATACTACAACGATGGTTTTCGACAGACATGTTGTCCCACACACATTCCTCATTCTCTACATATTCCTCATCCTCCGATGGATGTCTGCCGGTGTTTATCCTTTGGCAGCCAGGAAGAGAATAAACAGCACGTTGGTCCTAAAAAGTGGTTCAAATTGCTCTGAGCACTATGGGACTTAACATCTAAGGTTCAAAATGGTTCAAATGGCTTTCAGCACTATGGGACTTAACATCTGAGGTCATCAGTCCCCTAGAACTTAGAACTACTTAAACCTAACTAACTTAAGGACATCACACACATCCATGCCCAAGGCAGGATTCAAACCTGCGACCGAAGCGGTCGCGCGGTTCCAGACTGAAGCGCCTAGAACCGCTCGGCCACAGCGGCCGGCACGTTGATCCTGTATGAACTCATTTCGTAATAATGTCGCCATCGTTCAAGTTTCCAGATTTACCGCTCATAGGGCGGGAACACACGAATGCTGCACTGATACCTTGCCTACATGTAGGTGCTTATATACCTACATCGCAGTCGCGCCACGCTCCACGTACGCTGCAAGAACGCTCTCAAACGGAGACTTTTTGATCGCCCCCTTATAATGAGGATGGTTACATCGGCTCTCTTACACCGATTTTTGGTGACTGAATGATTTAGCACCTGGTAATCATGATTAACGGAGCAATACTTTGTCAGGATGTCGTTTTGCTACGCTTGTAATTGTTCACTGACATCATTTACGAATACTCGTCTACTGCCTCTGTCATCTCGTCGTCATATTACATTAGGTAAAAGGGAAGAAAGCTAAGGTGACAGATGAATCAGCAACTACGAAGATAGCACAATAATTAATATTAGAGCACTATGGCGTTTCGGGACGAATGTCAGTCGTCTTCAGCGAAACAACAACAACGAAGAAAATGGGCTTCATTTGGTTCACCAGTTATTCTTTCTTCCAGGTTCGTATTTTGTGTTTCGTTCTGCTTTCAAGTGCTCTCTGGAATGCGGTACATTGTTAACCGCTGTACATTTTTAAACCTGGTGCGCCGGAGTGCACTGGTGCACTTCGCCTGAGGCCAAGTTAGACCATCTCGGTTCGGGTGCCGCAGAAAACTGAAAGAAACAAGGGAAAGAAAATGAAGGAAAAGGAAAGGATAGAAACTGTGTTGTTGAGTGCCACAGCAATGTTGGCTGTTCTGTAGTTTTTAACACGGTTACTAAAGATCGATAAAACGTTGCCTCGCGGCGGTTTTCAAATCTCTGTAAAGGCATGTGTCGCTCCAAGAGAGTGATGGAAAATCAGCCACGCTATCAAAGCTCATTCATTAGCGGAGCCTTTTGACGAAATCATCAAGCTTTAGGCAGATCTCGGGACGGTACAGGGGAGCTGGTTTTTCACAGAGCAGACTGCAGACGGTTGGCGTTGCAATTTCTTAAAAGCAAGCTCCGCCGCGTGCCGCATCTCCATCAGGCTATGCCGCCGACGGCGCCTTCTGCCAAATTAAACGGGCCACTCTGGCCACACTGCGGGCTGAGGGGCTGCGACGTGCGCAGTCAGAAGCGGAACGCCTCGCAGCCCTACAAGTTTGAGTTCAAGTTAAATTTTGCGGCAATCGACACTTTTCCTTCAGCTTAAAACGACTCTATATTTTATTTCTGAAACATGTGCTCCTCCTTGAATCAAGGTTGGAGTAACTTACGGGAAGACAAGTTACATAAATAATTATTTTCTCCACCCAATTAAGCTATAGCGTACATTTATTTTTTCCATCCAATAAAGCTATACCGTACATTTATTTCTTTTACACTTAAAGTATTTTGAACATCATCTTCAGTAACTAGTATTTTTGTTTTGTCACGCTATACTAATGCATTTCAGGACCTACGGCAACATTTTCAGACGTATATCGGAAGTTGTACGTTAATTTTCGTGCTCTCGAGCGAGATGTTTCAGAATTCCTGTTGTTAGAAGGTTATGTACTAAATTTGGGAAATATCCAGAAAGAAAACCAATAAGAATGAAAATAACTGCGAAAACATTCGAAACTTACTCCCTACACTTAAGAGAACATTGCTGGGTGTTATGATGTTGTTTGATACTGGGATTCTTTTTTGCGATTTACAGATTTAACACATAACCTACTAATAATAGGTCGCAGTGTTCTGAAGAACTATCTCGCTCAAGAACAAGAAAATTAACGCAAAACTTCCGAGCTACATCTGCAGATGGACTCACGGGGCGTGAAACGATAATGTAGTGTAACAAAACAAATGCTGGTGACTGACGGCGTTGTTCAATAAACTTTAAGTGTGTTCCGTAGCTGCTATATATTATTAATTTCTTTCTATTTATTTATTTATTTTTTGTTAAGTTACGCCGGCTTCAGCTGCTGAATTAGTAGTTTTTTTAGACAGTGTAAGCATTTCAGTTTCAGGGAAAATTCTACTTTGTATATGGAAGTAGGCAAGATGGCACGCAGTGCATGTAACGGCAGTTGAGTTCAGAACGGAACACCAAAACGAATGATTTGATAATATGGACTAAATTCCACCACGCGGTGACGACCATTAAATGCCACTGAGCGAGGTGGTGTGCTCAGTGGTGAAGAAACTGAACTTCTGTTCGAGACAGCCCTTGTTCAGACCACCCACCTCGTCAACCTGAAGCACGTCATCAGTATCGTAGCACCTTAAGAATTCTGTATATCAGCTCTGGATTTAGAATGCGATACTAAAAATATTAATGGTATTTTCAATTTTTATCGAGGCTTACGTCGCAAGTTCAGAATTAGGTGTAGGCTATTTCTAGAATTAACAGATATTTCACGAATGGAGATTCAAATTTGGAAGGAAATACATATCCGAAGAAAGACATGCAATTACACTATTTGACACTGTAATTTTTTATAAACATGGTGTTACTATTAAACAGATTTATTTCGTTTATTCCTTTAATGTATTTACTGAAAACGACGAATACTTGTAATAGCAGCACGCTATAGTTATTCTATACTCTGCAGCAATCTTAAAGGGCAATTTTTTTTAAACACCGTCATTTTCTCGCATTGAGGCATAGAAGTTTGAAATTTGGGTCGAACATGCCTACATCCTTCGTCTGTAATGGTGCAAAAGCAATGAGCCCTACAACACCACCGTCGGGCTGGAAAAAAATTTTTTTGACTGGTCCCTAGTGGTTCCTCAATGTACACCAGAGGAAAAGAAGGTGGTCACTCTACACCCCAAAGTGGTGAGATCACTTTCAATGGGTTGCCGCCCCACGATGTCCTTACAGAAGGGTTGAATCTTCTGGGTGTACGCAGCAGCGTCAAAGGCTGTCAGGAACGTCGTTGTGTTACACACAGAATTGCGAAATGTCATTTTCGTCCGCGAAATGTATGAATATGAACGTCTCAAGGGAAGCGGCGGTTTCATTCACGACCTTTACAACACCTCCTGAGGCTTTTTCGAGTCGATTCCGGGCAGCGTGATGTCCGAAACGCTTTCCTCGGTCACCCACAAGAAAACTGCGTGATTTCACCTGTGGGCGTCGCTGTTCTGTCCCCGTCGCAGAGGCGTCAGGAGAAAAGCTTACGTGTGGGTAAGGGGAGGTCGACAACCTTCCCACAATGAGACACGTCCTCATTGGTGTCAGGCAGAGCCGTAGTGAAATTTGGTGCCAAAGTGGCATCATTAATTCAGCTTACACCTGACATTAATTTCTGAGATATGGCGTTTCTTGTTATGCACGTGTCGATACTTTGCTGTCTGAAACATCGCCAAGACCGAGATGATGTCGCAGAGCGCCACGCTTTTGCACTATTTCAAGGGAAGACTGTAGACACTTTCGAACCAAATTTCCAACTTCTGCTTAGCAATGGGAGAAAATGACAGCGTTCCAAAATGTGGTCGTTTAATTTTGTTGCGCGGTGTATAAAGATGGTTCAAATCGCTCTGAGCACTATGGGACTTAATATCTGAGGTCGTCAGTCCCCTAGAACTTAGAACTACTTAAACCTAACTAACCTAAGGACATCACACACATCCATGCCCGAGGCAGGATTCGAACCTGCGACCGTAGTGGAGTGTATACAGAGATTTGCCACGGTACAATCGATTTCGCTCTGCAAATAACATTAACATACACTGAGATAATAGAACAAGGAAAATGATCTTCATTATTCCCAAATGAATCCAACTTCTCCTGAGATACGAGCGAATTTTAGCTGCAAAACTCATTGACAGACTACACAAGAACAAAAAACGTTCCATAGACAATGGAAGAGCTTCCAGAAGCACGTTGAAATTGTTCGTCTTTGATGACTTTCTTATAACATAAATGATTTTGAAAAATTGAAAAATCATGTATGTATATGTAAATTACCGGCATGCAGCCATAAATAATTTTATATGCGATGTGTGTTGCTGCAGTACAAAGTCACGATCTACATCGTAGCTTTCGTCACAGACGTGATGCAGCAAAAAGAAAGAAATTACGTTAGCTGCGGAGTTGGGAAACATTGCCACTGGTTCCGCAGCTCTTTCATCAGCAGTGACCAAGCAGTGAGGCAGATCCTGGAGAGCCTGCGAAACCGCCAAAGAGAAGCCCTAGCCGCGCTAATGGGATTTCTCAGACAAGCTGCCCAGAGCGGACTTTTAAGCCCGCTCGTGCAGTGGTCGCAACATAAAAGTGCGGCAGCCGAATGACACAGGCTGGCCCAGAATCCGTCAACCGCTCTCGAGGACAGAATACCGGAGTATTTATCGTCGCCAAGAAAACAATTCTTGTTGCGTAACGACTCTCCTTATTGAAGAGTTTCTTCTAGGTTGTTGAGACGTACCACGTTCCTCTTTCAGTTTCTTCTCACATAATCGTTGTTTATACCTTACTTCTGGGGCTTTCTTCAGGATCTCCTGGTGTCCCCGATTATCTGAATACCGTCAAAGATCAGTATCGCGTTCACTTATAAAAGGGCGTTTATCTACGCTTTTTCTGAAAAAGTGAGGTAATTGGGTGACATTTTTCCGGCTGCTGTTGGTGGGCTGTCGTCAATGGGTAGGTAGCAAAACAAACAGAGGAAGAGAGTGGGAATGTTTACGTAAATATTATTGTTGTGCCTGACCTTCTGACAAGTGTCTGAGATTTCTAAGAGCCAGAATAATTTCAATAGAACAGTTGGTTGGGTTGGTTGGTTTTGGGGAAGGAGACCAGACAGCGTGGTCATCGGTCTCATCGGATTAGGGAAGGATGGGGAAGGAAGTCGGCCGTGCCCTTTCAGAGGAACCATCCCGGCATTTGCCTGGAGTGATTTAGGGAAATCACGGAAAACCTAAATCAGGATGGCCGGACGCGGGGTTGAACCGTCGTCCTCCCGAAAATTTCAATAGAGATGAGGGTTATAGGTTTCCAATTTTGTGGCTTCCGGCCATCAATGAATTAAATACCCAGCCAGCTACGACGTGCGAGGAGTACTTACAACTACTAGGAAGCTATCTCTGCGGCTCGACAATAACAGTTTGTCTTGCTCTGCTATTTCGCTGCCTATCCGGTGACAATGACCCACTAGTATTAGTAGAAAAAATTTCACCCAATAACCCCACTTCTTCAGAAAAAGTGTGGGAAAACGTCATTTTATAAGTGAACTTGACACTGATCTTTGACATTGTTCAGCTAATGCTTACACCGGAAGATCCTGACGATGATACCAACAGAGGGTTCGAAAAGTCCACTCTGTAAGAAGTAACTGAAGAAGAAGAGGATACGGCCAAGAAACCTAGAAGATTTTACCTCCCATGACAACGGCTATGAAAACCTGCAGACTTACATGACGTTCCTCATACTGTAATGACTAGGGTTCAAATGGCTCTGAGCACTATGGGACTTAACATCTGAGGTCATCAGTCCCCTAGAACTTAGAACTACTTAAACCTATTCGAACCTGCGACCGTAGCGGTAGCGCGGTCCCAAACTGAAAATGACAAGGGTATCGGAATCAAAACGTAGTATCGCAATTTTACTTAGCAACGTATTTAAGTTTCTGTAGAGGTGGCGCTAAGCTTAACACACTGAAATTGTGTCCAGAGGAAGCGGGATTTAAATCGTAGCACCAAGTGAGGTGGTGTAGTGGTCACTAACTGGGCCCCCTCTAAAGCCTTCCTTCCTCCGGCACACAAACCTCGACTCGGGAGTACGGTGGTTCAAATTCCGTCCAACCATCTACATAGACGATGGTCCCAAATCATTTAAGGCAATTCCTACGATGGTTCCTCTGAAAAGGCTACAACTGATTTCCCGCCGCATCCCCGTCCAACACGTCTAACGACCTAGTTATGGACGAGACGTTAAACTGAAATCTCTGTTTCAAATCCTCGGCCGATGAAAGTAAGGATGATGAGGGGAAAAGCATCGCCGATGTTACTGGAAACTAAACAGAAGCTCTGACTGGGCAAAGACAAGTATCGGCTGGTGGTGGGTTAACTACCAAAGGACGGCACACCCAGCCTGTTTGTGGCTTTTAGATGGTTTCTCAATCTTCGGTCGGGCGAAAGCCAGACGGGTTCCCCACTTACGTTTTGGAAACACAACACACTGACCACTAATGTAGGAAATATGACGATACCGAGTTTACACGGTTCTGTAATAGCATGAAATAACATTCCTCCCCATTATATTGAGAAATTATGACGCCAGGAATATTGCTCGCCCGTAGGAGAAAGCAGTACATAAGATGAGCAAAGAGACAGCATCAGGTACGCCTCTACAATAGTGGAATAATACAACAGGATAAAATAAATGTAAAATAACCATTAACAGCCAAGGAAGAAGATCGTAGCAACAGTGGTGCGAAGCCTCATTCGACTAGCTATTATATACTTCATTGGCAAGAGCACTATCTGAGGTGACGAGAAAAGTAAATATTATGTGCGGCCTTGCTTATAGCTATCAGTGAATGTACTTTCTGCTAGATGTGATGCCTTACAGTAAAGCGCAAAGCCGTCTTATAAACTTACTTCTCGCTGTGTTTTATTCCCCCCATCCCTATTATTCAGAGAAGTGAGTCAAATTCCGCGCACCGCTCCCGTCATTGTTTATCTCGAACCGACACAGTTTATCTTCCTACAAGCGATGTCATCACGTAAAAGAGACTGTGATCGCGGCCGTCGTTTTCCACGGAGGAGAGTGCAAGTTACATTAATTTACTGAATTCAGACTGAAATTGCAAATGAAGGCATTACGATCCTAAACTTGTCCCTGCTTTGCATGCAGGACTGGAAATGAAGAGTGAATCACATTAACATCTGCCTCAACGCTTGAAGTTCGCAGAATCAAATTTACATGTGGCGAAAAACAGAAGATGGGATTATTATATTATAGAAACTGATTACATCGGCGAGATCTGTCAAAAAAAGCTTAGAGACTGCTTGCTTTTGCTAAGGAAGTATTTGTGATAGCGAATTAGTGCGCGACTGTTTTTCATCCTTGACCTGTGGAAAGTTTCCGCTTGTTCCATCAGCTCGGTAACACTGATGTGCGGACTCAGCTACGTCCACTTTAAACACGACCACGACATATCTCGTAAATAGGGGAAATCGAGGCAAGTTTATCACTTTAATTTAATCATTTTTGGGGATAGTTCGATTTTATTCGACGTACCAGTCTTAATGATCGCTTCTTAATGTATTGTACCTAGTTTTACAATTTTTTATTTTTATTCCATCAATTATTTTGCCAACTTTTTAAAGATAACGCGAAAGTGTCATCTTGCCTTACTACGGGGGCAATATGACAGACTACGGGGCAAGAGGACAATGCTCATAAAAGTTAAATACATTTTTATTCTCGGAAACCATAAAACAGAATACTGATTGATTAAACATCGTAACCTATTTCTTATTGAATAATATTTAATGAAACTATTATTGTGTTGAAAAGTAATATAACTACAGATTAGAATTCACTATAAAAAAATTAGAGACAAATTTTCCTCCTTCGAAGTTTGAGCTACCCTCAACCCACCACGCGTAGCATCTGCAATACTCCGTCCAATATTCTTGTGGAAGGTCAACGAAGGTCTCATCATTCGCAGGACTTTATTTGCAAATTTTTCTTTGCTGTTTTAAATATTGTTGTTCCACCCAGTGTTCTTACTTATCAATTAATAATGTGTAACAGGTGAGACAATGGCGGATCATCGTTCTAAATTCTGGGGAGGCCAGGGAACCTACTTAGAGAATCCCCTTTCCCTCCCTTTTAATGTACGCACATCAAGCGTTCCTGACCACTACTAGCACTGAGATGATTATGACGACTACTACTACTACTACTATTGCTGGGAGGGAGGGCGGGGGGGGGGGGGGGGCGGCGAACCGCAAAGTAACCCTGGGTTCGGTGTGGGGCGGCGGTGAAGTGGGTGGACTGCTGTGGCCTGTTGTGGGGTTGTGAAACGCTGAGGGCTACGGCGGGACGAAGCCTCTCCGTCGTTTCTAGGTCTCCGGTTCAATACACACACCCTCACATACACATCAACCGCATCACATGACATTTCAAGCCCGTTTTGGGCGTTTTTGTGGTCATGTGTCCTTTGAGACAGACGAACGTACAGGGAGGCGGCAGAGTAAGGCGTACACCAGATTTGGAGGATCGGGTTCTACAGGATACTGAGACGAATCCTAGTACAAGCTCCAAGCAAATGGCCTGCCAACATGGTGTAGGCCAAAGGATGATTAAGTGTATTGTGCATGACAACCGCTACTATCCCTATCACCTGCGACGAGTGGAAGGATTATCAGCAGGAGATTTCCCTCTTTGGGAACGATTTGTTGATGGTTTTTGCACCAGACTATCACAATTATGGGGTTACGGTCAACTGTCCTCTTCATCAAGGAAGCAACTTTTAGCAAAACTGGCATCATTAATCTGCATAACCGTCAACTGTGGGCAACAGACAATCCTCGGAAAGTGTTGAAGCGTCTCATCGACATCGGTTCAGTACCAATGTGAGGGCAGGAATTCATGCTTACCACATACTTGGACCGGTTATTACTCCACAGAGCCTCGATGGATGAACGTACCTGCACTTGCTGTGGAGTATTCTACCTGGCTGCTTGATAAGTGCCTTTGGCAATACGACAGGTCACGTAGTTTATGAATGACGGAGCTCCACCCCACTTCTGCATTACAGTTCACCGACACCTCGATATCATCTTCCCCAGGCATTGGATAGGACGCGGAGGACCTGCAGCATGTCCTGCTATATCCCCTGGATCTTTCCGTTTGGGGGCATGTGAAAAGCGTTGTGTATGCTGAACTCATTCCTGATGTGCATGACAAAACGCCTGTGATGCTATTCGGAGCTCGCCAGAACGTGTGAAAGAGTGCGAAATCCATGATGCGACTTTCGAACGCGCGAATTACATCCCATGGAGGACACTTTGAACATTGTTCTGACGTCGATGGGATGCAGCTCTGTACTGTGTACCGGGACGATTTGTTGTCGTCGCACGCACACCGTCCATCTCCGGACACATGTTCATAGGACCGCTTTTCCACCATTTCTCATGAATCCGTACCTGCAGCTTGTCGGTTTGGTTAATGTTCACCCTGTATATTCACAAATCTCCTCATTTATACTTCAATCAGTTCGTTCGGTATCGTTTTTGAAAGTCCCCGCAAATAGCCCGTTTTCTTCCAGTGCACTTTCAAATCTTAGTTTCTGTTCAGCACAAAATTAGAAATAGCTCTGAAATTTCAGGGCTTCAGGGAACCTTCTGTGTCATCATTATTTTTGAAAGCTAGCACCTGCTTACACAAAATATTTGTAAAAAAAAATCTGACATCAGTTAGGAATTGCATGATGTCTCTTTTAGCCTTCATTCATTGATGTGTCCGATTTCCATTATGTTTATTAAGTAGTTCTGAAGCACTAAACACTTCGGTTGGATAGTTATCTAGACGAATAAAACTACTAAGATGATCTTTCGAAGAACCATGCCGTACTAAACGTCTGAAAAGATTCTTCAGACCAGCGGACCATACATTCTTGTGCTTAAGAGCAAACATGGCCAGCAGGGTGGTTCAAATGGCTCTGAGCACTATGGGACTTAACATCTGAGGTCATCAGTCCCCTAGAACTTAGAACTACTTAAACCTAACTAACCTAAGGACATCACACACACCCATGCCCGAGGCAGGATTCGAAACTACGACGGTAGCAGCCGCGTGGTTCCGGATTGAAACGCCTAGAACCGCTCGGCCACCGCGGCTGACTGACCAGAAGGATATTTATCTTTTTTTGTAGGACTAGCACATAACCACTTGTGCTGCTCATGCCATGAACTTTGGAATGCACGTTTTTTGAATTTGTATTTCTCAATTAGGAATAACGTTGGTGTTGGACATCCTTTCTTCAAAATTTAATGTCGTTTAGTTTCACATCTCCTTGCAAAGGAAACTCCTGAAAAGAAGAGATGACGTCCTTATTTTGAAGTGTTACATCAGCGCTGGTACATGTCCGCGCTTCATCCGTAATCACTCCACACGGGACAACTAACGTAGCAGAAACCTGGAGCGGCAGCACTACACCTACTGGCCTTTGTATCACGTAGCGCACAATTGTTTTGGTGATCGATCTGTCGTGGTTTTCTTTTCGGGACAATCTAACACTGTGTGGTTCATACCTTCTCCGTCCCCGCATATACAATGTAGGATATTAATCTATTCCAGTCGATGTTGATATTTTTAACGAACCTGATTCTATTATATAGGTGTTATGTTTGCATAAAATTCTCTTTATCATCCTTTTCTTGGTCTACCAATGAGTTATCGCAATCGCAGGGTGTATTCCTCTACAATTCTACCTTCGGATCATTAGTAATACCCTTGACTCGTACTGAGGTAAATGCCGGGATCGTCAGTTTGTAACGGCGTGGTCGATTTCCTTCCCCATCCTAATCTAATCCGAGCTTGTGCTCCGTCTATGTCGACCTCGTTGTCGACGCGATGTTAAACTCTTATTTTTCTTTTTCTACGTTTGTTGTTAATTCTTCCTCTCCATTCTTCGTCCCACTCCACTTCTATCGTTATTCTAAGTCACTGTTGGAAATCACTGAGCGGTAGGGTGCACGCATTTGCAGACGGCATGGTAGTTCATTGCATGCACCGCGCGACAGAGGAGCTGCACTTTAACAGCTCAAGCCTGCTCACAAGCAGAACTTCTCAGCTACAGACAGCGGAGCTGCAAGCGGTCGTATTAACTGGTTGTGCCAGTGCGACCAATAACTCTACAGGTCGATAGCAAACGGCGAAGTGCCCAGCTCAGCAGGCAACAGCACACTAGTCAGCTGCCCCTTCGGAAAAAAGGGATCGCGCAGGGCTGAGAACGAGAGTGTATTTCTTTCGAGGTACTAAGTTATTCTGCGTGAGCTTTACCTTTGGATATCAGGGTTTGCTGAATTTACACCATGTTTAGCTACACTGCAGGAAAAAAAATACAGCACCCTCAAGGATAACATAATTTCATTGACAAGTATGGTGACAGGTATTTTGTCACTGTAGAAGCATGCAACAACAAATTCAGGCCAGATGAAACACACATGTCACAGTAAAGTGTGGTCAAACAGTCGTGTCAATACGCAGTGTAGCTACCTCTGGCTGCGACGCAGGCTTGTATTCTTGCATGCAACGACGGACTGTCCCAGGCAACTTGTACCTTTTGTTGCAATTCGGCAATGGTTCTTGCAGCCCCTGGAGAACGTGGAAGTTCCCACTTGGATCATGTCCCATACGTGTTCAGCTGCTGGGAGATCTGGTGATTTTGCTGGTCAGGGCAGTTTTCTTAGACCACGAACATCAAGTTGCGTCGCAATAGCGATATGTGGACGTGCATTGTCCTGCTGAAAATGCACTTCACCTTCCTGTCGAAGAAATAGATATAGTACGGGGATAACAGCCAGCGATTACGCGGGCACTCGTTACTCTACCCTGCAGAAAATGCCCCCCCGCCCCCCACTAACACATACCAGGTCTACTCGATGCACACGGACGTTCATCACTCGCCTACAGACAGAACCTACTCTCATCACTGAAGACAACAGGGCGCCATTGTATTCTCACACTCTACTCAGTTCTTTTGCGACACCAGAGCAGCCACGCGTCGCGGTGTCATGGTGTCAATGGTAGCTTGGCCAGAGGCACAACACAAGTGGCCTTAAACCCGCTCCAAAGATACAGTTTTCAACGGCCCTTCATGGCGCAGCAGGTGCAACATGTGCCCAGATACTGACCTTGACCGCATCTATCGCGCATTGCGTCGATCTTGACGGGCGTCTCTACTACGCGGAGGTCCAGAACCGGGTCTACGGGCGTGGGAATGTTCCACAGATCTCTGCTGAAATCAGACCGCCGATCGTTGTACCCAACATGAACAGTAGTCTGTCGATATGGCCATCCAACTTCCATAGTTGAAGTTGTTCAAAAGGGGCACGTACCCGCCGGCGGAGAATGGCTGTACCCTAGAATGAATGCTGCAAACACTGTTAACTTCTAAGATCACCACAGTTACTGCTTGCGCAGCCAAAATACAAGGTGCACAGATAGGCCTCTTGAGCGCCATCTGATGGCCGACGACTGTGGCAAATGAATCACTAACACCAAAAACCCACAGTTTGCAGGTATTATACCACTGAACACAGTCCTTGAGTGTGCTGCATTGTTTTACCATCAGTGCAGTTGGGTAGCCGGTTCGTTGCCACAGATGCCACTGTGGTCTCTGACCAGATTTCCGTGATTTCTTTGTGCTGATTATACTGATTTGTTGCATAATTTCATAGACGATAGGCTTGTTATTCGCTGTGGCAAATGGCTTTTAGTACGCATTATTGCTCCAAGGAAATCTGTTAAGCCGGCCGGTGTGGCCGAGCAGTTCTAGGCGCTTCAGTCTGGAATCACGCGACCGCTACGGTCGCAGGTTCGAATCCTGCCTCGGGCATGGATGTGTGTGATATTCTTAGGTTAGTTAGGTTTAAGTAGTTCTAAGTTCTAGGGGACTGATGACCTCAGATGTAAAGTCCCATAGTGCTCCGAGCCATTTGAACCATTTGAAAGTCTGTTAAAATAATGACTATCCAAAAATTTCTTATCATTCTGTACCTCGCCGCCTCACAAAGTTGTCCGAGACAAAAAGAATGAAGAGAGCCCAAGGTAGGTGTGTGTGTGTGTGTGTACGGTTTTTCACTCACGAGATAGCGACCGGTCTTTGAGGCTTCTTTACGCTAGGAAACTTTGAGGCAATCTTGCGTGGCCAGGCGTCACTGCGAAGGAGAAAAAGGGGAGCTAAAGTGGCGGACATTCTTGGCGAGACTGGGCCGTTCCTTCATATTGGAGAAGAAACCGCGCGCCGCTAAGCCGCCACTGAGTCGCCTGAAATCACTCGCCGAGACGGTGACGGTAGCTGTTCTAATGGCGCCCTCGCAAGATGCTCCACGTTTCCGACTGATAACGCACATTAAACCCATGATTTCCAGAAAAATACGTTGAAATCGGCGTGACAGGAATAGCGCGAGCACATGTATTCCTTTGAAATTTCCCCATTACAGTGAAAATGACTGTGTCAACTCTTATTCAAACAAATGTACGTATAAATGCCCCCTTCAGTCACAAAACAGGTTCCAACGCGAGCGAGGTGCCGCACTGGTTAACAACTAGCCTCTCATTCAGAAGGACGGGGACTCAAATTCACGCGCGGTTCAAAAAATGGTTCAAATGGCTCTAAGCACTGGGACTTAACATCTGAGGTCATCAGTCCCCTAGACTTAGAACTACTTAAACCTAACTAACCTAAGGACAACACACAAATCCATGCCCAAGGCAGGATTCGAAACTGCGACCGTAGCAGCCGCGTGGTTCCGGACTGAATTCGCGTCCGGCTGTCCCGCGATTTCCCAGAATACGCTGACTGCTCAAAAGTATCCGGATACTATTTGTAGACATCGCAATCGGAGTGTACTTCGACTGTGTAATGATTTCAACTCTTCTAGGAACACTTTGTATGAGGTGTCGGTAGGCCGCGGTGGCCGACCGGTTCTAGGCGCTTCAGTCCGGAACCACGCGGCTGCTACGGTCGCAGGTTCGAATCCTGCCTCGGGCATGGATGTGTGTGCTGTCCTTAGGTTAGTTAGGTTTAAGTAGTTCTAAGTTCTAGGGGACTGATGACCACAGCAGTTAAGTACCATAGTGCTCAGAGCCATTTTTGAACCAAGACGAGGAACCACAGACGGTAGTAATGTTGGACGTTGTGGTCTGGAGCGTAGTCGAAGTTCTGACTCATTCCAAGGGCGATCCATTCGGTTCAGGTCGGAGCTCTGGCAGGTCAGTCCGTTTCAGGAATGTTATCGGGCACTAGCCTTTGCCTTACAGATTCTGATTTATGACAGGGTGCACTGACGTGCTGATGTAGTCATCGTCTACGAACTGTTCCTCTACCGTACTCGGTACACAGTGCCGAAAAAATTTGTTCACATCAATCCGCATTTAACGTTGTCATAAGCGTAATAAGGGAACCACACCCTAACCACGATAAACACCCCCTATCGTAACACCACTTCCTCCGTGCTTCACTGTTGGTTGTACATATGATGATACCCCCAGGCCTTTGCCACGGATTATAGCGTGATTCATCACTCCGAATCACTAGTTTCCAGTCATCCACAACCCAGTGACGTTGGTCTTCACACAATCTCAACCGTCGCCCAGCGTGAACTACAGAAGTGTGTGGCCGTGCACAGTACCTCAGTCTCTTTAATTCCCTCCGTCGTCCTTGGTAGCACTTTGGAACTCTTCTGTGATTCCTTCAAGCGATTTTTTACAACTACCCACCGCTATACTCGACTGTCACTGTTCGTCAGTACATGAGCTCTGGCTGGTCTTGGGTTAATCTGTGGTTGTTCCTTCGCATCTGCACTTCGCAGTCACATCACAGATGGGCAGCTT
This sequence comes from Schistocerca nitens, assembly GCF_023898315.1. NCBI lineage: Eukaryota > Metazoa > Arthropoda > Insecta > Orthoptera > Acrididae > Schistocerca > Schistocerca nitens. Next base: position 369,199,235 of record NC_064618.1, read on the forward strand.
TTGAAAGTTTGAAAGGTTGCTGATGGATATGTTACCCAGGCGGCATCCAGCGACCAGTACACATCCACAGTCACTGAGCTCGCCTGGGCGACCCATTCTGCTGTTTCTCCCTCTCTACTGACAACACAGGACTCCCCGTCTCCTTCTATACTGCCAGTACCATCTACCAGTCAGTTCCGCATTGCACAGATGTGGCCATATACTTTTGACGAGTCAGTGTAGCCTGAGGCAAATGACAGGAGAGTTCATTCGAAAACGATGAGGCTGATTTCCCTTCACCCATCTGATCTTGTGCTCCATTTCTAATGATATCGTCGCCGACGGGAGATTTAATCCGAATCTTTCTTCCTTAGTTGTCATGTATTTGAAATTTCGTTCTCCAAAATATCTGAGAACAATAGTTGCTCATTTGTCTTACTTTACATTCTCGTGACAAACAATGATGTTGTAGTCCGTACCTACATACACGGTGTTTCCGATAAGCTATTTTTCCCTGTAACTTACAAAAAAAATCGAAAGGAATATTTGTTTAGATCACGAAAGAAGGTTGTATACATGGAAGAACCCTGGAGATACTAAAAGGTATCAGATAGATTATATAATGGCAAGACAGAGATTTAGGAACCAGGTTTTAAATTGTAAGACATTTCCAGGGGCAGATGTGAACTCTGACCACAATCTATTGGTTATGACCTGTAGATTAAAACTGAAGAAACTGCAAAAAGGTGGCCATTTAAGGAGATGGGACCTGGATAAACTGAAAGAACCAGAGGTTGTGCAGAGTTTCAGGGAGAGCATAAGGGAACAATTGACAGGTATGGGGGAAAGAAATACAGTAGAAGAAGAATGGGTAGCTTTGAGGGATGAAGTAGTGAAGGCAGCAGAGGATCAAATAGGTAAAAAGACGAGGGCTAGTAGAAATCCTTGGGTAACAGAAGAAATATTGAATTTAATTGATGAAAGGAGAAAATATAAAAATGCAGTAAATGAAGCAGGCAAAAAGGAATACAAACGTCTCAAAAATGAGATCGACAGGAAGTGCAAAATGGCTAAGCAGGGATGGCTAGAGGACAAATGTAAGGATGTAGAGGCTTATCTTACTAGGGGTAAGATACAGGGTGTTTCAAAAATGACCGGTATATTTGAAACGGCAATAAAAACTTAACGAGCAGCGATAGAAATACACCGTTTGTTGCAATATGCTTGGGACAACAGTACATTTTCAGGCGGACAAACTTTCGAAATTACAGTAGTTACAATTTTCAACAACAGATGGCGCTGCAAGTGATGTGAACGATATAGAAGACAACGCAGTCTGTGGGTGCGCCATTCTGTACGTCGTCTTTCTGCTGTAAGCGTGTGCTGTTCACAACGTGCAAGTGTGCTGTAGACAACATGGTTTATTCCTTAGAACAGAGGATTTTTCTGGTGTTGGAATTCCACCGCCTAGAACACAGTGTTGTTGCAACAAGACGAAGTTTTCAACGGAGGTTTAATGTAACCAAAGGACCGAAAAGCGATACAATAAAGGATCTGTTTGAAAAATGTCAACGGACTGGGAACGTGACGGATGAACGTGGCTGGAAAGGTAGGGCGACCGCATACGGCAACCACAGAGGGCAACGCGCAGCTAGTGCAGCAGGTGATCCAACAGCGGCCTCGGGTTTCCGTTCGCCGTGTTGCAGCTGCGGTCCAAATGACGCCAACGTCCACGTATCGTCTCATGCGCCAGACTTTACACCTCTATCCATACAAAATTCAAACGCGGCAACCCCTCAGCGCCGCTACCATTGCTGCACGAGAGACATTCGCTAACGATATAGTGCACAGGATTGATGACGGCGATATGCATGTGGGCAGCATTTGGTTTACTGACGAAGCTTATTTTTACCTGGACGGCTTCGTCAATAAACAGAACTGGCGCATATGGGGAACCGAAAAGCCCCATGTTGCAGTCCCATCGTCCCTGCATCCTCAAAAAGTACTGGTCTGGGCCGCCATTTCTTCCAAAGGAATCATTGGCCCATTTTTCAGATCCGAAACGATTACTGCATCACGCTATCTGGACATTCTTCGTGAATTTGTGGCGGTACAAACTGCCTTAGACGACACTGCGAACACCTCGTGGTTTATGCAAGATGGTGCCCGGCCACATCGCACGGCCGACGTCTTTAATTTCCTGAATGAATATTTCGATGATCGTGTGATTGCTTTGGGCTATCCGAAACATACAGGAGGCGGCGTGGATTGGCCTCCCTATTCGCCAGACATGAACCCCTGTGACTTCTTTCTGTGGGGACACTTGAAAGACCAGGTGTACCGCCAGAATCCAGAAACAATTGAACAGCTGAAGCAGTACATCTCATCTGCATGTGAAGCCATTCCGCCAGACACGTTGTCAGAGGTTTTGGGTAATTTCATTCAGAGACTACGCCATATTATTGCTACGCATGGTGGATATGTGGAAAATATCGTACTATAGAGTTTCCCAGACCGCAGCGCCATCTGTTGTTGAAAATTGTAACTACTGTAATTTCGAAACTTTGTCTGCCTGAAAATGTACTGTTGTCCCAAGCATATTGCAACACACGGTGTATTTCTATCGCTGCTCGTTTAGTTTTTATTGCCGTTTCAAATATACCGGTCATTTTTGAAACACCCTGTAGATACTGCCTACAGGAAAATTAAAGAGACCTTTGGAGATAAGAGAACCACTTGTATGTGAACATCAAGAGTTCAGATGGAAACCCAGTTCTAAGCAAAGAAGGGAAAGCAGAAAGGTGGAAGGAGTATATAGAGGGTCTATACAATGGCGATGTACTTGAGGACAATATTATGGAAATGGAAGAGGAGGTAGATGAAGATGAAATGGGAGATACGAGACTGCGTGAAGAGTTTGACAGAGCACTGAAAGACCTGAATCGAAACAAGGCCCCCGGAGTAGACAACATTCCATTAGAACTACTGGCGGCCTTGGGAGAGCCAGTCCTGACAAAACTCTATCATCTGGTGAGCAAGATGTATGAAACAGGCGAAATACCCTCAGACTTCAAGAAGAATATAGTAATTCCAATCCCAAAGAAAGCAGGTGTTGACAGATGTGAAAATTACCTAACTATCAGTTTAATAAGCCACGGCTGCAAAATACTAACGCGAATTCTTTACAGACGAATGGAAAAACTAGTAGAAGCCAACCTCGGGGAAGATCAATTTGGATTCCGTAGAAATACTGGAGCACGTGAGGCAATACTGACCTTACGACTTATCTTAGAAGAAAGATTAAGGAAAGGCAAACCTACGTTTCTAGCATTTGTAGACTTAGAGAAAGCTTTTGACAATGTTGACTGGAATACTCTCTTTAAAATTCTAAAGGTGGCAGGGGTAAAATACAGCGAGCGAAAGGCTATTTATAATTTGTACAGAAACCAGATGGCAGTTATAAGAGTCGAGGGACATGAAAGGGAAGCAGTGGTTGGGAAGGGAGTAAGACAGGGTTGAAGCCTCTCCCCGATGATATTCAATCTGTATATTGAGCAAGCAGTAAAGGAAACAAAAGAAAAATTCGGAGTAGGTATTAAAATCCATGGAGAAGAAATAAAAACTTTGAGGTTTGCCGATGACATTGTAATTCTGTCAGATACAGCAAAGGACTTGGAAGAGCTGTTGAACGGAATGGATGGTGTCTTGAAGGGAGGATATAAGATGAACATCAACAAAAGGAAAACGAGGATAATGGAATGTAGTCGAATTAAGTCGGGTGATGTTGAGGGTATTAGATTAGGAAATGAGACACTTAAAGTAGTATAGGACTTTTGCTATTTGGGGAGCAAAATAACTGATGATGGTCGAAGTAGAGAGGATATAAAATGTAGACTGGCAATGGCAAGGAAAGCGTTTCTGAAGAAGAGAAATTTGTTAACATCGAGTATAGATTTAAGTGTCAGGAAGTCTTTTCTGAAAGTATTTGTATGGAGTGTAGCCATGTATGGAAGTGAAACATGGACGGTAAATAGTTTGAACAAGAAGAGAATAGAAGCTTTCGAAATGTGGTGCTACAGAAGAATGCTGAAGATTAGATGGGTAGATCACATAACTAATGAGGAGGTACTGAATAGTATTTGGGAGAAGAGGAGTTTGTGGCACAACTTGACCAGAAGAAGGGATCGGTTGGTAGGACATGTTCTGAGGCATCAAGGGATCACCAATTTAGTATTGGAGGGCAGCGTGGAGGGTAAAAATCGTAGGGGGAGACCAAGAGATGAATACACTAAGCAGATTCAGAAGGATGTAGGTTGCAGTAGGTACTGGGAGATGAAGAAGCTTGCACAGGATAGAGTAGCATGGAGAGCTGCATCAAACCAGTCTCAGGACTGAAGACCACAACAACAACAACATTTGTTTAGATAGGAAAACGTAAAACACTTCGCTCTTGCGGTAGAATTGTGGATATAGTTGATTCAGTTATTTTGCATAGAGTTGATTCAGTTATTTTGCATAGAGTTACAGATACTTTTTTTTTTTTTTACAAGTACTTTACAGTTTTCTGTCTTCCAGCTGATGTATTTAAATCAACTGTATACAAATCAATTCAAATCAAATTTCTATCACTTTTTCTTACGTAGCTAGAAACGTTCAAAGTTTTGGGGGTGATTGCAACATGCTTTACGTAACTGGCTATGTTCAGATGGAGTTTATAGCAGCGAAGCGAAGTTGCCGAGAATTCTTCCGGGTTGTACTGCCGTGTTCCATGGAACTCTTCTATCCCTGACGTTTCGTCCAAAGCTATGTTGGGCATCTCAAGACTGAGCACAACCAGGAGCTCCTCCGAAGATGTCCAACGTAGCTTTGGAAGAAACGTCAGGGATAGAAGAGTTCCATGGACCACGGCCATACAACCCGGAAGTCATCGAAATAAGTGTCCAAGGAATAGAAAAGCAACTGGAATCACTCAACAGAGGAAAGTCCACTGGACCTGACGGGATACCAATTCGATTCTACACAGAGTACGCGAAAGAACTTGCCCCCCTTCTAACAGCCGTGTACCGCAAGTCTCTAGAGGAACGGAGGGTTCCAAATGATTGGAAAAGAGAACAGGTAGTCCCAGTCTTCAAGAAGGGTCGTCGAGCAGATGCGCAAAACTATAGACCTATATCTCTGACGTCGATCTGTTGTAGAATTTTAGAACATGTTTTTTGCTCGAGTATCATGTCGTTTTTAGAAACCCAGAATCTACTATGTAGGAATCAACATGGATTCCGGAAACAGCGATCGTGTGAGACCCAACTCGCTTTATTTGTTCATGAGACCCAGAAAATATTAGATACAGGCTCCCAGGTAGATGCTATTTTTCTTGACTCCCGGAAGGCGTTCGATACAGTTCCGCACTGTCGCTTGATAAAGTAAGAGCCTACGGAATATCAGACCAGCTGTGTGGCTGGATTGAAGAGTTTTTAGCAAACAGAACACAGCATGTTGTTATCAATGGAGAGACGTCTACAGACGTTAAAGCAACCTCTGGCGTGCCACAGGGGAGTGTTATGGGACCATTGCTTTTCACAATATATATAAATGACCTAGTAGATAGTGTCGGAAGTTCCATGCGGCTTTTCGCGGATGATGCTGTAGTATACAGAGAAGTTGCAGCATTAGAAAATTGTAGCGAAATGCAGGAAGATCTGCAGCGGATAGGCACTTGGTGCAGGGAGTGGCAACTGTCCCTTAACATAGACAAATGTAATGTATTGCGAATACATAGAAAGAAGAATCCTTTATTGAATGATTATATGATAGCGGAGCAAACACTGGTAGCAGTTACTTCTGTAAAATATCTGGGAGTATGCGTGCGGAACGATTTGAAGTGGAATGATCGTATAAAATTAATTGTTGGTAAGGCGGGTACCAGGTTGAGATTCATTGGGTGAGTGCTTAGAAAATGTAGTCCATCAACAAAGGAGGTGGCTTACAAAACACTCGTTCGACCTATACTTGAGTATTGCTCATCAGTGTGGGATCCGTACCAGATCGGGTTGACGGAGGAGATAGAGAAGATCCAAAGAAGAGCGGCGCGTTTCGTCACAGGGTTATTTGGTAACCGTGATAGCGTTACGGAGATGTTTAATAAACTCAAGTGGCAGACTCTGCAAGAGAGGCGCTCTGCATCGCGGTGTAGCTTGCTCGCCAGGTTTCGAGAGGGTGCGTTTCTGGACGAGGTATCGAATATATTGCTTCCCCCTACTTATACCTCCCGAGGAGATCACGAATGTAAAATCAGAGAGATTAGAGCGCGCACGGAGGCTTTCAGACAGTCGTTCTTCCCGCGAACCATACGCGACTGGAACAGGAAAGGGAGGTAATGACAGTGGCACGTAAAGTGCCCTCCGCCACACACCGCTGGGTGGCTTGCGGAGTATAAATGTAGATGTAGATGTAGAAGAATTCTCGACAGCTGAATCAACCGGTCGTGAAAGCCTTCATTGTATGAGCGAAGCGAAGTGTACAAATTAATTCCCCTTTTCTCCGAAGGCGCAACTCAACGCACACTTCGTTATTTTCCTATTTCTTTTTTGATACCGGTGTATATTTTAAGTAAATTTTTCCCTCAAACACCATAATGCTGAGTTATACTAACACATATGAAACACTATGTTAAAATGTTACGTGTTTCATCCATGTATACCAAATCACGTCCACCATTTGATCTGTTCTTGTATTTAGACATCTGACTAAAAGAAAATAGCAAATAGATAAACAAATAAATAAAAATATAAAACTCCATAAGGACACGAGTTTCCCTGATTTCGTCGTTTATATCATTTCACAGGACGTATGTGGGAGGAAGTAATATGTTGCCCGTCTCTTTTTGGACAGTACGTTCTGAGATTTTCAGTAGCTAAATTCTCCGTAACTGACACGAATCTCATGTAGCGCCTGTCACTGAGGAACGGTAGGCACCTCCCTAACGCTCTTACGTTACGAAACGAACCGGTGACGAAAGGTGCCGCCCTTATTTGGATCTTTTCCCTCTTTTCGATTAATCCTACCTATTAAGCGTCGCACACTGACAAGGAACACTCAGGCATCGATCGAACAAGTGTTTTGTAAGCCACTTCTTTCGATGATGAATCCGTTTATATCTACATCTTTGTGCAAATGACCCTAAGTGCCTGCCAGAGGGTTCTCGAACTACCTCCATACTAATTCACTATTATTCCAGTCCTGAACAGCGCGCGGGAAAAACGAACACCTATATCATTCCGTGAGAGCTCTGATTTCCCTTATTTTACTACGACGATCGTTTCTCCATATGTAGGTCTGTGTCAAGAAAATATTTACACATTAGGAGGACAAAGCTGGTGACTGAAATTTCGTAAAAGATCCCGCCGCAACGAAAAACGCCTTTGCTTTAATCATGTCCACCCCAAACACTGTATCACGTCTGCCACACTCTCTCTCCTATTTCTCAATAGCACAAAACATGCTGCGCTTCTTTAAACTTTCTCCATGTACTTCGTTAATCTTATCTGGTAAGGATCCCACAGGGTGCTGCAGTAATCTAAAAGAGGACGGACAAGCGTTTCTTAATGTGGTCAATCTAGCCTCTGCTTTTCTTAAAACTATAGTACAATTTTTATGTGGTTATTACTCTCTAGACTACTTCAGACTGTTACTTCTAAGTGTTTTACGGTTGCTACCGTTTCCAATAACGTAACTAACAAGTAGGCGTCTTGTAACGATGTCCCCCGTCCACCCTCTCCAAAATTCCTGTGAGTCAAGAGTTCGCAGTGTGAGGATCTTTGGATTGTGTGTCGAGTTGGTTAACTGTTGCAAACACAATTATGGAGTGACCGGTTACATCGAAAGTCGAGGCATAACGCGTGGATAGTCGGTAGTTACAAATGTTTTATCTCAATCGTTCGACACAGAAACAAGAGTTAGTGCGATTTTTTTGTTTTCGTATATGCGGGGTCGCGTAACTTATGTGGAACGGTAAAATTTAGTGCACAGGAGAAACAATACGTATCCAACGACCAGTAATCATTGAAAGCATTAAAATATGGAATGTAATAATACTGGAACGGACTGTAAGTTTATTGGAAAGTGACTTTAACATTGTCCAGTTCTTGTTATTTCGCTTAGTACAGATGTAGTGTTCCAGAAAATATTCCCAAATACCCAAAATGGCGACAATGCAGCATAGGGTATTGCACTGACTGGCTTTTAATAACGTGTAATAACAGTAACCTTTTATTAAAATGTTAACAGTCATTCACATTAACTGCGTTTACTGAAACAGTATATTAATTTGCCTTTAAATTGTGGCTCATAACTTCCCAGCACGTGTACGCGCAGATCTAGTGCGCATTTGCCAGTTTATTGCAGTGAGCGACCACAGTGACTGGAAAAAACAACATGAACAATTTTTGTGCGCAAATACCGCAGGCAGGTGTAATGAGGCACCAATCTGTACGTCTTCATCACGATAATCACCCGTGAGGCGAACTGCTACTCTTTTGTGAACTAATGAACTGACATCACGACGTTGGTAAACTGTATGTGAAACGCGCCGAGTGACAGCCGGTCCGCTTACAAACAATAATTAACATATGACTGCATGCTTTCACGGTGATATACTGTAAATTGTGACAAAAGTTTTTCTAGATTCCAACCGCGTCAAGCAGTCAAATGTCCACGAGCTTCCAGCGAGTGTTCCTTGTGACTGTCCTGTGGTTGCTGCTGCCGCCCTTACTCAGTCTCGCTCCAGTCTGTGACGTCACTGGTGCTCACTCTAGCGCCATAAATGGTAACGTTTTGATAGAGCACCCATTCAGCCTTCCAAAGGCCGGGTACTAAGCCGTTTTGTTTCGTTAGGAAACCGGCTAGAACAGTCGATAAATTTTGCAAGCTGTTTCACCGAAGACATGTCAGTAAAACGCCCCCGTGGAGAATACGGAGAAGATTGCGTTTTTGCTGTCCTGTGGCCCGGTAGCAAGCGATTCAGCCGATTTCTACATAAACATAAAATCTAATCAGTCCTCAGGTCTCCAGCAAAAATTTGGCAACTCTCAGGAGGTCTGTGAAAGATATTGTACCCCTCAGAAAGCCAAGAATATACAAAATACTGTAGCGTATGAACGGTTTTATCTGTGACAGACTGTGCATACGACTGAACAACGCGGTAAAGGGCACGAGAGATGTTTGGGCCTACGGTATCCTAGAAGTGAACGGTAGCAGAACATGCCCCAGAAGATGGACACCGAGTTACACTCTATGGGACATCTACTATTGAACGAATAAATGTTTTCTGGGACAGGGTTATAAAAGTAACAATGGAGATACAAATTTCTGACGACACCCTCCATAAAGGCTGCAGCTAAAAACAGCTTGGCACCCGACAGTCACCACTCAATAGCGCCCGAAGAGCACTTCACCAATAATGTAATGAGCACCAGTGACGTCAGGTAAGACAGCACGACTGTACAGGGTAGAATGGTAAATATTCAACGATAAAGAGAGATGATAATTTGAAACGAACAACTTCATATGGGCATAAGCCTTATTCCGAATGGTTCTGATTTAATGTACATTGTTATTTATTTTCTGAAATTACTCAATGCATACTCTTCATTAGTTTAGATACGTGACGTTTTAGCCGGCGCGTGTACAAACTCAGTTAACCGATGCCTGTCTCTGATGCACTCTTCACCTCTCGCACTACTTCTCTCACAACGCACCGTGGACAACTGCGCGTTGAACGGGCTAGTTTAGTGGATGAAAGACATTCCGAGCAAAGAGGTTGCAAGCAACGAGGTAGGCTAGGCTAGAATGAAAATGCCAAAGAGGCTGTGTGGGTAAGAGACGTAATTGCGCGCCGCTAGCCCAAAAACAAATGTACGTTTAAAATGTTCTACCCCGAAAACCACACGGAGTAAGGCACATGTCCAACCTTTCAATGAGCGTTCTTACTATGTCCCTCACTACTGACCATTCTTCATGAGACACCTTGCAAAAGGAAAGCAGCATCAAACACACGACAGTCACCACTCAATAGCGCCCGAAGAGCACTTTGCCGAAATCTTGTGGACATTTAAGCACTTAACACAGCTGGATGCTCGAGAAAATCTTAACAGTAATGGATCCCTCCGCCGGTTTCCGTCCAAAACGTTACAAGAATCTACGTTGTCACTCCCTGCACTAACTGTCGATACTGTGAAGGTCTTGCGGCATTTTGCCACAGCCTTCCGGCGTTCCAGTTTTCCTACAGACATCTGCATTGCCAACCGGAGCGCATTTTTTCTAACTTTCCCGCGGTCAAAGTGTGCGATATTCGGTTCAGCAACGGTTGCGACTGGTTTTCTCAGGAAGCGAGCTAGGTTTGATGTCGGGAAGGAATCGGAAAGAGCTTTGAGGGCAGCGTCCACGGCGCTCCGGTGGAGTGCAAAGGTATCGGCGCGGCAAAGCCGGGGAGGCTTCCGCAAAGAGCGGGACTCGGCCATTCGCGTCACGTCCGGCACGGGATAAAGATGCCCGGCCACGTAGGGGTCCCGCCCCACACAGGGTCGAGGCCGGCCGAGGGCCGTAAGAGCCGCGGGCCGGCGCGCGCCCCGCTGCTCAAAGCCCATCCCAGGCCGCCACCGCCGCGTGCTCTTGTCTCCGGAACAGACGCCCCGTTCCTCACAAACAACACTTTATACTGACAGTCTTCGTGAACATTTCTTCTTACCCTCACTGTAAAGGCGATTCCGGGAATGTCATAGGACCGCTACGTTTTTCAGTTTGTATTAATGATCCAGTAGTGCAAGGGTTTCCAGACTTTTTGTTACTACGTACCACCTGACATTTTTTAAAAATTTGGGCGTACCATTATACCTTGTTCTCTTCGTAACGAAACCTGAGGTGGAGGATGGGGTTCGGAAGGTCGAATGACGACTGCTACAGAGGTGAGGAACCGTGCGAGGGGATGAATTTGCCGCGCAGGATTAGCCGAGCGGTGATGCCGGCACGGTAGCTCAGCGTGTTCGGTCAGAGAGCTGACTGGCCTCTGTAATAAAAAAAACCGAGTGAAAAGATCAACAACGAGCTTCAACGGAAGTCATGTGACGTCCGCTACGACGAAATGCAACGAACCATAACGAACAAAATGAAAAAAAAAGCGGTCTAAGGCGCTGCAGCCATGGACTGTGCGGCTGATCCCGGCGGAGGTTCGCGTCCTCCCTCGGACATGGTTGTGTGTGTTTGTCCTTAGGATAATTTAGGTTAAGTAGTGTGTAAGCTTAGAGACTGATGACCTTATCAGTTAAGTCCCATAAGATTTCACACACATTTGAACAACATTTTTGGGATTAATTTTCGCCTTCTTGCTCAGTACTAACAACGCACACACGGTTTTTGCGTGGTGCCAATCAGCTATTATATATGGCAGAAATGTGACACACATATAGTAGGGTTCCGTGGAAGTACTTCTACACGGAGCTGTTCATCTTCATACTTATTTGCAGAAAATAATATGAAATCAAATTAAGCTCGTTCTGACAAAAATATTCAATGATTAAGGGAGGAATTACATTTAAAGATTTAAAATATTTACTGAACTTTAACAGTAGCTTCCATCATACTCGCGATTAGGTGTTGTGTTAGACTTTTTAATTCCATACTTGAAGATAGGAACTTGCTGGTTTAAAAATAGTTTCTTGGTTAATTTAAAACACTATCACGTACAAGTCACACTATGAAGTTACACTTCACATCAAAATTTATAGTAATGAATAATCAGCTTCTTGTAATACGCACAGTTCAGTTCCAGACCTAAATTTCTTCACATCACGACAGCATTTAAGTAACACCCAACAAAGCAACAATAACAACAATAAACCCTTCACTGCGTGATGACTGCTGCAGTGCCACACATCGGTACACCAGATAAGTTGACGGCAAATGAAAAGCGGCACGAAAACTTTCGAATTACCACCGACAAGACCAAACTTCAAAACAAGATGAATTATTCCTCGCAAAGGCGCCAACGATTAATGAAAGAAGGGGTAGGGACCGTAAAGTCCGACTTTTTTGTCTCCTGCGTACACTCAGATCCAAAAATTCTGCGGTAAATCCATTTTATTTAACATTATACACATGCTACTTTTATCAATCAGTATCGTTTTACTTTTAAAATAAAATAACATTAGAGAATAGCCGGCCGGGGTGGCTTAGCAGTTCTAGGAGCTACAGTCTGGAACCGCGCCACCGCTGCGGTCGCAGGTTCGAATCCTGTCTCGGGCATGGATGTGGGTGATGTCCTTAGGTTAGTTAGGTTTAAGTAGTTCTAAGGTCTAGGGGACTGATGACCTCAGATGTTAAGTCCCATAGTGCTCAGAGCCATTTGAACCATAAGAGAATAATTTTACTTATATCAGTACGTGTTTTGTATCCTTGCATGTGTACCGCTTGAAATGTCCTTGCGTACTACTAATGGTAGGCGTACCACCGTTTGGGAACCCCTGCCCTAGTACATAGCCTTGGACGATCCGGGAACTTGACTGTGGAGGCTGCCGCTGTCTATAGGAAGGTTGCAACTCAAGAAGACTGTAGCAGAATGCCGGATGACCTGCAGGGGACCTGCCATTGTTGCAGGAACTGGCAATTGACTCTGAACGTAAATAAGTGTAACTTGCGGCGCGTAAATAGGCGAAGAAATCTGCTACTGTACAATTATATTATTGGCGACAAATCGTTGGCAACAATACAGTAGTGGCCATTCGCACTACATACAACGGAAAGAGCACATAAAACATACTGTAGGAAGAGTAAATGCCAGAGTGCGATTCCTCGGCAGAGCCTTAATAAAATGTAATTCATGAACGAAAAAAGTGGCTTAAAAAACACTCGTTCGATCGATTCGTGTCTCACGCGTCGTTTACGTGGCGCGAAAGCATTACTGATGCTTCACCAACTCCAATGGCAGACGCTACAATAGAGTCGTTGTGCGTCAGGGAGAGGTTTACCGTTGAAATTTCAAGAGCGCCCTTACCGAATGAGTCGGGAACTACCACAAACGATTCATTCGTTTTCAAAGCTCTATATTTTCCAAACTATCACGTGTACAAATATGATTAATGGATGAGTACAACCGTAAACTGACAGAGTTCGCACTTTGTTCACCAGTTGTATTTAACGAGTGCAGTGGCTTGACAAAATGGCGGCAAACGAAGAAAAGAGATTCTATGTGTCAGAATACAACATTGCAGCGTGCTTTCAGAGCGAAGTATGGTAAAGAACCGCCGTGTAAACTGAGCATTGTGCATTGGTATCAACAATTTAGGGACACTGATTGTCTCTGTAAACAGAAAAGCTCTGGTCAACCAAGTGTGCCATAATCAACCGTGGAAAGGCTGAGGGAAAATTCCGTACGCATTCCAAAAAAATCAAAGTTCCACTACAGCCACGAACTTTGAATACCGTCGAAAACTGTGTGCAAGATGTTTCGACGGTGGTTACATTTCAAACAGTACCGAATGCAGCTCATGCAACAATTAAAACCGAATGGTTATGACTGTCGCCTTCTATTTTGCATCACAAAGCAAGGAGCAAATTCCGCATCCAAGCTGATATTCTGCCACGAATCACTCTTTCATTCGTCTGCAAAGGTTAGTCTCCGCAGTGTGTGTGTGTGTGTGTGTGTGTGTGTGTGTGTGTGTGTGTGTGTGTGTGTGTGTGTGTGTGTGAGAGAGGGGGGGGGGGGCACTGAATCTCCTCCAGAAATTGTGGCAAAGCTTTAGGAGGCGTTTCTCTTCTGTGAGAAAGCTGATGGCTATCTCTTCCATTTATAGGTTGCAGTTGTGGTTGGTTCCACAACTAACTGCTGATTCCAAGAATTTCATCTTCCAAGGAGACGGGGCATCCCCTCATTGAAGCATTGACGTCCGTCACAACCTAAACGACAAACTTTCACATCGCTGGTGAAGATAATGTGGTTCTGTTCCCTTCGCCCCCAGGTTATGTGAAATCGCCCCCACGTCGCCTGACCCAATGCATTGTAACTTTTTCCTGTGGACGTACATTAAGGACCGTGCCTACGTATCCCCGCTGCCAGGAACCCTGGAACAGCTCAGAGAACGCAATCAATGCTGCCGTGACGACCAGTGGCAGGATGTTGCTACATAACGTACGGAACGAATCTGACTGCCGCTTGGACGTGTGTCGTGTGGCCAGAGGGGCACTCAGTGAACATTTGTAGACTATAAAATGCAAACTTTGTGAGTGTACGGTTCTATTCATGCATTAATAATATTTGTTACACGCAGTAATTTGGAAAATATAGAGCTTTGAAAACGAAGGAATCATTCATGATAGCCCCGTATTACTTCCTTCCACACACGTCGGGCGAAATCATTACGATCTCATGGAGAGTTTGACTGACAATCATTCTTCCCACGCGCTATTCGTGAATCGAACAGGAAACAGGAAGGATGGGTGGGACGATGTGGTACCCGACGTACCCTTCGTCAGTCACCGTAAGTTAACTTGCAGGGTACAGCTGTAGATGTAGATGAATGTTGGTCAATGTCTACACAAGACTGTGGGAATTGCGGGTTCACCTTGATGCGAAACACCTCGTGGCATAAATACGGCCACATGCAGGGTGAGGCAACTAAGACAGGCCACTCCAGAGATATCTAGAATGAATAAAAACATCGAGGTGCGGTTTTCACCAAGTTATAGCGGACAATTTGACGAATTTCTTTACGCTCGCAAGAAATTTTTATCGTTTATAGCCGCCGAATTACGACACCAAAGGTTTTTTTTATGGAGCTATACATTTTTCTGTGGCAGTTGAAAGAAGCTTCTAAGAGAACTTCAGCGACATGACAAGTATGGGACTTGAACAAATAGTATCAAGATAGCAGCACCGCATATCACTGTCCTGCCAGCCGGCCGGAGTGGCCGTGCGGTTAAAGGCGCTGCAGTCTGGAACCGCAAGACCGCTACGGTCGCAGGTTCGAATCCTGCCTCGGGCATGGATGTTTGTGATGTCCTTAGGTTAGTTAGGTTTAACTAGTTCTAAGTTCTAGGGGACTAATGACCTCAGCAGTTGAGTCCCATAGTGCTCAGAGCCATTTGAACCAACTGTCCTGCCGTCAAGATAAAGGATTCCACAAACGTCTGCCCTGTTATACCAAATGTAAGCAAACACGTAACTCAGGTATGGTTCTTGTGTTTACCCGTGCGCTTCTTGAAGTCCATCAGTCTGTGTTCCGCTGTAGTAGCAGTCAGATAATTTACTCGTAAGGCTACTGAGGTATTCATAATAGAGGGGACAGTCGATAAAGTGAATATTGTATATGGTGAATAACTCCATACTATTAGAGCAGCAGTGAGGTTTACGCGGAAGAGTATCCAGATCGTGCTAACCGCTCACGAACTGTCTTTGTAAACATTACACAAAAGAAGTTCTAGAAACTGGTAGTGTAGAAAATAAAATACGCCAAGGAAGAAGAATAGCAAATGTTGAAAGAAATAAAATCAACATCTTAGCAGCAGTAACACGCAATGCAAATGTCACTGAACAGGCACCTCAGACGTACGAGACCGATCAACCACCAAATAAACGTTCCGCAAACACTACATTTCATCGCATTCCATCCTCTTCACATTTCGCTGCATCTACAGATTCATGGCAATTACTTCCAAAATTGGTTACGTGTCCCCAAATGCTGTCAACGAAAAGTGCAATGTGATGAGGCATATCTATGCAAAATTTTGTTTATGGAAGAGCATCGTTTACGAATCATGGGCAAGTCAGCCTTCAAAATATGCACTAATTGTCAACTGAAAATCCGCGCGGACTCGAAGAAGTGGATAAAATCAACGGTCTTGGTCTATCAACGTTTGGTGCGCGTTTTTCGAGACCTGCATCATTGGTCCTATTGTACTGCTGGGAATGTAAATGCAATTAAGTATGTGGAGTCCATAAAATACGCTGCTGCCGCAGTTACTGGAAGACAGCCCACGGGACATCAAGCAATCAGAGTGATACCAACATGACGGATGTCCCTCCCATTCTGCACAGTTAATGACAGATCCTCTTAAGAGGACATTCGGAGAGCATTGGAACTGTCGTTCAGGAAACGCAAAATGGTCTGCGCTCTCACCAGACTTCACACTTCTATGTTTTTATTTGTGGAGAAAATTAGAACAAGAGGTCTATTAGGAAACAACGACGATTCCCGAAGCCTTGGAATCCCATATAAAACGGGCCTGTGCTGCCGTTAACTCCAAATGAAATTCAACATGCAGTATTGTTCCTCCATAATCTCTCTATATCGTGTAGCAATGCTCAAGATCAACATTTGGAACACTTCGTATGGAAGTCATGATAATAAACACACGAACCACATCTGAGTGACGTGTCTGCTTACATCTGGTGTAACAGGGCAGACGGTTGTGGAACCACTCCTCCTGACGGCGGGACAGCGGTTTGTGGCGCTGTTACCTTGATGCTCTTTGAAGCTTCTTTCAGATGCCACAGAAGAAAGCATATAGTTCCACTAGAAAAAAAGCATAGTCCGTGTTGCAAATCGGCAACTTATAAACGATAAAAATTACTTGCGAACGTCAGTAAATTCACCGTACTGTCCGCTTTAACTTCGCGAAGACTGTATCTCGATATACTGGGTGCCTCGGCTGCCCCTACCTACGGCCTTTATGCAACCCTCAATGCCTTCAAATACCACATGCGAGATTTTCATATTCTCTCGCTCGCTCTACGCAAACCGTTAGTCTTACAGTAAAAACGAACAGGGCCTTTTTGTAGGAAATTTAATACATTTTCGCTACAGGCCAAGGTTTTCGAATTATTCAAGAAAAACGTATAAATGTGATCTTCAAGCGCGTTTTTCTTGAATAATTCTAAAACTGTGGCCTCCAGCGAAAATGTATCGCAGCATAAAATTTAACTACATTAAATTTTTCTATGAAGTGCCCTCTTCGTTTTTTCTGTAGGACTAATAGTTTGCACGTAATGAATGAGATAATATGAAAATCTCACATGTGGTTTTTGAAGATGTTGCACGCTGCATAACACCTATCGGAAAGGGCAGCTGAATGACTCTGTGTTTACTCATTCTAGATATATTTTGGGTGGCCTGTTTTACCTGCCTCATCCAGTTTATATGTGGTACTAATGCCATATACCGTATCAGTAATTTAATTTGTGTTCAAATCATGTACAGTCGACTTCAAAACTATACCTAGTCTTCCAATTCAAGAATTTATGTCAACCTTTTTTTTCATAGTAATGACCTACAAAGCATGCAGCCTCAATTGGCACAGAAATGAATGATACATTCCAGCCATAAAAATCTTTGATGTAAAAAAGAAAAAAATAAGAGGGGGCGAAAGCGAGATTGAAAACAGATACATAAAAATCATTGTACGTGTGGAAAATAAACTGTAGTTCAGAAATATTTTTCGCTGAGAAAAAGTACTGTAATTCTAAAAGGAGCTCGCAATTATGATTCACGTAACTAACTAGCAGCAGTCAGAAGAAGCAGTTACGTGGGAGACATCCTGGTTCTTGTTGACAGTGCACAGTTATGTAAAGTGTGTCACCTTAGCATGACGACAATCGTTGGAGCTACTTGATGACAATCGTCAAGTAACTGCAGCAGTCAATCTTGAAGGTAGTAAGGTGTTTCTACAGAGTGCCTGATTGTTGTAGGTTCAAACGACAGCGGCGAGTACAGGGCAATGAAACAAGCAAATACTACTAGTAAAGATGATATTCCTTCTGGTGAAAGCATGCGTGTGTGGTATATGCATGATGAAGACCATCACACTTTCATGTGACTATTCGGGAATACATAGCACTCATCGTCAACAACTGTATCGGTCGTGGCTCGCCATTACCATGGTCTTCCATATTCCCCAACTTGAACCCGTTGGTTTTATTGTGTTGCGATAGTTAAAAGCCATGGAGTATTCCAGCCCTGTTGATAGTGTCGATGAACTCTGGGAACGCATTTTGGACGGCTGTCAACCTGCCTGGGATTTTTGAACATGTAGGGGCATCGGTGAGGAAACACGCTGAAGCCGTTTGGAAAACTTGTTGTAATATGTTTGTCCTCATCTACATAGCTGCCGTTTGGATCCTCGGGGACGCTGTTATAAGATGTTCATGTACTAAGTCTTAATACGTCGTATCGGGTGAACCATTCGTTTCCGGACCTATATTTATCAGGATCACTTACTTGTTTCTTTGTCTTTTAAGGCCCATTTCTTTTATATGTATAATACTAAAACGCCCTTTAGCGTTACGATCCTCTGTTGCTCGGTTCAAACTAAAACTTTTCGCTCATTTTGCGACGAGTGTGCTTCGTTTAGGCGAAGCAGTTCCACGAAATCGGTATACTGCTATTATTTTACGCATAAATTAGTTCGTTTTATGTTCGTACTATTTTTTTATTTTGTTTTTCAATACAGAAAAGTAGCGACAGGTATGTAAACATTGGTTTGCGTGAAAAATGGTACTTAACTGTTCTCTTCCTGTCAGTATCATCTGTACGTCATTTGAATTTTTCGTTCGCACTGAAACCCACCATTATAGGTTTATTGCCAGGTACTAGCGTCTTTCCAGAACAAGTGCATCGCACACGGAAATTACCCACAGCATTGGGTCTGTCTTACAATACTCTCCACAGGGAAATATCTATCCACTGCAGCAGGAAGGCAAATCATCAATGTCTGTAACATCATCGTTATGAACAGACGCTCGTGCTACTTCAGACACTCGAGTGAGGCAAGTTTGGTGCTTGACGACGAGGCTACATAGTCTTTAAATCGACTGTGCATAAAAATGAATTCTATGATACAACTTTACGGAGCTATTGCCATTATTATTGGAATAAATTAAACATTTGACGAAGGCCCAAATGGATGTCCTACTCACTAAGGGTCCTAGTCAAACTATTCCACAGAGGTTTCGCTATCACCAGTGGTCACGCACGCGTGCGCGCGCGCGCGCACACACACACACACACACACACACACACACACACACACACACACACACACTTACGCAGGAACTGAAATGAACATTTTCGTTATTGCTACAGATTATAAGTTGAAGCGCTTTCACGTCTTTTTTCACGTACCACCAGGTTACACTCTCTTGACAAAAGAAATGTTACGCAACTAGAAGGAGAAGGAAGACGAACGAAATATCACGTGTCGAGAGTTGACGGGATTTCACGTCAATAAGAGTATGCAAGTGTAAGGATGATGGCATGTGCTGATGGAAGTGCAGCATAGCACGAAGGTGAAACAAAATGGTGACTGGTGCCAAATTTGTGAAAAGTGTAGTAAGTCCGAAAATGTTCCATTTTGAAGAGGGAAGGCGAAAATTAATGAGTTCACATAGGAGTTGTCTGAATGTTACAAATTGGTGGAAGATTTTCGAACCGAGATTCCGTGTCTTATTTTGCTACTTCTGTACTGATAATGCCTCTGAAAAACATTTCTGTCTGGAGGGGCATAATGTTTCTAAGCTAAACGGCTGAACACATATTTTAGTTACAACAAGAAATGTGTCTGGAAAGCTCTGAAGTGTTTTTGTCTCTTGACAGGCAGTACCGCCATGTCGAGAATCAGAATGCTTACCGCTCGGTTCCCACCCTCTGATTTATCTTCTCATGGCAGACGTTCTGTGCACGTCCTGGAAAAAATGAAATGTAATTCTGTTAAGAGTAGTGACACCTGAATAATCTACAATGGTACGGACAAACCTCGTGCTCATTACACGGGCGTCCGTTTAAGGCTGGCCATGTTGTCGTATTCGCTCCCGCATTAACATTTCAGAGCATATGTAAATTTGCTAAAACTCGCACTGAAGCTATCCACATCGCATAAATGCAAATCAGTCGTTCATTTGCTGGCTTGTTGAAATTCATTGCCTTTGGTGCTATTGTTGACGAGCTCTCGCGCAAAATAAAAAGTGCACCTCACGGCAGAAAAACAAGAACAACAAAATATCGCAGTTAAAAATGGCGTCCGTGGAATGGCCTGCTTATTTGATTCTCCAAGCGTTCATCTCTGGAGACGTGAGCTTTTGCGACAGAATATTTGACAGAGAATCGGTCTAAATCCCTCCATTTTCAAATCCTTTTTTATTTTATTGATGCACTGTTGACCGCGGTTCTCGAGGTGCAGCTGCTTTTGTTGCGAATTTTGTAAGGTGTACTGCTAACGAAAATGGTACGACGTAATCAGCCGTACCCCTTACGCACCGCTGGTTCTCTGGAACATTCGCAGCTGGGCGCGCCTTTTTCGGCAGTGCCCAAGCGCTGCCGGTCACTTGGCTTTATGCATGGCGCAGACAATCATGCTCAGGTTTCGAGTGGAATGGTCGTATGCAGTCGAGTCGCATCGAAGATATATGAACAGTTTACAGATGTTGATACAATATGATACATATGATTTATGCGTGAAGGGTGTGCATAATTACACATGTATTCGGTAGAAAAGCTAGTATCGTAAGTGGGTGACCTCGAACACTCAAAGCCGCACGAAAACGGTCTTAGAATACACATATCTCATTCCAAAAACAGTGGCACGAGTCATTCGTACGCAAAACTGCGCATCTTACTACGAGAGATATTTGAACGATCGCAAGATCCAAGAGAGGAACTTTGTAATAGGACCAAAGAAACACAAATTTCAATACGGTGACTTATCGTCACACTTCCCTCTGCTTAATTACTCTATCTGAACAACAAACGCTTTATACTGACCTGACTGAGTTGCACAGCGATTCATTGTTCGAATTGCAGGTGAGGGATTATAGTGAGAGGATAAGGAAAAGTGGAACAGAACAACATGCACATCTGACTAAAGCCACTTTTTCACATTCAACAACACTTCTGTATTCAAGCTGTCCGACATCAAAGCCGTATTAATTACATTTTCAAACGATGTGAAAGGTACATGAATATCATAACACGCCTTTTGCCAAGCGTAATGTACCATCGGTATGTATTTCGATGCAGAAAGTTGACTGTACAACATAGAGTGCAGTCTGACGGAGAAATGACGATAGTATGACTTCATTTGAGGCATGCAGCTTGTCGCAACTTCCCTCTAATATTCTGACAAAATTAATGGGATTCATTCAAAAAATCGTTCAAATGGCTCTACGCACAATGGGACTTAACATCTGAAGTCATCAGTCCCCTAGACTTAGAACTACTTAAACCTAACTAACCTAAGAACATCACACACATCCATGTCCGAGGCAGGATTCGAACCTGCGACCGTAGCAGCAGCGCGGTTCCGGACTGAAGCGCCTAGAACCGCTCGGCCGGGATTAATTCGCCTTACGGTACCGATGTACACTCCTTACACTCTAATTCAGAAACCAACACTTCAAAAGACCGTCTTCTACTGCATCTATACTAGTCACATAATTAGAGCAAGTACTTGTCAGTGCAGGTACAATATACTGTGGAATCGCGCTAGCAGACAACAACCGTATTTCACATGCGATTGGCTCGTACCACCGTCTTTGGATGAGCGATTTACATTCTACGCACATTTTCGTGCGGTTCTGAACGTTCGAGGTCACGTACTTCACTTGTTACTAGCATCCGTTGCCGGGCTACATTATTACTTGAACAGCTATTAAGCGCCGCCATTGTCATTCGGGACCGATCCACCGCCAACTGCGTCATTTGGGTGGGGATGGAGGGGTGGTCTCCCAGTCGTTGTCGAGTTAGCAGACCTAGTGCCATTACAGTTCGGTCAAGAAGCTCCTCTGTTGGCATTACGAGCCTGCGTGCATCCCGTCCCAGTCCAGGAAAAACCCCTGGTTGTACCGTGGATTGAAACCTCTTATCACATAATCATCTTACGTAAATTGAAGAACTGGTTACTTTAATATTCATAAACAAAAGGGAAACGTTTTAGTTTTAGGCAACACAGTCAGGCTTCGTACGAAGTGTGTTCTCACTGTTAGCCATGCGTGTCCCATGTATGATTTCCGCAAAGAAAATTGTTTCAGTTAGGAATGAGCAAAATATAGTGGGAGTTTCCGAAGTTGTACGAAGTTAAAATGAGTGAAGAGACTTCTCAGATGCTCTGTATATTCCGGACTTCCGTATCAAGGATGGTATTTCATACCCTCACTTTCATCGCTCGATACTGGGTGTAACGCAGCCTGGAAGCAGCACGAGGGGATGTGAAATTGTTGAAAGGCTGAAAGCTAGCGGGCTCAGGGCTGAGAGCGCGCGCCGACAGATTTGGCTGGGCGACCGGTACAGGTGAGTCCAGGTACAAAAGGCCAGCAGCGTCGCGGATGTTGATTGCGAGTGCTATTAAAAAACTGTGCTAATTTAAAAGCGGTCAGTTGCATATGTTTGCTCACATCACAATTGAAAAGAGAACCAAAAGATGCATATGTCAAGAAAGCATAAATAATAGTTTAAACACTATTTAACGACGATCTGTTGTCATTTATCGTGAGCACACTTGCACGTGAATCCTGGCTTACTGATTTATGGACCAACAATTCCTTATATTTATTGTAAATGATCTGAGTGTAACCGAATGTTTATGACAATTCTTTATTAAAATATTGTTGCAATATATTAACTTAGACTGGAAAGTGGTCCAGTCAAATCATGTCTGTAGAACTTACGAATGAGGACATCCTTCAGCCAATTGAAAAGCAGACAGTAGCGGAACACTATGAGAGTGAAGCGCCGACTGGGACTTTTCGGATGAAGAGCTCAAGGGAGGGATTCTGGGCACTTTTACACGAGTTCTTGAAGGAGACAGACCTGTCTGTGGCAACAAGTGGTATTCGACTGTGGAGCTGTTCGATTCTGGGCAGTGAACGGCCACTACCATACTTTAACTTCTCAAGGGACTTTATATTTCGAAAGCTCTGAATGAGATACAGAGTTGGACTTCTTCCGCTTGTATTACAGAACGGAGGATAGACAGAGTATGAGTTACTATTCTTTACATCACTTGCGTTAATTTCTAAATCATGATGGTGAAATCTACACTGCTTTGAGCTGGTGAATATTTCGTGTATTGTGATTACGAAATGGGCTTAGTTTTTGCACGTCTTTGATGACTAGATTCGGAAATTTGCCACCATTCTCATTAAACTCTCAACATCACATTCTTGCATTTCAGAAGAGTATTTCGTCTGTATTATACTTGATTATCGTAGGACCAATTTCCGTTTAATTGAGATGTTCTTTCTTGATTAAACATTTTTCAGTATAATTCTCTGTCGTCTACATCAAGTACAGATGTTAGCCTAGAACCCAGCTTAAAATTATTAATTTTATCTTTATTTTATATTTTTCTACATTTTATTAACTCATTCTCCTAATCATTTACTTTCATCTTCATCGACATGCAAGTGGTCAAAGTGGCGTCAAATATTTCTTTAAAGTCAGTACCACCATTAGACTTTTTTTTTATTTGCAGTGTTACATTTACACGATCATGATTTCGGCTTTAAATTGCCATTATCAAGTGTTTTAATGTTATACAGTGCCTAAGATAGCATACTGTCGTATTTAAAATACACTATTAGACACATTGTCTAAGGGTCAATATTTCTGGTAAAAGCCTACTACAAAGCAGTAGGCTTTTACCAGAAATATTGACCCTTAGAAAATGTGTCTAATAGTGTATTTTAAATACGACAGTATGCCATCTTAGGCACTGCATAACATTAAAACACTTGATAATGGAACTTTAAAGCCGAAATCATGATCATGAAAGTGCAATACTGCAAATAAAAAAAACAGTCTAATGACGGTACTGACTTTAAAGAAATATATTAAGACTGTGGCCCCACAGTATGAAAAAAATTATTAAATGGCGTCGAATACGTAGTCTTGCCTTCAACATCGCAGCGCACCAGCAGTCATTGGTTAATATATTAAAAAAACTAAAAACACGCCTCGATTGCGAAAAAAGCACCTAGTGTTAACCCAGGTTTCGGCGTAGATAACTACACCTTCTTCAGAACAACAATAAAACCCACAAGTGCCTAAGAAGACCTTTGTCAATGATTAAAAGAACACCATAGCTACACATTTATAAACGAAAAAGACACAGAGTTGGACTTTTCCCCCTTGAATTACGCCGAAACCTGGGTTAACACTAGGTGCTTTTTTCGCAATCGAGGCGGGTTTTTAGTTTTTTAACATAGTTTTGCACCAGGTAGCCCAGACGGTCTCTCGGTCAACAGTGCCTTGCGATCATTTCGTTTTTCACAGCACCACTTGACGGTGACGCCGCCTTCTGTTCCGCCCCGTCGACGTGCAGTGTGAACCTGCTTTGACACGAGAGACACAGTTCCAGCTTGTTCAAAAAGGCAATCGTCAGAAGGGAACGGAAGAGCCGGGGGTAGTTTGCGAGGCCTGGCGCGGCGCGGCGCGGCGCAGAGGTGCGTGCGTGCGTCCCAGCCGCCGCGCCGCCACCCCGCCAGCGGGCAGGCGAGGCCGGGCGGCCAGCAGCGAGCGATCGATCGATATCGGCGGCGGCGCGGCGCGGCGCTGCGATCTGGACGCGCTCTCGGCCTCGTCGGCCAAACGACGCCGCCTGTTGCGCTGGCCAACCTGTGGCCGCGGAAAGCGACCTGCGGGCCTCCGCACGACCGCATCCTGCCCTCGTATCCGTGTCCACCACTGGCGGAGCCGAGGGAGGGGGCAGGGGAGGCTCGTCGTAACGCGTGATCCGGGTAAAGCGAAATTGCCGACAAGCGAAGTGCAGGGCTGAACTTCAGCTCTATCCCAATGAAGTCATGTCCAAATTCCTGTGTGGAATTGGTCGGCGCAGTATGCCGCTGTGGTTAAGCCGCATCTTGTTGTTATGGTCTACAGTCCAAGGCCTGATATACCGGGTGATCAAAAAAGTCAGTATAAATTTGAAAACTGAATAAATCACGGAGTAATGTAGGTAGAGAGGTACAAACTGACAAATATGCTTGGAATGTCCGACAGATGGCGCTTCATCTGATTAGAATACCAATAACTAGCATAACAAAGTAAGACAAAGCAAAGATGATTTTCTTTACAGGAAATGCTCAATATGTCCACCATCATTCCTCAACAATAGCTGTAGTCGAGGAATAATGTTGTGAACAGCACTGTAACGCACGTCCGGAGTTATGGTGAGGCATTGGCGTCGGATGTTGTCTTTCGGCATCCCTAGAGATGTCGGTCGATCACGATACACTTGCGACTTCAGGTAACAAAGCCAATAATCGCACAGACTGAGGTCTGGGGACCTGGGAGTCCAAGCATGACGAAAGTGGCGGCTGAGCACACGATAGGATCGTAACGCTGAACTAGCACATTCCCCATTCTGATAATACAGCTTCACTAAGAGCGCCTTTTCAGGTAACGTAAACGTGCTGCGACTGCTGGCGCGTCTGATTCTCTCCGTCATTACAGCTCCTTGTATACGCGAGTGTCATGCGCAGTCACTGCGTTTTGCTGTCCAGCGCCATCTGTCGGACATTTTGTGAACTTTTTTTTTTTCTAATAAAACCCCGCGTCATTCCAAGCATGTGTGTCAATTATTACCTCTCTATCTACACTATTCCGTGGTTTATTAAGTTTTCAAATTTATACTGACTTTTTGATCACCCGCTATTTGTCGATCACAGTATTACTGCACTTTGGTGTGAAGGAGCTTGGGTCGGCTTATTGTGAATTTTTATCATGATATTTCACGAGGACATGCTGAACCACTTTATATGCACAACTGTCCTGAAAGTATCTACAGTCCAATGCATTTTTTCTTAATCACCTCCGTTCTTCTTTACTTTAACGTCACCATGTGTTTCCGATAACAGCCACGGGGAAGGGAAGTCCAGTAATATCGTGGTCGAAAGTACGGCTCTCAACGCTGGTTCCTCCTGTGAGTTCTCTTAATAAGCATCCCACATCAATTTGAACCTCCTTACCGGATTACTGTCTAGGACTTACTCCGTAATTTTTATGCCCCATTGTTCCCTCAGTTACAAAATTGACGACAATGATTTCTCAAAATATGTGCTATTAACCGATCCCATATTTTAGTCAAGTTCTGCCATATATTCCCTTTTCCTTAATTCGATGCAGTACCTTCCCATTAGCTATTCGATCTAACCATCTAATATTCAGGATTACTGAGCAATGCACACTTAAGCGTTCGGCAGCGGGTTTACATAACCACTTATTTCTCGACCGGTCCACTCTGGAATAGCACGTGAGGGAAATAAACACCAGAACCTTTCTGTGCGAGCTCTGACTTATCTTACTTCGTCACAATGGTCATTTCTCCCTAGGGGTGGGACCCAAAAGTACTGTATTCCAGCATTCGGAGGAGAAAAAAGAGCTGCTCTTTTTCTTTTTTTTACTTTCTCGATTTCTGTAAATCTTATCTGGTGAGGATCTCTTACCGCGCAGCAATACTTCAGAACAGAACAGACAAGCCTAGATGGGCAGCGTCTTCAGGGTAATTCCATAAAAAGTGAAAGCTTTGTTATGTCTGTAACACTTCCTGATCCTTCCTTTAGTGGCACATCAACCGAGTTCGTATCAACAAAGCTTCACGGTACATTGTTCATATTCAGGTCTCTCTGTTTTTATTTTGATGTTTATACTTTAATGTCAGTTGAACAAAACATGCACCCGTTACCATGAAATGACACTTCAGAAGATGTATTGCAGTTTACAAGCGTTCTGCCAATAAGACGCTGTCTTGGTTCGGTTTCTCCATATCATTTGTAAAGGATGGTTCAAATTTAAGTTGTTGGTAATTATTTACATGAATGAACAACCTTAAATTTGTTACATTTGCATGATATATCGTCTAATCGCAAAGCAACGGGGTTTTCATTATTACTTATGTGTAATACTTAACACTTTAACTAGTTTAGGGTCAATTGCCGCTTTTCGCACCATGCTATATCTTGTCAGAATCATTTTGTAATTCATTATAGTATTATGACGACTTGAGTATACATTAAACGATGGCGTCACCTGCAAACAGTCGCCGGCCGGGGTGGCCGAGCGGTTCTAGGTGCTACAGTCTGGAACCGCGCAACCGTTACGGTCGCAGGTTCGGATCCTGCCTCGGGTATGGATGTGTGTGATGTCCTTAGGTTAGTCACGTTTAAGTAATCCTAAGTTCTAGGGGACTGATGACTCCAGAAGTTAAGTCCCATAGTGGTGAGAGCCATTTGAACCATTTTGCAAACAGTCTAAGAGAATTGCTAAGATTTCCACACCTGCATTGTCTTCTAAATAAACATCAAAAACAGCAGAGGGCTTACAACGCTGCCCCTGGGGGGGAAGGTGGACAGAAGTACGGTTTCATTGGACGTTTGCCTGTGGCTTAACTGTAGGCCGAGTGCAGCCTTCCTTTGTCGCGGCACCAGGTGGGGGCGGATGACGTGCCCATCGGCCCCGCCGCCTTTTACTCCCGGGGAAATCCCCGATACTCATTTCAGCGCAGGCTGGGTGCGGCTGGAGTCCTACTGGAAGGTCTGTAACGAGGAAAAATTTCCCGGCACTATCCGGGGTTGAAGTTGAACTTTCATCTCATTCACTATATGAGTTTCCATTAATTACTACAAACTGTGACATTCCTAACGGAAAATCAACACAAGAATTCCGAAGAACGACGGTTCAAATCCCCGTAGAGTCATTCATATCCGATATCGTTCGAGTACTCAACCGGCAATCAGTCACTGGAGTCACAAGGGAAACACATAGCCAACGGGTCACCAGTTCTCTCGCCTTTCGCATGGTCGTAGTACTTGCTTCGACGTGAAAAGAGTTGCTCGAGTACGATGTGCTTCTCAAGCAGTTTGGAGAACTCTAGGTCCGAAGTTATACGTGCCTGTTGAATGCCGTACACGAGCAGCGGTGTCGACGCCAGGGTTTATGTCTGCACGATGCTGCGTTCCAGTCTCGTCTTTTGTTTTTTCTCTTATCTTCCACCGACCACTCGTATGATTTTTTAATTTGATGTCGAAGATCCTGGTAACTGCTCCATTTCAAAACAACAGTTAACTTATCTTTGCAGATTTCAATTACAAACGAGCGTCCTCAGGGTTATGAACTGTTGACTAACAACTCCATTATTTCGGGTATGCAAATAAAGTGATCTGCAAACACAATGAATAGGAAAGCAGGCCATTCAATGAAAAAAGGATACAACCGCGTTCTACTGATGCCGCAGAGGCTAAACAAATAAAGTGCACCTTATTCGAAGCACGAGTTTCATCGCTTTAAGTGCACATGAACAAATCGATAAATAAGTCTTCATTTCAACACAATTCCTTGTTATATCTCGATCATCATTGTTATTTTTCCTTTCCGTAGAAACACGATTCGTCGTAGCAATACAGATATTTGATGAAGCATAAAAAAGAGTAAATGACGACAGTAGGTCGTTTGCAGACTTGTTAGCCTGGCGCCTTGCCGGTTGTGCTAAAACAGTTGCTCGACGGCTGGCGTTCTAGTGTGGTATTCAACAGGCTCGTACAATTCTGAACCTCGTTTTCTCGAAAACTCTGAGAAACGTATAATACAAGAGCATCACTGTATACCACAGTACGTACTACATCCATGTGAAAGTTGAGCAAAATCGGCGATCCGTTGAGTGTATGTTCCTGTTGGTAAGTCACAACTTTTAAGCACCAAGGAGTTTATGAGCGCAGCTATTCACATACGGCTAGCTATGGGGAAGGCACAAGCCAAAACACCACAAACATATTGACACACACACACACACACACACACACACACACACACACACACACACACAATTTTTGTTTGGGACAATGGTAAACATTGTCACAGAAATAAATTAGAATATTCCCAATCCCCTGGTTCCGACCAAGGTTTTCAGGAGGTTTTCCTTGATTATCAGGTGAATCCTGGAACTGAAAGTCGCCTTCCAAATATTCCAGTCTGCCTCCCACCTCTCCTTACCTGCCGGGACATTGGCTGAAGAGAAACGGGACTACTTAACGGGATGGATCTCAAGAAGCCTGCTCTGCTGCGTGGAGTAGACAATGAAAACTAAACAAAAAAAATGATGGGGCAAACTTTAGATTTACTATGAGAATCCTAAGGAAATGGAAATAACGAATGAAACAGGTTTCTTCCAAACCCCCTATCTGACTAATTCTTAGGTATTTTTCGTTTGTTTCGGTCGCTTACCTAGTCGGATTCATGGAAGAGGTAGAAAAGATACAGAACGTAGCTGCACGATTCGTTACGGGTTTGTATAGCCAGCGTAACTGAGTGGAGATCACATGCTGTTTGACAACAGTATTTGCTGTCATTCGGGTATCTAATAGCTTCTGACTGCGGTGATTCAAGATGGAACAACCACGTAATTCGAGCCGTGGAAAGGGCAAAAGCCTAAGTCAAACTGACTGTGTGAATCCTAAGGAAATGTAATTGATGCAAGAAGGTCGTTTAGAGAACTCTTCTTCGACCAGTTCTAGAGTGTGCCTGGGACCTTTAACTAATTGTATTCACGGAAGAGATCGAAAAGCTTGAAAGCAAAACTTGCGTGATTCTTCTTCTTTTAGCTAGCGTGTGTCTCGAAAAGCGCTTATCGAACTGCTGTTTGAGACATTACAACAGAATACCAAGGACCTGCGTTCCAAAATGAATCAACAAACATTTTTGCTGTGAACAGACTCGATTCACATTATCATTCAGCGGGCACCGCCGTCTAGTTTTTACTGTATTGTTATTAGCTGTTCGACGATGCGAAGCTAATTTTCTTTTTTGTCTTTTAATCATATTAGGATAATATAAGGCACCATCTCTTTTAATCAGATTTGAACATGGTCACTATGGACAAAATCGCTAGTCTGAAGACTGCCGTTGCAAACATCGACTAGAATTGAAGAAACAAGAAACCTATTACTGCCTCAAACATACATATGGCACAATGACGACGATGCCAAAATTAAACATCCTGGCGTTCTTTAATCTGCACTTTTTGTGGTTTCTCCACTGTCATGAGTCCATGAAGCTAAACACTCACTTGCATTCTCTCTCTCTCTCTCTCTCTCTCTCTCTCTCTCTTTTACACACACACACACACACACACACACACACACACACACACACACTGTCGCTGTTTATGAAATATTCAACTGTTCCGTCATATTTGGTAAACAGTGAGACAGTGTATGTATTGTACAATCTCAGAGAGTCTTGACAACGTAGAAACCACAAAAATTGCA
This sequence comes from Schistocerca nitens, assembly GCF_023898315.1. Taxonomy (NCBI): domain Eukaryota; kingdom Metazoa; phylum Arthropoda; class Insecta; order Orthoptera; family Acrididae; genus Schistocerca; species Schistocerca nitens. Next base: position 369,229,506 of record NC_064618.1, read on the forward strand.
GATAAAAAACTGACCTGATTACTAGCTGAGTTCCAGACAACAGGCAGTTGCATGAGCAACAGAATGTACTATTGAGAAACCTAAGGGAATCCACTGATGGATGATGAAAGTGAAATTTCACTGAAACGTGTATGGGTGAAAGAGAACAACATGGTGTTTTCTCAATTCTCAACGCAGAATCCTTTTTCCAGAACAACTGATTTTAAAGGAAACACGGACACAAAAAGTGATTTAGATGAACATGTACAGGGTTGCAACGGTGCGTTCATTTCCTCTATTTGAACAAAAAACCTAGTTACACTTTCTTTATAGGCCGAAAGTTTGGCTGGTTGTCGATATGCGCCGGCCGAAGTGGCCGCGCGGTTCTGGCGCTGCAGTCTGGAACCGCGAGACCGCTACGGTCGCAGGTTCGAATCCTGCCTCGGGCATGGATGTGTGTGATGTCCTTAGGTTAGTTAGGTTTAACTAGTTCTAAGTTCTAGGGGACTAATGACCTCAGCAGTTGAGTCCCATAGTGCTCAGAGCCATTTGAACCATTTTTTGTCGATATGCAAAGAATGAACACTGTGAAATACTGTACGTTCGTAAAAAAAGCCAAATCCGGCGTTCTGGTGTGAGAAATCCAGTCAGAGTCATACACCAAACATAGAGTGAGCGCACAGAGTAGGTCGGCAACGAGAGGGCAGCCGACTGTATGTTGCAAGCACGTAGACTGAATACTACATTGGCTGGTTGCTGCTACTACCATAACACGAAATGCTCAGCTTCCAGCTGTGGCCGGAGGCCAAACACTTGGCGCTGTTGTTGCAATCGCAACTAGAACTGTGAAGCATTAGGCGTAACGGATGTGGTCGTCATTTCGTGTTGGGTAGGTACCGCAGTAACGTTCTACTTGCACTGCGGGTCGGGCAGTTGTCTCTCACACGTGGACCTTATAATCCAAAGCGCGAGTTTTTGCGTTGCTGGCGTGAGCAGTTTTTTCGTAGAACTGTCGCGCCGAGTTCTCGAAGCGATCACGGCGGAGCGGCAGCCCAGCCATTTAGCGAACTGCTTTAGTACAATACGAATAAGGTAGCTCTAGTAAGCGTTTTAAGGCGCGGTTTTGTGCTGTCTGCAGATCCGTACTGGCTTAGCGTCGCTTTGGAGGCAGCTTCATCCCGCACCGGAGAGCACGAGATCAGGCCACGGGACGTGACGTGGCGGGGGAGCCCATTGCGTTGTACTGGCTGCCTGAGGGGTTGGTGAGCAGCGATATTTGGCGAAAGTCGTTCTAGCGAATGTGGCGTACGTTTCCTTGCACCTGTCCATCGCGTTTTCTCGACACGGACCAGGAAGCATACAGCCCTGCATCTTGTTCGGTACCCATGCGCGGCTTCCCCTACCAGACATAGGCGCTTTCCGAAGGCCCTTCCTATAAATAAATAAAATGACACTGATTAAACTGTTCACCAACAAAAAACCGAAGCGGAATTTTCGTCCAAAAATTATCTGTACTTTCTGAATGCGGCGTTTCGTACCCATAGAAAAGTAGATGCGGGTTCTGCGGACGAGGTACGTGACAGTTTGTTACAGTCTCTGTCCTGTCTCCACCCTAACCTCCACCCAACCACCCACCCAAACATAACTTGCCAATCCCCTACTTTCAAAGTGTGACAGGTGTGCATGATTTTAATAATAGCAAGAATAAAACTTATAGGGTGAACCAGAAACCCATCGACAAAAATCCTGAGTTGCTCAAGGATATTTCTGAGTTCAAAAATGGTTCAAATGGCTCTGAGCACTATGGGACTTAACATCTGCGGTTATCAGTCCCTAAAACTTAGAACTACTTAAACCTAACTAACCTAAGGACATCACACACATCCACGTCCGAGGCAGGATTCGAACCTGCGACCGTAGCGGTCGCGCCGTTCCAGCCTGTAGCGCCTAGAACCGCTCGGCCACCCCGGCCGGCGTAATAGGGAATATTTACGTCATAGCAAGAGTGGGAATATGGGTGTAAGAGAACTACAAACGTGATATGAGCACTGCTTTTGGCCAATAGCTGAACAAAATAACTTACCGATTTACAGCCCTCCTGAAAAGCGCATGACACTGCAATTCATACAGTCTGAAAGCAGAGGAGAAATTCAGCCTCTGGATGTTTGTTTTTTCCGTGCCTATAAAACATACTGTCGCTACGTCTTAAAGGAAAGCCAGTTTCATCTAAGCTCCACGTCGAACTGTTTAGTATTCGGTTGCATGCCATCACATTCCGTCAGTTCTCATCAGCCTATTACACCACTATGCTTCTATGTGCATTCTTTAAGAGTGGACACCTAGCTGAACGTCCTGCACGGTTTGTAACTCCCACGTAGTTCGCCTTCGATCTCGATGGTGCGAATCTTTCTGATCACTGTGGCGGGCCATTTTTCATTCGGTGTTCATGATGAAAGTTAATCGTTTGTTTTGAACATTTTCTGAATGTCGACAATGTCCATTGTGTGAAGAGATCACACAGAAGGTTGATTTCTGCATCTGCCGGATAGTCACTTTCTGTCGCCCTCCAGAGGCACATCGTGTATGATTAGCAGCTGACATTTTTCCTGCCATAATTGTTAACACAAAAGTTTCAAATGAGTTTTACTGAAGACTGAACTTGCGACCTCGCAGTCAAGGAGTTCCCTGTTTGTTTACATGCTACATTATTCTCCGAAGTTCGCCTTTGAAATTTGGAAAATGATATAGAAAAGATACAAACGCTTGTACTAAAATATAGGGGAGGGGGGGGTGATGGCAGGGGAGGACGTGATAAGTTCCATGCCACCCGCATCCCCTATGGATACGCTCTTTGAGAAAAGTCGCCCTGTACTGCGCGTATAGTGGCGCAGCAGCTTCCGATCACAAATCAAAATCGGCGTCGGAAATAGGCGTGCCGCTCGGTAGATTGCAGTTGGTTTATTGAGGGAGCCTACACTGAGAATAGGCGGGTCGGTGGCGACCGTGCGGTGGACAGGCGCTGAGCAATGGCAGCGGAGTGTGCATATTCATGAGCCGGCCTCAGCAGGAAGCTGGCGCCGGAAAACTGCGGCCCACAGCCGCTACCGGCGGGCCGCCCCCAAAACGCCCTGGCTGCGTTCCGGGCCCGGTTTTATTGATGTAGCAATCTGCACCGCAAGTGGCAGCAGCCCGCTCGCGCTGCAGCCGGCCGCATAACTGACACACCAAAACGCCACTACTCCACTGCCGCCGCTGTGAAATCCGGCCTCCGGGCGCTCTTCCATTAGCCGCGTGCCACATATCAGTCCTCGTCCGTTCGCTGCTTCTGCGGCCGAACTCTCGAAAATGAATTGTTCCGTCAAATTCCTCCATTACGTACTTCTTCAAAACATTTAGAATTCCCATATACGAGGGTAATCCCAAAACTAATGTCTCCTATTTTTTAATAAGTACATAGACCTGTTAATTTCTACAATGGTTCACGTCAGTTTACAGCTTGAACATTTAGCTATTTTTCGACATAATCACGATTTCTGTCGATGTATTTTTGTAGACGCTGTGGCAGTTTTTGCATGCCCATGCCATGCCAGTTCGCCGCCATGCTGTTCAGAAAGTTATGAACCTCTTCTTTCACCTCGTCGTCGGAGCTGAATCGCTTTCCGGCCAAATGTTCTTTTAACATAGGGAACATGTGATAGTCACTGGGCGCCAAGTCAGGACGGTAGGGTGGGTGGGTGATTATGTTCCACTGACACTGCTGCAGGAGAGCAACGGTTTGCCGAGCGATGTGTGGGCGAGCGTTGTCGTGGAGAATGAGTACGCCCTTGCTCAACATTCCTTTTCTCCAGTTCTGAATTGCCCGTTTGAGTTTTTTCAGAGTCTCACAGTACCTGTCAGCCTTAATTGTGGTCCCAGCGATTCAGCTGTCAGAGAGGTCACAGTTCGTTGTAATAGAGGGAAAGTCATCGAGTAAAACAGAAGTGATTTCTGGCGTTCCCCAAGGTGGTGTTATAGGCTCTTTGCAGCTCCTTATCTATATAAACGATTTGGGAGACAATCTGAGCAGCCGTCTTCGGTTGTTTTCAGATGACGCTGTCGTTTATCGACTAATAAAGTCATCAGAAGATCAAAACAAACTGCAAAACGATTTAGAAAAAATATCTGAATGGTGCGAAAAGTGCCAGTTGACCCTAAATAACGAAAAGTGTGAGGTCATCCACATTAGTGCTAAAAGGAATTCGTTAAACTTTGGTTACACGATAAATCAATGTAATGTAAAAGCTGTAAATTCAACTACATACGCAGGGGTTACAATTACGAACAACTTAAATTGGAAGGAACACAAAGAAAATGTCGTGGGAAGGCTAACCAAAGATTGCGTTTTATCGGCAGGACACTTGGAAAATGTAACAGACCTACTAAGTAGACTGCCTACACTACGCTTGTCCGTCCTCTTTTAGAATACTGCTGCACGGTGTGGGATCCTTACCAGATAGGACTGACGGAGTAGATCGAAAAAGTTCAGAGAAGGGCAGCACGTTTTGTATCATGGCGAAATATGGGAGAAACTCTCACTGAAATGATACAGGATTTGGTCTGGACATCATTAAAGGAAAGGCGTTTTTCGTTGCGACGGAATCTTCTCACGAAATTCCAATCACCAACTTTCTTCTCCGAATGCGAAAATATTTTGGTGACACCCACCAACATAGGGAGAAACGATCACCACGATAAAGTAAGGGAAATTAGAGCTGGTACCGAAAGATATAGGTGTTCGTTCTTTCCGCGCGCTATACGAGACTGGAATAATAGAGAATTCTGAAGGTGGTTCGATGAACCCTCTGCCAGGCACTTAAATGTGATTTGCGGAGTATCTATATAGATGTAGATGAGTTTTCGGTGGCTATTCCACTTTATGCTGTAGGCAGTTACTGGAGGTATTTTCCAATGATATAACACCATGTTTGTAACTGAACAGAAATGGGCCTTCCGCTATTTTATGCTCAGTCCGTTACATTTATTTAATCTCATGATCAACTACGAGCCCCTGCGCCAATCGTCGATCTTTTGCAGATCATCTTCCATTTTCCTACAGTCTTACAGCTCGACCAACGAAACTCTTGGCTAAGATATGCAGGGTGGCGCGTATAGTACAAGCTAACTACAAGTGACAACCCTGGCCAAATGCACGTCGAATGCTGCGCATGTGTACACCACTGAATGGGAGGGAATTATGCAATTTGAATGCCATGGAGCGGTGGTCTGTGCAGACGTGAACTGCTGCGGTGGAAGTCTTTATCGGAACAGGTTCTTATACATACACAGTATATCAATCAGATGCGACTACCAAAGATCGATTCTTTCAGTGCACATGCACACCAAGCCCGATGCCTTGCAGGGATCCGAAATAGCGAGTGAGGTGTTCGTGGGTAGGTGACGGTACACTAGTAGTGTGCAACAGGTTGGGGACTTGGGTCGGATGGGAAGCGTGCTCCTATGGCCCAGGCGGTTAAGGCGGGCCGGCACGGAGTGGCCTCGCGGTTAGAGGCGCATTGTCACTGATTGCGCGGCTTCTCTTGCCGGAGGTTGGAGTCCTCCTTCGGGTATGGGTGTGTTTGTGTTGCTCTTAACATAAGTTAGTTTAAGTAGTGTGTAAGTCTAGGGACTGATGACCCCAGTAGTTTGGTCTCTTAGGAATGCACACACATTTGAACATTTTGGTTAAGGCGGCCGCTCGCGTTAAGCAGCAAATCCGGGTTTGAGTCCCGGTCTGGCACAAATTTTCACTCGTTGCCAGCTCAATACTCAAATGCGAATAATGTCGTTGAAAATCTTTCAACGAGCTAGTTCTAACATGGAGTTTCAGCGGGCATTGCGACGGAACAGCAATTACTGCCATTTAGCCGCAAGCGAGAGGCACACAGAGCGAGGTGGCGTAGCGATTAATACACTGGAGTCGCATTCGGGACGACGACGTTTCAAATCCCCGTCCGGCCATCCAGATTTAGATTTTCCGTGATTTCCCCAAATCGCTCCAGGCAAATTCCGCGATAGTTGTTATGAAAGGGCACGGCATATTTCTTTCCACATCCTGGCAATAATCGGAGCTTGTGGTCAGTCTCCAAGACCTCGATGTCGACGGGACCGTAGATCCTAATCTTCCTTCCTTCCTGCCTTTCCTTGGGAGAGTCAAAGAATACGCAAGGAAAATGACGACGTCCTATAATAAGGTACCTTCAGGTAATTCGCCATATAAACTGCAAACGGTTCGAGAGTTATGCTTCTCCATACCATAACAAATGGTTAACCGAAACATTTATGTTGGACCGTGTTGAACGTACATATATGTCAAGAGGTGGAACCACGTAATGCGCCCAAGAACATGGCCGAAAATTATCGTTTTGGTGGTTGAGGTGTTACGGTACGGAGAGGCATGTTGTTTCATGGACGTATTGACCTCCAACTATCTGAACACTGTAAACTCACCGCCGGCCGACGTGGCCGTGCGGTTAAAGGCGCTGCAGTCTGGAACCGCAAGACCGCTACGGTCGCAGGTTCGAATCCTGCCTCGGGCATGGATGTGTGTGCTGTCCTTAGGTTAGTTAGGTTTAAGTAGTTCTAAGTTCTAGAGGACTAATGACCTCAGCAGTTGAGTCCCATAGTGCTCAGAGCCATTTGAACCATTTTTTTTTTTGTAAACTCACCAGCCAACGTTATTGCGACACTGTACTGCTTCCCCATGCACTTCTTTTCAGGGACGAATTCGGCACAGACTTCAGTTTTATGGATGACATTGTGCAACCACATCGAACTGCACACGTGGAGGAGCTCTTGGGATGAGAGAATATTCGGCGAATGGATTGGTCTGGCCGTTCGCCACGTGAGAAATGCGCTGGGGAGGCGTATTGCAGGACGTCCACATGCACCGACAACCAGTTGTCAAGCGCGCTGGTGGAAGAATGTAACGCCCTATCACGGCAACTCCTCATCTTTATGGCCAACATTGGAGTGTGCAGCAAATCATGCCTTACTGTCGGTGGTGATCACACACCCTTTTAAGAACCATGTCCCGCCTTCTGTAATGCCCAGAGGACCATCATAAATCGCGATGACTTCAGTATAATTATTGTCTTTGTATTAAGTGTCATTTCTGTTCGCCTACTTGCATATTTCTTTCAGTTGACTTCTCATTGTAGCAGTTCTTAATACGTAGGGACCAAGCTTCATCGACCTATTATGTTACTTGGCAGTGGCACATGAAGAGAAAATATCTTTCTCTCTTTAAGTTTTGCACTCTAGTGGATTTTTCCTCAGAAAAAGCGGCGGCGAAGCTGCCGTGCGGTGACGTCACGCAGCCCCTGCGAACGATTCCCTTGTGGAGCCTTCAAGCACTGCTAACGTCGTTACTGTGTTGCCTGCCTGCAGTTCCCGTGAGGCCTCTAGCCTGACTTCAGCGGGCATCGCAACACAGGAGTGCAGAGACCAAGCTGACAGTGGAGAGGGCTCCCATTATGCGTTTCGGTAAGCAACTCTAGCGCAACGCCTTACTTGCTCTCTCTGTAGAGTCTAGAATAACTGGTAAGTAAATTGTCCATTCTTGATTGTCACAACAGAAGATACCCTCCCGCTTGATACTTGTGCTATTTACATATTACTCTTCTATGAATGCGGAAACGAAACTGAGGCCAACGACAATCACCTCCTCTTTTCCTCTTTCGCTGTGTCTTGTTGAGAGTTCAACAAGAAGAGCCAATATGATTTTAGTGTTTATGATGTGCTAGACAGAGATTTATTATTTTCTTACTAGTGTAAAAATTTTACTGAAATACTCTGTTCTATTACTTTACCAGTTCAACATCATAAGATGTTGAAATTTTAGAAGGATATTCAGTAGCAAAGGACACTTAAATTTTAATTAAAATCAATTTTATTAATGCGATTACAATAGCATAAACAGAGATAAGTTGTGTGACAAAATTGAGAAGTTTGGAGTACCAGAGAAGATTACAAATCTTGTAAAAGTTACACTGAAGGGTTCGAAAGAGATAGTGATAATGGAATAACATTCCACAGCTTTATACTTAAAAACAGGAGTCAGGCAAGGAGATCGAATATCACAGCTCTCCTTAAATATTACGACAGGCGTTCAATAAGCAATGTTACACATTTTTTCCTGAAAGTAGGTTGGGTCTATTAAGTTTTATAATACACTATACAGGGTGTTACAAAAAGGTACGGCCAAACTTTCAGGAAACATTCCTCACACACAAAGAAAGAAAATATGTTATGTGGACATGTGTCCAGAAACGCTTACTTTCCATGTTAGAGCTCATTTTATTACTTCTCGTCAAATCACATTAATCATGGAATGGAAACACACAGCAACAGAACGTACCAGCGTGACTTCAAACACTTTGTTACAGGAAATGTTCAAAATGTCCTCCGTTAGCGAGGATACATGCATCCACCCTCCGTCACACGGAATCCCTGATGCGCTGATGCAGCCCTGGAGAATGGCGTATTGTATCACAGCCGTCCACAATACGAAAACGAAGAGTCTCTACATTTGGTACCGGGATTGCGTAGACAAGAGCTTTCAAATGCCCCCATAAATGAAAGTCAAGAGGGTTGAGGTCAGGAGAGCGTGGAGGCCATGGAATTGGTCCGCCTCTACCAATTCATCGGTCACCGAATCTGTTGTTGAGAAGCGTACGAATACTTCGACTGATATGTGCAGGAGCTCCATCGTGCATGAACCACATGTTTTGTCGTACTGGTAAAGGCACATGTTCTAGCAGCACAGGTAGAGTATCCCGTATGAAATCATGATAACGTGCTCCATTGAGCGTAGGTGGACGAAACTAAAATGAGCTCTAACATGGAAATTAAGCGTTTCCGGACACATGTCCACATAACATCTCTTCTTTATTTGTGTGTGAGGAATGATTCCTGAAATTTTGGCCGTACCTTTTTGTAACACCCTGTATTGTTCTATACTCTTGGCTACAAAATCCTGTCTTTCAACATAATCCCCGTAAAATGCGACGCCCTTGTGCCACCATACTGGGAGGGCCTGTATGCCCGCATGGTACCACTCACTGGTCGACATCGAAGCCAAATCTTGCTGCATCAGTAACCTCGCCATCACCCACGTACTGCTTCCCGCGGAGTGTATCCTTCATTGGACCGTGGATCACGGGCTCCCGGATTCGATCTTCGACCGAATCGGGTCTTTTCTCCGCCCGGGGACTGGGTGTTTGTGTTGTCCTCCTCATTTCATCATCATTTGGGTATATGGCGAGACTGGATAGTGAAACGATTGGGAATGTGTACGGGCGCTGATAACCACGCCATTGAGCACCCTTCGAAACCAAAACTAATAATTATCATGATCGTCATTCCGCCAAACAGACAGAAGCCGAAAGCTGTGAGATCCGGGCTGTAGGACGATTCAGGAAGGACAGTCCACTGAAGTTTCGTTAGCTCCTCTCGCGTGCACCGACTAGTGTGAGGCCCGGCGTTGTCATGGAGAAGGAGAATTTCGTTTGCATTTTTGTGGCAACGATCACGCTGAAGTCGTTTCTTCAATTTCTGAGGATAGCATAATACACTTCTGAGTTCATCGTTGCACCAGGAGGGAGGACATTAAACAGAATAACCCCTTCACACTGCCAGAAGACCGTCGCCATGCCTTTGCCGGCTGAGGGAGCGTCTTTTAACTTTTTCTTCGGGGAGAGATGGTGTGGTGCTACTCCATGGATCGCCCAGATCTGTGCGATGGCGACTCACCGTGCTTTTGTTCACAGCCAGGTCTCTGTAGACATTCTGCAACGGCCTATTAATATCTGCGATGTTAAAGTTTTCCACCTAAAGGAACTCAGTGACAGCTCTCTGCTTGGAACGCACCTCCGTTAGAAGTGTCGTTTTGAGGATTAGGTACAGCGGCGCCACCTACCGGAATTTCATGAAACTACAGGGGCTGAAACGGGAATATTTCACATAGTTCCACAACAAATTCCGCATTTTTTCGACCGAAACTGGCCGCGAAAACAATATGTTGCATTACTTATTGGACCCCCATCATATAATTGCAGGTAGCATTGGATTTAGCAAACGAAGCAGAAGAGGAATTAGCATAGGTATAGGAATGAACGTACTTGCCATTGCAGATGATATAACATTAATCGCTAAAAACCTAGATGATCCTAAAATATTGGCAAGAAAGCTACTTAAAATGGCGAGAAAACAAAATTCATGAGGGGAAAAAGAAATCACAAGACAAAAACACAGGAAACACTACAGATTGATAACCACGTGAGGAGGATCAAAGCGACATCCAGGACGTCAATCACTCAAAAAATTGTCATTAAAATTTTTTTCAAAAGGAACAAAAATAAAGGAATGTAAAACAGTAACCAGAGCAATGGTAGTATACGGAGAAAAGCAAAGTATGCACAGACAAAGATAACGGTTTTCGAAAATAAAATCCTGCGTAATATATCTGGACCAATCGGTCAGGGAAGAGAAAGCCGAAGAAAAAGTTTATGGAGGAATATAATGAACCAAATGTTGTTGGGAAAGCAAGACAAGCAGGCTGAGATGGGCAGGGTACGTCTGTAGAAGAGAGGAGGGATCAAGATTGAGAGAGGTGTTAGAGAAGAAACCTAAAGTAATCTGGAGAGACCCAGTGGCCAAGGATTTTCAGATACTTGGAGCAAGGGCAGAAGACGCCAAGGATAAAACGCTAGTTGAGGAGTCCAAAAACCGACTGCTGTTTGCGAGGACAGGTGAGAAAGTAAGTAATGCAACTGCAGTAACCTTTAATGTTTATTATGCACTCTTTACTACCATCTAAACACGAGGTGGCTGTATTGTTCTTTAATTTTGACTGTCCTTTTGCCAACTCTTTACTAACTTGTTAAGTAGAATAACTTGTTACTGTAGGTGTGCAGCTTACGTAAATATGTGCACAGAAAATGGTTGCAAGGTCAAGGGATGTAAACACAATGAAGAAACAATACAACTAAATCAGATGAAATGTTGATGCACGCGAATGTGCTGCGAGAGTTGACTGCTGTCGAAGTGCAGTTGAAATGCGCGATAAAGCCAAACTTATGTCGGAAATCCCGTCGCGTATGCGCTGCCTTTGTTCTGAGAATGGAAGCATAGGCTCAGTAGGGCACCGGTTTTGCTCGTCTTTCGCAAGGTTGTAATATATAATTAGATGTAGCTAATGTTAGTCTAATATGGTTCGCTGTTGAAGCGTTTTTGAGAAATCGGGGTTCAAAGTTTAATGAATCTGTTGAATACTAGACGAGAGCGGACATCGAGCAGTGGCTTTAGCGCAACGAGCTAAATCGCTGAACTACACATCAGTCCATATTGCGTTCGAGTCACGCCATTTTCTTCTTCCTAATTTTCCATTAAACCCTTGTATAACTACAATATTCCAGATCTCTCCGGAAAAGAATAATAATCGTAATCCACTGGAACTTATGACAAAATTACTACCTTCCGTTGGTAAGGAAGTGACGCGACCACAAGGCAGGAGAAAGTTGTCGGAACCGAACACAAGAAACTGCTGAGCCACTTCTGATTTCAGACAGATTGTATTTGGGAACACGATACAACAGAAATAAGAATTGTGGAGAAAAACAAAAGATGAATGATGGACATTGTCACTTCAGTTTGTAGCAGAACCAGCAAGAGAGAAATTGGAAAATCCTGCCAGACGCTTGACAGTCGAACTACCGCAACTCTGGTGTAAACAGGTACAAATGTTATATTGGTTCCCGGAGGAATGTCAAAAGATCCTAGTGAAAATTTGAGAACCACTGGCACTGACAAAACATCCACCTGCCAAACACAAAATATCACATCACTGGGATCTGCACGTCTTATCCGCCAGTACATTACGCTCTCATAGAAGCTTGTGAAGTGTCCGACTAGTGATCAAGTGCGGAATCCAGCAGAATGACCTCGTTTTCTGTGTTTGCTGTTGTAATTCTAATAATGATTATCATTGTGGTACATTCTTGAAATAATTATCATTTATTTATCGATGCATTCAAGTGCATATCGCACTGGAGCCATCCTTGGCTACAGACACACGCGCTTTGAATCATTTCATCATGTATCAATCATTTCATCATGATTCACGATTATATCTCCGTCAATACACGGGTATTCTACAGGCATCGGCCAACCTGACATGGGGCTATGCACCTCCCTGGTGTCTCTGGCCAACCACTTTCAGGTCCTTTGCCTTCTACTACTCCGTAGATAGAAATGTTGCTGGCCTTTACACTAAAAACTCCATATTTGGTAGCAACAGCTTTGAGCTGAAAGCTATACGTCAGTGCCCTCCCTAATACAGATAGCAACAACAGCGTTTTATATAGCTAGCAAGAACAGTGTTTTATCTCACTTTAACGCACGCTTAGGGTGAAGACTTTTCTCTTGGGAGTGGGGAGTAGTGTTCCAGCAGTTTTTCTCATATCCCATCTTAACGTAACCCGTGTGAATCCAATGGCGTTGCTGTTCTCAGGAGCTAGTATCATGCTTGCTGTGTATGCCAAGATGCGCCTCATTGCGACTAACGTCCACTGCGGATATTTACAAGAGCCTCTAGGCGGTGTATGAAGTCACCTGTTCAACCTATGAACTAAAACTCCTACCCTGAGAGTGCTGCCCTGCAGTTTTCAGTTCGCGACTATCTGTTTACCTCGTGTAGCCTAACTGCTACTTTCTACGGCAGTGACCTGTGTCGTGTCTCTGGTTTCCTGTCTTCGAGTGTCCTCACTGGATTCCTACAGCATCAAGCTTAACAATACATTAGTCAATAAGTCGGTATTATATGTGACTTCAAGAAAATATAATAACTCCAATCCCAAAGAAAGCAGGTGTTGACAGGTGTGAAAATTTTCGAACTATGAGTTTAATAAGCCACGGCTGCAAAATACTAACACGAATTCTTTACAGACGAATGGAAAAACTGGTAGAAGCTGACCTAGGGGATGATCAGTTTGGATTCCGTAGAATTGTTGGAACACGTGAGGCAATACTGGCCTTACGACTTATCTTAGAAGAAAGATTAAGGAAAGGCAAACCTACGTTTCTAGCACTTGTAGACTTAGAGAAAGCTTTTGACAGTGTTGACTGGAATACTCTCTTTCAAATTGTAAAGGTGGCAGGGGTAAAATACAGGGAACGAAACGCTATTTACAATTTGTACAGAAACCAGATGGCAGTTATAAGAGTCGAGGGACATGAAAGGGAAGCAGTGGTTGGGAAAGGAGTGAGACAGGGTTGTAGCCTCTCCCCGATGTTATTCAACCTGTATATTGAGCAAGCAATAAAGGAAACAAAGGAAAAATTCGGAGTAGGTATTAAAATCCATGGAGAAGAAATAAAAAACTTTAAGGTTCGCCGATGACATTGTAATTCTGTCAGAGATAGTAAAGGACTTGGAAGAGCTGTTAAACGGAATGGACAGTGCCTTGAAAGGAGGATATAAGATGAACATCAACAAAAGCAAAACGAGGATAATGGAATGAAGGTGAATTAAGTCGGGTGATGCTGAGGAAATGAGACACTTAAAGTAGTAAAGGACTTTTGCTATTTGGGGAGCAAAATAACTGATGATGGTCGAAGTAGAGAGGATATAAAATGTAGACTGGCAACGGCAAAGAAAGCGTTTCTGAAGAAGAGAAGTTTGTTAACATCGAGTATAGATTTAAGTGTCAGGAAGTCGTTTCTGAGAGTATTTGTATGGAGTGTAGCCATGTATGGAAGTGAAACATGGACGATAAATAGTTTGGACAAGAAGAGAATAGAAGCTTTCGAAATGTGGTGCTACAGAAGAATGCTGAAGATTAGATGGGTAGATCACATAACTAATGAGGAGGTATTGAATAGGAATGGGGAGAAGAGAAGTTTGTGGCACAACTTGACCAGAAGAAGGGATCGGTTGGTAGGACATGTTCTGAGGCATCAAGGGATCACCAATTTAGTATTGGAGGGCAGCGTGGAGGGTAAAAATCGTAGGGGGAGACCAAGAGATGAATACACTAAGCAGATTCAGAAGGATGTAGGTTGCAGTAGGTACTGGGAGATGAAGAAGCTTGCACAGTATAGAGTAGCATGGAGAGCTGCATCAAACCAGTCTCAGGACTGAAGACCACAACAACAACAACAACAACAACATATGACTCCTTCCCCTATGGAAAAAAAAATTTTGACAATCACTTAGCATGACTTTTACATACACATATAAAAATGAACATAAAACATTTGTTACATATTCCACAATGAATATCATTATTACTACCGTTCCTCTCCAGAGAAACATGACGTGTTGCTGCGATACAAAAGCTTGACGAAAGATTAAAAAAAAAAGAATAAAAGGAAAAGTTGCGGGACTTGAGTACAGTATGCGTAGCTTAGTAGTCTGCCGGCTTACCGGCTGTTGCTCGAGGCTATTGTGTCGTATGGTACTCAAAAGGCTCACTACTGAACTTGCGAAATATAGAAAAAACGGTGACCCATTGAGTGTTTGGTTCGCTTGTCTGCAGACAAAGTCGCACGCTTAGCTCTCCTGCAAGCTGCGGGACCGTGACGAGTGTAGCTGTCGCCACCCACGGCCGCCCGCTGGCCTGACAAGCGCCGCCTAGTGAGCCCCGTGCAGCAGGGGCTGCTGGGACGCCGTGGCGTGTACAGACCGCCGGCGGCAGATCACAGCCCGCGGCACGGCAGCCGCAGCCGCCACTCGACAGCTAATCAATGTCGCCGCCTTACCACGGGACGACAGCACTGTTGTCTGCCCCGCCGTGACGTCACCTTTTGTGGCACGCCGACGCCAGTCGCCAGCCTACACCCGCACCATGGTGGCCATCCCGCAAACGATACGAATGAGACCACCGAAACGGCACAAAAAAATTCAACAGCTGAACGGAACGTAGGTGCGCCATCACTCACGGGAATAGAAACTGCTGACGACAGAGAGATCGATAATTTCAATGAAGCACGATGAATCAGAAAGATTGAGAGGTGGCATGAGCCCCCTCTCATATTTCTATCTTACGATTTTCCTCTCCAATTGCATGCGGTGTAAAGTTGCTATTCCTTCACACGCGGACTTCCCACGCAGCGTCTCTCGTCACCCGGGTGGTCCGGTGACAGGCGGGCTGTGCTAATCTTGAAAGGGTAAGCCGACGGGTGTGAGGGAGTCGAGTGAATGCTTTCCAGACGCCGACATGGTAGAATAGTGGAGGAGACACGCTCGGAGGGGCCTGGGCTGGGCTAGAGGTCCCGTTACTTCGCAGAAACTTAGCGAAAACACTTTCTGGCGGGCTACCAGCGAGGCGTGGGAATGACTTGTGTACCCAGGCAGTTTTGGCGGGCAAATTCCCGCGCTTTCTGCAAAATCGTAACTGTGATTGGCTTGGTCAGGGCACAGCTCCGTGACGTAGCAAAATCGGCGCAGAAATTGGCGCCAAGAATCTCCATTGGTGGAATGGTAGTGCTCCGGCAGTAGAGTGCAATTTCCCGCCGGTTTTTCGAGTTGCTGATTGGAACGGTTAACCACGGCCACTGTCGTGGGAGCGGGAATGTTCTGTGTTCGGTTTGTACGGGTGCTCTTGTGAGGAGTCGGCTCTCGCCTTTCGGTCGAGGTAGGTTACAAGACTGAGCTCTCGCTGCGCGGGTCAGCCTGCCTTCCGTTGGCTGTCTAATATACTTTTATTTAATTGTAACTGTTTGACGAAGTTGCTGAAGTTTCGACTTCAACGTAACTTTCCGAGTACACTTGGCAATTGAGCGTTCTGTGTACAAGAGGCCTATGTTGTCTGTCTTGAGCAGTTTTGGCTAATGTTGACTGTATCGGAGTTACTGGGTGACTTCGCTTGTTAAAATCAATCACTGTACCGTCAGTGATTGTGTGGCGAGCCTTCTTCGTCTCCCTCAGAGGCTCATTTGTATTGCTAGGAAGTCTTTAGTCTGGAACAACCAGGCCAGGATAATTTGTTTCGGGCTATACTCGCGACATTATCATCACCACGACGGGACGTCGAAGCAACCAGCCATCGCTTCCAGTACGCCAGATCGTGTCCTTGCAGCTAAGAAGACAGCTTGGTAATGTACGTCCGCAACACTGGCAAAGCAGGCATTTTTGCTAGGCGATAATCAGAGCTCAGCAGAGCGCGCCTGTTCGTCTTTTCTAACTTTGTTCTATCTTGGGTGTTCATTGTCTGAGTTCTCACTAATGTAGCAGCAATTAATGTTGGGTTAGCGGTGTGTCTCTCTTAAGATTTGAGTGGCAAGGAATTGGCTCCACATACCATTTCGTCATAAACGTCACAATCTAGTTTAGGGACAACTTCATCTTCACAGCGTTTGTTTGAGTATCCAGTTTGAGCCAATTTGATGTAATGTAAATGTTTCATGTGTTTTTGTTTATTATTTTGTATTTAGTCTTAATAAATCATATTGTTATTTTGGACAGAACTTTCATTCTGTTAATCGGTAGAGCAACCCTATCATTTCTCGCTACGTTAATGAAACCTTCCTTTATTTAACTTATTTATCAAATTAAATTATTGCAGGTGCCAAACTCTTTTCTACGCCACTTGCAGGGTTGATTACAGTCAAAAAATGGTTCAAATGGCTCTGAGCACTATGGGACTTAACATCTGTGGTCATCAGTCCCCTAGAACTTAGAACTACTTAAACGTAACTAACCTAAGGACATCACACACAGCCATGCCCGAGGCAGGATTCGAACCTCCGACCGTAGCAGTCGCGCGGTTCCGGACTTCGCGTCTAGAACCGCTAGACCACCGCGGCCGGCAATTACAGTCAGTTCGCGTATCTTTTTAATCCATGTGCAGCAGCAAAAGTCGGAGTTAGAATAGGGGGGGGGGGGCTTAGAGCATCATTTACATATATATATTCTAGAAGAAATTAGTGTTAAATACACTGCTAGCCCCGGCACCTCGCAAGATACGAAACGATCTACCGTGCCCGAGCAAAACTGGCGTCTCTGAATTCCTTACAGCTAGAGACGTATCAGTAACACATTTGCTACGATATTTGGCAGGCTTATCAATACCAGTGCCTAAAACTGTATTGATACCACAATAACATCGGAACAGAAAACTCGGCACCTATAGTATTGCAACATATTTATGTTCATTTCTAAGTTTTGCTTGAACACAGAATGACTTATTTACAATACAAGCTGGGCAGAAGTTATACTATGTTTTCATCAAACAACTTAAGTATGAAAACAAATACAGACGAAAGAAATAAATGAGAAATGATACCACCGAAAACAAAATACAGGCTTCGGCATAATTTCATGCCACACATACGCGTCATTACAACAGTGAATCATGACAACTTTTTTTGACACAGCAGAACTCACTCACAATATCCTTTTTTAAACACACAAAAGCGCCCTTTTTGAATACAAGACAAAATATGGAAATTTAGCTACGTTTGCATCAACCACCTCCAGTTGTTATGGTCTTCAGTCCAGAGACTGGTTTGTTGCAGCTCTCCATGCTACTCTATCCTGTGCAAGCTTCTTCATCTCCCAGTACCTACTGCAACCTAAATCCTTCCGAATATGTTTAGTATATTCATGTCTTGGTCTCCCTCTACGATTTTTACCTTCCGCGCTGCCCTCCAATACTAAACCGGAGATCCCTTGATGCCTCAGAATATGTCCTACCAACCGATCCCTTCTTCTAGTCAAGTTGTGCCACAAATTTCTCTTCTCCAATTATGTTCAATACCTCCTCATTAGTATGTGATCTACCCATCTAATCTTCAGCATTCTTCTGTAGCACCACATTTCGAAAGCTTCTATTCTCTTTTTGTCTAAACTATTTATCGTCCACGTTTCACTTCCATACGTGGCTACACTCCATACAAATACTTTCAGAAACGACTTCCTGACACTTAAATCAATACTCGATGTTCACAAATTTCTCTGCTTCACAAGCGCTTTCCTTGCCATTGCCAGTCTACACTTTATATCCTCTCTTCCTCGACCATCATCAGTTATTTTGCTCCCCAAATAGCACAACTCCTTTATTACTTTAAGTGTCTCATTTCCTAATCTTATTCCCTCAGCATCACCCGACTTAATTCGCCTATATGTCATTATCCTCGTTTTGCTTTTGTTGATGTTCATCTTATATCCTCCTTTCAAGACACTGTTCATTCCGTTCAACTGCTCT
This sequence comes from Schistocerca nitens, assembly GCF_023898315.1. Classification (NCBI taxonomy): domain Eukaryota; kingdom Metazoa; phylum Arthropoda; class Insecta; order Orthoptera; family Acrididae; genus Schistocerca; species Schistocerca nitens. The sequence goes on from NC_064618.1 coordinate 369,247,727, forward strand.
TCCAGGTCCTTTGCTGTCTCTCACAGAATTACAATGTCATCGGCGAACCTCAAAGTTTTTATTTCTTCTCCATGGATTTTTATTCCTACTCCAAATTTTTCTTTTGTTTCCTTTAATGCTTGCTCAATATACACATTGAATAACAACGGGGATAAGCTACAACCCTGTCTCACTCCCTTCCCAACCACTGCTTCCTTTTCATGGCACCTCCAGTATAAAATCAATATTCGAACCACTTTCCCGTGGTAGAAGGTTCATACTTAATATAACTGCAAAATTTTGCCGAAATGTAACACGTTTATGATACAGTATGATAGAAAAGTCGCGCACATGAAAATAAACGTGCCTATAAACAGGAGTAGCGCTGCATTCTTTCGACAGCCACTGTAAAATAGCACTTCAGATGCTACTGACAACAAACGAAGACCTCAGTATACCAGTTACACGTCACACCACGTCTCTATTATTGCCCACTTCTTTGCTTGGAAAATATGTCGTTTTCCCAAGAGCAACGACTTTTCACTGTTCGACAGTGTTTTGCCAGTTGTTCGTATGTACACCGTGTAGACGCATTTCGTGGGGAATTTCCAGACGCCGCAGAGCCGAGCAATCCAGCAATAACGGATTAAACTCCTTTCCGGGAATGCGGGTTAGCTGCTGACAGGGAAGAAAACCAGGCGACCTGCTGTTTTGATGGACGCTAAACAGGTTGAGGTGCGGTATGTGATGCAGCGTTCGCCTTCAGAAAGTTTGAGGAGTCAGTCTGACCAACCACAGCTTTCGTATAACATTGCTCAGAAAGCAATGCGTGTCATGTTCGCACAGTGCAAGAATTGAAGGCAACGGGAAAGCAAAGCGTCAAGTGTACTGTTCATAGTAGTTGATGTCCATGGAAACGCACGAATGGACGGTGTTTTCTTTACTGATACATCACGGTTTCACAATTTGGTTAGCCGGCTGCTGTGGCCGAACGGTTCTAGGTGCTTCAGTCCGGAACCGCGCTACTGCTACGGTCGCTGGTTCGAATCCTGCCTCGGGCATGGATGTGTGTGATGTGCTTAGGTTAGTTAGGTTTAAGTAGTTCTCAATAGGGGACTGATGACTTTCGATGTTAATTGAACCATTTGTCTACATGAATATTCAAAACACAAGAATTTGATCAACCGAAAATCCAGAAGTCTTTCATGAAAACACCTTGCACTCTCAGAAAATTGGAGCTTGGTGTGCCGTATCGCGTCGTCAGATAATCAGCTCTGCTGTGTACCAAGACATCATTACACTGGTTATTTCGCTTTTGGAGGCTGAAGTGCGCAACTTTTGGATCACCCTGTAGAATGTGCAAGGTATGTAATTTTTATTACGGCATTTTTATTTCCTTTTTACTACACACATACTGCTCACATTTTAATTCTCATTGAAATAGCAGCGAAAGACTACAATTTTCCTCAGTATCATTCGACACTCACGACAGCCGTAGTCTGTTTCAAGTATTGATAAAAAATGATTTAAATGGCTCTGAGCACTATGGGACTTACTTAACTTCTTAGGTCATAGGTCCCCTAGAACTTAGAACTACTTAAACCTAACTAACCTAAGGACATCACACACATCCATGCCCGAGGCAGGATTCGAACCGTGACCGTAGCGGTCGCGCGGTTCCAGTCTGTAGCGCCTAGAACCGCTCGGCCACCACGGCCGGCCAAGTATCGATACTTACTCATATCACTAACGTCGGCATGGTCTAGTAACAGTAAATGGCACATCATGTTGTGATCAGAGTTTAAGAGGGCAAACGCAGTTATAATTTCTCGAACATAAATATTTTTTTTTTTTTTACAATATCCATTCAAACAAAAATTACCTTTTGAGTACTGCTCTTTGTTTTCCTCTGCGTTATTTCATAAAAGTAATTTTATTGGAAGGTCTGCTCCTTGTGAACAGCTGCCGGTGTGTGTCAGTGATTTTTCGGCTGCAAGTATTACTGTGAACACGACAGTTTGGTGCAAAAGCCGCGCCGAGTGCCGCGCGGTTTGAGGCGCCATGTCACGGATTGCGCGGCCCCTCCCGCCGGAGGTTCGAGTCCTCCCTCGGGCATGGTGGGTGTGTGTGTTGTTCTTAGCGTAACTTAGTCTGAGTGGTGTGTAAGTATAGGGGCCGATGACCTCGGCAGTTTGGTCTCTTAGGAGTTCACACACATTTGAACATTTGGTGCAAAAAATTGTCCTGGGGTGTGGAAATGTTTCCAGGAGAGGAAAAAAAAAGACCATACCACATTTAACAGAGAAGATACTACAATTCTGAAGCAGGGACAGAGGAATGCGTAAAGTAACACTGAAATTTCAACCGCGATGGTGGAAATAAATGTAATAAATCAAAAAGCGTGTACCACAAAAAATCACCCGTAAACAGTTTTTCTCAAATTCAACATCATATGAATACGCGAAGAAAGATGGGCACACGGATAAACAGAAAATGGTATAAGTGAATTCTGCCGTCGAGTTAAGACTAAGCAAAGGAATCAACATGGTATAGGGGAAAACTTCCCCCATGAACCATGGACCTTGCCGTTGGTGGGGAGGCTTGCGTGCCTCAGCGATACAGATGGCCGTACCGTAGGTGCAACCACAACGGAGGGGTATCTGTTGAGAGGCCAGACAAACATGTGGTTCCTGAAGAGGGGCAGCAGCCTTTTCAGTAGTTGCAGGGGCAACAGTCTGGATGATTCACTGATCTGGCCTTGTAACATTAACCAAAACGGCCTTGCTGTGCTGGTACTGCGAACGGCTGAAAGCAAGGGGAAACTACAGCCGTAATTTTTCCCGAGGACATGCAGCTTTACTGTATGATTAAATGATGATGGCGTCCTCTTGGGTAAAATATTCCGGAGGTAAAATAGTCCCCCATTCGGATCTCCGGGCGGGGACTACTCAAGAGGACGTCGTTATCAGGAGAAAGAAAACTGGCATTCTACGGATCGGAGCGTGGAATGTCAGATCCCTTAATCGGGCAGGTAGGTTAGAAAATTTAAAAAGGGAAATGGATAGGTTAAAGTTAGATATAGTGGGAATTAGTGAAGTTCGGTGGCAGGAGGAACAAGACTTTTGGTCAGGTGATTACAGGGTTATAAATACAAAATCAAATAGGGGTAATGCAGGAGTAGGTTTAATAATGAATAAAAAAATAGGAGTGCGGGTTAGCTACTACAAACAGCATAGTGAACGCATTATTGTGGCCAAGATAGACACAAAGCCCATGCCTACTACAGTACTACAAGTTTATATGGCAACTAGCTCTGCAGATGATGAAGAAATTGATGAAATGTATGACGAGATAAAAGAAATTATTCAGGTAGTGAAGGGAGACGAAAATTTAATAGTCATGGGCGACTGGAATTCGTCAGTAGGAAAAGGGAGAGAAGGAAACATAGTAGGTGAATATGGATTGGGGGGGAAGAAATGTAAGAGGAAGCCGCCTTGTAGAATTTTGCACAGAGCATAACTTAATCATAGCTAACACTTGGTTCAAGAATCATAAAAGAAGGTTGTATACCTGGAAGAATCCTGGAGATACTAATAGGTATCAGATAGATTATATAATGGTAAGACAGAGATTTAGGAACCAGGTTTTAAATTGTAAGACATTTCCAGGGGCAGATGTGGATTCTGACCACAATCTATTGGTTATGAACTGCAGATTGAAACTGAAGAAACTGCAAGAAGGTGGGAATTTAAGGAGATGGGACCTGGATAAACTGAAAGAACCAGAGGTTGTAGAGAGTTTCAGGGAGAGCATAAGGGAACAATTGACAGGAATGGGGGAAAGAAATACAGTAGAAGAAGAATAGGTAGCTCTGAGGGATGAAGTAGTGAAGGCAGCCGAGGATCAAGTAGGTAAAAAGACGAGGGCTAATAGAAATCCTTGGGTAACAGAAGAAATATTGAATTTAATTGATGAAAGGAGAAAATATAAAAATGCAGTAAATGAAGCAGGCAAAAGGGAATACAAACGTCTCAAAAATGAGATCGACAGAAAGTGCAAAATGGCTAAGCAGGGATGGCTAGAGGACAAATGTAAGGATGTAGAGGCTTGTCTCACTAGGGGTAAGATAGATACTGCCTACAGGAAAATTAAAGAGACCTTTGGAGAGAAGAGAACCACTTGTATGAATATCAAGAGCTCAGATGGAAACCCAGTTCTAAGCAAAGAAGGGAAGGCAGAAAGGTGGAAGGAGTATATAGAGGGTTTATACAAGGGCGATGTACTTGAGGACAGTATTATGGAAATGGAAGAGGATGTAGATGAAGATGAAATGGGAGATAAGATACTGCGTGAAGAGTTTGACAGAGCACTGAAAGACCTGAGTCGAAACAAGGCCCCGGGAGTAGACAACATTCCATTAGAACTACTGATGGCCTTGGGAGAGCCAGTCATGACAAAACTCTACCATCTGGTGAGCAAGATGTATGAGACAGGCGAAATACCCACAGACTTCAAGAAGAATATAATAATTCCAATACCAAAGAAAGCAGGTGTTGACAGATGTGAAAATTACCGAACTATCAGTTTAATAAGTCACAGCTGCAAAATACTAACGCGAATTCTTTACAGACGAATGGAAAAACTGGTAGAAGCGGACCTCGGGGAAGATCAGTTTGGATTCCGTAGAAATGTTGGAACACGTGAGGCAATACTGACCTTACGACTTATCTTAGAAGAAAGATTAAGAAAAGGCAAACCTACGTTTCTAGCATTTGTAGACTTAGAGAAAGCTTTTGACAACGTTAACTGGAATACTCTCTTTCAAATTCTGAAGGTGGCAGGGGTAAAATACAGGGAGCGAAAGGCTATTTACAATTTGTACAGAAACCAGATGGCAGTTACAAGAGTCGAGGGGCATGAAAGGGAAGCAGTGGTTGGGAAAGGAGTGAGACAGGGTTGTAGCCTCTCCCCGATGTTATTCAATCTGTATATTGAGCAAGCAGTAAAGGAAACAAAAGAAAAATTCGGAGTAGGTATTAAAATTCATGGAGAAGAAGTAAAAACTTTGAGGTTCGCCGATGACATTGTAATTCTGTCAGAGACAGCAAAGGACTTGGAAGAGCAGTTGAACGGAATGGACAGTGTCTTGAAAGGAGGATATAAGATGAACATCAACAAAATCAAAACGAGGATAATGGAATGTAGTCAAATTAAATCGGGTGATGCTGAGGGGATTAGATTAGGAAATGAGACACTTAAAGTAGTAAAGGAGTTTTGCTATTTAGGGAGTAAAATAACTGATGATGGTCGAAGTAGAGAGGATATAAAATGTAGACTGGCAATGGCAAGGAAAGCGTTTCTGAAGAAGAGAAATTTGTTAACATCGAGTATAGATTTAAGTGTCAGGAAGTCGTTTCTGAAAGTATTTGTATGGAGTGTAGCCATGTATGGAAGTGAAACATGGACGATAACCAGTTTGGACAAGAAGAGAATAGAAGCTTTCGAAATGTGGTGCTACGGAAGAATGCTGAAGATAAGGTGGGTAGATCACGTAACTAATGAGGAGGTACTGAATAGGATTGGGGAGAAGAGAAGTTTGTGGCACAACTTGACTAGAAGAAGGGATCGGTTGGTAGGACATGTTTTGAGGCATCAAGGGATCACAAATTTAGCATTGGAGGGCAGTGTGGAGGGTAAAAATCGTAGAGGGAGACCAAGAGATCAATACACTAAGCAGATTCAGAAGGATGTAGGTTGCAGTAGGTACTGGGAGATGAAGAAGCTTGCACAGGATAGAGTAGCATGGAGAGCTGCATCAAACCAGTCTCAGGACTGAAGACCACAACAACAACAACATAGGGGAAAAGGCATAACGACAAACTCTGCAGTGATATACCCACCGCACAAGTCAGTTTTTGAGTTTCATAGTGGTTGCGAAGCGACTCATAAAACATTGTAAAATTCACAAAGTGGCATGCGCAATCTTATTCGCATATTCGGCATTGAAATCATCACTGAGTCATTTTCACCATAGAATAAGTACAGTTAGATAATACATCATCATTAGTTGAAAAATATCCATTTCAAAACAGAACACAGATTAGAATGGACGAACTGCTCCTTAATGGTATTGTTCACAATTTTTTTAAGACATCGTACTACATTCGATTGTTCATATAAACTCCGCAAGTCCCTGCACAGAGTGTGTTACATATCCCAGTTTTGACGACTTTCTGTCATGCCCGTTCGCGTTTAGAGTGAGGAAAATATGCCTCTGCAAACACCCTAGCATCTCTTATATTAAATGTTAATAAAAAGAAGTGCAGCTGTATTTCAGGCACTTTTATTACGACACAACTGGTTTCATTGTAAACACGCATCTTCAGGTGACCACAAGTTCACCAACAGTTTCCCTAACTAGTTCCCACAAAGACTGTTGGTGCACTTTTTCTATCATATAAAAATGGTTGCTTAGAACGAAACCAGTTGTGCCATAATAAATCTATTTGGAATACAGACGTGGTGGTTTACTTATAAACATTCCATTATTCAGCTGCGGAGCACAAAATGGTCAAGAGTATCTCTTATCTTGTTTCCATTTTTTATACCCGTTCTCTAAATTTACTTAACAAAATTTCGCAGAAATAATGTTGCATTTCAAGCAAACATTAAAACTTAAATTTCCTGCTTATCTTTGTCAGTCGTTCGCTGCGGTACACCGCCTATTACTATTCTAGCTGCGCGCATCTGAATTAGTTGTATGTCTACTGTCGTGCCTATTTGATAAACACCCCAAAATGTGCAGCAGTACTCTAGAATTGGTGGCATAAACGGCTCGTCTGTGGTTTCTTTTAAAACTGTACTGCACTTTCTCTGAGCTCTTCCAACAAATCTCGGTCTTTCTTTCGCCTTCCACAATAATGACTTTACATGATCGTCACATTTCATGTCACTTTTCAGTATTATCCCTATTTACTAATACGATAAAACGTACCAAGCTTGTAATCAAAAATACTAAACGCCAATTAATTTAATTCTTCCATTCGCTCCATATTCGTCCTATGTAATGTAGTTTCGTTGAATTATCCCTTAATATTTGAAAGATGTGGCAAACACTAGAAGTTTAACACTAATCTTGTTATGTAGAACTATTGGTTCTTACCCTTCGTTATGTACGCTATCAAGTGTTTGTCCACAATTCAAGAGAGCTGCCATTCATTACATCAAGGGAAAAAACTGTATTTCCCTGTAAAAGAGTAAAGGGTGAAAAACTCAGTTTAACAATAGAAATGAAGAGCAAAGAGAAGTCTGAGAGAAACAGATTACTATAATTATTCTTTATGGAAAAATTATCGAAGATAAATAGAGAGCGACGGTCCTCAGATGATATTTATACACACAGGTTTTGATGTAACGCCGACAAACTAGTTTATGGAAGTTGTTGTGGAGTTCCAAAAAACTGAAATGAAGTAGTAGGGGCGGATTTTTAAAATTAAATTAGACGATTCTGGTATTGGTGACCAGCGTGGATGCTATCCTTGAGTATTAAGAACATAATTCAACTGGTTTTAAATGGTAATATCTATATTAAGGTTCTGTTCAAGTGTTGATTTAGAACGATCCATTTGAGATTCAAAGTGATGAGATGTATTTGGAGGAAGATAAGTATAGCACATTTTTTGAATATAATAGAGTTTTACGCCCTGTCAAATCGATAGTCACATCTTTCCCATGGCAGTTTTCCTCGGCGTTTAGTTAAAATAACAAGCTCCAGAACCTAATGGTTCACCCTAAACAGAAAGAAGCACAACAAGCGAATCCCACGTGTCTCAGTCTCTTTAGATTTGCAGAGTGGCGCCGTTAACGGTACTGAAGTTGCCACGCTTCAGCGGTCAAGTTATTGAACCGTTCGCAGTTTAACAAGCAGACAAAATGGAACAGGACAGACATTTTACTTCCTCGGAAACTACAGACAGCCGACGCTCTGGTAAACTGAGACAAAGGCATTTCTTCATCTTCTGCCTGCAATAACGCCGAGATTGACCAGGAAAGAGGAGGACCGTTTGAATTACAGCTTTTACAGAGCGATAACGGAGATAAAACCAAAAATCCTGTCGGTAGTTGTAGACAGAATGAGGCACATGCCTGCGGGCGCCTGATCGAATGAAATAAAACGTAGGAGGAGCCGTAAAAGTTGGCTGACGAAGACCGCACCCTCCGTAGAAACCATATAAAGTCACCACCGTAAAAATATATTCGACTCACTGGCGACTGAGAAAGGATTTGCCAGCACAGATAGCAGGATTTTTAGAGCAGGGTATTCTGTAGATACCGCGTCGCCAACAAGGGCGTCGGATGTCTTACGTCTGCAACTATACAATTTCGCTTTCATGAAAAATGCTGCTTTTTCAGATTTGTTCGCTCTACAGATTAGACATAGTTATATCAAATGATGTTCTCAACAACCAAAGACAGCAGAATACTAAGTGCTGTATTTAGTTTTAGGTGACGCAACCTCGAACATACACTGCTGGCTGGGAAAAAGTGAAATATCAAGACCGAGAAATGAGTTCACAATGAAATTTATTCTGCCGAGTAGGGACATGACACTATACAAATGTTATCATGGCCTGTACATGTACTGTAACTGGAAATTCAATAAGGTTCAAAATGGTTCAAATGGCTCTGAGTACTATGGGACTCAACTGCTGAGGTCATTAGTCCCCTAGAACTTAGAACTAGTTAAACCTAACTAACCTAAGGACATCACAAACATCCATGCCCGAGGCAGGATTCGAACCTGCGACCGTAGCGGTCTTGCGGTTCCAGACTGCAGCGCCTTTAACCGCGCGGCCACTTCGGCCGGCAATTCAATAAGGAGTAGCGCCACCACGTGCTGTAGTCAGACTCTCTAGAGGTCTTGGCACGGAACAAAGAGCGACTGAATATGCTGCTGGGAATGCTCTGCCACGCGGTTTGTTGGCGCGTCCACTAAGCATCGATTGTGGCTGCTGGAGGACCTTAACGAACAAGTTGCCTGCCGACCATATCCCGGACATGTTGGGTAGGTGACATTTCAGGCGAACGGGCAGGCCACTAAAGCAGTGGTACCCGTCGTTCTAAGAAGAAATATCGCACATTTCTCGCCAGATGCGACCGGGCGTTGTCTAGATGAAATATGGCTTCTGGAGCGGCCTGCAGAAGGGGCAAAGCCTCGGGGCGTGAAACCTCTCCGATGTAGCAGTAGCTTTTCAGGTTGCCGTCAAGGCGTAGGAAGTGAGATCGCGTGTTATAGGCAATGGCGCCCCAATCACATTTGGCGTTTGTCCGCCATGCCGCTCACATTACGGTCTGACCGTCTTCGTTCACGCCGGCCGGAGTGGCCGAGCGGTTCTAGGCGCTTCAGTCTGGAACTGCGCGACCGCTACGGTCGCAGGTTCGAATCCTGCCTCGGGCATGGATGTGTGTGATGTCCTTAGGTTAGTTAGGTTTAAGTAGTTCTAAGTTCTAGGGGACAGATGACCTACGCCGTTAAGTCCCATAGTGCTCAGAGCCATTTGATCCATTTGAACTTCATTCACCACGGCGGCATCGAACGCGTAAGCGGTTATCACCGTAGGACAAGTTGAAGCGGGACTCGTCCGAAAACACTGTAGTTTACCGCTCAGCATGCCAGTGTCGGCTTCCACCTGCCCACTGCAGTCTGCAGCGTTAGTAGTTTCTGGTTAATGGAAGCCGACGCAGTAGCATGCATGCCACTAGTCCAGCCCGTAGAAGTTTAACCGACTCGTTTAAAAATGTTTACTTCACTTGCTCCCGCAGATGTCCAACCGCCGACGCAGACACGTCCACACCTGTTGCAGTGCTCCAAGTTCGCGCCTACACTGTAGACAAACGAAGCTGTTCTGTCCCTTTAGGGCCAGATGGTCACGATGGCGGTTAATCGCGGTGTGGTCGTTCAGTACCCTGTCGGCGCTGTGTTGACCACCTTCCCACCACTGGTTCCACACACGCCTCACTGTGGAAGCAGCGTGCCCTGTTCGAATCGTAGTGTCACGGAACGACAGACCCGCCTCCCCGAGACCAATTATTCTGCCCCGTTCGAATGCACTCACAGGCCGATATTCCACCCTGTGATGTCGACGAGGCATAGTGGCACTTGGTTACACGTTTCTACTTCGTATGAGGGCTCCGCACCGACTGAGCGTTGCGTAACACTGACCTGTCCGGTCACAAAAAGAGAGCGCTGTTGGGCCTACATGCAACCCACCGTTCTACCAAAATCACTTATTATGGTTCCACTGTTCTACAGGTCCTCTTATCGTGGTGTGATGCAGACCACTGTTTACAAACAACAGTGTACGATCAAAGGAAGAGCGTGTCAGCCTTTAACGATGAGATTAGGGACTGGAAAAGAGGGGAGAGGAGGAGACGAAGATTACTACAGTAAGAGAGGTGAAATAGCAGAAGGGATTATGGAAAATGTGTGTTACTACCGGTTCAAAATGGTTCAAATGGCTCTGAGCACTATGGGACTTAACTTCTGAGGTCATCAGTCCCCTAGAACTTAGAACTACTTAAACCTAACTAACCTAAGGACATCACACACATCCATGCCCGAGGCAGGATACGAACCTGCGACTGTAGGGGTCGCGCGGTTCCAGATTGAAGCGTCTAGAACCACTCGGCCACACCGGCCGGCTTATTACCGGTATTTGGTTACGGAATTAAATTCTAAAGTAAAATCAAAAACCTTGTCTCTCGATTTTCTGCGTTTCCCGAGACGAGAGTGAGACGGAAATTACACGTCATCTTTTGCTCTCTCCAGGAGTAATTCTGAACCTGTTTAATTTTAAGCTCACCACACGTCTCGCCTAATGACGGAGACAAGAAAGTCTGAGAAATTTGAGCTCATATCGCAATCTGTCGATAATTGTTCTCCCACAGGAATGAATACATCTTCAACTTGGTAATGGACGGAACAGTAAGGGGCGAAAATTGTAGAGAGACTTAAGCTCGAATACAATAAACAGGTTTTAATAGACGTAAAAAATGGTGCAAATGGCTCTGAGCACTATGGGACTTAACTTCTAAGGTCATCAGTCCCCTAGAACTTAGAACTACTTAAACCTAACTAACCTAAGGACATCACACACACATCCATGCCCGAGGCAGGATTCGAACCTGCGACCGTAGCGGTCACGCGGTTCCAGACTGTAGCGCCTTTAACCGCTTGTCCACCCAGGCCGGCTAATAGTCGTAGGTTGCAGCAGGTATGCAGAGGCCTGCACAGAACATAGCAGCGTGGAAAGCTGCTTCAAACCAGTCTTCGATAGAAGAAGACGACGACGACGACGACGACGACAACAACAACACCATTAACCCAGTTATTTTCTCTTCCTTATTTTCGTTGGCACTGGTAAAAGAATATGTTGTTGCTCACCTTCCGTGAATGTAACAGGAAAGAAGCAAAATGGAAGTAGTAGCAGAAGTACCCTCAGCCACACGCTGTAAAATGGTTCAAATGGCTCTGAGCACTAAGGGACTTAACATCGGAGGTCATCAGTCCCATAGAACTTAGAACTACTTAAACCTATAAATTCTTCCAGTCCGTATGTGGCATAACAGCAAACCAGTGCTTAACATTGGTTAAAAACAGTCTTGGTTGCAATTTTAATTTTTTTATCTTTCAACGACGCGTTTCGCCACTGGAACGCGTTATGCAGATCTTGGTGCCTCTCGTGTCCATCTAGAAAAGATAACCTGAAGATGCCTAAATAAGGCGAAACGAGTCGTTGAAAAATACAAAAAAAAAAAACTAAAAAAACTAAAATTGCAACCAAGACTGTTTTTAACCAATACTATACTTAACCCTAACTAACCTAAGGACATCACAAACATCCATGCCCGAGGCAGGATTTGAACCTGCGACCGTAGCGGTCGTGCGGTTCCGGACTGAAGCGCCTAGAACTGTTCGGCCACCGCGGCCGGCCACACACGCTGTAAGATACCTTGCGGAGTGTAGATGTAGATCTTATTCGAATTTATCACTCAGCTACTCCCACAAACCACCTTGCCGAGCATCTTCTAAGCACACGCGTACATTAACGGAACTGAAGGCAGATGACATTACAGCACTAGTTACTGCCCACCAACTGACTGACTCGGTTACGTATAGCAGCGCCGTGTCTGAAATTCCCCGGCACGGGCGCAGCTGAGCTGCTGAAACGCGACACAAATACACAGGGACCGGTCAGCCCATCAGAGGCCTCTGTGCTTAATTGTGTGAGGGCGGCCGCAAATGGAACGGCGCGTGCTCGCCCGTACACGCGCGTATCTGCAACGCGCCAGCGGCGGTCCGCTTCAAAGTCAGCTAGCTGCTACGGCCGTCAGCGAATACGTCACGTACATGCGAATACCACTCCTCTGCCAGAACAACCCTTCTCTCTTATTTCCCTTTTCCCATCGCGCGACTAACATAACAGATTCCGCGGCACATTGGAGCAAGACTGAATAATGAAGTTACGGACACAGAAAGGGAAAATCTGTATTGAAAAACCCCTTGATGGCCGTGAGTACACTCCTAACGTCATTCTACACGCAAACATAAAATTTCTTCTTCGATAAAATATTCCTTTATCAGTACCAAGGAAAAATGGGGAGAGGAAATACAAAACTGGGATATTGTTGTTGTTGTCGTCATCTTCTATTGAAGACTGGTTTGATGCAGTTTCCCACGATGCTCTGTCCTGTACAGGCCTCTACATACCTGCATAACTACTGCAACCTACGTCGATTTCAACCTTGTTACTGTATTTGAGCCTTGGTCTCTCTACAATTTTCGCCCATACAGTTCCATCCGTTACCAAGTTGACTATGTCTTTATGTCTGTGGACAAGTACTATCAATCAATCCCTTCTTTTAATCAAGTTGTGCCATAAATTTCTTTTTCCTCAATTCTATTCAGTATCTTTTCTTTAGTTATTCGATCTGCCCATCTAATCTTCACCATTCTCCTGTGGCACTACATTTAAAAAAAAAAAAAACTTTTATTCTCTTTTCACCCGAACTGTTTATCGTATAAGTTTGACTTCCGTTCAAGACTTCACTCCAGATTAATTTTATAACAAAAGACTTCCCAACAGCCGGCCGGTGTGGCCGAGCGGTTCTAGGCGCTTCAGTCTGGAACCGCACGACCGCTACGGCCGCAGGTTCGAATCCTGCCTCAGGCATGGATGTGTGTGATGTCCTTAGGTTAGTTAGGTTTAAGTAGTTCTAAGTTCTAGGGGAGTGATGACCTCAGATGTTAAGTCCCATAGTGCTCAGAACCATTTGAACCATTTTGAAATTCCTAACACTTAAATTTATGCTACGTGTTTACCTGCGGCTTCCCCCACATATGCGTATATCAGATACTGCGCGCACCTCTTCCTCCTCACTCTGCGTTCATCTCCTCCACCCCCTGTTTCTGATCATCTCTTTCTCTTCCTCTTACCGAATTTCTCCTTCTCCCCCGCTCTCTGCCCATCTCCACCTTCCCTTCTTTCTGTATATCTCCTCCTCCCACCCTCACTCTCCCTCTCCTACTCCCATATTTGTCTATCCATCTCATTCTGCGCCCTTTTTCTGTCTGCCCATCTCCTCCTCCCTGCGCCTCCCCCCCCCCCCCTCTCTCTCTCTCTCTCTCTGCTCGGCCATGCTGATCCACATGGATACCTTCTGGAACAAATTCCGATACGATGTGCACAACATGCCATGTGTGCAGAGCAGCCTAGATATCTGGTGTTATCATCCCTTTAACACCCTCACTCCTATGAGAAGTACGTAGTACTTAACCCCACAGTACTTCTTTCGAGACAATGGGTAGTATATGTACTGAATTTCGTTGTAATCCATGAATTGGTTTACGAGGATGTGTGTGTGTGTTTTAAGAAATTTCTCTTTTCCACAAGAAATGATTTTCTTGCTATTGCTGGTCTGTATTTTGTATCCTCTCTACTTCAGCCATCGTCAGTGATTTTGCTGCCCAAATAGCAAAATTCATCGACTAATTCCACTGCTTCATTTCTTAATATAATTACATCACACTCAATTTAATTAGACTAGTTTCCATTAAACTTGTTTCACTTTTGTTAATGTTCATGACAAAGCCTCTTTTTAAAACACTATCCATTCTATTCAACTGATCTTCGTAAGTCCCTCCCATTTCTGACAGAATTACTATGCCATCGGCAAACGGCAAAGTTTTTATTTCTTCTTTCTGATATTCAATTCTGTTCCTAAATGTCTCCTTTGCTTTCTTGCTGGAATCTTAGTGTCACTCTACGTACAAGAAAAGAAGACATTGTTAAATATTTCACCGTCAACTGACTTTTTACACCTAAATTTATAATCTGCGAATCACTCTGAGGTGATTGGTAAAGAGTACCTTTTTTATACCATATATTAAAGTTTCTCACCGTCCGTTTATGTATGGAGCGTTGGAAGAATGACTGCTAGTAAGTTCTGTGCGAACAGTTACTTGCCTAATTTTATCTGCGCCATTTATACGGTATACATACAAAGTGGGCCGAAGTTTTCGTGAATTTTCCTGCTTTGAAAGACGGCCGTTGGAGTTTTGTAAGCATATTCTCTCGACATGTGCAGCGTCTTAATTAGTGTGTCTCCATTAACGTTTCCCAACATTTCTGTTATTTCCATAATGAATTTCCACACGTGAATTTCCACACTTCAGTGGAGAGTGTGCTGATAGGATACATCCCGTTAGATTTGAACTGTTTGTCGGATTGTACTCGAATCTATTTGGAAGGTAGGAGAGAAGGTACTGCCTGACGTGAAACTGTGAGGGCGCGTAGTGAATCGTGGATGTATAGCTCGGTCGATAGAGCACATGACCATGAAAGAAAAAGGATCCAGTTTCGTGTCCCTTTCTAGTAGATTGTTCTAACCTGCTAGGAAATTTCATTTTTTCCTCTCTCTCGCCATGCAAACGATCTTGTGACTATTAGCGCCGTCGTTGTTTGTGCACTGAGGTAACAAATGCCACGGGATACCTCATAATGTTGTGTCGGACCTCCTTTTCCCCGGCGTAGTGCAGCGACTCGACGTGGCATGAACTCACGAAGTCGTTGGAAGTCCCCTGCAGAAATATTGAGCCATGATTCCTCTATAGCTGTCCATAACTGCGAAAGCGTTGCCGGTGCAGGATCTGGTGCACGAACTGGCCTCTCGATTATGTCCCGTAAATGTTGGATGGGACTAACGTCGGGCGATCTGGGTGGCCAGGTCGGTCGCTCCAGTTGTCCACAATGTTCTTTAAACCAACTGCGAACAATTGTGGCCCAGTGACATAGCGCATTGGCGTCCACAAAACTTCAAGCGTTATTTGGGAACATGAAGTCCATGAATGGCTGCAGACGGTTTCCATGTAGCCGAAAATCACCATTTCTGGTCAATGATCGGTTCTGTTGGAACAGAGGACCCAGTTCATTCCATGTAAACACAGCCCACATCATTACGGAACCACTGCCAGCTTGTACAGTGCCTTGATGACAACTTGGGTCCATGACATCGTGGGGTCTGTGCCACTCTCGAACCCTACCATCAGCTCTTACCAACTGAAATCGGGACTCATTTGATAGGGTACGGTTTTCCAGTCCTCTAGGATCCAACAGATATAATCACGTGCCCAGGAGAGGCGCTGCAGGTGACGTCGTGTTGTTAACAAAGGCACTTGCATCGGTTGTCTACTGCATAGCCCATTAACGCAAAATTTCTCCGCTCTGCTCTAACGGATACATTCGTCGTACGTCCCACATTGCTTTCTGCGTCTCTCGGTCGTTAAGTGAAGGCCGTTGGCCACTGTGTTGTCCGTAATGAGAGGTAATGCCTCGAATTTGGTGTTCTCGGCACACTCTTGACCCTATGGATCTCGGAGTACTGAATTCCCTAACGATTTCGAAATGAATGTCTCATGCGTCGAGCTCCAACTACCATTCTGCGTTCAAAGTCTGTTGATTCCCGTCGTGCGGCCATAATGACGTCACCTTTTCACATGAATCAGCTGAGTAAAAATGACAGCTTCGCCGGTGCATTGCCCTTTATACCTTGTGCACGCGATACTACCGCCACCTGTATATGTTCATGTCGCTATCCCAAGACTTTCGTCACCTTAGTGTATATGCTTCCTGTTCCCTCTTAGTCTGCCGGCCGGAGTGGCCGTGCGGTTCTAGGCGCTATAGTCTGGAACCGCGAGACCGCAGGTTCGAATCCTGCCTCGGGCATGGATGTGTGTGGTGTCCTTAGGTTAGTTAAGTTTAAGTAGTTCTAAGTTCTAGGGGACTGATCACCTCAGAAGTTAAGTCCCATGGTGCTCAGAGCCAGCCCTCTTAGTCTGATCGCACGCGGGTCCCATGCACTTAACCAGTAGTCAAGCATAGATCTAACAAGTTTTTTGTATGCTATCTCTTTTAGACAAACTGCAATTTGTCAGCATACAGCAAAAGAACCATTATTTGCCATTTTCTTTGTATGGTCATTCCACTTCATATTACCACATATCACTTATACCACATGAATCTAGTTGTGTGTTATTAATCCGACAGTTCTACGTTTCATGGCGCGCACAATTTTGAACGTAATACAGAGTTATCATTCTTTGAACCAAGCTATATTTCGTGGAGCTGCAAATCAATATTATTGTAATTTTGATCAGATAAACTGACCTCATAGATAACTGCTACACATACGAAAAGCTTATGATTTCAAGGAATGCCATCTGCTAAGTCTTTAACATACAACATGGACGGCTACGATAATATTATAGGCCTCCCTCGCCTCCGCCTCCGCCTCCCCCCCCCCCCCCCCCAGGTCATTACTTCAGCGTCTTCCTGGAGACATCACGCAATACCGATTATTCTCTTACATTTATCCTAGTCAAGAAAAAAACAAGTACGGTACAAGTGATTTACCTGCAAATACGTCCGATTTTGATGTGTTACTGTCTTCAGAAGTATGAGAAATACGAGTAGCAGTTAATTACCGTTCAATCAGTAAAATTCCATCGTTTTGCATGTCAGAAGTGGCACAAGGGCGAACTCAGTTTCTTCACAGAGAAAATGTTTCTGAATTCTCACTACTCACTGAGAGATTATATAGCATGCATCGAGCAGGTATTATTCTGAACACACACTTGTGAGGCACCAAGAGGCATGCAAGAGGAATAAGTGTGTAAAATGATGTATTTCACTCTACTGCGTATGATGGGCAATAGCAATTTATTGTGAAGTCATATTGTTACATAGCAACCAACTAACTGAAGTGGTAACAATATCCAGTGCTAGCAGCTGCTACAGTAATGAAACGAGATAAATACCGTCACTGGAGAAAAGAGGACCTGCGTAACAGTTCGATAAGTAAATACTGTAGCTTTCATTTGATCAAAAACGTTGGTTATTCCTGCTGTATTTGTTCAAATGGTTCAAATGGCTCTGAGCACTATGGGACTTGTGGTGACGCTGCCGCGCGCTCTTTCAAGCTCGCCGGTGTGTGTGTGTGTGTGTGTGTGTGTGTGTGTGTGTGTGTGAGAGAGAGAGAGAGAGAGAGAGAGAGAGAGAGAAAGAGAGAGAGAGAGATACATGAATGTTTTCAATAATACACTCCAGGATATATGAAAATAAAGTTGTTGGCATTCGTATCTACACGCAACAGAATGCAACACAAAGCGGTAGAAAATTGTTTAATTTATTCAAGTACTCATTTTACAATGCAATACATCGCACATTAACGGTAAATGTACATCACTGTGCAAGTACTACTGCTAGTAATTATAGCTGGTAAATAAGAAACCATGTTGCAGATTTACAAATAAATTACCCAGTCGTCTGTAGTCTTGTGTGAAAATTGCTGTTGCAAAACAGCGACAGTAATAAGCTACGAAGATAAAGTTCATTTCACGCAGGATACTCTGAACCTGCGACGAATACAAACTCGACAGCGATTCTATGAAGAGCTTCGCGTATTATCGCAACTGCTCTGTGTTTATGTCCTGTCCGGCAGGTTTATCTACTACCCGTGTTCCAATGCGGCAGCGGTTTAACTTGTTGCAGGAGATTAGCGACAGCAAGTGAAATAAAAATGTTGTTCACAATTGCTTCAACTTTATATTGGGCATATAACTTTACTATACTATATTTATTAATTAGTGACAATACGAGGGTGATTTGAAAAGTTCTCGGAATCACCACCAGAGGTCATCGCTAGCGCATCGAGTTGTTCACGTGATATTCACTGGACTGTTGCCTGTTAACACGTGCCACGTCAGTGCTCTTGGAAGAGAGCTGTAGCGGTGACGTGGCTCTGTTGTTGTTCCCGCGTAGTGATTTGTGAAGGAAAACTCGAGATTCGAGCAGTGATTTAGTACTTCGTAAAGAAAGGTATGAAAGCAAAGGACATTCATGGCGATTTACGGAATACACTGGGGCACTCGGCTCCTCCATATTCAACTGTTGCCTGGTGGACAAATGAATTTAAATTTGGTTGGGAGTGCAGTGGTCGGCCAAGATGTGTCACTACTCCAGAAATCATTGCAAAAGTGCACAAAATGGTCATGGAGCATCGCCGTTTGAAAGTGTGTGAACTACCCATGCTTGCCAGATGTCATCTGAAGGGGTATATCACATTTTAACTGAAGAATTGGAAATGAAAAAATTAACTGCAAGATGGGTGCCGCGACTCTTGACGCTGGATCAAAAACGCATGAGAATGGACATGGCAAAATTACACGAAATAAGGCATTAATTGTTGCCACACCCGCCTTATTCACCTGATATGGTTACGTCAGACCTCCAACTCTTCCCAAAACTAAAAATTTTGCTTGGTGGACGAAGATTCCCTTGAAACGAAGAATAGATAGCCGAAGTTGACACCTTTTTTGCAGGCCCGGAGGAAACTCATTTTCGGGATGGGATCAAGGCAGTGGAACATCGTTGGACCAAGTTCATTAATCTACAAGGGGACTACATTGAAAAATAAAAAAGTATCAGTGATGTAAGTGCTTTCTTTCTATTCCGTTCCGAGAACTTTTCAAACCATCCTCATACTACATAGACGTTATGCAAAGTTCATAAAATCTAAAAGCAACGTACTGCCCATTTTCTTTGTGATGGTGAAGTAACTTCCAGATTTTTTCTCGATTACGTATAATTTTCATAGCTAAAACTTTTTTGATGAATGTGTAATTCAAGGAGGTGTCTTTAGACACTGATTTCATTGAGAAAGGAATTTCTTTTTGTTTCATATTGGCTTTGAAGCAAAGCATTCTTGTCTATCGGACGATGCTGATTTTGACTGTGTTGTTTCAGATCACTCGACTTCTATTTGCCTCGTCCCTGTAAAGGAAGTACAAGCCTGGAAGTGGGACTACCGTTAAGGAAAGCGAGGCGGTCTTTCTCCAACTTGTACGGAAAGGACTGACCAACAAGAAGCTGCCAAAACTCCCTCTTCAGTTACGACTTCGTTTCTCTTTCTAGAACTTAAGTTAAGAATACCAACCAGTACTTTATAGTGTTAAAACTACGACGACTGTTTACAGGTCACAGCTCACCCTAATGTTCTCTGCCGCAGATAAAGTTCTCGAGCGGAGCAGGACTTCCCTGACATACGAGATGCTGGCTGGCACTCGCCACTATTCTTCGTCTTCGCCTGTGCCAGAATGTAATTGCTTCAGGTACTGCAGTGTCAGCCCACTATATTCTTTACTCAAGCTACAATTTTTAAATGAAAGTTTTTTTTATTTGTCTTCCAGAACATTATGCAAGTTCTTAGAAGTAGGTGGTAGAGAAATGTCGACAGCAGTGGACCTCGGTTCAGATATGTGTCTGAAATTTCTGCTTGTTCTTATTTTCGTAAAAATAATTGTTTTATTTGAATAGTCAGATTCTGGCAAGAGTATTCGGATGAAACACTTAATAATCAATAACAGGTGCAGTTGCTCTCTATCAAAACTACCGTTTGGCAGCCAATGACTTCTCTTTGTTTTTAGTTTGTTTATTTGTTTGTTTGTTTTCCACATAATTAGAACCGCTCACCGTTCAATGTTAGTCCACTGTGTATTTTATAATTTTAAATTGCACTGTGTAAGTAAACACAATTGCTGCTCGTGTAACTTCTGTGCTTTTATGTAACGAAAATAATTACTTTTGATCCAATTACAGCTTAAATGCACAAACACAAAACGTCTATATAATTATTGTTGTTGTCTTGTATTCAGCCGGCCCGGGTTGTTGGTTCAAATGGCTCTGAGCACTATGGGACTTAACTTCTAAGCTCATCAGTCCCCTAGAACTTAGAACTACTTAAACCTAACTAACCTGAGGCCACACACATCAATGCCCGAGGCAGGATTCGAACTTGCGACCGGAGCAGTCGCGCGGTTCCGCACTGAAGCGCCTAGAACTGCTCGGTCACAGCGGCCGGCTCTAAAGACTTTAGCTCTGGTTAATGCGGTACTTTCCAATTTCGCAGTTTCAAATCCTGCCTCGGGCATGGATGTGTGTGATGTCCTTAGGTTAGTTAGGTTTAAGTAGTTCTAAGTTCTAGGGGACTGATGACCTTAAAAGTTAAGTCCCATAGTGCTCAGAGTCATTTGAACCATTTTTTGTCTTGTAGTCAATAGAACGTTGTCATCACGATCAAAGGCTAGAATTTCCTGCTATAATTAGCGATAGTTGTTTAGCGACAGCAGAAACATGTTTTATATAAGCTCCATGAAGTATTCAAGCGATGTTTGATATGTTTCTGTTTTGCTCTTTTTTAAAAAAATTCACATTCTTTTAGAGTAAATTTCGTTGTCTAACGCTGTATGATAAATCTGTTTTGTTTCTTGTTTTTTGTATTTTTACTATAATATTCCCCTCCTTCACGTCTCTTATCAACGATTTTCGAATAAAACCAGAATTAAATACTATAAGTTTCAATTTTGCTATAAATACTGTTTATTTTTAATTAACAGACAGGAGGATAACTACGCAGAATAAAAATTTTCCGTAGGTTGTGCGGCCCTTTATACATCCACACTCCGGTTCTAGACTGTTCATAGCTTCCGGTTTCTGGGGGAATATAGTAAGACACTGATCGCATATGCAAACAAAGCGATCGAAATGAGGTAAGCCTGATAGGTATGCAGCACACATAGCAACGTGCAAGTAACGCAGTTACGATCTTATGCGAACAAAGCTACTAGGAATAGCATAGTATGCTTACTTACTATAGTCTACGGTAGCCTACTCTCGTAACAGGTGATAAGAATCAAAACGGTTCGGTGGTCAAACAGTGTCATTTAAATATTTAGTATTTGAAACACAATTTGAGTAACTATTGTGAAATAATTTTACTTGAGGACAAGTCCCTTCATCAAATAAGTCCACACCCACTCAAGCATATATAAAAGTACATTGTCACGCATCTCCTCTTATTTAGAATAACTATAATGGCACAGCCACAGCGACTGCTTACGGCTGAAGTATTTTATTAAATCAGTCGCTCTATATTTCCATTAATACACAAATGTTTCGGCAATGTGTGGGAGTTTAGCTTTTCAAGCCCATCAGGGAAATAGATGAATTCCTTAAATACGTAAAAGATGTACGTCACTCAGTGGCGATAGCTGGTGCTTATAAAAATCGGTTCATCTTTGGTCAAGAAAGTACTGGAAGTCGTAACACACATTCAGTCACGCAAAATAAGTACTGTCGCTTTCAACGGATCAGTCTTGGTCGTAGAGGAACTTGCTTCACAGCGTAGAGATAATGAAGTAACATATCTCGAGACTGGAGTTTTAGTTAAGAAAATTCATTATCATGCACGCTTGTATAGGGAGACAAAAGAAATTAATAAGCCCCATAATAGAACGAGTTAGTAAATTAAAATATCTCTGAAAAATCATAGCCGGCCGAGGTGGCCGAGCGGTTCTAGGCGCTTCAGTCTGGAACCGTGCGACCGCTACGGTCGCAGGTTCGAATCCTGCCTCGGGCATGGATGTGTGTGATGTCCTTAGGTTAGTTAGGTTTAAGTAGTTCTAAGTTCTAGGGGACTGATAACCTCAGATGTTAAGTCCCATAGTGCTGAGAGCCATTTTTTTGAAAAATCATACAGCAGAACGGACTAGAGAAATTTGCAAAGCATGTAAGATTTAATAATATGAAAAGGGACAGCGTTTAACTAGAAATATCAATTGCAACAAACGCTTACACAGGAAAGTAAAACTAAAGCACTAAGCCACAGAGAGAGAGAGAGCATCAGAATGTTTACATATTTGTGAATGCTGAATGATACTTGAAAGACGGATTGTCAGAAAAACAGTGGGTGTAGTACAAACTAAAGACGGTTTGAAAATGAAAAGGAAATTTACCGAAATATGTAGAAAATCTTTGGACAGCTCTAACAAATGAATGAATGCAGACTAACGTAACAAATATTCTCGTACTTGTTGAAAAAGATATCAACAACGACATGGGTTACAGAAATAAGATAAGAATTACAAAGAAACAACATGAAAGAAACAGAAATAACACAAAGAAACTTTTTTATTAATAAAATGCCAAATTTAGAACGTTTCCAAGGCACAATAAATTAGACATTAGAACCAACATGGCCAGAAGAAAGGAAAAGACAACATGGGGAGAAGATAAAAAAGCATTAGAAAGACGGGAACAAAAACACCATAATAATTTTAAATGAAAAGAAAATAGATTTACATTTCATATAATACGCATGATGACTTCGCACATAAAGTTTTATTCTAACGACCGATGGAAGTATTCGAGCCGGCCGCGGTGGTCTAGCGGTTCTAGGCGCTCAGTCCGGAACCGCGCGACTGCTACGGTCGCAGGTTCGAATCCTGCCTCGGGCATGGATGTGTGTGATGTCCTTAGGTTAGTTAGGTTTAAGTAGTTCTAACAAGGGAACCTCCCCATCGCACCCCCCTCAGATTTAGCTATAAGTTGGAACAGTGGATAGGCCTTGAAAAACTGAACACAGATCAATCGAGAAAACAGGAAGAAGTTGTGTGGAAGTATGAAAAAAATTAGCAAAATATACGAACTGAATAGTCCACGTGCAACATATGCAACTTCAAGGATGACATGCAGCCAGGAGCGCCGTGGTCTTGTGGTTAGCGTGAGTAGCTGCGGAATAAGAGGTCCACGGTTCAAGTCCTCCCCCGAGTAAGCCGGCACGGTAGCTCAGCGTGTTCGGTGAGAGGGTTACGCGCCCTCTGTAATAAAAAAACTGAGTTAATCGATCATCAACGAACTTAAACGGATGTCTTACGACGTCCGCCCCGAGCAGACACAACGAACGGAAACGAACAAAATGAGATTTAAAAAAAAAAAAAAAGTGAAAAATTTACTTTCTTTATTTTCGCAAAGTTATGATCTGTCCATTCGTTCATTGACGTCTTTGTTCACTGTAATAAGTTTAGTGTCTGTGTTTTGCGACCGCACCGCAAAACCGTGCCATTAGTAGACGAAAGGACGTGCCTCTCCAATGGGAACTGAAAACATTTCATCGCAAGGTCATAGATCAACCGATTCCTCCACAGGACAACACGTCTGATATATTCTATACGATACTGTTGACGGCATGTGCGTCACATGACAGTAATATGTTGTCGACCCACCTAACTTGCACACTTGGCGAATGGGTAAAAAGATTCTTCTACTTTGCCCGATTTAGGTTTTCTTGTGGATGTGATTATCACTCCCAAAAAGTGATCGCATCGGACGGACAGATAATAATTGTCTGAAAACAAAAAATTAAAATTTTCAGCCGCGGGAAGACTTGAATCGTGCACCTCTTATTTCGCAGCTACTCACGCTAACCACAAGACCACGGCGCTCCTTGCTGTTTGTCACCCTTGAAGTTGCATATGTTGCACGTGGACTACTCAGTTCGTATATTTTGCTAATTTTTTTCATAGTTCCACACAACTTCTTCCTGTTTTCTCGATTGATCTGTGTTCAGTTTTTCAAGGCCTATCCACTCTGCCAACTTATAAGTAAATCTGAGGGGGGTGCGATGGGGAGGTTCCCTTGTAAGTTCTAGGGGACTGATGACCACATATACGAACTGAATAGTCCTATAGTGCTCAGAGCCATTTGAACCATTTTGAAGTATTCGACATCATATGATTAGTTGTGGTAACCTCTATGCACCTGGTAAGGTCTCTCTAAATTCGACGCCTCTTCATCTTTCTAGATAGTTGCCAGTTTTTCATCTCTGAGTCCCCCCCCCCCCCCAAATAGCGATGAGACGTTAGACAATAGTTTTATGAACCGATCAGGACTCTCAGTGCGAGATATTTGACAGAAGTGTGTTGTAGAGTGTTAGGAAAAATGTATCAACAGAGAGTTTTTACGTCACAGCTAGCTGTTCAGGACGTATCTGAATGCATTCCTGAATTTATTTGTGTGTGTGACACCCAGCGTCCCGAAGACACGGCTCGCAGCATCTCTTGAAAAGAAGAGCGTTAGCGCTCGATGCTCTGAGAGGAGAGAAACGCTAGGAACGATGTTGGATTGGGCGAGCGCTGATTCTTGGGATTCCTAAGTAAAACAGGTTCCTCGACGCGATTCCTCCGTAATTGAAATTCGCGTGACTGGCACGTGTCCGTTAGCACGAATTCAAGAAGTGAACCGACCGTGCAGCAGCATATCCCAGCAGAGCAAATAAAATGTAGCTGCGTGGCGAACTGTCTCGAAAGGTATTGTTCCCCCTTACGCTCTACTCTGTATTTCGAAACGCGAAATGTAGGCTTCTAGTGACTGGCGAGGATACTGTCCTTATCCACGTATACCTTACTTTAAATGGCAGAAGTTTACAAGGGCGCGCCTTTTTGCGAGATGCACATGAATGTTTTATTTTGTCTGTACACCCAGACGCGTTTCACCTTTTTAACAAGTGGGTGGCCTGGAATATTACACGATTTTTCGTTTTCTTTTTAAGTAGTCCATGGAAATATTTTATAATAAACTAAAACTCTACTTGCAGTTAAATGTCTAATTCGTTATTCGAAAACCATACAGCCTCCAAACGAGATGTGCAATCGCTACGCTGTTTCTAGGAAATGAAAACACCACATGCTGTGTGCTACGACACAAATCTATACAGCCAGAAAACATATTTAATAGTTCTTCGTGTTCATTTCTTAAATAGATCGATTTCTATTTTTACTACAAAGCCGGTGCCGACGTATGATTTTGATCACTGTGGGGCTTTTAACAGGGCTCTAGTGTAGAAAGTTCACGAGCTACTACGATTACACTCTGTGAGCGTTTTGTCTGCCCTGTAAGGACAACCACGATCGCAAAACCTGTGTCTTCTGTAACAGAATATGTCGTTCAGAGTGATTACTATTAGACGCCGTATGCGAGCTGGGAGTCTTCCACGCGATGACCATTGGACGTTGCGCAGCTTTTGAGACGAAAAGTGCACATAGGCTGCTCTAATTGTCGTTTTATGCCCATGTGTAACCAGGTGTTTTTGTAAACCATAACCATAAACTGTTAAATAAGTGCTTGACTTCACCTACAAATGAGAAAGTCGTAACTTCCGGCTCCACTTCGCATAACCGTAATGACTGAAGCTCGCCCTTTTGTCTTCCGACACGGACTTAATTGTAGGTTTGAAATCTTAACATGGCGGAGACAGGGGTGTCCGCCATCTACATACGGTGTTTCAAAGTCCTTAGGGGGTGATAGATGGCGTCATAGAGAACACCTTTTGTGAGAGACAAAATACTCGCCGTCGCTTCCCAGCGTCATCAGTATTCGCCTGTCCTGGGACGACAAGATTTCACCGCAATGACAAGGTCTATCAACCAGGTGTGCTACATACTACCTAACCCAGGAAATTGATAAAGTGAGTTTCAAGAAGAAAACCACAGTAATGTGTGTCGCCAAGCGGAGAAAGATATTTAGAAGGCAATCAGAAACTTCAATATTGCGCGGCCTACATCTTTCACGATGGGCAGATGACCAGATAATAGGCAACACATACTGCAGAGTTTCTACGCCCTGCCGCCTTCCGACGGCATAAACAACTGAAAACGGCACCCAGCGTCGACGCGAAGTGTCTGAGACCATTTTGTCTCTAACAAAAGTTCTTGCCCATGATGGGTTCTCTCCCCCTACACGTTTGTAGCAAAGAGATTGAAACACCCTGTATGTACCTATGGGTCATATTT
Source organism: Schistocerca nitens (assembly GCF_023898315.1). Lineage (NCBI taxonomy): Eukaryota > Metazoa > Arthropoda > Insecta > Orthoptera > Acrididae > Schistocerca > Schistocerca nitens. Next base: position 369,273,948 of record NC_064618.1, read on the forward strand.
GACGAATCCAGCGGCAGGGAGGAACATTAGTTCACGCAGGCAAAGAACGCTCTGCCCAATGAATTGGGCAGTCTTCATGCTCTCACAGTGTGTTCCTCCTTTTTAGGAATGTTCTGCTGACATCGGTGTAACTTTACATAGCGGACATACACTATATGATCAAAATATCCGGAAATCTACTACTGGACATTAAAATGGGGTGTGTCTACCCTTCACCTTTGTGACAGCTTTTAACTCTGCTGGGGATACTTTCAGTGAGGTGTATGAATATCTGTGAAGGAATGGCAGCCCAGTCTTCCTCAAGAGCCAAAACAAGATGCTGGACGCTGGAATCTGGAGGGTAGTTGACATTCTTACTCATCCCGAAGATGTCCTGTTGGATTCCGCTGGGGGCTCTAGGCGGGCCATGCCATTTCAGGAATGTTGTTGTCCACAAACCATTGCCTCGCAAATGCTTCTTTATGACGGGTGAACTGTCATGCTGGTACAACCATCACCTCCAAACTATTGCTCTACTGTACGCAGTACTCAATGCTTCAAAATGTGTTCATATGTTTCCGCACTTAGCGTTTTCTTAAGCGCAGTAAGGGGTTCACAATCCAATAATGAAAAACACCCCTCTAGCATAACATTACCTCTTCTGTACCTGACTGAGCGAGGTGGCGCAGTGGTTGACACACTGGACTCGCATTCGCGAGGACGACAGTTCAATCCCGCGTCCGGCCATCCTGATTTAGGTTTTCCGTGATTTCTCTGAATCGCTCCAAACAAATGGCGGGATGGTTCCTTTGAAAGCGCACGACCGACTTCCTTCCCTGTCCTTCCCTAATCCGATGAGACCCATGACCTCGCCGTTTGGTCTCTTTCCCCAAAACAACTTAACCCAACCCGTCTCCTCGCTTCCCACGCCCGGGTTCCCGGGTTCGATTCCCGGCGGGGTCAGGGATTTTCTCTGCCTCGTGATGACTGGGTGTTGTGTGATGTCCTTAGGTTAGTTAGGTTTAAGTAGTTCTAAGTTCTAGGGGACTGATGACCATAGATGTTAAGTCCCATAGTGCTCAGAGCCATTTGAGCCAATCGTCTCTCTCTCTCTCTCTCTCTCTCTCTCTCTCTCTTCTGTACTTCAATGTTGGCACTAGACATGATGATAACGTTTCTCCAGGCGTTTGCCACAGCCACACCCTTCCATCGGATTGCCACAGAGTCTAGCAAGATTGATCATTTCAAATAACTTGTTTCCAGTTATCGACAGTCCAATGGCGTAGCTCTTTACACCACCTCGACGTCGCTTAGCAGTGATTACAGAAATGTATGGCTTATGAGGAGCTGCGGGACCCCTGTATCCCATTCTTTTTAACTGCCTCCGCACAGTCGTGCTCACTGGACAAGCAGCACTTTGATACTCGTCAGTGATTCCCGTCACTAATTTCTCGCGATTTTTTGCCACACCCTCCGCAACGTTCGACGCTCCCTGTCCGTCACGGTTTAACTGTGGTTGTTCCTTCGCATTTCCACTTTACATTCATTTCATTAACAGCCGGCTTGTGCGGCTTTAAAAAGGTTGAAATGTCCCTAGTGAATTTGTTACTCTGGTGAGATTGGACAACTCGCCCACGTTTGAAGTCACTGAGTTCTTTCTTTTCGGTACGACGGGGGTTCAAGTCCTGGTCCGACCACGCGGAGTTAGGTTTCCGTTAATCGCTTAAGGTGAATGTCGAGATGGTTTCTTTGAAATTGGCGCGGATATTTCCTTCCCTATCTATCCTATTTGTGGTTCATCTCTAAATGCCCCCAGGCCAGCTCCACTCTCAGATTCTTAACAGAAATAGGGAACGTTTTATTTAAGGAATAAACACGTTTTGCTATTGAAGATGTTTGCCATCATTGTTGAAATCACTGTAAAGGTTACGCTTGTGACGTAGGGGAGAGAAGTCGAACCCCTGAAAATAACACAGCAGTTGCAAAAAAAATGGTTCAAATGGCTCTGAGCACTATGGGACTCAACTGCTGAGGTCATTAGTCCCCTAGAACGTAGAACTAGTTAAACCTAACTAACCTAAGGACATCACAAACATCCACGCCCGAGGTAGGATTCGAACCTGCGACCGTAGCGGTCTTGCGGTACCAGACTGCAGCGCCTTTAACCGCACGGCCACTTCGGCCGGCACAGCAGTTGCACCCCTCGTTTGGGATAAAATGGTTCAAATGCCTCTAAGCACTATGGCACTTAACATCTGAGGTCATCAGTCCCCTAGAACTTAGAACTACTTAAACCTAATTAATCTAAGGAAGTCATACACATCCATGCCCGAGGCAGGATTCGAACCTGCGATCGTAGCAGCAGCGCGGTTCCGTACGGAAGCGCCTAGAACAATTCGGCCACAGCTCGTTTGGGATATATTTGCGGTTTTCCTTCTACGTGATTAAGTCGGTTTAAGGGTGAACTTGAACGACGTGTACAAACTTCAGAAGGTGACTACTGCCAGGAATTGCAGACTGATATGTTTTTTGTGGCTCTATGGGTACTACAACTCAAAGTCTGGGGTCTGACCCCCAGTTGGTCCTCATATTTCTACTGATGCTTCCTTCACCTCTAATGATTGATTTGTTAATACGTAAAATGAAAATTTCGGTGTCCATGTTACATTGTTAATTATGGTGTAACTGAGTAAGTAAACTAATTTTAAGATGGGAGGCAGGCTACGGCTTTTGATATGCTACCTGTCAGCAACGTCACTAATAAAGCACTGCAGATTTGAAATCACCCTTCGGATAATGGACAGCTTTGCTTTATAACTGGAATGTTTGATGTTAAGAGCTATTAATTTTTTTAAAAAAATACTAAATGGTATTCGACTGCAGTCGAGGAAATAGAATGGCCGAAAGACTGTCCAGATGCATTGAGAAAAGTACCCTGCAGAGAGAATAACAGCCGAATCACCAAACGTTTGTAAGTGTTTGTCAGGTTTAGTGAAAGGGTGTGCACAGAAATACCGGTTATGAAGCAGTGCCAAGAGTCTGCCCGTGTTACGTAACGGAGCAGCACACAGTGGCAGTCCAAGTGCACCGGACAGGCGCCGCCAGCCTAGCAAACGTCTGCTGGGCGCAGCAGGTGGCCGATGCACTAGGACTAGGCGGTAGGAAGTGAGCGCGTGAACGCTGGATGCTTTCCTTTTTTCTTAAACGATTTTAAAGAAGCTATTCAGTAAAGAAAAATGGTTCTTTCGCATCTCTTAGCCTTCTTTCGTCAGCTTCGTGGTGAACTGCCCATCATTTCGTTAACAGGCCTAGTTATCATGACATTTCGGGGTTAAATAACCAGTTACACGAAAATCGAATAGACTGCACTGAAAAATAGGTATTGCTATGAGTTTGCATTTGGTGCATTTTAACCTATAAATTACTGCCTATGAAAAGTGGCAAACATATTGAAATTTTCTTTAACTTCGGAAGATATCTATAACTAGCATTATCTCTAATCTCGAGGAAATTTATTTTACGTAGTGTGCTCACTTCCACTCGTACATGCCCAATAATATATCAAAAATGAAATGCTCATAAAACCCCCGCTGTATCATAAATGGTTCGTGATGTCGAAATGAGTTATTAATATATGAGGGCGCACTAGAGGAGAATATGGTGAACATGTGGTACATCCTTATCTATAGAAATATATGAGTAACTACAGATTTCATCAATGAACTAGTGATTTTTTAAGATCTGTCGACAGTTGATGAAACTGGAATTAGTCTTGGGTTGCAACATGTAAGTGAAATCAGTTTTACAAAGAGAATGAGCTGTGTAACAACCTACTGACCTGACTCGTCCTGAGTTTCTGGTTTAATAGTACACTGTTTCAGCATTCTTGTCGCAGTTGCAACTGCATTAGCGCCTTAGTGAGGAGAAATTGTGTAACATCTGTTGTGTTTTGGAAAAAGAAGTAGATTTTAACATGGCAACAAGAGACATGTATTATTTAAAAACTGATATTCATGATGATCCTTTATAGAAAGAAAGGATAAGAAGTCTGAGGAAAATAAATCGTTCCATGAGTTGTAACACTGTAACCCCGTGTACTTTTAATAATGAGCAGCTGGGGCTAAAAAGTGTCAAATGATTTGATTTTTATACCAAAATGATCTGAGAAATATGGAAACAGTTCCCGTCACAAGGAGCATCTTTTTGTTCCTATCCCCATCCATAGTGAATTTCCGATCTTTTTACCTGAAATATCTTCCAATATATTACAGAAGAAATCTATGTACATATTGATGAGTATGGCAAGCAGCTCACAGACTGAATCAACCGTATTTTAACGAAAAGAACTACTGGCACCAAGACAGTATTTCTTGTGGAGACAAAATTACTGTTTCGTAGCTTTGAAGCTGCGATTACTGACGACTTGCAGAATCTTGTCAACTACTCATCAAGTTCAAAACAGATTATCACTACTTTCAGAAAACACAAAAAGATGTTTGTGCTGAATAAGTTTAATCAGTTATTCTTTACATGAATAGGAACGAAAAGACAATATGCTATTTGGTATGAATTTTTCTTTCTTATTTCTCAGACCATTAAGGTGTTGAAAAAAAGTACATTTGTCAAGTTTTAATCCCAGCTATTCATTATTAAAGACACAATGGGTTACAGAATTCCGCTACTATTGTAATAGAAGGAGAAATTTATTGTTGCCTCATTTGTTAACCTTTTATTCTTTCTGGGAATGGTTATCAGTGACACATATTGTCTAACACTTACATTTATCTCGGCGCCAATTTCAGTTTTGCTTCTTTTGCCAAACTGGAGTTTACACAGCTTCACCTCGTTAATGCAGCTGCAGTTGTGACAGAATCCATAACAGAGTATTATTAAACAAATGTTTATCAGACAGGCCAATAATTTACTAGAAGCTCATTATTGGTATAAAAATAAAACTATAATTTCTTCAGTTATGCTATTTACATTTCACCAACTATCAATGGCCCTTAAAAAAGTACATTATTCCATTGATAAAATCTGTGGTTATCTGCATATCGTGGTAGACAAAGTTCCACGTGTAAACCATATTGAAACTAATGTTCTCTTTGTGTACTATAATTTGACAAAAATTCATTTCGATATTTCGAACCGTTTATGTGATCCAGTGAATCTTATTAATAGTTCACTATCGCTGTATTGTTTGTGGCACAGGAGAAGTTTTCTTGACTCTGGAAAAAATGTAGATCTCTTCCCACGTTTAAGAAAAATTTAAACAAAATAAATCTCTTCCCAAGTTCAAATCAAAATTCAATATGCTACCTATATTTCACAGGCAGGAATGTAGGAACCTAATATGACCGAACGTAAACTCATACCGACCCCAATTTCTCATTGCAAACTATTCAAATTTCGTGTGATGGGCCACTTAATTTCCAAATATAAAACCATGTGAAAAAGCTTGGAGAGCAGCTGGAGGCAGGTGACATATTAGTCACACAGGCTCTGCCGCACCTTCACTAACGAGCTAATCATCGTTCTCTCTGTACAACTCCAGGCGCATACGAGTATAACAGAGTCCGGCCGCGCGGGAAAACAGCGCGCAGATGCCGGCTTTCGTTGCATTCTCACTCTTACACGAGAAGCTATGGAGGCTGCAGCACAAGAAATAACAGCTGTTTGGACATACGCTAGACCCGGAGAGATTGGTTCTACACAAACTCTGAAACGGAGCTGTATACATTTGGTGATTCGGCTGGTGTTATCTGGGACACCTTCTGTAGTGCAGGCATGCAGCCTCTCAACTGTTCCTACTGTGTCAGTTGAGAAAAATATCAACTCCGCTAGTTCTTGATATGAGTACCGGACCAATGCACCTGCGTTTTACTGCTATCGCTCCAACACCAATGTATTTCATGGAAAAGCACGAAGTGTATTCTGAGCGAATGACATTGTGTATTCCATTCTGATGATAAAGTGAAGCAGCCTTAAGTAAGAATGTTTCATTTTTGTTACAGGTGTGATCCTTGAAGGAGAAATAGGTTACACATCACAGAAGAGGGTACACCTTCATAAAAAAAGGATGGTAAGCATCCACCAATCAAGTTCACCATCAAGCGGCTGTAGGACAAGTTCCAGAACACAGGAAATATGGTAGATGCAGGAAAAGTGCTCAGTCAAATGTGCTAAACACCAGAAAAATTGGCCGGCCGCGGTGGTCTCGCGGTTCTAGGCGCGCAGTCAGGAACCGTGCGACTGCTACGGTCGCAGGTTCGAATCCTGCCTCGGGCATGGATGTGTGTGATGTCCTTAGGTTAGTTAGGTTTAAGTAGTTCTAAGTTCTAGGGGACTGATGACCACAGCAGTTGAGTCCCATAGTGCTCAGAGCCATTTTGAACCAGAAAAATTGATTTCACGCATGCTGCACATTCTCTGAGTCCTATGATGGTGTGTGACATTTTTCTAATCAGTCTGGTCTTTATTGTGTTAATTTACAAACGACGTTGGCAGAAATGTTGAATGCGTCCGTACATAATTCGAGCTCTTTAATAAGTTGTTTTCGTGTTATAACTTGTATGTTACGAAAGTATGCCATTTGCTGCATTGAAAAGCGATGAAAAACGCGTTGTTATTGGTACGATTTGTTATAATTAAATGTTAGTTAATGACATATAGGTGGTTAAAGTCTCCAGGACATCGTAACATCTCCTAAAATATTCCTGAACGTTTTTATTAATTTAATAGCAGTATGTGCTGTAATACCCAATGTTATCTGTGTATATAAGAGTGCTATCTCTCTCTCTCTCCCTCCCCTCTCTCCCCTCTCTCTCTCTCTCTCTCTCTCTCTCTCTCTCTCTCTCTCACACACACACACACACACACACACACACACACACACACACACACACACACACGAATCAGTGTGTTCGATTTTGTAAACTTGCCAGGGAACATGGGCCAATGAACTACTAGATTGCATTCTACGTCACAGCCCAATTGGATTGAAACTCAGCATTTTTTATAAATTCATCCGTAAAAATTTCAAGTTTTTGGGAGACATAAATTCTTCATTAATATTGTGTGTAATTGTCTGCGGACATCCAAGCGCGCGCGCGCGCGCACACACACACACACACACACACACACACACACACACACACACACACACACACATTTAGAAGAAGTCTAGAAAATTAAGTTAAAAAAACTGCATTAAACAAATGAAATAAACGATTTTTTTGCTTTATCTAGAGAGGAAGTGCATTACAGTTCTGTACTTTCTTGTTTCAAGTCTTGTATTCCAAATATTCTAAAAAGTCCTGCTACTGAATAGAAACGGTAGTCTAATAAGAGTGGTGTTGCAGTTTTGCCAAAAACTGAGAATGATTAAATAATTTTTATTTATGTTGAAGACTATTCTAAATTTGTATCGCACTATTTGTAGTATTTTAAAAAAAATGCTTACTGAGTGAAATGAAACTTTTCAGTTTGCCTTGAATCATCATGCTCATGGGCACTTTAGTTATTATTTATGTGTACTGCAGACAGAACAACGTGGCTAGCAATGGACAAGGGAAAAAGTGTGCGTTTTAATGGGTCTAACGTAGTAGTATTACGCGCTTCCATTTTCATAAACAAACTGTATGTTTGCGCGCCAGATAGACCGAGAACCATCCCCGGAGGGCTCTGCGGCCGCAAATCACGATGAGGACCACGTTCCATGTAGTAACGAACTCGTTTCTATGCGTGCAACAACCGCGATGGAAACCATGTTTGGCAGCTTCAAGATGAGAAACACGTCGCGTGCGAGGACGGCTTTAGCATGCAGTTTCGGTGGAGCGGGCAAAGTAGCATGGCAGTCGGATCAGAGCAGGGCAGAGCTTGCGAAACCGAACCGTGGTACTGCATGGGTATGATAATAGCGGCGCTGGAAGCAGAGCGGTACACAGCAATACTGACGGATCAAGTTTTTTTCCCTGCAGAGCTGCGACCAGTGTTCGAGTAACTCCAGCTGCGTTCGGGCAGCTCCGGCAGAATTCGCCTGTTGCTACAGATACTTTAGCATTGTGTGGACACTTTGATACGGCCGTTTAAAGTAGGGAGGAGGGTTGGTCGTTTTTAACTGATTGCGTAGGGTATCGGTAGTGATCGGGCCTATGCTACCTCGTTTGCTGTGCTGCTAACCTCAATAAGCATTCTTTGCTTTGCGATGTACATTATTTTAGAATGAATTACCCTTCTCCATGCCATTTAAATGATACGTGTACCGAGTACGACTTCCACAGCTAGTTGCGTATGCGGGGCTCGGTTCTGGGTTGGGGTTGGCTGTTCACAATTTGTTTATTGTCTCTGTGTCATCTTCTACTGCTCCTCTCCCCTCACCCAAATATAACTAGCCGCCACCGCCACTTTTAACGTGCCAGCGGTATATGCCAATAATACTAATAAATAAGGTATGAGAAATGTTTTAATATAATAATAATAATAGTTTAAGTGTCACAAAATATTTGAAAGTAATAATAATAATCTGTTTACATCAGTGAATAATACAGTGCTTTAATATAAAGTCCAAGAAATTGCAGTTGAGAGAAACAGAGTTTTTGAAATTTGGAAATTTGTGGTAAATTTCTATGGGACCAAACTGCTGAGGTCATCGGTCCCTAGGCTAACACACTACTTAATCTTAATCTAACTTAAACTAACTTACGCTAAGGACCCGACGGAGCCGGGGGAGGGGGGGGGGGGGGACGCGGGCTACCCCTTGCGGCCACAGTTTTTGAAAAGCATACTTCCGAAAATTTGAGAAGTTCACGTGTCACATTTAATTTAAGATCTATAATACCATCAAACTATTACAACTTTGAGAGCTTCATATTTTACGCGATATCAAATCGAAGTGTGCAGCCACAATTATTGGTATTTCACTAAGCACTACGGTTGTGAGCACTTGGATGCAGACTATAGTTATACGAGTTAAATGTAATGGATAAATAATTAGCCACCTACAGGAGACATGACGCTAATACCGCGTGAAATCACCACCAGCCTTGATAATGGCCTCAATTCGGCGAGGAAAAGAGGCCACACGTATCTGCAGGTATGCCATATCCAGCTGAAGACAATAATCAAGGATTAGATCCTGCAGACATAATAAATCTTGGGAATGTTGACTGCTACTTTTCACCCACTTCCACTTAGACGAAGGCAATTTCTATGGGATTAAGACAGACGATTTAGCGCGGCCTGTCTAACTGCTATAGAAAGCGTGAATGTTCGTCAAACCAAGAGCGTACGCGTGTTGCTCTGTGAACACGGCAGTTGTCATCTTGCAAAGTGGGAGTGTGCACTGCTTACACATAATCGTAATGTGCAAGGAGGACAACACCTGATCACTGAGCATGTTGAAATACACATCCTCATTTAAGTTCTCGGGAACCTGAATAAGTGGCTCCAGTTCAGGATACGAAGAAAATCCATGAACTATTGCAGAACTGCTGATCGCCTGAAGTACACCGTCCACACAGTGCACATTCTGGTAGATTTACTTCTGGGGTTTGTATCGGCACAAGTAGGCGCGACATATACAGAGTGTTACAAAAAGGTACGGCCAAACTTTCAGGAAACATTCCTCACACACAAATAAAGAAAAGATGTTATGTGGACATGTGTCCGGAAACGCTTAATTTCCATGTTAGAGCTCACTTTAGTTTTGTCCACCTACGCTCAATGGAGCACATTATCATGTTTTCATACGGGATACTCTACCTGTGCTGCTAGAACATGTGCCTTTACAAGTACGACACAACATGTGGTTCATGCACGATGGAGCTCCTGCACATTTCAGTCGAAGTGTTCGTACGCTTCTCAACAACAGATTCGGTGACCGATGGATTGGTAGAGGCGGACCAATTCCATGGCCTCCACACTCTCCTGACCTCAACCCTCTTGACTTTCATTTATGGGGCCATTTGAAAGCTCTTGTCTACGCAACCCCGGTACCAAATGTAGAGACTCCTCGTGCTCGTATTGTGGACGGCTGTGATACAATACGCCATTCTCCAGGGCTGCATCAGCGCATCAGGGATTCCAAGCGACGGAAGGTGGATGCATGTATCCTCGCTAACGGAGGACATTTTGAACATTTCCTGTAACGAAGTGTTTGAAGTCACGCTGGTAGGTCCTGTTGCTGTGAGTTTCCATTCCATGATTAATGTGATTTGAAGAGAAGTAATAAAATGAGCTCTAACATGGAAAGTAGGCGTTTCCGGACACATGTCCACATAACATATTTTCTTTCTTTGTGTGTGAGGAATGTTTCCTGAAAGTTTGGCCGTACCTTTTTGTAACACCCTGTATACGCATCTCCGGGACATATATCGCGACTCGTAGGAGCGCGCTACTTGCAAGTCATGCACGTATGACCGTGCGTTCACATCTTCGATCAGTGCGTCTGGCAGCGCAAAACTGTTTCGAATTCGCGATGGTTTTTCAAGACTTTACATTTTTATGTGCTGGTGCGCTTGCCCTTTCGGCTGAAGAAAGGAAAACTCACAAAACGCAGATAATACATCAACGGACTCCACAGAACACTCAGGATCAAATATGCATTCTGAAACAAACATGGCGGCAGGGCGCCAAGGATGGTACTGTGCATGCACAGCTCTGCTACTTGTCGAGTATATTGCGATAAGGCTATACACAAAATGTATATGCAACTTGTATAGGCGGGAAGGTTCGGATACAAGTTGCGTGAACTTTTGTGTCAGATGAAGTATCGCGACATGTCAGACTGACACGACGCTCATACAAGTTGTGATACATGTAGCCTAGTGTAAACGTACCTTTATACCTACATTAGGCTGTCGGTGCGTCTGGTGTCTAAGGTCATCAGTACCTAAGCTTACACACTACTTAACCTAAATTATCCTAAGGACAAACACACACACCCATACCCGAGGGAGGACTCGAACCTCCGCCGGAACCAGCCGCACAGTCCATAATTGCAGCGCCCTAGACCGCTCGGCTAATACCGCGCGGCTGTGTGATGTCCTTAGGTTAGTTAGGTTTACGTAGTTCTAACAAGGAAACCTCCCCATCGCACCTCCCTCAGATTTAGTTATAAATTGACGCAGTGGATAGGCCTTGAAAAACTGAACACACATCAATCGAGAAAACAGGAAGAAGTTGTGTGAAACTACGAAAAAATAAGCAAAATATACAAACTGAGTAGTCCATGTGCAAGATAGGCAACATCAAGAACAATGTGAGCTGAGGAGCGCCGTGGTCCTGTGGTTAGAGTGAACGGCTGCGGAACGAGAGGTCCTTGGTTCGCGTCCTCCCTCGAGTGGAAATTTTATTTTCTTTATTTTCTCAAAGTTACGATCTGTCCGTTCATTCATTGACGTCTCTGTTCACTGTAATAAGTTTAGTGTCTGTCTTTAACGACCGCACCGCAAAACCGTGCGATTAGTAGACGAAAGGACGTGCCTCTCCAATAGGAACCGAAAACATTTCATCGCAAGGTCTTAGGTCAACCGATTCCTCCACAGTAAAACACGTCTGTTATATTGTATACGACACTGGTGACGGCATGTGCGTCACATGACAGGAATATGTTGTCGACCCACCTAACTTGCACACTTGGCGAATGGGTAAAAAGATTCTTCTACCTTGCCCGATTTAGGTTTTCTTGTGGATGTGATAATCACTCCCAAAAAAGTGATGAAAACATAAGAGTTTGTCACATAAACTGAACAAATGAATGCAACAGTTTCACAGTCGCACAGTTTTCCCTGTGCTCTGTCAAAACATATGTTTTTTACGTTTTCAAATGTTTCCGTGTGTAGACCGTCAAATCCTGCATATGTCCAAGCAAATCTAAACACGTCCTGGAATTTTGGAGAGCGAAGTTGATTATGTGAGTGCCTGAACTGTAATAATTGTCTGAAAATAAGAAATTAAAGTTTTCACTCGATAGAAGATTTGAACCAAAGACATCTCATTCCGCAGTTGCTCACGCTAACCACGGGACCATGGCGCTCGCAAACTGACAGTCTCCTAGATGTTGCCAACCTTGCGCATGGCCTACTCAGTTTGTATATTTTGCTTATTTTTTTCATAGTTCCACACAACTTCTTCCTGTTTTCTCGTTTGATCTGTGTTCAGTTTTTCAAGACCTATCCCTGTGCCAACTTCTAACTAAATCTGAGGGGGATGCGATGGGGAGGTTCCCTTGTAAGTTCTAGGGGACTGATGACCTCAGATGTTAAGTCCCATAGCGCTCAGAGCCATTTTTTTGTACAGTTTGTGTGTTGTTTGACAGTTAATTGTGCCATAATGAACAATGAATGGCCTTTTGCTTGGTACCCGACTCCAAATATACTTTGCACAATGTTCGCTCGGAAACTGGTTGATATTTATGGTTAAAATGGCTCTGAGCACTATAGGACTTAACTTCTGAGGTCATCAGTCCCCTAGAACTTAGAACTACTTAAACGTAACTAACCTAAGGACATCACTCACATCCATGCCCGAGGCAGGATTCGAACCTGCTACCGTAGCGGTCACGCGGTGCCAGGCGGTAGCGCTTAGAACCGCTCGGCCACCCCGGCCGGCTGATATTTATGGTCGTGCATTTGCGTACGGCAGCAACTGCCGTCCGGTTCGAACCCAATAGCCACGGATAAGCCGTACCGCTCCTATCTGGTTCCTATCGGTTACGATCTTCTTACCGCCACTGTTATTACGCCACGTTATATGTCTGCGAGTGGTACACCGTTCCTTGAGGACACGTTGGACAGTCAGCGATGAAGCGCCACCAAATTGTACAACTTCATTCATGCTGTGGTCCAAATACGACGGCCCCTTCCTGCCAAGTGTCCACATCTACTCTTTTCACTGTGCACAAGCACACTACTTCATTGCCATGACTTGTGTCACCGATCGATGGTCACATGACCACATCGTACCGGCTCTACACTATCTACAGCGTTCCAAAGTTAAGTGTGACTTGCTTGGTGAGTTTACACACGTTGCAGTCGCTACGCACGCTCCATTACAATCTGGGCCCTACATTGCCTGGCCTTCCAAAGTGAAATTCAGAAGGGCCGCGCCAGCCTCAGAGGACGCTGTCTGTCCGCCCCCTGGGCGTCCTCTCGACCGGACGCAATTGGAGAGGCGGAGGCGACGCCCTCGACGCTTCGCGCCGCCGCGAGCTAATGGCACTCGGCCAGCGTTCCGCCAGCGATTCGCCTCCCCCTCGCCGCTGCCGAAAGGCAGCCCGCAGCGCTTCATTAGCGAACCGAGACCGCGGCCCGACTGCCCGGAAAGCGCTACCGCTACGGGAATTAATTAGCTTCAATTAGATGAACCACCCTCCGTCCCCACCCTGTGCGCTGTGTCAGACAAAAGAACCGCTCTCTCGTTCACTGCCCCCTACCCTGTTTCCATTTTTCTTCAAAGTTGGACACTCGACTCCGCTCATATCGGAAGTTAAATGGACGTAAAGAGGAGGAGCGAGTGGGGAACCTGGCTGCGCTCGGCAGTAGCAGCAGCAGCAGAAAAGTTGCTGTGCAAACTTCAGATATTGTGAACGTGCGCCGCCTCTGTACAACTTTCCAAACGCTTATAACGGGGGAAAAGCCTACCTTTGAAGCACAGGTTCAATAACACTATGCTTGAACTAATTTCACAAGTGTCTGTGTGTACGTTTACTTGGTCTTGGGAGCCCTTTCCACCAAGTCCACCTCTGTAATATTTGATCCTTCGTAAAAATTCGTAAAACATTTGAAAAGTGTGGAAAGCATCTCAGCGACAGAAATCAACTATAGCTTTCATGCTCATCGGAATCATTTTGCTGCAAATTACTTCACACAACAGTTAATGTGAGAACAGCAGTCAAGCGATTACAGATTGCACACTTTAACTTGGCCCTTCTCTATCATTGAAACTCGGTTGACTTTGTGGCGCTCCAGAGTATTTACGCTCGTTGCCAACCTCAGCTACATACAGTATTGTGTGCCATAGCATAGCAATACGCATCGACTATGAATGGTTGTCGTGTTCTACTTAATGACGATGTTATTTACAAAAGTGAGCGAGGAGGCTTTACCTTGTATCCTACCGTCTCCCCGTCATCTTTCCTGTCACTTCTATGTCGCATTAAGCCATTACTTGTTCGTTTATTTTATAAGTTATAATATGACTGCCCTGGGAGAAGGAGGCGGAGCTTGTGCCAACAGCCCACGCACTACGAGCCGATCGAAAGTGTCCTTCTCCAGCGTCCTCCGCTCGGGGGCCAAGTTCGAGCGTGCGGTCTGGACAGAACTCTCCACTCGCTAAATCAGCCGCTGGCAATCTTCGCATTGTACTCACAGAGAACAAGACACTTGCTTGATGTTCTTTGCCAAGGGCACAGGCAAAGATTCAGCTCGAAATGAAACCATTTCAGATTACACGGTATTAGAGCAACTATCATCACGCAGCTATTTGGACTGAGAAATTGGACGTGATACTAATCAAGACTTTGAATATTACTGCCTTGAGCTGCTGGTAAAATTCTTTATTTATACAACCAATTTCAGCCATCTGAATATCATCAAGTCCCTATATACCAAATAAAATAATACATAACTAACATTACAGGCTTAAACTGTCACGAACCTCTTAATTGATGTGAGTATTTACGCCAACAGAAAAAAATGGTTCAAATGGCTCTGAGCACTATGGGACTCAACATCGTAGGTCATAAGTCCCCTATAACTTAGAACTACTTAAACCTAACTAACGTAAGGACATCACACACACCCATGCCCAAGGCAGGATTCGAAACTGCGACCATAGCAGTCCCGCGGTTCCGGACTGCAGCGCCAGAACCGTACGGCCACCGCGGCCGGCTTACGCCAACACACATGTAACACAATGGCACATACTGACATAGAAGTATTCACAGCATCATGCTAGGCGAAATATTAAATCACTGTCGTCAAATGATAAAACTGTGAACAATACATTGAAAATAAATGTATTCCATAATACAGTGAGATGATCCATTGGGAAAACCACGTAACATAAAGACGTAAATAGTCTACACTTGTACAGAGTTACCTGTCATCATATCATAATATAAATTACGTCCTCGTTCTATAAATACTGTGCTATTAAATGTACACACTGACGTTAAAACTGCAGTAGGCGTTAACTTTGTGAACAAAGTCATACCATGCCCAGGTGGCTCAACATCTGATCGCTGTTTACTGGTAGAGGCAAAGTTAGTCATAAAAGTCTACATACATCGATAGCGACTATCATCTTACTATTACTTCGCTGTTTGTCGTCTGCTACGATAAGTACATGTGGCAGTCCTTAGAGGAGTCCTATATGTTGCATACAATAGCAATTTGCACGTGCTAAAATTACAGTGGTGGCAGAAAAATTTACCTCAGTTAACAGACTCGTGGCACCAAATGAAAAAAAAGTGTACTGTTACCGGTCACAGTTTGTTTGTATCTAAAACGCGTTTCGAAGGTTTAAACCTCCACCATCAGGTGTATTTACATGTGTTAATATGATACACGTGCGTGTTGTTACGATTTTATGTCACATGGGAACTGTCATATGCTGTAAACAAAGATGGTGTCTGGGAACTATACTTAGTACCTAGTGGCTCTTAGCAGTTTACAAAATATGACAGTTTCCACGTGATGTATTACGACAGAGAGAGGAGCCTGTGACCACTGGAGACAGCTCCACAAGATACCCCAAAATCGCAATACAACACGCTCATATTTCGTACTACACATGTAAATCTACCCGATGATGGAGATTTAAACCTTCGAAACGTGTTGTGGATATGTGTAAACAGTGATTGGTAACAGTAAACTTGTTGTTTCATTCGATATCAATAACAGCCATGGCAAAGCCTAACCTAAAGTTTCGCATTTACATATTCTTGACAATTTAAGTCTGTTATGTTACTAATGTATTTCATTTGAAACACACGAACCTGTTGAAGGTCAGGCGACTAAAATTAGTTTTATAAATAAAGTATTTTATCAGCAGCTCATGGTGGTAATATGACACTTCTCAAATACATAAGAGAAGTGAGGCACAACGTCCTGAAAACTAATCAAGGTACTGAAACAAAACTATCCCGTTATGAACATATTTGTGGTACTATCGGTTCAAGTTCAAGACAAAATCATGCAAGGTACGAAATTAAAGTGCGACGTAACTAAGAGCCTTCCACTCAACAATTTGAAGAAAAGAAACTTAATTCGAATACAGCTCGCCGAAGTGAAATTTCTAAGTAGAACAAGAGCTTGCTCTAGTCGAGTACAGATTATAGAAATCAATTTTTTGAGATAAAAATGTTGCTACAGAACAGAATGTCGAGAACTATGAGTCGAGGCAGTCCAGCAAAAAATACACAAGTAACGGACGGTCGTGTATCTGATACGTAAGCGCTTCGAAATTATAATATTTTCTGAAGGTTGCATTGGAATAATCTCGAAGACATAAGAATGTAAGTTCGTTGATTTTTTAATATTTTTCCACCGTTTGTATTTAGGTCATTTAAATTTTTGTAGGGTTGTATCGGACATGAAATTGTAATGTCTAAAATATTTTTGCCAACAAAAAGTTTTAATTGTTTCGTGAATAGCTATAAACTTGAACTTTTCCACAAGCTCACCTGGTTTCTCAAAGCTGTCAACTCGTTCTTTCCTGCTCTCTCCAGACTCGTGGATTCACATGTCCGCGGTCTTAAATCATCACGTCCTCGCATAAAATCGAACTACAAGTCTTCGCCGGCTTTCATTTTTCTCCTATTGAATCGACGAATTATTTTCGGTTGCTCTGTATATTTGTATACTGGATTTAAGAACTACTCTTCATTAAAAAGGCATACGCTGGCTGTTTTATTTTTTAACACGATCATACAGTGCTGTTCTTGCTAATTACTGAATGTTCTCGCAAAAAATTGTTATTTTCTAAAACAGGTTTCACGACCACCTATTTGCTTTCCCGTAAAGCTTTAAGTCTATCATCTAAAGTTGTTCTTGGAAATGAATATTTCTGACTCACCTCCCTGACTGTCATTTAAAGAAGTCTGGCTTTTCCTATGACTTCCTTTATACTATTTTCATCCCATTTACGTCTTGACTTCCCATCTCCGCCTGTGAAACGAAAAAAGCGTAAAAATTGAAGCGTTTGTGCTTTCTATTTTGTCCGATAGAATCCGAATCTAGTGCGATGATAGTTTAACATGGCCGCCGTTGTTGCTTGGGCTGTTGTCACGGACTGAGGGCCGGTGCCTGGAGTGTCAAGCTGAGAGGGTCGCCAGAGGCGCCGCAACTGCGAGATTTCTATACGATTAGTAGCGGGGAGCCGAAGTATAAGATCTGTGTACAACGCACATCACGGTTAGTAGTGAAAACCAACACGGATGGATGTGTACGAAGGAAGGAAAAACGGGGGGGGGGGGGGGGGGGAGTGGAGCCAAATGATAAGTCGCTTGGGCGTGAAAATGTTCTCGAACCGGCCCTGCACGGGAGCCTGTATAGAGACAGTCCCTGTCGCATCTGAAGATAATATAAAAATGTAATAGTGCTTACAAAAAGTACAGGACACTCTTCGAATTAAGTAAGCGCACCGAGAAACTCTGTAGGAACAGATAACTTGTTGCTACTCCGAAAAGCACAGCTATTTTAATTCAAACTGGCGTCAGTAGTCTTGTTCCTCCATAGCTCGCACTGCAATCGTACGACGGGTGACACTAGCACTAGCGTCTAGAAACAACTCTTGTCCGACACAATCCGCTGTCCAGTATGACCTGCTCTTTCCCCACCTCAACAACTAGTTGTTGTTGTTGTTGTGCTCTTCAGTCCAGAGGCTGGTTTGAGGCAGCGCTCCATGCTACTCTATCCTGTGGAAGCTGCTTCATCTGCTAGCATCTACAGCAAACTACATCCTTCTGAATCTGCTTAGTATATTTATCTGTTGGTCTCCCTCTACGATTTTTACGCTCCACGCTGCCCTCCAATACTAAACTGGTATTCCCTTGATGCCTCAGAACATGTTCTACCAATCGATCCCTTCTTCGAGTCCAGTTGTGCCACAAATTTCTCTTCTCGCCAATTCTATACAGTACCTCCTCATTAGTTATGTGATCTACCCATCTAGTATGAATCCAAAGAAAGGTTTCTATAATCAGTTTTATCGTACAATACATGGGGCCAGCCGGAGTGGCCGAGCGGTTCTAGGAACCGCGCGACCGCTACGGTCGCAGGTTCGATTTTTGCCTCGGGCATGGACGTGTGTAATGTCCTTATGTAAGTTAGGTTTAAGTAGTTCTAAGTTCTAGGGGACTGATGACCTCAGAAGTTAAGTCCCATAGTCTCAGAGCGATTACAATACATGGGAAGAATCAAAAGACGTAAGAACAGATGGAAGGAAATTCTGTAGATGATTTAGTTTTAAAAGTCTAATGCGAGAAGTGAATAATAATAAGAAGAAGAAGGGAAATGCAACGCTCACAAAACAATTGTATAAGTCACCACACTGAACGAAACGCAATTTTATCTGTTTCTTTCAGACCGATGTGTTTCAGTATGATTGATCCATCACCTCTGTATCGTGCGTTCAGTATGAGGTATATTGTTACAGAATTAGTACAGAGATAAATATAAAGAAATGTACGTTAACGAGCTAAGATAGACAAAACAGCCATATTTGGTTTACTACGCCATCGACGATCACTCACTGCAGTGAGTCACAAACGACCGTTATCGAGGAGAGGAATTATGTCCGGAAACATTTTACGTTGAAACACCTCATAACACTAGCCGTGGCAAAGGCAGATGCTATTTCGCGATTCATGCAAAAAATGCTAAGAATGTGTAATTCACACATAAAGGACGTCGTTAACAAAACAACATTCGAGCTGTTGTTGTTGTTGTGGTCTTCAGTCCTGAGACTGGTTTGATGCAGCTCTCCATGCTACTCTATCCTGTGCAAGCTTCTTCATCTCCCAGTACCTACTGCAACCTACATCCTTCTGAATCTGCTTAGTGTATGCATCTCTTGGTCTCCCTCTACGATTTTTACCCTCCACGCTGCCCTCCAATACTAAACTGGTGATCCCTTGATGCCTCAGAACATGTCCTACCAACCGATCCCTTCTTCTAGTCAAGTTGTGCCACAAACTTCTCTTCTCCCCAATCCTATTCAGTACCTCCTCATTAGTTATGTGATCTACCCATCTAATCTTCAGCATTCTTCTGTAGCACCACATTTCGAAAACTTCTATTCTCTTCTTGTCCAAACTATTTATCGTCCATGTTTCACTTCCATACATGGCTACACTCCATACAAATACTTTCAGAAAAGACTTCCTGACACTTAAATCTATACTCGATGTTAACAAATTTCTCTTCTTCAGAAACGCTTTCCTTGCCATTGCCAGTCTACATTTTATATCCTCTCTACTTCGACCATCATCAGTTATTTTGCTCCCCAAATAGCAAAACTCCTTTACTACTTTAAGTGTCTCATTTCCTAATCTAATACCCTCAACGTCACCCGACTTAATTCGACTACATTCCATTATCCTCGTTTTGCTTTTCTTGATGTACATCTTATATCCCCCTTTCAAGACACTGTCCATTCCGTTCAACTGCTCTTCCAAGTCCTTTGCTGCCTCTGACAGAATTACAATGTCATCGGCGAACCTCAACGTTTTTATTTCTTCTCCATGGACTTTAATACCTACTCCGAACTTTTCTTTTGTTTCCTTTACTGCTTGCTCAATATACAGATTGAATAACATCGGGGAGAGGCTACAACCCTGTCTTACTCCCTTCCCAACCACTGCTTCCCTTTCATGTCCCTCGACTCTTATAACTGCCATCTGGTTTCTGTACAAATTGTAAATAGCCTTTCGCTCCCTGTATTTTACCCCTGCCACCTTTAGAATTTGAAAGAGAGTATTCCAGTCAACATTGTCAAAAGCTTTCTCTAAGTCTACAAATGCTAGAAACGTAGGTTTGCCTTTCCTTAATCTTTCTTCTAAGATAAGTCGTAAGGTCAGTATTGTCTCACGTGTTCCAGTATTTCTACGGAATCCAAACTGATCTTCCCCGAGGTCGGCTTCTACTAGTTTTTCCATTCGAGCTAACCTTCAGTATTCCTAGACACTTTGTGGCCTTTACCAATTTGAGTTAATGGAATACATGCAACACAGTCGATGAAGAACTGCAGCCCTCGTCAAGAGTTCGCATAGCCAGCGTGAGTGTGTCGCAGAAATGCACAAAAGACTGCAGTCACAGATGTTACAAGAAACACTATGTGAGCCACGGAGAGTCTTACAAAATTACTAGGGCGCACGTTCCGAAACGCGTCGACATACCTATTACGTCCCGCAACAGGCATTCCATGTAATGATTGAAATTCGGATTTACACAGAAGATTACTGACAGCCTTATTTGCAGCATACGATCAGCAAATTGGTTAGGAAGGAGGTGGGCGGGGGGGGGGGGGGGGCGTGTGGTAGCTTTCCTAGTACAGCTGTAGCTATAAGATATGATCATCACAATTTCTGCACAGAATATATGCATCACCTATACCTTACTTCCAAATTTTCTAAATTGACATATCGTCATAAAGATTTTACGCTTGACAGTCACGTTGTTTGATGTAATCTTACACAGTATATAAGTGATCTTACTTCTTACTTTAGCGTATACAGAGTATTCTTATGTTATCGACGTATGTATGCAAAAATTTATTTCTTTATCCTCCATATCACAGGCCCCTGATGGTGGACTGCGTGCCCTAATACCGGTCTGACAAGTAAATACCTATGAAGTGCAGCTTATGGTATACGAGCACAAGATTTATAAGATTTTAGCGACAGCATGTTCTGCTTTCCACACGTTCACCTCTTCAGAGATCGTGCGTATACCATATTGTTTTTCCCAAGCTGTATATAAAAGCTACGACAACTAGTATGAACTACAGCCATGGGTGATACCCCTGGCATTCACTGTGACAGCTCGAGCTCCTGTTCCAAATGGGGGTCACTGGAGTACGGAAAATACATCGGAGGGGCAAGGCTCGACGTATATTCCGAGGATGGTAC
Organism: Schistocerca nitens; assembly: GCF_023898315.1. Lineage (NCBI taxonomy): Eukaryota > Metazoa > Arthropoda > Insecta > Orthoptera > Acrididae > Schistocerca > Schistocerca nitens. The sequence continues at coordinate 369,295,060 of NC_064618.1, forward strand.
TAAGTGGCGGCTAGGGAGGAGATTGAACTAAACTATTTGTTTAATAAATTGCGGTTGGATGCACGTGACAGATACACATAGTGGAAGCTATAAATTTCTTCAGAGTGAAATTCTGTATTCTGGCCAAAGTTCCATTTTCTGGGTTCACACATTTAATGCGGCTCTCCACCACGACCTGGAGAAGCAACTGCAGTTTAGAAAGGTCAGACTGAAATATAAATGGATAAAGACATGTGGATCTTAATGTAAGACAAACTATAGAGCTGTTAAGTATCTGTGTTACACTTTTTGTCCAAGGTGTATTTACTGATAGACACGAAACAAAGTGGAGAAGCCAAAATTAAATCTGTGAATGCTGGAAATGGAGATTTCACTCCTAAATTCATATAGCTCAGTAATGAACCAAAATACAAACAATTGAAGGACTTTTATTAAATGAAAATACACGAACTTTTTTAATCTTCCGTCTATGTTACTTTTTTCTCTCAGTATTCATACAATATACAAGTTCTTGCCTTCTGTTCTAGTATAGCGGCTATGGCTTTTGTACATAAATATCAGTCACCATCCTTACATGTTCATTTTAAGTTGCAGTCAATTTCGGGGCAGCGCGTCATACAAACTGAAAAGACAATACCACAAAAATCCCTATTTGTATTTCTACTATGATACTTCTTATCAGACCTAAATAGAGATATATCACTGAATTCGCCTCATACAGATCTATTACAGCGCAAGAAATGCGATAATATCAGTTTTAAAAAAAGTTTGTACTTCTGTTTCGATGATTAATGGAACTGCGAAAAATTGTTTAAAGATTGCACGTTTACTATTCGTCTAGGTGAAATTAGATTACTTATATCTTTAATGAGTCCAAGTTATTAAAGATAAAAAAGGTTATGCACTACGTAGCACATGTAAAAGGATGCAGTGGCTGAATGACAGATAACATTCAGCCTAGAAATATATAGTTGGAACATCTCGTACAAGACATAGATACCGAGTTAGAAAGGGGTTTTCAAAATTAAACCCGTAAGGTGATGAAGCTGATAATCAAATGTGGTTTCAGGCACTGGTGTGGAGCAACGTCTGTCCACTGGAGTTCCATCACTGCCTATGCACTGTACGACAACTTCTTGAGCATCACATAGTCTCCAGAAGATATCTCTGTCAGAAATGAATGTATACTATCGGGCCTTTGAAGCCAAAAATATATTATTCGACTCACTGCTTCATAACAATTTTGAAAATACTGTTTTCAAATAACACAAAACTTCGTCTCTTACAATCTTCATAACGAGAATGAAAACACTACCTTACAAAACGCACTCTACGTCTGTTGCACTGTCAAATTTTCATGCGTAATGTATATAAGGCAATGTTACGCACACATTTGTAACAATATCTACATACAAAACCCACCCACACACACACACACACACACACACACACACACAAAATACCGCTACATAGAAAACATTTCAGTTTTTATCTGGGACAATGGCAACATTGTTCCAGAAATAAATTAAAAGAATTTCAGTCCCTCGATTCTGACCGAGGTTTTAGGGAGGCTTCCTTCGGTAGTCAGCCACCTGCCGGAACTGGAAGTCCCCTCTCAAACATTCTCCGTTGGGATTCCGTCTGCCCCTCTTCCCAGCCTCCTGTTATATTTGGCTGAAAAGGACCATGTCCTAAAACAATCCGCCCTGCTAGTATATATACATACTGCCTGAACAAAATGCAACTCCCTTAAGGACTGGTTCAGCGGCACCAGGGTTGTGCTGTTAGTGATCCATTTGTCATAGTCATCGGCGACTAGATGGCGCACAAGAGGCTAGTCTGATGTGTCCTGTTTTAGCTCTGCAGGCAGTACCTGTGCTGAGTTGGGAGGTGTAGTGTTTGAAACATTCATTCAAGAATACAACGATGCTCCACCGAAGAGTACGTAGTCATATTGAACAGTTTAAGCCATTTGAACGGAGTCGCATTGTGGGCGTGCGGGAAGTTCGATAGGTGTATCAACGGATTGCTGCACATTCTGGGCACAATGAATCGGTGGTGTGTCACTGCTTTCAACATTCGTCTGTGGAACGTTACCACACCTTAGACCAGGTTCTGGACATCCACGTGATATAGACGCATATCAAGATCGACGCATTGTGCGATCAAGGGTTTCCGACCGAACGTCATCCAGGGATAAAATCTGGGCACACGTTGTACTTGCTGTGTCGTCAGAGACGACACGAAACTGTCTGCTTGCAGCAGGATTAAGATCACATGTGCCTTTGGCCACGCTACCACGACACCACGACGCATAGATACTCTTGTGCCGTGAAAGAGTTGAGTAGAGAGTGGAATGGTGCTCTGTTGTTTGTGCTGTGAAAGAGGTGACTGGAGAGTGGAATGGCGCTCTGTTGTTTGTGCCGCAGAACAGTTGACTGGAGAGTGGAATGGGTTCTGTTGTCTTCAGTGATGAGAGCAGGTTCTGTCTGTATGTGAGTGATGGACGTACTCGTGAGCGACCTATTCCAGAGTACATTTGTCCACGACACACGGGTCACATCGTAGGCACCATACTGTGGGGGGGATCATCAGTTACAGTTCGCGGTCACGTTCGGTGTTTCTCCAGCGTAAGGTAGCCAGTATCTGCTACATTGCATGGGGTGTTATCCCCGTGCTACCGCCATTTGTTTGGCAAAAGGTAACATGCTTTTTCAGCAGGACAATGCAAGTCTACATTCGGCTGCTGAGACGCAACGTCCTACTCGTCGCGTACATCTACTGTACTGGCCTGCAAGAGAATACACACCCATGTTGTCACAAGAAGGGGGCACCCTCTACTGTGACGTGTGCTTCATTTGATCTGAATATGCTATCATATACTCCTGCAATTATGAACAACGTGTCACGTCACTTGTCAATAAAATAACCTTGTCCTTGAAGATGTTGCATTTTTTTCCAGAAATGTATGTATGATAGGGCTACACTTGTTGAGCATGTCATCAAGTATGTGAACAAAACACTTTCACTAGAATTTCATACTTTTGTCTGAGACATATTGTGCCAGAATTAAATTAAAAGTGCACTTGGAGAGGGAAATAAGAACAACTGAAACGTTAACAAGATGACTGCATATACACTGCGAAACACAAGTAAAAGTTCACTTTTTCGAAACGCCGCAACTGTCCCCCACTGTGACGTATTAGTTTGAATTTTTGGTCGCGGGTGCCTACAACTTCCCTCTGTAATGATAAATACGCATAGTGGCGTGTACGTCACCCTCAGGCTCGGCGACCCTTCAGACAGCAAGGTGTTGACACGTCCGAGAAAAAGGACAGAGCTCAGAGGTTCCGGTGTGGTATAAGGTGGGTTAACGATGGCACATTGGCACAAAATTTCACAACAATTCTGCCCAACGCCGCTGTGGACGTGCCACACAATGGCAAGGTCGTCACACACCCTATTACCCACATTTCACCCCTTCTTTTGATGCTTCTGCGATGGAGGTCGGAAACACAACTCTCAGCGTTGAAATTACGCTGTTTTCTTGTGGGTGGCCGAGGACAACACTGCAGACCCCCCGCCACTCAGAATGAGGAGGTGGCATAAAGGGCCTCTAAGGAACCATCCCCTTTGATTGGGCATTGATTTCAACACATTTTGCGGTCGAAAACGACAGTTCGCAAGGTGATGAGCAATAGGACGACGTTCTTCACAACTTTTGACACTTCTGATACACCCATGGGCGACTCAAGCCTTCGCTAAGGTCGTCGTGAGCCAGCAAGCACATTGAATTTGATCGCGCGATGTTGGAGTGCAGTACGACTACAGTTTTTGCTCTAGTGTACAAGATAGTACCGCTAGGGACCGTTCGACGAAATATGAACGCGATCTGAAGCAGCAAAGGATGCTTATGCTTTTTGGCCCTCCTGTTGTGACATTATCACGGAGGTGTGCGACATTGGCAAATGCGTGAATAAAATGGCAAATGGTCCCTGTAAGACCTACACTTCAGCAACACCCTCGGTGTCACCTCGCCATCTTTGATGATCACTTTAAACATGTACCTGTATAGAGAAAAACTGCGACGGAGTGCTACGGTCTTGCAGACAGGCAACCCCTTGACACCCCTCTTCAGATGCATACTAGCAGGCGCTAGAACATCAACATAGCCTGTCTGCAAACGCCTTCGACTCCGTCGCAGTTTGTCTGTGTGAAGGTACATTTTTAAAGTGCTCAACAAAGGTGGACGGATAGGACCGATGGTGTTGCCGAATTGGGGAGTCCTAGAGGGATCCTTTGCCGTTTTATTCATGCATGTGTCAATGTCGTACACCTACGTGATCAAGCTATAGGAGGGGCCGAAACAGGAGGGCTGATAAGCTTAAGTTCCCTTTGCTGCTTCGAATCGTGTTAATATTTCTTCGAATGGTTTTGAACAGTCCATAGTGGTTGCACCCCGTACTAAAACTAAACTAAACTCCTCCTGCACAGGCCATGAAGAACCAAAGGTACCGACTGGCCGCCGTGTCTTCCTCAGCCCACAGGCGTCACTGGTTGCGGATATGGAGGGGCATGTGGTCAGCACACCGCCCCCCCCCCCCCCCCCCCGGCCGTATGTCAGATTCCGAGACCGGAGCCGCTACTTCTCAATGAAGTAGCTGCTCAGTTTGCCTCACAAGGGCTGAGTGCACCGGAACCGGTGTTACCACTGCGGCAAGGCCGTTGGATGCACCCCATACACCCAGAGTAAAAACTACGGTCGTACTCGACTTCAAACGTCTGCAGCCACGTTCAGTGGTGTTGCTGGCCCACGATGTCCTTAGAGAGGTGTTTAATCGTCCACGAGGGTATGAGCAGTGTCAAAAGTTGTCAAGAATGTCGTCGAGTTGCTCATCAGACTGTGAACTACAGTTTTCGACCGCGAAATGTGTGGGAATCAACGCCCCAAGAAAAGGGGACGTCTATACCACCTTCTAGGGCCTATTCGTGTCGATTCAGAGCGGCGATGTGTCTGAAATGTTTTCCTTGGCCACCTACAAGAAAACCGCGTGATTTTAACGCTGGGCGTCACTGTTCTGACCTACGTCGCAGAGGCGTCAAAAGAAGGGACGAAATGTGGATAAAAGGGGGTATTATGACCTTCCAATGGAGTAATACGTCCACGGTGGCGTTAGGTAGAATTAAGGCGATATGGTGCCAATTCGACATCATTAATCCGCTTTAAACCTCACATAAACTTCAGGCTTTTTTCGCATGTCTCGGCATCTTGCTATCTGAAGCGTCGCCAAGTGCGAGGGTGACATTGATGGGGTCACGCCTTTGTTCCATTGCAGAGGAAGGTTGTAGGCACCTTTGAGTCACGTTTCAGACTTCTACGTCACAAAGGGGGACAATTACAGCGTGTCCAAAAAGTGATGTTTTAGTTGTGTTTTTCACTGTAGTTCCGATGCCCCAGTTCTGATCAAGGTTTCAGTAGGTTTCCCTTGGTTGCCAGACAAATACTGGAAAGCCCCTCATACTATCACCATATGCTGGGCTTTCCAGTATTTGTCTGGCAACTAAGGGAAACCTAATGAGACCTTGATAAGAACTGGGGCACCAGAACTATATATATATATATATATATATATATATATATATATATATATATATATATATATATATATATATCCAACCGCCGGCCGCGGTGGTCTAGCGGTTCTAGGCGCGCAGTCCGGAACCGCGCGACTGCTACGGTCGCAGGTTCGAATCCTGCCTCGGGCATGGATGTGTGTGATGTCCTTAGGTTAGTTAGGTTTAAGTAGTTCTAAGTTCTAGGGGACTGATGACCACAGATGTTAAGTCCCATAGTGCTCAGAGCCATATCCAACCAGAGCCTACCACGTTCCCTCTCAACCATATCCTAACGTACCCTATAGTTTTTCCCCCGTTACAACAGCTACCCCTCCCCTCCTACGCAATAAATATTAGTTGCCTTCTGCATCTTCTTATCAGGATCGCGCACATCAATGTTTATAATACATAACCAGCACCACTGTTACATCGCAACAGCACTGGTTCCACCCTCTCTATCTCTTCTTACTCGCAACTTATAGCTCTATACCTGTGCTGCAGTGTGGAATTTAGAAAACGCCTGTGAATACCGTCGCTTGAGTGAGATGTTTCCGCTGTACCAACCGGTGTTGGGCATAATAGTTACCGCACTGTTTACCTCTTGACTTATATGGTTTCAACCTCACCAGCTGTGTTTTAGTAACAGAAAGACAAAAAAATACTCTCATTGGGTGTATCCAGAATGCTGTAATTACTGGAATTTTTTCTTTGTTGTTATTTCAGTTTCCCAAGGGCAGGCTGCAAGCGGATGAAACCGCTATCCGGCTTAAACGCTACAGGCCTTACATTGCCGTATACTATGAAATAAATAATATGATGATTTTGATTTTAAAAGCTATACATAAGTGACAGTTTTTTGGATTAGCGATATAAATGGATGCTCTACATAATGTAGGTGAATATCCTCTACACTAGCCGACTGCGTCCTTGCACGAATATATAAATGTAGTGTTACCACTAACTCACTACTCGAGCAATGAAGAGAAAAAAATCTAAACTACGTTGTTGCTATCACTTTTTTTCTAATTTTAACTCTTCAGTACCTATCATTACGCACCTAACTTTACTCCCGATTGGTTAAATGTCTGCAGAAAAAAAAAATGGGATTTGTGGGTCCGTCTTGATAAACACTGTTTGTTCTCCCCAAAATAGTTCCGGAAAATTTTTGCTAACGTCAGTGGATTTTCTTTTATTATGTATGAAATACAGAATTCTTACACAGCAGAAAACGTGAATTTTTAATTGTTGTTTTGAGTTCTCAGCCGGTGATACCATACCTTCTACGTTTTACATTTCCCACAATCGCTACGTGAGAGGTCAATTTTGAGTTTCTCATACAGAAAGCCAACTGCAACATGAGCCACTGCAAATAATCAAATTTAAATTATGACTTAATATGACATCTGTCTTTTAAAATTGTGGAAATACAGCTGTAATGGAAAGATTCGACGAATGACAAGAAAGTGTACCATGCGTGATAATACATTAACCTCTGTTATCCTAAGTTAACATATTCCACTAAGTAACCATTCCACAGATAGAGGCCCAACTACACCGACAAAATTTAAGAAGTTCTTCAGTAATAATTGGTTCAAATGGCTCTGAGCACTATGCGACTTAACAGGAATAATTACTTTTTAATTATTTCAGTATACGGAACTTGTGGTCTTCGGTGCCTCGTTACCGAGTAATTGCATTTCATTAGATTTCTTACCCTCATTTATCTTTCTATCTGGATTACACTAAAAATATCTGAACAGCAATGCAAATGTCGGTATGCGATGTGTGTCTCATTTGGAAACAAACTTGTTCCATTCACTCCCGATATTTGCTGTTGTCAACAGTAATACCCACTTTACTCTTCCCCTGCAGGCTTGCATTCAGTACTTCTCTGTTCTTACTCGGTCTTGTGTATTCGGCAACGTTAGTTTCGCGTTAAAACTGATACACAGCAATATGAGCAGGTCTACTGATAAAGAGACGGTCGATACTCGCCTTGCGTATGGTTTCGTTGAATGCAATGGCACAACGCCGTCATGCCGAACTGTTCCCGCAGTGAAGACAATCACGTCACAGTTCGTGCGCGTCTGAGGGTTGTTCCATTACTCTGTATTTTGTGTTGTCTGTAGCGTTGTGCTCTACCGAAACCACGGTTGGAGGTGACGACTTTTCTTCTTCTTCTTCTTCTTCTTCTTCTTCTTTTCATTATCAGAACCGCACGCCATTCAGTTTGTCCAATGTGTGTTCGATATCCTTAGGATATATAAATTGCATTTCATCAGTAATAAAAATTTGCAGATCGCGTAACTTCTACGCTTTAACCAGTGCAATTACTTTTGATGCAAGTAGTGTTTACATGAACAAACGTGAAGAATTTATTATTATTAGAACATTCTTCAGCATGATCAAAAGCAAAAGTTTCCTTTTTTTATTGATAAGTGCGAAAGCTGTTTATAAATGATAGAACCATGTTTCATATAAGCTCGACGAAGTACTTAGGCAATGTTTTATACGTTTTTGTTTCAAGTTACAAATCAACAGTTTTCGAAAAAAACCTGGATTAAATAATGACAATTTCAATTTTGCTATAAATACTGTTTATTTTTAAGTAACTGACAGGAGGATACGCATGTAGGATAAAAATGTTTCGCAGGTTACGCGTCCTTTATACTAGGAAGATACCGGTCGCATAAACAAACAAAGTGAACGGAATGAGGTAACGCCCGACAGGTATGCAACACACCTAACGTACAGATAACGCGATTACGATATTAACTGACCAAAACTGCTAGGATAACTACCGTAGAATATGCTTGCTTGTGATATTCTACAGTAGCCTACAGTTGCTGAGAAACTCTAGTTGTATATTTTGGTGAGTGCTATTGCAGGATTTTTCACTGTTATGCAGTTGTTCTCACAACAACAAAGGTAACTGGGAATAATAAATCAAATAAAAGATAATTGTTCTGTTCAAGGAGCCACTGGAGACCACGGATCACTTGTGGCAAAATAGAAAATATCCGCTAACAACTTCCTGTGTGTGCTAACCCAGTATGCTTCGTATACGTATATTATAGGATAAAAGAAAAACTACTGATGTTGCCGACCATTTGCCGAAACTAATCTGGGGAGAAAAAAAAAGTCTTCATATCAAGACGGATGTACAGATCCTATACATTCTGTAGCTTCTTTTACGAGTCTACGTTGTGTGATTACTAGTTTGCAGTCAATAAAAAACTAGAGCCTAATTTTTCACTGTTGACAGTGTTTCAGAAAGCTTGCGTTTGTAATACCGCGCATTAGCGCTGCACGCAGAAACATATTCTAGCACGGTTTGTTTTTCACTTGCAAGGAACACTTTTCGTCGGTGCTGGCGCCTGGTACACGGCGGACGCCGAATTCCTCGACGGCGACGACGTCTTCTGCCCGCTGCGACGGCTTCGGCGAGGAACAAGACCTGCTAGTGGGTGACTAGAAGCGATCACGTACCGACTCGCCGGCCGCCGCTACCCCGGTCGCCGGCGTTGGAGCCGCTGCCGGAGCCTCCTCCTCGTGCTCCAGGTCGGAGGCGGCGGGCGACAGCGACCCCGAGCTGCTGAACATGGAGTTGTCGTCGAGCGTGGGCGTCGCCTGGCTCAGACCCTCCAGCTCCTGCAACACACGGCCGGTGCGCGTCAGGCGGCTGCTGGCGCGGCAGGGGGCAGAGCTGCGCCTTGCGAGATTCAACAGGGTTTTCCCTTGCGAAAAGCACACGACGTTGCCCATTTTCTGTTGCGCTACATTCATATTAGTATGTTCCCGAATCATATCGGTACTGTTGTGCACTTTTCAGACGGGTAAGCACTGAAAAATGGCTACATAATCTGGAAGTAGCTGTGTGACTAAGTAGCCTGAATGTACACTACTGGCCAATAAAATTGCTACACCACGAAGATGACGTGCTACAGACGCGAAATTTAACCGACAGGAAGACGATGCTGTGATATACAAATGATTAGCTTTTCAGAGCATACACACAAGGCTGGCGCAGGTGGCGACACATACAACGTGCTGACATGAGGAAAGTTTCAAACCGATTCCTCATACACTAACAGCAGTTGACCGGAGTTGCCTGGTGAAACGTTGTTGTGATGCCTCGTGTAATGAGGAGAAATGCGTACCATTACGTTTCCGACTTTGATAAAGGTCGGATTGTAGCCTATCGCGATTGCGGTTTATCGTATCGCGACATTGCTGCTCGTGTTGGTCGAGATCCAATGACTGTTAGCAGAATATGGAATCGGTGGGTTCACGAGGGTAATACGGAACGCCGTGCTGGATCCCAACGGCCTCGTATCACTAGTAGTCGAGGTGACAGGCATCTTATCCGCATGGCTGTAACGGATCGTCCAGCCACGTCTCGATCCCTGAGCCAACAGATGGGGACGTTTGGAAGACAACAACCATATGCACGAACAGTTCGACGACGTTTGCAGCAGCATGGGCTATCAGTTCGGAGAGCGTGGCTGCGGTTACCCTTGACGCTGCATCACAGAAAGGAGCGCCTGCGATGGTGTACTCAACGACGAACCTGGGTGCCGAATGGCAAAACTTCATTTTTCCGGATGAATCCAGGTTCTGTTTACAGCATCTTGATGGTCCCATCCGTGTTTGGCGACATCGCGGTGAACGCACATTGGAAGCGTGTATTCGTCATCGCCATACTGGCGTATCACCCAGCGTGATGGTACGGGGTGCCATTGGTTACACGCCTCGGTCACCTCTTGTTCGCAGTGACGGCACTTTGAACAGTAGACGTTACATGTCAGATGTGTTACGACCCGTGGATCTACCCTTCATTCGATCCTTGCGAAACCCTACATTTCAGCAGGATAATGCACGACCGCATGTTGCAGGTCCTGTACGGGCCTTTCTGGATACAGAAAATGTTAGACTGCTGCCCCGGCCAGTAAATTTTCCAGATCTCTCACCAACTGAAAACATCTGGCCAATGATGGCCGAGCAACTGGCTCGTCACAATACGCCAGTCACTACTCTTGATGAACTGTGGTATCGTGCTGAAGCTGCATGGGCAGCTGTACCTGTTCACGCCATCCAAACTCTGTTTGACTCAATGCCCAGGCGTATCAAGGCCGTTATTACGGCCAGAGGTGGTTGTTCTGGGTACTGATTTCTCAGGATCTATGCACCCAAAGTGCGTGAAAATGTAATCGCATGTCAGTTCTAGTATAATATATTTGTCCAATGAATGCCCGTTTATCATCTGCATTTCTTCTTGGTGTAGCAATTTTAATGGCCAGTAGTGTAAAACATTGTCTTCGTTCAAGTGAAGCACTGGCAACCATAAGGGCCCAAAGTACAGACACAAAGTTTTCAGAAAAATAGATGTTTGTGGAAATCGAAATTGTAAGCAAACCATATGTCTCATAGGTCTGACTTATTTTTTAACCACGTCCCAAACATTCTATTTTCCGTATAAAAATAATGAACGCACTTTATGATAAGAAATTTTAATTAATACTTTGGATTGTTATTATTAATGTTAATCCCCAAATTTTCATATATATATGTAGTGTGTGTGTGTGTGTGTGTGTGTGTGTGTGTGTGTGTGTGTGTGTGTGTGTTAGCGGTAAAAGTGTTTCTTTGGCTATTGTGTGATTTGTAATTAATGTGAAACTACAATCGGAATATAAAGAACAGACACTAAAGACACCACACACAGACCTATGCCCTTATCCAACACTTCAAGGTTCTCGTTTTCATCATTCTCACTAAGGACACCGTCTGGCTTGAGATTCAGATAATACTATGTCAGGCAAGAAATCTAGAAGTTTTGCTAACTCTGTGTGTTCAAGTTTTATCTACTAGTTTTGTTCAGTCTACATTTTTGGGCACTTGATTTTGTAGGGCATCTAAATAGATTGGGGAAATAAACTGTCCTTCCCTCTATGTGACTTGAAAGAAAAATTGTTTAAAGTAATATATTTCTTCAGTGGAGTAGTGGAACTGGCGTTCCATTGCTCCACTGAAGAATATACATCAACTTCCAGACCTTAGCGTCCATTTTACAGACTTGAATGCTGAAACCATGGAACGTGAGGCTGTCGTGCGGCCTTTCTTGAAGAGTTTAGAGCTTTTGTGAAAAAACGGGAGTCACTATAGAGGAGAGCGTTCTAAGGCACTCCAAATTTGTGCTTTTGGTCCATATGGAAGTGAATATCAGAGAAATCATTGAGACAGCTTTTTGCAAAAGCTCATATATACAGTGTAGGGGTTCAGCACTGATAGAGCCAAACATCGAAAGGTGTCAGACGCTTGCACACACGCTACAGTCTCAATATAGACGGCAGTGTACTTTAGGTACTTATGGTTCTCAGCGCATCAGTTAGTTAGTACCCGCGACAAGGTTTAGCGCCTAACTGAATTTTACCTGAAGAAAAAACTGTATTCCGTTTGTAAAATAACGTATGATAATTAATATTGAGTCAAGGTTCAAACAAATAAAATACAAGCTTTTGTAGATTCTCTATTACACTAAAAAATAACCAGTCACTGACACGCTTGGTGCTAATTATTTTTATTATTTCTGTTATCTCTATTATTTCTAAAAATCTTTTTTTGATATCCAGATTGGTGCAGGCGAAGGTACATCCTAAGTTGTGCTTAGATTCTGCCTTTCATTTCATAGATACCATCTTCGAAGTTCTACTTTCACACATGCAAATTGTGTGCTAATGGATATGTATTTTTGCTGTAATAACGATCACTTCCCATCAACATTTCACTAAAAATTTGCTACTTTTGTTTTAGAACATTCTACTTCACTGTATTATCTCTACGAAGTCCAAGGAATTTTATATTGGATCTAATTTCACTACTTAAAAGTATTACTTCATTTACTGAAACTATGGTAATGGAACCCATATATTTACTCGTCGGTTTTAGAAATCAGGAATATACTGGGTAACTGTACTGTTACGGAATACCTTTGTGCCCGGGAAAGACTCCAAACATACCAGATTATGTCAACCTTGCTACAGAATCCGAGATTTTTCGTTGACTTACGAGGTCAACACAGTAAATGGCGAATACAGAGAACTGGATTGTCCAAGGAAGCGTGCTGGTTTAATTACTGTTCAATATTCGCGCTAACGACTCGCCGCTTCACAACAACACAAGAAGACGATCTTGCACTAGCCTGCCACGGTGCAAGCTTCGAAGGGGCAGAGCTCACCCATCAAAACCTCAACTTTATACTTTCCAGCTCAAGTATACAGCGGCTTCCAGGAAATTACAAGGCTCCTGGGATGGAACCCTCTTGGAACATTCTTTCATCCTAAAGTACTTGGGGTAACGCCAGATCGCTCCCTCACTTTTACAATACATTGCTCTAACATTAAGCACAAAGTCAGTCTCAGAAGCAACATCCTCAGGAAGCTCAGATGTACCAACTGGGGTGCGAAACCACAAGTTTTTTGAACAACAGCTTTGGTTCTGCGCTACTCTGCTGGAGAATATACATCTCCTGCACGATATAAGTCAACCCATGCCAAGCCTGCGGACCTTGCCTTGAAGGAAGTTTGCAATCTTATGGCCGGATGCCTGATAAACATCCCTACTGAATACAGTACAGAATACTGTCCTGCTAGTATTGCACCTGTAAGTATTCGTGAAGACGTCGCTGCTGATGAAGAATGACTGGAGGTTGAGAACTTTGCCCATTGTTTGCCCTAGGCTGAAATTAAGGAAGTTTCCTCTAGACATCAATGCGTTTCGTAGCACCAGACAATGCAAGACTTTCATTGTGGCAATCTAGGCACCAACATTGCTTGGACTCACGTGAAGATACTCCAGCTGGTTACAACAACGAACGGGGTGTCTGGAGGACCCTTAAACGAATAAGACCTGTTGTCGACAGGGCAAAGTCATTGCTTAAGTCATGGGGCTTCACATCGGAGGACAGAAAGTACGATTCTGGCCAAGAACACACAGTCAGGCACATGTGCCAAAGCCCTCTGTGTCCATTTTCATGCTTAGAAAAAGATGTATAGCTTGCCGATGGCAATGCTCTAGGTGCTGTTCCGTTTTGGGGAAAGGTCAAAGCATTATAAATTTGGTTAATTCCTTTGTTTTGTGAATTATGACTGTTGCATAATCATGTACTTTTAATTGTATATATTTAGCATGTTTAGTAAGAGACTTATATTGATGATGACTACGACAGAATGGACGGCGAAAGAGATGAACAGAAGAATAAAATTGGAGAATGCTTTTGATAAACCAAATAGAATTATTACAAGGAAGCTCCCGATGTGAAACACGCTGAAAGTTTACAATAGTTGCGTACCACCAAATGTTGATTCGCGGCAGTAGCACACAGATTTTATATGTGGAAATCGTTCGCAAACTGCTGAAGGTTACTCAGGGAAATGAGACGCGTGTTGGAAATAATTAGGGGACAGGGGGAGAGGGAGGGAGGGAGAGAATAGAGGTAGGTAGGTAGGTAGATAGATAGATAGATAGATAGATAGAGAGATAGAACATTCATAATAGAGAAAGGGCTGGGAAGGAAGGCGTCATTATGATCATAACAGAAATTAAATAGAGGTGGGCAACACATGTAGACAGACAACCACATTGTTGATGCAACTAGAAAACCCCTTTACTGGGTTCCAACAGATGAGAAAAGACCAAGGCGATAACCTGAGTTGATAAGACGACATTAGCAAAATTGCAGGAGCAGCATGGATGCCTATCAGTAAAATTTTAAAGTGTAGAAAAATCTAAACGTTGCTTTTGATAACCAAATATTATAATCTAATAAATTAATAAAAACACATATTCTTTAAACATAAGTGACTCTCTTGGCTAGATCATAAGCCTCTCGATTTTGTTTGAACCTATACTGGGGTAGTATCCCCAGGTTGGGAAAACATTTACCTAACTCATCATGCCACCTCCAACATACACGTACGCATCCCACCAGATGTGGAGCAGCAGATTTATGATGCAGACAAAGTGGATAGCTATAGTTCTGCAGCACATTACAAAAAAGGGATCCAACTGCCTAGTACTGGGCAATCCGTGAACCGAGAAATGAGAAATTTCAGCGTGTTTCCGCTGTTTCCGAGAGCTGACATTGAGTATTGAGATACCACATCATAGAACAAGTTTACAAAATTGGTGCGAGAGCTACAACTGCATCCTCTCTATAAAAATATTATTGGTTAACTGAACATAATAATTATAAACTGCCCGAACAACCAGTACCTCAGTAAACTGTCCCCCGTTTGTACTTTCTGCATACTAAGAGGACAGCGACAGCACATTGATTTAAGTCAACAGTAATGATGCAAGTAAGTGTGGGAAAGCTCCTACAGACCTCTTGGTGCGGTAAAAAGGACGCCAATTCTGGCCGTTAGCGTTGAGATACCAAGGATTTTGGACCCGCCTCGAGGTCATTGACGCATTCCTGTGCGGTGGCGCTTGACTCAGAGGTACGCCAGTTCGAATCCTGGTGGTAGATGAAATGTTCAATGACATCATCTGGTAGACCTCGCACCAATGTCCCATAAAACGAGGGCATGTAACACTGCTGACGGTGATCCGTCCGTCGGATGGGGATGTTTACCTCAGTGGTTCCCTTTGTGCTATTCGAGAAGAGTATAGAATGAAGATAAATGCAGGAAAGACAAAAGCGATGAGAATAAGTACGATGGAATTGCCAGTTAACAGAACAACAACAAAAGTTTTGCATTACCCTAGTTCCCAGAACTCCTGAAGATAGACGTTGGATGTGGATATTGTATCACAGACACAGTCCCTTTGACTGTTCAGAGATGTCACTAAACCCGCCCAGAGACGTAAACAACCATGCATGAGCAGCGCCCATTAGACGGAGGGGGTCCGCCAGCCGATCAGTTCCAGTCATTCCACCAGGAACGAGGTACACGGCTCGTGTTGTCTGTAGTTCAACCATTCCTAGGCGGTCAATACCGCGGTTCGATAGCGTCCGCATTGTTGCTTTGTGCCAGGAAGGGCTCTCAACAAGGGAAGTGTCCAGACGTCTCGGCGTCAACCAAAGCGATGTTGTTATTCGGACATGGAGGAGATACAGAGAGACAGGAACTGTCGAAGACACGCCTCGCTCAGGCTGCCCAAGGGCTACTACTGCAGTGAATGACCACTGCCTACGGATTATGGCTAGGAGGAACCCTGACAGCAACGCCAACATGTTGAACAATGCTTTTCGTGCAGCCACAGAACGCCGTGTTACGACTCAAACTGTACGCAATAGGCTGTAGGCTGCATGATGCGCAACTTCACTCCCGACGTCCATGGTGAGGTCCATCTTTGCAACCATGACATCATGCAGCGCGGTACAGATGGGCCCAGCGACATGGCGAATGGACTGCTCAGGATTGGCATCACGTTCTCTTCACCGATGACTGTGGCATATGCCTTCAACCAGACAATCGTCGGAGACGTGTTTGGAGACAACCCGGGCAGGCTGAACGCCTTAGACACAGATGGTTCAGATGGCTCTGAGCACTATGGGACTTAACATCTGAGGTCATCAGTCCCCTAGAACTTAGAAATACATGAACCTTACTAACTTAAGGACATCATACACATCCATGCCGAAGGCAGGATTCGAACCTGCGACCGTAGCAGCAGTGTGGTTCCGGACTGAAGCGCCTAGAACCGCTCAGCCACTGCGGCCGGCGCCTTAGACACTTTGTCCAGCGATTGCTGCAAGGTGGAGGTTCCCTGATGTTTTGGGGTGGCGTTATGTAGAGTCGACGTACGCCACTGGTGGTCATGGAAGACGCCGTAACGACTGTACGATGCGTGAATGCCATCCTCCGACAGATAGTGCAACCATATCGGCAGCATATTGGCGAGGCATTCGTCTTCATGGACAACAATTCGCGCCCCCATCGTGCACATCTTGTGAATGACTTTCTACAGGATAACGCACATCGCTCGACTAGAGTGGCCAGCATGTTCTCCAGACATGAACCCTATTGAACACGACTGGGATAGATTGAAAAGGGCTGTTTATGGACGACGTGACCCACCAGCTACTCTGAGGGATCTACGCCGAATCGCCGTAGTGGAGTGTGACAATCTGGACCAACAGTACCTTGATGAACGTGTGGATAGTATGCCACGACGAATACAGGCATGCATCAATGCAAGAGAACGTGCTACTGGGTATTAGAGGTACCGGTGTGTACAGCAGTCTGGACCACCACCTCTGAAGGTCTCGCTATACGGTGGTACAATATGCAATGTGTGGTTTTCATCAGCAATAAAAAGCGCGGAAAGGATGTTTATGAAAATGTCTATTCCAATTTTCTGTATAGGTTCCGGAACTCTCGGAACCGAGGTGATGCAAAACTTTTTTTGATGTGTGTATATTCTTAGAGGGAAAAAAGGTAGAACAACTAAAATCCTTTGTGTATATGGAACAGAAGCTGTACATAAGAAGTAAGGAGGAGAATATCTATGAGAAAGAGAGCATTTTAAAAAGTGAAGCAATCATAAACAGCTAGGAGAATGCTAGTGGAGATGAGGGAAAAAATTTTCCTAAATATTATGTGTGGAAGCAGAGTGTGGTCTGCAGGGCCTGTGATTGCTAGATATCTATCTATCTATCTATCGATCTATCTACGGATTTGTAGTGTTATACATCACTCAATCATGGACAGTTAAACAGAAAGAAGAAATATATTTAGAAAGTATTGAAATATGGCTACGGACAAGCGTACTTAAGATAAAATGGACTGAAAGACTGAAGAATGAGGAAGTAATGAAGGAAATAGGGGAAGAAAGAAGATTGTTGGAAGTGACGAGAAAGAGGGCAAATCTTGGCATGAACATTTACTGCGTAGGAACTGTTTGCAACAAGGAACTACAGAGCGAAAACTGAGAGGAATGAGAGGATGAGCTAGGAGGAGAATAGTAACGATGGACGATATTAGTAATTGACGAACATACAAAGAGATGAAGAAGATGTTCAGAGCACGAAAAGACGGAGAGCCTACCGTTGAAACCTGTCGTAAGAAAGATATGCTGAAGAAGAAGAAGAAGACTTTGTGGTGACACCGGGTTTCATAGTCTCCTTTCTTTCATCACCATACAACACGAACATAACACTACATTATGCATCCATCATCATGGGGCACACTCCACAAATACACCTTCAACACAAGTCTCACATATCCGCCAGGAAAGGAGACAATGTGTGCGGAGGGAGAACATCCTTACCGACAGGCTGCTGAACCCACCTCGTAGGATTTCCCAGCCAAAAATGCCATAGACTTTTCGTTTCTACCAGTTTTTCCAACAGCTACAAACCTTTCAGACCCACTGGCTACAATAGCGTACATTAATATTTACTGTCTCTTAGCCACAATGGAAACGTCATGTACACATTTGTGACTTCCGTCTCCTCTTCATGCAGAAGTGCCTCCACCTGTCCAGTATCACTACAAACATGTCAACAAGTGAATGTAGCAGTGTGTTGCTGCTTGTGACCGTCAGAATATACGGAAGTTGTTGGTTAATTATATTCCATTGTATAACTAAAGGTTATTATTGTTCTTTTGAATGTTAATTACTGAATGATCAGGTGATTTATTACAACAGAGAATATTTAAAAATTAATTGTTTTTGTCCCCAAGATGAAGCTGAATGTACAAAGCATATATTTAAAATAATGCATGTATTTCTATAAATCTTGCTTCTAAAACCGTTAAAAAATCGCTTAAGAGCATTACAACATCAATAAAATTTTTCCTGCCTCCAGAAAAAATTCAGGTGTGAAGGGGGCAATAAACACAAAAATTGTGTTTTTACGGAATAGTTTCCTTAAAACTTCTGGAGAGATACTGCAAAGGAAGGAAAACACGCTAATCCAAAAACATTTTCTTTCATTTTTATGCACAAATAAAGTGTTATCCGAAAAACTAACTTTAGAGTTGGATGTAGCATTACTATAGCAAAGAAATATTTGCCTTAGAAGCGTAGCGGTGACACGAAAGCTCACTCTATGGTCGCAGGCACGCTAGATATATACACATCCGAGAACTGAGAACTTTGCGAGTATATTCGGCTGGTGGCTGTAGCATGCAATGCCCAAGGAACCTAAGTGCTACTGGTTATAGTTATCGAATCGCAGATCACTGTTTGACTCTTTCTCGCTCTCAAGAACGAAATTCTCACTCCGCGAAGTTCTCGATTCTATCCATAACTACCGTAACCTAAAAAAAAAAAAAAAATTGTCACACACTTTGTTGAAGCAGTTCCTGCTGAAAGTAGAGGCCCTCGTCTTCTTGATGAGGACAATAACTCGCTGGAACCAACTATGTGAGCCTAGTGGCCAAAATAAATGTATAATGTTATACGCATAATTTATTTTTGCGTTTCACTGCATCTACAACCTGGCGTCTAACTCCCCATGTAGGAAAAATAGTGACGAGGTCATAATATGGTAGCATCCATACCTACCTCCTTTTGTCTTAGTGATTCGTCTGGAGCTAAACACGAATTTTGGACAAGGGACATTACGACGAAACAGCTACTAAATTTAATTTAAAAAGGTAGCCTGCCCACAAAGCATGCCACTATAATCACAAATAACACACACAAATCAGCTAAATGGCTGTCCGTATTTCATCCCTGTCACAGTCTCAGGACACCATACCGGTTTAAGTTACAAAGTCAAGGAAATCAGAATTTCAGTTGGCCGTTTCCGACATCGTCCAGGAGAGTAACCAGCAACCTGCACGGCGTCCTACTGCAGAGGCTCTTCACCGAATGACTATCTTCAGTAAATGTATATTCTGTTCTATAAACGGCTTTAGTAAACAGTAATTCAGACACTTCACAATCCATTCAGTTTTTGGCGTTGATAACTGTAAAAGCTGAGAGAAAAGAGTTCGAGTCTCGGTTCGGCACACCGTTTTAATCTGCCAGGAAGTTTCATATCAGCGCACACTCCGCTGCAGAGTGAAAATCTCATTCTGGAAACTGTAAAAACTGGCTTAAGTATATCACTTTCGCCTTGCACTTGTTTCACTCTCTCTGTCTCCACCGAAATCAAAAATTCTCTTCTGTTTCTGCGGTACTTTTTCATTACCAGTCTTCGCTTCTTGTTTTTTCTACGTAAAGCTCTACTATGACACTGTCGCTACCCTATGGTTCACGACGGACAGAACAGTGTGCATGGAGGGTACATAAAAGTACGCAGTAATATCTGGTTGTTGCCTTAGCAAATAAATTGCACGGTTAACGAATTGGAACGTACCACATTAACCAGAGCTAAAGTCTTTGGACACCCCATGCATCACAATACACGCATTCTTGACGAGTGCTACAGATTAGCCGCACTACGTATGACAGGTAAGCAACCTAATTACTATTTACAAGACATCAAATTACAGCACTCCCATCAAATGCAGCGGAAGGCTGTGCGACCTCCGTAGCAGTTGTGTCGCAAGATGGTAGAAGACGCAATGCTACAGTTTATATTAAGGCGTTGTAGATTCAAATAGCACATAGCACAATCCTTTGTTATTTTTCATTACGCGTTTCAAGGGCGCTGGCCTTTACCTTCATACGTTTTTTATGAACGAGAGTCCGCTAAGTTTCTGTATTTCGGATTTTTATTTTCGGTACGTATTTCGGAACGAAAGCCCTATTTTCAGGGATTCAAAGGTTCACTTGAGATTTGTCGTCGTGATCTGATGGATCAGTTGTTATATAAACGGAAAAACATATGACTGTTAGTAAAAAAGCAACAGCGCTATAAAATATCCGCATAATTCAAGAACTTGCTTCAGTTGTATCGGAAATTAAAACCCGATAACCTGAGATACAGTCGAGAAACTTTTATTTACATATAAGCCATCTTTCACTATCTGTGAGTCACGCGAAACCATTATGGATTCGTTAATACTTCATCTCCATGTTGTTATCTTGCATTATTTTTGACCGGAAATGGATTCGGAAGACTAATGTTTGACATCGTATATTTGTTCCAAAAATACATGCACAGTCCCAGTAATGAAGCGAAAAAGTTGTTTTCCAACTGAATATTAGGGACTGAAACTTGAAAAGTGCGGTAGTGAACTGGAGACTAGTGGCTGTCATTTAATATGAGCAGTCGCGGGTTTCAAAGACCAAATACACATTGGGTGTCATTTATCTTTTTAAAAACAGCAAGGAGAAGACGCAAAGTCAAGGTGGGCCCACTGTCTTAATATAAGACATTTGGAGTGTAGCCTTGTAATAACAAGTACCGGCAAGAAGAAAGAAGGAGATTTTCGAATGTGGTGCTACAGAAGATAGTTAGATGGACAGATCGAGTAATTAATGACTTCCTACGGAATTGAATTAGAAAGAAAAGAGCATCATGGCTCATCTTCGCTAAAAGAAAAGGTAAGTTGATAGTATACATCCAGAGGCGTCAAAGAACAGGAATTGGTGCGAAGCGTGGAGCGTAAAAATTGTAGAGGGAGACTAAGACCCAAATACAGTAAGAAGGTTCAAATAGATAAAGGTTGTAGTTGCTATGCAGATACGAATAGACCTGCACTGGATAGACTAGCGTGGAGAGCTGCGTCAGACGAGTCTTTGGTCAATTAACAACGAACAAAAATCCTCATTCTCGAAGTGCCTCCATCATGTTTGAGACAATACTCGACCAAGAGCCGTCTTGAACAGTGCTACTCAAACACCTTCAGAAAGCTAATCGCCGCGAGTGCAATCTTCTTTGCATGATCAAATGAGTGCTCCCTTTAGTCATTTAGGTTGGACGCGAATTGTTGTATGGGAACACGTAGTCCACCAACGTAACATGCAAGTTCCACGGGTTGCCGAAGCAACGGGCTGCAGCCGATGCGTCCTCCGGAATCAATTACCGACAGCCTTGGTAGACGACACCAGGTTGTTTTCATGGGCCTCTCCGATAGCCTACAGGCGACACTCCGATCACCGCTAGGAGGGGCGGGGGTGTGCATCGGTAGCTGTGAGGTCAGCGCGGCGGATTGCCAAGCGATGGGCCCTGGTTCGATTCCCAGCCGGAATTGAGATTTTCTCCGCTTGGGGGCTTGGTGTTTTGTTGTCTTAACGTTCGAATCGTGATAACAGACTTTCAGCTGTTGAGCTGGCAGAATGGGCACCTTGCGAAAGCCAATAAAAGCCGCGGCGTACATGGCACTACTTGATTCCGTTGTTCACGTGCCAGCAAGTATGATGTGCCATATCCGCCTGCCCGTGCAGCACTTTAGCTGCCGCACGGTATCGGCAAGCCAGGTCCAACCGGCGCCTCAACCACTACTACATGCAACAGTGAGCAAAGAGCCCCCCCCCCCCCTCACACCCACCCACCCACACACACACACACACACACACACACACACACACACACACACACACACACACTCTGTGACTTGGCCTCAGTGGACCCAGGCGCAAGGACTTTGTATCCGACAGTATACAGAGCTTAGCGCTCGGGATTCAGGGAGAGCCGTTCCTTTGTTGCCCTTCTGTACTTTCAATTTGTTCCGATTTCACTCAACAGTGTTAGTGATCCGCACTGGACGTGTAACTTGCCATAAATTCAGGAGACAATTAATATAATTTCTAGAAAATATTAACGTTCTGTCATCAGAAAAGTAGCAATATCAGCCGATTTAATGTAAAGCAAGACTTTTATGTTCGTTCCAATACGGCTGTTCTTGTTTTCCATCTATCTGATAACGTTGTTTTACTTGTGCAGCCCACGTAAGGCCACAACATGAATACATAGGCGACACGATTTTCAAAAAAATCGCTTCAAATGGCTCTGAGCACTATGGGACTTAACTTCTGAGGTCATCAGTCCCCTAGAACTTAGAACTACTTAAACCTAACTAACCTAAGGACATCACATCCATGCCCGAGGCAGGATTCGAACCTGCGACCGTAGCAGTCGCGCGGTTCCGGACTGAAGCGCCTAGAACACGATTTTCACACGCTCTGTTTACTTCATCGGTCACTGATATCCTCAGCATCACTCTTCACATAACAAACACATATCATTCTGTACCGCAATACCAGATTGGATACGTCCAGCAACTTGTCTGTACCTTTGCGTAGCATTAAATCTTTCTCCATCTCCTACTCGATTACAGCCATACGACTGTGGAACAAGTTACTGTGTAACCTGCGCCTTATTTGAAAGCAATCTGCACTTAAGAGGAGATCAAAGCCTTATCTGTTATCATCGACGTAGCTAAAGTCTTGGCATATTTCACCTGTTTTCTTTCTGTCCAACAGGAACAATGATCTCTGTCACAATGTAATCTAATTGTACTTTTTTCATCCCCTTCTGTTTCAGTTCTCTTCGTCCTATCTCATCTACTAATTCTATCCTATTATTTCTCGCTTTCTCTGGCCTTTCAATTCCTTGACCCTTTTTGATTCCTTCTATACTGTAACGACACTTTCTTTTAGACCTGATTATTCATATTCGACAAGAATAAAATGCGGAAGATACTTAAATCGATGTTACTTAAAACGATAAGACTGACATCTCTTAAATTCCGTATCTTCATAACTATACAGGGTGTTACAAAAAGGTGCGGCCAAACTTTCAGGAAACATTCCTCACACACAAATAAAGAAAAGATGTTATGTGGACATGTGTCCGGAAACGCTTAATTTCCATGTTAGAGATCATTTTAGTTTCGTCAGTGTGTACTGCACTTCCTCGATTCACCGCCAGTTGGTCCAATTGAAGGAAGGTAATGTTGGCTTCGGTGCTTGTGTTGACATGCGACTCATTGCTCTCCAGTACTAGCATCAAGCATGTCAGTACGTAGATCAACAGGTTAGTGTTCATCACGAACGTGATTTTGCAGTCAGTGCAATGTTTACAAATGCGGAGTTGGCAGATGCCTATTTGATGTATGGATTAGCACGGGGCAATAGCCGTGGCGCGGTACGTTTGTATCGAGACAGATTTCCAGAACGAAGGTGTCCCGACAGGAAGACGTTCGAAGCAATTGATCGGCGTCTTAGGGAGCACGGAACATTCCTGCCTATGACTCGCGACTGGGGAAGACCTAGAACGACGAGAACACCTGCAATGGACGAGGCAATTCTTCGTGCAGTTGACGATAACCCTAATGTCAGCGTCAGAGAAGTTGCTGCTGTACAAGGTAACGTTGACCACGTCACTGTATGGAGAGTGCTACGGGAGAACCAGTTGTTTCCGTACCATGTACAGCGTGTGCAGGCACTATCAGCAGCTGATTGGCCTCCACGGGTCACTTCTGCGAATGGTTCATCCAACAATGTGTCAATCCTCATATCAGTGCAAATGTTCTCTTTACGGATGAGGCTTCATTCCAACATCATCAAATTGTAAATTTTCAGAATCAACATGTGTGGGCTGACGAGAATCCGCACGCAATTGTGCAATCACGTCATCAACACAGATTTTCTGTGAACGTTTGGGCAGTCATTGTTCGTGATGTCTTGATTGGGTCCCATGTTCTTCCACCTACGCTCAATGGAGCACGTTATCATGATTTCATACTGGATACTCTACCTGTGCTGCTAGAACATGTGCCTTTACAAGTACGACACAACATGTGGTTCATGCACGATGGAGCTCCTGCACATTTAAGTCGAAGTGTTCGTACGCTTCTCAACAACAGATTCGTTGACCGATGGATTGGTAGAGGCGGACCAATTCCATGGCCTCCACGCTCTCCTGACCTCAACCCTCTTGACTTTCATTTATGGGGGCATTTGAAAGCTCTTGTCTAAGCAACCCCGGTACCAAATGTAGAGATTCTTCGTGCTCGTATTGTGGACGGCTGTGATACAATACGCCAATCTCCAGGGCTGCATCAGCGCATCAGGGATTCTATGCGACGGAGGGTGGATGCATATATCCTCGCTAACGGAGGACATTTTGAACATTTACTGTAACAAAGTGTTTGAAGTCAGGCCGGTACGTTCTGTTACTGTGTGTTTCCATTCCATGATTAATGTGATTTGAAGAGAAGTAATAAAATGAGCTCTAACATGGAAAGTAAGCGTTTCCGGACACACGTCCACAAAACATATTTTCTTTCTTTGTGCGTGAGGAATGTTTCCTGAAAGTTTGGCCGTACCTTTTTGTAACACCCTGTATACATTGACATTACTATTATTATTTTTATTATTATTACTATTGTATATTGCTCATGTGCTATACAAACTGTAATGCTGACTTACTAAGGATATGTGGTTAGACGTAAGAGAGCGCCTGAAGATCTTAATCTTACCAGGTGGATTAAGTCATCATCATCATCTTGGACAGTTTCCAGCCACTGGCTGGGTCTGTCGGGAACACAAGCCTCTCCATCGTGTTCTGTCTTTCCACCATTCCCCCTCTTCCACTTTTGTCCAGTTCTCTCCTCTTTTCGTCACACATTCCTTCACTCCCTTCACCCATCTATCTCTTGGTCTTCCTCTGGGCCTCTTCCCCTCCAGTTGCAGATCAAACATCCTCTTTGGAATTCTTCCCTCATCCATTCTCTTCATGTGTCCATACCACTGCAGTCTTGATTTTTCTATCCTGTCCTGTACTGGTTCCTCCTTTAGTCTTTCCCTCACATACACATTTCGCAATCTGTCTCGTCTTGTTACACTCAACCTGCTCCTCTGGAACTTTATTTCACTAGCCTGTATTCTACTTTTGTCGCTTTTGTGCATTACCCATGTCTCACTTCCGTATGCCAATATGGGCACAAAGTAGGTTCGATATATAATTCCCTTGGATTTCTGTGGCACCTCCTTGCTCAAAATAAGCCCCCTAATGCATTTGTAGAATTGCCCTGCTTTTCTGCACCTTTCATTTATTTCCATTGCGTTTCCCCCCTTACTTTCAATCATACTTCCCAGGTACTTGAAGTTCTCTACCACTTGTAGTTTTTCCCCTCCACAAGTTATATCCACATTTGGCCTATTCTTCTTCCTTGTTGTGACAATTATTTCACTTTTCTTTGCAGAGAAATGCATTCCATATTGTGCTGCCGTTGCCTCCCATACATCTAACTGCTCTTGCACCTCCTTCTCGCAATTTCCCCATAACATCAGGTCATCGGCAAAAAGCACTGCTTTCATTTTATGATCTCCAATTGCATCTGATACTTGCTGTAGGATTTCATCCATAACAATAATAAACAATAAAGGCGAAAGTGCACTTCCCTGTCGCAGCCCATTTTCCAGCTTGAACCATGCAGTACGTTCCCTCCCCACTTTCACACAACTCTCACTTCCCTCATACATTTTTCTGACTTTTCGTGTTATCTCTTCATCTATCCCTTTTGCGTTCAGCACATCCCAGAGCTTGTCCCTACAGATACTGTCATACGCCTTCTCAATATCTAAAAAGGCCATGATTAAGTCCTTCCCGTACTCATAGTGCCTTTCCTGCAGTTGCCTTACCGCAAATATGAGGTCCGTTGTTGATCTTCCCGGTCTGAAACCATACTGCTCCTCTTGCTTTTAAAAAGGGAAAAAAAGGTGGATTAAGTACATAAATAAAATGGACTGTGGCCATATTTAGACATAAGCAAGGGCAGACACTGCCAATTGAGTCCCTCCACTGCCGGCAGTCAGCCAAACTCCATTCCCCAGAAATTCGCCGTGTACGGCTGTCCCGGTCGGCGACGCTGTAGCGTTAGAGCTACTGGCAACGGTCGGACGCATATGGGTTGTGCGCCATTCGTCAGTCATCTAGTAACGAGATAAGGGCCGGCGCTAACGCCGTTACTGGGATTAGCCCCGTTCGCGGCGGGTCGATACCCAGCCGTCGGCTTGGCTTCCGGCGGACCAGGTACCCAGCTAAGTACTGCGTGTTGCGCGCCGACACGTGCTTCGATTGCTGCGCTAGCTCAGGCCTGAGTGCTCCCTGAATACTCTCTAGCTACCTCTGGCTTAATTTAATCCCATTCATTTCCCTCGTGTCGGCTACAGGAAAACAAGGAGATACGCCCAAATACACTGATGATCCGAAATATTACGACCACTGCTCCACCACTGTTACTGTGAATTTTTGTTTGTCCTAATGTCATGGCATATTTTGTCCTGGTATTGTAAAAAATGTTTAGCTAGTGCACGCAACATATTTTTTGTTTTTCTCGTCACGAATGTCTTAGAACATTACAAATAATATACTATAACGGGAAGTAAATAAAGTTAACTTAAATAAGAGTAAGGTACGGGATGGGAGGTCAATTAATATTGCCCCTTTCTGTGTATTTGTATGTAAATGCGTTAGCCGCGGAGAGCGGAGAGAAGCTTTTGCGAGTCGATAGAAGTTTACTCTTCGAATAATATCGCGAAACAAACGAAGGCAAAATGATTATGGACAGACAGCGCCAACAGGGAGCAGCACTTGACACAGCGTAAATTATAATATGTAAGGGGACATTTCGAACTGTTCACAAAACAACCAACTGCTCACGGAAGACATACCGAAAGGACTGTTTATGAGAAAACTGAATGTACGGTAATCGTAATTAGTTCTTTAGTCTGACTTTGTCATCGTCTTCCAACGGACGTTTAGAAATATGTCTATGGGCAAGAAAATATGAATCATTAATTTTGAAACATAAAGAAATACTTTGTCGGTATGACCGAAGTGTAATCTGAAACAGGAACTTTATGGATCTTAGGTTTTTTTCTTTCCTTAAATGAAAACAATGTAGTCTTCTGTCATTAGCATTATTAATGTGTACAGACGAATAATACTTAAATTATATGACTGTTCTTGAAGAAAAAGACTGAAAATCAGTGGTTATTATCAAGGTAGGTGATGTCCAATGCAGTCCCGTAAGTATTAATTACCAACATTACAAAGATCATTCAGGTCAATCTGACGCAGAACTGTTTTGGCTGTGAGAAATTTTTAACGAGTTCGATCATATTACACCTCCGTGGTTGGTGGATTCGCAGTCTTCTCCTGTAATATTCAGCTTATGTATTACAGTGTTGACAACTGAGTCACAACCAACAGTCATTTTATGGAATGCCTCTTAGGAGAACTTTATGGGCATCTTGATCACTAGTGCACCCGCTAATATGTACAACATACGCGCTGTTGATTTTGTTTATCTGTGTAGCGACGAGTATCGC
Organism: Schistocerca nitens; assembly: GCF_023898315.1. Classification (NCBI taxonomy): domain Eukaryota; kingdom Metazoa; phylum Arthropoda; class Insecta; order Orthoptera; family Acrididae; genus Schistocerca; species Schistocerca nitens. The sequence goes on from NC_064618.1 coordinate 369,322,861, forward strand.
CAAACTTTGTTACTATTTTCCTTGGCGGTTATGGTCGGGGGTACGAGATAACAGCAAGGACTGTTACGAGCTTATTACGTTTCAGTTGAGACGCGATGTTGGGGCACCATCTCCCCTGTAATCCAACGTCCCAGAGTAAACCAAAATCATTGGTACTGTACGCAATAAGCATTCATCGCATAAGAACTATAGTTTTCCGACCGTGTCAGTATTTGACGAGATAGTGCTAAAATTATGTTTCTTCATCACAATATGCATTTCGTTTGTCTAGCAGAAACCTCATCAGTGGTTGCGGTTTCTTCGTTTATCGCTTACGTCTAAGTGATTTTGTTTATACGAAAAACATTGAATGTTCATAGCGACGAAGTAATATATTTCAGTAGCTTCATGGACAGTATGCAAATCAATGAAGTACTCAGACGGTTCATCTTTCATTCCAGATTATAAGGAATAATTTGAACAGAAAAAAAGTTTTGAATAACATAGTATTAGATATCTTTATCTTTCGTTACAAAGTTCAGATCATTGTGTCTGCGTCGCCTTGCTATTAAACGATGTCCAGAGTCACACGAAAAGGGAAAAAAAAATCCTCGAAACGTCTGACGATACTCACGACCGAATAATGTGCTATTATTGGCACTCTTACCGTTAAATACTCCTATCCGAACGAACTACGGATAACTGCCAAAAAATCTATCGCATAAATAGTATGGATTCTTGCACACCTATTTAAAGCACTGTGCTTATCTTGCACGCATGCTATGATACCGTAACACCGCTACTGCAGCATTCAAATTCCTGATGACCAAGCTGTTCCACCTCGACAAATACTGATTTGCTTAAAAGTTCCTCGTGATCTTTCAAACTTACACCTATCCTAAATAATTTCGTGTGCTGCAAACAAACAAGTTAGCAATTAACTTCTATTGTAGTGTTGGCAGAAGAGCCAACACCGTGTTGCTAGAGGAGGCCGAAATACACGCGTTTAATTACACGCAGACTGGCGTGAGGTCTGGAACAGGACAATGTCTTGAGAATTGCAAATAAAGTACGTAGATGGTGTAATACTTAACTTTAATCCATAATTGGAGTACATCGCTCTTGATGATACAAAAGTATAATAAGTTCCATATAACTGGTAATGGCGCCTTGCTAGGTCGTAGCAAATGACGTAGCTGAAGGCTATGCTAACTATCGTCTCGGCAAATGCGAGCGTGATTTGTCAGTGAACCACTGCTATGAACGTCGGCTGTACAACCGGGCCGAGTGCTAGTAAGTCTCTCTAGACCTGCCGTGTGGCGGCGCTCGGTCTGCGATCACTGACAGTGGCGACACGCGGGTCCGACGTATACTAATGGACCGCGGCCGATTTAAAGGCTACCACCTAGCAAGTGTGGTGTCTGGCGGTGACACCACATCTATTACAAACAGCTTGTGAAAACTTACAGTTGGCATGTCTTTAGATATTGGGATTCTCGAAAGATGTAGTGCAAATATCAACATAATTAATGCATTGTAGATTTTCTGCGAAAGTCGCGGCTTGCCGATCTATTGACCGTCCACTTCATTCTGTCGCATAAAATGAACTGTCTTAGGAATCATCAAAACGATCCTCACAAAACCGTTGTCACTGTATAGGCACGGATGTTTGGGAGGCAGTTAACGAGAGAATCTCAGCGAGATGTTCAGTAGAGCATAGCGCATGTACGAATTCGTTCTCGTCTGAAACGAGTAGTTTAATCGCATCCCTTGTTCCCCTCACGCAGTTCTTGCTAGTTTTCGAATTCCTCCAGTTTCTTACTCTTATCTAGCCTAGTGGGTAGCGTCAAGAAATACCAAACACATTTAGTCCCTTGCCATGTTTCCTTCCAAGCACGCAGTTCGTGGACGACTCGGACTGATTCGGCAGTATTCGGAAGCCTCCCGTCCCTTACTATCAAATGTTTCATTAGTCCCGTGAATTGCCCGCCCCGGAGTGGTCGAGCGGTTCTAGGCGCTTCAGTCTGTAACCGCGCGACCGCTGCGGTCGCAGGTTCGAATCCTGCATCGGGCACGGATGTGTGTGATGTCCTTAGGTTAGTTAGGTTTAAGTAGTTCTAAGTTCTAGGGGACTGATGACCTTAGCAGTTAAGTCCCATAGTACTCAGAGCCATTTGAAGCATTTTTTGAATTGCCCGCCCTCGGTAGCTGAGTGGTCTAGCATCCCACAAGGTGCATACCGGACGTCAGTGTCGCCCTGCGCGTCGAGCGAGCAGGTCGTAGTTAACTTCCGGCTGTGCCACAGCGCCATTTATGTCGAAGATACTAAGTCTTGTTGATGTATCGGCCGGAGTCACATTGTAGTTGGGGGTTAGTTGTCGTTTTCTCTTGGATGCGGTGTTTTCTGCCAGCGCCATGGTGTCTGTCGAGTCTCCTACGTCTGTTCCTCGTCGAGCTACTGTTCGCCGGCACGGTAGCTCAGCGTGTTTGGTCAGAGAGTTAGCTGCCCTCTGTAATAAAAAAAACTGAGTGAATGGCTCAACGATGAACTTGAACAAGCGTCATGGGAAGACCGCCCAGAACAAATACAACGACCAATTACGAACAAAATGATATGATTAACACCGCGGTGTAGTGGTTATGATAATTAACTGTTGCCGGTACGGTAGCTCAGCGGGTTCGGTCAGAGGGTTAGTTGCCCTCGGTAATAAAAAAACTGAGTTAATGCATCAACAACGAACTTAAGCGGGTTTCTTACGCCATCCACCCCGAGCAGATGCAACGAACGAAAACAAACAAAATGAGATTTAAAAAAACATGATCAGCGCGACAGAATGTCAATCCTAAGGGCCCGAGTTCGATTGCCGGCTGGGTCGCAGATTTTCTCCTCTCAGGGACTGGGTGTTGTATTGTCCTTGTCATCATCATTTCATCCCCAATGACGCGCAAGTCGCCGAAGTGGCTTCAAATCGAAAGACTTGCACCCGGTGAACGGTCTACCCGACGGGAGGCCCTAGTCACACGACATTTACATTTTAGTCCTGCGAATTCAAACGCCATGCGGGAGAAGCAGACGGCGCTAGTGTCTTGTGCGGGAACTCTATGTCTCCAGACCACCAACGTTTCTTACTAAGTGTACGAACCGTAAAATTAACTATGATCCGAGCTCAATGAAGAGATTAGTTCTGTCTTACACCGATTCGTCATCCGTGTTACTTACCGGTATATGAGTTGGCATGAACGTTAATTTACAAGGTTTTCTTAATATGTTACGCAACCATCTTCACACAGCGGAAAAAAGTCAGCGGTTTAACTTTTTTCAGAGCGGAGCCAGGAGACAGAGCAAAGTATAATTTTCTGTTGTTAATCACATTTAGTCAGAGAGTACGCGCAACAAATTAGAAACCTCACATTTTTTCATAATGTCATTCTGTAAGGAACCTAACGAGTAATGAATACTTTGGAATGGATGTGTGTGTCCACAATGCCGAATACATAATGGCACAAAGTTAAGTCGTTTTTTCTGCAGCCCTAGTGTTCATGAGTCGAAATGCAAGCTGGGCTGTCGACGTCGTCTCCAGGTCGGCAGGTGCCCACGAGAGCTCGACGCTGCAATCGATCGATTGCTCTCTTGAGAGGGACCCGCCTGCGCAGCCAGCATTTTTCTCTGTATTGGAAGGCGTCGTAGGAAGGCGGCGACGTCCAAAGACCAGACCGCAGAGTTCCCATGAATTACGAGTTTCTGTCCCCCTTTGTTCCTTGATTTTCCGTATTGGAAAGCCCATACGATTCAGCAAAAAGTTAGAACACACGGAACGCTTTCTGTATTTGAATGCTGGGACACATTTCTCTTAAAGAAGTTTTGAATGAAGTTGATGCTTCACCCGTCAAAGGTCTGACAACATCTTTGGGCCTAATTACCTCCTAACTACACTCCTGGAAATTGAAATAAGAACACCGTGAATTCATTGTCCCAGGAAGGGGAAACTTTATTGACACATTCCTGGGGTCAGATACATCACATGATCACACTGACAGAACCACAGGCACATAGACACAGGCAACAGAGCATGCACAATGTCGGCACTAGTACAGTGTATATCCACCTTTCGCAGCAATGCAGGCTGCTATTCTCCCATGGAGACGATCGTAGAGATGCTGGATGTAGTCCTGTGGAACGGCTTGCCATGCCATTTCCACCTGGCGCCTCAGTTGGACCAGCGTTCGTGCTGGACGTGCAGACCGCGTGAGACGACGCTTCATCCAGTCCCAAACATGCTCAATGGGGGACAGATCCGGAGATCTTGCTGGCCAGGGTAGTTGACTTACACATTCTAGAGCACGCTGGGTGGCACGGGATACATGCGGACGTGCATTGTCCTGTTGGGACAGCAAGTTCCCTTGCCGGTCTAGGAATGGTAGAACGATGGGTTCGATGACGGTTTGGATGTACCGTGCACTATTCAGTGTCCCCTCGACGATCACCAGTGGTGTACGGCCAGTGTAGGAGATCGCTCCCCACACCATGATGCCGGGTGTTGGCCCTGTGTGCCTCGGTCGTATGCAGTCCTGATTGTGGCGCTCACCTGCACGGCGCCAAACACGCATACGACCATCATTGGCACCAAGGCAGAAGCGACTCTCATCGCTGAAGACGACACGTCTCCATTCGTCCCTCCATTCACGCCTGTCGCGACACCACTGGAGGCGGGCTGCACGATGTTGGGGCGTGAGCGGAAGACGGCCTAACGGTGTGCGGGACCGTAGCCCAGCTTCATGGAGACGGTTGCGAATGGTCCTCGCCGATAGCCCAGGAGCAACAGTGTCCCAAATTTGCTGGGAAGTGGCGGTGCGGTCCCCTACGGCACTGCGTAGGATCCTACGGTCTTGGCGTGCATCCGTGCGTCGCTGCGGTCCGGTCCCAGGTCGACGGGCACGTGCACCTTCCGCCGACCACTGGCGACAACATCGATGTACTGTGGAGACCTCACGCCCCACGTGTTGAGCAATTCGGCGGTACGTCCACCCGGCCTCCCGCATGCCCACTATACGCCCTCGCTCAAAGTCTGTCAACTGCACATACGGTTCACGTCCACGCTGTCGCGGCATGCTACCAGTGTTAAAGACTGCGATGGAGCTCCGTATGCCACGGCAAACTGGCTGACACTGACGGCGGCGGTGCACAAATGCTGCGCAGCTAGCGCCATTCGACGGCCAACATCGCGGTTCCTGGTGTGTCCGCTGTGCCGTGCGTGTGATCATTGCTTGTACAGCCCTCTCGCAGTGTCCGGAGCAAGTATGGTGGGTCTGACACACCGGTGTCACTGTGTTCTTTTTTCCATTTCCAGGAGTGTATATAAAACAACACGAAACAGCAACGTACTGAGACTATTTATCATACATTGAAAACAAATACTGGAAAATCACGAGCTAACGTAAAATATACGGAAAGGCTTGGAAATATGTTAAAAATAATAACCACGGCATAACTACAAGACGAAGTTGAAAATGACTATCAGACTGTTGGTGGTGGTGATGCTCTAGGTCTAGCCTTCAAAACAAAGAAATGCTAATTACTATGACAAAAAAATCCTGAAACTTGAAAATAGGCCAAATACTACTTGATGTGTATGTATTATGTTGAAAAACTGCTCAAATGGATGTAGGTTCCAACACACGCACAGATAAACGGGCTTGCACAGACTAGACTAGCGTGGAAAACTGCATCAAACCAGTCTTCGGGCTGATGAGTAGCACAACAGCGAAACAACAGCAGCTTGGGATACCTTGTTCCTTTCTGTCCACAAAACACGTCCGATGCAATACTTAAATAATCTGACACACATTCAAATGCACACGCCACTTCCTCTGCCTCCGAAGCAGCCCTGAATCGAATGTGACTCAAAAGACATAATCGCAATAGCCACTACCAAATACCACATTTGCGTTTCGTGGTGCAATTAATACGACGATGAATGTAAAATACCTGCGCGAGAGATAAATATTCTGTGGAATTTAAGCATCTCCGTGCGAACTCGAGAACAAAAGTATACAGACTGTATTACGCTACGGCAAAGAGATAATTATTCCATGTTGGACATTGGAAGGGAGATGCTCTATGTCGGATTGAGTCGAGATTGTTGGAAGCCGCCATTAAGGCAGTAATCCATGTTTTATGTTATTGAAGAAAATAAATAGTTATAAAAGCACAAAAGAGTATCAGGTGTGTAGAGATTCAGCGATTATAAAAACGAAAGTCGTTCCGAAGTGTTGTGTGGTTTGATGGTGCGAACGTGCAGTTTTACACAGTTTTGGGATTCGTCGAGAATATTTCTCCGAAGACCTAAACAATTTCACGAACTAGAGTTGTACGCCACATTCCATACAGATGACACAGCATAGCACTTGGCTGTACCGATCGGTTTCCGTAGAGCGAAAAATTATCTTTAGCGATTTCAGGTGGAGATGTTCCAGCAAGGAGACTCAACGAGATCTGCTGCTGCGAAACGCATGTGGTATTACCGTATACGGAGAACAGTAAGCAATATAGACTTCATAACCACCACAAACATAATTAAAAGGAACAAACAGTAAAATGGTTCAAATGGCTCTGAGCACTATGGGACTCAACTGCTGTGGTCATTAGTCCCCTAGAACTTAGAACTACTTAAACCTAACTAACCTAAGGACATCACACACACCCATGCCCGAGGCAGGATTCGAACCTGCGACCGTAGCAGCAGCGCGGCTCCGGACTGGAGCGCCTAGAACCGCACGGCCACCGCGGCCGGCCAAACAGTAAAAAGGAATCGCTAAACCAAACCATAAATAAAATCACATTAATAAAACGCTCATTAAATAATACAGAGAATAAAAATAAGAACTTTAAACTAGCCAATGGTAAATGAACATGTAGGCAGTTATTCTCTGGTGGTTATTCCGTCTACAGAACAAGGTGCAGGTAATTACTCTCCGACGAAAAGGTGGAGCGCGGATTGTAACGTGAGTGGAGAGGAACGGATAATGGGTCACACTGAATGGTCCGAATGTATAGCGTAGCATATGTGCGAGCGTGTTCTGGCATCGTTCCGAGAGTATTTCGACAGCTTTATTGCGATCGATTTGTGGCTCTGTCCACCGCGCCGACAGCTGTCCATCGCCGTCATTCATTGCGTTAGTGCTTTATTCGGCCGTTTCTTTCGCTGGAGCGCCACTTGATCGAACCGTGGCGGGTTGGGAGCCCAGCAAATACAATTCATAGTACAAGAGTGTCTCAAAGTTGGGATGAGGACACGCTGTAACAATGGCTAAGCAAATTAATGTCCTCTGTTTTATCTTATCTCTTTGTCTCATCTTTAATTTAGAATTATATGTTGTATCTCGTTGAAGTCATTCCAGAAAGTCTGAAAGGCCTGATTAAATGAAGGGATACAACACCAGGATTCGTTAGAAATTTTTGAATGTTTGTACAAGTGAGCTATGGAGAATCTGTCCACCCCTGAATATAATCTGACAAACAAAGCGACTTCTCTGACTAAGCAAATATTTATCCCGACTGTTGTCTCTGAACTGTTTCCATACGCTGGGACAGGGTCCCTCAAAATGGATCAACTCAGAAGTAGTCGACCAACAGATTAATATAGATGTGGTCCGCAGCTCGTGGTCTTGCGGTAGCGTTCTCGCTTCCCGCGCACGGGGTCCCGGTGGCTGGCTGCCCGCCTGTGAACACGTGTGCCGCTCGCTATTGTGCGTCCCAGGTAGCAGAGGATTTCCCGGCCGCCCCGCCGTCGCCGGCCGGCCACGAGACCGACCCCGCACCGCGCCCGCCGCCTGAGGTGGACGCCGAGCTGCAGCTACTTGGCGAGTATAAAACTTTGTACCCTTAACGTTTAAAAATCGGAAAATCATGACGACGCTTAATCGTGAAGACACGATCCAGTGCACGTTTGATAGGAATTTAGAGAAGCCGACTGCTTTCGACATCCACAATTGGATAGTTGATGACGTAAAAGTGCCGATAGAGGACATTCTTGGAATTCAGTTGGATTTTATTCTGTACGCTCTGTTTATAAAAATAAGAAATCCCGCAGAAATTGACAGACTGGTGAATACAAATGGGGGAACTTGGAAATTTAAACACAGAGATGGGTCACTAAGCAACGTTCAGATGCAGCCTTCTGGCTACGGGATCCGTAACGTCAAAATCTACAATTTACCGTTTGAAGTACCGGACGAAGAAATCATTAAGAGCTGTAGGCTTTATGGGAATGTTTTTGGACTAACAAGAGAAAAATGGGGGAGCGCTTACCGAATACAGGTGGACTCGGGCGTCCGAACGGTAAAAATGGACCTCAGAAAACATATCCCGTCTTTCATTAACGTTTGCGGGCACAGGGGTTTCGTTTCGTATACCGGACAGCCGCAGACCTGCTCCATCTGTCACGCTACAGGACATATGAGAAATGAATGCCCGCGAAAAAGACCACTACAGCTGCCCCGAGAAGATACATACGCTGGGAGAGCACAGAATCTCGCTGCCGAATTTCCCCCGATTAGGGACGCGGACGCGCCACAGCAGGAGAACGCGGGCAGCGGCAGCCCAGCCGGGGCGGAGACAACGGCGGCGGCCGCGCAGCCCTCCCCCTCGGGCGAGGGTGAACCGGTCCCTGTCCCCGCTACGGGCCAGCCGGCAGGAAACGCAGATAAAAGGCAGATTAGCGACACCAGCTCGGACGAGGCGGAGCAGCAAGGTCAGCCGATGACTGAGCGCGCGCCACAACAACAGGTGCAGGAGGAACTACGAGAGGAACAGGCCACCGAAAATATGCAAATCGACGCGAAGACGCCCGCGGGCGGGAGCGCCGTCCCGACCGTGGAGCAGACGCGCGAGCAGTGGATAAAGGAGAAGAGTAACCACCTGAGAAAAGTTTTAAAGCTCAACCAAAACGACGATGTCACCGCAAAGTCCTCCACCAGGGGAAGCAGTGACAAACCGAAAAAACAACAAAATACAGACGACGAACAGACACAAACGACGAAAACGGTAAACAAACCCGCAAAGAAAAACAAGAAAAGACGCAGCTCCAACTCGTCACAGGACCGAAGAGAAAACAGCCAGAGAGATGTCCGCATGGACACAGACTATAGCACCGACTAATAAACTAAATGAGCAGGCAGGCAAATACAATCTATAAAGTTGTCACAGTTAACATAAATAAAATGAGCACATCTTTAAAAATTCGAGCCCTCGCGGACTTCCTACGCCATAGAAGAACAGACGTTGCACTATTGCAAGAAGTGGTTACGACTAAAATAAACCAGATACCAGGATATGCGGCAATCACAAATATAGACCCAGAATCCCAATGCGGTACGGCAATAATGGTACGGAACGGGATCGACTTTGGCGGGACTAAAATGTTGTCAAGCGGCCGAGGGATAGCGCTAAGCATAGAAAAGACGCTCTTTATCAACATATACGCACCTTCTGGTACAGACAACAAGCGAGCAAGAAGCACCTTCTATAATGAAGAAGTAGCCGAACTGCTGATGCAGAACAATAACAACATCATCATTGGAGGAGATTTTAATTGTGTCGCCGCAGCTGAAGACCAAATACCTGTAGCAAACATGTGCCCAGAACTGCAAGAACTGATCCGACGACTGAAAGTAGAAGATTCGTGGCGCCTTCTCCATCCAACACACACTGAATTTACATACCACCACAAAAATGGTAAAAGCAGACTGGACCGTATATATATCAGCAGAGCAGCAACTAAAAATGTTGCGCACGTCGAAGTCTATCCTGTCATCTTTTCGGACCACTGCAGCTACGAATGCAGCCTGCATCTCCAAAAAGGAAAGAACGTCAGCAAAAGAAGCACGTGGAAGCTAAATACGGAACACCTGCAGGACGCGGAACTGCGCAAGCAAATAGTGGAAATGTGGCAAGAATGCCTGGCACAGCGCGCACGCTACAGCAGCACGACCGAGTGGTGGCTGGCACGAGCGAAGCCGACAATGCGCAGCCTGTTGATAAGATACAGCGCGGAAAAGTCATTCTGGAGGCGAACCACGGCCGAGTTCTACCAGCAGTGCCTGAAAGACGCACTCGACGCACCAGCAGACGACCAGCAATACCTGCCGCGAGTGAGGAGAATCAAGGCAAAACTCCTTCAAATAAAGAAACAGCAAATAAGAGGCGTCCTCACCAGAAGTAAAACATATGGCGAGGTGGATGAAGAGCCACTCACCATGCACCACCTAAATAGGGAAAGGGAGAGAGGCGCAGGAAAGTGCGTAAGTGAGCTTCAGGACAAGCAGGGAAAGACGCTCACGACGAAAACGGAGTTAACAAAACACATCGAGGACTATTTCCGAGACATGTTCCGTCGAGAAGCGACAGACGACGCGGCAACTGCTGAAATCCTCCAGCAGACGAGGAGCGTGCTCACAGACGCAGACAGGGCGTTGCTGACAGAAAATGTCGACGTGGATGACATCAAAGAAACGATGAGGACCAGCGCAAGAGGAAGAGCACCCGGCGCCGACGGCATCCCGCTCGAGTTCTACCTCGCATATTGGGACGTGCTAGGAGGGCAATTCACGGAAATGGTGAACGAGATACTCGATGGGGCGGAAATTCCACCTGGGCTGACCGAAGGGACCATAACACTCATCCCTAAGAAGAGAGCCGCCCGCCGCATTGAAGAGTTTCGTCCGATTACGCTCCTCAACGCCGACTATAAAATAATAGCCAAATGCATCGCAAACAACCTGAAATCGGCGATGAGGAAAGTCATCAGTCCGTGGCAAACATGTGCGGTACCAGGGAAAAATATATTTGACGCCACATGCACCTACAGGGACATAATAGCACAGGCAGCCACCACCAGAAGCGCAGGTGCCATAATTTCGGTGGACTTCAACAAAGCCTTCGACAGGATCGACCACAAATATCTCGTAGAGACACTAAAAAGACTCGGGTTTGGGCAAAAGTTCATCGCAATCATCCAGAAGATACTAAGTACTGCGAGATCGACAGTAATAATCAATAGTTGGAAAACAAAACTGATAAAACTGGACAGATCCGTGAGGCAAGGCTGTCCATTGTCAATGGCTCTATTCGCTATAGCACTGGACCCGCTGCTGCGGAAACTCACAAACGACATCAGAGGCTTCTCCGTAGGAGGCAAAGCAGTAGCATGTATAGCCTACGCTGACGACCTAGGCATCTTTATTGAAGACCAGGAAGATATTGGGAGAGTAGAAACCATCATGAATACATTTCAAAAAGCGTCAGGCGCCCAAACCAACCCCAGAAAAACAGTGCTACTGCCGATAGGGAATCAACGACTCAAACCAGACAGCCAATGGTATAAAATAGCAGAAAGCCATAAAGTTCTTGGAATATATATACAGTCTTGTCCACTTAGAATGGCCGCATACAACTGGAGGGACGTGCTACACACCATAAGAGGTCTCTCCAGACAGCACGCGAACCGGAAGCTAACAATCCACCAGAAAACAGAACTGATAAACACGACGATCCTGTCGAAAGCTTGGTACCTGGCGCAAATCTTAAGCATCCCGACAGAAATTGCGCGAGCACTAACGAGCGCAGTGTACTACCTGTTGTGGCGTCGAAATATATTCAAAGTGGCGCAAGCAACGTGCTCGCTGCCAACAAAAGAAGGGGGACTAGGTCTAGTTGATATAAAGACCAAATGTGCAGCCCTTCTACTGAAACGAACGCTCGACATCCAGGACAAAAACCCTGACAGCGTCACAGCCGAGATAATTGGAAGATACAAGCCCGCATCACAAGAAGCGCCGGTCGACACGAGACACATTCCCTGCAGAATGCGACACGTCAGGCTGCACTACGCCAACAAAAGCTACGTTCTGGACACCGTGGCGAACCCCAGCCACAGAACAGCCAAGAGAATATACTGGGCCCTCAGGGGGAAGCCGGCAAAAAACAAAATTGAACAAAAACTCCCGCAATACAATTGGAAACAAGTATGGGGGAACGTCTCAGAAAACATGTTGCCTAAACATGCGAAGGAGACATGGTATAAAATAATTAACAGAACGGTACCAACCAACCAAAGACTGGCGGAAATAAAACTCGTCGCAAGTGACAAGTGTGACGTATGTGGCATGACCGACACCCTCGAGCACCGATTCACGTGCGGGAATGCCATCAACATCTGGGAAGCGTGCCAGCAGATGGTGGCCCACATCAACAGAACGGCGCCGGGAAGCATCACAGTGGAAGCAATCACCGCCCCAGACTGCAACCCATTTCCACGACCCAAGCGACTGGCGACTCTCTGGATCCTCGCCATGACGGCACACGCCATCGTAGCGCGGAGGCAGACTGACCGGCTGGCCTTCCTGATGGACCTCTGGGAGGAGAACAAGACGGCCCAGCAGCACAGGCGATACCACGACAACTTCAAAAACTTCCTGCAGATTCCACTGCAGACAGCAATCGCCAGAGTCCTTCCCAGCCTGTGACTCTCAGCACCGCCACCAGCCACCTCACCACACTCACCACAAGAATAACGTGTGCAGTGATAGTGAACAAGTGCAACAAAAAAGATAAAGTGCTTTCTCTTCTCGCATCAAATAGTGAAGTATAGTAGTATAAAGTGTTTCTTCCTAGTGGAATCAGTGACACAAAGTGCTCCTTAGTGGAAAGTGCCAACTACTCATTATTATTAGATATTTGATTTCCTTTACTTTGTGCCTATAAAATTCTATTGATTACTCACACTATCCCTTCTGCTTCTCTTATGTAATATGACAAAATTTTCTCTCTTCTTCAATTAGGTATATTCTGTAGTATATGTAAAAAAAAAAAAGTTTCTTCCACTTCTGCTCCACTTATCATGGTGACGTTTCCTTCACACTGTCCCACTAAACAGTGTAACTAGAGGAAAAGATCAAACCAGAATACACAATGTGCCTGTGTCATCACAAGTGCATCACATACAGAAACATAAACTCAAATCAATGCAACGATGCCAAATATAAACTGTTATGCCTGTCCTGCAATGTCTACCCCCCTCAAAACAAAAGACAAATGGCCATGTAAAAGGGTTTAAGGAACAAACAATAAGAGAAAAACGAAAAAGGAAAATATAAAAACGAAAACATATGAAATGACAATAATATTAATCATCACTAGGATAATAGATTAATAGAATAAAATGTCTTTTTTTAAATGTATCGTTGTTAAAATATTTAAATAAATATATATGGTTACAAAAAAAAAAAAAAAAAAGATTCCCGGCGGGGTCAGGAATTTTTCTCTGCCTCGTGATGACTGGGTGTTGTGTGTTCTTCATCATCATTTCATCCCCATCGACGCGCAAGTCGCCTAAGTGGCGTCAAATCGAAAGACTTGCACCAGGCTAACGGTCTCGATGGGAGGCCCTAGTCACACGACATTTCTTTATTTTATTTTAATATAGACGTGTTTGTCAGTCCTCAAATGAGAAAAACTGCTTTAAAATATAACCACGTAAGCACATTCAAACTAGCTGCGGTGTGAAAAAAGTTACAATTACTCCAGTATCGCGGGCTTTTGCAATTTGTTCTTCAGTTTCTCTCACTGAGTCCCAACAAGTGTTTTGCGGTACTCTAAGCTTTGCTGAACTGCTTTGGAACCGTTACTCCGCACGAGCAATGATGGGAAATACCGAGTTCCGCACACTGTAATTTTCCAGACCATCTTACTTGAGTGTAAATTACAAGTAGCACAGTTTACACGTACGGTCGCAGGTTCGAATCCTGCCTCGGGCATGGATGTGTGTGATGTCCTTAGGTTAGTTAGGTTCAAGTAGTTCTAAGTTCTAGGGGACTGATGACCTGAGCAGTTAGTCCCATAGTGCTCAGAGCCATTTGACCCATTTGTTAGGATGTGAAATTATGAGCGACACAAACTCGTTTAAAATTAAATATCGAAAAGTCCTACATCGATCCAGCACTAGCTATTATACATTACTTGTTCTCTTCGAGACTGTGTTTTATTTCCCTGAAGCTGCTTGAAAACACAATTGTTCATCGACTACAACTTTACGTACTTAGATAATATAACAACGAAACGTTTTCGCTTTTTTGTCACACTGACATCGCGCGATTGCGAAACTACATATTAAACATAAAAACAGGAAACTTGAGTACCTAATTTACAATAAGATTATATGCGAGTTTATAATTAACACTCTCTCAACTGAAATAAGTTATGAAAAAACTTAGGAACCATGCAAATGTTTTACTTACAATGTAATTTGTTACGAAGTTCATTATCCATACGCACCCACAGCTCCTCTTTACATCGTTGTGTAAAGATTTTCAGAAACAAATACGACAAGTTGACTTCGATTAATTTTTTAAATGCGAGTGGTTGCAATTATTTCTGAAAATCTTTATTCATCGCAGTCGCAGGTTCCAAACCCATAATGGATAAAAGTTTTATTCTTGTATAACTTTCTCTGAGCTATCAAATCTCTTCCTACCTAAGAAATTACCCTCATTTTCAGCAGGGATCACTAGCTCTAAAACTGCCGCGTAATGAACAGCCTGTCACATCAAACGTGGTCGGACGTCAATGTAACTTCGTACATGCACACACCATCGGTGGGTATGTAAGTGATTAGATGTGCAATTCCGCGTATATAAGGTGCGTTAACAGGGTCAGGTGTTGGGTTCAAATGGCTCTGAGCACTAAGGGACTTAACATCTGAGGTCATAAGTCCCCTAGAACCTAGAACTACTTAAACCTAACTAACCTAAGGACATCACACACATCATGCCCGAGGCAAGATTCGAACCTGCGACCGTAGCGGTCGCTCGGTTCCAGACTGTAGCGCCTAGAACCGCTCGGCCACCCCAGCCGGCCTCAGGTGTTGAGTGACCACTGTAAAGGATACGGAGATGCTGTACACTCGTATAAGACAATGTTATCAGCACTTGACAGACTCTGAAAGCGCCGTCACGGATGGTCGAATCGTACAATATCCAGATTTGTGGTGCAATGGGATGTGCCAGTAGTCCTATGCTGGACAGCATAGGAACGTGAGTGCGGGCATACTCGCCGTCGTCATGGTTTCGGTAGACTAGGTTTGGGAAGCACTAGGGACGGTCGCCTTATTGTTTTGCCGAGACTAGTCCCTCTCATACTTTTCTTGGAAACTACAACTGGTACGGAATACATAATAACACAGTTAAATAGAGCAAGATTTCAGATACATACTGGTATATTTTGCAAAAGTTTTTGCCTAAATGAACAGGAGTCTATGTGCCACGCTTGTAAAAACCTGAACCAGCTGAGGCAAGCCACTGTCTTATATCTTTGGCGAAAACATATGAGAGTGGGAAATGTTGGCCACGTAATCCATCTAACATGGGACCAAACAGATGAAAGTCTGAAGGTCTTAAATGAGGATTATACGATTGATGTGGTAGAACAGTCCAGCTAATTTTAGCAACAGGTTCCATGGTCACAGAGCTGTTGTGGGGCCTTACATTATCGTGTTTTACACACAAGTTCGTCTTTTTCTCTAAGAGTATTCTAGAAATTCAGTCTTACACCGTAGTCAGCGTCGTCTGGCAGTGTTATGATTTGACAGTTGCTTTAGCCTCCAAGACGTCCAAAAGAACCAAATCCTGCCTATGTTAGAATACTCTACACATTACTTTGTCTGCAGATGGCTGCATCTGGAACTTCTTAAATGTTGGGGAATTCGCATGTCACCGCTCTAACTAATGTCTTTTTGATTTTGACTCGTAGTGGTGTTATCACGTCTCATCTCCTGTGATAATGCTGTTCAGAAAATGTTCATCTTCCGCCATGTATATGTCACGACAAACTTCCACATAACGTTCAGTCTCTCTCTCTCTCTTTCTTTCTTTCTTTCTTTTTCTGTTAGGGGCCCGTCTCGCACACGCTTTGTGATAACCAAGGCTGTTTAATAACCTTGTCTAGGGCATTACAGCCGACATTCAGCTGTGCACACAATTCCTTGACTGTAATATCCCCATCACCACAAATGAACTGATTGAGACTCTGTTCACCATGAAGGATGGGCAGCGTCGACCGAGACGTGGTTACTCATCGACACCTTTGCACTACTGAAACGGAATCGCCACCGCCTCACATTAATGATGTCTATTTTATCGGCTCCATGCATCTTTAGCAAGTGAAGAAGGATTTGAACCGACCCAATTTCTTCAAGCAGATGACGATTTCAGTGACACACCTCCCTGGCATATGCTCCTGGATGTCACATGCAATATAGGAACGCTCACCAACTGCCGCTATCTGTCTCAGTGAAACGAAACAAACGGGACATTGGAAGGAAGGCTCAAAAATGTCTACTGCACCTGCATAATCTGGCCCGTGGTCAACACAAAAAACGGAAGCATTAGATTCGGAATGAACTACATACCATAGCCTGACGTCCAGGCTTTCCATCAATGGCTATCTAAGCCACATGAAGCTCCTCTCTAGCCTTGTGGTTCTAAACTGGGCGCCGCGAAAATATTCCAGTATTAGTCATGTCCTGCAATAGTAATGGATACATAATTGACGAATAAAACTACCTTGTCTTACCAAAGATTCACCCTCCGCCACAAGCAATGGACGGTAAACCTTTCACAATGCCAGCCACTCATGCTGGCGAAACGTCAGGGAAATCCTTAAACCAACGTAGGCGATCAGGCGCTAAGGTACGTCTCACGCAATTCTTATCGACGTAACAACGAATACGTGTGTAATGGAAAGACCGGTCGCGTTCTTGCTTTTAGCTTTCCTGCACTGTGGCATATCGGCTAAGGGAACTGACGAAGAATGTGCGGGATGTGACACCTAAAGTACGACAAAGACTGTAAGGCATTATTTACAAAAAATGTACACACTTCCTTAAAAGTTAACAAAATTGGAGCTTTCGCTGCAGAGACGCAACATCCATAACTTGAATTTAATTGAGAAGTTTGCAGCTACTAGAAAAAAATTACGACCACGGAAAGGGTAAATTAATGAAGGCGGTATCGATATTTGTTTTCACGTCGCACTAACTTTTAATCTTGATGAAGTTGATTTGTATTGCAGTATTAAACATTTTTTTAAGTCATCAATCATAGCTTATCAATTTGTTCCAAACAATATTTTCAATAATATAAAATCAACAAACTAGAACAAAGTCCATTTGGAGTCAAACCTCCACCTGCACTCTCGACTGAAAAAGGAGAGGAAAATCTTAATTGGGTTTCTTTCTGCAGTACATTAAAGGAAAAATTTAGCCACATGGAAGTAGCTTTTTGGATATCAGTAAAAGATGAAATCCGATTACAGTGAAGCCCAACGAGCATTAATTCGATTTAGAACAACCTATTTGTGTCAAGCTGGCTTTTCGGTGAGCGAAAAGTAACGTGAAACATGGAACGGTGATAGCAGTATTCCCATTTTGATTCCCAGATTTGACAAAAATGTGTAGTCAACAAAGAGTACATTAACTATATCAACGAAAAAATCTGTTTAATATTTTGTTCAAGAACTGAAATTACGTCTTTTATTTCTTTATTACATCTTCAGTCTAAATTAATCGCATCAGTTGCGTTAAATACTTCAATGTTGTGAGATAGGACCCACGGAAATATTCTGAGATGCTAATGGTATTGGGAACCAGGAAAAAGAGAACTACTGGCAGTTCACTCCGACGCAAACGGATGATACAGCTGAAATCCGTTCTATTACATAAATGACCCGACGGGAGCAAGGAAGGCGAGGGTGGAAGTCCGTGTTGTGGGTCTATTCAGCAGAGGGCAATATCAGTCTCCGCTCGCAACAGAATCACCGGGTCACGAACGGCTCAATCCGAAACGTGAGATGAATTGAGCTTTGTCTGCACGCTCCTCACGGCCCGCGGCCCGCCGTCGCATCCAGATTATTAACTGCGCGAAACACTCAGCCACCGGTTTGCCGTTGCTCACAGAGAATGGAAGCTGGATACAGAGAAGTAGGTTAGACGGTAAGGCGTCCAGGTTAATGCCGTGTCGCTTGATTTCCGGAGGGCGTTCGTTTCAGTTCTGCACTGTCGCCTAACGATCAGCGCGTGGAACATTTGACCAGCTGCAAGAGTTTCTGACTTACAGAACATAGCATGACCCTC
Organism: Schistocerca nitens; assembly: GCF_023898315.1. Lineage (NCBI taxonomy): Eukaryota > Metazoa > Arthropoda > Insecta > Orthoptera > Acrididae > Schistocerca > Schistocerca nitens. Next base: position 369,341,022 of record NC_064618.1, read on the forward strand.
ACAACGGACGTAAATCTTCAGATGTAAAAGTAATTTCGGGCATGCCCCAAGGGAGTGTTATAGGACCCATTACTCTTCGCCATACATGGTGATCAGAAACAGTCTGAAATCTTTGTCGGGGTGCTGCAGGGTAGGATGTGCGGAGAAATAGTTGTTAAGAAAAAAAATTGGTACGATGCCGTGTCAGAGTTAATTAGCATTGAATTTAGCCAGTCAGGCCATCGCGCGCAAATTCAAGCAGCCCACCTGAGACGGCGACAGCCAAACGTTTTCTTTGGTTGGTTTCCTGAAATCGAACAAAAGAGCTATACAAAAATTGGACATGACGATATTAAGAATCGAATCCGAGAAAAAGGCTGAACAGTCTCGTGCGCTATCAATTACACTACGAGAACAACTAATTGTATCTGTCGGGCCGCTTGAATTGGAGTTTAGTCATGCAGGGAAATGAAGCGTTGACAATAAACAGTACGGACGAGAAGAGGATAGAAGATCGGAAAAGTGGTGCTACAGAAGAACGCTGATGACCGGCTGGGCAGACTAAGACGTGCGGAATCTGACGAGAGAAGAGCTACAGGGCATAATTTGACTAAAAGGAGGAACAAGTTGACAGGATACATCTTGAGGTACAAGGAATCAGTAACTTGGTAACGGATGAAGTTGCGAGGATGAAAACATTAGAGGAACGCCACGGCTCGAATACATAGCCTATTCAAATGGCTATAGGTTGCTGCAGTTACGAAGAGAGAAAAGACGCTCGCAAAAGATCGACTACAGCGCACAGAGCTGCATCAAACCGCATTTTCAGACTGAAGGCATATACTAACAGCGGATCCAGTTTCCCGTTTACTATAGCGGTTTTTGGAAGATATTTCTTGGCTAAATGGCAAAGTGCGTTATTCCTAATTTTCTTAGAAAAGCAGTCGAATGGCCTTAAGTAGTCCTCTTCATTGTGGATTTCCTGAGAGATAAATCTGAAAATCGGACTCAATTTGTGCTACAGCACCTACTAAAATATTAAAACTTACAATACTAGAGGCCATTTCAGGGTAATTAAAAGTAGCTGCTGTTAATAAGAAAAATCTTTATGCCACGTACAACAGGAGTAGTATAGTTTTTGTTTCTGTCCTGTTCCTCGTATTACTCTTTTAAATGTTTTCAGTTTCCATAAAATACGCTTCGTCGATACGATTAAAAACTCTGAAACGGATACACTGCAAATGGAGCGCGAACGGAGCAGATTATAGCGCAAAAAAGTGTGATCTACGATTCAGATGATATCAGAAAATAATAACAATAGTAACAGTTACAAAAACAATAATAATAATATAACAAGAGAGGATATTATAAAAAGAAGCATTTTAATTGAAAACGCGATGAACTGCGCCAACTGAGCTGGATGTCTGATATCCCGTCAAAGCTGATATTTATATTTTCTCAGATCTTGTTGCTGTAACGAACTGTATTTCTATGTACCTTACGCAAAGAGTGGATAATTTACAGTTCAGCAGCAATTTTCTTCGACCTCCAGTCAATGAAAACTGTATTCCTTTCGGTCATCGGAGAGACTATTTCTGAGCAGCTATTTTAGAAATTTTTTTAATAAAAGAAATTACAACTGTCTGGACAATAATTTTGCGAACCTAGAGGAAACCTTGATGAAATACGGCATTCCGCAGATCCAGAATCAATGAAAATATTCATACTTCTTGAGTAGACTATAACATGCACTTTCAGTTCTGTAAGTTTTCTTCCACGTTTGTAAAAATTTGCCTATGAAATCAAGCTGCCTTGGAATACTAACATTATGACTTCAGCCAAATTTCAGAAATTTCTATTATACTGTTCGAGTACACTTCTGTAAGTAGAAGACCCAATGCCTTAAAACATATACATCGTAAAACGGAAGCAGTTAAAAAAAAGTGAGGGAGTGAAGCGAGGTATGTGGAATTCTATGGACACTGATATGAAAAGACTTGGTTTACGAGCCGGGTTGGTGTTGTAAATGCTTGCAAGTATATTCCTTCAGACATTCACACGGTGTAAAAGCGCTGGTAAGCACAAATATGAAAGCCTGGATAGTAGCAGAAGGAGTTGTTGTAGAGACTGGTTTTGAGGGACGTAGTTAGAGAATTATTGTAGGGGACTTGTGACACAAAGTGCCAATGACCGTAAGTGGTGCATGCCGTTCCCGGTCAGTGAATAGCCCTTTGAGCTCAGTAAACAGTTATATGTATAGGCTTGGTGAAAGCCTTTCTGATGTTTCCGGCCCGAATTTCATATAAAACCACGTGGCAGCAATTTAATTACTTAGTATGAACTATAACTGTTTCACTGTTTTAGTTTTCGGACAGTCATCTACTTATCTTTATTCGATAAATGTTAGTTTAAGGCCAAGTTTGTTAATGAATTTCTTCATTATTTGCGAAAACCTTTATTTAAAGCACTCATTGCTTTTACAAAAATTTAAAATTTTGCCGTTCTGAAACGGAGAAACGCAATGTCATGTGACTAAAACACCAATGAGTCACAGCTTAAATCAGTCAATTCATATAGATACCTGGTTGTAACCATTTCTAACGGTGGGAAACAGAATGACCACATAGGCTCAGTCAAGGTAAAGTAGGTGGCGCTTTTCAAATCAAATGGCTCTAAGCACTATGGGACTTAACATCGGAGGTCTTCAGTCCCCTAGACTTAGACCTACTTAAACCTAACTAACCTAAGCACATCACACACCCATGCCCGAAGCAGGATTCGAACCTGGGCCCGCAGCAGCAGCGCGGTTCCGGACTGAAGCGCCTAGAACCGCTCGGCCACTGGGGCCGGCGCGCTTTTCAGTTCAATGGTAGTCTATAAAGGGTATTACACACAAAACAATATTTCCACCATACGAGAATACTGCTCAGGTCTGTGTGACATTTACCAAACAGGACCAGCAGGGGATATTGAACGTTTACAAATGCAGGCAGCACGTTTGATCAAATATTTGTTTCACCGAAGGGAAAAACGTTTCGGAGATGGTGAAAATCCTCAACTTGCATAAAAAGACATAAAGCAGGTGAAGAAGGACTTTATTGATCACAAAGTATGCATGACACGATTCGGAATTATTTCCATCTTCAGAAATCAAATGGTTCAAATGGCTCTGAGCACTATGGGACGTAACTTCTGAGGTCATCAGTCCTCTAGAACTTAGAACTACTTAAACCTAACTAACCTAAGGACATCACACACATCCATGCCCGAGGCAGGATTCGAACCTGCGACCGTAGCGGTCGCGCGGTTCCAAACTGTAGCGCCTAGAACCGCTCGGCCACCCCGGCCGGCTCTTCAGAAATCCTGATGCAAAGGTAACTCAATGACAAGAGCGCTATCAGCTGTGCAGATAACATGAAATGACAGACTACCTACGTAATACAGGTAGTCGGTCATCTCGTGTTACGTGCACACCAGATAACGCTATTGTCTTTGATCTACCTTTGCAGCTAGATTTCTGAACATGGAAATAATTTCGAAATGCGTAATACCTACTATGTGATTAGTAAAGTCATTCTTCATCTGCTGCATCACTTTTTATGCGATCTATTCAGCTCAACTACAGATCTAGGCATGTTTACTAGAATGGTCGCTAGCCTCCTAGGTGACTTGATGTCACACCTACATTATCATTTAACTTTCGCCCACGAAGACATTTCAGCAGTCATTCTTCCCGCGCTCCATACGGCGTTTGAAGAGGGAGAAACCCTAACACGTAATACAGAGGTAAGTACCCACTGCCATAGCAAGGAACACACTGATTTAGAGTGCAAGGCAGCATCCTGAATCGTCAGCAGTCCCGCACAGGTGTCGCGATAATCTTGCGATTAGTGGAAACCGTTGCCAGTCGAGAGCGTGAAACAGAACGAGCTGTGCGTTTGACGCGAAATTACCTTAAAGAAAGCACGCTGGCTCAGTGACGCGAAGGCTGAATAAAGCTCAGCTTTAGCAGCGACAAGCTGGAAGACGAAAGGCGGCGCAGCGACCCCTGCGCGTTGCAGGGAGTAAAGCCCTGAATAAGTCATCCAATTCCATCAGTGAGAAATAAAGGAGCCGCGCCGAAGCATCAGACAAAGGGACGCCGCTGGCTGGGGCACTTTTTTTCTTTTTTTTCTGCCGCAGGCGCGGTGGTCGCGGCGAGGGAACTGTCGGCTCTTTAATTATGGATGCAAGCACATCGATCCGAAGCGCGCCGGACGCTGGAAAGCCTCTTAAAGACGAGGAAGCTCGTTAAACACTAATGGCGATCTTTCATAAAGTAAAGGAACCGAAGGCTGCTGCGTCCGCAGTGCACAGTCGCTTGCACCTGCCTCGGGTGGCGCCGCTCGTGCGTTAATAACCCATCCAGCGGGCCGTGTAGCACGCTCCCCTTGCTAATCACGTATTCCTGAGATACGTGCGTAGGAACACGCGAGCTATGCTGGCGCCAGTAAAACTGCAGACACAGGGGTCTGTTTACTGTCCATCACGGTGAATCTCTTATTTTCTTCGAGTAATCGGACGTCCCGTGGGAGACGTCTGTTCACGTGAGGATCCGTGAGGGTGGAAAATGTCATGATCCATAAAAAAAATTACTAAAGGCTTTGGCAAATCAAGGATAGAATGTAGCAATATAAAGAAACGGAAGTTGCTGTTCACCATACAGCACAGGTGCTGAGTAGCGGCTAGGCGCAAATTGAGACGCGTATAGCTCGTGTGACGTGACACAACACTACAGCGCGACACGCACGTGCTGCACGGGTCGCGCGGGTCCAGCGCATATTGCGACGCGTACACCATACTTCGCACGCACCGACTGGCGACGCTCTGCGCTGACTGAACCGAAGTGCGCACAACCTCTTATCTTTCTCAAACGATTTTACAGAAACTATTCTCTGAAAATATATGATTTTTGCCTTACTTATAGCGTTATATGTCAGCTTCGTGCCCATCACCTCGCTAATGACCATTCTTATTGTGATGTACACATTTTAGTAAGACACTACGCAAAATTCAAAAAGTTTGCAACGAAAATTAGGGGTCGCTGTGATTTTGCGTTTGGTGCGTATTACACCATATGTTGCTGCGTATGAAATTTAGCTAACATGCTGAATTTTTGTTTAGACTTGGGAGGAGATCTCTATCTGCCTCCGATCTCGAGAAAATGGATCCCATGTAGCGCGCTCACTTCCGATCTCACGCCCGCGAGAATAAAATACTCGCAACATCTCTCGTATCTCCTAAACCGCTCGAGACATCGAAACGAAAGTTTGGCGAATGATAGCACACAAGGAGGAGAGACTTTTGCCAATTATTAAACACACGGAACTTTCTTATCTATGGAGATATATCACTACCTATACTTCTTTTTTTTATTTATTTCACTCCAGTGACTGTAATTTTTTAAGAGTTATCGACAGCTAGCGAAACAAGAGCTTCCTAGTATGAAAATAAACATGAAATTTCTTCTTTTATGTTACTGCAAACCGATACTATGAGGTTTTTCGTAAGCTATTGAGCTCTGTAATTGTCAATTACTTGTTTAATGAGGCCCTACGTTTCGGAATTCTGTCTCAATAGCTGCTGTGAGATGAGTTTGGCAAATTACATTGTGACAAAGAAAGTACAATTAAACCAGTCACCAAGAGAAATGTGGCCTTTACTCATAAATGGTGATGCTTCTTCGAATGAGAAAAGGTTAACAACTCACACAAAAACAGATTGGCAATTCTGTTGGAATTTTGGTGGAATCCCCGTAATCCATCGTATTTTTAACACTGAGCGACGGGAATGGAAACTTACCAAAGGATTTTATTCCTTCTCTTGATCTGAGCAGTATTAAAATAATGACGAGCGTTTCTTCAGGCGGAATGATAGGCACATGCCAGATACTGCTTGCCAAACTGACAATGCGTAATCGCGAATACAATAGTTGTTATTGAGAAAAATAAACAATTGATCTGTCGCACAACACAATTGTCAGTGTATTGTCAGCAGCTAAGGATAATGCGCGCCACAGGAATGCACAAGTTAGCCAAGTGTGCCTTGTGAGATGGAGTTCGAAAAACATTGTCATGAAAGTAGATCTGCCTTTGTCAGCAGCACATTTCAACAAATTAAATATATCTAATCATAACACTCTTTTAGGATATTCCTACTTTCGTAATAATACCGACCATTTTCTTCATTTGTGTAGCCTGTTGTTGTATAATTAGTTTATTAATGCTGATAATGTCCATGCAACAATTGAAATGCTTTTTCTCATCACGGCGAACCAATTAAAACATTGTCATTTGTGACTGCTTGTCGACTGTTTCTAGCTTGCAGTGGAAATATGTTGTTCAAATGCATGTAGTACAGTGTGTCGTATTACATTATTACATACATATCAGAGTAAAGGGATCACACCTGTGGAGATTATCCCCTTCTAAATTTTTGTAACATATCGTACAGATTCGCTAGCTTACTAGGCAGCGAGAATATAACCTTGCTTTACTTTCCTGCCTTGATTCTTAATCACATGATTTTATAATATTCCTTGCTTCCTTATTCACTACCCTCTGTCCCTTCTTGCGATCTGAAAACATCACGGAGGCATATGGTGCAAATTCTAGCGGCCAATGGCTCATCAGTTACTGAAGTATACATTTTTCTTGACAGAAGAAAAACAAAACAAAACTATGCAGATATAAATAACAGGAAAGTATAACGTGCTAACGAAGAAAGCTGGGGCGTTTAAATGGCGAAAAACGAAACACTACCCAAAGGCAATAAAATTCAGTACACAGTAAGGCAAAATTTATCGTATTGGCAATACTACCACTGCTGATATGCGCCGTTCCGATGTGAGCATATGGCTGGGCTACTTTTCCGATCCCCTCCTCAAATTTCCCACGATGCTAGCGTGGCAAGCGCGACGCGCGGCGCGAGAAACTGTGCCTCAACCACAACGCCGCGCGACCTGGCGCAGGCGCGTGTCGCGTCCTAGTCGCGTCGCGTCGCGTCGCAATTTGCGCGGTCCCATTTGAACCTGTGATGTTACAAAAACGCGCGCTGCGCTGCGTCGCGCCACACGCGCTATACGCGTCTCAATTTGCGCCTAGCCTAGCGAGGCACGCGCGACGAGCGGCGCGAAAAACTGTGCCTCAACCACAACGCCGCGCGACCTGGCGCAGGCGCGTGTCGCGTCCCAATCGCGTCGCGTCGCAATTTGCGCGGCCCCATTTGAACTTGTGACGAAGAGGTTGTTGGCCGAAAGCTCACTTTCTGACACTCGTTTTGTTGCGCCTATCTGCGACTCAGCATCTCCGTTATATGGTGAGTGCAAACTACCCTTTTCATAATATTGTTACTAAAAGCTTTATTTTTTTACATGTACCAATTTTTATATTTCACAGCTAACTTTCAGAGTAGCATGAAAACATAATCTCAAATCTGGCAAGTTAACTTTAACACAGGATACTCTTCAGTTGCTTGCGATATGCCATATTGACAGGAGGGGTTGGGTTGGGTTATTTTGGGGAGGAGACCAGACAGCGAGGTCATCGGTCTCATCGGGTTAGGGAAGGTCGGGGAAGGAAGTCGGCCGTGCCCTTTCAAAGGAACCATCCCGGAATTTGCCTAAAGCGATTTAGTGAAATCACGGAAAACCTAAATCGGGATGGCCAGACGCGGGATTGAACCGTCGGTCCTCCCGAACGCGAGTCCAGTGTGCTAGCCACTGCGCCACCTCGCTCGGTTATTCACACGAATCGGCCTGAGTTTGGCCGGTAACATTTCAGCCAATCGACAGCAAATTTTATACAATTCGTGAGTCAATTGGTACAACTGGAAAATCACGATAAGTAAAAGAAGACAGAAAGGGAAAGCCCCCCCCCCAAAAAAAAAATATAGACATCCCAAAAGTAGCTACAAACGACGGAGAGAGAAACATTTCCTTCACTTATGAATTCGTGTAGCCACAGTTTGCAGACCAGTGTTTACAACCGTAGTGCTTACTGAAATACTAACGACTTTGAGTGCACACTTAGATTTCACTGGCGACCCGCCCCGGCAGCCGGCTTCGCACGGGCGGCACTAATTATCTATGGCTTCGCAACTTGTGTGACATGATGGTCACCTTATTTACAGAGTTATCGTTAAAATTCAGATAACAACGTTAGGTAACTTTTATGATTTTCAAATGTTTTCCGCTGTCGTAAATATTTCACTTTTTACTGCACTGGGACAAAGATGCATGAGCGCCCTGCATCAATACTGGGTAAGATCCTTGACTCTGTGTTTCATGTAATCGGCTGTGCGCTTGGTCGCTACTTAGTAGTTCAGCGCTGGGGAATTCTTATGAGGCATAGTAGCGAGCAGTTGAGTTTTAGACAAGGAGAGCTGATATTTGTCAATCAGGGAGAAATTATCTGGAATACGTTATTATGGAAGTGAAAAATTTTTGTACAGTTATTTTCTTGAGTATATGGACGGAGAAGATTTTTGTAGAAATATTTCAAGGTAACCAACGCACGCGCAACAATGACATATTAGATTGTCAGAACCATGGAAATCTTTGTACCTTAATTCATGATTAGTCTGAATTTGAACTTATTGTTTTCATTATGTCACAAACAACGCAATTGGTTTAAATGTCTGTAATTTTTCTAATTAGTGTATTTCGTAACTGTTAGAGCCTTTTTAGGTTGTGCAGTCTTTTCTGACCATATTCAGAGTTTAATTTTTCAGGAACGACTTTCTTTGAAGTGTAACTTTCCGCCATCATTCTTATGAAAGTTTTAAATATTTTGTTGTGTATGCACTGCACCTTACGGCACATGCAGCTACAAATTGCTAGCCGCTCCATTTGCTGATTTCAACCTCTTGCTGAGCAAGAGGTAAGTTACTTTTCTCTCAAGGACGATATCACTTTACTTTCTTGTGAGCAAACAGTACGTCACCAGAATTTTCAGGTGTTGTGCTAACAAAGATTTATTTACAGTATACAGTGTAAATTGTCTTAAACAGTTATTTTCTTCCGAGCTCAGCAGTATTTTATTTTGTGAATAATTTCAAGTCAGACATAGCACTTCATCTTAAATAACTTTCATAACGTACTTCAGAACTGAGTTACCGTTAAATGGTTTTCACTGAGTACACAGTTTCTTTTGCGATTTAATTAGGTTCATTTTCATTACTTCAAATTTAGCATTTAAGTTTTATTGCACGAAACCGTTCACAAGCGCAATAGAGGGCCAACCAACACTCAAGATTGCTCAACATTTGAATACGGTATCTTAAGGACACATTACACGAATAGCAAGCCTTTTTAAAAAAATATTCAGTATTTCATACATAGATAAATTACGTAGAAAGTTTACAAACTGAATATCATAACTTTCATATAACTTAAACGCTTTAAGGGGTGCACGCCAGGAAAGTTGTCACGATACACGAATGTTATCTGTTCCACATTTAATTGGCGTTTGGAGTGACAACTCGTGGCGATGATGCGAACTGTGGGCTACTGCGTCACCCAGTCCACCTGACCGCAGTGTCAGTATGGCGAGGTCAGCCCAGCCGCAACTCAATAGCAAAAAAACTCTAGCTTACTATCTGATACATCCTGCATCGGGAGTCGTTTAGGAAATCGGCGGTAGCTCCGGCCAGCCTGGCGCTGAAACCAGGCCGCTTTCCTGTCCGCACAAACCTCCATCGCGAATGAAAACTGTTTCAAAATACTTACAGTAGTTCCTGTGATTAGCCTTCAGACACAAAACTCGGTGTGGGATTTGAATTTGCAATCTGTATGAATGATTCCAAGGAGTTCCGATATTAGCCGCTAGGTGGCAATACATCGTTTTCACAACAGTGGGGTACTTTAATTCATCATAGTTCAGCCATTTTGGACGACATATTTATAATTTATATACACGAACCCTCCTTGTGAATCGGTCTATATATTAGTGAAAAGTATCAAAATTCCTATAGTTGTCCCTGAGCCCTAACACGCAAACAGTGGCAGGGGGTCCTAATTTATATCAGCATACAGGCAGATAGGTACATATTGTGTAAATTATGTCGTTACCAAAGTTGTGAGAGTTTGTTGCCATTATTGTTGTTAACTGTGTGCGCATGTACTCTTGAAATATTTGGACATGTGGCTTTTCAAAGGCTATATATTTCCTTATTAACGTTTTCTTGGATTTCATGCTAAAGCAATGTATTATTGATCAATGAAAACCAATTATTATTATCATTACATTAAAAATTTTATATACTTTATGGCCATTAAATAATTTATTATTATTATATTAAACCATTTTCAATAGGTTCGACTGTTATTATGTTAGTCTCTCAATCTATCACATATGTGGCACGTGAAAGTGGGAGTGACGGCAATTTATATTTGGTGTGGGGAGGCGGGGTAATGGCAGACAGAAAGTAACTAACTGTGATTCCGCCCTCTCCAAGTTCAGAACTCAGAACCCTCACTGTGTCACTTTAACAACGCTTTATGCAATGTTCGTGGTGACTTGTGCAATGTTCCCGCTTCGGCTCTCAGGCACTGCACAGCACCAGGGGGTCCGCCTCGGCAACCGCGGGGTCAGCATGGCTCAATGCTAACTGAAGATGCCCGGGTTCGATTCCGAGCCGTACTGGCGATTTTCTCTGCTCGGGGGTTAGGTGGTGGTGTCCTCATCCTCATTTTAACAACACCGTCGCGCAAGTCACCTAAATGGCCTCCCATAACACGACTTGCAGCTGGCGACGAGCCGCCACACGACAGAGAGAGAGAGAGAGAGAGAGAGAGAGAGAGAGAGAGAGAGAGTGTACCAGAGTACTCCGGAAGTTTGTAGGCAGAGCCAGGCCATGCACATGACATGGCTGCGCGCTCCCTGCCGGGAGGACGAATCTTGGACACTAAATAGTCACTGTAGTCCTAAAAACAAGAATGAAGTCTTAATAGTGAAGCTGTCAACAAGCAGAAGGCTGGTTTGAACACAGTGCTTCACTGGTCATTGTCATATTGGATATGGTGTGCCGTTGCCTTCCTCCAGCCTCCTGACCCAGCCAGCTATAGGGAAACATACAGCTTAACGTCGATTCCGAACCACGGTACAACTAGGCATTTTCCATCTTAACATTGTCAGAGAGGAACGAAATGGTTATGGACACTCAAAAATCCTGGAACTGATCAGGAATCTAAACTGAGACGTTTGGGTTTGTAGTCTAGCACTTGCCCACTTTATTTCCGAGCCCCACGTGGAACCCTATTAGATTCGGATCGTGTAGCTGCTTTTTCCATTTCTTTCTGTTTCTTAAAAAAATCATTTTCTACTTGGTACCACATGGGCAGTCAAATATCAAAATACTAGCCGGTAGAGAGTCAGATTTAAAAGTAACTTCAGATGCGTCCCAGAGAAACGTATTTGGGACCTTTGCTGATAAAGTTGTCTATGAATGATTTGCCATAAATATTAATAGAAACATCAGACTTTTCGCAAATGACGGAGTTACGTGTAACGGAGTACTGTCTGAACAAGAGCTGCACAGGTATTCAATCGAATCTTGATAAGATTTCGAAAATGTAAAATTGCGCACTTCAGAAAAGGGAAAAAATGTAGTATCCAGCGACTACAACATCAATGAGTCACAAGTGGAATCGGTCAATTCATACAAATACCTGGATCTGACACTTTGTAGGGATATGAAACGCAACGATCACACAGGCTCATTCGCAACTAAAGCAAATAGGAGACAGCTATTCATCGCTACAAAAATGGGGAAATACAACCAGCGTACTAAGGAGATTGACTCGTGAGAATCATCCTAGGTATGTGGGGTCCGTACCAATTAAGACTAACGGATAAAGTCACGGAGACGCTGAATAAACTGAGCTGGCAGACGCTTGAAGACAGACGCAAACTATACCGAGAAAGCCTACCTACAAGGTTTCAAGAACCAGCCTTAAACAATGATTGTAGGAATACACTGCGACCCACTACGTATCGTTCCCGTAGCGACCGTAAGGACAAGATTAGACTGATTACAAAGCGCTCAGAGATGTTTAACACTCATTCTTTCCGCTCTCCCTACTAGAATAGAACGGGAAGAAGCCATTATAGCTGGTGTACGTGGAAGACCCTCTGCCACAGCGATCTGCAGAGTATGGATGTAGATGTAGTTTATCCATCGTTTCGCGAGATACATTTGTCTCACTGAAAATTTCTAATCTATATTGTATCTTCATATTTTAGTAGTTTATCTAGGTATGTGTACAAGAAGATTGATATCTCAGAACATAATGGAATGGAAAAATAACATCTTCCGTTTCGAATGTTTGTATAGGATTCTAAAGGCAACTGTTCACTTCTAAAAATTTCCAGAACGGTCTACTGAATTCTGTTAGACTAAATTTTAAGAAAAATGTCATAGGCGTGTGGCCGAAGGAGCCAGAAAACTGTGGAATTCACACTAACTTCCTTCAAGACAGAACTCACCACATCACTCTTAGCTGAACAGAATCGACAGATGTAAAGGTAATTTCAGGATTACGCCCAGGAAGTGATAGGACCGTTAGCGTTTACAATACGCAGTAATGATGTAGTGGACAACGTCGGAATTTCCATGAGGCTGTTCGCAGATAACGTCGGTGTCTACAAGAAGATAGCAACGTCAGAAGAGTGCAGTGAACAGCAGGAATGCTTGCAGAGAATTGATGATTGGTGCAAGGAATTCCAATTGACACTGTGTAATGTACTGCGTGTAGTTGGCGAAGATATCTACTGCTGTACGACTAACACTATTGGTAAGAGATCACTGTAAACAGAAACTACGGTAAAATACCTTGGAGTATCTGTATGGGCCGACCTTAAATGGAATGACCACGTAAACTGCAGGGGAAGTAATGGCAGGAACCTTAAGGAAATGTAATTCATCAACGAAAGAAGTGGCTTGCGAAACACTTGTTCGACCGATCCTCGAGCATTGCTCATCAGTCTGGGATCCTTGGCAGTTTGGATCAATAGAAGAGATACAGAAGAACTTACTAAAGACTGGCGCTTTTTGTCACGGGATCGTTCAGTCGGCGCGAGAGCGTTACGGAGATATTGAACAAATTCCAGTGGCAGACGCTACGAGAGAGAAGGTATGCATTACAGAGAGGTTTACTATGGAATTTCAAGAGAGTACGCCGGCCGTTGTGGCCGAGAGATTCTAGGTGCTTCAGTACGAAACCACGCTACTGCTACGGTCGCAAGTTCGAATCCTGCCTCGGGCATGGATGTGTGTGATGTCCTTAGGTTAGTCAGGTTTAAGTAGTTCTAAGTCTAGGGGACTGATGACATCAGATGTTAAGTCCCATAGTGCTCAGTGCCATTTGAACCACCTGAACAGCCAAAACGCAGACATCTATAACCACGGTCTCAATCAAGCCGTACATCGTCAGCAAATACGTGTCGCATTAAAAGGTGAATATGTAGACAAAGACTAATACCATTACCAGAATTCATGATCATGATAATTAAAATCTCATAACAACCCCTCGGATAAGAAATATATACCACAATGTATTTACTGTGATTTAATACGTGTTAGCGTCACTCGGTAGTACGTTGCCGATAACAGGTGTTGGTGAACATTTGTGGTCTGCAATGACTTGGAGAAAGGACAGCACCGCAACACCCCATACTGTGGACAGGTTGGGCGCCTTCTCATATTACTCTTAAAATTATTTTGTTAGGGAATTAAGTTATAAATTAAAATAAAACGGCTCGCCTCCCATTATGTCCCAGACACGAGAGTGAGAGGGGGAATTACTTATCATTCCCTTTGTACAGGTCTTCTTTTGGGTCAGGTTAGTTTTAGTGTAACGCCTTTCAATCTGTAATTTTTGGTGGCCCGTAATATGGCGATAACCGTTAGAAAGGATCTATGGTTTGAAGAAGGACACAAAGACTGGAGGGTTACCTATTCTGGAAAGTAGTTTACAACCTAACAGATTTGCAGAGTTCTCCAGGACTCGCTTGTGAGACGGACATGGCTTTTTATAGGAACGGCGTTCTAGGTTTGCAATAGAAAATAATGCACACAGTGCAGTTTATTTTCTTGATGGAACCGACTTTTTAAACAGGACCCGGAACAGGCTCACTTAGGCTCTCTTTTGTCGGTGTGCTGAAGCAGTGAGCACCTGGTGTTCGCATCGCCAGTGCCCATCACAGAAGAACCTGTGGTAGACAACATGTTCGCCAAAGTCTGCCTTTGACGCCCCACACACTTGTAGGAGCAGTGAGACTTTCCTAAGTCGAATACGATGTTGCTATTCGCGGGACCTAAATCATCTACCTGATTCAGATGAGCGGAAGAGAACCGCTGGCGAGACGCCAAACCCTACACACGAGGAATATGCCATAATGCTCACTGCGTGAAATGTATTGGTAATTGCGAATATGGACAACCATCATCTGTATAATGGAATGACGACAGTCGAAATTTTTGCCGGCCTGGACTAGAACCCGGCTTTCCCGCCTTTCGCAAGCGGTCGCCTTCATCATTGAGCTATCCAACCGCGACTCACAGCCAGATCCGAATTTCCGTATGTCATCAGACAAGTGTCTACAATCTGGACTCCTACATTATGTATATTCCTTTATAGGGGAAACATTTTAATTGAAAGGCGCTTACCCTGTCTAAATACCATATTTCAGTGCCTGTTTCGTTCAAAGGTACGATGTAGTATTCCTTCGGACATGCATGCATGCACATTTACAGCATTTACAGCTTATCGCAAGCGTTAGACACTTGACTGACGACATATGGAAGTTTGGATGTGGCCATGTGTCGTGGTCGGATAGACCACTGGTAAAGGCGAGCGCTCGTGATAAGCGGGAAATCAGCGTTCGAATACCGCTCCGGCACAAGTTTTGATTGTAGTCATTCCATTATGCTGCCAATAGTTGTCCATTACTCGCAACTGCGAATACATGCATGCCCGAAGGAATATTGCATCATACTTCTCAACAATATAACTGCTGCAATATCCAATCATGTTCATTGTTGCTCTTTATTGTTTGTATTTCTCTCTCTCAATCGCCTGAACATTATAGTAGTTTCCTTAATACAATGTACACTACGGGCCATTAAAATTGCCACACCAAGAAGAAATGCAGATGATAAACGGGTATTCATTGGACAAATATATTATACTAGAACTGACATGCGATTACATTTTCACGAAATTTGGGTGCATAGATCCTGAGAAATCAGTACCCAGAACAACCACCTCTGGCCGTAATAACGGCCTTGATAGGCCTGGACATTGAGTCAAACAGAGCTTGGATAGCATATACAGGTACAGCTGCCCATGAAGCTTCAGCACGATACCACAGTTCATGAAGAGTAGTGACTGGCGTATTGTGACGAGCCAGTTACTCGGCCACCATTGACCAGATGTTTTCAATTGGTGAGAGATCTGGAGAATGTGCTGGCCAGGGCAGCAGTCGAACATTTTCTGTATCCAGAAAGGCCCGTACAGGATCTGCAAAATGCGGTCGTGCATTATCCTGTGAAATGTGGGGTTTCGCAAGGATCGAATGAAGGGTAGAGCCACGGGTCGTAACACATCTGAAATGTAACATCCACTGTTCAAAGTGACGTCAATGCGAACAAGAGGTGATCGAGACGTGTAACATATGGCACCCCATACCATCACGCCGGGTGATATGCCAGTATGGCGATGACGAATACACGCTTCCAATGTGAGTTCACCGCAATGTCGTCAAACACGGATGAGACCATCATGATGCTGTAAACAGAAACTGGATTTATCCGAAAAAATGACGTTTTCCCATTCGTGCACCCAGGTTCGTCGTTGAGTACATCATCGCAGGCGCTCCTGTCTGTGATGCAGCGTCAAGGGTAACCGCAGCCATGGTCACCGAGCTGATAGTCCATGCTGCTGCAAACGTCGTCGTACTGTTCGTGCAGATGGTTGTTGTCTTGCAAACGTCCCCATCTGTTTACTCAGGGATCGAGACGTGGCTGCACGATCCGTTACAGCCATGTGGATAAGATGCCTGTCATCTCGACTGCTAGTGATACGAGGCCGTTGGGATCCAGCACGGCGTTCCGTATTACCCTCCTGAACCCACCGATTCCATATTCTGCTAACAACCATTGGATCTCGACCAACGCGAGAAGCAATGTCGCGATACGATATACCGCAATCGCGATAGGCTACAATTCGACCTTTATCCAAGTCGGAAACGTGATGGTACACATTTCTCCTCCTTACACGAGGCATCACAACAACGTTTCACCAGGCAACGCCGGTCAACTGCTGTTAGTGTATGAGAAATCGGTTGGAAACTTTCCTCATGTCAGCACATTGTAGGTGTCGCCACCGGCGCCAAGCTTGTGTTGATGGTCTGAAAAGCTAATCATTTGCATATCACAACATCTTCTCCCTGTCGGTTAAAGCGTGTGTGATATCTTATGGGACTTAACTGCTAAGGTCATCAGTCCCTAAGATTACACACTACTGAAATTATCCTGTGGCCAAACATCCGTGCCCGAAGGAGGACTCGAACCTCCGACGTGAGCAGCCGCACAGTCCATGACTGCAGCGCGTAGACCGCTCGGCTAATCCCGCGCGGCCCTGTCGGCTAAATTTCGCGTCTGTAGCACGTCATCTTCGTAGTGTAGCACTTTTAATGGCCAGTAATGTAACTTTTAATTGACGCCTGATCACATGTGAAACCTGATATTCTACATTAGTGCACTATGTTTTCAGAGTTTTATATGTGTTTCTTTCTTTTCGTAAATCTTAAATGCAGGATACATTTCAATTTGTGCTCCACCCATCATTATGATTGTGATACGGCGTTTCTACTTACCTAGTTCCCGACAGACAACTTCGATAAACCGATGTTCGAACAGGCTGCTTAATTTACACCTGTAAGCAGGACTGAGGCAGGTGCTTCAAGGCGACACGGTGCGGCATCATCGTATTGCGTTTCCACTTCGGTCAGGTACTTATCATTTGCGTTCTTGTGAAGAGGCCGCAACTTTCTTCGGATGTTAGGTTTCGCCTTTCTCACCGACAGACTGAAAGACGTAAGCCGAAACAAGGCCCCGGGAGTAGACAACATTCCATTAGAACTACTGACAGCCTTGGGAGAGCCAGTCCTGACAAAACTCTGCCATCTGGTGAGCAAGATGTATGAGACAGGCGACATGCCCTCAGACTTCAAGAAGAATATAATAATTCCAATCCCAAAGAAAGCAGGTGTTGACAGATGTGAAAATTACCGAACTATCAGTTTACTGAGTCAGAGCTGCAAAATAATAACGCGAATTCTTTACAGACGAATGGAAAAACTAGTAGAAGCCAACCTCGGGGAAGATCAGTTTGGATTCCGTAGAAATGTTGGAACACGTGAGGCAATACTGACCTTACGACTTATCTTAGAAGCTAGATTAAGGAAAGGCAAACCTACGTTTCTAGCATTTGTAGACTTAGAGAAAGCTTTTGACAATGTTGAGTGGAATAGTCTCTTTCAAATTGAGAAGATGGCAGGGGTAAAATACAGGGAGCGAAAGGCTATTTACAATTTGTACAGAAACCAGATGGCAGTTATAAGAGTCGAGGGAAATGAAAGGGAAGCAGTGGTTGGGAAGGGAGTGAGACAGGGTTGTAACCTCTCCCAGATGTTATTCAATCTGTATATTGAACAAGCAGTAAAGGAAACAAAAGAAAAGTTCGGAGTAGGTATTAAAATCCATGGAGAAGAAATAAAGACTTTGAGGTTCGACGATGACATTGTAATTCTGTCAGAGACAGCAAACGACTTGGAAGAGCAGTTGAACGGAATGGACAGTGTCTTGAAAGGAGGGTATAAGATGATCATCAACAAAAGCAAAACGAGGATAATGGAATGTAGTCGAATTAACTCGGGTGATACTAAGGGAATTAGATTAGGAAATGAGACACTTAAAGCAGTAAATGAGTTTTGCTATTTGGGGAACAAAATAACTGATGATGGTCGAAGTAGAGAGGATACAAAATGTAGACTGGCAATGGCAAGGAAATCGTTTCTGAAGAAGAGAAATTTGTTAACATCGAGTATAGATTCAAGTGTCACGAAGTCGTATCTGAAAGTATTTGTATGGAGTGTAGCCATGTACAGAAGTGAAACGTGGACAATAAATAGTTTGGACAAGAAGAGAATAGAAGCTTTCGAAATGTGGTGCTACAGAAGAATGCTGAAGATTAGATGGGTAGATCACATAACTAATGAGGAGGTATTGAATAGGGGCCGGCCGCGGTGGTCTAGCGGTTCTGGCGCTGCAGTCCGGAACCGCGGGACTGCTACGGTCGCAGGTTCGAATCCTGCCTCGGGCATGGGTGTGTGTGATGTCCTTAGGTTAGTTAGGTTTAAGTAGTTCTAGGGGACTTATGACCTAAGATGTTGAGTCCCATAGTGCTCAGAGCCATTTAGCCATTAAATAGGATTGGGGAGAAGAGAAGTTTGTGGCACAACTTGACTAGAAGAAGGGATCGGTTGGTAGGACTGAGGCATCAAGGAATCACAAATTTAGCATTGGAGGGCAGCGTGGAGGGTAAAAATCGTAGAGGGAGACCTAGAGATGAATACACTAAACAGATTCAGAAGGATGTAGGTTGCAATAGGTACTGGAAGATGAAGAAGCTTGCACAGGATAGAGTAGGATGGAGAGCTGCATCAAACCAGTCTCTGGACTGAAGACCACAACAACAACAACCGACAGTGACGATTGCAGGGTTTAATTATTCCGTGCTCCGGAGACTGGGCGGATGTTGACAAGGCGCGCCGCAACAGTGCGGCATAGGGCGATGTGAAAATAGAAGCAGGCGCGGGGTAACGAGGTGGGAGTGGCGGCAAGCGTGCGCTGGCGATGCGAGCTCGGGCGGCAGATGCGCCGCGCTAATGCCGCGCGCGCAGTGACAGGGGGCAGCGGGGCGGAAAGCGCCGCTCAGCCGGCGGCGCGCGCCTAAAAATTGCGGAGGCCGGTCAGTGCAGAATTCTCATCTCGGACAGCGTCCGGCGAACAATAACTCGGCGCCGTGATTAATGGCCTTCCCGGAAAACCTATTCAGCCCAAGTTAAATATACATTTCACGATTCCCTCTCACACCGCCGGCGTAATTGCATCCAGAGCCCTAGTCCTCTAACCCTCACCAGTCCGTACGCGAAAAATGTTTAGCTGTTTCTCTTTCAGTGTTCGTCGACGAAAACGGCACTAATTTGATTCAGATAAATAACGTCTCTTTGAAGAGTAGCGGACTTAAAACGCGAGAAAAAATTAAGTTCTTATTTGCTTTTTACAGCTATACGACAGAGTCCTATAGAACCTGGAGCGGCGGAATTCCCTTTCTTTCGTAAGCAGTACCTCATTTTCAATTTTATAGAGTAACAAACGAACTCGGTAATGCTTCGCAATTGCTAAATATGTATGTGAATTGAATACACAACCTAAACTCCTTCCCACCACTCTTTCTGTACACCTCCTCTTCCCCCCCCCCCCCCCTCGTTTTCCCATCTCCTCTTCCTGCCCCCGTCTCTGACCTGCGGATCACCTCCTGTTCACCCTCCTGTTTATAGTTATTGCAAACGATACTTTGATTGGCAACTGAAGTCGCCTTTGAGACTACAGATTTAATGTACAAAAATTTGAAGTAAACTGTTCAAGAACTTTTCAAGATTTTTCCTAACAAAATGGTTCATATGCCTCTGACCACTATGGGACTTAACATCTGAGGTCATCAGTCCCCTAGAACTTAGAACTACTTAAACCTAAGTAACCTAAGGACATCACACACATCCATGCCCGAGGCAGGATTCGAACCTGCGACCGTAGCAGTCGCGCGGTTCCAGACTGAAGCGCCTAGAACCGATCGGTCACACCGGCCGGCTTTTCCTAACAACTAAAAACTTTTCCTCATTATATATTATGGATATATTTATATATTATAAACACGTAGCCCATGTCCGTCGATAAGTTTAATAATTAGAGCATCGTGTTAGATCTGAAGTAGACCTGTCACGCACTTTTCCAGAGTTTGGTAACAACGTTAAACAACAACTCGTCTCTACATGGCTCACCCCAGTTCCTAGAACTCCTGAAGATAGATGTTGACTGTGGATATTGCATCACAGAGACAGTCTCTTTGAGTGTTCAGAGATGGCCGGCCGCTGTGGCCGAGTGGTTCTAGGTGCTTCAGTCCGGAACTGCGATGATGCTACGGTCGCAGGTTCAAATCCTGCCTCGAGCATGGCTGTGTGTGATGTCCTTAGGTTAGTTAGGCTTAAGTATTTCTAAGTCTAGGGGACTGATGACCTCCGATGTTAAGTCCCATAGTGCTTAGAGCCATTTGAACCATTTACTCAGAGATTTCACTAAACCCGCCCAAAGACTAAACAAACATGCATGAGCAGCGCCTATAAGACGGAGGGAGTACCGCAGACCATCAGTTCCAGTCATTCCACCAGCAAGGAGGTACACGCGTTGTGTTGTTTGTAGTTCAACCGTGCTTAGACAGTCAATATCGTCGTTCGATACCGTCCGCATTGTTACTTTGTGCCAGGAAGGGCTCTCAACAAGGGAACTGTCCAGGCGTGTCGGGATGAACCAAAGCGATGTTGTTCTGACATGGAGGAGATACAGAGCCCAAGGGCTCGTACTGCAGTGGATGACCACTGCCTACGGATTATGGCTAGGAGGAACCCTGACAGCAACGCCAACATGTTGAACAATGCTTTTCGTGCAGCCACAGAACGCCGTGTTACGACTTAAACTGTGCGCAATAGGCTGCATGATGTGCAACTTCACTCCCTACGTCCATAGCGAGATCCATCTTTGCGACCACCACATCATGCAGCGCGGTACAATGGGCCAACAACAAGCCGAATGGACGGCTCAGGATTGCATTATTTTCTCTTCACCGATGAGGGTCGCATATGTCTCCAACCAGACAACCGTTGGAAATGTGTTTGTAGGCAACTCGGTCAGGCTGAACGCCTTAGACATACTGCCCAGCGAGTGCAGCAAGGTGGAGGTTCCCTGATGTTTTGTGGTGGCATTATGTGGGGCCGATGTACGCCGCTGGTGGTCATGGAAGGCGCTGTAACGGCTGTACGATACGTGAATGCCATCCTCCGACCGATACTGCGACCATGTCGGCAGCATATTGGCGAGGCATTCGTCTTCATGGACGACAATTCGCGCCCCCATCGTGCACATCTTGTGAATGACTTCCTTAAGGATAACGACGTCGCTCGACTAGAGTGGCCAGCATGTTCTCCAGACATGAACCCTATTGAACACGCCTTGGATAGACTGAAAAGGGCTGTTTATGGGCGATGTGACCCACCAACCACTCTGAGGGATCTACGCCGAATCGCCGTTGAGGAGTGGGACAATCTGGACAAACAGTGCCTTGATGAACTTGTGGATTTTTGGGCCAAATAGTTTTTGTGGAATCGAATGATAAGAGTGTGAAAGCAGTCGGAACACCATGTGTCAGCACAGGCGAGCAGTGCAGTGACAAAATCTCGCACATCGCGGAATGCGGGGAGCACGTCTCTAGCAGCGAAAGGGTTAATGCGGCCGTGGTGGCTTTACTTCATGAACTGCGCACTCCCACCTAAACGTAAGATTGCGAACTATGCTATACTATGGCGCTGCTTCTCTTGGCGCGTGCGTCGTGTGCAACTGGCAACGCGGCAATCTCCCCCGTCTGGGCGGGCACGCGCGAGCCGCCAAGATAAAAGAATTGAACTATAGTTGGCTCCATTCCTGAGTACTGCTCCAATGTTTGACATCCCCAACAGGTCGAATTACATCTACATCTACATCCATACTCCGCAAGCCACCTGACGGTGTGTGGCGGAGGGAATTAAAGGAAGACACTCAGGCAATTCAGAGGCATGCTGTCAGATTTGTTACTGACAGATTCGATGAACTCACTAGTATGACAGAATGACTCTGTGACTCAGATGAGAATCTCTGGATGGAAAGTGACGTTCTTTTCGCGAAACAGTATTGATATAGTTTAAGAGGATCAGCTTTTGAAACCAACAGCAGAACGAGCAAGTCCCACCACCACACATTTCGCGTAAGAATCAGAGCGTGTACGGAAGCATACAGACATTTGTTTTATCCTCACTATATGTTCGAGTGGAATAGGAAAGGGAATGACTAGCAATGGTATGTTGTACCTTGCACAGTAGGGTAACTTTGGAGTATGTATGGAGATGAGGTTTTGAACTTGTAGGAAAACAACGGTGCTCTCGCGAACAGCTTTTAGAGCCAGTTTGTGGCAATCGAAGAAGAGAAATAGGGCTCACCTGTCCTCAGGACAGATCCACGAGCATTTTTTAGTCTGATGACGAGTGCCCTGTTTTACTACTGAGAAATATAGTTACCATCTTATACGAAAGCATCACTTTTCATTCATACTTCTAATAACTACAGCCGAGCAGTTAGCCACGTAACTGTTTCTTCAGTCTCTTCCTTGACTAATACCACCGTAGAATTTGTCAATCCTCTAACATTTTACTTCACTGATTTAACATTATCACGAACATCTATCGATTACTGAAGAGGCAGAATTATGACGAAGGAGTGCAGTCTTCTGCAAAGCCTTCGCCCCCCCCCTTTCCCCCCCCCCCCCCATTCTTACAAAAGGTTCCATAGAAAATTCAAAGTCAATTTTTCTTTACCATTTTCTTTTCAATGGAAAAACTTAAAGACAATCAACCTAGGCTTTTCCGCTAATTCGAAACAAACCCGTTATATGCCTTTAATGATACGACAGTCGCAATTTGTAAGTGCAACAACCACCCAGGGAGAGAGACAAAAAGTATTCCGTTAAACAGTGCATCAAACAAGATGACAACAAATGTTAAGGCATAAAAGCCTTCTCTGAGCTTTCCCAGTACAGTAGAGTACTAGTAATGAATCGCAGGGACAGTTACGTTTTACAATAAATGCTTGCTGTGAAAATGTCGGAACTTTCAAGCAGTATTAAGAAGTAAGGGAGCAATTAGACAATATGTGCATTTTAATATTACAAGCGAATAGTCATTCCAACATAATTATATAGACCTGTAAAAAAATCATAACTTCTATCAATGCCTCCTCTGCCTCCTTGCTAGATGCATTTTCCATCATGGGGACCGTGCTGAGATGCGTACAAGTGCTTACTCAGGAAGCTCCCAGACGAGTCAACTCTTGTTGAAAATCTAGCAGGCATAACCGAAAGTGACGTCATGATTAAACGTTCTCACATTTGTACATGCGCATTGAGGTTATCTCCAAGCATGGCCTTTTACACCGAGTTTACATATATGCAGGCGCACTTTCCCAGACAAGTCAAGACTTGTTGACATCTGCACATGCACATTCATGAAGTTACAGTTCAATAGGGACTATATTTCGATACATAATACAGATAATTTTAGGGTTCTTTAAATCAGACTATGACACATAAACAATCAGCGCCTGGTTTTATAATAAAGTTTTAAGATCCATAGATGATATACATTGTCACGTTATGGCACGTAGACTGTCAGCTTGTGAAGTTACAATACCATTTGAGATCCAGTAGCTCACACCCACTGGTGCATGTACTATCGTCATGCATTTAAGATAATGCTAATCACCATGATTAGGGTAATGGGAGTCACGATGTCAAATGATCACCATTGCGTCAATAGTATCCACATTGCAATTATAATGCTACTGTTACTATTTTGTGTAACAATTTGTGATGTATGGGATAATCTGTTACAATTCTGCTGTAACAAGGCAATCTATGGAGTATTTTGTTGCAATTTTGTAGTAACTTGATGACATAAGGGGAATTTGTTACAATGTTGCTGTAACATGTTATATATGAAACACTTCCTCACAATTGTTATAACGTAGTGATTATGGGGCATTTTGTTACAATATGGCTGTAATATAGCAATTTATGGAGCATTGTGTTGCAGTTTCACTGAAATAAACTGATGTATAGGGCAACTTGTTACAATTTTGCTGTATGGTGGTGCATGCGGAGCAAAGTGTCATTTAGTCTCCACTGTGTAATAGCATAAAATGACAAACACGTTGTACCGCAAGATGAAGTTAATACCATAGCATGAAATTGCTATAATGTTTGGCTGACTTTGGAAAGTAATTGAAAGCTTAGCTACCCTAATTTACTATCTAAACAAATGTGTATTACTACTGTTTAGTATGTTATTTCATCGAAGTATGATGTACTTTCCACTGTGTGAAGCCAAGAGACGACAAACACTTTGCACGTAAGATGAAGTTAATTCCTTAGCAAATGGGACACTATAATTTTTGGCTGAAAGTGATATTGGCTGTATCCAAATCAAGATGCCTTTTTGATAAAAAATACAATTTAGAAGTGTTGCAATGATACAACTATTCTCGTTGACAAGTGTACTTTAACCTATAAGTTAGACCAGTAGTAGTGTCAATCTATGTTTTTCAATGTTACAGAACAAATCTTTATGTATTTTGATAAATAATACACACAATTTTGATTCCTTTAGAGCTTGGTACAGGGATCAAATAAGGCAGTCGACTAAGATGTAAGCTACGTGAGTAGTGCCAATAAGCGACTTGTGTGTATTTTAATAAGTAATACAGACAATTTGGATTTTAAAATATTTAATTTGATGGTCCATTGTGCCTTGTAAAGTGTGGTACAGATACAGAACTTAAGTTGTTGACAAACGTAGCTTAAACTGTAAGTTTTATCAGTAGGCCTGTAGTAGTTGACACATTATTCTAACTGAACACGGGATTTTACAGAACAATTTAGACAGAGCCATCACATTGACATAACCATTTTGCTTGTGCTTGTGTACTTTTGATAAGTAATACACCTTTTTGTACTAGTAAAGACATGGTCTTATTTAGGCCACGGCAGTACTATTAACTGCTTGCTAAACATGTTAATTAGCCACTTGTATTTTGTACTGCCGGACTGAGTGGCTGAGCGGTTGTAGGCGCTACAGTCTGGAACCGCGCGACCTCTACGGTCGCAGGTTCGAATTCTGCCGCGGGCATGGATGTGTGTGATCTCCTTAGGTTAGTTAGGTTTAAGTAGTTCTAAGTTCTAGGGGACTGATGACCTCAGAAGTTAAGTCCCATAGTGCTCAGAGCCATTTGAGCCATTTATTTTGTACTGTTACATATAAACAATACACGTAACTCAGACATGGAAATAGCACTGTGACAATTTGATGGTCCACAGTCATGGTTTAAGCATCATATTAATTGCTCTCTTCCAGTAGCTGACAATTGTAGAACAGCAGTTCATACTGCCTATTCGTTGGTTCTTGCCATTTTAGCATAGCTTTTTGTACAGTTCTATGCTTGGTTAGGTTCGTTTCGGTACATAGCCTCATTTGGGCTTAAAATGAATTGTTAAGTGCCTGCTTAGCACATTATTTTTTGCCAGATGTGTTTTATAACAATTTAGACATGATAATAGCATCGTGCCAATCACTTTGAAAACCCACAGTCATGTTCTAAGCGTTGTATAATAACTGCACCATTTCAGTAGTTAAAAGTTATAGAACAGTAATTCAGACTGCCTTTTTGTTTATTTGTTTGGCTGTTGATTTGGGGGAAGGGACCAAACAGCGAGGTCATCAGTCATATCTGATTAGAGGAGGACAGGGAAGGAAGTCGGCCGTGCCCTTTGGAAGAAACCATCCACGCATTTTCCTTAAGCGATTTAGGGAAATCAGCGAAAATCTAAATCAATATGGCCGGATATGAGTTTGAACTGTCGTCCTATCGAATGGGAGTCCAGTCTGCTAACCACTGCGCCATCTCGCCCGGTGCCTTTATGTTTACGTGTTTGTCTGCTTAGCACAGTATTTCAGCCAATATGTGTTTTGCACAGTTACAAGCTTGATTTGTTCGTTTTTAGGCATAGCCTCAGTTAGGCCTAAAACGGAATGTCAAATATTACTGCATTGGCCGCTTCTTATGTTTTGTAAAGTTATAGTACAATTTATACATGGAAACAGCATTAGGGTTCTTAATTCAAGGGTTCACAGTTTTTTAGGCCTCAATTTTGAGGGAAAGTTATTTTGTGATACGGAGATATTTAATTGTGCCTTGCACCAAGAGTGCTACTAAATTATATTTCACCCTTAACTTAATTTCTGATAAATAATTC
Organism: Schistocerca nitens; assembly: GCF_023898315.1. Lineage (NCBI taxonomy): Eukaryota > Metazoa > Arthropoda > Insecta > Orthoptera > Acrididae > Schistocerca > Schistocerca nitens. Next base: position 369,367,273 of record NC_064618.1, read on the forward strand.
AGAGCAGTCTTTTTCTTATGAACATAGCAACCATTTACACAAAATTCACCGTTGAACAGAAGTGAGCTAGCGCCACCACATTGGATTTCTGAATTTCCCACCACCGCTACCTTGGATTTTTGAGTTTCCAACAGTGCCATCTAGGTTTGTATGACCGCAGTGCCGGAACTGCAGTAACACTTGAACTTTTTGCCAGAAGCCTTGTAGCCATTGTAATTCAGAGGAAAGTAAGAGTAAACCACCTCCAATAGTGGTACTGTGGTGCTCACACCAACTTTCTGATTGAGGGCAGCTTTATTTTTCAGTTACTAGGACCCTTGCCAAGCTTGATAGCACAGTGGTTAGTACACTGGAATCGCAGTCGGGAGGACATCAGTTCAAATCCCCATTCGGTCATCGAGATTTAGGCTTTCCGTTATTTCCGTACATCTATTAAAGAAAAAAGTCTGGAAGATTTCTTTCAAAAGGACACAGCCTGAAATAATCTGAGCTTGTGCACCGTCTCTCTTGACCTCGATGTCAACAGGACGTTAAACCCTCATCTTACTTCTTTCCTTCCTTCTTAAAACCCTTAGAACCCTTATTAGTTGGTTTCGTTATTATCGAAGTAAAATAAATCATTAACTTCAGGTGCTTCCGCCATTTGCAGTAGCTTTGGCATCCTACGAGATATCAAGAAAAGCTACATCCAAAGGTTGCTTCAGCACAATCCAGACTAAAATCTCCTTGCCACATACCAGCTGAAACTTTCGGCTGATAGCGTATTTCACTCAGTACAGCTTACATCAGTACAGTGTGTAACAACATGGAAAAAAAAATCCTTACGCTTTTCTCATAGCCCCTTTCACATCCTAGAGCCGAACGATGTGTGTGTTTCATTGTAGCGTACAAACATAATTTACTTTGCAGATCTAATGTAAAATTTTAAAACACACGTTTTTTATAGTGTCTCTTTTTGTCGGTGATGTCTTATATGTGACTATGAGCTAAAAAAACTTTTATATCACAGAAAAATATTTACAATTACAAAATGGTGGTTCTACAAACTCGGGACGCATATATTACAATAAAAACTATATGCTGATGTCTTAAGTTTCTTGTTGACACTCTCCCGTCAAGCCACAGCGTGGCAAACTTTCGGATTATTTTGTCCCTCGAAGGACGATGAGAAATGCGCGTAGTGTCCGCCAAGCAAATTAATTACCAACTGCGTCCGAATACAAAATTTCATAACGTCCAGGGAAAGGGGTTATGAAAGGACGCGTTCTGTTATGAAACTTGGAGCTACCTGTGGCGTCCACCCAGCGGTTAATTAAATTTACTTTACGGGAAAGCTTCGCGGCATCTGTACCTAAGAGCCGAGTACAACGTGCGATAGCCGTATCATCATTTTTTATATTTTTTAGTTATTTAAGCAGCTAGCCTGTTCAGCGCTACGTTCCCATAAAGAGAATAACAACGAGAGTGCTGTACATTAATCTAAATCCTTAATGCTCGGCAAAAGATCCAGTCTGCCGTTGACTGGAATTATCAACGCAGTTAGAAAACATTTTGAGAAAAACTGACCAAATAGGCTTCATATAGGAGAAAACAATTCAGCTTTAGGCTATGCGATGCGGACCGCCGTAATGTGTCCCACAAAACAGGACGTATTACATCATACAGCTGTCATACCAAAAAAGTTGCACAAGGCGTTCACGTAACTGTACAGCAGAAGGTTCCTAAATTACAATCCTTCCACTGTCATACCAAAAATATACTGTGCTTCAATAGAAATGCTGAATATTTTGGTAGGTGATAGTATACACTAATTCGAATAAAACATTTGTGCCTGTGTTTTCTTTGTAGACTTTCCTTTTCAACCATGTATACAAGTACGAAACACATACGAAATCGAAGTTAATTAGGTTGAAGCTGAAATTAAAATAAAAAGGAACAATCCTTTTAAAGTACTTGCTGTGTGGAATGTTTTACTCGAATTAGTCTATATTATCAACCCCTGAAATATTTACTACTACTCCAGAAACACATTGTGTACCTGTAAGTGTTATTTTGGAAGTAAAAACGCAATTAAGATGTTTTGTGACAGTTGAAGGCAGTGTTTTTTTTTTTTGTGCAACATGCCACGATTCTCATAATTTCCGCTGTGGCACTGTAGTGTCTACCCATAGTGTCTATCCCTTTCTGTCTTAGTGATCATCACTGTCAGCCTACAGGAAAGTTTCCGTCGTGTTGCCGATTCTGTAGTTTCTTTTAGGAATAAATTCACCCATTTCATCAGAGCTAACAACAACATAGACAATAAGAAACTTCCTGGCAGATTAAAACTGTGTGCCCGACCGAGACTCGAACTCGGGACCTTTGCCTTTCGCGGGCAAGTGCTCTACCAACTGAGCTACCGAAGCACGACTCACGCCCGGTACTCACAGCTTTACTTCTGCCAGTACCTCGTCTCCTACCTTCCAAACTTTACAGAAGCTCTCCTGCGAACCTTGCAGAACTAGCACTCCTGAAAGAAAGGATATTGCGGAGACATGGCTTAGCCACAGCCTGGGGGATGTTTCCAGAATGAGATTTTCACTCTGCAGCGGAGTGTGCGCTGATATGAAACTTCCTGGCAGATTAAAACTGTGTGCCCGACCGAGACTCGAACTCGGGACCTTTGCCTTTCGCGGGCAAGTGCTCTACCAGTTGGTAGAGCACTTGCCCGCGAAAGGCAAAGGTCCCGAGTTCGAGTCTCGGTCGGGCACACAGTTTTAATCTACCAGTTGGTAGAGCACTTGCCCGCGAAAGGCAAAGGTCCCGAGTTCGAGTCTCGGTCGGGCACACAGTTTTAATCTGCCAGGAAGTTTCATATCAGCGCACACTCCGCTGCAGAGTGAAAATCTCATTCCGGAAACATAGACAATAGACAGTACTTGGAATACATTTTATGTTTCATTTCTTATCTACTGAAAACATGTTTTTTGTAGGCCTAAAGTATGTCATAATAAACATAATTATAATGGTGCCCTACATAACCGCTTATTCAATTTCTCATGTATAACAACGTTATACTAAAGTCACCAATTTTCTACCCTACATCCCTTAATAACTAGTACGAAACATAGCAGAAATCGAAATTTATTAAGTTCAAATTCTAATGAAAATTAAAAAAAACTACGTTACTGAAGTACGAAAATGAAAAGAAAATCCTTCTTCAACTAACGTCAACTTCAATGAACACCTATTGTTGCCTTCCGTACGCATGTCTACAGTATTGCCGTGTGGGAATATTATGTACAGATCTACAGGTACAAGTGCAGCTTGGTTCAAATGGCTCTGAGCACTATGCGACTTAACTTCTGAGGTCATCAGTCGCCTAGAACTTAGAACTAATTAAACCTAACTAACCTAAGGACATCACACACATCCATGCCCGGGGCAGGATTCGAACCTGCGACCGTAGCGGTCGCTCGGCTCCAGACTGTAGCGCCTAGAACCGCACGACCACTCCGGCCGGCGTAACAAGTGCAGCTCCTACAGCTATCATCCTGCACAAAGATAGATATATTATTATGGCTTTCAGTTAGTATGAGTCTCGCGAAATCTCGAGCCACTGTACGTTACATGCTTAATCGTATACACTTATACCATACAGCTGTTACATATTTGCTATCGGGATCTACTGCGACACATCAACATTGGTATCTTCGTAACACCACAGTGTAAATTTTGTAACTAACATTTATGGGTTCCTCAGCTCGAATCCTTGCATCTTCCATCGACACCGTGACGTCACAGATAAAAGCTTCAGACCAACGATCAAAACAGGAAGATTACGTTATCAATCCATTTCATAACTCCACTAAACGTTTGCGTGTTACGACTGGTATGAGCTGAAATTCACTAACGTGCAGTCACATTCTACATCGGGCAGCTCGATATATCATTAATATCATAACATTTTCCATTACTTACCATGGACTTCAATCAGAAGATAACAAGCGTTATTATCAGAATAGAAAGTTTTTTAGCTAGTGTTGCTGTAATTCATCAACCACTTGGTCTCCACTGTTCGTAAATTTCGAGACTTCTCCATGCTTTGCAGTCTTAATCTGTTAGTATCTACGGCTACGAAGTCTTTCGAGACAGAGTCTTTGGATAAGAAGTTCTCGTTTTCTTATCTTCTGCGGTCTAAGGGACTATCTGACTATATTTCCCACCCATCTCCGCCGGCCGCGGTGGTCTCGCGGTTCTAGGCGCGCAGTCCGGAATCGTGGGACTGCTACGGTCGCAGGTTCGAATCCTGCCTCGGGCATGGATGTGTGTGATGTCCTTAGGTTAGTTAGGTTTAAGTAGTTCTAAGTTCTAGGGGACTGATAACCACAGCAGTTGAGTCCCATAGTGCTCAGAACCATTTGAACCATTTGAACCACCCATCTCCATATCGTTTTCATTACAGTCTTAACTACTGTATTTTCCCGTATAGTTTTATCTGTGCTCCTGTTCTTTATAGGAATTCCCATCATTCGTCTCGCGTCAGTTTTTGGATGGTTTTCGAATTAAAAGCCCATGCGTCATTGATATTACACGCTGAGTGTACACTTTTTGTTTGAGAGAAAATGTTCAAATGTGTGTGAAATCTTATGGGACTTAACTGCTAAGGTCATCAGTCCCTAAGCTTACACACTACTTAACCTAAATTATCCTAAGGACAAACACACACACCCACGCCCGAGGGAGGACTCGAACCTCCGCCGGAACCAGCCGCACAGTCCAGGACTGCAGCGCCTGAGACCGTTCGGCTAATCCCGCGCGGCTGTTTGAGAGAGAATGAAAGATTATTGAAGGTTGAATAACACTTGGGCGGTTTTTTGTTCTACTGATTTTTATTTGTGTGAACTAGTTTTCGGCTTATTGGGCCATCTTCAGATAACTAGTTATCTGAAGATGGCTTAATAAGCCGAAAAGTAGTTCATACTAATAAGAATCAGTAGAACAAAAAACCGCCTAAGTGTTATTCACCCCCTCAATTGGAAATGTTGTATCAAGAAGCGACGGAAGAAACCATAAATCAGACAATGAAAGCTTAGTTTTGAAAATTTTATTTACTTTACCAAAAGCGTAACAGGTCCGTTTTAATCTTCCGTTTATTTTTTAAAAAAATTCTAGAAAGTAGTGTTGCTGGGATCAGAAGGAATGAAAGAGGGTTAGAGTTCACCGTTCTGTCGACGTTGAAGTCATTAGAGACAAAACACAACTTTGGATTTGAGAAGAATGAGGATAGAAATCTGCTGTGCTCTTTCCAAAGGAACGACCCCAGATTTTTTGAAACAATGTCACTTGACGTTTGCTAGAGATTGGTGACCTTAATATCTAAATAAGTTGAAGAATTCAGTCTAAATTACATTACGATTTACTGAAACAGACCGCCAGTTTAGACTTTCCAGCCAGCATCAAACAACGACTACTCGGAAAGTAAGGTCCTATTCGGTGCGAAATGGAAACCACAGTGAAAATTTTACGAAGCATTGCACAGATGTTTTGGGCAGCGTCTCTAGTATGCCCGTCGATGGCGTCACTTCGCTCTTTTCAGTTCTGAGCGCACAGTGAGAACGTAAAGATGCCTCGAAAATAGAGCTTGCCGCCAAGTATGAGGGCCTGGAGAGAGACTTGGCCTGATGTTACGCAGCCCACATAGCAAAACTGTCATGCGTTTCCTTCTTCTTGACAATTCTTGGCGGCACTCTTTAGGGGAAATGAAGATGCTCCTACGGCGTTTTCGGTGGGGTCGATCACCCACAATACGGCCCGTAATTGGCTACGCTTGAGTTTTATTTTTGCTCATACGAACTGTGGGTTACGAATACAACATTTTGGCAAAGACACCGAGCTGTAGACCAGCGTAGAGAATTGGCCTAAACCACAGCCGGATGGCTGACTTCTATGACGAGGGTATTGGAAAGTTGGTACAACGCTACGACAAATGTCTGAGTCGGAGGGCCAGCTACGTAGAGAAGTAGCTGAAAAGTGTAGCTAACTATTGCAAATAAAAATTTTTTCATTTTCACAGTGGTTTCCATTCCGCGACCGATTGGACCTAACTTTCTGAATAGCCCTCGCGTATTGAAAACGTCAACAACGCACATGTAGTGTTGTACTAGATTACGACTACGTGTCTTGTGCATGGATGATATTTTAAAGATAAGATCCTGGCTGCAGTGCCGAAAGTGGTGATCTATTTATACAAATCAAAATATGAACAGGACTGTGAATTCTTTAATTCGTCGGGCCATTAGCCATAAGCGATTCAGGGAAACCACGGAAAGCATAAATCTGCATTGCTTGCCACATATAGGTAAACTGATGTCTTATATAGAAAAATTACCGTATGTTAATGTGTGCCACGCAGAACATGGATGCATTTGAATTTCTTTTCATGAAGTCGCTTAACTCAGTAAGTATTGGGCAAGTGCCAACAGCTGATCAGTAGCAGGTTGTTGGATCAGAGATAAAATGCAAGGGGCAGTGCAGTGAAGTAACTGTCATTAGCCACAGGTCACAGATAATTACTTACAAATCGGAGAAAAAAAGGAATTTTCAGCAGCTTAGCAAGTCATTAGAATGTTCACGTCACACTTCAAGGAGGGAAGTCCTACGACATCCGAGGGGTACAAAAGGGCCAACCACGAATTAAAAGGGAAAGAGTGGTCTCAGTAAGCTGCGCAGATAGCTGAGTGCGTTAGCACGCAGCTTCCAGGATTCAAGAAGGCATGCCGGCCCCGGATCGAATCCGCCCGGCGGATTAACAACGAGAGTCGGTGTGCCGGCCAGTGTGAATGCTGTTTTAGGCGGTTTACCACGCCCCAGTAGGCGAATACTGGGTTAGCACCCATGGGTGGCCTCAGTTCCACGATTCGCAAACATTTCGAAAACGTTCTCACACTTCCAGATGGATACCACTAGACGCAAACAAAACAAAGGGGGTACATAATTTCCGTTGGGGGGGGGGGGCGATAGGAAAGGCATCCGTCTACCGTCTACCACTAAAACTGCCAACATTAGATTAACACGCCGATCCCGTGATGGTTCGGGACAAGGCCAGGAAAAAAGGATGGTGTCAGTATTGAATACAATTACTCTGATTATTAATCGTCCATAGTATGACCTCAGACAGTCGAGCTCAATTGCAGACGAAGAAAACAGTAGTCTATGGACTTAGGCGCATTATGGAGCGAGCACAGACATCGATCTATCCACCACACAGCCGCGACAGTCACGGGTCACTGACGGGCATCAGTAGAGGTCACGAGACATTAAGGTACGCTGGCTGGGTACTGGACGAGCTTCTATAGTAGGTGCTGGACGGTTTTATGCTTCAAATAGTGAATCCTGTATTATTTCGTATGGGAACCAAAACAAACTGCAAGTGAGCGCATTTGTTTCTAATGATTAGAACAGATGGTAAAAGCTGAACGCCTCTCCAGCTCTTTGCGATTTTCGTTTCAGTAAATATTGTGTGTAGCATATAGGTGCATAATTAATATCTGCCAAATTGATCCTATAATTCCAAACAAGCGCTCTTGTCTCTACCGTCACACTTTGTAAAAATACTGCTGTCGTAATCAGAAGTAATTACTCCCTGTCATCTTCGTCTGATATCCTACAGCTTAATATAAACCACCTCCTTCCAAGCCATTGATGTCAACAGTGAGGCGTATCAACGTCTGTCCTCTAGATGGAGGACCAGGGCAGGTAAAAACAAAATACCTTCTGCATATTCAGGGGAGTACAACCATAACATCTCTGCGACACAACGAGCCGGACGGGGATTCGAAACGCAGTCCTCGAGAACGCAAGTCCAGTGTTCCGCTTCGCCCGGGAAACGAGACCGCTGAGAGCATCTATACAAAAAAAAAAAAATCTACTTTACTGTGGCGCTTCTCTGAAAAGCTCTGCGCGCTAAAAACTGCTTCCAATGAGTCCGACGCAAATTGCGCCACACACTGTGCAGAGGGTAGCAGCGTTGAGCCGCCGCCCACGCCGGTAGCTGTAATTAGCGGACAATTAGCCATCAGCAGCGGCACTCCAGGCTCGCTCGTCCACCGCTGGCTTCAAAGCGCCCTGTCGCCGCTTCCCGTATCTGTTACGTCTGTCTGACACAGCTACTGTCGTGTGCGCTGTCCCGCGACGCAGTAGCAGTTCTGCGGAGTGGACTTGAGGAGAATAACACGAATGCAGTGGTGTCCCGGTACTGGCTGAACGACATTAGACATCCGAAAGAGGCGTCAATTTACACGGCTCAATACTTAGAACACTGGAAGAGGGATAACACGTAGTATCCTGATGCAAGACGGTTATATCGGAACATTAACGTATATACACAGATTGAAGCGATGAATGAAAATTTGCACCAAGGCCGGGTCCAAATTCGGGTCTTCGGCTCACTAGGCAGATGCAGTAATTACTACGCCACACTGGCACATTATCTTTGTATAACTGCATGGACTATCCCAGCACACATCCATCTTCAGTTCAATGGATTCCGAGATTAATCATTTAAAGTACGTGTTTCGAAAGAATGGCTATGGGGTTCAGGGAATAAGTATTATTTCTCGATATGTTGAGCCCTGTTACAGACAGTCTTGGTCGAAGGGAACTTAGAATTTATGATTCCTCATAGGTTGGAAGCAGCTACATTGGTCAGTCTATCCTGTCGTCATTAGCCACTGTTCATAACACCAAAGAGCATGAAAAACCGAGAACTTGAGAAATCAGTAGTTGCTGAAAACGGTCTCACAAATAAACACGGAACAATGTTTGACAAAACAAAAATCTTGGTCACGCGTGTTCATACTGGGATTCTGTTATTAAAGAAGCAGTAGAAGTAAGAACGTGCGAGAACAGTTTCTATGGGGACAGCAGCTATAATCTTAGTAGTGTGTGGATGTGAAGTAAACACAAATAGATGCTCTGAATTGTTTAAGTTCATACGAGAGCGCTGGCACCAACAGTGCAGGCTTGAACACTGTAGCTACAGACTTCACCACAGCAACAGCCACAACAGTCAGTTGTTCGTGAAGAACACGACTGAGGATTTATAGAAATCACGAGATTTTACCCAAATTTTACGCGACAAGTAAACATAGAATGTTTTATAGCACAACGGACTCGCTCTCCTCAGCAAAGTTACAATAATGTGCTTCACTTTTACGCAGTGATATCTCCGAGGGAAGATCATAAAGCTTTAATGGTCACCTCTAAATAATACGATTAATTTTTTGTTTGTTTCCATGTGTATCTCTACATCCACGTACATACTGAAACTGCCATACTACAGTCCCCTAGTAGGCCGCTAGAGTAACCAAAACAAAACGGAGCAGCTCACTAATAACGTCGAGTACCATGCGGTAATTCGTTTTTCGCGTTTAAATGGGAATAACGCTTGCACAATTAAATGGTTCAAATAGCTCTGAGGACTATGGGACTTAACATCTGTGGTCATCAGTCCCCTAGAACTTAGAACTACTTAAACCTAACTAACCTAAGGACATCACACACAACCGTAGCGGTCGCGCGGTTCCAGTCTCTAGCGCCTAGAACCACTCGGCCACACAGGCCGGCTGCTTGCACAATCCACATTAAATTGATGGAAATATGCAGCAGCAATTCACCATAAAATGGTACAGTGCTCAGGTGGCATAGACACTTCCAGTGTCGCCAAAAATGCCGCAATGACGAAAAACAAAGTGGCAAACTATCCCTGTGTGAAGAACGAAGTGGCAGGCTACCTTCCTGTGAAGAACGGGGAATCGCAAGAAAAGTTGAGACCCTGGTGCTCGGAGATCGTTGTATCAAAATCAAGGTAATAGTCGGAAAATTGAATATCAGTCATGGATAAGTTTTCAACACCTTGTAAGGCACTACGAAAGGTCGTGCCCCACTGAGCCTGTGACTGATCGCTCACATTCAAGAAGCCCATGGAACCGAGGCAGTAGTTGAGATGTTCCAGTTGTGGTAGGTGGATCCACATGACTTCTTTAAGCCGCCTAATCACCATGGACGAGAGCTAGGTGTATCAATATGACCCTGAGACAAATATGTGAAGTAATCACTGGAAACATGTGGAGTCACCACTGCCAAAAAACGGTGAAGAATCAACCATCATCGGCCGAGGTGGTGATGAGCCTGCCGTGGTGTCGAGTTACGCTCTCAAGCAGTAAACTGTCGCAGGTACGTGCTACTGAAGTCTCCGGACGAGAGTACGGGTGAATGTCAAGAAGATTCGTCATAGGAAGATGTCAACACGAAGGGTTTTTGTCACACAACAACACACTGTAAGACGTCGTGGTCTCCTGACCTTCATTGCTTACATATTCCGACCTCACAATCATGTTCCGCACATCAAGACGCTTCATTCGAACCCAAACTCGATAAGATAAAGTCAATGTTTTATGAATTCATGTAAACGATATGCAATTGACAAGTGAGCGCACACATACATTCCAGACACGACGGTCACAGAGGCTTTTAGTTCGGGAGAGAGGCCGTACAACGGGACGCCAGGCCCTTCAGAGGACGACCCAGCCCATGTCGGCTGGTGTCCGCCCACAGCGGACAGCGTGGGCCCGAGTGGAAAGGGGGGAACAACCCCGTGTTCGGCTTAAAAGCAAATTCCGCTACATTGTGTGGGAGCGACCAGCCTACTCATTCTTTACACATAGCACGCGGTTTCAGAGATTTTCACAGGGAGACAGCAAACGCCAAAGCTATAGGTTTCCGGACTGGTCGCCTTAAACAAAACGACATTCTCCCGTTTTAGAAGAGCAATGCTGATTGGCAGACGGTATTTCTGACGCCTTGAGCTGAAGGAATAATGGAAGAGACCGAAAGATATACCCCTTCACGTCTGGCGTGGAGAGGCGCCGTTCCATTGTCGCTCTTGTACCAAGAACACGTAACGAGAGCGTGCGCGCTCGTACGTGTACTCGAAAGAGCAAGGCCGGCCGAAGTGGCCGCGCGGTTCTGGCGCTGCAGTCTGGAACCGCGAGACCGCTACGGTCGCAGGTTCGAATCCTGCCTCGGGCATGGATGTGTGTGATGTCCTTAGGTTAGTTAGGTTTAACTAGTTCTAAGTTCTAGGGGACTAATGACCTCAGCAGTTGAGTCCCATAGTGCTCAGAGCCATTTGAACCATTTGAAAGAGCAAGGAACAAGTCTCTCCTCAGTACTTCACTGGGAGAGCACCTCTGTCGAGAGCGAATCAAAGGGTGACTCTATATTGAGTCCTTGCGATTAAGCGTTTTTCACTGTGTTGGCCGACACACTTATTGTGTGGTGTGAACGGACAGAGTTATAGTTAAACGCATGCGAGCGAATTTTGAGTGGCATCGCGGTGGACTGGTTATCTGACCGGTGTACCACGCCAATAGTTAGACTAGGGGCGAATAGGAATCCTTGACTTCATCGAGGCATAGGGAGAGTTCGATTGGCGAAGGTCAATCCAGATAGAAAGAGAGTTATCTTATTTGTCAGCAGCGAGCGGCGCAGACAGCAGTCATCGCAGCTTACGGTATTGTGCGCTACAGCTATTGCGAGTCCCATATTTCCTCCACAACAGTACACTTCACTGCATTTCACACGTGACAGCCTCGACCGTACCTAGCAACATTCTAAAGGATAATTATTCAAGTTGAGTAGGCGCGCCTCTCAGCCATTCTGCCAAGGCAACAAGCATCTTAAACTTTGTATAGAAATTTCATTAGTGAATCCTATCCTTGAGAGGTAACTTCACATTCCGAAAAGAACCAGGATATAACTTGTTCAATTCATAACTAAAAGTGCCATTGTGATTTCTCAGAATTTTGCAAAACACATAACTTTCGTTAGTTTCATGTTTTTCTTACACTAACTAGCACTACTCCAGTACCCAAGTATCCCACTAGTTACGTAAGAAATTTTGTGAATTTTTGTGTCATTTCCTTACAGCGGACGACTCCAGAAGATATTTATTGCTGAAAGTTTTTCAGGCATTTCTCTGTAGAACGTTAGGAGCGTCTGTCTGACTTCTGTAGTAGTGTGAGGGTGGAAATTGCATCTTGCAGGAGCCACAGGGTAAAGGGTACATCTCAGATTAATCCGTTGCGCGGAATAACAGATCAACCCCCCCCCCCCCCTGTCACGCTCAGAACACCAGCTCCTTCTGCATGTCCAGTTCCCACTTGGATGTGATAGTCGCTCCATGTTGGACTGCATGGGAACGTGGGGGCAGGCATACTCGTCGTCAAGGATCCAATACAAAGTAGAAAGGGAGTACTGTGTAGGAAGCATATCGTAGCCCCTTCACGCCTGCACGTGCCATCCAAGAACTACAGGACTCCCTGAAACACACTGTTCATTCCGCACTATTGGTCGGATCCCAGTAACAGCCTGAATACGGAACTACCGTCCCATGTGTACCCTGCCATTAACACCCTAACACAAAATTCTGCGTTTAGAGTGATACCAGGATCTGTAAGAATCGCTGTTGAATGACGTCACACTGAGTTCAGCTATGAATCTCTGTTCTACCCTGCCCCTGATTATCATCGTCAGCGGGTCTGGCGGCAACCTGGGGTGAGGTCCCGTCTTCCAATGTTTTGGAGAGGCACAGCTGTGTCTCTCCGGGCGTCATGATGAGAGGAGCCATCATGTATAGTTGAGGCCACAACTGATAGTGGCCGGCCGGAGTGCCCGTGAGGTTCTAGGCGCTGCAGTCTGGAACCGAGCACCGCTACGGTCGCAGGTTCGAATCCTGCCTTGGGCATGGGTGTGTGTGATGTCCTTACGTTAGTTAGGTTTAATTAGTTCTACGTTCTAGGCGACTGATGACCTCAGAAGACAAGTCGCATAGTGCTCAGAGCCATTTTGAACTGATAGTGACTGAGGGTACTCGAAGGCACAACAGCACATCGGAGACATCCTGCGTCCTCATGTGCTACCTCTCATGCGACAGTATCACGGTGCCATGTTTCAACAGGACAATGATTGTCTACAAGTGTCATCTATCTGGACTGTTTGCGTGATATTGAGATACTCCGTAGCGAGTGAGATCCCAAGATCTGCCCCGACAGAATACGTTTGGGGCTGGATCGGATGTCCACTCCATTCCCGTTCCAGTACACATGATATCAAGTACCATTTACAACAATTTTTGGCCAGTTTGGCTCAGAATAGAATACCTTCCCAGCTGGATTAGTCCACGCACTCAGGTCCAAGGGGATGCAACGTCATGTTGATAAGTGGCCTCAAACTACTAATTTCTTTGTAAATTTGACATGATTTTGTAACCGCTGAAGTAACACCACATACCCTCTCTACTCTCAGTTTCACTTCGATTCTTCTTCCCCTCCTGGGGGCTTAACTGTTTTGCCAGGCGCTGTTTTTCGTGTTCTTTCTACTTTTACTGTGTGTATCCTGCAGGAAATTGCAATAAATGTGTTGTTGGCAGAAATACCAAGGATCCTGTCTTACTTTCAGTGCGCCTCTCTTTGACACTGAGTGGCAGCGTAAATGATGGTAAGCAATGCATCACATCAGATACCAAATATTTCGCTTTAGATTGAGAAGTGGTCTCGCACACTTAAATTAGTTTATACTCCATAATAAGTATCTGTTAGATTCATTCATGATTTTTACCATCTGTAGAGGTATGTCTGAGAAAACTAAGTCAAATTTATTCAGAAGGCATCTGCATGTTTACGACATATCATTCTATGACTGACAGGTACTTAAAGGTTTGGCTAACATTTCTGTTGAATTGAATGGCGTTGTTTTGCACAAAAGAGCATGTATTTGTCAAGCATAAATGGCCACGCGGGATTAGCCGAGCGGTCTCAGGCGCTGCCGTCATGGACTGTGCGGCTGGTCCCGGTGGAGGTTCGAGTCCTCCCTCTGGCATCGGTGCGTGTGTGTTTGTCCTTAGGATAATTTAGGTTAAGTAGTGTGTAAGCTTAGGGACTGATGACCTTAGCAGTTAAGTCCCATAAGATTTCACACAAATTTGAGCATTTTTTGAAACATAAGTTAAATAAAGCAGAATCAACATTCTGATCAGCAGGCTATGGGTGTTCAGCTGTATTAGTTTCGAAACAGTTCAATTTTCTATTCCAGGAATCTACATCATCTTATTTATAGAGTCAGGTGGCCACAGAGCTGAAAATAATTTTCTTTTGTGTCCCCCGATAGCCGCCATTTTGTTGTTAGGCAAGAAACAAAATACGAGGACTTTAACCAACACACTATGACAGCAGCATTCGACATCCGATTTAGGTAGCGAACAATGGTCTATGATACGGCACACAAGGGACTCGGAAGTCAACTCACTGATATTACTTCCTGTAAGTCAGCTGACTCCACCAGAATTTCGCGTCCTCAATGTACAGTGAATGAAAGTGTAATGTTATGCTACTTTCGCCCTTCAGTCGTCGTAAAAACGCTAATATGACAAACAGAGAACAGTGTAGGCAACCTGAAACCCAAGTAAAATCGATCAACAGCGGGAAGGGCAACGTGCTAAATGGGACACATTATGGATTTTATACGGACTACGCTAAACAATTACTTCTCCATCTGCCAGGACTGTGTCGTAGATCGACGGAGGGACTGGATTAAGGCGAAGGTCCCTTTTCCGATATGAGTCGTGTAACAATAATGCTTGACAACAGGCCTATATCTCTGAAGTCAATCTGTGACAGAATGATTGTACACGATTTACACTCGCGTGTTATGATATTTTGGAGAACAAAGATCATAACTGTCAGAATAATTATGGATTCCGGAAGCAGCCATTGCGTGACAAACAGCTTGTTTCGTTCGCACACGAGACCCAGAAGGTAATGCACAATGACACCTTTAATGATATCGTGTTGCTTGATTTCTGGAAGGCATTCGATACAATTAGACACTGTCTGCTATTGGACAAAGCAAGAGCTTACGTGTTAAGGGGCAAGCTTTATGAATGCATTGGTAGTTTCCCAGTAAATGCAACACAGTGTGCCGCTTTTAATAGGAACAACGGTGGGATGTGAAAGTAGATTTTGGCGTATCCTACGGGATCGATGTTCACGATATATACGGTATAAATGGTTGCTGGTCAATGTGGGATCCTTACGAAAATGTTCAAACGTGTGTTAATTCCTAAGTAACCAAACTGCTGATGTCATCGGTCCCTGGACTTTCACTGTACTTAAACTATCTTGAACTAACTTATGCTAAGAACAACGCACACACCCGTGCCCGAGGGAGGACTCGAACCTCCGGCGGGAGGGATCGCGCTATCCTCGACATTGCGCCTGAGACCACGCGGCAGGATTCTTTTCAAATAGGACTAACAGAGGAAATAAAAAATATATTCAAAGAGCAACAGCATGTTTCACAACAGATACGCTTAGTAACTGTGACATCGTCGCGGAAAATGTTCTGGCAAATCCAGCGGCAGACGGTATAGGAGAGACAGTAAAATCGGAAATATTGTACTACATACAGAGTATTACCGGTAGTCGTTCTTTCCGTGCACCGTTTTCAAATGAATTGTTTGGATAGCAGGCGCTCAACAAAGTGATTGCTATACGCACACTTTAAGGGTACTCCCGGCGAAGTGGCTGATGACGGAAGTCGAAATATGTTGACTAGTAGTGAATGCTCTAACGGTCGCTACCAACTTCAGCTAGCAGATAAACTTTGGCGGCGACAAAAAACCAAACATTACCGATCGATGTCACTCGATTTGTATTGACTCAGCTACTCCCATCAACCACCTCACCGAGTTTTCTTCTAGTACGCGTAAAGTATTAACGCCCTATTGGCGGGAGAATCAATTGGTAAATATGTCAGCCTTTGCCATACACTGCAAGGAGGCTAGCAGTACACAAATATAAATACAGAATTACCTGCAAGAGAGCAAATGGCAATGAGCTTTAAGTGTAGTGACCACGCTCTCGATTCTGTCTAGGAAGTTTTCATGAAGTTAGGGGACAAATTATTTTTCAGGCAATTCAGGTACCGAGAACGCGATACAAAAGTTTACAAAAGAAACAAATAATAATAATAATTATTATTATTAAGACGAGCTAGCAGGCTATTAAGGTCCAACTCGTGGAACAATAACCACGTGTAAGCGCGCAGCAGCAGAACTCGGCCTGGAGGGCTTATTGTTTGGGCGCGGGGTGGGGCCCGCAGGTTGCGACGGGAGCAGTGGCGTTATTACTGGCGGGCGCGAAGCGACGATAACTGCCGCTACGTGCTCAAGCCGCTCCGCCGGGAATGAAAACGGCCGTTCACCGCCGAGCTCTCTAACGAGTTATAAAGGCACGGGGGCTCTCTAAAACACTTGCCTGCAACCGCAGCGGTCGAGGAAAAGTTGCTCAACACAAAAAACTCTTTCTGCCGGTGTGAAAGAAATAGAGTGCCAAATGCGTCAAAGAGTCAAATGAACACACCCACGTTCAAATGAAAAAATGCGTTAAACATTAATACATGTCCCTACGGATAGAAAACGTGTCATGAAGATGAGCGATAATATTCTATCAAACTAAAAGCCACTGCATGCATCACAATATCCCTTTATTTTATTTTCATTACTCTGCTCATGTTCAAGTGTTTTTGAAGTGTAACCCATCAAAATGGATATAGCTGCGTTAAAAGTCAAAGCACTCAACAAATCATACTACGGTAAAGTGCGCACGAAGTAACTTCGCCTTACCTGTGCAGACGGTGTGGTAGTGTAGGTGACAACAGTAGTGGTGGGGGCCCCTTTTGTGAACGGACACCTTAAGGTACAAGAAGTGCAGTTCGATAGCTGAAGTCTGTGCATAAAGGCATGTCTCACATAACTTGTAAACTACAGCTAGCGAGTCTGCAAACGATCACATTAACAGGTTACGTTACTGTGACCAATAAGTAGACAAATATAGCCGTTCAAAGTCAACGCTTTATCACTTTCTGCCAGAACTCTGAAGACTCACTGTGAGACTACTACAACGCAGCTTGACATTAATATTCAACGACCATAGTGAGAACCACAGTGATCCAAAGTTATTTATACATTTTATTATTCAGTATATATTGTGAATAAAAGTGTTGATGTTTTATTCATTTATTAAATCTTTGAAGTGTTTACAGTTTGCCCAGCTACCTCGTACTAACCACAGATACAACGCTACCAACTGGGTCGAGAGCAGGGTAGGACCAACTCTGATCGAAGTGTGTGACAATCAATACTACATTCAATAGACTGCAAATGAAGATTTTGCAAACAGTTTCCAGAAGCTTCAAAAAATCAGTAAGAACTGTACTGCAGCCAACGACTCTTACTTTGAAGGCGAATACAAATATCTTGTTTATATGTTCTTGGAGCAGGGTGCAAATCCCCGCACAGTCAGCCATATTAAAGCTTTTCGTGGTTTCCGTAAATCGCATTAAAAATGGAACGATGGTTCCTTTGAAATGGACACGTTCGATTTTATTTCTCTTTCCTTCTCCAATCTGAACTTTTGCGCCATCTCTTACTCCTTCGCCATCGGGACGTTAGACTCTGATCTCTGCTCCGTAAATGGTTTATGTTCTTTGTTTTAGAGTACAGTTCACAGAAATTTTCAAACATACAGATATTAACTCAGCATTTAGCGACAATACACGTGTAACGGAAGGCTTAGAAACCCAGACCCAAAATATTATATTCCGCAGTCCCACCAAACAGTGAATGTACCTACAGAAATATAATTGCATTGTCGAAGTTCTACAGAAGCAGTGTGCTGGCGACGTCTTTGTTACTTACCTTTTCAGGATTGTAGCAAGGCTACTACTAACGAATCCATTTTTTTATCAACTGCCCTGAGTGGTCCATATGTTCCAACAGCAAAGGGCAAAAAGCCAGACTGCTATCCCTACTGCCAAGTAACCAATTCACCTGGCCGGTGTAACACGTCCACGCCAAAATGCAGTTTCATAAAACCTCGGTAATTACGCGATCACGGGAGTTTTTACAGTTCGCGTATCTGCAGTTTACCGAGTTCTTTGTCTGACAAATTTGCTCTCTATGATTTACTATTTTTTGTCATCGAAATAAACGTGAAATGCAAGTTACCGCATCGCGCGTTATTTAACCACTCTCTACCAACGGTAAGAGTCGATTATCACACTAATAACTACGGAACTTTCAATATCGACTTTCGCCACGGAATTGGCACTTTCCGCAACTAGGAGTTTAAATTATACGGGATTCCGCTTTCTAATTTCAGTTTACATCCCCCAATTAATTCCGTAATTCCTGCTCGCGTTTAACGCAGTGCATCCCACGCCCGCGTCGTTCTCCAGCGGTTACCAGCTTACGGCGCCCTGTTCTACTCGAAGATAGATGGTTCATCTGTGTCAGCATAAAGCAAACTTCACAACAGGCACTCACTCATCAACATTAATGAAGAATAAATACACAATTCCACGAATAGGTAAAGTTACGTACGGAAAGTGAAGAGGTAAAAATTGTGGAAAGATGAGGAAAAATGTAAACTTAAAACTCCAAGGGTAGTCAGAAATCGATGAAATGTGCATACAAATGGATACAGATCCTTGCTGCTTACATTATTTGATTTCACAGCTGAAAACAATATCTATGAGAGCAAAACTATTGGTGCTAGCCCTTGTTATCCACATACCGTGTCTGAAAAACGTTAATTATTCGGGTCTCGAGATTTTCTCTCTTTGTTTCTCTATGATACCACTAACAGTAAAGTGATATATGGGTAAGGAGGCAGGACAGTGATGCAGTCCGCGCAGAGTGAGATACAGAACTCCTGGAGATGTCGCCAGTGTGCTCCCCGTCTCTGTCACACGCCGGAGGCTCCATCCGCTGCCTGCCCCAGTAACTGGCAACGCCGAGATAAACGTCACATTCTGCTCCTAAACCTCTCTCTAAAAATTTAGACGCTCGGAAAATGATTCCTGTCCGTTTCTAGGGAAATTCTTGTCTTGTTTCGTTTTCACCATCCATAATGGACACCCACATCGAAGAAACTTCCTTATTGCACTTAAACCTACATGAATGTCAAAGCAAAACATGAACAGCGCATGGCGTGGTACATCCATGGTTGATGTTGCACCTCGTCCCAATTACTCGTCGTTTTACCCGTGCATCACTCCACCTTATATCGGTGATGATTTTGCGACGGACTCAGTCGTGATGGAGTATCGATTCCGAAATTCGCCCCGTTAGCCAACTTTAATGTGTCTCTATAATATTATCACTGTCTCATTTAACTGCAGATATTGTGCGGAAACACTTTCAGCTTCATACATACACAGATGTAACTTCCACGCTTCAAATTTTACACTCTTGTATTACTACAACAATATTTCTCATTTTCCAGCAGATAACTATCACCGGCAGGCGCATCTACGTACGAAAAGTGCGGAAAGCATTGTACCAAAAGTCTCCACTCATCTGAGGATGACTAAGATCCGCAGCAAACTGATAGCAAACGAAAACGGATAACACAAAGTGACTGGTTGCTGTCTGAATACCATTAAACCACCCATATAACGTTTTGCGACGGATCACAGACATTAATGGGGGCCAGCCATGTTCCCACTTCAAAGTAAAGCTGTGTAATACGTCTACTCAACAATGATCGATAACCTAGGGTACGTTCCTTATGTAAGGCGTCATCAACGTAAGAATAGCTGTCTTCAGTGCAGCACACCTGCGGGAATACGTTTCTTGTTCGCTATGAAGACCACTTTCCGCTATATTGACTGCAACTTGTTCTGTCGTGCTCTCAGTGTGTTAAGACTTTTCCTTTCTACGAGGGGCGTTCAATAAGTAATGCAAAACTTTATTCTTGAAATCAGGTTGGTTTTCATTAATTAAAACTTCCGGGCTGAATTGCCGTGGTCCATATATAAAACAGCTTCTCCTTCCTGACGTTTCGTTGCCTACTGCGGGCAACATCTTCTGAGGCGAGTCGGCGACTGGCTGCTAGGTGCTAGAGGTCCCGCTTGTATAGAGCGCTTAGATGGCGCCACCACTCATCACGTGCTTTCAATATTAAAACTATCTCTGGCTAGTGCCATCGCTCTCGATTATAAGTAATCGATAGTTTCTTCGTTGGTACAGAGTCGACCGCCATATCTTGTCTAGTTTTAATCCCTCTCTTTTATTAAAATTATTTTCATGCTTGTAGATCTCTATAGCTTCTCTATACAAGCGGGTATAATAATGTGAGGTCCTAGCTATCACGTTTGTCTCACAAAATTTATTTCGTGATCACCGTCTTTGAAAACGTGTTGCGCTACAGCTGATTTGTCAATTTGTCCCAATCTACAGTTCCTTTTGTGTTCCGTTAGGCGGGTATTAACACTCCTTTTAGTTGTTCCAATATAACATAGCTGATATGTTTCCTACTGATATAATAGCTTTGTTTCGACATTGTGTATCCTCGACTTATTTTCAATATAACAACGAGTTTTATGAACAAATTGATGGGGTGGCCATGGATAGCCCTCTGAGCCCTGCTATTGCTAATCTATTTATGGAATTTTTCGAAGCCGGCCGGGGTGGCCAAGCGGTTAAAGGCGCTACAGTCTGGAACCGCGCGGCCGCTACGGTCGCAGGTTCGAATCCTGCCTCGGGCATGGATGTGTGTGATGTCCTTAGGTTAGTTAGGTTTAAGTAGTTCTAAGTTCTAGGGGACTGATAACCTTAGAAGTTAAGTCCCATAGTGCTCAGAGCAATTTTTTGAATTTTTCGAACAACAAGTGCTGCAGTCGGCCAAAAAAAGCCCTTTGAAATGGTACCTATACGTGGATGACACCTTTGTGATATGGAATCATGCTGAAGAGGAACTGAGTGATTTTTTGGTGCACATAAACAGTTTCAATCCAAAGATACACTTCACCATGGAGAAAGAAAGTAATGGACAACTAAATTTTTTGGATGTATTGGTTATTAAACGGGCAGATGGGACTTTAGGGCACAAGGTATATAGGAAAGACACACGCACAGGTCGTTACCTACATAAGGATTCGAATCATCATCCTAGGCAGAAGAGAGGAGTCATAAAAACTTTAGTGGACAGGGATAATGACATCTGTGAGCCAATTTATTTGCAAGATGAATCAAGCCATTTGCGAACGGTTTTCAAGAGTGATGGGTACACTGACAACGAAATAGATCGAGCACTCCAACTTAGAAGAAAAGTGTCCGAAAATACACGACAACAACAACCGTCGGCTGGAAAAGTTTTTCTTCCATTTATTCATAACATCACGGACCGTACTGGGAAAGTTTTGGCCAAGTTTCAAGTGGAGACAATCTTTCGACCTACCAAGAAAATTAGTGAACGTTTAAGATCGGTGAAAGACGCACGACACCCCTTAGCTATCCCAGGTGTGTATAAAATTCCGTGTAGCTGTGGCATGGTTTATATTGGAACAACTAAAAGGAGTATTAATACCCACCTAACGGAACACAAAAGGAACTGTAGATTGGGACAAATTGACAAATCAGTTGTAGCGGAACACGTTTTCAAAGACGGTGATCACGAAATAAATTTAGTGAGACAAACGTGATAGCTAGGACCTCACATTATTATACCCCATGTATAGAGAAGCTATAGAGATCTACAAGCACGAAAATAATTTTAATAAAAAAGAAGGATTAAAACTAGACAAGACATGGCGGTCGACTCTGTACCAACGAAGTGACTATCGATTACCTATAATCGAGAGCGATGGCACTGTCCAGAGCTAGTTTTGAAGTCGAAAGCACGTGATGAGTGGTGGCGCCATCTAAGCGATCTATATAAGCGGAACCTCCAGCGCCTAGCACCCAGTCGCCGACTCGCCTCAGAAGATGTTGCCCGCAGTAGGCAACGAAACGTCAGGAACGAGAAGCAGTTTTATATATGGACCACGGCAATTCAGCCCGGAAGTTTTAATTCATGAAGATGCCGGCCGTGAAAGCTTACATGTTATGTTCAGGTCGGGTTTATTCAGGGTTCCGGTATACCATATTAATCCTCACTCTTTTGGCACGAGACCTCTCCGTTGAATACCACGGCCTTAGGCCACCTTACTTGGGGCTTCTATGCCCGCATGGTACCACTATACTGGTCGACGTCGGAACCAACGTCTTGCTGCATCAATGACTTCCCCATCATCCACGTACTTCTTCCCGTGGAATACATCCGTCACTGGTCCAAACAGAAGGAACACGGGAGGTGCGAGATCCGGGCTGTAGGGTGGATGAGGAAGACCAAACCGACCGATGAAGATTTGTGAGCTCCTCTCGGGTGCGCAGACTTGCATGAGGCCCTGCAGTGTCATGGAGAAAGAGAAGTTAGTTTGCATTTTCGTGGCGACGAACACTCTCAAGTTCTTTCTTCAATTTCCTGACGGTAGCACAATACACTTCAGAGTTGATCGTTTCACCCTGAGGGAGCACATCATACATCAAACCGCTTTCAGAGTCCCAGAAGACCGCCACCATGACTTTAGCGACTGAGGTTGCGGCTTTCAACTTTTTCTTCGGAGGAGAAATGGTACGGCGCTATCCCATGGATTGCCGTTTTGCTTCCTGTTCGAAGTAATGGACTCATATTTCTCACCAGTGAGGCAACCAGGAATCCATCAGGCACACAGCTCTGAGTACTCCAAGCGGTGGGCGAGTATTCCAGCACTACCAACAGAGAGGTACAACTGTACATCACCTCAGGTCAGTGCGTCCGCAAGTTCCAACGTAGCAGGGGTCACAGCTGTGTGCGCGCGAGACCTCGTTGCGATGATGACAGATGCCTCGCCCAACATCTCGCCGTGCTTTTGTTCTCTGCCAGCTCTTCGTAGACATTCCGCAAACGCCTGTGAATACCTCCGATGTTCTGGTTTTTAGCAAAAAGTCGCCATTTTGAAGGCGATGTACAGCGCCGCCACCTAAAGCCGTCGGCACACGAACCGTGCTAACGAACGTCAACGTTGAGCGTGCTAAGTTCAACGTGCTGCTGAACGCTCAGAAACGATGTGACTTGTGCATACGGTACGTGGGCCCCAACGTGGTACACGTGATCGCAACGCACTCCGGCGGCAGTTGCGGGAAGTTTCTAGTTCGTAAATCACACTGTTTACTAAACGGGTGCGCATAAAATTCCCACTTTAGCTCTATTAAAACGCACATTTCCTCCATTGTCCACGAAAAGGGAAGTACCATGTCCAATCAATAAGGACACAGGCTTATAAAAGTTCCATTACAAACAGTGTGACGCAAATTTGCAATACTTCTTCACATAAGATAAACATTATTTCATCAATCCCACATTTTAGTAAAACCCCAAGGTCAGTCTTACTTGATCACTGTTCCTACCCAGTAGCAGAATCTTTGCAACACGTGAATTACAAAGCGTAAAAGAAAAAGGAGCAAAATAGCTTTACGCAAGTAGCGCAAGGTGTCCTGTAGATCAAGACAATCGAACACCCAAAGAAAGGTGAACTTATACACTCCTGGAAATTGAAATAAGAACACCGTGAATTCATTGTCACAGGAAGGGGAAACTTTATTGACACATTCCTGGGGTCAGATACATCACATGATCACACTGACAGAACCACAGGCACATAGACACAGGCAACAGAGCATGCACAATGTCGGCACTAGTACAGTGTATATCCACCTTTCGCAGCAATGCAGGCTGCTATTCTCCCATGGAGACGATCGTAGAGATGCTGGATGTAGTCCTGTGGAACGGCTTGCCATGCCATTTCCACCTGGCGCCTCAGTTGGACCAGCGTTCGTGCTGGACGTGCAGACCGCGTGAGACGACGCTTCATCCAGTCCCAAACATGCTCAATGGGGGACAGATCCGGAGATCTTGCTGGCCAGGGTAGTTGACTTACACCTTCTAGAGCACGTTGGGTGGCACGGGATACATGCGGACGTGCATTGTCCTGTTGGAACAGCAAGTTCCCTTGCCGGTCTAGGAATGGTAGAACGATGGGTTCGATGACGGTTTGGATGTACCGTGCACTATTCAGTGTCCCCTCGACGATCACCAGTGGTGTACGGCCAGTGTAGGAGATCGCTCCCCACACCATGATGCCGGGTGTTGGCCCTGTGTGCCTCGGTCGTACGCAGTCCTGACTGTGGCGCTCACCTGCACGGCGCCAAACACGCATACGACCATCATTGGCACCAAGGCAGAAGCGACTCTCATCGCTGAAGACGACACGTCTCCATTCGTCCCTCCATTCACGCCTGTCGCGACACCACTGGAGGCGGGCTGCACGATGTTGGGGCGTGAGCGGAAGACGGCCTAACGGTGTGCGGGACCGTAGCCCAGCTTCATGGAGACGGTTGCGAATGGTCCTCGCCGATACCCCAGGAGCAACAGTGTCCCTAATTTGCTGGGAAGTGGCGGTGCGGTCCCCTACGGCACTGCGTAGGATCCTACGGTCTTGGCGTGCATCCGTGCGTCGCTGCGGTCCGGTCCCAGGTCGACGGGCACGTGCACCTTCCGCCGACCACTGGCGACAACATCGATGTACTGTGGAGACCTCACACCCCACGTGTTGAGCAATTCGGCGGTACGTCCACCCGGCCTCCCGCATGCCCACTATACGCCCTCGCTCAAAGTCCGTCAACTGCACATACGGTTCACGTCCACGCTGTCGCGGCATGCTACCAGTGTTAAAGACTGCGATGGAGCTCCGTATGCCACGGCAAACTGGCTGACACTGACGGCGGCGGTGCACAAATGCTGCGCAGCTAGCGCCATTCGACGGCCAACACCGCGGTTCCTGGTGTGTCCGCTGTGCCGTGCGTGTGATCATTGCTTGTACAGCCCTCTCGCAGTGTCCGGAGCAAGTATGGTGGGTCTGACACACCGGTGTCAATGTGTTCTTTTTTCCATTTCCAGGAGTGTATTTATATAACATCAAAAATTATAGTATATACTTATATTAAACTAACAATAAAGTAACAGAACCTAATAAAAACGCAAATGTTAGGAAAAAATTTATATACTGGCGAGTCGCGAACCACCGCCCAAACATTAAAATTCCACTAGATCAGTAATGCTACTCACCACGCTAAACCAACATCATAAAATTGGTTGCCATTCCTAGGATCTTAGCACTTGCTGAAAGCTTTAATCATAGCTAGTTACTAATTGAAATTTAATTATAACAAACTGTACCAGGAACAATGCGTTTTGGGTGCATCCCCAGTGTATTGCTGCCTTCATATAGCATACTCTCACAATACGCAAGTCACAATAATTCTTTTGCCACGAATATGCTGTTTCTCATTTTTTTATTGCAACGGATCAAGCAGTTAACAACGGGTTTTCCAATGATTCTCAATTTACTGGTTCCCAGAAACGGCATATAGGCTTGAAATGCCAATATGGCGCCTCACAACTTTGTGCTGAAGGGAGATGGCGTGCTTGTGACGTAGGTGGCGTTGTGCCATCTCATTGGCCAACACTCAGACGCACGCTCAGAATATCTGACATGTTAGATATTGCTTTGCACATTCCGAAAGACTCCCTAACGAGCTACTCCACGCTATGACGTCAGAAACTCGGCACCCTCAACGTTCGGATGCACGGTCCGTGTGCCGACGGCTTAACAGAACTTCATGAAACTATAGGGACTGAAGCGGGAATATTCCACGATGTCCCACAACAGATTCTGTATCTTTTTATCCGAAATATCTCAAGAAAAAATGAGGTGCAGTGCTTTTTGAACGCCCCTCGCATTTTCTTCACGAAGGAAACGTTCGGCCGCTTTTTGTTATTAATACGAGTAGTCATTGTTGGACTCAGACTACGTTAACGATGCAGAACGACAGAGCTTTGATTAGAGAACGCACTCAGTGAAAACATATTCTGGTTTAATTTCAGTTTACTCAATGGCTAACTGTTTAATGCAATGTTGTTGCAACTGGCTTAACGGATGCTGTGTTTGTTTATCCCCTCCGATCACTTTGTTTGAACAGTGCGAAGTAGACGAACCGCCGCTCGTTTGAGTGTTGGGAGATGCGATGTGATAAACTTCATCTCTACTGACGTCAATGCGAAATGCGCTTGTTTTTACAAACACTCGTCTTTCTTGTGGTTACACCGCCGGGAACGTTGCTGAAATCTTTGATCTGCCCGCACTGGCTTGTTATCCTACCACTGCTAGTTTTGTCTAGCAGTAGCGTAGCAGTCGCCATTTACACTTATTTCAACTACGTAGAGTATTTCCGTCCATCTATCTCACATATTGACGGCAAACTTTCCAGATACACAAATTTAAAGATAATCACAGACACACAAATGTAAAGCAATTCAACCACATCAACTGGGAATTCACGTAATATTTTCAGACCCATTTCCAGTTTTACGCCCAACATAACAAGTCCTATTCTGTAACATGGTAGATGACCTGTTTGCCTTGAAGTAAGCTACAACCCGTTATTTACCTTTCGACAAATATGTCCTACACTGCTAAATGCTGTTTCAACATATGAGGTGTATTAATCCAGTCATAATTTGAATTACATGCTTTTAAGTGACCACCCAATAGTTTTAACCATATATTCAGACATGTACGACAGCTTATCTTGAGAATGATAAGACACCAAACACGTAGATCGACAGGGGCGTAAAGCCGCATTCGTTTGATTAGGAGGGGTCATGTGTGACATAAAGGATAGTAGCTTCGATTCCGCAAAAAACCTTTAGTCAAAGCTAAAATGTCTCCATGATGGGAGTTAGTACTGCTCTGCTACATGGGAAACCTGCTGGAAATTTCCCACTTCTTGACTTCTTTTCTTTTCTTTCCTTCTCCATTTTTAAACGGGTCGTCGAGTCATCCGACTTGTTTGATGCGCTCCGCCACAACTTCCACGCCTGCACCAACCTTTCCATGTCAAAGCAGCACTTGAACCTAAGGTTCTCAATTATTTGTTTGATGTATTCCTACAATTTTTGCCCTCTAGGGCTCCCTTCAATGCAGGGACTTGATCTGCCATCATACCTCGTCTTCTAGTTAGTATTTCCCTCATATTATTTTCCTCGCCCATTCTGAGTGGAACCTCGTAATTTCTTATAATTCCACTTAATTTTCATCATTCATCTGTAACAATACAACGCAAATAGTTCGAGTCGCTTCTTTTTCGGTTTTCCCACATACTGAAACTCAGTGTCCGTTTAATGCATTATTGTGGACTTTTTGACAGGAAATTCCCAATACAGTGCTTTAAACTACTGTATTACTGCAGCTTCAATCGTAGCACAATGGTTCCCACCTACAGAGTACATTTTGTTTGCCAAAGGTAAGATTTTTGTTTTGTTTGTATTAACTTCTTGTTCTTCAGGGTATTGGTTCGGCGTACAATCAGGTTATGTCTCTGTTTCCAAGAAACTCGTGGTAACGATGTTACCCACAAGAAGGAAGGACCATTAGAGACTGACTTTGTCAGCTCATATGTTATTAGAAACGGAATCCTATTTAAGCTAGAAAGGAAGAAGCAGGTAGGCAGGGGTGATCTTTCTGAAGCTATCAGGTCGGAACAAGCCTGAAGCTATTTATGATAGTACTATATATAATTAATTGAAATGACGATCGTACGCAGTATTCCAGGCATTGTAAGAAGGAAAACATTCAAGACATATTGCATCTACGTCCACACTACACAAGCTGCCTGATGTGGCTCATCATGGAAATTCTGTTCCCATAATTTTACGAGTCTACGTCTTCTTCGTATCATCTGCTACTGCAACATTTTGAGCATTTCCTTGACTTTCTTGTGAAGACCATACAGGGTGTTTGGTGCAGTTACGACCGTGCGAAAAACATCGGATAGTATATTATGTGACGTATTTGCGAGGAGACTGTTAGACGCAGAGAAAGATCAACTAACACTGAAGTGAGTACACACTAAGGTACCTGCACTTAAACCCCTAACAACCTGTGTAAGACTGCCATCACCTTTTATTCTCTCTCTCTCTCTCTCTCTCTCACACACACACACACACACACACACACACACACACACACGCACACACACACTTTCATTATATGCTAAGTAAGGATTCCAAACTGATGACCCCAGAGTGAACAACGATATTCAAGAAAAGGCTTCGAGGACAGTACTGTTTGCGTTTTCCTTCGTTAATGATTTGCACTTTTTTAGGATTCTTCCATTGAAACTGAGTTTCTGGTTGGGTTTTCCCACAGTTAGTACGAGGCCATGTCAACTTCAATAGTCCTAGAACGATGGCTCCACACTGTTAACGGTTACGACTTAATTCCAGT
This sequence comes from Schistocerca nitens, assembly GCF_023898315.1. Taxonomy (NCBI): domain Eukaryota; kingdom Metazoa; phylum Arthropoda; class Insecta; order Orthoptera; family Acrididae; genus Schistocerca; species Schistocerca nitens. Next base: position 369,395,581 of record NC_064618.1, read on the forward strand.
CATGGTGCAATAAAACACGACTAATTCGGTTCTTTTCATCTATTTACGTCCATGATATTAGGTTTGTGTACGTTGAGAGTTCGTAATAGTTTTCAAATACTGCGACCTTTCAGTACACAAATTCCGTTACCGATTAGCCTCAGAGATTTTTTTTTTTTTTTTTTTTTTAATTTGTGGTAAGGTTCCATGGGACCAAACTGCTGAGGTCATCGGTCCCTAGGCTTACACACTTATGAATGTAACTTTAACTTATGCTAAGGACAACAAACACACCCATGCCCGAGGAAGGACTCTAAGCTCCAACGGAGGAAGCCGCGCGAACCATGACAAGACGCCCAGGATCGCGCGGCTACCCCGCGCGGCAGCCTCAGACACCTACCGATGCTGTCTACTAGGTGGTCTACAGACGAACCTGGATAAGCCAGAGTTAAAGGGACCACTACTTTTTTCTCGATTATTAAGTAAGATTCCTGACGTCCCGATTGTCACTTATTGCGGTTCAAAAGAATCTTCTAAACCAATAACGAGGAATATCAACTTTGCATCTCACCCTTTATCGAGCTTGTGGCTTCTTTACTTCATTTCCACATGAAGGAAGCAAATAATGTTTTTATCTTCTTTCTCGTTTCCCCTGTTGCAGTGGCGAGTGTTCCGGAAAATTTCTTCCAAACATCTGTTTATTTCGTGCTGTGGATCTCTTGGTACTTACAAGACCAGTGATATCTATACTCTTCTATTAGTGTAACATGACACACTCTTCTGTCCACTCCATTGTTCACAAAACTTGCGTTTAACGATAAATTTAGTTCACGCGCGAAAGCTAATGCCGTTCACATCGAGGCAAGCGCTGAAGCGGAGAGTCTCAGGAATTCCTTTAATGACCTGATTCAAGACTGACAACCTGCGGAAAACGAGAGATCAACGGATAAAGCGAACCGAACACGACCGAATCCCGCAAGCTCGCGCTCGCCTGACGTTTACATTCGAGAGAATGAGAGCTCGCTGAAGCTTCTCCGCTTTTGTTCTCAGTTCTAAACCAGGCTTTACACGGAATAGCTTGTTGCCTCCAAGCGGTCTAACATGGAATTATTATGAAACTCTGTTGAGATCCAGTCTCCGTGAGAAAAGAGCCTCGCATTCTGCACATTCACGAGACGCAGATGAGTGTTGGCAGTGACTTTTCAACGTAATTTTCCAGTGACTTTGGTCCTCTTAATATAGTGGCGTTGTAACTTATGCGCAGAGGGCCGAAAGATACGCTGGGCGCGAGGACAAAGCACGGCTGTTAGAGGCACAGCAGGCACAGTGAATACGGAGACGTGGCGGCGACAGAGACGCCGGCAAATGTGGAGGGGACGAGAGTGCGTGGGGTGGGAGCAGACATAATCGATGCGCCCCCAGGATGCCGGGTGCTGGCCGCCGCGCCCTCACGTGCCTCTACAGACCACCGACCAATGATCTCACCCTACGCTCGGCAGAGTGTTCTGCTGAATAGCGACCAGGCGGCAAGAGGCACACCGCACCCAAGACACCCATCAACAATGGGCGCAATCGTCCACCTGTCTTCCTCCTGCAGTTACTCGCCTGACTTCCGCAAGGAACTACAGTGAACCGCCGACCAGCAGGCAGTGTACGACAATACTAACTTACTTTCCGTGTCCGGAACTAAACTTCAGACTTCAAAAAATCAGCAGCCAATATGGCCTTGTCATTTACCTCCAATAAGTCATTCATTGTGCAGGGCTGGTCTAAATATGGACAGATAAGCAGGTGTTGAGGATCCTGGACAGAACCACACAGACAGAGAGTGTTCTCATTCTCTTTTAGGAAACCCCATTGCTGCAGGTTTGTCTTGCACTTTGGAACTTCTGCCCTCATACGATTTAGGGTTCTCCAGACTGTGTATGGTAGGTCTCCACCAGGCGCCAGTTCTTCTTTTACATTTTTATGGGGGTTTCTCAGGTCGATTTCCCACCTTTTCAAACGGTTCTCTGCAGCCGACACTTCCAGAGCTTGGGTACGTGACAGGAAACTCTTCCTCGAACAAAGCCGTCGGTCAGCAGGCTGGTGTCCATATAAAGGATTACGCATGTCCTTTATTGCTTGGTTTTTTTGGCTTCGGCAGCGATGTCACGTCGTATGTTGGGCGGTGCGATTCCCATGATTAAGTAAACCTTGTGCACTGGGGTTGGCCTCAAGCATCCGGTAACAATCCGTGTCATTTCATTCACCGCGACATCAACTTTTCTCGCGTGTGTTGATGCAGACCATACTGGAGCGGCGTATTCCGCGGCTGACACACTGAGCGCATGGGCGGAAGTTCTCAGGACTTTTGGGTTTGCACCCCAGGATCCGCTGGTTAGTTTGCTGATGATGTTGTTTCTAGTTGAGACTTTTTTCTTTGTGGCATTACAATAATGTTTATAGGTCAGCGTGCGATCCAACGTGACACCAAGATATTTGGGCGTTTTACAATGCTCGAGACGTTGACCTCTCCATATTACATTTAATTCACGATGTGCCTCCCTGTTCTTTAAATGGAATGCACAGACCTGCGTCTTGGAAGGGTTCGGCCTTAGGTGGTTTGCCTAATAATACTGGGAGAGAGCTTCCAAGGTACTGGTTAATTTCTCCTCTACATCCATAAAATCGTTACCTTGGGCTGCAACTGCAGTGTCATCGGCATACATAAATTGGCGCGTGATGTTTGCCACTGGTTGTACGACAATGATAAGCCAAGACATTATGATCACCTGCTCAGTAGAATGCTGGTCCACGTTTGGAATGCAATACAACAGTGATACTGCATGGTATGGATTCGGCTAGTCCATGTTAGGTATCCGGAAGTATATAGCACAAGATGTCTTATTGTGACCATAGAAAATTTTAATTTTTATCCTAACTTTTGTGACCATAATAAGAGTCCAGGCTCCATGGGCAAACAGCCAGCCGACATTAAGAAATAGTCCACCAGGACGTAGGGACAAGATAAGCGGCGGAGGCTGCCAAGTATGGCTTGTCGATCAAATAACTTAGTGTTTGACTTCCTGCCAGAGGAAGCAGCACGAATCAAATTTGCGCAATGGAAGACGCAGACACCAGGGCGATAATACAGCAAGAGAGTGTCAGTCACGTGCGGAAAAGACACGTGTGGAACCAAATTAAGTTGTGTGCAGCTAGAAACGAAAGTGTCGTGTGGAACCGAAGGCATTCTTGCGCAAGCTGACCAATTAGAAACGAGAGTGTCGTGTGGAACCATAGGTATTCTTGTGCAATCCGATCACTTAGAAATGAAAGGGTCGTGTGAAACAAATTAACTCGTGTGCACCGAAGTACATGAGAAACGAAATAAAAGGCCAGGCAGCGGAACAGCTGGAAGCAGAGATTCAGATGCAGATTCAGAGCCAGTGCCTGCAGTTTGGAGATTCCGAAGCGAGACGCCAGCCGGGCCGGATAGGCCCATAGCAGCCGATACAGCTGATAAAGACTTCAACTACGAGGAGATGGTGATAGACTCTGGTGGACACTCAGCAACTGCAGGTCAAGTAGGATTTTTAGAGTTTAACTGGAATAGTGTTTAACAGAGGCTGTCAGTCTTTGTCTCAATTACTTAGAGAGATTTCAGTGCTAACCAAGAACAAGTGATTGCATTGTACTTGTTCCTTACATGTACTGGCAATTAGCTTTGAAGTAGTAAGTCTGAATAAATAGACTGAATCTTACTAAGGGGTTTATGGTTCAACACCTCACATAAGTATATGTGAGAATAAACTTGATAGAAACTAACCAATCTTTTCTGCCTATTGCAATTCTGTAACCTATTTTCAGGAAACTTATTTGCTTCAAACCAAGGAGATTCTCTCCCTCTCAACTCCGATATAAAGGTTGACAGCAATTTATAACCAACCCATTGTCGTTAACGTCCCGATTGCGCTACGCAGTTCGCACTTACTTCATTCTGGTATGGTGAGGCTGTGCCGGGACGCGACAGTCTACGGCCAGATCACTGTTCCCGAAGATGAAGGGCCGGTGGTTTGAGGGCGTTGAGCTGACTTCCTTAAGCGTGCCAAATGTATTCCATCGGGTTGGATCAGGCGACTTTGTCGGCCCAGGTATCAACATGAGTTCCCTATCATGCTTCTAAAAACATTACAGAATGATTCTGGCCTTGTGACACAGAGAGTTATCCTGATGGAAGACGCCATCACCGTCGACGAGGCATCAAAGGAAAGACTGCAAGTTGGCTTGAAAAATGTTCACGTATTCCACAGCTGTTACAACGCCTCGAATTACTGGCACGGGTTCCATGGAAGCTCAGGTGACTGATTCCCGTAGCATACACCGAGGGAACAAAGACCGTAGGATACTTCCCACTATCGTACCGCACCTCCTTTTGTACAACGTACTGCAGCAACGCGATGTGGCATGGAATCAAGAAGTCGTTGGAAGCCCTCTGCAGAAATACTGAGCCACACTCCTCCTATAGCCGTCCATAACGGCCAAAGTGTTGCCGGTGCAAGATGTTGTGAACGAACTGTCCTCTCGATTATGTTCCATAGATGTTCAGGGATTCACGTCGCGCGTCTGGGTGGCCATATCATTCGCAAGAATTGTCCTGAACGGTCTTCAAACCAATAACGAACAACTGTGACCCAGTGACATGACATCGTTGGTCATTGAATGGCTGGAAATGATATCCAAGTAGCAGAATATAACCATTTCCAGTAAATGACCGGTTCATTTGGACCAGAGGATCCAGTCCATACCATGTAAACACAGCCCACAGCATAAAGGGGCTACCGCCAGCTTGCACAGTGCCTTGTTGGCAACTTGAGTTCATGGCTTTGTGAGGTCTGCGCCACACTCGAACCCTACCATCAGCGCTTGCCAACCGAAATCGGGGCCTCATCTGACGAGGCCACGGTTTTCCAGTCGTCTATGGTCCAACCGATATGGCTACAAGCCTAGGAAACGCGTTGCAGGCGATGTAGTGCTGCAAGCAAAGGCTGCCACAGCCCATTAACGCCAAATTTTGCCACACTGTCCTAACGGATACTTTCGTTGTACGTCCCACATTGATTTCTGTTGTTATTTCACGCATTGTTGTTTATCTGTTACCACTGGCAACTCTACTCAAACGCCATTGCTCTCGGTCGATAAGTGAAGACCGAAAACCACTGCGTTGTCCATGGTGAGAGGTAGTGCCTGAAATTTGGTATTGAAGGTACGTTCTTGACACTGTGCATATCAGTTTATTTGATTCTTTAACGATTTCCGAAATAATATGCCCCACGCGTCTAGCTCCAACTGCCATTCTGCGTTCAAAGTCCATTAACTCCCGTCGTGCGGCTATAAGTCGGAAACCCTTTCACATGAATCACCTGAGTGTAAATGACAGCTCCACCTATGCATTTCCCTTTATACCTTCTAACGCGATAATACGCCACATGTATATGTGCATATTGCTATCGCATGACTTCTCACCTCAGTTTAGTATTGTCCCCACAGGCATTCGTCTGTGGCGAGTTGTTTCTTTCGAACAGAGATGCATCCAGACAAAGCCACCGACCTGATTTAACAAGACACGTGGTTCACCGACCAGGTGATATGTTTCCATTGGCTAATGTGACAATCTCGGTGATCTCATGCTCATTACAATCGCAACTATCTATCCCGTTGGGTCAACGTAGGATCATGTAGGAGTTATCTACCGAGGAGTCTCACGTTCAACAGTGAGCGTCAAACCGTGTGCTCCAAAACATTTGCGCCCTAGCACTGTACTCTGTCATCAGATCTGCCATAGATTGCCTCATGTCTTTGTTTCCAGAGCGACCAAGTTTCTGACCCCTATGACCTGCAATGATCTGTGGACGTCCAGTACTTTGCTACCTGCACGTGGTTTCACAGTCGTTCAGTAAGTTCCACGTGCGGTAACGACAGTAGCACGCAAAAAGCCGATCAGCTTCGACGTTTCTGAGATACTCTTTTCTAGGCGCTAGAGCATAATAATACGTCCATTGTCAAAGTCGAGGAAACTTGATAATTTTTTTAGTCTGTCCATCTCGGTTCCACAAATACATAATTTCTGCTGCACTGGTTACCGGTTTCGGGCTGACATGCCCATTCTCAGACCACACGCCTTGTTATTAACCGTAAACAGTCATACAGTAGGTGCCGAAGAGTACGAATAACTTCTGTATAGGAAGTAGAACTGTGGGCAACAAATGTTCTCATTGATGCTAGTCTATGTGCCTACTGCACCTGACTGCACTGACCTTAAGTCAGTGGATTTCCCCATTTGCGGCCCATATCGTCGCCAGAATGATTCTCCATTCATCTCTGCTCCACTTCTACTCTTTCCTTATCGTGTGACGTGCCCGTAACGCCACCAGGCGGCATTCATTCTCGCGGTGGGCAGCGGTCAAAATGTTTTGGCTCTTCAGCATATCTCGTCAAATGAGTACTTAACGGTTGACTGTAGCAAAATGGAACTTCACCTGACAAAATTGTGAAATTGCAAGGAAACAGGCTGACTGGTGAGTACATATCTTCATGAGGCGAATTTACACGTACTGACACATTCTAAAGCAGAGAAAAGAAAACTACACCTACCTTTCGGAACTGTTAGTTCCTTCCACAAGGAGGAAAGTAAGATAAGTTTGGAAGGGGCAAGTCACTCAGAGCCCAACTTAGAAGCGATCCACATGTAGCGAGGACGAAAGGAGACTAAGATGTAGTGGGAGGCGTCCAGAGTTTTTAGTAGAACCTCAAGGAGTCTTACAAATAATTTTAAAAAAATGTTTAACCCATCTGACGTTACTTAGATGTTTAAAGAATAAAAAAAACTGACTCACAAGGAGTGAACGTGGAAATTTTCTTATATATATTTTCTGTATTTACCGGCAAATATGAAATAAGTCGGACAGCAATGTAAAGAGTTTTACTTATGTTTTATTTTATTAAATTCCCATGTAAATTTGAAGTGTTTTACTTCCCTTAAGTATTATATACGTAGTTCATATAGAGGGCGCCATACAGCAAACCGATGTGTTTTCCGCACAGCCTACCTTATGTATATAGTAGTATTCAAAGAACTGTGACTGACGCCCGAACAACAGGGACTTACATGCGTTGAGAATAAAAAATACCGGTATCTAATATTCAAACCATATAAGTTATGTCATTAGTTGTAACTTTTTATTACAGCATCTACGTACTTTTTGTATTTTTAGCATTGAGAATGGCTAGCTACTAGCCGAAATCTGGATTTGCGTAATAAAATCTAAAAAGGACGACTGATTGCTGCACTCTATTATTTATAATTTAAAAGTTGACTACGTTTACGCAGAAGGGATGGTTACGAGGTGGTGACTTGCAGCACTGTCAGATGTCCCCTTTAGTAATATTAACTTTTCACCCAGGACCCTTTTTTTATGATGCGTCGTTTTCGAGATATTTAGTTGTTTCAAGTTAAACACTCTATATATCAGAGATAGGCCTCAAAAGATTGCTACATAGAGCGCACTAATCAAAGCCGAAAATACTGTGCTACAGCGCAGAATTTCGCCTATCGCAGAATGTGAGGTCTCGCGAGCACTCTGCTGCTGACGGCATTCAGTAGTCGGGCACTGACAAAACTCAAACGATTGAATTAACGATCAGCCGACAGTGACGAATGAATTCAGTTCTATTGACCAGTGGTGTCTGTACTGAATAGCAGCTCGTACTGTTGGCTGGGGCTTTCACTGCGTGCACTGGATACGCTACAGCAATTTCGGTCCTACCTGCGACTGCACTACCCAAATATGTTCAACAAATATCGCATCGCCTTGCGCCATGTTCTCACCTGTAAATTTTTGTTTCGGGAGTTATCACTGTGTTTTTACTAAGTCTCAGGAACCCGCAGAATTATTACGGCAAACAATTCAAATGCGTAACAAACGACACAAGCTAAAATCGTGCGTCGGACGGGGTCTTGAATACGAGGATCAGCTTTCCGTGATAGAGTTCTTCCAACAGATATGTCTACTATTTTCTACAGATCGGCCTACAAGAAACTCATTTGAGCAACAAGAAACTAATCTGAGCAATAATACGACACGAAATCAAGAGTGTAAGCCTTATACAATTACGTGCTTAAGTTGCTCCCGTTTAACAACGATGAAACTGAAGCGCAATTCACGTTACACTCTCTATGTTCCATTAACATTACATATTACAACAGTGTGTAGGCAGCGAATGAAACTGACTCGTTACATTACTCAGTTTCACTTGATGTAAAGCGTAGCATTAGCCATTTCATCATCATCTATTCACCTTCGTCACCCGAGTGCCACAACACACATCAGCTTCCTTTTTTTTCTGTTACACAGTGTGTCAAAAAATCACGAGATGTCGCGCATAAGTGCATCCTAGGAATCACGAAGATTCACCTACGGCTAATGCGATTTGAGTTAAAAATTTAGCGAATTAATACAAAATGTGTTAAAATAACGCCACATAACAAATTAGAGCGATTTCCAGAATTACCAACAACTTGTTAAAAACTTTTTTCGTCTTAATAGTTTGATGTGTATAAATAAACAATCGCCTACCAGTGACCCACTTTACCGCCGATAACTTCACAGATCTCTTCCCAGTCTATGAATCCTTGCATGCCATTCTTTCCTCAGCTGTAGTCGGATACATTTCTCGACTTCGTGACAAATAAGCATAACGAATAGTCGGCGTTTCCAGGATGGGGAATTATCCACACCACAAGAAGACACTCTGCCGCTGTGATTTGAGGAGAATGATAGTTGTTTCAGCCTATTTCTCAGTCCTCTTCTCTCTATAAAGTCGTAGAAAATATTTCAGAAGACGTCTTCAGACATCAGTCAAAATTGACAATCTGTCTCCTCGAAATCGTAAAGATATATGTGAGCGGCTTCTGGTGTCATTTATTTCTCGTCTGCTGAGGGATTGCAAAACCCATATGTTAGCGAAACGCAACTGTTCTGAGGACCGAATGAGTGCCAAATACACTGACGGAAAAAAATCGCAAACCTAGAAAGGAGTTACGCTACATAAATGAAAGTTAGTAGGCTTTTTCTCCACTGAAAGATGATGTATATTCAGATTTCGTGTCAATCGCTTAAGAGTGGTGCTAGTAGCGCCACTATGAAGAGGGAAATCAGGTTTGCTTTAAAAACATTCTGTAATGGTCCTGAGCGTTAGTTACCTTTGACAACTGACATGATCTGAAGTTAGTCAAGAATGCCTTTAAGGCGGCAAAGACGCTATTATCAACATCTCACTGCGTTTGAACGAGGTCGTGTAATAGGGCTACGAAAAGCTAGATGTTTCTTTTGCACTATTGCAGAAAGAGTTGGTAGGAATGTAGCAACTTTACATGATTGCTAGCAGCGGTGATCACGAGTATATACGGTCGCAAGAAGACCGGGCTCCGGACGGCCACGTGGCATTATCGTACTGCATCTGCAGCAGCGACCTGTGGAGCAGTTGACACCATTGTGAGACAAACAAACCGTTATAAAACGATTACATCAAGGACTGCTCCGAGCCAGACGCCCTGCAGCGTGCATGCCACTGACCCCAAACCACCGCCGTTTTCGTCTTCAGTGGCGTCAAGAGAGAGTTCATTAGAGGGCAGAGTGACGGACTGTTGTGTTTTCTGATGAAATCTGAGCCTGTCACGGTGCCAGTAATCGCCGTATGTTGATTATAAGGGGGGCCAGTTGAGGGCCTCAACCAACCGTCTGCTGCTAGACACAATGGACCTACACCTGGAGTGTGCCATTTCGTTTGACAGCCGGAGCACTCTCATGATTATCCCAAGCACGTTGACTGCAGAACTGTACGTCAGTCTGCTGATCCGGCCTGTTGTGCTGCCATTCATAAACAGTGTGGCTGGTTCAAATGGCTGTGAGCACTATGGGACTTAACATCTATAGTCATCAGTCCCCTAGAACTTAGAAATACTTAAACCTAACATAAGGTCATCACACACATCCATGCCGGAGGCAGGATTCGAACCTGCGACCGTAGCGGTCACGCGGTTCCAGACTGAAGTGCCTAGAACCGCACGGCCACACCGGACGACTCATGAACAGTGTCCCAGGCGGTGTTTTCCAACAGGATGACGCTCGCCCACATAGCGCTGTTGTAACTCAACTGCTCTACAGGGTGTCGACATATTGCCTTTCCCGGCTCGATCACCAGATATGTCTCCAGTCGAGCATATAGGGGACATCATCGGACGAAAACCCCAGCGTTATACACAAACATTATTAAGCGTCCCTGTACTAACCGACCAAGTGCAACAGGCATGGAACTTCGCCCCACAAACTGACATGCAGTACCTGTACAACACAATGAAAGCACGTTTGCATCCTTGCATTCAACATTCTGGTGCTTACTCCAGTTATTAATGTACCAATATTTCAAATTTGTAATGGCTTATCTCGTTCTTATATTAACCTGTGGTCTTACAATGTTAATTATTTGCTCATGTTACCCAGACCAATGTATGACCGAAATTTCATTACTCTAAATCAATTTTATTTTTTGGTGCTACGATTCCCCCCCCCCCCCCCCCCCCTTATGAACCATGGACCTTGCCATTGATGGGGAGGCTTCCGTGCCTCAACGATACAGATAGCCGTATCGTAGGTGCAACCACAACGGAGGGGTATCTGTTGAGAGGCCAGACAAACGTGTGGTTCCAGAAGAAGGGCAGCAGCCTTTTCAGTAGTTGCAGGGGCAACAGTCTAGATGATTCACTGATCTGGCCTTGTAACACTAACCAAAATGGCCTTGCTGTTCTGGTACTGCGAACGGCTGAAAGCAAGGGGAAACTACAGCCGTAATTTTTCCCGAGGGCATGCAGCTTTACTGTATGATTAAATGATGATGGCGTCCTCTTGGATAAAATATTCCGGAGGTAAAATAGTCCCCCATTCGGATCTCCGGGCGGGGACTACTCAAGAGGACGTTGCTATCAGGAGGAAGAAAACTGGCGTTCTACGGATCGGAGCGTGGAATCCCCGATGTTATTCAATCTGTATATTGAGCAAGCAATAAAGGAAACAAAAGAAAAGTTCGGAGTAGGTATTAAAATCCATGGAGAAGAAATAAAAACTTTGAGGTTCGCCGATGACATTGTAATTCTGTCAGAGACAGCAAATGACTTGGAAGAGCAGTTGAACGGAATGGACAGTGTCTTGAAAGGAGGGTATAAGATGATCATCAATAAAAGCAAAACGAGGATAGTGGAATGTAGTCGAATTAAGTCGGGTGATGCTGAGGGCATTAGATTAGGAAATGAGACACTTAAAATAGTAAAGGAGTTTTGCTATTTGGGGAGCGAAATAACTGATAACAGTCGAAGTAGAGAGGATATAAAATGTAGACTGGCAATGGCAAGGAAAGCGTTCCTGAAGAAGAAAAATTTCTTAACATCGAGTATAGATTTAAATGTCAAGGAAGTCGTTTCTGAAAGTATTTGTATGGAGCGTAGCCATGTATGGAAGTGAAACGTGGACGATAAATAATTTAGACAAGAAGAGAATAGAAGCTTTCGAAACGTGGTGCTACAGAAGAATGCTGAAGATTAGATGGGCAGATCACATAACTAATGAGGAGGTATTGAATAGAATTCGGGAGAAGAGGAGCTTGTGGCACAACTTGACTAGAAGAAGGGATCGGTTGGTAGGACTTGTTCTCAGACATCGAGGGATCACCAATTTAGTATTGGAGGGCAGCGTGTAGGGTAAAAATCGTAGAGGGAGACCAAGAGATGAATACACTGAGCAGGTTCAGAAGGATGTAGGCTGCAGTAGGTACTGGGAGATGAAGAAGGTTGCACAAGATAGAGTAGCATGGAGAGCTGCATCAAACCAGTCTCAGGACTGAAGACCACAACAACAACAACGATTTTTTCGTCAGTGTATTATTAATCTTCTTCTCCATGTGTTGTTCACAGGTAAAAATAAGATGTCGTCAACCCAAAGATTAGTTTGAACACCGTAGCGCTTTACAAGGTGTCGTAGTGTTGCAGGTGGTGCGCCATTGCCTTCCTTCGTCCTATGAGCTGACTAACAGTCAGTTATGGGTGGATCTACAGTTTAACGTGGATTCCGAATCACAGTGCAACTCTGCATTCTTCACGGCAAGGAAATTGCCAGTGGTGAAGGAAGTGACAAATGACCTCTCCTACCGAGAGTTCATAGGTAAATAAAATAAAGTCTATGGCGCAATCCCGTGAACGGACTATCGGGCTGACTGCGGTTAGAGTGCAGACTTTCCATTCGCCGTGGCCTAGGAGAAGGTGAGGCGGACCCCACGACCCGGCCGCCTTTTAACCCCGGGAAAGATTGACTGTACCCGTTTTGACAGCAGACTGAGTGCACCCGGGTCCCTCTTGGAGTAGCTGGAACCAGGAAAAATCCCCGAACCTAAGTCCTCCAGGGCCAGAGTCTAGCACTCTGACCGCTACACCACCACAATCACGAGGCTTCATAGGTACTGCGCTTAAATGATACACTAGCTACGTGCGCAAAGTAATCTGCCTAGTCTAGTATTTTGTCTGAGATAATAAAAACTCTGAAGCAAAAAGGAAAGCTCTGCCTTCAACGATGTTAACAGTATTTTGGAAGGACTGTCCACGGCGCAGTGTTCCACGGTTCTTTGGTTTTACCAACGTTTATTATGAGACCAAATCTATCATATTCATTCTTTCACGGTTTATTGTCTCTTGCAGCTCTTCTGTCGTACCCGCCAGCGTTACACAGTCGCCTTCGTATCACAGGCCTAGGCGGTATTGACCACTAGATCTGTCTTGTGAGACGGACCATATTGTGCTGTGTGTATAGAAACATTAACAGAATGTGTCGATCAGTAGAGCTCGGTGCCTTCGAACGTGAACGACTCACTGGATTTCACCTGAGTAAAAGAACCCATCAGGGACATTTTGACCCTTCTAGAGCTGCCCAGGTGGACTGTCGATGCTGTGATTGTGAAGTGGAAACGCGAAGGAACAACAGCAGCTAAACCAAGACCAGAACTCTTCGTGTACGGACGGACAGGGACCGTCGAGCACTAAAGAGGCTGTTTATAAAAAAAAATGACATGAAATCGGTGAAAACAGTCTCTCGTAATTTCCAAGGTGCTGCCAGCAGTTCAGTTATCACAATGAACGTGCGCTGGGAGTTAGAAAGAATGGGGTGCAGAGGTCGAGTAGCTCCTCATAAGCAAGCATTTCTGTAGTCAGTGCTAAGTGGCACCTGAAGAGGTGTAAAAAGCGACGCCACTGGACAGTAGATGGTTGGAGACCAGTGATCAGTCGCGCTAAGCTCTGGGACATTCCGATGAATAAGTATGGCTCTGGCGAATGCCTGGAGAACGATACCTGCTATCATATGTAGGACCATCAGTGTAGTAGAGAGGAGGTGGTATTACGGTATGGAAGTGTATTTCGTGGTTAGGGTGTGACCCCGTACTGGGCTTGAGAAAACGCCAAATGCATAGGGATGTGAACACATTTTAAAGAATTGTGTACAGCGTACAATAAAAGAGCAGTCTGGAGAATTGGCTGATTGTATAAGCACGAAAATGCACCCTGTCATAAGACGGCATCTGTGGGTCAATGGTTTGTGGACAATGACATTCCTGAAATGGACTGGTCTGCCCAGAGTCCCGATCTGAACCCAATGGAACACCTTTGGGATGAGTTAGGACGTTAACTTCGCACCAGACCTCAACGTTTAACATCACTGCCTTCTCTTGATTCCAGTGTGCGATTTGTGCTTTTACCAGTGGGGGGGATGTCTTAGGGGGTAAGTATAATTATATATGTTACTAGCTTGGACCATGGTTACCCATGGTTAAACAGTTATTTATAAATAGATGTTAATGCCGAAACTCACTACTGACGCGTATGAACTATCAGAAAAGCCATCCCTTGTTATATCTTTAAAAGTACATTATAGGCAAAGCTTATTTACAAAATCATCTACATACAGGTATATCAGGGGAATTCAAAAAGTAAAGGCACATTTGTGAAAAGCTGTACTTATTCTGATTATAGAAAACTGAAACATGCGTTATTTTTCTACGTAACCTCCCTATACTTCAATGCAGTTTTCCCGACGTTTTACAAGTTTTTTTTTATTTCATCAGAAAATACGTTTTTCGGTTGCATCTGTAACCAAATTTGCACCGCAGCAGCGACGTCTTCATCACTTTCAAATCTTCTTCCCTGTAGTGCTTCCGTTAAGGGTCCAAACATGTGAAAATCGCTTGGAGCCAGGTCTGACTGTATGGTGGATGTTCCAGCACCTCGAATCTCAACTCCTTTATTGCGTCGGCAGAATGTGGACGAGCGTTATCTTGCTGCAGGATGACACCTCTTCATAGTTTCCACGACGTTTGGATCTGATTGCAAGTTTTAGTTTCGTACGCAACACATCACATCCACCATACAATACAGACCTGGCTCTAAAGCCTCGTTTACGCTGGGGCGACGTCTTCCAACATTGTGGCACGCTACGGAAATGTGGCGTGCGTCGTCTTGTAGCATGCTACAACAGGCAACATCTTACGGCGTATGTTGCATGCGGCAGGTTAATTTATACCAAAGTAACAGAATTTGTGCCACACGTGTGTCGGTCTTGCAGTATAATGGATGATAAAGTGATCGCAGCGTCGGCGTACTTGGTACTTGCACATGCAGCTAACAACGGAAATGAAAACCAAAGGAAAAGAAAACGATGGTGGAAGAGAAGATTATTTAAAGAAGGTCCACGAAATAGTATACTAGGAACTAGAAGCAGACGATGGTGCGTTATTTAGTAGTTTTACGAGAATGTCGACTGAAGACTTTAATTACTTACTGCAGTTAACTACACGTCTTATTGTAAAGAAAGATAACAACTGCCAAGACAGTATTTCACCAAGAATTCGATGGACCATCACATTATGATTTTTAGCCACTGGCGATTCATACAAGTCACTAATGTACTTATTTAAAGTATCATATTCTGCTATTTCCCTCATAGTGCCAGAAGTATGTGAAGCTATTTCATTGGTGTTGAAGAATTACATAAAGGTAAGCACCCAACATTCAGTACTGATTTCATTTAAGTAATGTTTTATTGGCATTTTTAAGTAAATTAAAATGGATATTAAAGAACTGTTAAAATACTTATTTCTAAAATCGAATTAATTCAAGCTCTTCTGTTTCTGTTTGAACGAATTCGTCACAATTATTATTGTCCACATATACAATTTCACAGCTAGGTTTTGCAACCAATGTTTCGGTGCTCGGAGTTTGCTGTTCATACTCCCCCAAGGCCGCTTTAAAAAGAACATTTGAAAATATGTGCTTGACATATGTGGGAGGTACATGTTCTTCAAGAGCTACATCGCCGTCATCTTTTGATACTGTGTCCTCTGTGTCATCAGTCTGAAAAAATAGGGAAAGTAATGAGTATGTTTTACTTTTCAGATTCCAAAGGATGCTGAAGAATGGCAGAAGGTAGCAAGAAATTTCGAAGTGAAGTGGAATTTCCCCCACTGCATAGGAGCCATATATGGCAAACATGTGCAAATTATGTGTCCTCCGATTATTGGAAGTGAATACATCAACTACAAAAAAACATTCAGCATTGTCCTTATGGCAATTGTAGACGCAAATTACTGCTTTCAATATTTAAATGTTGGATGTCACAGGGACAGAAAGAGAGGGGAGGAGGAGATTGACTGAGACGGGGAGAGAAACTGACCTTAGTGAAGCGGAGAGTGATAGAGGGGGTAGGAGGTGATAGAGGAGAGAAGCAGATGGACAGAGAGAAGGGCAGGAGGAGATGGGGAGTGGGAAAAGGAGATGGACATAAGGGGAAGGTAGAGACGTCCGGGCATTGCAAAGTTTCTTTACCTCATTTACAAAATTAATAAATCTTCATATGTTGTTAATTAACATCTTTGTAAATGATTCATGTTATATACGATACTCAAACTATACTAAAATATGAGATGCATAAAATGTAAAATTAAAATTTTTGTGTCGTTTTGTGCTTAATTTTAACACTCTGAAATTATAAGTGAATGCTAATTTGTTAAATCATCGTATTATGAGAAAGCCACAGCAAAGTGTGGCCGGTTCAGCTTGTACTACAGTGTATAATGGTCATTTTAACTTGCAGAGTTTAGTTGAAGAGGCGAGATGAATGAGACTGCTCCTGAAGATTCGGGGGTTTGCCTGTTGATTTGTCAAGGACGCTATGGTGCTGAGTCTTGATCCACTTTGCTGCAAATTTTTCTGCATCAAAGCAATGCAGTGGAGGTCCATTTATTGAAATGAAAGGTAGATTTGAATGTGTCGGAATTCGTAAGTGATTTCTGTGATCAGTCAGTGTTAAATTCATGGCACTAAATCCGCGTTCACATTCAGCCGTAGATATAGGTACGATTTCCTTTATACACTCCTGGAAATTGAAATAAGAACACCGTGAATTCATTGTCCCAGGAAGGGAAAACTTTGACACATTCCTGGGGTCAGATACATCACATGATCACACTGACAGAACCACAGGCACATAGACACAGGCAACAGAGCATGCACAATGTCGGCACTAGTACAGTGTATATCCACCTTTCGCAGCAATGCAGGCTGCTATTCTCCCATGGAGACGATCGTAGAAATGCTGGATGTAGTCCTGTGGAACGGCTTGCCATGCCATTTCCACCTGGCGCCTCAGTTGGACCAGCGTTCGTGCTGGACGTGCAGACCGCGTGAGACGACGCTTCATCCAGTCCCAAACATGCTCAATGGGGGACAGATCCGGAGATCTTGCTGGCCAGGGTAGTTGACTTACACCTTCTAGAGCACGTTGGGTGGCACGGGATACATGCGGACGTGCATTGTCCTGTTGGAACAGCAAGTTCCCTTGCCGGTCTAGGAATGGTAGAACGATGGGTTCGATGACGGTTTGGATGTACCGTGCACTATTCAGTGTCCCCTCGACGATCACCAGTGGTGTACGGCCAGTGTAGGAGATCGCTCCCCACACCATGATGCCGGGTGTTGGCCCTGTGTGCCTCGGTCGTATGCAGTCCTGATTGTGGCGCTCACCTGCACGGCGCCAAACACGCATACGACCATCGTTGGCACCAAGGCAGAAGCGACTCTCATCGCTGAAGACGACACTTCTCCATTCGTCCCTCCATTCACGCCTGTCGCGACACCACTGGAGGCGGGCTGCACGATGTTGGGGCGTGAGCGGAAGACGGCCTAACGGTGTGCGGGACCGTAGCCCAGCTTCATGGAGACGGTTGCGAATGGTCCTCGCCGATACCCCAGGAGCAACAGTGTCCCTAATTTGCTGGGAAGTGGCGGTGCGGTCCCCTACGGCACTGCGTAGGATCCTACGGTCTTGGCGTGCATCCGTGCGTCGCTGCGGTCCGGTCCCAGGTCGACGGGCACGTGCACCTTCCGCCGATCACTGGCGACAACATCGATGTACTGTGGAGACCTCACGCCCCACGTGTTGAGCAATTCGGCGGTACGTCCACCCGGCCTCCCGCATGCCCACTATACGCCCTCGCTCAAAGTCCGTCAACTGCACATACGGTTCACGTCCACGCTGTCGCGGCATGCTACCAGTGTTAAAGACTGCAATGGAGCTCCGTATGCCACGGCAAACTGGCTGACACTGACGGCGGCGGTGCACAAATGCTGCGCAGCTAGCGCCATTCGACGGCCAACACCACGGTTCCTGGTGTGTCCGCTGTGCCGTGCGTGTGATCATTGCTTGTACAGCCCTCTCGCAGTGTCCGGAGCAAGTATGGTGGGTCTGACACACCGGTGTCAATGTGTTCTTTTTTCCATTTCCAGGAGTGTAGATTCGAAAATCTTTAACTAGTGACGCACACGTGCTTTCACGTAACTTACAATCCACCTCATTACACAAGCAAGAAATTGACATGTCACCATAAAACACACGTTCATAATCATCTGAAGGCCATGCATCTGAATTTAATACGACTACATCCGAAAAGAAATCCAGGTCCTCAAAGCGGTTTTTTATATTGTCTACCAAAGACTGAAAAATTTCTTCCGAAACGTCTGAAATCTGCTATATTCATCACAAGATGGGTCTTTAATTAATACCTCTTTGAATGTGCGCTTTTCCTCCAACTCTTGTACTATCATCCTAATTCGTGGCGAGTCATTTGTTTTCAGTGTTTCGAGAGATCTTATAGCCACGTCAGTTTCCTGTTTCGCTTTAAGGACTGAATAATTTCTGTTCTGCATAAAGAATGATAATACTTGCAGAACTTCTAGGGCCTCATAAAGCAAAACTAATTCGATTACAAGCAACTACTTTGTGAAATGTTTTAGTAAACCTTCAAATTTAGATCTCTCCTGAGTTGATCGGGAACCATCATGTCTCAGTTTTTCAAAAAGATGGACAAGAGAGCTGTGACTTTCAAGAAGAGCTCGAACAGCATTAAATGAGGAAGCAACCCAACGTACGCGAAAAATACGGCATAGTTTTAATAGCTGCGAGGATAATTCTTGTGGAACACTTTGTAGTAGTCTCTGATTTTTGGGAGTTCGAGAAAACACAGAATATAAGGAATCTAAAAAAACTTGTATATGATATACATCTGCTACATCATTCATAACATCGTGGACAGCTAATTCGATTTTGTGGTTCATACAATGAACGACAGTTAAATCCTTATGTAAATGACTACGCAGTAGAGCAGCTACGCCTTTGTAAGGTGCAAGCATTGTTGAGGCACCATCTGTTGGGATACCTACAAAGTGGTTTTTTAGTACATCATTTGTAACGCCATACTTTTCAAGAGCTGCTAACAGTGTGCTGAAAATGCATTCTCCTGTCTCGCTTTCTAATTCAACAATGTCAAAAAAATAATTGTAAGCAACTCCCTCAAAGAACAAACGTAAATATATTATTAAACAAGTTTTATTGGAAACCGTTGTACTTTCGTCCATCATGATACTAAAGTTTGTACCCGATTCTACAAGGAAGTGAGCAAGATTCTTTTTCATTTCTTCTCCTACAAACGTAATGAAATTTCGGAATGCATGGTCAGAATGAAGCATATTACCGACTGATAAACCATTAAGCTTTTGTTGTTCGATTACTGCAGGATACGATTTGAATGATAATTTCTGTTTAGCTATTAAATATGCAGATCTGAACAACGAAGCAGTTGCGATTACTTTTTCTTGATGCTGCTTTCCCCAAAACTTTTCACTTTCACTCACGCATTTTTCTAAACTTTTCTTTTCTTTTATACTCATGATTTCTAAGCACTTCATGTGTGGTTTGCACTTTGCATGATCCCCGATTTTATCATTTAATTTTTTGGCGTTATTAGCAAAAACACCAGCTAAAAACGCGTTATCGATACGCATACCTTCACTGCTTTCCACCTTAAGTTCACGAACTTGTGAACACACTGTGCATATTATTAAGTTTTTGTCATTTACGGACAGCCACGGCTTAGTCTTTTGCCAGTTTTGAAAACGTGATAAGGCAACATAACTTCCTACTATAATCTCAAGAGTACTGTTACTCCCATTCCTACCTTGAGACGTGTCACTGTTTTCAGTCACCGGAGATTCAGTCTCTTTCCCTGTATTAGCACCATCATTACCGTTTTCTTGTTTACATTCACTGTCTATTTTAACTCTTTTAGTACCACTGTTAGTATCCTGACTGTCAGAGTTTCTACACCTATCAGGTAATTCTCTGCTCTTAAGGAAATCAGAAATTTTACTTTGTTTGAATGACATCCTGAAATTCCGTAGTTCTTACAGGCCCGGACGCACTCAACTCACTAATGAAGCTACTGAAGCAGGAACGTTTGAAGATCGCAGTGGGTTTGGCGGACGCGAGGCAACGAACGAACGGCACTAATAATTTGGAGTACGCGATGCAGGGGAGCCTGTGTTAAGCTCCACCCACGTGGTTCGCGGCTAGCCAAATCAGACTGTCCGATCCTGTCTGGTAGGTACCGTTGCTCACTTCGCACTACTTTGTGCTTTCGTCCCAGGTGCGTTAGTCCGCGCCATACCGTTGCCAAAAAATGGCCTAAAAATAAATGTTCGCACAGGTACCGGGCCGGTCACCACCCTGTATCAGGGCTCGGGGTGGGAATTTCAGCCCCCACAGCTCACCCAACTCTGCGGTACGGCTGCTGCGGTATGACTGCCACACTACTTCCCTCGTAAGCTCACAAGTAAACGGATGACGCACCTTAGACGGAAGCAACAATGACAACATGAGAACGGTGATTTAGTTCTAAATGTTTTGAAATGCTTAACTACTACGTAACACTTTTTCAAAATTAATAAGCAAACATATTAACAGTATTAATAGTAAGACTGTATTAAAAACTTTCAGTGTTCGGCTCCAAAAATTTAAATTTTATGTAAAGTTTTATTCCAGTGCGTGGGAAAAAAACATCTCAGGTTGGTATGCATAAACTAAAACCAGAGGAGGGGATGGTCTGATGCAGAGGGGGGAAAATCCCCCACATCCCACCCTGCAAATCGTACACTGCTTGATTCATCTTCTAAGAAAGAATAGACATTCCTGTACAGACATTCAAACACTTCACTGAAAATGTCCCCGGCTTTGTTCAAGTCGTCATAAACGCGAAGATTGGACACACCCTGTATTTATGTCCAGTAACATGTGTCCGGATAGTTTTAATCTGGCAGTTTATATCGAACAAGAATGCGTCATAGTTTAACTTCTAGTCGCTTTTGATAGATCTCATTTTCATCAGGCGGTCACATCGGCCTACCACGAAATTAAGCAATATCGCTACAAATAACAAATGACGGCAGGAGGATTAAAGTTTGTCTCTTTGGGTGCGAGATGGTTAAAGATGAAGTGTGACTTCATGGTTGGGACAGGAATTGGCCCTTATCTTATCGATGGAAATATACCAGCATTTTACAGAAATTCAGGATATTCAAAATCCAGATCTCCCCCCTCGGATGCGAGTCCAGGCATTCCATAGAACTTATAAGCTCCCGTCTCCTTGGAGATTATGTGGGTTAATTAATGATCATTATGTTACATTCCTCTTGGATTAGTTGACAGTGTATATCGAGACTTCGTTCATTGTTAAATGCAATGGTGTGGTACTAACTGGTAAAATTTAATTTATTTCCTTTATCACACTGCACAAACATAAACACACTATTATTCAAACTGTGTGCCATTACTATTAAACACAGAGATAAATCCTTGGCTACGCAACCGCCTTTGGCTCACGCAGCCTACACCTTCCACGGCCTCTTAACAACTGCCTCTGCCTGCGACTCTCTGCGCCACTGGGCATTGTCGCCCTCCAGAGAACAACCACTTACATATACTACACACCAGTACCATCACAAACTGATGTTCGACAGGTGGCTGTAGGCAGACTGTCGTAAGCAACATTGCTTTAACCGTCATCTTTCATTATTAACATTCAGGTGCCACGAGTTGGAAGACAGGTATACATGTCGAACAAATCAAGGACTCCTCAACTTATGCGCACAAACACCATGGACATGCATTATAAAAGGCCAGATATTTTTATAGGGACAGTGTTGTCACCGCAACAAGTGGACAAATGTTCAAAATTTTCGCTTCCAGTCAAGGTTTTCGGACAGTTTTACTTAGTTGTAAGGTAAATAACGGAACTGGAAATTGCTTCCGAAATGTACCAATTGCAAACTAGTTGAATTCTACTCAATTAACCACCGCACATTCAATCATCAGATACAGCGCTTTATACACTCCTGGAAATTGAAATAAGAACACCGTGAATTCATTGTCCCAGGAAGGGGAAACTTTATTGACACATTCCTGGGGTCAGATACATCACATGATCACACTGACAGAACCACAGGCACATAGACACAGGCAACACAGCATGCACAATGTCGGCACTAGTACAGTGTATATCCACCTTTCGCAGCAATGCAGGCTGCTATTCTCCCATGGAGACGATCGTAGAGATGCTGGATGTAGTCCTGTGGAACGGCTTGCCATGCCATTTCCACCTGACGCCTCAGTTGGACCAGCGTTCGTGCTGGACGTGCAGACCGCGTGAGACGACGCTTCATCCAGTCCCAAACATGCTCAATGGGGGACAGATCCGGAGATCTTGCTGGCCAGGGTAGTTGACTTACACCTTCTAGAGCACGTTGGGTGGCACAGGATACATGCGGACGTGCATTGTCCTGTTGGAACAGCAAGTTCCCTTGCCGGTCTAGGAATGGTAGAACGATGGGTTCGATGACGGTTTGGATGTACCGTGCACTATTCAGTGTCCCCTCGACGATCACCAGTGGTGTACGGCCAGTGTAGGAGATCGCTCCCCACACCATGATGCCGGGTGTTGGCCCTGTGTGCCTCGGTCGTATGCAGTCCTGATTGTGGCGCTCACCTGCACGGCGCCAAACACGCATACGACCATCATTGGGACCAAGGCAGAAGCGACTCTCATCGCTGAAGACGACACGTCTCCATTCGTCCCTCCATTCACGCCTGTCGCGACACCACTGGAGGCGGGCTGCACGATGTTGGGGCGTGAGCGGAAGACGGCCTAACGGTGTGCGGGACCGTAGCCCAGCTTCATGGAGACGGTTGCGAATGGTCCTCGCCGATACCCCAGGAGCAACAGTGTCCCTAATTTGCTGGGAAGTGGCGGTGCGGTCCCCTACGGCACTGCGTAGGATCCTACGGTCTTGGCGTGCATCCGTGCGTCGCTGCGGTCCGGTCCCAGGTCGACGGGCGCGTGCACCTTCCGCCGACCACTGGCGACAACATCGATGTACTGTGGAGACCTCACGCCCCACGTGTTGAGCAATTCGGCGGTACGTCCACCCGGCCTCCCGGCCTCCAGCTCGCCCTATTTGCCCAAGAAATTCACAGTGCCGTAGACACTGGCGAGCAGATTGATGCCGTATTCCTGGACTTCAGGAAGGCATTTGATACGGTTCCGCACTTACGTTTAGTGAAAAAAATACGTGCTTACGGAATATCGGACCAGGTTTGTGATTGGATTCAGGATTTCCTAGAAGAAAGAACACAACATGTCATTCTTAACGGTTCAAAATCTGCAGATGTAGAGGTAATTTCGGGAGTACCGCAAGGAAGCGTGATAGGACCCTTATTGTTTACAATATACATAAATGACTTAGTTGACAACATCGGTAGCTCCGTGAGGCTATTTGCAGATGACACGGTTGTCTACAAGAAAGTAGCAACATCAGAAGACTCGTACGTACTCCAGGAAGACCTGCAGAGGATTAATGAATGGTGCGACAGCTGGCAGCTTTCCCTAAACGTAGATAAATGTAATATAATGCGCATACATAGGGGCAGAAATCCATTCCAGTACGATTATGCCATAGGTGGTAAATCATTGGAAGCGGTAACGACCGTAAAATACTTAGGAGTTACTATCCGGAGCGATCTGAAGTGGAATGATCACATAAAACAAATAGTGGGAAAAGCAGGCGCCAGGTTGAGATTCATAGGAAGAATTCTAAGAAAATGTGACTCATCGACGAAAGAAGTAGCTTACAAAACGCTTGTTCGTCCGATTCTTGAGTATTGCTCATCAGTATGGGACCCTTACCAGGTTGGATTAATAGAAGAGATAGACATGATCCAGCGAAAAGCAGCGCGATTCGTCATGGGGACATTTAGTCAGCGCGAGAGCGTTACGGAGATGCTGAACAAGCTCCAGTGGCGGACACTTCAAGAAAGGCGTTACGCAATACGGAGAGGTTTATTATCGAAATTACGAGAGAGCACATTCCGGGAAGAGATGGGCAACATATTACTACCGCCCACATATATCTCGCGTAATGATCACAACGAAAAGATCCGAGAAATTAGAGCAAATACGGAGACTTACAAGCAGTCGTTCTTCCCACGCACAATTCGTGAATGGAACAGGGAAGGGGGGATCAGATAGTGGTACAATAAGTACCCTCCGCCACACACCGTAAGGTGGCTCGCGGAGTATAGATGTAGATGTAGATGTAGATACGCCCTCGCTCAAAGTCCGTCAACTGCACATACGGTTCACGTCCACGCTGTCGCGGCATGCTACCAGTGTTAAAGCCTGCGATGGAGCTCCGTATGCCACGGCAAACTGGCTGACACTGACGGCGGCGGTGCACAAATGCTGCGCAGCTAGCGCCATTCGACGGCCAACACCGCGGGTCCTGGTGTGTCCGCTGTGCCGTGCGTGTGATCATTACTTGTACAGCCCTCTCGCAGTGTCCGGAGCAAGTATGGTGGGTCTGACACACCGGTGTCAATGTGTTCTTTTTTCCATTTCCAGGAGTGTATTTTAGCTTCGTATTCGTTGGGGCACGAACAATATGATCGAGTGTACGGTATCACAGGAGCTGATATTTCAAATAAAAGACGCCTATGAGCCTGGAGATTAGACAAATGGCAGTCTGATTATGACACGGCAGCTACAGAGCGTATCCCGATCATTAGGAACAAGCTTAGTTTGTGCGACATTGAACCTATCCGACGTACAAACATTAAATAAACTGCGATGCACTAACATATACAGTGGCGGTCAAAATAATAGAGCCACCTGGCAAAGGTTTGGAATAAAGTGCACATTTATTACTAGACATGTTTGAACTATGATGGAAACCATTACAACCGAGTCACATTGTACTATAGTCAGTTATATAGATAACACAACACAAAATAATCAGTAATAATCAATAATATTCAAAAGAATACCAGACCACAGGGTCAAAAAAATAGAGCCAATTGAAACAAATATATTGTACTTGATCTCAGTCTTATGAAACGTACAGGAACAGTCTTTTTTGCATAGGACTGCATTAGTACTTCGTGGGGTAACCCTTATTTTTGAGGATTGCCCTGCACCTCTTACCCATAGAGTCTACTAAACGCCTGCATTCGTCACTACTGATCGCATACCAGGCTCTCTGGATTTCTTCCCACAGTTTTTCTGAAGATGTAGCTTTTGAGCGGTCAATTCTCTTGTCTAAGATCTCCCATAAGTTCTCAATGGGTGATGCGTCAGGGGACTGAGGTGGCCACTCTAATACTTCGATATTGTGCTCTTGAACAAACTGCCTTATGATCCTTGCAGTATGCTTTGGATCGTTATCGTGCTGAAATTTCCATTTCAGCGGCATTTCCTCTTCAGCATAAGGCAGCATCACATTTGCCAAGATGTCTTTGTACATTTCTGCGTTCATTATGCCGTTGATACGGTGTATTGGACCAATGCCGTACCACGAAAAACATCCCCATACCATAACACTTCCGCCACCGTATTTCACAGTTTTTAAAGTGTACTTGGGATTAAATTCCTGGTTTGGTGGGCGGCGCACATAGACTTTTCCGTCTGAGGCAAACCTATTAAACTTGGATTCATCGGACCAAAGGATGTTCCTCCACCAAGTATTAGGTTTTTGTTCATTTCTCCGGGCAAAGGCTAACCTTTTCCGAACATTAGCTTGTGAAACATGTGGCTTCTTTCTTGCAATGCGCCCATTCAATGTTGCAGATCTCAGTCGTCTTTGAATCGTTGAGGTTGATGGTTGAACATCATGTTCGTCGCTAAACAAAATGGCTTTCAGTCGTGGTGTTGACAAAAATGGGTCTTTCTTCACTTCCCTAGTGATGAGTCTGTCTACGCGAGTAGTAGTTACACGAGGTCGCCCCCTGTTCTCCACCTGCGGCTTTGTTTGTTTTGACCGTCTCATGGCGTTCTGGACTCGTTTTCGCGAAACGTGCAAGACATTGGCTATTTTATTCATGGACATCCCACTTTTGAACATCCGGAACATTACTATACGCTCATCTTCACTGGTATGCTTTGCTCTGCCCATCTAGACGAATGTAAACAAAACCACACGTCAATTTACATACAAAACAACTGCATAAAAATCAATTTAAAGGCACATGTGTAAAGCGGCTCTATTATTTTGACCCATAAGATTCTTACCTTTATGCCTCTTTTCACACGTCTAGCTCAAACGCTTCCTTTCGGACGACTAAAGATAGCAGCAACGTCTTCCCTGATGTTGTCTACAAGGGACTGACAACACGGCACTCGTGGCGATTTCGCGAACTAATAGATATTCTAGTTCTTAATCTCGTCAATAGAGGTGGCTCTATTATTTCGACCGCCACTGTATATCTGTGAATGTGGGGAAGAAGGCTTTCAGTTGACCCCCTTCCTGGTAGAGAGGGAATGAAGACATATTGTGATGTGCAAAAAAACTGTATGTAAAATTTTAATTGCACATTGCAGACAAAAAAGCAGTTCCTCAACTTTCAGTCTTTAAGGCCAAGTGGATGTTCTGAAACTCAAACAGAAGTCGTGTGATCCGAAAATCGAAGTAGAAGAATAACAAAACTTGTGGCAGTAATGTAGAAAATTGTAATACAAGAGGTCCAGATGTAGGTATAGTAGTAGTTAACTGGCAAATCTCGAGCTCCGATGAGGTAACTATTCACATTGGACTTCAATTACACTCATTTTGTTTACTATTGTTTCATTTGGTTATATTTTCATCTTTGTTTTATTTCCTCGTTATATATATTAACAATAATTGCTACCAGCATACCAATCGGAAACCCAGTGCCACACCTGGCTGAAACCATTACAATGGACCACAAGCAGTTCACTTCGCCGTCTAGGGCAAGAAATTAGAAGTGGAAAACAAAAGCATCCAAGTGCGCCCTGTTAGGAATCTACTCAAAGATAACAGTACACTAAGTACACTCAAGTACATAGGTACAATAGAATGTACCATGGTTTTTCTCTTTTCCTTATGACATCCAATTAATACTGCGTATATTAACATTATTTTCACAAACAGATTTTACGTTTGTGTTGTTCGATTTTCTCAGTAAGAGCTCTAATGGTGACGGGATGTGGAAGTGAATAGGTAGCCGCTGTGGGCCTAGTGGTTGACGCGACTTGTATTCCGGTGCAGTCTGGAGCACCAGGGAGAGCCGACCGTGTCCGCGGGTGGGATATTTCCCGAGGGTCGCATGAATCCCCGTTAGGCCCCACTCGGGGACGAAACGTCTGCAGGCACCTCGCCGAAAGGACCAAAGAGACAGCCCGTTCCGTCTCACATCTGCGGCTTATTTACGCCGTGTTACATGCAGAGGAAAAATGTTTAGCGCGAGCAGAAATAGGAAAGGTCAAAAAGCACACGAGTAGGAAAGGGAAATCAACTCGACATTCACTAATGATGATGCACAACTATGCAGCTATTGTCCTCCGCTTACTGTAATATATATGACTCGGTCGTCACAATACATTTCTCTGACCACCGATTAGATGTTCTGGGTTTAACAGCTGATTTTTAATCTGAATACGTACACCAAATGTCATTTAACGATATTATGGCGAATTCGTTAACGACATTTTGTGTATGTATTCAGATTAAAAATGAGGTGTTCATTTAACGATATTATGCCGAATTCTGGAGATGAGGAAGCTTGCACAGGACAGAGTAGCATGGAGAGCTGCATCAAACCAGTCTCTGGACTGAAGACAACAACTACAAATGTTAAACAACTCACTTTTCTCGTTAATTTCTTTAAGCACTTCTTCAGTCGATCAGGTTTTCTACATCTAAGACGTTTTTGCCATTTACTTTACGTCTACATGTGTGTTACTTTCACTTCTTATTTTCTGTTTCTTACGCGGGGAGACTAAGACACGCCACATAAATATGTTAGCACTTTTTCTTATTTTTAAACCGAGGCAGTTGTGGTAATAAGTAAATTATTTTGAAAGCTTTGCTTGTTCAATGAGACTGTTCTGTTTATATTCATTCTACAGCAATCATCACTAATCATCACATTATTATGAGATCACTATGGTAACTAAGCATCCTTCACGTCACGGCAAATGAAACTCTGTTACAATCTCGTGCTCATTAAAAGAAAACGTAAAGGTGTATCCGGAGGAGACTCTAACCTGACGCGAAGAAACACACACAAACACAGCACTGTACTCTCAGCTCATCGCTGAACTGGTCCACATGGCTCTGAGCACTATGGGACTTAACATCTGTGGTCATCAGTCCCCTAGAACTTACAACTACTTAAACCTAACTAATCTAAGGACATCAGACACATCCATGCCCGAGGCAGGATTCGAACCTGCGACCGTAGCGGTCGCGCGGTTCCAGACTGACGCGCCTAGAACCGCATGGCCACACCGGCCGGCTCATCGCTGAACTGTTTATACTTATTTCCACATCTAGTCTCGTAGCTTGCACCACTTTTCAAAGGAAGCCGCCGTGTGGCACGATGGGTGTGATCAAAGCATAACAAGAATTTTTGTTTATTTTGGAAATTATTCGGCAACGTCAAAATTGTGCCTTTGAAAATAATCCCCTTTAGATATTATACACTTATTCCAGCGTTTTTTCCACTCCCTGAAATACTTCTGGAATTCTATTTTCGGAATTGCTTTTAACTCTCTCAGTCATGTGTTTTTAATGTCATCTATGGTTGTAAAACGGAGGCTCTTTAAGTTTTTGTTTATTTTTCGTAACAGAAAAAAGGCACAGGAGCCAATGAATAGCAAATATGGGGGCTGGAACGTCGTTACAGTATCGTATTTGCCCAAAAATTCACGAACCAGCAGCTACGTGTGAACAGGTGCATCAACGTGGTGCAAAAACCATGACGTGTTTCGCCAGTAATCCAGCTGTTTTCGGGATTATGGCAAGAATTCACGGTGCACTACGCTGTAAAAATCGAATAACAAATGAGCATAATCTTCTCATTTGATGGCACCGAGCTTTTTCGGTTTCTGGCGGCCCAGAGTGGTTCCACTGGGACGAAGCCTTAGTTTCGAGATCATATCCGTAACTCATTCTTCACCCCGTGTTCTGAAACGTATTAGTAATTATGTATCTTTGTTTCTTCATCTAGTGACTCCGGAGCAAATTATATTTGTCGGCTATTGGTTGAAACTGAAGTAGTTTCGAACAAATTTTGCTCTCGCGCGTATCATACACAAAACACCCGAAAAATTCATGCCATCAGTGAACTGGCATGCTAACGTTATAAGAGAGATCTCTGTGAATCGGCGATCGTTCATTATCATTTCTTTCACGATCAGGACGCTCGTCACCAGCATTTACACGACCTCCTCCGAAACATTTACGACCCTCGTAAAACCTTGTTTTGCACATATTAGCCTCATCAAAAGCAATATCTATAGTTTCTGTAACACTGTTACTATTTATTCCATTTTTATAGCAAAATGTAAAGCAAATTCTCAGATCCGTTTCTAATACAAAATAACTGATCTCATATACTAGCAAAACATATGTAAACTTTTCTACAGCTAACAGTATCAAATTCCGATAGGGCGAACAATGTTCAGATACTTTTCAGACATGTTTACCAGCACAACAACGAAAAAACCGCGTGCATTGAACTAACACAACAAGCGAAATTACAAAATTTCCGGTACTTTTTGATCATTTCTCATTCTACCTTAGCTCCACCATCGTCATGTAATCAAACACAGCACGAGTAATAAGAACGCAAGACGGTTATAACTAACCGTGAATGCTTGTGCACGTTACAGCTGCAACATCTGTCCATTTAACATGCAGTTCTTCACACGTCCAGGTAGGTTGGTTGTGGTTCGAGGTGTTACGCAACTACCACATATTATGTTTGCTTGTAGATTTATTTGAATATAATATGCAACCAGTCACTTTTTTTATTTGATGACACGATTTATTTTCCGTACCATGAACTAGTTTTCAAGCCACGGTAGGTTCATAATCAGATAGAGGTGTTACAGGAACGTAATCTGGCTCTTGTGTAGCTAGACGCTGTGGTAGTTGTGCTTGCGGAAATAACGAAAATTTAGATACGAGTTATGAGAAGTTTATGAAAATGCTTTTATGTTTTGGGTTACTTACCTTGCATTGCCTTGTCGTATCAATACAAATCAGTTTTAATAATGTAAGTTTTGCAAGTTATTCACAACATACTCATTATTTAGCTGCACTTGAGTTCACATTCATTCACATTAAGTAAACAATGAATGTAAGTACAAAGAGTCTGAATACGGTAGATATCACACTTCGTCACATCGCGACTTTGACTTCGGATGAGTTGCATTACAGGATAAATATTTATAGGCATAGATGGTGGATATAAGCGAACTTTGAAAATTGCGTGCATTCGCATTATACAAGTAATAAGGATAAAAAGTTACACAAAAGGTAAAGAAGATAGTGAAATGTTTACCACACGCAGTTACTCTGTTACTGCCATATGTGATAATGCTTTTACTAGCGGGGCCTATTGCAATATAAATAATAAAGAGCAAAATGTTTATGAGTCAACAAAAAGAGTGCCTTAGTCATCAGAACACGCAGATTAATCGCATTGAGAATATCTGAGAGATCACAATAATGTATGAGATGAATGTATATTATTATCTTTTTTAGTGTTCTGGTGTCAGGATGTATGGGGAACCTGCAAAATGTACATTATTAGCAAAGGTTTGCCATGAATAACACGAGACATGGCAAATTGAAAAGAACACAAAAATCTCCCAGGTTGGCGATCTTTTACTGACGCTCGAAACTTAGCGTGGAATTCAACGAGAGATGCTTTTAATAGCTTCCACAATGAAACTTTGCCTCGAAATCTGACAGAAAATCCAAACAGATTCTGATCGTATGTAAAGTACACCGGCGACAAGACACAATCAATACCTTCACTGCACGATACCAACGGTAAAATAAGCGATGACAGCGCCACCAAAGTCGAGTTATCAAACGTAATTTTCCGAAATTCCTTCACCAAGGAAGACGAAGGAAATGTTCCAAAATCCGAATCGAGAACACTGCCAACACTGGTAGCTTAGAAGTAGAAATCCTTGTGTGACGAAGCAGCTTAAAGAACTTAATAAAGGCAAGTCTTGCTGTCCAGATAGCATAGCAATAAGGTTCCTTTCAGAGTATGATGAGACAACAGCCCCATACTTAGCAGTCACATACAACCGCTCGCTTCACGAAACATCCGTACCAAAAGATGGCACAGGCCACACCAATACCCAAGAAAGGAAATAGGAGTATCCGAATTACAGACATATTTCACTAACGTCGATGTGCAGTAGGATTTTGGAACATGTACTGTGTTCGAACATTATGAATTACCTCGAAGGAAACGATTTATTGACAAACAAGCAACTAGGATTCAGAAAATATCGTTCTTGTGAAACCCAACTAGCTCTGTATTCGCACGACGTTATGAGTGCTATCGACAGGGGACCTCAAATTGATTCCTTATTTTTATATTCGTAGGAGATCCTTGGCATCATTGCTCACGTAGCATCGATAACTGAGTGGCGCCGGCACAGTAGCTCAGCGTGTTTGGTCAGAGGGCTAGCTGAGTGAAAACAATAACGATGAACTTGAACGGGTGTCATGGGACGTCCGCCCCGACTAAGCGCAAGGAACCATAACGACCAAAATGAAAAAAAAAAGTGGTTAGGGCGGCAGAATGCCATGGAAGGGACCTGGGATCGATTCCCCGCTGGGTCGGAGATTTTCTTCGCGCGGGTTTTCATTATCGTACCATCCTCGTCGACGCGCAAGTAGCAGAAATGGTGCCAACTATGAAGCCTTGCGCCAGGCGACCAGTCTACCCGATGCGGGGTGATAGCCTTGGAAATGTGTGGTTAGGTCTTATTGGGACCAAACTGCAGAGGTCATCTCTCCCTAAGTCTAATGGGCGACTTGCGAGCCGGTGATGAGGATGAAATGATGAGGACAACACAACACCCAGTCCACGAGCGGAGAAAATCACCTGTCCGACAATCGAACCCAGGTTCGCTGTGTGGGAGGCAAGCACGTTACCACTCTGCGTTTTTTTAATCTCATGTTGTACGTAATTTTTCGTTGCATTTGTTCGGGGCGGACGTCCCATGACACGTGTTCAGGTTCATCGTTGATCCGTTCACTCAGTTCATTTTATTACAGCGAACAGCTAACACTCTGACAGAACACGCTGAGCTACCGTGCCGGCACTCCGCTAAACAGGCGGACACAGTAGGTAGTAATCGATGGAAAATCATCGAGTAAAAGTGGTGTGATATCCGGCGTTCCCAAGGAAGTATTATAGCCCCTCTACTGTTCCTTATCTACATAAACAAAGTGTTATAGCCCCTCTGCTGTTCCTAATCTACATAAACAATTTAGGAAATAATCTGAGCAGCCCTCTTAGATTGTTTGCAGATGATGCTGTCATTTACCGTCCAGTAAATTCACAGAATACCAAAAACAATTGCAAAATGATCTAGTCACTATGTCTGAATCGTGCGAAAAGTGGCAATTGTCTCTCAATAAAGAAAATGTGAGGTCATCCACATGAGTACAAAAAGAAATCCGTTAAGTTCCGATTACACGATAAATCACACAAATTTAAAGGTTGTCAATTCGATTAAATTTCTAGGAATTACAATTTCAAATAACTTAAGTTGGAACAGTCACACAAGTAATGTTGTGGGGAAGGCAAATCAAAGACTGCGTTTAACTTGTAGAACATTACGTAGAGACTGCCTACACTACGCTTCTTCGTCCTGTACTAGAGTACTGCTGTGCGGTATGGTTTCGTTACCAGATCGGATTGACGGAGGGCATCGAAAAAATTCAAAGAAGGGCAGCACGTTTTGTATTGTTGCGAAATAGGGGTGAGAGTGTCACGGATATGATAAGCAATTTGGGATGGCAGTTACTAAAACAAAGGTGTTTTTCGTTGCGGCGAGATCTTTTCACTAAAATTTTATCACCAACTTTCTCCTCTAAATGTGAAAGTATTTTACTGTCGCTAACTACATATGAAGAAATGATCATCATAATAAAATATAAGAAATAAGCGCTCTCTCAGAAAGACTTAAGTGTTTATTTTTCCCACGCGTTGTTAGAGAGTGGAACGGTAGAGGAATACTCTGAAGGCGATTCGACGAACCCTCTTCCAGGCACTTAAATGTGAATTGCACAATAGTCATTTAGATGTTCAAACGTTCAAACATGTGTGAAATCTTATGGGACTTAACTGCTAAGGTCATCAGTCCCTAAGCTTACACACTACTTAACCTAAATTACCCTAAGGACAAACACACACACCCACGCCCGAGGGAGGACTCGAACCTCCGCCGAGACCAGCCGCACAGTCCATGACTGCAGCGCCCTAGACCGCTCGGCTAATCCCGCGCGGCCATTTAGATGTATATGTACATCTAGAATGTAAGTAACCCGAACTTAAAAAACATTTTTTTCCATAAACATCTCATTATGGGTAGCTAAATTTTCGTTATTTCCGCCAGCACGACGACCATAGTGTCTCGCGGCACGTGGTCCAGACATTGTCCCTGAACACCTTCAGCTGATGATGAGCCTGCGGTGGCTTGAAAACTAGTTCGTGTTACAGAAAAATAAATCGTGTCAAAAATTCAAAAAACTGACTGGTTGCGTATTATGCCCAAATAAATCCAATTTAAATCACAAGTGTAGTTCGCCATCCAAAATGGATAAAATGAATCTATGTTTCCTCATTGACTCGTTAGTGCACATATACCTTAGTACCTTGCAACAGAGATTAACTACCTGTCATCACAGCATAATCGAAACACTAGGTCCTACTTGCTTAAAACCATAGCTGTGACCATCAGTAAGACAAGAACATACGCAAACTCCTTCTTTGCTGCTGCCGCTCGCCGCTGGAACAAGCTAGCCTCCATTCTGGGCACAGTGAAATGCCCTGTTGCTTTTAAGAAGCTGAAACACTTCCTTCTGTCGCCCTCATAACATTTGCCCAAAAATTAACGTATATGGCCAGTTTTCCCTATGTCAGCACGCCTGCTTAGATGGGTGGTAATGTGCTTGCCTCCCGTGCAAGCGCGCCCGGGTTCGATTCCCGGCCGGGTTGGAGAGTTTCTTCGCTCGTGGACTGGACGTTGTGTTGTCTTTATCACCATTTCATCCTCAAGACCAGCACGCAAGTCACCCCATGTGGCGTCGACTGCTATACACATATCAAAAAAAGTTTTGCATCACCCCAGTTCCCAGAACTCCTGAAGATACGCGTTGACTGTGGATATGGTATCACAGATACAGTCCCTTTGACTGTTCAGAGATGTTACTAAACCCGCCCAAAGATGTAAACAACCATGCATGAGCAGCGCCTATTAGACGGAGGGGTACCGACAGCCGATCAGTTCCAGTTCTGAAACTGAAATTTGTGGTAAGGTCTTATAGGACCAAACTGCCGAGCTGCCGAGGTCATAGGTCCCTGCGCCAACACACTACTTAATCTAACCTACGTTATGGATATGCCCGAGGGAGAATTCAAACCTCCGACGGGGGGAGCCGCACGGATCGTGACAAGGCGCCCCAGGCCGCGCGGCTAACCCGCGCGGCTGAGTTCCAGTCATTTCACCAGGAAGGAGGTACACGGCTCGTGTTGTCCGTAGTTCAACCACGCCTAGACGGCCAATATCGCGGTTCGATCGCATTCACTTTGTTACTTCGGACCAGAAAGAGCTCACAACAAGGGAAGTGTCCAGTCGTCTCGGAGTGAACCAAAGCGACATTGTTCGGACATGGAGGAGATACAGAGAGACAGGAACTGTCGATGACATGCTTCGCTCAGGCCGCCCAAGGGCTATTACTGCATTGGATGACCGCTACCTACGGATTATGCCTCGGAGGAACCCTGACACCAACGCCATCATGTTGAATAATGCTTTTCGTGCAGCCACAGGACGTCGTGTTACGACTTAAACTGTGCGCAATAGGCTGCATGATGCGCCACTTCATTCCCGACGTCCATGGCGAGGCCCATCTTTGAAACCACGACATCATGCAGTGCGGTACAGATGCGGCCAACAACATGCCGAATGGACCGCCCAGGATTAGCATCACGTTCTCTTCCTCGATGAGTGTCGCATATGCCTTCAACCCGGTCAGGCTGAACGCCTTACACACACTGTCCAGCCAATGCAGCAAGGTGGAGGTTCCCCACTGTTTAGGGGTGGCATTAGGTGGGGCCGACATACACGGCTGGTGGTCACGGAAGACGCCGTAACGGCTGTACGATACGTAAATGCCATCCTCCGACCGATAGTGCAACCATATCGGCAGCATATTGGCGAGGCATTCGTCTTCATGGACGACAATTCGCGCCCCCCTCGTGCATATCTTGTGAATGACTTCCTTCAGGATAACGACATCGCTCGACTAGAGTGTCCAGCATGTTTTCCAGATATGAACCCTATCGAACACGCCTGGGATAGATTGAAAAGGGCTGTTTATGGACGACGTGATCCACCAACCACTCTGAGGGATCTACGACGAATCGCCGTTGACGAGTGGGACAATGTGGACAAACAGTGCCTTGATGAACTTGTGGGTAGTATGCCGCGACAAATACAGGCATGCGTCAATTCAGGAGGACGTACTACTGGACATTAGAGATTACCGGTGTGTACAGCAATCTGGTCCACCACCTCTGAAGGTCTCGCTGTATGGTGGTACAACATGCAATGTGTGGTTTTCATGAGCAATAAAAAGGACGGAAATGATGTTTATGTTCAGCTCTATTCCAATTTTCTGTACAGGTTACGGAACTCTCGGAACCGAGGTGATGCAAAACGTTTTTTGATGTGCACGAGACTTGCACTTGGTGGCCGAACTTTCCCGGATGGGGCCTCCCGGCCAACGATGCCATACGCTCATTTCCATTTTTTCCCCCCCCTATGTCAAATAGTAAATCATATGCGCTCACCTTCTCCCATTTACGCTTCTTCCTCGTTTCATTTTTCATTGAATAACGTCACTTTCTTTTCCTCTATTTTCATCAACAATGCTTCATCATGTTCGTCTTTCTCGCCCTCGCCCAACCCTACTACTGCTACTAGCGCTCATAGTTTAAATCTAACTTCCTTATCGCTATACTCATGAACGAAAACAAAATGTATGCATTTTTTTCTCTTCCTGCACTACAGTAATCTACTATTGAAATAAACACGTACAAGCGGTAGCAGCGTCATCTGGCGAGGAATGACTGCTAGTCAGACGGAGGTTCAGTGCATGTCGCATCAGTGAGCGTGCTGTCCGTCTGTAGAATGGGAAAGGCGCGCAATCTATCTGAGATTGGCCGAGGTCGTATTGTGATGGCCCAGAGGCTCGGCACGAGCATTTCGGAAACTGCACGAGTTGTCGGGTTTTCGAAGAGCTCTGTGATGAGTGTCTTCAACACGTGGTGAAACCAAGGTGAAACCACGTCCTGACGTCGTGGAGTAGGGCGGGCACCCGCCATTACAGATGACAGATGAAGTAGGCTGGGCAGACTGGTAAAACAGGACAGGCGACGAATTGTGGCGGTACTAAAATCAAACTTTAATGCAACTGTATCCGAACATGCAGTGCACCGAACACTTCTAACGATGGGCCTCTACAGTGCGACGACCCATATATGTACCAATGTTAACAACACGTCATCGAGAACTACGACTCAAAAGAGTACGTGACTGTCGGCACTGGACATTGGCGCAGTGGCAGAGCTGATGAATCCCTACCTTCTTCATCATGTCGATGAGAGGGCGCGAATCCTTCGTCTTCCAGTGGAGGAGCTCCGTGACACCTTTCCTGCGGGACGGAGACAAGCTGACGGTGGCTCCGTTATGATCTGGGTAAGATTCACGTGGACATCCATGGGTCCAGAGGAGCTCGTGCAAGGCTCCGTGACGGCCAAGAAGTATCGCACACTGGTTGCAGACCACGTACACCCCTTCATAACGATCCTGTTTCCCAACGGCAGAGGCACTTTTTAACAAGATAAAGCGCCATTCGCAAGGCCAGGAGTGTGATGTGGTGGTTTGAGGGGAGTTCCAATTAATGTGCTGGTCCCCCAACTCGCCAAATTTGAACCCGATGGAACACATCTGCGATGTATGTGAGCGTGGCGTCAGAGCTCGTCGCCCCCTACCCGGAATTTCCGGGAATTAGGTGACTTGTGTGTGCAGATGTGGTGCAAACTCCCTCTAGCGACCTACCACGGCCTCACTGCTTCCATCCCACGACGCGTCGCCGCTTTTATCTGTGCCAAAGATGACCATACCGGCTATTAGGTAGGTGGTCATAATGCTCTGGCTGATCGATGTACTCCATTCAGAATTATTGGGGAACTGGGGAATGACAGCTGCGAAAGAAGGAATGGTGTGAGGCTCACGCAGGAAGCACAGCACACATTCAGCTAATCTCACTTGACCTGTGGCTGCAGCGACCACTCATAACTGCCAAGTCTTCATCCCCTACGTTACAACACTAGTACTTACAGGGTGTTTCAAAAATGACCGGTATATTTGAAACAGCAATAACAACTAAACGAGCAGCGATAGAAATACATCGTTTGTTGCAATATGCTTGGGACAACAGCACATTTTCAGGCGGACAAACTTTCGAAATTACAGTAGTTACAATTTTCAACAACAGATGGCGCTGCAAGTGATGTGAAAGATATAGAAGACAATGCAGTCTGTGGGTGCGCCATTCTGTACGTCGTCTTTCTGCTGTAAGCGTGTGCTGTTCACAACGTGCAAGTGTGCTGTAGACAACATGGTTTATTCCTTAGAACAGAGGGTTTTTCTGGTGTTGGAATTCCACCGCCTAGAACACAGTGTTGTTGCAACAAGACGAAGTTTTCAACGGAGGTTTAATGTAACCAAAGGACCGAAAAGCGATACAATAAAGGATCTGTTTGAAAAATTTCAACGGACTGGGAACGTGACGGATGAACGTGCTGGAAAGGTAGGGCGACCGCGTACGGCAACCACAGAGGGCAACGCGCAGCTAGTGCAGCAGGTGATCCAACAGCGGCCTCGGGTTTCCGTTCGCCGTGTTGCAGCTGCGGTCCTAATGACGCCAACGTCCACGTATCGTCTCATGCGCCAGAGTTTACACCTCTATCCATACAAAATTCAAACGCGGCAACCCCTCAGCGCCGCTACCATTGCTGCACGAGAGACATTCGCTAACGATATAGTGCACAGGATTGATGACGGCGATATGCATGTGGGCAGCATTTGGTTTACTGACGAAACTTATTTTTACCTGGACGGCTTCGTCAATAAACAGAACTGGCGCATATGGGGAACCGAAAAGCCCCATGTTGCAGTCCCATCGTCCCTGCATCCTCAAAAAGTACTGGTCTGGGCCGCCATTTCTTCCAAAGGAATCAT
This sequence comes from Schistocerca nitens, assembly GCF_023898315.1. Classification (NCBI taxonomy): domain Eukaryota; kingdom Metazoa; phylum Arthropoda; class Insecta; order Orthoptera; family Acrididae; genus Schistocerca; species Schistocerca nitens. The sequence continues at coordinate 369,433,936 of NC_064618.1, forward strand.
TGGCCCATTTTTCCGATCCGAAACGATTACTGCATCACGCTATCTGGACATTCTTCGTGAATTTGTGGCGGTACAAACTGCCTTAGACGACACTGCGAACACCTCGTGGTTTATGCAAGATGGTGCCCGGCCACACCGCACGGCCGACGTCTTTAATTTCCTGAATGAATATTTCGATGATCGTGTGATTGCTTTGGGCTATCCGAAACATACAGGAGGCGGCGTGGATTGGCCTCCCTATTCGCCAGACATGAACCCCTGTGACTTCTTTCTGTGGGGACACTTGAAAGACCAGGTGTACCGCCAGAATCCAGAAACAATTGAACAGCTGAAGCAGTACATCTCATCTGCATGTGAAGCCATTCCGCCAGACACGTTGTCAAAGGTTTCGGGTAATTTCATTCAGAGACTACGCCATATTATTGCTACGCATGGTGGATATGTGGAAAATATCGTACTATAGAGTTTCCCAGACCGCAGCGCCATCTGTTGTTGAAAATTGTAACTACTGTAATTTCGAAAGTTTGTCTGCCTGAAAATGTACTGTTGTCCCAAGCACATTGCAACAAACGGTGTATTTCTATCGCTGCTCGTTTAGTTTTTATTGCCGTTTCAAATATACCGGTCATTTTTGAAACACCCTGTATTTGCGCTGTGCTTCAGGTTTTGCAGTTTCCTCACCTGTGATTGTATACAGACATTTCTTAAGATTGCATTAGTTACTATTTTATTTATTGTTACTGTGGTTTGTTGTGTGATACTTAACAATGTTAGAAACAAGTTTATCAGATGTCACGACAGGACACATTCGACGTCAATCTCTTGGTCAGGGAGATTGCTGTATAAGGTCAGTCGAAAGGAAGGCACAGCACGTTACGTGCCTACGTCGAGGAAAAAAAGTAGTGGTTGCTTACCTCCGGTAACAAGATGATCAAAATAACTACTGCAGCTTTGAATATAAACGAAAACGCCCTTGCCAAGATAGGCAAGGAAATGTTCGAGAAAGAAGTGAGTGCTGCAAAATCAAAATCATCAGAGCTGGAAACAATATGGAAATACGTTTCGTCATAACTGGATTATCAGAATAGTTTCATTTATCGAGGACGCGATACGTTATCATATTACCGATTATATCGCACAAACTAGCATTCGACACACAGTAAACTATCACCGTAAAGGATGCACGTCGTATTCAATGTACTCACACATCGTTATTTACAGTTTTGCGTAACGTGAGCCATAAACTACTGATGGGGAGAAATGATACAGCTGCGTGGCTGATCATAAAACGTAATAACATGTTAATTACAAACCTAAAGATCTGTTTCCCAATGGGTGACCGTTAAACTCTTGGCGCGCAAGCGAGTTCGGCGTTATGCGCCACATTTTACTAAAACACATCGTGTTAGAGATCTCTGAGAGGGTTCCGGTTTCGAGCAAATAAAATTATGATTTATTCCTATGATTTTGTTCGCACAATACATCTAATTTTAACAACAAAAAGGTTACCGCTCATCGAAAGTTCGTTAACATTATCAGGAAATGAATTTTCGTTAACTTTCTGTAAATCACCTTAAAAAACACTGATGCTAGTTATGTCTAAACATAACTTCTCGAGTCTGGACGAGTTGAATGAAATCTAAGATTGCGCGTGTGTTTCGTGCTAGATGTGGTAACTTTACTCAGCGTCTCCACATGCGACCACCGAAGACCCAGTCCTAAAGTAATTTTAAACAGAACTTCTGGCGATTTCTACGCTCTATCGTTCGATATCTGTATTCTCTGGTCTCAGATTATCCATATAACAGAATTCATTTACTTTATTTAGATGTGCGTTTCCACTGCTGATGTCTGCTCTCACTGACCTACTCAACATACGTATGACTATTGCTTTAATTTTTCTCATTTCTAAGAGGGGTCATTTCTATGTAAATATAAGTTTCATATGATTTCTCATTCGTTACGAGCTTCTTTCCGAAATCGTACATAATGCCGGTACATTATCTATCGCTTTTTTTCTACAAACGATCTTGATTTATCTAATGTGAGATCAATCTTCGCTTTCAGTACTTCTTTGTATACGTTTGGTGGAATTTATGAAGCTTCTCACAGCGCTGTGGCGTTTGAACAATCGTTGGAATTTATAAAACACAAAGGCGTAGGTAACATTTGTTAAGACAAATAGTTGCATTTCCTGAAAAGGCAGTCGAAACGCCTTTCTGCATATCCATCGTAAACAGAAGTATGTCTTGCAAGATAGTAATCGTGAACGCAGCATAAAGCACAAAAAATTTACCTATTGTAAATAACGCCCTAGCAGAGTTTGTTATTTATTATTAAAAATGGTTCCAATGGCTCTGAGCACTATGGCACTTAACTGATGAGGTCATTAGTACCCTAGAACTTAGAACTACTTAAACCTAACTAACCTAAGGACATCACACGCAACCATGCCCCAGGCAGGATTCGAACCTGCGACCGTAGCGGTCGCGCGGTTCCAGACTGTAGTGCCTAGAACCGCTCGGCCACTCCGGCATTTATTATTAACAGTAAGGGAGGAAGAACTGTTCGTATAAAGCAGCGCGCACTGAACTCCTTTACGAGACAGATAGTGGGCTAGATTCGCATCGACTCCGCATAGCTGATGCAGCCGGCCGCGGTGGTCTAGCGGTTCTAGGCGCGCCGTCCGGAACCGCGCGACTGCTACGGTCGCAGGTTCGAATCCTGCCTCGGGCTTGGATGTGTGTGATGTCCTTAGGTTAGTTAGGTTTCAGTAGTTCTAAGTTCTAGGGGACTGATGACCACAGATGTTAAGTCCCATAGTGCTAAGAACCATTTGAACCATTTTTTGAGCTGATGCATCGGCCAGTCTGAATGTGATTATTAGGTGGTTTCCAACGCTCGTTTACGCGAATGGTGGGGTGATTCCCCATCAGAAAATACGATACACAAACAGTTAAATACGATCATACACAGAATAAAGTTAACAAAGTGACGGACAAGACCGGTCCCTCAGGGAACTGACGACTGCTGTGACAGGACGAGCTTCGGGCTGTAAAGCCGGCCGGTGTGGCCGTGCGGTTCTAGGCGCTTCAGTCTGGAACCGCGTGTCCGCTACGGTTGCAGGTTCGAATCCTGCCTCGGGCATGGATGTGTGTGATGTCCTTAGGTTAGTTAGGTTTAAGTAGTTCTTAGTTCTAGGGGACTGATGACCACAGATGTTAAGTCCCATAGTGCTCAGAGCCATTTGAACCATTTTTGCTGCAAAGCTAAATAAAAACAAATGTGTCAAATGCTGAGTACAGCGAAGTCCGTTAACTAAAAGAAGAGGTAATGGAAGGAAGGTATACGTATTAGGGTTTTAACGTCGAGTCGAAGAGGTCATTAGCGACAGACCACGAGGTCGGACATGGGAAGGAAATCAGCTGCGTCCTTTCAGAAGAATCATCTCAGCTTTCCCTTACAAAAATTTTAATCTGGATGGCTGGATGGTGATTTGAACAATAGACCTTCCGAATACGAGTCCACTGTGCACATCGATCCGTACTATTAACAGTGTTACGCACGAATTTAAAAAAAAAAAAAAAAAAATGTGTGTGAAATCTTATGGGACTTAACTGCTTAGGTCATCAGTCCCTAAGCTTACACACTACTTAACCTAAATTATCCGAAGGACGAACACACACACCCATGCCCGAGGGAGGACTCGAACCTCCGCCGGGACCAGCCGCTCAGTCCATGACTGCAGTGCCCTAGACCACTCGGCTAATCCTGCGCGGCGCACGAATTTCAGTTTAAACCAAACTTAGGTGATACGTTAACTGACTAGGGGCTGACATTTGGATCATTTTATGATGGGAAAATGTAAAGTTAACTATCCAGTATAGGGAGTATGGCTGAATCACACGTCCATATCTGTAATCTAAGAATCACGGTGAAATATGTGGCAGAGGGTATTATTTATTGTGCCGTAGATTAACGCTTTTCCCGTTCCATTAATGGATGGAAAAAGGGATTACTGCTCTGCTCGTACGCCTCTACGGGAAAAGAGAGCTGTCACCTTTACATGCGCATTTTTTATGGGGCAGGTTAGTAGGTGCCTGAAGAACACTCGACAATTTCTGCTATGAAAGGTTATTTCTGAAATTTTATAAGTAGGTTCTTGTGAAGTGTATAGTTCCCTTCATCGAGTATCTGGCATTTAGAATAATTTTCAATATATCTGTTACACTCTTTCGCCAATGAAACAAGCATGTGGGTATCCACACCGCCCTTCTTTGTATATGGTCGAATTCCCCTCTTAGACTTGATATGGGCTTCAGTACTGAGCAATATTCAAGTATGGGCGATACTAGCGTTCTGTATGAAACGTCTTTGGTATACGAACTGCAATTTCCCAGTATCCCGCCAATGAACTTTAGCCTGCCCTCAATTTTGCCGTAAAAAGGGTTATGTGGTCGTTCCAGTTCCTATTTCCGCACACTGTTACTCCCAAATATTTATATGACATGATTGATTCTCCAATGCGGTAGTAACGGGATAGGGTGCATTTAAGACACGGATAGCGCAAGATTTTGCATTTCTCTGCATTAAGAGAAAGTTGTCAGTATTCGTATCAAGCCGATATTGTGTGGAGATTCAACAGGAATCTGACTGTCTCCGCAACCGAGTGGTGATCGCGTCTGACTGCCCTGCACTGTACCCGAGTTCAGTTCACGGTACTGCGAAGGAGTTTTTTTTTTTTTTTTTTTTTTTGCTGGGAGGACTGGGAGGGGCCCCATTCAACCTCGTGATGCCAACTGAGAAGCTACTTGACTGGTAAGTAGCGGCTCCCAACATCTGGTAAGCCAACAGCGACCTAAATACTGCAGCCGAAAAAAGGCATATCGCTCAGGATGACACGGCGACCGGTCAGCAACGCGCGGTATTCTGGGCCTGACGGTGCTTTTGAGAACGGTATTAGTACAATTTTTATCAGATTAAGTTTCCTCACAGATAACTGCGTCATCTGCAAAAAGCTTGACATATCAGCTACTGCTACCTGCAAACTTGTTAATGGTTCAAATGGCTCTGAGCGCTATGGGACTTAACATCTATGGTCATCAGTCCCCTAGAACTTAGAACTACTTAAACCTAACTAACCTAAGGACAGCACACAACACCCAGCCATCACGAGGCAGAGAAAATCCCTGACCCCGCCGGGAATCGAACCCGGGAACCCGGGCGTGGGAAGCGAGAACGCTACCGCACGACCACGAGATGCGGGCGCTTGTTAATGTATGAAATGAAGACCAACAGTCACATTACACTGGCCTGAAGCCAACCAGACAGACTTCGCTAGAATGTGCATCAGTTAAGTCATAAATGTAGAACATAAATAGCAACTGACCCATCACACTGTCCTGGGGCACAGTAAGACATTCGTTCGGTGTCTATGTGACTCTCCACAAGCTGTGTCCTGTCAAGAAATTTTCGATCAGTCTCATGCCTGATCAGCAATACCACAGCAACGTAACTCCTTCAGAAGATGTCGATGTGATACTGAACCAAAAAGTCCAGAAACACCGGATCAATCTCGTTTTGTCTCTTCATAACACTAAGGAAACTGTGTGAGCAGAGAGCGAGTTGGTTTCGACATAATGGATGTTTTTGGACCCCATGCTGTTTTCCGTGGAGAAGGATACTTAGTTTCAGATAGATTATTATGTGAGAACGCAGAATAAATTGATGGCCAGGACAGTGTGGCCACTGCCCATCACGAGATCGAGTACCGCCTGGCGGCGTTGCGGGCATGTGCGGACACGAATGGGGGGAATCAGTCTTATCGATTTCGTCGAAGGGCAGACTGTTATGGCCTGGAAACTGGTAACGAGCAACTCGTAATCAGCGGCCTGGTGTACATGCGTCAGTGTGACAAAAAAATTAAACGTATCATATTCGGTGCTTAATATACGAAGTGCGTTTTGTGACGAGTCGCACCATAGTATTTTTCAAATTTTCCCTGTTGAAACAAAAAATAATATAGTAAATAACCTGACGTGACTCATTACGGAAAACGTATATTATCAAGTTTCAACGTTGGTAATATTATGAAATCTATAAACGCAACTCACTTCACGAGAAGTTTCAGAATGTATACGAAAATTGTAGTTTAACATCGAGCGTGATTCCTAAATGCGTAAGTTGACTATAAGATATTAGTATAAATAATGCTATTTATACACTGACGTGGCAAAAGTCATGGGATAGGGATATGCACATACATGGACGGCGGTAGTATCGCGTTCATAAGTTATGGAAGGGCAGTGCACTGGCGGAGCTCTCATTTGTACTCAGGTGACTCACGTGAAACGGTTTCCGACGTGGTTACGACCGCACCACCAAAATTAACAAACTTTGAACGCGCAGTGGTAGTTGGAGCAAGGAGTTAGACAAGTGGGTCATTCCATTCGGAAATCGTTAGCGAATTCAATATTCCGAGATCTACAGAGTCAAGACTATGCCAAGAATACCACATTTCAGGCATTAATTCTCATCACGGACAACGCAGTGGCTGACGGTCTCGACCGACAGCAGCGGCGTTTGAGTAGAGTTGTCAGTGCTAATAGATAAACAACAATGCGTGAAATAACCACTGAAATCAATGTCCGACCAACGACGAAGGTATCCGTTAGGACAGTGCGGCAAAATCTGGCATTAATGGGCTTTGGCAGCAGACGACCGACGCGAGTGCCTTTGCTTACAGCGCGATATCGCCTGCATTGCGTCTCCTGGCCTCGTAACCATATCAGTTGGTTCACAGACGACTGGAAAACCGTGGCCTCGTCAGATGAGCCGCGATTTCAGTTGGCAAGTGCTGATGGTAGGATTCGAGTGTGGCGCAGACCCTACGAAGCCATGAACCTGAGTTGTCAACAAGGCACTGTGCAAGCTGGTGGTGGCTCCATAATGGTCTGGGCTGTGGTTACATGGAATGGACTGTGTCCTTTGGTACAGCTGAATAGATCGTTATTCGGCTACTTGGAGGCCATTTGCAGTCATTCATGTTCCTAAACAACGATGTAATTTTTATGGATAACTATGCGCCATGTTACCGGTTTGGAGAAGATTCTGGACGATTCGAGCGAATGATTTGGTCACTCTGATCGCCCGACATGAATTCCGTCGAACACTTATGGGACATAATCAAGAGATGAATTCGTGCACAAAATCCTGCATCGGCAACACTGCCGCATTTATGGACAGTTACAGAGGCAACATGGTTCAATATTTCTAAATGAGGCTTCCAGCGACTTGTTGAGTCCATGCCACGTCGAGTTGCTGCACTACGCCGGGAGAAAGGAGGTCCGACATGATATTAGAGGTATCCCATGACTATTTTCACCTCAGTGTAAAGTGGCTAGTTGCTTCGTATCTTCAAGTAATTAAACTGAGACACACGGATCTCAACCACCGATAACGCTGATATATTAATGAGTCCAATTCGCTTCTGGCGACCTCTCGTGGCAGATAACGACAAGCTATATCATTGTACTAATGTAATCAGCATCTTACGGGGACACGCTCGTGAAAATGACCAAAAATATGAAAAAAATTTCTTGGTCTATAGAAAAACGCATTTCACGCTCATTTCAAAAATGTATAGTTAATGGGCATTATCATTTTCCGTTCGTTCTAAAATTGAGGTTGAACATAATTTTGCACAGTGTTCATAAGGTTCTAATCGCTCTGAGCACTATGAGACTTAACACCTGAGGTCATCAGTCCCCTAGACTTAGAACTACTTAAACCTAACTAGCCTAAGGACATCACACACATCCCTGCCTGAGGCAGGATTCGAACCTGCGACCGTAGCAGAACATGAGACGAGCTGTTTGGGCAACATGGTTTCTCAGAGTGTCAACAGATGAAACCCCACAGCAGGGTTTGTGTCCAAACGGGGAAGATTCGTGGTGCAATTACTGGTTGAGCAACGCTACAGGCATGCAATATACCCACAAGCATTCCTTACCACTTGCTGTAATGGAGGCAATTAAGACTTTATATAGGAATCTGGCAAATAAAAATCTACTTAGGAAATGTATGCATGGTCTCTCTCAGAATGCAAATGAAAGCACAGCTGTATATGGGAGAGAATACCCAAAACTGTATATGTTGGGCTGACAGTGCTGGAGATTGGTGTAATGGATGCAATAACAACATTCAATGATGGAGCAATTTCAAGGATCAATGTTATGAAGAAATTGAACATCCAGACGGGAAGGAATATGGCTTCAGCTCTAACTGCTATTGATAAGCGGTGCGTAACCGAAGCAGAGACAGTTGCAGAAGCTGCTACCAAGGAGTAAATGATGAAGGAAAGAATGAAGAGAAAGAGTGTGGAGGATAAGGAAACAGGAGGACAACTGGAGCATGCAGCTGGAATGTTCTAAACGAGCATAGTGGTAAGTTAATAAATATGTAAATCTTCTTTTGCGATTTACCGAAAACTTGAATTTTCATCATTCAGGTACACTTTTCTCCTAAATGACTGAAGTTAAACTCCCAAAAATTGCTACAGATATTTAGAATGGCCTCCTCTACCTCCCTTGCCTACTATTTCCTGAAAAATTTATAACATGATGATGTCGGTAAAATTTGAGCTACATTTTTAAATATTTTTGTTGTAGTAAAATAAATTACTTGTCTTTTTCACAGATCAGCATCAGAGAAGGAAATTGGAGGCATAAAACACTTATGCGAATGTTGTCTGTACGCTGACTCTTTTTACCAAGCTGTGCAGTCAGTGGTTCCAAAGAAAATCGTACCACAGTGAAATAGTGTTCCGTTTTTTAACTATTATAAATACTGATGTCAGTACCAAAATATAATAAATATCTCAATGATTTTTTGGGAAATGCTCTGACTAATGGCCATAATCATGTGTAAGAATTTTGAGCTATCTCTCATTTATAGATCAGTTGCACCCTGAGGGTGAAGATAATGCTGAAAATGCAGCCCGTTCAGGAGCGTGTCCCCTTAAATTCTTATGAAATTTATACCACAGTCGTGACACTAATGTGTCTGCGGTCAGTGTAAAAAGGCAATTTGTAAGTTGTGTGCCGGCCGGTGTGGCCGTGCGGTTCTAGGCGCTTCAGTTTGGAACCGCGTGACCGCTACGGTCGCAGGTTCGAATCCTGCCTCGGGCATGGATGTGTGTGATGTCCTTAGGTTAGTTAGGTTTAATTAGTTCTAAGTTCTAGGGGACTGATGACCACAGATGTTAAGTCCCATAGTGCTCAGAGCCATTTGAACCATTTTGTAAGTTGTGTATTAGCAAAGTAAACTGTATATTCATCATTTAAAACTTTCGGGCTAATAGGCCGTAGTCGATGTATAAACATTTCTCCTAACGTTTTCTAGACATGTTCAGAGGTAAAGTACTGAACTGCAATCAGAACTGCAGGGAGCGCCGAATATACCGGGTGATCAAAAAGTCAGTATAAATTTGAAAACTCAATAAACCATGGAATAATGTAGATAGGTAAAAATTGACACACATGCTTGGAATGACATGGGGTTTTATTAGAACAAAAAAAAAGTATTGCTAGACGCGCGAAAGATCTCTTGCGCGCGTCGTTTGATGATGATCGTGTGCTCAGCCGCCACTTTCGTCATGCTTGGCCTCCCAGGTCCCCAGACCTCAGTCCGTGCGATTATTGGCTTTGGGGTTACCTGAAGTGATCGACCGACATCTCTAGGGATGCTGAAAGACAACATCCGACGCCAATGCCTCACCATAACACCGGACATGCTTTACAGTGCTGTTCACAACATTATTCCTCGACTACAGCTATCGTTGAGGAATGACGGTGGACATACTGAGCATTTCCTGTAAATAATCTTTGCTTTGTCTTACTTTGCTATGCTAATTATTGCTATTCTGATCAGATGAAGCGCCATCTGTCGGACATTTTTTGAACGTTTGTATTTTTTGGTTCTAATAAAACCCCATGTCATTCCAAGCATGTGTGTCGATTTGTACCTCTCTATCTACATTATTCCGTGATTTATTCAGTTTTCAAATTTATACTGCCTTTTGATCACCCGGTATACGCAGTGTAGAGAACACCATAGTCCATTACGTGACGTCAGCTACGAGACTATCTCTGGTAATTCCAACATTACCCTGAAGATGTCTCCCACAGTCGGAGAAGAAACGTTAGGGGAAGGTTTTGTACATCGACTACGGTCTATTAGCCCGGAAGTTTAAGTGAAGTCAGTACCAGCCGTGAAAGCTTACACTGTATGACGAGCTGTATAGTGCTGTGGCAAACGTGACGTTCGCAACTCATAGAGAGGTACTATACCAACCAGAAGCTTCCAAGAGTTCATGCTTTAGTGCTGTTGAACGCCAACCAATAACTGTCAGTAGAACATCAATATGCAGAGGTGGAGCAAGAGGCTGCTAGTACGACACCCCACTGCATCCTCCCGGCAGTAGCAAAGTGTTCTATCACGAAGAGCGCCAGCAACGTCTCCAAGCAAGAGTGAAAACTACGTAGGACGCGCTCGTGCCGTGTTCGATTATTGCCCGCAGGCACACGATCCCGGCGAGAGTGTCTTATATTCTTCACTCGGAGGTTGCGATGAAAGTGTGTTGCTAGCACGACGCATTAGTATAGTTCCCGAATCACCTCAAAAATGGTTCAAATGGCTCTGAGCACTATGGGACTTAACTTCTGAGGTCACCAGTCCCCTAGAACTTAGAACTACTTAAACCTAACTAACCTAAGGACATCACACACATCCATGCCCGAGGCAGGATTCGAACCTGCGACCGTAGGCGACTCAGAAGGCGAATATTTAAGTTCTGATTAGCACACTAGATAGCATCTGATATTAATGTGATAAAACTATGCGCAGTGAACATTTATTGGATATTCGACTTTTTGGATGGCTATAGTCGAGTAGGCGTTAAGAAGATCCCTTAACAGTTCCATTCGGCTAGATGTGGCAGCTTCACGCGCCTACCTCAACTACTCACGTATCGCGATTTTGTAAACGTTCCCTTGGCAACGCTAGACAGCTTCGCCCACAGCCACGCAGTTCCTTCGCCCCCCCCCCCCCCCCCCCCTTTCTACTTATATCAGACTCAAGTGGATGTTGACCACTTGATATATGTGATTTAAATAAAACAGTAGAACATGAATATCCTGCAGAGTTCCTGTCTTTACTCCTGCGCTCACTTTCGAAAGTTGTGGATTCCACGTATTCTAACATCGCAGTCCGGCGACTTTGAAAGCCCGCCAAGGAGCATGGAACCTGGACCTGGGCCGCTGGGGGCAGCAGGTAAGAGCCGTTAGCGTGAGCTTCGCCTGCCGTGGGGTCAGGCAACATACCACTGGCCAACTCACAACCGCCCTGTAAACGTAATCGCGCAGCGACATGGGAATCAGTGGTGCATTCGCTTCGCTGTTGTCTCTTTGTCTTCCTACCTTCTAATTTTCCCTACGTCTCAGGTTTCCTCTCTGCGTATTATTAGTTGCACTTTGTTTACCTGTAGTGACATCTCCACATGTCCGTTTCCTCGTTCGTCTCTTCTGTACGCACTCAGGGATCTGCTATTGACAGTTCGAGACCAGTAGGTCCAGCCTCGTCCTTCCCCCCCCCCCTCCCCCTCCCCCCAACATTCCCGTCATTCGGTAGAAGCGTAGTGACAACATACACAAACAATTCGTTGCTTCTTAATTGTAAAAGGCTTTCGCACAGACGAGTTTCATAGCAAAACGCACAAAGAATTATATTTACGTCTACTTATTCTTCTTGTGAATGTGATGACTCTTCACCGCCTATGATTGGCGTAACACAATAGTCAATACGTTAATCCCTCATAGCTGCTACAGCGTTTTACACGTCCACCGAGTTACGATTAATACAAGCTGTTCTTGCCGGGCGCTGCAGTTTTCACAAGCGTTACTATCTCAAAGGTAGGCACATTCTTTCAGCTCTTTGGAAAGTGAAGTATAGCCTCAGTTACTCATTATCGCCCGCCACAGTACGGCTCCTAACAAGGGAACCTTTCCATCGCACCCCCCTCAGATTTAGTTGTAAGTTGGCACAGTGCATAGGCCTTGAAAAACTGAACACAAATCAATCGAGAAAACAGGAAGAAATTGTGTGGAACTATGAAAAAAATAAGCAAAATATACAAACTAAGTAGTCCATGCGCAAGATAGGCAACATCAAGGATAATATGTGCTCAGGAGCGCCGTGGTCCCGTGGTTAGCGTGAGTAGCTGCGGATCGAGAAGTCCATGGTTCAAGTCTTCCCTAGAGTGAAAACTTTAATTTCTTTATTTTCGCAAAGTTATGATTTGTCCGTTTGTTCATTGACGTCTCTGTTCACTGTAATAAGTTTAGTATCTGTGTTTTGCGACCGCACCGCAAAACCGTGCGATTAGTAGACGAAAGGACGTGCCTCTCCAATGGGAACCGAAAACATTTGAAAAAAAAATGGCTCTGAGCACTATGGGACTTAACATCCGAGGTCATCAGTCCCCTAGAACTTAGAACTACTTAAACCTAACTAACCTAAGGACATCACACACAGCCATGCCCGAGGCAGGATTCGAACCTGCGACCGTAGCGGTCGCGCGGTCCCAGACTGTAGCGCCTAGAACCGCTCGGCCACTCCGGCCGGCGAAAACATTTGATCGCAAGGTCATAGGTCAACCGATTCCTCCACAGGAAAACACGTCTGATATATTCTATACGACAATGGTAACGGCATGTGCATCACATGACAGGAATATGTTGTCGACCCACCTAACTTGTACACTTGTCGAATGGGTAAAAAGATTCTTCTACCCTGCCCGATTTAGGTTTTCTTGTGGATGTGATAATCACTCCCAAAAAAGTGATGGAAACATAAGAGTTTGTCACATAAACTGCAACAAATGAATGCAACAGTTTCACAGTCGCACAGTTTTCCCTGTGCTCTGTAAAACATATGTTTTGTTTCGATGTTTGTTTAGGTGTAGCGTCCCCATACTACGGCGCAGTTACCTCGCATCGGATGGACGGACGGACCGATAACAATTGTCTGAAAATAAAAAAAATTAACATCTTACTCGAGGGTCGACTTGAACCAAGGACCTCTCGTTCCGGAGCTGGCCAGGCTAACCTTGATGTTGCCTATCTTACGCATGGACTACTCAGTTTGTATATTTTGCTTATTTTTTTCATAGTTCCACACAACTTCTTCCTGTTTTCTCGATTGATCTATGTTCACTTTTTCAAGGCCTATTCACTGTGCCAACTTATAACTAAATCTGAGGGGGATGCGATGGGGAGGTTTCCTTATAAGAATAACGGAGCTATCTTCTCCGTAACTGGAATCTAGCGCACGTCACACTCACCTACAAAAACAGAAGTACAACTCATTCACAGAACTACGTTCCTGTACACTTACCTCTATTACTAGGAGTATATTAGAATATACACGTCTGAGCCAAACCATTATGACCACATACTTAATAGCTTGCTGGCCCATCTACGGAAAGCAATACAGCAACGATTCTGCTTGGCAAGGTCCGGATGTATTTGGCACCAAATGCCTACACACGGCCCAGACGTGGTTCAGTATTACAACAACACTGCCCTAGACTGTTTACATTATGTGTTACTACTGATAACCAGGTCCACGTCTTGACTGCAGGGACATGTTGTAGACTGAGGTCGGCAGGCTTTGCCCTAAGATTCAATAACAGAAGGAAGTAAAATTATGGCTTGATTTCCCACGGATGAGGCGGTCATTAGAGATGGAGTACAAACTCGTACTGCGAACGATGCGGAAGGAAATCGGACGTGTCATCTTAAATCCTTTCGTTATCAATTACTTTAATTAATATCGTAGTCAGAAGTAACAATACGGAACTGAGTAATTCCTGAAGTTTCGTTTTCCAACGCGGAGAGCAGCCGGACGTATAGGGATATTCATAGGCACCTCCTGAATTTCAGATGACGACCGCACAAAAACTACAAAATACATATCAGTAGATAGAGCATAGCTCTAAGTTTTTAACCCACATTACAGCTGCTCAATATGGGCACCGTTCGTGACGCGGCAAACGTCAATACACGCGTGCAATTCATTGACACGAATTGTCCGGGAAGGCGCGACAGCAGCTGGCTTTGAAAATGTACTCTAGGTTTGCCTACCTGCAGGCGCGGACTAATTCGATGCGACAATACAGGTCGGAGAGGAGCAGAGGACTAAGAGTGAAACTTGAAGACGGCCCAACCTACAGGCGTAGGCTGAAATTCCTTCCCTTCCTCCGCGCTTTGAACTGACTCACCCAGCTAGTTTAACGTGGACTTTGAACTACGGTGCAACTCGGCATTTTTCACATCAACGAACATTGACAGAGGCGAAAGAAATGACAAGTGACAAATAAAAATCTTAGACTGACTGGGGATGAAACCTAGGACCTTTGGATCCGTAGTCTGTCACTTAATCACTTTTTTTTCTCATACCACCGAGCTACTGACCCACACATTCCAAAACTAAAGCTTCCTTTTTATGTGGTGACTTTGAGTATGGAAGCAGGGTGATGCTAATGCAGCACAAATTTTTTAAACTTCCCACTAATATCCTGTTAGTTCTGTCGTCCTCAGACAGATAACACGGGGGCCCATGCCTCGGTCAAATGCTCAGCTGCCATTCCTCATAATGAGCAGCATCCAGATCAACTCGTCAGTCACGATCGACGGATACCGACAGATGAATTGTGTGCACAGCTGGCCCTCGGTTGTCCTGCCTTACACAAGATGTTATATAACCTTGGTTATAGCAAAGTGTGTGCGAGAGGAGTCCCACGGATCTATACACAAGACCAAAATAAATCATCGTATAGAAATTTATTGGGACCTGCTGGACCACCACGTGGCTGAAGATTAGAATTTTTCTGAACAATACCACCGCCGTAGATGAGATGTCGTGACTCCACTATAAGCCAGAATCCAAAAGGCAGTCCCTGAAGCGGCAATACTGGCGAATGTTCCAAGAAAGAAGAAGTGATTCGCAGTCTCCTGGTATAGTTAGGATGGGTTTATTTCGCTTTCTTCGAACCTAAAGCAACTGTCAATTCGGAACGCTGCAAAACGACACTATGATGCCAGCTCAAATTTCCAGAAGGAGGCCAGAGAAGAAGACAAACGTCCGATTGCGACACCATAATGCAAGGCGCTTCAATAGTTTTGCGACCTGGAACTCACTGCTAAATCTGGCTAGACTGTCTACATCTACATAGGCACACCGCAAGCCACCATACGGTGCGTAGTGGAGCGCACCCCAGACAGCAGTTAACCATTCCCTTTCCTGTTGCACTCGCAAAAGTAGCGAGGGAAAATCGATTATCCATATGCTTCCATATGAGCCCTGATTTCTCTTGTCGTCGTGGTCGTTACGCGAGATGTATGTCGGCGTACTGCAGTCGGGCGCAAGTGATGGTTATTGTTCCGAAGGAGCTTCATCTTCCGTCCAGGGATTCTCATTTGAGTTCACGGAGCTATGCCGTAATAACCGAACCTAACGGTAACAAATCTAGCAGCACGCCTCTGAATTGCTTCGATGTCTTCTTTTAATCCGACCTGGTTGAGATCCAGAACACTCGAGCACTACTCAGCAACAGCTCACGCAGTGTTCTGTACGCGGTCTCTTTTATGATGAACTACACTTTCCTAGAATTCTCCTAATAAACTAAAGTCGACCACTCGCCTTCCCTAAAACCGACCTTACATGATGGTTCCATTCCGCGTCGTTTTGCAAAGTTGCTCTTAGATATTTAACCGGTGTAACTCTGTCAAGGAGCACAGCACTAGAAATGTATTCGAACATTGTGGGATTGTTTCTCTTATTTATCTGAATTAACTCACATTTTCACATGTTTAGAGGACGCTATCATTCGTCACACTAAACAGAAATTCTTTACAAGTTGCCCGTATCCTCCTACAGCCACTCAAGTATGATATTTCCCCGTACACTACAGCGTCATCAGTAAACAGTCGGAGATTACTGCTCGCCCTATCCGTCAGATCGCTTATGTATCTAGACAACAGGAGGAGTCCTATTACACTTCGCATGGCAATCCTGACCATAATTTTGTCATCTGAGAACACAGTCCGTGTACTACGACCTTCATTGAGTCTGCAGTGAGGCACTGTGTCAAAAGCTTTTCGGGAATGTGGAATCTGTCTGTCGAGCCCTTTATCCATAGTTCGCAGGATACAGTGCGACAAAAGTGCAGTTTGTTTTGCATGAGCGTTGCTTTCTCTAAATCCGTGTTGACTTGTCGATAGAAGCTTTTCTCTTCCAATCCACTGTATATTCCTGATTTAGCACCTTAAGAGTTACTTCAGTTGGGCCTATGAAAGATGGATTATGTGGCCAACATTTTCCAGACTGACTTGTCAGATGTCGACGAGGACAGTGGCTTGTCGAGCGCGACCATCAGCCCTCGTTCACCGTTGGTAAAAGTATACAAGGCATAGTGGTTATTACATGGGAAAACGACAGCATGTAGCTGAAATCTTACTCTATTTAAGTGCGTTATTTTGCTTTTTTAGCTGTTGTACTTTCCACGAAAATAAATAGGAGGCAAAATAGGAGGCATTTGTTTTGGAACGACCCAGGTATCTCT
Source organism: Schistocerca nitens (assembly GCF_023898315.1). Classification (NCBI taxonomy): domain Eukaryota; kingdom Metazoa; phylum Arthropoda; class Insecta; order Orthoptera; family Acrididae; genus Schistocerca; species Schistocerca nitens. The sequence goes on from NC_064618.1 coordinate 369,450,617, forward strand.
TCTTGACTTATGTCCATTACTCCCTGAAATCCACTGTAGGTCGTAAAAAGTTAATCATTATTTCTGGCTACTGGCAATTTAAATTCACTTGCCTTCGTGATCTGAGCCTGAGCTGTTTGTCTTATTTTATAACACGAAAAACTGGCTGCTAGAAAGCGAGTGCCCTGAACCCGTGTAAAGCGACAGAAACGGGGCCGCCGGAGGGCGCAGCTGGTAGGTACACAGTGGAACATTTATACTCGAGCAAGATGGCCAACACCCGTCGGCTTACAGAAGTGCTAAAAATACGCGAAAGAAAATTGAAAACACAGAGGAAAAGGATGGAGAACAAGGTCCGAGATTTTTCGATAATTGCGCGGCGGGTGTTAAAGCACCGCTGGAACAAGCCTTCCCGGTCTCTCGCTCACAGTCGCACGGGATTAATTAAACACCCGCCGGGACGGGCGGGGAAGGGAGCTACCGGGGTGGGTGGGGAGGAAAGGAGAGTAGAGTGGAGGGGAGGTAACGCACGCGCCAGGATGCGCCCGGGTCTGCTGCAGCGTTTTCACCTCGCGGAGTGAAAAACGTTCTGATCACGCAACTCGGGCAAGCGCTCTGCCGCAGAATCCGCTCTGTCGCAAAATCCGACCAATGAGCGTTTTGAGCGTATCTGAACGTTGTAATGGACTATTCACCAAGAGTTAGTAAACTGAAGACTTATTCTTTTCACCACATTTTCAGATTGGAAGTAGCTAAATACGAATAACAGTAAATGGAAATTTCAGTAAATAAGTCTAAATTTCTGTTTCTCCTGCTTAATCACTGGACGAACTGTCGAATTCGTAAAAACCATAGCCTAAAATAGTTCAATACACGACTTTAAATTTACAAAAGTCGTTATTAATAGAATGCCTACTCTCCTCTCTGGGCGAGATCACCAGTGCACACCTGTGCACTGTACTAAGCTTGAAGATAGCCAGTTCGAATCTTGACGGTGGAAGAAATTTTCATTTGCCCGGGAAGGATGGAACATGAATTACCACTCTATTCAAGACCGCCAGATTGTACATCGCTCTGGGACAAAAAACACAAATCTCTTCGCAGTACCTCACGGAGTAATGGTGTGCGACACTATTGATGATGATCCGCACGTCGGATAAAAACGTTGAATTCATATCTGTCGAAGGAAGGGTGCCAACGTTCACGAAACTAAAGTTTCCAGTTAAGTGGCTCAACTACCTCACAGGACCTCCGAGCCAACGACTGTTACAATATGCCTAGACAATGCCATTGTGTGATGATATTACGAACTGTTAGGGATGGTGGAGGACGATAAATGTACTAGTCTGAGGCAAGGGATCCTGGTCCGAAAACGATCGAGTCGAAAGCTATAAGCGAAAACCGCTCTGATACCTCTGACAATGGAGTACATGTACCGATGTTATTGTTGCTATGATTGTAGGATAGACAATCCCGACGAGCACTTACTTGCACTTAGGTGCAGAGACTGGGGTAATAAGTAATCCAATACAGATGGCGTACCAGGTATTGACATGAGCAATCCTGATGTACAGTGTCTGTACTGTGGTAGACAGCGATCTGTGTTTAGAAGTTGAAGCACCAACATCGATCAGTCCTAACCAAAAATAGTTGCATCCGGAGATGGAACATGCAGACACGATTTTCGTGTATGGACAAGCAAAGGGAAGCAGCAGGGAAGGGAAAAGTTAGTACAGAAGCAAGTATCCACGTACAAGAAATCTGGCTCACGCCATTTTTTCAAGACTGTTCCAACAATCAAGGGGAACAGGGCAATTGGTACCACAGTACAACGACTGAAGAGGACGACGAACTACAAACACTCCCGACTTGAGAAGATGCAGTGTTTATTCGATCAGTTCCACGTGAAATGAATGTTTCGCAGAGTAGGGGAGACTGGGGATCATTTATGCGGATTTGTTTTCGGAATTTTTAAAATATTTTTTGGTTACATTTTTGTTTCAAATTTTGTAGGCCAGGGGTGACCAAGAATTGAGCTCGCGAGCTGTGGCCCGGCCCGTATGCCACAACGCCCAGCCTCGCTGCGTACTTCCCCCCACTGCCACACAACACTGCCTGCACGCTTCCCCAACCGCCACATCACACTAGGAGATGGAAGGAGGCGACTCGCAATGACTACAGTTTCGTTTCGTATTCAACAACACAGATCGCAAACAAAACAAATTTTCAATATTATTTAATTATTTTTGGCGAGCAGAGGACATAATTTTTATCTGATGGAAACTGTTGGCACACGGACAGACGCAGGCAATTTCACACAGAGTTTCGCACTGAAGTTTCCACGTAATCGTGACTTATTTAGTTTCATGATCGAAAAGAGGTCTTTCTCACAAATATGTTGATCGAAATACTGTAGCACTATTGCAGCCTCATTATGGAGATGTGAAAACTCTACCTGAGGAAAATAATGGAGATATCCTGGACAGTTTTAACGTAAAAGGATTTGTCTTCGAAACGGGAATTACGTTGCAGAGCAATTAGATACGTCTGCACATACACAGGGGCTCTTTGAACTGAAACGGCAAATGGTCACGAAAACAGCTTGAAAAACAGATGTAAGACTGGCAGAGAATTCATCAAACCTCTTCTTTTTTACGCCATTACTCTTAAGGAACTGGACTGTGTGTGTCAGAATGTGTCCCTTCTACAACGCGATATTCTTTTTAAATTCATCCCTATCAAATCACAAGTAAGTTGTTTCTCACCTTGCAATGTCTTTCTGTGGGCAGTCAAGTCCACTTAAAATGCGAGGTCTGCAATTCATTTCGGCCGTTCTAAGTTTCGTTCTTGCACTCCTTTTCCCTTCGTAAATTCAACAAAAGTGAGTTTTAAATCGAAAAACCGTTCCACGCATGCCTCTTGACTTAGGCAACGCACTTTGCAGTAATAAGTAAAGGCTTCGTACTCTCCGTCCAATTCCATAGAAAACTGTTGCCACTAAGAGCAGAATAATGCATATGACTTCAGAAAAAAAATGGTTCAAATGCCTCTGAGGACTATGGGACTTAACATCTGTGGTCATCAGTCCCCTAGAACTTAGAACTACTTAAACCTAACTAACCTAAGGACATCACACACATCCATGCCCGAGGCAGGATTCGAACCTGCGACCGTAGCAGTCGCGCGGTTCCGGACTGAGCGCCTAGAACCGCTAGACCACCGCGGCCGGCGACTTCAGAAATTTTACTACTTGTACCACCAGTTTATTGATGTGCTGCATGCCTGCAAATTTAGCACAAAGTGCTTCTTGCCGTCCAGCACAATAAAACTCGTCTGTCGATCGTTCTAATTTTTTGCTCTTCTATTATCAAATAAATCTTTAAATTTCTTCTTCACGGTATTGTAATGTTGTTTCATAGCAAACGTGCACTACCTGTCGATTATGTGGCTGCATAGAGTCCAGTGAAAATCGTCATCGCTCTCTTCTGTCATTCCCATTCATTTTTAAAGCTTTTGACGTTAGATTGCTGGACCGCCTCTTTTGTGCAGACAGGCACTGGACTTGTGAACGTTCTTCATAGCACGAACAAATATCGAAGGGTAAACAGCGCTGATACCACGACACTGCCGAAATGAATAGAGTTGTGCCGACCGAAAAATGACGCACCTCAATACCAAAAGTAATGTCACGCTGCGCCGGGTACTTGCGAGAAGGATCCACCAAAGCCGAGGCGGGCTGGGTCTTCGCCCGCACACCCGTGCGCGGCCCTGGTTTAATTTTATAACGTGGTTATGTCAGTGTAACTCCGTATATATACATCTAACTCAATATTATACACTACTGGCCATTAAAATTGCTACACCACGAAGATGACACGCTACAGACGCGAAATTTAATCGACAGGAAGAATATGCTGTGATATGCAAATGATCAGCTTTTCAGACCATTCACACAAGGCTGGCGCCGGTGGCGACACCTACTACGGGCTGACATGAGGAAAGCTTCCAACCGATTTCTCATACACAAACAGCAGTTGACCGGCGTTGCCTGATGAAACGTTGTTGTGATGCCTCGTGCAAGGAGGAGAAATACTTACCATCACGTTTCCGACTTTGATAAAGTTCGGGTTGTAGAGTATCGCGATTGCGGTTTATCGTATCGCGACATTGCTGCTCGCGTTGATCGAGATCCAATTACTGTTAGCAGAATATGGAATCGGTGGGTTCCGGAGGGTAATACGGAACCCCTGCCGGATCCCAACGGCCTCGTATCACTAGCAGTCGAGATGAGAGGCATCTTATCCGCATGGCTGTAACGGATCCTGCAGCCACGTCTCGATCCCTGAGTCAACAGACGGGGACGTTTGCAAGACAACAACCATCTGCACGAACAGTTCGACGACGTTTGCAGCAGCATGGACTATCAGCTCGGAGACCATGGCTGCGGTTACCCTTGACGCTGCATCACAGACAGGAGCGCCTGCGATGGTGTTCTCAACGACGAACCTGGGTGCATGAATGACAAAACGTCATTTTTTCGGATGAATCCATGTTCTATTTACAGCATCATGATGGTCGCATCCGTGTTTGGCGATATCGCGGTGAACGCACATTGGAAGGGTGTATTCGTCATCGCCATACTGGCGTACCACTCGGCGTGATGGTATGGGGTGCCATTGGTTACACGTGTCGATCACCTCTTGCTCGCATTGACGGCACTTTGAACAGTGGACGTTACATTTCAGATGTGTTACGACCCGTGGTTCTACCCTTCATTCGATCCCTGCGAAATCCTATATTTCAGCAAGATAATGCACGACCGCATGTTGCAGGTCCTGTACGGGCCTTTCTGGGTAACGAAAATGTTCGACTGCTGCCCTGGCTAGCACATTCTCCAGATCTCTCACCAACTGAAAACGTCTGGTCAATGGTGGCCGAGCAACTGGCTCGACACAATACGCCAGTCACTACTCTTGATGAACTGTGGTATTTTGTTGAAGTTGCATGGGCAGCTGTACCTGTACACGCCATCCAAGCTCTGTTTGACTCAATGCCCAGGCGTATCAAGGCCGTTATTACGGGCAGAGGTGGTTGTTCTGGGTACTGATTTCTCTGGAGCTGTGCATCCAAATTGCGTGAGAATGTAATCACATGTCAGTTCTAGTATAATATGTTTGTCCAATGAATACCCGTTTATCATCTGCATTTCTTCTAGGTGTAGCAATTTTAATGGCCAGTAGTGTACTTAAGAGGGCAAAATAATTTTATACAGGCTTAAGTTGAGTGCGCAAACGTGTCACGGGTGCGGGACAGATTTACGCACCTAGGGGGGCACGTTTACGGCTCTGAGCACTATGGGACTTAACATCTATGGTCATCAGTCCCCTAGAACTTAGAACTACTTAAACCTAACTAATCTAAGGACAGCACACAACACCCAGTCATCACGAGGCAGAGAAAATCCCTGACCCCGCCGGGAATCGAACCCGGGAACCCTGGCGCGGGAAGCGAGAACGCTACCGCACGACCACGAGCTGCGGACCACGTTTACGAAGTTCATTGAACACAATAATGAGTAAACAAAACACAAACTTTCGAAATACATTTTACTGCCTGTAAACAAATTACAGGCATACTTAGACCAGTTAAGACGGTAAAATACAAAAATTTTACTGGCAGTGAACAACCTGTTAGTATAATATGGAGTACATAGAAGTTTGATTGTTAATTAAAGGCCTATTCATCATAATTGTCCGAGTTGCAATTCACGCACACAAAAAATATGTTCCTTGTGGCAAGGCATTTGACCCATACTTGACTTTTTTCACTAGTTGTATCGTTTTAAGCAGTAAATACAAAGACAGTTTTCATCAATCTCCCTCAGGCTGCTGCAGGTCATAAGAGAAAGGAACAAAAACTGCTTGGGACATGCGCTGAGACGGGAGTAGTTGCTTTGGAAGGTCTAGTTTGTGAGAGGATATTGAGAGGAAGGAGGAGAAACAATTCGACAGACGACACAAAGGGAATCGAAAATTACACGGACCTGAAGAGGATGGCAAAAGATTGAGGATCATGGAGAGCTGTCACGTGAAAACCTGCCTTTCGGCAGAACACTTTTGATGACATCAGAAGTAGTCCTATCCACATTTTCCTTGTTCTTGCCTTTAGCGATTTGTTGCCTTATCAATCCTTGCTAGCTCAGCTGTTTCTGCTTGAGATTCATAATGTTCAAATAGCTTTTTTAGCAGTTTCTGTCTTTTACTTCCCTGTGCCTTAATTTTTGTTGGATTTAGTTTCCTACTGTTGTTGTCCTTAAAGTTCCCTTGTCTGGGCTATCAGTTAGGAAGGTAACGCGATGTAGTGCGTAAATTTGCCCAACAGAATTGCGTAAAAGTGCCCCATCCCCATGTTTGAATTACTTTCGAAACTTCAGTAGTAACCTTCAGGCTTTAAAATTATACAAATGTATTTTGTAAAGCAGCGTAATATGCTTTAATCGAACATATATTTATCTATCCTCAATTCTAAAAGGTATACTCCTTAGGATCTTCTATATTTGAGTAACAAAATTTACTCACCTTGCACAGAAACACAAACTACCTGAGTTGCTGTTTCCATCCACATAGCAACGCAATACCTTACCTCAACACAAATGTTTTCTTACGATGACTTGTAATGCATCATTTGCGAACGGCCATAGGGCTTCTGCTGTTAGCCACTAGATCAATTATACAAGTGATAAACACTAACTGTCCCTGTGACGCTTCCTTGGAGTACTCTTGAAGTTGCCTAATATCTGGAGATTTTGTTCTGTTAAGAACGACGTATCGAGTTCTATCTGTAAGAAAGCACGGAACCGAGTCAAAAAGCTGCTTTTATACTCGGCAAGCTCGTTTCTTGTTGAGTAAACGACAGTACGGAAGTGTATAAAATGACTTCCAAAAGTCAAGGAAGATGACATCAACCTGGGCGCCGTTGTCTACGACACTCTGGACTTCACGGACGAACAGAGAGACCTGAGATTCGCAAGAGCTCTCTTTGAAGAACCCATGTTGAGTTTTACAGAGGAGATTTTCGTTCCTGGGAACGTCGTAGTACGTGAGCAAGTCATGTCAATTGTGAGCGAGACTTTAGGCGTAACGGTCGTATATGTGTCGGCTAGTTAATGTGGCTGTGTCATGAGTAATTCAGTTTTAAAACGAAAGCTGCAGTGAAGTCAGTTCGGATTACAGGTAATGACCAGCGTTTCTACATCAAAACAGAATCGTGAAAAGAAACCAACGGAAATTTACACCGCTTTGAGAGGTGTGTGGGGGGATGGTGTAATTGATCGCAGCACAATGTCACGGTGGTCTGCTCGTTCCCTTGAAGATCGGATAAGCACTGAGGACAACCCAAGAAGTGTAAGGCCATCAAATGCAACAGATTACACCTCTTGGGTTATCAACAATGACACTTTCAGAGATAATCGCGAAAAACACGTGAGAAAACTGCACATGGGGCCAGAAACATAAGTGGAATGTAAAAGATGAGAAAAATTGCTGCCATATACGTTCCGCATTAGCTGAGTGAAAATAAGAAAGCAGGTCGCAAAAGATAGCAGAAGAATTGTTTCAACGTTATCGAACAGAAGGAGAACAGTTTCTGAAAAGGATCGTTGCACTTGATGAAACCTGGATACGGAATTTTGAACTGGAACTGAAGTCTCAGCTGCCACAGTGGGAAAGTTCCATCTCTCCACGCCCGAAAAGTTCCGCCGCTAACAATCAAAGGGAAAACTGATGATGATCTCTGCGTACTTCGTGAATGGAGTCAAAGCTACAAACAGAGTGCCGCAGGCGCGTACTAAAAACTGTTTCAGCAAAATGTTTTGCGCCCAAAAATTTGTCAAAAGCCTAAATTGCTTGCAGCTGGTGTCCTCACTTTGCGTGACAATGCAGGACCGCATATTGTCCTACCAGTTAGACAAATGTTCGACAAATATGGATGGGAAATACTTCCCCGCCCACCATACCGTTCTGATATGAGGCCACCAGACTTCGATTTGTTTCCCAAAATGAAAGAACAACTCCGTGGAAAACGTTTTGTTACAACTGATGATGCATCCATTGAGGTGACTCGAGTAATCAGACAGATCAATAATGAAGGTGACCAATCCGGGATACAGACGTTGCCATAACGGTGGGAAGGTGTCATAAACAAGCATGGAGATTACCTGTATATTGATGGTCTATCAAGGTATTTTGTAAATAAACTATTTTCTTCATTTCCATCTTACTGTGTGCAGAACTTTTGAAATGACCCTCGTATACTTCCGGGAATGGGTTCCTGTTCAGAACGTTACGACTCAGTTCCCTCCACAAATTCTAGAAATCTGTAACCGGAATCTCCATTCACCTTGCATTCCTAAAGGGTACTATACTGGAAAATACACACTTTTCAAAACGTCTTCTTCGTTGGTATCACGGGTACCTAGTGAAGCGTCCTCGTATGAGACCGCCGCTGCAGGCAACAGAGAGCCGAGAGCAGCTTCCAGAGCATAGGGCGGCGCGTGGCTGGAGCTGGAAGTGCTGGAGAGGCCGCGCCCTAAGCCGGCTGAGCCCCGCCAATTGAGAGTAGTGGGTGGGCCGCCCCCGCTGCCTTCTGCCCCCCACACGGCCCCCTCACCTATCGTGCACCGTTCTAGTCTGTTACCTCGCGTCTCACAAATAAGTCACGATAAAGCAAACGTCGCCTACCAAGATATAGCCACAACCACTAATGGAACAAAACATTCTACCCTAGTGAGACGTCACACCTTCAACAGATGGCTATAAAACTATGGATTGATTCGACTAAAGAACATGAAGCCATTGATACTAAAGCTCAATTCTGAAAATTCTGTAATTAATGAGTGGCTACATTTACATATCAGTTTCACGTGTCATGCGAAGACGGCCTAGAAATGACGAAGAAATTGCGGTGATACAAAAGTAGTGCAGTATTTTTCCCCGATTTTTACAATATTCAGTACCATGTTCTGTTAAGAAGTCACTTGCAAGATGGTGAATTCTGTTAAAATCAAGACTTTGTAGGAACTTGAACGCTTTTATGTGCACAGATAGCACTGTGAGTTGAATCTGGCGTTAGAATACGCCAGTGACTGGTAACGTTCCAAAGTGGTCCGTCTGCAATTGCTGCAAAAGACACAGTTAGGTTGCCCATAAAAAGTAGCGGCACTTTTGTATGTCTAAATTATTCCTTGGGGGCCTAGCAGTGGCGCTCAATGAAACTTCCTAGCACATTAAAACTGTGTGCCAGACCGAGACTCGAACTCGGGACCTTTACCCTGCGCGGGCAAGTGGTGTACCGATTGAGCTACCGCAGCACAACTCATGATCCGTCCACACTACTCCTGTCAACACCTCGTTTCCTACCGTCCAAACGTCCCCCAGGCTGTGGCTTAGCCATACCTCCGCAAAATCCTTTTTTCCAGGGGTGTTCATCCTGTGTGTTTCGCAGAACTACTGCGTAGTTTGGAAGGTAGGAGGCGAGGTACTGCCGGAAGTTGAGCTGTGAGGACGGATCATGAGTTGTGCTTGGGTAACTCAGCTGGTAGAGCACTTGCCTGCGAAAGGCAAAGGTCCGGAATTCGAGTCTCGGTCTGGCACAGAGATTTAATCTGCCACGACTTTTCATATCAGTGTGCACTCCGTTGCAGAGTGAGAATTTCATTCCAGTGGCTCTCAATTTTTGGAAACACGCGTTTCTGCAATATGTACAGTATCTGACCATAAGTATCCGAACACCCCCTTTGTGATGTGGAACTGACCGCCAGATGTCACGAGAGGTGGACCCTCCAGTGTAAAAGGTAGCAGGGAGTATCTTGTTGTCAGCAGAGAAGCAGTAACAGTAGAATCGATTGGTCACGATATCTCAGTGGCTTCGACCGTGGGCTAGTCACTGGCTGTCACCTCAGCAACAAATCGATCAGAGACATTTCAACCCTTATAAAGCTGACGAAATCGACTGTTGGTGATGTGATTGTGAAGTGAAAACGCGAAGGAAGAACAACAGATGAACCGAGACCACGCAGCCCTCATGTACGCACAGTCTGGGACAGTCGAGCGTTGCAGATGGTGTTCGTAAAAACCTCGTGAGTTCCAAAGTGCTACCAGCAGTTCAGGTGGCACAATGTCTGTGTACAGGTAGTTAAAAGCAGCGGGGTGCAAAGGTCGAGTTACTCCTCAAAACCACATATTTCAGTAGTCAACGCAGACGTTTGAGGTGCTGTAAAGAGCGCGCCACAGGGCAGAGAATGGCTGGAAACGAACTGTATGGAGGGATGAATGACGCTATACCATGTAGCAAACCCCTGAAATGGTCTGAGTTTGGCAAATGCCTGGAGAAAATTACTTGCCTCATGTTCAGTGTTTAAGTATGGAGGAGGTGGTGGTATTAAAGGATGGAAGCGTATCGTGGTTAGAGTGTAGTACCCTTACTGTGCTTAAGAAACGTCAAATACGGAAGGAAATTAATACATTTTACAGCACTGTGGACAACGAACAGCAGAGGAACAGCTCGGACACGATTACTGTATAAGCATGACAATGCACGCTGTCATAAAGCAGCATCAATGATGCAATAGTACACTACTGATCATTAAAATTGCTACACCACGAAGATGACGTGCTACAGACGCGAAATTTTACCGACAGGAAGAATATGCTGTGATATACAAATGATTAGCTTTTCAGAGCATTCAAACAAGGTCGGCGCCGGTGCCGACATCTACAACGTGGTGACATGAGGAAAGATCCAACCGATTTCTCATACACAAACAGCAGTTGACCGGCGTTGCCTGGTGAAACGTTGTTGTGATGCCTCGTGTAAGGAGGAGAAATGCGTACCAACACGTTTCCGACTTTGATAAAGGTCGGATGGTAGCCAATCGCGATTGCGGTTTATCGTATCGCGGCATCGCTGCTCGCGTTGGTCGAGATCCAATGACTGTTAGCAGAATATGGAATCGGTGGGTTCCGGAGGATAATACGGAACCACGTGCTGGATCCCAACGGCCTCGTATCACCAGCAGTCGAGATGACAGGCATCTTATCCGCATGGTTGTAACGGATCGTGCAGCCACGTCTCGATCTCTGAGTCAGCAGATAGGGACGTTTGGAAGACAACAGTCATTTGCACGAACAGTTCGACGACGTTTGCAGCAGCATGGACTATCAGCTCGGAGACCATGGCTGCGGTTTACCCTTGACGCTGCATCACAGACAGGAGGGCCTGCGATGGTGTACTCAACGATGAACCTGGGTGCACGAATGGCAAAACGTCATTTTTCGGATGAATCCAGGTTCTGTTTACAGCATCATGATGGTCGCATCCGTGTTTGGTGACATCGACGTGAACGCACATTGGAAGCATGTATTCGTCATCGCCATACTGGCGTATCACCCGGCGTGATGGTATGGGGTGCCACTGGTTACACGTCTCGGTCAGCTCTTGTTCGCACTGACGACACTTTGAATAGTGGACGTTACATTTCAGATGTGTTACGACCCGTGGCTCTACTCTTCATTCGATCCCTGCGAAACCCTACATTTCGCAGGATAATGCACGACCGCATGTTGCAGGTCCTGTACGGGCCTTTCTGGATACAGAAAATGTTCGACTGCTGCCCTGACCAGCACATTCTCCAGATCTCTCACCAATTGAAAACGTCTGGTCAATGGTGGCCGAGCAACTGGCTCGTCACAATACGCCAGTCACTACTCTTGATGAATTGTGGTATCGTGTTGGAGCTGCATGGGCAGCTGTACCTGTACACGCCATCCAAGCTCTGTTTGACTCAATTGCCCAGGCGTATCAAGGCCGTTATTACGGCCAGAGTTGGTTGTTCTGGGTACTGATTTCTCAGGATCTAGGCACCCAAATTTCGTGTGTAGTTCTAGTATAATATATTTGTCCAATGAACACCCGTTTATCATCTGCATTTGTTCTTGGTGTAGCAATTATAACGGCCGTTAGTGTATGTGGACAGCAAAATTCTTGAATTGTCCTGGGCTGTCCAGAGTCCCCAATGGAACACCTTAGGGATGAGAAAGTCGACCTCTTTCCAGACCCCAGCGTCCAACATCACCACCGTCTTTGGTTTCGGATCTTGAAGAATAATGGGCTGCCATTCCTCCACAGACATTCAGACACATCGTTGATGGTGTCCCAAGCAGAATTCAGACCTGCACAAAGCGAAGGGTGGACACACCCCATATTAATGTCTGCTCGTAGATGTCCGGATACTTTTGATCAGATAGTGTACAGTCATCATCTGGGCCGACGGATCGAAAGTTTAGGTGCCGTGTTACAGCAGTGCTCCTGGGTGCAAAAGACACAGAAGTTAAGGAAAAGCTGCCGGTTTTCGACGAGCAAACCGTTTAAGCATCTATCTTTGAGAAGTGAGGCGGGGAGGACGGAAACAGTCCTCCTCCGCTCTTTCTTCTGACCAGCGACTGCTCATGCCTTGTGTTACTGGTCGTCCCAAAAATACTGCTTTACTACTAAGCCCATGTCGGTTTGGGTTGTGTTCCACTGTTCACCGTTTATGGTCTCCCAGTTTCTTTAATTTTTTTCTTTTTTATGTACAGCACCAGTGAGAGAGAGGAAAGCTGTAGTGAAACGGGCATGCAGACGTCTCATCGGCAATGTTGTTAACGAATGGTCGAGACAATCTTACCGTTGGCGAAGCTGTAACTGAATAAAACGAAATGGGTACCATGACGAAGCAAAGAATTTCAGTAGTAGCAAACATAGTATCAGTATTAATACATCTCTGATTCAGCAGCCAGTGACTTGCACGCAGAAACGGAGAATTTAACCGATATAATTTCAAAAACTACAGTGCGCTGAACGACTAAGACGTCACTCGAACCTCTTCAAGCCAGTGACAGTTACAATGTCAGCGTAACTGCATTTATGACAATGTTCTTCGAACAGCGTGCACTATTCTGTCTTGAGCACTGTGACGTGCTGATCCGACTCGATGCCGTATTTCTGTCGCGCATCATATTCTCAACTGCAGGCTGTAATCAGGTGTCGATCCCCAGCAGAGCAGCGGGGGGTGTACCATGACATCCCATCCCCAAAGAACATTTTCGAAAAACCGCTTATATTTTTGCACATATTTTCAGCCAATAGAGTCTCGAACGTGACAAGGGACCCTGGAAATTAAAATTATGTGGAACAAAGATAACTTTTTAGTCACTTTCATGAGGCCTGCATGGATGAGTTTGCGGCCAGACAGTCAGGACAGAACATTCCAGACAGGTAAGCGCAATTTCTTAGACTGACGGGAGCTGCTGTCAACAAGAAGTCCATCACATTTTCTGAGTCCAAAACTAGAATTGGTACGCCACAGAAGTTGATTGAGGTAAAACGGAAAAGAAAGTACTCTCTACTTCGAAAAAGGTAGTGTAAAGACTCAGTTGCCGAATGCCGAACACAGCGGCCACGTGGGGTAGCCAGCCGGTCTAGGGCGCCTTGCCACGGTTCGCGCGGCTCCCCCCGTCGGAGGTTCGAGTCCTCCCTCTGGCATGGATGTGTGTGTTGTCCTTAGCGTAAGTCAGTTTAAATTAGATTAAGTAGTGTGTAAACCTAGGGACCGATGATTTCAGCAGTTTAGTCCCTTCGGAACTTACTATTATTATAGTCACATTTGGGCTCTACTGGGTTACGCGATGTAAAACATAAGGCATTTTGAGAGTTTTTTTTAGCTTTTCTTTGTGGCAACATTCCTTTCACTCTCTCAGAACGGGCTCTTTTCAGCTCTTCAGACAAAGTTGTTCCGGTGTTCTTGCATTTTTCTGCCGGGTCAACTGTCCAGTCCCAAATTTTTTACTTATAAATTTTTCTTTCTGGTATATCGAATTGTGTCGTCCTGATTCAGCTCTTGTTTTAATGCACAAATTGCTTTTATATTAGAACGTCTACATTTTTTGTTGTTCTTCTCTCCTTGTCCTGAATCTGGCAACTGTGGGCCATACAAAACGATTACAGTCAGAGGACTTGTTCTTTCGAACTATGTTCTTCTTCCTGTCTTCCCAGTACTTTTTCATTCTCTCGCTCTACTGTTGTTTTCGTTCCTACATGAAGATCTACGTTTCCTCTCTTTTTCTTAAAAACCACTAAAGGTTTTTATTTTGGGTCTGAGTATTTCTATGTTTTGAGCGTCGTCTTAAGTCACGTTTATCTCTTCTAAATATTTGTGGGTATCTTTCAACCACCGATTTTTGTTATTAAAATATTAGAAGATGCTTTTAATTAATCGATTGTCATCCATTCTTTTCACATGTTCAAAGAACTGAACCATGTTTTTGGATTGTGTCTGAAACTTTCGGAATTTTTCCAGTGTTTTTTGTTGCTTTTTAATCTATAATTGCGGCTTTCGTCTTTGAAGGGACTCACAATTTTTCGAAGAATGCTCCTATCTTTCATCGCCATTTTTTTCTATTTACACTAGTTTAAATGTGACAATGCACTCTACTTCATAGATAGCTTGCCGTTTTAAACTGTTTTATAGTTATTATTATCGTTAAGATTCTAGGCATTTGCGACGTGTAAAAGTGGGGGAGGGAACTAAGTTATACACTACTGGCCATTAAAATTGCTACACCACGAAGATGACGTGCTACAGACGCGAAATTTAACCGACAGGAAGAAGATGCTGTGATATGCAAATGATCAGCTTTTCAGACCATTCACACAAGGCTGGCGCCGGTGGCGACACCTACTACGGGCTGACATGAGGAAAGTTTCCAACCGATTTCTCATACACAAACAGCAGTTGACCGGCGTTGCCTGATGAAACGTTGTTGTGATGCCTCGTGTAAGGAGGAGAAATGCGTACCATCATGTGTCCGACTTTGATAAAGGTCGGATTGTAGCCTATCGCGATTGTGGTTTATCGTATCGCGACATTGATGCTCGCGTTGGTCGAGATCCAATGACTGTTAGCAGAATATGGAATCCGTGGGTTCAGGAGGGTAATACGGAACGCCGTGCTGGATCCCAACGGCCTCGTATCACCAGCAGTCGAGATGACAGGCATCTTATCCGCATGGCTGTAACGGATCGTGCAGCCACGTCTCGATCCCTGAGTCAACAGATGGAGACGGTTGCAAGACAACAGTCATTTGCACGAACAGTTCGACGACTTTTGCAGCAGCATGGTCTATCAGCTCGGAGACCATGGCTACGGTTACCCTTGACGTTGCATCACAAACAAGAGCGCCTCCGATGGTGTACTCAACGACGAACCTGGGTGCACGAATGGCAAAACGTCATTTTTTCGGATGAATCCAGGTTCTGTTTACAGCATCATGATGGTCGCATCCGTGTTTGGCGATATCGCGGTGAACGCACATTGGAAGCGTGTATTCGTCATCGCCATACTGGCGTACCACCCGGCGTGATGGTATGGGGTGCCATTGGTTACACGTCTCGGCACCTCTTGTTCGCGTTGACGGCACTTTGAACAGTGGACGTTACATTTCAGATGTGTTACGACCCGTGGCTCTACCCTTCATTCGATCCTTGCGAAACCCTACATTTCAGCAGGATAATGCACGACCGCATGTTGCAGGTCCTGTACGGGCCTTTCTGGATACAGAAAATGTTCGACTGCTGCCCTGGCCAGCACATTCTCCAGATCTCTCACCAATTGAAAACGTCTGGTCAATGGTGGCCGAGCAACTGGCTCGTCACAATACGCCAGTCACTACTCTTGATGAATTGTGGTATCGTGTTGGAGCTGCATGGGCAGCTGTACCTGTACACGCCATCCAAGCTCTGTTTGACTCAATGCCCAGGCGTGTCAAGGCCGTTATTAGGCCAGAGGTGGTTGTTCTGGGTACTGGTTTCTCAGGATTTATGCACCCAAATTGTGTGAAAATGTAATCACATGTCAGTTCTAGTATAATATATTTGTCCGATGAATACCCGTTTATCATCTGCATTTCTTCTTGGTGTAGCAATTTTAATGGCCAGCAGTGTATTTCGGCATGGGGGTGGGTAGGGTGAGGGGAGACGGTAACAAACTGTGATTCCCTCCCCCCGTCCCTTTGTCACCAGAACCGAGTCATGGGTCCGCGATTAACAGAACTTGTGCGAACATTTGAAAACGGCTTCGCAGCCCACACTGTGCAACAATAAAACAAAATAAAGAAACGTTTTAATCCATCCAGTAGTAGCCAGTTTGGCGAAGAGTTATCACACAGACCCTACGGTCCTCCGTGTCATTAATGCCAAACAAACATCTACTTCATTAGGGACGAATCAAGTTTCGTTACAGTCGCTAGTTAAGTACTGGACGCCTATCGTTAGGAGTCGAGAATGGCCAGGAGTATCTCTGACCTCGAGCCACAAACACGACAGCACCGCACTGCCCGAAAGGAGAAGGACGCCCGCAGCAGCCCAGGGAACAGCGTAACAATACTGATTGGCTTGCTTCAGCCGCAGACAGCAGGCAGCTTTGAGCGGCCGGGCGACGCGGGACGAGGGGAGACTCGAGTGGCCCGCGGCTGCTGGCTGCTGTGATTGGCGCGAGGTCTAATGAACTCTGCACAAAGGGTCGGCGACGGCAGTGCGAGCCTCTCCCGGGATGATCAAACGCAGCTCTTTTCGAGCATTTAGGAGCAAACGCTGGTTGGTCAATAGCGGGAAAGAATGGCCATCGATTTACGGAGAAATGTTGGTTTCTGGGATCCGAATAAAGACAGTTGGTAGTAAGCTGCTGTGGTTATCTCCCAAGTATACGGCTGTCTGTAAGCTGAAGAGCGAGTAGAGCAGGTGGTGGGGGAAGCAGCTTCTCCAGGAAGGAAACCACGACCGCCGATACATTTGGAAAAATTGTTAAACAGAGATTGTATGTTGACCATGATCTGATGTACTTAAATTTTCCTGGAGACATACCAATCTCAAATTCTTCGATCAGGATATAAGCTAAAGTAATGCATTAAAATTTGTGCCACAGCCAGATCTGAATGCCGGGTCTCTTGGTTACTAGGCAGATGTGCTAACCACTACATCACCGTCGCACTCTGGCTACCACAACTGTGCGGACTACAGTAGTTTAGTGCTCTCCATAACAAAAACTTCAGTTCACGCCTTGAGCCCATTTTCCCCTTCTTCAGACATCAGTACTGCCTAGGATCTTCAGTATTGGTATAGCACCGGCTTTGTACATACTGGGGAAATCCTGCCCACACCTCATGCATACGTGATCTATTGATCTGACGGAATTACATTTTCCTAGAGATATATGTCTCAAGGGGAAAAGCAAGAGACCTAGGTTCAAGTTCTGGCTGTGGCACAAATTTTAATCCATTACTTTAGCTTCTATACATTTTTTCACGTTTCGTAAAATTTTTCAGTATCAGAATGAAATTTCTGGATATCCCTAGCTTATGCTACCTCTATTTTCTGCAAGATGGATGTCACTTTGAGTGGTGCAAGTTTTTCCTCTTGACAATACCTTCCAAACTAGCAGCTATTTCTAAAATACTGCTATCTGCCTTCTCAAGTTTAAGTATTTGTCTCTGAAATACACTCATCTGACAGTGCAAAAACCATAAATATGGCACAGGCTGTGGATTCTGAAATGGAGTTGTCAGAAATATGGGTGCTTTCTACTCTGAGAGAAAGAAAGGCTTAAGAGCATCGTATACTCGCACTTTCAGAGAAAGATAAGCACCTTGTTTTTGTATGTTACATCAGTGCCTAATACTATGTGTCAACAAACTCATAAAATTCTTTTAGACGCTCCATTCGAACTGTATATATAGCAAAGTAATTGAGAAGTTTAGTTACAAATGTTTCCACGTCAACACACTATCAAGTCAGTGGCTGCCTTTGGAGCGTTACATAATATGTATGCAGGGCATTCAGCTCCTACAAGATTTTCGTTTACTTCACTTTCCAATTTCACGAAAACTTTGTTTGTAACAGCTCACTGTACTCCTCCAAAATTGGTGTACGCACTGATGCCGCAAATTTCTATGCACTTTCTTTTTATCAGTTTTGTTTACTTTTAAGATGGTGATGCAAAACGTACTTATTAAAGAGCCAATTTCCATTGGCAGAGGAATTAGTTTAAGTAACATTACTCGACGCCATTTTTCGGTGTGAAATACTGAACAATTAATGGAAATATTTGTGATTACCTACGCCTGCAGCTACACCAAAATAACGAACCTTTGAAGGTTCATCTCATATCTCGTTGAGAGTGTCGGGTGATGACACTGATTTCATAGTTGCTGTTGATTTTGCTGATTTCAAAGACATGTGATATTTAACAGTATGATAGCACATTGCTGTTATTAATTTGCCCTGTTTGAATGAATTTGAAACAAAATAACTGTCCATTTTAAGTGATTGCAGAGAACACGTTTGATTTACGCTTTTGATTTATGCTTTACGCTACCCGAATGATGCTTAATATCTGCTCTTTCCCCAAGTCCAATGGAAAAAATAACACAAATCACACATTCTACTGGGTTAGTGCATAAGTTCACAGGATTCTTTCGTAAGTTTAATAAACATAAGAGATACACAAAACTAAGACTTAAGTCATGAGTAACATATTCTCTTTCACTATTTAGAACTGTCTACCAACGCTGGGGCAACTTTTCGATTCCACGACTGTAGAAATCACGTGGTTTTGGGATGAAGCATCGTCGAGCCATGTTCGGAGCGTATTTTCATCCAGAAAGAAAGTTCCCTGAAGGTTGTTCGATAGACAGAGGAAAAGGTGAAAATCTGAGAGCGCGAGATCGGGTGAATAAGATGGGTGCGGAATGATTTCCCAACACAACTCCCGTACAACGGTTTCTGTCAGTCTATTAGAATGCGGGCGGGGTATAATCGTGGGATAGTATCACTTCTGGTCGTTCGTCCTTGGACTGCGTTTGCAAGACGTCTCAGTTGATAATAAATGTCAGCAGAGATGGTTACACCTCGGTGAAGCAAATTGTAGTGGACCGCATCGTCGCTGATCCATCAGATGCATAACGTTATCTCCTGTGGATGCGCACAGGTCTTTGTAAGGGGAGTTGCTGCTTTGTTTGGGTTCAGCCATTTATTTTTTTCCCGGCGTTAGCATAAAAACACCATTTCTCGTCAGTAGTAGCGATATAGGATAGGAACGGTCGGCGCAGAGATGAACAGATGACCACCCGCTGCTTTTTGTGAGCCGGCTGGAGTGGCCGTGCGGCTCTAGGCGCTACAGTCTGGAACCGAGCGACCGCTACGGTCGCAGGTTCGAATCCTGCCTCGGGCATGGATGTGTGTAATGTCCTTAGGTTAGTTAGGTTTAATTAGTTCAAGTTCTAGGCGACTGATGACCTCAGAAGTTAAATCGCATAGCGCTCAGAGCCATTTGAACCTTTTTTTTTTTTTTTTTTTTTTTTTTGCTTTTTGTGATTCTGGCTTTGAGCATGCGATACCCATACACCTGATTTTTTAACCCTCCGCAAAGCCTGTAAATAACGCACGATGGTGGAATGATGACAGTCCATCACATTTATCAGTTTTCGAGTACAATGATGTGGATAATTAGGGCGTTTAAACGATCTTCAACAAACACTGAAGCTCTTCCTGAACGTGGAGAGACACTAATGTCAAAATGATCCTCCTTAAAACGAGAAAACGATTATCTGGTCGTACTCGGTGCAATGGCGTTATCCCCATACCTGACGCAAATGTTTCTGGATGTCTCCGCTGCTGTAACTCCTCAAACAGAAGACTATATCGGAAATATTCCGATTTCTCCACTTGGCACTCCATTTTCTAGCGTCCACTGATCCAGTCACGATCTCCAAACTTAAAATGACAATATGTACACAACAGTGAACTACAAATAAAAAATGTCAATCCGTAAATAAACCCATAGCAACCGGAATACCAACATACAAAACAAAAACGCTGCGAACTTATGCACCAATCAAACACTTCATGGCCACTTCTTCCTCGTTTTACGAAGAATCGTTCTTCTGAACCAAGTTGCTGCAACGCTCTAACTGAACTAAGATATGGGACAATAACGGAAACAAAACAGCGCCACCGAGCAATAATACTGCTTAAGGGGCTCAGTCAGCTGCGACGATAAAAATTTTCATTGTTTAGCTTCACAGCTGGAGTAAAATACAGATCCACGCAGTAATTTGGGGAAAAACAGATAATATGAGAAAATTTCTCTGTAACAAACCACTGTTCGAAAGTATTTTTCGGGATTCCGATTTCTTCATCTGAAACCGGGACATCTGGCAACCCTTGTGCTCCCACGTTATCCTAGGAGCTCACGCTACCTGGTTTGAAACGGTCTTGTGCAGTGTGAGAACGGACCACGTCACTTGCAGCTTCTGTGGTCTTCTACGACAGTACCGCACGTGTCATCGGACCATATGGGGTCGAGGCGTTATCGCTTCGCGGAGCGCGCGCAGGCCAGCTGTGCGTGGTTCGTCACAGAGGGATATTGACAGGCCGGGACGACAGAAATTTGGAGCCCCCGCTGTGACAGTCGGCGGGATGCGGCGTCTCGTAATCCTGTTTGAGCACCGCTCGACAGTTTTATTGGGTTATCTCCGACGTGGTGCCGGGCTCGGGGGCTGAGGTAACGGACGGCTGCGTGCCCGGAAATTAAATGCAGCGCAGCCCCCGCGCGCGACGGCTGTGGCTGCTCGGGATCGCCTGTGATCCACGGAGCCTATGCGTGCCACCGGCCCGCTTTAATAGCCTCCCCGAAAGTGGGAAGGGCGCTCCTTGGGGCCTTAGTTCTCCTGTGCCAGTATCTTCTAGTCTCCTGCCTTCAAGTCAGAGATCAGTCCTTCGTGATGGCATCTGACCACAACTCACTTTTTATTTACACTACTGGCCATTAAAATTGCTACACCACTAAGATGACGTGCTACAGACGCGAAATTTAACCGACAGGAAGAAGCTGCTGTGATATGCAAATGATTAGCTTTTCAGAGCATTCACATAAGGCTGGTGCCGGTGGCGACACCTACAACGTGCTGACATGAGGAAAGTTTCCAACCGATTTCTCACACACAAACAGCAGTTGACCGGCGTTACCTGGTGAAACGTTGTTGTGATGCCTCATGTAACGAGGAGAAATGCGTACCAGCACGTTTGCGACTTCGATACAGGTCGGATTGTAGCCAATCGCGATTGTGGTTTATCGTATCGCGACATCGCTGCTCGCGTTGGTCGAGATCCAATGACTGTTAGCAGAATATGGAATCCGTGTGTTCAGGAGGGTAATACGGAACGGCCAACGGCCTCGTATCGCTAGCAGTCGAGATGACAGGTATCTTATCAGCATGGCTGTAACGGATCGTGCAGCCACGTCTCGATCCCCGAGTAAACAGATGGGACGTTTGCAAGACAACAACCATCTGCACGAACAGTTCGACGACTTTTGCAGCAGCATGGACTATCAGCTCAGAGACTATGGCTGCGGTTACCCTTGACGCTGCATCACAGACAGGACCGCTTGCAATGATGTACTCAACGACGAACCTGGTTGCACGAATGGCAAAACGTCATTTTTCGGATGAATCCAGGTTCTGTTTACAGCATCATGATGCTCGCATCCGTGTTTGGCGACATCGCGGTGAACGCACATTGGAAGCGTGTATTCGTGATCGCCATACTGGCGTATCACTCGGCGTGATGGTAAGGGGTGCCATTGGTTACACGTCTCGGCCACCTCTTGTTCGCATTGACGGCACTTTGAACAGTGAACGTTACATTTCAGATGTGTTACGACCCGTGGCTCTACCCTTCATTCGATACCTGCGAAACCCTACATTTCGCAGGATAATGCACGACCGCATTTTGCAGATCCTGTACGGGCCTTTCTGGATACAGAAAATGTTCGACTGCTGCCCTGACCAGCAAATTCTCCAGATCTCTCACCAACTGAAAACGTGTGGTGAAAGGTGGCTGAGGAACTGGCTCGTCACAATACGCCAGTCACTACTCTTGATGAACTGTGGTATCGTGTTGGAGCTGCATGAGCAGCTGTACCTGTACACGCCATGCAAGCTCTGTTTGACTCAATGCCCAGACGTATCAAGGCCGTTATTACGGTCAGAGGTGGTTGTTGTGGGTACTGATTTCTCAGGATCTATGCACCCAAATTGCGTGAAAATGTAATCACATGTCATTTCTAGTATAATATATTTGTCCGATGAATACCCGTTTATCATCTGCATTTCTTCTTGGTGTAGCAATTTTAATCGCCTGTAGTGTATTAATTGTTTTCTTTAGCCTATCAACCCTCAGTCAAACATCATCGTCTCAAAGTTACTACAGTCCACAATGTATTTTTCCTGTTTCGAATGTTATCTTCGGTAAGTAACAGCGCCCAGGCTGATAACGTCAACTGAGGTGTAATTGATCGATTTTGGACTTTTATAAACTTCAGAGCATGGGTACTGAGCTGTAGTAATAATTTTTGGTCTTTATTACCTTCCGCTCTAACAAATTGCAATAAAAAAAAACTGCGTCAGTCAACTTCACCACACTTGGAAGTGCAGCCGACCGTTTATCTGTTACGTAATAACTGTGGATTGCTTGTAGCTCTAGGCTGTCTTCAATCATTCTGAAACTTTATCAATAATTGAGGAATGTATTTGGCATAATAATTAAACTTTAATAGTAATTTCAGAGCAGCAAAGCTGCAAAGAAAGTTTAAGAACAAAAAGTATGATCACAAATTTGTTTTACGAAGTCCAAAGAAACACACATTCTTCTTCTTTAGCACTAAAAACTGGCTGACGACCTTGTGTTTTACCATGACGACCAAGAAGCCTTTTTATCAGTGTTTATTTGGGAATTTTACACACTCAGCGTTGTTAATGCTTGTTTTTCATGTCACATTTCTGAGAGACACAATGCTAAAACGTCCAGACTGTTTTTGTTCATTCCCCCGATTAATATTTACACCGTCAACTCTTACATCTCAAGTGAATGATGCAACGAACAGAACAACGTGATATGTGACCAGTTCAAAAGTTGAACGTACAGACACTTGCAACCATGACTACCTCAGTCCACCACTAGACTGTTACAGACAGTTGCTGCTGCATCCACTGTACCACACTGTTACCTTTTTCATTAGGTCGTTCACGAATTTTTATTAGTAAATTAACCGTTCAATACAATATGGTCAGCTTCAACCAATTCCACCAAGAATTTACAAAGTTTTATTTAGGTGTGTCTATCAATAGGGAAGAGTAATAAATTAACTCACGTGGTTGATCTAGAAGGGTACATGCACGACATAGAGAAGACCTGTATACTAAGTTGTTTCATGCTAATCACACGAATAAAAGATTTAGGTCTTTAGAAAAATCAGTCCTGAAAACTTTTAGTACTCAGGCAGATACTCGTAATATGAACAGTCCGCCGTTTCCACGAATTAGTAACTTTCGAATAATAATTACAACAAGTAAAATAAAAGAGTGTACTCATCAATGTGCAGTAATTTAACATAAAATGTTTTTTTTTAACTTTTCGGTCAACTTCACCCCAGCGGTCAAATTCACCCCATTTTAAGGTACTGTTTGGCTTGAGTTCTGGAAGGCATTCAATACAGTTCGGCTTCTCCACATCAGGTGAGAAAGGAAATCGAGATTACGTATTTAGCGGGCCAGCTTTGCGGTTGCATTGACGAATTTCTAGCTAATAGCACTCAACTTGTTTTTCTCAACGGGTCAGAACCATCAGATGTAAAAGAACTTCAGCAGTATCTCAAGGCAGTGTTAAAAGGACGCCACTGTTCACGATACAAATAAAAGTTCTGGTAGGTAACACAGGGTTTCGATGACGTTATCTTTAGGAATGCCGCCTCGCCAGAAAGCTGTAGCTAAACTTGAGACTACTTGCAGAGGATCACCGTGATATGCACGCATCGGCAACTGTCCCCAACATAAATAAATATCTTTCATACCGAGTATATACAGGCGGAAACATTCATTATTGTTACAATAAACTACTGGTCGTTGATCACTGGAAAAAGGTAAGAACTGTAAAACGTAAAACTGGTTATGGGAAAAGCGATTGTCAGGCTGAGATTCATTGGAAGCATCCCGACGAAATGTCATCCAACTCGAAAAAAAGCAGCTTACAAAACACACGTTCGACAAATTCATTCTTGAGTACTGCTCGTTAGACTGGGATATTTAACATGTTGCATTAATATGAAAAATTGTGGAGATTCACAGAAGAGCGGCGAGTTTCGTAACGAGATTGTTAAGACAGCGTTAGAGCTTTACAGTTATACTTATCAAACTCCAATGGCAGACATTACAAGAAAAGTGTAGTAGTAACATTTTACTCAGCATGTGCGACTGTGTACTATATATTGCCTCCAAACAAGCTGGGTCTACTACACTTTCAACAGTAATTTACTACAAGAACACGATTTCACATCAGGAGTAACGGAACGAGAGCGGTTCTCTACAGAAACACGGGTGACTCAATAGAAAGTACTAAGCAACAAATCCCATAAAGTGGTGTTCCATCGACAACTGATAACACTGATTTCCGTTTCCTGGCACTTGACGTAACGTTTGCTCGCACCAACAACGAGATTGTGACTGCGGTGCTTTTATTGGAAATGTATAAAGCCATGTCAAGAACTTCTTTTCACAGCTGAGTAAGGTTGCTACTGCGATACTGACGCATGCCCTTCTAAATGCCTTTCATGGCAAATATTTATGTACTATTTGTCTGTGAAATTATGAAAACGATAGAATTAATTTTTAGAGAACACCATCATCTCCAACAGTCCGTGATTTTAAATTAGTATGGTAACCTACTTTATTTACCACTATCAGCTGCTTTCACGTGTGTGCTCATTCTCAAGAGCACAACTCATACGGATACGTATAGCAGTAAGTAGTACACTATAAAACACAATGGTTCTCTAAATTTACTGAGGCTTTGGTACTGGCCCAGAAAAAGTCAATTAAGTTTACTGTCTTTGGCTCATTGCTGGTGCGCATAAAGTGTACCGTGGCTATCAGTGACACTTTTGTATCATATAAGCCAATTACAAAAGAAATCTTTGGAATGAATACAACATTTCGTCATGGAAATGGTTAGGTGACGGCGACATCATTCCCGAAGGTTTCATCTAGTACGAGAAACCTTATGTTTCGAGTTCGTTTGGATTACTCTCCTACAAACGCAGTCTGGAAAAGTACTTAAGCGAGAAAAGCACAGAAGCAATAGGAAGAGGCAGATTTAATTTCAGAGGAACGCTCTGTGATGCAGCTCTGAACGGGAGGACAACGCAATTTAACCGTTGATGGAAGGGGCGTATTTTCTGTGAGAGCGCCGGGGTGAAGGCAAGAAACAAAAGACTACCAGGAGCGGCAACTGAATTCTGTCGTCCGTGGTTCCACCAGTCGTTCCTTAGCGTAAACTTCCCTTCAATGCACAGCGGCCTTTATGTGGAATTCACCAATAACACTTGCCAAAAAGAGTTAAAAGTTCCATCGATGCTCACATGAGCAGCGCCGAGGCGTTCTAACGCTGAGCGTACCCAAAAAATTCCAAAATAATTCGTATAAACTGAATTTAATCTGCTCTGATCATGTACCCTCGAATTTCAAATATTTTACGTTCGATCTTCGTATATGCACCCGCCAGTATCATTTATTACTACTCTAGCTTTGCAGCCAATAGCAGCTCGGTATTCCGCGCTTCTTACGAGCATGCACAGTAAGCCCGCTTCTTTCGCGTGGCGGGCTGGGGTTTCTCCAGCGTGGATACGATTTTTAAAAGCTGGCGTTTGATTTGTTTCTACTTCTCGCCAGCAGGCGGATACTCGCCTAAGTGATACAAAGAACAAGAAAACATTCATAATTCATAGAAAGCCGGCCGTGGTGGCCAAGCGGTTAAAGGCGCTACAGTCTGGAACCGCGCGGCCGCTACGGTCGCAGGTTCGAATCCTGCCTCGGGCGTGGATGTGTGTGTTGTCCTTAGGTTAGTTAGGTTTAAGTAGTTCTAAGTTCTAGGGGACTGATGACCTTAGAAGTTAAGTCCTATAGTGCTCAGAGCCATTTGAATCATTTTTGATAATTCATAGAAAATAATTGTGAATGCATCATTGGATGTTGTTACAATATGATAAGAAACAAAAAATGTTCAAATGTGTGTCAATTCGTAAGGGACCAAACTGCTGAGGTCATCGGCCCCTAGACTTACACACTACTTAACCTTACTTACACTATCTTACGCTAAGAACAACACACACACCCATGCCCGAAAACGGCCTGTATATTTTCATTGTTACTCAGATTAAAATTTAGTAGCTTTACTTATTTCAAATGTTGGTAGTTCCGTAGCGTGTCTGTAGGTTTTCATGTCAACAGAAGTATTTATGGTGAAACTTGGAACGTGAATTCTGTACTTGAAAAGTAATAAATAGTGGCAGTGATTAACTGATTAGTGAACTATATTTCGATTCGCCCTGTCACGTGTAAAGGTGGTTTTTTTGGCAGAAGAAGAATCATGCACGGAAGATCATTTAGCATATGATGGAGTATTTAAAGGCACTTCCTCTGACGCACAGAGTGAATATAGCTTGTATAACGGATGCTGTTAAAGAACAAATCCCAATTGTAGTTAAAAAGACGACGAAACAACAGATGTCACATCTAGAAGTCAAATGTGTGTAAATTTTCGTTTTTCGAATAACGAATCAGGAGAAATACTAGAGAGATTCGTAGGGTTTAATGACGTGTCCAAAGACCGGAGTGCACAAGACATTGCCATTGTTTTGTTGCAAGTGATAAGGAGTTGTAATATAGATAAAAACAGATTAGTTTCGCAAAATACGACGGCCGCTGTACAATGGCAGAGAAAAATTATGGTGTCAATTCTGACGTGAAAGAAGCATAATCCTCATCCTCTCTTCATCCACTGCTGCACACATCAGTTGAACCTGGTCCTCCTCTATGCTTGTAAAAAAATTATGCAAGTAAAAATTTTTGTGGCAGATCGATTTCACGCATTTTTTATCCGTTCCAGTAAACGAAGTGAACTTCTGAGGGAAAGGGGATTTAAACTATCAGGTTCTTGTAAAACAAGATGGAATTTTCATTCATGCACTGTACAAACCATTATTCTTCTTCACTACACAGACCTGAGAGCAGCATTTAATGATGTGATAAACAATGAAGGGTGGGATGATAATTCCTTACGTCAAGCAGTTGGGCTAAATAATATACTGGATAATCAAACTTCTCTTTTTCTACTGCTGGTGTACAATTTGTTTTTCCAGCAAACACGTATCTTGTTTGACATCTTGCAAAGCACACTGTGGATATAAGAAGTTGTAAGCTCTAAACTGAAAACTGCATTAAAGCTGTTGAAAGAATAAAATGGGGAAATTGCTCTGAAATGCATAGTGGAAGCTAAGAGCCTTATAAATTCAGCAGAGGTAAAACTGCCAGCAACCATTAGGAGCTTGGTTCAGACAAAGCAAGTTTAAACAGAGTTTGAAAGGCTTTTTGATACGTAACTCCTCTTGCTCTACAGATGATATCTTAACAGGGATTGTTAGACAAGCGTGAATAAAAATGTCTGTTAGATTACAGTTCTGACAGCAGCACTTGGTAACAACAGTCAAGATAAGGTATTTTATGTATGCCAAATTTATTAAAAGTGCATAACAATGTTTCATTTTGACAGTGTGTTACGTATGTAAGTAAATACTAGCAGTTCCAGTTTATTGTAATTCGTCTATTTTGACGATGTCCTCACAAATGATCATGGTAGTAAGTATTATATTGAAATGTTTTAGGTTTTTCATGTTATGCTTTCTGACATTTTCCGCATCCACGAGAATCATCTCATTTTTTGGTCTATGGAACGAAAATTGAATCTAATCTAATCTAATCTAAACTAAAATTAATTTTATCGAATCAGAAGCAAGTTTCAGATATTGAGAAGGCTAACATTCGAAATAATTAACACAGTAGTAGTAAAGAAGGAAACTACATTCCAGGACTTTCACGAAACAGATTTTATAGCACATGTAAATGAGAATATGTTCTCAGCTTACAGCAGGCCGAACAATTTCCAAATACGTGAAGTTGAAAAACTACTTAAAATATATCCTTTCTTTGACAGTGAAAAACTGAAATGAGAACTTATATACAGCAGTGAGGATAAACGTCTACGCCCACAGGACTTCCTTAAATCCATAAACAAAGGATTAAAAAACGTGTTCTCTGAATGTATGAAATTACAGTCGTTGGATCTTACAATTCCAGCAACCACCGCGTCTTACGAAAGGAGCACTAGTAGATTAAAACGCGCTAAAATCTACCTTCGCAACACAATGACAAATGACAGATTGTCAGACTTCGCAATTTTGGCTATGGAGAAGGGAACTGTAAAATCTTCGCCCAAAAGGCAGAAGTTCATATCTCGTGTCATCGATATTTACGCCCAGAAAAAGGTCAGGAGGATAGAACTTATTTATAAAAAGACGTAACGGCGAGTTACTGTGTGCTATATTTTAATTAATGTGTAGCTGTTTATGCATTAATTTATAACAATTTCTGTAGTAGTTTCAGCCCTAATAGAAATATTTAATTTACTTTCGCAGTTCTGCTGTTTGAGGCTTTCCCGGCGCTGCATCTGCTTGATAGTTTCCCGGGAATTACGCCGGATAATATTGTAGAAACCGCACAATATTTCAGCGAGACAACTGGCCGCCATCTTCAGGTTCTACTGTCGCGTCGCTGAGAAGCTCGACAATTTATATGCTCGCTTTCTAGAACAGCGCAGGCGCAAGCGGGGCATAACGTCATGGAAGACCAATCGTAGACAGCGTCGAATATCAGAGCCCTCTGCTGGAAAAATGGCTCTGAGCACTATGGGAATTAACATCTGTGGTCATCAGTCCCCTAGAACTAAGAACTACTTAAACCTAACTAACCTAAGGACATCACACACATCCATGCCCAAGGCAGGATTCGAACCTGCGACCGTAGCAGTCGCGCGGTTCCGGACTGAGCGCCTAGAACCGCGAGACCACCGTGGCCGGCCCTCTGCTGGAGAAACGGGTCGCAGTGTTTCTATTTTACAAGTCTTTGTTTTAATTTTTTTCTTTTCTTCAAATTCGCAAGTCTCAGCCCGCCCTACGAGAAATGCCGTTTAATTTTAATAGCATTGGTCTCCCCTGTTCCGTTTGGAAACATACAGAATAACCTCAACGGGTCATAGACGTGTCCTTCGTTTGCAACACACAACTCCATATGGTTTACACCGATCGCTCGGAGCGGTTCGCATTTCACATCGCGAAGCACAAATGTGCCTTGTTGGCAGTTCAGCGCAATAAAGGAAGAGGGGAGCTTTGGGGTCGACAACGACGTCAACCAAGACAGAACTCAAGCTCTTGCAATATTCTACTAGTTTTAAGGGATATTAGTTGTTTAGGAGAATGCTTAATTTCTATGTCCATCTTTCATCGTTTTATGTTCACTGGACACTATGCTGCCATTGATATCCACCAATATGTAACTGGATCCTTTCGGTTTTGTTTTTCTTCCAACAGTTGTTTTTGCTGTTTTCAGTACGGGTATCACATACCTTCTTGGTGCCATTTGCCCTTCATTTCAACCAGTTCTTCTACATTCTCCAATTGGTTTCCCATTTGCTGTTCGCACTAAAGCCTTATTTCATTGTATTTAAATTTTCCACTTTTGTACCAGATATATTTTCGTAGCTGCTACACCCATATCGAATCCACCCTCTGAAACCCACTGTCATGCGCATGGCACAGAGTATTTCCCATACCATGAGTGACATACACAATGAATGGAAATGTATTCGGATGCCTAATGGTAAGGCACCTTTTCACTAAACTCTGGAAATCAAGGTTCAAGCCATGGTCGTAGTAGAAATTTCCTGCTGCTGCCTCTGATATATATCAACACAGTTACTGCTGGTGTAAAGTATGTTTAAAAAAATACTTTTATGAACTTTGCGAACAGATTCTTTACACCAAAATGAAAAAAGTTCATATAAACAAATGTCCAAAAATCCTTCATTTTTGAGTTAGTAATGTAAGTTTACAATTCAGATGATTGGAGCTCATCAACACATAGACTTGTAATAAATGCTTGAAATGCTCTCCTCTTGCTTCTAAACGTGCATACACTCGTTGACTCACGGACTATGGCACCCTTTCAAATACTCCCTGATGGTTTTGAATGGTTACGCAGGCTTCCAAGACATGTTGATAAAGAGTTTCTGCTTCCAAGTCGTCTGCTGCATAGACAAATTGTTTAAGGTGCCCCAAGAGATGATAATCCAAAGGAATGAGGTCGGAGGAACACACACATCACGGAACTGGTCCTCCCCCACCTTTCCATCCGTCACAGTAGATACCAGCCAGTGCATCTCAAACACTGAGACTGAAATGTGCTGGAGCTCTATCACGCATAAATCAAATATTTCTTCTTATTTGCAGGGTCACATCTTGTAGCTGATCTTGGCGGGTTCCTGAGTCAAGTCCCTGTAACTGGACTTGTAAGACATGGCCCTACCAGACAGTCACCTAAAATTCCACCCCACACATTAATCTTAAACTGATGCTGATGTCTAGCCTTTACCACAGCATGGCAGTTGTGATTCGCCCATATGTGTTGCTTGTGGAAATCTGTTTGTCCATATTTTCCAAATGTTGTCTCATATGTAAACAAAACTGCAGAGACAAACAATGGATTGACAGCTGGGGCAACAAACCATTGGCAAAAATTATTCCATGGTTGGTGACCGCCAAGTGTAAGGTCCTGCACATGCAGAAGATGATACAGATACACGAGTTGCTTGTGAAGTATCCTCCATGCTGAACTTGTTGATGTGCAACATCTCAGGGCCACTTGTCTTGTGCCGATACCAGGTTTTTCTTTGAGAGCCTATAGAATGCGCTCTTTCTGATATGACATCCAAGCAATATGTGGCATTACTTGGTCAATACTCTATGGTGCTGCATATCATCTAGGTGGCACAGTAATACACAGCACCAAATGTTGGATGGCTCAGCTGTCTTCAGCCTGGCAATGCTGTCTGATACAGCCGTGCAGCCTCATGTCAATTACCATTTGCGTGGTCATACTTAACAATCACGTTTGACTACTCACAAAAAGAATATCCTGCCACGTTTGAACAGAACGCTTTCAGCTAACACACTATCTGTAGTACATGTACACAATGGACACGCTGAAGACAGATGAATGACGAATGTAACCAAGCCTCTCTGCCAATACAATGCCTTTTAGATACAACTAAAGTGCGCGTCATTTATGTTGGCGGCCGAGTTTAGGTTCGTTCTGCGCATCTGACGTCACAAAACACAGTCAGCCAATGAACAGAGAACGACGTTGCCAGATCTCGACTGCAGTGCATAGCATGGACGAGTGTCTTCAGTTTTAGAAACGTTCAGTCATAAATAAAGTAATAGAACAAAAGCAATGTCTTGATAGCAGACTTTCTTTTATAGAAAGTTTGGAAAAAGCATTCTTTATACCAATTGCTTCATATTCTATTAATTAATTAAACTAAACAAGCAATAAGACTCCTAATTCAGGCGATAGCAAGGAAAGGTGTTTGTATCAATCTCACGAACCGCTTTTTCGCAATAAAGAACAGCGGTAATTGTTTATTTCCTATTGTACTTCGACGAAGCGTGAGTAATTCATAGTCATACCAACAGTGTTTGTCAGTATTTTGTGTGACGTGTTATAGTTCTCATGGCGTTCTGTAGTTGGACGAGCTGCGTTAGCGTAACGATTAAGGTGTTGGGCTTCTACGGGAAAGGTTATGAGATCTGCTTAATATTTTCATTATTTAAAAACAATATCGAAGTGCCTTACTTCACGAATTATATTCGTTTGAATGCAATTTTTTTGAAATTTCTAGTGCTTTGTCCCTTCGTTACCCCTTTCGCTGCTGCATACACGTGCTCCCCGCATTCCGTGCTGTGCGCGATCTTGTCATCACTGCACTGCTCGCCTGTGCAGACACATGGTGTTCCCACTGCTTTGACACACTTATCATTCGATTTCACAAAAACTATTTGGCCTAAAAATTTGATTTTTACACGTCTTCTTGACTGATACCTTTCCCCCATAAATGACTTAATTTTATTTCGATGTTCAACGCAGTTATTATGCAGCATTACATGTAGTAATTTTATATGAAATTCAGGTATCTTGTCCACATTTCATTCTCAACATTGTGGCAACTAAAATCGACCATATGGAAAGTATACTGTATGGACTTTTACCTCTGCAAACTATTCAAAATTTCGTGCAATGGTTTACTATATTTAATTCGGCATAATAACTGCGTTGAACATCGAAACAAAATTAAGTCATTTATGGGGGGAAGGTATCAGTCAAGAAGACATGTAAAAATCTAATTTTTGGGCCAAATAGTTTTTGTGGAATCGAATGATAAAAAGTGTCAAAGCAGTCGGAACACGATGTGTCTGCACAGGCGAGCAGTGCAGTGACAAAAGCGCGCACAGCGCGGAATGCAGGGAGCACGTCTTTGCAGCAGCGAAAGGGTCAATGCGGCCGTGGTGGCTTTACTTCATGTCATGAACTGCGCGCTCCCCCCTAAACGTAAGCTTGCGAACCATGCTAACTATGGCGCTGCTGCTATTGGCGCGTGCGTCGTGTGCAACTGGCAACGCAGCAATCTCCCGCGTCTGGGCGGGCATGCGCGAGCCGCCAAGATAAAAGAATTGAACTATAGCTAACTCGGCGAACTCTGTTCCGCCTTAAAGCCAATAAATAATCAGATTTTGAATGTTAAGTCCAATTTTTCATTAGGAAATACAAATAAAAAAATTAAGTATTTTAGTGATTCTTTATGTTTTTTGGTGCATAGCTTCCACTCTTCAATTAAGTACCTTGTGATACACGACATTTTTTGTTTTATTATCAGGCGCAAGAACAAACAACGCAGATGGTCTTCTGACCCGTGAACATGCCACATATAATTGACCATGTGATAAACATGGATATTCCAGATTCAAACCACAAACTTTCAAGGACTGGCCTTGTGATTTGTTAATGGTCATGGCGAATGCAAGACGGATCGGAAATTGAAGTCTTTTAAACTCAAACGGCATATCGGTTGGGATCATCGGAATGAGAACTTCCTCTCCTTCGAATTTTCCTTTGAGTATCGTCGCGTAAATTACATTGTTCATCAATTTACTTACCACCAAACGCGTACCGTTGCACAGTTTTGGTTGGTTTATGTTTCGAAGCATGATTACTACGGAGCCAACTTTTAGGTGTAAATTGTGCGGTGGTAAGCCAGGCACATCCAAGGAGTTTAAAATTCAATTGGATAGTTGGTGGCTTAATCTTCATTTGTTACACAGTCAACAGATTTGAATGAATGCATTTTACCAATGATCTCATTCTGAATCATGTAGTTTAGGTCATCTACATCTTTATTCTTAGCCGCTAAAATTGCTCGTCCACTCAACCATTCATTACTTTTTTACAGAAATTATGAGGAAATGACTAAGGCAGCACAATCCGTGCGTTTCTCCGGAAAACTCAATGCGCCATACTCTTAAACAACGTCCATCGGCCCAATGCAAACGCAAGGATGCAAGCAGTAATCAGTGCTGCAATCGCATGTAAACGCCGCTCGATTCAAATCGTCACGTGATAAATGTCTTCTTGTGCGTCGAAAATTATCTACATGTTGGTCTCTGTTGTTCGCTCGACGATTTCGCATTGCCAACCGAGCCGTTTCACGGGCTGCCTCACTTTGCTCTTGTGATTGAGAAGCACGAAGACGAGCCATACTAACACGGCGCTATTCTCGGGCAATTTGTTGTTCTTCTTCAGTCCTTTCATTCGCAATGTTTTGTATCTTTCTTGCATTACGGCTTTGTCGAGAAATATTGGATCGTCTTGGTCGAGGCATTGTTAATGATGATTCAAAGAAAATACAAATTATTTCTTTAAATTTTTAATTAATGATATGTACTGATACTTAACCATAGACGTTTAGCTGTCATCTGCGTTTTGTTATTCCATGTCAGATGCGTTTTTGTTAGACCACGTTTTATAGTGACGTTTAGCTGACATTTGCGTTTTGTTATTCCATGCCAGATGCGTTTTTGTTATACCACGTTTTATAGCGGTCGAACGGGATAAAAAGTATCCTATGTCCGTCTCCTGGTCGTAAGCTACCTCTTCACCAATTTTCAGCCAAATCGGTCCAGCCGTTCTATTGTTATAAATAGTGTAACTAACACGACTTCCTTTTATATATATAGATGAGTCAAATGGGTGCTTGGATAAGTAAAGTTGTTGGTTTGTACCCGGAAAGATATTGAATATCCACTTTCATTCAACAACCCAAAAACGAATCATTTTCAGACATATCTGTAAATGAACTATTTTTCTTGTTTTGGTATAAGGAATCTTCCCTCAAAGCTTGTAAAAGTATTTTTGAAACACTCTGTGTGTGTTTATATCTTCCTAAGAGTTGTCATGCACAATTTCTCTGGTACTCTGGCAGATATTTGCAACTTTATTTTTGCAATGCGTAGCTGGAGACAGCCCAAACAAATATTGGTCATCACATCTTTTACATGACACCCAGTGTTGATGGAAAGTATCAGTTTGTTTCCCATTAAAAACATAATTATTTTTAAAGCAGAATGTTACATGCCCAAATTAGTCTAGTGTGGTATTTGTTTTAATCTATAAATATTAATAGGCACAGTAAAACAGTACTCTATCAACTCTGTCCTGGTCCTGGGCCACACTGACTGCTACCACCATGCACCACACCACTCACTCACTGCTGGAGTATAGTTTTACTCTGTTAATATAAATTGATTAAAACAAATATCACACTAGACTAATATCGGACAGCTGTATCAAATGTGGACATAAAATTCTGCTTTACAAATAATTTTGTTTATAATGGGAAACAAAGCAATGCTTTCTATCAACAATGAGTGTCACATGAAAGATGTGATGAACAGTATTTGTTTGGGCTGACTCCAGTTGCACATCACAAAGACTAAATAGCAGGCATCTGACAAAAAGCCAGATAAAATGTGCCTGAAGACTCTTAGGAGGGACATCTATGCACATACAATATTTTTTGCAATTTTGCCTTGGTTTACAGAAACATTTGGAATAAAAATCAATCTCTACAATGCTTCAAGATGCTGCTATGTGAAACAGATACATCATTATCACTAAATTGTGAAAATCAGTCCAACAGTTAAGTATCCTGCAGTCGCCATTGAAAGAATGTCAAACAAGTTGCATGTGTAAGGGGAAAAATACTTCATTAGGTCAAAATTTAAGAAAATCCTAAGGGGATGTTGTTTATCATTCCAGCTGAAAGCTTAGAAACTAGTATGAAGCATTTTTTTAAAGTCATTTTTACCTCACTGGAATCATTAACAAGTCCCAGAATGCCTATAGAGTAGTTGGGATTTCACAATGTAAATGTGAAGTGGGTACAAATGGCTGCTGAAACAGGCAGTGGACTCCAACACTAGACATTACGAAAGACAAATTGCGCATTACAAGGAAGACTACTTCTAGAATTCTATAAACCATTAAAAATATATTACATTCACCAGTACCAACGTATATATGAAGGCCTGGTGCTTCCTGTCAGAAGATTCAAGTGGCATCCTGGAGACATTTTTGCAGGTGGCTCAGAAGTCCAATGCGAGAGCTGACTTCGCGTCCGCAAGCAAGGCAAATATGAGTCACTCCAGCAGGAGGGTTAGTCATAAGCTCATGTCTGCGCGATCGTTTTGCAGCTAAGTTGTTAAGCCATACTTGGTCATGCATCTTGCTTCCATCTGCAACCAGTTTCCTCTATTTGCTGCGATAATCAGCAAGTTGCTCCCACTTCTCACTGTCAATACTAAATGTGTACATATCACGCTTGACACAATCACTAAAGTGTAGTGAAGGTCTTCGACAAGGTCTCTGTGCTCCTGCTATCACACTGAGTAATGTGCACTGGGGCAGAGGGGAGTGCTCCATACGATGCAGATGTCCTAACAACCACAGGTGACATTGCTTGAGTGTGGCAATGATACTCTGTTGTTTTGCAGTTTGCAGAACCATAAAGTTTGTCACATGATCTTTCCATGATATTTCCAAGATGCTCCGTAAGCACCGCAGGTGAAAGGCATTGAGCTTTCGTTCCTGTTTGGCATACAATGTACAAGTCTCAGCTCCATAAAGGAGAGTACTCAGCACTCATGATTGATACACAAGAATTTTGGCAATAATGTAAGATGTTTGTTGTCCCAGGCTCATGTGCAGAACTTTCCGAAAGTACTTGCGGCCTCTCCTGTTTGTGCATTTATCTCATCATCCAGGGAGAGATCTTCTGTCATTATTGAACCAAGATAGCAGAATTTATCGACTACCTTCAACAAGGAGCTGTCCAGTTTGATGAGAGGCAGATCTGTGTATCCTTGGGCCATGAAAACCATCTTCTTTATGTTTATAGACATGGAGAAGAGCTTGCATGCAGTAGAGAATTCATCCACAAGCTCTTGCAGATCGTCTTGAGTATGCACTACAAATGCAGCATCCTCAGCAAATAAAAGGCTATTTACAAGCAAATCTTCTCGGAAGTGCTTGAATCTGAGTAGAGAAATGTTGTAGAGTTTCCCATCAGCTCAGGTATACAGATGAATGCCCAGGTTAGTTTCACCAAAAGCAAATTTGAGGAATGCTGGGAAAAAAAATATTGAACAAAGTGGGAGCCAATACGCAGCCTCGCCGAACCTCTCTTTTCACAGCAGATGGGTCAGACATGATTCCGCCGAAGACCACAGCATCTTCCATATATTCATGAAAAGCCATGATGATCTTTAAGAGCTTTGGAGGACACCCTATCTTCAAACATATTGCATACAGTCCTTCTCTGCTGACTGTGTCAAAAGCCTTGTTTAGGTCAATAAGGGCAATGAACAGAGGGGTTTTCTGCTTGCGGCACTTTTCCTGAATTTGCTGGAATGTAAGATCATACCAGCTATAGATCGTTGGGGATGAAACCCAGATTGTTCTTCAGGATATATGTGCTAGGCAAGCTTCTGAAGACTGCCCAACACCATAAGGGCAAATGTTTTACCAGGTATACTCAGAAGTGAGAGTCCACGGTGACAGTTGCAATCGCCTTTACCTTTGTATAAAGTAACAATATTGGCATCATGCATGTCTTGCTGTGCAGTACCCTCAGCCCAACATTTCAGTAAGACGTTAAAAAGCAGCGGAAAGATTGGCTTAATCAAGTTTTTCAATTTTTGTGGAGATGTTGTCCTTGCCAGGGCACTTCCCACAATTAAGCTGTGCAATTACTCTTTGAAGCTCCTCCACAGTAGGTGTGACATTCAAGTCATGGTAAGGTGTCATCTGAGGAATTCCATCCATTGCCTTTGGACTAATACTGATGGGATGTGAGTAGAGGCTGGAGTAATGTTCTACCTAACGATTAATATTTCGATCTGTGATGACTTTTCCATCTATTTCCTTGAGTGGTACACTCTTCTTTGGAATGGGTCCAATAGCCCGTTTGATGCCCGAGTATACACCACCAATGTT
Organism: Schistocerca nitens; assembly: GCF_023898315.1. Taxonomy (NCBI): domain Eukaryota; kingdom Metazoa; phylum Arthropoda; class Insecta; order Orthoptera; family Acrididae; genus Schistocerca; species Schistocerca nitens. The sequence continues at coordinate 369,488,293 of NC_064618.1, forward strand.
GCCAGCATTGAAACACTCCTGTATGCCAGCGCAAAGTTGCTCCCAATAGGAATTTATGCAGTTGCACACATTGTGTTGAACAGCTGCCTTTGCTCTGCTTAGCTCCCTGCGTGTAGATTTGCATGGGATTTTACACCAGATGACAGTGGACTGACACTTGGCATCGAGGAGAGGTTTCAGGACATCTATGTTCTTGATGAACCAATCCTGGGATTTTTCTTCCAGCTTACCGAACACATTTCCAGATGCAACAGTAAGAAGTGATATTATCTTCTGCCAGTATTCCGAAATAGGAGCAGCTGGGTCCCAGGGATCCACCTCTGTTTGTACCTCATCACTAAATACTTCTACTGCAGCAGTGTTTCTTGTTTGGCAGAGATTAATTTTTGTTTTGCAAGGTGTTTTGGCAGAGTGAAACTTTATAGTCAAGAAGTCAACTACCAACGTATTGCCATAACAAAATAATGAGAGCTATGTAAATTTCTCTATCCTTCCTGAAGAAGGAAGACACAGTTCAGGAAACAAGGAGGGTTAATGCAATCTGTCAAAAGTTGGCATACTGAGAACTGTGGTTGTAGTATAATTATAAGGTTTTTAATTTTTTGTGTAATCTTAGCCATTCAGTAGAACACCATATCTGAAATTATTGTAAATAATTTTACATCTCTTTTCAACTTTTGAATTAATTTTGCCATTCTAGCAAAGAGATATTTTATTGTACCCACACATTCTCTAGAGAGTAACTTATCTTTACTACTTTAACATTGTCAAAACTACCATTTCTGTTACTCATGTGAAGCTGTGCCATGTTTTGTAAATGCAGAGCATTGCACTGCTATAAAAAATAGAATGGTTTGTGTTTAAGCAATTTCCAGGGAATTAAACATAACTAAAACAATGCATGAGCAAAAAATTTATTAACATTAAAATGCACAACACAAAAAAGGACAAATTCACCACACAGAAATATACACCACGTAAGTTTTTGCCACTTTTCATGTTTTATTAAATTTAAAATAACGCCATGAATATTTCTGTGAAAGTCAACAAGAAAATAAAATTTCTTGTAAGTTTACTGAATTGTGAATGAAAAATTTTGTTTATTTTAGTGCACTAGACCAGTAAACGCTCAAAATGCGGCCCTAGAAGGAAACCAAGGAACTACATGACTGCAGTCTGAAACCACACTGTTTCAGATGCCAGAGACTGCAGTTGTGCGTGTGAGTTACTATAATTGTGAGAGTCTTTTTGTTGTGCCTATCTGAGATTCAGCGTCTCCGCTATATGGTGAGTAGCAACTTTCCTTTTCACAATATTGTTACATTCCATCCTGGATTTTCCATTGTTTGAGAATGGTAAGGGTTTGATTTAAACACTCATTTAGGCCATACTGGTGGCTAGTTTCCGCTTAATTTATAAACCTTATAGGGAGTATTACTTCCTGTTTCTATCAGAAGTACTAGGAATTACAGCTCATTAAAGTAAATTGCCTATTTGTCTTTTTGTAATTTTAAGAAATTCTTTGATTGAATTTTCCATTTTATTGACCATAACGTTAACTTTGCATGTTACATAATAATGCAGAGTTGTTCATTAGAAGCAAATTGCATAGTGGGCTAAAAAACTTATGCAGAAAGAGGAACTCCTCTAAAACCTTTGCCACGAATATTAGTGAAATGTCAAGTGTCTAGGGCCTCCCATCGGGCAGACCTGTCTCCTGGTTCAACTTCGGCAACTTACGTGCCAATGAGGATGTTATGATGATGAAGACAATACATCATCAAATCCCAGAACAGAGAAAATTGCGACCCAGGCGAGAATTGACTCAGGTCCCTCACATGGCATTCTGCTGTGCTGATCACTCAGCTATGGAGGCAGACATGAATATCAGTGTGATGTATTGTGTGTTTAGGAGAATCATAGAGTTAACCATGAAAGATGACCAAGGGTAACCGGATTGAACTTGTAATTGAAAAATCTCAACAGTATGACAGCACAATATTTCTCAAACCTAGCTTGTCACAGGACTCACAGAGGTGAAACATGTCATGATACTATCAGCTGAGTTGACTGTCTGTGCAGTGTCATCAACATATAAACCACCTGGCACATGTTCCCCTTTTCATCAACCAAGTAATGTGCACAACCAAAGCATTCAATTAGTCATAAGGGACTTCAGTAGTCATAATAGTGCTTGAGGTTATCATGAGGCCGATGACAATGGTTAAGCAGTGATGAAACGGGCTAACTCTACTAATTTGTGATTAATACATGACAGCAAATCACCTCCACCATTTGACAGAAAAAAATAAAGACACAGTGTCAAGAAGGAGTTGTGTGACATAAACGAAACTTGATAGGTGTGTTTCCACGTCTGAAAAATGATCGAAACAATAGAATAATGACAATATTATGAAAAGGATATGCTGAGTGGTGGATAGGCAAATAGTGTCAAACAAAGCTTTTGACTGAACGGGCCTTCATCAGAATTAGACCACACACACACACACACACACACACACACACACACACACACACACTCTGCAAGCAGCAGTGCATGATGGGAGAAGCAGACTGGGTGGTGGAGGTAAGAAGGAGGCTGTGGCAGGGAGTGGAAAGGATATCAGGATAGGAGTGGGGGTGGTAAAATGCTGCTTGTGGAAGCATAGGGGGATGAGGTGGGGAGAAGGTAGTGCTGCTAGATGCAGTCAGAAAGGGGGGGGGGGGAGTGGGTGCAGCAGAAGAGGAGAGAAGCAAAAAGACTTTGGGTACGTTGGTGGAATAGAGTGCTGTATATTGCTGTAATGGGAACAGGGAAAGGGGTAGTTGGATAAAGGAGACAATGACTAATGAAGGCTGGGGCCAGGAGGTTTACAGGAATGTAGGATATATTGTAAAGAGAGTGTCCACCTGCACAGTTCAGAAAAGCTGGTGGTGGTGGGAAGGATCCAGATGGCACAGGCTGTGAAGCAGTCACTGAAATGAAGAACATAGTCTTGTGCAGCATGCTCAGCAACTGGGTGGTCCAGCTGTTTCTTGACCACAGTTTGCATTGGCCATTCATGTGGACAGAAGGCTTGTTGGTTGTCATGCTGATGTAGAATGCAGCACAATGGTTGCAGTTTAGCTTGCAGATCATAACTGGTTTCACAGATAGCCCTGAACTTGATGGGATAGGTGATGCTTATGACTGGAATAGAGTAGGTGGTGGTGGGAGGATGTTGGAACAGGTCTCGCATCTAGGTCTGTTACAGGGATAAGAGCCATGAGGCAATGGTTTGGGAGCAGGGGTTGTGTAATGATGGACTAGGACGTCATGTAGGTTTGGTGGGAACTGAAATACCACTGTGGGAGTGGTGGGAAGGATAGTAGGTAGGACATTCCACATTTTAGGGCATGATGAGAGGTACCTATCAGAGAATGTGATTCAGTTGCTCCAGTTCTGTGCGGTACTGAGTCATGAGGGGAATGCTTCTCCGTGGCTGGATGCAATGCTCAAGTGTTTGGGATATGTACCAGGTCGGACTGAAGGAAGACATGAAAGAAATTCAGAGGTGGGTGGCTATATTTGTTATCGGTAGGTTCGAACAACACTTAAGTGTTACAAAAATGCTTTGGGAACTCAAATTGGAATCACTGGAGGGAAGATGAGTTTCTTTTCAAGAAACACTACTGAGAAAATTGAGAGAACTGGCATTTGAAGCTGACTGCTGTACAATTCCACTGCTGCCAACATACATCGCTCGTAAGGACTACAAAGATAAGATACTAGAAATTAGGGCTCTTATGGAGGCGTATAGACAGTTATTTTCCCCTCATTCTATTTGCGAGTTGAACCGGAGGGGATATGACAAGTAGTGGTACAGGGTACTCTCCGCCACACACCGTACAGTGGCTTGTAGAGTAGCAATGTAAATGTAGATGTAGATGTAGAGTAGGTGTTCTGGAATGAGGTACTGATGTAGTCGTCTTTGAGGTGGAGGTCAACATTGAGGGAGGTGGCTTGCTGGGTTGATAAGGACCAGGTGATACGAAAGGGGGAGTAGGTGTTGAGGTTCTGGTGGAATGTGTATAGGATGACCTCATCCTCTATCCAGATCAAAAAGATGTCATCAGTGAACACGAACAAGGTGAGGGGTTTGGGATTCTGAGTGGTTAAAAAGGTTTCCTCTAGATGGCCCATGAATAGGTTGGCACAGGATGGTGCCACACGGGGGCATTTTAATGGCAGCTTCACAGCCTGTGCATCTGGATTCTTCACACAAACAACTTTTTTGAACTGTGCAAGCGTGAACTCTCCATACAATATATCCTACGTTCCTGTAACTCTCCTGGCCTCAACCTCTTTTAGTCATTGCCTTTGCCCAACTATCCCCTTCCCTGTTCCCATTCCAGTCCTCTATTCAACCACTGCACCCATAGCCTTTTTATTCATCTCCTTTTCCACTGCCCCCCTCCCCCACCAACTATCTAACCTCCTTACTGTACCTCACTGCCATACCCTCTACCCACTTCACCCCTGTATGCTCCCACAAGCAGTACTTTACCACTGCCCATCCCTACCCTGCCATCCGTCCCCCTCTCTGCCCCAGCCTCCTCATTACCCCCATCACTCAGTTCACTTCTTCCATCATATGCTGCTCCTCACAGTCTGGCCTTAGCAGCCAGCGACTATGGTCATGTGTGTGTGAGTTGTGTTCGTGTGAGTGTGTATGTGTATGTTGCCTAATTCTGATGAATGCCTGTTTGGTCAAAAACTTTGTTTGACAGTCTTTTTGTTGAGCCTACCTGTGACTCAGCATCTCCTCATATATAACGCAACTATGAGGGTGCAAATCAAGTTTGCTCTAAATATATGCTGTAACAATCATGGATGTTAGTTACCTTTGAGGTTGGATGTGGTGAGCTGACGTTAGTCAAGAAAGTGACTAAGATGCCATTATCAACACCCCACTGAATTTGAATGAGGTTGTGTAATAGGGCTATGAGAAGCTGGATGTTCCTTCTGCAATATTGCATAAATACTTGTCAGTACGTGATTGCTGGCCACCATGGTCGTGGGAATGTATGGTCGCAAGAAGACTGGGGTTAAGACAGCCACATGGCACTACTGAGTGGAAAGACCACTGTGTTCGGCATATGGCTCTATGGCATCATACTGCATCTGCAGCAGCAATTTGAACAGCAGTTGGCACCACAGTGATACAACAAACTGTTACAAATCAGTTGCTTGAAGAACAGCTCTGAGCCACATGCCCTACAGCGTGCATTCTGATGACCTCAAACTACCGCCATCTCCGACTTCAGTGGTGTCAAGCAGGAGCTCCTTGGAGGGCAGGGCGGAGATCTGTTGTGTTTTGTGAAGATGGCTTGTTCTGCCTAGGTGCCAGTGATGACCATGTGTTTGCTAGGAGGAGGCTAGTTGAGGGCCTGGACCCAAACTGTCTACATGTTAGACACACTGGACTTACAACTGTAGTTATGGTCAGAGTGCGATTTCGTATGTCAGCGAGAGCACTCTTGTGGTTTCCTTGCACCCTGAATGCCAATTTGTACATCAGTCTAGTGATTTGACCTGTTATGCTGTCATTCATTAAAAGTATTCAAGTGGTGTTTTCCAACAGGGCAACACTCACCCACATACCGCTGTTTTAAGCCAACACGCTCTACAGTATAGGTGGGTAATGAGAGAGCCATGCTCGCAGAGCCCCCTGCATGAACGCTGGCAGAGCCAAGAGCAGCTGACGTCCATCTAATAGTTAGTGCTGTAAAGGCTAGATGACAAAGTGCACAGTAAGCCTAGCCACAGTAACGTACCTGGCTCGGTATATTATGTTATGGTACAGTGCATTGTGTAATTGAAATGGCTTGTCAAAGCAATACAGTAAAGCGGCATTCTGTTTTACAGTTCAACTTTAGTTGGGAGTGTGTTTACTTGTTCACCGAAAGCGGAGGAGGTGCATCATGTTTGGTACATAGTAAAATATTAGGCATAAAAAAGTACAATTTAGAACGTCACTACAGAACACATAGCTCTACCAGTATGGAAGTGCAGAGGGCAAAATATGACTTAATCTTCTTAATCAACTATGCGAGGAAGGAACTAAGGTAGAAATATGTATTATAATGTCGTGCCTCATACAATAAAATTTAATTAAGGTGCATAATAAACCACATTTTCCTTTGAAATGACAAATCCGTTAATTTCATACACAGGAAGGTGATGCCTCTTCCAATGCAGCTGTTTGTTCTTGTTACAGAAAAGTTTTGCTGATTGCCCATTCTTCCCAACCATTTTCTGATGGTGAATTTGTGAAGCAGGGTTTGGAAGTCATAGTAGATGAACTGTGTCAACAATTATCATGTTCTTTCACAAGTTTGAGTCTGTTGTGGTGCACTATAACTTATAGTACTGAACATTTGTCAGGTGATATTGTGGAACAATTAATGGATGTCTTTTGAACATCTTGGACAGTATTACTGCTTTCAGAAAAATATTGGAGCTTGGAAGCATTGGGTGTTGAATGGTGAGTTAGCCCGTTTTCCCAAATTGTCAACGTGGAAATCTAGTTTAATTCAAGATCAACAGCAGACATTTTCAGGTACTTTTTCGAATCTCATGAAGGAATTTTCCATCCAATTTAGAGATCAGGACAATTTATCGATGGAGCTGAAAATGTTTGCTGTGCCCTTTTTGACTACTATAATAACTGATGACAGTCCATGTGAGTGCCAGTTGCTCACAGTTCGATGTGATAGTGAATTGAAGGCTAAATATGAACCACAAACAAGCCTATCACATTTTTGTGAACATTTTTTGAAAACAGATTTCCCAGATATGCACAAAATGGCTGCCAACTGCTATCACAATTTGGCTCAACATATCTATGTGAAAAACTGTTCTCACTGATGAAGACAAATAAGTCTCCATGAAGAGCCGCTCTGACTGATGCACATCTCATTGCAGTTCAGCAAATTGCAAGTGCGAGATCAATCGGACCAAATATAACTCGTCTTCTTCTGTGAAAAGAGATGCACACTTCCACATCATTTGCTGAACGACATTTCAGATATATAAGAACACACAAGCCTATGTTTTGTTTATTGTGAATTATATTTATTTATTTCTGAGCTTAACCTACAGTTAGTTTGTCTTTCATTCGTTATGCTGTATTCTAAATAAGCTTTTATGTTGTCCTGCTCTATTTTCATGACTACAGGCAGTAGTCAAAGGAGTATTTGGTTGTCAGATGTCAAAGTAATTGCTTTGTTTCCTATGCATAATATAATGAAAGGAATATAACTACACATATTTTTTTAGCATCATAAACTAATGCACTGAATAGACTGAGATGTTAGACACTACAACAATGTCACAAGTTTACATGTGGTTTGATACGCGTCCCTTCTCCAGTTATTATAGCAAGTTGTGCAAGCAGATAGAAGGTTAAATTCCACGAGAGTGCAAACTCTGCTCTTTTTCCTGCCTGAGTTGGAGTACTGTCCACTGAGCCAATATGTGCCAAACTCTGCTCTACAGAGTGTTGACATGATGCCTAGGCCTGCTTGATCATCAGGTCTGTGTCTAATCGAGCACATGTAGCACATCATTGTTGACTACTCCAACATAATCCACAACCAGCATTAACCATCCCTGTATTGTTCAACCAAGTGCAACAGGCGAGGAACTCCATCCCACAAACTGACATCTGGCACCTGTATAACACAATGCATGCACATTTGCGTGCTTGCATTGAACATTCTGGCAGTTACACTGATTATTAATGACCAGCTCATGCTTACATTAACCTGTGATCTTACAATGTTAATCACTTTTTTTAAATGAGGTCCCATACTCCGAGGAGCATAGGGAACAATGCGGGAGACCCACATGAGAGAGAAAGGGGTGGAACTGTTAAAAGAACTAGCGAATGAAATCAAACTAGTTTTTTGCTATCCTGAAGAATGCAATGACACTTTGCACGCACCTGTTTATAATGAATGCAGTTTGCCATTGTAGGATGACTGTTAAAAATGCACAGAGCACAGCTCCATGTGCAAACGGTGTGGTGGCATGCCTCAGTCCATCAAGGGACTGGAACAATGTAGTCCATCAAGGGACTGGAACACGGTGTAATAAAGAGCAAGTGTGAGGAATGAAAGGTTCTGCAGCAGTAAGGAAGATGTTTGTGAGATAATCCACCTGGTCATCACAACTGGGAAAATCTCGTTCTTCAAAGGTCGCCAGGGATGAGTAAAGCTGTCAGTCAGCCTTAGTAAGCTGCGATTTTGGAGTGCATGCAGGTGGGGCAGGAGTCAGCAAACAGATAGCATGTTGGAAATGGTTGTTTAAGTAGGTGTCAGAAAAAACAGACCACTCAAGACAATGGGCAAGCTGGGCAGTGCAGAAGGATAGGTCCAAATGGAAATAGGTTTGAGAGGAGTCAGAAAGGAAAGTGGGTGCTCCATGTTAAGGCAGAAGAGGTTGAACTGATTAAGAAGATCAACCAAGAGGGCACCTCTCCGACAGGATCTGGGAGAACACTATGCATTAAAGTCAACGAGTAGCAGAAATGGGGGAGGTATCTCCCCAACAAGCTGAAGGAGGTCTGCCCTGGTGACAGCGAATGACAGAGGGACATAAATGGTACAGAGGGAAAATGTCGGGTGGGGAAGGAAAAGACAAACTGCAACTGCTTGAAGACGGGTAGTCAGGGAGATGGGTTGACTATAAATGTTATCCAATATGAGCAGCTTGACGCCCCCATGAGATGGAATGCCGATCTCAGGGGGAAGGTCAAAATGAACTGGGAAGAAATGTGGAAGCTCAAAGTGGTCGTGAGGACGCAATTTTGTTTCCTGAAGGCACAGTACAAGGGGATGATGCGATGCTAAAAGCAGCCGCAAATCCTCTTTGTGGGACCAAAGGCCACAAATGTTCCATTGAGTGAGGAGTGTTACTTTGGCGGCTGCCAAGTGATAGCCCGTGAAAGCCCGCTGCTACAGGGCACAGAATCAGGAGGATCCTGCTCCGTGAGGTCCACAGAAGCATCGGCTTGCTTGTGCTGTCAGTCTGTAGAGCCCAACGCAGAAAAATGGTTCTTGGTGCGCACCGGCAACACGGAGGCTGGTTGGGTTAAGGTATCACGTGACAACACAATCGAAGAGGATCTTCGAGTCAGCAAAGGAGAAGACCGTTTGCCTTTGTTGGGCTTCTTCAATCCTTTCCGGTTAGTAGAGGAAGACTCAGGTGTTGTTCGACTGGAGGGACGTAGGAAGTCTTCACTGGAGTACTCCTTCTGTACTTTCTGGCCTACCGATTGTGCACTGCAGCATGGCTGCCATTGCAGTTGATACAGCGGGGAGAAGGAGGCAGACAGTCACCCTCATGCACATCCCTACCACAGGTTACACATTTGGGTGGGTGTCGACAAGACGTTCTAGAGTGGTTGTAATGATAACACTGGTAGCAGCATATCAGGTTCGGTGTGAAGGGTCAGACTGTGATAATTTCATAGCCTGTTTTGATCTTGGATTGAAGCTCCACTCTATCAAAGGTGAGAAAAAGAATGTGGGTGAACACTAAGGGGGAATCTACCTTTTTCATGACCCGATGGATGGCAATGACAACCTGATCAGAGAGGTAAATTAGATTTCGGCCTCAATCAGACTGTTAAGCAGCCAAGTGTAAATAACACCTTGGGAAAAATTCTGAGTTCTATGGGCCTCGACACGAACAGGATAGCCATGAAGAAGTGAGGTGGCAAGCAGTTGTGGTGCTTGAGAATCAGGAGTAGTCTCCAAAAGCAAAGTGCCATTCCTTAAACGAGAGCAGGATTTCACAGGGCTCGCAATGGGATCAACACCTTTCTGAATAATAAACGGATTTATCATGGTGAAGGACTGCTCATCTTTAGACAGAAAATCATGAGTAACCGTGATGCAGCTAGAAGGTTCTTTGGATCGTTAACCTCATTCTCTTTACGTTTCATTGATGTTGATTGTGAAGATGATTGGCTCATTGCAAGAAAATCCCCCATGATTGTCAGTGTCTCCAATGGCACGGTCCTTGCAACTGGGGGCCCCCTTCAAATGGGAGTGCACCTACCTTAGGTGATTGTTCACACCTCAGGTCACACCTCCCACACACCTGACAGAGGGACTAATTTGCAATTTCAGAAGGTAGCAGCTCCAGCAATTGCCCCTCCCTGGGCCTGGCCTGTACCAGGGGGCACGTTCGAACCCTACCTGTCAACCCGGGACTGGGAATTATGCTTTACACAGTCACCTGTTACACATCAGGTGCATGGGCCAGCTGTCAGGAGCGTACAGGGAGGAAGAATAAAAAGAGGAACCTCACATGCCGGAGTGGAGGAACGAGAGGAAAGGGAAACCAAGAAAGGAAAAGGGAACAAAAAACAGTGGTGAGACTGTTCTTATGTCAGTGACAGATAATGTGGAAAAATCCCAATAACACCCCAGACTTGGTCCCCGAGGGTGAGGAAAAACAACTGCAAGAGGACAGACATGCAGCACAGAAGGGAAAAGCTGCTGCAAAGGCTGGGGCCCCGTGGCAGCCAAGCATGAACCCGCCAAAGAGTGGTGAGTCCTCTGGGGGTAACCAAAAGAATAACTTGCCCCATGGAAGTGTTTAGTCTGCTGTTAATGTGCACACCAATGACTAATTAAGGCCTAACACATACTACAGCTTCATATATGCAAATGATCTATCTTTAGCAACACAAGCAAAGAAGTCTGAGGAAGCTGAACAAGTTCTTATTATGGCCTGAGAATTTCACTGAGTATTATAGTAAGAACTGCCTGAAATCTAATCATCAAAAAATGCAGCTTTGTGTTTTTAACCTTCAGAACAGACAGGCAAACAGAACCAGAACCAGAATGAAATTTTCTCTCTGAAGCAGAGCTGTGAGCTTATATTAAACTTCCTGGCAGATTACAACTGTGTGCTGGATCAAAACTCTAACTCAGACATTTGTCTTTTGTGGCCAAATGCTCTACCAACTGAGCTACCCAAGCATGACTCATGGACAGTCCTCACAGCATTACAGGAGTTTTAGTCTTGGGGAAGCGTTTCTGTGAAGTTTGAAAATTAGGAGGTGAGGTAAAGTGGTGAGAACAGGTCGTGAGTCATGCTTCAGTAGGTCAGTCAGTACGGCATTGCCCACATAAGGCAAAGGTCCCAAATTTGAGTCTTGGGTATAGTGTACAATTTTATACCATATGGAAGTTGCAGACAAATAGAAAACTAAAAGTTAATTTGGATGTTGCCAGGTTGGAGCACTGCTTTATGCCTGACTACCTTGGCATCACCTTAGATAGGCCTTTACATTATCGCAAATACTGTCTCAACACCAAGCTAAAAGTGTCAGCCCAAAAGAACATCATTTGGAAACTCACTGGCAGTAACTGAGGACCCAACTCAAGTCACCAGAACCTGTGTCATAGCACATTATTTCTCTGCAAGGGAGTATGTGTACCCAGTATGGTACAGCAAGTGTATGCCGCACTGAATGAAACTGCACGGCTGACTACTGTATGTTTGAAACAGACACCTACAGACAAGGTTTATTGCTTGGCAGGTATTGCACCACCTGATATGTGATAAAAGTAGTTAGAGACATTAAAAGGAAAAAAGTTGAACTAAATCATTTACATGCTCTCCATAGCCAACTACAACCGAGATCTAAGTTGAAATCCAGAAGTAGTAGTCACCCTGAGTTCAACATCAGCACTATGTCTCCATATGCTCTCAGAGAATGACTGTGGGCAGCAGTGTGTGACCAACCTCAAATGTGGATTAAACCTGTTGAGTGCCTACTGCCTGGAGGTACTAAAGATTGGTCCACCTGGAGATCATTGAGCAGATTATAACAGGTGTTCGCAAATCAGGGGACAACCGGGTCAAATGAGGAGACCCCAAAGTACTGGGACAAATTGACTGTTGAGAAGAACAGACAATGGATCACCTGTGCCACTGTAGGTACTACCCTGAGTCACCAATGGTGAAGACCTGATGAGGCCTGAAAGCAGTGAAGCTGCTGTTGCCCAATTTTGGACAAAAATAACTTAAGTTTTCTCCTCTTTTTTTCAGTTATATGAGCTATGTAATTGTAAATTATGTAAATTGTCTTAGCAGTAGCCCATAATATTGCACACTTATGTTATGTAGAGTTTCATATGGTTTCTGACTTAAGTAAAAAAAAATTGGGACATAAATTTCATTGTGGCTGCAAACATAAGACGTCAAACAGAAGATAAACATCATCTAAACTGAAGTTAAACTAAGAATGATGTTGCTTAGTTATGTGTGTCTGAAACTGGTAATTCAGAGTTAACATTAACAAATAAAGTATTGTTGCATTATGACTGCAGTAAGTTCCTCACTTGACCAGTGTTAACCTTTGTGAAAGAAGCTAATCCTGGTTGTTTAAAGTATACACAAAACATTTAAAAATCATTAACTATTTTTAAAGACAGTTGAAGCATATTAGTAGCATAATCATATAATATACTACATATAGGTATTATTTCTTTTACACTCAGAGTCTCCAAAGATTCAGCAGATGGCCACTGTGGAATCTATATTACTAAGCGACTATCCCGGAACACAGTACAAGTTGCAGGTTGTCTATCCAACAGCTTCCAGGAGCAAAAAAATTCATTTTCGATATTTCACGTAGTTACTGACAGAATTGAAACACTTAGAAAACTGTCATAATCTGCTCGTGAAGAGGTATAATCTTATGTTGAAAGTTTAACACAATAAGACAAGTATTACTGTTAGTGTGTGTCTTCAGGCATCATAACGAAAGGCACACAAATATCTGGACTTTGTTCTTCAATTATTTGAGAATGAGAATACTTAGTGATTTCCAACAAACTTTACATGTAATTTCAAATGTTTACAGAACTTTTTCTCACTAACCCCCTCCCCTCTCCCATTTACACACAAAGTGAGGAAGGGAAAAATGTGAATCAGTTACTACATTTTCACTGTTCATGTAGTAAAAGTGCAGACATTATGTTTTAATTTTTTACTTTTTTACTACCAAGTCTATTCGCAACACAGGTTGCAGACTGTATCCACATATACAACTGAATGTACCAGCAAAATTAAGTCACTATATGACACACAGTTCAGAAATGTGATGTCATAAACATTGAGATGTGCAAAAATTTTGCTTCTCCTTAGAATGGAACACATTTTACCCAGATTATGTTCATCCAGTGTTTCATAATGAGTTTATTGACTTCTCACAAACTTAAACATAATTTGAAACCTCTTCTAAACTTTTTTCTCATTTACATGCTTAGTGTCAAATATTTAAAACACTAACTCAGTTGTATAGTAATCAGATGTCTGAAGCTGTTTTATACATTAGAGCCCAGTTTTTTAAATAATCGGGGGTTTATTGAGAGAAAATCAATTTGAGAATTTCCAAAATATGTTTGTTGAATGTTAATCGCTATTATATAAATAGAAACACTTCAAATTTTGCTGTAAATTAAAGTACTAGGATATGATTTGATCAATATCTTCCAAAAACGTTAAACAAAATGTAATAAATCGCAACAATAATCAATGCTTAATTTCTTTTAGTGTTGTACGAAATGGAGAGACTGTAAAGTAGAAATCAATAACGTTATTTAAGAAAATATATGAGAGTGCAACAGACAACATATGTATACTAACACTTTTATGTGTCACAACAGTAAGGCATAATTTGCAATGGAAATTTTAACCAATCTAATAACAAACAAATATTTCAACATTTGCTCCTTGCATTTTATTGAGATAAACAGAGTTTGTGCACAGAAAACAAGTAAACTGTGAATGTTTTAAGTGTTCTAATATGTAAAGTAGCTATACAATGAAGTTATTCATGTGTCAGGCACTTTCAGAGACAATAGTTTTTGCACAATAGTTAACATGAAGACTGCAATGTAGAAAAGTGCACAACGGTGGTAAAGTAGAGGAAAAAAATTGAACTGTGTTGGAAGAGATGCACAAGAGCTAAAGATTCCGGATGAATAAACTATATGAAGTTTTTTCATTGCAGATCATTGTTTTCATTCTGTTCACTGCACATATCTCTTGCTTTTACTCACTGTCCAAAATTAAAGAGCGGAAAATTCAAACGGCCAATGTTTTTTTCATATAACAGTTATGCACTCAATAAATAAGCACCATTTTGTGTGTTTCAAGTAATGTATACGATACTATGGAAAGTAATCAATTTTTGAAAATATAATGTAATTGGATAGATAAAAAATCTACTCACCAAGCAACTTTTGTATGTTTTCTCCTGTCGTCACTTGGTGAGAAGATTTGTTCTCTCTCCAATACTATGGAAAGGATAGACAGCTACTCACCCTGGGCGGCACAGCACCCAGAGACAGCTGCCATGTTTCTATGAGTTGCACTTGTGTGAATATGTGTACATTGTACTACAGAAGAACAACTTTGTCTGAAATCTTATGAGTATATATTTTTGCAGCCTTTTTCGTTGTGCCTGTCTGTGACTCAATGCCTCCACTACGTGGTGATTAGCAACCTATCCTTTCTACAGTTTTGTTGTTATTTCATCCTGGACTTTCCATTGTTTAAAATAATGTATAGTTTCTTTCTGCAACAGAGAACTGACTGTCACTGACATCAAAATGAGGTAATGAAAAATGAAGAAAGAACTATTTTATAACTATCCAAATTTTCGTTGATTTTTTTGGGTAAACGTATACTTATTTTGTGTTCTGCAGTTCAATACTTCATATGCTTTGTCATCTTTGCATAATCAGGAATAAGCAGTTCTTAGTGCATATATGAAGTTTTAATATAAACTACGTTAATTATTATTTACTGCTGTTATGAATTTTGTTTGCCACTAGTAAAAAATGTCCTGTCTAAGTTGAACTTTACTTCAGTTGGTAAAATATTCTCAATTAGGATTACAGTTTTGAAAATACATACCTTTTCCTTTATATTTTGATGAAGTGTGGTCAGGTATAGAGATGGCGCATTTTCTTCTTTTGCTCCAGTACACAACAAATTTGTAGTGAGGAATTTTTTTCTTTTCAAAACCAATTTTTAGAACAATGATGATGTTGGAACATGTACAATATCAACCCATACTTTTTGTGCTGTTTTGTTGTTTTGTGCGTGCACTTTTTTTCTATATGCATTATCTGAGACATAAATGAAATCACCCATATTTGCAACGATTTTAAAATTGGTGAGACATGGAATGTGGGCTGTCCATTGTGAGAAACTGCATGAGTATTATGCTATCAGTAGCTTCTTGTTTATCATGTTTTATTTTAGGCTATCATTATTTTTAAATCAGATTGCAGGACTGATTGCAACAGGAGTCCACTTTTAATAAGTCAGTGGCAAACAAACACTAAATTTCCTAATAATGTCAAAAGTTTGCTGCTCTTACATACTTTCTTGTGTCATTTCTCAAATAGTCTTAAGCTCACACAACTGTTAAAAAGTATTTCAGCTGTGCATGTGGGCAAAACTGGAAATCTAAGCTTTAGCAAAATGAAATGAAATGAATTTGCTGAGTGGATATATTGTTGTACACGAAAAAGTAACAGTGTTTATTAGGTGGATGACTATCATGATGAAGTTAATTTACAAAGTGCACTGATCAAGGCATTCTATTTAAAGAGTAGTTACTATTCATATGACCTCTATACACCTCTCTCTGTTTTACTTCTTGTCATTAGCTCTTAAAGAAACTACTAGTTTTAAATTCTAGAAACTGTGCCACATATTGTGAAATGTTGGTTGCTTTACTCCAAACCACTGGTTCACATAAAATATTCACCAGCAGGAATTAAACAGAACAATTCTAATGAACTGTGAATGGAAAAAATTATGGAGAAATGAGTATGTAAGGAATTTCCCCATTTGATAAACAAAAATTTTCTTTCTGTAAAGAGATTGATACTGTTTTGTTCTACAGGTACAGTAATGTGAAAATTAAAACAAGAAAATACATCAAATTAACAAGGGTTTCTTAAACAAAAACATAAATTTGGCACTGTTCAAAGTATATCTAGATGGTGACAGTTTGTTCTAGATAGAAGCCCGAATACATTAGTGTGGAACACAATGACAGCACAGGAATGGAGAGGTAGGGGGGGGGGGGAGGGAGATGGAGAAGGGAGGGAGGGGGGAGAGGGAGGGGCAGAGAGAGAGAGAGAGAGAGAGAGAGAGAGAGAGAGAGAGAGAGAGAGAGAGAGAGAAAAGAGGTAGGGGGGGAGGGAGATGGAGAAGGGAGGGAGGGGGGAGAGGGAGGGGCAGAGAGAGAGAGAGAGAGAAATTACATGTGGAAATGGCCCACATTTAACTGAAAACACAGAAAGCAAAGCATTAACTTACCATTTAACATGACTATACAAACGATATGAAAGTATCAAGGACAGTGAACCTACAGCCTTATAAATAAGATTATTTGACCCCAAGCCAGAGGCAAGGCTGGTAGAAAAGGAAGGTGTACTGAACTAGAATTTATGGCATATTGATAGAAGAGATGTTTCAAAGATTAGGGAGAAACTGAATGCACAATGTACATGAAGGACATGAAAGGACCTACCCAGATGTAAATTTCATAATTTTAGTAAAGAGCTGGAAAAAATGGTCATAAATGTAAACAGCGGGACTTGAACTTGCATAAAGAAATGACCTAGATGCTGTTGGAAATGAATATTAATAATAAAATCAAGGCAACAAATTAATAAAAGGATGACACAAAGGGAAAGGAAAAACAGAAAAACACAAGAGAGGACACTGAAAGAGGAAAGGGATCACAGGAAATGTATGTGACAGGCTTCCCCTTTCCTTGTAATGTAGATCATTCTAAATGTGTACCAGTTTGAATGAGTTCTATTTTATGATCATATTCACTTTCCTTTTATGTAAGCTTTTTTAAGACAATTTTACATAGTTATCCAACACCAATGCTTCATTCAGATACCACTTCTCTTTAAGCACAACCACAGACTTGGAAAAGATGAAGTACCTAACATTTTGTATCATGGCTATGGTCCATTTTATGCCTTGTCCATCAAGAAGGTTTATGCTGCCCAAATGATCCCTCAAATTTCACAATGGGCTTTCACCATTCAGCCAACCTCAATGATACATTTGTCAAATGCATGAGTTTTCATATTCCCTCTATTCCTAACCAGTCATACTCTTGCAGACCCTCATAGCACATTATTCTGCTACTGATTCTTAAGCACGAGATAAAATCCTGTGAACTTGCTCCCTCATTCATGTCATTTGAGCTCCACTCCTCAACACCTTCAAAATTCCTTGATTTGTGTCTGTATTTTTCCGAACTTATCTTGATTACTGTTAAGATTAATTGTACATTTATGTGAACATACAGTTACCTTAAGCCTTATTTTTAAGTAGCATTACATGAACTCCTCTCTCTAACCAGACTAATGAATAATTTTGTCATTAACATTCAATTTATGAAAATTTTCTGTACCTCTTCTATGTTTTATGTTGCCGCTGTGTTTTGAAGACATAAGTTTCAGTTAGGGAATATCTAGATTTTATGCTCCACACGATGTAGTTAGGCTATAATAATTGACCTACACATGCATTAAATACAACTAAAAAAAAAAAAAAAAAAAAAAAAGAAAAATAGAACGTTAAACAAGTTAATGAGCTTTGTCACGAGGATACAAAATCAAAATCAGTGTGTGTTATACGCATTTTTGCAGCTCTGCTGATCGTACAACATTTATAATCCCTACAGTAAGATTAAACTAGTCTTGCCTCAACACTGTTCATAAGGGGAGGAATATTGACCATTCTGTTCTAAATTTGGGTTCTGTACATCATCTTTGTTGAACAGATGCTTCCTCCAGTTCTCAGCTTTCTTCATCAGCTATGAAACTATTTGGTTGACTTGGAAAAATGGGCAGAGACCCAAAGAACCACTATAATTTTCTTTTCTTTTGCCCTTGGACTACCGTATATTTGAGGAAGTGAAACCAACTATCAAACAATGACACAAAAGCAGCTGTCAGAAGTGTGTACTGTAAGATGTTTCAGTAACTGTTAATGATACTTTCACTGAAAAGTGGTACTAATGTGTAATAATGTTGCACACATCTAGGCACAAAGAAAATTCAGGTTTGCTTGCAACTTAATTTCCCCCAACGTGTGATAATGTGCATTTATAACAAGCGCAAAAATGAGAATAATGTTCATGATTTCAAACTGCTAGTCTAAGAACTGAGAATGAGTAGAGAAATATAAAAAAAGGTAACAATAGTGGTTAATGTAATGCAGGCTGAGATAGAGATAGCATTAAGCAAAGGCAAAGAACTGACTATAAGCATAAATAAGCATCACTGTCCAGTAGCAAGAAGTCTCATGCTTAATCAAATTGTCAGCTTAAAACACACTTTTAACACAGATATTACACACTGGCATGCAGATTGTACATTGCAGAGACTGGTGCTTCCATTAAGCTTAATCTACAGCACAGTGCAAAAATTCAAGAACAGATTGTTTTAAAATACCACTTTTCACTGAAGTACCATAAACTAAAATTTCTGAACTGTTCTCTGGTTTGGGATCATTAAATACATTTCTGCTCAATGTTGTACACAAGCAGTAGTTAGTGGGTTTTGCAAAAAGTCATATATTAATATCAGCTAATTTCTTACTGAACTATAAGAACTCTATTTGTGGTATTGTTTAAGTACCTGCCTGATGAATGAATTGCGTGTTAGTGCAATAGTGTGTTAGTCTTTCTGTGGCCGTATTTTAATGCCAATATCTGAACTCAAAAACTTGGGACTTTTTGGATATAATACCTGTCACATATTTAATGTATATTTTAGTTTACTGAGTGTGTAATAAGCCATATGTTTTCTATGGTAATATGTACTGAGTGATCATAATGACAAGTTTAAGGGATTATTCATCACCTTGTGGGACTGACATCAGAGCACTATGAACAACACAACGACCTATATTTACTACAACAGTTTGCCCACTGTTTTTTGAACCACAATACAATCAGAATCTATGAACGTTGTCTTTTCCTCCCTCGTTGAAGTATTGTGTTTGTGTAACTATTATACAGATTCTCCCACACACTAAATACGAAAGTCACACAAAAAAGAATTAGTGTAAAAATGTCAGTGCAAGATTAATAGCCGAAACTTTGCTAAAACAAATTAATTCTGTGCATACCAATTAACTTCAAACTGTACTTATCAAGTATTATGACTGGAAGTATTCATACAACCATGTGGAACAACACTACACAGGAGAGCAGAAACAGAGCAGTTCAGATTCTATTGTGCATTGTTACACAAAAACATTTGAATATCTCAAATGGCTATGATAAAAGTTTAATTCTTCCAATGCATAAGGAGCAAATGTTGAAAAACAACACATCACATCAAGGATAACACACGAAAATACTACACAATACATTTAACAAAAATAGTGCATTATTAACACCCACCATGTACAATACAACAGACCTGTCAAATTTTGAAATTAAAAAAAATGTTTTAATAAGAAAAGAACACTTGAGTTCCAAAGAACTTATCATCACAGACAGATTTAAAACTACATTTCAAAAATCTGGCAGGTCTGTTTCACTGAATTTAAATCACTTTTGAAAGCTTACTTAAAATGTCAAGTTCAATTTATATGGGAGTAAGTTTAAGATTGGCTTTATTTAAAAAAGGTATTAGATTGTGGCAGGAAAATTCAAGCAAAGAGAGGAGAATGCAAAGATAAACAGCAGGCAAACAACAGAACTACGAAGAGTAAATAAGCAACACCAGAGTTAAACACAAAATGAGATAAAAAGCTGAACAGTTACAGCAATGCAACAGTCAGTATCTAAGTTCTTGCATTACACTAAGTTGGGGACAATTAAGCAGCAAACAGATATGCAGTGAAGTAAATGCCTAGTGTATACAACCATTCTGTTTCCCTGTGTAAATGTGCCTGTGCATGTCTTCCGTGATCAAACCAGCTAGTTTGAAGTCAATGAAAACTTTAAGGAAGTGTAGGTTTTCCAGTTCAGTGTTTCACACGCAGGAAGTAATAAACATGGATTTATATTGTATTTACTGGATATTAAATGAAAGGAAACTCATTTCAAAAAACTTCAAACTATGGTAATGGAAATTTTTATTTAGCCTCATTTTTTACAAATTGTACTTACAAGTAAACAGAATCTTTCCCATCAAAATTTTTCTTATTTGATCATAAGCACACTGTCACAGAAAAATCAGTTGAGAGTATGCTTGTGTTACAAGTATTCTATGCCTGCTCAAAAACCAGCACTAAATGAATGATAATTATACCAAAATGATGACAATCCTTTGAGACCAAAGTATAAGAATTAAAAAACTCTATAAGTCAGAAAGATCTACAAATAATACAAAACATTAGTTTTTTTAAGTTGCAGGAGTGAGCAATGCAAGCTTAACTTAATCTTTAATGCCTACATAAAATGTAACTACTGCTGCATGCTTCCATGTGTTTCACCTCAAATACAACTACCAAGAATAAAACAGTGCCAAAAAAGAGCCTGAGGGAAGTCTTGACTAGGGATGCCACTTCACAATAATATTCAGATTAACTTGAAAATATATAGAGATACTTCTTGTACAGTGATATTACTGTTGTCATGAAAACACTTGTTATTTCATGTGTAACTGTTCTAATGAAAGGAAGGTCTGATTTCCATTCTTCCCTCTTGAACAGTACACAGGTTGCCAGTATCAAAACTGTTTGTACATTCCATGCACAGCACACTAGGAAAAATTAAATAGCACGAACATGGCATGCACAAGTAGTTTTGGAGCATGAGACAATAAAGAGACTATTTAACACTGCAGAAGGAGTAAACAGAACATAGGTTTAATAGAAAACAAACATTAGTTCAGAGTTTTAGTTAAAAAGTTGATTAGTTAATAAACCTTACAACATTTTATTGTTAATAAATGCTGAATTTGATGTGTGATTGTTTTATATCATAGGATTTAATGAACACATAATTCAAAAATCCAAATAATAATTTTAGAGGCTAGATTGCTGTTATGTAAATCTTGTACTATAAATGTCACATGAGCATGACTGAAACATGAATTCAGTTTTTTTAATATCCATTTAAGCCATGAAGCTGATACCAAATTAGATAATAGTTTCATATATTTAAGATGCTATGAAGTATATGGCTGATCAGTCATGCCTCTGCATTTTCTTGTTTTGTAGATCTTGTTCTATAACCATAATCACTTACAATAAAAAATTATTATGCCATACAGAGATATATTCCAATTTAGTTTCAGAATGGGATCACATCAAAAGAACATTAATAATCAATGTTGGCCACACTACTTTTAACAGAGATCCTGTAATTTTGGGTGACTAATGAGACCAAAACCAATACTGAAAATTCTGATCACAGACTTATTAAATGTTGTTCATCTTCCAGGCAGTTGCTACTGGTACAACAGTGCTTAATATAATATAATGCTTAAAACTTGTTTTATGTTCATTTTCTATTACTTTAAGAAATGATAAAATTCACTTAAGTCTCTGTGTATTCAAAGGTAAGAAGACCATTCAAAAATTTAAGACACAATCTTTATAAATGACTTTATCAAATTAATTTATTTGGCATCCCTAATCTTAAATGATAACTGGAGGCTCACAACAATGACAGCACTGTCAGCAGAGCTGCTTCCTGCACCATGTCACATGATCCAGTGAAAAGAAAGCTTACAGAATAGTTTTACAACATACAGACATTATATTGGTCCATTCTTAATAAATACTGATAAGACATAAAATTAAATTAATTTTTTTTACACACAACACTGTGAGTGAAAAACTGAGTCAATAAAATAACATTTACTCCATGTAATAAATAAAATATTTCTCATATTAACTAGTTTATTATTATTTTCAATACAGGAAAGGGAGAAAACATTATCATTTGAGATCCCTTTGATTGCCTCGAGCATAAAAAGTGCACCCAAGAGTGAAGATACCAGGAGTAGCATTGTGAAGTGAGTTAATTAGCCAGAAATGTCTTGTTTCTGGTTTTCCTGACAGCAAGATAATCAGTGCCACAATACATGCAGTTAAAATCTTTGAATAAACATTTCACTAAGATTTCAGAAGCTATCAATCAAGTTTTACTGTAAGCAAAAGCCAGGATCAGCTGAATGAAGCTTAACAGTTGCATGTGGATGTGCAGTTTTGTATTAAAATTTTGAATTTCACTGGTACACGTTGAAACTGGTTTTATATAAAAAGTTTTCAGATCCACTATTTCACCATCCACCATTCACACAGCTGTAGCTGGTTTTTGCTAACTACAGCATTATGCACATAAATAACTTTGAAACAAATTCATGCAGTTACAAATTATTGAGAAATTGTCATCCAAAATTCATATCTACAGAAGCAAGCGAAGTTATGTTTTTCCAACTAAAATTTGCTTTGCCAGTATTAATAAATCTTTACTACAGCACCAACAGCTCACAATGTATAGTGAAATAAACAGAAGCAAAGAAAAAAAATGTGTAAAGACTGTTCAAATTTTAAAATGGCAAGAAAAGACAGCTTACGAAGCAAATTGGAACAATTATATTAAACTGAAGCAGAAGCTCACAGCTGTCAGAAGCTCTCAGATTTGACAAGGGCCCCCGTCCCTCCTTCTGGTGACACATCCCCTCCCACAGGAGCAAGAAAATCGCGCTTTCTATATCTGTCAGAATAATATTCCACATGGTGGGTGGTGGTGCTGGTGGTAGCAGCAGCAGCCGATGCTGCATTAGCCCCACTTCTGCTCCGATCACGTTCCTCGCTTACCTGGCTGTGCGAAGCACTGTCAGGGATCGGCAGCGGTTTTGCAACACCGATGCGCACCACGCCTTTTGGTGCTCCCTTCAGTGCCTGCACTGCACGATCCAACGATGCGTTCTCCAGACCAGTATCATTCACAAAAAGCAGACGGTCACCTGGGATCAGCCTCCCATCCAGTTGTGCAACGCCACCAGGCACCAGGCTCCGAATCACAATCACTGTCTCGTTGGGGTTCATTGGATCCTGCAACCATGCCAGACTAGTCAACGCCGTCGTGCTTTGCATGTCTGGGAACTCTACTAGCTCCCAATAGCAATGTAATGACTTATATGCAAACAGTAACTGTCAAAGTGAAAGGGGAGCACACTTACCAAGGGCATCCATATTTCTCTCAATTACTGAAATAGGGAAAACTATTCATCTTTTTTTTTACTTTTTTCCTAAATTCTGGATCCAATTATAAATGCTCCCTTAAACCTCCCAAGACATTATAAAACTACTGTATAGGCTAGTGCCTAATACAAGACTATACAGTCACAATGCCAGTCTGTTAGAAGATGTAATGTACAAGAATCAATTCAGTGAAACATAGTTTTAATGTAGTGCATGATACTTAAGACAATGCTGATGGAATAGGAAACATGTAACATAATAAGAACACCACTTGCATCAACATTCGAACAGGGATGCAATTAGGCCACAAGCTCAATACACGATAGTTACATTGATAACAGGAAAGCATGTCCAAAACACAAGAATTCAGAAGGATCAGTTTTCTCAGTAAAAACTGGTAAATGTGGCTAGAGATAGGAGGTGTGCTGAAGGAAGGAAAACTCTTCAGTGTAAAGACAAAAGAGAGTGTAGAAATCTATAAAGTATCGGCTAAGTAACAGGGTAAGGTAAAATAATGCTTTTTGCATATAATTATTTGAGTGTCCTGGTGCGTCTTTCAGTAAATAATAAGGACTTTAAATCCATTTATTTAAGTCATGTATCCCTGAAAGATTACACTAGCTTAATTTACTCTATAATTTTCTACACTCTGAGTATACAAGAGAAATATTGCTTTGTGCTTTATTTTGAAAGCTCTGTATATTCTTCAAAGAGTATGCTATACAAATTTCATAGCAGGAATGAGACAGAACATGCAAAATGGTAAATTAATACTGGACAGTCAGTAATGAGTACATTAATTAAAGCTTTCCATAGTGCAAAAACATGAGTGACAAGTATTTGTTTGTAAATCAGGAATGATAGTTTACTGAAAATGAAACTTCAATGATGAAAATGCACATTTTCAATAAATGAATGTGATAAATGTTTATGTCACAAAGTCACTGTCTCTCTTGCACAAATTTGACAAACAAACAAGAGTATTGATAATATTCACACAAATACATAAAACATTGATTATAACTGATATTTATACACCTTTATTGGAAAACGCAGCAAGACGATTGTTTTACTTTCAGTCCAAAAATTAGTTTCAATTTCAAACTCATTACATCTACTAAAGAAACTTGTATTACAGTACCTGTGCAAATAGTATCTACTTTAAAATAGGATAACAAGTAAAACTGAAAATAAGGGCTGTGAATGGTCTGGTCTTCACTAAACAGTATCTCAGTTTTCTACAGTGTTGTTATACACACAATTCATACAAAATGGGTCACATTTTGTGGCAGACCACTTATTCTGGTGTCTTGCGATTAGGAAGGTTCACATATTTTGATTCAACTGTCTTTCTTTCAAACCACCAAAGCCATTCAATGCAATTCTATCATCTGTAGTATCTATGTTAACTTCTGATACATTTTATCCAGCCTGAGTTTTAACTTATAGCTGTACTGAGTTAGAATATTCTGGTAAAAGCCAAAGCCTAAATTAACATATCAGTTTCCTCATACAAAATGCAATATGCTTACTTCAAGAGAAAAAAATTTTTCTCTTAACAGCCAAGATGATGAACTAACTTTTTTGTTCTTGCATCTTTAGTTTCTTGCTGCCGATCTGTATCAGATGCTACTAAGAAACTAAATCTCTTTAATCTGATATCAAGACTCTGAAGCTCACATCACCGCTGTTACAGAAATGAGCACATACAACAAGAACACACAATGTCTATTAGTCCCACTGACAATAAAAAGCAAACATAATGTGGAAATATCTGCATTCAACATGACATCCCTATGCTTACTTGTGTTTGGAACATAGCAAAACCTACATTTTACATAGTTACTCATTACGTTCAGTAGTAATCTACATTTAACTAATGTTACATTTCATTTCCATACTTATTTTTCTTATTTGAAATTTTCCTGCACTGAATTATTTTCATTCCCTATTTAATCCAAATCTTCGTTCAAGGCAAGTGAAGGTGTTATCGCAATTTGTTATATATTCCTTTCAGTTCTAGTTCTGCTGCCTAATTATAAGAAAAAAATCTGTAATGTATTCCAAAACAGCTTTACACAAAAACAAGTTTTCAGGTGGTAGTTCCTTAAATGTAATTAAACATCTGAATTAGCTGTACAACCTTCAAGAAAGAGAAATGTCTGCTGGATGACATGACAAAGCTGTGACAAGTTGAGACATATAAGATCAAACCACATGCAACAAGACTGTATAACAAATAGCTTGAAAGAGAGGTTAATAAAGGCAAACGATGATGCCCATAACATTCCCCTTATTGATTGCCATGTTCATTAAGAAATTTATTCATTAAAGCAATTCTTTTTTTACATTCTCACTAACAGGAGACCACTATGTCCAAGAACTGAGGGTAGTATTTCACAGCCTACAAAATCTCCACACAATTTTGGCACAATTAATGTTCTCACTTCACATATCAGTTGCTACTCTCAACAAAAGACACACTTTATCTGACTCTGATCAGCCATTCGTTTCAATTTACTAGGCTATAACGGAAGACACTTATAGGGCTTACAAGAATGCAGGATCCTTTAGTGAACTTCGCTGATATCATCATTGGTCTGAGTGTCTGTTGAGTAATGTCAAAATCTTAGAAGACACTTTTTGATAAAGTTCCTACTTGTCATTTTTAGATGATATGAAGATCTTTACTGGAAGAGGATGAGTAGGAAACTTGTTGAAATATTTTTTCAAGAAAACACTGTTAGTCAGCTGATAAACTGAGGGCATTTGACAAGTTGTGGGGTTGGTTTGTTTTCTGATCTACAACAATTATTAAGCACACTAATGCCACACCTGATTAAAATATGAAACGGTGTGGAAAAATGACTACGCACAAAACATGCTACCTATCTCAGGAAATTGTCTAATATAAAGCTGTAGGTATAGGTTGGGTACTTGTGTCAGTCAGTTATTTGTGTACCCCTTTCCATGTACGAACACACACACACACACACACACACACACACACACACACACACACACACATTTTACAACAAAGAATTGAGAGATCTATCCAAATTGAGTACATGTTAATCTCTCCTACTGGCTCTTGATCACATTGTTTTGTATTTCTTCTAGTCCAAACACTCTTTTCCTCTCCTTTGTTCACTCCCTCTTCCTAATCACATTTTGAGAGTAGCTGCTGTTTATTACTTCCTCTATTCTGCCTTCTTTTTGGCTCTCTTTCTGGTTTTTATGGTCTCTTTTGATCCTTCTTCTTCTGTGTTTCTCTTTCTGTTGATTTGCTCACATCTCTTTGCTACCTAACATCTCACTGTGAATAAATATTTGCTGACATTTAATTGGATGATCTTTTTCTTTACTACAGTATATTAGCACCACCATTCACAAATTAACTATATTTCTTGATGAGTATCTCATCACTTCTGCATTAGGACTCTAACTTTCATTACATTGTCTGAGTTAATATTCCAGAGTCTGAAGTAACACGTACATCTGTCATATCTAAAAATATTACTCTTTCTTCCCTTTTTCTAAAAATAGTTTTCATGTAGCTGATCTATGTTTGTGGAAGCTTAAAGTGGAATAGTTATGAACAAGTGATTTCCTAATACCAAATGATTACAATTTCTTTGTAGCTATTTTTATTTCTGTTAAACCCTTGCACTGTTAAACACTAGCATGAAACTTTTTTGTCATTTATTCATTTTACTGAAGTTCATCACAGACAGTTCCTGAATTTTTTGCTACATAAAAAGAGCCAAGTTGATCTGATGGAAGCAAGGTATAGTGCTACAATTAATTAAATTTCCTTCATAACTGTATCTTTATTAGAAAAAAATAAGTGTATGCAAATTGCCTAATATACACTTATAAATCTTACCACAACATTGTCATGTCAGTTAAAACATAAAACACTTCTCTCAGATTACAATATTACTATTCACATACTGTTATTTATTTTTTATACATATTAGCAAAAATGAGATTGATAAATAGTATTTTGTCCATGAGAAATGAAACAAATGATTTTGATTTTGAGTCTGCTACTTACACTACAAGGAAATTACTTTTGAGACTCACTCCAATGGCTGCCTACATATTCTTCACTTTTCTGGCCTCTCACGCTGTTAGAAATGGTTTTTTCTTTCCTTACAGCACTGAGATAAAATCTATAATATTGATTGTTCATCTTCCTTTTACAAAAAACATCAGTTACAGACACACCATGAAGACTACTAATTCAACAACATTATTAAATATGTAACTTACAGCTTTTTCCAAACTAAATGAGAAAAATAAATATGAGATCATAATTTTCAATCCTCGTAGATCATAACCTTATAATATAGCATAAAAGAAGGTGTATTTTTCATATTGTTTACTTTTAATACTTCATATTGATATTCATAATGATGATGATGATGATAATGAAAATGATGATTATAACTGTCAGTGATTACAAACAGTAATTCAAGGGCTGCTAATCAACTACCAAACAAAAAGAAGAATTTGGTATAGTGCAATGTTTTAAAGTATTTATATTTCCCAAGAACAATGTACTACATGCAAATAGTTTACTGAGAAGTTTTCCTAGAAGTGTGGGTCACTTAAGCTTTCAAAGTGTGTAGATGGCACTACATGATGAATACTATATACAGAGACCACATGTAAGACCTAACAATAAAGGCCATAAATCTAAACATCTAGCATTATTAACTCATATCTATCTGTGCAAGGTAAAATGTTACAAAACAAAGAATTACACACCAAGGGACAAAATGGGAAGCTCAATTATCGTCCACCATATAACACAACAGACATATACCAAATCACAAAGTATAAGCTTATTTGAGGAAAAATACAGTTTTACAAGTTTGAATTTGACTGCTTGACAGTTAACACCTACCTGTGAACTCACAATATCAAGAAATACTTTACATAAAAGAAATATGTATTTTGATTCTCTACAAGAATCTTCGTATTCAGTCTAAGTACCCCTTTCCGTAACTGACTGCATTACATCATAAAATGAGTCTAATAAGTAGAGTCAAAAACTAAATATCACATCTGCATGCCAAAAACATCACTATAAAACCACAACATAAATAATAGTCACACATTTAGGTCAAAGTTATACAGCAATGTCAGTTAAAACAACAAATAATAGGCATGCATCCCCTCTACCTCCCTCCTCTCTCTCTCTCTCTCTCTCTCTCTCTCACACACACACACACACACACACACACTATATATATATATATATATATATATATATATATATATATATATATCAGCTGCTGATTACTTCTTTTGTAATGTTGAAAGTGGCTAAATGCTATGTGGATTTTCTAACACATTTTAAATTTCCCCCGTGCTAATGGCAGTATAATAGACTGGAAACAATACAAACCAAATTCATATAGAGTTATATTAAAAAATGAAATTTGTACATTCTTCATAGCAAAACTGCATGTTACAAGTACAGAGCTTTATTCATGAAGTAGAAATGATTCCTTTCTGGTACTCAAAAACTCTAATTGCATGGGAAATTAATATTATATATAAATGTGATAGGAAAATGGCTGCTTTGTCAAGGGTGAAGACTGTATTGCTTCATCCCCACCGCTCACCTGGTAGTCAAGGATGGAGAATCCCAGACCACGATCGCCTTTCACTAGTTCTATAATCTGTGGCTCTGAACTCCACATTGCAAGGCCTGTTAATGGCTCCAGGGACCGTGATTTCATTTTGGAGAAACTTGCATCAGTAGCAGTTGCTGTAGTTGTTGTTGATGCTAGAGAACCATCTGATTTAGCCTTCACAAGCCTATCAGTAGCTGGAATAAGGTTCTGGAGGCTGCCTCCCAGAATGTTCTGTGAAATACAACAGAGAACAATTATGATGCATTTTCTATAGTTGCAAATAATCTGTACTTCTAGCCTGAGTAGATCAAATATAACCACATGGAATGCAATATGTATTAAAAAATTCTACTTGCAAAGTGGCAGGCAGGCACAAACAATTATAAATATGCTTTCCTTTGTCTAGCAAAAGAAGAGTTAGCCAGTTAGTTACTTTCATGTCTCGGGGATCATTGGATGATAAATTGTAATGATACGGAACGAGTCATTTTACATTCACATTGTCAATTAATTTGGAAATATGGCTACAAGTCTTTTTTTTAGTTTAGTTTAATCAACAGATGTGAGTTAGTAATTCAAATCCACTCTCTTTTACACGTTACAATAATGGAAATTCTCCTACAGAACAGAAGGAGCTGCCAAACCTTCTTCAGCTTGTTTTCAAATTTTACGATGCTGTCTGTCAGATATTTTATATCACTGGGTAAGTGATCAAAAATTTTAGTTGGGGCATTGTGCTAAAGACAACCTTAATGTGGAGTAATGAATATCATTTCTTCTTCTGATAATGTGACTATGTACATCACTGTTCTTTTTGAACTGCAGTGGATTATTTACAAGAAATTTCACAAGGAAATAAATATAATGTGCAGGAATAGTCAAAATGCCTGACTCCTTAAACAGACGTTTACCAGATGATTGTGGATTAGCACCACATATTATTCTTGCAGCAGGTTTTTGGACAATGAAGTGTTTCTTTCTTAAAAATGAGTTACCCCACAACATTAATCTGTATGTCATAACTGAAAGAAAATATGCAAAATATTGCATCCTACTGATTGGTCTCTCCCCAAGACTTTCAATTATTCTAAGTGCAAATGTGGCTGAACTAAGTTGTTTTAGGAGTTACAAAATGTGCTTTTCCAGTTTAAATTCTCATCAACATGGACACTTAAAATTTTTGAAGTTCACGTCCTATTTCTTATTTCCTCACCATGTACTACACTTATCAGTGGCTTAGTACCTCTAGATGTGCAGAACTGAATGCACTGTGTCTTTTTAAAATTGAGAAGGAGACCATTCACAGAAAACCAGTCAATGACACTGTTAAGAAGATTTCTACCATCTGACTACTGCTGTTATCACCAAAAATAACTAATTCTACTTCTTGTATATTAGATGGGAGATCATTTACATATATGAGGAACAATGGTAGACCTAAGATTGAGCCTTTGGTAACCCCATAAGTGATTTTCCCCAGTCAGAAGAATCTCCCTCAATAACATTGGTTAAATTATTAAGTACAACTTACTGCGTTCTTTAGGTTAGATACGACATTATCCATTTGTTGGCTATACCATCAACTTCATAAAACTTTAGTTTATCTAGGAGCGTATTGCAATACAGACAGTCAAATGCATTTGATAGGTTACAGAAAATACCAAGTGGTTCTATTTTGTTATTTAATGCTTGCACAATTTGGTGAGTGAATGTGTAAATGGCGGCTCAGCAGAGTAACTCCCATGAAATCCAAACTGTGGTTTACTTTGGATAATATCGTTGCTCAGGTGGGATACTAACCAGAATACTTCACCTGCTCAAAAATTTACGAAAATGATGTCTGCAGAGAAACAGGTTGGTGGTTATTGGCATTTCTCCTATCATCTTTCTTATAGTGTGGTTTAATAAAGGCATATTTCAATCTCTCTGCAAAAATGCTTTGAGTAAGTGATGCATTACACATTTCAGGTAAGACAGGGCTTAGTATATGGGAAAAAATCCTTAGTACTCTGTTGGAAATACCATCAAATCCATTTGAGCTTCTATTTTTGAGAGAATATATAATTTTCTTAATTTCAGATAAGAGATGTGGGTAGGGAAATCATCTAGATAACTTGCCTAACTGTTTCCTAATTATTCTAGTAATTCCTAATTGATGTAATTTGTCAACCTACTTTTCTCTTTTGTGTTTGATCTCGTCAATAATCTGATTATCTTAGTTTATTTTGTCTACAGTTCATCACTCTCTCTCGCCAGATCAAGAAAGTTCTTGTTTTAAAATCTACCTGCTGTGACTTTCACTCCTGAATGTGTGTGCCTGTCTTATGCTCGTTTATTCATTGCTGTTGTGGTACACAAAAATACTCTCTCTCTCTCTCTCTCTCTCTCTCTCTCTCTCTCTCTCTCTCTCAAGGAAACATCACTGACTTGACCACATATTTTATGGAGAAAAACGATCACTAACAAGATATGATCCCCAGCAATTGACTGTGTGCAAAAAATGGAGCCATAATTCTAATAGCACATATTTATGGTCTTGTGAATGTACCGGCGAGGGTGAGCAGGTTGGGGGCTTTTGGGTGATGACCAATGTATGTGAATGTTTAAAAGGTGTACATTTTGGAGATTATGGCCAAATTTTCATGTGCGGTTGACTGTTGGAGCTGACATTTTGCAAAAATGCTTTTTTTCCCCTTACAATATGAGGTTCCGTTCATGATGTTTCCTTGGAAGAGGCAGTACTGGTCATTGTGAACAAGACATTGCTGAGCTCATCTGATTGTAGCGGTTGGCAAACTGCTATTTCTTTATTGTTTGTGTTCAAATCACAAATATCTTACAATGCCTATTTCAACACTTTCTTTTTAAATTTTGGCTAATGTTAATGTACTATGTCTGGTAGTAGCCTGTTGCCTAAGGAATAGATTTACAAAGATGCCTAGACATTGAATTCTAATTAGATTGCTGCATTAATTGTGTTGATGAAGAATGAAAAATGGTACTGACAAGATCTGTCACCTACAAGTTCACGTTCAGTTGTTATGTATCCCAGAGTTGCACAAACATGTTTATTCCAAACAATGAATGGTGAATGACAGCACCCACTTCACCTCACATTTGAAAAATTTGCATAAAAGGAATTATGACTAGCTCTTATGATTCTGACACCATGTTCAAAATTGATTGTCAAATGATTGTAGTGAAAATTTTCAGTGATTAAAAAATGGTCACCCACAATGGAATCTATAGCATTCACAGAAGTAACTTGTGGCATTCCAAAACCCAGAATCCACTTGGTGCTGTGAATGATGATGTTACGTACAATAGAATGAAACACGTTCTCACAGTGAATTTTTTTGTACGATATACCACAAGTATTATTGTGATATATTTCATAACTATAAGAGTAATCCAGTACTTTAAGCAAGGTAGAGTTCCTTCTCATTATTCAAACCACTTGTGGATTCATCCTTCCAATATCCTATCTGCTAATAGGCGAATTTGTGACGATGGTCACTATTTCTAAACGCATAGATCTGTTGAGCTCAACCTTGAATATGATTGCTTATAAGGTTGAATTGAGAGAGAGATAGACAGAAGATGTTTTAGAACAACTCATGCACAAAAATTGAATTTATTAAAACTTGTCACTTGAATGCAAATGTATTATGAACAGTATCTTGACTATAGATATTACCAAACAGGTTTACCTTGACAACAGTTTGTCACAGAGTAAATGTTGGTAATATATTTTAGGTCACAATGACTGAAGTAAGGTTAAGCTTTAATGTCCCATTGATGATTAGGTCATTAAAAAT
Source organism: Schistocerca nitens (assembly GCF_023898315.1). Taxonomy (NCBI): domain Eukaryota; kingdom Metazoa; phylum Arthropoda; class Insecta; order Orthoptera; family Acrididae; genus Schistocerca; species Schistocerca nitens. The sequence continues at coordinate 369,521,049 of NC_064618.1, forward strand.
GAACAAAATCTCTGATATGAAAAGGACAGGAGGAAGAAATCTGCTCCGTATAGTTTCAAGAAAACTATTCAATCAGTCACCTTAACTGATTCAGAGAAATTGTGGAAAATCTAAACCTGGGTGGCCAAACAAGGACTTTAACTCCACTACGGCAAAAGAACAAGTGTAATAATCATAAAAGATGAGGGTTTGGAATTCGCACTTTCACTATGTAAACCAAAAAAACTAGATACAATCACAAGAAGCTCAAGGAGAAACCAAGAGAAATTGAAAGGGGGACATGGCTAAGAAATAAAAGTTCAAATAGACAAAAAATTAAAAAAATAACTTTCTTTCATCAGTGAGCACACATACATAATATTATAATTGAGTAGTTATTCTCTCATATGCAATTCCCAGTTAAATCATAACCCCTGAAACTTGAAAAGTATGGCCTTTTATCAGTTAGTGATAATACCCCTTATTGTATACTGTAAGCTGATTAAGACTTGTGCCAATATTTTTCTTTCTCAGGCATTACTTTCTTTTGCGGTGAAGCAGCTAAGACAGGCCATTCCAGATATATTAAGAATGAATAAATATATCAAGGTGTAGGTTTGGGAAACTACAGCAGACAATAAGGCGAGTTCCTGATGTTCATAAGCAATTTTCGTTGTTTATAGTCGCCAAATTACGACATTGACTTTATACCCCCTAATGGAACTATATACTTTTTTCTGTAGCATTTGAAAGAAGCTACTAAGAGAACTTCAATTACATAACTCATAATTAGTAAACTGCAGGAGCGTCTATAGAAAGGTCCCAGAACTGCACTTATTAATAAACGGTCACAAGGGGACAGAAAGTTGGCTGAAACCAGATGTAAACACAAATGAAATTCTAAACTTAGATTGGGATGTTTACTGCAGAGACAGAATGGACAGTGAAGGGGAAGGCGTGTTTATAGCGATAAAAAGTGCAATAGTATCAAAGGAAATTGATGGAGATCCGAAATGTGAACTACTTTGGGTGAAGGTCACGGTTAAAGCAGGCTCAAACATGGTAATTGGATGTCTCTATAGGTCCCCTGGCTCAGCAGCTGTTGTGGCAGAGCACCTGAAGGAAAATTGGGAAAATATTTCGAGTAGATTTCCCGACCATATTATAGTTCTGGGTGGAGATTTTAATTTGCCAGATATAGACTGGGAGACTTAAACGTTTATAACAGGTGGCAGGGACAAAGAATCCAGTGAAATTTTTTAAGTGCATTATCTGAAAACTACCTTGAGCAGTTAAACAGAGAACCAACTCGAGGCGATAACATATTAGACCTTCTGGTGACAAACAGACCCGAACCATTTGAACAGTTATCGCAGAACAGGGAATCAGCAATCATAAAGCGGTTACTGCACCGATGATTTCAACCATAAATAGAAATATTAAAACAGGTAGGAAGATTTTTCTGTTTAGCAAAAGTGACAAAAAGCAGATTTCAGAGTACTTGACGGTTCAACACAAAAGTTTTGCCTCAAGCACAGATAGTGTTGAGGATCAGTGGAAAAAGTTCAAAACCATCGTACAATATGCATTAGATGAGTATGTGCCAAGCAAGATCATAAGAGATGGAAAAGATCCACCGTGGTACAACAACCGAGTTAGAAAACTGTTGCTGAAGCAAAGGGAACTTCACAGCAAACATAAACATAGCCAAAACCGTGCAGACAAACAAAAATTACATGAAGCGAAATGTAGTGTGAAGAGGGCTATGTGAGAGGTGTTCAATGAATTCGAAAGTAAAGTTCTATGTACTGACTTGGCAGAAAATCCTAAGAAATTTTGATCTTATGTCAAAGCAGTAGGTGGATCAAAACAAAATGTCCAGACACTCTGTGACCAAATTGGTACTGAAACAGCGGATGACAGACTAAAGGCCGAAATACTAAATGTCTTTTTCTAAAGCTGTTTCACAGAGGATGAATGCACTGTAGTTCCTTCTCTAGATTGTCACACAGATGACAAAATGGTAGATATGGAAATAGATGACAGAGGGACAGAAAAACCATTAAAATCGCTCAAAAGAGGAAAGGCCGCTGGACTTGATGGGATACCAGTTCGATTTTACACAGAGTACACGAAGGAACTTGGCCCCCCTTCTTGCAGCGGTGAAGCATAGCATTCCAAAGGATTGGAAAAGGGCACAGGTCATCCCCATTTTCATGAAGGGACGTCAAACAGATGTGCAGAACTATATCTCTAACGTCGATCAGTCGTAGAATTTTGGAACATTTATTATGTTTGAATATAATGACTTTTCTGGACACTAGAAATCTACTCTGTAGGAATCAGCATGGGTTTTGAAACAGACGAGTGTGTGAAACCCAGCTCGCACTATTCGTACACGAGACTCAAGAGAGCCATAGACACGGGTTCCTAGGTAGATGCTGTATTTCTTGACTTCCACAAGGCATTTGATACAGTTCCCCAAAGTTGTTTAATGAACAAAGTAAGAGCATATGGACTATCAGACCAATTGTGTGATTGGATTGAAGAGTTCCTAGATAACAGAATGCAGCATGTCATTTGCAATGGAGAGAAGTCTTCCGAAGTAAGAGTGATTTTAGGAGTGCCGCAGGGAAGTGTTGTAGGACCGTTGCTATTCACAATATACACTACTGGCCATTAAAATTGCTACACCAAGAAGAAATGCAGATGATAAATGGGTATTCATTGGACAAATATATTATACTAGAACTAACATGTGATTACATTTTCACGCATTTTGAGTGCATAGATCCTGAGAAATCAGTACCCACAACAACCACCTCTGGCCGTAATACCAGCCTTGATATGCCTGGGCATTGAGTCAAAAAGAGCTTGCCATGCAGCTTCAACACGATATCACAGTTCATCAAGAGTAGTGACTGGCGTATTGTGACGAGCCAGTTGCTCAGCCACCATTGACCAGACGTTTTCAACTGGTAAGAGATCTGGAGAATGTGCTGGCCAGGGCAGCAGTCGAACATTTTCTGTATCCAGAAAGGCCCGTACATGACCTGCAACATGTGGTCGTGTATTATCCTGCTGAAATGTAGAGTTTCGCAGGGTTCGAATGAAGGGTAGAGCCATGGGTCGTAACACACCTGGAATGTAACGTCCACTGTTCGAAGTGCCGTCAATGCGAACAAGAAGTGACCAAGACGTGTAACCAATGGCACCCCATACGATCATACCAGGTGATTTGACAGTATGGCGATGACTAATACATGCTTCCAATGTGCGTTCACCGTGACGTTGCCAAACACGGATGCGACTATCATGATGCTGTAAATCGTGCACCCAGGTTTGTCATTGAGTACACCATCGCAGGCGCTCCTGTCTGTGATGCAGCATCAAGGGAAACCGCAGCCACGGTCTCCGAGCTGATAGTCTATGCTGCTGCAAACGTCGTCAAACTGTTTGTGCAGATGGTTGTTGTCTTGCAAACGTCCCCATCTGTTGACGCAGGGATCGAGACGTGGCTGCACAATCCATTACAGCGATGCAGATAAGATGCCTGTCATCTCAACTGCTAGTGATACGAGGCCATTGGGATCCAGCACAGCATTCTGTATTACCCTCCTGAACCCACCGATTCTATATTCTGCTAACAGTCATTGGATCTCGACCAACGCGAGCAGCAATGTCACGATACAATAAACCGCAATCACGATAGGCTACAATGTGACCTTTATGAAAGTCGGAAACTTGATGGTACGCATTTCTCCTCCTTACACGAGGCATCACAACAATGTTTCACCAGGCAACGCCGGTCAACTGCTGTTTGTGTATGAGAAATCGGTTGGAAACTTTCCTCATGTCAGCTAGTTGTAATTGTCGCCACCGGCGCCAACCTTGTGTGAATGCTCTGAAAAGCTAATCATTTGCATATCACAGCATCTTCTTCCTGTCGGTTAAATTTCATGTCTGTAGCATGTCATCTTCATGGTGTAGCAATTTTAATGGCCAGTAGTGTACATAAATGACCTTGTGGATAACATCAGAAGTTCACTGAGGCTTTTTGCAGATGATGCTGTAGTTCGAGAGGTTGTAACAATGGAAAATTGTACTGAAATGCAGGAGGATCTGCAACGAATTGACACATGGTGCAGGGAATGGCAATTGAATCTCAATTTAGACAAGTGTAATGTGCTGCGAATACATAGAAAGAGAGGTCCTTTATCATTTAGCTACAATATAGCAGGTCAGCAACTGGAAGCAGTTAATTCCATAAATTACCTGGGAGTAGACATTAGGAGTGATTTAAAATGGAATGACCATATAAAATTAATCACCAGTAAAGCAGATGCCAGACTGAGATTCATTGGAAGAATCCTAGGGAAATGCAATCAGAAAACAAAGGAAGTACGTTACAGTACACTTGTTCACCCACTGCTTGAATACTGCTTACTGGTGTGGGATCCGTACCAGATAGGGTTGATAGAAGAGATAGAGAAGATCCAACAGAAATCAGCATGCTTTGTTAAAGGATCATTTAGTAACTGTGAAAGCGTTACGGAGATGATAGATAAACTCCAGTGGAAGACTCTGCAAGAGAGACGCTCAGTCAGTTTTGAGAACACCGAGGAGTGAAGCAGTACATTGCTCCCTCCTATGTATATCTCACGAAGACACCATGAGGATAATCCAGAGAGATTAGAACCCACACAGAGGCATAATGACAATCTTTCTTTCCATAAACAATACGAAACTGGAATAGAAGGGAGAACCGATAAAAGTACTGAAAGTACCCTCTGCCACGCACCATCAGGTGGCTTGTGGAGTATCGATGTAGATGTAGATAAAAAGGCTGATCATATAGTATCAGAACAACAATGCCGCAAGCCACTGTCTCCCCTATTATACCAAATGAAAGCAAACACGTCCTTCATGTCCAGCACTTCACATTACCTGTTTGACTGAAGCCCCATCAGTCTGTGTTATGATGATTTAGAAATCAGATAACTTGCTTATAAAACTGTTAAGACACTCACAGTGTATACAATAGTCAAAAAAGTGAACATTGTTTATGGTGAATGTTGCCAAACTACTACAGCAATAATGTGGCTGTAAGCTGAAGAATATCCAGATCATGCCAAGCACTCATAATTTGTCTTTTAAAACATAATAAAAAAGTTCTATAAACTTGAAGCGTGAAAGACAAAATACATCAAGGAAAAAGAAGGGCAACTGCTGAAAGAAATTCCATTGTAAAAACCCTCTTCACATTTCGCTGCATCTGCAGCTTCATGGCATTGTCTTCCAAACCAAATGTTATTTACAAAAAGTGCCAAGTGATATGGCTGTCTATGCACAATTTTGTTTAAGGAAGAAGCATCATTTACAAACATGGACAAGTCAATCTTTGCAGTAAGTACTAATCGCCAGTTGAAACTGCACACTCACTCAAACAACGCTCTTGGTTCCTCAAGGTTTTGTGTGTGTTTTTCAAGACCCACATCATTGGTCTCTGGTTTATTGATGGGAATCTAAATACACTCAAGTATCATGAGTTCTTGAGATATGCTGCTACTGTATTTATTGAAGGACGTAAGGCAGTCAGTGTGGTACCAACATGATTGATGTACCTTCCATTCAGCACATGTATTGGCAGACCCTCTTAAGATGACATTTGGAGAGCACTGGTATGGTAATTCAAGAAACATAAAGTGTCTGCACATTTACTGAACTTAACACTTCTATAATGTTATCTTGAGCAAAAATTTTAAAAAAGGGGTCTCTTAGGAAACATTGATTCCTGAAGGCCAGGCCTGAAATGCCCGATAACAACGGACCTTTGCTGCTATTGACTCCAGATGAAATTCAACATGCAGTTTTGTTTCTCCAGAATCACTTTATAGTATGTAGCAATGTTCAGGGTCAACATTTTGAGCACTTGGTGTGAATCATGTGCTTGCTTACATTGGATATCATAGGACAGACATTTAGGGAACCTCTTATACTGATGGAAGGACAAGGATATTATTTGATCAAGTCCCATACATGTTAAGTCACTGAAGTTCTCTTAGAAATTTCTTTCAAATGCCACAGAAAAAATAGCATAGTCACATTAGAAAAATACAAAGTCACTGTCGTAATTTGCCAACATCAGGAAATTCACCATATTGTCCACTGCGACATGGCAAGAACTGTTTACTGAAACTTTGAGGTAAATTTTTGTGCGCCAATTGGCCTCTATCTTTAACTATCCATTAGTTCAGAATTTGCAGCATTTCTGTGATGTTCTTCCATGAGTTAATGAAACCAGTTGCTTTTCTTTCTGCTCATCCTTACATACATTCAATACCCCCTGTAAGTCCTAATTGGTATGGGTCACAAATATTTAAGTACTACATCAGGATGGGGCACATTAGTGCCATCTAAGCAGTCCCTTTTGTAGAGAGACTGTCTTTTCCCAGAATCCTACAACTGAGTTAGTGGCTATTCCATCAAATACCCTAGAAATGGTTACACCTGATGGCTCTCAATCTTCCACCATAATCGAGTCCACCAACATGAGGTAGCCAAGGAGGTGGAAACGTGAGTTCTATTATGCCAAGACTGCTTAGTAGCTACAACAGGAAAACACAATTAATTAGCAGGAGTACAAAATAATAAAAAATTTATTTCTTAACTTTGCTGTAGTCCATGATCAGTTGGTTGACAATTATAGAAGACTTGACTAAACTAAGCGTCTGTAGAATGACATAATTTACAAGTCACAAATCTAGCAGTGACGATTAATCTCTCGTAATCTTGTATGTCGAATCCGGTGAATTTGAAGACTAACTTGGAATGGAGCTACAAAGACTTGATGACAGCAATGACGGAGCTGCAGACGATGACTAACATTGGCGCTGGCTGACCACTGTGAGCGGCTACGATCTTGCAGACTAACACAACTGCACTACTCTCCTGCTGCAGATGAAGTGGCCTCGCGGCGAGCGTAGGTATTGCGACTGGCTGCGTACTCTTTGGCTAACACAGCCGTTCTTCTGTTCCGTTTATCGAGAAAATCACATCCGGTGGATTGATCTCTCAGGTGGCAGTGCGGTCACATGACTGACGAGATCACAACATCTAGATATCTGTATGCATTTTGATTCACTGCTGTTGCAGTCATAGTATATTATTTTTCTGCATTTTGTGAAGAGCACAATTTTGCATTTGTAAACATTTAAAGCAAATTGCCAGTCTTCAAACTGATTTGATATGACTGGATGTTTATGCTGCTTTTTTCTGACAGTACTTCATTACGGTTAATTGCACTGTCTTCAAAAAGAGTGTTTGCGTTGTCATTAATATAGAACCTGGACACCAAGGGTCTCAACACACTTCCCAGGGGTGCGACGGAAGTTACTTTTATATCTTTTGGTGGTAGTTCATAATATTTGATGATCGGTAGAGAGAGAGAGAATGAGAATGTGCATGGATGAAGAAACTGATTACATATTTTTTGAATAATTTTGAATAATACAGAACAGTTGTACTCTCAAAAGTAGCTGATGTGCATTTTTCCACAATTTAAGTTTTTTGAAACTCAATTCCTTTAATCATATTCATTCTTACTAGAATACTTCTATTTCTGTACAGTACATACCCTGGCTGCAAATGCCGCTCTGTCCTGAGAAGTATCTATCAGACGGTAAGGTGTTGTTTCGCCTGGTCTTCGAGCACAAACCATACGCACGTTCATGGGAAGATCTTTCAATATGGTAACAACTTCAATATGATTCATCCCAAGAAGACGGTGACCATTAACCTTCAGAAATCAAAACACAGTAAATTTTGTAGCTTAAATATCAATGCTTAAATATCAATGTAAACTTTAAATTTATTATCTCTTTATTTATGGATCATTACAGAAGCAAAGCTGCTGAAAAGCTATTCCAGTATTGGAGTGTAAAAATAAAATAAAATAATTAAGAAAAAAACCTGTATCACATGTGTAAAATATACATAAAAATGGAGGTGGTGCCACAATGAGTAAGTAGTGATAACAATATAAGAATATAACTGAAAATATGATAGTGAATTTGACAAAGGTCATCAGTAGAATTTTCACGTAAAATCAAATAAAAAGTGGACTTGGGAAGGTCCAAATGGAATTAAATATTAAGTTAACTGTATTTTAAAAGAAACTGAAATTACACAAGACAAAATTAATTTAAACAGTTTTAAACATATAACACGCCAGCCTCAGTTGCAAATAGAAACCTGTCTTTATCTACGTTTCAGCCAAAATAATTTGGCCTTCTTCAGAAGCTATTGACACTAAACTATTGCATGCCAAAGTTTGGTCATGTCAAGTATAAAAATATAGCACCATAGTACCCAGTCATAAATCTACATTACTTAGCTGAAGAAAAACAGCAGGCCCCACTGCACAGACAAGGTTGGTAGGCCGCGCAGTGGGGCTTGCTGATGTGTTATATGTTTAATTATCACAGTTGCTGACAGGGCTCCACGATGTTAAACAATCATAAACAGTTTTGGTATAAATACTTTATTGGAAACAACATTAACAGAACATTCATGAAAATACAAACAACGCTGAACCAATCGAGGAACACAGCTAATAATTAACATAATGACACTAAAAATAAATTGCATTCAGAGATATACATTGAGCTTGCATGCCCTCCACCCTCTTTGTCATGGAATCATCTGCTGTGTGTCTTAAGTCCACTGTATCATGTCTTGTATCCACTGTGCCTTGTCTTGTTTTTCAGTTACCAGCATCAGAGATGCAAAGATTCAGTTACCAGCATCAGAGATGCAAAGATTCAGTTAAGGTCACTGATGAGGTGCCACTATCACTGACCGTAAGTGACTTGTCGATTTTGCTAATAACTGTATGCGGTTCATCATATGGTGGCTGCAGAGGCTTGTGCAGAGCATCACATCTCACAAAGATTTGTTTACATATCCAAAGGTCAGTGAAAATAAAACGAAGCAGAGTGTGATGCTCTCTCGGCAGACTGACTAAAGTTGGAAAATGTTTAGACATAATTGTTGAACAAAGCCTGACACCTCATCAAGGTCATTAGGCATATTGCTGAACAATTCACTGTGTAACCTGATTAGTTGATTAAAGACCAGTTCTGTTGCAGTACTTTTAATATTTTCCTTGATGGTACTGCAAAGACCCAGCAGGACAACAGGTAGTGCTTCTGTCCAACATAGCAATTCATAGCACCTTAGATACATTTGTAACTGGTGGTGTAAACATGTAACAAAGCCATTTGTTACTGGCTGACACACTGCAGTTAGAATATGCTTCATGCTTAACAAAACAAAGTAATTTGAATAGACGTGTCTCCTACCTACCTTGGTCACTGGCAATACTGATAGGCATTCTAAAATGGGTGACCTGGCAGCAAAGAAAGGTGATGGCAACAGTTTCCATTGTGGTGTCAACCATAGGGAGAACTTGAGCTCAGTAGTTGAAGCATTAAATGGCCGTTAGATAGTACGTGTGTTCTTCAGATAGAGTTAAAAGTCCAACATTGTAGATGTGGACATGTTTAAATCATTGCCGGAGGAGGAGGGGTCAAGTGTACCAAGAGTTGCAGTAAAAAGATGAGTGATCTTATGGTGACAGGCCACAACTGATGCACAGAAGTTCTACAGTCTTTGTCAATTTCTAACTACACAAAAGCTCAATTAACCAGCCTAATACATTCCATACTCTCAGGTCAGACAAATCATGTAGCGACGGGATTGCTTTCTGCTGCTCATTGTTGATTTGCTGACTCGAGTCTAGTGCTTTAGAGCCGAGTTCACCTGTAATAGTGTTTTAGTGGGAAAGAGTGTCTGCCAGCACATTCAGTTATTCACTGACATGGATGATATGAGTCATGAACAGTGCCATATAATTTAAGTGTCACGGTTGATGCTGTGACATCTTTGCTGACTTTTGACATTAATCATGGCTTCTGGTCACACGAGGTCTGTTCAAAAAGTTCCAGAACTTTGGTTACTAAATGTTTCTATGCTTACCTTTTACTTATCTTCCATGGTTTTCTTTGAAATACTCTCCCCCACAATTGATACACTGCTCCCAATGCCATTTCCACTTCCCAAAGCAGTATTGCTGGATTGCAAGAAGTGCTGTCTGTGAATTTCTTTTTTTATTATTATTATTATTTTTTATCTTTTCTATCGTTGCGAATCTTCATCCTTTCAATGGGGCTTTCAACTATGGAAATAAAAAATAAAAAAGTCCACAGGAGGGAGCTCCAGGGAGTATGGAGGATGAGGCAGCACAATGATTTCATTTTTTGTGTAATTGTCATGCTCCAACAGGGATGAATGTGAGGATGCATTATTGTAATGCAAGAGTCATGAATTGTCTCACCATATTCCAGGCCACTCTCTCATTTATTTGCAGGTGTCGCAACATATCCCAATAGTACCATTGATAAACAGTTTGTGCCTGCACCATGAATTCGTAATGAACTAATACTTCAAAGTCGAAGAAAATTATCAGCATGGCTTTCACATTTAACCTTACCTGATGAGCTCTTTTTGGTCTTGGAGAACCTTTCCCGACCCACTGTGAAAACTGAATCTTGGTCTCAACATCTTAACCGCAGACCCATGTCTCATCACGAGTTATGATTCTCTTAAGGAACATTTTGTTCTCATTTGCACAATCCAAAAGCTCTTCACAGATTGCGAGGCGAAGGTCATTCTGGTCTTGACTCATGAGCTGTGGGACAAACTTGGTGGCAACATGATGCATTCCAAGATGGTGTGTCAGGATTTCATGACATGATCCAGCTGAAATGTTACGTTCTTCTGTAATGTCTCCGACAGTCAGTCTTCGATTGGCACACAGAATTTCATACATGTTCCTGACACGAGCGTTGTCGATAGACATCAAAGGACATCCTGAATGAGGATCACCTTTAACATTCATCCAGTCATTTTTAAACTGTGTGAGCCATTTATAACACTGAGTATGGTTTAAGCACTCATCATCGTATGCTTCCTGCATCCTTTGGTGTATCTCCATAGAAGTTTTCTTGAGTTTCACACAAAATTTAATGCAGATGCCTTGCCCCTCAAACAATTTGCAAACTGTGTGACACAATGTTCTACTCAATACAGCACTGAACAATAACAGACACACAACAATGAAACATCCGGCCGTTACACATTAAACACAGGCATATGCAGGGATGCCAACAGCATTTTGCTCCAACACCCCACTGTGCTGAATTACAATGTTCAAGAATTTTTTGGACAGATCTCATATGTTGTGAGGAAGGCAGTTTTTAAATGAAAAATGCCAAGGGTCATCACTGTTGGTTTTTCTGTTGCCGAAGTGCTGCAACTTATGCAGTTGAATCAACCATCAAAGTGAGAGGTGCTTACAGTACAGGGTGCACTAAAAGTGTGGCCTTTGCGATAGCAGCATTCACATTGTTAAAACCAGTTTCTGTTTTGCTGTTCACTAAAATTCTTCCATGTCTTAAGTGAAACTATTAAGAAGTTTGTAATGAACCTTGCGTCCTTGGGACTATTGTATGTTAACCAAAATGTTCAGTTCTGTGTAAATTTTGGCCACACTTTGGTTAATTTTATAATTTACATTATATATTTCTCATCTGAAGATATCTCTGAACATATATGATTGCTAAAAATCTGTAGTTCTATTAACATATTTTTATTATTCATACTGATCCATTTCACAGTATCTTAGTAATCACAATCGTCAACTTAAATGATCTACAAACAAATTTACAGTAAACATAATATTATTATGCTCCAGTTTTCATGCAAACAAAATTTGTCTTCATTAATATTTTTTCTAATTTTATTATTGGTAATAAATTTGATTTTATAAAATAACAGGGAGCAACTATTTTTCATATTTGCAACCATTTTTGTTAACAATTGGGCCTATAAATCTTCATGTATATAATTGCTTTCATACAACTACATATTAATTAACTCTGAAAAACAATTTCACTTAAGACATTCATATTAATTCTAATTTTGGCTACATACTGTTCTAGAGGGTATTGGAAGCTGGGCCCATACCATATAATGTTAATTTTGGTGCCAAGTGCATCAGGGTAGTGTCAGACAGGGTCAGAGTTGGAGCAGATAAGAATGGGTTTAGTAGCTGTTGAGTTTGGTAGCTGATGCTCTCTGTTTGCTCTCTGCTCTTTGTCTAATTAAAGGAAGTTGTACAATGTATATTTGAGAAGTGTTGTCGTATACGTTTGTCAAGAGCAGGTAAATAAAAGAAGAAAATAGTTAAAAAAACAACAACATAATGTTCCAGAGATTTCTCCTTTATGCAAATGTGGACAAAATCTTTTAACACGTTATATAGTAACAAAGCAGCCAGCCTGGACACTGAGGCTGATTTTGCCAGGTTAATTCTATTTATAAGCAAATAAAATGCTTCTGCTCTTACTAAATAATATAAATGTTGTTTATACTATGAAACAGTACATACAACTAATAATTTTGTTTTTTTATATATGGGCATTAAGTGAGGGATGACATTATAAATTATTCAGTGGAACAGCCAGAATTGCGTGGTAGTACGTGATGCAGTACTAAAAACCTGAGAACTGTCATTAACTCATAAACTGTGAGAGGCCGTGGGAAGTTATTAATGGCTTCCACTCTGTCCTGAAGCAGTGTTTTGAACATGCACTTCACTGCGTTCATGACTGAGCCATGTGAAATTGGGTGTGTGAAGATTTGCAGTCCAGATGTTCTGATTGTCTGGAGCTGTGTATCTGGTACAAAGTACATACCAAGCCCATTGTTGAGAAGATGTTTTTTCCACGGATGCTGAGAGCATAATCTTCAACCTGAGGGACTGGGTATAGGTTAGGAATTATTCTTGCATTAAGGCGGCAGAAATCACCTTAGGGGCTGAATCAATTGGTCTTCTTTGGGATGATGTGGAGGAGTGAGGTCCACCTGCTGTTAGATTGATATTGTACAGTACCTAATTAACAGTATAGGGACACCTGTTCATGGACATTAATTTGGTGTGTGTCCACCCTTCACCTTTAGGACAGCTTGAATTCTGCTGGGGACACTTTCAATGGTGTATCTGAATGTCTTCCTCAAGAGCTGAAACCAGAAAAGGTAGTGATGTTGGATGCTACAGTCTGGTGTGAAGTCGACAATCTAACTCATCCTGAAGGTCTTTCATTGGGTTCAGTTTTGGACTCTAGGCAGATCAGTCTCTTTCACGAATGTTGTAGTCAACAAACCATTGTCTCACAGATTCTGCTTTATGACAAGACGCATTGTCACTCTGATACAAATAATCATCTTGGAACTGTTTGTCTTCTGTACACAGTATTCGTATACTTCTGCAATTAACTTTTCTTAAGTGCAGTAAGAGGACCACACCCTAACCATGAAAAACACACCCATACCAATAACATCACTGCCTTCAATGATGGCACTGCACATGATGGCAGGTAACATTCTCCAGGTATCCAGCAAACCCAAACTCTTCCATCGGCTTGCCAAAGGGTATAGTGAGATTCATTACTCCAAATCATGCATCCAGTCACCCACTGTCCAGTGGCACTGCACCTTATACCACCTCAACTGTCACTTACCCAGAACTACAGGAATATGTGGCTTATGAGGAGCTGCTCGAACACTGTATCCCATTCTTTTTAACTACCTTTCCAGAGTCATTGTGCTAGCTGGTCTGCTGGTAGCACTCTGGAACTCATGAGTGGTTCCTCTTGCTGATTTTTACAACCACCCTTCACATTTTTTGTTTATCTATTATTGTTCCTTCACATTTTCACTTGACAATCACATCACCAAAAGCTGACATGGACAGATTTAGAAGGGTTAAAGTGTCCCTCATGGATTTGTTACTCAGGTAATGTCAAATGACTAGTCCATATTCAAAGTCACCGAGCTCTTCTTAGTGAGCTGTTCTGCTGTTAGTGCTTCGTTACCGACAATAAAATGCTCCCACCTCCTTTAATACTAATGAGTCTGCCTCTTGTGACATGTAGTGGCCAATTCTGCATTACCTAGGAGTGTCCTGATACTTTTGATTGGATAGTGCAGACTCTGTCTATTAAATGAATGCTGGAACCCCTTTTACACTTTCAGTGGTAACATTAACCTTTTCCAATTCAATAACGGATTTCTTCAATGTAATAATTTTTTGTTTCCATTTCATTCAGGTGGCATATGCCATTGGTGAGCATAAAAGAAAATTCTTGTTTCACTACCTCCTATTTCTTGAGTGCTTATTGATGAGGTTGGGCAGTAATCGGAAGCCCTGGCATTGTTAGAATATAGTGCATTATTAAGTGATATAGAAGGAATAGTACATGATGCCACTAAGTGACTTTTAGGAACTGTGGAAGGAGTGCTGGATACTGAGAATCATCAATGATCATGAATATGGCAGCATTGTCTACAAGACTAGTTAGTCAAGTTAATGGTTTAATCAAGAAGATGGTGGTGGGAAAGGTCCAGTATTTGCCTGTATAATGATGAATCACCAGACAACTCGTGGCAAAGGTAGAAATTCGGTGAGAGCATGACATGGCTACATGTCTTAATTGTGAAATCACTGACAGCAATTAGTGCTGTGACGAGGCAGCTGACACTATGGGCACACCAATACATTGGCACCTGTGTTCTGGGCAAATTTCCCAGCTCAGATGTGGGACAGTATTGTCAAGCTTCTGAGCCAAATCATCTTTGGTATCAGCATACCTTTCCAGATGAATGTGTATCCCAGTGCCCTCTTGGTGATTGTCAGTGTTGTGCCAGCCAACTGGAATGTCGTGTTTGAAATGCAGTGAACTGTACGGTAAGTAATTAGAATCAATAAGATGGGTTGAGATATGTGTATTCATTTAAGGTGGTGTGCAGAATGTGAGCTGCATGACTGAAATGTTTGCATCTCAATAATCAAAAGTCAGTGTCAAGTCACCTGACGTCATCGTATCACATACAGTATGTAATATGATGTGCCTGAAGCAGAGGTGTCACCAAAATGTTGTGGTTTAGAAGAAATAATTTATTTTTCTTTAAAAAAGCAAGTTATCGTAGATTCTTACAACATGGTGTAAAAATAGACATTAAAATAGAAAGAAGACTGATTAGGTTGGAAGCCAGAAACATAGATTATGAAACTTTATTAAGATGAAAAAGAAGTTTATACAGACATTGACTAAAGGTGTAGTCATTTAACAAATTTAATTGTGAAAGAGCAAACGTTTCCGCAGATAAAAAGAAAAAATAAATAGGAATGAAAGAAATGGCAAGCGAGTATGAAACTGTCTAGTGAAAGAAAGCAGCTCTTACAGGAAAAATAAATCTTTCACAGAAATAATGAAGGGAACATAGTACAATACAGTGATTAAATGTAGCTACTCATAAACAGCTTCATGAACATGTAGGAAGATACGATGAAAATTTGGTAAACAAAAAAACAAAAAACAGATAAAAACCATGGGAATATGAAGAAATCAAAACAGAACTTATGCTGAATAGACATCACATTTTATTAAATAGGATACCAAATGGCAAAATAACCGATAACGGACATAAAATCGCGCAAGCATTCCAAGATTTCTTTAAATGCTTTTACAGTTCACAAGATGAACTGAAAACACACACTGTTGATACTGGTAATGAAAATATTGACATTCCAGATGTGATTCTGGACAGTGTTTCATTAAAAATGGTTAAAGCTAAGAGAGGGGGGGGGGGGGGGGGGGAAGTGATGCAAAAGGAACTTGTAAGTTGGTTTGGAGTACACCTGCAGGGTAAAGCAAATTACCAAAATTGGAACAAGGAAAGTCACATTTCAGACATAAAAGACTACAGTTTCAGCAGATATTTACAGAAGTTATCATCAACCAAATAGAAAAATATTGGACTTTAAACAAACAAAGGAGTAAGTTTCTTCTTTTCTTTGCATCAATTGTTTGATTTTGCCTAAATGAACAAACTAACATTAAAAGCAGGTTAAAACAATGGAGTTCAATGGAGATTTTGTAAGATTTTGAATGAAAGTTTAAAATGAAATAATGAGTATGAATTATCACTTTGAATGAAATTCACAGATTTTAAAAAAGTTCTTCATCTAATGTCAACACAATCTGTACTAACAGTCTTGAGAGGCAAAGCACTGATTCAACTATGTCAGTGACTGAATGATACATATATCACTCAGCAGTTTCTATTTGTCTTCATGAGGATAGTGAAAAATTCAGAATTCACAAGGGACAAGCTAGGAAATACTGTATCAAGAATACCATTCTCAACAGCCCAAGAAATATTTTTCAGATACCTACACTGAGAAAATGAAGGAGGATTATATATTATTGCCATATATATAAGCAACTTCATTTTGGAGATTAGGTTATACAGTTTGTCTCTAGCACAGATAAATTTCAACAACAGATTGAAGAACTTAATAGAGCAAGCTTGAAAACATGTTTGAAAACCAATTAACTACTGCATAATGACTACATTGCAAAGAAAACGAAAACAGTGCAAACTAACAATGTCCTCAAAGAAGTTTTTAATGCGGTTTTTTTATTAACGGCAGTCGAAGACAATAATTACATGGTCAGCAAAAGGAATAAACAGAAGAGTAAATATGGTCTATAATGCTTTTTGGTTTACTAAACAGAGCTTACATAACTGAGCTTTCATTGTGCCCGAATTGAACACAGCAAGCATTAAAAGTTTTCCTGTTTTCTAACAAGTATCATACAATCATTAATTGGACTATCTTTTCTTTTTTTGTCTGTAGGTATGCAGTTTCTTGTTTCTACTTTTAAATGTGAGAAGCCTATGGCAGTTTCCCAAACCATATCCTACAATTCTGAAAATATATTTAAAAAAATCTCTGATTCAATAGTTCATCCCTCGTCATCAGTTGCAAATCTTAGGTTACTACTCACATGAGCTGTCACATACCACCACTGTTATTTTGATTTCTTCCACTAGTTTACTCCCACAGCACAGAAGACAATATTACAAGTCAATGTGATACTCCAAGTTATCTAGACATAGGTGTAGGACAAAGTACCATTCTTCAAGCAGCCTACATTCCACAAATAAATAATGCAAGCTTATTGAAAAGCAAGGGAAAGTGCATGTAGTTTTTTCCTGACTTGGACACTAAGGTTCAGTGTTTAACAGAAACTCAAGATACCATGCTAATTGCATTGCATAGGCTAAATGTGGAAAGCAGAAACTGGAAGTGCCCAGCAGTGTATCACACAACAGGAAAACAGCTTATGCTCTACTAAAGCCAGTTCATTCAGAAATTGCCAGTGGTGAGAATAAACATTTACACTGATACCAGTGTGTCTTAATTACTTTTCTACAAAACAAATGAGTAAGCTTCCAGACAGAGTAAATACTGCATGCTGATTTGTCCTTTAAGAGACAGCTTCAGCAGAGTGGCAATCTGTTCACTGTACGCATCTAATGTAACAAAAGTAACATGAGAAGTATTTCTTGAGTATGCTGTTCTGAAAGTTTAATAAACTGTATGAAAAGCATTCTGTTGTAACAATAATCCATCAGAGCTGCTTTCTTTATATTTTTTATATTTTATTCACCGCTACCGGTTTCAAGCGATGGCTCAATCTCAAAGGGTGCCATGATACGATCAAGATCTGTCTCTCTCTCTCTCTCTCTCTCTCTCTCTCTCTCTCTCACACACACACACACACACACACACACACACATGGTAAATAAAATGTAAAAAATATAGAATAAAGCAATTCTGGTGGATTATTGTGACAACAGTATGAATTTCATATGACATGAGAAGCCTTCACAAAACATTTTGACATCATCTGTTGAGTTACTGTGGAAGTATAAAATCACCAATATGTAGATATTATTTCAATCACAAGAGAATAGCTAACTCACACAGCAAATCTCACTCTTCTACATTCTGAACTGACAGATAATTGTCAATGAACTTGATAGAAAAATTGAGCTTGCAAGACGAGGTCTTTCTAATATAATTTATCCTCATTTTTTCTGTACAAATGTTATGAATGTAACTTTTCACAATGAAACCATGAAACAATAGCTAGATTAAAACTACAATGAAATAAATATTTATGAAATCCTAATTCAAATGTGTATTCTTCATATAGTAATAGGTTTAAGATACAGAAGTTTGTTTCAATGAGCAATGATCGCAGCATGGTACCAGTGAGTTTAATTTATCATCCGCATATGAAACATTCAGACAAAATCATTACTGATTTACTTTGGGAGTAGGAATTACATAGAAACAAATACGCATGAGATTACCAATCAACAAGAACTCTGAAAGGAAGCTATTAGTAATTTTGTAAATACCTTTTCTAATTCCTAGGGGCCTGAAAATCAGCAGCTACTTTTGGAAAAATTCACATCTATTACTTTCAAAATTCACATCTATTTTTGGCAAAATTCTTTTTAGTTGTAAAAGATTAGACACAAATTTAAATGATTGTCATGCTAGGCGCTTGAAGATGAAGCCTTAATGCTTTGAATCTGACTGTTAAAAAGGTGTTAGAGAACTTTTTCACTGGGATGTTTGCTTTTGCAAAAACTTCAACAGCCTTCCACCCCCCCCCCCCCCTCCTAAATGGTTTTTTGTTGCTTGACTCTATAAAAGCTTTCCAAAAAAAGAAAAAAATATGTTTCTATTGAGAAGCAGCAGTGCTGAGAAGCAGAATGTTAGACATAGCAAGAGGATACTCCCCATCTGTTATGTCATTGGCCCTCAATAATTATAGATTCTTATTCTCCCCCCCCCCCCCCCTCCCCCCATGAGTTTACTGTAACTCCAACACATGTGATAGGTATTTACTTGCCTGTGTAGGTGGATAGACACTTTGACAATTACTTCAAAATAAATTAACTGAATGTGAATATCTTGGCTTCAGCTTTGTTAGGTATAGATGTAGTACCTATTGATAAAGTATACCATATGAAAATTTGTGCTATACCTGGGCTTGAACCCAGATTTCCCACTTACACGAATGTTCACTTTAACCATTAGGCTATCCGTGCATACCTCCCAGACCAACCCAGTGTCACTAAATGCTCGCAGCGCTACTCTGCATTCCCGCGCCAGTGTGAATGAGACTATGAGGTTGAAGTAATTGCCTTTTGCCCATCTCAGAATGTAATATTTACTTGCATGTCTGGATGGACAGACATTGTTGATGACATACATTCTCATGAAATAATGTTGAAATAAAGTTGTGGAATGTAAATAACTTGGCTTCAGCCAGCACAAATTTTCATGTCACCAGTAGGTAGTACTATACATAACACAGATGAAGCCAAGTTAATGACATTCAGCAAATTTATTTCTATGTGATAGGTATGTGAAAATCCACTATCAATTACCAGGCAAAATTCCATTTAAATTCATTTTTCAGTTTATTCTTCTCACTACATATTCCATTCATACCATTGGTCTGGATAGATTATGTTAATCAAAAGTTATAGTTAAATTAAGATAATACTTAAGTTCAGTAAGTGGAAAAAATAACTTATGAGCTTACGCGCAGAATCAAATGTAATGACCTACACCATCCAAAGGCTAAGCATTCCAATATGACCGTCCACCACTCATTTTTGTTACCTTACCTTTTCTGTACAATATGATGTACAGTACAAATTAACTAACTTGCAAATTAATAATTTCAAATAATTTGCTACAATTTTCAACATGGCACTTATACTTGTAAACAAGATGAATTATACCACAAAACATAATACCATCCACATCTTTTTCTAAATTTCTAACTGGTAATAACATCACGAAAAGGACAGTTGCTACTTATCATACAGCAGAGATGCTGAGTCACAGATAGGCACATAAAAAGACTGCCAGAAAGTAAGCTTTCGGCCAACAAGGCCTTCACACAAAGATCACAGTCTCTGGCAGCTGAAGACAGACTATGAGCAACAGCGCATGGTGGGAGAGGCAACTGGGTGGTGGGGATAAGGAAGAGGCTGGGGCAGGGAAAGCGAAGGGATAGCAGGGGAGGGGTGGGAGATGGTGAACTGCTGCTTGTGGGAGCAAGCAGGGATGAAATGGAGAGAGGGTAGTTCAGTTATGTGCAGTCAGGAGGTTAGACAGAGAGCTGGGGACAGGGGGGTTGTGGAAAATGAGAGAAGTAAAAAGGCTGGGTGTGTTGGTGGAACAGAGGGCCATATAGAGCAAGATGGGAACAGGGAAGGGGCTAGATGGGTAAGGACTATGACTACTGAAGGTTGAGGCCAGGAGGGTTACAGGAATGTAGGATACATTGCAGAGAGAGTTTCCAGTTTTCCACCTGTGCAATTCATAAAATCTGGTGTTAAGGGGAAGGATCCAGATGGCACAGACTGTGAAGCAGTCATTGAAATGAAGAACATTATGTTGGGCAGCGTGCTCAGCAACAATGTGTGGTCCAGCTGTTTCTTGGTCACTTAACTTGTAGATCACATGACTGGTTTAATAGGTAGCCCTGCCTTTGATGGGATAGGTGATGTTGGTGACTGGATTGGAGCAGGTGGTGGTGGGAGGATGTATGGGACAGGCCTTGCATTTAGGTCTATTGCAGGGATATGAGCCAGCACCAGCAACCCTCTACTCCACTAACACACCCAGTCTTTTTACTTCTCGCCTTCTCCACTACCCCGCCTCCTCTCCCCATCCCTCTGTCTAACCTCCTGACTGCACATAGGTGTCCTATCCTCTCTCCACCTCATCCCTGCTCACTCCCATAAGCAGCACTTTACTGTCCTCCAAACCTACCCAGCTATCTCTCCCCCTCCACACCCCAGCCTCCTCCTTACCCTCCACCACCCTGTTGCCTCTCCCATTATGAGCTGCTGCTCGCAGTCTGGCTTCAGCTGCCAGAAATTGTGGTCATATGTGTGTTAGTTGCATCTGTGTGTGCGTGTGTGTTTTGTCTATTTTTGACAAAGGCATTGTTGGCTGAAAGCTTACTTTCCGACTGTCTTTGTACTGTGCCTATCTGCGCTTCAGCATCTCCGCTATTTGCTGAGGAGCAATTGTCCTTTTCATAATACTGTTACAATCCATCCTGCATTTTCCATTGTTTTCTACCAGTAACATTTTTATAAGGCAAATTTTAATAAAAGCTCACACTTCATTCAGAACAGGCAAATTCACCCTTGCCAATTTTCAAAGTCTTACATAGTTTACAAAATAACAGTTTTTTCTCATGCCAGTTGTTATAAGACCATTTGAACCCCAGAAACTGCAGTCTGCAGCCAGAAATTATAGAAGCAACAACTAGATAGGTTGGTGCAGTAGGTCTGGTGGAGTTAACAGTTCATAAAACGCACTGCGCCCAATTCAGAGTTCTTGTGCTGTCAATTGTCTTTTAATAACTCACTGACATCATGTTCTACTCTATGTCTTATTGTGAATCTGCGTTTGAGGCAGATGATGGTGTTAGGCCTCAACGATGACCTATTGGAACAGTGATAATCAACTGCCACTGCAGGCAATGATAATGAGAACATATGGTAACTCTGGAAACATGTTTAATTTTAGTGTCTCTGTTCAACCTGAAAAAGGATGTATTATTCTGCAGATCAGTGCTGGCACACACAGTGTTTAACTCTGTGATTATAATGTGAACTGTCCTTTTGCAACAATAAACAATCAATTATCATCTTGGTAGGGTTAGTTCTACTGCACTAGGGTCGAATAACAAGAACTATGAATATGTGCAGTATGTAGCTATTCATTTACCTGCATTAGCAAAAACTTGTGAGACTGGTCTAGGTCATAAATAGTAATTTTTAATTGTAGCAAAACTTGTATTAAAAGTGAGTTATATTCAGCTCTATATCCTGTGTGGGATACATCATTGGAATTACCCTTTCATTACCCTTCACCAACAGTTTTCCACCAGCTTCGATGATTGAGAGAAGAGATGCCAGCTACCGAGGGCAATGTAACAAAGCAGGCAACGTGAATTAGTTGTAAGTGATTCTCTGATTTAATGTGTTTCTCAACACGGGCTCCTTTAATCCCAAAGTATGTACATCATACAAGAACTTTCCTACAACATATGGTAACAATGAGCAATATACAACGCTAAGCATTTGGTAAGGGCTACCACACTATTTCTTGCTTTACCGGTATCTTATGTAACTGTTGTTCAAAACACCCCCGCCCCCCCATGTAAAACAGCAGTGTTTAAGTATCCACAATACATGAAATTTTGAGCTAGCAGACATACATACATGTTTCTCTGTTCTAAGATGCTACGTCCCATGGCTGAGTCCTATGAAGCATTACACAGTGTAGAGACCATGCAGCCTCCCACACCTGGCATGGCACCAGGGAAATGAGCTCACCAATATATCACTGTCTTCATGCACTTTTTATTTTGGAAAGATGTTCTTATGCACATTATCTTCCCAAATTGGGTTTCACCAGATGATGTGCAGTACCAATAACAAAAAATTGTTTATATTTTTAATATTTACAAGCAGAAAATAAAGCCATTTCAAATTCTCTCTGATAAAACAGTTCATCTGGTTAAATTCACTACGTAATAGCATTTATCACATAATTTAGCATTTTTCCATTTTGATGCAGAATTGATATCTGTAATTACATTTATCACAAATGCAAAATTTTCTGGTTCCTGCAAATCACAATGTACACAAGAAAATATTTCTTAATAATAATTTCATTGTACAAATTAATTTTCATAATCTTAAATTACTGTAGTGTTCATACCCAAAGAAACCGGAAACTGAAGTGATTGCTATTTGTTAAGTTATATAATCTTTTTATTGTATTTTCTTTGTATGTATAATATATCTAACTTTTCACTTTGTGTTCGAAGTTTTGGAAGGAGAGGCTATACAGTTGTTTAATGGGTAGCATGGTAGACAGTAGAGTGGTGGCTGAGCAAATAGAGTGGAAATGTGTGTTTTGAATGTTGTATGTTCAACAAATCATGAATATCTGTAAGAATTACTAAAACTGGATATTACACACATCAAAAAAAGTTTTTTATCACCTCGGTTCTGAGAGTTCCGGAACCTGTACAGAAAATTGGAATAGATATCATCACAAACATCATTTCCATCCCTTTTATTGTTCATGAAAACCACACAATGCATGTTGTACCACCATACAACAAGACCTCCAGTGGTGATGGTCCAGATTACTGTACACACCAGTACCTCTAATACCCAGTAGCACGCCCTCTTGCCTTGATGCAGACCTGTATACATCATGGCATACTATCCACAAGTTCATCAAGGCACTGTTGGTCCTAATTGTTCCACTCATCAATGGCAATTTGTTGTAGATCCCTCAGAGTGGTTGGCAAGTCATGTCATTCATAAACAGCCCCTTTCAATCTATCCCAGGCATGTTCTTTAGGCTACATGTATGGAGAACATGCTGGCCGCTCCAGTCGAGTGATGTTGTTATCCTGAAGGAAGTCATTCACAAGATGTGCATGATGAGGGCACAAATTGTCGTCCATGAAGACGAATGCTTCACCAATATGCTGCTGATATGGTTGCACTATCGGTTGGAGGATGGCATTCACATATTGTACAGCCATTATGGTGCCTTCCATCACCACCTGTGGTGTACATCAGTCCCACATAATGCCACCCAAAAACATGAGGAACCTCCACCTTACTGCACTCACTGGACAGAGTGTCTAAGGCTTCAGCCTGACCGGGTTGCCTCCAAACACATCTCTGATGACTGTCTGGCTGAAAACATATGCAACACTCATCTGTGAAGAGAACGTGATGCCAATCCTGAGCAGTCCATTTGGCATGTTGTTGGGCCCATCTGTACCGTGCTGCATGGTGTCATGGTTGCAAAGATGGACCTCACCATGGACGTTGGGAGTGAAAGCTGTGCATCATGCAGCCTACTGTGCACTGTTTGAGTCATAACACAACATCCTGTTGCTGCACGAAAAGCATTATTCAACATGGTGCTATTGCTGTCAGGGTTCCTCCGAGCCATAACCCGTAGGTAGCGGTCATCCACTGCTGTAGCAGCTCTGGGGTGGCCTGAGCGAGGAATGTCATCAGCAGTTCCCGTCTCTCTGCATCTCCTCCATGTCCGAACATCATCACTTTGGTTCACTCCGAGATGCCTGGACACTTCCCTTGTTGAGAGCCAGAGCCCTTCCTGGCATAAAGTAACAATGCGGACGTGCCCAAACTGCGGTATTTACCATCTACGTATGGCTGACCTACAGACAACATGAGCCATATATCTCCTTCCTGGTGGAATGACTGGGACTGATCGGCTGTCAGACCCCCTCCATCTAAAATGTGCTGTTCACGTGTGGTTGTTTACATCTTTGGGTGGGTTTCGTGACATCTCTGAACAGTCAAAGGGGCTGTGTCTGTGATACAATATCCACAGTCAACGTCTGTCTTCAGGAGTTCTGTGAACTGGGGTGATGCAAAACTTTTTTTGATGCGTGTATATTTGATTCAAAAATCACATTTTCCACGTGATGTGTGCAAAATAGTAAAATTCATTACATTTTGCAAACAACAGAATGACTGTGATCAACAACTGCTGACAGTTTTCAATCAATAAAGTTAAGTTCAACTAACATTTTACTTGTTGTTGTTGTCTTCAGTCCTGAGACTGGTTTGATGCAGCTCTCCATGCTACTCTATCCTGTGCAAGCTTCTTCATCTTCCAGTACTTACTGCAACCTACATCCTTCTGAATCTGCTTAGTGTATTCATCTCTTGGTCTCCCTCTACAATTTTTACCCTCCACGCTGCCCTCAAATGCTAAATTTGTGATCCCTTGATGCCTCAGACCATGTCCTACCAACCGGTCCCTTCTTCTTGTCAAGTTGTGCCACAAACTCCTCTTCTCCCCAATTCTATTCAATACCTCCTCATTAGTTATGTGATCTACCCATCTAATCTTCAGCATTCTTCTGTAGCAGCACATTTCGAAAGCTTCTACTCTCTTCTTGTCTAAACTATTTATCGCCCATGTTTCACTTCCATACATGGCTACACTCCATACAAATACTTTCAGAAACGACTTCCTGACACTTAAATCTATACTTGATGTTAACAAATTTCTCTTCTTCCGAAACGCTTTCCTTGTCATTGCCAGTCTACATTTTATATCCTCTCTACTTCGACCATCATCAGTTATTTTTTTCCCCAAATAGCAAACCTCCTTTACTACTTTAAGTGTCTCATTTCCTAATCTAATTCCCTCAGCATCACCCGACTTAATTCGACTACATTCCATTATCCTCATTTTGCTTTTGCTGATGTTCATCTTATATCCTCCCTTCAAGACACCATCCATTCCGTTCAACTGCTCTTCCAAGTCCTTTGCTGTCTCTGACAGAATTACAATGTCATCGGCGAACCTCAACGGTTTTTTTTCATCTCCATGGACTTTAATACCTACTCCAAATTTTTCTTTTGTTTCCTTTACTGCTTGCTCAATATAAAGATTGAATAACATCGGGGACAGGCTACAACCCTGTCTCACTCCCTTTCCAACCACTGCTTACCTTTCATGCCCCTCGACTCTTATAACTGCCATCTGGTTTCTGTACAAATTGTAAATAGCCTTTCGCTCCCTGTATTTTACCCCTGCCACCTTTAGAATTTGAAAGAGAGTATTCCAGTCAACATTTTACTTAATGGAATTTAATAATTTTAAATACATTACAAAACACTTGTCATTTCTGAGTAAACTACAATTACAGCTCAATTCTGTAAAATGTGAGCCTCATTATTTACTGAGTGCAGGAAAATTATAGCATGCAACAACAAATTTACTTAATACAGCTGTTAATTAACCAAGCTGAAAATGTTTCTAACCTCCAAAAGCTCGTCTCCTGAACGAAGTCGACCATTTGCTCCAACAGGGCCTTCAGGCAGGATGGAACGTATGTAGTGGTGTGGCCTGACCTCCTGTCCATCTTCAACATCCACTGTACCTTCCAAGCTGATCCCAAGGCCACCACCTTCATTAAACTTGCAGAGCTGTGCGACCTGAAATCAAGCAAACATAATATATCCAATTCTGTCTACAAAACTGATTAAAGGCAGTTCTGGTGAACACATCAATGGAAGTAATTTTTTTATCCCTTGTCTAATCAACTTGAGAAAGAATGCTTGAAACACATAACTATAAAGATTCAGATAATGAATTAAAATTTCAGGGAATGATTGACATAAAAGCATGCATGAAGTTCTCAACTACTTGGAGTGCAGGATAAAAAAAGGAAATCATTTCAATGTTTTGAATGTAGTAACCAGGACAGGGGGAGAGGGGGGAACCAGAGAGAGAAATTGGGAGTACAGAATGTATATTACAAGAAAAGAAAAGAAGTAAAATCAGTACAAAAATGAGGTGCACATAAGCAAAAAATATGCTTGAGGTGAGTTGAAGGGAATGCTGGACACAAAGCAAAAGATTTCAAACAGCTTCTGTAAACAGAAACTACATAAATGTCAACAGAGTCTGTTCCATTACAGCTTCTTTCTTTTAAAGAGTTTATTGGCACTCGCATCCAAATATGACACAAGCCAACCAAAGACTGTTTACAGCAATATCAATAATGTGTGCATTTACAAAGTAGTTACATTCCCATACACAGGGAAAACAGTGAAGTGAGTTGTGAATTATGAGTTGCATAGACAGATTGCTACAAGTTGTCATGATTTTTATGAGATTCTCCTGGTGCAAGTGACAAGTCCTTCATTACTGGTGTGAATGTGGAATCTTCAGCACTGTGAGCAATTCAAGCTGATGAAACATCAGGAAAAATTCAAACAATTGTATCAGCTAGAACACTTGAGAGGGATGTCATGGGCTGCATATAAAAAAAAGTTTCAATGAATGCTCTACAGTTTCATATTCATAATTGCAGAACATACTCATTTCAGATTCTGATCATTTTATAATTGACACATCAAAACAGTTTCTATTACCCGATACATGTGATAGCAAGCACATCTTTTGCATATGTAGCTAAACTTGCTTCATTGTTTAAACTTGTATGTTTGCATCAGCAATGGATTGCTATGGTAGACTTCTGAATGTCCTTCGTTTTAATTAATTTTACCGATATGAGCTTTTTGTATGTAAATTAGCAATAATCAAACTGAAAGGGTCACAGAGAAGCAAACATCTGTTACTACATGCATCAGGTACCTTTGCAAAGAAAGGGCGGTACATCATAGGAGAGAGGTACTCCATCTAGGAAATTAGAGAGAAAATTATTCTGATTCTAAATAGGCACGCCACCCTGAGGCACAAGCATTACCCAGGGAGAGTCTAAACCTGGTATCACAGACATAACACCAAGTGTATGGTAGAAGTAAGTGGTGGGTTTAACTTGCCCAGTAACAACTGGATAAACTATGCATACATTATTCATAATGAAGATAAATAGTCTTGCAAAGTAATACGGATAACTTCGTCCAGCAACTGCCAAAAACAACTAGTCTGACAGCCCACACATGAAAGAAAAGTTGTAGGCTTTGTAATGTCTCTTGCAGCAGTCTCTCCGCGATATTTTCAGAAATTTTATAAATTATATAACTCAGTACATATCAAGAAATATCTCTTCTTATCTTACCGATTATCAATGCAAAGTAGTTTCAAGCCCAATTATTCCTTGGAGCGTCCATTTACTCCATGGAATAGCTTCTCTGCTATCTATGTTTTCTCTTAGGAAAAGAATGAGGGAATTCTTGCCGATTAGTCGTGAAAGAAGGAGGATGTATATGTATGTATTGTTGAGCTAGTCGCCATCTTGATGAGATTCTGTATGGGAAGGAATTTAATACATGAACTAAACTAAAGTAAGTGTTCCCAGAATGAGATTTTCACTCTGCAGCGGAGTGTGCGCTGATATGAAACTTCCTGGCAGATTAAAACTGTGTGCCCGACCGAGACTCGAACTCGGGACCTTTGCCTTTCGCGGGCAAGTACTCTACCAAATGAGCTACCGAAGCACGACTCACGCCCGGTACTCACAGCTTTACTTCTGCCAGTACCTTGATTCCTACCTTCCAAACTTTACAGAAGCTCTCCTGCGAACCATGCAGAACTAGCACTCCTGAAAGAAAGGATATTGCGGAGACATGGCTTAGCCACAGCCTGGGGGATGTTTCCAGAATGAGATTTTCACTCTGCAGCACAGTGTGCGCTGATATGAAACTTCCTGGCAGATTAAAACTGTGTGCCCGACCGAGACTCGAACTCGGGACCTTTGCCTTTCGCGGGCAAGTGCTCTACCAACTGAGCTACTGAAGCATGACTCACGCCCAGTACTCACAGCTTTACTTCTGCCAGTACCTCGTCTCCTACCTTCCAAACTTTACAGAAGCTCTCCTGCGAACCATGCAGAACTAGCACTCCTGAAAGAAAG
The DNA here is from genome assembly GCF_023898315.1 of Schistocerca nitens. NCBI lineage: Eukaryota > Metazoa > Arthropoda > Insecta > Orthoptera > Acrididae > Schistocerca > Schistocerca nitens. Next base: position 369,549,509 of record NC_064618.1, read on the forward strand.
GATATTGCGGAGACATGGCTTAGCCACAGCCTGGGGGATGTTTCCAGGATGAGATTTTCACTCTGCAGCGGAGTGTGCGCTGATATGAAACTTCCTGGCAGATTAAAACTGTGTGCCCGACCGAGACTCGAACTCGGGAGCTTTGCCTTTCGCGGGCAAGTGCTCTACCAACTGAGCTACTGAAGCATGACTCACGCCCGGTACTCACAGCTTTACTTCTGCCAGTACCTCGTCTCCTACCTTCCAAACTTTACAGAAGCTCTCCTGCGAACCATGCAGAACTAGCACTCCTGAAAGAAAGGATATTGCGGAGACATGGCTTAGCCACAGCCTGGGGGATGTTTCCAGAATGAGATTTTCACTCTGCAGCGGAGTGTGCGCTGATATGAAACTTCCTGGCAGATTAAAACTGTGTGCCCGACCGAGACTCGAACTCGGGAGCTTTGCCTTTCGCGGGCAAGTGCTCTACCAACTGAGCTACTGAAGCATGACTCACGCCCGGTACTCACAGCTTTACTTCTGCCAGTACCTCGTCTCCTACCTTCCAAACTTTACAGAAGCTCTCCTGCGAACCATGCAGAACTAGCACTCCTGAAAGAAAGGATATTGCGGAGACATGGCTTAGCCACAGCCTGGGGGATGTTTCCAGAATGAGATTTTCACTCTGCAGCACAGTGTGCGCTGATATGAAACTTCCTGGCAGATTAAAACTGTGTGCCCGACCGAGACTCGAACTCGGGAGCTTTGCCTTTCGCGGGCAAGTGCTCTACCAACTGAGCTACTGAAGCATGACTCACGCCCAGTACTCACAGCTTTATTTCTGCCAGTACCTCGTCTCCTACCTTCCAAACTTTACAGAAGCTCTCCTGCGAACCATGCAGTTCTGCATGGTTCGCAGGAGAGTTTCTGTAAAGTTTGGAAGGTAGGAGACGAGGTACTGGCAGAAGTAAAGCTGTGAGTACCGGGCGTGAGTCATGCTTCGGTAGCTCAGTTGGTAGAGCACTTGCCCGCGAAAGGCAAAGGTCCCGAGTTCGAGTCTCGGTCGGGCACACAGTTTTAATCTGCCAGGAAGTTTCATAAAGTAAGTGTGTTCGCGTATTATTTAACTGATTATTATTGACAGTGTCTGCTTACTACGCTGTGTTGCACGGGATCAGTGGGGAACGTCTGATTTACACTGGATGAACCTGCCGTTTTGTATGCTCAAGATATCCAGTTACTTCAAATAAATAGGCTTACACGGTCTTACCAGCAGATCTCTGGTCTTCCCCATGTGATCACCGAAAGTTAATAATTATTACAAATGTTTCCAGGAGATCGACTGACAATTTTCGTCGCACCGAGACTTCGAAATTGCTTCACTGCCTTATGGAATTTAAGTTAAGCTCAATTTAATCAGGATAGAACAGTATTGAACTGTGTGAATGTGATAAGCCTGCTTTGTGAATGAAAATTTCCTTAACATACGCATGTTTTTACTATCCTGATCAGTGAAGCTAAATCAGGCCGGTGTGAGAGAGGTTTTTAAATTTTAGATTCCACAAAAAAAATATTAAAGCTTCCTAGCAACAAACAGACCCTATCTTTCTGAGTGTCACCAATGAGACGGGGATTAGTGAAAATTATGTTATTATGTGACCAATGGTAACCAGAGGCAAAAAGTTATCAAGAGAGGTAGGAGAGTACTTGTATTTGGTCAAATGATTACAGAGTCACAACCAACTAATTGAAATGACAAATTGAGATCAGAACAATTTTGACTAAAGCTGAAACACACTAAAAACCATGGTCCAGATGAGAAACTTTTAAAAAGAAGCACTTAATTAGCAAAATTCTAGAACATTAGGAAGTGTTTCCTATTTAAGAGTGAAATAGAAAATTTAATAGTAACTTGCACATCTGCATGAAACACCATGCATGAAGCCTACAATAATTTTCACAGTCAGAACCTGGTGAAAGATTTATCAGAAAATCCTATGAAGTTTTAGTCCTATATTAAGTTAATGAACAGACTCAAATCTTTCATTAAATCTCTCATTAATCCATCTGATGTAGAAACTGGAGACAGCAGACAGAAGGCATCAATTTTAAATTCTACATTTATCAATATAAAACAATGGAAACTCAAGGTAGGAATATCAACAATTTAGGAAAAGATAGATTGCTACTTACCATAAGAGAGATACATTAAGTTGCAGACAGGCACTATTAAAAGACACGTACATAAAGCTTAAGGCTATCAGCAAAAGAGTACCACACACCATTCATACACACAAGCAAGTACATCTCATACACACAACTACCAATTCCCAGGTCTGAGCTGCCAGAGCTGGCAGTCAAGTGTGCATGAGGTCTGTGTGCTTATGTGTATGAATGGTATGTGTTTCTCTTTTGCTGATGATGGCTGTGGCCGTAAGCTTTATGTAAGTCCTGTCTGCAACTTAATGTATCTTCTTTACAGTAAGTAGCAATCTTTTTCCTAAACTGTTGGAATTTATATATCATGCAAGGGGGTACTACCATATCTGTTTGACACACACACACACACACACACACACACACACACACACACACACAAACAAACAAGTGATACCAGGTGTAACAAGATTCCAGTTAGATTTTGTCTTAAATACTCTAAATACACTATGGAATTTGCTGCTTTCCTAGGTCACAGTTATCATGAATTGCTTTACATTCTCATGTGACTGGAACACAGCATATGTCACCCCTGTGCACAAAAAGGGTAATAAATGGGATGCACAGCATTGTAGACCTATACATCTGGCATCTACCTGTTGCAGGATACTAAAGCATATTCTCAGCTCAAAACTTATAATGTTCCTGTGAGAAAACCAGCATCTCTCAGAGAATCGACATGAATTCAGAAAAAAAGCACACATATGTGAAACACGGCTTTCTTTGCTCAGACATGACATCTTACAAACAATAAATGTAGGTGAGTGAGCAGGTAGAGTCTGCTTCCTATACTTCAATTAATGTATCTGACACTAACAAATTAGCAGTTGCTAACTAATATACAACCATACAGAGTATTTTTGTAAATATGTGATTGACTTGAGGAATATTTGACTTACAGAACCCAATAAGCTACACGGGACTGCAAATGTTTCTCAGAAATAAAAGTAACATCAAGAGAGCCCCAAAGAAGTGTAATAGAACTTCTAATGTTTTCAATATACATAAAGGATTTATCGGATAGGATCAGCAGCACTATAATACCGTTCATCGATGATGCAATTTTATACAGGACAATACTGTCATTGAACAACTGTATGGTACAGGCTACATCCCTATGTTAAAAATATGGTTTGGCTCATCATTATTCCGAACGATTATAATATGCAAAGAGTATTTTCAGGCAATTTTCTCACTCAATATCTGTTAGTTTTATGTAATTGATGCTTAAAAATTACTAAATTTTAGGATTTGGTCATCTGATCAGAAACTTTCTATTATCTGCTGAAGCTCTGGTGGCATCACAAGCTAGGAGTACTACGAAGATACATGCATGTTACATGAGTATTATCCCAAGTTTGTGCCTAATGTTTTTCCACACTTTTTCTGTAAACAGTTTAGTTATTTAGTAATGGAAAATGCATTTGCAACTTTTAAGTAACAATGACAAGGAATTTTGTGAAGGCTGATAGCAGAAACTGTGATGCATTTATGGCTATCTTCTATTTTCTTTGAAAAGAACCCACATTTTTATATTCTAGAAATAAGAAACACAAAAACTTCATTGCATGACAACTGGGACAGAACTACTATGACACAATGCTAAGTTGCAGAATTGTCTTAAAACTAAGGGAATCTGAAGCTGGACTATTTGCTCATGCTGAAAAGGTTTTCCCAGGCAATAAAATAGAATTCTCATTGTTAATTGTTGTGGTCATTGCCAGAACTACTACCTTTTTCCAGGTACCTCATTTCTCAATCTTCAAATTTTCAGGCAATTTGCCTTCAACAGATTTACACATTGCAGTTTTTCTGTTGCCCCAGGTCATTAATTTAAGGCACTGGAAAATTATGTCTGCAAATTATGCAGTTGATGCAGCAGAACCTTGAAATATCTATTGTTCTAATGCACTGAAACACTATCATTTAAAAGTGCTTCAGCAGGATCAACTTTCATTTTATCTTAATACCCTGACCTTATTATATTTCCTCATGGGTTCCAAGCAAAATTCAGTTTTTCTCTTTGTCAAAACCATACAGCTTTGCAACAGGCTCATTGGAGACAGATGGTGGTGCCAAATTATTGTGTTAAATGATGTGTTTGCAAAAAAATATCACAGTCAGAAGTTGTTAAATAATTTTTCAGATTATGAAGAATAAGGGTGGCACCTGGCATGAAATACAGTTTCTTAACACCATCTGTGTGCTTCATCTCAAACTGATTAGATTTTTAATAATGGAGCTAATAAATGAAAAGAGATATTAAAATGTTATATAATATAGAATCTGAAGCTCTTACATAACTGTGTTATGTATAAAGTAAACTTAAGAAGACAGTAGTATTAAGTGAAGAGAACAGGAAGGATTGGAGGCAGGGAGAGGGATGTGGAGGGGGGTTGGGGGTGGGTGGGGGTGGGTGGGGGAGATTTGCTTCAAATGAGGATCAATCTTGCGTACATTGTATTAGTAGTACAGCAAGCTAATCTACTACACTACAAGTGTCAACCTGCCCCTATGGAGTGTTTACTTACATCTAAGGATCCTCACAGAAATACACACACGTAGTGGTTGTCTACAAGCAACATGTTTTCTGCATCTTCTCATGCTTTGGAACATTCAGAAACAATTTTTCAGAGTTTTTGTAGATGAACTTGTACATTTTGGTACTATACACCATTTGTAATCCATTTTTCAAAATGTAAATTCCAAAACAAGATATCGGTGTGAATGAGCTGTACAACAGTAGAAGCAGTGTGCTAGCCAGTGATATCACACGCATCATATGACTCAAACGGAGTGTTTTAGTGGACTTCCAAATTATTTGAATTTTTTTTTTCAAATACTGAAATCCATGGGGAAAAAGGCATGTTATGAGTATAAAATGACATAATTAATCATTTAAGAGGATTTCCAAAAAACGGTCATACACTCTATTGCAGAATGACGTGGAAAACTTTTCCACTTGGTATAATCTCTGTAATTGTGGATAAATGCAGGCTAATGTCAGAATCATTTCTTTTAAAAAGATAATGTTGATTTTCTTCTCTAATCTGAGCTTGTGTCCCATCTTAAACGACTACATCTTTGACAAGACATTAAATCTCCATTTTAATTTTTACAGCTTTTAACAATTATTTTAATAATAATAAAATTGTAAAAGAAAGGAGACTAAGCACTTATTACAGAATACATTTGCTTCGTCGTATGAATTCACTGAAGTCAACAACAAGGTAAAATCTATCAAGAACTCTGTGAAATTCTATTTTTGGGCACATAATCACATAGAAGTGGAATACTTTCTGCTCCGATGAAATTGTAAGTTCAAAACAACTTAACAATTTCTAATTTCAACATTTTGTGTGTGGCATGAGTCACTCAGTTCTTGTATCTTCACACAGTTTGTGTGGTACCCAAACAGGACCGCGTGTGTGTGTGTGTGTGTGTCTATTCTTCTCAAAAGTGCATAGTTTATTGCAGCTTTGCTGTGTGTCCCACGCTAATGTCGGCAGCGACTTATGTGTTTGTTGCCCTACTGTTCACGCACTGCTGCACCTTTGCAATGGCCAAATTCAATGATAGTGATGTTTTCAATGCCCTGGTAGAAGTACTCTATGATGGACCATCACAGATAACATAATCCATGATTCCAGTTTAGAGTGAGAAGTACAGGGGTGGACAAAAATGTGGAAGCACCAAAAACACAACACATTAACATTCCTAATACAGTGCAGGAAAACCAGTGGCATTCAAAACACAGCTTCCATTCTTCTTGGAATGGATAACTACAGGTCCCATATGGCTTTCAAGGGAATCTTATACCATACTCCCTGCAAAACACTGGCAAGTTCAGGTAACAATGATGGAGATGGATAGTGATCACACACACTTCTCTCTGAAGCAGACCACAAACACTCAATAATATTATGATCTGATGACTTCCCTTCATGTTGTTTAGGGACTGACAGGGTTTGTGAGAGCAAAATTCACTTCAACATGATTTTGCAGCCGTCATCCTCTTATTTTTTGTCACAATCCTTTTCAACGACCATCTGTCATGATCATTCAACACACACTTTCATCCGTGTTGTGACTTAGTGGATGATATTTTTCTGCTTTCCCTTTATACAGTATAAATCTTTAATATGGTACCTCTTGAAACACCAAATCCTTCAGCTACCTTGTTTTAGGAAGCACCCACCACACGTGCACCAACAATTTGCTGATGTTCAAATTCACTTAGCTCTGAGATAAAGCACTCAAGACAGCACAGAACACTGTTCTGACCCCAACTAACACCTACAATATATTAAGGACATTGCACAGGTGCCATTCATGGTCAAATACATCAGTGCAACCTGCGAGTTTGACTAGCATCTGTGTTTATGCTCAACCATGCATTTCTCGAGGTGTTTCCATATTTCTGTCTAATCCTTGTAGGTGATGCTTGTATTGAACTAGGTTCCTATCTTGCTGTATGCTCAAGTGAGTAATAACAAAACAAATAAAGGAGTGTAGTATTTCATCAGAATGTGTCAACTGAAAGAAAATTTATGAAACAGTTCTAATAGTAAAATACATCAAACACTGATTGTATTTGAAATGGTGATGCAGATTATTCTGAAGAGATGAGACACATCATCTCCATTTATACAACATGATAATGGACGGATCGCATCGCATCAACCCTCTGTCCACGATCATGTTGTATAAATGGAGATGATGTTTTAACTACTGATGACACCTTTGGCACAATTGTTTTATGAATCTCCATTGCAGGATGTAATTTTAGTGTATTTTACTTCTGATGAAGGTATATTTAGATATACCGAAACCGTGCTCAAGAATTTTAATAAATCTTTATCCTGCAACTGTTTTGGCTGTCATCATTTACCGTGAAGAATTTCAACAGTTGCTGTTTCAGCTGTGTTTAAAATCTTGAGACAACAAAAGGAGATTAAACATGTTGGAAATGAACAGTAAATAATCAAGGAGTAAATGAGACCACTCACTGAATGGCAGAAATGTTGTCAGGCACACAAAAAGAAGAACTTGCTAACTTTCAGACTAACCCTTTAACAAGCTAGAGAGCACCACATACACGTGCACGCACACACTTGTGCGGCTGCAATGTGCTACATGAACACACAATGCCAGGACTGTAGTTTAGCCAGTGGACTGTGTTGGAGGTTGTGTTGCGTGGGATGAGAGGAGGGAGAAATATGCAGGAAGCAGGAAGAGGGGTTGGAGGGAGACAGTTGGTGGTTTGGGGGGAGACAGGCAGTGTGTGGGGTAGGAATGCAGAAGCAGCAAGCAGCAGGTGTACAGGACAGGAATACAACACATGGGTACTGGAGCCAGTGAGTTAGTCTGGCATATAGGACAATGACATGAAGGTGCGAGTTGGGAGGGATGACAAGACGGAGGAAGGGAAGACTGTCAGGTACAGGATGTGGGTGTAGTGGCTTAGTGGAGATTGGCACCAGGAAGATTACTGGAGTGAAGGGTGTGCTGCAAGAAAAAGTCTCGTTTGTGTAGATCAGGAAGCTGGTGTTTGGGAGAAGACTCCAGATGTCACAGTTGTGGAGCAGTCACAGAACTCGAGCACATTGTGCTGAGCAGTGTGTTCCACTACTGGGTAGTCAACTCTGTTCTTCACCACAGTTTTGCACTGGCTATTCATTCTGATGGCCTTCACATCATCATCACTGTGTACCGCACAATCTCTAGCTCCAGTGCCTGTGTGTCACATTCCCGTCCTGCCCACTGGCTGCCTCCCTCCAAACTCCCAAGAGTCCCTCCCCAACCCCTGATCCTGCTTGCTGCATGTTCCTCCATCTACCCACCCCACCCAATACCTCACCCCAGTCTACCTGCAAAACTGCAATCTCGGTATTATGTCTTTAGCTGGAAACAAAGTAGCTGCACAGGTGCGTGCGTGCGTGCGTGCGTGTGTGTGTGTGTGTAGCTCGTTAGGGGATTAACCCAAAAGCTACTAAGCTTTTATTCTTTTTTGTGTCCTTTGACAGCTATTGACAACTCAACAACTCAACCCTTCTGCTAGTGATGAGTGGTCTCCTTTATTGCTAGATTATTTACACTGTGCTAGAACTTTTCTTACCATATGAAAACTAATAATGTTTGAGAAAAGTACACTGTGACAAAATTACTGACATTTATTTATTTTCTTTGGTGATAATTCATATGTGCCTAATGAAGACTGCAAGTAACAGAGTGAGACTCAAATACTGAAGTAAATGATACATCGATTAACTAAACATCTTGATACATAATCTTTAATATACTACTTGATGCACTGTAACTTTTATTATGTTATAATTACATTTCTGTTAACTCATTTCACAGATATTATTCTTTATCTAATACTATTTGAAGCAACTAAATGTCCTGTAAATAACAAGTTAGTAATGCTGTTTCATTTACAATAATACAATACTTTGAAATTTCTTATCCACTTCCCTGTTTTGTCAAGATGATGCCTTAATCAAGAATGATGATGGTACATACCAGTAATACAGGTTTGTAATGTTAATGGACAGGAAGTTCTAGAAAACACACTAAGTGATGTTGAGTCTAATTATTAAAACTGCAAGCATTTTTGTAGATAATGATCTTTAACATAATTGATAAAATACTTAGATGCAGGAAATAATGTGACTAAAGCTTTGAAGCCTCTGTAAATGGTAGTAATTAAAATAATTAAGAATCTTACCAACAAGTTGCATATTTGTATAGCAACTATTAAGGTGATTCATTTTATGAAATTTTGCATAGAAAGTCAAATTCTGTAAAAATTTGGTTTATGTCAAGCATAATCATTGAGTTGTCGATAGGCACAAACGAAAGAAAGAAAACTTGCTAGCTTTCACAGTTACCCTTTGACAAGCTAGAGTAAGACACACACACACACACACACACACACACACACACAGAGAGAGAGAGAGAGAGAGAGAGAGAGAGAGAGAGAGAAACCTCAGCCCCTACATGGTGTCGGCTGGACTAGCAATGACAGTGCTTTGTTTCTCGGCAGGTGGGCTGGTTGTTGTGATGGTAGTGTTGGATGGGTTGGGTAGAGGGAGAGGGAGGCAGGAGGCAAGGTGAGGTATTGGGGTGATTGGCTAGAGGCTTACAGGGAGGCAGCTGATTTTCTGGCTAGGAATGTGGGAGGGAAGGGTGGCTAGTATATGGGCTAGGTATGTAATGCACGACTGGAGGAGTTGCTGGGGAGTGGTGCATGTGAATTGCAAGGGAAGGGGGCAACAAGATGGAGGGAGGGGAATATGTTGGAGATGGGCTTGGGGGGGGGGGGTGCAGTGAGTTAACTGAGACTTAGGCCAGGATGATTAGCCCATCTCCCTCCTCACCCCACACACCCACCTTCTACTACATGCTCCACAAAATCTGCAAACCCAATAAACCTGGATGCCCCATTGTAGCTGGCTACTGCACTCTTACTGGAAGAATTTCCGCTGTTGTTGACCACCTCCCACCAATTGTCCAGAACCTAGCCTCCCATACCAAAATTCTAACCACTTCCTTCACTGACTTTCCACCAACCCCACACCTCTATCTACTGGATCCGTACTTATCACTGTTGATGACACCTCCCTATACACTGACACACCTCATGTCCATGGCCTTGCTGCTGTCGAACTAACTCTTCTATGTCCTCCAGACTCCAACCTCATTCCTCATACACCCTACCAACTATATCCTGACCCACAACTACCTTTCCTTTGAAGAGAAGCTTTACAAAGTAACATGCGGCACAGCCATTAACAACCGCAAGGCACCTTCCTATGCCAGCATATTTATGGGCCATCTACACGGAACCTTCAGCCTCCCAAAATTCCGAATCCTAGTATGGTTAAGATTCATTAAAGGATAAGTCTGTAAGCTAGGAAGTTTTCTTTCTTTTGTATGTGCCTATCAGCAATCCAATGTTTCAGCTTTTCAGTAAGTGGTCTCCCTTAATCCATAAGTATTTACATTCAACAAGAACTTTCCTACGACATTTGGTTTATGTCAAACACTTTCCTTCTTCCTGTAAAGAACGGTGGGTGTTACACCTAAATATTTGGCAACATGTAATGTGTCATTGTACGGTCAATGAAGAACCTGTTCCAATAATCTTGTAATCTTGCAGTGTTATGTCTTTATGTAAACAATGGCAGCTGCACCTCCACAGAAAGCCAGTCATTGAATCATTTAGCTAATGGTTGTTGAAGTGATAGAATGGAAGCAGCTGTATGAAATTTCAAGGTGTTCATTTGTACTATCAAGATTTAAAAATGGATTAATATGAAAAAAGGAATCAAAGTTTGTTAAAATTTCATCAATTCACCCACAGCACATGAAGAAAATAAATGGAAAGTTATACACAAAAGTTCTGAGACTATTAATTTATGCCAATGAACCAAAGACCTCTTTATTCCACAATAAAATTAAGCATTTATGTAATTACTGTTCTAACATTATCTGATGAAATGTTAAATCGTGGTGATATGTTTTAGGTTATATTCCATATTAAATCACCTGAAAAGTGAATACATTCTTGCAAAAGTCAAATAACAAGTTTTGTGCTCAAAAAATTTATAGTAATGTTGCAAGATGAAAACAATCAGTGGTCAGGTGTCAAATATGGTGTTACATCACTTCGGTAGAATGACATGTAACATCCTATTATCTACCTAGCTGAAGAATGAGGGTTACCACCTTTAAATGATATAATGAATTAGTAATTTAGAAATGAAACAATGGAAAATTCAAGATGGAATAATGACAATATTATGAAAAGCTACTCACCATACAGCAGAGATGCTGATACGCAGGTCTGGTCTCGGCAGCCAGAGACTGTGGCCGTGTGTGTGTGTGTGTGTGTGTGTGTGTGTGTGTGTGAGAGAGAGAGAGAGAGAGAGAGAGAGAGAGAGAGAGAGAGAGAGGATGGATGTTGTCTCAATTACACAGAATGGTCTCGTTTTAGGCAGCAGCAACAGAAGCACAAGCTAAAAACTACATGTGAAAACAGAGCATAGAATGTGTTGCCGATCAAGGTAGCTAGATCCACAAAACTATACATATGAACTGTCTGGCATGGTCTGAGCAATAAAGGATTAATTAAAAATATTATAATTACTGCCATTTACACATGAGCAATGAATATGGACAATAGTATACAGAAATGCTTACTAACAGTGGCAACATTAAGAATGTAAATTTATTGTATAGATATGCTATGAGCTTAAGATATCAAATATTCAGCAGCAGCAGCATATGCTTTTGTATGGTGATTATTTGAATATTTGATATCTTAAGCTCATAGCATATCTATACAATAAATTTACATTCTTAATGCTGCCACTGTTAGTACTCAAAATTATTAGAAGAATAGCAGATACACACACTACAACAGAGTGTATGGCAGACATATATGTGGCGGATATATTCAAAATAAGCAAAAGGAATCAGAGTAGTCCTTCCCCCGCCCTCCCTCCTTACAATGGCACAAAGAGGGAAGAAAGAAATAATTCCTATCATATTGAGTACATGTGCCAGCACAATTAGTTATACTTTTGATGATTTCACTCATGACATAAAAACAGAAATTTTATACTTACTACAATTTCAACATCAGGACCCATTATCTTGGACCACTTGGCCTGGATAGCTGCCTCCACGGTTGGTTTCAGTTCACCTATATAATTACTGTCAATCAGGAGCTCAACATCTTCTATATCAACAGCAGTATTTAATGCCTCTATTGGCTCCAGCACACAGGAATCTACTGTTGTATGAGACTCAGCTTCCACTTCAATTTCTGGTTCTTCTCCATCCTTCAGAAACAGTAATATTTTAAGATATAAATAATACTTACAAACACAAAACAAAAATACATCAACTCCATGCCATTTAAATGCTTTGATTTCTTAATATACGAGGGCGGTTCAGAAAGTAACCTCCGATTGGTCACAGTGCGGGTTGTGGGGGGAGTAGCGACGCCATCTGTGCGTTCACGCACTCAACAGGTCAGTCGGCATCAAGCCGTGGTCGAGTGAACGTCGTACCTGCGCTAGTTTAGTTTTTGTGGCAGTTTGAAATGTGTGCTGCAATAGAAAACCCCGCCAAATGTGAAGTGCGTGCTGTCATAAGGTTTTTTACAGCCAAAGGATATTCTGCAGCAGCTATTCATCGTGAGCTTTGTGCCGTGTACGGACCAAGAGTTATGAGTGAAGGAGTTGTCCGTGAATGGGTACGTTTATTTAAAAGTGGACGAGAAAACGTTCATGATGAAGAGAGGAGTGGTAGACCATCATTGGTGACTGACGAACTCGTTCAGACAGTTGATGCAAAAGTTCGTGAAAATCGACGTTTCTCAATGTCGGAGTTGTCAACTGGTTTTCCACAGATTTCTAAGACTCTCTTGTACGAGATAGTGACAGCAAGATTGGGTTACCGTAAGTTCTGTGCACGATGGGTGCCCAAAATTCTTACCGACCACCACAAAACTCAAAGAATGGCCTCTGCATTAGACTTTCTGTCACGTTACGAGGACGAAGGAGAACCATTGTTAAACAGAATCGTGACCGGTGACGAAACCTGGATTAAGTACGTGAACCCTGAGACAAAAGAACAATCAAAGATGTGGGCACACTCAAATTCGCCTACCAAACCAAGAAAAGCCTCGCAAGATTTTTCTGCCAGAAAACTGATGGCAACGGTGTTTTGGGATGCCAAAGGGGTGTTGTTGGTTGAATTCATGGAACGTGGTACGACCATTAATCAAGACGTGTACTGTGAAACAATAAAAAAGTTACGACAGGCTATACAGAACAAACGCCGTGGTATGCTGACTTCCGGTATCGTTTTTTTTGCACGATAACGCCTGTCCTCACTCTGCTCACAGAACAACGGCCCTTCTTGAGTCCTTCAAGTGGGACGTTATCAACCATCCACCTTACAGCCCAGACCTGGCGCCAAGTGATTATCACCTCTTCATGCATTTGAAGAAATGGCTCGGGTCACAGCGGTTTGATGACGACGAAGGGCTCAAAGATGCGGTCACAGGCTGGCTCCAGGCACAAGCGGGTGATTTTTATGCAGAAGGAATTTCAAAGCTTGTGAAGAGATATGATAAGTGCCTCAATCGCTATGGAGACTATGTAGAAAAATAGTGCAAAGATGTAGTTGTAAGATGTATATATTAAAATATTTTTATTTAACTTGGTGTATTTTTTTAAATCAACTGGAGGTTACTTTCTGAACAGCCCTCGTACATTATTATCATAAATGCAGGAAAAATGAAATTTACTGCTAACAAAAATTTCTTCTTCCTTTTCTGAATTTGTACACTGTGAAATCCTTTAATTTTTTTGTTCGTGTCTAATTGTCACAGGTATTTACTGGGTGTTTTATGAATTAACAATATCTCCACTCTTCTTTATTATGTTCATATATCAATCTGATACTGGAAATGCATGATGATTGTGTGTCTGGTTATGTTTATTTGGACAGATTGGTTAAGAAATAGTGATTACTTACATTAAATATGCAATAATTATATAGAAAATTAAAATCATGAAAGCCCAATTTAGGGCAGAAATGTTTTGATATTGTTGATACATTGGCAGAATGAAACAAACAAATAAATAAATATCAATATTATTTCTTTGAAATACCAGTTTGTCTTATTCAGTCAGTCTCAGAATCTTCCAGAAATCATAAATGTTTAGTGATAATTGCAGAAAGCAGGAATCAAATTAGTGATCGGCACAATGTCAGCCAGCAACTGCAACCAGTACACCTTGGCAATGACAAACAACATGTGGCAATGTGTATGTGTGTACATAAATAACCCATTTTTCTTTATTAATTACTTTGGCAATTTCAAGAGTCAGAAACGCTCACTTTAAGTCACATAACAATGAGACAATAAGTTACGTTGGCAGTAAATTATGATCATTAACCTGTAAGTTTGTAAGGTGCATGCAATTCTGAAAATAACTTACCGTGCTTACTGGGTACTGTGGCAGTGATGTGGCAGAAGGAGAGGATGGTGTTGGTGGTTTCAGTTCGCTATTTGCAATTGCTTGTTGCAACTGCTCAAATTTAGGACCCCTCAGGTACCTTTCAAGACAGAGTCTTACTGTCTGCCCTGTGTTACGAAGCATTTCAACTGCTTGGTGATTGTTGTAGCCCTGGAGTGATTTCCCATCAACCTGGAAGATTTTATGTTTGATGAACACAAGAGCTTTCAAAGAATTCCTCAATGTTATCAAAGCAAACTCTTTCCCCAATCAATACTGAACACATGCAATTACAAATGCTCAGTTTGACAAGAAAAAATACCACAAAAATCCTCTTATTTCAATTTACAGAAAACAAAGAAAGCCAGTTTGTTAATTACGTTCTGTCCTCCTTTTTCTTTTTTTGCCACCTTTAGTTTTCAAAATGCTGCATGACAAATAAGACTCGTATTCTCACTTCGATGGTGAGACAATAACATAGCATTGTTAATTAAAACGTATATTTCAGATCAATTGTGTTAAGGTAATTTGACAGCTGATGAATTCAACATGCTCTGAAATATAGCCAAGTGTAACAACTAACATACCTCAACAATTCTGTCATTTACTTGAATCTTCTTGCAGAGATCTGCTGCACTGCCTTCACTAATACTCTTCACAAATATTCCAGATAGTTCCTCTGAAATAGGAGTGAAAGTGTAAAATGACATCAATAGAAGGAAAATGCAAAACATTCTCACCAAAAATGAGCAGCTTATATAAATCTATAATGACTGTGAGAGTAAAAATACAGCTAAATAATAGGTTGTGTATGGACACTTCACAAGGAAAACATTATTAGATATTATGGTTCCCTTTCAGCAATATGAGAAAAAGCCTTATCAGATCCGTTTATCGTTGCACTGTACAAACAATCCAGAATTGTGCAAAACAGAAAAACTGAATGAGGATGCACTGTTTTAAACAGATTTGTATGGGAGGCTACTTGGATTTGGAGGCTTCAATCTCCATCCTGTCATTCTTCATTACCATTACTTTAGGCCAGAGGTCTCCAAACATTTTAGCCTAAGGGCCACACGGGCTCTTCCACCAAGTTCCAAGGGCCAAGACTTAGCTACAGTCTGTCTAGTTTCTCTCGAGGCCTGATATCCGAGTACTGCTCAGAACTCCTTGGTACAATTCAGAAGTTTTTGTGATGCTTACCACTGCTGCCTATATTTACAAGCTGACAATGAGTGGCCTATAGTAATCATTAACAGTGAACTGCTTATTGTTTAACCTTGAGCTGTGGTCTTAATTTCATTTCATTTCATTGTAACAAAAGTTCATCCCGTTACCTCTGTGTGTCATTAACATCATTGGAAGTGGTCAGAACACAGCAAGAGCTGCATATCGTATTAGCACTGGAGGATATCTTCCCACTGCAACATTCCTCGCCACGTGGCAGCAGTAGTGGTTAACTCCTCGTTCACGATCACTGCTGGCATGGCTCAAGAAAAGTTGGACAGACTATAGTTCATCATGCCAACATACTGTAGAGTTGAATTATGCACAAATTTTCATTTCTGAGCTAGATGACTGAGATATCTATGGCACACAGAGCAGGGGTGGATTCCATTCTGCAATTCCTGTTGGCTCCTACAGGCAACTGTACAGGTCATTTCACTGCAACAGCGATAGCCAATGCATGTGCTGTGTTTTATGTATTGTTGCTACTACCAACAATGCTGAATGTATAGTAGTGATGCCTTCCAGAGAGTAGGGAAGTTAAGAGCATGAGTAGACAATCTTGCGGGTAGTGGCAACATAGGCAATCTGAAAAGCAAAATATGTGTTTTGTGACTACAGTTTCTTAGTGAAGATACAGTGCATTGAAGAGTGAGTGTTTAATTAATTGAAATCGTCCAATAGATAAATTCAGTGCAATTTTTTACTCAGAACTCTTGCTCTTAATACTATTAGCTGGCATCACTTTGACTTGCATTTATCTCTCTTTTGTGTGGATTTGTGTAAATATGGGAAAGAAACAGAAGATTGATAGTGAATGCAGAAATTTTAAAGAGGAATGGGGAAAACAACATTTCATGATTGAGTCAAGTAATAAAGCAATTAAACAATGATGTCCACAAAGAATACAACATAAAACATCATTATGAGACTAAACATTCTCAGAGATACTCCAAATTGACCAAAAGGCAATGGTTATAAATATATGTGTCTTTGAAAAGCAGTCTGAAATATAAGAATATACTGTTTAAGAAAGTATATGCTGAACAAGAAGCAGCAACTCTTGCTAGTTTCTGTATGGACACTTAAAAGCAAAACCATTTACTGTGGGTGAATTAATAAAGAATTGCATGATTGCAGTAGTTGAAGAAATGTGTCCAGATGAAGACAATTTATTAAAAACACCAGTTTATCAGCAAACACTGTGGCTCAAAGATTAAATGATGTTGCTGAAAATATATTAACTTATTTTTCTGAGAAAACTTGACACTTAAGAGTGGTTGTCTTTGGCTCTGGATAAGTCAACAGGTGTTTCAAATACTGCAAAGGTGTTAATTTTTATTCGAGTGATAAACAAAAATTATGAAGTGAATGAAGACCAAACAAAGGAAAATCCAGGATGGAATAATGAATGTATTATGAAAAGGCCGGACTGCTACTCACCACATTGAGGAGATGCTGAGTCACAGATAGGCACAACAAAAAGACAATCAAACAAGTAAGCTCTTGGCCAAAACAGCCTTCATCAGAATTAGCCCCCCCCCCTCACACACACACAAAAGCACGCACGCAAATGCAACTCTCATGCGCAAATGCAACTCTCTCTCTTGCGCGCGCCCACACACACACACACACACACACACACACACACACACACACACACACACAAGTGCTGCCGAGGCCAGACTAGAGCTTACTGACATTCGTAGCATTCACTGCATGAAGTTTTTAGAGCAGAAAATGCCGTTCAGAAGATGAATATTCAGAAGTTGCTTCTGGTAATTTCAGATATTTGTTTGTGCATGAGCTTCAAAATTTGTTGAAAGACAGACCTAACATTACTATTAATTCAATTTGTGGTGTGTACAGCTACTGCCTTATGGACATCTTTAATAAACTTATGTTGGTTAATGATGACAAAACAGAATTGAAATTCACAAACAGATACAGCAAGGGAAAGGATTACCATGTGCTGGCAAAGACAAGATCATATGACATCCTTGTAGAGAATTCGCAACAACGTTGCAGAAGCCTGAGCAGTGGTATGTATTACAATAATCATGGCATGAGGCACACTGTGATCAGTACAGCTGACTGAATACAGTAATGTCAGAGCTTCTACTTTACAGAGATGTAGTTTATAGGAGAATGCATGACTTAATGTTCCTTTATAGTGGCTGAAGAGACCGACCAGATAAGAAAGTGGATTTTGAAATGGTTGGTAAAGACTGAAGAAATGAAACTAAAAAGACTCCTCATGTGAAACACTGTTCATTAAATGAGTCAGTTACTTACACTTTCTCCAAGACATTGTGTGAATCACTCATTATCGGAGGTACTTGATAAGTAAGGTTCAACTGCAATTAAAAAAAAAATATATATATATATATATATATATATATATATATATATATATATATATATATCAGAGGGAAACATTCCACGTGGAAAACTTTGTCTTTAAATATGTCTGCTTGTGTCTGTATGTGTGGATGGATATGGGTGTGTGTGCGAGTGTATACCTGTCCTTTTTTCCCCCTAAGGTAAGTCTTTCCGCTCCCGGGATTGGAATGACTCCTTATCCTCTCCCTTAAAACCCACATCCTTTCGTCTTTCCCTCTCCTTCCCCTCTTTCCTGATGAGGCAACAGTTTGTTGCGAAAGCTTGAATTTTGTGTGTATATTTGTGTTTGTTTGTGTGTCTATCGACCTGCCAGCGCTTTTGTTTTATATATATATGATGAGACTTACCAAACAAAAGCGCTGGCAGGTCGATAGACACACAAACAAACACAAATATACACACAAAATTCAAGCTTTCGCAACAAACTGTTGCCTCATCAGGAAAGAGGGAAGGAGAGGGAAAGACGAAAGGATGTGGGTTTTAAGGGAGAGGGTAACTTTGTCTTTAAATATGTCTGCCTGTGTCTGTATGTGTGGATGGATATGTGTGTGTGTGCGAGTGTATACCTGTCCTTTTTTCCCCCTAAGGTAAGTCTTTCCGCTCCCGGGATTGGAATGACTCCTTACCCTCTCCCTTAAAACCCACATCCTTTCGTCTTTCCCTCTCCTTCCCTCTTTCCTGATGAGGCAACAGTTTGTTGCGAAAGCTTGAATTTTGTGTGTATATTTGTGTTTGTTTGTGTGTCTATCGACCTGCCAGCGCTTTTGTTTGGTAAGTCTCATCATCTTTCTTTTTAGATATATTTTTTCCACGTGGAATGTTTCCCTCTGTTATATATATATATATATATATATATATATATATATATATCGCGGGCTGGATACCATGAACGTCTGACCTGTTACCTTGGGCTGTATTGATTGTGTTCACTGGCTGCAGTTCGGAGAGCCCTGCTTTAGGCAAATGCGGGGGTGGTTCCAATATAAGGAAATGGCTGACCACCCTGTCTCAACATTATCAAATTACACCTGTAAGTGTGTGTGTGTGTGTGTGTGTGTGTGTGTGTAAAATACTACAGCACATTCAATCTACTTGTAAAAGTGATCCACTATTGAAAGAAAACTTCTACTACCACTACTACTGCTGCTGCTACCACCAACACCACCACCACCACTATTATAATTTATAAAACAGTGGATGCTATAAGAAATGCCAGACATAGCTCCCGCACTTGAAGATGTCAGTCTCTCTGTCTGATACATGCAAATAGTGAAGTTGGCATATTGTTAATTTCTCTTCACTTGCTGTTCAAGATAACACTGCTCACTGATCAAGTGGTGGTCATTACAAGTAAAACTTTGTTTGAGTTTTACCGAGAAGATCATCCATGGCTTTGCAAGCAACTGTGAGAAAATTAGCGGAAACTTAATTTCTATTGCTTTTCTTAACAGTTCACTAGTTTCATGGTAGTGCATGTAGACTTTACACACTAATACACAAGTACATTCTCTCATTTACATCTATTCCATCCCTTTGTCATTTGCTGTGAGGCTGCATTGTTGCTGTATACTGCAATAAATAGTGTAGGTAAATATTCTTTTAACTGTCCCAGAGCCAGTCAAAAGCCCACAACAAAAATAAAGCTGAGAAAAGGTAAGCCTGTTAGCTGTACTCAGAAACCAGCAGGTGTGAGAGGTGTGACAAAGAAGCACTTGATGCATGGCTGCCAAGTCTTACATGTAGCAGGCAAAGGCTTACATGTTAGGCCAACACTTCACTAGCTTCCCCACCCTCATCAACATGTTTGACAAAATCCACAAACCTATCATCCAGAACACCCTACTGCAACTTGTTAATGCTCTCACACTGAAAAAATATCAATCCTTGTTGAGTGCCAACTTCAATCCATTGTCTATGATTTATCATTCTTCATGCCACATCCTTATGCAACAAAACTGTGAGCTTTACTGTCATGGAACACTATTATCTCTTGTTCTAATAACCTCAAACTTACCAGACCCTTCTTCATAAATGCTAACAAACTATATGCCTGTGTACAATATAGAGAGATTCGCCATAAATTGTAAACCCCCTGGTTTAGTTCAAGTTCACTGACCACATATTAATGATAAAGTTCAAGATCAAGAGATCTAATACTTACCTTCCTGGGCACTCACCA
This sequence comes from Schistocerca nitens, assembly GCF_023898315.1. Lineage (NCBI taxonomy): Eukaryota > Metazoa > Arthropoda > Insecta > Orthoptera > Acrididae > Schistocerca > Schistocerca nitens. Next base: position 369,569,555 of record NC_064618.1, read on the forward strand.
CCTTTCCTTAATATCAAATTCCTCACTTCTGATAGTTCCCAACACATGACTGCTCATATGAAAGCACCAACTACCAACAATACTTTTACATCAATAGCTGTTGACTCCATAAACAGCCTCATCATGATGCACCTGCAGTTATAACCAGTCCTACTACCATTTCCTTTAAATGAACATCCTGCTAGCCTTTCACAGTCAGACACTACTGCATTACTTTCCACATTGGATCCAAATATTACATATCCCCCCCACCCCCACCCCAAAACCTCACACTTAGCTACACTAAACAGCCGAAAAGGAGTAAATGCTCACCTGACATTTAATGTCCTGTCAAAAGTGAGGTCATTTAAAGATGGAACAAAAGCTCAGATGGGGTCAAGGATGGGGGAGAAAACCAGCTGTGCCCTTTCAAAGCAACCATCCTGGCATTTGACTGGAGAAATTTAGGGAAATCACAGAAAACCTAAGTCTGGATGGCCGGACATGGATTTGAACCATCATCCTCCATCCAATTTGCTACTACTGTGCCACTTTCTTAGTAACTACATTTCTGGATGAGGACCACTAACTCATACTCTCATAATCTGCCACAGCTTTGACCAAAATGCTTGCAGCCTCTCAAAAATAGAATTCCATTACCTGTTGTAAACGGACTCTCACTGAATTTTGATAAGACACAGTACATACAGTTCCGTACAGTGAATGGTATGACGCCATTAATAAACATAGACCTTAATCAGAAGCGCATAGCTAAGGTAAAATATTCAAAATTTTTAGGTGTGTCCATTGATGAGAGATTAAATTGGAAGAAACACATTGATGATCTGCTGAAACGTTTGAGTTCAGCTACTTATGCAATAAGGGTCATTGCAAATTTTGGTGATAAACATCTTAGTAAATTAGCTTACTATGCCTATTTTCACTCATTGCTTTCATATGGCAGCATATTTTGGGGTAATTCATCACTGAGGAATAAAGTATTTATTGCACAAAAGCGTGTAATCAGAATAATAGCTGGAGTCCAACCAAGATCATCCTGCAGACATTTATGTAAGGCTTTTATCCATTGTGGATGTGGAGCACTGCGACTGTGGTGTGAACAGGTTTTCAGAAATTACTGCAACCAGTCGCCTTTTATGTAGATGTAATTTTATTTAACCATGACCGGTTTCGAGCTGCCTAGCAACTCATCATCAGATGGTGTATACATTTAGTGCTTTTTTGTACCCATTGTGTGGGTGGTTGAGTATCTGTGGAAATAAATCTTTTTGCAGGTATATATATCTCTTTTAGGACGTATTTTTGAAACCATTGTGTCTTGTTTTTCACAATATCACAAGTTAAAACTTTCACTAGATGTATATTACTTTTATGAGGCACTGTTGGAAACATATATCTCGTTTTTCGTAAACATCGCTGAACACACTTAGCCACAGATACGAATACAGGATTTACACATTGTAAACAAGCCAACAAGTGTTGGCTTGTTTACAATGTGTAAATCCTGTATTCGTATCTGTGGCTAAGTGTGTTCAGCGATGTTTACGAAAAACGAGATATATGTTTCCAACAGTGCCTCATAAAAGTAATATACATCTAGTGAAAGTTTTAACTTGTGATATTGTGAAAAACAAGACACAATGGTTTCAAAAATACGTCCTAAAAGAGATATATATACCTGCAAAAAGATTTATTTCCACAGATACTCAACCACCCACACAATGGGTACAAAAAAGCACTAAATGTATACACCATCTGATGATGAGTTGCTAGGCAGCTCGAAACCGGTCATGGTTAAATAAAATTACATCTACATAAAAGGCGACTGGTTGCAGTAATTTCTGAAAACCTATTTATGTAAGGATCTAGGGATATTCACAATAGCTTCTCAGTATATATACTCTCTTATGAAATTTGTTATTAACAACCAAATCCAATTCAAAAGTAATTGCAGTGTGCATAACTACAATACTAGGAGAAAGGATGATCTTCACTATTCAAGATTAAATCTAACTTTGGCACAGAAAGAGGTGAATTATACTGCCACTAAAGTCTTTGGTCACTTACCAAATAGTATCAAAAGTCTGACAGATAACCAACAAGTATTTAAGAAGAAATTAAAAGAATTTCTGAATGACAACTCCTTCTACTCCATAGAGGAATTTTTAGATATAAATTAAGAAAAAAAAGAAGAAAAAACAAACAAAACATTATAAAAAAGTAAAAAATAAAAAAATATGAAAAACACAAAAAAAATAAAAAAGTTGTTATATTAACTTAAGTATGTTGTTATGAATATAATAGAGGGAAACATTCCACACAGGAAAAATATATCTAAAAACAAAGATGATGTGACTTACCATACGAAAGTGCTGGCAGGTCGATAGACACACAAGCAAACACAATCACACACACAAAATTCTAGCTTTCGCAACCAACGGTTGCTTCATCAGGAAAGAGGGAAGGAGAGGGAAAGATGAAAGGATGTGGGTTTTAAGGGAGAGAGTAAGGAGTCATTCCAATCCCGGGAGTGGAAAGACTTACCTTAGGGGGAAAAAAGGACAGGTATACACTCGCACACACATCCATATCCAACCACACATACACAGACACAAGCAGACATTTGTAAAGGCAAAGAGATTCGGCAGAGATGTCAGTCGAGGCAGAAGTACAGGGGCAAAGATGTTGTTGAAAGACAGGTGAGGTATGAGCGGCGGCAACTTGAAATTAGCGGAGGTTGAGGTCTGGCGGATAACGAGAAGAGAGGATATACTGAAGGGCAAGTTCCCATCTCCGGAGTTCTGACAGGTTGGTGTTAGTGGGAAGTATCCAGATAACCCGGACGGTGTAACACTGTGCCAAGATGTGCTGGCCATGCACCAAGGCATGTTTAGCCACAGGGTGATCCTCATTACCAACAAACACTGTCTGTCTGTGTCCATTCATGCGAATGGACAGTTTGTTGCTGGTCATTCCCACATAGAAAGCTTCACAGTGTAGGCAGGTCAGTTGGTAAATCACGTGGGTGCTTTCACACGTGGCTCTGCCTTTGATTGTGTACACCTTCCGGGTCACAGGACTGGAGTAGGTGGTGGTGGGAGGGTGCATGGGACAGGTTTTACATTGGGGGCGGTTACAAGGGTAGGAGCCAGAGGGTAGGGAAGGTGGTTTGGGGATTTCTTACGGATGAACTAAGAGGTTATGAAGGTTAGGTGGACGGCGAAAAGACACTCTTGGTGGAGTGGGGAGGATTTCATGAAGGATGGATCTCATTTCAGGGCAGGATTTGAGGAAGTCGTATCCCTGCTGGAGAGCCACATTCAGAGTCTGATCCAGTCCCGGAAAGTATCCTGTTACAAGTGGGGCACTTTTGTGGTTCTTCTGTGGGAGGTTCTGGGTTTGAGGGGATGAGGAAGTGGCTCTGGTTATTTACTTCTGTACCAGGTCGGGAGGGTAGTTGCGGGATGCGAAAGCTGTTTTCAGGTTGTTGGTGTAATGGTTCAGGGATTCCGGACTGGAGCAGATTCATTTGCCACGAAGACCTAGGCTGTAGGGAAGGGACCATTTGATGTGGAATGGGTGGCAGCTGTCATAATGGAGGTACTGTTGCTTGTTGGTGGGTTTGATGTGGACGGACGTGTGAAGCTGGCCATTGGACAGATGGAGGTCAATGTCAAGGAAAGTGGCATGGGATTTGGAGTAGGACCAGGTGAATCTGATGGAACCAAAGGAGTTGAGGTTGGAGAGGAAATTCTGGAGTTGTTCTTCACTGTGAGTCTAGATCATGAAGATGTCATCAATAAATCTGTACCAAACTTTGGGTTGGCAGGCCTGGGTAACCAAGAAGGCTTCCTCTAAGCGACCCATGAATAGGTTGGCGTACGAGGGGGCCATCCTGGTACCCATGGCTGTTCCCTTTAATTGTTGGTATGTCTGGCCTTCAAAGGTGAAGAAGTTGTGGGTCAGGATGAAGCTGGCTAAGGTAATGAGGAAACAGGTTTTAGGTAGGGTGGCAGGTGATCGGCGTGAAAGGAAGTGCTCCATCGCAGCGAGGCCCTGGATGTGCGGAATATTTGTGTATAAGGAAGTGGCATCAATGGTTACAAGAATGGTTTCCAGAGGTAACAGATTGGGTAAGGATTCCAGGCGTTCGAGAAAGTGGTTGGTGTCTTTGATGAAGGATGGGAGACTGCATGTAATGGGTTGAAGGTGTTGATCTACGTATGCAGAGATACGTTCTGTGGGGGCTTGGTAACCAGCTACAATGGGACGGCCGGGTTGATTGGGTTTGTGAATTTTAGGAAGAAGGTAGAAGGTAGGGGTGCGGGGTGTCGGTGGGGTCAGGAGGTTGATGGAGTCAGGTGAAAGGTTTTGTAGGGGACCTAAGGTTCTGAGGATTTCTTGAAGCTCCGCCTGGACATCAGGAATGGGATTACCTTGGCAAACTTTGTATGTGGTGTTGTCTGAAAGCTGATGCTTTCCCTCAGCCACATACTCCCGACGATCGAGTACCACGGTTGTGGAACCCTTGTCCGCCGGAAGAATGACGATGGATTGGTCAGCCTTCAGATCACGGATAGCTTGGGCTTCAGCAGTGGTGATGTTGGGAGTAGGATTAAGGTTTTTTTAAGGATTGAGAAGCAAGGCTGGAAGTCAGAAATTCCTGGAAGGTTTGGAGAGGGTGATTTTGAGGAAGAGGAGGTGGGTCCCGCTGTGACGGAGGACAGAACTGTTTCAGGCAGGGTTCAATTTGGATAGTGTCTTGGGGAGTAGGATTAGGATCATTTTTCTTCGTGGCAAAGTGATATTTCCAGCAGAGAGTACGAGTGTAGGACAGTAAATCTTTAATGAGGGCTGTTTGGTTGAATCTGGGAGTGGGGCTGAAGGTGAGGCCTTTGGATAGGACATGAGGTTTCGGATTGGGAGAGAGGTTTGGAGGAAAGGTTAACTACTGAATTGGGGTGTTGTGGTTCCAGATTGTGTTGATTGGAATTTTGAGGTTTTGGAGGGAGTGGAGCTGGAAGTGGGAGATTGAGTAGATGGGAGAGACTGGGTTTGTGTGCAATGAGAGGAGGTTGAGGTTTGCTGGAAAGGTTGTGAAGGGTGAGTGAGTTGCCTTTCTGGAGGTGGGAAACCAGGAGATTGGATAGTTTTTTGAGGTGGAGGGTGGCATGCTGTTCTAATTTGCGGTTGGCCTGTAGGAGGATGCTCTGAACAGCCGGTGTGGACGTGGGAGAGGAAAGATTGAGGACTTTTATTAAGGATAGGAGTTGACGGGTGTGTTCATTGGCTGAGTTGATGTGTAGGTGAAGGATTAGGTGGGTGAGGGCAATGGATTGTTCAGTTTGGAACTGGTATAGGGACTGATGGAAAGAACGGTTACAGCCAGAGATGGGAACTTTAAGTGTGAGGCCTTTGGGGGTAATGCCAAATGTCAGACAAGCCTGAGAAAATAAAATAGGGAGTGTAATCTGCCAGGCCTCAACCTCCGCTAATTTCAAGTTGCCGCTGCTCATACCTCACCTGTCTTTCAACAACATCTTTGCCTCTGTACTTCTGCCTAGACTGACATCTCTGCCGAATCTCTTTGCCTTTACAAATGTCTGCTTGTGTCTGTGTATGTGTGGTTGGATATGGGTGTGTGTGCGAGTGTATACCTGTCCTTTTTCCCCCTAAGGTAAGTCTTTCCGCTCCCGGGATTGGAATGACTCCTTACCCTCTCCCTTCAAACCCACATCCTTTCGTCTTTCCCTCTCCTTCCCTCTTTCCTGATGAGGCAACCGTTGGTTGGGAAAGCTAGAATTTTGTGTGTATGATTGTGTTTGTTTGTGCGTCTATCGACCTGCCAGCACTTTCGTATGGTAAGTCACATCATCTTTGTTTTTAGATATATAAGTATGTTGTTAAATTAACTTAATTATGTCATGTATTGGAAAATTTGACTCGTTCCACATCATTATGAAATATCGTATTCATGATCCATGGAACTAGTATTAATCTAATCTAATCTAATCTAACCTATGACATATTCTTGTACATTTCCACTTCAACTCTTTGCCCTATACCACATCTTCATGAAGACCACTACATCTGCCCATCACCTGCTTCTAGACTGTTGCCAACCTATGTCTTTAAGGAGTCACAGATATACTGTATAAACTTTGCTGCAAACGGTGCATGGAATTTTACATTCACATTATCACAAACATAATGTCTACCAGCATGAATGACCATAGGCAAAGTGTGAATAATGGAAACCTTGCCCAACAGGACCTCATACTTCATCACAATGTGGTCAAATTCAACAGCTCACTGTTTTTTCAAAACATGATATCTAATCCCTTTCCAGTGCAATGGATAAAGACAATGTATCACACTTACTTACATCAACATGTAATGCCTGCCATTCTGGTACCTAATGAGAAGGAAATCTCATAAAACAACATATACTCTTAGGTACTCTAGATGCAACTTACCTTTCTCACATACATATCCTGCTATTGTTATGCCAAGCCCATGGTAATCTTTTTTCAATTCAACACTGAATTTTTCCATCTCTGGCAGAGGAGTCTCAAGAGGCATCATATCCATAGTTAGGACAGGAAGAGATGTAGGACCCACCATCCTGGGAGGTATTGGAGCGGATCCAATTGGAACTGGATTTCGCACAACGTCTACAACAAGATTTGGCTCTGGCTGTAAGAAAAAGTGGAAGCAGACAATAAGTAAAATAAGATTACTGATTAAACAGTAAAAAAAAGGGTGGGAGAAGAGGAAAGGCAAGCTTTATACATTGCCCTCGCATAATGAAGTGCACTGCAATGAAATAGATTAGTCCCTTTAACTGTTAAGGAAGATTATCAACAGCATATTCTCATTCTCTCATTTTATGTAGAGCACAACACGCTGTAATTTTTATGCATTCCATCACTGCCTGTGCTGAACACGTCCTCTGTTTCTTTAACAATGTGACAGTGTCCCACATTTACTCATTTCATTCACTCATGTACTCAAAAATTATGTATCAGTCGCTGTAATTTGAAACCATGCAAGTATTAAAATTTTTTTTAGTACCATTCTGCCATTAATAACCACTGAGCCACAGTGAGAGACAACTGTGTCAGCACAAGTTTCATGTCAGTAGTTGTGCATGAATGGTCAACATGCTATACTTTTGTGATAACAATAACATTTTGAGTGAGAAGAAATGGGAACAAGTTAACAATGAACTTGGTTAACACACAGCGAGCTGTTGCACTGTGTACTCTGCTATGAAGCACTCATTTAAAAAGGGAAAATTTAACAAATTTAAAGAATTAACTCAGTGCTTAATTTCACAAGGTTACTCCTGAGACATATCTACAATACTTTACAAAAATGTATGTTCAAACTGATATAAACATTGTAAAAATTAATTAAACAACAGAAAGTACTTCATCAATAAAATTAACAATACATCAAACTGAAGACAAAATTCTACTTATTGATAACAGATCATCAGTAATTGCAGCATGTTTGAAGCATACACAAATTTAAAAAAAAAAAAAACTGAATTCAAAATTTAATTCATGTATTTGACAAACCTGATCCTTTTGTTCCTGATTTAGCAATTAAAGGCTGATGTTCATGTTAGTTTCAATTACTGATAATATTCAGTTACAGTTTTCATTTCCAACTGACACTTTAAAAGATATAGTTAGAGAAATTAATTTGTTTGGGCCTGTTGTGTGATTTGCAATCAATATACCATTATTTTAAATTTTTCCCTTGTTGACTGGTAATAAAATATCACCCTATGCAACTGAAATAAACTTCACTGTGTAAACTAGCTCTTGCACGAACTTCAAGACAATGTTTAATGAGTTCATTTCAGTAAGTATTCAAGTAAATTTCAAGCTTTTGTCATTACAATGAAAGGTTAACAAATTTTGTTTTCAAAATAACCACAAAAGCTCTGTTAAGATGCTCCTCAATTTCCTTCTCTGTAAAATTTGCATCACTGTTCAGTAATCACAGAGGCACACTCATGAGTTTTATTTCCCATAGCATCGCATGGTTTTGTACATCCAAATACATGTCACTTACTGAAAAAATGCTGAAAAATTAAATTCTCCCCACATGCTGTAAAAAAATATTTTATTAAAACAACTTGGATGTGGTACTTCAAATCTGAAAAACATACAATAGCGGATTATAAAATACAAATTTGAATTCCACAGGAATTAACATTGTAAAACTAATGTTCCCGTGCAGTTCAATACAATTACTTATTTCTAAGCTGCCTTTTCTTCACAGAGTGTAACCTACACGAAGTTTGTTTCAAACCTGTTAGTTTAACTCCAACTCTCTAAGACACTGTACTCTCCAAGATAGATCACAATTCCCACACAAGCAAAACTAATGGCAAACAAAACAAGCATCTCAATCAACCATGCAACTCACATGAAGTTCTAATTCGGAGCCCTGCTGGTACATGAAAGGATTGTCATACGAGTCCAAAATGGGAGTCTGAGTGTTGAATGTTTCTGGATATCCATTCTGCACAAGATGGCGATCAAGCTCCTCTGGATCACCAAGGATCTTGGTTGGAACAATTGGTGCATGACTTCCCAGAGCCTGTGAAATAGCAATGTGTTCTAAATTAAAGATCATGTACCTGCACAGTGCACTACAATTGTTTATTTCTTCACAGTGTCACTGACTAACTGATAAAAACAGAAATAGTAAAAATATATTTATTTCATATATTAGTGTTACATACATTTTCCAAGCAAATATTCAAATACCAGCTTTAAATAGTAGCATAATATTACTCCTATTGTAAAATTTCTTTGTGTTTCATCACATCATTACAATGTGAGAAGAATCCTCTCCTTAATTGTCTTGTTGAATTATAAAGCCTTTGACAAATTTGTCTTCATTTCTTGAAAACAATTTCTTTCCATAATCACAGTGCAGTTTCCCATAGCTTATTCCAGTTGCAAAAAAAGCAAAAAGAATGATCAGGTTTTAACACATGACGATGACAATGACTTTACAGATGGAGCATAAGTTCAGATTGAACAATGATGGGAAATCATATCATCCATGTCCTTCTCAAAGGAACCACCCAGGCAGTCATCTCAAATGATTTAGGAAAGCCTAAATCTGAATAGCCATACAAGAATTTGAACTGTGCTCCCTCTGCATGGGTATCCCATTTTCTCACAATTGCACCAATTTGGTCAATAACTCCCACAGAAGTTTTAGAAACTGTCACAATTAGTATAGTACTGAACAGTGAAAACACCTTCTGTGAATACCAACCCATAGTTGAAATTGGTAAAGTTATCTTCCATAACCTTTGATAGAATAAAACTGTCCATACACTCCATTAACGTGTATCTTCAAACAAGTAATTTCTCTAAATTGTGAGTGCAGTTATCCAAAAATATGGTTGTTACACACTTTCTTCAGAAGGGAACTTGATATTAATGTATCATCCAACAGAAAAGTGATCTACTCATTTTCCGAGCTACTGACAAAAGTTATATTACAAGGGGCATTCAAAAAGAAACAGGCCGGAGGCATAATTACATAACCAGTACCTGTATGTTACAAGTATTGAATCTGGCTGTTGAGACACTTGTCCCACTGTGACACAAGGTGGTGAATGGCTGCCTCATAAAATTCCCAGGGCTGCGATGTTAACCAGTTCCGCATGTACAGCTGGACATCGTCATCCAAGGTGAATCGTTTGCCCCTCAGAGCCTTTTTAAGGGGACCAAAAATGGTGTAACCACAGGGAGAGAGGACCAGACTGTATGGAGGGTGGCTGAGAACCTCCCATTTGAATTTCTGCAGGAGTGCCGTGACTATGTTGGCCATATAAGGCTTTACATTGTTGTGGAGCAGAATGACCCCACAAGTAAGATTGCCTGGTCGTTTTGATTTGATTGCTTGGCAAAGGGTGTCAATGTTTGTGAGTAACTCTGGGCATTGACTGTTGTCCCATGCTGCAGGAAGTAAATCGGAAGGGGGCCATTTTGGTCAAACAAGAATGTCAGCGTAGGGGCAAACGATTCACCTTGGATGACGACGTCCAGCTGTACATGCGGAAATAGCTAACATCGCAGTCCCGGGAATTTTATGAGGCAGCCATTCAACACCTAATGTTACAGTGGGACAAATGCCTCAGAGCCAGGGCCAATACTTCTAACATACAGGAGCTGGGTTCTGTAATTATCCCTCCGGCTTGTTTCTTTTTGAACATCCCTTATATATTGGACAAGGTATTCATTCTGTCAGTTCTACTCATACCTATTCAATGTTGGTGATTAGATCCTTGTGTTACATGTCAGATCACTATGTCTGTTTATATTTGATCCACTATGTTACTAATGCTCTTTTCACAGACTTACTGTGAAATATATTTACAACATAGCCCTGCACCTAACATAATGTGTCCTGTTCTCTAAACACTAGTGTACTGTGTTCAGCAATAGAGACAAAAAGCCCTACACTCTGAAACAGATTTAAACAGCCATTAGCAAATGTGTTTATCATAACATCCTGATTATAATATGCTCTACAAATGTGCAAATATTACACATTAATATTATTGGTCAATAATTCTTATAAACAATACTGACATGTCTACTTCCTTAACATGGCCTCCCTTCCTCCTTTTCCCAAGAATACGACAGTTGTCTGCATGGGATACGACACAGCAACAGTAATGCCTTATTACAAATACAATCCTGTGTGAAATTATATGCATTTTTTTTTAAATTCTGTGATACCTGATGACTTATAAAGAATGTTCCAGAGTTAATGCACCACTAACCTGAAAGACCTTGTATTAGACATTGGCAGTAACACAAGACATTAAATCTCTAGTATTATTTTAAAATTAACCTCAACAAAACACTCAACTTTTTTTTGCAAATTTTTAGTCAATCCATTGTGTTCTTTATGTGGTGTATGCATTACAGTTAGCAGCATTTCTTTCTAAATCATCGGTCCCCATTAACTGTGCAAGTGGAATTCTTTTGGTGGAGGGTCTAATAAATTTTATAACGCCTTTGTGAGTGTGCATGATTCTGCATTTTCAGTGCCTGTTAAACCATCATTCAGTGAAAACATGATTTCTGAATGTAGTCCTGCACAACAGATGTAGCTTGTTGTAATGTGATAAAAACTGACTACAGATGTCAATCTTAATCGGGCAGGTAGGCTAGAAAATTTAAAAAGGGAAATGGATAGCTTACAAATACAAATACAAAATCAAATAGGGGTAATGCAGGAGTAGGTTTAATAATGAATAGGAAAATAGCAAAGCGCATAAGCTACTACAAACAACATAGTGAACGCATTATTGTGGCCAAGATAGATACAAAGCCCACGCCTACCACAGTAGTACAAGTTTATACGCCAACTAGCTCTGCAGATGACGAAGAGATTGATGAAATGTATGATGAAATAAAAAAAAAATTCAGATAGTGAAGGGAGGCAAAAATTTAATAGTCATGGGTGACTGGAATTCGATAGTAGGAAAAGGGAGAGAAAGAAACGTAGTAGGTGAATATGGGTTGCGGGGGAAGAAATGAAAGAGGAAGCTGCCTGGTACAATTTTGCACAGAGTCTAACTTAATCATAGCTAACACTTGGTTCAGGAATCATGAAAGATGGTTGTATACATGGAAGAAGCCTGGAGATACTAAAAGGTATCAGATAGATTATATAATGGTAAGACAGAGATTTAGGAACCAGGTTTTCAATTGTAAGACTTTTCAGGGGTGAATGTGGACTCTGACCACAATCTATTGGTTATGAACTGTAGATTAAAACTGAAGAATCTGCAAAAAGGTGGGAATTTAAGGAGATGGGACCTGAATAAACTGAAAGAACCAAAGGCTGTAGAGAGTTTCAGAGACAGCATTAGGGAACAATTGATAAGAAAAGGGGAAAGAAATACAGTAGAAGAAGAATGGGTAGCATTGAGAGATGAAATAGTGAAGGCACCAGAGGATGAAGTGAGTAAAAAGAGGGGACTAGTAGAAATCCTAGGGGAACGGAAGAAATATTGAATTCAATTGATGAAAGGAGAAAATATAAAAATGCAATAAATGCAGCAGGCACAAAATAATACAAATGCCTCAAAAATGAGATCAACAGGAACTGCAAAATGGCTAAGCAGGGATGCCTAGAGGACAAATCTAAGGACATAGAGGGATATATCACAAGAGGTAAGATTGATACTGCCTACAGGAAAATTAAAGAGACCTTTGGAGAAAAGAGAACCATTTGTACGAATATCATGAGATCAGATGGAAATCCGTTTCTAAGCAAACAGGGTCTATACAAGGGTGATGTACTTGAGGGCAATATTATTGAAATGGAAGAGGATGTAAGTGAAGATGAAATGGGAGATATGATACTGCATGAAGAATCTGACAGAGCACTGAAAGATCTAAGTCAAAACAAGGCCCCGAGAGTAGACAACATTCAATTAGAACTGCTGATAGCCTAACAAGAGCCAGTCCTGACAAAACTCTACCGTCTGGTGAGCAAGATGTATGACACAGTCGTAATACCCTCAGACTTCAAGAAGAATAGAATTATTCCAATCCCAAAGAATGCTGGTATTAACAGGTGTGGAAATTACCGAACTATCGGCTTAATAAGTCATAGGTGCAAAATACTGACACGAATTCTTTACAGACGAATGGAAAAACTGGTAGAAGCCAACCTTGAGGAAAATCGGTTTGGATTCTGTAGAAATGTTGGAACACGTGAGGGAATACTGACCCTACGACTTATCTTAGAAAATAGGTTAAGGAAAGGCAAACCTACATTTCTAGCATTTGTAGACTTAGATAAAGCTTTTGACAATGTTGACTGGAATACTCTCTTTCAAATTCTGAAAGTGGCGGGGGTCAAATACAGAGAGCAAAAGGTTGTTTACAATTTGTATAGAAACCGGATGGCGGTTATAGGAGTCGTGGGGCATGAAAGGGAAGCAGTGTTTGGGAAGGGAGTGAGACAGGTTTGTAGCCTATCGCCGATGTTATTCAATCTGTATACTGAGCAAGCAGTAAAGCAAACAAAAGAAAAGTTTTGAGTTCGAATTAAAATCCATCGAGAAGAAATAAAAACTTTGAGGTTCGCCGATGACATTGTTAATTCTGTCAGAGACAGCAAAGGACCTGGCAGAGCAGCTGAACAGAAAGGACAGTGTCTTGAAAGTAGGATATATGATGAACATCAACAAACACAAAACGAGAATAATGGAATGTAGTCAAATTAAATCAGATGATGCTGCAGGAATTAGATTAGGAAATCAGACGCTTAAAGTAGTAAATGAGTTTTGCTATTTGGGGAGCAAAATAACTGATGACAATCGAAGCAGAGAGGATATAAAATGTAGACTGGCAATGGCAAGGAAAGCATTTCTGAAGAAGAGAAATTTGTTAACATCGATTATAGATTTAAGTGTCAGGAAGTCGTTTCTGAAAGTATTTGTATGGAGTGTAGCCATGTATGGAAGTGAAATGTGGACGATAAGTAGTTTAGACAAGAAGAGAATAAAAGCTTTCGAAATGTGGTGCTACAGAAGAATGCTGAAGATTAGATGGGTAGATCACGTAACTAACGAGGAGGTATTGAAAAGAACTGGAGAGAAGAGAAATTTGTGGCACAACTTGACTAGAAGAAGGGATTGGTTGCTATGGCATATTCTGAGGCATCAAGGGATCACCAATTTTGTGTTGGAGGGCAGTGTGGAGGGTAAAAATCGTAGTGGAGACCAAGAGATAAATACACTAAACGGATTCAGAAGTATGTAGGTTGCAGTAGGTACTGGGAGATGAAGAAGCTTGCACAGGATAGAGTAGCATGTAGAGCTGCATCAAATGAGTCTCTGGAATGAAGACCACAACAACAACAACAACAACGTCAATCTTATTAATGACAACATTCTAACTGAAACCTGTATCACCTGGAAGTTATGGACTGTCAAGACAGCAAAAGAAGTGATACATGAGAAATTATTGTGGCATTATAAAGAAGTAGCTGAAATGATGAAGTAAAACATAGGAAATCTCCATGACGATTACATGGTAGCCAAATTAGTATGTTTACAAAGTAGCTCCGTGGAGGGTATGGGGCTGAATCTTGGATTGAATGGGAATGTGAGGGCACACATACTCATTGTCAATGTTCTAGTTGAGCACATCTGAACACCACAACAGAGAATCAATGTGTCATGTACCATGCACACCATGACCCATTCACATCACTGTGTGCCATCCCAGAACAAATAATGGACACTCTGCAACATTCTGTATCATCCCGCAACATCTGTAAGAGACCAGCAACAGGGGGACTTGGGAATTACCATACCATGCGTTGGTTTCCACTGAAAACAGAACACAAATGGTTGCCTTTAGAGTGGTGCCATGAGTGGGAAGCACGGACAGCTGATGAATAGTGTCACACGGAATTCAAAGATGAATCTCAGTTCTGCACTATCCTGGATGACCACCATCACAGAATACGGCAATGCCCTGCGGAGAGGTCCCATTCTTCCATTGTTTTGGAGAGGCACAGCAGTGTTACACCAGGGGTCATCGTGTGAGGAGCCATTGCGTGTGACTTCAGGTAACGGCTGGTAGTGATTGAGGGAACTCCGATGGCACAGTGGTACATTAAACACATCCCGTAGTCTCACGCGACAGTATCGTGGTGCCATTTTTCAACAGGACACTGCTCATCCAGAGATAGTACTTGTCTCTATGAACTGTCTGCATGACGTTGAGGCATTCCTGTTGTTAGCAAGATCCTCAGATCTGTCCTTGATAGAACACATGTGGGACCAGATTGGACATCACCTCTGTCCTAATGCCAGCTCGTCTCAGACGAAGACGCCCTTCACGAATGAATCAGTGCATGCATTGAGGCTGGAGAGAGTGCAATTTAATACTGATTAGTGGGTTCACATCGCCAAATTATTTGTAACTTTCACTTGATTTTGTAATCAGTGCAATATCGTATCACATACCCATTCAACTCATGATGTTTCATTTAGTATCCTCCTCCTCCTCCTCCTCAGAGTGCTTCACTTTTTTTTGTCATGTAGTGTATTATTAACAAATACCTGAATGGAAAAATCTTCCTTTTGAATGAAAGAAGGTAATTACATCCTCTGTGTTTAAGAATGAGAGGAGAAAGGATTGTAGAAATTATAGAGGTGAAAGTGTGACATGTTCAGTGGCTATGCTTTATGAAAGAATGTTAAGAAACAAGATAAAATTTTTTTTAAAGAATCAGCACACTAAAATAGGCTCAATATCAAATGGTCATGTGTAGATGGTATTTTCATACTTGTGCAAGGGAAAACTAGATTTAGAGAGTAGAACGAAAAAGCAGTCCAAGTTGCAAATTTTCACTTTTTATTCATTCGATGACTAGTTTTGGGCCTAGGCCCATTTTCAAATCATCACAATGAAGTAAAAAATGGCATTTACAAATACATCAAAAATGGAGAATGAACATTTATTGTACATTTTTGACATCATCAGAAATGCCATTTTCAACTATCTTGATGATCTGAAAATGGGTCTCGGTCCGAAACTAGTCATCGGATGAATAAAAAGCATTCTTCTGATTAAGAGAAGTTGCCGACCCAAGCTATTCCAGCATCCTGGAAGTTTGTTGGATCTAGAGAGGTTGAACTGTGAATTTAACATTAGCAGACTGAGAAAATGTATGTGACACACTGCTATTATTTAAGATGTAGCTGAAAATGTGGAAACAGCTGTGTGTTAATACTGTATGTTAATGTAGTTAGAGCATTGCTGTGTGGAGGCACCAGCTCTGTGAAAGTGAGTAACATGTAATGAGTGGAATTACAAATTAGCAATGACCTACAACAGGGTTGTCCCTTAGCTCCTCTGTTGTTTGAAATATATCAGGAAGAAGTATTAATGACATGAAGAAGTAAAGGTATTCTGATGGGATTGTCAGCGGGTGGTGGCAAACAATAGTCTCTCCTACTCACTAATGACCAGATGATAATTGCAAAAGATAGTGACAATTCTTGCAACCAAGGTGAGGGAGCTCTTTGAAGAACACGACAATTGGAGCTTAAAAATAGATACAGTACATGATAGTGGGTTGTGATGAACAGCACAATTTGAATACAGCGAATTTTAGGATTAAATGTTGTTTTTGTTCTAAATATCCGTCCTTATCAATCGAAGGAGCATAGAAAAGATTTAAAACATGCACATAAATGAAGGCTATAGTTATGCAAGCTTTTGGAGCCAATGGCTCCTTCTTCCAACAGAAGGGCTGAAGGGGAAGGAAGAGAGCTGAAGGAAAAGGACTGGAGATGTTTAGGTAAAGGGGTAGATTTCGTAAAAAGTCACCCAGAACCGTGGGTCGGGGAAGAGTTACCAGACAGGATGAGAAGGAAATTTAAGTGTTAGGAAGTCTTTATGAAGATATATTTCTCTGGAGTAACCCACTCAGGCATGAGGAGAACAGAAGCTTTTGAAATGTGATGCTATAGAAGAATGCTGATGATTAGATGAGTAGATCACATAACAAATTAAGAGGTTCTCGAGAAGGAAAATCTGTCCTTTTCATCCCATCCTATAAGTCTCTCCTGATTCACGGTTCTGGGTGACTTTTCGAAAATGCACACCTTTTCCTAAACCTCTTCAATTCTTTTCCTTCAGTCCTCTTCCATCCCATTCAACCCTTCTGCTGGAGGAAGGAGCCACTGGCTCCAAAAGCTTGCACAAGTACAAACTTCCTTTTTTGTGCACGTTCTGCTGCCGCTTGGTGAGTAGATTTTATATACATCCAATTAAATTATATTGTTAAAAATTGAAAATTTTTGTTGGTATAAAAAGATTATACATAATGTTATATTAGACAATAGTAGTGCCATTTATTTTGGCACTCCATCTGGGTCAGAAGCCCAAGAAATGAGGAGAGAGAAAAATATCTATTACTTTTCAGGGAAATGTATTACAGGAGACAATGAAGAGTTCAGAAAAATTATATAAGTGGAGGGGAACAAAGTGGAATCTTTTGAGAGGAGGAGGTTACTATGGTATGATCATATAGAACCAACTGAAGATGATAAAAGTGGAAGTAAGATGTGGAGGTGAGTGCCAGAAGGAAAGAGTAAATAAATTCAATCCCATAGAAGAAGTTTGACAGAAGTCATGGAAGCTGCAGACTCTATAAATCTCGGGGAGGGGTGCACACTGATAAGAATATAACAATGGAGGTTGAAAAGTGAGAAAAAACATTAGCTGTAAACAATTCACAAATATGTATATATAATTAGGAGCTTATTGCTTGGTTTACCTGCTACTAATTAGCCATGGACTATAGTTATTTCTTCAATGAACCACTCTGAACCAAAAATACACACACTGTCGGGTAAGATATCTTGTGTTTCAAAATTTCAGATCTGGAACTAGTACGACAATAACTATATTGAGTTCAAACGAATGTGAGTATTGTTAATATTATTTTTGTACAGACATCTATTTTGGTACGACATCTGGGATCTATGGTTGAACATTATTTAATCTTATTTCCATGAATTTCTGTTTACAGTAAGGATCTAAGCTGCAGTGAATTTTTCTATTTGTTTGCTGAATTGATCTAATAAGCCTACACTACCCCCCTTCCTCCCTCTTACAAAATAAGATGATTTTCACAAACTAAACTCAAATCATGCCCTGCCATATAGACAGGCATATCAGTTCAGTAAAAATTTGAAAAGAGGTGGAACATGTAATGGATACTGGCAAGTAGCAAGTACACCCAGAGCCATTTGCTATCAAACCTCAAAACTATTTTGCCATTTAGAGTGAAACAAATGAGTAGACTTCCTGCCTCCATCCTGCAGTTCAGATTTTGGATATACTCTTGACTGACTGACTATTTAATATGACTGAATGTAATTAATAAATATTAAATTTATACAGCTTTTGTTAGTATACATTGCAAATATACTTATTTGAAAATGTAAGGAACAATGTTTGGTTGTACGCTATCTTGTGGATACAGAAGACAGCTGAAAGCAGGGGAAGAGGCATGAGCACATACTTGATAATCAGGAGAGGTGGGTTCAACAGGGCGCGCAACCACAAGGCGAACATGACTGCCTGACTGCCTGAGAACTGCAGCCACTTGCTCAGAGCCCATTCCACGGAGGTTGACATCACCAATTTGCAGAATATGGTCTCCACTCTGCAAACGATTATCCTGTAAAAGACAAAACAATATTTAATACTCAAACAAAAGCAAGCGTAAAATTATACCTATCAATTACAAAAATCTATTATTAGTTGTAATTTTTTCCTATACTTATTTACCTATTTTACATGTAACCTCAGAGTTTAGCATTAATCTCCTCATATAAGAATCCAAGGACATGAAAGGAAAGCCATAAGTGAGAAGGATGTGAGATACAGTTGTAACCTGTCATAAATGTTATTCAATCTGTACACTGAGCAAGCTGTGAAGGAAACCAAAGAGAAATTTGGAATGTGAATTAAAGTTCAGGGAGAGAGAGAAAAAAAAAGGAATTACGATTTTCTGGTAATTCTGGCAGAGATGACAAAGAGCTGATGGCTGGATTGGCTAGTGACTTGAAAATAAATTAAGAGAATAAGCACAAAAGTAAAACAAGAGTAATGGAATGGAATTTAATTAAATTTGGCAATGTTGAGGGAATTAGATAAGGAAATGAGACACTAAAAGTTTTGCTATTTAAGCAACAAAGTAATTGATGGGAAAAGTAGGGAAGACGTAAAATGCACACTGACAACAGCAAGAAAAACATTTTTGAAACAGAGTAATATGTTAACATCTAATATAAATTTAAGTGTAAGGAAGTCTTTATGAAGATGTGTTTCTCTGGAGTGACCCAAAAGTGATAAGCAACTCAGGCATGAGGAGAACAGAAGCTTTTGAAATGTGATGCTATAGAAGAATGTTGATGATTAGATGGATAGATCAAATAACTAATTAAGAGGTTCTCAATCAAATTGGGGAGAAATGACATTTATGGCACAGTTTGACTAAAAGACTGATAGGACACAGCCTGAGGCATGAATGAATTGTCAGTTTCATAATGACTGAAGAATACCTCTCGTTTCTTCACTTAATATTGATTTTTGAAATTTTACAAGTTGTCTATCATGAGATAAATCACTTCCATTTTAAAGCAAATGCTAATTAAGGTTTTTCAGTATTTTTGTGATTCTCTCCTGTAAGTCAAACAAACCTGTGCCTATGACTACATGTGCCACCCTTCTTTGCACATGTTCAAAATTCTCTGTTACTCCTGCTCGGTGTTGGTCCCACACACATGCAACATTCTAAAATGGGATGCAAAACTGATTCATAGGCAATCTCCTTTATTTACGCAGCATCTTGCCAATCAACCAAAGTATGTCATGTGCTTTATTCAAAACTGAGCCTATGTGATCCTTCCATTTCATATCCTTACAAGTGTTACCCCTCCCAGTCCACTCATCCATGTCATCATCACACCACTTCCCTACCTACAGGCAAAACGAAGTCACCTGTTGCCACATTCCTACCCTGTACACTTGCTGCCTCTCCATCCCAGCTGTCAACTATGCTTCCTCAACCTTCCCTACCACTCCTGCCTCCTCTTGCTCCTCACGCTACACACTTTCATCCTAGATGATCTGCAGTGCTAGCACAATGTAGTCAGTGTTACTGTACAAGAGTGATTTTTGTGTGTGTGTGTGTGTGTGTGTGTGTGTGTGAGAGAGAGAGAGAGAGAGAGAGAGAGAGAGAGAGAGAGAGACTTGTGCTTTTGTGAATGTTTTTCAGAAGGTGGCCTTTTGGCCAAAAGTTTAAATGCTTAGCAGTCTTCTGATTGTGCCTGTTTGTGATTAGTGCCTCCTTTAAGTGGTGAATAGCAACTTAACCCTTTCATAATATTTTTGTCAGTCACAGAGTCTGTTTGATACCTTGTATACTAATACTTTGTTTAATAAATGTTGGTAATAGGTTTCTGGAGTAAGATACAGACTGCATACTGATTAGCATGGATGAGACTATTCATTCGAGCAGATTTTAGTTTCTAGGCATTTGCTTTGCTACACTCTATTTGGTTCTTTTATCATCAATGAGTGTCTGAGCACTAACTTTGGTGCCACTGACAGCCTTTACATATAACAATAATTTCTTTGGATATTGTGAGAAATCTTTTGATTAGATTCTGTTACAGTAGTCATTGAAGGCTTAACACATTACCCTTTTGATTGCCACACAGTTTCTTTCAGCATCTCTCTATCTCTAAGTTTTGTATTATACCTATTATGCAACGGTAGTTTTAGAAGTTTCTTTATGGCAACTGTATACCACAGAAGGCCCTCCCATCATGAACTGTTTTATTGGGTACCTATTTATCCAGAACATGATCAATTATTCTTCCAAATTTGAGCCACCATTTGTCTACAAGAACTTGACGAGAGGCAAAAGTTTTGAGTTCCTCTTTGAGATATGACAAGACTGACTCTTTATCTAGCTTATTGAACATGTGAATTTTCCTACTTGTTTTAACTATCCTTTGTACTTTAATAATTATTGCTGCTAAAACTACATCTTGGTCACTTACAGGAACTTCAAAGAGGTCAGCACAGTTAAGCCTAATGCGTTAGAGCCAATAAATTTCTAGCATGAGTGTGTTTCCGAACTATCTGTTCTACACAAATTTCAGAGAGGGTATTTAGTAATGTTTCACACAATGTCTTGTCATGTCCACCACTTATAAAACTGTAATCATCCCAATTGATGGCTGAATATTTAAAGTCTCCTCCAATGATGACAGTATAAATGTTCAAATGTGTGTGAAGTCCTTAGGGACCAAACTGCTGAGGTCATTGGTCCCTAGACTTACACATTACTCAAACTAAGTTATGTTAAGAACAACACACACACTCAAGCCCAAGGGAGGACTCAAACTTCCGGCAGAAGGGGCCGCACAATCCGTGACATGGCGCCGCAAACCGCATCAAGCCCAAGGGAGGACTCAAACTTCCGGCAGAAGGGGCCGCACAATCCGTGACATGGCGCCGCAAACCGCATGGCCCACTCCAAGTGCCGATGACAATATAACTTCCAAACATACATACTAGCAAACTTAGGTTCCCCATAAAGTTTTCAGTTACATCTGCAGCTTTATTCTGTGGTCAACAGAAAAATCCATATACAAGTTAATACTCACTGTTGATACTGATTCTTGCCTCAGTGTGATCTCATATGTAGCTTCAGTTTCTATCTCAGTTGATTTGAATTTGTTGTCTACTGTGACAAACCAGTTCCACTTCCCATCGTCTATCCTTCTGAGATACACTTCGTATCCCAAAAATTTCACTGCTGTCCATTTTGTATTTTTATCAGCTTCAGAACCTAGTATTATATGAGCTCCACTGCTTTTTAGGAGCAATTCAAGCTATGGCACTTTTTCAGTGAATGTTTTGGCACTTGATCACTAGGATTTTAGTCATTTCATCTGTGGGGTCATTTATTTGGCTCTTATACTAATATCTTGGTGTTTCCTACAGCTAACATTATCTAAATGGACAGAGAGTCGCCCAAGTCAAACACCATTGTGTGCATTCCACGTACATCCAGCCACCAGGGTAGCAGCCTCTTGAGTGTGGTGCACTCCTGACCCTTTTCGGAGGGCCCTACAGTTCTCAACATTGTGGCCCCAGTCCAGAAATTCACAGCCTAGCTCGTCACAGAACCTTCAAAGTCTATGGTGCAGGCCTTCCACTGGACTCAAAAGAAGTAGCTACAATTGAATCTGTGGATAATCTGCAGTCTGTAAGAATTATTGATTAGTCTTGAACCCCAAACAACACGCATTGTACATTCCAATGTGCATCACACTCTGCAGTTGGTTCAACCTTGTTTGGTAAATGGTTGTGGAATAGCCTCTTCAACGTGTTGAATGTGGCCTCCAGCCCTACACACAAAGCACACAAGTTGATGCTTTCCATCCACTGTTACTATTTCCCTATGAGATACCAATTCCCCACACATTTGAACTGCTGGAGTTTAACAGACCCTTCCCCTTTTGCTCTTCCTTCCTACCAACGTGGGACACAATAGGCTTTACACTCTGTAAACAAGTAAATAATGTACATGAAGCACCAGGAATTGAGATTGGGGAGGGGGAGTGTGAGTTTTATGGTGCTCCTATGAGACACAGTATGATGTGAGCAAGGCAGTAACTGCTAGCAGATAGATGGTGGGCAGCAAGTGTAATTTCTATTAACAGCACAGGAATCCAAAGTTACTGGTGTAGAAGTCAACTCAAAGTCCATATGTGAACCACACATATGAGGAGTCACAAGATCATGTAACATGGGCTTGTACAGATTCACAGTCCTTGTCATGGATATTGTCCTCCACATATTAAGCAGGTCCTCCTCCACAGCTCAATGATCAACGTATCAGGCTGCTATGCAGAGGACCTCATTTTGATTCCCATACCGTCAGGGGTTTTTTCTTGGTAGGACGACTGGAACAGGGTGCAGTCATCCTCTTGATGGCAACTGAGGAGCTGCTTAAGTGAGAAGTAATGGTTCCCAGGTCCAGAAAACCAACAAACAGACAGAAGAGTGGCATGCTGACTGTACAGCCTTCCATACTGTATCTAATGATGCCAATGACAGACGATAACATGCCAGTCAGTCGGTCTCGGCTAGCCCACCATGGCCAGGACAGTGAAATTCTCTTTTGCTTTGTACATTACACAGCAAAGATTTTATACAAGCCCGACTCCATCCAATCAAACACTCTTATAGTGTATCAAACTTTGTGTAATTGGTATTGCTTTTCTTGCATGGTTCACAAAAAATTAATCTCCTTTCATTACTCCATAACAATGATATAAACTACACATAGATCTGTTATATTTTAGTTCTAAACTACACTTTCCACATTGTTTTCAAGAAAAGCATGTTAGAGAAATCTAATAGATTTTGGCCATGCAATGTGTGTCCATGTGGCACAGCGATTAATGCAACTGCCTTGTAAGCAGGAGATCTTAGGTTCGAGTGCCAATCCAGCACATGTCTTCACTCGCTACTGCTGATTCCACATAAATTCCCAGTGCAGCTGATATTGCTTCCTTCCGCTTCCTTTCCTTCCCGCCATCCTCCACCTTCAATTTACATAATATGTATCACAGCTGCAGATTCCATGTGGTGTTTGTTCTTCCATACATGTCCAAAAGAAAAACCACCATGCATTCATACAAAAAAACTAACCTATTTATAGTTTTGTGTCCTTACTAAGACCTTCAATGTGTAGACATCAAAATTCTACTTAAAACACTAAAGTATCATGGCATTACTGGCATTCTTCTTGCACTGATAGAAGTGTATCTCCACAACACAAAACTGAGGAACACACGGATGAACTGCACTACAGGAATAAAACTAAACTCTAAGCAACGAAACACAAAATTTGGAGTCCCAATAGGTTCAATACTGTATCTATTTCTACTCCTACTCTATGAAGCAGATTTGCCAGTCACTTTAAAGGATTTTACAACAATGGTAATGTTTACCAATTCCACATGTATACTAACTAAGGATCCCAGAAACTGCCCAGCTGATATTTGAACTTGTATACAATTGGTTCACAGTAAATACAATAGGTAATCTAGCTCACTACCCTGCTTTTTGAGAAAGCCATCCCTAATGTTCATGATGCATAATTGACTCCGGATCAGTGGGATCAATATACTGAAAATTGAGCATTTTTCATCATATACGTCATCTGCAAGCAAGTGCATGCATTCTGATGAATCGAGAAAAGAAACTTTTATGACTACCACTTTTGTACCAATAAGGCCAATGAAAGTAGCGATGGCTGAGCACCCACGGCACCTGGCTATAAAGCAGAGGACCTGTGTTCTAATCCTGCATGCATGTGTCCCCCCCCCCCCCCCCCCTTCGGCCCCATGTGTATTTTCCTCCGTGTTAAAATTAGTGGGAATACAAAAACTACTAAGGTAAATAAATAAGGCATGTAAGGAAATTTCTCAAACAATTGGTATTAGTGAAGAATTAAAATTTTAATCAATGTTGTTTTTACCTTCCCATTGGTGGGGAGGCTTGTGTGCCTCAGCAATACGGATAGCTGTACTGGGGGTGCAATCACAACAGATGGGTATCTGTTAAGAGGCCAGACAAATGCATGGTTCCTGAAGAGGGGCAGCAGCCTTTTCAGTAGCTGCAGGGGCAACAGTCTGGGTGATTGACTGATCTGGCCTTGTAACATTAACCAAAATGGCCTTATTGTGCTGGAACAGTGAACGGCTGAAAGCAAGGGGTAACTACAACCGTAATTTTTCCCGAGAGCATAAGTCTTTACTGTATGGTTAAATGATGATGGTGTCCTCTTGGATCAAATATTCTGGAGGTAAAATAGTTCCCAATTTGGATCTGCAGGTGGGGACAACTAAGAAGGACGTCATTATCAGCAGAAACAAAACAGGCATTCAACAGATCGGGGCATGGAATGTCAGATCCCTTAATCGGGTAGGTAGGTTAGAAAAATTAAAAAGAGAAATGGATAGGTTAAAGAAGATTGTATATGTGGAAGAGGCCTGGAGACACTGGAAGGTTTCAGACAGATTATATAATGGTAAGACAGAGATTTAAGAAACAGGTTTTCAATTGTAAGATATTTCCAGAGGCAGATGTGGACTCTGACCACAATCTATTGGTTATGAACAGTGGATTCAAACTAAAGAATCTGCAAAAAGGTGGGAATTTAGGGAGATGGGACCTGGATAAACTGAAAAAATCAGAGGTTGTAGAGAGTTTCAGAGACAGCATTAGGGAACAGTTGATAAGAACAGGGGAACGAAACAAAGTAGATGAAAAATGGGTAGCTTTAAGAGATGAAATAGTGAAGGCACCAGAGGATGAAGTGGGTAAAAAGACGGGGAACATCAACAAAAGAAAAACAAGGATAATGGAATGTAGCCAAATTAAATTAATTCGAATTAGATTAAGAAATGAGACACTTAAAGTAGTAGATGAGTTTTGCTATTTGGGGAGGAAAATAACTGATGATGATTGAAGTAGAGAGGATATAAAATGTAGACTGGCAAGAAAAGTGTTTCTGAAGAAGAGAAATTTGTTAACATCGAGTATAGATTTAAGTGTCAGGAAGAATTTACTGAAAGTATTTGTATGGAGTGTAACCATGCATGGAAATGAAACACAGACGATAAATAGTTTATATCAGTGGTTCCCAACAGGTGGTCCGCAGACCCCCAGGGGTCCGCGAGCTATGCCAGAGGGGTCCGCAAGATGCTATTAGAACAAAAAATATATTTTGTATGATAACAGATTTTTTGTTTTGGCAGCTTCCTGTATGAGCAGAACTTTAGCGAACACTAATTTCTGCATCTAGTGTCTTCAGAGCCAACTGACACTAGCACACTCTGGCGCAAAACTAAAATTAGATAGAGGCAAATAGTTCTGCTGTATGTACTTATACTGCACGCACTGCCTCTTAATCTCAATATTTTTTCAATAATGAACATGTCAATGTTTTTTCTAAGTACCAAAAATATAAAACGTATAAAAAGACTCTTAATTTGGCTTTTTAGGTACTTGATACTGCGATATGACAAGGTACCAATCATGCTCGATGAGGGGGTCCTCGAGAAAACTTTGTTGGGAACCCCTGGTTTAGATAAGAAGAGGATAGAAGCTTTCGATATGTGGTGCGACAGAAGTACGCTGAAGATTAGACGGGTAGATCACATAACAAATGGGGAGGTACTGAACAGAATTGGGGAAAAGAGGAATTTGTGGCACAACTTGACTTGAAGAAGCGATCAGTTGGTAGGACATTTTCTGAGTCATTTAGGGATCACTAATTTACTATTGGAGGGCAGCGTGGAGGGTAAAAATCATAGGTGAGGTCTAAGAGATGAATCCACTAAGCAGATTTAAAAGGATGTAGTTTGCAGACAGTTACTTGTAGATGAAGGAGCTTGCACAGGATAGAGTAGAATGGAGAGCTGCATCAAACTAGTCTCTGGACTGAAGACCACAACAACAACATCCACACAGTAAAATATTGTTTGTGAAATAATATAGTGAGCTTCTGTAATATATGGATATTGTAGTATGTAATTTGTTGTAAACCGCATTTATGTTTATTCAGTAATATCAGGTTGCTTACTTTAAGTTTTCAGTTCCACTATTTTAACAATGGATGATGCATAGCCTGTGATTAGTACTGAAATAAATAACTGTGAGAATGTCACACAAGAAGTCAATGCTGTGTTTCGGTCTGTAAGATGATGTATTATCAACACATTACTCAAAGTAGGCAGTCTGTTTCTCTGCAGTCCAAATTAACAGGATCAACTTTCACTGAGCAATTTGTGAAGCTTAAGAACAAAAGGACTTTTGTTGATGTTGAAGAACTTTATCAAAAAGACAGAGCAAAAGGTTGAAATGGAAGGTGCTGAGGCTAGTGAACCCAGGATAATTTGTAACATGTCTCAGTCAAGCTATGCTTCATCAGTTTTGAGTGAAAATTATGAGACAGTAACCAAACAATCAAGCTATGGCGCAGTGCCTCTTAATTTGACATCATATTGAGAACGTGACAGCAAAAATACGCAAGATGTAGATTGCATGTGCAGCATTTTAGTATTGACCAACATGGAGCTTAAGTTTGCTGCATCTTTATCTGCAGCAAGGAATTTCAAACTGAAGTGTAAAAGTAGTCAATGGCATGTTATGAAATATGTCTCACACAAGGATGTAGAAAACAATGAAGATATACGGAAACTGACAGCATTTTGAGCATGTAGACAGCATCACTTATTACTAGTTTTAATCATGATTACATGACAAATACCTACCAAAAAGGGTGTTAGTATCAAACATCCGACATGTTTTCACAAAAAAAAGAAGAGTGAACCCTTGTTGCAGCTGGTAGCATACATAAAATTGCACATTTATACTAGGTGCCTGGAAACTTGTTGCCTAATATTTTCCTGTGATTACAAGGAACTACTAATAAATATGGTCCTCAGGTTATACCAAAGTTCAACCATTTAATTGACTTATTTAAAACCAAGAAACTGACAAAATCCATTATCAAAACATGTCCTGAGAACATTTTAAAACCATATGTTGCTGATAACAAGTTTAGTCTCATACTGGATTCCTGAGGCAGAAAAACTAATACTGTCCTGCATGATGATATGTTTATAGATGACAAGGGTCAACTGACTTGTTGGGTATAAGTAATACTGCCAAACTGTATACCTATGTGTCAGGCATGTGATGTTTATTTTTTTGCCAAGTTAAAAACATTATTTTGAGGCTTCATAATTGAAGTTCAAATCAAAATTAATTTCTGAAAAAGAACTATTTTTCAATGTAAATGAATTCACCTTATTAACCATCTTATACCCATCTATTTCAACACGGAGAAAATTATAAATAAAAAAAAGGAAGAATTAAACACAGATCCTCTGCTTCAAGCATAGCTTTTTCCAAAGTGTATTAACCTGATTGGTAACCAAGCAACAATAATAAAAAAAGGCTTCCACCTCCATATCTGATGTAATACATTTTAAGCTTAAGTAACACAGCTTAACATATATTTTATAAAATCAGATGGTAAAAGTGTAACAAATGTTACATACTCTGTCTGCAACTCCACCTGGCAGAATTGTTTTTACAACAACGCCAGTGCTACGTCCTCCAATGATCCCAAATCCAAGACCTGAGCCATCATTGATCAGGTCAATAATTTCGACCTGAGCCCACTCTGTGTTCAGCTGTAAAAGACAAATAAGATGAGAAAATGGGTCAGTTTCTTAGATATACAGTATATTTCATTTTTACAATACACTACAGCTTAATATCAAACAAAAGTGTTGCATTCAGTTAGATAAACTGAATAGCCTTACCTAACAATGTACACTGTGCAATCTAATTTAACTCACATGACAGGTTGTATCTCAAGATCTGGTCTTACTACTTAACCTGAAATACAGAGAAATTGAAGCTATCACATCCAACTGCAAGTACAAATTGAAAGTCTTTGAATAAGCTCATTAAACAAGGAGCATACTATTGTTACATCATTATAAACATTTTACTAATGCCATCAGAACACATTAAGAAAGAAGGAAAGAAAGATCTAGCTGAGAAATAAAAACATAATGTAGTTTCTGTAACCACAAAGTTGTGTCAGGGGAGAAGAAATGATTTCTAGACAAAGTCTCCACCGCTCAGACACACAGATATAATAAACATGTATTGAAGTTAAGATTACAAAATCTAATTAAAGATAATTTCTGAAAACACTCAGCTTTCTGTAACCAAAAATCCTCCTAGATGCTTGGAGATTAGATCATTTTCCCAACAAGGGAAAATGTGGATGATTCATACACTGTACTTGAAAAATACAAGCAGATATAAATACTGAAAGAAATAGAGGGACTGTATGAATTCCACTTGTAGCATGGGTCTTATTGTGTGCCAGCAGTGTAGCAATTTGTGAGTCAATAATTTCATTTAATACTTGACAAGGTCTTCATCTGATTTACTGTTACTTCTACAAAATATGTCAACATTTTCAAAGTAATTTTCCTGGTTTAATACAAACCCCTGGCCATAAACTGAAAGATCGTCAAGATTTTTTTTTTAAACACTGCTTCTTTCTGATACCGTACAGACTAAATTACTGTGAGAGCAACTTAGAATGTGTGACATACACACACATCATAGGAGGCACTTTGTCTGAGCAGAGATCCAGGGCATAATCGCTCTCACTGCAAACTCTGAATGTTTGACACACAGTGTATGTGTTGTGAGAAAATGTATACATCAGAATGGTCCTCTTGGCTCAAGTATTTGAAGCTGTTGGATCAACATAACACCTGTAGTAACTAGAGATCTTGTGGCATGCTCTAGGTTATCTTTCTCCCATCAGGCTGAGTATCATTTGCTACTAGAGGTTATTTTCTATGCCTGTTAACCTGTCATTCTCCTCACACAAAGGTACTGCTCGATTTGGCAAGTATGTGGTCTTGCCTACTGCAAGTAAACACAGTGTCCTGTTCAAGGATGACTCATAGTTTAGCCTGGAGATTTGTTCTAACTGCCTGTTCATCTGGGGTGTCCCTAGGATACATTACAACTCTGCCAACATTATTTAATGGGATGAATATGGTTGTGGCACCAATATTTTTACTCGGGTTAGGAGCATGTAGGTCACTAACTGCATTTCCTAGGAGCACTACAATGGCTAAGGTATTTGCGGATGCTGGCCTATAACGTGGCATTGATAATCTTCGATTCCATCTAATGTATAATAATGCAATAATAATGCATATTTGGAAAAACTGGTGGAACACTGCAGAAACACAATGTTTTCAGATGTTACAGACATAGTCCAATATTGGAACAAATCTCAGTTTAAACTGAAAGATGTCTAAGATGGCTGAACGTACCCTTAGTAATCTAGCTGTTTGATTACTTCAAACGTTTATAATAGTAGCTGATATACTTTGTACTTCTGGGGCAATTTTCTTCACACGAGTTGGCAAGAATGATGAACATACAGGGCGACAATTATTGAACTATATGAAAAAAAACGTAAATTAGCTACAAACTACGGCGTGCACATACTTTACTGGACATGTAAACGTCACTAAAGATATTCGGATTTAAGATATGATATGTTCGATATGCGTGCCATCATTGACGATGATGTACGAAGACGAATAGCGAAATTCTGCATGACCTCCTGAATGGCTGTTTTCAGCTCAGTAGTGGTTTTGGGGTTATTGCTGTACACCTTGTCTTTAATACAGCCCCATAGAAAGGAGTCGCATGTGTTCAGATCCGGATAATATGGCGGCCAATCGAGGCTCATGTCAGTGGCCTCTGGATACCCCAGATCCGGAATGCGGTTCCCAAAGTGTTGCTCTAGGGCATCAAACACTCTCCTGCTTCGAGGGGGTCGAGTTCCATCTAGCATGAACCACATCTTGTCGAAATCAGGGTAACTTTGGATAATGGGGATGAAATCATCTTCCAAATCCTTCACGCAACATTCGGTGGTCACCACGGCATCGAGGAATATCGCACCGATTATTCCGTGACTGACAGTGCACAGCACAGAGTCATCCGTTCAGGGTGAAGAGACTTCTCGATCGCGAAATTCGGATTCTGAATCGCCCAAATGCGCCAATTTTGTTTACTGACGAACCCATCCAAATGAAAGTGGGCTTTGTTTCTAAATCCAACCATGCTTCACATACTAATTACCATCATGCCCCACGGCCAACCGTGCAGTTTGAACGTCCTAACGCAAACTGTTCAGAAGTTGCGACAATTTTATTTCAGATAGTTTAATAATTGTCACCCTGTAGGCCTACGAATGACGAAATGTTAATGTTGTTCAACCGACTTTTCTCGCTAAATGTCCACCAGCATTTGTGTGGTTTTCTATTTCAGTTTACATAGTTGTCAGGGCTGCTTCCCACAACGTTTCCTCCACCCAAATGACATACCACCTGGTGCCCTATCTCATTGTCCCCCCACCCCTCTTCCCTGCCTCCCTCAAATGTTAGTTGCCTTTCTAGGGGTTCTTGGTAAGACCTAATCTAAGTCGAGTGATCGTGCAAATGAGTGTTTTTCCTTTGAAAATAAGTATTAAACAAACATTCACTGTAACACAAATTTCTCTATCTTATTCCAGCATTAAATATTAAAAGAAGGAAGAATTCATTTCCAGTTAAGATAATTCCTTAGATCTAGTGAAAGCAGAATAAAAACTTGCTGAGTCGTTCTACCTTCAATGTAAATGAACTTTAATAAACTGACCGCAAACAATGAAAATATAAAATGTCTGTTAATTGCGTGAAAGGTAACAAATGAGGATGTAGGAAGTCTGTTCCCTCCATCACTACCAGCCGTGATCTGAACTCATACACGATTGCTGCCCACACCTCGACGCTAGGAGTAACACTGCTGTGCCTCTCCGAAACAATGGAATAATGTGCATCTCCCGAGGTCGCCGCCATATTCGAGGTCATCTGGAGTACTGGAGAACCGCGATTAATCGCTCCACACAATGCGAGGCCATTAATTAGCAGTCCACGCTTCCCTGCGATGGCGACACTCCAATCACAGTCATTTGTCCAGAATGAGATGTTCACTCTCCAGCGGAGTGTGCGCTGATATGAAACTTCCTGGCAGGTTAAAACTGTGTGCCGGACCGAGTCTCGAACTCGGCACCTTTTTTACAATCATTTGTGTTGTGGTGTTAACAGCAGCCTACGTGTGGAACGGTAATTCCCTAGTCCAGTTGCTGTTAGTCATGGTGCAGGACGACGAAAAATGTTGCAGGGAGATCATTACGTGTTCTCAGATGGCAGGACAGATGTGAGGGGATCACGATGTACTTGATGCACAATACGAGGAGCTCCCCTTGAAGAGGTCAAATGTGATCGATCCGAACATTAACGACTTGAACGCCTACCCTCACGTTCTCATGCAATCCAACATCGGGCCACTGTCATTCCCGAATACCCCTCTGCATGATTTGCCCAGTTGGTCAAATGGAGACACACAGTGAGGCCCTTATCAAACTATGTCATATGCTAATAACGCTGTCTCATAGGAGTACGTTGAATGTTCGTGTCGTACACAGCGATCACTCAACATCTGGTTGTGTTCACGCCCATTACATACCCTACCAGGCCTGATAACAACGCTAAACACTAACAACATTAATGCATTCTGGTATCCATTCTACCACAGAGAATTGCAGCTCAGTTCATTTACTTATTCGCCGATGGTGGGTACGTGTACGAAGTTACATTGACATCTATCTATTTCTTCTCGGTGCTTCCCCCTTTTTTTTTCCATGTTGCTTATATCAGGAAAATCTTCAACAGGAATCTCCAACAGGCCGTAGATTGTCCAGCCAATCTCGTTTTAAAAAAACGTCGCCGAGGTAGCAGAACTGTCTGTGAATGCAGGCAAACGGACAGAGCACCACCAAAATGCAGAAAAAAAATTAAACAGAGCATGATGCACTCGGGTGTGCCCTATTGCAGGCAGCATTAGGCCTGCAAGTTTCGGAGTGTCTGCTTATTCACAGCCTAGCACATGGAAACAAGTAAAAAAAACTGTTATATTGATTTATATAGGCTTACTGAAGCGATGAATGGAAATTTGTACCAAGGCCGGGGTTTCCAGCTCATTAGGCAGAAGTGCTAACCACTACGCTTTGCACAACTACACAGACTACCCTAGCATGTCCCTCCTCAATCCAAATTCTTTGAATCATTGTCGGCTGCGTCAATAAAAAATGTCGGTGAGTACTCAAAGCTGATTTCCGAATCATTTCTTCTTCAGTTCGCTGTATATGTAAGAGGGTTGACATCGACTTCTCAGGCGTTTTATTTTTGGTCAGTTGCTGCATGCCTTTTATTTCGCTGCTCCGTACAATTTTATACTAGTTTCAGTAGTTTCGTGGGTTCCGTGTGTTCGCTAGTTACTGGTGCACTGTTTCCATTACAGAAAGATTTGTAATAAGAATAAGAAAGCCTTAGACGTCGACAGCTCTTCTACATTCGAGCGGAGTGGAGATGAAATACTAATATTCGAAAGAGAACGAAAATGGCGCAGTCTTCGTGTTCCTCTAACCGGTAAAACATATAATCAGCAAAGTCCAATATAACCGCTACTATAAAGATGAATAAATAAACTTCAAGGTTGCCAAGCCTACAATGAAATGTTTGGTGAATAGCAAAGTGTTTGCAAATGAATCTATGGTACACAACAAGCTGAAAAGGCATTTGGTACGAAACCACGACAACATCGCTCATAAACTGCGAGATATTTCCAACGTTTGTATCAACTATCTTTTGTCATGACGGAAAAACGAATAAAGGTCTCAAAAGAAACCTCACGTCAGGGAAGAGCTATTTTACTGGCATGAAAAGAAATTGTCGCTGGGACCGAAAGCAGTTGAACAGATTTCAGAAGTAACCCTTTAAAATGAGAGTCCATCGGTGTACTATGGATATGCCAGCTGTTATTCAAAGTAATATTACAGAGAACTTTACAAACATGTAGTTTTCTCTATAGACGTTTCCAGAAAATTATATTTCTTGAGATCTGTTTGCGGGTCAGAAATTATTGAGCAATACCTGTTTTGTCGAGGACTGAAAATAACAAACACTGGAGCTGACTATTTGCTGCTGTTTCTTTCAAGCTAACGGACCCCAGTGGACAGGCTGCACTGCTTTATGTGCTGATGGCGCTGTTGCAATGACAGGAAATATAAAGGGTTTCTAATTATTATGCGGAACGAAAAACCCATCAGTAATAAGTTCTCGTTGCTTTCTACATTCTACATAGAAAGACTTTAATGGAGAAGACAACGGGCGGAAATAGTGTGGGTGATATTATTCAAACGGTTGTTTCAATGATCAACTACGTAAAAACTCGTCCTGTAAAATTGCGAGTGTTTCAGAAACTCTGTAAAGAAAATGGTGCAAATCATAAAGTGTTATTATTCCATTGCAAAATTAGTTGGCTTTCCAAAGGAAAAATATACTTACCGGAGTTCTAGAACTTAAAGACGAACTACTTGCATTTTTTCGAAACTAATGATAATAGAACGTTTGATTACCGAGATTGTCTTAAAAACCAGATTTGGTATGCTGACAAGGAATTTCTTGAGTTCGAGGTCGCACGTTCAATATTTAGTAACGCTCGTAGGAAAGCGCTGTCTTAACAATTATGACAAGAAATATATTAGCCACTAATCACTCACCATGTGCATAGGACAGAAAACGAGTGTCCGGGAGGCGCACAGATCAAACTTCTATGGGATATATGTATTACACTTCACAAAATGGACGTCGTCTGCGTTCAAGAAATATTCAGAACAAACTATTAACTTGCACCATAAACACTGAATGAAGAATGACGCTCCACAGTGATCACAAAGGTTCGCACCATCAAAATCGAATGCTATCTGCTTGGGAGTTACAAACCCTGCAGGACGTTCAGTTAGGTTTCCAGTCTTAAAGAATGCATGCAGAATCATATTGGTGTAACAGGGTGATGAGACGTCATGGCATGCAACCAAATGCGAAACAGTCGGTCGTGAAGCTTATCGTGAAACTGGTTATCCTTTAAAGCATGCTGGCCTGTGTGGCCGTGCGGTTCTAGGCGCTTCAGTCTGGAACCGCGTGACCGCTACTGTCGCAGGTTCGAATCCTGCCTCGAGCATGGATGTGTGTGATGTCCTTAGGTTAGTTAGGTTTAAGTAGTTCTAAATTCTAGGGGACTGATGACCACAGATGTTAAGTCCCATAGTGCTCAGAGCCATTTGAACCATTTTTTAAAGTGTAGCTGCAGATAGTGCGAGAATACATATTATAGGCACAGAGAAAACATCAAGAGGCTTAATTTTTCCGGTGGTTCCAGGTAGTATAAATTGCAATGTCACACACTTTTCAGGAGAGACAGTTTCCTCTAAAGGAGTGTGATTTTCATACGCAGAAGAGGAGAAAAGAAAAAGCAAGTTTTTTTTATCAGTTATTGCCCAAAAGCAGTGTTCATACCACAGATGTAGTTCTCTTACGCTCATTTTCCCACTCTTGTTTGGTGTGACGTAAATATTCCCTACTGCCCAAGCAAGATCGCGCACACTACAAAGAATCGTAGGGGTGGGGGGGGGGGGGGAGGGGACAGAGCATCTCCAACTTCACACAACACAATAAATAACTTTCCAGCCAATTCACCACCCAGATTAACAGTCGGCATAATTGTTTACGAATGCGTTAAAGCTTTGATGTTAGTTGATCTTGATACAACTCTGTTGGTACCTGTAGTTTTCAGAGTTACTTTCATATGCATTTCCTCTTCAGACCACTACTGGTCGGAGTTGAAAATGAATTCCTCACTGAACGATGGAAATTTTCGCACGGATTTCGTAGTTTGTTGTGCATTGTAAAGTTGACGCTTTGTTTGAAATTTTGTTATCTTACTTCTTCCAATTCTGTAGCAATGTTTGAAGTTATCGAACGATCACTGCTCCCCTTGAAATCACTGTAATCTATGCCGCGTGCAATTCCATGTGCACAATGTAGGAGGTCACTATTATGCACATCCTATAAATTGTATCGAGCATCCTCGAAACGCGCAAACAACAGTTTTTGTAAAAATTGCTCCTTGTTCTCCTCGAATATCCGTAGCTTTTCTTATGCACTGCATAAGATTTAAGGGTCAGGAAGTCGTTTCTGAAAGTATTTGTATGGAGTGTAGCCATGTATGGAAGTGAAACATGGACGATAAATAGTTTGGACAAGAAGAGAATAGAAGCTTTCGAAATGTGGTGCTACAGAAGAATGCTGAAGATTAGATGGGAAGATCACATAACTAATGAGGAGGTATTGAATAGAATTGGGGAGAAGAGGAGTTTGTGGAACAACTTGACAAGAAGAAGGAACCGGTTGGTAGGACATGTTCTGAGGCATCAAGGGATCACAAATTTAGCATGGGAGGGCAGCGTGGAGGGTAAAAATAGTAGAGGGAGACCAAGAGATGAATACACTAAGCAGATTCAGAAGGATGTAGGTTGCAGTAAATACTGGGAGATGAAGATGCTTGCTCAGGATAGAGTAGCATGGAGAGCTGCATCAAACCAGTCTCAGGACTGAAGACAACAACAATAAACAGCATGAACATATTGCTGTGAACTTAGCCGAAATCTGTTCATAACTTATTTTTTTGGCTATGCTGCGGGTGATCTCCCACGTACGTAATTACGTTAGTACCCATTCCTTGGACAACGATTGTCCTTTACTACGTTTTACGGGAGACGGGATTTTGTGGCTCCCTGTCCGACAAGGATGAAAAACTACTTGGATCAACAGCCGTTTCAATATCACTTTCACTTATCGAGCACATATCAAAAAATGGCTCTGAGCACTATGGGACTTAACTTATGAGGTCATCAGTCCTCTAGAACTTAGAACTACTTAAACCTAACGACAGCACACACATCCATGCCCGAGGCAGGATTCGAACGTGCGACCGTAGCGGTCGCGCGGTTCCAGACTGCAGCGCCTAGAACCTCTGGGCCACTCCGGCCGGCGAGCACGTATCGTGATCATTGTACTTCTCGTGTACATTGTCCGCATAGTCGAGCGTATACCACACACATTCCACCGATTAATCTTGCACAAACGCAAATATTTCATCTGCTATTTCTCTCACTCTCTGCTGTTGTACATGTAAAGCAATGTTTGCTCTGTTTATAGTTGCCATTTCTTTGCTTTGTATCAACACCAAAAGCACTGCAGCAATGTTATGAGTTACGTGTTGACTAAGCAGTTCACCTACGCTCCGTAGCCTATTGCCATGCTCACCATTGGATACCTCGAGTCCCCGCCACCTCCAGCCATCAGCAGCGAATATTGTGGTTGCATGGTAGACAATATGTGGGCCGTCGAATGCCGTAAACATCATTGGCCTTTTGCGACCTCGCACTCAAGGGGTTCCTTGTGAGTTGGCTGAGATTATCCTTCCTGGCGCATTCGACTGGCAGCGGAGATTGATGCAGAAAATCGGTACACCCCCTCTTCAATTTTTATGTCCCCGCCACCTCCAGCCATCAGCAGCGAATATTGTGGTTGCATGGTAGACAATATGTGGGCCGTCGAATGCCGTAAACATCATTGGCCTTTTGCGACCTCGCACTCAAGGGGTTCCTTGTGAGTTGGCTGAGATTATCCTTCCTGGCGCATTCGACTGGCAGCGGAGATTGATGCAGAAAATCGGTACACCCCCTCTTCAATTTTTATGTCCCCGCCACCTCCAGCCATCAGCAGCGAATATTGTGGTTGCATGGTAGACAATATGTGGGCCGTCGAATGCCGTAAACATCATTGGCCTTTTGCGACCTCGCACTCAAGGGGTTCCTTGTGAGTTGGCTGAGATTATCCTTCCTGGCGCATTCGACTGGCAGCGGAGATTGATGCAGAAAATCGGTACACCCCCTCTTCAATTTTTATGTCCCCGCCACCTCCAGCCATCAGCAGCGAATATTGTGGTTGCATGGTAGACAATATGTGGGCCGTCGAATGCCGTAAACATCATTGGCCTTTTGCGACCTCGCACTCAAGGGGTTCCTTGTGAGTTGGCTGAGATTATCCTTCCTGGCGCATTCGACTGGCAGCGGAGATTGATGCAGAAAATCGGTACACCCCCTCTTCAATTTTTATGTCCCCGCCACCTCCAGCCATCAGCAGCGAATATTGTGGTTGCATGGTAGACAATATGTGGGCCGTCGAATGCCGTAAACATCATTGGCCTTTTGCGACCTCGCACTCAAGGGGTTCCTTGTCAGTTGGCTGAGATTATCCTTCCTGGCGCATTCGACTGGCAGCGGAGATTGATGCAAAAAATCGGTACACCCCCTCTTCAATTTTTATGTTACCTTCTGCGGTATAGGGTCGACATTCACGGCTGCTTTCTTTTTCTTACTGGGCCCGAAAGTTCTGGTTGCCATAATATGCTGAATCTCTTCTCTTGTGAACTGGCGTATGAGCGAGGCAAGGTCATGGTGGTCGTCCACAATTACCGCAGCGATCACATTAGGGAGGCGGTCATTCCTTGCGACATCAAGTGTAGGATTTTGTAAGCTTCTGTAATATTCGGATTCGCAATATGGCACTGGGCTAAAACATTCTGTATTTACGACTTTTTACGTTTCCCCACGGCATTGAGACATGTTCTACAATGGTTCTTCCGCTAAGTGAACTCGGCCGGGCGGAGTGGCCGGGCGGTTCTAGGCGCTACAGTCTGGAACCGCGCGACCGCTGCGGTCGCACGTTCGAATCCTGCCTCGGGCATGGATATGTGTGATGTCCTTAGGTTAGTTAGGTTTAAGTAGTTCTAAGTTCTAGGGGACTGATGACCTCAGAAGTTAAGTCCCATAGTGCTCAGAGCCATTTGAACCATAAGTGTACTTGTTGATGGTCAACGCCAAACGTTTTCCTCAGTTCGGCCTCAAATTTATCCCAGCTATTGGGCTTTTCTTCGTTGTTCTCGAACCACTGCTGAACTGTGGAATCCAAGCGAAACCACATGTTTGCAAACACATCATGTCATCCAACTTATTGTTATTTGGCGACTTGGTCGAATCCTTTCAGCCTTTTCGTCTAGTCCTGACAAGCGTCCTCGAAAAACAATGATGGATGCCTGACTTGTAGTTGACTTTTTGCTATTTTAGTATACACTGGTCTGCTGAATATGCGGACTGTGGGAACGGTATGAAGTTTCTATTCCGGGTCCCGCCCATGTACGCGACTACTTACGTTGCCTAATTGGAGCCACAGTGATGTAAATGTTTTGAAGTAGCTGGCGTCTTCACCAAACAATGTTACGACGTAACCATACGACGGATCGCCAAATGTGTCCGTCAACATTCATTTTAACTCTCGAATATAGGCTACGTATATGGTTTTTGCAACCCAGTTCACAGAACTCCTGAAGACAGACGTTGACTGTGGATATTGTATCACAGACACAGCCCCTTTGACTGTTCAGAGATGTCACGAAAACCACCCAAAGATGTAAACAACCACACGTGAACAGCACCTTTTAGACGGAGGGTGTCCGACAGCCGATCAGTCCCAGTCATTCCACCAGGAAGGAGGTATATGGCTCATATTGTCTGTAGTTCAACCATGCCTAGAAGGTCAATACCGCATTTCGATCACGTCCACATTGTTACTTTGTGCCAGGAAGGGCTCTGGCTCTCAACAAGGGAAGTGTCCAGGCATCTCGGAGAGAACCAAAGTGATGATGTTCGGACATGGAGGAGATACAGAGAGACGGAAACTGTCGATGACATTCCTCGCTCAGGCCACCCAAGAGCTAGTATAGCACTGGATGACCGCTACCTACGGATTATGACTCAGAGTAACCCTGACATCAACGCCACCATGTTGAATAATGCTTTTCGTGCAGCCACAGGACATCGTGTTACGACTCAAACTGTCCGCAATATGCTGCATGATGCGCAACTTCACTCCCGACGTTCATGGCGAGGTCCATCTCTGCAACCACGACACCAAGCAGCGCAGTAAAGATGAGCCCAACAACATGGCGAATGGATCGCTCAGGATTGGCATCACGTTCACCGATGAGTGTCGCATATGATTTCAATCATACAATCGTCGAAGACGTGTTTGGAGCAACCCGGTCAGGCTGAAGGCCTTAGACACATTGCCCGGCGAGTGCAGCAAGGTGGAGGTTCCCTGATGTTTTGTGGTGGCATTATGTGGGGCCGACGTACGCCGCTGGTGGTCATGGAAGGCCCCGTAACGGCTGTACGATACATGAATGCCGTCCTCCGACCGACAGTGCAACCATATCGGCAGCATACTGCGGAAGCATTAGTCTTCATGGACAACAATTCGCCCCCCCCCCCCCCCCCCCCATTGTGCACATCTTGTGACTGACTTCCTTCAGGATAACGACATCACTCGCATGTTCTCCAGACATGAACCCTATCGAACATGCCTGGGATAGATTGAAAAGGGCTGTTTATAGACAGATTGTCCCACTTCCCAACGGCGATTCGGCGTAGATCCCTCAGGGTGGTTGGTGGGTCACCACCAACCACCCTGAGGGATCTACGCCGAATCGTCGTTGAGGAGTGGGACAATCTGGACCAACAGTGCCTGATGAACTATCGGAGAGTATGCCATGACGAATTCAGGCGTGCATCAATGCAAGAAGAAATGCTACTGGGTATTAGATGTACCGGTGTGTACAGCAATCTGGACCACCGCCTCTGAAGGTGTAGCTGTATGGTGGTAAAACATGCAATGTGTGGTTTCATGAGCAATAAAAGGTGCGGAAATGATGATTACGTTGATCTCTATTCCGGAACTCTCGGAACGGAGGTGATGCA
Source organism: Schistocerca nitens (assembly GCF_023898315.1). Classification (NCBI taxonomy): domain Eukaryota; kingdom Metazoa; phylum Arthropoda; class Insecta; order Orthoptera; family Acrididae; genus Schistocerca; species Schistocerca nitens. The sequence continues at coordinate 369,609,623 of NC_064618.1, forward strand.
AAACTTTTTTTGTGTCTGTAATATTCAGCTCCCGGTAGGTAGACTGAGAAAACTACAATCAAGTTCAAATCCGAAAGTAGAGTCGTTTATGAAATACAACACTTAACATTAAAAGCACGTTTGTTACGAACACCCAAGTACAGCCAGGACAGAACTGAATTCCTGGTTCGAATCCTGCCTCGGGCATGGATGTTTGTGATGCCCTTAGGTTAGTTAGATTTAAGTAGTTCTAAGTTCTAGGGGACTGATGACCTCAGAAGTTAAGTCCCATAGTGCTCAAAGCCAGTTGAACCAGAGGCAGTTGAATTCTTGGGCAGAGCGTCCACCTACTTTTGCAAACATAAAATATTCCAGAATACACAAAAATCTGGAATTTCGAGAACCTTCCATAACTCGTCTCTATTACTGAAACGCTATCCCGGAACCCAGTACTAATTGCAGTACGGGGGCAAGGAAAATTCGATTTTCAATATTTCTCCTAGTTCTTAATCGAATTTAAAAATTTAAAATGCTGCTATAATGTAATCTTTAAGAGGTGTAATCTCATGTTAAAAGTCTAACACAATAACATACGTATTATGTTGTCAAATTGTTTTCCTTTTCTTGAGGCAGCGTAACTGACGACGCGCAGTACACGGATTTTATTCATCCAGTATTTGCGAATTAGAGTATTTAGCGTCTTCCACGAAACTTTACACGCATAATTTCACACATTTACGAAACTTGTTTTCATTGACGCCCTTCACAAAGCAATGAAATTAAAAAAAATTATCGCTTACTACATTTTAGCTGTCCATGCAGTCAGACTTCAACATCAGAGATGACGTTTTGATTTATTACTTCTTTACAAATAATTCGATTCGCCACATACTTAATGTACCTGCGCCATTATATCACTGTAACACAAACAGTTCGGGAGAAATAAACATTGAAATGTGTGAACTAGCTTTTGATTAAAATGGAGTACAGATTACACAGACTTCATTCACCCTGTGTTTCATAATTAGAGCACATAGTGACTTCCAACAAACTTTAAGCACAACTTCAATAGTTTTCTAAACTTTCTCTTGTTTACATGATTGATGGCAAATCTTTAACACATTAATCCGTTTGGAAAGTAATCAGACGTTGGAGCTGTTTTATAGATGGAAGTGCGATTCTGTAAAGAATCGAGAGTTTACGGGTAAATACTAAATGACAAATAACTGTGGGTGGTAGTGTTTGAGTAGGCAACCCGCAGCACGGAACAGCCAGCGGTGTTAGCCGTTACGCTACACTGCACGCAGCACAGCTTGCGGTAATATGAACTCCGACAGTGTGGACGCATGTCACAGGCACATCCAGGGCCGAAAACATAGCGAGCACCAGGCGCGACTAGAAGTCGGTCGAAGAGGGAGGGGGTGGGTGGGTTGGGTGAATGCAATATCGCTTAACAAAAGGAGAGTTGGGGTCCTCCACCGACAAATTGGTAAAATTTGGTTTTGGTTAAAGTAGTTTTTTGTAACTGTTTTGGAGTTCAGGGTAAAAAGTTGCATTAATAAATAATAAGACGCTCATTTTAAGTTAAATGATATTTATTGGTTTAGGTAGTAAGCTATTTGTCGCTCTTATTCTTTTGTTAGAATGTGTTTGAAATATATTGCTCCGTAATTATTAAAAAAAATGATTGAATCTGTTAGAGTAATATATTCGATGATTTCTGAAGCCATTTTATCCAGTGTAATATGATACTACATTGGGGAGGGGGAAGGGCTACAGCCCCCATAGTCGCCCCCCACCCCCCTTGACATCGCACCTGGCGAGTACTGGTTGATTAAAAAATATGGAAAAGTTCAGTTGGCTACATTTCCTGAAATTATGTTGTGTTTTAATTCTGTACATAAGATTTTAGTATACAGCGTGTTCGGAAATTACCGTTACAAACTTCTAGGACTTGCAGAGGGGACTGAATGCATAGGATTTTGAATAGGGACCTACATCCGGAAACGTCATCCAACGACGCTAACGAGTGTTAAAGTTATTGGCGCCGGGCCTGTAAATGTACGTATACAGAGAGTGATTCCGTGATGACGTTACAAACTTTCAACGGTGATGGAGACGGATAGATGCAAGAGCCCGCGCTTGCAAACGAAAGATTCGAAAGTTATAAGCGAAAATCATTCTGATACCTGCGACAGTGGAATACATGTACCGCTACTGTCGTTGCTAAGATTGTAGATTAAGCAACTTCCAGAGGTGGTAATATGGACCAAAATAAGAAAAAATGGCGGGGAAACATGGGCTCTAAAATGCATACCTTAAGAGCTACGAGCACTTGCTCATCTTCGCTGGGGTGCAGATCTCTTCTATTGAATAAGTGCTCATAGCTCTTAAGGTATGCGTTTTACAGCCCTTGTTTACAACACTTTTTTTGTCTTTGTTCATACTACCACCTGTGAAAGTTGCATACCCTACAATCTTAGCAACAACAGAAGCCGTACATGTATTCCACTGTCAGAAGTATCAGAAAGATTTTCGCTTATAACTTTCGAATCTTTCGTTTATAAACCAGGGATCCTTACTACATATTGACGCATTTATCCATCTCCATCATCCTTTAAAATTTTGTAACATCATTACGGAATCGGCCTGTATATGCATTTACAGGCGCCGGCGCCTATGACTTTCAAGCTTTGTAGCGTCGTTGGGTGACATTTCCGAACATTAGTTCCTGTTCAAAATATTATGAACCCACTCCCCTCTACAAGTCCTAGAAGTTTGAAACAGGAATTTCCGAACATACTGTACACACATAGAAGTTTACATGTGATGAATACGCCCTCCTCCAGCTACACGGGTAACGTCTAGAGCAGAGGTTCCCAAACTGGGGGGGCGCGCCCCACTGGGGGGGGGGGGGGGGGGTCTGATGATGTTGCAAGGGGGGCGCGGGTGGAGTTAGTGGTATAAACCTAACATTTCTTTTTAATATCGATATTTTAATAAAAATGAATATGCAGGTATTAATGATAGATTATGGTGCTAAATGCAATCCTTTGGCGTCCCACTTCCCGCAATCCTACCTCAATAACCTATCCTAGAACATACAGCTTTTGAAGATCACGTTTAGAATGTCACACACAGAAACTCTCAAAATTACGAAGGCGATATGCGTTAATTCTAATACATCAGATTTGTAAACAACTTACTTCTGACAATTGGAAAACAGAAAAGTCAGGTATTAACTATTCGGTACATTTGTACACATGAACTGAACGTAATCATGTCATAACTTTTAGCCGTAGTAGGCTATGTTCATCAGAGTAATAATCACTTATACTGCGTAACTGCAAAAATGACGTTTTATTACTCTGTCAACCCGCGGATCCCCATGTGATGCGATTACAGTGACTTTAATAGACTGTATACGCTTCAAATGAACTGGCGGGTTCGTAATTTGGACGCCAGGGTTATGCCCTTTGTCACCAGAAAAATGTGCAAAACGTTAATGCGAAACTAGTACAAGTGTTCGTTCTGAGCAGAGTACTTCATACAGAAGTACGCTGGCTCCCAAAAGGAAATATGCTAGAAAGATTATTTGAACTTCGAGACGAAGTGATGCAGTTTTTGGAAAATAACAAACAAACTGAATTATATGTGGAATTTAGAAAGCCCGGTATTCATGTTGGATTGGCTTATCTGTCAGATATTTTCGAATCTTTAAAGACATTGAATTTGAAATTACAAGGTGGAGAGTCAAACATAATTTTTCATCAGGATGCCATCAAAGCGCTTACTGACAAGTTGTAACTATGGAAACGTAAAATTTTAGCCTGCAATTATTCCTGCTTTCCCAGATTGTTTGGAATCCTGGAAGAAGCCCCATTTCAAAACGATTTTAAGGATACTGATACTAAGAGTAAAATATCAAACCATTTGCAGCACCTCACTGATGAATTCGAACGACACTTCCCTAACAGTTGTGATGATAAAATTTATTATAGGTTAGCGACGGATCCATTTCACGTTGACGTGGATGTGTTGCCAGAAAGACTACATGAGGAAGTCTTAGAAATTAAAAATGATTCTTCAGCGAAGTATGACTTTGAGAAGATGGATAAGCCTTTATTTTGGGTGAAATATCTCACGGTGTATCCCAGCACAGAAGAACAAGCACTGAAACTGTATTTACCATTTTCAAGCACTTATTTGTGCGAAAGAGCATTTTCAGCGGTAGTGCGTGGAAATAATATTTTTGTAATAAATACATTATAAGAGAACTTGTTATTTTCCTCCTATTTATCCTTACACGTAGGTAATACTGTAAAATTATAAGAAACTATTTCGAAGAAACAATATAAAATAAACCTAGTGAATCTGATTTAAATATAAATACTGCGTGTGATCCTTATGGATTCTGATGTTAAGTGTGGTATGTTATTTCAACTAATAATAGTATTTCTTCTGGATGAAGACACAGCGAAAGTTTATCCTAGATATGGCAAGCGAAGAGTAGTTCTAAAATCGTATACGGGTGAAGAAATGGTGTGCAGCAAGGGAATGTAATCAAGGAAAGGAAGTTGTTTTATTCATATTTTTTAAAGTTCTGTGTAGTCTGCACGATTATTGCGTGAAACAAATTTTTTATTTTTTGTCTGGTTCTGGGAACTGGGCCTTTGTCGCCGTTCGGTAACTGTCGTCGTTGACATAAATGCCAACCTATGCGCAATGACAATGGAGAGCGCTATAGGCGTCCAAATCAGTGATGTTGGTTAAAACCGTGACTGAGTGACTACTTTTGATAATGAGTGAAAGTAATAAGCTACACTCAACTTAAAATAATAGCCCGCATCCACTAATCTGCAAAGGTCGCAAATATTTTTCCTTGTTTACCAAGGACTTTCTTTACTTTCGGAGTGGCTTATAATCACAAGACTAGACTGATGACGTAATAACTGCGACTCGATACATTAACAGCCCACCATGTTACATGACGTCACCATCACAAATTTTTCAATAGTTTCTTGATAATAAAAATCTCTATATTTGTTTTTTTTTGGGGGGGGGGCACGGAAGTTTTCTTTTCGGCAGAAGGGGGGGGGGGGCGTGACAAACAAAAGTTTTGGAACCTCTGGTCTAGAGTCTAGACGGTAGCTGAATTCATCCAATAGTCGACGACGAATGTGACGGACTGCCTATTGGCTTCTGTCTCGGGTTCTTCGGCCGACGTTCGGCTGATGATTTTTCTGACGTTGCACCAGCACGAGTGGCTGGCAATACCAAAGCTTCACCCTCGATTGCTGGTGGTGAACTGGAGCCGAGCTCGCGGCCGCAGACTGTATGTACCTGGCGCGCGAACGTCCGAGGGCTTCTCCAAGGTTCTCCTCTTGCTACCTGCGACGGTCGTTCGCTGCAGCACTGGAAGCCAGGATCCGTTTATCTTGAGGCTTTCTTCTTTCTTGTTGAAGTTATTCCCGTGTTTTTGTATTTCTATAGCTTCTCTGAACAAGCGGGTGTGATAGTTCTTCTCTATAGCCAGAAATTCCGTTCAAGTGGTTCAAATGGCTCCAAGCACTATAGGACTTAACATCTGAGGTCATCAGTCCCCTGGACTTAGAACTACTTAAACCTAACCAACCTAAGGATATCACACACATCCACGCCCGAGGCAGGATTCCAACCTGAGACCGTAGCAGCAGCGCGGTTCCAGATTGAAGCGCCTAGAACCGCTCGGCCACAACGGCCGGCCAGAACTTCCGTGTGGGCGAATTTTACTACGTGGTCGGTTTCATATAGTGCGTGCACTGCCACGGCTGGTTTCTCCACCTGCCCCAACCTTCAATGTAGCTTATGTTCTTTGATCCTAGTGTTGATTGATCGGCCAATCATTCCGACATGAACTTTTCAGCATGCGCATGGTATGTGGTATATTGCCTGTTGACTTTTCCGTTTAGTAGATACGTGGCTTCATCACTAAAAACTACACGACGCAGGAACAATTCACCTTCTTCCATGTTTCGGAGCATAAGGTCGCCAAATTCTACACGCTTTACCTTATCGTTTGTGCGAAGAGCCTGGGCTCGTTGTCGATGGTATGGTTCGTACATTATGAGGCGCCTGAATACACGCCAGACAGTTGTTTGCGGTAGTCCAAGTTCCTGCTCGCTGTACGGGTTGATTTCATTGGGCTGCCTTTAAAGCTCACTCGACTGCGCTCCACGTGCTCCTCCGATACACGCGGTGGGCCTGGGCTTTTTCTTCACATAGAGAGCCAGTTGAGTCAAATTGTTTGTTCCAGCTATCAGTGCTCTTCCCCGTGGGCGGTTCGAAGATAAAATTACGCTGAAGTAGCAGACTCGCTTATACTGAACTCACGAACGCAGAAGGTCTTATGTTGCATAGTAACCAACCATCTCGCCTAAAACTGACGCGGTATACGCTACTGCTGGAGCGCTCTAGCGGTGGCATTCAAAACTTTACAACACTCTCCTTCAAATATACTTGATAGAATTCAAGTATAATGTATAGTGCAGGAAATATAACTAACCGAAATTGTGACGTATAACGTGTTAATATCTCACACCTTCTGACACCCCCCCTCCCCCCTCCGCCCTTCCTACACCCGGCCGTGACGTAACACAGTCCCTTTAATTTCGTGGTTGTGATGTAGCTAACTCCCTTATTATTTTTTTTTCCTTCGTGCATTTGACATTGATTAGGCTCTGACTTGAGCACATATACAGGGTGTTACAAAAAGGTACGGCCAAACTTTCAGAAAACATTCCTCACACACAAATAAAGAAAAGATGTTACGTGGACATGTGTCCGTAAACGCTTAATTTCCATGTTAGAGCTCATTTTAGTTTCCTCAGTATGTACTGTACTTCCTCGATTCACCGCCAGTTGGCCCAACTGAAGGAAGGTAATGTTGACTTCGGTGCTTGTGTTGACAAGCGAATCATTGCTCTACAGTACTAGCATCAAGCAAATCAGTACGTAGCATCTACAGGTTAGTGTTCATCACGAACGTGGTTTTGCAGTCAGTGCAGCAATGTTTACAAATGCGGAGTTGGCAGATGCCCATTTGATGTATGGATTAGCACGGGGCAATAGCCGTGGCGCGGTACGTTTGTATCGAGACAGATTTCCAGAACGAAGGTGTCCCGACAGGAAGACGTTCGAAGCAACTGATCGGCGTCTTAGGGAGCACGGAACATTCCAGCCTATGACTCGCGACTGGGGAAGACCTAGAACGACGAGGACACCTGCAATGGACGAGGCAATTCTTCGTGCAGTTGACGATAACCCTAATGTCAGCGTCAGAGGAGTTACTGCTGTACAAGGTAACGTTGACCACGTCACTGTACGGAGCGTGCTACGGGAGAACCAGTTGTTTCCGTACCATGTACAGCGTGTGCAGGCACTATCAGTGCAGGCACTATCAGTGCAAATGTTCTCTTTACGGATGAGGCTTCATTCCAACGTGATACAACATACTGACGATACTAAAATGAGCTCTAACATGGAAATTAAGCGTTTCCGGACACATGTCTACATAACATCTTTTCTTTATTTGTGTGTGAGGAATGTTTCCTGAAAGTTTGGCCGTACCTTTTTGTAACACCCTGTATATTTACTGTCGCCTTATTTTCATTTGCTGCCGATGCAAGGAGAAAAAAAAGTTATTAGTTGTCCTTATTCTGGCAATAATCGCAACGAATGGACGCTAAACAGATGCGCGCTCGCATTTTATATAAGATTTTACTCAATAAGCAAGCCGTTGATCCCAGATATTTTCTGAACAGTTTAAGACATCGTAACTCTGTTTTTACCCAGTGTTAAATTATACGAACGTTGATGTGAAGCTTCAGAGCAGACAATTGGCCACATTGTAGAGGAATGTCCCAAAGAGACCTTTCAAGGGGGGCTGGCAGGATAACATTAGGTGTTTTTCCAACAACAGTGGAATGGACAGACTCTCTTGACATCACTCTCTACGGTCAATTGAGACCAGGGAACTGCATATTCATTTTTATTTTATTGGGTAAATGTTGCTGGGAATCTTATATGTATATCCATGTGATAAATAAATAAGTAATAATACGAACGTGCAGGTCAACGCCTTCTCGTCACATCCAAAGAATAGGAAAGAGTTGGGTGATTGCTTTATAACCATAATCGAGTAGTGAACTGGGCACCCCATAGTGCTGGTACAGCATTCATATACATATTTGCCACTTCCTCTAGCAGAGCGGGTTGGGATTCGTTAAGAAATTGTATGTTTTACCTGTTAAGGTTTCTTCAGTGAAATAAGGGCCAATCATGTAGGTCTCCAATAATCTAGCACTGAACGTTCACATTCCGCTGCCTCTGGTGTTCAACCTGCCTCATCCAGCACGGTTTCTCTGCTGCCCAATAATGCTTATCTATATTTCATGCATTCAGCTTCCCATGATTCGCAAAGGTTATTTCTCGATGTAGAGAATTCTTTGAAGGAATCGTTTATTGTCCTAAATTCGCATCAGAGCCGAGCGACAGAACTCCATGCATCTTCTGCTGTCCCGCTAGTTAAACTGGTTGTGAAGTGAAACAAGATGTGGATGGAAGCGGTTTGCGCGTGCGCGCAAAATGCGAAAAACGCGAGGTTGACTTATTTCAGAGGCAATCGTAATTTCTCTGTAGCTAACGTGCGGACTATGAGCAGCTGCTGCAGGAATACCTATTCCGTTCGCTCCGGTCGTTGAAGGCCGCCTTCTCACCTTCTGCGTAGTATTCCAGTGCTCTTCCACGAACAATTTTTGACACATTCACGGAATTGTTATTCTTGTTGGACACCGTCAGTCGAAACAGATTTGTGCGTGTATCTCAACTCATCTTCGTGTTCCTTCTGCATTCTCCGTAAGTTAGCAGCATATCTAGTTTCTCTTGGTTTTTGAAAGACTTTTTTTTTTCAAACTAACCAGCACTCGACACACGAGAATGACACAGACGAATGAATGCTACGTTTCCTCTGCGCCCCTTTTACACGGCCCAGTCACATTAATATGAGCACCATCTATGTCCGACGTCAACGTGAAATAAACATTCACAAGCGACAGGTGGCAGCACTAACAGTGGAGGGTATATGAAGCATGTCGGAGGGACGAAGAAAACAGTGCAGTCTTGGTCGTAATATGGAAAGGGAGCGACTTATCTGACGTACAAAGGGGCATGACGATTGGCTTTTGAGCCGAGGGTGGAAGCAGTTACGTAACGTCTAAGTCTGTAAACCGTTCGCGTGCAACCGTGGTTAATGTATAGCGTTGGTGGCAAAATGGCGCTATCCAAAACTGACGCCGAGACTACAGAGGCGCACCACGGGTCATAGATGACATGAATGATGACTGCGGAGATGTGTACGGGCGAACAGACATGCAACTGTTGAGCAACCGACCGCCTAGATGAACCAAAGCGCTACCAAAAGTGTCTTCTCAACGACCGTTCAGCGAACGTTGCTGTGAACGGGCCTCCTGGGACCGATGGCCTTCGTTGTTTGGCCCCTTCAACCCCCATAAACCAACCAACGGCCCTCCGTCGCGGGCGTCTGCTTCATGCATCCATACTGATTGCTGTTCATCAGCGACGATGGCTGGAATTTGCACGCCAGTACCGCAACTGGACGTCCATTGATTGGCGACACATGGGCTTTTCAGATGAGTCACGTTTTATACTCCATTGGACAGAAAGCAATCGTCGGAAGGGTCCAGACCAGAGGAGGAAGCGTTACGTCTGGGGAATGTTTTCGTTACATTCGCTGGGTGATCCCGTCGTTCTGGAGAGTACATTGGTCCAATACAAGTACGCACATATCCATGAGGACCATGTCCACCGCTACAAATACTTTTTTTTTTTATCCCTGGCACGATGATACTTCGCAGACAGCTATGTACGTGTTTGATTCAAAGAGCACAAGGATGAATTTACAGTACGCCCCTGGCCACCGAACTCCCCGGATTTAAACCCAATTGAGAATCTGTAGGACTACCTCTCTCGGACTGTTCGCATCACGGATCCTCAACCGAGAAACCTAGCGCAGCTGACCACAGGACTAGACTCGGCACGGCTTCACATCCCTGACGGTGCCTTACACACCCTCACTGACTCCCTTTATGCACGTCTCCCAGCGGTCCGTGCTGCAGGTGGTGATTACTCAGGCTTTTTACAAGTGGTCACATTACTATGACTGGGCGGTGTACACTGTTATCGCGGCTATACAACACACTATCAGACCTGACGTACTTCTTTACTTAGGTATGAAACGACGAATTTCCGCATAATACAGCAATGTGTTTCATGTTCAAAACAAATAAATCCTAATATTGTAATTACTCTGAAACTAGTAATCGGATTTTGAAGAGAAAAACGCCGTTGAATTAGTCTTTTTTTGAGCTACGATGCTAACAACAAAAATTACTATGTTTTCAGTTGAAAAAGTGAAGCTGATAAAGTTGTCTCCTTAATTAAAACAGCTACGAAAAGTCATTTGGTGACGATTTTCTCACAGTTCATAGTGCGAAAACAGAATTAGTATGTCTTAAACAGTGCCGTAAATATTTGAGGCGAACAGCTTAGCTGAATCATCCTGTGATGGTGGAGTGATAAAAAATTGGTATTGCCAACATTATTTCAAATTTTCCTAAAAGTGGTATTTATGTCACAAGCTTATTGAGAAAGCAGAAACGAAGTGTGGTGCGCATACTGCAGATCTAGAAAGTTTGGACATATGATATTAGGAAGGAAAGGTTTTTTAATCGTCCAAATTCTAACCAAACCACACACACAGACACTGACACGGCCGTAATCCGATGCTGCACTTACCACCATGTCAGAGCCCGCCTTGGATGTGTCGCTGATGGCGGACGGGGAGCGGTCTACGGGTGACGGGGAGGGGGACGGCGGCGCTACGTCCTCGTCGGCAGCGTTGCGGGCTACCACCAGTTCCACCAGCCCGCGCGCCTTCTGCAGGATGCTGATGGCCTGCTGGTGCGAGATGTTTGAGTCCAGCGGCTGACCATCGATAGCCAGGATCTGGTCGCCTTCATGAATGCGGCCATCTCTGTAACAACAATTCGAAGGAAACTATTAGTTGTTTCACGATCTACTCCCTGGTCGGAGGGCGTTTAGAACACGTGAGTAGCTGCTAACTTTTAGAAATAAAAAGAAAATCTGAAGGGTTTCTGCAATCCTTATCATAAAACTGAAATCTATACACATATTCCACAACGCACAATTTTCACATATAAAGCTGCTTTTTTTCATTACACGAAACGTAACACAGCTAAGAATAACAATTGTTACTCAGTATTAAACCAACGATTAGTAACGAAAGTCCGACTATATGGAGGGATCAAACAAAAATGTGTGACTGGACTGAGGACACAGCATGTTACATTAGGTGGAGAGGTAGAAGTAACTTTAGGCGAGCCACCGAGCGAGGTGGCGCAGTGGTTAGCACACTGGACTCGCATTCGGGAGGACGACGGTTCAATCCCGCGTCCGGCCATCCTGATTTAGGTTTTCCGTGATTTCCCTAGATCACTTCAGGCAAATGCCGGGATGGTTCCTTCGAAAGGGCATGGCCGATTTCCTTCCCCATCCTTCCCTAATCCGAGCTTGTACTCCGTCTCTAATGACCTCGTTGTCGACGGGACGTTAAAAACTAATCTCCTCCTCCTCCTCCTCCTCCTCCTCCTCAGGCGAGCCTCACTGAAGTGTGTTGGGGTCCTTGTTGTTCATAATATTTGTTAATGACCTGGTAGGCGAAAATCAATAGTAACTTCATAAATTTTTCGGATTTCGCAGCTGTTTATGTTGAATGTATATAGGAAAAAGGCTACACAAATATTTCGTCAGATCTTGATAATGTTTCACAATGGTGAAACGACTGGCAACTTGTTTGAAATCCCCAGAAATTTAAAATTCTGCATTTTAACAAAGCGCAGACTACTACATCAGTGAATCAGAACTGGAATTAGTTGACTTGTACAAATATGTAGGGATAAGAAATGGATTGATCTCTCTCTCTCTCTCTCTCTCTCTCTCTCTCTCTCTCTCTCTCTCTCTCTCTCTCACACACACACACACACACACACACTCACTTCGAGTCATTGCAGTGGCCGAGCGGTTCTAGGCGCTCCAGTCCGGAACCGCGCTGCTGCTACGGTCGCAGGTTCGAATCCTGCCTCGGGCATGGATGTGTGTGATGTCTTTAAGTTTAAGTAGTTCTAAGTCTAGGGGACTGATGACCTCAGATGTTGAGTCCCATAGTGCTCAGAGCCATTTGAACCATTTTTTCGATTCATTGACAGGATACTGCGAGACGCAGTCACTCTTCGCAGAAGACAGCTTACAAATCATTTCTGCGCCCCATCCTAGAATATTTCTCAAGTGTGTGATACCTATGCGAAGTAGGACTAACAAGAGATATTCCACACGTTCAAAAAATTGCAGTACGAATGGACACAGGATTATTTGATTCCCGGGTGAGCGTCACGGAAACGTTGAGAAAACTGAATTGGCAGGCGTTTGAAGACTTTCGCCACTTATCCTGCGAAGTAATACTTACGGATTTTCAGAAACCCATATTAAGGGAAAGATATTCTTCATCCGCCAACATATCGTTCCAGCAACGATCGTAAAGACAAGATTACACGAATAACAACATGTATAGAGACATTTAAGCATTCATTCTTCCCGCTGTCTGTAGACGGATGGAAATGGAAGGAACCCTAATATGTGATACAGTGCTGAAAGCCCCCTCTGCCATGGGCATCACAGTGGTTTGCACAACATGAGGATGTAAATAATAAAATTCCTGTTATGTCACTGGCTTTCAAACTGTTAAACACATAGACCCGTCCGGAGAGCCGAGTGCGTTAACGCGATGTTTCCGGTATTCGGGAAGCCAAGCCAGCCCCGAATGGAGGACTGGTCTGCCGGCCAGCCTTGATGTTTCTTTTAGCGGTTTCTTACACAAACTGGATACCGGGCTAGAACCCGCGTCCCGCCTCAGTTACACGCTACACATACAGAAAACAGTCTCACACTTGAACATGAGATTTACACCAGTCGCAGGCAGATGGGGTACACAGGTTCCGTGAGAGTGGTGGCGTCAGGAACCGCATCCAGCTACTATCTGTCACTAAAATGCATGCAACAATGCCAACCCGTAAGGAAAAGGGAAAAGGCGAGGAGGAGGAAGACGAAATGTCTTTCCTTGCAATCTTAAATAAAAATGACAATTGTCTACAAGAGGTGCATTATTTGAGATAGAAACTGTGATGTATGATCTAACGATGCAACATTATAGTAGGCTTACTTGGTCTTTGAAACCGATAATTTTTTATTTACTGTTAAAGACAATGTTTTTTGCATTGAAACGCCGTTTAAACTACATATTGTCAGTTGAGGTTAATACAACAGCTTTATTTTCGACTTAAAACAGAAAATTTATGTTGGCATTTAGGATGTCCAACGTTGTCGTAAGTCATGAAAGACTTAACACGAAAGTAGTGTTGAAAAAACTTTTTAAAGAGGCCTTTTTGTTAGCAACGCAGGAGGTTTAAACTGCGCACGCGATCGAATTCTGGATATATTAGAGCGGAATTTGCACTAGGGACAGCAGGGAGATTGCAGGAGAGGCCGTAAACGCCCCTCCCCCCTTCACACACGCCTGTATCGGTCACGTTCCAAGGCCCTTAGTTCCAGTCCGCCGTTAACGACCATCCGGGTTGTTTACAGCCCAGCGTTTACCGTCGAGTTCCTCGCTCCTTTGTTTTCCATCTCCCCATGCACGAACCTCATCTACGTGAAGTAAATTCTACTCTTGCAACCAGGAGTAATTATGGAAACTAAGAAATTTAAATCTGTCTGGCGATTTACCACCAGTACCGCATCTCTAAGGCTTTCGAACTGCGATGTTTTTCAAAATTAATCATCTGTGACCCATTCCGTTTCACGCAATTGTTTCATAACGCGGACTCTCGTTTCACATTTTGTTCGAATTGGCTTGTGCGAAAATGTTATCCGTATTACTCGACTTCTTGAAATATTACTTCATATTTGAAAGATGACATTCAGTCCTTACTGAATACTTAACCCGAATTTAAGAAAACATATGCCTCTCTTAAACGAAGATGCAGCAAGCAGTCGTCAGGGCAATAATATGGATTGAATCTAAAATGTTTTCTTTTCTTCAACATATTACTACTTTTACGGCTATGCTGGATTATTAAATTATATGTTTTATAGAGCGAATCGACGCAAGCATGCCGGCCGAAGTGGCCGTGCGGTTAAAGGCGCTGCAGTCTGGAACCGCAAGACCGCTACGGTCGCAGGTTCGAATCCTGCCTCGGGCATGGATGTTTGTGATGTCCTTAGGTTAGTTAGGTTTAACTAGTTCTAAGTTCTAGGGGACTAATGACCTCAGCAGTTGAGTCCCATAGTGCTCAGAGCCATTTGACGCAAGCATGCATCCGCGCGCCCGCCCAAACACACACACACACACACACACACACACACACACAAAACTACTCTTAACATCCAACAAAGCTCCTATGCCTTCATACAGGGTGGCAATTACTGAAATATCTCATAACTTCTCAATGGTTTGCGTTACGATGTTCGAACTGCATCGTTGGTTGCGGGGCATGATGGGAATTAGTATGCGCATGCATGGCTTAGTTTTCTGACGAAACCCACTTTCATTTGGATGGTTTCGTCAGTAAGCAAAATCGGAGGTTTGGGGGACTGAGAATCCGCATTTCGCGATCTAGTAATCTCTTCACCCTCAACGGGTGACTGTGTGCTGTGCAATGTCCAGTCACGGAATAATCGGTGCGATGTTCCTTGATGGCACGGTGACTACCGAGCGGTACGTGAAGGTTTTGGAAGATGGTTTCATCCCCATTATCCATAGTGACCCGGATTTCGACAATATGTGGTTCATGCAAGACGGAGATTGACACCATCGAAGCAGGAGAGTGATGTCCTGCAGGAGCACTTTAGGGACCGCATTCTGGCTCTGGAGTATCCAGAGGCCACTGACATGGGCCTCGATTGGCCGCCAAATTCTCCGGATCTGAACACATTTGACTCCTTTTTGTGGGGCTATATTAAAGACAAGTTGTAACACCAGAACCACTGCTGAGCTGAAACAGCCATTCAGGAAGCCATCAACAGCGTCGATTTCCGACACCTCAGCGGGTCACGCAGAATTTCAGCATTCGTCTGCGCCACATCAGAGCCAATGGCGGCAGGGATATCGAACATATCATAACCTAAATCCGAATATCTGTAGTTACGTTTAAATGTTGAATAATGTGTGTGCACGTCGTAGTTTGTAACTAATTTACGATTTTTTTCCATATAGTTCAATAACTGTCACCCTGTAAATTTTACGACGCTAATGGACCCCTCTCTCTGATTCAAGTTATTGTTTCAGCAACAGTATCTTCACCTTGGTGTCTTCTGCGTCACCAGCATCATATGTTACTATTATGGTTGGTGAACTATGGCTTTCATAGTTGGTTTTAAATCAGCTACGCACGTTGAGACGTCTCAGAACATGTTAGCCACCACTCGGAAAGAAACTATAGTTTCATTGTATCGTGTGCACTTCAAATCTTCGTGTTACGAAATCGCTAGTTCAGATGTGAAATAAAAATGTAACATAGTGGCAATTCGTTGCCTTTATTTTGTATTAACGCTAAGGTACTTCAGGCTAAGGACACTTGGAAAAACTAAATTCCGCAATAAGACAGCTGTCTCTCCCAGTCACTACTGCATGAAATCTCTATTGGCTATCTTATTTGCTTCCAAATAATTGTTATTCGTTACGACTGCCTGTATCAAGCCGATTTAAGAGCACTAAATTAGTGAACTGGTCTAATTTCTTGGCTCGCTACATGTCACAAACCCTTGATATCTGTCTGCGATCGACTAAAGGGCGACATTCCTCTAAAGCATCATCAGAAGACGCCATTTCAGTATTTACTGTAATTTCCGGAAGCTGTTGAACTACAGGAACATTTTTCGTTAAGATATTTTTTCACATCGATGACATACATGATCTCCTTAAAATTTCGGATTTTTGAAAGGATTCTGAGCAATTAGGCAACGTGTCGTAGTTGTGTGATTTGACTAAGTGAACCGTCACGGCCTGTGAGGTTGCGAACATGCCGCAGGAAGCTGGGCAGTCTGGGAGGGCACCTCCTGAATTATGCATAAAGCCGGGCCGCCCGTCTTCCCCAAGGCAGTAGCCAGCAGCTCGCTGGAAACACCGACATTGACGCCGTCATCTGGGCTCCCATATATGCTTTTTCAGCAGACATACAGGCCCAAAAGCGGTAAGCAGCTTTCTTCCAAGTTTAGCGAACGATTAACCCACAGTGTTTAAATAATTCATGCTGTTTGTACGAACGTGTTTCAAGTTCTATATACTTCCGTAGCTAACAGAGAGAGAGCGCACAAGGGAGGGAGGGAGGGGGGGAGAGAGAGAGAGAGAGAGAGAGAGAGAGAGAGAGAGAGAGAGAGAGCAGGGGAGGGGAGGGGGGGGGGAGAAGAAGGGCCCTCTTCCAGGTCACCACAATGTTCGCTGACAAATGTGGCCAATGGTGCAGGGTCACACAGTGTTGCAGGGAGTCCATACTTGTGCTTGCCTGGTAGACGAGAAGCTTGTTGCACAGTACGATGATCCCCTCTAGTCGCGACCAGACATGGCTGACCGGACTCTTCACGACGAGTATGCCTGTCTTCACGTTCCCATGCAGTCCAATATCGGGGCCGGCCGAAGTGGCCGCGCGGTTCTGGCGCTGCAGTCTGGAACCGCGAGACCGCTACGGTCGCAGGTTCGAATCCTGCCTCGGGCATGGATGTGTGTGATGTCCTTAGGTTAGTTAGGTTTAACTAGTTCTAAGTTCTAGGGGACTAATGACCTCAGCAGTTGAGTCCCATAGTGCTCAGAGCCATTTGAACCATTTTTCCAATATCGGGCCACTGTCACATCTGAATGTATTAGTGCAGTATCTTTATTTGACAGTATCAATACAATTCGATGCAATGTTCGAAGGAATAGACATATGGAGATTTTGGTCGGTCCTGTAAGTGTGCTCGGATAGCTGACGCGGATAAGGTGACTGGTCGCGAAAAACGTGGAACCTGGTTTCGAGTTTCCCTTCAGTATAAATTTTCACATGTTTCCAGTAAATTGTATAGGTGTTGTTGTACCGCATTCGCAATTCACATTTCATACATCCCGAATGCCTCACTAACTGGATAGCACACGATTCGGTCACCTGGCCAAATGGAGACACACAAAGAGGCCCATTTCGAACCCTGTCAGATGCTGATGCCGCGGTCTCACACGAGTAAGCGTAATCTCTGTGGCCTTCACAGCGATCACGGCATTGCCTCACTGAAAATACCACTTCTTGTCAGATCACCGAAGGTACGCAGCGTCGAGTGTGGCCAGTATTTGGATGGGTAACCGCCTGGAACGCCACGTCATGTTGGTTGCTTTCCATTTGGCTTTACGGCGAAGGGGAGGAGGGATGGTGGCGTAAGGCTCCCGATCACCAGAATTTGCGCTAATTTCCTCGATTGAGTTCCAAATCTCTTCACAACTGTTCATGAAACGAGGGCATGTGATACTGTTAATGAAGATCCGTCGGATGGGGACGTTAAGCTCGGCGGCCCCTTTTGTGTTATTCAAGAGCAGCAGGTTACGTGCCGGCACCGGGTTCCGCTCTCCCCCTTCTCTCGTCATCATCCAACACAAACATGACACCACGCTACACACAACGCGTAGTCTCCTACGCTTATCAGAAACACTTAAACACACAACTCCCACACTTCGTGAGGATAAAGTGTCACTGTGCGCTAGGGATGGCGGTTATCGCTGAAACTACTGATTTTCGGTTATAACTGCTTTTTTCAACGCCAGTTTAACCTGATTATTAAAATCGCTCAAAATAACCGGTTTTTGGTATTTTATTCTTATTATTTCTGGCAGGAAACGCAGAAATCGAACTAAGACTGAAAATTTTGACTCCCTCACTTTCAAAATACATAGTATTCTCCTTGGAGTCCAGTTTTCTGAAACTCTGTTCAAAAATCGTTTTGTAATCTAGGATCACACCACCAGTCGAGTACTACGAATTTTCAGTGCTAAAGGGTCAAAACTGATGTTGAAGACCTATTTTTCATGTTAATTTGTCGTGTTAAAAAGGCTACAAGCAGATAAAAGCATATTATGTAGACGCAGGCATCGAATCAGGTATTTTCTATTTTTATCGTAAAGTACGAATGAACTGTTAAGTTTTCTCCTCATATGCTGTCCAAGTTTGTTGTGGGTCCTCCTGTTTTTAATCTTTTAAAGCAAATGGAGTATTTTACTTCACTAATACCGCAATTCGCAAAATACTTTCAGGCTAGACGTTCTGCAAAACAATTTATGTCCGAAGGCGACAGTGAGAAACTACTATATAGACCAGATGGGGCAAGTCTTCTACACCGCATGTACGTGTACTACGAATAGGTCAGTCACATTGTCACAGGTACAGTAGAACCCCTCTAATCCGTCACCTTCGGGACTGGGACCATGGTCGGAACGAAAAAAAGGTCGGATTATCGGAAAAATCTTATATTTATTGCAAAAAATATAAAAAGACATTTAGTACAAAAAGTTAAACTTTTTAAGAACTAAAAGACGTCTACAGTAATATAAAAAGATGTTTTTTACACAGTGTTAAACAATATATTAACTAAAAAACGTCTACACACACTGTAATATGTATTGGTTTTAAAAGGTAAAACGACAAACAAGTTACAGTACTGTACTGTACTTAATAACGTATAAATGATATCTACTGTAAACTAAAAAATGTTTATAGCACTGTATATAAAAAAGAAATTTTTTACAAAGAAATAAACTACTGTACGTATAAACTAAGAAATGATTATGCATTGTTTTTACAGTAAAAACGAAAACAAATTACTTGGAAAAAAGAGTCAGTGATACATTTTTGTTAAGCAGATGTTATTCTAGATTTAGCTGCAGTGTCCCTCCATGTTTTCATCGACACAACGTTCATTGGATTCTGCTCGATTTATTGAAGGGCGATGTCAAAAGCGTTTTTTGCATCGTTGTGTGAAATCCGGGTGAATCTACAGTAAAAAGTACTGTAGAGAACACGGAATAAAGCAAACAACGACGTTTTTTAATCCCAACAGAGTATAAAACTGCACAATAACGTACACTATAACAATATGCACAGCGATGGACACCGCAACAATGGCCCGACAGGCGTCCAGTCAGTGACAAGTCGGCACAGGCTCGCGAGCCTGAGCATGGACGGATTAACCGGAGTGACGGACCATCCAAGGTCGGATTAGAGGGGTTCTACTGTACACTATTGTCACAGCAATGCTTTACCAATTCCTATGCCATGTGTTTGTTGCTCCTTTCTGTTGGCATTGTTATTAAAACAGCACTGGTCGCTTTTCTCATTTTCGATTATAACGCAATATTTCAAAGCAATGTATATTTTACGAATAAACATTACTCGTTTTTCTAAAAAAGTTTATTTAAGAAACCAAAATTTTGAGCACTGCTGTTATGGCTAACTGATATTTCGTTTTTTATCGGCTTGTCAATAAAAAATAAAAAACAACTGTTCTAACTTAGGCCAGTCAAATATCAAAAAACACCTGTTATTCAGAACCAAAACACCGGTATCAGTTTTAACCGGTCGGTTTTTCCCATCCCTACTGAGCGCGACGAAGAAAAAGAACCTTTGCAATTAGGCTGAACCTGGCGAACGCGATCTCCCTGCCAACAATGGTACATGACTTTGATTTACTCAACATCTGAAAATAAAATCAGAAATGTGTGTTAGTCACCATGTTCACATAAGAGTGAGATTTGTCAGTTTGTTGCAAGAAGGGTAATTTCAGATAAAGTACGTACCACCATCCTTCACAGCCGAAGTCACTATGCACAATAAGTGTAGCGGCGCGCCATACGGTGACAAAATTTTTCTCATTATGATTCAGTCTGACGAGTTTGATTCTACACATCTTTGTAGTGTTTCATGGAGCGACAAATGCAACGCATCTTCATCACCACCACCACTACCACCAGCATCAACACGATCACCATCACAATCACCATCCGCTGCCAGGTCGGGATGTTAATGTCAGCAGCCCCTTTGATAACATTCGACTTTAGGAAACCAAGTGCCAGGACCTATTTTCATCGCCTATACTTCTCTTTTTTCTTCAACAACACAAACGCGGCAATAAATATTCCAAATGCGTTGATCACAGTCGAATACACGAAATTTTTACATATACGACATTAACTATTCCCAAAGAAAAATTAGCTAACGAGAAGTAAACAATCTCTGTAATATAGGCGGTTGAACCAGCGAATTCCTCACCTAAGAGGGCGTTGAACTGTATTTGCTTTAGGAAGACATCATTGAAAAACATTTTCTCGTCATAACTACTCATCTCCCAGATAATCCCGTTCGCCGGTGCACAATTTTTTTTACGCGCTTTTGCTTTTCCAGGAAGATCAAAGCTCTTGAGCCGCGTTATGTTATGCTACTTAGGAGGAGCAAATAAAATAATTCTAATTTACAAATTAAATAGTTTGAAAGCGATCAGTAACAAACAAGAAGATCAGATTGGTTGTTTCATTTAGGAGACAGATTAGTGTCTTGAGTAATAGATCTATCTATCGCTTGTGCCTTTTTCCCGCGGTTACGCAGGGTCGGCATGGTTAATCGGATGTGGCAAGGTTAGTTTTAAGGGGGTGGCCGGATGCCCTTCCTGCCGCCACCCTGTACCCCACGGGACGGAATTTGTGTACCCCAACTGTCCGCGACGAGTGTAAACTAGTGTAATCCATGGCAAAGTGCGAACGTGTTCAGATGTCTGCGAGCCGTGTAACTGAGGCGGGACGTGTGGACCAGCCCGGTATTCACCTATCTTGAGTAACAGATCAACAATGAAAAAACACCTTTATTGCTCTCTTGAGTACGTTTACATTTCGAGGAAATGAAGAGTCATTTTCCTCAATTATATTTTCCTAAACTAGAGACGACAAAAACAAAATGCATGCAACTGTTGTTCTGATCCAGTTTTAGCCGCCATGCTACACTAACGACAACTAGGAGTGTATTTTCCCACATAGTAACTGAGAAACAACGATCTATACAGCAAACTAATATTTCTATAACTATTGCGTCAGCTACATCATCTACCTGCCGAATAGAAGAACGAGTGAGCCGCCATAACATGCACGTTAAAATACATTCTGGTCGCGCCAAGATGACCAAACAGTAAGTGCACTTGAATCTTGTACTGTGGAGCACTGTGACTACGCAATAAAATTTGGTTCATTTTGCTTCGCTGTGCATTATTACTCTTTCGTTTTGAGATTACAGCTCACTTTTTGTTCTTGTTTGCTTTCAAAAACTCGAAAGAAATTTCACTGAAAGAAAGGGAACATAGCATCTGCAAGAAGAAACGGCATGCTGCTAAAAAGTTATTGCAAATAGACGAAGTAGTCATTTTGCGCAGAACTGATGATAAAGTTGACGCCGATATCGTGGATATGCAAAATCTACGAGCAGCAGTTAATTCCTATGTGATTTTACACCTGGATCTGAATAACTAAATGACCGACATACGGGGAGCAGTGATGTCCGTTCGCTGTTACCCGCACGTCCAATATGGCCGTGGCAGCGACAGCTGTGCAATTTCAAACTAAATTCTTTCCCACATTTCAGTTAACCTGCAGTTCTGAGCACACCAGGCAGCATCATAATATCCATATCACTTTTTCACTCTGGCTACTAACGGGAGACATGCGTCGCAAATACAGAATAATAAATAACTTATAGTGTCTTTGTAGACCTAGAAAAGGAATGTAATATTGTTATGTGGCAAGAGACAGTCAGAGCGCTGAAGAATGCAGGTAAAAAATAGGAATATATGTGAGTGACTCAGCTTCTATAAAAATGAAGTGCCTGCGATTAGAAATTTTCATCAGAAGCAAGAAGCGAGAATTAGCAAAGGCGTGAGACAAGGATGTGCTCTCTCTCTCTTCCCTTCAGTGCTTACATCCAGGAAAGCTATAGGTCCTCAGCACATTGCAAAGCATTTTCTGTAAAAGTATGAAATGAGAATAAAAAAGCGGAAGACTGTAGTGATGGTACGCAGTGCTAACAGAGGCTCAAAATAAGAATTGGAAGAGAGGAGCTAAATGTGATAAAGAAACTTACTTATTTGGGAGGTAGTATCACGTGGGAAGGTAGAAGCCGGAAAGAAATTGGGACGGTATAAGCCGGAAAGAAATTGTGAACAGCATACAGCAGGCCAAAATTGAATTTAATCTGAGAAAGAACTTACCAACCGCCATGGACATCAGTCTGGAAATAGGGAAATGGATCATTTGTTTGGAGTGTGGCCCTGTACGGGTATGAAACTTGGACAATAGGAAAACAAGAGAGAAGACGGCTAGAAGAATTAGAGATCTGGGGCTAAAAAAGGATGAAGATCAGGTGGAGAGACAGAGTTACCATTGTAGAGGTACTGAGAAGAGTAAAGGAAACCCAATCCCTGTGGAGACAGACAAGAAGAGACAGGACAAATTTTACGAGACAAGAATATCACTAGAGCAATAGCAGAAGGAGCTACTGAGGAAAAGAATCGCCGGGGACGAGCAAAAATGTCATACATGTGGCAGATTATGTATGATGTGGGCTGCGCTACATACGTGGCAGTTAAGAGGAAGGCTGACAGAACAGAGGAATGGCGTACTGCTGCAAACCAACCTCAGCGTAGATCACTAGAGAGAGAAGGAGGCGGTGTGTGTGTGTGTGTGTGTGTGTGTGTGTGTGTGTGTGTGTGAGAGAGAGAGAGAGAGAGAGAGAGAGAGAGGAGGAGAGGGAGGGAGGGGAGGGAGGGGAGAGAGAGAAAGACGACAAGCGTCGCTGCCTACTGACACACTGATTACGTGTTCCGTGGTAACCGCTACGGATGTTTCTGTGGCAGGTAAATGTGGAAGACCGGCCTCTTGGTTCGAGACAGCGAAGCTGCTTCACGAAACCTAGGGGGCGAGTTTGAGCCGTACTTACAAGGGAAACTCCCCATCGCACCCCTCTCACATTTTGTGGTAAGATGTCTCAGTGAATAGCCCTTCAAAAACTGAACACAGATCAAGCTTGAAAACACGAAGAAGCAAATGAAGCAAAATCGGAACAGTGAACGGCCCAAACTCAAGATGTGCAATTTTGGGGCAGCTGTATAGCGTCGGCGTCGCGGTCGAATGATCAAAGCATTGGACTGAGAAACGGGAGATCCGTGTTCAAATCTCTCTCGGCATGACACGTTATAATACCATTGCTTTAAAACCAATAAATTTAATGCAGAACTGATGCTCAAACTCTTTTTAATAAGTAGATAAGTCATCAAATAATATAAAAAATATGAAATGACTAGATAAATACCCCCCCCCCCCCATTAACCATGGACCATGCCGATACAGATAGCCGTACCGTAGGTGCGACCACAAGGGAGGGGTATCTGTTGAGAGGCCAGACAAACGTGTGGTTCCTGAAGAGGGGCAGCAGCCTTTTCAGTAGTTGCAGGGGCAACAGTCTGGATGATTGACTGATATGGCCTTGTAACACTAACGAGAACAGCCTTGCTGTGCTGGTACTGCGAACGGCTGAAAGCAAGGGGAAACTACGGCCGTAATTTTTCCCGAGGGCATGCAGCTTTACTGTATGGTTAAATGATGATAGCGTCCTCTTGGGAAAAATATTCCGGAGGTAAAATAGTTCCCCATTCGGATCTCCGGGCGGGGACTACTCAGGAGGACGTCATTATCAGGAGAAAGAAAACTGGCGTTCTACGGATCGGAGCGTGGAATGTCAGATCCCTTAATCGGGCAGGTAGGTTAGAAAATTTAAAAAGGGAAATGGATAGGTTAAAGTTAGATATGGTGGGAATTAGTGAAGTTCGGTGGCAGGAGGAACAAGACTTTTGGTCAGGCGAATACAGGGTTATAAATACAAAATCAATGCAGGAGTAGGTTTAATAATGAATAAAAAAAATAGGAGTACGGGTAAGCTACTACAAACATCATAGTGAACGCATTATTGTGGCCAAGATAGACACGAAGCCCACGCCTACCACAGTAGTACAAGTTTATATGCCAACTAGCTCTGCAGATGACGAAGAAATTGAAGAAATGTATGATGAAATAAAAGAAATTATTCAGGTAGTGAAGGGAGATGAAAATTTAATAGTCATGGGTGACTGGAATTCGGTAGTAGGGAACGGGAGAGAAGGAAACGTAGTAGGTGAATATGGATTGGGGGGAAGAAATGAAAGAGGAACCCGCCTGGTAGAATTTTGCACAGAGCACAACTTAATCATAGCTAACACTTGGTTCAAGAATCATAAAAAAAGGTTGTATACCTGGAAGAATCCTGGAGATACTAGAAGGTATCAGATAGATTATATAATGGTAAGACAGAGATTTAGGAACCAGGTTTTAAATTGTAAGACATTTCCAGGGGCAGATGTGGACTCTGACCACAATCTATTGGTTATGAACTGTAGATTAAAACTGAAGAAACTGCAAAAAGGTGGCAATTTAAGGAGATGGGACCTGGATAAACTAACTGAACCAGAGGTTGTACAGAGTTTCAAGGAGAGCATAAGGGAACAATTGAGAGGAATGGGGGAAAGAAATAAAGTAGAAGAAGAATGGGTAGCTTTGAGGGATAAAGTAGTGAAGGCAGAAGAGGATAAAGTAGGTAAAAAGACGTGGGCTGCTAGAAATCCTTGAGTAACAGAAGAGATAATGAATTCAATTGATGAAAGGAGAAAATACATGCAGTAAATGAAGCAGGCAAAAAAGAATACAAACGTCTCAAAAATGAGATCGACAGGAAGTGCAAAATGGCTAAGCAGGGATGGCTAGAGGACAAATGTAAGGATGTAGAAGCTTATCTCACGAGGGTTAAGATAGATACTGCCTACCGGAAAATTAAAGAGACCTTTGGAGAAAAGAGAACCACTTGTATGAATATAAAGAGCTCAGATGGAAACCCAGTTCTAAGCAAAGAAGGGAAAGCAGAAAGGTGGAAGGAGTATATAGAGGGTCTATACAAGGGCGATGTACTTGAGGAAAATATTATGGAAATGGAAGAGGATGTAGATGAAGATGAAATGGTAGATATAATACTGCGTGAAGAGTTTGAAAGAGCACTGAAAGACCTGAGTCGGAACAAGGCCCCGGGAGTAGACAACATTCCATTAGAACTACTGAAAGCCTTGGGAAAGCCAGTCCTGACGAAATTCTACCATCTGGTGAGCAAGATATATGAAACAGGCGAAATACCCTCAGACTTCAAGAAAAATATAATAATCCCAATCCCAAAGAAAGCAGGTGTTGACAGATGTGAAAATTACCGAACTATCAGTTTAATAAGTCACAGCTGCAAAACACTAACGCGAATTCTTTACAGACGAATGGAAAAACTAGTAGAAGCTGACCTCGGGGAAGATCAGTTTGGATTCCGTAGAAATATTGGAACACGTGAGGCATTACTGACCGTACGACTTATCTTAGAAGCTAGATTAAGGAAAGGCAAACCTACATTTCTAGCATTTGTAGACTTAGAGAAAGCTTTTGACAATGTTGACTGGAATACTCTCTTTCAAATTCTGAAGGTAGCAGGGGTAAAATACAGGGAGCGAAAGGCTATTTACAATTTGTACAGAAACCAGATGGCAGTTATAAGAGTCGAGGGGCATGAAAGGTAAGCAGTGGTTGGGAAGGGAGTGAGAAAGGGTTGTAGCCTCTCCCCGATGTTATTCAATGTGGATATTGAGCAAGCAGTGAAGGAAACAAAAGAAAAATTCGGAGTAGATATTAAAATCCATGGAGAAGAAATAAAAACTGTGAGGTTCGCCGATGACACTGTAATTCTATCAGAGACTGCAAAGGACTTGGAAGAGCAGTTGAACGGAATGGATAGTGTCTTGAAAGGAGGAAATAAGATGAACATCAACAAAAGCAAAACGAGGATAATGGAATGTAGTCGAATTAAGTCGGGTGATGCTGAGGGAATTAGATTATGAAATGAGA
The DNA here is from genome assembly GCF_023898315.1 of Schistocerca nitens. Classification (NCBI taxonomy): domain Eukaryota; kingdom Metazoa; phylum Arthropoda; class Insecta; order Orthoptera; family Acrididae; genus Schistocerca; species Schistocerca nitens. Next base: position 369,635,808 of record NC_064618.1, read on the forward strand.
CACTTAAAGTAGTAAAGGAGTTTTGCTATTTGGGGAGCAGAATAACTGATGATGGTCGGAGTCGAGAGGATATTAAATGTAGACTGGCAATGGCAAGGAAAGCGTTTCTGAAGAAGAGAAATTTGTTAACATTGAGTATAGATTTAAGTGTCAGGAAGTCGTTTCTGAAAGTATTTGTATGGAGTGTAGCCATGTATGGAAGTGAAACGTGGACGATAAATAGTTTGGACAAGAAGAGAATACAAGCTTTTGAAATGTGGTGCTACAGAAGAATGCTGAAGATTAGATGGGTAGATCACATAACTAATGGGGAGGTATTGAATAGGATTGGGGAGAAGAGAAATTTGTGGCACAACTTGACTAGAAGAAGGGACCGGTTGGTAGGACATGTTCTGAGGCATCAAGGGACCACCAATTTAGTATTGGAGGGCAGCGTGGAGGGTAAAAATAGTAGAGGGAGACCAAGAGATGAATACACTAAGCAGATTCAGAAGGATGTAGGTTGCAGTAGTTACTGGGAGATGAAGCAGCTTGCACAGCATGGAGAGCTGCATCAAACCAGTCTCAGGACTGAAGACCACAACAACAAGAACAACAACAACAGATAAATACCATAGGATTAATGATGTTGATGAAACCAGAGGATTGAGGCTTAAATCACATGCATACCGAATCATATTCATACGTATGAATGGTGCCTTTAAATAAATTCCGGACTCAGATATAAAAATTAAAGCACAATTAATGTATGTAGTACGAGGAATGTTCATTTGACTGCACATTAATTCACGAAAATCAACAGCGAACACTCAGCGTTCGAAAATGCAGTTTCCCACTATCAACTGCGACGTAAAGTTTGAAACTTCCTGGCAGATTAAAACTGTGTGGCGGACCGAGACTCGAACTCGGGACCTTTGCCTTTCGCGGGCAAGTGTCCTGCCAACTGAACCGTATTCGTTGGCTGTCCACAGTGTTGAGAAAAACACGAGTACAGTGAAAAATTTTTTATGCAACACTGTATTATCTTTGTAAACCTCCCTTCCCAAGCGGAACATCTTTATCCATTAGCCACAGACACAAACTAGCTTTAGGCTACTTTCTTTATTCCAGCGAACAGTTTCGTAAATTTAGTTACGGAGGTTACAATGCACTAATTATATATTCAGTAGGTACGAAATTCAATTTTCCGTACGGCCATCATGAGTTCGACGTGGATAGGCCGTCAAATGGTAACTTTCCACCACTTGGGAGTATTACGCTGAACTGCTAGAGAAGCTGAAAGTCACTATTCAAGCTTCATGTCAACTTCTCTCTTCCACAACTTTAGCGCCAGTTCAAACGCATCTCAGATCGTTGCAGTTGCGCAACTGCTTGTTGTTCTTCCACCACCGAAGTATTTCGCTGCATTTTCGTCCGAGCCTTCTTTTATGTTCTCAAACCTGAATGAATGCCTATGTGGACGATGATTCATATCAAATGCAGGTGAAATAGATGCTTATTTTGCAGGGCCGGAAATATTTTACTGAGGTTACTTAAAAGTTCCAAAGTTGTTAGACTACTTGTAAATGTAATGATCTACAAAAACGTCTATGTTGACAAATGTTTTACGGGCCAAGAACTTTTAGAACAGAAGCGTATATTTCCATAAGTATCCGAGGTTTATGTACTAATAGCACGCAGTGCGGCCATTATCAAAAACTAGGGAGAAACATCTGAAACAGTGGTTTCTGTACGTTAGCAGCTGAGCCCTGTTACAGCAGCATTCATGTTTACGTACCGCAACTGGAAAGAAACCTTGTATGAGGACTGGTCACTGCGCCTGGAGAATGCTTACAAACTGAACAGAAACGCAAGTCAAGTGCCGTGTCTGACGAGTGGGAGCACTCGGCGCGTGGGGGCAAAGCAGCAACAGCTGACATCAGTGCCCTAAAGCGCCGGGCAGCAGCGGGTGCCTTTCTGTCAGACCCATTCAGTGCAACACGACTTCCTGCCGAAAATAAAGCTGCACGTGGGGGAACGCAGTTGGCAGCGGAGGCTTGTTTCTAAACACCGGAAGGCGGGTCCCGTGTTATTTGCAAGTTGAGGTCTGGTCGGGCATGAGACCAGCAGCTGCGCATTCTAGTATGTTGCAGCGAGTTGTGCCACAACAGCACACCTATTGGCGAGTAGTAATACTCGAAGCGCGATACTGAAGTGCTACGATCCATTCCAGTTTATTAGTGCTCTGAATGTGGAAAATAATCCAATACGGTAAGTCTAACTACTAACTGGTGACACTCTGAAATAACGCAATGTATATTTAATGAAATCCCGAAAGTATCCTACACAACAGATTTTCCACGTTCTTAAAGAAATTTGGCTTTAAACAATGCGTTTTTATATAGAATTTGTGGCAAGTGTCGTATTGAAATCTGCGAGACAGTTTTCTCGTGGGGCATGTGCCTTTCCAGTTTACCTATCCGTGCAAGCTTTAACATTCCGCCTGTTCTTCCCCGTAAAGACAAACTCCTCCCTCAAATATTGATGTAAGAGTCGTGTACAGTGGAAACGTTGCGGTGGATTTTTACGGGAATGTAGAGGAACTAGTCTGTTCAGAATAAGATGACAGCTACGATGCAAGTAGAAAGGGGAAAGCTCACGCGGCAGGTACGGCACCTTTTAGGCCAATCCCACGAGACCGGAAATTGCCAAACCTTCACCACCACCACCACCATCACCACCACAACAACGAAACTTCCCGCTTGCACTGTTCTCCAGTTTCAGGCACCTCGTTGTTATCTGTGGTCGTTGACCCGTTCGTATGTTTTCGTTTTTGTGGTATGCAGGAGCTATTATTTTATTTGTTATTACTGTTACTTGTTGTGCAGTAGTGAACAACGCCAGACCGATGCTCGTCAAAAGTAATGAGTGGAAAACTTTGACGTAGTTCTCTTCAAAAATGGTTCAAATGGCTCTGAGCACTTAAGATCTGAGGTCATCAGTCCCCTAGAACTTAGAACTACTTAAACCTAACTAACCTAAGGACATCACACACATCCATGCCAATGCAGGATTCGAAACTGCCACCGTAGCGGTCGCGCGGTTCCAGACTAAAGCGCCTAGGATATTGTCGTACGAGGTCATTGCGCGTTGAAGGCCTACTTTGGGACTGAAAAACTCAATGGAGATCCGTTGCTTCCCATTAACAAGGTAATCGTTAGATCTCCTGCAGCTTTGAATATAAACGAAAACACTGTTGTGAAGATTGGCAAGAAAATGTTCGAGAGAGGAATGGAAGCTGGAAGACAGCGAGAAAGAAAACGTTGTATGGATAGGCGGACTGCCAATATAGTTTCATTTGCTGAAGAACTAAGGACTTTAATCGTTTAGGAAATTTACCATTCCTAAAGAAAAAATTACAAATATGGCTAAATACAGGGTTAACATGTGGAGCACAGTACTTTAATATTCTGCTAGGCACTCCATCATATCCATGAGAGTCCTTACTCTTCAGTGATTTAATTATTGACTCAATCTCCCACTTGTCTGTATCACAGAGGAGTATTTCAGACATCAGCCTCGGAAAGGCATTTACCAAGAAAGTTATATGATTCCCTGTAGAAACTATTTTTTTTAATTCACCAGCAATGCTCAGAAAATGATTGCTAAATACTGTACACACATCTGATTTATCAGTAACAGAAATGTTTTTACTGCGAACTGACTTTATGTCGTCGACCTTGTGCTGCTGACCAGACAGTTCCTTCAGAACTGACCATATGGTTTTAATTTTATCCTGTGAGTTAGCTATTCTATTTGTAGACCACATACTCTTTGCTTTCCTAATAACATTTTAAGCACCTTACAATACTGTTTGTAATGGGCTACTGTAGCTTGATTTTAACGCCTTCCAAAATTTTGATTCCCGCTTTGTTCTACATGATATCCTTATCCCACTACTCATCCACCCAGGCTGCCTATTACTGCTAGTACCCCATTTAGAACGTTCTAATGGAAAGCAACTTTCAAAGAGCGTGAGAGACGTGTTAAGGAAAGCATTATATTTATCATCTATGTTATCTGCACTACAAACATCCTGCCACTCTTGTACCTTGACAATGCTGTTGGATTAACTTTCCTACGTAGTTTGTAATTATATGTGACATTTGTTTGAGTACAAAAGCCTTTTAGTGTTAAAATTTGTGAATCATGGTCTGAAAGGTCATTCACCCTTTTACTAACAGAATGCCCATCTAGTAATGAAGAATGAATAAAAATATTGTCTATGGCTGTTCTACTGTTCCCCTACACCCTAGTTGGAAAAAAACACAATCTGCATCACATCATATGAATTTAGGAGATCAACCAACATACTTTTTCTTGCACCATCATATACAATATTTATACTAAAGTAACCACATATAGCTAATTTCTGGTACTTCCCACAAAGTGAATCAAGAACCCTCTCTAGCCTGAGCAGAGACCTATAAACAACAACAATTAGAAGTTTAGTTTCACTAAATGCAACTGGCCCCGCACAACTTTCAAATATCTATTCAGTACAGTGTCGTGATACGTATATGGACTCAAATGGAATACTGTTTTTTTTCCGTACATATCCACTCCCTCGCCCCGCAAGGAACTCCTTGAAAAACAGCCAGCTAATCTGTATCCTGGTAAAGGAAGCCTCTCAATTGTCAAATTATTTAAGTGGTGCTCCGATAAACCAATAATTTCAGAGTCAACATCTAGAAGCAGTTCACTAACTTTATCTCTAAATTTTATATTTTGATGAAATATGCTAATTCCTTATCTACTTGGAAACATGAAATCTTCTGAAGGTGAGCCCTTAGTTAGAGGGACTTCCTTTAAGCAGGTACACCTATCAGCTGACTTCAATCTAAAAAAGGCTCATTACGAAGATGTTGGAGAAAACGCAATATTTGGTCACCTAGGATGTTGCAATAAATATCTTGCTGAATATCCACACTGAGCTGAATACGTGGACCACAATAATGTTGCAACAAACACGCCAAAAATCGCAGATCCACCTCCAGCCTCCAAAAACTGCGAGTTAACCCCCACTTGAATATTCTGAAAACAGCCAGACTCGCCATTCATCGGACCACGCTACATGTCTCGAGTCACCCACTGTCCAATACCTGCGCTGTTTGTCACAATGAAGATACGCAGCTTAATGTTCTCCTGTGAGCAATGACCTTTTGCGAGCTACCCGACTCCAAAAGTTGGTTTCAGATAGTTGCCTCGCAATATTCGCTCGGAAACGGATTGAGACGGACCTGCATTCACCGACAGCAGAAATTCACGTTAGGTTTGAAACCGATTGTCACTGACAAGGTGTAATGCTCTTGTGGCATCACGTTGTTCTTACGTCATGTTAAATGGCTGCGACGCGTCGGACAGTCCGTGTTGACACGCAAATACATCGGGCATCTTCCTTTACACTGTAGTCACAGACCTGTCCGACCACGATAGTTCCCTTTCTCCCACTCTGTCAGGTCTCCACGTTGATGCATTTTGCTACACTATTTCTACATACAACTGACCGGCACATACACAGCACTTTACTTTCATGACTTACGTCAGCAGTGTAGGGTCACATGACCGTTTGGCACCAGTACTAGACCATCTACACTGCTCGAAAGCGACCGGTGTGCTCTTTTAAGATGTGTCTATGTGATTGATACACTGCCTGACATAGAAAAGGTGAAGCGGCCAGAAGACATGGTCAGATGTCAGGGTAACTTCTACACGTACACAACATCGGCGGGAATATAAATGATTACGGTTGCAATTTTCTGGCCGGCCGAAGTGGCCGTGCGGTTCTAGGCGCTACAGTCTGGAGCCGAGCGACCGCTACGGTCGCAGGTTCGAATCCTGCCTCGGGCATGGATGTGTGTGATGTCCTTAGGTTAGTTAGGTTTAATTAGTTCTAAGTTCTAGGCGACTTATGACCTCAGAGGTTGAGTCGCATAGTGCTCAGAGCCATTTGCAATTTTCTGTAACAGGTAGAATGACACCAGAGTGCATTATGTTGTTCGTGTTCATTGTTCTTGCTAGGCCTCGTAGGCTATATAAGAGGCGTAAACAACGTCAAAAGTTGAGTGATCATGGTGGAAGACACGGTGATGCCACGTCACTATATGAGACTGATTTATCAATACCTGACGGAGTTTGAAAGGGACCTCATTATGTGTGTCTATTTGGCAGGTTGGTCGAATCAGGCAATATCTGGAATTTTGGTGCATTCAGATGTACCAGTTGCCTTGTGCTGGTCTGCATGGAAATTCGAGGGCAGGCATACTCATACTTCGTCAAGAATGTGGTAGACAATATTTGACCGCCACAAGGGTGCATCACCGTACTGCGCACTGTACTTGACATCCGAGAACAAGTAACGGATTCCTTGTAACACTGTGTGTGTTTAGCTACGAAATGTGGTTCTGCACCATCCTGGATGATCAACGTCGGCGAGTGTAGCGGCCGGAGAGGAGAACCTATTCTTCTAAAGTTTTGGAGAGGCACAGCGGTGTTACTCCTAGCGTCATTGTGTGGAAAAACATTGAGAAGGACTTCAGATCATGGCTGGTTGTGATTGAGGGAAATGACAGTACAACGGTACGTCACGAACATCCTACATTTTCATGTGTTACCTCTCATGCGACGGTGTCGCGGTGCCATTTTCCAGCGGGATAACGCTGGTCCATACACGGAACGTGTCTCTATGAATTGCCCGTGTGATGTATTGGCACGATCTAAGATCCCCAGATCCTCGACAGAAAATGTGTGGGACCAATCTAGGATATGAAGCACCTGTTAACAAAAGTTGTGCGCCAGCTTGGCTCAGGAGAGGATACAACGGCTTCATGACATCGTTCCCATTCGAAGCAGTGCATACATCCAGGTAATCAATGAAGCAACATCGCATACCCTGTCAGCCTGTGAAGCTTCAATTCATTTGTTCTTCCCCTTCTGGATGCTTCACTATTTTTATACCGTAGAGTATTTTGTACGATGAGTTTATACGTATTTCATGGTGTGCAGTTTTTTACTGTAACATTCCTTCCACTCTCCCCTGTCTGGGGGGGGGGGGGGAGAGGAGATGATTTATTCTGTTGAAAGGGACGGTAGTTACAGCAGATGTAGAAATTTAAGAATTTTTACCATAAAATTAAACTTTGCAACGGGATTCGTTAACAATACAGGTGTACCGTGTAATATTGCCAATTATGAGGGATAGTTATAAGGTTTAATCACTTCGATATGTAAGTTAGCAATTATTTTTTACTTGTTTCCCGGTACATGTCTAGAGTCGTGAAACACACCGATAGAGGAGGCAAATCAAAATAGCGTATTCCGTTCGTAAAGTGATGTATCGTTCGGTAACTCGTTTTTGGCAGCAGAGCAAATATTGAGCCAGGCCGGTCGAGACTGGTAAAGAAGTTATCTGGATTGGTGTGTGACGGCTCCCCCATGTCTGCTGCTGCCGAAAACGAATTATGTCATGATACTCCTTTTTATTAATGGCTCCTCTGAGGGCGTGTTGCGGTACAGTGGGGTGGGGATTTCAGTGTGTAGTCGGATGGAGGGCATTGAGCCATCAAATTATCAAAACAACTGGTAATGTACTTTATATTTTTGTGGTGATAATTAGAACTTTATGATTATATCTCGCAATACTTGACTGCGAGCTCCAATATACTGAGGTGACGAAAGTCGTGGGATATCTCCTAATACCGTGTCGGTCTTCTTGCTGCCCGGCGTAGTGCAGCAACCTGACGTAGCATGGACTCAGTAACACGCTGCAAGCCCCGTGCATAAATACTGAGCCATGCTCCCTCTATAGCTGTCCATTATTGTGAAAGTGTTGCCGGTGCGGGATACAGTGCACGAACTGACCTCTCGATTATGTTCCACAAACGTTCGACGGAATTCGTGTCGGTCGGTCTGGGAGGCTAAATAATTTGCTCTAATTGTCCAGAATGTTCTTCAAACCAATCGCAAACAATTGTGGCCGGGTGATATGACATTGTTGTTTGGAAACAGGAAGTACATAAGCGGCTGCAAACTGTCTCCAAGTAGCCGAACATAACTATTTCCAGTCAATGATCAGTTCAGTTGGATCAGAGGACCCAAATGGTTCAAATGGCTCTGAGCACTATGGGACTTAACATCTGTGGTCATCAGTCCCCTAGAACTTAGAACTACTTAAACCTAACTAACCTAAGGACATCACACACATCCATGCCCGAGGCAGGATTCGAACCTGCGACCGTAGCAGTCGCGCGGTTCCGGACTGAGCGCCTAGAACCGCGAGACCACCGCGGCCGGCAGAGGACCCAGTCCAGTCCATGTAAACACAGCCCGCATTATGGAGCCATGAGCTTGCAAAGTTTCTTGTTGATAACTTGGGTCTGTGGATTCGTGGTGTCTGCGCCGCACTCAAACCCTTCTACCACCTCTTACCAACTGAAATCGAGACTCATCTGACCACGCCAGCCGTCTAGGATCCAACCGATATGGTCACGAGCCCACGAGACGCGCTGCAGGCAACTCCGTGCTGTTAGCAAGGGCACTTGCGTCGGTCGTCTCTTGCCAAGGCCCATTAACATTAAATTTCGCCGCACTGTCCTAACGGATGCGTTGGTCGTACGTCCCACGTTGATTTCTGTGGTTATATCACGCAATGCTTTTTGTCTGTTAGCACTGACAACGCAAACGTCGCCGCTTTTGGTCGCTATGTGCAGAGCGTCGGCCATTGGATTGTCCATGATGAGAGGTAATGCATGAAATGTGGTACACTCTTGACACTGTGGATTCGGAATATTGAATTCCCTAACAAGTTCCGAAATGGAACGTCCCATGCTTCTAGCTGCAACCACCATTCCGCGTTCAAAGTCTGTTAATTCCCGCCGTGCGGCCACAATCACGTCGGAAACCTTTTCACACCAATCACCTGAGTACAAATGACAGCTCTGCGAACGCAATACCCTTTTATACCTTGTAAACGCAATACTCTCGCCATCTGTGTATGTGCACATCGCTGTCTCACGGCTTTTGTTGCCTCAGAGTATACCGCCTCATCCATTTTTTTCCTTTCTTATAGTGCGTGAATTACTCTTTCGAGATGTTGAGCTGTGCTGCTGCGCCGCCCAGATAATAGACCGCTCTCCGCTGTGGACTGGCTCGCCCCCGAGCAGTCCGCCGCTCCCTGGCTCGCTTTCCTTTCCGAGCGCTGCGACAGTAATCTAGAAAATGGAGGCGGAGCCAGCGGGGACGTTGTCCGGCGCGGCTCCGCGCTGTACACACTACACAGCACGCCGCCGGCCCCACCGGCTGGATCATAAATCAATACGAGCTGAGCCGCCTCCGTCCCAGAGGATCCGGTCACGAATAATGCATACGTCAGGTTCCGGACGGCCACAATGTCGATACTGGTTCCTCTTCCACCTGATACTGGTCGCCACTGTACACTCGACGAGGATGATTAATGATCCAGTACTGCGTGTGTAACCTGCTGACAATATACCTGTTTGGGAACAGATTTTCATGTTCCCATTTACTGCAGCGAAGAGGAAAAGAGGGGAAGGTGATGTAAGTGGTTCTAATGGCAGACGCCTCTCCAACGACTACGCATACAATCGATGAGACTGAAGGCAGTCGGGTATCGATTAAAACAATAACGATGTGGGTAATAATTGTCTGAAATATTCGCACTTTCATTGTGCATTTAACTAGAAGAAAAGCAGATTCTTGCAGTGGCAGATCAAAATTTCTCATACTTCGTGCAGATTTTGCAGCAGTTTTTTATGGGTTGGGATTAGCGACGAATTATCTGCCTCGGCAAGCAAATTGCTACGTCGCGCTTATGTGGTGGCGTTCGATTCTGACGTAACTGGCGCACAAAAATTTTATTGGTATTATTTTGCCAGCAAGGAGAAGGCGACGGACACCTCGCCAGCTCTCGAGCCAATGTTTTGGATTACATTCCGAATGCTTCCACAGTGTCCAACTAAGTGAGGGTATCAAAGGAATCGTTAATCTCTGTTACCATTTTCGAGATATTGGAGACGTGTATTCTATTTGCCAGGGCCAGGTTTTGCTCTCTGACTTGGAATATCACTATCGTCGTCGTCGTCATCATCATCATCATCATCATCATCATCATCATCAACACCACCACCATCGGCAACAAAAACATGACTCTAGAAATACTGATCAAAAGAAAGAATGAAAAACAGGGTTTAATGAACCGTCGACTACGACATCATGACAGACGAGCTACAAGCTAAAACGAAGTGGGCGGAAGGAAAACGAGCGTGTTCTACACGAAGAAACCATCTTGGCATTTGTCTTGAACGATTTAGGGTAACTATATGAAACGTACCTGTAAATGGTCGGATAAAGACTTCAAGTACATGCAAAACGCCGGAACGAAATCCAGTTCAAACGCTTGGGCTAAATAATCAGCCACATAGAAAGTAACTCGTGACAAAATCCCCATTGTCTGGGCGACAGTAACTTACGACGTTCTTCACCGAATGTGCACACTTCACAGCTGAAGCGCATGTCCTGGTTTGAAGTTACTTATGAGAGTGACGAGGTATGGAACAATCGCATGCCATGGAATGTTCAAATTGATTATTCTTTCATTTTCATCTTCTCACTGGCCCTCTACACATTTCTGACGATTTAGCTCAACAGACGCGTTAGGTCCACTCTTTATAGCAATATTATTCCAGTTGTCTTAACGGAGTGTGTCCAATACGTTTCGAGACGGAAAGACCTGCTGTTCTGAGAGTATTAGACATACTTTCTATATTCATAGACTAATAACAACAATGTTAGTCCTGTCTCCGCTTTGCTTCACTTACGAATGCTGTAAATTTAAAGTATCTGGATCTGAATCGGAGTCCCACTGTCTGACGCAAGAAGCAATCCAGCCGGTGAATCCAGTAACACGCCGGTAATTGTGAAGGGAAAAACAGCGCGGCTAGGCGTCCCCATCGCATTATGTTCTTCCCCCTCCACACACACCACTTAATTTTCAATTCTCTCAAATTAAAAGGTGCTTGAAGCAACATCGTTTCGAGAGGCGGTCGGCGGATTCGATAGGGTACTTTAAAAGCCAAGCGTTTTCCTAATCAGCAAAACAGATATGCATATTCCAATTAACGTCTACCATTCTTTGTTCTATCTTCCTCCAGTCCTCCATAATCCAACTGTATCTTCTGTTCCTCTTCCTTTCCCGAGTTCAAATTGATCCTCCCTATGATTTTCTCATTTTTTGCCAAATCTTCTAAGCACATTTATACTGCTAACAAAAGGCAAAACCTGTGGATTGGAGCGAGTTCGGCATACAAAATTATAATCAAGGCACGAAGACGTCTTTCGCAGCACGCTTCCCTGAGGAGTGGAACCCAGAAAATTTGCCAAAACGCTCTCTCGTCCGATGTTTTGATGACGTCAGCCGAAGAGACGGAGGAGTGACGGTGAGTGCTGTCAGTGGCTCCAGAGACCAGCTGACCGTGGCAGCAGACGGCTGGGACCAATTTGTCGTCGCGCCGCCGGAACAATGGTATACTCATTAGCGTCCGCCGGTTGCCGCGGGCAGTAATCGGAAGAGGGGCGGCGGGTAGCACGGCGTGGGCAGGGGGTAGAGGGTACACGGTAGAAGGCAGACGGTCTGTTCGCTGTCAAGGGCAGGTGGCGCCGTGTTACTGCTGAACCAAGAGCAACGGAAGCTACGACCTTTATCAAGAAATGTATGTAGTCGCTAAATGCTTACCTTTTGACATCTAGTAGTGTATTTGTTGGCTGCTGACGACGGCTTTGTAGATGAGCGGCCTATTTCCAGGCTTTGATATGTTCTTTACATACTGTTTTGCGTCTTCTTGTCGTTCTTCTCTTGCATTACGTCGGAATATCTGTGACGAATGATTTCCTCGTGTGGTGTCAGGTTTTCTCGGCGTGACTGATTATTGCTGTGCTTTCCGAAGTACAGCCCGCTGAACAATCCGAAAGCCAGTCTTTGATTTATTGTTCAAATGTGTGTGAAATCTTACTGGACTTAGCTGCGAAGGTCATCAGTCCCTAAGCTTACACACTAATCAACCTAAATTATCCTAAGGACAAGCACGCACACACACACCCATGCCCGAGGGAGGACTCGAACCTCCGCCGGGATCAGCCGCACAGTCCGTGACTTCAGCGCCTGAGACCGCTCGGCTAATCCCACGCGGCATTGATTTATTCATCTATTTAAGCTCGGGTATTCTGCGAACTGGATTTTTAGCACGATTTCTTGAATTACGTTGACAGCTTTAGCAATAAAATGACCCCTATTTACATATATCTCCCGTCCAAAAAGTTCCGAGACTGGTTTTGCTTCTGGCGGCCGGCCGCGGTGGTCTCGCGGTTCTAGGCGCGCAGTCCGGAACCGTGCGACTGCTACGGTCGCAGGTTCGAATCCTGCCTCGGGCATGGATGTGCGTGATGTCCTTAGGTTAGTTAGGTTTAAGTAGTTCTAAGTTCTAGGGGACTTATGACCACAGCAGTTGAGTCCCATAGTGCTCAGAGCCATTTGAACCTTTTTTTTTTTTTTTTTTTTTTTTTTTTTTGCGTATAAGCAAGGTCAGCGCATTAACTACGCTGGCAGCTTGAGGTACCAACTGTAAACAACACATGTGCATTCGACCAAACAGTTGTCAGTGGGGAGTGCTAAGCAGTGGACTTGCGGCCGTTGTGTGTCGACATTGTTGTCACAAACTGCAATGAGCAACGTCTCTAAATCACATGTTCAAGACATTCTCCAAAATGTTTCAAAGAACAGAAAAGTGTATGCAAAGTTTGTCCCTCACACTGTAACACATCTGGCTTTTGGAGTGTAGTATTCCATCCCAAGCTTCACTTTATAGTTGAGAAGGAAAGTTTTAGTTGATGTATGACGTAACAAGTGGAATGAGGTCCAGACAATAGATGGTATAACGGGCACTGCGCCATCTTAGTAGCGGTGTAATCTGATTGGCTACCAGAATAGGAGATATAGGGGTCCTTGGGCTAGCCCGCCAAATCTCGAATTTTCATTTACGACCATCTTTATAAATATAATTGCGATTTAATTGACAATAATAATTAGGTAACTCAGATTTCATTTTATAGCCATTTTCATAGCTTTAGAATTACAATATGAAGGCGAACCGCTTCGTAAGCCATCGGCTCCTGTCAAAAATACGCACCAAGCGAGGCGCTACGGACTGACCAACTGTCGATGAGGAGTGACCATACGTTATAGTTCAGTCTAGGGGCAGCACGTTAAAGATCTACGTTGTGAGTGTTATAAAATGATTTTAAGTATTAGAGACTCTGAAAGAAATGCAGAAAGGATCACAGTAGGGTGTATAATTCAATTTCTGTCTGAAAATTCGACAGTGTATATAACGTAACGGGATTATAAGTGTTATATGTTGAACTATTTCATGTGTGTCTCTGTATACGGACGTTTGTTAAATAGCTTGTTAGCAGTTTCTAGTTTTCTCTGCTGTGTGTTACGCTAGCAAAAAGTCCCGTTGGCATCCTAGTTCATTTTGAATCTTCATCAGCCAACCTAGTGAGAATTAGCCAACTCGCTGGAGACTTTCTGCCTCAGTTCAAGAACAACGGATCTGCGTCCTGAGGGCTGCGTCTGTTCCGGACGACAGCATGCCATGTGAGTGGACAATTTCTGAATCCCGATGTTCTGTTCTGATGCCGCAGTAAAAATAGGTTTCTTACACGTCCTGCATTGCCAGTAGCAATGCGGACTGTTACGTGCTATCTGTGGTATCACTGAGGAGAGAATCCGCACAGCGCAAGATTACTGGACGCTAGCTGACATCACATTTAGTTGTACATTTCGAAAATAACCGCGTGGACGCCTGCGGCGACGTGACTGAAATGCAAAAGTGGACAACCCTTTTCTGGAAAAAATTATCACGCGTGGCGAGGATTGATGTTATCAATGCGAACGTACCACAAAACGAAAAAGTGCCGAAATTACTCGTATAATGAAGAGCAAACGCTCTGATGACATAACCGACACACACACACACACACACACACACAAGCGCGCGCGCGCGTGCACGCTTGGTTATAAAGCGGCAATGTGATTTCACAAGATTAAGATTTAAAATACCCAAAAGTAAGTACCCGCGGCAATTATACCAACTATAACGGAAAAAACCTACGGAAAAGAACAAATAAGTTCGAGAATGGCAAACAAAGACGGAGCGACTTGTATATGTTAATTTACTAACAAATCAGATCCATGGATCCGAAAGACTTCAGAAAGCATTTTTTCCCGAGGCCCACATCATGCGACAAATTGTTAATGTTGAAACGACATAAAATAGAGAAGCAGAATAGGTTAATGATAAAGGCAATCGCAGTCGACAACTCTGAGTTTTTTGGGGACAGATAGGTCATTCAGGTTCTTTAAGTTCAGTGTGTAATACCAGCAAACAAAATTGTTATTGAAACCCGTTATATTTTCCCTAAAATGATGTACTCTCGTAATTGACGTAAAACTTTTTTTGCGGTTTGAGATAATCTAGTGAAAATGACTTGTCTCTTGCCACCTCTTACTAGTCACTGGATATATATGACATTCTTTTACTTTGCAGTCTGCTGAGTAGTCAAACAAGCTAATATGTTTTCATATTAATAAAGAAAGTTATCAAATAGTGAATCCCCCAGGGACCAACCTCAAGTTGTACATACAATGCTCTTTATAGGCCTGTAAATCGTTTTTTTATTTATCTTATAAATTCTTGATAGGCAGCCTGTTTTAAGATTTTTGCCCATATATTTCTTTGAAGATTGGTTCCACAGGATTTTTTCTTATAGCACGCGATAAATGTAACAATTATTCCTTTGTCCATTTTAGAAAGTATAGCAGTTAAAGGCGAACATACAGCAAAAGGAATAAAGACGAACTGAAAACAAACAGTGTGCACATAACGTCGTGTGGATGGTTTATCAAACTCATGTCAGCAATGAATGGCGAATATTGAAGAACCATCAATACTCCAGCTCTCACGCTCAATAAGATTTGACAATACTGAGTATTTTTTTCTCTCGGGGTGGCGCGGGGGAGGGGCGGAGGACATAAACACCGCTCGTCAAAGTTAGTAGTATGGCAATGCTTCAATACACGCCCGCAGAGGGTAGATATGTTTACGGTTTGACAATATAATTAAATATGTGTGGGCCTCTTAGGCAGTTGTTCTATCAGTTCGTCTGATATCTGATTGCAAAGAGCTAGGCCCCAGAATGGGTCGGGTCTCGGATAAACCAATCCATCAATATAGCCTTCTGGGTAAGGAATTAAAAAATTAAAAAAGTGAGCAGTGTTGTGCACTGCAAAGGGCGACGTTAGAATACAAAAACTTGTCTGAATCTTCTCACTGCACAAAGTCCGTCGGGCACCGGCGATAAAGCGTCCAGGATGGTACTGGAATTTTTGAATACGATATCGCTCGGTTTTTTCGAACTCCCAGTACCGCAAGTTTTCAAAATGCGCTCATTGTGAAACACGAGGCAGAAAAACTATCATAAGAGACATGTTTCGAATCTAGATGTTTCAGAGTCTCGTGCGTACGATAATATATAGTACTTTGTCATTGCCCCGGATTTGATTTAGGGTTGTCGTTTCAAATTCATTAAGGGCGACGAGGAAGTCGGACATACCTTAGATGGAATTGTCGCTTCAGCGAGACGAACGAAGGCATCTGCTGGATTTCTGAATATACGTTCAGACCCTGCTAGCTGGGATGCTCCGTTTTCCGGCAACAGTTAGCCGATAAGCTTTGGTTAAAAGTAGGTATTCAATGGTTCGAGTATGGTCTAGGTTGGTCTGTTTCCAGTCGTTTCCCGGTTACCCCAGGAAAACTTTACCGGACATTGTGATGATAAACAATAGTACCAGAGGTTCTGTCAGGAGGCAGCATTCTGCAAAGCATTATAGTTATTGTCGTTAATGTGGCAGAAGGTAAGCAAACGTGACTACAGTTGGCTGCCTCTTGTCTTTGATTGGTATAGTCGTGGCGAGAGTGACTTTAGGACTTACGGTTAAGTGCGTAGAGAGAACGAGAAGTTGAAGTGTACATCTTTTCACAGGTTTCTGACATAATTCTACCTGGAGATTTTGTCGTATTTAGCTTAATGGTAGGAGACTGACTGACAGCCGGCGTTTGAAAGAATCCAATTTTAATAATAACTACCAGGAGAATGCTGTGGCAGAAAGAACAGACTTGACAAGATCAGATTAAAGCAACGCACCGCGGGGTTGCTGCAGATATAATTCGTTAACTCTTTTACCTCGTAATTGTTACCGGGAGATTCTCCCCCCTCCTCCGCCGCCATCCCGCTTCGAGATAGCTCCGGCGATACCAGTAGGGGTTAGGCGTGACTGCAAGCAGCGATTGATGTTCCATTTAAGTAGTTAAATACGTAGGGTTTTCTGAGTAGCAGTAGACGTGCTACAAGGCTCCTATCAGTGACTATTCAACTTGGAATTGCTCGTCTAATAGAAGTTAGCGACCTTTAAAAAATCTTCTTTAAGTATAGGAGGGTAGGAAGGTGATCCGAGCATGTAGGTTAATGAATCAGTCACCGAAGCTGCTGTAATTACGTCTCGTAAGAAGGTCGCACACCTGGTGCACATAAACGACTACAGAGGACATTTCAAAAAATGGATAGCTGTGTGTAATGCAGTGCGCCAAAGATGTATATACTGTTTTTTTTTTAATCTACTTTTTGCATAGTTTTAAGTGGGTAAATTACAAGCTAAGTTATTTCCCTATGTGGTGGAGGTCCTCAGCTGTTGTCTAGAGATTTGTCTTTGAATCAGCTGCAGTTATTATGTTCAATTCACTCGAAATGATTCTTAAAGTAGCTTTTCCTAAACTGCGAAATCGAAGTGACGTAATCGAAGTGACATTCCAGTTTTCAACTATTTCTTAAAGTGTCAGTGAGAATTACACTCCCAAAATCGTAATTTAGGTTCTATATGCAGAGACGTGATAAACGTCCATGACTACGACAAAGTGTTATTGAAAAAGTAATGATTCGTATAAAAAGACAGTCTTGAAGTGCTTTGTGATGTGGGAATTTCAGCATGTATTATTCCGTAATGTAGATGTAATAGTTTAAATAAAGTTTGTCGCAAGCCTTAGGGTCAAAATTATACAATGTCAGAGGATCCCAAACGGAGTTGGTTGAGCTGAACTGAGCTGAACTAATGGTCGAAAATGAGTATTTAGTTTATAAACAACGTAAGGTCTTAACGACTCATCAAAGTGACAACAATCCATCTTAGTACATATTATATTATTCGACAGAGCGTAAATCCGGCACTGCAGTATAGCGCTGGATAATCGATTGTATACACGGGTAGGCAGAGAGGTCCTTTTTGATGAACCGTCTCCCACAGGAGAACATATTCTACAGTTCTGCTACAAATTTTCATCGTAAACCTTGACCAGCAATCCGAGACTCGACGACGCACTCGCCTTGTTTCTAACCACGGTGATAAATTCTTCAAATTAGGATAGTGGATATTGCGAGATATATGTCCATACATTTGTTCAGCTTTCCCGCCCCCTACACCCTGCTGAACTATAAACTAAATGTACGTCTGCATATTCCTGTCGAGAGTAATGGTGGTTGCTTGACAATCACTCATGAACTGTCAATAGTTACATACTCCGAAGTGGGTACTTTATAGATGATTGTGTTTGTTTTTCAAGGTAGTGTCACCAATGTATATAGCAGGCAGTTGTCTGTTATGAAACATAAGCACTTTAAGTAATGATGGAAGTGCTAGTCGTCCATAATGTGGTTTATTTCTCTTGTCATGTCGTGACGGGCCACCTACAGGAGTCTACTTCGCCTACTGGCACGATTTTTGTGCTACTTTTTGGTGAAAAAATGGAATGTCTGAAATCTGGCCCTCTAGGATTACATGATTACTCCTTGCTTTCTTTGCGACGTTCTAAGAATGGTCACTAGTGCAAATTCTTGGTAATGAATTTATGGGAACAATTTAATTATTCACCTTGCTACACATGGTGATGGAATCTACAATTTTGTAACATGTGACGTGGCGAATAAATTAATCGATGGCAGAAGCTGAATATTCTTTTTATCACTGATTACTCGCCGGCTGCCATGGTCGCGCAACATTCCACCTTATGAGGACCATTAAGTTTATGATAAATGTTGTGTACTACTACGTACACATCTGTAATGAGAGGTGGGCTACAGAGTGGTGCAGCAGCTGTTGTCGTAAGGAAGCTGGACACGGGCAGAAATTATTAGCGAAAACGTAAATACAGTAAACAAAAATTTTACTAAACTTGTAACATTCTCCAAGGATTGCGAAAAACTTCACAAAAGTACAAACAGTAATAAAGTTCAGCTATTACAAGAAGCAATTAAAGTGTCGTGCAGTGTGAGGGTCCCGCTACTTAGGCACGAGTGAACTGCTGTAGGCTGGCTGAGACTGAAGACGGTCGAAGACTGTGACTAAGACTGTGCTGTGTAGCTGGCCGGCCATTATAAGTTGCGGAGGCAGAATATCCTCCGGGTCCCCGCGCGACCGCTATCGGAGTCTGTAGGAAACGTGCGTTTCAGTTACCAACTGTGAGATGCTGGTGAAGATGGCACCAATCTACGATTTTACATTCCTCATTTGAGAACACCTGCCGTCTGAATTATTCATTTCCGGCCATTGATTCCTCCTCTCAAAATACTAAGCTCACCATCGTCAACCGTGCGTACAAATGTGACCCTTAAATGTTTTGGATAGCGCTTGCTTTGAGCATGTCTCTGAAGCTGCGTGCAGTTTACGCCAGAGCTCGGGACATTTCAGCCTTGGCTAGAGCTTTTGATTGTACCACTATCTTGAGACGCGACAGGTAATAAACTGAATTATAGTCTCGATCGCGAGAACAATTTACAGCAATGGTTCTCTTTGTTTTATTTACTTTGTCAAGCATTATCCATTTGATAAATCTATAAATAAATGAATTAATTCTTCTTGCACTGGGTTCACAGCCATGCGATATATTTTTAAAGGTCAACATGATAAATTATTTAATAATAATATAATTATTAAATCCTATTTCCTTCTGTGTTTCGTGAAATTACATTTTAAGACGAATAATGACTTGTGCCTGTAAGAGGTGTGCCAGCAAGAAGGTGAGCGCTTTAAGCCTTTTGCGCAGGCACAGCCAGTGTGCTCTGCGTGTCTGTCCAAGGCCACAGGCACCAGCCGTTGCCTGCCCTATTAACTGGCAACGCGTGGCGAAGCGCCACATTGGGTCCTGTTTCTGCTTCTGGTTCTCCCTATAAAAATATATTTGCTCAGAAAATTATAGTTGTCGGTTGTTAACTTAATACTTGTCGTCTTTGCTTTAAGCTATCCATAATGAACACAACAATTGGCTGAACATCCTCATCATACCTAAACTAACACGAATATCAATGCTGAAGCACACGTCACAGACAAACGTGGGAGAATGACGATCTTAGCTCGAGCGACCCATGGTACATTGTTCTTGCCACTGTGCCCTCTTGCGTACGCACCATAATGGTTCGTACTTCCTGAAGTATCGCACACGTCACGTTATTGTTCGGGCAGCGCTCGATTGTAGGGTTCTGCGCCATATCGGAAAATCCTGGGCAAGTTACACCGCAAGTGTCGTTTTGACCACACTATTTTGGGACGTTCTGTACCCCAAACGGTATCAAGCACAATCTGCGGAGATGATTAATACCGCTTGTATTGCGCTCCGGCGTCCAGCAGGGTGTACGAGATTTCGACAGCTTACGTAGCCATCAGCTTCAGGTGCCACCTCTTGCAACATAGCGTCCTTTTATACTCTCATCGCTCGCCGGCCCTTAGTCCGCTACCCAGTCCCGCGCCGCGTCGGTTCGAGTGTCTAGAGGACGCGATCGACGAATGGTCGCTCAGTGCTTCTGACGTCGCTGCCGGGCACGGAATCACTCTCGGCCGATGCTGTGTCTTGATGAGCGCTGAGATGATCATTTCAAGTTTGCAGCGGTTCAGTTTGAGATAATTCGCAGAAACTAAAACAACCTTTGATTACAAACTTCGTCAGTTAATTCAATTATCAGTTTCGATCAGTGACTTCAGTTGGTTCAGCACAGAGTGTCACGCTCTGAGAGTGAAGGCACGGTCTATCGATCAGACTCTGACCACTCATATCTCAACAACTTTCTTTATGAAGCAGTTCGGAAAAGACTACCTGTTTCTTAGCACTTTAGCTTATTTATATTTCATTGAGTAAAATGTAGTGTTCCGCAACCGCAGATTTTTGCTATAGTTGAGTTTGGTGTGTTTCCTGCGCTCCTGGCCCTTCCTCCGACTGCCCACGCAGTTTATCCGATGCATACCACACTTTACCGTATTTGCAGAGAATGCCATAGACACACGGTTCACAGAGCAACAAGACATATTTTACCGTATGTACCAGAGCACACACTGTACGGAGCTCGTGGCCTAGTGATTACCTCGGTTCGCTTCCGGGCCGAGTTGGAGATTTTCTTCGTTCGGGGACTGGGTGTTGTCCTAATCATTTCATCTCGTCTCCATCGACGAGCAAGCCGCTGGCGTGGTGTCAATAAATAGAATTGCTCCGGGCGGATCAACAAAACCCAAACGCGGCGTCCTGGGAATAATGCCTAGGATCGTATCATTTCGTAGTGCAAGCGTAATTACTTCTAACGACTCTGGGCCTTCGACTGTGGCGAGCTTTCTGTAAGATGAAGTTGTCATAGTCACAGCAATTGGGCGGCGGCCGCGCTCGGGCCTGCCCCTGCACCGCGGCGGCCGCAATCGTGTGCCGGCTGGCGGCATCGATCTCGGCGCTGCTGCCCGCAACTGCCGCCGCGTGCGTGCTGTTTCACGAGCCGGAAAATCCGCTGAGCGCTGCGGCCACACGCTGCCCTAACAGCAGTGCCGCGCCGCGCCAATAAAGTCCGCTTCCGATCGCGGGCCGCGGGCCGCGCGCCGGCCGCGGTCTGCGCGCGCCGACCGCACAGGACGCCAGTGCTACCGCAATCACTCCCTAAGTGATGGCCTGACAACGGCTCACCAAAGCGTGAAACCGATCATCGTCCCACTGAGCGATCTCCACAACACAGTCACGTACGCCATTAACCGCACTAGATCATACGGCAGCACCACGAAAAATCCTGTACACCTCCCCCCCCTCCCTCAAATGATGTTGCTTGATGCAACGACACAGAACGCTTATTTATTTACGTATCATTGTTGTCTTGTGCAACGATTCTGAAAGTGCGTACAACACAGAACAATTCATTTCAAAGTTGCTGGTGAATCTCCCGGACTGTATACCCTTGGTCCATGAAACTTGACCTTTGAGCCCGGGGTACCTCTGAAAATGTTCAACGCAGCTCTGGACGAATCGTCAGGAGAAAAAAAAAATCGACCATGACCATATAAACCGGAAGGCTCACCAGCAACTAAGACAACTGGTCGTGAAAGCCTCCGTTGTATAATCCATTTCTTGTCTTAAACTGCTTCGTCATTGATGGAACAGAGGGAGACAAGATCGCGACATTTACGATGATGTTGTCATAAGTTTGACTATCATGTCGAAACAATTAAGTTAGGTATTTATCTGGTATATACTGAAATTCCCGCGCTAAAGGACTGTAGTACGCCACTAGAAGCAAGAGCACAAAATTGGCGCATCCCACTGACGAAGTGAGTATGGACTCCGGCAATTCGTTTTGGCTCCTCTACTAGCCTGCCACGGTACTGTGGCGCGAAAATTTCAGTATGCACCAGGACTCTAGACCATTACCTGAACACAAACAAAAAATTAATTACGTAACTTTTTTAGAAGAAATAATTACAACTTTATGGTTACACCTAATAGACATTTGCTCTTTTCGAATGTGAATCCATCAACAAGACAAACAATTAATTCGTCGCATGTCTTACGAGATTTTTCATGCTAACCATTGAGCAGATTGGTTTTTGTTGACAATGAAACAGCGCGACCATTTAGGGACAGTAAGGACACAAAGAGAACTAGTGAAATTTCGTAATAGATTACAAACATGTGCCGAACCGGTAACCGATCCTGGAACCGCACCTTTCGCGGGAAATGCTAGCAACTAGTAGAAGAAAAGGTGTGGGGCTGTGTATAGGTACATAAGGAAAAGTCCCAACAAACTACGACAAAAGCTAAAAAGCAATGATAATGAACACTAGCGCGACGTCTGTAGGTGTCGGAAAAGATGTATTTTGCTACGTCGGAAGGCGAATGACAAATGATAAAAACTTCGTTCATTATTTTTGTCAATTATTACATAGACTCTTTTTAGTTCTCGTAGGGAGAAGACGTATTTTTTGTGAGAAGTGTGTAGTATACATTGTGTTGTCTGAACAATAATTTTTATGGAGGTACGAAGTGTGAGAGTTCTTTTTAGTGCATTATGCTAACGTCATAGCACTGTGGCTGCCTGCATCTGAAGAGGAAGTCCGATAAAAATCAGTATTGTATTCACGGTCAAAAATGAGAAGTACTTATGGCGGAAGAAGAAGCATTATAACTAAATTTCGTAAATCTCAACGGCGTAAAGAAAGCAAAATCGACGTAAGTTCACGCTACTACTGACTTACAATTTACAAGATTTGTAAATGAAGACTGAAAGACAATTAATTCACTTCAAAATTTATAAAAATCGAATTTGATGGTATTGTGGTTGATTCGATTAATAATTATTATAATATTTATTACATATTTTTATATATCTATTTGCACACTTGGATCACGAGTCGGGCTTGGATAGATTCAATAGTAGCAGCACCGCCAACTAAAGCCAAGATGCCGAGTTGGAGTCCGCCCCGGCACATAGTTTTAATCTGCCAGCAAGTTACAACTCAACCCATTTCTCCTCTGCACACTCACGGATCTCTTCTGGAAGGAAATTAGTGTTTGTTGTACTGCCGACGACAAGGACAATAGTGACGTAGAACACTCTCCGACTGGGGAAGCATGGGGAAGGAAATCCTCGTAGGAGCCATCCCGCCACTTGTAACAGATCTAGTGAAATTACGGTAAACAATCTCTGCAAAAAAGAAACGACATTAGGTTCATGGGTAAAAGTGACTGATGTATATTATTCATTTCTTTTTCCTTCTCTTAGACACAAACACAGAATGCTCTCCTGTGCTATTAGGAACGCGTCGTCTCTTTTGGGCGTATGACCAGTGATGGAGCACCACCAGTCGTCAGCACTTTGAACCAATAAAGTGATTCTTCAGTTTTTTCTTTTTCTTTTTTTTTTTTACTAAGTCCTTATTTGGTTTTCTAAAAGTATTTTATCGCTATTGTGGTGCTCTCCCTACTAGTATAGGGCAGATGACTATATGCAGCACATAAAAAATGCAAATTATTTCAAGTGTACGAAGAAGCCTAGTAAACTGTAATTTAATGGAAGTCTTAAAATCGGGATTCAGTGTTCTATTAAACGGGTATCTTAAGCTGGTGCGTCGGTTGGATGATTTGGATGATTGCCTCAACGCTCATGGCTATTTTGCCTGATCGGCATACCAATTCTGGACAGCACGGTCTCGGAACGGAAACTGTTTGATGGCCTATTATATTAATGGTTGTGTCTCTATGAAACAGAAGCGTAACTCGCCCCCCCCTCCCCCCCCAATTCACACAACTGACATCGTCGGCGACTCCTTAGGCGAATTAGCAACAAGTGTGCTATGACTAGATAATTTTGAAACCATCATCAAAATTGGCATCCATGTTATCGGGGCAAGGACAAACGATTATATTCGAAAGCATGTAGCACATAGTGAGTGAGTTACAAAACGATTATCATTTACGTAGTAAGTGAGTAAGATTTGACTCTTGGCTATTCCGTCCAAATGGTGGAGGATGATGGAATCTAACACAGATCAAAAAGACTGAAATAAAAAAAATCGGAACACTGACTGCTGTAGTTTAACATTAAGACTTACAATTCAGTCGGATCCTGCACTAATGTTGCCCTGAATAGGTTTATGTACGTACATACATAATGTAGAAGCAAAAATAGGTAGACTTGAAAACTCTAAGTTTTTAGATTTGTCCGTCGCACGTCTGAACAGTTTACGTTTCCACAACAGTTTAACGGAAATGAATGAAGTAGCTGGTGCGACGTCTCGTCTCGCTTTTTGAGTGTGCCGACAGTTAAAATTTTGGAACACGGATTTTACATACTGATAGGTAGGAGCGACAAGGAAATTACAGCATGTTTGGGCATCACACATAGGACCACGACCGTGTGAGATCCGGCGCCCTTTGCCAAGAGTGTATCGGGCGCCGCCGCCGCCGCTTACATCAGGTGGCGCCAAACGCTGACACGGTGGGGCCGGCGTGCTCACGGCCCATCCGTCACAAGCGCGCGCCCCGCCACTAGCAGGCTGCCAGCTAATTAACAGAGCGCTGCTCTTTGCACTAGCCAGGGCGCCGCCCCGGGACCGCGGCTACGCCAGCAAAATGAGTACACCAACACGCAGACAGGCCCAATTATCGGCCGTGTTTGCGTGGAATCGGACCCCTCTGAAGACCTCCGCCGCGAAATACTGCACAAACAGCTGCGTTTGACCCCAGCGTTCTCTCCAAGAGGGATTACCACATTGCCTCATCGTCATGAACGACAGCTCAACACAGTCTTGGCAGTTCTAGAACACTCATTATGTGATACGCAACAGAACGAAACGGGATATCAAGCAGCCATTAGAGAAACAACAGGACAAGCAATATCAACAAATTTTCTCCAGAACTGTGTGAATAACGATGACATTCGGAATGGAGTTGCTAACCAAGCACGGGAAATCTTCAAACAATAGAAAATTGATGAAGTGTTACTCGCGTGAAAACCAGTAACACGAAAATGGACTAAGCAGTTTAGGGTCATTACAGACGGAGCACATGCCGGGATTAGGGGAAAGAGGGGGCCGAAAATAATCGCTCGCCTACTTTAGTGATTTGGGGAAACCATTGAAAACGCAATACAGGACGAACTTACATCGTACTCAATCTCGAGCATCTCGTCCAATGTGCCATCTCACTGGGAAAAATCAGTTACGTCTTGGTGCACAGACTGGCTGACCCTGAATGTAAATAAACGTAACAGACTACGCAAAAACAGGAGAAGAAACCCACTATTGTGTCATTATGATATAGCAGACCTATCACTGGAAACAATACTGTAAAATACCTGGAGTTACCATCTGGAGCGACCTTAAGTGGAATGACTAGACAAAGCGAACTGTAGGAAAGGCATATGCCAAACTGAGATTCCTTTGGAGAATGTTACGACCATGCAATTCATCCACGAAATAAGTGTCTTACAAGGTGTTCGTACGACAATATTTGACCATTGTTCATCAGTGTGGGACCTTTATCAGGTTTGAAAAATAGAAGAGCCGGCCGCGGTGGTCTCGCGGTTCTAGGCGCGCAGTCCGGAACCGTGGGACTGCTACGGTCGCAGGTTCGAATCCCGCCTCGGGCATGGATGTGTGTGATGTCCTTAGGTTAGTTAGGTTTAAGTAGTTCTAAGTTCTAGGGGACTGATAACCACAGCAGTTGAGTCCCATAGTGCTCAGAGCCATTTGAACCATTTTTTTGAAAAATAGAAGACATACGGAAGGCCCAACGATAAGCGGCCCGTTTAGTCACGGGATCATCTAGTCGGTGCGTGAACATTATGGAACCCTCAACAAACTCAAGTGGCATATGCTACATGAGAGGCGTTGTGTATCACAGAGAAGTTTACAACTGAAATTATGAAAGAATACGTCCCAGGAAGAAATTAGCAACTTCCCCCACATACGCCCCACGAAATAAAAAAGTCGGAGAAATTGAGAGTTAATATGAAGGTTCGTCGATAATCTTTCTTCCCACGCGCCATTTGTGAGTGAAACAGGGAAGGTGGGGCGACAGACAGTGGAACCATAACAGTCTGCGACACACTATAAGGTAGCATGTACAGTATAGATGGCAGCACGGTGGACAGTCAAGACAAAAATCATATTTCGGGAACTTTTCGAAACAATGAAGATGTGTTACAACCAGTACGATGCCGAGAGATGTTGAGAAGAGAGAATGAACACAAGTTATCACGATTCACTACACAGAAGAGCTTATGAAGACCACGAACAGATGGAATAAAATCAAGGCAGATGGAACAGGTGAAACTAGGTAAGATCTGAAATACAAAAGGAATTGCTACAGAGTAGAAACTAGAGGAGTACGAGAAGTATCCCTTTTCAGTACGGTATACGAAATTTCTCGATTATGTCGGTAAAGAATGTGAAAGAGCTTAGTAGTACGTATTTATGGATAACCTGGCAAGGTTTAGTAACGAGTGTCAAATGCAAGCAACGTATTTATTTACTTTGGGACCATATCAGTACACAAGACATACTTACGTCTTGTTTGTGGGGTTTAAAAGCTAGACTCAGAATTCGCAGAGAGTGTGTATGTAACGCAAGAGAGAATTAAATATACAGTACCTATAAGTGGGTCACACAACACTGTGCATACAAGATTAGGTACCTGCCGACTGCCTAACATTTAAAATGCAATGCAGCCTTAGGCAGGTGCTGCAAGATCCTAATATGTACCCAATATAGTACTGGAATGGGTCATCAGGCAAACAGATGACACAGAGATAATGAATCAGCACGAAGACGAGTCCAAAAATATGGCAGAAAATATGCAGTAGGTGCAAACGATGCCAGAGAAGCGTGTTCTTAGTTGGTGCTTTTTGGAAATTTCCTGACCGATTACGAATGTATGCCGCACCGGCACTCGAATCCGGATCACTGCTTTTCGTGGGCAACACCATTACCGTTTGGGATGCCGGCCATGACTCACCACCCATTCTGATAGATTCAAACTGTCAGTGCCTCTCTCCTGCTTTCCAACCTTAACAGAAACTTTCCAGCATTACGTATCTTGTAGAAACGGCTTACACATACCTTAGAAGTTGTTTTCAGTCTGCGGAAGAGAACCGTTCCTCCGAGTTAAGCTTTTTTTCGAGCAGCACTAGTGCAATAATTTATCACCGCGAGGAGGGGGTGTGGCTGGGAGAAAGGTACTAGCGAAATTGTATCTCTTAAGGGTTTGTGAGTCATACGTGGATAGATACGTCGACAGGGGGGGCGCTGACTCTGGAAGGCAAAGTTCTGGTTTCTAGGCCCAGTCAGATACAACCTTTTATTCTGCCATCGAGTTGCTACAATGTATAACTGAGATTAGCTGAAACATTACCTATTCTATCTCGGCGCTTCTGGAGACTAGAACAAGACAACAGATCAAAGGACATGGCGCCAACTTGTTCGGACAACGTTTACATCTATACTGTGCAAGCCATCTCATGGTGTGTAAGCCATTCGTGAATGGTGTGTGGGAAGAGTGACTATCGATAAACCTTCGTATGAGCTCTAATTTCTTCGACTGTCTCGTTATGGCCATTTTGCGAGACGTGTACAGGAGGAAGTAATACGTTGCTGACTCACCTAGGAACGTACACCCTCGCAACTTCAACAGTAAACCACTTAGTGACGCTGAACTCCCATCTCTTAGCGTCTGACGTTCAATCTGGATGAGCATCTCTGAAACGGTCTCGCGCTTACTAAACTATCGAGCGACAAAACGCGCGGCTATTTGTTGAATCTTCTCTATCTCTTCTATTAATCCCATCTGGTAAGGGCCCCAGACTAATTAACAGTACGCAAGCGTTTGTACGTCGCTTCTTTCGTGGACCAATTACATTTCCTTAATATGCTCCCAATGACTCTCAACATGGTACTGCCTTTCTCACGGTTATTTTTATGTGCCCTGGAGTAACTCTTGAGTGTTGGCAAACGTTTTCTAGGCTACAAGTAGGGAAGCTTCAGCAGGTGGAGTTACTGATGGATTCATGTTTTTCGTGTACCAATTTCGTCTCTCCATTTTCCGTACATAATGACGCACCATCCGTCAAATGAAGAATAAAACGCTACCGGTGCTGAACGAACAATACCAGTAGAACATTTCGTCCCAAGCGCATATCTATTGAGAAAATATTCAGTGACCACAATACACAATTTTTCTTCAACTCTATTTGTACAAATATAGCTAAGAACATGCTGATTTGGGTGGACAGAACGTTGATTGTGAGGAAAAAATTATGACAGACTTACTTTAGTCGGAAACTCTCTGGTAAGTTATGACAGAACAGCAAATTCAGTCACTTTTATAGGAAGATACGTAATAGTGCAATCGGGCAGCAATGTATCTCTCTGCCTATTGCTATTTGCTGAGTATGTTATATTTATTTACGTTCGTGGTTAAATGCCAGTCTCAGCATTAATCATGCATCTCCTGGCTTTCGCTACTGTCTTCTGGCGTTGCAACCTTCCTATAGGCAACAGCATCGTTTGTAAACAGCCTCATGCAGTATCGAATTTATCCACAAAATCGTTTACATATATCGGAAACAGTAACGGTCCTATCACTCCCTTCGCGGCCTCCCGAAATCTGCCTTGAGAACGTGTGATCCCTAAATAATGGCCGGCCGCTGTGACCGAGTGGTTCTAAACGCTTCAGTCAGGAACCGCGCTGCTGCTACGGTCACAGGTTCGAATTCTGCCTCGGGCATGGATGTGTGTGATGCTCTTAGATTAGTTAGGTTTACGTAGTTCTAAGTCTAGGGGACTGATGACCTCAGATGTCAAGTCCCACAGTGCTCAGAGCCATTTTGAACCTAAATAATGATGATGATGTTAATGACTACCGGTATGCGATTACAGGTGGCCCAGGGACCAGTTAGTGGATAACGTCTGAAACTCTATGAGGTTGTTAGCGGATGGTGCTCCTGTGTGTAGACAAGTGGCAAACTTCAAGGAACTGTAGTAAAATGCTTGACGACCTACAGAAGACCGACGCTTGGTGCAGGATCCTCAACATAACTAGCATATTGTCCATAAATAGGCGCAAAGCTTGCTTTTATTTATTTATTTTTACCACACAACTGCTACACAATCGCTGGGAACAGCCACATCCATCAAATATCTGGGAGCATGCGTACTTATACAGATGAAGTAAAGAGACAATATAAAACCAGGAATGGCAGATGGCAGGCAGAGTAATTTTAAGAATGCTTAGTACGTGTTAATTCACCGACGGAGGAGAAAAAGTTGGGGAGACGGGGGAGGAACGGCCGGCCTAACATTTGGAGCAAATTTTTGATAACACGACGATGAAATAACTTTTAAAAAACTTAGGAATCGTTTATTCAAACATTTTTGTAGTGTAATTTGCATATAAAGATAGTATAAATTAATATATTTCGTCTGTTACATCAATATACTAAGAGTGTGTTTTTAAGTCCATTTACTCAAGCCATTATTTTAAAAACGAAAAATTCTTCGATGACACGTCTTACAGATAACCTGGGCTTTATCTTCCTCATTATGTATGCCAACACACGAGTTGCGAGCACTTCTGATGTGCATACCAACCCGCTATTTGAAGTGGAATATAATTCCTTGCAATATATACAGGTTGCGTCCTCGTAGTTTTCTGTAGAGTCAATTTCTTTTTTCTGTCTTCTTTCCTTTCACTTCTTCTTCTTCTTCTTCTTCTTCTTCTTCTTCTTGTCTAAAAAAAATGGTTCAAATGGCTCTGAGCACTATGGGACTCAACTGCTGTGGTCATCAGTCCCCTAGAACTTAGAACTACTTAAACCTAACTAACCTAAGGACATCACACACATCCATGCCCGAGGCAGGATTCGAACCTGCGACCGTAGCAGTCGCACGGTTCCGGACTGCGCGCCTAGAGCCGCGAGACCACCGCGGCCGGCTCTTCTTGTCTTCTCGAGCTAACGTGCTAACCTTTGCTCTACTCTCTTTGCCTTCCACGGATCTTTTGATCTCTTCTTGTTTCGGGTAGGGAGATGATGTGAAAATAGCATTTTTAACTCTCTTTTTTTAACTCGTTTCTGCACTTGTGAAACTGTGGTTATTGATGTAACATATTCCAGGCTAAAAGTAGAGAAGGTTGACCCAATGGAGTTATTTATGGATGTACGTTTTTCCTGGGCCAGTTTTGTCCCTCCAATTTCCGCAAATAATGACGTACCATCCGTCACATGAGGAATAAGATGCAACCGACGCGGAACAGAGTGACCACCACAAACAATTTTTTTCCATCTGCAATGTGTACAAACATAGCTAAGAACATGCTGAGTTAGGTGGGCTAAACGTTGATTATGAACAAAAAACTATGACGGACGTACCTTAGTTGGAAACCGTCCGGTAAGTTATAACGGAACAGCGAATTCGCTCACTCTTATAAGCAGACTGCGTAACTGGAGCGCGAAACTGCAGCAACTTTACTAAACCATAACAGACATTGGTTTGGTACACACTAGTGAGTCTCAGCGCACTCTAGAACCTCTAGCCGAAATTAAACCACAGAGGCCGTTCTGCACCTTTAGTCCATTCCACCCTGGTCCATACTATAAAATCTTTTGGAATACTGCTCCTGGGATCCTCAAGAGGTGGGCCTGGTAGAGGGGACAGAGAAAATTTGAGCAACAGTGTTGGCTAGTTTAATCAGCGTGAAAGCGCCACGGAGGTAACTGATCAAACTCCAATGGCACGCGCTACATGGGACGCGTCGTGCGCCACGATGTATTACTGAAATTTCGAGAGCATATTTTCCTAGAATAGTCAACCAATATATGACTTTCTCCTACGGATATGACTGGGTGTTGTGTGATGTCCGTAGGTTGGTTAGGTTTAAGTAGTTCTAAGTTCTAGGGGACTGATGACCATAGATGTTAAGTCCCATAGTGCTCAGAGGCATTTGAACCATTTTTTTCCTACGGATATCTCTCGTAAACATTATAGAGGTAAAATCAGAGAGGGTCGAGATCAAACGGGGGCGTACTAACAGCCGTTCTTCTGGTGAACCATTCGCGCCTAGATCAGGTAAGGAGAGAAAAGACAGATGCTCAGTGTAGATGTAGATGTATCTCAGTGCTGTTGTCTTCATAATGTGACTTCGTAAACATTTGGGAGCGGCGATCTGTGTGGAAGACAAAAATCATCTCACAGATAAAGACCCTGTGGTGGATAGAGTTCCGCGAAGTGACACAGGCTCTTAGAGGAAGGTGCTTAGCTGTATGTAAGTCGCCTGGCGACAGGTAACCAGCGGACAGCGCGAGTCACGCCTCCCGGCGGATCAATTGCACGGACGCAGCGAGGCCGGTGCGGCGCGGCATGCCCGTTTAAAGTCGAGCGCCGCCGAAAGTAGGTCTCTTACGCACGCGGGCTCCGTCTCCGGTGGGTCTTAAAGCAGCACACCGACCACGCCGCCTTCTACATACACGCTGTTTCCAGTGGCTGATTCGTCTCCCTCCCTCCAACTGCGCGCTCGCTCAGCGCGTCTCGGATCAAAGACCTGATGAAGCCCTCCCTCGCCCTCGCCCTCGCCCTGGGGCCCTGCGCGAAATTACGGCGCATTCCGCGCCTCCAGCGGCCAGAAATCTCATAATCCCCACTATCCCCACTGTGCAAAAGAATAAATGCTTCCGTAAATGTGCTGTACAAAATGATGCACAAGCTCACCGTGTATGGTGTATCCTTGTGGTAAATACATACAAAACTTGAATGATGTGTTTGATATAGTATCTTGAAAATTAAATTTTCCTACTTCTCGAGATGTTCCAGGAGCGTAATACGGACTTAACACAATGCGAATTAACTTTCAATACGGCGATTCCGGCCGCAAGGGACGCATGTAATTTCCAGAGTACGCCAAGAAAATGTGATAGGGAAGGCGCAGTTTAGAATTAGCGGTTTTGTGGATAGCGTTTAAAGATCCGTGTGGCTATTCGCACACGATGCCGTTGTCTATACGAATTTTACATCGCCAGAAGGCTGCAGAGCGTATACCCGTGAGGTGGCTTAGTAAGCGTGAAAGTGTCATGGAAGCTCTCTTCCAACTTCAGTCGAAAATGCTACGAAAGATCCATGGTTCATCAAGTTGTTGTTTGCTGTTACAAATCACCGTTGCTAGAAGAGTCAATCAACAAACTGCTTCCTCGTACTTGTATCTCGCAGAAAGAACATGAAAGTAAAATGAGAGAGATTGGACCTCACACGTTGGCCTATCAACAATCGTTCTTCCCGTGAGATACATGTGATACACCAAGCAAGAACGAAATAAGCAAACATGTGCGATACATGTGTGGAACTAAAATGAAATAATTTGATTTGTTCTGGCTAGATGCGCTGGAACAATAGAAAGCGATAATAATTCGGCGGAGCTAAAAGTGTAATACTGTTATACACAGATAAAATAAATGAATTCCTTGTGGCTCACAACGTGATGCAAGCCTTGTAATTAGGTACCACTTCGGGGATTTGCGTGTCGATTTCGCAGCTTTATTTTCAATAATTAACTTCTTCAGTATAATTGCTCATTATAGTTTATTTCTGCGAGAAATGTACTTCCTTTCGGTGGGAGGGTGAGCGGGCACACGTCGAAATTACTGTTTTTTCTCTGGTTTGTTCTGTGAATTATAATACTGTTCCTTCATTTACAGCACATTTTACATGAGTTGTGGTGCGCAGTATGTTTTTAAATTCAGTTCCTTTTCGCTCGCCGTGGGCACTTTGTAGATCCCCGTATGTCTAAGGCATCTCTGTTGGCGTTTATTCGATTTCCATTTACTATCAAATTTAAATGAGACAACTAACCTCCACTGCCAGCACACAGTGGAACATAGTCGTCTACCTGTTTCACTGTGTTGCTTTGAATTACCTTGATGCATATTTTACGAGAAAGAAAAGAAAAGAG
This sequence comes from Schistocerca nitens, assembly GCF_023898315.1. NCBI lineage: Eukaryota > Metazoa > Arthropoda > Insecta > Orthoptera > Acrididae > Schistocerca > Schistocerca nitens. Next base: position 369,668,765 of record NC_064618.1, read on the forward strand.
ACCGCCCATACTACACTATGAAAAGTATTACATTACGTAAAACAGCACTCACATTGGCTAATACACTTCAATCCTTAGTGTGATTCCTGTACGCTGTTTCAGCGTAAGTCATTGCATTGTCACTGAAATATTTCTGAGTTTCCTGTAATGGCATATAAAGTGTGACAGCAGTGCTTCGATTCTTCAGCAGCAGTACCTCTAATATAAACACTTCACTTTTCAGCGTAGTTTACACGTTTATGAAACAGCCCAGAACTCTGGGCCAGACAGAGCTCGATCCTGATCTTTACGTTTCGCAGGCAGTGCTGTTAATTACGAACATAGCCCGCATGGCTCATGCCTCAACTCACAATTTCAATGTACCACTCTCAGAAAGGGGAGGGAGAGAAAGGAGGAGGGGGGTACGTACGTATGTACGTTCTAGCAGAGTGGAGAATGAGTTGTTGCGTCTTGATGTTGGTATTGAACTGCCTGCGAAAGTTAAAAGTTTGGATTCAAATACCGATCCGCGACAACATACTTTTTTGCTAAGAAGCGTCAGCGTCGTGGCTGCTTTGTACCTTTTACACTGCTACGTCCGTCGCGACAACTCGTTTGATCTTCACGTGTGGTACTCATTGCTGCTAGCTGAGAGGGAATTAGCATTCACAATCAATCGCCCCTGACACATTAAAGCGGGATGAAAATCGAATGTCTCTCAGCGGCTTTCGACGATGTGATCCACTCTGTGGGAGTCTCCCGGATCGCTACACCGGTTCTGAGTCTTTCCACTGCTACTCGCCTCCCACACACCCACTGACTTCCCAAAAAATAGACGCTATGCCTTTCTGTACCTTAAACTGTTGCTGGTTCCTTCATGAAGCGAAAATATCTAATCAGCATTTGCTTTTTTAAATTGAAAAATTTCCAGAATAAGAGAGTGCGCAAGTTGTAGTTGGTTTACTGTCTTTATGATGTATGGAGAGGCAACAAATCGACATATGCAGCGACAACCACACGTTGTGAATATACAGGTACGTGAGGCTTGTTGATTTGTTTCGTCACACAGATGAACTGAACGATTTTTTTTGTCGAAATGATGTGAAATGAGAAAGTTAAGGAAATGCATACATGATCAGTTCCAGTGGATGACTAGATTCTGGCCATTTACAATTTCCTATACAGGGTGTTTGAAAAAGAACTCCCTACTTTTAATGTGTCCTAAATCTGTACAAAGTGATATACACTATTCTAGTTGTGGTGTTCCATTCATCAACTCTCCAAGTTTGGCTCCCCTGCAGTTGGAAGGTCTGCTTGGCTTTGAGATGGCATCAGTGCTGCTTTTTTTCCTCTGTTACCTCAGTTCAGTCCAGGCGTGTGTGCAGTAATGAGGCTACATTTCATGTCAATGGAACAGTTAATCGTAATAACTGCAGAATTTGGGGGAGTGGGGGGGCAGAGCATCCACATGAAGTAATTCAGCACCAACGTGACTCTCCCAGAGTTAATGTCTGGTGCGGTTTGATGGAAGATGGTGTGATTAGTCCTTTCATTTTTGTAGAAAAAACAATAAACGGGGACATTCACTATGACATGTTGACAGAGTACGTCTTTCCCCAAACGGACGACACTGAGGCGGAAAAGGGGCTTGTGTTTTTCCAACAAGATGGCGCCCTACCTCATTACAGTAACCATGTGGCTCTTGACACTCACTTTCCAGGTGGGTGGATAGGCAGGGCTGGCCTAATACCGTGGCCATCACGAAGCTCAGACTTAACCCCACTGGACGTTTTCTTTTGGGACCACGTAGAAAACGTTGTGTAGAGTGAAAAGATCACCGACATCAATCAATTACGGGAAAGAATCGTCGCGGCGGTTGGGATCTGAAAAGTTGGTGAATACGTGACGAGAAGTGGAATATCGTCTCGACGTGCGCAGTGCAACACATGGATCCCACGTTGACGTCTTCTAACATTAAACAAACCTTGAAGGAATTCTCTTTCATGATACGTATGCATTGATGTAATTTTTCATTGATTTCCCCATTAAATTTATACCTAAAACTAGGGAGTTCTTTTTCAAACACCCTGTACAACACGCTCGCGTAAATGCAATATTATGGAACATGTTTTCCAGTCCTACTCATGCAACTATATATAAAACTAGTTTTCCCAAAGGCTACTGGTTTCTAAATAAAAATTCGTGTATGGAATAGGTGGTGTCCAGGAGAAATGATTTTAGGTTAGATTTAAAACTTCCTTTACTATCAGTCAGCTATTGTATGCTAACAGGCAAATGATAAAAAATTTTGTTTATGCTTATTCAACTCCATTCTGAGCCACTGCCAACTTCAGTAATGAGTAATAGAGTTCATTTTTTTCTAGTGTAGTAGGTAAGGACATGACTTTTCTCAAATTATGATGGATTATTTATGTCAAATCCATTAACGAATTTATAGATTGTGAAGGTGAAGTTAAAATGCCTACCTCCTTGATGAGGTACCTAGAAGATGACTGCAGATGAACACCACGTATTATCCTTATTGCTCATTTTTTTCGTCAGTACTATCATTGTGTTTGGTGAATTACCCCAGAAAAATATTGTATAAGACAGCATTGAATGGCAATATGAAAATTGTTAGGAAGCTGATTCATTTGTTTGCAGGATTAGTAATTATACAGGGAGCAGAACGTTGCTGTGCTTAATTGTTTTATCAACACAGTAATATGACTGTTCCAGTCAAGTTTTCATCAAGATGTACACTCTGAAACTGAATGGAATGACAAACATGGTCGCAAATTGAGCCAACGGCGACAGTAGGGTTATTCACACGCCGGTGGGAAAATGCTCGAATCAGTTTCAAATGACATCTTGGGTTGTCGGGTGTTCTGCCGGATATCAGCGTCGTACTTGCACGATATTTCGGTCACGTAGCTCGTAACCTTCATCAGGTGCGACCTGAGACTGTCTCAGGTCGCACCTGATGAAGGTTACGAGCTACGTGACCGAAATATCGTGCAAGTACGACGCTGATATCCGGCAGAACACCCGACAACCCAAGATGTCATTAGATCGCCAGGAAAGCCTGAAGAGTTTCAAATGGTTGCTTGCTATCGTCATAGGATCGAGATATACACCGTCTGCTTTACGCCCAGCAGCTAAACTCGCTGCAGAATGTTGATATTATACGTGATTCTATAGACTAAAATTATAAAAGTTCAGCAAGTTTTGAGAAATTAAAGAAAAATATAAGTTGAATAATTAATGATACAAACAGTATGACAAATGGCTGTGGCCTTTAGGATAAATGATGGTAGGCAACACCAAAGGTTTAGATCTTAATGCACTCTTGATGTATTCATCTAATCAAACAAACAACAGATCGAAGTGGTGGTCCTGGAATGTATGCATGTAAAGCATGAAACAAAATAACACCAACAGAACTAATGTCGACCTTCATCAGGAGGCTCCCAAGAAAAGCCAAAACATGGATAACTCCGAATATCTCCGAAACACAATGTTGGGAGAATTTCAGTTAGATCAGGTAGTTGTTTTGGAAAAACGTACTAAGGAAATTATGAATGTGAAAGTAATAAAGAACGACGACGATCTGCAGCCGAAATATCATCGCGACGGCTCCGAATCTTACTGATTTATGACACCTTGTGGCTTTCTGAATTTAACTGATCGGAGTCTATTAAAAATAATCCGCCCCCGCCAAACGATGGTCCTTTATCTAGGCAACATAGCGGTGGAGGAGGCAAAGGAAACTTGATATCATCAATTTAGTTGATCAAATTGTCAATTAACTATTGTGATTACTATACTTGGATTCGTAATTAAGTATACCGTATTAATCCGTGATTGGAAACGTGATTATCACGGGATTAAACTCACCTTCTATGTAAGGGACTGGACTGCACTGCTACTGAGGCTTCTTCACACACCTTATACATCTCAGAAAAGTATATGAATTAAAATTTCTCCCCTGATACTCAAAATTTCTCTTCTTCGAACATTGTTTGAATCATTCAACAGAACTTTTTGCATTCTGTTTGTTACCCATGGTTTTAAACAGTTGTTTGTAAAGCCATCAGTTCCATGAAACTGAAGTTTTTGTAAGAGAGTAACGTAATTTACACAATAAAACGCCTTGGACAGAATCACAAGAATACCAACTGCCAAAATTTCATTAATTAAGACTCGTTGAATGATAATCTTAAGTTATCCGTGAACGGTGGTTGCACATAATAAATTTGACACATTAGTTACCATCAGGATAAAGAAAAGTATTGGGGCTGCTGTTCGAGTCTTGTTTCAGGAAGTTGGACACACGAAGCGTAGCCCCAGCTGCTTTGAGCGGCTACATCTCGCGGTTGCTGAGGCAGGCCGAAGTTTTGCTGTTTCGTTTTACGACCCTCCGAGCTCGTTCCGAAAAAAGCAGCCGACGTGGGCTAGGCTCCTTCGACATACTCCTCGCACTCGTACCAGTTTTGCTGTACGAGTGTCCGTTCTTCATCCGACAGTCTGTTTGGACGTTTCGAAATGCAGTGTCACTTGTTTCAAGCGTTGCAGCTTATTTGAGGCACTTGGATGTTGCTTTATAGCGATCTTATAGTGGCCCTCTGACCAGCTAAAGAAGTCATTACAGTAAGGAATGGGTCCCGCAGTTGACAGGAAGTAGCTCCTGTAAGTAATGACGTAAGAAAATACTTTTGCCGTTAGGCACAGAAATTTTGTTATGTCGTTCGATATGAAGGAACGTACGTGTAACGACATCCTTTAACGCTGCCTGCTCTTAGCTGAGGTGTAATTAACCTTGGGCTCTAGCCTTAATCACTGTGATTATTATCAAGCTACTAACAGAAATTAAGGACAGGTCGGAAGATCTCAAAGCAACTTCTACATGGACCGGCTGTCACTGTTCCATCACACACAATAAATACTGAAATAAAGGAGCAATGAAAACGATTGGCTGGTCGGTTGATTTGGAGGAGGGGCCAAACAGCGAGGTCATCGGTTTCTTCGGATTAGGGAAGGATGGGAAAGGAAGTCGGCCGTGCCCTTTCAAAGGAACCATCCCGGCATTTGCCTAAAGTGATTTAGGGACATTACGGAAAACCTAAATCAGGATGGCCGGACGCAGGTTTGAACCACCGTCCTCCTGAATGAGAGTCCAAAGTGCTAACCACTGCGCTGCCTCGCTCCCACTGCGTCAATTCGCTCGGTATGAAGGCGAGAGAGAGAGAGAGAGAGAGAGAGAGAGAGAGAGAGATTATATCGAATGATTCTACGGTGACAGTAAAACTCTTAGTGTAGACTGAATGAATGTCAAAAAAATGGTTCAAATGGCTCTGAGCACTATGGGACTCAACATCTGTGGTCATCAGTCCCCTAGAACTTAGAACTACTTAAACCTGACTACCCTAAGGACATCACACACATCCATGCCCGAGGCAGGATTCGAACCTACGACCGTAGCGGTCACGCGGTTCCAGACTGTAGCGCCTAGAACCGCACGGCCACACCGGCCGGCAATGAATGGCAGCTTGGATAACTTCCACCGTACTTTCGAGGTCTCACTGTAATTCTTGTTATCAAGCTATCACGACGAACGAGCAAGAAGAATGATTTTGCTCGTTCAAAAACAGCAAGTTTTCCCATAAGTACTTAAACTTTAGCACTTAAACTTTAGCACTCAGGTACACTGCTGCAATATAGCGCCTACAATTGTTGGTCCATGTGGCCCAGCAGCTGACTTTACCTATTCCGAAAACGCGTTTTGAATTCCTAAAAGAGGTCGAGAAAATGAGAAATAAACACTGCTAGCTTTGGATGCCATTTTCACCCTCGCCTCCCAAAGAAAATAGTCGACACACGAAAGTGGTACTACTTTTCATGGCCAGCCTGTGTCTTTTGCAACAGCTCTAGAAGAAACACTCGAACGTTTAGTGCTTCCAATTCCTTAATGCAAGGATTTGTGAAGTTTTGTCATTCCTTGAGGGTGTGGCATCGTGGCATCACAAAGAGCCCCCTCCTGTCAATAGTGGAAGACACCTGTTTAATTACACTGTGCCCCCACACACCTGATCACCCATCCAGCCACCCGGATTTAGGTTTTTCCGTCCTCCCATAAAGCACTAAGTGCGGATGTAGACATTATTCCTTCAGAAAAGCCACGGGTTGTATCCTGCCTTCATCTCTGCTCAGTCTGAGTATGTGTTTTGTTTCTTATAATCTCTGCGTCGACGCTGTTCTAACTTAAAAAACTGAAACTAGTATTTAATTCACTGTGGGTGATCTGCAAACACTGTGAACTCGTCAGGGTTCAAAGAAATATAGTTTCTCCTACCGATACGGTTGATTTAGGTCATTTCAATACAGAGCGCATTTCAGTTCAGTTACGGAATTCCTACCTCCACAATACAACAAAAAAATGTGAGAACGCAGTTTGAGATCAAAAATACATATATTGTCAAGATTCAGAATGCCCACAGAGCTCGAGGTGACTATAGTGTTCTTGCATCACACCCGTTGCTACATTTAGCGTCTCTATTGACTGTTCGACTTTTAATAATTTCTGTTATATTTCTGAGTGACTATGTTGGAGGCAGACACGGAACAGTACTGCACGAGGACCGCCTTTCAGCTTTCTAAGATGGCGTGCTCGAGTAGCAGTTTCGATTGAAGATTGCTCGATGCTGGTCCGCGCGCTACATAGAGGACGAGAATAAGGCGCTTGCGTTCCTCGGGAACCGCCTTGGCTGTGGTTATCCACCGCCTAAAAAATTCATCTGGCTCTGAAGCGTGGGTGGAGGGTCGGCGACCTGGCAGAAAGGCAGTTCCCCGACTGCCGCGACCTCGGTGGCCAGACAGTCGTCCAACTGCCTATGCTAGTCGCAGAGGAAATGTACGCGGAGACTTTTTCCCTCTTTTTTTCTCCGTGACGTCAGAATTTGTAATAATTTAGAAAGTCGAATGTTACTGGAGTTGACGGGCTTACGGGCGTCAAATTTTACTGGCAGAGATATGAAGCGTGAATGCTTCTGTCCCTCTGCTAATCTCACCGTATGTCTTTTGTACTAAGAACTGCAGATCTAGCCAAGCGAAACAAGTTTAAACGGCGAAGTTTCTCATACTATTCGTGGTTTCGCTTCCAAAATTATAAAATTAACCACATTAATTCGTATTGAAAGCTACAAAAACCTTTCTCAAACCATAAATAAGTCCTTCCTGTAATACAATAAAACGTGCGATAGACCAGTAGTCTATTGCCGACTGTTAATGATACCTAGAACTATGTTTCTAACTGATCGTCGTCTTCATCGTCGCTTCTACACATCTGCATGCATTAAGGTCTTTTTCGACATGCATACATGTAGCTCCTGCATGTTTGCTTAAGATAATCGACTTGCGTATTTTCGTATGTCTTCGAATCCAGCAAATAATTTCTTTGCTGCATCTTCCACTTATTGATCAGGCAACTCATCCTGTCTACTTCCAATTCATTTTCATTACGCGTATAATTATTTCTTCCACTCCGACGTGTTCCCTAGTCATTTCATCTCTCCACTGCCGCGTTAAAAATTCCATCCTCACTACTATGAATCTACTACGAATCAAAAATATACACTGATGTAAACTTTCCGTTTCAGACACATTGCAAGTTTTTTTTGGAAACTATTTAGCTTGCTTAAAGCTCCAGGCCAATTTTACTCATCTGTTAATTTCCTTAGGGGCCCACCATTTCTTTCAACTACTCGAAATATAAAAATTCATCAGCAGGTCCTAAGACTTCATTATTAATTTGTACCATTTTCTTTGCAATTTTTCGATTGTATATCATTTAATGTTACTGTAATTTATTTTCAGGCCTATTTTCAAGCTTGGTCTATTAAAGTTTGATATTCGTCGTTGAATCTACTATCGCTGAACTAAACAATGACACCATCGAAATGAAGATGAACATAGAAGTTTTCTGGATATAATGCGGCGTAATACTGTAAAATAACTGGATAAAACCGAGTACGATAACAGTGGCCTTATTCTGAGTCTACCGACCCAGTAGATCCAAAAGTAGCCACTATAAACGATAGCTTAAACGTCAGTTCTACTCCCCGATGATTATTTTACAAGGTGACGCAACATCATATACAGGAAATTTTAATGTTAATTGCCTTTGTGAACTTCACCAGTTTCGTTGTTCAGAGAGGTAATGAAATTTTTAATTTCCTAAGCTAGTTACAAAAACATGTACTTCATTACTAATTCATTCAGGGGCTTTGTCGCCTAGTAACACGTGAACTCTCTTGTTTCCTATACCGTTAAAAAGTATGTCCTTTACAATTCTATCGTAACTATGAAGCCATTTCACACGATTCTGAACGTTACAGCTTCACAGAGAGAAAAATACGCTTTAGTTACAGGAAACCATAAATCAGTTTTATGCAGAACATTTGTTCTGTTATGCTGAGTGAAAAGGTACATCAGTTGATTTAAAACATTCCCCCTTTTCCTGCATTTTCTGTATCCTACGTATGCATCTTTAACTCAAAAATACTGAAAAAGACAGAATCCACATACATTCAAAAACTTGTAAGTTAACAGAAAAGGGATTCAGCTTCAAAACAATAATTGGAAGCTCTCGCCTACATCCATCGTGTTCGACATACATTGTGGATCTACTCACTTGATAATCTTCGATGCAGTGATTTTGGCAAATGGTAACTGAAACATTTTTACAGAAATATTGAAGCAATAATGTTTGCTTCTTTCTTCTTTCCTTCATTCATTCTTCTGTTCCTTCCTCCCTTCCACACGCCGCCTTAATTGTTCCTCGTTCTTTCTTTTACACCACTTAAGACCTCTCGAACACAGGAATACATAGGTAATATACTAGTTATAGTTTACAACGAAACTTGCGGCAAAAATAAGTGGCAGATAACGTAATACTGTGACGGCAATACTGTGGCAGCGAGTGTTTTCATCTCTGTCGGTGATTTAAACATATCAAAGCAGGTTTCTGATCGAGGTCTTACGTTAGCCCTCGCATACAAAGTTTCACATTTTTTACAATTACTTTTGCCATAAGCTTACAAAATAAAGAATAGAGCAGTGTCAGTGTACCCTTCACTTGTAAAGCCTTCGAGCGTCGATTGATGACCGTTTTAGTCACTCGCCAACTGCCATCACACCAGAAAATTTTCAGAAACTGTAGGATCTGACCGCCCAGATGAACCAAGTCTCTACCAAAAATGTCTCTTCAATGACCGTTCAGTGAGGTTGCTGCGTATGGGCCTCTGCAGCAGGCGCCTGGTTCGTGCATCCATGCTGGCTGCTATTCATCGGTGATGAAGGCTGAAATTTGCACGTCAGTACAGCAGTTGGACGCCCAATGAGAGGTGACAGGTGGTCTTTTCAGACGAATTATGTTTTATGCTCCATCGGGCAGATGGTCATTGGCGTGTGTGGCCCTGCCACACTCGCCGGAAGGGTCCAGGCTGGAGGAGGGAGCGTTATGGTTTGAGGAAAGTTTTCGTGGCAATCCTAGGATGATCTCGTCATTCCGGAAGGCGCAGCGGATCTACACAAGTAAGCCTCTATCCTTGGACACAATGTCCACCCCTTCACGCAGTTTGTCTTTCCCCGGCACGGTGGTATCTACCACCAGGACAATGTAACGTGTCAAACAGCTCGCAGTGTACGTGCGTCTTTCTTAGTGCACTCGGATGATTTTACCATACTTCCCTGGCCACGAAACTCCCCACATTTAAGCCTAATCGAGAATCTGTGGAACGAACTCGATCGGGCTGTACGCGCCATGGATCCTCATGAGAGAAACCCAGTACAGGTGGCCATTGCACTGGAGACGGCATGGTTCCATATACCCGTTGGGACCTCCAGAACCCCACTTGACACTCTTCCTACACATCTCGCAGCATGTCGCGCTGCGAAAGGTGGTCATTCAGGCTTTTGAAAAGGAGCCAGATTACTGTGTTTGGACAGTGTAAACAATCTAACAAAGAAAAACTTCTAGGGTGCATTTTAGAAATGTCTGATATGTTGGGTTCTGCGCATTTTCTGCAAAGGACAGTACTTTGAAAGCGTTAGTGCAAGATAAGATCTAGGTAAGATGTAATAACTTTCACTCTTCCGTCTTAAGCTTACTGTAGTTAAGCAGTATCTTACACCATGCGTGCCGCTTCCTTCTGTGATAGGATGAAATGTATCCTTCTAAACTTCATGGAAAGGTCACTTGGAGATGCCTGACAGGGCGTCCATAATGTGTATTAGCAAGGCCATCATCCGCAGCAGCTGTTATAATTTTCTGCCATCATAACTTTAACTAATATACACTGACAAAAAGAAAAGATTCGCAACATCAGGAACGAGTTGTGCTACATAAACGAAAGTTGGTAGGTGTGTTTCTACATCTAAGAGATGATATCTATTCGAATTTCGCACCAGTCGCGTACGAGTGGCGATAGTAGCACTACTATGAGGATGCAGATCAGATTTTCTTTAAATAGCGTTGTGGCGGTCGTAAGCGTTAGTTAGCTTTGACGTTAGACGTGGTGAGTTGACGTAGTCAAGAATTCCTTCAAGGCGACAAAGACGCCGTTGTCAGCACCTCAATGAGTCAGAACGAGGTCGTGTAATATGGTTACGAGAAGCTGGATAGTCCTTCTGCGATACTGCAGAAAGACTTGGCAGGAAAGTAACCACGGTACTCCTACATGATTGCTGGCAGCGGTGGTCACAGGAATGTACGGTTGCTAGAAGACCGGTCTGCGGACGGCCACGTGGCACTATCGAGAGGGAACACCATCGTGTTCGGCGTATGGCTCTGGCGCATCATACTGCAACTGCAGCAGCAATTTGCGCAGCATTTGGGACCACAGTGACACAACTACAAGGACAACTCCAAGCCAGATTCTACGGATCCCAAACCACCGCCATTTGCGACTTCAACGGTGTCAAGCGAAGGCTCATTGGAGAACATGGTGACGATCTATTGTGTTTCCTGATGGAAGGTGGTTCTGCCTTGGTGCCAGTGATGGCCGTGTGGTGGTTTGGAGAAAGCCAGTTGAGGGCCTGCAACCAACCTGTACACACTGGACCTATACACCTGCTGCGATTTCGCATGATGGTAGGAGCACTCTCGTGGTTATCCCACACACCCTGACTGGAAATTGGTCGTCAACCTGGTGATTCGACCTGTTGTGCAGCCATTCATGAACAGCATTCCAGGGGCGGTTTTGAATAGGATAACGATAGGCCGCCTACCGCTGTTGTAACCCATTAAGCTCTACATAGTGTCGACATATTGCTTTGGCCTGCTCGATCACCAGAGCTGTCTCCAATCGAGCACATATGGGACATTATCGGACACCAACTCGTGTGTCATCTATGGACAGCACTATCAGTCCCTGTACTGACCGACCAATTATAACAGGCATTGGACTCCATCCCAAAACCTGACATCCGACACCTGTACAACACAATTCATGTACGTTTGCATGCTTGTATTCGACGTGTACTAGAACGTCACATTTGCAATGTCTTATCTCGTGCTTACACTAACCTATTGTGTGTCAATGTTAACCACCTGAATATGTATTTCCGAAATTACGCTACGCCGTGATAATTGTGTTTGGTGTTGCAATTCTTTTTTCATCACTGTATTTCAACAACTCTTGGATACCCCCTTCTAATTCTTTAGAGTTATCGTCTTTCTCATTTCTTTGTTAGTGTATCTACGTCTTTCTCCTGTATACCTTCTCGGCTATTTTGCTTGAGGAAGAACACCCTTGCAGATTCAGACAGAAAATACGAAATCTTCGCTTGCTGCATCCAATGGCGGCGGCTTTCCGGCGAGGTTTCACAGGAAAGCGGCCGGCTGGGCTCGCCGTTACTCGTGACAATACCGCCGGAGAACAAACGGCGCGCAGCAGCAGCGGCCTAGCCGCGTGTCAACAGTGGCTGGCTGGCCGGCGGGGCGTTCGCCAAACGAGATTAGGCGCGCGCGCCGCGGCTGCAGCCGTAATCCCGGCGATTACGGCACGTGGACGACGCGGGGCGGCGTGGAGTGCTGCGGGCTGGCGGGTCCGCCCGGCGCCTAATTGCCACCGCTGCCTGCCTTTGTGCCAGTCCTCAGGAAACACCGCGTCTCCTGCTGCTAGCGAATTCCATTACCACCGCTGCACTGCATCTCTACTCGTTTTCACTTCGTCCGTCTTCTACTGAACAAACCGCTTCTCGTGGCGTCTTCATTGTACACAAATAACCAGTAACTTAGTGTAAGACTACTACGCCTTACACTCATTGCCCGGTGTAGTGCGCCATTTCGACTTGGCACCGACTCAAGAAGTCGTTGGAAGTGCCCTGCAGAAATATTGAGCTATGTTGCCTCTATGGCAGTCCATAATTGCGAAACTGTTGCCGGAGCATAATTTTGTCCTGTTGCCGGACCAGAACTTCGTGCATTAACTGTTCTCTCGATTATGTCCCATAAAAGTTCGATGGGATACGTGACGGGCGATCAAGGCGATCAAATCATTCGCTCAAACTGTCCAGAATTGTCTTCAAAATGCAAGCAGCTGTTGCCCGTTGACATGGTACACTGTCATCCTCAAACATTATGTCGTTGTTTGTCAACACAACGCTCAAGAATGGCTGCAAATAGTCTCCAAGCAGCAGAACATCCAGAGGACCCAGTCCATTCCATGTAAACACAGCCCATACCATTACGGAGCCACCACAACTTGCACAGTGCCTTGTTGACAACTTGGGTCCATGGCTTTGTGTGGTCTGCGCCACACTCGAATCCTACCATCAGCTCTTACAAACTGAAATAGGGACTCATCTGGCCAGGCTACGGTTTTCCAGTCATCAAGAGTCCAACCGGTATGATAACGACCCCTGGACACGCACTGCCAGCGATGTCGTTCCGTTTCCAAAGGCACTCGCATCGATTGTCTGCTGCCATAGCCCATAACCCCACATTTTGCCGCACTGTCCTAATGGATACGTTCCTCGTACGTCCCACATTGATTTCTGCAGTTATTTCACGCAGTGTTGCTTGTGCGTTAGCACTGGCAACTCTACGTAAACGAGGCTGCTCTCGGTCGTTAAGTGAAGGCTTTCGGCCATTATGTTGTCCGCGGTGAGAGGTAATTCCCGAAATTTGGTACTCTCGGCACACTCTTGACACCGTCGATCGCGAAATACTGAATTCCCTGAAGAATTCCGATATGGAAGGTCCCATGCGTCTAGCTCCAACTGCTATTCCACTTTCAAAGTCTGTTAACCCCGTTGTGCGACCATAATCATGTCGGAAACTTTTACAAATGTACCACCTGAGTACAAACGAAAGCTCCGCCAATGCACTGCCTTATTATACCTTGTGTAAGCAATATTACAGCCACCTGTGTATGCGCACAACGCTATCCCTTGGCTTTTGTCATCTCAGTGTAAGTTTGAAACGGCGCGGGTCAAAGGTTCAGTTCTTAAAAGTGGAGGCCACAGTTTGTCACTGTACCTCACCCCCACCCTCCGTCGCCCTCACGGTCAACGTGTCACAGATGCCTAGAACGACGAAAATTTATTTGGTTATAATCAAATACATAAAATGTTTTAATATAATAATAATAATAATAATAATTTGGTTACGTCACTGCTTAGTACATTGCTTTAGAACAACTGCCAGAAATTCCCAGAACTACAGCAAAACCTAAAATTCGGACTCCACTAATTCGGAATTCCCGGTAATTCGGACAACTCCTACGAAATGGAACACTAACTTACTGTACCGGACATTATTCGCTCCAATCTCATATACTGTAAAACAATGAACGCATCCATCCCTTCCTATTCGCCTCACCTGTCGCCTTAAAGAGTAATGCCTGTATCGTTGTTCATCACTAGCATGCAACAGAGTCAAAGCCTTCTCTGTTCGCTTGCTAAAACCCAAACCCACACGGTGACTTGTGTTAAAGTCGATATCTGTGATCGCCTAAAAGTGTATCAAAGTGCCGTACAGACCAATTCAGCAACCAAGATGACTGTCTAGAGTAAATAAAAATCGTTAGAAGAAAAAATGGGAATGTTTGACAAATTTAACTCCGTGGCTTCTGACCAGAGAATTACGATAGAGTTTGGCATTGCTAAGTCGACTTTTCGCGACGTTAAGAATAACTGCAATAAAACTTCGTACTCTATGCTAAAATTATACGAACTAGTAGGAAAAGGAAAATCTACAACTGTACCAAAAGTGACCACTGCGGCGTCTGTAGACATTACAAAATGTATGTAGTACTAACATTAATATTCCAAAATGAATTTTCACTCTGAAGCGGAGTGTGCTCTGAGTTGAAACTTCGTGGTGGATTAGAACTGTGTACCAGATCAAGACACGAACACGTGGTCTTTGCCTTTCGCGGGCAAGTGGTCTACCGAGTTCGAGTCTTGCTCCGGCACACATTTTTAATCTGTCGGGAAGTTTCAATATTATTATTAATGAAATTTACAAGATTCATAAATATTTAAGAGAAGAGTAATGAAATAACAGTTATGACCGTTAGAGCAGGTTCCCTTTCTCACTCAGTTGTTCGTGATAAATCACTTGAAGCACTCTCGCTTCGTCGTTAGATACGTGGTACACCAACACAATAAAAATGACGCACTTCCCTTTAACACAGAGCAGCAAATAATGAGTAATGTGGTCTGAAGGTACAGTATTACAAATAATGAATACTGGAATAAGATTTAATAAATATTAATTCATGACATCAAAATTCATCAGTCGCGCCATCAATGAACTGTTGAAATGCGATGTACGTGGAATAATTATCAGAGCTGTCGTACCCGCGTCCTAACTCTAATGATGCTGATACCCAATACACAAAAGAAGTCGGAACTAATGCGAGTTCTCTTATCTTAATTGCATCCAACATTGCGATTCTAAGTCTTAGGCAGCTACTGTGGCTACAGAGATTAATTAATCCTAGAAGAAACATATTACCGTTAAAAAAAGTCTGGAACATTACACCATCATTAATGTCATCTACACCTGGTACAAACAGAGGAAACTAAATGAAATTATGTACAATATTTCACATAATATTACAGTTCATCTAGTTTTTATTTAACCATTACGTACATCGTTAGTTATATTCTCAATTGCAGCTTCAGACAACTACTTAAGGCAACATTTCTATAATTCGGTCTGGAACTCGTCCTAGTTATACCGAATTACTAAGCTTTCACTGCATATAATTTTAAAAGCATTCGTCCGAAAATCTGCGAAGTACATGCGTCATGAAATTCATTTATGGACTACAATAGCAACAAACTGTCACAACTTTCACATGTCATAATGTACACAACATAAAATCGAAGTGTGTACTCTTCCTTATCAATATTTCACTAACACTACCAATGTGGACACGGGTCTGCAAACTAAAGTTACGCGAGCTTGTAAATGATGGGCATGCTGTTTCTTTCGGTTGCGTCCACCTACGTCAGGGAGGAAAGCCTGTGAACTGCTATTTTCTCCTAGTGGGCGGTTCTCTCTTTTCTGTCAGATTTAATCAACGTTCTGTGATTTGCCGATGCTACCTGTGAACTCACGAATTGTGTCGCATCTGTTGTTGACTGTCAGGTATTGTCTGCTTGTTAATGTGTTCCTTTTCCTGGCTGGAGTGTTGTCTGGAATTCCAGACTGCAAGCAAATCCGCATGGACAAGTCTTCAGGCAAGAAACTGAGAAGTATCCTGTGTTAACGGAAATCCTAGCATTTCTGTTAATGGAATTTCTAGCATTTTTTTGCCATTTTCACGACTCTTTAAACATCATGCTCCTTTACTCATTGAAACGCTGCTGAAAAATTTTGAAATTGATACACTCGTATGTTAAAACATAAATGCTTGGTTTTTTGGGGACTAGCACCTAAATTTGACCTCATATGGGGCTCGGAAGGAACTGAATTTCCTTGTCAGTACTTCCAGACATTCTCGCGCATGTTTTGGACGTAAAATGCAAGTTTTCAACAATGTCGTACAATTGTTGACAATACCGAGGTGGACTAACGAGCAGGTGCTGCCAAGGAGTTACTACTATGTTACGTTGTACCGCGGACACTATAAATATGCGTGGGGCCACATCAAGAGAAGTTGACTTAAACTGAATATGATTCTGTTTCAACACTGTTGACAATCGTGCGTTGAAACAGCGGGTGAACAGACCTCACTGCAAAAAAACTCGCCCATTCACTAAATGCTGGAGACCACCAGATTGTGGATGACTACGTCATCCAAAACAAGTCACCTCGCCATGTGTACCTCTGCTCACCGGACTTCACAGAGCACAAGAGAATACCATCGGCACGCTACTCCATCGTGCGAATATTCTTTGATGTTCAGGTCAGGGCTTTGAGCAGAAAAAGTGCAGCAAAGCCACAAATTTTCTTCGAACCAATGTGCAATATCCATTGAATTTTCCAAAGGATTATTATTCATCTTAAAACAGAATAGTCCCGATTCCGAACTGCTGCATTGTGTGTGCAGCATACTGCAGTCTAAAACGTTGTCGTAAATACCAGGCTCTAAAACGTTTTCATAAATCGTACTGTGATCCATCAAACCAGCTGTTTCCAACAGATATCAGAAATTAACATCTCACCATCTCTAGAAAATATGAGTAACCACAACGCATTGAGGTAAATGCTGTTCGTCACACCCGTCTATCCGAACGTCATGATCCATTACTTCATAAGCCCTGTCACTGTACTGCAACGACTGCATGGTTTGCATCACTTTAGGAGATATCATGCATTCGTTCTTGTGATCAGTAACTTCTGAGAGCCATCAGAACTGCCATTAAAACCTAGTAACTTCACTACTCCACGGATACTTCCATCACTGGCTTCTCTGCGTGAGGCATAACAGACGTCCTCTTCGATAATGAATCATACAATTTGCTGGATAATTTCTTGACCCTTGCCTATTAATTTCTTACGTCAACCACAACGAGGATTGGGTTAGTACTTAATAACGTTTCCTTATCACAAAGAGACCTCCAACAAATAAATGATCTTGACACATTAGTCCCTATACAATCCCTCTGACGAATACTTCGAGTTGTAGAGCTTTAAAAGCATGGCCATGTGAAACTCAATGTTGAAGCAGTAACCACCTGGGTTGCAAAGATTATGTGGAATTATTTTCAAGTGCCTTCGCCAGAACTTCCAAGTAAAATACTAACAATATGATTTACATTTTCATTGCATGTTATGAACGGTTTGCACTGACGTTTCCACCCATGATTTCCGAACACTACTAACAGAGGTTCTCAGACGGGGTGTGTGCAAACAGCAATATTGGGGGTAACGGAGTCGTACGACCGTGGTTTGCTTTGCCACAAGAGATACATATGAAGTGAGTCATGTGTTCAGAATTATAATGAAACGGTCGATGGGGATAAAATCCATGAAGATACAATGACATGAAATTATATCTGTGCAATCCACTTAGATAAGCTGAACCTGCAACGTTATGAAAATGTAGTGGCAATTTAAGGGGGGTTTTCCAGTCTTGGAGTCTTATTTTACACTCATGCCCAACATTTCTTTTTTCATACAAATCTTAACTAACAAAAGTATATATCTTAAATACTATGCAATCAATTTTTGGCCCTTAAATTGATGAGGTTGTCCAGCACAAAATGGCAGCCAAAATAACCCTGCGCGGACTGCGCAACTAAACGGTTCGCACAACTGAAGGTGAAATTTACATCTGTAATCAAAATTCAACATGTGTACATTAACAGTATTAAATTCTCTATGGCATGAACCACGAAAACCAACTTTTCTGAAATGAATTTCAAAATGGTAGCCTCGAGAACACGTAGGTACAGAAAATCAGAGTGTTTTGTTGCCTTTAAATGTAAATAAACAAACAATCCATCATGAAAAATTTATTGATTTTTTGAGGTTCAGGCCAAAACTACAAGTATCGATTTCATTGAACCCAAAACGGCTTTCAATTTTACAGAGTAGCGTTTTTTAATCACCTGAAGCAGTTTTCAAAACGCTGTCTCGATAAATAGGCATGTAAAGTTTTGAGTTCGATTTTTGTGTATATAACTTTAAAATTTTCCAACTTTGCGTCAGTCTGCTATGTTGGGTCATCAGTAAGCTTCCTCCTCCTCCTCCTCCTCCTCCTCCTCCTTCTTCTTCTTCTTCTTCTTCTTCTTCTTAGAAGATTTCATTTTCTAAAGTGAGAGTGTCTCTAGCCACAATTCTAGCATCGACGGTGCTCTAGAACGAGGACCGGTCCGAACACTTGAGGCTTTTTTCGTCTCTTTTCGTGGCGAATTAGCAAGTTGTGGTGTCGATAACGACACTCTTCATGTTAAGCAGGTTGTTGCAAGCGACGCGTATCCGATTGTTAGCAATTTGGACGATTTTTACACTCAAAAACTGTGTTTTGAAGCATAAGTTCACTTTAATGAATTCATTGCTTCACTATTTTTCTGAGTATAGGTTCCAAAGCGTCTCTCTATCGAGTTGTCGTCAGTCAAGACGTGTGTACAGATGAGCATTAGCTCCAATAACTTCACTCCTTCGTGGTGGCTTAGGATCAAACGCATCCATTGTCCCGTTCATATGAGATGGATCCAGTTACACCAACTTTTAGAACAGTAATCGTGCTATGGGTAGTTATTCGTTGAACTCCTGTGATAAAGTGTCGCCATACCGCTTTGTTCATCTTACTTTTGTCGTCACTGTTGCACAGTATGATTAATTTAGATCACACTAGATCGTCTTCAGACCTACGTAGTTGCGTAAGCAACCCACAGTGTCAGTATCGGAACTACACATCAGAATACTCAGGTATGCATCTGTGGTGAGTCGCACACCACAGTACTCTGACATGTATTTCCGATACAGACAATAAGGGTTGTTCACGCAGCTATATAGATCTGAAGACGGTAGAAAGAGAGTAACTAGTCATACTACAAAAAAATCTGCAACTGAAACGGAAAAATAAACGATATACAGGATGGTCTAAAAAAAACTTTGTAAGGATGTTTCTAGGTAGATTGTGCTCAGAAACGATCATTAAGAAAAAAAAATCGATGCGTTGCGTCGTTTCTGAATTCAATGGCACTGAATTTGGCCATCCGGCCGTTGCGCGTACAAATTGAAGGGGTCCGCCAGATACAGTTAGTGACAGCTGTTCTCATAGCACACGAGACTGCTCAATCATTCGCTCGGGTTCTATAGTTACTGCCGTCCCATGTCTAATTTTTGTATCGTTCTCTTGTTCGAGTTAGGAAACCAAACGAAAAACACGTTCTGTGACACCATCTCTGACAGGCCGCTTGAATTTGCGTGCGCAACGACCTGATTGCTATGTTCAATTCTAATTAATTCGGAAACACCACAACGTATCGAATTTTTTCTTAACTATTATTTCTCAGCAGAACCTACCATGCAACACCCTTACAAGCTGATCAGACACTGTCTGTTCACCAAGCAAAAATTTTATTTAACTGTTACTGTCGTTATTATTACTAGTATTCTCATTATTTCCATTAGTGACGTTGGAATACTTACTGTATGAAGAACAGCTTTCATCATTTGAGTTCAGCAATAACGGATACAGTACTAACTGAAAACCAAAATCATAAAGAAAGTATAGGCTAGTCAGATTTAACAAACATCACATTGCTCTGCCGTCTGTTAGGAAAAATAAATTACTGAATTTAAAAAAAAAAGAAAGAGACAGAGAGAGACTGATTAGACGTGTTAATCTGAGTAACTAAATGAGACGGAGCTCGTAATCAGATGGAATGTAGACCGAATTCCTGCGGAGAGACCACACAAAAAAAGGGTTCAAATGGGTCTGAGCACTATGGGACTTAACATCTTTGGTCAACAGTCCCCTAGAACTCAGAATTACTTAAACCTAACTAACCTAAGGACATCACACACATCCATGCCCGAGGCAGGATTCGAACCTGCGACCGTAGCAGTCGCGCGGTTCCGGACTGCGCGCCTAGAACCGCGAGACCACCGCGGCCGGCAGAGACCACACGATTATGGTGTCTGAAACTTCAATATCTGGTTTACCAATATCCCTATTCATAAATAGACAAGTATTTTTTATTACTCAACTCGTTTCGGTACAAGGTTAACGTCATAAAGGAAGAAAAATGAAAAATAAAAAGAAATTAAAATACACCTATTAGTTACGAAAGGGCTGACTAATATGCTGAGGAAGGTGTTTGGGGATTTCACTTTGCTAAGCAATCTTCTTTAGCAGTTTCTCCACTGTTGGTGCCAGCTGGTTCGAGCTGGTTTTGGAAAGACAGTGTTACGACAGTTAACAGGTTTTACCTGATGTCACATAGAACACGAAAAAATTAGATAGGATTTTTTTTTTTTGGGGGGGGGGGGGGGGGGCTGTGTTTGCGCTGAACACAAAAGACAAGGCATTTGGGCGAGAACAGAGTAGCTTGGCGCGGCGCAGCGGAACAGGTTGGCAGTCGACCGGCAGCGACAGCTATCGACCGCCGCTCGCTCGACAAGCGCGTCCGTCGCAACCACCCACTGGCCTCGTTAGTTGCAATGCTGCAGCACACCCGCCACACGGGCCCAACAGTCCGTCCGTCCAGGAACCTCCAGCAACAAGAAGGCACCATCGCCTCCACTGCGAGTAAACTTTGCTTCGAGACTGAATGTCGAAACCTGTGCCTATCTCATTCTTTCTCTGACCTCCTTTCTTTGCTCCCCTCCCCATTGCTTTTAACACCAAACACGGTAGCTACAAATCTTTCACACACCAATTTGACAGAAATGACAACTAACAATAGCGACAGTGACCAACAGGGTTTGAAGTCTTCACATCTGCTAACGACACTTCAGCAGTTTCCTTTCCACAGTATTGTCACATTCCACGTGGTGAAGTGATGTATACAATGCATTGTCAGCGCCTTAAACGTTGAAAGAGGAATAGCAGCTCCACAACCGACAGAAGCACTTTTTTTGGGTTTTCAGCCTTTTGACGGGTCACGAATTCCTCTCTTGTGCCAACTTCTTCACCACACAGCAGCACTAGAGTCCTACGTCCTCAATTATCGTTTTGATACAACCCAATCTCTGTCTTCCCCTCCAGTTTTTATCCTCTAAGGCTTCCTCTGGTACCATGGAAGTTATTTCCTTCTGTCTTACCAATTCTCCTTGTCAAGTTTTCCCCACATGTTCCTTTAATCATTTCTGGTACTGTTAGCCAATCTAATTTTTAACTTCCTTCTACAGCACCACATCTTTTCTTTTCCGGTATTCCCACGGTCTATGATTATTTCCCATACAATATTACGCTCCAAACGCACATTCTTAGACATTTTTTTCAAATGAAGACCGGTTTTTGATATAGAAGACTTCTTTTGCCCAGGAGTGATTTTTATGTTCTCCTTGCTTCGTACGTCATGTGTTATTTTGCTTCCGAGATAACGGAACTCATTCAATTCAACTTCTACTACTTCATCAGTTTTGTTGCTAACACACAGCGGGCGGATCCCGTGTTTGCTGCTCGTGCGCGCTATCCGTTACGGACGGACCTCGTGACAACTCGTGTTTTCTACACGCTGTCTGTCGATGCTACCTGGTGTGATATATTGTAACTATTCCAATTATTTAAGTGTTTACACCAACAGTCAATGTATCAAACTTGATTGGCTTTACGTATTTTTGTTGGCTTTTGCTCGTGCTTACACGGAAATGGCCTTATTCAGAAATCGGAAGGAAATGAACGAATCCGAAATATTTGACCATGATTATTCAGATTTTCCTAGTGAGATTGAAGATCCGAATGGTTGTATGAATGAATATTTTTATGGTTTGGAGGACGATTCCAGTGACGGTGACGTGATTTGACTACTAAAGAAGCGTGAAGTGGCAGTGTTTTCAAGTGATTCCGACAATAACGATGAAGGTAGCTGTCTGATTATTACTGATTAGTTTTGTCATAATACTTTTATCGCTTACACATATGTAATGAATATGTGATGACAATAGGAAATTTGGTCTAGACGACTCTTGAACCGGGATTTCTTGCTTCACGCGAGCGGTAGCCTTCACCTTCATTGTCATTTACGTTTCTATCTATCATTTCCAAATACTGCAACAAAGAGTTCTCCCATGACTTAAGTAGGAAAAGCAGTAGAATTTCAGTTCACTTACGAGAGCTTGCTGAAAAATAGTATCTTCGAATTCTGTACGTGAAAACTCATGACGGTTTTTAAATAAAACAAACTTTATTAACATTCTACATCGTTATTCTTCACATCTATATATTGATTTCTCAACATAGTTTCTCAGGTGGCGAACACAGTTTTCCCAACAGGAGACCAGTTTGCTGACACGGTCACTGTAAAATGTATGACTTTGTTGACGGAGCCACAACCTCATTTCTGCTTGCGAGGCCTCATCACTATCAAAGTGAAGTCATCAAAGGTATTCTTTAAGTTTTGGAAACAGATGAAAATCGGAAGGAGCCAAGTCGGAACAGTATGGAGGATGATCGCTGGCACTGAACCCAATGCGTCGGGTTGTTGCAGATGCGTGGCGCTCGTGTGTGGTCTGGCTTTGTCATGCTGAAGGAGAAAGCGCTTTGTGTGTGGACGAACTTTCGAATTCGAAACTCGATTACAGCACGCTGTATCTCAAGCATCAATGTAGTTACGTTACACATCGCCATGTTACACCCTACAATTCTAAGACGTCTAGTGGCAGACGACTACAAGTACACTGAAGCGCCAAAGAAACAGATATCGGCATGCGTATTCAAATACAGAGATATGTAAACAGTCAGAACACGGCGCTGCTGTCGGCAACGCCTATATAAGATAACAAGTGTCTGGCAAAGTTGTTAGAGCGGTTACAACAGCTGCAATGGTAGGTTATCAAGATTTAAGTGAGTTTGAACGTGGTGTTATAGTCGGCGTACGAGCGATGGGACACAGCATCTCCGAGATAGAGATGAAGTGGGGATTTTCCCTTACGACCATTTCACCGTGAATATCAGGAATCCGGTAAAACATCAAATCTCCGACATCGCTGCGGCCGGAAAAACATTCTGCAAGAACGGGACCAACGACGACTGAAGGGAATCGTCCAACGTGACAGAAATGCAACCCTTCCGCAAATTCCTGCAGATTTCAATTCTTGGCCACCAACAAGTGTCAGCGTGCGAACCATTCAACGAACATCATCCATATGGACTTGCGGAGCCAAAGGACCACTCGTTACCCTCGATGACTGCACGACACAAAGATTTACGTCTTGCCTCGGCCCGTCAACACTGACATTGAACTGTTGAAGACTAGAAACACGTTCCCTGGTCGGACGAGTATCGTTTCAAATTGTACCGAGCGGATGGACGTGTACGGGTATGGAGGCAACCTCATGAATCCATGGACCCTGCATGTCAGCAGGGGACTGTTCAAGCTGGTGGAGGCTCTGTAATAGTGTGATGGGTGTGCAGTTGGAGTGATATGGGACGCCTGATGCTTCTAGATACGACCCTGACAGGTGAAACGTACGTAAGCATCCTGTTTTATTACCTGCATCCATTCATGTCCATTGTGCATTCCGACGGACTTGGGCAACTCCAGCAGGACAATGCGACACCCCACACGCCCAGAATTTCTATAGAGTGGCTCCAGGTACACTCTTCTGAGTTTAAACACTTCCGCTGGCCACCAAACTCCCCGCACGTGAACATTATTCGGCATATCTGGAATACCTTGCAACATGCTATTCAGAAGATATCTCCATCCCTCGTACTCTTACGGATTTATGGACAGCCCTGCATGATTCACGGTGTTAATTCCCTTCAGCACTACTTCAGACATCAGTCGAGTCCTTGTCACGTCGTGTTGCGGCACTTCTTCGTGCTTCCCGGGGCCCTATACAATATTAGGCAGGTGTACTAGTTTCTTTGGGTTTTCAGTGTATGTAGACATGAAGATTAAGCTTTAGTAACGTTTAATTTAAAAAGATTTACGGTTTTTCACATAAAAATTCGGACGCTTTCCTTGTTAGCAAGCCCTTGTAATTCAGTTCCTGTGTGTCCCCTCTGGCAGGATAAGCGACGGTCTCGCACAAAATCCTGTCTCCCAGTGATGCTATTCGCATACAGCTTTGATTTGGTTCTGGAGTCGTGCTCAGGTAGACTATTTGTGAAGGAACTACTAGCGTAACGTAGAATTTCTGGATCTAAGTCTCGGCATTGCATAGATCTAAGTCTCGGCATTGCATAAATTTTCAAATGTCAAGGCCTATTCACTACATTTACAGGTTCAGCATATCGGAACAGTTTGCCTCGATATTTCACGTCGCTGCATCTTCACGGATTTCATTCTCATCTGTCAATCATTTCAGTGCATTTAATTTATAATGGTTGTAATCAAAATAAAGAATGTAGAAACGATCCTCATCCAGCGGTAAAGGCTTTGAAAAAACTGCTATTATGTCGCCATATTCAGTTTCGGGCAAGGTTCCAGCATTAACTGGCTTCATTTATATTTGTAAAGGCTTATCCGTAAGTTTCTGAGTAATACTAGCAACTATTAAAGTGATTAAATGGCACGTCCACTACAATCTCCTGTCGTGATGAGATCTTCATCGCTTATCAGCCGATAAAAGCGTCGCTTTGCGGCAACGTTTCTGCAAAGTTCTTATTAGTCGTCTTCGCCTAAACTTGTCCATGCGATCTAGAGCGCTATAGGCAACGGCGCCAACGTTACCGTCTACCTTGACTGTCGGGAGATTTTCGAAAAAACTGGAAATTTGTGGTAAGTTCCAATGGGACCAAACTGCTGAGGTCATTGGTCCCTAGGCTTACACACTACTTAATCTAACTTAAACTAACTTAAGCTAAGGACAACACATCCACCCATGCCGGAGGGAGGAAGCCGTGCGAACCGTGGTAAGGCGTCCTAGACAGCGCGGCTACCCCGCGCAAGATTTTCGATACAGTTTCGCAACATCGCTTATTGATCAAAATACGAGCTTAACGACTATCGGACAGGACTTCTGACTGGATTCAGAGCTTCCTAGCAGATATTACTCAACACGTCGTTCTTGAAGGGATGAAGACGACAAATGCAATTTCGGGAGTAACCCAAGGGAGTGTCTGTTTACAGCACATTATGTACCATGATCACGTGCATAACACTCGAAGCATCGTGAGGCTGTTCGCGGACGATACTGTTGCATACAGAAATTCTGAAGCGAGAAAAAAAGGAAAGAAATACATTGCAGCGAACTGCAGGAAGACCTACACAGTGGCGACCATTGGTGCACAAAGTGAATGTTTATGAATACATGTAACATGTTTCATATAAATAGAAAAAAAGTTCCAATACTCAGCGATTAAACTGCTAAATGAAAACTAAAATCCGTAAGAAAACCACCCTGAGTGTCGTAAAGTGGAATGGGCACATTAAACTAGTTGTAGGGAAAGCAGTTGCAAAGTGAGATTCATGCGGAGAATCTTAAGAAAACGTAATTCACCCACAAAAGAAACAAATGTTCGACCTGCGTATTGTTCATGTGTCTGGGATCCTTTCAAATATTAGAAGGGATGCAAAAGATACAATGAAGAGCGGCACGTTTCGTCACGGTATCGGTTCGTCGATTGGAGAGCCTTACGGGATGTTCAAAAACCAACAGTGGGAAATGTACATGAGAAGGATTGTTCATCACGGAGAGGATTACAAATAAAATTCCAAGAGTGTAGGTTTCACGAAGTGTCCGGCAACACATTAGTTCCTCCCTCATACGTCTACCGATCGAGGAGACGCACTGGTTAGCACGCTGGAGTCGGATTCTGGACGACGACGGTTGAAACCGACGTCCGGGCATACTGATACAAGTTTTCTGTGATTTCCCTAAATCGCTTCAAGCAAACGCCGGGAGGGGTTCCTTTGAAAGGGCACGGACGACTTCCTTCCCCATCCTTCCCTGACCCGATGGGATCGATGATTTCGCTATTTGATCCCCATCCCCAAATCAACCAACCATCCATCTTCCCCATACTTCCGTAATACGAGCATGTCGTTAGTCTCTAATGACCGCGCTGTCGACGGGACGTTAGACACTAATCTTCCTTCCTTCTTTCCTTCCCCCCCGCACGCTCGAAAACTGACCAAGATGAGATCATCAGAGAATCAGACCTCATACAGAGCCTCACCGCCAGTCCGTCTGAACTCGCAGCATTTAGAATGGAAGAAGGAAAAAGGGCAGAGGAGGAGGGGGGGGGGGTGATGATGGCGCCAGAAGTGCTCTCCACCAGATAATATAAGGTGGCTTGCGGAGTACAGGTGTAGATGTCGAAAAGTTGCTTCAAGAAGACACTGTTATATGGTTGGAAACTCAAACAGATTTCAGGAGTCCTGGTCGTCAAGTAAGTCTGTACTATCGTAAAATCTGCTATCTTCTGTTTTTCGTAACTAGGTCACATCCTGGCCAATCCCTCTGCAACTATATACTGCTCTCCAATAGTGCATTTACAGGACGATATACTTTCGGATTAAATAATGTGCTGTATTTCTGAGAACACAGGATAAAATTCCGGCAACTCTCTCAGTCATTTTGGTCTCAAGAAAAATAGCTATGGAATCAAAGGTTCGTCCAAGTTTAATATTATCCACTAGGTGACCAATAGAATAGCAATATGCTTGAGCCAGTAGCTGAGCGTACACGCAGTACCTCGGACAAGTCAGTTCACAAAGATTCCGGACACCTGGAGAAGCGTCAACTGACATGCTTGGCGCCTGCAGTTGACCAGGAGGACGCGGCCCGCTGGGCGGTGTGGTGTCAGATAGGACAGCTCCTGACAAAGTCGACTATTTTAATGTAAGACGAGAGCCCGCAGTCCACTGTATTTTTACTCTATTGTATTTTATTTTATTAACGCCGCAAATGTGTTGGTAAACTTTTTAATGTGTTATCCTCATGAGGTAAGTTCGACGTCCTGTTGACGAGAGCATTGTCTCTCGAAACGCGTTCTGAATTGTGTATAGGACATAAAACGATTGAATGCTACTGATTATTACTGTGTGTCCAAGCTAATATCACATGTACGGACTAGGGTAGCATAACTAAACGTGCGTGTGCACACCTATGTGGGTCCGAGCGGCACAGGTTCGGTTTAGCGAAGTCAACTACTGCGCTATGTGTACCATGGAACACTGTTTACCACGGAGGATCCGTAGACCTCAGCAGTATAGGTCACGCACCCTTCTTGTGAAACCCGTACTTAATATGTAACGTAACAACCCTAACCCGGACTATCACGCGTCGGGACGCGCACATGTGCTGTCGCGAGGGGTCACTAACAAAGAAACAAAAATATGTATGTGTTGTTGCACATTCCGGACCCTTTCTTAATGACTGACTCAACAGTGAACTTGTTACTGGGTCACCAAGCGGTTCTAGGCGCTTCAATCTGGAACCGCGCGACCGCTACGGTCGCAGGTTCGAATCCTGCCTCGGGCATGGGTGTGTGTGATGTCCTTAGGTTAGTTAGGTTTAAGTAGTTCTAAGTTCTAGGGGACTGATGACCTCGGGTGTTAAGTCCCATAGTGCTCAGAGCCATCTGAATTTGTTACTGGGTCACCAATTTTATTTCGAGTGTCCCCAAACCTTAAATGAAAATATACCTCGGATTAAACATTCAGACAGGAAAGAGATCGTAATAGATTCCGCACAGGAACAGCATTCTAGAATCTGATTTAAGATATGCTCATTTTGAGGTGATTGAAATATATGCACAAGGTGACGGCAATAGAAGACAATCGTCCTCTTAAGTCCCAGGAGGCAGTCCTTGGCCACTGTCCCTCCCAGCAGTAGCCCTATTTTTTTGGGGTTGGAAGCGTACCAGTGCGCGAATGTTCTAAAGTCACAAAACCCAGAGCGCTGGTACTCCGGCCCAGTTTGCCAGCTTGCTTTTCGGCAAACGGTAGCAGCAAGACGTCTCCGACGCGAACGTGGTATATTCTTGGCACTTGCCACCTAAGGTCAGATTACTGTTAGTCTGTGCATTACTTTGATCAGAAGATGGTAATGTCTCTCGCATAAAGATGTCACCGTTCTCCATCGGCGAGTGCGACGACGTCGTGCTGTTATAGTGAGATGTCACTTTCCGTCACGTGGTAAGCAGTCATCACAACCACAACCACTCCCTTTGTCATCTCGATCGCTACCTCATATATTCAACATTCTCTCTCTCTCTCTCTCTCTCTCTCTCTCTCTCTCTCTCTCTCTCTTGAGTGTTGGGATTCTCTCGTGAGTTCGACTCACTCCAGCACTTAAACGACCCAGATATTATTTAAGATATTTATCTGATGATGTAAATCGATTCCTGCATTCATAAGTTGCTACCTATATGAGCAAGTAACTCTTAACTCGACACTGAAGGAGGTTATCGGACAGGTTTATGAATCCTTGTAGAATATATACCAGTGTTAAACTTCAATCTGCTCTATTAAGTGTTGAATGCCCCTGTCCATTTTCCTCAGTTTCCTAATTTAACAGGTATCAATTGCAAGTAGGAATGATCTTGATGGCCTTTCATGGTCGAGATTGATTTAAGTCTCAAATTACTGGCGGCTTGCAAATTTCCTTTCAAAGCAGCAGACCCAGTTACCACGGCCCGAAAATTCCGTGGCGAGCAGTTTACGACCGGTAGCCCAGCGTTTAGGATACGGCAGGGAGGGGGTTTTCAAAGTGGCAAGCAGTACTACATCCTTTTTCAGATGTGGGTTTAACTTCTGGGACAGAAAGAAATTGGAGCCTACTCAACACGTCAGCAACCGTGATAAATCACTCATTATACCGGAAAAAGAAATGTTTAGCGATTGCTGCGTCATGGTATGACCGTCTTTAGTCAAGGTGACCCAAGCACCAGAGTTACATATGAGTAAATCAGTCATAAGAAATCATATTCTGTTCCAAAACGATTTCACCACAGTTTTGTAGGGCATTTCACTCCCACTTTTGTGGCATTTCACCAACATGTTCTTTGTAGACTGTCAGTTGAAGAAGGTGTTCAAGTAGCGGTTAGACGGAATTCCTGACATGGGCTATTTTTTCCCCACTGTGGCTGCTGCTCTTACATTTATACTGGGTCTGTTCACGAAACACTAAGCTTTATTACCAACTACAACCCACTTAAGGGGCTCCGGAAAGGCTCAAAATCATGAAAATTTCAATTTTTACTTTTTTGCGTTTTCTGAATCTGCAGACTATTACCTTTTAATAGATATATAATTTATTCAATTCCGAAGACTACAACTATTTTAAAATTTTTTTTGAAATGTGTTCTACATGGGCGTGACCCACTGTGGCGCTGTTAAACTGCTGTCAAATGGTGTTATTATTAACGTCCGTGTTCATCAGGTACATTTTAGTGATGTGAGATAAAGTATAAAACCTATTTTCAGAGACTTAGCAGCACCTGAACTGTTGAAAAACTGTATTCACGGAAAAACTCAAAACCCCAATGAAAGTGTAAATAGTGTTATATGGTCGAGAATCCCCAAGACTGTATTTGTTGGAACAGAAACACTTCACTCTGGTGTGTATGATGCTGTTGCGACTATCAATGATGGCAACATTGTAAGGTGCAAGGTATTTAGAAATATGGGAATGAAGATAGGTTCTAACATGGTACGAGCGATGCTTGCTTTAGACAAGGAACGCCTTCGGGCTGCAGACAGGGCTGTAAAGAGTCTAGAAATACAAGCAAGAGTAAACAGGAGGAGGAACAAGAGGAAGCTGGAGGAGGAGTTTGCAGAGGATGAAGATAATCCATCCTACGGACCTGGAATGCACTAAAAAGTTAATCCAATCTTTGTCGCTCGATTCCCAAAACTTTTATTTTCTCATACTAATTACATGTTTTCTAAGGATCTTCCAAACATATTTGTTTCAAACTTTCAGTAAATGTTACACAGTACCTTCTGCATAATTTAACACAGCCTTTTTCCAAAAAACTGTATATTTTTGAATATATAAATAAAAAATTGCAAAAAAAATGTTGTGAATTTTCATTACAATTGAAAAAAAATCATCTTTAATAACTGAACTAAAATTTTCTAAAATCCCTGTGTTACGATGTAGCCCATATTCCAATAAATAATCTGTAAAAAGTTCAACTTCCTACCTCAAATACTTTGTGAGGAAAGATGTAATTTATAAGCGTTATTTTAACATTGCAAGTATAGGGCGTTCCGGAGCCCCTTAAAAGAGTGCCTACTGAATGAAGCAAATCACGGCTCCCAAAAGGTACTGAAAACCAATGTGCGACATAGAGGTAATCGACAAACTGTGTGTCCTTGTTCATTAGTATGTACACTTAAGAAATCAGTACTTAGGAGATGAAATAATAAATATTAGTACGATGGCGACTCCCCCCACCCGCCTGGAGCAATCCATTAGCAAACAGGAAAGAACCACTATACAACTTCCCCAAAAATGTGAGGTAGGAGAAATTCTTTTCATATCAACGACATCATTAACCACATGAATGGCATGTAAAACGCGCATAAAAATTAATGAAACTATCCTACGCCAGCTGCTATCCAATTAGCAGTTAATACACACTTAAGAACAACAGTGAAAAGTTTGAATAAGGCTTCTCTTCTGTCTTGAATACCGTCCAAGTGGCTATTAGTTGCACTAGTCGGGTTGAAGCTGTAACGCCAACTTCGCTTTCGCGTTTAGATGGCGCGTCATTGACGGGACTGAGGTCCAATGTTTCGCGAGACTACACGCCACAATCTCATCAGAACAATACTTCTCATCTTCTGTCTTCAGCAAAGCCGGCGCTGTATTTCAGCGACATGTGCAGTCAACATTCTACCAGCGCTCATAAAAAGAAGAGTGTTAGAGTGATTGAAAATTAAGTTAGCGGCGTTAAGAAAAAAAGCGAAAAGCGAAACTCGCGTTCTGACATAGCAGTTCTGCGATACAGCGGACTTGATTGAACAACATCATGCATAGCCGCCTGTTTCTCTTTTACTTGATCCAAACTTACACTGAAAACGTGGTCTGCATTAAAATCACGAAACACGTACGCTGAGGTGGCTCTCGACGCTACTCCACACAAACATTGAAGTAGTTGCCGTATCAAAAAGAAAGAAAAAGCCAGTGATGAATAAAATCTGTGAAAATTCATTTCAGCTTGATCAGATGTCGAGAGGTGGCGTAACGTGCTAACGCACGAAAATACGCACTACACATTGTGAACTGTCGACGGGAGATGATGTGTGCTACTACGCGGATTGTTACATTGCTGTCTCAAGATTGCCATTATTATTATTGATATCATTATATGAAAACAAAGTTCAGCATCTTGCACTGACCTGGACGCGCAGTCTTAGCTCTTAGCTATCCACGTTTTAGTATATGCTTCGAGTTCGATGTCTACAATGTTAGCTATCCACGTTTTAGTATATGCTTCGAGTTCGATGTCAACAATGGAACAATTACTTAACTGAAAGAGCCCTTTTATTTGGTTCCTAAGACGAAATATTTATAGTTGAATTATCATACGAAACTTAGCGACTGATCGTGGCAATCCGTATTGAAACTCCCTCCTCTCGTTGGGAAATTTTGAGTTCTCACGCCGAACGACAACACCACAAAGATAATGTATACTTTTACTATATTCCAAACACTAAGAAGATTAATATGTGTACACGAAACAAATAAGAATAAATATTAAACTTTAGATTCAGTATACCAGAGATATATCTTCATTGCAAATGATAACTGCCAAACAGTTGCAGGATAAAGATTTATTAAAACCCTTGACCACGGTTTCGGTATATCTAAATATTCTTTTATCAGAAGTAAAATACACTAAAATCATGTCCTGCAGTGGACATACATAAAACAATCGTGCCAAAGGTGTCGTCAGTAGTTAAAACATCATCTCCATTTATACAACATAATTATGAACAGAGGGTCATAATTATGTTGTATAAATGTTCACAATTACGTTGTATAAATGGAGATGATGTTTTAACTACTGACGACGCCTGTGGCACGATTGTTTTATGTATCTCCACTGCAGGACGTGATTTTAGTGTATTTTACTTCTGATGAAGGTATATTTAGATATATCGAAACCGTGGTCAAGGATTTTAATAAATCTTTATCCTGCAACTGTTTGGCTGTTATAATTTACCGTGAAGAATTTCGACAGTTGCTGTTTCAGTCATGTTTAAAATCTGGATATATATCTTCCAAACAACTGTATTTCGAACTCATAGTGTGTCGATAATGTTCCTATTCAAAATTATGGACGTTTGTGAAACCATTTTACTTCATACTCAAGCTTAGTAAACCTATCTTTCAAACTTGTAGTCTTGTAAGAGGGGCAGTGCAGCGTCTTGGCATACGCAACCCCAGGCCGCGAAAAGAAAAGAAATATGATTAGGGTAAACGTTCAGTCGACGATAAAACCATCAGCGACCAAGTAAAAACTCGTATTGGGAAAGGAAATGGAAATCGGCTGTGTCGTTTCCGAAAGAATAATCCTGGCATTTGCCCACAGCGATTTAGAGAAACCACAGAAAATACAGTGTGTCCCAGGAGGAATGGTCAATATTCAGGGATATGACAGAACGATCGTTCGAAGCAAAACAGTCCAATAAACATGGGCTCTAAGATGCATACCTTAAGAGATAAAGCACTTGTTCAGTAGAAGAGATGTGTTTCACAGTGGTGAAGATGAAGAGCTCATAACTCCTTAATCTTAGAGCCCGTGATTTCTAGACTTTTTTCCTTCGAATGAGCGTTCCTGTCACATCACTAAATACTGACTATTCCTCCTGGGACACCCCGTATGAACCGGGCTGACCAGACGCGAGATTAAAGCGCTGATCTTCTGGATGCGTGTCCGCTCTCTTAACTACCATATCGCTCGGCGGTATGGTGGCATAAAACTGTCTCCCGGGAATATGAGACCGCTTCCCTTTGTTATATCCATGAGTGAAACCAAGTCTGAATTGCACCAGCAACAACAAAACGGGAAATTGTTAAAGCGTTGTTAATAACAGAATTGATAAACGATAAAGAAGCAACAGTAATGTACACTCCTGGAAATTGAAATAAGAACACCATGAATTCATTGTCCCAGGAAGGGGAAACTTTATTGACACATTCCTGGGGTCAGATACATCACATGATCACACTGACAGAACCACAGGCACATAGACACAGGCAACAGAGCATGCACAATGTCGGCACTAGTACAGTGTATATCCACCTTTCGCAGCAATGCAGGCTGCTATTCTCCCATGGAGACGATCGTAGAGATGCTGGATGTAGTCCTGTGGAACGGCTTGCCATGCCATTTCCACCTGGCGCCTCAGTTGGACCAGCGTTCGTGCTGGACGTGCAGACCGCGTGAGACGACGCTTCATCCAGTCCCAAACATGCTCAATGGGGGACAGATCCGGAGATCTTGCTGACCAGGGTAGTTGACTTACACCTTCTAGAGCACGTTGGGTGGCACGGGATACATGCGGACGTGCATTGTCCTGTTGGAACAGCAAGTTCCCTTGCCGGTCTAGGAATGGTAGAACGATGGGTTCGATGACGGTTTGGATGTACCGTGCACTATTCAGTGTCCCCTCGACGATCACCAGTGGTGTACGGCCAGTGTAGGAGATCGCTCCCCACACCATGATGCCGGGTGTTGGCCCTGTGTGCCTCGGTCGTATGCAGTCCTGATTGTGGCGCTCACCTGCACGGCGCCAAACACGCATACGACCATCATTGGCACCAAGGCAGAAGCGACTCTCATCGCTGAAGACGACACGTCTCCATTCGTCCCTCCATTCACGCCTGTCGCGACACCACTGGAGGCGGGCTGCACGATGTTGGGGCGTGAGCGGAAGACGGCCTAACGGTGTGCGGGACCGTAGCCCAGCTTCATGGAGACGGTTGCGAATGGTCCTCGCCGATACCCCAGGAGCAACAGTGTCCCTAATTTGCTGGGAAGTGGCGGTGCGGTCCCCTACGGCACTGCGTAGGATCCTACGGTCTTGGCGTGCATCCGTGCGTCGCTGCGGTCCGGTCCCAGGTCGACGGGCACGTGCACCTTCCGCCGACCACTGGCGACAACATCGATGTACTGTGGAGACCTCACGCCCCACGTGTTGAGCAATTCGGCGGCACGTCCACCCGGCCTCCCGCATGCCCACTATACGCCCTCGCTCAAAGTCCGTCAACTGCACATACGGTTCACGTCCACGCTGTCGCGGCAGGCTACCAGTGTTAAAGACTACGATGGAGCTCCGTATGCCACGGCAAACTGGCTGACACTGACGGCGGCGGTGCACAAATGCTGCGCAGCTAGCGCCATTCGACGGCCAACACCGCGGTTCCTGGTGTGTCCGCTGTGCCGTGCGTGTGATCATTGCTTGTACAGCCCTCTCGCAGTGTCAGGAGCAAGTATGGTGGGTCTGACACACCGGTGTCAATGTGTTCTTTTTTCCATTTCCAGGAGTGTATTTAGGCGCGGCGAGAGGAGCCACAGACCCGGATGCGGGCTGGCTAGCCGGCGCCAGGCCGACGGGCAGCCGTGTTGACAGCATGCTAAAAGCTATAAGCCATACTGGCACAAGGAGGGCTCTGTGTACACTTCTGGTAACGGGGCCTTGAGAAGGAGTGGAATTAAAAAATGATAAATGGCTCTGAGCACTATGGGACTTAACTTCTGAGGTCATCAGTCCCCTAGAACTTAGAACTACTTAAACCTAACTAACCAAAGGACATCACACACATCCATGCCCGAGGCATGATTCGAACCTGCGACCGCAGAGGTCGCGCGGTTCCAGACTGTAGCACCTACAACAGCTCGGCCACACCGGCCGTGGAATTAAAGTTAATACACAACCAGCACTAATAATTACAGAGAGAGCGTGGGACGAGAGGGAGAAAGAGATATGGCCTTCTGGTGGAGACAGCACTACGCCATGAGAAGCCAATACGGGGCTTCGGACGCAGTGTATGACCATATTAAGAGACGCATCTCTACCGCTCCACCTAGCCGCTGAAGAACCACTGAAGAATAGTGCAAAATAACAGCCAATAAGGAGGCAAGTAGCCCTCGACATTACGTCACGGTAATAGCCGGCGGGGTCGGAGGGAAAATGATATAAAAGCTGGCAGCAAGACGCTCCGAGGAAAAAAGTAGACAGAGTTACAGAGACAGGGAGTTAGTCGGAAGAGGCAGTCAGGAGATAGTCTGCAGTTGTCGATAGGCAGCAGCTGCGGGACTCTGATTTTAGTGTGGTTCGCATTCTAAGAGTAGACGTTCAACGACAATGTCATTACGCCAACTCTGTATCACACTTGGTCGCTCATAGGACACATCTCTGCCAGAGCTGTAGGGTTCAGTCTGCACATTTTCTAATAAACTTCAGATTTTTGAACGCTCTGGAGAGTTGCTTAATTGTCTCCCAGCCTTTTGTTACCTTCACATCATTTATCGTCACTTCTTAGTCAGGTCAAAGTTTCCCTCTCACTAAGGCCAACCAGCGAAGTTGTGGTAACGAATCTCAGGCAAAACCCACGCTTGGGACGCGACACCTTTCATTGTGACCAGAGTATCCACTGAAAGCACAAAATGACCGCCTGAAGAGTCACAAAGTCTCTATGTTACTTCATGACTGGAAGTACTCGTAAACAGTTCAAATTCCAAATTGCCACTGCGTTTTCTAAACATATAATAAGCTCAGAAATTATTTTCTTGTGTTAGTGGTTTTCTCATTAATTTACGAGCGCCTCTAATGTCCCCCCGTCTGTCTTTGTTCTACGCGTTTACCAGACGATGTCTTTCCACAGAACTTTATACTGTCACTGATGCAACCACTCACCCATACAAAGGCTATTTTACGTCAAAAATGGTTCAAATGGCTCTGAGCACTATGGGACTCAACATCTTAGGTCATAAGTCCCCTAGACCATAGAATTACTTAAACCTAACTAACCTAAGGACATCACACACACCCATGCCCGAGGCAGGATTCGAACCTGCGACCGTAGCAGTCCCGCGGTTCCGGACTGCAGCGCCAGAACCGCTAGACCACCGCGGCCGGCGCTATTTTACGTCATTTGAACTTTACTTAGTGCAATAACGAACGAGGTTTGGTACACACGTAACTGAAAGCTTGAGAAGCATTCATGAAAAAGCCTTTTGTGCAAGCATACTTGATTGTCTGTTGGGTAATTTTGCGCAAACATTTGGACTGTTCAGGTTGCCTTATTGACTTTCAATAAAGCATACCAACGCACACATGGTTTAGCGTTTCTACCGACAAAGCTCGTGCTTGTACAACTTGAATCGTTAGTCAATCTTCGTAGGGGCACCGTGTCGACCGATATGAAGGCAATAGCAACTTACCAGTGGTGTTTCAAAAAGAATTTAATTGAAGGCTCATCACCGTTAAGTCAAAGATGGTTGGACGCATATGTTATATTTCTATTAAAATGTAAAACGACTGACGCAATCACAAACAAACATGTCATTACTAAAACAAAAAATATTCTCTATCCAGAACAACTACCGGAGAAAAAAAAATGAAATAGTCATTATTAAAGGGCGGCAAAAGTGAAACGTACAGCTTAACACATCCATATGGCATCTGCAGTAATACGTATTTGACCCTCCTATCATTCTTTAAAACAAGACAGACTAACAGAAGTACTGCAGTCTTTCCTTAACTGAATACTCCATAAAGACCTGAAATACACCTCTGCACACAACTGAAATACGTGACTGTTGATTTATAGACCTCATTTTTCAAATGGCTCTGAGCACTATGGGACTTAACATCTGTGGTCATCAGTCCCCTAGAACTTAGAACTACTTAAACCTAACTAACCTAAGGACATCACACACATCCATGCCCGAGGCAGGATTCGAACCTGCGACCGTAGCAGCCGCGCGGTTCCGGACGGAGCGCCTAGAACCGCTAGACCACCGCGGCCGGCGACCTCATTTTTTCCCGCCCTACTAAATTAATTTATACTTTCTTTTTTCCTGTTGACACTGCTGTAGTTGGTTTCAGAAGGAGAATTTATCTTCTTTAATAACGACATGTTTGTCTGCGACAATTTCTTTGTATTTTATTAAAAATATAACGTATGCAACTATCCCTCCTTTACTTACGGTGATGAGGCTTCAATTAAATTCTCCTGAAACAACGCTGGTTTTCATGTAATCGAATAAACTTTTTCAGTAGTTTGCTCCTGTTTTCATATCGATTGACACAGTGATCACAAGCATGAACTTTGTCAATACAGCCGGCCGGTGTGGCCGAGCGGTTCTAGGCGCTTCAGTCTGGAACTGCGCGACCGCTGCGGTCGCAGGTTCGAATCCTGCCTCGCGCATGGATGTGTGTGATGCCTTAGGTTATTTAGGTTTAAGTAGTTCTAAGTTCTAGGAGACTGATGACCTCAGCTGTTGAGTCCCATAGTGCTCAGAGCCATTTTGTCAATACAAACACTCAAATATGTGCACATTTGAATGCTGACTCGACTGAAAATCGATCATGCAGCTTGAAGAGTCCGAAATGCTAGCGCAAAATTTTTACGATACGGGTGAAACAAAAAGACGTCGCTACGCCCCGGGTAAAAACAAATTACATAAATGAGGTGTTGGTACCTATGTGTCCATATTACTTTGTGTGAGTACTGTACGAAAATACCTCACGGTTCCACGGGCAGTGTGTGACGTGGGCGTGCTCGCCTCATTTGGTGACAGAGCCGCAGGTGAACTGTGGACTGCATGGGCACTGGACCTGAGCGCGCGCGCCTGGGGCAAGTAGGCCACGCATCGCTGAATATTACAGGCGCAGCGCTGGAAGGGTCGGTAACCCACCGTGCGCCACTGTGCCCCGCGTGGCATCCATCTCCTGCCCTGTGCGTGCGCGAGAGCGTTAAGTCGTCGCCACACGGATCGTGTATTCCATGTTGAGAGATGCACGTGCAGAACTTCAAACGTCATAGCGTGGAAAAAAAACATGTTGAGAAGTGTTTCCGAACGAGCAGAGCAATATCTAGTATGTGAGATATTCTGAATGTGCGTTTGAACGTAGGCCAACGAGATGGAAGAACACCTACGTCACGTGACGCGGTCTCTCTTCAGTACAGAGCAGCGAGACGCCATACTGGCTTTCAGTCACCCGTATGTATATGAAAACCACTCGTTAATTGCATGATTCGTTATAATAAAATAACGGGAAAAGTCATATTCGTCGTTAAGGAATTATTATAACTTGTGTATTACGAAAGTACGCTGATTAAAAGTAACGGTTCTTCGAGGAGCCATCAAAAACACATTGGTCTTGGCACAAATCGTTTTAATTAAATGTCAGTTAATAACATACTTACTTACTCCTTGGCGCTACAGCCCATATAGGGCCTTGGCCTCTGATGATTACAGCCCAATCCTGACGATTTTCTGCTCGTTTCCTCCATCTCCTGACTCCAATCTTTCTCAAATCATTTTCCACATCCTCCAGCCGTCGTTTCCGGGGTCACCCTATGCTCCTTTTGCCACCTGGATTTCCTATGTAAACCTTTTTGACAGCTCGATTCTCCGACATTCGCTCTACATGGCCCAGCCATGTCAATCTCTTACACTTAATTTCAGTCACCAAGTCAGGATTTCTATGCAGTTCTTCCAATTTCTTGTTCCTCCTTATCCTCCATTGCCCCGCCTCATACACAGCTCCAAAAATCTTTCTTAACATTTTCCTCTCCAATCTTGCCAAGAGCTCTTCTTCTGCTATAGCCATTGTCCATGTTTGTGAGCCATACATTGCGACCGGTCTTACGACTGTTCGATAGACAGTCACCTTCGATTTTCTGCCTAGGCTACGTGACAGAAGGATCTTGATCAGGGCCCAGTAATTCCATTTCCTGCAGTAATCCTAGGTTTTAATATGTTAATATTTTAATATGTTTCATATGTTAATAACATATCTGCGATAAAATTTTCAGGAGGTGGTAAGAGGGAAAGTCTGCTCTTAAGCATTCACGGTCTGTGTAGCGTAATGAGTGGAGACGCAGAATTGCAAGTTAACATGTGATGTGCAGCTGGTTCGCGTCACACTGGATCCAAACATTTTTTTTACTAGCCTTTGCGTTTTCTAGTAGAGTCTGATACTGTTTTAGTACTTTAACAGATGTACGAGGGCAGTTCAATAAGTAATGCAACAATTTTGGTTGAAAAAACCGGAAATTTCTTGTGAAATATTGTCAAACATTCCCGCTTCGTCTCGTATAGTTTCATTGACTTCCGACAGGTGGCAGCGCTGTACGGAGCTGTTAAAATGACGTCTGTAACGGATGTGCGTTGCAAACAACGGGCAGTGATCGAGTTTCTTTTGGCGGAAAACCAGGGCATCTCAGATATTCATAGGCGCTTGCAGAATGTCTACGGTGATCTGGCAGTGGACAAAAGCACGGTGAGTCGTTGGGCAAAGCGTGTGTCATCATCGCCGCAAGGTCAAGCAAGACTGATCTCCCGCGTGCGGGCCGGCCGTGCACAGCTGTGACTCCTGCAATGGCGGAGCGTGCGAACACACTCGTTCGAGATGATCGACGGATCACCATCAAACAACTCAGTGCTCAACTTGACATCTCTGTTGGTAGTGCTGTCACAATTGTTCACCAGTAGGGATATTCAAAGGTTTGTTCCCGCTGGGTCCCTCGTTGTCTAACCGAACACCATAAAGAGCAAAGGAGAACCATCTGTGCGGAATTGCTTGCTCGTCATGTGGCTGAGGGTGACAATTTCTTGTCAAAGATTGTTACAAGCGATGAAACATGGGTTCATCACTTCGAACCTGAAACAAAATGGCAATCAATGGAGTGGCGCCACACCCACTCCCCTACCAAGAAAAAGTTTAAAGCCATACCCTCAGCCGGTAAAGTCATGGTTACAGTCTTCTGGGACGCTGAAGGGGTTATTCTGTTCGATGTCCTTCCCCATGGTCAAACGATCAACTCTGAAGTGTATTGTGCTACTCTTCAGAAATTGAAGAAACGACTTCAGCGTGTTCGTAGGCACAAAAATCAGAACGAACTTCTCCTTCTTCATGACAACGCAAGACCTCACAAAAGTCTTCGCACCCGAGAGGAGCTCACAAAACTTCAGTGGACTGTTCTTCCTCATGCACCCTACAGCCCCGATCTCGCACCGTCGGATTTCCATATGTTTGGCCCAATGAAGGACGCAATCCGTGGGACGCACTACGCGGATGATGAAGAAGTTATTGATGCAGTACGACGTTGGCTCCGACATCGACCAGTGGAATGGTACCGTGCAGGCATACAGGCCCTCATTTCAAGGTGGCGTAAGGCCGTAGCATTGAATGGAGATTACGTTGAAAAATAGTGTTGTGTAGCTAAAAGATTGGGGAATAACCTGGTGTATTTCAATGCTGAATAAAACAACCCCTGTTTCAGAAAAAAAAATGTGTTGCATTACTTATTGAACTGCCCTCGTATATTCTGTAATATTAGATGTTATGTAAATGTAAGTGCACTCATTCTGAATAGTGAGTTTTATACACCAGACAGCTTGCACTACTTGAAATAAAATATTTTGCACTTGCTTACTTTAAGTCTTTGATTTGACCTGTTGTCAGTGTTCTGTAACTAAGTAGAAACAGTGACCAACTAAGAATGACCTTGGAGTTTTACGAAAAAATGAGAATGATGAAATAATTTTTAACTTATGCGGATAACTATTGTAAATTTTGCATCGCACTATTTGCAGTGGAACTTTTATAAGCCGATATTCTTATTGACTGGACATGGTACTTTCCTTTTTGCATAACAACACGTTCATGGGTACCGAAGCTTTTATTTACGTGTACTACAAACAAACATGATTAGCATATGGACAATGGAATAAATGTGCGTTTTAAGAGAGCTAACGTAGGAATTTTACGCCCGTCCATTTCGTAAACACTGTAATTTGCCAGTCAGGTACAGTAGTGTACCGGCAACGTAATAGTAATCTACATGTCTTCTGATAAAACAGCTAGATGTTTTCAGACGTTAAAACATTAAACGAGCGGTTACCGTCCATATACATGACTGACTAAATGCCGTTTTACATCGCTTATTGCACAGAGATAAAACGAGAAGCGTCTAGTACACGCTTTAGTTTTGTAGACTGAAGTTTCGCATCACACACCAATTCCATGACCAACACGGGCACACAAAAATTCACGTCCTTCAGAACACTAAAAAGGTATGCAATCAGTAGAAGTAGGTTTATTGCCCATGTCGAACAAGTCACTGCTTTTATTGTGTATACACATAAACACACTAACAACAGACTTTCATATATTTTGCAAAAACAGACAATGTCTGATGGGATAACGGCAATAAGTGGTTTTACAATGTTACTTATAATCCGTCTTGATTTGCATAAAATGTTTATTCACATGACCGGTTTCGGTTCCTCTAGAGCCATCTTCAGATCTGTAACAGTAAGTGAAGGTTGCGGTGAAGTGAAGGTTGCGGTGTGTAGACGGGTTACTCCTGTAACCGAAATTGCAGGTACGTTCTGGTACATTTGCTTGTGACTGGATAGGATGAAAAAGGTTTGCATTCGTGAAATAGTAAATTAGTATCATTATCGTTACAGATCTGAAGATGGTTCTAGAGGAACCGAAACCGGTCATGTGAATAAACATTTTATGCAATCAAGACGGATTATAAGTAACATTTTATATATTTGTCTGGGGCTTTTGCCCAAGAATAAAATTAAAATAAGTTCATATTCCCGGTTTTGAGGAAATTTCCCTTGGTTGTAAGGTAATGTTGGAACTGGAAATCTCCTCACAAATATATCTTCTGACAAAAAAAGTGAAGCACCCAGAAGACACAGTCGGATGCCACTGTAACTACCTACCCGTACACACCATCGGCGGGTTATCAGAGTTTTAATTCTCTGTGACCGGTAGAAGGGCCACAGAGTGCGTTAGCGTTGTTGGTGATTAATGATGTTATCAGGCCTGATAGGGTATACAAAAGGCGTGAACAGCTGGCCTTACACGATCGGATTTCTGCGGCGGGTCAGAGCCCGGGGCCAGTTCCGCGAATATTTTTGACGGATCCGGCCTACCGATCTCAGGCCCGTCATTATGCACTAGTGCGCAGGTCCCGCCCGTCGAATCTAGTCTGTCAGATCTGCCCAGAACCAGGGTCCCTTCGTGTGCGGCGTAAATTGGCGGATCTTCGTGATTTGTCCTCGGACCCAGACTGCGCTGCATGCTCGACAGGACAGAAACCACGGGCGATAGATTTCAAGTGTGCGTGCGTGCCTCGCAGCAGGTGCATTGTACAGTACGGCGTTTTTACGTTTTACTGTAGTACATTTTTGTATTTTGAAACATGTCTATGAAGTCGACAGGAAGTTAGTATGGACTATAGTAGGAAGGAAATTGTAGCAGTCACGTGCAATTTATACGCTATGTATTCGTACATTTCTCGGTATAAAAATCGCACAAAATGAGTCAAAAATAGGTCTGATT
Organism: Schistocerca nitens; assembly: GCF_023898315.1. Lineage (NCBI taxonomy): Eukaryota > Metazoa > Arthropoda > Insecta > Orthoptera > Acrididae > Schistocerca > Schistocerca nitens. The sequence goes on from NC_064618.1 coordinate 369,711,389, forward strand.
CAGAATCGTGGACATTCCGCTGAATCGTGAAGCTTCGATATTCTAGGTAGAAGCCATTCTTGATCCTTTGTAAAGTACAGTAATTCGTAATACCTGTAAAATAATGGACATAACATAGTTATCAGTAATACAACAATTTACATAGTACACGCAACTTTTTATTGGCACTCATCACAGTCTTGGTTTATACGATTCATCCTTCCCCCTTTTCTTTCACGAAGCCTACGCCTTCCTGAACTCTTTCCTGAAAGTACTGAAGCATTTCAATTACAACTTTCCAGCTGAAAGAAAAGAGTGTTTTGTCACTAAACGCGATTCGTTTGATTGAAATAAAACATCATCTGAGGTCTGTACCGAGAAATTTACAATCTGGCTTGTTTTCTAGACCTAAAAACTTTAGTTACAAAAGGTAACGATCTTACTTACGGTATTTTATGTCTAATTTTCGCTCACGTCAAGAAACGTCATCTCCACATTTTTGAGATACTCCCAATTTAGCACTGTTGTTTGCCGAGTAATCTCACACTGCTTTGCAGAACTATTCATTTCTTGATGTGAAATTCGACGTGCAAGCAGACGGCGATTCCTCATGTGAACGAAAATCAGAGATAAGATACCGTACGTAAAATCAACTTCTTTTGTAAGGAACCGTTTGCAGATCTAGAAAGCGAACACAACTGTCAATGTGTTTCATTACAGACCACTGACGATGCTTTATTTAATCAAACGAAACGCATTTCGTGACGAAATACGCACTTTCTTGTGGTTGAAAAGACAAAATGGTAACACAAATGAAGGGTTTGCTTCCTGAAAATTTATGTCAAATTTTGTGTCTCAGATATTATTATACTTTGGTCGATGGTTGGGAGACCGTCTTGAAATTTTTCAACTATCTCTTTGTACGCCCGATTTTTTACATTCTTGTTCGTGTAAGTTAATGTTCCATGTCTCACTTTCCATATCCGAGATATTTCGCGGTATAGTTGTATAATAAGTTTTCCGATGTGGTTATCGATCCACTTCTTCACTGTACTTGTAGCGACTATAACTTGCTGTCATCTGATAACTTACGGACTTCCTTAAGGTGGCCCGTCTCAGAAACCCGCAAGTGTGTGTCCAACTCGGGACGCGGGATCTTCAGTTCCGAAAACGGCGGGAAACAGCCCGCAAGCCGTACCTCCACTAACGCACAGCCGGATTCTGCGGCTTTTATAGAATTCGTTGGAAATATCTGCAGCCCGTCGCTTAAATACGGTCTTGTGTAACCAGCTAATAGTGTCAAAAAACGAATAATCACTGCAAAGGGCAAGGAGATCCCGCGCGTTCGTGCGAGACAGCTTTATCGAGACCTTACAGTTTGAAAGGTTTCACTGAGTGTGTCCATTTGGCCAGTGGTCAAATAGAACCATATCAAGACTTGTGGGACATTTGGACGTGACAGTGGAGAAAAAGTAACAGATCCCGGAAGATTGTGTCATCACCATCGGCAGCCGGACTAGGGAATTAACGGCCCATGCGTACGTTGCTGTTAATACCGTAACGTATATGGCTGCGTTTGGAGTAGTGCCGTGACCGGGAAGAATGGGCTGCTGATGAATGGCGTCACATCGGGTGCAGCGATTAATTGCGGTTCTACACTATCCCGGAAAACCGTCGTCGGTGAATACGATGGCGACCTGGGGAGAGGTCTCATTATTACAATGTTTTGAAGTAGCAGTGCTACCCCTGGAGTCATGGTATGGACAGCCATCGAGTATGACTTCAGGTCGCGCCTGATAGTGATTGAGGGAACTCTGACGGCATAATTGTTCATCCCGGACATCCTGTGTTCTCACGTGGTACCTCTCATGCGACAGGATCGTGATGCTATCTTTCAATAGGACAATGTTCGGCCATGTAACGCACGTGTCTCTAAGAGCTAACTGTCTGCGCAATATTACGTTCTTCCGTGGCCAGGAAGATCCCCAGATCTCTCCCCACTAGAACATATGTGGGACCAGTTCGGACGTTAACTTCATCCTAGTGCCAGTATGCAGTATATTAGGGCAGTTACAACAAATGTGTAGTAGCTTGCCTCACAAGAGGATACAATGGCTTTTTGACATCATTCCCAGCCGAATAAGTGCTTGTATCCAGGTGAGAATGGGTACAAACGTCATGACGACAAGTGGACTCATACCGCCGAATTCTTCGTAAGACTGACTAGATTTTGTAACCACTGAAATAACATCACACCCCCTCTCAAGCCGCGAAGTTTGATTTCGTTTCCCCCTCCCCTTCCGGGTGTATTTCCTACACCTTACTACCAGTTTGTCTGGTATTTGGTTAAAAGTTCCTTATTATGAGTTACTCTAACTAGAGAATGAAAAGTAAAAAAGGAAAAAAATTTAAAACGTACTGAAGATGATTCTTAACGAACAACATTTGTCTTCAAACAACAGCCACGGTCTCCCATCATGTCATCATATGACAAAATTGCATTAAGCTTACCTCTCCAGGTAATGAGAAATATACATGCTTTCAAAGAACAGGAGTTAACCGAGCACGGCATTAAATGAACTTCCAATCATTCAGCTGCACATACGGGCAACCTCAAAATCATTACTATAATCACCTTCCAATGTTTCTACTTGTCTTCTTTAAATTAATATCTAACCTGCAGGTGTACTTTTTGTAAGTCTCTTCCTTCTATGCGTCGGTTTCACGCAGTCTTGAAGTTGAGAAACGGCGGAACAGTTTCTGCCTTGCCTTGCTGGAAGTACTCAATTTACTGGGAACTTATACAGGCCCTTCTGCGGCTCCTTCCATGTAACCGACAGCGGAAAGGTGGGGCCATTCACTCGAGTCAGTGAAGCAACGATATGAAATGAAGAGTGCAAGCAATCAGACCCACTAGGCTATGCGGCAACAGTCTCCCCTCTGCGAAAGCGCTCAAGTGAACCGGTTAAGCCCGGCGGTCGATTACTGATAGAACCTGCAAAGCGATAAAACTTTTACCTGCAAACTTCGAGAGCATGATCGATTATTCAGCTCACGTGCTACGCTGCGGTAGCAGTGCTGCGAAGTAGGGGCCTTTTCGGCCGGAGGAAAGGCGGTTCATCACTTCCAAAGGCCACGATCCTCCTCCCGACGAGCAGAACTATTAGCGCAGTATACCGTTCTCTACGTGCTAAATGTAGCGTCCTTTCACTTCTAGGAACATGCTCTGCGATACAGACAACGGCGACGTAAAGGCTACAGTTGCAACATAAGTTTACAAATAGTTACAGGCAGAAAATAGTTTTTAAAGGTAGCATCTCTTGCTGTCATTCCATAATAATTTTGCGCAATTTTCCAATTCGAATGTACAGAATCATTTGGTTTCTGGAAACTGCTGCAACATACCAATCTTTACGTGGACTATGGGTCAAGAAACGTCCTGTTGTACTTCTCGCTCGTAGCTAATGCGAAAGCAGCCTAGGTCGTCGTCGTCGTCGTCGTCGTCGTCCCCTAATCATTGTACGTCACCTATAAGCACAATTTTCTCTGCCTGAATTCGGTAATATTCCGAGGAGAATAACAACCACAGATTGACTACGTTTCTTTACGTAATTAATATACCATAACAACAAACGTAAACAAAATAATGTGCATGATTTCTGATTACTATTCGTCATATGTCCTAGCAACAACGAGCAAATTGTTGAAAGTTTTGATGAGATTATTTACCTTTCAATTGTGATGTTGCTGGTCTGTGAAAAAGATAATAGTAGTGACATTAAAAAGGTGCTGCTGCTACTACCACTAAGGCGTATTTCTGTAATAAAAATTCTATATTTCTTTATAGTTTTGTTTAACAGCTTTTTTTCGAATTAAGTGCTGCAATAGACGAGGCACATAACTGTGTAAAAAAAAAACCTCGTGACAGGAGATGGCAAGCAGACCGGATGAAGATAATGGAACAGCATCCGGAAGATTCCTCACGAACGACTGCCTCAATAACCAAGAACTTTAAATGTTATCAACAAAAGCCGCGAAAGGCTTTTTTCTTGTATAATAATATTCGCCTGAACACGTGCAGGGAAACTAAAGGAAGTGCAGATAATGGACTACAGCTCGTGCAATTTACTGTAACAATGTAATACCCTGCCATATGAAGAACAGCTAGTGTTTATCCAGAATCTAAAGATAGGGTACCGTTCTCCATCTGGAAACGACAGCTTCCAGGCCTCTCGTGATGTCCTTTTTTTCCTAGGTACAGATCTTTAACCTTAACACCTATCTTTCGGTTATATATTAAGTTTCTAATTTCCAACGAAAGTAATACAATTATGGCAAGGGTGCCTTACCTACTCGTTAGTCATCTTCACACCCTGTACTGGACCATTTACTGCCTCTCACAGCCTTTTTCTTTGTCTGCCAGGTTTTCACTTCTCGTTTGCATCCTACAATTGTATTGGCCAACTTTCTGGACCCTTCTCTACGGTTTTTCATTCGGTAATCTTACATGTTTTCATACGATACCTACCCGGAGTTCTTTAATAATATCCTCATTCCTGACTTCCTTTGTCCTTTTTATCCTTTAGCACCTCTTAACAAACACATTTATCCACTCTGAATATGTTTTCCTTGCTTCTTATTTAAAACTCATGTCTCACACACAGCAATGAAGGGAGAGCTATGATCTTCTAGAGTTTTATTTTTATTATTAGTTGTAATACAATTTAAACAGCGCATCACTTTTTCAAGGATATTGTACTTGTTGTAATATTATAATCTCAAAAGAAAAAAACATAATTTATATACATAGGCATTTGCATACTTAGGATTACGTGTTTTACATTTTAGGTGAATGTTGATAGTTCTACATATGATGTTATACATTTTATCTTTAAACATCTTGAGCATAAAGTAAGTATGTCATCAATTAAACGGTAGGTTTTAATATCATAGTACGTTGCTAGACATGGTCCTGTTGGCAATAGTATGCCATTGTATTCCTCCGACCTTCCAACTGATTTACCCATCCAGGTAAGTGGGAGCTACAGTTTAACGTGGATTCGGAAGCACTGCGCAACTTGAAATTTCTACATTAACAAATTATTGCTGGAGGTGAAAGGGAAAATAAGTAACAGAAAAAAACCTGGCACCAAATGAAGTCTCAACCCAAGACATTTCATTTTTAATCCGGTACGTACTAAAATGAACTGCTACTTCGTAAAGAAAAAATTTAATTAACTTGACCTTTGACTTTGACACAGGTAAGTGCTGCATTTAAACTCTCTTTTGAGTTTTTTGCCTAGATGCAAACATTTTAAAATTTTTTACCTGTCTAATACAAAAATCTGTGAAAAAATTTTGACTGTAGATGAATATGTTTTTTTCGTGGCTGCTGTAAGGAGAGAACGGGATAGGTACAGGATGAGATGGCGGTCGGAGGGTCCGTTTCTTCGGTTCTCAGGGAACGCCAGGCAAAGTCGCAGAAAACTGCTACAACTCGCGATGAGGACTCCGTCTCTCGTGGCAGCTAAACTACTTACAGTCGCCATAAGATTTTCTGGAAACACTTTCAGAATGAGAAGGTTGAACAACAGTGGCAGCACGATATCTTGTGACTAACAAACTGGTCGTTTAGGGAACGTCTTTAATACACAAGCTTACGGCGAAATATTCCGCGTCCTTCGGACCTTGATAGTAGCAGATTCGCCCAGTATTGTTACGTTAATTTGCGAAGAAATTACTAGGCACTGTATTGCTAAACACACAAATCGTTTTATGAATGTCCGGGGATCCAACACCGAATAAAATTTCACAAATTATCTTTACTACATTTTCACAAACTAAATTTTTTATTCTTGATGGTTGTCGTCTCAATTACGGTAGCCCATCATCGCTGGTACTCGCAGCCGGAATATTACAATAATATTACATGACGTACGGACATTACAATACCCATTAAACTGCAATCACAGTCATACTACACGTCTACTAAATGGTTCTTCTTGTCTATATTTCATTATAGAAACAAATTTATTCGTAATAACGCCTATTGTATGAACTTTCCAATTTGACATTTTCATATAATTTGTCATGTACCTCGCTGAGTTGGTTTAGCTGTCGCGCCCCAACGATACAGAGAGCCGTACTGTGGTGCAAGCACAACGGAGGGACATCTGTAACGAGGCCAGACAAACATGTGGTTCCTGAAGAGGAGCTGCTGCCTTTCGATTAGTAGCAGGAGTAATAGACTGGGTGATTGACTGGTCTGGCTTTGCAACATTAGGCATGCAGCTCTACAGAATGGCTTAATAATGGCATCATAGTCTTGGATAAAATGTTTCGGAAGTAAAAATAGTCCCACATTCAGATTTCCTAGCGGGAACTGCTCAGAAGGGGATAGTAATCAGGAAAAACAAAACTGGCTTTCTACGGGACGGAGCGTGGAATGTTACGTTCCTATAATTAGGTAGATAGGTTAGAGAATTCAAAAAGAGAGATGCATAGGTTGAAGTTAGATATAGTGGGAATTACTGAAGTGCGATGGCAGGACGAACAGGACTTCCGTCGGGTAAGTACACGGTTAAGAATACAAAATCAAACACGAGTAATGCTGGAATAGGTCTAATAATGAATACGGAAACAGAAATGCGAGAACATTTTGATAAGAACACTGAAGTAAACAATATTTCCTTAGTATAATTGTGATTCTTCACAGCGTTAACCCAGACAAAACTACCTGAAACAAAGTAGGTGATGGCACGCGTGAATTTTGTCGAATTATCAGTTTAATAAGTCTTGGTTGCAAAATACCGACACGAATTATTTACAGAATATTGGAAAAAATGGTAGAAGCTGATTTCGGGGAAGGTTACTTTGGCTTCCGGAGAAATGTAGGAACACATGAAGCAACACGACGTATCTTAGAAGACGCGCTGAAGAAACAAAAATCCTACCTTCACAGCATTTGTAGATTTAGAGAATGCTTTTAACAGTGTTGACTGGGCTACACTTTTTGAAACTCTGAAGATAGCAGGGGTAAAACAGAAGTAGTGAAAGGTTATCTACAGCTTGTATAGAAACCTTACTGCAGTTTTGAAGAATATGAAATGAAGCAGCGGCTGAGAAGATAGTGAGACAGAGTCGTAGCCCACACCTGATGTTACTCAATATGCACTCTCAGCATGCTGTGAAGGAAACCAAGCACAAACGTTGGTAATTAAAGTTTAGGAGGAAAAAAAAAATAGAACTTTTGAGGCTTGCCAGTGACAACGTAATTCTGTCGAAGGTGGCAAATGACCTTTAGGAACAGTTGAACAGGATGGGAAATGTATTTATACGAGATTGTAAGATGGATATCAACAAAAATAAAACAAGGGTAGTGGAATGTAGTCCGCAGCTCGTGGTCGTGCGGTAGCGTTCTCGCTTCCCGCGCCCGGGTTCGATTCCCGGCGGGGTCAGGGATTTTCTCTGCCTCGTGATGACTGGGTGTTGTGTGACGTCCTTAGGTTAGTTAGGTTTAAGTAGTTCTAAGTTCTAGGGGACTGATGACCATAGATGTTAAGTCCCACAGTGCTCAGAGCCATTTGAACCATTTTGTAGTGGAATGTAGTAGGTGAGTTTGGCTATTTGGACAGCAAAAAACTGGTGATAGAAGACGTAGAGAGGATATAAAATGCATAGCAATAAGAGAAGGAGAACGATTTCTGACAAACAGAAATTTGTGAACAACAAATATAAATTTAGGTGCTACAAGTCTTTTCTGAACGTATTTGTCTGAAGTTCAGCTTTGTACGGAAGCGAAACGCAAGCAGTAAACAGTTCAAACACAAACAGAAATAAAAGTTTTTGAAATACAGTGCTACAGAAGTATACTCAAGATGAGCTGCGTAGATCGGATAACTAATGAGGTGGAATTGGAGGAAAAATAAATTTATGACACAATTTAACTAAAAGATGCGATGGGATGATCTGGCACATCCAGAGGCATCGGGAAATTGTCACTGTGGTGATGGGTGGAAGTGTGTAGAGGGGAGGGGGCGGCTGGTCTAAAAATTGTAGAGGGAGACTTTTTCTCGAGTACAGTACTATGGTACAAATTGGTGAAGATAAGGGGGGTTTACAAGACAGACTAGCAGAACAACAACAACAGCAACAACAACAACATCACACGCAACAAATAAGATGTTATATTCAGGTATTGCACTTAGCAGCGCGGTGAGGACACTAGGTTAAAGAAATGATTCCGTTTTGATACCAATTAATTTGCATTTGCATACAGTACCGACAGAATCCGCCTTCGTAGCCGAGGTCGCTAATGCACGCTAAAGCGGGTGGCGCTCGACTCGGAGCTAAGCCAGTTCGAATCCTGGCCGTATTTCGCCGGCAAAGGTAGGAGATGTGGTGGCGTAAAGTTCCTGATCACCGGTCTATGTGCCAATATCGTGGATTAAATTCCAGTCCTCTCAGCATTGTCTCATGAAATGAGGGCACGTGACGCTATTGACGGTGATCAGTCTATCGGATGGGGACGTTAAGCTCGGCGACCCCCTTGATGCCGTTCGAGAGGAGTTGGCTATGTACCGGCGCCGGGTTTCTCCCTCTTCTTTCCTTTCGTTTATAAGAACATAAACCCAACACCACACTGTCCAAAACACTCATCACACAGATTCACACGATACAGATACACACTTGACACTTTATAAGCGCGGGTTTCTGCTCCTGCTAAACTACGCTCATATTCTGAGTATGGGATTTTGCACTGTGTAGTATCGTCAAACTAAATTTTATATATTATATGAGATAAACAGCACCCTGGAATCACATCTTTAGTTACTGCTATTGGATCTGTTATTGTCATGCAACTAAAGATACTGTCATTTTTTCACAAAACAATGTGAAGAATGTACTATTGTAATACTACAGCTTTTCACTAATTACACTATCAAACGCTCTCTAAAAGTCTATGAAAGTCACGAGCCTTTCTTGGTTAATTTCCGTTTGGTTTTGAATAAGCTGACGTAAAACAGTATTTCACCAGCGATGGAACGGACTCCTCTAACACATGTTTCTTGCGGTAAAAATATACGTTCTGCTGTTCTCGTCACTGTACTGTTGAAACGCAAACCAGCCAGTACAAAATACAGCCAAAAAATTCGTTTACTCGCATAAAACAGAATGTTCAGGCTGACTGCGATGGTGCGGTGAACAAGAAACAGTTACATGATATGACCAGAAGGTAAAGCCCGCCGGCCGGTGTGGCCGAGTGGTTCTAGGTGCTTCAGTCCGGAACCGCGCTGCTGCTTCGGTCGCAGGTTCGAATCCTGCCTCGATCATGAATGTGTCTGATGGCCTTAAGTTAGTTAGATTTAAGTAGTTCTAAGTCTAGGGGACTGATGACCTCAGATGTTAAGTCCCATAGTGCTTAGAGCCATTTGAACCATTTTTGGTAAAGCCTGGTTCACACACGAAACTAATGTGACGCCGCGGCTTGTAGCTTTCCGTCGTGGCACCGAGGGCTACGCTCACACAGTACGCCACAAATTCTACGTAGTTGCACGGCCTTTAAGATGGCGTCAATTGAAATCATGTGGACAGGTTCAAAACGGTTCAAATGGCTCTGAGCACTATGGGCGTTAACTTCTTAGGTCATCAGTCCCCTAGATCTTAGAACTACTTAAACCTAACTAACCTTAGGACATCACACATATCCATGCCCGAGGCAGGATTCGAACCTGCGACCGTAGCGGTCGCGCGGTACCAGACTGAAGCGCCTAGAACCACTCGGCCATTCCGGCCGGCTTATGGACAGGTATTAATGTTATAGTACAGCTTATGGCAATAGAGCTGTGACAAGCGTTAAATACAAGGAAGCCGAAACTCGAATGTTGGATCCGAAAATAGATTTCACACAGGGATAAATCGGGGTCACAATCAAATTTATGAAAGAAATAGCACTCGGAGGAGAAAATACCGTCTGCTATGGAAAACTGACAGCTGGGATGTAAATATGACCTGCGGACATGCGAATCCTCCAAAAATTTTAATTTTTATTGTATTCGTTGATGTACGTGTTTCGCGTAACTAATTTATAGTCTAAGAGGTGCCACATCACACTCGGGAGCTATTTACCGCATATAATCCACAATTTATACAGCGCTTGGTCTCTCAAATCACGAAAGATACTTTTTATTTTGGCTAGAACCATAGTCATGGTAACTTTTGGAAGATGCTCCCGCCATTTGACTAATAATTTTTATTTTTATTTTTATTCAGATTTCGGCCTTAGGACATTTTCAAGAACAGAAACTAAAATAAACAATAGAAGTATAAATAACAAAACCAAGAAAGAGCGCAACCATGAAAAATGGTGTATAAATACCATGATTCTTTACATTATTTATATATCCAAAGACATTGGACTGTTCCTCGTCGCCGGCCGCGGTGGTCTCGCGGTTCTAGGCGCGCAGTCCGGAACCGTGCGACTGCTACGGTCGCAGGTTCGAATCCTGCCTCGGGCATGGATGTGTGTGATGTCCTTAGGTTAGTTAGGTTTAAGTAGTTCTAAGTTCTAGGGGACTTATGACCATAGCAGTTGAGTCCCATAGTGCTCAGAGCCATTTTGTTCCTCGTCGAGAATGCATACCTGGTCAGATAAGCCAGATCTGTCATTAGTAAACGTGAAAAAATCTCTAAAACTCCAAAATATATTGGAGACTTTCATTTATGGAAATGGTGGCAGCATCATCATAAAAATTAAAAACAAAGTTAATACGACTCGCTTTTGTAGTTACATATTATGTTCACTTATTTATTTTGTTTTAAGAGTGGTTTGCAAATATTACAAGCACACGCACACATGGAGAATGAAACATAGGTTGTAGTTCAGAAGCTGCGCAAGTGTGCCTACCCTGACCACTATTTTCACTTTTTTCAGTAATAAAGTGAAAACAATTGAAAATGAATGGAGTACAGCAGCTTTTACTCCACGAAAGCTGCGACACAATGCTCGTGTTTCGCAACACAGACAACAGGGAGTAGCGGTAGAAGGTAAGGTGCGCAAAAAAGTACGACCAATTTGAACTTATTATGGCATGGCAGAAGTTGAGCCACTAAAAGCTAGGAGCCCACACTTGAAAATCCACGACTGGCAATCATGGATGATTTTCCCACAGTCTTTTCAAAACATTGGAGTCGACTACTTGGCATGTTCACTGAACGATGCTGATCCTATACTTTCCCCCAGTACTTATACCCTCTCTCTAATGATCTAGATGTCGACGGTAATCAGGAGACCCAGAGCTGTTGTAGGTATGACGCTTTCCTGACCGAGTGCGGGGCCAGACAGCCGGACACAGGCAGCTGGAGTGCCGTCCACGCCCCCACGTGGTCATTAGTCGCAGTCGCGGCGGGTTCACAGGGCGCTGCCCCGCCGCCGAACCGTGGATGTCTACAACAGGCAATCAGGGCCGGCGGCTCGTCAGCATGCGGCCAGCGACACGGCGCGCGTACTCGGCCCGTATCGCCATCGACCCGACCGCGCATCGCTCAGCCAAAGGGCCCAGTGTGGTGCAGGCGGCGAGGGCCACTGATGTTACTGCTCCACGACAAGCCACACCTTGCTCTCAATCGCTTTCAAATCTGCATAACACGTCTGACGTTTCTTCTATGTAATACCTCCTCTACTTTTGGAATCTACATCTACTCCCACCTGTGGAGGGCATACCTACATCTACATGATTACTCTACAATCTGCACTTAAGTCTTTGGCGGAGGGTGCATTGGTTCACTTTCAGAAAATTCTCAACTGCCCTACTCCCTAACAGCACGTGGGAAAATGAACAACACCTGTATCATTCTGTGTGAGCTATGATTTCTCTTATTTCATTACAATGGCCATCTCTCCCCATGTACGTGGGAGTCTACAAAATACAGGGTGAGCCGAAGTCCATTAACACTTGAAAATCAACTAATTCACGGAATAATGTAGGTAGAGAGGTAAAACTTGACATACATCTACATACATACTCCGCAATCCACAATAAGGTGCGTGGCGGAGGGTACCTCGTACCACAACTAGCATCTTCTCTCCCTGTTCCACTCCCAAACAGAACGAGGGAAAAATGACTGCCTATATGCCTCTGTACGAGCCCTAATCTCTCTTATCTTATCTTTGTGGTCTTTCCGCGAAATATAAGTTGGCGGCAGTAAAATTGTACTGCAGTCAGCCTCAAATGCTGGTTCTCTAAATTTCCTCAGTAGCGATTCACGAAAAGAACGTCTCCTTTCCTCCAGAGACTCCCACCCGAGTTCCTGAAGCATTTCCGTAACACTCGCGTGATGATCAAATCTACCAGTAGCAAATCTAGCAGCCAGCCTCTGAATTGATTCTATGTCCTCCCTCAATCCGACCTGATAGGGATCCCAAACGCTCGAGCAGTACTCAATAATAGGTCGTATTAGTGTTTTATAAGTGGTCTCCTTTACAGATGAACCACATCTTCCCAAAATTCTACCAATGAACCGAAGACGACTATCCGCCTCCCCCACAACTGCCATTACATGCTTGTCCCACTTCATATCGCTCTGCAATGTTACGCCCAAATATTTAATCGACGTGACTGTGTCAAGCGCTACACTACTAAGAGTATTCAAACATTACAGGATTCTTTTTCCTATTCATTTGCATTAATTTACATTTATCTGTATTTAGAGTTAGCTGCCATTCTTTACACCAATCACAAATCCTGTCCAAGTCATCTTGTATCCTCCTACAGTCACTCAACGACGACACTTACCCGTACACCACAGCATCATCAGCAAACAGCCACAAATTGCTATCCACCCTATCCAAAAGATCATTTATGTGGATAGAAAACAACAGCGGACCTACCACACTTTCCTGGGGCACTCCAGATGATACCCTTACCTCCGATGAACACTCACCATCGAGGACAACGTACTGGGTTCTATTACTTAAGAGGTCTTCGAGCCACTCACATACTTGGGAACCAATCCCATATGGTCGTACCTTAGTTAGGAGTCTGCTGTGGGGCACCGAGTCAAACGCTTTCCGGAAGTCAAGGAATATGGAATCCGTCTGATACCCTTCATCCATGGTTCGCAAGATATCATGTGAAAAAATTGCGAGTTGCGTTTTGCAGGAGCGATGCTTTCTAAAGCCGTGCTGATGCATGGACAGCAACTTCTCTGCTTGAGAATGACGCGAGGTTTTACTGAAACGAAAAACGAGTGGAAAAAACAGAAAACAAGTGGCACTGGACAGTAATGCAGCATGAGAGTTGTGTATAAATTGATCTTTAGTGAGAGAGGGAATTAGAAGCGCCAGCAATCGTGGTGCGTTCACTCTACCACAAAAGACACTTTTAGTGAAGCTTTACTATAAGAGTGGAGAGTCGGCTACTGCAGCTTTACGATCATATCGCTGTAAGATGAGTATTCGAATGGGTAAAGGTTCTACGACAAGTGTCGACATTTGGCCCCATAGTGGGCGACTAGACACAAATACTGCTGCTGTCGGGACAGTTCAGGAAGAAATGGAAACTGTAGTAGGTTCATCTTCGCATGGTGAAGTCAGCGTTCGTGAAGGTCGCACCGGCAATTCACTCATCATTGTTTGGAGAGCACTAAGGCGTACCCTTCAACGTATCATCATGAACAGTTAGCCACCGATTTTGTGATGCAGAGAGCATATGCATTGTGGGCACTTCAAACAATGAGGGAAGATGACGGTTGGTTATCTAACGCGTAATAGACCGTCGAAGCCCACTCGGAGGGTCTGTCAACAGCCACGGCTGCAGAATCTAGACTACCGAAAATCCTAAATCCTCGTCAAAATCCCACTACATGACGAGAAAGTTACGATGTGGTGTGGATTGGCAACATCAATCGTGATCGGACTCTCTTTCTTCGAGGAAATGTGGAGTGCTGCCTTTCAGACTGCCAGCGTGACGGATGCTAGGTACGTCGATATCTTAGAGAATCCCATCACCCCTAGCCTGGCTGATAAACACATGCGGTACGACTGTAATGCAGAATGGCGCTCCATCCCATATTGCCACATGGGTGAAAGATTTCTGGCGCACATCGATTGGTGAGGAATGCGTGATGAGCCGCCACTTCCATCACGCTTAGCCCCCAGATCTCACTCCTTGTGATTAGTGGTTTTGGGGGTTACCTGAAGTCTGAAGTCGGCGACAAACATACGACCTCATTAGCGATGCTAAAAGAAAACAGCCGATGGTAACTTTTCGCCACACCTACTGGTATGCGGTGCAGTGCTGTTCACAACATTGTCGCTCAAGTAAAGGCATTGTTGATGGCTGAGGTAAATATGATAATTATTCCTTTTCAGTCATATGAAGCGCCATCTTTTAGTCATTTGGTACACTTTTTTGTGTCATTTCAAGCATGTGTATCAATTATAGCCTCTCTATCGATATCATTTCGTGAAGTTTTGAATTTTCAAATGATAACTAACTTTTGGGTCACCCTGTATTTTCCCATTCGGAGGAAAAAGCAGGTGATTGAAATTTCGTAAAAAGATCTTCTCGCAACGAAAAACGCTTTTGTTTTCATGATTGCTATCAGACTCGCATATAACATCCGTGACACTCTGCCCACTATTTAGCGATAATACAAAACAAGCTGCCCTTCTTCGAACTTCTATTTCCTACGTCAGTCCAATCTGCTAAGGATCCCATGCAGCACAGCAATACTCTGCTTCTACACACATAATCCGCAAGCCATCATAAGGTGTACATACGTGTGTAACAAAAATATTTATTTTCAGACTTTACTAACTTTAACATCAGCGAGCATTGAAAGTCCTGGTTTGAGTCTCAGTCTACCATACACTTTTTCTATAAATTGTCTGTAACATGATTCTGTTGTTGATGGATTCTCATCCAAGTGATATCCCTGAAATTCCGAACTGATTTGTGTTAAGACAGACACAGATGCCTCCCATGGGCGAACGTTTCCAGCACTGTTTCAAGAAGAGGTTTTTATTACTGTCGTGTGTGAACTACTGGTAGTCTGGTTGCTCCTGACTCGTAGGAAGCATGTCAATCTTTCAGAGTAGATGTGCAACTCGTTCTGTTCTGGTAGGCAAACACTCAGTCCTTGTAGAGCTTCAGAGAAAAGTGCGAAACTTTATCATAATGACACTAACTTTAACGTTCTTTATTCCATACAGTATTCCCATACGGTAACTTCTCAATGACATTCAATGAAATAGTTCTCAAATGTTTCACATACAGTTAGCAATTTGCTAACAGCAGCGTTTTTTTTCCCTATCTGAACATTTGAAAATGCAGCGACGATAGAAAAATAGAAGATATTTTAATTACATCCAAAGACATCACTCGACTATGGTACCTGTGCCTCATGCTTGAAGACCTTAAAAAATCAATGGGGTTACGTAAAAGGAAAATATTAATGGTGTAACCGCAGAGAAAGAGGATAACGCGAGAGGTGGAGAGAACGCGAGAGGTGGAGAGAACGCGAGAGGGGGGGAGAACGCGAGAGGGGGAGAGAACGCGAGAGGGGGGGTGGGGGTAGAGTGCGAGGGAACGACAGAGTAGGAGGGAATGTAAGGGTGGAAAAGAGTGAGGAGTAAAGAGGAGGAGGGGAGAGGAGGGAGAGAGGGGAATACAGGTGCAAGGAGAGGGAGAGCAGGTGGTGTTCCCAGGAGAGGGTGTGTTATCATAGGGAGGGACGGACGTGTCTGTCCAGGCAGGGAGGGGCGTTGTTGCAAAAGAAGGGGGAGTGTCGATGATGTAGTGTTGGAGAAGTGGTGTTGTAGAAGGGTTTTTGAGAGAGGAATCGCAGGGCAGAGAAAGGGGCACTGAAGGGCAAGAGAGAGGGAGAGAGAGCATGTTAGAGGGAGACAGTGAGGGTGTTGCAGAGCAGATAGGATGTGAGGAGAACAAGTACAGTAGTAAAGGAATGGAAAGTAGTGTGACAGGGAAGAGGGACATGTATGAGGGAAGGAAGGAAGGAAGGAAGGGTTGGGGTGTGGGGTGAAGGGCTGAGCAAATAGAAGGAATAGGAAGGAACACAATAATGGAGAGAAGGGTGGGGCAGAGTGTCAGGAGGAAGGGAGCAAAAAGAGGGGAGGAAGGGGGGCAAAGAGAGGAGAGGAAGGGGGGAGAGCAGATGAAGGTTGTAGTGAGAAGGAAGGGGCAGAGAGGGCAGGAAGGGGACAGAGAGAGGAGGAAGCAGGCAGATGAAACGATTGTATGCAGGTGGAAGAGACAAGGAGATGGTTTCAGAGGTGTAGGGTTAGAAGTTACAATAGGCAGGGAAGGAGTGAGAGAGGTATGGAGAAGAGTGAGAAGGTTGGATTGTAGGGAGGGAAGGAGAGGCATGAAAGGGAGGGAAAGGGAAGAAGGGGATGATGAGAGGGAGAGTGGGAAAAAGGGAGGTTGGGAAGGGGAGGGAGAGGGAAAGGGGAAAAGGGAGGTTGGGGGGGGGGGAGAGAGGGAAAAAGGGACGTAAGGAGAGGGCATGAATGGGGGTCGAGAGAGAGAGACGGGGGGGGGG
The DNA here is from genome assembly GCF_023898315.1 of Schistocerca nitens. NCBI lineage: Eukaryota > Metazoa > Arthropoda > Insecta > Orthoptera > Acrididae > Schistocerca > Schistocerca nitens. The sequence continues at coordinate 369,727,931 of NC_064618.1, forward strand.
GGGATGAAGATAGATGAGGGTGTAGGAGGAAGAGAGGTATTCGAGGGTGACAGAGGGCAAGAATTCAAGAATTGGGGGGGGGGGGGTGAAAAACAAGAAGAGAGCAAGAAAGGGAGGACAGGTAGTTTTAGTGGTGTACCGGGGAAGTCGGCCTCTTGATGTGCGAATTTCTGGGGACGCACGTGTAATCGACTTAATGAGCGCGCCGAGCGGGCGAAGGCGTCCAGCAGTAACAAACTGGAGAGACCGCACAGCCAGACAGTTAATTAGAGAGGGCGCGGCTGTAATTGTCGCCGCGGCTTATCGGCTGGTGCGGCCGCGCCCAGTCGTAACCGCCCGTCGCGCAACGCTCACATTTCACGGTACCGCTCCCATCCCCGTCGACCCTGTGCAGTTGGTCAACGCACGAGGTAGCCTTCACTGCTCAAGCAGAGCACTGTAAGTCTTACTGCGTGGGTGACAAAATGTTCTGCACCTACACATACGAGGGTACAATCGTACGAACGATAAAAAGAGCAATCATCATTTTTTTCTCTTCTCAAGTATCCTTCGAGGACAACAGAATATAAACCTGAATATTTCAAGTTTTTCTAATTGTCATAGAAGAGTTGTTGTCAAAATTTGCCTATTTATCCGATAGGGAAGCTATCACTTCATCGTTTAATGAAACTTCTTCCTTCAAAGACATATTTGCAAATAAAGGAAAACAGGAGAAAAACACGAAACCGATTCAAATCCCAAGAGGCATCTTGGTTAAAGTGTCAACTGGAGCGTTGCGATGTGATCATGAGCTGGCGCACTATGCGTAAAAAAAAAAAAAAAAGCTCACGGGACGCATAGAGTGTGCAATAAGCCTGAAGAAAACGTGACGATATTTCAAATGATTATATCTCAAATGTCGTGTGGTTTCTGCTTCCTGGGCAATGTACTATACCGGTGTGCAAGGACAGGGCTGTCGAAAACGTGAAGCATGATCTCCATAAACGTCCTAGATGATGGATGGTCATGGTCATCATCTACACATGCTATAAACGTCACGCGACAGTGAGACAAGAAAAAGGAGCAACTAATCAACTGCTGACAGATTTACAACAAAATGATAATTCTAAGAATCTATGGACAACGTATGCAAATTCAATCTTATTAATTAACCTGTAACCGCAATAAATCTCAGTCACATGGCAAAGAATATGATCAGTTTATGAAGGCTCTCCGAGAACCAATGAGCATTCAGTTACTTTTTAAGAGTCCTGTTTACAAGACAATTGTCAGTGCCAACTTTAAAAGTGATTACAATTTATTTAGCGGTTTATTCCCCATCAAATCGTTACATTTATTGCGAGTAACTGTATTTTCTCATGGACATAACCAACAAAAAAATAGATAAAAAAGGGCGAGATGTAAAGCATGTATTTATCAGGTCAAGACACGTGACAATGGTTCGATCAAAGATCATGTCAAGATTCACGAGCATACTGAGCAAGCTAGCTCCATGGGCATTCCTTTGCTGTCGTTATACTAAGCGGCAACACAGCAATCCTAAAGTTTCTGAGTGGCCCATCTCGTTAAGTACGACGGCCCATCTCGTTAAGTACGACTGTATTTGATAATGTGCTTCTATGATTTGTGTGTCATTAGGAGAAAACATATTTGAACAAGAAAATGATTAATTTTCCATTTATTTCTGTTACAACCATACCAATCGATTGCCAGTAGTGCTGTCAAGAGAACGTAAACTTACTGTTAAAGCTTTGAAAAAAAATTTTTTTGAAGTCAGATATACATCAAATGCCGTACAGATTAAAGTAAAATAATTAACAGTCAATTGCTTTACCCGAAGAAGAATTTGAAATAATAACTCATGGATGAAAATGGTATAGCTACATTATACAATAGTTGCACTATGTCGCTTATTATTTTTCCAAAACTGCTCCTGAGCTTAGGTCAGTCTCAAGTGCTACTTAGATTGTACAAACTATTGCTGCAAAAATAATGAGTTACCCCACAGTGCAGTTACGGTGCGCAATGGTTTTTATCGTTTTCACAACAGTGCCGCTGTGAAATTCAGCATAAACAAACCCCCATATATGAGCCCCATACCTGTCAATAAAAAAAAAGAAACAATTGAGTCGCAATCTTTGTCTCTCTTCGGTCAGTGCAATAATACATCACAACGGGGACGAGTTAAGTTCCGTTTTGTGCCAATTATCTACCAGTATATAGCCTGAGACTTAAAAATTTGCGATATTCGTGTTTCCATATGAAAGGGATTTCGTCTCCTTCAACAAACATTCACAAGTACAGGCCAACGCTTCGATTTTTGCTTGACTTCAGGCGTTAGACGATAGAGTTAGGTTTCACCCATGGCCACGATGTTGCGCAAAACGTTCAACGGTTTGCATCTAATATTAAAAGGTTCTGCGTCGAAATATTCTACTGCGTCTGTTCTTGGTCTAATGACAGCAGTCGCGCTACTTGTCATACAGAGGGGATTGTGCGTCTAGTTTTTCGCGAAAAAATGTAGCGAACATGTTTAGTCAAGGCTTCTGTAATATCGCTGCCTCACGTATATTCGTTTTTCTCTTTCCATGACCATGTCACGAAATTTCAGTGGTTTTCTATGACGGATGAACTGGCTGCTTATTCTAACTCGACTTTATCCTTCTTCTGTCGAAACTTTCCAATGGAATTTAGTAACACGAATGCCCCACACGCTACAGTTCCAAACTAACAATCGCATTTCACGCCAGTTGAAAGTTTAAAGAAAATTTGAAGGTATTACATAGAAATTTATCAGATTTTTCAAACTATTCTCGTACCTCTCATTTTTTTTTCACTCTGCTTTTTTTGGTTTCTTTCCGTTATGTAATGGAAGAAAGAAAAGAAAACACAATAAAATATGAAATGTACGAGGACAGACTGATAAGTCTGATAAATTTCTATGTAATAACTAATGAATAAAAATCGGTCGGGAGTCTCGAAAAACCCAGTCAAGGATTAACAGCAATGAGATGTAGGCATTCAGAAAAAGCCTGTCGGAATGCAGTTTCCAATCTAACAAGATGTCGTTAGTGAATCGTCTCTTCCGGATATCACACTGAGAGGGTGACAAAACGCCCCGTTATTCGATGACTCAGCATAACTGTCGGGCTACCATCCTTCCAAGCAATTTGCAGACCACGCTGGTGACGCTAAGCAGTCGAGAGCTGTCGATGGACATTGTGTCTGTTCTCAGTTAAAGGATTTGGATGATGACGCTATCTCTCCTTTGCGAAAACACGTTAAAGCCAAATATGATAGTAGATTCAGAGCAGATAGTCTAGGAATGGCGTTAAATTGTTGGATCATGTCATTATGAATCGAATTATCAGTTCGCAGTCAGCGAAAGGTTCATTATGTAACACAAGGTTATGGAGGGGGGCGGGGGGGTTATATTTTTAAAAAGATTGCCGACATGATAGCAAAGTGGATCGAGAGTGGTTCAGCAAGAATCGATGCATCAGTATAAATATCACGTCGAAGGAGGAGTCTCGGAACAGCTGCTTATCGTTGGCGACGAAGCAGACTACAGAGTGTAGCCCACGTCCAAACCAACGATTCGGAAACAATTCGCGAAGAGATGCTGTAATATACAGGGTGTTACAAAAATGTACGGCCAAACTTTCAGGAAACATTCCTCACGCACAAAGAAAGAAAATATGTTTTGTGGACATGTGTCCGGAAACGCTTACTTTCCATGTTAGAGCTCATTTTATTACTTCTCTTCAAATCACATTAATCATGGAATGGAAACACACAGCAACAGAACGTACCAGCGTGGCTTCAAACACTTTGTTACAGGAAATGTTCAAAATGTCCTCCGTTAGCGAGGATACACCCTCCGTCGCATGGAATCCCTAATGCGCTGATGCAGCCCTGGAGAGTGGCGTATTGTATCACAGCCGTCCACAATACGAGCACGAAGAGTCTCTACATTTGATACCGGGGTTGCGTAGACAAGAGCTTTCAAATGCCCCCATAAATGAAAGTCAAGAGGGTTGAGGTCAGGAGAGCGTGGGGGCGATGGAATTGGTCCGCCTCTACCGATCCATCGGTCACCGAATCTATTGTTGAGAAGCGTACGAACACTTCGACTGAAATGTGCAGGAGCTCCATCGTGCATGAACCACATGTTGTGTCGTACTTGTAAAGGCACATGTTCTAGCAGCACAGGTAGAGTATCCCATATGAAATCATGATAACGTGCTCCATTGAGCGTAGGTGGAAGAACATGGGGCCCAATCAAGACATCACCAACAATGGCTGCCCAAACGTTCACAAAAAATCTGTGTTGATGACGTGATGGCACAATTGCGTGCGGATTCTCGTCAGCCCACACATGTTGATACGTATATTATTCAGGAATTTTTTACTAAAGAGAAGATGACAGGTGTACCCCACACGCAGTACTCACCAGATGTAGCTCCGCGTGACTTCACACCATGCCACAGGATGAAAATAAAGTTAAAAAGGTGAATATTTGTATACTGTAGGTGATTCAAGTGGAGTGGCAGAGGGTACTCAACTCCCTAACAAAAATATACTTTCAGAATACGTTTTAAAAAGTCAGAAACGTTGGGTCTGCATAATCGACCCATGGGACAACATTGCATGTGATGGTGCGCGGGAACACCTACGTAATACTCAATAATTTTATTAATATATTGTGGTACTCATTTCGTACTTGCAAAATGTAGGCCTTGTGCTGTCCGCCTCGGTACACACTTTACGCGGACGAGCTGCAACAAGTCACAAAATTCAGCGCTTTGTTGTGCTTTATGTTGTCACGCACTAATGCCTACGGTGTACGCTGAAATTCCTTGATGACGTAGTTTGCAGAAGCTGGTATTTAGTTTGTTCTCCACCGAACCTATTACACTTGGTTCCATAGAGGGTCGTATGCTTTAATTACTCTATTAACTTACTCCTTCGCAGTCCTAAAAAATAAAAAAAAATGAAAACAAAAAACAAAAAACCTAACACATTAATCCGACAGAAAACTAAAATTCCATCTATAAAAATACCACAATGAAAAATGCTCCTATCATACTACAAAATGGGTGAATATACCGTGGGCAGAGTTAGGCATGGAATACAAAGGAACTAGTTTTTCGACTTATCTGGCAGCTTCTAAGACTTTTAAATAAAATGTCTTGACATATTCGCGTTTTTGTACTTGTTAGTATTAGTACCCATGTCATGTAATACAATGAGTCGTGTCAAGTAAACTAACATAATACATCTTGTCACCCAACATGGAATTTGTCATTTCGGGCAATATGACAAACGTGTCATTATAGTTAAGGATGCCTACACCACCACTCTGAGATAATTCCTATTATAGGTTCACCCCACTCTCGGATCTTTCATGTTGTAGGTGCATCCCAGTTTCTAGAAGCACATAAATTTGTCTTATTACACCCTTCAACATACGTGTAACAGGAAGTGGGCTTGGGAGAGAAATGATCTCCTCGGGGGGAAAAAATCAACCTCTCCCCCTCCCCACAGAAATCAAAATCCGGAACAAATCCACATTTAGAAATTTTCTCTCCCAGAAACACTTTTTTACGTATTACATGCATGCTCTACAGCCACATTATACTATATATTGTTCACTACTGGATTTTTGGCACAGCATCACGGACTTTAGGCTGTAAATTGCAAAATGCAGGTGTGCCAACACCTTGCAGCTATGAGAGCTCTCTGGGCAGGAGACGTAGGGTTAACTCGTAAAAAGCGCGAATATGTAAGATGTTTTAATTTATATGTCTTTGAAGCTGTAAGATACGTCAAAAAATTAATTCCTTCCTGTTACATCCCTAACACTACCCAGGACATAGCAGCCTTTCTTGTGCTATGATGGAAGCATTTTTCATTCTGGTTCGCAGCTTTTACTCTACCACAACTAAGACATTAGAACGCCGCGGTGTTGGCAACCGAAATAGATTTTCATTCACTCGGGCGACGACTGACACGTTATAGATTTTTTATTGTCTTTCGAACCATGTTGCTTATATTGAGGTAACGGATAAAGCTGTCACAAAACAACAGGACAATCATTAATTAGATGTATTTGTCTACCCTCTTACAAAATTTGAACTGATTCCCTCAAGCTAAACACTGCAATGGTGCGAGTAAAAAACCTCCAAAAAAATGTTTTTGCACGTAAAATCCGAATGAAGCTAGATCTTTGGAAGCAAGTTTTTAAATATATCGTAAGAGCGCATTTTTATTCATGCGAATCACTTTAAACCGCCTCCGCGCATTCAGTTTACGTAAGTATGATTTTTACGTACTACATTTATCTCGACTTTAAACCATCGCACGTCAAGAACGAATAAAATTTTTTGGATTAAAAAAATTTGTTTTTACTTTATCCATTTATCTACCTTCGTGCAAAGTTTGAACTGATCAGTACTAGTTTATACTATAGAAGTAGAGCGCTTCAAAATCTTTCCAGGAAAATGTTTTTTTGCGTGTAATATCCAAAAGAAGCAAGATTTTTTTGAAACGGTTAAAAATTATCTTAGACCAAGGTCCGACCCACCGGTCGACCAAATTTGAACTACCAGTCTCGCTTCAGTCCGGAGCTGTTTAAGAATGACTGTTTTTGCACGTAAAATCCAAACGGTGTACATACAAATGGTGCCATTACCCAAGTATTAATTTCAGCCCAATTATCATCTTTCGCAGAAGGAATTAATCGATCCGCACAATTTGCCTGGGCGCCAGCTCGTTCAAACATCGCTTAATGTACTGTGTCATGGCTACAGTAAGACAGATGTTCGAATGGCTACACAAATGGGTGCTGGTCAGGGCTAAACCAAAAACGTTTTATCTCGTGTTCCCAGCTCATAGAGAAACCAAGCACCAAGACCTCCAAACCGCGATTCTGCGCGCGGCCTACTCAAACTTACTTGTTACAGCAAGTCAGTTGTTTAGTAGTAAACACTTTGAGGGGGTAATTAAAATACGACTATAGATGAATATTGTGTAAGGGGAATATCTAACAACGACAGACTAAGTAACAAATACTTGGGACAAATATGACCTCCGTTGTAATGTCGTTCTTGCTTGATTTTTACCCGAACACATCCACGAGTAGATAAAGCTTATTTTGAAGTGTCTTGCCGAAGAGAGTATATAGATATAACATGCATAGGTCAACTACAATCAATCATGACGGTAATATATATATATATATATATATTTTATGCATAAAATAATATCTGTAAGACGTTTGATAATGAACTTTTAGCGTGAAATACGTTGAGAGTGAATTTATTATAAAAATTACGAGAAATCAATATTCGCATGTGCCTCTTTATTATAGGCTTCTCCAACTATTCTTCAATTCCACGTTTGTAATTTTCATTTATATTCAATAACAGTTTTTTTATGACGTATGGGGGACCGCTTATATTATCAGACCTTCTATCTTACTGCTGTCCATGGTTTCGCAGAAAATAGTCGCTATAGACCTGGTATCTCCGAGGCTCCTTCTGAATGAACTTGTGAAATCCAAAGCAAGAGGCGGAGCGTTGTGCTTCTCGCTATATTTACGACGAGTTTGATTATTCTAGCGAGTTATCTGTGTTTCCTGTTAAACTTCAGCAGCTCGGAATGTTTCATTGACACCTAACGGTAAGCGAGAGATCTGTAGTACCTGAACGATAAGACTACTTCAGCCAAGTAACAATACATCTACTCTCCCAACAACAACATAACGTAATTCTAGGATTAGTACTATTAACACGACAGTCAGTTGCATTTTCAGCTGTTATTCGTTAGTTCTTATTTACAACAGTCTTAACTTTTACCTATTACGAAATAAATTAAACCTAAGGCGAAGGGGCCAGAAGGCAGGTGGCGACAAAAGATTCCCTTCCTCCTCACTGGTAACCATTTAATACTGCTAGGTCAGTCGTCAGGAGGGATCTTATCCTCAACAAAATTTATATAAGTGCTACAAATGTCAAAACATCGTCATTATTCCGTTCCTTACTCAGACATTTGTTACTCTCTTCCAAACGTCTGCCTACTGGTAAACGGAACAAGTCAAACATCATTCCTCTACATCTACATCTACATCTATACTCCGCGAGCCACCTTACGGTGTGTGGCGGAGGGTACTTATTGTACCACTATCTGATCCCCCCTTCCCTGTTCCATTCACGAATTGTGCGTGGGAAGAACGACTGCTTGTAAGTCTCCGTATTTGCTCTAATTTCTCGGATCTTTTCGTTGTGATCATTACGCGAGATATATGTGGGCGGTAGTAATATGTTGCCCATCTCTTCCCGGAATGTGCTCTCTCGTAATTTCGATAATAAACCTCTCCGTATTGCGTAACGCCTTTCTTGAAGTGTCTGCCACTGGAGCTTGTTCAGCATCTCCGTAACGCTCTCGCGCTGACTAAATGTCCCCATGACGAATCGCGCTGCTTTTCGCTGGATCATGTCTATCTCTTCTATTAATCCAACCTGGTAAGGGTCCCATACTGATGAGCAATACTCAAGAATCGGACGAACAAGCGTTTTGTAAGCTACTTCTTTCGTCGATGAGTCACATTTTCTTAGAATTCTTCCTATGAATCTCAACCTGGCGCCTGCTTTTCCCACTATTTGTTTTATGTGATCATTCCACTTCAGATCGCTCCGGATAGTAACTCCTAAGTATTTTACGGTCGTTACCGCTTCCAATGATTTACCACCTATGGCATAATCGTACTGGAATGGATTTCTGCCCCTATGTATGCGCATTATATTACATTTATCTACATTTAGGGAAAGCTGCCAGCTGTCGCACCATTCATTAATCCTCTGCAGGTCTTCCTGGAGTACGTACGAGTCTTCTGATGTTGCTACTTTCTTGTAGACAACCGTGTCATCTGCAAATAGCCTCACGGAGCTACCGATGTTGTCAACTAAGTCATTTATGTATATTGTAAACAATAAAGGTCCTATCACGCTTCCTTGCGGTACTCCCGAAATTACCTCTACATCTGCAGATTTTGAACCGTTAAGAATGACATGTTGTGTTCTTTCTTCTAGGAAATCCTGAATCCAATCACAAACCTGGTCCGATATTCCGTAAGCACGTATTTTTTTCACTAAACGTAAGTGCGGAACCTCGCTGCTGCATTATCATCTGAGGCCCTCTCACTAACTGCAGTACCAGTGTAACTTCTTTCTTACGCTTAACATGGAAGTACACCACACGAGCTGCCGCCGGAGGGTGCTAAAGCAAATTTTGCATCAAGAGATGGGGGCCGATCGATCGCTAAATACGGAGGCGTGACTCTGAGACCGACCATTGCCTTCCTCAGACCAACTTCCTACAACTGTATTAGAGCCGCACTAACACACACACACACACACACACACACACACACACACACACACACACACACACACACACACAGAGAGAGAGAGAGAGAGAGAGAGAGAGAGAGAGAGAGAGAGAGAGAGAGGCGGAGGGAGGGAGGGAGAGTGGGAGGGGAATATGGGTGACGAGAAGGAAGAGGCTGAAGATGTACCTAGCTCGTGAACACAAAAAGAGAAATTGGAACAGAGATAAGAACAAACACGCATTCACATCACACCTCATATCTCTTATTTAACTCTGAACAGAAATTAGCCGGCCGAAGTGGCCATGCGGTTAAAGGCGCTGCAGTCTGGAACCGCAAGACCGCTACGGTCGCAGGTTCGAATCCTGCCTCGGGCATGGTTGTTTGTGATGTCCTTAGGTTAGTTAGGTTTAACTAGTTCTAAGTTCTAGGGGACTAATGACCTCAGCAGTTGAGTCCCATAGTGCTCAGAGCCATTTGAACCATCTGAACAGAAATTAAATAAATAAAGCAGCTAAATTCATGTAAATATCACGAAACAGCAGAAAGATAAAGTCGTTTCAAAAACCTGAAATACTCATTTGCGAGCTCTTGTATTCGAACGGTGAAAGATACAATTTCCGCAAAAGCGTACACCTTTATGTATAATGACAAGAGATAGCTTGTCTGCTAGCTCTCGAGCTTTACTGCGTTATCGGTATGTACCATATTGGATTCTTCCCGTAAACGTCTCTTCTACAACTACATCCACATATACACACCGCAAGGCACCGTACGGTGCGTGGCGCAGGGTACCCTGTACCACTACTAGTCATTTCCTTACCTGTTCCATTCGCAAACAGAACGAGGGAAAAACGACTATCTACATGCCTCCTATGAGTCCTAATTTCTCGCATCTTAACTTCGTGGCCCTTAAGCGCAATGTACACTCCTGGAAATGGAAAAAAGAACACATTGACACCGGTGTGTCAGACCCACCATACTTAATCCGGACACTGCGAGAGGGCTGTACAAGCAATGATCACACGCACGGCACAGCGGACACACCAGGAACCGCGGTGTTGGCCGTCGAATGGCGCTAGCTGCGCAGCATTTGTGCACCGCCGCCGTCAGTGTCAGCCAGTTTGCCGTGGCATACGGAGCTCCATCGCAGTCTTTAACACTGGTAGCATGCCGCGACAGCGTGGACGTGAACCGTATGTGCAGTTGACGGACTTTGAGCGAGGGCGTATAGTGGGCATGCGGGAGGCCGGGTGGACGTACCGCCGAATTGCTCAACACGTGGGGCGTGAGGTCTCCACAGTACATCGATGTTGTCGCCAGTGGTCGGCGGAAGGTGCACGTGCCCGTCGACCTGGGACCGGACCGCAGCGACGCACGGATGCACGCCAAGACCGTAGGATCCTACGCAGTGCCGTAGGGGACCGCACCGCCACTTCCCAGCAAATTAGGGACACTGTTGCTCCTGGGGTATCGGCGAGGACCATTCGCAACCGTCTCCATGAAGCTGGGCTACGGTCCCGCACACCGTTAGGCCGTCTTCCGCTCACGCCCCAACATCGTGCAGCCCGCCTCCAGTGGTGTCGCGACAGGCGTGAATGGAGGGACGAATGGAGACGTGTCGTCTTCAGCGATGAGAGTCGCTTCTGCCTTGGTGCCAATGATGGTCGTATGCGTGTTTGGCGCCGTGCAGGTGAGCGCCACAATCAGGACTGCATACGACCGAGGCACACAGGGCCAACACCCGGCATCATGGTGTGGGGAGCGATCTCCTACACTGGCCGTACACCACTGGTGATCGTCGAGGGGACACTGAATAGTGCACGGTACATCCAAACCGTCATCGAACCCATCGTTCTACCATTCCTAGACCGGCAAGGGAACTTGCTGTTCCAACAGGACAATGCACGTCCGCATGTATCCCGTGCCACCCAACGTGCTCTAGAAGGTGTAAGTCAACTACCCTGGCCAGCAAGATCTCCGGATCTGTCCCCCATTGAGCATGTTTGGGACTGGATGAAGCGTCGTCTCACGCGGTCTGCACGTCCAGCACGAACGCTGGTCCAACTGAGGCGCCAGGTGGAAATGGCATGGCAAGCCGTTCCACAGGACTACATCCAGCATCTCTACGATCGTCTCCATGGGAGAATAGCAGCCTGCATTGCTGCGAAAGGTGGATATACACTGTACTAGTGCCGACATTGTGCATGCTCTGTTGCCTGTGTCTATGTGCCTGTGGTTCTGTCAGTGTGATCATGTGATGTATCTGACCCCAGGAATGTGTCAATAAAGTTTCCCCTTCCTGGGACAATGAATTCACGGTGTTCTTATTTCAATTTCCAGGAGTGTACATTGGCGGCAGTAGAACCGTTTGGCAGTCAGATCCAAACACCGGTTCTCTAAATTTTCTCAATACTGTTTCTCGAACAGAACGTCACGTTGCCTCCTGGGATCCCCATTTGAGTTTCCGAATCATCTCCGTAAAAATTAACGTGTTGTTCGAACCTGATTTGCTCCTATATCTTTCTTCAATCCGACCTGGGACGGATCCCAGACACTCGAATAGTGCTCAACAACAGGTCATAGTAGCGTCCTATACGCGGTCTCCCTTACATGTGAACAACTCTGTCTTAAAATTCTCCCAATAAAACGAAGTCGACCACACGCCTTCCCTACCACAGTTCTCACTTGCTCGCTCCATTCCATATCGCTTTGCAGTCTCAGATATTTAAACGACCTGACTGTGTCGAGCAGGACACTAGTAATACTATATTCGAACATTACAAGTTTGTTCTTCCTACTCATCCGAATTATCTTATATTTTTCAACTCTAGACCCAGCCACCACACATCACTCCAACTAGAAATTCTGTCAAAGTCGTCTTGTATCTTCCTACAGTTACTCATCAACTTCGACGCCTTATCGTACACCACAAGATCTTCAGAAAACAATCGCAGATTGCTGCCTACCCTGACCGCCAAATCATTCATGTACTGTAAACAGAGAACAAGAGCGGTCCTATCACACTTCCCTGTGGCACTCCTGACGAAACCCTTGCCTCTGATGAACACTCGCCGTCGAGGGCAACATACTGGGTTCTATTACTTAAGAAGTCTCTGAGCCAATAACATATCTGTGAACTTATTCCATACGCTCGTATCTTCATTAACAGCCTGCAATGGGGCAACGTGCCAAATTCTTTCCGGAAATCTAAGAATGTCGAATCTGCCTGTTGCCTTTCATCCATGGTTCGCAGTATATCATGTGAGAAAAGAGAAAGCTGAGTTTCGCACGAGCAATGCTTTGTAAAACCAGGGTGATTCGTGGACATAAGCTTCACAGTAAATAACATGTTCGAACTGAGAATATGTTCAAGGATTCTGCAGCAAACAGAAGTTAGGGATATTGGTATGTAATTTCGCATGTCCGTTGTTTTACCCTTCTTATATAGTGGAATCACCTGTGATTTTTCCCAGTCGCTTGGGACTTTGTGCTAAGCGAGAGATTCAGGATAAATGCAGGTTATGTAAGGGGCAAATGCCGTACAGCTCTTTGTAAAACCGAACTGGGGTTTCATCCTGACCTGGTGACTTATGAGCTTTCAAATCTTTCGGCTGTTTCTCTACGCGAGAGATGCTTATCACTATGTCGTCCACACGGAAGACTATCCGACGGTCAAATGACGGTATGTCTGCACGATTCTCCTGTGTGAACGATTTCTTGTACGTGAAACTTAAAACTTTCGTTTAGCTCTCTTCAGCTGCCACACCAGACTGGTCAACAACGGACTGAATGGAGGTCTTAGACCCGCTTAGCGATTTTACACAGGGCCAGAATTTTCTCGGGTTCTCTGCCAGATATTTTGCTAAGGTGTGACGCTGATAGTAGTTGTACACTTCGCGCATAGATGTTTTCACCGACACACAGTTCTCTATTAATCTTCGCTTGTTGTCTTTTGTGCGTTCTGTTTTTAACTAACTACTTATTTGTTCTATCTAGCAGCAACACTCACCTAGTCTTCTTCACTGATTTATTAACTTTCGTAATCATAGTTGTTATAATGAATCATGATCGCCAATCCCTGTTTCTATACTGACTTTGTCGACAACGTCCGGGCTATTTCTAGCTACAAGGTCTAAGATATTTCCATTGCATGTGGGCTGCCCAAGATAGTTTTCAGAAAACGTGTTCAAAAGTATTTCGCATGACTGTCTGTGAGTACCCTCCATCCCACCACCGAAATGAATCGATAGACATCCCAGTCTATACTCGGAAGATTTAAGTAGCCACCAACTAATACTGCATGATCTGGATATTCACGCACTAGTGACCGTAGACTTTCCTTGTACTACTCTAGAATTGTCACAACGGAAACGGGTGGCCGGTAAAAACTTCCAACAATTAACTTAGGTTCACATAGACCTGTAATATGTGATTAGACAACTTCACTGTCTCACTCAACTTAGACCTTAACAGAGACAATATTTTTGCGGCCGAGTGGTCGCGCGGTTTGAGGCGCTATGTCACGGACTGCGCGGCCCCTCCTGCCGGGGGTTCGAGTCCTCCCTCGGGCATGATTGTGTGTGTTGTTCTTAGCATAAGTTAGTTTAAGTAGTGTGTGAGTCTAGAGGACGATGACCTCAGCAGTTTGGTCCCTTAGGAATTCACACACATTTGAACATCTTGCAATGAACACTCCCCTTCCTACGGCCTCTAATCTGTCTTTCCCACGTCCGTTCCATGACTCGCTAGATATCTCAGAGCTTTCCACCTAGGGTTTAAGCCACCCCTCAGTCACAAGGATAATTTAATCGCCGGCCGAAGTGGCCGTGCGGTTAAAGGCGCTGCAGTCTGGAACCGCAAGACCGCTACGGTCGCAGGTTCGAATCCTGCCTCGGGCATGGATGTTTGTGATGTCCTTAGGTTCGTTAGGTTTAACTAGTTCTAAGTTCTAGGGGACTAATGACCTCAGCAGTTGAGTCCCATAGTGCTCAGAGTCATTTGATAATTTAAGCGCAATAACTTCATCAGAGCACTTCAAACTACCGTCTAGCCTAAAAAATCCTCATATGCACTCCATAAGTACTCTGCTACCCGAGTAGCTACTTCCTTTGTGTAGTGCACCCGTGATCTATTAAGGGGAGTCCTACAAATCCCCACACGATACTGCAGATCTAGAAATCTGCAGCGAAGAGAGTTACAGAATCGACGAAGCCTTCTCTATATATAAACTGAAATCGCGTCTTCGTGCCCATGCCTATATAAGGAGATCTGGGTTTGACTAATAGATACACTGATTCACGAGGAAGCTTTATAAATATTTAGCACCAAGGATGAATTAAAGTTACGTTGAAAATACGATGGCATTGCCACCTAGCGAACATCCGCGATTACACGACAGAGCAGCAGTGCGTCGAAGCGAGATCTAATCGGCAGTGGTGGTCTAGCGGTAGACCGAGATGGTGGAAACCGATACGTTGTGGGATCTAACTCCCGCTGGGTAACTTTTTTTTATTCTGTCTAAAAAGCATTCACCCCTCAATGAAGTGGAACACGCATTTCGAAATCTGAAATTTCAGACTTTGAGCAAGCAGTAAAGGAAACAAAAGAAAAACTCGGAGTAGGAATTGAAATCCACGGAGAAGAAATAAAAACTTTGAAGTTCGCCGATGACATTGTAATTCTGTCAGAGACAGCAAAGGACCTGGAAGAGCAGTTGAACGGAATGGACAGTGTCGTGAAAGGAGGATATAAGATTAACATCAACAGAAGATAAACGAGGATAATGGAATGTAGTCGATCGGTGGTGCTCAGGAATTAGATTAGGAAATGAGACGCTTAAAGTAGTAAAGGAGTTTTGTTATTTGGGGAGCAAAATAACGGATGATGGTCGAACTAGAGAGGATATAAAATGTAGACTGGCAATGGCAAGGAAAGCGTTTCTGAAGAAGAGGAATTTGTTAACATCGAGTATAGATTTAAGTGTCAGGAAGTCGTTTCTGTATGGAGTGTAGCCATGTATGGAAGTGAAACATGGACGATAAATAGTTTGGACAAGATGAGAATAGAAGCTTTCGAAATGTGGTGCTACAGAAGAATGCTGAAGATTAGATCGGTAGATCACATAACTAATGGGGTATTGAATAGCATTGGGGAGAAGAGAAATTTGTGGCACAACTTGACTAGAAGAAGAGATCGGTTGGTAGGACATGTTCTGAGGCATCAAGGAATCGCCAATTTAGTACTGGAGGGCAGCGTGGAGGGTAAAAATCGTAGAGGGAGACCAAGAGATGAATAAGCTAGGCAGATTCAGAAGGATGTAGGTTGCAGTAAGTACTGGGAGAAGTTGAAAAGGATCTTCTCGTGAAATTTCTATTACCAACTTTCTTCTCCGATTGTGAAAATATTTTGTTGTAGCCCATCTACATCGGGAGCAATGAAGATTGTACTAAAATAACAGAAATCAGAGCTCGCAAAGAAAGGTTCAAGTGCTCGTTTTTCCTGCGCGTCGTTCGAGAGTGGAATGGTTGAGACATAGCTTGAAAGTGGTTCAACGAACCCTATGCCAGGCACTTAATAGTGAACTGCAGATTAATCATGTAGCTGTAGATTTTGATATACAAAACGTGTGAGCGCTACTTTAAAGTCCGCCATCCGCAAGTTCAGCTAACTTTACTATGAAGGTTTTGGTTCCTCAGAATCATCAATTCGCACACCGCTTTTTGAAGTCCTGGTACAGATTGTAACATTGCTCGTGAGTTCGTAAGGATGATCCAACAAATTCTCCAAAAAATTTTGGTTGCGTTTATTAGAGGGGCATCACCATTTTATGAGCAATGACTTGACTGACATTTAGGACGACTCCTAGTTTTCCTGTTAATAAGCAAACAATTTCTCTTACTCTTCTTGTTTTAACCAATTTGATAGTTACGAAAAGGTGGATTTGGCGGTCGAAATGCAAGGCTCCTTTGTGGCAAGAGTTGGCTGACGGCTAGCATGCAAAGTGATCGCATCTTGAGTGCTCAATGAGGCAAAAAGAGAAACAAGTTTATTTAATAGAGCCTCGGATGTGGAAGAATCTGAGCTCATTATGTATGGCATACGCTGGTTAGCTCTTACTACGAAAATCCGACGCTGAAAAGAAAACTTTCAGAGCCTGTTATACTGCAAGAGCTATGGATACTTTCGCGCCTTCACAGGAAATCCCACAGCCACCGCCTTCGTCTCAAACAATCAGCTGACTACTGTAAAATTGCATGGACCAGTTACGTGTTTTATTATCCAATAACAAGTTTGTGTTCTTTAACTTTGTGTCGAGCACCAATATTTTATTCTTAGTCATTTACCTAATTAGGGCCCTGTTCGAAGTTCTACGCTATTTCCAAGTATCCTAATCCACTGAAGTGAAAAAATAATTGCTTTTTTTAATTACATTTAATAAACTTCGTGGATTAATAAATTTCATTACTATCCAGTGAGCTTTGTTTCTGAACTACTACACCTGTTTCTTGTAAAAGGATAGTTGATGTTTCGTTCAAGTAAAAATGCCAATTAAAGATCTAAAGTGCTTTGCATAAAGGTGATTCTTGCTGAAATTTTAGTACAGTAGTAAAATTATCTGCATAAAACTGTGATCATTCAGAGCAGTTACTGGCTAATAAACTTGAAGGACCAGCATAAGGAATAATTACTGTATAGCTTTGTAAGTAATAGTGTTTACATTTTCAAGTGTTTCTCATACTTTGTCTTAACTAAAATGTTCAGTCTTGATCTGAGTCAACTTACAGAATAATTTCTGGATCCCATGCTAGTTGTTGAGCCAGCTTTGTAGTCTATAATACAATAACGTACTAATGAAGTGCAGCCACAAATTCTTTAACACTTTTGTGCTCTAATAAGTAACTGGCTAAAACTGTTCAGACTGTAACAGATCTAGGGACCACATGTTTCATTTGAGCTAATAGTGTAAAGAATGAAAGCTCCTTGAGAAAACAAGTAGTAACCAGAAGAGAGAATGTGACTATATGAAAACCATTTCAATGTTAGTATTTCCCATTAATTAAAATGGCAAAAGAACCTAATTTCCAAATTAATAGTACTACATCATCAGTATCCTTTGCATGCGACGAACACCAGCTTTCCTACAGATATTAAGTTTTACTGAGAGACATTTGTTGCTAAAGCTTTTACTATTATTTCTGTGCTGTTCATGTCAAACCACTGGTAGAATACTAGCTAAAGTGTGCTTCTGTGTCGTATCCTACTTGCATGACAGAATTTCAGTAGAAAGTAAAATCCATACCCATAGCTAACTTCCCTCATCAATAGTGAAAGAACTTGGTACAACTTTACCTGATTAGGCTGGCGACCGTTATCTTTTACTTTAGTGCAGTTAACTTTATTATTATTAGAACACTGGTTCGATTCACTTTTGTTTTGCTACTGCTTAATTTCAACCGAGATCATCCGAAAGACGAAAAACAATACACCTTTCCATTATAAACAGTCACGGACAAAATGAAAATCCTTTCACAGGAGTTACATTACCGGTGTACTGCTAATTTAGAAGTAGCTGGTAGTGTTACAACTGCACTAAGCAAAAACAGAGAAATGTGAAGATGGTGGCTTTAATGCTTCAGGCATTTCACATTGTGCTGGCGTAAGCTGTCGCCACCACATCGGTCGATGAAGAGGTTGCAAGAAGATCGATAATATGCGCTGAACCATGTGCGTCTAGAGGCGAGAGGCTAAAGACAGGTTCGCAAGCAACGCGCGGCTAACCCCTCTCGATCGCCAGTATTTAGATCGCCGCTGTGGACCGCAGGGCCCAGTCACTCATAGTTCCAGTCAGAACCAATAGCTCAGATGTCGTAGTTACAGTTCTAGGCAGTCACCCAGGCAGTGAGTGTCTCGGTCACACTCAGCTCCATTACCAGCTCAGTCACAATTCTAGGTGGCGTCTGTCAGTTCACGAAACCGGCTGCAAGAGTGTAGTGTTTATATTGGGACTAGCCCTTCACCAGCAGTGAGGCTAACGTGGACTTTTACAGAAGAGCTTGTATCACAACACATGGACTAGTTTAAAGACAAGTAGGTTCTTGTTCTTGCTAATAAACAATCCCGTTAATATATGTGTGCATTGGTACTGTAGACAGAGGATACTGGCCACCAAACAACATCCTCTCCTTGCTTCCCATGGTACAAGACTCTTCAGTGCCAACAACGACACAAAACATAAAGTCTCCCCCAACTTGAGTACAACGCGCAGAACGTTCATACAACCATGTAAAACTGTTCGAAAAGTCCTTCTCTGGGATGTTGTTCAGCTCGCAATTTACATTGGCTTGAATGTCGGTTATGTCTAAGCACTGACCCTTCATGTGAATTTCTACACTTTGTCGTTTTCTGGTGGGATCGTACTGTTAACACTATGTTGCGCCAACTGTGGGGATTTTAATTTCAGGAAAGAAGTGCATTTCAATCGAATCGTGGTAGGCGTCCACGTGTCGTTGGTTTTGTTCTGGAATCAAGGTGTGCGGGACAAACTTTGTGCACATTTTTCAGTTCTCAAAACATTCTGGAGGTCTTGAACAGTTGATTTAGAGATGTTCTTCCACTGCGATTTGCGACAACAACGTCGAGTCACTACGTTTGCTCGTCCATTACTTAAGACTGCATGCTCATATCCGACTGGCTGTATGCACACCTCTTGTTTACAGTTGTTAATTCAAGCTGCCATCGTAGTTACTGCACTGACGTCGCTTATACACAAGGAATAAAGCCAGTCTCGAAACTTTTCGGACGGACGATTTATTTGGACAGCACATGTAACACGGATTTAGCGGTGATTACAGAAAGGATAAGTTAAGTTTATAAAGGAATGCTGGTATTCGACTGAAATGACCAAGGGAAAAAGATTCGGTCAAATTTTCTCTCAGCAGTTGAAAATCCAATGAGTTATATTAGGAGTCTCTTGTTCAGTTGAAACGAAGAGAAAAGTTGTCAGTATATTCAGATTTGATTAATTCTACAACAGAGGAAGGCATGGGGAGAGGGAGGAAGAGAGGGGGAGGGGGTGGGGGAGAGGGAGGAGAGGGGGGGGGCATCTACTGAACTGCGTCAGAGAAACAGAGAAAGAAGTGAGGCACGGAAAGGGATATGGTGTCAGAAAGTGAAGAAAGGGGAAGAGGTAGGTACTGAGAAACATGAAAGAGGCAAGATGGAAGACAGGGAGATAGAAATGGGGAACAGGCGACGATAAGTAAAGGCAGAGAACACTAGGAGGGAGAATTGTTGGAACGGCAAGAGACACTTGGCAGAGGGGGCGGGAAAGAGGAGGAATGTGGAGGGCACTTAAAAAAAGGAACCAAATACTATAGTGGGCGTTGAATTATGCTTCTCAGCCACGTTTCAAAACGGGTACGGCTAAGAGAAGATGGTTATCAGAAGCTCATTAGTGCATCCTCCAACCTATAACGATCCAGCTCATCTTCTGCAGTAATTGGCGATTAACGAGAAGCTTGCATTTTATATCATTATACTAAGCTGGAAGGCCGCTCTATCGTAGGTACTGCAGAGCTCGCCTGCTGGAGCATTTTCAGTATGGCGAAACATGATTACATATTGCACTCCGCTGCTGTGGAAAGCAAGCGTTATTGATAGGTTGGTAAACGTAACAGAAGTACACACTGCTGAAAACTGTTAACGCTCAGTGATCGAAGTGGGTAACATTTGCAAACGGGTGCGCAGTTTCGCTGTATACTGAGAAAACAGTCTCAAATACAAATATGTAGATGAACGGATACAAGCGCCACCGATGTTGTCTGAAATAGAAACATGCAAATAAACGGATAGAAGTGTCACCGATGTTGAAATAGCGGAAAATACCGCAAAGTGACGATTTACCTTTTTCAATAACCGTTAAAGGAATGGACAAAGATAGTTTGATGTATTAAAATACACTATGTGCTAGGATTTTTTAAGAAGTTAGGCTGTCTGACTAGAGCTCCCTGTGACTTTCACGAAGTTTAATCAACGGTTAATATATCTCTGAACTGAAAACTGTCTATTTCTAGGCACAATTTGCAAACCTGACATGGATGACTACAATAAAAACGGAACATTTGCACTGATTCTTAATTTAAAAACGAACTTTTTCATTCAGTTACATCTAATTCACTAATTACGAGTCACAGATTTACGTCGTATCAGTGTTGTCCTAAGTTACGTTTCATGCAATAATAACTGAAGACTAAACGTTTTCAGAAACATAGGGTATTTAATGTAGCGAGAAAATTTGTTAATCGTAATCATGGTTTTGCTTGTCTTTTGCAGGAGAACTGATATGGCTCCAAGTCAATAAACTGTACCGTACAGTGGGCCTGTCTCGGCAATGTTGTGAGCTAGTAGCACAAATGGCAAGCTCAATAGACGTGAAAGCCGAAGTGTTAATTTTATTTTGGAATATTAAATACAACGAAGACTCTTTACGCGTCCAACCTAACTCGTGCGATAAATCACAAAAAACGTTATCAACGCGAAGGTTGGGCATAAGCGCAACAATACTTTTCTAGGCGCTTCCTATCGTAAGACCTTGCCTTTCTCCGACCCGTCTTACCGAGCCAATATGCAACGGGCGTTAAGTAACGCACCGCACTTTTTTTCTTTTTTTTAAGCTGGTTGGTTTTATTCAGGTTTCCAATACACCATATTATTCCCCCTTCTTCTGGCTACAAAACCAAATAAATTTACACGTGTTGGGATGAATTGTATTTTGTGCAGATAACTGTCCAGCGACGAAAATACTTCGAGTTGATCAACCAGATTTTGGCAAACGCATTTTGACAATGCTCGCTGTACCCCTGGATGACAGTGATATTTATACAAATACAAGAATGCGTCATGAATATTACGACGACAATCGACAGACACCGTGATGGCCTCCTGCTGCAATGGCGTTGTTAGGTTCGGGCACAGATGATATAGATGAGGACCCAGATTATTGTCCAAGCTGTACTTATGCTGAAACCGACTCATCTTATGACGAAGACGAATCGGACGAGAACTCTGCCGATTCTGGAAGGCTGAGCAGAAAAAAACACTTTATTGCAGAAGGATACAACCATATTCATTTTGTAGTTCTTTTTTATACCCATGCACCTAGCACTTTTTGTCATTTGCTATACTCATTGTAGAAATAAGGATATCATTCTGGAAGACAGTAGGAGAAACGATTTATTCCAGAAGCATACAACTATGTACATTTTGCAGTACTTTTTTATACCCATGCACCTAGTCACTTTTGTCACGTGTTATACTTATTCATACACGAGAAATTTCCACGTGTCATGCAAAGGGATAGTGGAGGAAATTCGAAGTGTCCTTTTCTACAGAACTACCTCGGCATTTGTCTTCATCGACTTAGGGAAACCACGGACATCCTAACTCTGCATGGCCGGACGAAAATTTAACCTGCCTCCTCCCAAATACGGCTCAAGCCTGCTAACCGACACGCCACAACACTGTCTTTGCTAGCAATTGATTTGCAGCCAACATGTAATCCGAACTAAGGAGCGAGACGAGACTTTTCACTTACGGAAAATACTGCTAAAGGCGAACGTTAAGAATCTAAGACCTCTTAGGACCAAGCGGCGTTCGAGCCCCGGACCACTGTGCTTGTAATCTGACACTTAGTCAAGCAGCCACTAAGATCTGTAAGCACTTGAGAGGGCGTGCAAGTTGCAGGCTCTGCGATGAACCGTGCAGCTTTGATCGGTAAGACAAGCACTTGACGCGGCTGTATCGGAAAACTCTTATAGCACTTGGCCGAAGTTTCTCTGAAGCTGTCGACCTGCTGGGGTCACAGAGGTAGGAGAGTGAACAGTGAAGTTACTCGTACCATACAACGCTGTAGCAGGTTGCGAAAGTGTTGCGGCAATCTACCAACGTAATACTAATCAACACTATTTGCTCCCAGAACATATCGATGCGTATCTTTTCTCTTCCAGTGTATCCTGTGCTGTTATTAACAAGTAATTGTACGACACTCGTGCGACTGTTATTTATGACTCAAGACTGTAATTGTACTTCGTTTAGTCAAGCTCGTTGTTTAGCACGTCCAACATTTTAGTATGCGCTAGTAACGACCAAATTTTCCTACTGACAGTAAATATGTACAACGGTACTAGCAAACTACAATTTGACAATTAATGTTAAAGCTACGCAGGAGTTTGGATGTGACTGAATACATTTACTTACATATATAAATAGTTTTATCGAAAGAGAATGCAATAGTTCAGAAAAACCACTGCACCTATCGCTCAGTTCTGGTTACGGTACCGATTAATTTATCTAAATTTAGTACAAAATATATATATATAATCTTCAGTTCTATTTATCATCTGCATCCTACATCAGCAACGACCATGCTGTCACACTGTGATTCTTTCTTTCCATCAGCCCTTCAACTATATAGTTTTCAGCAACAATTTGCGTCTTATATATGCCGAACCGTTCTCCTTCTTCAGTTTATCATGTTCGTTATTGAGCACTTACATTTATGCCTTCTCTGTTTAACATTTAGCCACCCATCATGTGCACCTGCTGCCACTTACGTGTTACTGTAGCCACAAGACAGGACACACGCCATTTCATGAAACACACTTCACTTTCGGCAACCACTACTGCGCCTCCAGTGAAGCGTACATCATGCTGATTTTCTGTCCGCGACAAACTCCTCCCACATCGAGAAAGTACGTTTCCCCTACTGCCCCTTCAGCGTACAGTTATACACTCCTGGAAATTGAAATAAGAACACCGTGAATTCATTGTCCCAGGAAGGGGAAACTTTATTGACACATTCCTGGGGTCAGATACATCACATGATCACACTGACAGAACCTCAGGCACATAGACACAGGCAACAGAGCATGCACAATGTCGGCACTAGTACAGTGTATATCCACCTTTCGCAGCAATGCAGGCTGCTATTCTCCCATGGAGACGATCGTAGAGATGCTGGATGTAGTCCTGTGGAACGGCTTGCCATGCCATTTCCACCTGGCGCCTCAGTTGGACCAGCGTTCGTGCTGGACGTGCAGACCGCGTGAGACGACGCTTCATCCAGTCCCAAACATGCTCAATGGGGGACAGATCCGGAGATCTTGCTGGCCAGGGTAGTTGACTTACACCTTCTAGAGCACGTTGGATGGCACGGGATACATGCGGACGTGCATTGTCCTGTTGGAACAGCAAGTTCCCTTGCCGGTCTAGGAATGGTAGAACGATGGGTTCGATGACGGTTTGGATGTACCGTGCACTATTCAGTGTCCCCTCGACGATCACCAGTAGTGTACGGCCAGTGTAGGAGATCGCTCCCCACACCATGATGCCGGGTGTTGGCCCTGTGTGCCTCGGTCGTATGCAGTCCTGATTGTGGCGCTCACCTGCACGGCGCCAAACACGCATACGACCATCATTGGCACCAAGGCAGAAGCGACTCTCATCGCTGAAGACGACACGTCTCCATTCGTCCCTCCATTCACGCCTGTCGCGACACCACTGGAGGCGGGCTGCACGATGTTGGGGCGTGAGCGGAAGACGGCCTAACGGTGTGCGGGACCGTAGCCCAGCTTCATGGAGACGGTTGCGAATGGTCCTCGCCGATACCCCAGGAGCAACAGTGTCCCTAATTTGCTGGGAAGTGGCGGTGCGCTCCCCTACGGCACTGCGTAGGATCCTACGGTCTTGGCGTGCATCCGTGCGTCGCTGCGGTCCGGTCCCAGGTCGACGGGCACGTGCACCTTCCGCCGACCACTGGCGACAACATCGATGTACTGTGGAGACCTCACGCCCCACGTGTTGAGCAATTCGGTGGTACGTCCACCCGGCCTCCCGCATGCCCACTATACGCCCTCGCTCAAAGTCCGTCAACTGCACATACGGTTCACGTCCACGCTGTCGCGGCATGCTACCAGTGTTAAAGACTGCGATGGAGCTCCGTATGCCACGGCAAACTGGCTGACACTGACGGCGGCGGTGCACAAATGCTGCGCAGCTAGCGCCATTCGACGGCCAACACCGCGGTTCCTGGTGTGTCCGCTGTGCCGTGCGTGTGATCATTGCTTGTACAGCCCTCTCGCAGTGTCCGGAGCAAGTATGGTGGGTCTGACACACCGGTGTCAATGTGTTCTTTTTTCCATTTCCAGGAGTGTATATCAGTGGTGACAATGAGAGCAACCCTACCATACACCTTTCCCGATTTTGGCCTCCTGCAACACCCCCATTAGTGCTGACGACTCCAGTCTGTTCTGCAAAAAAGGAAAGGATTGTCTATCAACGCTTGCAGTTGGCACTACACTGTCTAAAAGTGGAAAACATCCAGTTCGACATTATCAGAAGCCTTTGCCGAATCTGCGGATGCACGGTGGGTGAGGCGCAGAGCCTTGCATCGCGCCTATGTAAGTCGGACAGTAGCGAGCTTTTTCACATGAGCCACGGTTACAACATAACAGGCGATCCGATCCAGTAGCTTGTTGCAAGAGGTTAACCGCTGTGAGCATCTGACGGAATCATACGTAGTTAAAACGGTATATTTTAGAAATAAAAGTGTACTGTCACTATTACGACTTCCGCTAATTAATGCTAATTTAGATTGCTTAGTTTTTGGTGTGTTTGAAGGTATGAATGCTAAGTAATAAGATACACGAATGTTATGTTCTTTAACTGAGTACGCGTTAGTATGAGAACTGTGATTGTACAGAGATAGTGAAACGGGAACATCCTCGGCGGGTGGGGTGGGGTGGGGGGGGGGAGAGAATTTGTAAACGGCAGCTACCCAGTTTATGGTACTGGAAAAACAAGAACTATTTTACGATAATTTTGATATTTAAAGAGGGAGTTATTTTGATAACAGTGGATTTTATAAAGCGTTCATAAATGCTATTAGGTTGTGATTGGTCGAATGTGAAACACGCGGAATTGCGCGACTTAATACCAATACCGGATTGGCTATGATGTGTATCAACCAGATGATAGTCCACAAAATACGCGCGAACGTACTAAGAGAATTGCTTTTTAAAGTCTAAGGACAGTTCGAAGCTCAGCCATTAATCATGTAGGGAAGGGTGTATTTGGAGCTATGAACCGATGTAATAATTTTGCGGAATGATGAATAAAACTCGACCGTGAAGTGCCACAAAGTGAAGGCGGATGTGCGTGAAATGTGAACGCACGTAATTCCGATTCTTAAGGGTAAACTGTGACTTTTGAATTAACTGAAACGCGCGTGACGTATTGTGCAAGTATAGACCGAGAACTGAACGTTCAAAGTGATCGGTTCATATAATATTAGAGCGAGCATTCTCTCAATGGGTATTAGTTTGGGTAATTACGAGTGACTGTGATCGCGTGTGAGTGATGAAATTGCAACTTCAGATTTAGCAGAGGCTTAGCAGTGTTTTTGTTTCACACAAGTGACAGATATATCTAAGTTTTCACTCACAAACCAGCTGTCATTTGATCGCTCAGCTAACCTGATACTAAGAAAAACTTGTTGCACCCACTGGACTCTGTAATGCTACTGGTTCTACTACAGCGTATTTAATAGAGAAACACTGATTCATTTCTATCACGGCAGTCGTATGGAGCGGACTGCAGAAGAAGAAATTCATCACGGTGGGTGGACATTTCTGCGGGAGGAACATAACAACAGCGCCGTTGCATGGGTTGCTGTGTTCATCAGAAATATGCCCTCTATTACTCACGTCACCTTTTAGAACGTGATGGCACGAAACAATGGCTGGAACGAGTCTCAAAGACAACATCGATTATTCTGCTTTAACGTAGCCTAGTAAAAAGGGTACTAGGAAAGTATTGCCGACGCCCACGAGAAAGACAGGCAGCGGAGCGTACGTCACGAACGTAGGCCTGAACCCGGTCGCTCGCTCAGCTCAGCAGACAAAATGCGTTTCTGAACCCTGTTAACTCGCAGCTGGACGTGTACGTACTAACGAGAATTGCATCTTCTACTGGAATCTGCTATTATGAAGTCTTACTGTTTAACAGTAGCACAACAACGTTTAATTTAAGGTTAATACTCGATATAAATGGTATAACAGCTTGTTTATAGCATTTAGTCTGTTCTGCTTAGCAGTCCTCATTTCATACAAGAACTGATGCCTTTTGAAACTGCTAATCATTTTGCCATGATTTCAGTTTTACTGCACTCTAGAATAGCCGTAATAAACTATGAGTAGGCCTGTGGACTTCCGGTCATTACAGGACTAATAACAAAAAGACTTCATAATGGCAGATTTCAGTAGAAGATGCAATTATCGTTTGTACGTATACTTCTAGTTACGAGTTTAACGGGTGTAGAAACGTTGTTTGACTGCTGAGCTGAACGAGCGAGCGAGTGCAGGCCTACCTTCGTGACGTAACCGCCGCGGCCTGTCTTTCTCGTAAGCCTTGAGTTTTGCAATACGACGCAACAATAAGTCGCAGGAGGCTGATTGTTGCTGTGTTCTGAGAATACTTCATACTTGCATTGTAGCCGATGTGCCAGTCGTTCGCTAGCAGGGTTAATTTCAAGTGCTTGCTATGGCATTGTGGTCACGAAGTGAGTTTCGAGCAGTATAATTTCGCGCGTGGTTTAAACAGACCAGTGCTTTGAAGAAATGACTCTTGCACTCAGTGATGTGTGTCCACATCGTACAACTATACTCAGGTGGCACAGAGCATTCCAAAGATGAAATTTCACTCTGGAGGACGCTGAGAGGACAGGAAGGCATCGATCATCAGTTAACGGAGGTAAACATTGATGTTGTGCGGAAAATACTCGACGAAGACAGGCGAGTGACCTATAAGTAGATAGAGGATACCTTATGGCTAAATGCACCACCAATTCGTTCGATTCTGCATGATCATTTGCAAGTAAAGAAACTTTATTGTTTCTGGGTGCCGCACAGACTGACCGAATAGCAGATGACACGACGTGTGACTTGATGCCGGGAGACGTTAAAGAAGTTTTCTAAGGGACAATATCGGTATGTGACGAGACTTGGCTGTACTGTTATTACGTGCCGACTAAGACTCAAAACAAGGTTTGGGTCATTGAAGATTACGACACACCAGTAGCTATCAGAAAATCCCCATCATTAAAGAGGAAAATGGTAGCTTTTTTTTAATGGGGTGGAATTGTGGAGCGTGTTGTTTTGGACACAAAGAAGACAGTCACAGCTAAGAGGTACACCGAGCAGTGCTTGCCCAAAGTCATCCAGTCTTTAAAGAACTTGCGACCAAAGTCGCAAGAATGGACATATGGTTCCTCCATCAAGACAACGCTCCAGCTCACCGTGCCGAAGCATTAAGCGAACATTGGCGCGATACAGGACTGAAATTTCTTGAGCACCCTCCTTACAGTCAAGACCTTGCTCCTTGTAACTTTGCACTGTTTCCGCATGTGAAAATGAAGCCGAAAGGAGAGCTGTTTTCAAGTGATGAGGACCTCCTGAGGGCTTGGTGCAGGGAGTGTGCCTTACTCCCTATGGAAACTTGGGAGGACTGGTTTAGGGATTGGTTTCGAAGGATGGAGAGGTGTATTCAATATGACGGAAATTACTTCGAAAAAATTAAATAAATAAAGTTCTATTTCAAAACCTTCGCAGTACCCTTTCTATAGAAAACAATGTGTATTAGCACATTATCCCACAAATTCTCGCCGCGCGGGGTAGCCGAGCGGCCTGGGCGTCTTGCCACGGTCCGTGCGGCTTCCCCCGTCGGAGGTTCGAATCCTCCCTCGGGCATGGGTGTGTGTGTGTCGTCCTTAGCTTACGTTAGTTTAAACTATATTAAGTAGTCTGTAAGCTTAGGGACTGATGACCTCAGCAGATTGGGCCCATAAGATCTTACCTCAAATTTACAATTTACTAAAGACTGGTTACAAAACACGCTTCCTCTGCACCGCTCCTTTCCCTAGCAACACTTGGTTCACACATACCCTGAATTTCAATTTAAAACCAACAAAGTTAAAATGTGTGCATTACACTTATTGTTTGAACATCGCTTGTATGCTGAACTCTATACTTTTGAACTGACAGAAGTTGGAAGATTTCAGACTGCCAATGCAATGCGTCTGACCACTGTCACTAATAATAATATAAAGGGTCCCTAAAGTAGTGCTGTAGTAACTACATAGTTTACCTGCTGCCAAAAAAAAAAAACAAAGAAGCCGTTTTTGTCGATTGTGAGAATTATTTACCACTAAAAGACGGCATTTCCATGAGACATTTAAGAATATGTAACATAGATATCTCAATTTTGTCACAGAAGCATGGTTTTCTTTTTGAGTCATCGGTCTTCTAACTAGTTTGACACGGACCGCCCAGAAATCCTCTCCTTTACCAACCTTTTCATCTCAGAGTAGCACTTGCAACCTACATTCTCAATTATCTGCTTGATGTATCCCAATCTCTGTCTTCCTCCACTGTTGTTACCCTCGACAGCTCCCTCTAGTACCACGGAAGTTATTCCATGATGTCATAGCAGATGTCCTATCATCCTGTTCCTTCTTCTTGTCAACGTTTTCCATATACCACTATTCTTCTCCTCGCCGATTCGGCGGAGAACCTCCTCATTCGGAACATTATCAGTCTACGTAAATTTCAACATTCTTCTGTAGCCCCACATCTGAGATACCTCTGTTCTGTTTTGTTCCGGTTTCCCCACAGTCCATGTCTCACTACCGTAAAATGTTGTGCTCCGGATGCACATTCTCAGAAATTTCTTCCTCTAATTAAGACTTTTGTTTGATACTAATAGACTTCTCTTGACCAGAAATGGCCCGTTTACCAATCCTAGTCTGCTTTTTATGTCCTCCATGCTCCGTTCGTCATGGGTTATTTTACTGCCAAGGTAGCAGAATTCCTTATCTTTGTCAACGTCATGATCACCAATTATGATGTTAAGTCTCTCGCTTTTCGCATTTCTGCTACTTTCATTACTTGCATTTCGTCCGGTTTACTCTTAATCCAATGTCCGTATCATTAGATTTTTCATTCCACTCAACATATCCTGTAAATCTGCTTCACTTTCACTGAGGACAGCTAATTTTATCATCAATATCCTTTCACCCTGAATGCATCGTAGAAAGTATGTGTGTAGTGGGTTGACTATGTAAGGAACATGCTGTAACACCATCATACAGAGTCACGCTTTAGTGCTAATACTTGAACAAAAAGATAATTATTGGTAATTTATTTTCTCTGTGTTACAGTCTTATTAAATAGTGATAACAGAAACGATCTTCCAAAAATAATTTAGTTTCGTCATCGAAAGACAGTCGAAGCATTTGTTTTTACCCCTCGTAACATTCCAGTTTACCCCTCAGTTGGTTACTTCACGCAAGTTGGGAACCACTGTTCTACACCAATAAATATAGTAACTAGCGATTGATATTTCAACTACTAGCCGGTTCATGTGGTTGCCAGTA
Source organism: Schistocerca nitens (assembly GCF_023898315.1). Lineage (NCBI taxonomy): Eukaryota > Metazoa > Arthropoda > Insecta > Orthoptera > Acrididae > Schistocerca > Schistocerca nitens. The sequence goes on from NC_064618.1 coordinate 369,757,807, forward strand.
GGAGATTACGTGGCGCAACTAGTTCGCTCGTTCATAAATCACTATGCGTCGAGTCGAGGTGGCGGTCACACAGCAACAAAAGGCGTTTAGCGATCTCCGTTTCAATAGGTGCAGTTCAATTACAACCACACGGCGTGCTGCTCGTCCAGACTACGGCGGCAGTCTCCTACAGCGAAAGAGGCGTACGGATTCCGCACTACACCATTGGCCTCCAACGTAACCTCACGATTTTTCTGTGGTGGTTTGTGGATGGTTGGTTGGTTGCTTGGGGAAGGAGACCAGACAGCGTGGTCATCGGTCTCATCGGATTAGGGAAGGATAGGGAAGGAAGTCGGCCGTGCCCTTTCAGAGGAACCATCCCGGCATTTGCCTGGAGTGATTTAGGGAAATCACGGAAAACCTAAATCAGGATGGTCGGACGCGGGATTGAACCGTCGTCCTCCCGAATGCGAGTCCAGTGTCTAACCACTGCGCCATCTCGCTCGGTGGTGGTTTGTGGAAGACTTCGTCTACGTGCCTCTCCTGCTTTGGATGAATTGCGACACCACATAGCAACAACTAGCGAACACAATAACCACAGACATGCTCGAAAAGGTATGGGACGAATTTAACTGTCGTCTGGATGTTTGTGGAGCATCCGGTGGAAACCACACTTAACATTTGTGAAAAGTAAATTACAGCTTTGTTCCTAAACGTAAATGTAAAAAGCATCCCGAAGTTATGCGTGCGTGTAAGGAAGCGATAAGCCCTTTTAAAACCGGAGGGTTCTTTTGAAACTAAAAATCCTGTAGTTGCATGCTAAATTAAAATTTATTCCAAGTTTCTACCTTTATTCATGCAGAAGACAGTCTTTGTGAAATTCTCTGCATTTATGTCGTGGATACTCTCTGCGAGTTTCTCAATATGCATCTGGATAGGAATGCATTTACTTGGTTCGCTTCCTATAATCGTTTTCTGATTGAACTTCTGTTACAGATACATGATTAAGGGCACCATTACTGTTAAAATAAACGGTTCGATAACGCATTTTCGTGTAGTCGGCAGTTCAGGCGTGGCTTGTGCACTCTTGGGACAACCGCAGTAAGAGAGACGAAATGTCTGAACACGGAACCGCGAAGTAGGTCGAGCTGCAGACCAACGCCGAACACGAAGGTGGAGGGAGGACTGGGGAAACAGCCAGCTGGTAGTGGAGACCAAGTAGCTTATCGATTGGGAGACAACGACCATGACGCCGGCACGCGAATAGGCTGCTTTGCCGAGGAAGTTTGAAGAGAATGTGAGACCGCAATAGAGGAAATACTCCCGAAAAAGCTATAATTTTCATTCAGTCAAAGCATGGGTAAGTTCTTCATCAATAGAGGAATAAATAAATTCGTTGCTATTTCCCACTTCATTTCGAAACATAAAAGGACCCTTAAGTTTTGTAATTCGTCTTAGTGGCCCCACAAAAATAACAGTATGTCAGTTTCCACACTTATTTCATACAAAACTATGCAAACTGCTCCTCACACCAACCATTATGCTGCTTTATATAAGAAGGAAAGCGAAAAACTCAATCTCTGTAACAAATTACTCAGTCGATATCCACAAGGAACGCTATACATCTTCAACGACCCGTATGGAACATCTAACTTATTGTCACAATATATTATTTCAAGAAGGAATGAAGATGTAAGAGAGTTTAAAGTCTTTTCGTGAGCGGGTTACCGGAGACCGAGCGCAAGCTTAGGGTTGGAAAACCAAGGTTGGAGGTCGGGAGAGGAGGAAACCTACTGCAATGATCGGGAATGAAGCTATGCCTTGTTATTATAACATTTTTGTATACTTTCACGTCGCCCGTAAGTGCAGCTAAAGTAAAGAGTCATTTTCTTGTCTAGTACCTTTAGGTCAACACTTCTGGGTCGCTCAATTGAAGGATTAAACACTTGTCGGAAATGGGCACTGATGAGATTCCAGGGATTCGTCAAATTGTCCCAATATGAGTTGGACAGTGAGAATAACTGCGTTTTGTTTGATTTCTAATCACCATTTACCTTCGTATCTGTATTGCACTGATAATATCTGCACAACAGTACAAATGTCGAAGTTTACAAACTGTAGGAAAAGCAGATGCCAGACTCAGATTCACTGGAAGCTGGAAGTATAAGGAAATACAATTAATCCACGAAAGAAATGGCTTACAGAACACATGTTCGACCGATTCTGAGCATTGTTCATCAGTCTGGAACCATTACCAATTAGTATTAATAGCAGATATAGAGAAGATCCAGCGAAGAGCAGCGCACTCCGCCACAATATAGTTCAGTAAGCGCGAGAACGCTACGTCATTTCTCAAAAACATCCAGTGACAGTCGCTACAAGAGAAGTGTTGTGCATCATGGAGAAGATTACTGTTGAAATTCCGAGAGCGTACGTTCAAAGACGAGTTGGGCAACCTATTATTTCCTCCCAAATATGTTTCACAAAATGACCATGACAAAATGAAAAAAGGAGAAATTAGAGCTCATACACAAATTTATCGGCAGTTTTCTTCCCACGAATCGTTCGCAAATGGAGGGGAGATAATGGTGATGCCAGAGTTTGTCTACCCTCCACCACACATCGTACGTAACTTGCGGAATATGTGCTGTGTGTCTTCTTTGGAACTAAACATGCTCCACTGACTCACTCGCTGTATTTAATGTTGACAACAGTAATCCCCATTTTATTCTTCTCTCTCAAGTTTGCATAAAGTACTGATTGGTTCTACTGGGGTTGGTTTTTCAGACAGTACGGAAAGGTATGAGTAGTTGGGTGATAGGCATCTCGTGTCTGGGTTCACTGAATGCAAAGGGCAGCAGGACAGCGCTATGCTGGTCTATTGACACAATAATGGCCACCACACCACAGTAGCTTTGTGGCGGTATGTAAAGAGGCGCCGACGAGAAACCAGAAACTTTCGTGTTAGCGTGGAATGGTGATTGCACGTAACAGGCTCTCTCAATATTGTGATGTTTTCCCTTCACAAAAACGAAGGAAATCGGGTTAACAATCCAATTAAATTTTAATTACATTATTACTCTCTAACGAGCAACCTGACACTACACGTTCCTGATACCAAAATACTAAGAAAATATCCCTGAACGATCTCCGATATTCTGTTGGTGGAGTTCGATTCACACTGTAGAAACTCCATTGTATCTATGAGGAGTGAAAACCCGTGAAAGCAAACGACGGCTGCCGCAATTACGCTGTGAACCCGATAAATTTCTGTTTACTAGCAACTTCATAATGCAAGCTGCTCAATGATGAAAATCACCAGACGAAGTCTGGCACACTGCAGATTACTTGGTTTGCTGTTTCGATCTGCAATGACCATCATCGTGTTTACCATTACTGAATGTTTATCTCGTGATACTTTAAATACATGAAAAATTAAAAATGGAACAAAATCAGTCACTTACAAACAATTCCTCCTCTTCTTTTTTACAAAATGTTCTCAGCATTCTTAAGAGTACGCAAAAATTAAGATATTCGTTCAAGTCTCACAGCCTCTGATACGTATACGAATGGCAGAATGAGAGGCCTGCAAACAAACTTAGTGCACCGTTTTAGCTAATAATAAATTCATTTAACACATACTATACGAAGAATGAAGAAAAGCGTCACAAACACTGCGTAATGTTGCATTCTAACGACATAGCCGGATGCCGTACGTCAGGGTAAGTGTCTCAAACAAATATGTCCTCATTCATGCACTCTGTGTGCTTAAGGTATGGTTGAGGATTTATAAATGCGGCTTTTTCTAAATCACATCCAGCCATTCTGTCTCTCACTGGGGCACGTCTCAATAGTAATACAACAGGACGCAGGAAAGAGGGACGTGTTGCCTGTTGCCTCGTAGTGAGAAGTGACATCTTTTGGGCGAATTTGTTGGTGTCTTATTCATTTGTATTTCCTAGTGCTCTTGTACCAATCTACACGGCGTCTTTGTTTGTGCTCAAAACAAATCCATCATGAATATTATGATCCACAAATTCTTCGTAAATATTATTTTATTTCCGTTGAGAAAAGTTTATAGCTCGTGATGTATTACTCATGGTACTTATCAATATCTGGAGAAACATATATACAGTCGTCACGCACAAGTATTTAAGTGAACTTTCGATACAAGTGTTCGCGTGGTTGGAACTGTCACTTTTGATGTATTTTTCTTTCTTTTTCTTCCAATGGAAGTAATCCATCCATGGCGTCTTAGAAAGTTGTTTGGTATTTATGGAAGTTAAGTCATTGGCAACTTTTAATCCCTTAGTGAAGACGCCCATATTTCCCAATTCGAGCTACTTCGTAACTGGACCAATTAAATGAAGCTGGTGGGGTTATCGTCGAGTTCTTTCTTCAGGAACCTTTGGATTGCATATGGTACACGTTTCTCTCACTTTACGCCAATAGGACATATAACTAGGACTAGGACATAATAAACATCATAACGTACGTCCATACTGTCTCCCTTTAGTCCAATGAGCGCTGCTCACATTTATGCAGCCACAGAATTGGAAATTATTATAAAATTGCCTGTTTTTTTCAGTTTTGTGATTTTTTGTTGTTGTTGTTGTTGTTTCGTGGTCTTCAGTCGAAAGACTGGTTTGATGCATCTCTGTACGCTACTCTATCCTGTGTAAATCCGTCCATCTCCGAAAAACTATTGCAAAATGGTTCAAATGGTTCTGAGCACTATGGGACTTAACATCTGTGGTCATCAGTCCCGTAGAACTTAGAACTATTTAAACTACTTAAACCTAACTGACCCAAGGACATCACACACATCCTTGCCCGAGGCAGGATTCGAACCTGCGACCGTAGCGGTCGCGCTGTTCCAGACTGAAGCGCCGAGAACCGCTCGGTCACAACGGCCGGCAACTATTGCAACCTACATTCATTTGAACTTCTTTACTGTCTTCCTCTACAATTATTACCCCCAACACTGCCTTCCTGATTTACTTCAAGCACAGTATTTCGTATTTGTGAGCTCTCTTCTCATTCTGTGGCTGGACAAGGTCGACATTGTTAAAAATTAGAGCATTTACCCTGAGATGAAAAGAATCTGACAGTTCGCCTTGAGTAACGTTTTGAAAAAATTCCACGTAAGGATTCAGGAACATGAGTCACTTATCGACTTAGCTCTGTATACACATAAACTAATACACGTTTACATTTACATGGTTTTGTTTTCGTCTGCCACACATGGCTTCAGAATGGAACTGCCCTCTCTGCCCCATAACCAGATCGCCTGGTATTTAGCTGAAAAACTTCCAGACTCTAAATCGGGTCATTACTTGAACAACCCGCTCTACCAAGATACAGATGAGCCAAAACAGAACTACTACCTGCTTGATAGTCTGTTGGTATGGCAGTTTTTCATCATATTATACCTACGTAAATGTCCACATACTGTATATATTACAGTACTTGGACGTTTCCACATAACCAAGTTACCACACGAAAGTCCAGCATTGTGTTCTGGTACGTGCAACAGAAGAGATGAAGACATTCATCTGGAGGTGTTGCATTAAGTAAGAGATTGGAAGGTTACTTGGTGTGAAGCAGTAAGTAATTCATCTACAGCTACCAGCTTCGAAGCATCTAATCAAGAAATGGACAGCACAATGAAAAAGCTGTAGCAGTCACTCTAGGGGGAGCAGACAGCTCATGCTCCGTCCATCAACGCTTGGTGGCCCCCAGAGGGGGATGCACACTACTCGCCGTCCCTACTTCTACCCGGCCAAGCGCTCTCTCCCTCCCTCCCTCCCCCCACCCCATCCGCCGCCGACCGCATTAACATGGAGATTGCGAGCGGCCTGGATCCGGACCGGCCGGGTATCGGCAATGCCTTGACGGCCCAAGAGGCGCCCGCCGGCCGTTATCTCGCGCTACGGGCGCACACCCACCGCGTTCCATACACCGAGTCGCGCTCTCCGTAATTAATTCACTTCGTACGATAACCACGTACGGCTACAGTTTATCAACAGCAATGCCGCCGTAAATCTCGCGATAAACGTTAACATGCTGCACTGCTTTCATTCGGGGGCACGAGAAAGCGCCTAGCGCCGCTGTATCACTTGTGACGACATACGGCATAGGTGTGCAATTGCGGACTCTTCGGTGTGATTTTCTATTTATTTGCAGATCGAATACAATTTCAGAAATGACTGTTGATGTTGAAATATAGAACTTAATTTATTAACCTGCATGTTACTACTTTACATTCATTAAAATGGTAATACTACGCAGTGCCCAGTAACGTCGAGACTGGGCCTTAATTTATTGTCTTTTGACAGTTACCACGATGTATAAGCAAGAGTTGTGTGTATCAGCAGCATTTAGAGCTTATTTCGTTTCAGAAGTTATTGAATCGTGAAAATATTTTCTACTCACGAATGCATAGTTCAGTAATCTTTGGCGCACGTTCGAAGCTCTCGAGTGTAAATGTACCGTAGCTGCAGAAGCATGAAAACGAAAATCAGAATTTGTGCTGAAAATCTCCTATTTTCTTAGGGTGATCTGTACGTTAAATTTTTGCATCGAAGACTGAAAACCTGTGCTCTAGCGTCCTGATTTATCGTGAAAAAGAATACAAGTTCATCGATGCATCGGAAACCATTAAGCTATCCCCACCTATAAGAAAAATCAAAAGGGAAATTTTCACTATCACTCAAAATCTCCCTACTTCTGTTCTGACAATTACAGATGACTGACCACACTCTTTCATATCTCGTTATGTGCTGGCCATTTTTCTTAAACTTACAAAGAGCATTTACGATGATCTGTCTTAAATTTGGTTTCGTTAGTGTTAAAATGTACGTTCCTATTTGTGGTTTGTGGAAACTCAAAAATATTGTCCGAACTTGTACACAGTGTAGATGAGGCAGATCTATCTAAAAAACTGAAATACCACCACCACCACCACCACCACCACCACCACCACCACCACCACCACAACTCACAGATTAGGTCTTACGCCTGTTCCGAATGTCTGAATGCTGCCTACAAGATAGTACGAGGATCGAGCTACGATCGTGGGAAATGTCATCAGCATCTCGCCATTTCCTCCAGCCATTATAGCCAGTAAATGAATCACGATGATGACGCTGCTTCCGTATTCAAGCAGCTCCTTATTTGTTCTTAAGAGGCAGAGTGGATTCTGTTATCTCAGAAATATCCGAGGGGCCACTGGGAATCGAATTGGGTTCTTCCGTACCGTAGGCAGTACCACTAACAATTCGGCAACGAAAGTGGTTAAAAATCTAAAATACAGCTAAAAAACCATATACACCCAGTACAATTTTAATTCCCATACAGTGTCAAGGTTCTAGGCGCTTCAGTCTGGAACCGCGTGACCGATACGGTCGCAGGTTCGAATCCTGCCTCGGGCATGGGTGTGTGTGATGTCCTTAGGTTAGTTAGGTTTAAGTAGTTCTAAGTTCTAGGGGACTGATGACCACAGATGTTAAGTCCCATAGTGCTCAGAGCCATTTGAACCATTTTACAGTGTCAAATGGCGCAAGATTTTGAGCATGTCTCATCAATTGCCTTTCTAATGTTTCCTTCTCTCTCCTGTCTCTAACAAACGACAATTTTTCACGTGTGAATAGTTCTTTTTAAACCTAAAAATCATCCCGGCTAATATGTACTAAACTCAGAAATCGTAGGTAGGCAATCACGATCATTTAAACGAAGCGACGTTTCTGAGACTGAATTCAAAGGGCAATCTGGTTTGTGCAGAATAGGCACTGTATGCCTTGCGTAACAAAACAATAAAAAATGAATGAAATTTACGATTCAACGTTCCATCGACTACGAGGTCATTCGAGAAGAATAAAAAGCACGGATTTAATGTGGACAAGGAAGGAGACTGAGGGTGTCTTTCTTTTTTTCCTTGTTCTTCAAAGGTATAATACTAGCATTGGCATTAAGCCGTTTAGGGAAACCAACAAAAATCTAATCCTGGATGCTGGACAGGAATTTTGATGCATTTTCTCCAGAATGCGAACATTTAGTGTACCAAGTACGGACCATTTCGCTTACCAGGAGTCCAAGGCATATGGATATGTGAAAGTTACAAGCATTTCAATCTCATTACCATGCAGAATACCTAGGCCACCTAAAAATTACAATAATTGTTTTTATGAAATGTATTTGAACGGAAATATCTGAAGGAGAATGCTAAGGTATATTCATACAGAATTCAGTATCACAACTCGGCCACGAGGGACTTCTTTATGCTTGGCGATTTAATACAGAAGACTACAAAAGGGTTCAAATGGCTCTAAGCACTATGGGACTTGACATCTGAAGTCATCAACCCCCTACACTTAGAACTACTTAAACCTAACTAACCTAAGGACATCACACAGATCCATGCCCAAGGCAGGATTCGAACCTGCGACCGTAGCAGCACCGAGGTTCCGAACTGAAGCGCCTAGAACCGCTCGGCCACAACGGCCGGCTTAGAAGACTACAAAGACAGCTTCCACAATATGAGGAATGAGCATCAGACAATGTAAAAATTTATAGACACACATAAAAAGAAAACAAACTGTTTTAAGGCGCATCTTATAACACGGTTGATTTCAAACGATAAAAAAATCATACATTACGAGTATGTCAGACAATATTTAGCCTTAACCGTTTCTTTCTGTGGAAATAAAATAATCTATATCTGAACTTCTATGCAAGCATGCCGTAGTTTCTTACTGGAAGAGACAACGTAAGTGTAAAAATATTATGTTTGTAAACGCCGAAGAGGTCAGTGAATTTCAGAGACCTCATTTTGAATAAATCATGACATGGGGAGAATAATTGGTTGTATATGTGCGGATTCAGCGACAAGCTACGAGGTCATCAGCCTCTCACATCTAAACTAGTCTTTGTAGAACGACGTTGGTAACAAGAAGTGGTGTACGAGTTTTGCTATGTCGTATGGAAAATGATACGGCTGAGGCGGAAAGAACATTGACAACGGTAAGAATTAAAGGCACTTTTAGAAAATGTATGGCGTTTCACAACTGATCCGGCGTGTACGTCAGTAGGCTAGGAGGCCACATATGGCTCATCTGCGGCTAGAGGCTGTCCCTCCCCCCTCGATGATTACCAATCCACAGGTGGCGTGCGTAAAACAATCTAATAAATAACATCCTTCCAATCGGATAAAGGAGAAAATAAGGAAGAGACGCCGGGAACATACAGAATGGTAACAATCAAAACCCATTTCAGTAGATGTAGAAAGAAGCAAGACATCTGGCCGCCTTTTCGGCTGCACAGTAGGAATTATTTAAAATTTATCATGCAGGACCAGTATTGAGCTCCATACTGGTCTCCAGCGCCACGACAGCCATTGTCGGCATTTTAGTCGTCGTTACTAAATTTCGTACCAGCTGCGGAATAAAACAAACTTCAGTGAGGTATATAAAATTGCGTGAACGGCAGTTAAGTACCTCACTTTTAAATATCGCTTACAAACGTCTTTTGGTCTGTCATTTCTATTGCATAAAACTAGATTCTCACAAGAAAAGCTTTCAAGAGCGTTAGTATTGTTCATTTAATTAAGCTTTCGTGTTGACGGATTGCAAATGTCTCGATCATACAGTACAGCATCTTACGCTACACATAACAACGACGTAGAATACGAATAATAACGTAAGAGAAATATCAATACAGTAACGCTGATACTGATGTAGTATGCAGAATATTAAACAAAAATGAAGAACAGTTAAAAACATGCTCTCCACATTTCTTTCTCCTACGTGAGTGAACAGGTGCACAAATTACAGATTAGAAAAAAAACTTGACAATATATGTAAGGTGGAATGGATGCTAATCAGATGGCGGTATTTGTTAGCCGTTCCCAAGCGACAAGCGGGACGACTGGCTAGGGAGCAGCGAGCAACCGGAGGTTGGTTGCCGGTGCTGAGGGAAGAGACCAAATTCCATTTCCTGCGCCGCTGGCGGGAGACAACGCAGTCCGGAGACAGCTGACGAGCGCGCCCGCCGCCAAAAACCCGGTCCACGTTGCAGGGACGCCTCGCTGCGATTACTGACAGACCGCGACGACGTGGCCAGCGCTTGGTACATGGATACGGCTTTATTCGCAACCAGTCGAGCTCCTCACATGTGAGGATTCAAGATAATACGTACAATAGCTTCTCTTACGGTGATCATACGGTACAAACTGAAACACGCAAACATGTCATCGGCTTCTCCGTGGACCTCACAAGGATATAACTCGCATATGAAACACTTTGACAAGAATCGGACATACAAAAAAACAACGCAAGCCACAAGCCACTTTTCAGTCGTCCAACCACCAGAGTCGTAACCCTGGTGACATAGACTTCCCTCTAGCAACAGAAGGTGAACGGGACAGTCTACATCTCTAGGCGAAACGAGTCCGCCAGCAAATTCTAGCGTCTGTCTAAAAGGTCGTTAGCAGCGCGGAGCAACTCGTATATGTCACGTCATGCAGTTTCAGATCCAGTTACACTTGCCGCTACAGCTCCATTCATGGCAGCTCACCTGTCCGAAGAGCATCCGCCGCTTTTCGATAGTACGTACGCCGGATAGACGACTGTATTTGGCACATACTGGGTTTAGCCTCAGAGCAAGTATATCACACTCTAGACATGTTGTACTACGATCTCTTAAAGTTGAGTACCTGCGTGTCATTGAATAAATATGTGCTTTTAGACATAGAATGAGTCACTTCAGTAGGTGTGCTTTTAGGTATGCATGCCTGACGTTTGGTTAGAGGTAGCGCTCCTGTTTACACTGACTTCAGCGGCACCTCGGTATTTGCTGTAAACATCCTACGTTGGCGATGTAGTGTAAGCGTAATACGGGATGTAAGGAAAACGGTCTTGTGCTGGCCGAGAAAATCCGTTTATTATCTATACCATTATCATAATGATAACTCGTCTCATAGCCCAGCTATTAAAAATGTGACACCTGTCAATTACACTATAGATAATTACCATTTTACACTTTATTAGGTATTTAATCTGAAATGTCGTAACTTTCGTCTAGTGTAACGAAAACTTTAGTCTATTCTGTACGTACAGTAGATTCATGCTATTCCGAGCTAACTTGGACCGAACACTGTTCGGTTTACCGGGAATTCGGAATACGCGGATTTCATGAATAAAATCAACGTATTGACTTGTTAAGGGGTAAATTAAGTGCAGGGACATCTGTTAGTGACCCCCCGACGATTCACAGGGCAGGCGCTCTACCTATCCCTCTCCCTCCCGCGTTACAAACATATTATTACAAACTTATTGTTACGCTTTATTCCGTGAGTGTAGAGATACTTTACCAAGACACTGTAGCATTTTTATTTATGTTCTTATTCCTTGACGTCAACTGTTAAGCATTAAATACGGCAAGTAAACGAAGTCGTCCTTCGTGTACTTTAAAAAAATTTAAAGTGTTAAAAAGACTGGACAGAGGAGACGGTGCTATTAAATTATCACTCGAATATGGTGTCGAAAAAGCAACGATTAGTGACTGGAAAAAAATCGCTTTATAATTGAGCAATTTTGTTCTGCTTCAAGTGAAGTAACTCTTGAAGGGCGGCGAAAAACGACTGTGTATTCCAATGAAAAACTTGACGAGGCCTTATTCTTGCGGCTCACTCAACAAAGATAGAAAGGAATGTCCATCTTTGGTCCTTTGGTAAAAGAAAAGGCGCTTCAACTGAACAAGCTTATGGATGGTGACCCATCATTTTCAGCTACCTGTGGTTTTTTGGGTCGTTGAAGAAAAGAGACAGAATTAGACAGCTCACGATTGCTGGGGATAAGCTGTGTGTTGACAACGAGCCAGCTGTCAATTACTTATAGGAATCTGAAGACCTTGTTTCTTCTCAAACTGTTCACTGCAGCAAGTTTACAATGCGGATGAAACCGGACTGAACTTTAAGAGTTTGCCTACCAAAAGACTTGCTTCGCAAGAAGATGCAGCAAAGCCTCGGCAACAAACAAACTTCCGCTGGTGGTAACAGGCAAATCGGCGGAACCACGAGCGTTCAAAAACATTAGCAACTCACTTCCTGTTTATTAGGTTATAAGAAATACAAAAATGCTTGGATGGAATTGCTTAAGTGATGGTTCGAGCACCAGTTTGTTCCTAAAGTGACTGCGTTCTACACAGAAAATGGAGCGCCCAATCGTGCTCTGCTGTTTATAGGCAATGCTCCGTCCCATCCAGAAGAAACGAAACTTGTTTCTGGAGCCGTCAAAGCAGTTTTTCTGCTACCGAAGTAACTTCAGTTCGTCGCCTATGGGCCAAGGTGTGTTGCAAGCCATTATAGTATAGCTTCGCACCTTACTTGAGGAGGAAGAAAATGAAATCACAATCCTGCAAAAACTTAAGGAAAATAAAATACAGGATGTGATTTACTGGTTGGTTGAAGCATGGGATAACATAAATAAAGGCGCATTACAAAAATCATGGAAAAATCTCTGGCCTACATCGGAATTTGTTGAAACAACTTTTACACCAGTGAAAAACTGTGACTTCCTTCCACTCGTCAAGAAATTCCTTGACTGTGAAGACACAAGATAGCTGTGTTGAGGAGCGGACTTCTGTTGACAATGGGCAACAGGAGTTCGGAGACGAAGACATTGTAGCAACGGTGCAGGACTCATCAGCTCAGATCGACTCGGAGGAAAGCGACGAGGAGGAGAACGTTCAAACTGAACTCCTATCACACACAGAGGCGGCAAATGCTCTTGACATTGCCTTACGCTACGTCGAAAAACACGCTTCATCAACACCAAATGATGTTATGTCCATGCGGCGATGGCGGAACATTGTATCCTCAAGTCGATTCAGTGCTCTTAGTCAGAAAAAAAAACGACCGTCCTTATTTCTTACGCGGTGTAAGTTGGTTATTTTTTTGTTTTTAACAGTGATTAAAAATGATTCTACAGAAGTGTATAAATGAAGCCGGCATGTACTGTAAGTAACCATCTTTCATTCCAATATGGTTTCAGGCGTTTTCATCGAGCTTAGGCTCCATGTATGTCTCTATTTGACTTCTTTTTCCACAACTGACTTTTAAATTTCTCCTATTTTTAAGTTAAAAAATTGGTATTTTTTCTTAACTCTGTTCGGAAGAGGCGGATTTTCGGAATAGTGGGATTCAGAATAGCGGGATTTTATTGTATTTGGTTTAGCCGGTGTACTGCTAATTGGAAGCCATCTTTATTTTCTTGATTGTTGTATTACTTTACCATCGGTGAATAGTAATGCACTTTGATTAATGTGTTTATCTAATTTAAGCCTGGTTAATTATCTTACTTCAAATTTTTAAGGACATTTTCAATGCAAACTTTAAAACAAATTAGTAAAAGGGAATATCCCTGACTCCCTCCTTGACTGGTTTTTATCAGATTTGTTCTTTTTCTCTCCTGTATTTCTTAGAATTCTTGTTTTCAAGGTATAACTTTTGATTGTCCTTATGAGGTGTGGTGGATACGCACTGTCAATCATTATTGGTCATATTTCATTTGGATCAACTCGATCGGAAGTTTTTTCCCAAAAGCAATATGCGTTTATAAATAAAATTCTTTTTATTTTTCTTTGAGTCGTTCGACTGTAAAAATATTGTTACACAAACCTAAGTGCTTAAGCTACAACTTATATTTTAAAATTATTCCAAAATATCGTTTCAGTGCTTTAAACATCAGCCTTCATTTAAAAAGTAATAAGTGTGTCCACTGTAAACTGAAAAAACGCTGTTGAACCGCATTCTACTGACAAGGAAATCACGGTGTCCTTACTCTCGTTTTCACTAACCTTGAAGAGTAAGCTCCAGGTTTTTAGTATAGTTCGAATTAAACGCATGCAGAAACCAGCTGCTCGCCGTTGCAAACGCTGAGTTGTACAGATTGTCCAGGAACTGATGGTAAACTGCTGAAGCTAACTTAAGAAAAGTAGATTGCGACGTTTTACGAACTTGGAAAGTTCAGAACTCCGGACAGAAACACACGCCATCATCAGAATATGCTACCCAGTAAAATGCCGTGACAAGCCGATTTGGAACAGCCTGATCTATGTTGAGGTTAGCGAATGAAACGGGAAACCTAACATCGGGACATTTCACTTAGTGAAAGCGAATCTTAGTGAATGATTTTTGGGTGCAGTGTATCAACAATGTAGAGCTACTAAAGATCTCTGTCGACAGTACTGTCGCGCAAGATCCTAACAGGTAAAAAGAAACTACTGTGGCAGTTTGTAATACGTAAACTGTATTTCACTAAAGTAAATTTACCACGAATTTACACTGCAAACATTCGAAAATATGCAAAGTTTTGCCAGTGATCTTTGTTTCCACTGCTATACAAGTATTCGCACATAATCGTAAGCAGTATTATTATTTTGAATTCAAAACAACGAACAGGGAACTGTTAACTCCCTTTCCCCCCATCCTGTAGCCCGCACAATACACTGACCAGCGCCACACAATGGCCCTCAGAATGCAGGAACCTTAGTATGAGCTACGTGCACAAACCGCTTCAAGAGAATGCTATCACTTTACATAAAATACTGATGCCTTATTTATCTTGTGGTTGCACCTCACTTTTTGTCCATGTTGTTTGCGAATACATAATTATAGAAACACGGTTCTGCCCTGTTCAAACACAAACTGTTCTTTTTTAAAAAGCAAAACTGTTTAAATGAAGCTTCACCGTCGACAACAGGTTCACCTATTTCCTTCGTATTACGTATTGATGTTTATGTGGCTGTCTGTCATTTGCAGTACAGCTGATATTTTGCTCCATTTAGTCTTTTTTTGCTGCTTCCACTTTTTCAAACTCAAAATGTTTCAAATGGCTCTGAGCACTATGTGACTTAACTTCTGAGGTCATCAGTCCCCTAGAACTTAGAACTACTCAAACCTAACTAACCTAAGGACATCACACACATCCATCCCCGAGGCAGGATTCGAACCTGCGACTGTAGCGGTCGCGCGGTTCCAGACTGTAGCGCCTAGAACCGCTCGGCCACTGTGGCCGGCTTTTCAAACTCCTATGTGTACTATTCTTAAGAGCTCTTTCTTCAGTTCAACTCATATCACGATTCTAACAAAGGAGTAATATTCACTGCCACGGATAACACACAGCAGTGAAACTGCCTGTAGGATTAAAACCACGTACGACTCAGTAGGTATTGCATTGACAGCCACAGGCAAATGTTTAAGTTTCTTTTTGGCAAAAAGTATAGTGAACTGTCTGTGAAGGAGATACACTGAAAGATTCCAATTCCTCCGTCTTACAACCCCCCCCCCCTTTCCGCCAATATATAATTATTTTGTGTGTTCGTTCACACTGCTTCGTAATGCCACACACAGATATTTTACTGTTTAAAAACGTATACAATTTAAGTACACACACAATTATTGTATACAGTGGAATGTTTCTCTTCTTTCTGTATGCATGATACTCAAAATTTGTTCACCAGTTCTACAGTGAGCTGCAGTTCAATATTCCAAGTGGAAATACCAGAGCAGCAAACTAAGTTTTTCCATATTTCATTACTTGTTTCGCAACTAAAGACATTTCAAATGCCACGGAATGGTATCGTCCGGCAAGTAGAAAATAGTATTTTTTTATGACGATATCTAGCTCATTAGCGGTAGTCTGTGCCACTTTGATAAGAGAATCTCGGAACAAAAAGATATTTTTATTTTTATAAAAGGATGACTATCGAGCAATAGTTTAAGCAACCCTGAACAGACGTTGTGATGGGGCAGGTTATTGTCTAAGATAAATAAATTACAACCACAAAACGCTTGAATTGTGTGGACTGAACTAGAAGTAACACAGGACTTTCAGTTCCAAAATCAAAGTTTAGGTTGATTAAATGGGGAAGCATGGTTATTTCAACGTGCAGTCAGGTGTGTAGACGTGTCAAACAGCATTCTGTCGCTCACAATCAGCTAATGCACTTCGTTTTCAAAACGAAAATGCTATTCAAGTGGTTACCCAATACTATTTTCTGTGAATCGACAGATATTGTGTCACTTGGTCATTTAACCAACCATATTAACAAGAATCATGCATGTTGGGACGAGACGAGGTGAAGAGAACGAAAAACTCGCAAACTGCGGCTGTACGTTCAGAGTTCATCAGCTGCACGATTACATGCATCAGTGGCCAATCCACACGAAGATCCTGTGTAAAGAATGAGTTGCATCCGCAACCACGGAAATTGTACTAGGTCCCGGCTATACACACCCACCAAATGAAACACTTTTCCCGAAAGAATTTATTGCAAGTATCATGTCGACGCATAGGAAACACAATTGTGGAAGTCTTTGTAAAAAACGAACATTATTTCCGCGAAGATATACTACCATCTAGTCGGGTGGACATCGTTATGCAGAGAGGAAAAAATGTGTGAATTACTAAGAAAGCGTTACTCTCTTCTATAAATAAAAGCCGTAAAATAAGTTACACAGACTATAACTCATCTCGTGCACTGCGGAACAGGCACAAGTTTCGCAGTAAAATTCTCAAAATAACACAGCAGTCCGACACTCGATCTTCATATATTTTTCAGCTTCAGACTTCTGGCAACATTTATAGACCACCAAGAGAGAAAGGTCTGTTTGACTAAACCTCTTATTAAAAAATGAAAAAATTTTTCTTTGATAAACTGAACTCTGAAACGTCCTGTGCCGCAGTTAAAAAATAGTAATAACAGGTTCATGAGATGCGACGGAGGTACAGACGAACCAAAATATAACGACAATGGTTGCAAGAACAACAGATTTGCGCAGAAGCTCTCTACATCAATACTAATTACAATAAATGCGACAACTTTAACATAGATCCTCAGTAGTCAAGCAATTTAATTCACAGCTTTCGTTCACGATTTCTTGAAAGTCGATATAATTACTTCCAGCCTTTAACATCTTCAGACCTCTGTAATGCTATGTAGACCATCAACAAGTGGACAACTGCACCATAAATATACAACTGCAGTATTGTCACAATCCAAAAAGTACCCGTTCAAAATTAAAAGTTCTATAAAAAAGCAATTCATTAAAAGCCATATTATGACCACCACCACTCACAAGGATTTAAAAAAAACTAATTTAAAAACTTAAATAGGCAGTTTGAATACTAGATCCGTTTCCAACAACGCTAATTATTGCTAAGCATATAAATAAGTGGAATTATACGATGAAAACGTATTTTGAGACGATCGCTACCATGAATTGCTTTGAATGCACTGTATGGTCGTGGATGATTAACGTGTATGACGGAACCTGTTTAGGCTCCGCTGTGACCTTTATTCGCACAGTGAAGAGCGCCCTATGAGAAGTTAATAAGATCATGTGCTGCATATTGTATATTGTTTTGAAATTGCAAGCACTGAGACAGCTCTACATCGACTATTGTCTCACTGATACAGCACTAATTCAGACAGAGAAAGACACAAAAAGGAACGGAATTAGAAAAATCACAGAGAAGTTACATCAGGATGGCCCTAAAGATATTTGAACCAGTGTCCTTCCAAATAACATTTCAAATGTACTTGGTCAAAATCACAGATTATATTAGTAGGTGTAAATATGGTAAGTACTATGTAAATACTATTACACCTACGAATCTTTTCATGGAAAAGTTTGCCCTGGAAAACAGACAATAATATTGGCAAAGACGAAGTGGGTCTTAGGAACGAACTGCATTTATCTTACATATTTCCCCAAGTTAAGTTTTTACATCATTACACAACAGTACTTCCTAGTACAGTACAAATCAGGCTATAAGTGTAGAATCACCTTTCCAGGAGTCTTTTTCACTCCACTGTTCTGCACCAACGAAACAATACATGCTTCCTAGTGAACAAGTTTTATTTCAAACAAAAACGTGTTGCAACTGCGGACAAGACGTTTTAAACAGTTCAAACAGAAATTTCGAGCACTGTGTATACGTGGTGTCGAAAGAAAAGGTGTGAACAAAATTAAATTGATTTTTTAATTACCGTATCGGTCACAGGACATGCCTTGTTAGAAAAAAACGTCTGATTTAAATCTACTTATGTTTCAGAAAGACTGGTACTTATTTTTCATTCCTGAAGATACAGATTATTCAAAATAACTAAACTGGTACGGGCGAATTTTTGTTCGGTGACAATTCGTTAATAATCTCGTCTTCCTTCGGTTCTTACTACGGTTTTAGGAAGGTATCTCCTCATTTAATATGAATGACAGATAAAAATAACTGCTCATCTCATTCTAAACTGGCACAGCGTTTGCCCTAGTCTTCTATATCACAACCTGCATCCTTTTTCAAAAATACTGTTGGAATCTTTAAAAGAAAGCTTGTCTTTTTGACAGTTTCCGTTAAAAAGACTAGTTATGGGCTGAATACTGTGAAGATATTAGATGAGGTTTAGCTACCTGCATATTATTAAAGTAGTCTCCTAAATCAAATGCTTACATTGCCAAGAATGATGTTATCGAGTGGAACAACATTTCCTTCCGCATTTGCATGAACGAAGGAGAACTTGCTGTATTTCTCAGTCATACTGTAGAATCGCACAAAATGTTAAAACTAGTATGATTAGTATCAGTGAGTGGCTCGACACAGAGTATCCAGACACTCCGGGATGATGATGGCATTGAAACAGAGGATGACACGCGTAAAGCTGAAATGCTAAACACCTTTTTCCAAAGCTGTTTCACAGAGGAAGACCGCACTGCAGTTCCTTCTCTAAATCCTCGCACAAACGAAAAAATGGCTGACATCGCAATAAGTGTTCAAGGAATAGAAAAGCAACCGGAATCACTCAACAGAGAAAAGTCCACTGGACCTGACGGGATACCAATTCGATTCTACACAGAGTACGCGAAAGAACTTGCCCCCCTTCTAACAGCCGTGTATCGCAAGTCTCTAGAGGAACGGAAGGTTCCAAATGATTGGAAAAGAGCACAGGTAGTCCCAGTCTTCAAGAAGGGTCGTCGAGCAGATGCGCAAAACTATAGACCTATATCTCTGACGTCGATCTGTTGTATAATTTTAGAACATGTTTTTTGCTCGAGTATCATGTCGTTTTTGGAAACCCAGAATCTAATCTGTAGGAATCAACATGGATTCCGGAAACAGCGATCGTGTGAGACCCAACTCGCTTTATTTGCTCATGAGACCCAGAAAATATTAGATACAGGCTCCCAGGTAGATGCTATTTTCCTTGACTTCCGGAAGGCGTTCGATACAGTTCCGCACTGTCGCCTGATAAACAAAGTAAGAGCCTACGGAATATCAGACCAGCTGTGTGGCTGGATTGAAGAGTTTATAGCAAACAGAACACAGCATGTTGTTATCAATGGAGAGACGTCTACAGACGTTAAAGTAACCACTGGCGTGCCACAGCGGAGTGTTATGGGACCACTGATTTTCACAATATATATAAATGACCTAGTAGATAGTGTCGGAAGTTCCATGCGGCTTTTCGCGGATGATGTTGTAGTATACAGAGAAGTTGCAGCATTAGAAAATTGTAGCGAAATGCAGGAAGATCTGCAGCGGATAGGCACTTGGTGCAGGGAGTGGCAACTGACCCTTAACATTGACAAATGTAATGTATTGCGAATACATAGAAAGAAGGATCCTTTATTGTACGATTATATGATAGCCGAACAAACACTGGTAGCAGTTACTTCTGTAAAATATCTGGGTGTATGCGTGCGGAACGATTTGAAGTGGAATGATCATATAAAATTAATTGTTGGTAAGGCGGGTACCAGGTTGAGATTCATTGGGAGAGTCCTTAGAAAATGTAGTCCATCAACAAAGGAGGTGGCTTACAAAACACTCGTTCGACCTATACTTGAGTATTGCTCATCAGTGTGGGATCCGTACCAGATCGGGTTGACGGAGGAGATAGAGAAGATCCAAAGAAGAGCGGCGCGTTTCGTCACAGGGTTATTTGGTAACCGTGATAGCGTTACGGAGATGTTTAGCAAACTCAAGTGGCAGACTCTGCAAGAGAGGCGCTCTGCATCGCGGTGTAGCTTGCTCGCCAGGTTTCGAGAGGGTGCGTTTCTGGATGAGGTATCGAATATATTGCTTCCCCCTACTTATACCTCCCGAGGAGATCACGAATGTAAAATTAGAGAGATTCGAGCGCGCACGGAGGCTTTCAGACAGTCGTTCTTCCCGCGAACCATACGCGACTGGAACAGAAAAGGGAGGTAATGCCAGTGGTACGTAAAGTGCCCTCCGCCACACACCGTTGGGTGACTTGCGGAGTATAAATGGAGATGTAGATGTAGTTCTCTACTTCTCACACTGAACGCTATTTCGGCTTGCACAACACGACTTCGTTCTACATCGCTCATTGGCCGGCCGAAGTGGCCGTGCGGTTAAAGGCGCTGCAGTCTGGAACCGCATGACCGCTACGGTCGCAGGTTCGAATCCTGCCTCGGGCATGGATGTTTGTGATGTCCTTAGGTTAGTTAGGTTTAACTAGTTCTAAGTTCTAGGGGACTAATGACCTCAGCAGTTGAGTCCCATAGTGCTCAGAGCCATTTTTACATCGCTCATTCATCAGTGCACGTACGCTCGATATAGGATTCCTCATAGCCGTTTTCTCGTCGTATTGCTTGTAATGGCGAAGCCCGAGTTCGCAGAATCTGTAAACCAGCCCAGGAGTCTTCCCTTCAGTTCTTAACACAACGTAGCACTTCTGAGCAAAAGTGTTTTCTCAGGTGCAAAAACCAACAGAAATGAGATGCAGGAAAATTCGCGGAATCTGGTGCGTTATTGTTTCCTTTTACTTCACTTTCTTGCCATCTTTTGTCGTCGAGGAAAGGGCTACTCTAACCATTTCGTAGATTTCTATATCTTCCGGAAATAGAGGCTTTTCTGTCTCCAAGGTCTTCCTCTAGTAGCCCTGTTCTTTGATGGACACTTGGTATACGTACACAGTAATGAGGAGCAGTTATTGCTGAATGGTTCCATGGACCCTTCATGTACACTGGTGAACCAAAACATTACGACCATTGCAGACTGAATCCCGCCAGATGGCGTCGTGTGAACATGGCGCGACAAGAAAATTACAAATCCTGAGCAAAGACGAATGAAGATCATTCTGTGACAATGTTGTTGTCGTGGTCTTCAGTCCTGAGACTGGTTTGATGCACCTCTCCATGCTACTCTATCCTGCGCAAGCTTCTTCATCTCCCAGTCCCTACTGCAACCTACATCCTTCTGAATCTGCTTAGTGTATTCATCTCTTGGTCTCCCTCTACGATTTTTACCCTCCACGCTGCCCTCCAATAATAAATTGGTGATCCCTTGATGCCTCAGAACATGTCCTAACAACCGATCCCTTCTTCTAGTCAAGTTGTGCCACAAATTTCTCTTCTCCCCAATCCTATTCAGCACCTCCTCATTATTTATGTGATCTACCCATCTAATCTTCAGCATTCTTCTGTAGCACCACATTTCGAAAGCTTCTATTCTCTTCTTGTCCAAACTATTTATCGTCCATGTTTCGCTTCCATACATGGCTACACTCCATACAAATACTTTCAGAAACGACTTCCTGACACTTAAATCTACACTCGATGTTAACAAATTCCTCTTCTTCAGAAACGCTTTCCTTGCCATCGCCAGTCGACATTTTATATCTTCTCTGCTTCGACCATCATCAGTTATTTTGCTCCCCAAATAGCAAAACTCCTTTACTACTTTAAGTGTCTCATTTCCTAACCTAATTCCCTCAGCATCACCCGACTTAATTCGACTACATTCCATTGTCCTCGTTTTGCTTTTGTTGATGTTCATCTTATATCCTCCTTTCAAGACACTATCCATTCCGTTCAACTGCTCTTCCAAGTCCTTTGCTGTCTCTGACAGAATTACAATGTCATTGGCGAACCTCAAAGTTTTTATTTCTTCTCCATGGGTTTTAATACCTACTCCGAATTTTTCTTTTGTTTCCTTCACTGCTTGCTCAATATACAGATTGAATAACATCGGGGATAGGCTACAAACCTGTCTCACTACCTTCCCAACCACTGCTTCCCTTACATGTCCCTCGACTCTTATAACTGCCATCTGGTTTCTGTGCAAATTGTAAATAGCCTTTCGCTCCCTGTATTTTATGCCTGCCACCTTCAGGGGCAATGACAACATGGGCTGTGAATGGGAAAACCTATTTACACGGAAGATTGTTATGGTCCGGTGCCTGGGAAAGTACATCTCGAAAACGGCGCATTCTGTTGCCGCCAGCACCTAAGGAAAAAGGTTGAAGGACAGTGGAAGCACGAAGACAAGGTGTTGGACGTCCGCGGCTCATTACGTAACTGGAGGTTTGAGATTTGCGCAGTCTGTGAAGTACAGCAGGCGACGATCGAGATATATCTGACGACAGAGCGTAACGTTAGTGCAGGCACAAGTGTTTCGGAGCACACGTTCAGAGCACAGAGTCCCGCAGCAGATGAACCCAATGTGTTCCCATGTTGTCCCCACTAATCGTTTATTACGATTGCAGTGGGCACTGGATCATGGAACTGAACCTTGAATCAACGTAAACGTGTCGCTTGGTGGCACGAGTAACCTTTCTTGTTGCACGAGGTCAATGGATGTGTACTGATACGTCGTCAGCTGGGCGAACCGGCTACCCGAAACACGCACCGCGCCACGGAAACTGGCCGGTGGGAGTGGTACTATGGTATGGGGGGGGGCATTCATCAGGAATTCCATGGGATCTGTGGTACACCACGACAGCTGTAGACTACATGAACATTATTTCGGACCACTTGCACCCCATCAAGCTTGATTTCTTCCTCGACGGCGATGGCATCTTCCAGCAGGACAGCTGTCTGTGTGAAAAGACCATAATAGTGCTACAGTGGTTTGAGGAGCATGATATTGAACTTGTGTTGCATTGACATCTAGTGCTGCATACCTCGAGACACTTACCAGGGACTTGTCAGATTAATGCCACACAGAACTGCTGCAGTATTTCTCTCAAAAGGTGGACCAACACGCTATTAAGCATGTGATCGTAAATTTTGGCTCGTCATTGTAGATTTGATTCCGAAACGCATTTGTGAAACTGTCGTTCGTTTCTATAGCAGCTTTTTCATAGGTACTGTTTCTTCAAAGCTTTCAAATTTGTTTTTGTATTCTTTCGAAGACTAGTGAAATACGAACGGAAAGAATACGTTGCTTACAGCATATACCATGTTGGTATTAATATTCGCTACTTGTAAATCTGTTATGAAAAAAGATTCCTTCCTGCAGATTGTTCCATTTTCACAGGAAGTAATCGGAAAACCTATTCATTTTGAATTGTCACATATAAATAAATAACTGACGCTGACAAAACAATCCGCAAAACTGCCCGTTGGGTATATCCTGTAAATTAGTAATAATCGACTGGATGAATAATTTCGTTAGCAAGAATGATAAATGCTGAGCAGATAATTTCAGAATGTCCTTGTTATTTACAGTTCAATTCATTCACATGTATTAGCGTGTGCGTGGGAGGGGTGGGGATTGGGGATGGGGGGGGGGGTGGGAGTTGGATGGAGAGTAGAGCGGAGATATGCATGCACGGCTGCGCAGTACTCCATCCTGTATCGGTGAACTCAATATGGGCGACACGGATTGTAATTAATAAAGAAAATACATTTTTTGACATGACTCGAAAATGATACGTGTTACTGAAGATAATACTGATGGCCGTTTCCAACTAAGGGAAAAATACTAGACAAAAAGCTAGAAATGGCAGCATTAGTTCAGGAAGTGTTTGATTACACAAAGTTCTGACCGTCCGACAATTATCAACGAAACAGTGACACTTCACGCAGAATTCTAATATAGTATCTGCTCAATGCATTTACCAACCTACGGTGCTTGTTCCCCTGACCTCACGTTTAAAGCTGGCGCTCGACTCGTGTTCATCTGAGCATGCTCGTTAATAATAAAGTACCAGTCCGTTACAACATTCGAACTGCGTAAGGATACTAATGCTAAAGAGGAAAAGTTGTGAAACGAAGTAGCAGCAACTCGTTATAGATTTCACCTAAACCATATGTATGCAGAGCTAATCAACAAGACAACTGCCTAGAATGTCAAAACTAATATGTGTGCGTTATAAAAATGGACAGAGAATAAAGGATTAAAGCTGATCCTATAAGAACCAAAGCAGACCCGGCTGGTCACCCTAGGCTCGTTATCCTGAAATTTCGGGAAACCTTGCCATCTTCAATCCTAAATAGCACAATTTCTCTCCCTCGCCAAAGGATCTAAGAGTACATAATAGATGAGAACCTGAACTGGGTTGAGTACACAGCTACAATTTGCAAGAAGGCATCAGCATCTTCTCATTCTCTAAAAAATATAAAAATTGTTCCCTTATGATCTGAAAAATAAATTTTTACAAACGCTTATACTGTATTTCCAATTGTTGATTACGACGTTAATATCATGCAAGGTCTTTCTCAGGTAAGGTCACGGGGCTTGGAGTTGTTGACGAATGCCTGCGTACGATGTATCTGCGACTTTCGACTTTGATCGTCTTTCCCCACCTTATGCACAGCTATCCTGGCTACGTTTGTACAAGCACAGAGATTTCCAAACACTCTGCCTCATTTACCGTCCTACCAAAGTACATAAACTCTCATACCGCTCCCCAGCCTTAATGCACTTGTAGAAACGGAACAGCAGAGATACTCATCGTATCAGAGAACTGAGCAATATCTCCAGAGTTAAGAGACAGCCAATGACATTACTAGCACAAAAAAATAATAAGTAGCCTTCTTTCCCAAGAGACCCTCCTATTTTCACATGCTCTTGCTGATGCAGTCTACATTAGTTTCTCCCCTAGAAGTCGCTACGTCATAAAATCTTACTTTCGTACACCCAGAAAAATTACACTTTG
The DNA here is from genome assembly GCF_023898315.1 of Schistocerca nitens. Lineage (NCBI taxonomy): Eukaryota > Metazoa > Arthropoda > Insecta > Orthoptera > Acrididae > Schistocerca > Schistocerca nitens. Next base: position 369,782,752 of record NC_064618.1, read on the forward strand.
TATCTTCTACTGTTATTGCTATTAGTTCTTAGTCATTACTGTTATTCCAAATGGAGTTAGATACATTAAATCTTGTTGCAAATCATTTTTGTTTCTATTGCTATCATGTTGTTGTTATTTATCACGTTAAAATTATTGTAATTATCTATGTAATGGTCATGCAAGAACTTTAGGTCTGGAAGGCCATAATTTGAACAGCTGAAATAAAATAAACGTCCTCTTTTTTCTTTTAATTACGAGTATAGTTGTTTGGTGTTAAAAGTTACTTTCGATTGCTATCCTCCACAACAGTTTACATGTCTAAAATAACGATCGATAACTTGCCTCAGTGAGCCATGTCGTCGTGGTCGTGCAGTAGCGTTCTCGCTTCCCACGCCCGGGTTCCCGGGTTCGATTCCCGGCGGGGTCAGGGATTTTCTCTGCCTCGTGATGGCTGGGTGTTGTGTGCTGTCCTTAGGTTAGTTAGGTTTAAGTAGTTCTAAGTTCTAGGGGACTTATGACCACAGCAGTTGAGTCCCATAGTGCTCAGAGCCATTTGAACCATTTTTTTTTTTTTTGAGCCATGTCGCTGAACACCCGCTACTGCAGTCACGCTCGACCACAAAGGTAGTCATATCAAAGTGCAACATTAGAAGAAACATAATAGAACCTACCGACGATACATTTTCTTCAGGCAAAAAAGGATTTACTACCGACTACGCCGCCTCTGGGCTCAGTCGTCTTAGACATGCTAAGCGCATTTCTGTTTCTAACTAGAGCTGTATATATTTTCTGCTTTTCAGACAAAAGTAACAAATAGGGTGGTGTAATGAGAGATGGTCAGGAATATGTTCCGTGCTTCCGATACAACTCAGTGGAGTCACTATTTGACGTTACGTTGATGCCGTGTTCCTTGATTTCAGTAAGGCATTTGACACCGTCCCGCATTGCAGTTTAATGAAAAAAATACGAGCTTACGGAGTATCGGAGCAGACCTGCGATTGGATCCAAGACTTTCTTACAGATAGAACTCAACACGTCGTTCTTAACGGAACAAAATCGACAGATGTAAAGGTAATATCCGAAGTACCACAGGGAAGTGTGATAGGACGATTGCTGTTTACAATATATAAAAATGATCTAGTAGAAAGCGTCGGAAGCTCTTTAAGGCTATTCGAACATGATGCAGTTGTTTATACCAAAGTAGCAACGCAGAAGATAGTAAGAATTTGCAGAATGACCTGCAGAGAATTGATGAATGGTGCAGACTCTGGCAGTTGACCCTGAACGTAAATAAATGTAACATATTACGCATACATACGAAAAGAACTCCACTACTGTACGGCTACACTATTGATGACAAACAGCTGGAGACAGCGTCTGCCGTAAAATATCTAGGCATAACTATCCAGAGCCATCTTAAGTGGAATGACCATATAAAACAGATAGTGGTAAAAACTGACATTATACTCATTCATCGGAAGAATCTTAAGGAAATGTAACTCATCCACGAAAAAAGTCGCTTATAAGGCGGTTGTTCACCTGATTCTTGAGCATTGTTCATCTATCTGGATCCCTACCACGGAGGACTGATAGAGGAGGTAGAGAAGATCCAACGAAGGACGGCTCGTTTCATCATGGGATCGTTTAGCTGGCGAGAAAGCGTTACGGAGATGCTAAGCAAACTCCACTGGCAGAAGTTACAAGAGAGGCGTTGTGCATCACGGAGAGATTTACTATTGAAATTTCGGGACAACACTTTTCAGGAGGAGTCGGATAACACATTACTTTCCCCCCTACATCTCGCGTACTGAACACGAGGAGAAAATTCGAGAAATTAGAGCCAATACAGAAGCTTAGCAACAATCGTTCTTCCCACGTACTATTCGCGAGTGCAACAGGGTTGGGGGGCTCAGTTAGTGGTACCGAAAGTGCCCTCCGCCACACACCATTAAGTGGCTTGCGGAGTATGATGTAGATATAGAAGTAGATGTAGATATATTACAATGCACAGGGTGGAGCAACGCGGTACTGAGTGTTATCTGGCAGCAGATTTAATTGCAAAGATGTACACTTTCGAAAACATTGCCTTTATTTTGGTTATTGCTTTTATTTCAAAGCTTTTTTTTGTTTTGTTTCGTATCGTTTATTACTTCAGTCCCTGCGATCTTTGCATCTCAACGCACACACGTTCGCAGATATGCAGGTCGTGCGAACTTTATTTCAGCAGTCAATGTCAAGTATACTGAAACTTTAATACATATGGCGTCTGTTATCTGCCAGCATGTTCCCTCCAGCTCCTCGTTATCTAAGATGAATGAATTATGTACCATGAAATGCCGCCATACAAATACAACTTTCTTTTACCACGTTGCGACTCCCATAGTGCACGCTGTTACTCCATCTAAACTACGTGTCGATAATTAAACAACGCGTGCAGTGTACCATCTGTCGGCAGAGTTTTTCATTTTTTGGCTTCAGCCAAGAAACTTCATCAAAATGACACACACCGCTGGAGCGGCGACACGTTTTTCTCCGCTGGGCGAGAACACTCACAAACAAGCTCGACCGATAAATTGAGTTCCGGGGACACAACGTGCAATTGACGTCAGTAGCCCGACCAGGGTGCGCGACAAACACAGACGGCGAGCGCGAACGGCCACACGAGGCTGCCTGAAGCGTAAATCAACGTAGCGGGCTGTTTTTCGCGTGGAAAAGGGAACAGTCCGCATTCGGCAAAGTTCCGTCCAATTTGGAGCCTAGGGCTCTCGCTTCCGCAGGTGGTCGTTTGGTAACGGCTGATACTCTCTCTGGAGTCATTCTGCAGAGGGGCTAGCGAGTACCTGCAATCAGCGAGGCTTCATTACTCACTTATCTCCAACAACTTTTCCTGTTTTAGTACACGTATACGAGGGTTGGAACTTTAATAGTGGCAACTATTTATTTACAGCTCGTACAAAATAGATACGTGTTTCAAAGTTTTGCTGACCTTCACAGTAGTCACCAGCATTGTGTATAAACCGTTGCCAGCGATGTGGAAGTCGTAGGATACTCTTAGCAGTGCCAGTTGTGTTGACAGTTCGAGCTGCACGGTTATTGCCCGACGAATTTGTAGCAGTTCTGAAGCGAATGCCGTGAAGTGTTTCCTTTAGTTTAGAAGTCGAGTTAAACTTACGAGGGCTTAAGTCAGGGGACTGCAGTAGGTGGTATTGCACTTAGCAGCCCCATCACTCGAACAAATCAGTAACAGCTTGCACTGTTCGTGCTTAAGCACTGTCCTGCAAAATGATGGTCAGGTCCTACAGAAAGTGTCATCACTTCTGTCTATGCTGCTCATTTTTGGAACACAACCTACGACCAGCTTAGAGACAGAAGTGATGACAAATTTCTGCAGGACCTGACCATCATTTTGCAGGACAAAGCTAAAAAAAAACTAACTCCGTCTACAGGCCGCAAGCGACCCATCGGGACCATCCGACCGCCGTATCATCCTCAGGTGAGGATGCGGATAGGAGGGGCATGGGGTCAGCACACCGCTCTCCCGGTCGTTATGACGGTTTTCTTTGACCGGAGCCGCTACTATTCGGTCGAGTAGCTCCTCAATTGGCATCACGAGGCTGAGTGCACCCCGAAAAATGGCAACAGCACGTGGCGGCGGGATGGTGACCCATCCAAGCGCCGGCCACGCCCGACAGCGCTTAAACTTCGGTGATCGCACGGGAACCGGTGTATCCACTGTGGCAAGGCCGTTGCCGCAGGACAAAGCTACCTTACTTAAATTGTCGAGTTGTGTCTTTGCGTCTTCTTCTGCCTCACTTACTATTGCTATGTCGTCTGCAAAGGCTAGGCAGTCTACTTGAGCCCTGTTGTCCTTTTTGTCCCTTTGTCCCCCAGGTGGGTCTTTGGTATTCCCATTTCCTCGTTTATTGTTCTCCACTGCTTGATCACTTCGTCCAGTGCTATACTGAACAACAATGGTGACAATTCATCTCCCTGTTTAACACCAGTCTTGATCTCAAATTCTTCTGACAGTGCTCCTCTGAATCTCACTCTTGCTTTTGTGTCTATCAGAACTTCTTTTATGAGCCTACTGTAAAGGGAAGACACAGTTGATTCAGTCACAAATACGCGACCGCGGGCGCACAGGCGGAAGCTAAGATCGGGTCATATCCGTATTGATAGCTTAGCCAGAAGCACTTGGAGGGCCAACTTTCACACTATGCTCCACAGATAGGGTTGTCTCCGGACTTCAACAGGCCGCTAATGTGGCCACGTCACCCGTCCGCTGGACAATACAATGGCGGCTCTTTTCTCAAGGCCGCTTTTCCTGTCTCGTGCAAAAAGAAAGCTTACCCCAAAATTAATAAATACTGAACCATACGTGTCTCTGTATCGGACTGTGATAGTAAATTTACTGAAATTACTCACATACTTAAATGAGACGCCGAAAAGTGGATTTAGCGCAATTAAAAACAGCTTTTCTTACTGAATAAATAGAGAAAAGTATAGTAAAACTTCGATGTACAGAAATTTTTTAATGTATAATTTAAACTTTTTGTTAGTATTTACACTTATACATCCGAAAACGGAGGAAAAGCAAAGAAATTGTTGTTTATAAATAAACTATTGCAGATAAAAGAAAAATGATAACAGCATAACATTTCTAGGAAAATCCCGTGTGATCTGATGCATCATTTGCGTATAAAAGGTTAAAATTAAGAATTTCAGCAATTTTCATGTTCAGTTGTTTAACTGATATCATTGACGCTTGAGCCAAGGTTTCCTAGCTGAACCGCATCATTTTGGATTGTAGTCTTATGTTCGGACGCCATTGGAGGCGGTCAGGCTGTGTTAGTCTGTGTTTCGAGAAAGTTTTATCTGATGAACAGTGAAATAACCGTTAGTTCGCGTGTGTAAATTATTCTGAGAGCCTACTTTCGGACACAGAAATATATCCGGCATCAGATGGATTTGTTGTTTTTTGGATTGCATGTGATACAAGCCGCACTTAGAAGGTTTCAGTGTGTAGCCAATGCGGACTTTATAGTTTGAGGTACTGTGGAACTTTAACGGTTTTCTAAAGATAACTCACGCAATTAATCGTGCTTCATTCAACTACCTCAAATATCTTAAGAAACTTGGTCTGGCTCCGAAATTAATTTACTGTGAACTGTGACTTTCGATTTTTCTGTATTCTTATTGGAAATAAACTCGAATTTGTGAAACTATAAAAATTACTTGTGTACGTGATTTTTGCATAGCAATTCCTGCCTGCATTTATATTAAATACTTTTGTGGAACACTGGGTACATTGCGACGAATGTGAGTTGGTGCCCCCAAACTTCTAAGTCCAACCTCATTTACGGGAGACCATTAAAGTGTTTGCACTGTGTAATGTGTGGATGAATCTTTTAGTTTGGTAGCAGGAGGGGGGCTCGGAACTGATATAAAACTGGTTACCAGATTATAAATTCGATTTTCGGCGAGTTGATGAAAGAGGTTCTATTTTATTTCGTCATCTACTCCCATGCAGAAAAAAAGAGAACAGAAAATGGTTGTGACAAGTAATTCCATTTGGTGAACAAAAGTTACCACAGTATTAAATGCACTTTGTTCTAAACTGCCATCAAATCGATTACAGCTTTAACTGTCCATTGTCCCACAAATGTGGGTCCCTGTCCATCATATATGTTCAGCTGCAACAATATCGGTTAAGACTTAAAACTGACATTACTTGTAGATAACAAAAGTTTCAAAGTGAGACTACTCCTGCTGTATTTGCAACGAGAAATGCAAAATGATTTAATTTTTCTTGAGTTACGTTTCTGAACTTCGAGCTCCTTTCCCAATATTTTAATGTTTCCACGTGTTCTTTCGTTTTCGCAAACTGAGTCTCTATTCAGTATTTTTTAAAGAATGAATTAACAATTTTGCTGCTTAGCTCTCAAATGACCACATGTTATTACTTGTGCCTTAATGATTGATAAAAAAAACATGATCAAAACCTTGCTGGCAATTTGAGTTATAGACTGAAAAACATACAAAGAAGATTTTGAAACTGCCCTCAAGCCAATGCTCTCTACCGAGCGAGGTGGCGCAATGGTTAGCACACTGGACTCACATTCACTCCCACGTCCGGCCAGTCTGATTTAGGTTTTCCGTGATTTCCCTACATCGCTTCAGGCAAATGGCGGGATGGTTCCTTTGAAAGGGCACGGCCGACTTCCTTCCCCATCCTTCCATAATCCGATGAGACCGATGACCTCGCTGTTTGGTCTCTTCCACCAAATCAACACAACCCAACCCAACCCAACCCTACGCTCTCCAAAGAATCGGTTGACAGATTTTGAAATATATTGCTACTTGCTGGCTTCTAATCATTTGGTTATTGTTCCAGGTTACGCACAGAATAATTTGGAGCAGTAAAATTTATTCTTTTGTGATATTTGTTTAAATAAAATTAACTATATTTATCGTGAATGCAGTTTCATGAGCTCACTGCAACTAACTTGTATTACACAAACATCGTTCCTGTTCTGATGACACATTCATACCAAAAGAATAATGGTTAATTAAAGAAACGGAAAGTGTATTATTAGCAATTGAAACGCGGCAATTAGGACGTTTCAACGTAATTCTGCAGTCGAATAAAAGGGTCGATGGGATATTTATGCTTCGGAACACAAAATGCGCCGACTCCATCACTCTTAATGGACTCCAGCGGACGGATATCGTCTAGTTTCAAATACTCTCGATGAAGAAACTCGCGAGAAACATACTCCTAATTGCACCGCTCACCAGGCAACAGCCATACCGACAGTAAAGTCATGAGCGCAAGAGAGTAGCTGCTGATGAGCCAGAGAATTGAGAAAACGTCATTACCCGGCCACAAAAATACGCGTACAAATATTTACCCCGCGGCTTCTATAACGGTTCCTCTGAAATGAGCTTCGGGCCTCTAACAACAGCTACTCTTTGTTTGGCGCTGGCTTCACCCGAAGCCAACTCATCCGTCGCGCTTACGAAAGACGTTTCTTTCGATTCAGACGTCTCCTCCTGCGCTCCTCATAAGTTGGCTTAACACCAAATCTACTCCCATGCAGAAAAAAGAGAACAGAAAATGGTTGTGACAAGTAATTCCATTTGGTGAACTTAAAGTTACCACAGTATTAAATGCACTTTGTTCTAAACTGCCATCAAATCGATTACAGCTTTAACTGTCCATATTAAATAAAAGTCTAGCGTGAATAAACTGATAAAAGATGAAATAACATGGTTACAGGTTGTTAATAATACAGTCCAAAGTGTTAGTAAATTGATACTAGCCTTCACCGTTCAGGAGTAATCCGCTTGAATTACAGATCAATATCACTAACGTCTATTTGTAGTAGGATTGTGGAACATATACTGTGCTAATATCATGAATCACTTCAAAGAAAAAGATTATTCACAAATAACCAAAGGGATTTAGAAAATATCGTTCTTATGAAGCACAACTAGCTCTTTATTCTCACGAAGTTCAAATGGTTCAAATGGCTCCGAGCACTATGGGACTTAACTTCTGAGGTCATCAGTCCCCTAGAACTTAGAACTACTTAAACCTAACTAACCTAAGGACAACACACACATCCATGCCCGACGCAGGATTCGAACCTGCGGTCGCGCGGTACCAGACTGTAACGCCTAGAAACGCTCGGCCAGCCCGGCCGGCTCTCACGAAGTAATGGGGCTATCTACCGTGGGCGTGCTATCGGACAGGACAAAAATGGCGCAAATGGCTCTGAGCACTGTGGGACTCAACTGCTGTGGTCATAAGTCTCCTAGAACTTAGAACTACTTAAACCTAACTAACCTAAGGACATCACACACATCCATGCCCGAGGCAGGATTCGAACCTGCGACCGTAGCGGTCGTGCGGTTCCAGACTGTAGCGCCTTTAACCGCTCGGCCACTCCGGCCGGCTCGGACAGGACACAATCAGACATGTGGTAGAGGTTTTCTCATGGAAAGCGTAGGAGTTGCTTACATGATACTAAATTGGGGCACGGATAAGGTCTGCCATTATTTCTCACCAGCAAACGATTCAGGATTCTTCTTTCTACAGCTCTAAATCGACTTGCTCACCTGCACGGTTTGCAAGCGACCTGCACCTTCAGCAAGACAATAAATGCATTTCCTCATGAATTCTGATGTTAAGTGTTTGAGGAACACTCCACGGACCTAAGGATGCTTATGTGCCCTTTCTCCATGCCACCCGACAATCCTATTAAGCACACTGGGGACGCCATCGGACGACCCGTGTGTAACATACTCAACACCGACCAAACTCCGTGAACTGCGGGCAGGGGTAAAGGATTTATGTTACGGGAAGGCTCCCATAGCTTTGGATTCCTCATGGAGTGCAGGACACACCGCCACTGACATCATGTAGTTTTCAACATTCTCGCTCTGTCGAATGAAACGATCATTTTCGAAAGGAAAGGCAATAGGTGCATCCTTATTAACAGCAACACATTTTCTACTCTGTGTCTTGGGTGCCGTATCTCAGAAATAAGCCTAGTTTCGTCGACTGTACAATGCCACTGACATAGCGAGGCGTACCATACTTCCAACTGTTTTTGGCACAAAACTGATTTCTTCAACGTGACCTAGCAGAGTTGTGTGAAGCGGTATTGTGAGTGTGCGCAATGACCCTTATATAACTCCGTCAGTCCCAAAAGTTTCGATAATCGACAAATAAAAAACAGAGAAATGTTAAGATGGTAGGTTTAATGTTTCAAATGTACTACGCTAAATAGTTCCCCCCCCCCCCCCCCACCCCGCCACACTTGGTAAAAACGCACAGAACGTCCACATAACAAGGTGAAACTGTCAGAAAATCCTTTGATACGGTGCTCAGCTCACGCATCACATTGGCTTGAATTTCAGTCATGTCGTCAAACCGTCGACCCTTCATATGGATTTATGCACTTTGTCGATTTGTGATAGATTCGTATTGATAGCACCAAGTCTCGCCACCCGCGAAGATTTTTTCCAGAATAGAACTGTCCGCGTTCTGCAGTTTACAATTAGTCAAGTCGCGACCGTCGTCCACGCGTCGTCGTTTCTATTCGCGATGTACGGCGTGCTGGACCAACTTCGCACACACTCCTCTGTTCTTGAAAACGTTCTGGAACATTCCTGGACACATGGTTTGTAAGTACTGCCCCACTGCGATTCGTGACACAACAACGTCGACTGGTAGGGATCACATGCGCCGTTTAACACTTGGTTCAGGCAGCCAACGTAGTTGCTGCGCTGACGTCGCGTACGTGCGAGGAACTTTGTGGGCGGACAGTGTACGTCGTATATCATGCATCGGTCTTCCTCCGTCTATTTTCACACTATAACACATTATCTTCTATGACAATGAAGAGGATTTATACGAGATGACAGATCCATACAAAGAGTATGAATTCTCTGAATGCGGCAAATACATGTGCATAGTTTCTCGCAGATTGTTCATGTCATTTACTTCAGGTACAGTTTCATTGCCCGTCAACGAGAAAAACTGTACTGGCGATCACACGTGAGCGCGCGGCTTCTGTGTGTGTGTGTAAACTAACAAATATACTTGGAAGACCAAATTAAAATTTTAAATCCACAGTAATGGGCAAGAGAATTAAACGTTGATTAAGGCAAATGAGTTGCGCCATCCAAGCCATGTTCCGTATTATCGGCCCCTAGTAACCTCAAACAACGCGATAGAGTTAGAAGAAAAATATAAGAAAAATATCTGCTTGTCCAAGTTCGTCGTGTATTTTATGGAGATAACGTCAATTCCAGCTACTTTGTGAAATTAATTAGTTTTTGGTACTCGTGGGACTGTGGTATGTGCAGTAGCTCTGTGAAACTTTCTAAAAACAGCAGATCGTGTGTGTTACATGATATACTAGCCCTGCTTTAACAAAGACCATCTATAAAAGATATTTTTCATAACAGTTAAAAATACCATGCACGAAACATACGAGTTCTGAAGTATTACAGTAAGAATCTTAAAAACGCCTAAGCAACTCTAAGCAACAGCTACGGTAATTTGCGTGGAAAAAAAAAAAATTACTGGACTGAGAATTTATCGACAAAAAGGTGAGGATAAAAATAATTAATTATATTAATTAAAGTGCTTATAGGCCACAATTCTGTTATAACTTCTTGTTATGGAATGTTTTAGCACAATGGCTGTTTGTATGTGAAACTGTACGCAGCATTGTTTCATGTCAGTTCGTCGCACAACTGAGAAAGTAATTAACATAATTCTGCAGTCCATTAAAAGTTGGTCACAGAACGGATTACGGACTAATTGCTGTTAAATAATTTAAATAATGAGAGTAGCAAGGCTGCGGTCTAATTACGCGCAGGCAAAACTTGGGAATGTACGAATGCGAAATTAAGCGCCACGTTCGTACGGTCGTAGTCAACACCTGGGCAATGCCCCCCTCCCCTGCCACCCCGCATTCCTACACACACACACACACACACACACACACACACACACACACAAAGAGTAGCTGATGGCTTGCGTTTTAATGGACGACTATGGTCTGCTCTGTATCCCACGTGAACTTACTATGGACGTTTTCCCTTAATATAATGATCACTTAATTAGGCTTCCATGAAACTTTCCTGCGGGTAAGAACGAATCAAATATCATGTAAATTACATCCCAGAACCTCATTCAGAACGAGCCACATCACGCTGAAAGTTACCATGATTCCATTTTCAGCACAATCACTGAAGCACCGGGGGGATCAGCAGCTCTTGCTTTCGCAAATGTAGGCTACTGGAATACTGAGGCAAAGCGATGAAGAGAGACTTTATGAGTGTGTGCGCGCGTGCGTTTATGTTTATCTGCTCACCTAACACTTTAACAAAATATTCTCGGGTTTCAAGTGCGGCAAGTGGTGAACTGCCCACGAGCTTTCGATAGAGATCTCCTCTTGAGAGCCATTGTCAAGTGGCTGATTGTCGTGTGGATGCCGCTGCCGTGCTTATATAGCCGCGCTGTCGCCAGTGACGTCTCTGGTGCTCAGTCCTGCAGCATATTTAGTAAGGTTTTGGTGGCGCTACCGCCGCATCCGCTTCAACTCCCAAATCACAGGATCCCAGGCCATACACAGCTGCAATCCACCGTCTTTATCGAGGGTATTGTTCGATATTTTGATTTCTATAGCTTCGTTTATTATGCTATCCCAGATGCCGATGGTCCGCTTAATAACAAAAGTGTCGTCTGATGCAATTCGGTGTCCGCTTTCCAGTCCCTGTTCCGCTACAGCTTATTTTTCGGGACAGCGTAGGTCGAAACACTTTTAATGTTCTAATATGGCGCTGTTCAATAGCGTGGACAGTCTGACCGATATGAAACTTCCCACACCCACACGGTATTTTGTATACTCCAGGTGTTGTGCCGGCCGAAGTAGCCGTGCGGTTAAAGGCGCTGCAGTCTGGAACCGCAGGACCGCTACGGTCGCAGGTTCGAATCCTGCCTCGGCCATGGATGTTTGTGATGTCCTTAGGTTAGTTAGGTTTAACTAGTTGTAAGTCCTAGGGGACTAATGACCTCAGAAGTTGAGTCCCATAGTGCTCAGAGCCATTTGAACCATTTGAACCAGGTGTTGTGATGCTTACTTAGTCTTTCACATGATTCATTAGTCGCCGGCTCTTTGCTGGAGGGTCTAAAAACTGTCGATTTTATGTCACTTCTGGAGCCGGCTAATCTTCCTGTTATTGAGCCACAAATTAGTAAAAACGCAATCTGTTTCGTGTCTTCTTCAGAGGCTTTCTACTTTCGTGACTTAGATACAACTGCTTTCGAAATTTCTCTCTTGTTGTAACAGTTTCCCTTGAAAAAAACCTTACGTAAGTGGCCTAGTTCCCTCGATAGGTTTTCGACGTCTGCGACGGTTTCAGCTCAATGACTAAGATCTTCAGAACAGACCGTTTCTGTGCTGCGTGGTGGTACCTGGTGGCGTGCAGATGCCTATCCTTGTGGGTGGGCTTATGGTGGTTGTGCTGTGACCGAGACAGCCGTTGGGTTTACGGCGGACAAGGACGTCCAGAAACGACAAGGGCCGGCCGCGGTGGTCTCGCGGTTCTAGGCGCGCAGTCCGGAACCGTGGGACTGCTACGGTCGCAGGTTCGAATCCTGCCTCGGGCATGGATGTGTGTGATGTCCTTAGGTTAGTTAGGTTTAAGTAGTTCTAAGTTCTAGGGGACTGATAACCACAGCAGTTGAGTCCCATAGTGCTCAGAGCCAAACGACAAGGAACCATCCTTCTCTACTTCCATCTGTACGTAGTCGTGGACGCTGTTGATGTGTCCCAGGAACTTTTCCAGCTTTTCATGTCCATGAGGACATATTACCAAATTATCGTTGACGTAGCGATAAAAAACAACTATACTTTGCAGGAGCCGTGTCAAAGGCGATGTCCTCGAAACGCTCCATAAAGAGATTCGCTACAACTGGAGATAATGGTTCCCCATCGCGAAGCCGTCTGTCTGACTGAAATATTCTTCAGCACACAAAGCCTAGTTCACACCACGACATTGGGTTGCGCCACTCGTTGCGTGGAATGAGTTGCACGCAAATGGTTCATATTTGACTGTAGACACTGCGAAACCAGTATATACTTCAGTTTCGTCGTTTTGTGAGTTCCTGGGTCGTGTCTGAAATGAAAGTTTTGGCAGCTGCACGTCGCACGAGTTGTGAGTTAAAGCTTGTTGCGTGGAATCGCTGCATAAGAAACGTGTTTCGATTCGTGACTGGATGAAGAGAAGATGTCAGCTCTGTTGCTCAGCATCCTTGCTGAAATATTTTGTAATGTAAGACCCAAGAAGTTCTTTTAATTATCTAAGAATGTCACCATAACTGTTAACGTTTCTTCTAAATAGAGTTAATTATGCGATAAGGCATAAAGATATTGTAATGCATGAAGCATTACATATCACATTGCATGTATTACAATCTAGAACACTCGGCATGCTATAAGATGCGGTTTTAGTTGGTGATGACGCTTTTTCATTAACACCAACAATTATTAACATTAACAGTAATAATTATTAACTTTAGCATCAATAGTTACTCGAAGCAGGCCGCATTAAGAACAGAATGGTTTACAAACTACTCTCTTGAAGAGAGATCTTTACAGTGGCAACATTTCAAAATTCTAACATATGTGAATGGGGAGCACCGCAGCGACGTTTTAAAAAGATGAATATTGAATAAAGAATGCTGCTTCTTGAATTTCTATAGCCTGCCCTCCTTCAACAATATTCCTTATCAAAAAGTTGGCGAACTCCAACGATGGGATTTTCGTCTTGTAGACGAGAGCATTTACACAGGTAGATTTACACTCGCTTGTATTTTTCTTAGTTCAGTTGTATATGTTCTCCTAACACATCAAATTTTGCTTTGCAGCTCAGATATTGTCAAACCATCTATGTTATAATCGCACATGACGGTCTTGGGAGCAGCAATATGTTGCTTATTTTTGTAATCGCCATCACTAAAATCCCACAAACACATATGCAAAGCATAGATATCCAAAAAGCGAACATTATTCTCCATTCCCCAATTCATATTTCAATTTGTCTACACTCTACGAACACATATAACCTCAAAACTCATGCGACTAGTGTCGCCTAAGTTGGAACACGCCGGAAGTGTTTAGTTCAACCAACGAGCGCATGTGCTGTGGCCGGTAGTGCAGTTGCCTGCAAACTAGTGTCGTCTTGTAAACTAGGCTTAAGAAATACGATGTCGTCAGGGTATGTTTAAATAAACCCACGGTGTGTCGTCAAAGAGGCGAGACAATAAGTCTATAGAGTCCACACGTGGACAAGGAAACCATATCAAAACTAAAGATATCTCCTTGTCCACGGTGTAGCCCTTTAATTCGATCGACAAAGTCGGCCGTATTCTTTATATGGTGCGCACAGTGTCCAACGTACGGCGAGAGGAGGCTGACCAAATGCTTTGCAAGCCTATAGGTCGGCGATAAGGTGGTGCTCACTACAGGCCTTAAAGGTGTATCCTCCTCATACTTCCGGCAGAACGTAGATCGTATGTGGTCTGGTGGAGGTTGTTCTTAATAACACTCTCTCTCAGCGATGACCGTCTGAGAAGCTCTGAAACCTTCCTCACTATTCAGGGTGTTTGGTACGAAAGCAGTTTTTGGTATCTTCCTCCAGCACTCGTCGGATTTTCGCGACTTATTCGGTTCGTTCCATTAGGACGGCAGCAGTGCCCTTGTCAGCTGGCAGGACGACGGTGAGAGGATCGTTGCGGAGAGCACGGAGGCCATCGCGCGCAGCTGTAGTCATGTTTGGTGCTGGCGGCTTGGATTTTAAAAGAATGTGGCTCGTTTCAGTGGGAAACTTGCGAACTGCTTGTTCAACACCTCTTAATATGTTCACGAAAGAGATACTTTGTAGTAAAGGAGGGAGGAAAAAAAAGTTGCAGCTGTTAAGATGATCACGGTACGTTCCGCAGTTCTTCGTTCTGTTCCGTGTTGTTGTAGTGAAAGGCGACTTTCTGATTCTTCGTGGCTATCTGCCTTGGTGATGACAGTCGTGCTACCGTTGCTGCATCGATCCAGTCCTAATCGAAAGCCGAAAGCGGCAGCGTTAGTAGCAGCTGAACTGCCAAAACTCAAGACGTTTGTGTGTAACTGTTTTATGGTGAAGTGAATCCCAGCACAGGGAAATATTCTTCTCGTTACTGCAGTGTCGACGTGATGGTTAATAATGGCAAATCGTGGGATCCTCTTCTCATCACCGCAAAGAACATCTCCATATAAGTATATAGTTCTGGCAACACCGGCCATGATCTTCTTCTGTGCGGATGCACACATATTTCCCGAACTCTTACGGGACTTGGTAAGAATGTCTTACACGAGCAATGAGTGTGTTTGGGTGGGACACTACGAATGTACTGTGCGGACATACAAGGTGAGAATGTGGGTCTCGCGGGAGGCGTGCGCGAGATAGTCACTCCAGTCGCGCTATCCTCTGTGCCCTCGGTGGCTCAGATAGACAGAACGTCTGCCATGTACGCAGGAGATCCCGAGTTCGAGTCTCGGTCGGGGCACACATTTTCACCTGTCCACGTTGATATATATCAACGCCCGTTAGCAGCTGAAGGTATTAATACAATTATAATCTCCATATATAATTGAGGTTAACCAGCCATGACCTCCTCCTTCGGTGCGGATGCACACGCATTGCCCGAACTCTTACGGGACTCGGTCAGATTGTCTGCCGCGAGTAATGAATGTAGTGGGTAGGGGCACTATGAATGTAGTGTGTGGACATTAAGTTGGGAATGTGGGTCTCACGGGGAGTGTGCAAGGGATAAATCCCTGCAGTCGCACTATCCTCTGTGCCCTCGGTGCCTCAGATGGATAGAATGTCTGCCGCGTAAGCAGTAGATCCGGGTTCGAGTCCCGGTCGGGGTACACATTTTCAACTGCGCCCGTTGATGTATATCAACGCCTGTCGACAGCGTAGGGTCTTGATTTAATTATCATTTCTTTCTAGAGCGCTGCATGGTCACCGATGGTATCTGCTCTTTCGGACATGTCCGAAAGAACAGATACCATCTCCATATATTTGACACGCGTCGTCAACTAGAGCCACTGGCCTTCTTTTGCATAATTATCAAGTCATTCAATTACAATATTCAAACATAAAAGTGGAACGCTTGCAAGAATACCACGTACATGCGAGCAGAGACCAGTGCTCTCTTCTATGTTTCCGCAGCTGAGGAATCAAAATGTCCGTCTGCAACGGGGAAATCTCGTGTTTAAGATCTTCAATTGGATTTCCGTGTTGCCAACGATTTTTTCCATTCTTTTGTGAGGGGGACTAAAACATGGTGCAGTCACCCTTGCAAGTACACATGAAGAACTATTTAAATGAAGAGCGACGTTATGGGTAAAATGATATTCTGACTACGTACCTCTCGAATACTGTCCTCCGACAACTTAGGCAGGTGATTAATTAGTTGTCAGTCTGCACGATGGACCTCATAGTAGCTTTACGTCAGGTTAACTTATTTCCTGAGATTATTTTAATGGAGATTCGCCATAACCGGACAGTTTATTTGATGAATCCTACTTCGCCTGGCACAATACGTTAAGCACCTGGAAGAAATAGTCCAACGTACACTTGAATTGCAGTGATCTGTGACGGGTACAAGTATGCGTTAGTACTGTGTGCCAGAAACGGGTATATAATTGGTGCGCGATGCATCAGATCGTCAGTGAGAGCTGTTACGTGCTAGTGTAAGACATGGGAGGACGCCGGTTAAAATCCCCGTCCAGGCATCAAGATTTGTATTTTCCGAGATGTTCCTAAATCACTTACGTGAATGCCGGGATGATTCGTTTGAATTAATTGGGTACACTTGATTTCCTTCCCGTTTCCCACTGCGACATGTCTTATGACTGGTCTGATGCTGCCTGTCCCTAATCCCTGATACCGGGACAAATATTTATCATGTAATTTTACTGTATGGCAACTTCTTATACACATATAGGAAATTTCCGAAGTACTCCACACACCGATCATCTGCCTCTATCCCCACGTAACTGTGCGCGATATTTGAACTTCCTTTACGAGGGCGCGCTGAGGGTATAATGCCGTGTCGATAGCGTCTGTCATCTACAAGTACCCTCCAGAGGTGTCAAGCGGTGAGCACGTCAAGTGGATAGGCAAGTGCAGGCTGGATTCGGGGTTAGCGAAGTTATGAATTGGATGCTCAGTTAGGTAAACAAGCTCCCTGCAGTAATTGTTAATGAGCCTCTATTGAACACACTGGACTCGCATTCGGGAGGACGACGGTTCAATCCCGTCTCCGGCCATCCTGATTTAGGTTTTCCGTGATTTCCCTAAATCGTTTCAGGCAAATGCCGGGATGGTTCCTTTGAAAGGGCACGGCCGATTTCCTTCCCAACACGACGACAATGTCGGGAGTATGGCGCGTCATGTAACAAATCTGTTTAATCAGACTGTTGAATAATCCATACTAGTATCTTGAAACCACGTAGAAATGCAGCCTGTCTGTGAGTAGGGCAGGAAATGTTGTTCGGCAATGAGAGACTAATGACTGACTCTGTCAAGTCAAATATGATTCATCAGCACAAAATCTACCAACACGACGGATAGCGACATAAGAAGTACGCATATGTCAACCAAATAAGTCAGGATCTTGGAGATAAATGTTACTATCTGTTAACCGTCCCACCCGAAGTTTCGGAAAGGTGAGATGGTTTGGGAAAAAGGTAGAAAGAACAACACTAATTATCACGTTGACAAATGGTGGCCAATGGCGTGTAACACTTTGTTAATATTAGTATTTTAGTGAGAGACCACGGTTCTTAGCGATTCTTCGACCATGTACGAAGGAAGGTTAAATAATCACTCAAATGAAGAGAAAATATAGAACCGCCAATTCTCAGTGTGGGACTGGAAAAGAGCCCCGACTGTGGTCTGTGAAACACTTCCATGGCCTTATCAAATACATAACGACATGTTGCATCGCCTTTGGCTGAAGTTAACTACATTCTTTCCGATAATTTAATAAAATCTGTTCTAATAGACAGCATCTAGTCATTTGCAATAATGACTGACGGATTAGAATAGGGAAAAACTTTTAGAGACCAAATAGTTACCGCGCTGTTGTTATTAGCTGTACACAAAAGACTCTTGAGCGGATGGTAAATTACAGCTTTATTTGGTTTCCTCTACAATTCATAGAATGTAAGAAAATCTTTGCTGTGTAGAATCAACTATTTTTTCTTTTTTCCAGAAAATATCTATTGCGTAACTTCAGCGTACATCATCTATCGGTATCTTTAACAATGGCCCCTCTGTGGAGCTGTGTCAATGTTAATGCAGTCCTTTAATGCAATCTTGTGGTAGTTCCTGGCTGAAAGTTACTTTTACTGTCTTGTACCCCAGATCATATTTTTTTAAAATAAAAAAAAGCTTTAGTGATTATATTGTTGAAACAGGTGATCCAAACCTTCAAAGTACGATTGACACAAAAAGTGAAGAATTAATAATTTGCAAATCGACCAGAATCCGGTTTCCGCATTACCGTCAAAAACGTAAATCGACAATTTTTGACGTAGATCTTATACCATGGCAAAAATGCGGGACATCAATCCATGCGCCAAATTAAGATCTGTACCGTTGTCAAAACCAGCGAAAGAAATGCTATGGCTAGCTGTTCAATAGAGTGGTGGTGGTGGTTAGTGTTTAACGTCCCGTCGACAACGAGGTCATTAGAGACGGAGCGCAAGCTCGGGTTAGGGAAGGATTGGGAAGGAAATCGGCCGTGCCCTTTCAAAGGAACCATCCCGGCATTTGCCTGAAACGATTTAGGGAAATCACGGAAAACCTAAATCAGGATGGCCGGAGACGGGATTGAACCGTCGTCCTCCCGAATGCGAGTCCAGTGTGTTCAATAGAGGCTCATTAACAATTACTGGGCGATTGCATAATATGACTATACTTTTAGCATCACTGAACATAGTTGCATGAAATAAAGAGTATCTCAAAGGGATAAGTTTGAAATTTCAATGGGGGCATTTCTTTGCAAACTCTTTTTAGCGACAACTGTGTACCACGTTGTGGTGGCGTTACCAGGCGACGGTAGCTGATGTATCCTCTGTGCTTAAATGGAGGCAAAGGGAGAGATGTGGGTATTTAGGCAGCCTTCGACGTCAGTATGAACATGCTGCGAGTAGCAACGTGGCCAAGGATGCATCTGACATCAAAGAAAAGTACCTTATGTTATGCCTACTGGAGGGATTCAGTTAATAAAGGGCGTCTTAATTTCGTACGATGTCCGCAACGTGGAGAGCCATTCAATAAAAGCAAACACCAACAACAAGGAAAACTGATTACAGTATATCCCGTCCTAAATGCAAATTGTAATCAAATTGCAGTCCAACCATCCCTTAAAATAACGGTGTATTCCGAGGATTGTAAGGCTATTATCAATAAGTATGAGGGTCTGCCAGAATCAATATCATATAAAATGAGGTAACATTTTGTTTACCTGGGAAGCGCCAAATAGTTTCCGACCAAGAGTATGTGATATATTGTGCGCTGTCGTTTAGACTGAACGGGGTAGGCGAGAAGGAAACATGTTTCGGGTTGTTTCCGAATTACGTGTCTGACTTGTATTTGTTCGCGGAGAGAAATATGACAAGGCGCTTGTACCTGGCCGTTAGGGGCAATGGCCAGCCATTTGCAGAACAATTTTTCTGCTAATCGCAATAAGCGTTAAGTTACCACGGACGTTTAGTAATTATTTGTGGGCTTAAATGGGTTACGTATTAACAGGACAGACCTGAAAATTTTAATATAGGGTGATAAGGCGCCCCGTATTTTACGGGATTGTCCCTCATTTAGCTCATGATCTCTGCATTAATGCAGCACAAAGCAACAAATCTACTAGATATGGTAGGCCTATTAACAAAAGTTTCTAAAAATATCTTCTATTTCAACTACTAATTTATGTCCCATAGTCCGCAGCTCGTGGTCGTGCGGTAGCGTTCTCGCTTCCCACGCCCATGTTCCCGGGTTCGATTCCCGGCGGGGTCAGGGATTTTCTCTGCCTCGTGATGACTGGGTGTTGTGTGATGTCCTTAGGTTCGTTTAGGTTTAAGTAGTTCTAAGTTCTAGTGGACTGATGACCACAGATATTAAGTCCCATAGTGCTCAGAGCCATTTGAACCATTTTTTTATGTCCCATATTTTGATTTTGGAAATCAATCTGCTCATCCTATTTTAATGTCTACAGTGGGTTACACAGAATAGCAACTGTTTTTGCTTTTATGTTTTTCGTTTGACACTTACTGTTTGTCACTGTTTTCTTTACCGTTAACTTGTAGACACTACGACATAAAGAAGAGTTTTATCTGTCTGCACTCATCACTTTGCCTTCCTTGATGGCCAAACTCTTTCATCGCCCCACCATCTTCACTTAATACGACATCCAGCTGTCAGTGTTGTACAAGCAAAAGTTGTTCATAAACGACGCGCACACCGCACACAACAAAGTGGTTGGCCTACTGAGAAGTATTGTTCCACCTGTACAGCAGGGCCGATATTACCCGAGGAAACGTGTCGGAAGTGCTCTGATAGTAAAGTGGACAAAAGAATGTTAAAAGCAGCGCGTCGGAACAGAAGCAGAAAATCATTATGTAGGACGAAATTCGATATTGAAATGGAACAGGTTATTGTTACTACTCGTCATGAAGATAAGTACTTATCCAATAAACAAACAGAGTTCTACAGCTACATACATATTCTGCAGGCCACTGTACAGCGTAAGGAGTAGGGTACATCGTACCAATATTATCGATTTTATTTTCGGATCCATCTGTGTCTTGAGCGAGGGAAGATGACTATGTGCGTGCCTTGAGAGCAACGTTCCCTTGTCTCTCTGCACGAGATGTACTTTGGTGGCAGTTTAACGGTTGCATAGTCAGCTACGAATACAGGTTCTCTCAATACATTCCAAAGGGTTTCACAAGAATTACATCGTCTTCCTCCCAAGTATTTCCGTTTAAGTTCCCTGGGTATGTCTGTTCAAGTTTCATGTGAGCTATCCGATCCACTGTCTTGGACGCGATTTCCTTTACAGCTGCATTACATTTTCACAGTACCGGTCCATCAAATTTAAGCCCTGCATTCGCCTTACCTAATACTGACTTCATGTGATCGTTCCGTTTCGTATCTCTTCTTACGATTAATCCTCAATAATTTACAGGCTGAGACGTGCTCAAGATGCTCACCACGTAACTTCTAATCCAACACTGTATGACTCATAATCTTTGTTACAAGCATTACGTTTCATTTAAAGAGCGCTGTCATTCATTACGCTGTGCGGAAATTTTGTCCAATGTTTCTGCTGTTCCGTACGATCTTCCAAGGACGATATTTTCCTGTATCTGGTCTTATGTCAAAGCGGTAGGTGGATCAAAACAAAATGTCCAGACACTCTGTGACCAAAATGGTACTGAAACAAAGGATGACAGACTAAAGGCCGAAATACTAAATGTCTTTTTCGAAAGCTGTTTCACAGAGGAAGACTGCACTGTAGTTCCTTCTCTAGATTGTCGCACAGATGACAAAATGGTAGATATCGAAATAGACGACAGAGGGATAGAGAAACAATTAAAATCGCTCAAAAGAGGAAAGGCCGCTGGACCTGATGGGATACCAGTTCGATTTTACACAGAATACGCGAAGGAACTTGCGCCCCTTCTTGCAGCGGTGTACCGTAGGTCTCTAGAAGAGTGTAGCGTTCCAAAGGATTGGAAAAGGGCACAGGTCATCCCCGTTTTCAAGAAGGGACGTCGAATAGATGTGCAGAACTATAGACCTATATCTCTAACGTCGATCAGTTGTAGAATTTTGGAACACGTATTATGTTCGAGTATAATGACTTTTCTGGAAACTAGAAATCTACTCTGTAGGAATCAGCATGGGTTTCGAAAAAGACGATCGTGTGAAACCCAGCTCGCGCTATTCGTACACGAGACTCAGAGGGCAATAGACACGGGTTCCCAGGTAGATGCCGTGTTTCTTGACTTCCACAAGGCGTTCGATACAGTTCCCCACAGTCGTTTAATGAACAAAGTAAGAGCATATGGACTGTCAGACCAATTGTGTGATTGGATTGAAGAGTACCTAGATAATAGAACGCAGCATGTCATTCTCAATGGAGAGAAGTCTTCCGAAGTAAGAGTGATTTCAGGTGTGCCGCAGAGGAGTGTCGTAGGACCGTTGCTATTCACAATCTACATAAATGACCTTGTGGATGACATCGGAAGTTCACTGAGGCTTTTTGCGGATGATGCTGTGGTATATCGAGAGGTTGTAACAATGGAAAATTGTACTGAAATGCCGGCCGTGGTGGCCATGCGGTTCTAGGCACTGCAGTCCGGAACCGCGTGACTGCTACGGTCGCAGGTTCGAATCCTGCCTCGGGCATGGATGTGTGTGTTGTCCTTAGGTTAGTTAGGTTTAAGTAGTTCTAAGATCTAGGGGACTGATGACCTCAGATTTTAAGTCCCATAGTGCTCAGAGCCATTTGAACCATTTTGTACTGAAATGCAGGAGGATCTGCAACGAATTGACGCACGGTGCAGGGAATGGCAATTGAATCTCATTGTAGACAAGTGTAACGTGCTGCGAATACATAGGAAGAAAGATCCTTTATCATTTAGCTACAGTATAACAGGTCAGCACTGGAAGCAGTTAAGTCCATAAATTATCTGGGAGTACGCATTAGGAATGATTTAAAATGGAATGATCATATAAAGTTGATCGTCAGTAAAGCAGATGCCAGACAGATTCATTGGAAGAATCCTAAGGAAATGCAATCCGAAAACAAAGGAAGTAGGTTACAGTACGCTTGTTCGCCCACTGCTTGAATACTGCTCACCAGTGTGGGATCCGTACCAGATAGGGTTGATAGAAGAGATAGAGAAGATACAACGGAGAGCAGCGCGCTTCGTTACAGGATCATTTAGTAATGGCGAAAGCGTTACGGAGATGACAGATAAACTTCAGTGGAAGACTCTGCAGGAGAGACGCTCAGTAGCTCGGTACGAGCTTTTGTTGAAGTTTCGAGAACATACCTTCACCGAGAGTGAAGCAGTATATTGCTCCCTCCTACGTATATCTCGCGAAGATGCCATAAGGATAAAATCAGAGAGATTAGAGGCCACACAGAGGCATACTGACAATCCTTCTTTCCAAGAACAATACGAGACTGAAATAGAATTGAGAACCGATAGAGGTACTCCAGGTACCCTCCGCCACACACCGTCAGGTGACTTGCGGAGTATGGATGTAGATGTAGATTACACACCAGTATCGTCAGTGAACCATTTCACAGTGCTGCTGATCCTGCCTTATAAATCATTCATGTATATTGAAAACATTAGAGCTCCCTACTGATGCTTCCTCGATACACGACAGTTGTTACTTCCGTTTCTGTATAACACTTCTTGTCCGAATAATATACTGGGCCCTATAAGTCAAATGTTCCACGAGGCAACCGCATACTTACCAAGACACTGGGTTAGTAATGTCTATGAAACACGCCAACAAATGTCTAGAAGTGTTCGTGTAGATACCTGCCAATGGGATGGACTGATAGTGTATCAGCCGTCGTGTTAGGAAGCTCTCTCAGCGTGTGGTTTCCTTGTGTGGTATTTAATAAAGAACTACACAACTTCCCATTCCCAGGTCTGTTGCACACACAAAAAAAAAATAATAATAATAATAAGATCTGGCAATGAGGGACAACAAGGCGCTATCCCCTGGGTTTCTAGTTACCCTAGGGATTCTATCGAGGCGACTGAGTTATATATACCAACTTGAGACTCGCCTCTCTCGAGTTGGAGATCAGATCGTAATGTTCAATACTGGACAGAACAGAACCTTCGCAAACGCTGTGATAATCTGTAAGAATGGTAGGGCTGCAGCCCGTGCCTGCAGGGATGAACGAGAGCGTCGCGGCAGCGGCAGCGCGTCGTCTGCGGCACGCCGGGCGTGCGCAATCGATACGGGCCGCGAGGTCGCGCGCCCCGTGGCCGCACGACACGCCACGCGGTACCACGCGACGCCCGCACCTGTGGCCGGCGCGGGCAGGCTGCACCGTGTCGTCCGCGTCTCACCAAACACACAACTCCTATTCCTAGGTTTCCACCCTGTGCAAAACTGAACAAACTGCGCAAAAATGCCATTCCTACAGGCGAACAGTGGTCTGACATGCGCAACTCCCCAGAAGTGGGACTGATTTTTTGAAACCGTCTATACGGTGCTGTAGATTAGGGTACTAGGTTGCACATATTGCAGTAATTCATCCAAGTCGGCCCTCGTTTGCGATTAATCGACGAAAAACAATATCACGTGATGCTAGGAATTTAAAAGAGAATAGTGCTGTCAAGTGTAGCGTAGTGATTAAGATGCGTTTCTGACGTGCTGCAGTTTGTGCGTTCAAATCCTATCAGGTGCTTTGAGATTTGTATTTTTAAATTTTTATTGGAATGACTTTAGGCATTATTTTTATTCAATTAATTCACATCAATGTAATTTTTTTAATGTCTAATACCTTGTCACGTCATCTTAATCATCGTATTAAGCTTTTATTTTCTCTTAGTTTTTCTTCCTATCACTTATTTTTCATTTGGAATCTTTGTGCATGTGATTTTAATTATTTTTATTTCTCTATTATAATATTTTAACATTTGAAAATCCTCGATCTATCGGTTAAAAAATAAAATACGAAATAATTTATTTAGATTGGCTGTGCAATGCTGTGAAAATGTATTTTCTTTAAAAGATGCACATTTTTTGGGTGGTAATCGTCATATAAACATAAATTTTTGTCACACTATGGATTAAATAACGCAGGTGAATATCAAAACGAAAGAAGTGATTATGCGTAAAGCGATATTAAAGCAAAATGATAGATAGAAATAATGAATGCAGTAATATGACGAAAATATAAAATGATACAACAGAAGAAGTTAGTACATAAAAATATTTAAAATCACAGGGACAAAGTTTCCAAATAAAATAAGGAGGAGGAGGAAGAAAAATGTGAGCAAATAAAAGACGTTAATATGATGATTAGAATGGCGTGGTAAAGGATTATAAATAAGAAATTATATTTAAACCAATTAACTGAATAAGAATAATGATCGAAGTCATTTCGATAAAGGTTTAAAAATAAAAGTGACAAAGCAGCTCACAGGAGTCGAACTCACAACCTGCAGCACACCAGATATTATCTTACCCACTACACTACACAACCGCACAGAATAACACTATTACTTCTTCGGTTCTAAGCAATGGTAGTCAGCCTGGTCCCTACCGCCCACTAGTGGCCGTTCCAATGTTGGGCGTAAGCACTAGATGTTTTAAAAACATTTTCATTAAGTTTCTATAAAATTTTGAAATATATTATTTGATAAGTAATTATTATTCAAAGAATGGCAGCTCGCTTAGTATTATCGCGGAAAGGTGGTTCGATGAACCCATGCTAGGCACTTAATTGTAAACTGCAGAGTAATCACGTAGATACAGCTGTAGATTATGTGCTTTGACGTTTTGTAACTCTGCTTTATAAATTTTATTACGTTACTTCCCCACTTTATAAATCACCATTACTATGAAACTGGTGGGCGGTTAGAAAATTTTGCTACTAGCAAAGATACAAACGTGAGCGGCAAGTAAAAATGTTGGCTACTCCTGCTCCACAGCATGGCGTCAAACTTTTACATCGGTTACTTACAAACAACCGAGGTGGGTGAATAATGGCTGCAGAGTGTGATACCTGGGTCCCTTACTTACACCACCGACGGTTTCAAAAAGTCTATCCCACGCTTGCCTCCCCCCCCCCCCACCCCGCCCCCCGTGAGTATACGAGAGGCTCGAGTGGTTATTGGATGTGTGTAACGTTACTGAACTTCTCAAATAAACGTCGCAAAGCAGCATGCCTTGAGGACGTTGAACTGCAGGTCTGATCGTTGGCATGAAGGTCATAGGAGCATCATCCCGATAGAGAGCACAGACATTTGGCTGTAGTGCCATAACTGCTGAACGAGTGATGACAAGATAGACTCAGGACAATACAGTGGCAAATGGAGTAGGGCACGGATCCTTCCAGACAGTTGTATTCAACCAAGCACAAGCAGTGTGACATCTTAATGCAACGCAAGTTGCAAGAGCGGACTGTTTGATCCAAAAAAAGATGGACTTTCCGTCGTGTTGCTGCAGATGCCTAAGTCTTTCCATCTGTCATTCATAGGCTGTCGACACCGTACAGGGAGACAGGTCAGTACACAAGGGGGATTCGACAAGATCGCCGACGCATTACAATCCCACGCGAAGACCATCTCGGAGTTGCGTCGTCATACGAATACCGCCAGAGCACTGCAAGACGATCTCAGAAGGCCCAATGGAGCCGCTGCGTCCGATCAGACTGTAATGAAAAGGTTACGAGAAAAGACCTAACGACCCAGACGTCCTGTTCGAATACCCAGCTTGATGCTTGAATATGCTGCAGCTCGCGTTCAGTTCTGGCGTTCCCATGTCAACTGGCAACGTCGTCACGGGCGAGTGTGGAGACCCGTGGTGATCGGTACCTCCCCCAGATGTTGTCCAGAAAATCGACAAATTTCCAAGGTCTGTGATATTGTGGGGAAACATCAGTGTTGAAAGCCATACGGATCTGTCGCTGTCATGGTCGCCTTACCATCACGCAGTAAATCGAACAGACCCTGCTTGACCATGTGGTGGATCCTGCATACGATGGTGGCACTGAAATCCATCTAATGGCAGGGAACTTATGGCGGGCGTTAGCTGGGATGTCTTGTAAAGTCTAGACATTAGAGTAATGGAATGGACGGCGTTGAGTCCCGGCCTCAACCCCCTCGTGCATATTTGGGATGTGCTTGACAGACGCGTTCGTGGTCGTCCTGTTCTATAACAGGCTCTCCTAGAACTACGACTGAAGAAGGGGGTCAACTCCGCAGACTTACACGGAGCATCTCATATAAGTGTCAGGCAGTGATAAGCGCTCAAGAACGCCATCAATGTTACTAAAGTTCTCGAAGTTCAATGAAAAGCTGACGAAGTGAATTATTGTTTCTACTTTGTTTTCGACACTTGTCGGACTTTTCAGTTCTTTTTATGTAAACGATAAATATGTAATTTGGTAACATACCCCGTGTTCAGTTACTTCTCAATGGAGTATGGCAGGAGCCCAAAGTCATGTTCCCCTAATTCTTCTGAGCAATGTATTTCACTTGTAGCTTTATTGTGTCCTTCACAATCCTGTAGGGTTGCTGTTCCTATCCGATAACACGTTTACATATGCAGTGTGTTTAAAAAGTGATTTCTCTGTAACTTAGAAAATAACAAGTGAAACAAATATTTACTGAGATAAGTAAACATAAGAACCGTTATCCTTTCTGTGGCATTACGAACATATTTTGTTTATTCATTTACCAGAGAGTTACTGCAACGAGTTATATTTTTTTGACAGAATATTACTGTTTTGTATCATGCAGATGATGTATTTAAACGAACTGTGTACAAATCAATTTAAATCAAAGTTTTATTAATTTTAGTTAGGGAGTTACAAACGTTCAACATTTACGGGTGGATGCAACCTGCTGTACACAACTGGATGTATTCAGATGGAAGTTCTGATGGCGAATGTCCATTTAAATGAAGTGATCAAACGAGTGCACATTTTCCTGAATCCACAACTGAATATTATCCTTCACAATCTTGCAGTGTTGCTGTTCCTATCTGATAACCCGTTTATATATACTGAAGACGCCAGAGGTTCTATTCAAAATGGTTCAAATGGCCCTGAGCACTATGGGACTTAACATCTGAGGTCATCAGTGCCCTATAACTTATAGAAATACTTAAACCTAGCTAACCTAAGGACATCACATACATCCACGCCAGAGGCAGGATTCGAACCTGCGACCGTAGCGGTCGCGCGGTTCCAGACTGAAGTGCCTAGAACCGCTCGGCCACACTGGCCGGTGAGGTTCTACTACACTTCCTGGGAGCATACACGATCACTATGTTACTTCCGTTTCTGCGCAAGATTTGAAGTCCAGTATAACTTGCTGATTTCTAATACTCGGATATTCTTTGGGCCAATCACGTATTTGACTGGATATTCCGTATGATCGCTGTCGAACGTCTTACTGAAATCTAGAAAGACGCAATCTACTTGTTCACCAGCGTCTATTGTTTCCAAGATGATGTGTATGAATAAACCAAAGTGTTTCACGAATCTGATTTTTCTGATTCTTGAGAGGAGCTTCATTTCCTCCAGGAACACTATAATTTTTGAGTTCAGAATGTCTTCTAGGATCCTACAACAGTCGGACATTAGCAATTTGGATCTATCATTCTGTGGATCCGATATATTACCGTTTTTGTAAACGGGAGTGACCTGCGCTCAATACAATAGATTATCATACCTAATATGGTGTAGGCAACCCGTTAGCATCCAAAACAGCTTCTAGTCGTCTCAGAACAGATAAATACAGGTCCTGTATGAAACTTCCTGGCAGATTAAAACTGTGTGTCCGACCGAGACTCGAACTCGGGACCTTTGCCTTTCACGGGCAAGTGCTCTACCATCTGAGCTACCGAAGCACGACTCACGCCCGGTACTCACAACTTTACTTCTGCCAGTACCGGGCGTGAGTCGTGCTTCGGTAGCTCAGATGGTAGAGCACTTGCCCGCGAAAGGCAAAGGTCCCGAGTTCGAGTCTCGGTCGGGCACACAGTTTTAATCTGCCAGGAAGTTTCATATCAGCGCACACTCCGCTGCAGAGTGAAAATCTCATTCAGGTCCTGTATGGTTTTCACGGGAATTTTATACCATTCTTACTGCAAAATAGTGGCAACTTCAGATAAGATGATAGAGGTCGAGAACGATCACGCACCCTTCTCTTAAAAGTGGACCACAAAGGCTCAATAACATCGAGATCTAGTGACTATGGTGATTAGGGGAGATGCGAAAATTCATCACCAGGCTCACAAAAATACTTCTGGACGATGCGAGCTGTGTGAACAGAGACCCTTTCGTCTTGAAACGCAGCATCATCTTAGGGAACAAATATTGTACCATGCGACGGACATGCTCAGCTAAAACAGTCACATAATCCTTGGCAGTAAAGCGCCCCTGCGTAGTAACCATGGGACCCAAGGAAAACCGCGATATGGCTGCCCAAATCAACACCCAACATATGCCATGTTTCACTCTTAGGACGTAAACTCGGCCAAAAGTTATAAACAGTCTGCAACAAGATTCATCCGACCAAATGACTTTCTTCCATTCCTCCATGGTCCAGGTTTTATGGCTTCGGTGCCGCGTTTTCCTGTTTTGGGAATTTGCATCACTAATGAGTGATTTTAGAATTCCAGTTCGCCCTGTAATTCCCAGTTTATGGAGCTCCCATTCTGTTGTGTTGGTGCTGAAAGGGTTCAGGTGTGTTACATTCAGTTCTGCACTAATTTTTGCAGCTGTCTCCAAAAATGGTTCAAATGGCTCTAAGCACTATGGGACTTAACATCAGAGGTCATCAGTCCCCTAGAACTTAGAACTACTTAAACCTAACTAACCTAAGGACATCACACACATCCATGCCCGAGGCAGGATTCGAACCTGCGACCGTAGCGGTCGCGCGGTTCCAGACTGTAGCGCCTCTAACCGCTCGGTCACTCTGGCCGGCGCAGCTGTCTTCCTCTTATTTTTCGTCACAATCATGTTCAACAACCGTCTGTCACGATTATTCAGCACACACTTTGGTATTTGTTGTGCCTTAGTGGATATGTTTTTACGCTTTCCCTGTATTCGGTACAAATCTTCGATACCGTGTCTCTTGAAACACGAAACACTTCGACTACTTTTCTTATGGAAGCACCCGCCTTATAAGCATTAACAACTCTCCAACGTTCCAATTCACTTCGCTGGGGCATAATGCACTTACAACTACACAGAACGCTGTTTTGACCGCGTCTGACACTTGCGATGTATTGACGACATTGTACGTCCCGTTTGTGGTCAACTACGGCAGCGCAACCTGTATTGATGCTCTAGTATGCATTCCCCCCGGTGTTTCCATATACTTGTCCAACCCCTGTATTTTTCAGTACCGAGTATGCTAATATCTACTCGCTCATTTTTTAGTCTATGCTGCAGTCAAACTTTGGTCAGTAGTAATGTCTTCAGTGAATACGTTTTGTAAATGCGGAATTTGAAATTACTGCTTTCTGTCTGCTCTCTTCAGTTTCGACACTAATGGATCCACGAGAGAGTGGATGGAACGTTTGGATCCGTTCATTTTCTTCACGTAAGACCAAAAGTTCCTACGATTTTCTTACAAATTTTTCACCGCTATCTGATTATGGAATTATTGTAGGCTTCATGCATGGCCTCCCTCGCAGAAGCAAGAGTTGCTATTAACATTTCCCTACCAGCAACACTGGGACCTCTCTGGTAGCTAGAGTGTAGTAGTTCCTGTTTTCGCAACATTCTACGAATGGTACCATTATTCACTTAATGCCATTGAGGGAGTGATTCCTATGATAAGGGCACGGTGGAATCCCTTCTCTATTCGAGCTTGTACTCCGTTTGTAATGGCTTCCTTTATCTACCTGCTGGAAAATGTTTTGTATTTATATATACACTATCTAATCAACAAATTAGATCGACGTAATGCAGAACTGACCAGTAGATGTCACGTGAGACGTACCCGCAAGTATAGGAGGAGGCCGGAAGTGTATGTGAGTAGAGAAGCAGGAATAGCAGAGTAGGTCGGCCACGAGATAACAGTGACGTCGAACGCGAACTACTCACTGGATGCCCCTTGGATAACAAATCCATCACAGGGACATTTCAACGCTTCTAAAGGAGATAAAGTTCATGATTAGCGATTGTATTGCGAAGTGAAAACGCGAAGGAACAACAAGAGCTAAACCAAGACAATGTAATGACGGACAGGGCCCGTCAAGCACTGCGGGAAAGCTGTAAAACACGCTTGAAATTAGCGGAAGGAGTCACTTGCGAGTTCCAAAGTGCTACCAGCAGTCAGTCAGCACAAGGACTGTGCGTAAGGAGTTAAAAAGAATGCGGTACGATGGTTAAGCAATTCCTCATAAGCTACACATTTCTGCAGTCAATGCTAAGTGCTGCTTTAGATGGTGTAAAGAGCGACGCCACTGGACAGTGGATGATTGGAATCGAGTGATTTGGAGTGATGAATGATGCTTTGCCCTGTGTCAATCCGATGGATGGGTTCGGGTCTGGCGAACGCCTGGAGAACGTTACTTGCCATCACGTGTGACGTCAGCACGAAATAGGGAGTAAGTGGTAGTTTTTCGTAGTTACGGTGTGGACCCCTTATCACCTGAAGAAAACGTCAAATGTGGAAGGATACGAACACATTATTTATACAGCACTGTGTACTGTCTATGGTAGTGGAACAGCACGGAGACTGTGACTGATCGCATCAGTACGACTCTGCACCCTATCAAGGCAGAGTCTGGTAGGCAATGCTTTGTGGAGAAAATATTTCTGGAACGGACTGGCGTGGCCAGAGTTCCGACCTGAAACCAAAGGAACACCTCTGGGCTGAGTAAGAACGTCGATTTCGTTTAAGACCCCTGCTTCCAACATCACTATCTTCTATGGTTTCGACTCTGGGGGAAGAATGGGCTGCCATTCAGGAAGAATGGGCTGTCACTAGACCATAAGCATTCACACACCTCATTCAAAGTGTCTCCAGCGAAATTCAAGCCGCCATAAAAGTGAAGTGTGGACACATGCCATTATCAATGATTGTTGCTAAGCGTCCGGTTCTTTTCATCAGACAGTGTACACAGATAATGCTGTTTGTTTTATCGTGTCAATTTTTATTTTGGCTAGAGCGGTATCGGGCTAAATGTTCACCTTCAGCGGTGCTGCACAGGATACATAATACTATATCCTATCGGACGTGATGACAATTTTTGGTTAAGCTGCCCAGTACCAAAAGTTAAAGCGAGTAAGTTATACGTAGTGAGTAACCAAACCCAACATTGTGAACGCGTCCCAAGGGATTAGTGTGATGTATTATGTATTGTGTATATATATGCAAGACCACTGATGGTGGGCATGTAGCCCCATACCGGTCCGGCCAAAATAAAAATAAAACGAGCTGCCTTGTCTATACATATATATCAACATTCATTAACAGATGATGTTTTTAAAATATAAAAGACAAGCACTTCAGGAATAAATTTTTTTCGACGGAAAAACGATAGACAAAGAGCTCTGATCCGTATAATCTCGCGCTTCCAATAAAAAAAAGTTTGGTGCATCGGCCCCTTTGTCCCATTTCATTAGCGTATCTAACGAAGGTAAAAGGACTCCCTAAACATCTGAATACGTACCCTAACATTCTTATGGTCTTTTTTCGAGAAGTGTACGATGAAAGCAGCAGAATTTTTGCCCTGTCTACTTCATATACACTCCTGGAAATTGAAATAAGAACACCGTGAATTCATTGTCCCAGGAAGGGGAAACTTTATTGACACATTCCTGGGGTCAGATACATCACATGATCACACTGACAGAACCACAGGCACATAGACACAGGCAACAGAGCATGCACAATGTCGGCACTAGTACAGTGTATATCCACCTTTCGCAGCAATGCAGGCTGCTATTCTCCCATGGAGACGATCGTAGAGATGCTGGATGTAGTCCCGTGGAACGGCTTGCCATGCCATTTCCACCTGGCGCCTCAGTTGGACCAGCGTTCGTGCTGGACGTGCAGACCGCGTGAGACGACGCTTCATCCAGTCCCAAACATGCTCAATGGGGGACAGATCCGGAGATCTTGCTGGCCAGGGTAGTTGACTTACACCTTCTAGAGCACGTTGGGTGGCACGGGATACATGCGGACGTGCATTGTCCTGTTGGAACAGCAAGTTCCCTTGCCGGTCTAGGAATGGTAGAACGATGGGTTCGATGACGGTTTGGATGTACCGTGCACTATTCAGTGTCCCCTCGACGATCACCAGTGGTGTACGGCCAGTGTAGGAGATCGCTCCCCACACCATGATGCCGGGTGTTGGCCCTGTGTGCCTCGGTCGTATGCAGTCCTGATTGTGGCGCTCACCTGCACGGCGCCAAACACGCATACGACCATCATTGGCACCAAGGCAGAAGCGACTCTCATCGCTGAAGACGACACGTCTCCATTCGTCCCTCCATTCACGCCTGTCGCGACACCACTGGAGGCGGGCTGCACGATGTTGGGGCGTGAGCGGAAGACGGCCTAACGGTGTGCGGGACCGTAGCCCAGCTTCATGGAGACGGTTGCGAATGGTCCTCACCGATACCCCAGGAGCAACAGTGTCCCTAATTTGCTGGGAAGTGGCGGTGCGGTCCCCTACGGCACTGCGTAGGATCCTACGGTCTTGGCGTGCATCCGTGCGTCGCTGCGGTCCGGTCCGGTCCCAGGTCGACGGGCACGTGCACCTTCCGCCGACCACTGGCGACAACATCGATGTACTGTGGAGACCTCACGCCCCACGTGTTGAGCAATTCGGCGGACGTCCACCCGGCCTCCCGCATGCCCACTATACGCCCTCGCTCAAAGTCCGTCAACTGCACATACGGTTCACGTCCACGCTGTCGCGGCATGCTACCAGTGTTAAAGACTGCGATGGAGCTCCGTATGCCACGGCAAACTGGCTGACACTGACGGCGGCGGTGCACAAATGCTGCGCAGCTAGCGCCATTCGACGGCCAACACCGCGGTTCCTGGTGTGTCCGCTGTGCCGTGCGTGTGATCATTGCTTGTACAGCCCTCTCGCAGTGTCCGGAGCAAGTATGGTGGGTCTGACACACCGGTGTCAATGTGTTCTTTTTTCCATTTCCAGGAGTGTATATCTGTTTTAAAAGATTATCGAACATGCATGAACAACGTCGACTTTCGCCCAAAAATTTCAATTACGCTAACATATGGCGTACAACCAAAGCGTTTATCAATTCATTCGCCGTCAGTCAGTCATATTTGAAAGCGGGTATCAAGCTCTACAGTGCTCTACAGTAAGTCTTGTATGCTGTTTCCTTTGGATATAAACTGCACTTTCTCAAAATATTCTGAACAAATCTAAGCCTTCCATTCTCCTTCCCCTCTACCACTTACATGTTCTCGTTCTACGAGAGCGTGCTGGAAAGTAACTTCTCCCAATCTTTTATGAGGAAACATTCTACATCTTTATACTTCATATTAGCAGCCCTTTGCCTTTAAAGGGCTATGAATTGTAGCGTGTAACTTGGCGGCATGTAACGAACTATGTCCGTACGTGAAAAACAGGGTGCTGCCATCGAACTTCGAAGAGTTCGTGCCACACACGGAGCGCCCTTTCCTTCAGCAAGACAATGCCAGACCACACACGAACGCCGCGACATCAGCAACAATCCGAAGCCTTGGGTTCACCGTCATCTATCATCCACCTTGTAGTCCACACTTGGCCCCATCCGATTTTCAACTGTTTCGAAAACTTAAAGAACACCTTCAAGGACTTAACATTGATAGTGATGATGCGGTGGAAGTACAGGCGAGGTTGTGGCTCCATCAACAAAGTCAAACATTCTGCAGTGACGGTATCATAAACTGGTTTCTTATTATATGAATGTGTGGTGTCTGTTCTTTCGGACATGTCTCTAAGCAGCTAGCAAGGAGGACATGGACAAGGACTGCGGATAGGTGAGAATGTGAGTCGGCTGGGGTGCGTGCCGAGACAGTCCGCGCAGTTGCGATAAGTACTATGCCCGGGAGGCGCGTGGTTAACGCAACTGCCTAGTAAGCAGGAGATCCCGGGTTCGAATCACGATCCGGCAGAAAGTCGCACTGCACATCAATTACCCTTTCTCTTCCTTTTCCTTTCTCCCTCGTCCACCTTCAACTTACAGAAAACTAATTTCTCGTGTAGAGCGACGTATTCGTCGCCAGGGTGGCTACGCTGAGAAATAAATTTGTAGAAATTAAGAATGAATATGAAGAATGTAAATAATGTTTGTTTTATTTAACAAGCTTTAAAAATTTTCGCATAAAAATTAGGAGGCATTACTTTTCAGAACGGCCTCGTATTTCGTATCCCTCGTTGTACCACCCCAACGCATTTAAACAATATGATGAGACTCTAGAAATTTACCTCTACTCTTGTATCCTATATACTTAAATCTGGTGCCTCTGGCCATTAGCTTATATTTATCTGCGTAAAAAGATTTTTCACATTCTTTATCAATTTTTTTCTATGAAGCCAGTCTCTGAAATCCGTAGTACAGCTTACCTGATTTTGTGAACCGTTCGCTATATACTCTCTCAAATTTTGTTCCAGTAAAAGAACTAATACTCCGTGTTCCGCTCAGCTGAATACCGCTTTATAACTCTTTTATCTCGCGGCTGTGTCTATTCATCAGCTCTTTCCTTCTCTCATTGTCTTATAAAAGGCTTTTTCAGGATGAAATCGCCGCAGACGAAGTTAATAAATCTTTTTTCTAAAATTGGCCTCTAATCACCGAATTAAGACATGTGGACGTAATTTAAAGGTGAAATTAAATGGACATTTTAAAATACTGAAGGCCTCCAACAGCAAATCTCTCAGCAAAAATCCGCTTTGCACACTAGAACGTGTCTTTGGAGAAACGACGACTGTACGAGGAATAAAGACGGTGGCGATGTCAAAGGGAGACCATCTCCTGACAGACGGCAACACAGAGATCATTGGAGGGGGTATAGGAAATAGCGGGCCGTATGACTGCAGCCTTGGCAGCAGCGTCAGCAGCCTCGTTTCCTGGCAGACCGGCGTGACCAGGAACCGACATAAACTTCACAGTGGCTCCACCAAGAGTGAGCAAGTGACAGTTTTCCTGGACGCGTTGGACTAAGGGATGGGCGGTGAGCAGTACACATATACTCTGAAGGGCAATGAGTTTAAACAGAGAACACAATTCAAAAGTCTGTGTCGCCGGATGTACTCCGTGGCCTGATACAGGACTAAGAACTCTGCTGTAAATACTGAGCAATGTGCCGGAAGCCGTTATCGAAAGACTTGGGCGCCATGACGAAGGCACACCCGACACCACGGTCAGTCCGAGAGCCATCTGTGTACACAAAGGTACTATCGCGAAGTTCCATGCGAAGGTCGTGAAACTGAAGGCGATAGAGCGAGGCTGGAGTACTGTCCTTAGGAAGCAAATGAAGGCCAACGTTAACACAGGCCACTTCACGAAGCCAAGGTCGTGAAGGGTTCACACCCACCGGGAAAGTGGCAGGTAGTGTGACGTTAAGCTGCCGGAGCAAGTGCCGAAAGCGAACTTCAGGAGGTAACAGAGAAGAGGAACGCGCCCCATACTGGTGATCAAAGGAATCATCGATAACGCAGGCATGGAAGAAGGGGGTGGCCACGCATGGCAGACAAACGGCATGCATACCTGCTGAGGAGAAAGTCACAGCGGTAGGTCAGTGGTAGTTCAGCAACTGATGAATACAGATTCTCAATCGGACTAGTGTAAAATGCGCCAGTGGCCAAACGGATGCCACGATACTGGATAGTGTTAAGACGGTGTAAGAGGGATGGACTTGCAGACGCATAAACAAAGCACACACAGTCTAGTTTCGAACGGGCAAGGGATCGGTACAAACGGAGGAGCGTGGTTCGATCGGCACCGCAGGAAGTACTATTGAGGACACGTAAGACACTGAGGGACAGCGTACAGCGCGCTGCCAGGTAAGACACATGGGAGGACCAAGAGAGTTTCCTATCGAACATGAGCCCCAGGAATTTCGTAGTCTCAACCAACGGAAGAGCAACATGCCCAAGGTGTAAAGCTGGTGGGAGAATTTCATACAGACCGTTTTGTCAGTGGAAAAACGAAAGCCATCGTCGATGCTCCACGAGTAAAGACGATCAAGACATCGCTGAATGCGCTCAGTGAGAGAGGTCCGTGGAGAACTGCAATAGATGGCAAAATCGTCAAAAAAAAGTGAGAAGGAGATTCCGAGCGGGAGACAGGCCATTATAGGGTTAATGGCGATAGCAAAGAGGACGACGCTAAGGACGGAACCCTCAGGCACACCGTTTTCCTGGATAGAGGTGTCCGACAAGGCAGAACTCACAACCATTTGAAAACTCCGTCTTTCAAAAATTCCTGAAAGAAACAGGGCAGACGACCACGGAAGCCCCAAGTGTAAAGAGTACGGACGATAACAATTCTACAGCAGGTGTCTTAGGCCTTCTCCAAAACGAATAACACGGCCACAGTGTGAGATTTCAGCAGAAAACAATTAATGACACGGGTCATAAAGCACACGTTCCATCACCTTGTAAACGCAGCTGGTGAGGAAGACGATAGTGTCCACAGCATACTCAATATGATGAGTAAAAGAAAGGGCAAAGGCTGGTCACCGAAAATGCTGAAATAAAAGCCCTGGTTGATGTTCACGATAACGTGAAAGAGTGGGGCCAAGTCATGGCGCGAAAATCATCCCAAAAATTTCACAATCACGTCCGACTTGAACTGCACCCTCCACACGCTGCATGTTAAACGCCTCATTCGGCCGGCGGTGCAATTTACGCCTGGTATCATTTGAAAAAACTGGCAAAATCGCGAATCGCCGGGCAACACTTCTGAACCTCGATATTCAAGTATGTTAACATTTACACTACAATAATATACGCGTGCATGGTAAATTATACAGGATGAGTCATTAACTATCGCAACCTAGAATAACTCCGAAAGTATGACAGTAGCTGAAAAATTAGTGGGACAAATGTTGCATGGGGAAAACGGGGGCGATAACATGACGTTGGTTTTCTATTGCTAGGTGGGTTCGCGTCAGAGATATGAAGGTCAACTTTGCTTTTTTAATTGCGATGTTACAGTGTGGTACTTATTTTCTGATAGCGGCTATTGAGACGAATCCAATGATGTATAACAGTAAGGTCTTTGGAGGTCAACGAAGGTCACAAAGGTGGCATGAGCATCCATTTACAGAAGGTGTTCGAAGTGATGACCATTCGTATCAATGAAGTGCATAAATATTTTTATCATGATTGAGTAGTATTCCTTATCACTTCGGCACTTTTTGCTGAGAGATTTGCTGTTGGAGGCCTTCAGTATTTTAAAATGTCCATTTAATTTCACATGTTCTGACAATTCTCTCTCGTATATTGTACAAATAGTAAATATTCGCCGAATACGGCGTATCCATCTAACGTGCCATTAACATGTAAACACCATTCGACGGTTTCGCAATACAACACTAATAGGAACGGTAAGACTACTATCGTCGAATCAAGCGAATGTGAATGATGTATTCCATCGAAGAACAAGTCGATGTGCTTCTCATTGTCGGAGAATGCCAACGAAATTCACTGAGAGCTAGAGATTTACACGCTGAAAGATATCCTCAACGTACTCACCCTACACGTCGTACATTTAAATATTTGTATGATAAATTGAGAACAACCGGAACTTTAACACATCGGAAATATATGCGGCAAAGGAAAGTTAATAACGAGGAAACGGAAGTTGGTACTCTTTCCACTGTGGTTGGAGATTCTTGTGTTCGTTCGCGTCAAATCGCAAGGTAATCTGGCATGAGCAAGAGTCGTGTTCTTAGTATTCTGCATCGCCATAAGTATCACCCTTACCATATCAGTCTCCACTAAGAATTAAATGGTACGGATTGTATGCGTCGCACTGAATTCTGCCGAAGGGCTCAACTTCAGATTCACGGGGATGACACATTTATTAATTTGATTTCATTTACTGACGAGGCTACGTTCACGAACCATGGAAATGTTAATTTGCATAACATGCATTATTGGGCAACTGAAAACCCTGTTGGCTGCGGCAAGTTGAACACTAAAAACCGTGGTCCGTGAATGTATAGTGTGGGATTCTGAGGGACAGAATTATGGGCTTCTACTTCATCGAAGGAAATCTTAATGGTAGGATGTACACCACATCCATGCAAGAAACATTAGGTCTGTTGTTACGAGAAATACCTTTAGGAACAAGGAACAGAATGTGGTATCAACACAATGGGTGTCCGCCACATTTTTCGCTCATGGCTAGAAATGAGTTGCAGAGACAATTCCCAGATCGTTGGATTGGACGCGGAGGAGATGTGTCGTGGCTGGCTCGTTCGCCAGACTTGACGCCTCTGGATTTTTTCTTGTGGGGATTCGTAAAAGACATTGTTGATAAAGACGTTCTAACTACATCTGAAGATAAGCGAGACGGAATTGTCAGAGCATGTGCTTCGATAAGTGCCGATGTGATAAGAAATAACACTCAATCCGCAAGAAGAAGATAGCAGCAATGCATTGATACCAATGGTCATCACTTCGAATACCTTCTGCAAATGGACGTTCATACCACCTTTTTTACTTTCGTTGATCTTCAAAGACCTTACTATTACACCATTGGATTCGTCTCGATAGCCGCTATCAAAAAATGAGTACCAAGCTATAGCATCCCATTTAAAAGAACAAAGTTGACCTTCTTATCTCTGAAGCGACCACACCTAACAACAAAAAAAACCAACGTCGTATTATGGCTCCCATTGTCCCATGCAACTTTCGTCCCACAAATGTTTCAGCTCCTATCATACTTCCGGAGTTATTCTTGGTGGCAAAAGTTAGTGACTCATCCTGTGTAAGCCATATCGCAAACCTTTATCATCTAACAGGATGACCACGATACGGAAAAAAACTAACAATTAGGGCACCACGGATGTTTCGCTAGGCGCTTAGGCGAAGTACTCATAAGCATATATGAAGACTAATATCTTCGAATGCACAGCACATACTGAGGCTGTAACCAGCAGCAAAGGTCTTTCTGTGACCTCCCTGATGGGCGCTGGGGGCCCGCCCTTTGCTATGGCAATGGACGGAAAGGTCGATTCACGTCTGTAGCTATGACCTTTGGGCATGCCACATCTCTGGAATGCAAGGGAAACAGAGCCTCTCATATCCTTTCACATCGAAATGAAAGCTCGGTTTGGCCGGGTAGGTCCCTGCAGTACTGTCACAGTCTCTGCTTTTCGGGGATCTGGCTCCAAATTAAAAACTGAATTAAACACGAAAATATGAGGGGTTAAAGGGGGCAGTCGAAGTGAGAGAAGGGACACGTATCAAGAACATTTTAGAAAATAAATACTCCGCCGTCTTTGCATTGCAGTTGCTTTTTACACGCATCTTCCATGGCAAAGCAGCGATAGTAAGTTTTTTTATACGTTCATCTCAGCTCCCCATTTAGCTAGAAGTGCTGAAAGTATCTTGCTAACGCTGCCCAAATATGGTCGTTACTCTCTTTAGTTCAAAGTTATGAAAACGATGGACTGGAACTCAGTTTGCGGTGGCACCGAATGTTTCAACAGACTTTTACACAGGTTTCTTTTATTTGTGTGTGTGTGTGTGTGTGTTTGTGTTTGTCTGGAGTGTAAAACTTGTGTTGTATGACGATGATGATGATGATGATGATGATGATGATGAGAGAAGGGAGAGGGTGAAACACGGTGCCGGCACAAAGCGAATAACACAAAGGGGGCCGTCAAGCTTAACGTCCCCATCCGACGGACGGATCACCATCAACTGTGTCGCAGTCCCTCACTGCGGAGACGTTTGATATTTAAAAAAAGACATTGGCACAAAATCTGGTGATCAGGAACTATACGCCACTACCTCACCTCCCTTTGCCGGCCAAATACAGACAGTAAAATTTTTCTTCATCACCAGGATTCGAATCGGCTTATCCATGAGTCGAGCGCCACGGTACGCGCTTGCGTTAGTGACATCGTCCCAGTAGACGGGTATTTTACACAGGCGACGCCGAAATATAGCTTATGCATCAATAAGAAAAGGGAAAATTTCTAAAGCTAATTTCGAAAGAAGCTGGTGGATCTGAAAATCTGAAGCAAGCAAGTGCAGACACTTTATGATACTTGTTGGGCTATCCTAGTACTTCACAACATTTTACAAGTACTTATGAGTTTAGCAAACAAAATAAGATGCGTTAAGATCATGTTTAAACAATGCATGATCAACTGAAGCGTGAAGCTTCATTCCCAGAAAACTGCCGATAAACTCAACAGTACACGTTGTCATACAGCGCCAAAGGCTGTGTGCGAGAAAATGTTCCCTTTCCAGGTGTAAGAACATCTGCTAATAGTATGACGGCAGCGACGTTTTGCGCTGGGTACTCTACTAAGAACCTCCAGCCTCTACTGCCTTGCAATTAAATTTTTGCGGCTGTCTAAATTACCATTATACCTTCTTCCCGTGCAACCAGTATGGGTGTATTCTCGGACCCAAATTTATAACGACAATGCTTTGGAACTTATTCAAACGGCCAACTATGGAGTTCCCTCACAAGTCTTTATAACATAGCAAACCAATAACAAAATGGTAGAGGAAAAGTGGCGACGACGACCGAGGGATAGAGGGGTGGGAAGAAGGAGGAGATGATTAAGAGGATGAGAGAGAAAGCACGTTGCCAAAACACAGCCGTAACAAGAAACTTTTACCTATGTGCCTCGAAGACACATGCGAAAAAAGGGATGCAAATGGCAGGTTTCGTATAACGCGAGCTACCATTTTTCCTTTACAAAAATTTACTTTGGTGCCTCAAACAAATTTTTTTCAACCTTTATGCCCTCAATGTTTCATTCTCAGAATCGAAGTCCTAGATAAAAAAAAAGGTAACGAATAATTTGATTTCGTACACTATCAAATGGAACAACGACAGTAGCAATCAATTTTGACAATGAAGGAAATAAATCCCAAAAATGAGTCTGCTATCATTATTCATATTTCCGTCTACATCGCACTTTTAATTTAGAGCTACTCAAATGTTTCAGCATACATCTATCATTATATACTAAGGCAAACGAAGGAATGTTTATTGGGCACCGTTTTCACATCGTATCTCATTATGGCTACACACTGAAACGAGTTATGTGAATGCCATTAAATTAGTTAAAGGTTTGAATAAAGAATAAAAGTAAATGCTGAGAAGTAACAGTAACATCAGTTTAAAACCCGACGTTTCGTCCGCATCTGTGGAGGACATTTTTCAAGGGGGATCGTAGCTCTATTCAATATCCGATTCACACCCTCGCTCGCTACTGACTACAGCAAAATTCCGCTTCCGCGTGAAACGTTACATTTTACAATCAGTAGCTTCTGTACAGCAAAGTTACTTGTAAACACATTACCAATCATACAGAACCAAATATGCAGGTTTCATGGTACGCGATCGTCGTTTAGTAAAGCCATTTTGTACAAGAGGCCAAAATTTTTAATCGTATGAAGCGTGACCATTCTGAACATGAAAATTCCTTTCTTAAAAGACAAGTTACTCCTCGTCTCAACCGCACAAAAGCGCTAAGTCTTTACAGGAATGGCACAGAGGAGAGAGACAGCAAACTGCACACGATGAAACCAGCTGACTGGTCGAAACGTTATTCTGACATGACGATATTATTCTGACCTTCCCCCTATTATGAAGAGTTTCATACACTATCGAGACAGACTTCGCAACCTATGGGGTCTGTGGGCTACTAATCAGGATGCATCACATTTTAACAGTAGGCATTTTACGCTTTGAATAGAGCGAACTGTTCGCTTAAATTGCATGAGATCCGCTATTTTACACAACAGTGAGAAGTATGAGTGCTGTAATGCGCCTCTTCAATGAAAAATATTCAAGGATCTATATTCGAAGCCGACGTTGATCATTGTTTTGAAGGGCACGATACAGCTCACGAATCCTATTCTCATAAGAAGAATCATTACTTGATGGAAGGAAAGTGCCTTCCAAATATTACTGAATGAAATAACGTTTCTGAACTTTGAAATAATTATATTTAGCGATATCTCACAAACTTAATTAGTAACCTAAAATAAATCTGCTTTAAGCAGTTCTACAAAAGCACACCAACTCCATTTTCAACGACTCTCTCGCCAAGACCGTGCACGTCTGTGTACAACGGAGAACAACTGGGATATGACATACACTGAGGTGACAAAAGTAACGGGATACCTTCTACTGTCGTGTCGGGCCTCTTTTTGCCCGGTGTTGTGCAGTAACTCGACGTGGCATGGACTCACGCCACCATATTTGGGTAGCCTTAGCAAGATACTTTCAGCACTTCTAGCTAAATGAGGAGCTGAGATGAACATATAAAAAAACTTACTATCGCTGCTTTGCCATGGAAGATGCGTGTAAAATGTAACTGCAATGCAAAGACGGCGGAGTATTTATTTTCTAAAATGTTCTTGATACGTGTCCCTTCTCTCACTTCGACTGCCCCCTTTAACCCCTCATATTTTCGCGTTTAATTCAGTTTTTCATGTGGAGCCAGATCCCCGAAAAGCAGAGACTGTGACAGTACTACGTTAGTCGAAAGCTTTTAAACGGTACGTGTGTATCGCACAAGTCGCTGCAAGTCCGCTGCAGAAATATAGTGCCATGATGACTCCACAGCCGTCCAGAACTACGAAGATGTTGCCGGTGCAAGACATTGTGCACGAACAGACATCTCGATTACTGCTCATAAATGTTCGATGGAATGCATGTCGGGATATCTGAGTGGGCGTCATTCCCCGAATTGTCCACGATGTTTTTCAAACCAATGCGAACAATTGTGGCCAGATGAGATGGAGCATTGTCGTCCATAGAAATGAAGTCCATGAATGGGTGCAAATGGTCTCCAAGTAGCCGAACATAACCGTTTCCAGTCAATAAACGTTTCAGTTGGACCAGAGGACCCAGTCCATTCCATGTAAACACAGCAAACACGATTATGGAGCCGCTAGCAGCTTCCATCATGCCTTGTTGACAACACGAGTCCATGGCTTCGTGGGGTCTGCGCAACGTTCGAACCCTACCATCAGTTCTT
Organism: Schistocerca nitens; assembly: GCF_023898315.1. Classification (NCBI taxonomy): domain Eukaryota; kingdom Metazoa; phylum Arthropoda; class Insecta; order Orthoptera; family Acrididae; genus Schistocerca; species Schistocerca nitens. Next base: position 369,826,308 of record NC_064618.1, read on the forward strand.
ATCAACCGAAATCGGGACTCAGCTGACAAGACCACGGTTTTCCAGTCGTCTAGGGTCCAGCCGATTTGGTTACGAGACCAGGAGAGGAGCTGCAGGTAGTGTCGTGCTGTTACGAAAGGCACTCGCGTCGTCTGCTGCCATAGCCCAGTAACGCCAAATTTATTCGTACTATAATAACGAATATGTTCCTCGTACGTCCACATTGATTTCCAGGATTATTCACGCTCTCGATTGTTAAGTGAAGTCCGTCGACCACTGCGTTGTCCGTGGTGAGACATAATGTTCGAAATTTAATATTCTCGGCACATACCTGACTCTGTGGATCTCGGAATACTGAATTCCCTAGCGATTTCCGAAATTGAATGTCCCACGCTTCTAGCTCTACCATTCCGCATTCAAAGTCTGTTAATTCCCGTCGTGCGGCCATAATCACGTCGGAAACCCTTTCACATGAAGCACCTGAGTGCAAATGACAGCTCCACCAGTGCACTGCGCTTTTATACCTTGTGTAAGCGATACTGCCGCCATCTGCCTATATGTGCCTATCGATATCCCAAGTGTATATACCAAAGAGTTTACAGTCAATAACAATCGCTGGCAAATCTTTTAAAATAATTAATAAAATGAATTTATAAAATCTTAAGTAAAATGCTTCAACATTAATTCAAATATGTAGAATATGAATATTTAAATATGAAGTCACTAGTTTTTATGAACACGTACTTTATTTATATGAAGCAATTTTTACGTAAGCAAGGGTATCGATAGCCTACGGTATCGTAGGATTCTTATTGCATAATTGGCTTGTTTGCCTTAAATTACAAATTTTAAAACAGTGTCTTGTTTGGAAGTCTGCTTAAATTTTGGTTACTATTTCACTTGCTCTACACAATGGCTTATTTTGAATCCATGTTCGTCTCTTAATTCTGTAACACGAATACTTCCATGTCAAGTGCTCCACGAATTCATTTTCAATAAGTAGCTTCATCATCCTCATTATCAACAACTTCGGAGCCAGCCACATGTAGTTCTTCCAGGGATCCGGCGAAGCGGCAGTCCTGTGCGGTATTGGCATCGTGAAAGCCATCTCACCGCATACACAGCTTGAAGAGCTTCGTCATCGCCTCATCGCCAGCTATGACGGTTACCAGAAGGGTTCTTCCCATCCCACACCTGACATGTTTTAATTTTCACCACTTGGCGCGAGGAAGGGTGAAATACAGATTCAACTCGTAATAAGCCTTGTTGAGGTGAAGATAACATCACCGATTTCCAGACACCCGCCGGACCAAAAGCGCCGGTTAAGCCTGATAGCGATCTTTCAGGTGCGTTGACGAGTTTGCTTTGTAGTTACAGAATTTTGCCCGATTATATCGTTCGTTGTAAGAGACTGGATTTTCCGCATTTTTGCCCAGAATCTTTTTTCTCTATTCAGTAGTGTTGCTTAGCGTCCCCATGGGCCACTGAACAGGCGTAGTCAGAAATGAACCGAACACTATGTGCATGACTTACAGAAGCTGAAATTCCATTGCGTGGATGTGGGAACTGTTTGAGTCAGACGGCTGAACAATAGTCAGGTGATGAAAGAATCAACGCCTGGCTGTCGTTCTGAAAGTGTCTGCGTCGTCTCCCACGAAAATCAAAGTTCCTTAATGTCTGCAGGTTGAACCTCGAAGAAACCAACACCTGTCTGCTGAGCGTTGCTAAAAGAGCAACGGTGAACAAACGCAGCTGTACTGCTCTCCTGGTCTTCAGGGCTGCGAGAATAACATGTCTTCAACAACTTTTCTTAGGACTCAAGTACAGTGATGTCTCAAATAACTGTGTAGCAACATAACATACAAAGCATAATGAAAGCAAAGAGAGACTGCTTACTGAAAATCCCGTAACTCAACTAGATTGATGTCCTCGTCTTGCAAGAAACTAGCTTCTGTAGAGATGCACGAAAACAAACTGTCAGCTTAGATTCGACAGACAGGCAACACAACTTGCACTATGTGCACACAGGGGAGATGATGTGAGTCGGATTGCTTATCTCAAAGTGCATGAAATGTTTTCCGGGCCAGCTTTATTTTAGCAAGCCTGAAGGTTACTGATAACTATCAAATGCTGATGTATGTCTACACATATGCCTCGTACGTCAATGTATAGAAAATGGCGGAAGGAAAATGGTACCAATAGTATGGATTTTCTTTCCTATTCCGTTCGTGTTTTGAACGAGAAAAGATGAATGACTGTAAGTCGCTGTACGCGCCATTCTCCCTCTCTAATCTTATTTTCATGATACATAAGCGACATATACAATGGTGGTAGCGTAACGGTCACAGTCTTCTTCGAACAAAGGTTCTCAAATTCATCCTACCGGGTATCGCGAGAGGACGTCGTCTTTCCTCGAAGGCTTCTCATTTAAGCTCTCCGAACATCTGCGCTCGTTTTGGACGGGCCCAATCCGATCTGTTACTATCCTAGCAGCGTATCTCTGAAGTCGTCCGATGCGAGTGCAATGCATACTTAATAAGGAGTCAACGCTGAAACTGTAATGCGTAACTCGTCGCAGTAGCTTCTTATATGTGATTTCCTTTAAAGACGCATGGTGGTTTCCCAGAACCCTTCAAACAAATCTGAGTTTTCCATTCGCCTTCCTTAAAACTGATTTTACGTCATCCTCCCTTTCCTTATCGCTTCACAGTATTGCCCCTATATAACTTTTACGAAGTGACGTGCTAAATATTTTCACCACTAATCTTGTAATCAGATACAGCCGGGTATCTTCTCATTGTAGTAGGCTTTATACTACAATTATCCGTATCAGATAATCCATGACGTAATTTAGCGGATGTTGTTTAATATTCCGTCATGCTACCACGGTTCCTCGGTCTCGTTCAAAATGGTTCAAATGGCTCTGAGCACTATGGGACTTAACATCTGAGGTCATCAGTCCCCTAGAACTTAGAACTACTTAAACCTAACTAACCCAAGGACATCACACACATCCATGCCCGAGGCAGGATTCGAACCTGCGACGTAGCGGTCGCGCGGTTCCAGACTGAAGCGCTTCAGATCCGCCTAGAACCGCTCGGCCACACCGGCCGGCTCCTCGGTCTCGTCTTACGGTTACAATTTATTTCCATTACAGACGTTTGTGTCTACGTACTTCGGACGCAGGTTGAAGGCTACCAACTATCTTACCCGAAGCATCTAAACATTGAGTCCTTCTACTAGGTAGTGGCATTTGGTAGACGGAAGAACATAACTCTGCAGCAGTGTATGGCAACACAGACTGCAGCTGAAAAAGTGCTGCTCGTCATGGCTGTAATAAATGTAGCCATTAATTTTGACAAACGGCTACAGTATATTCGCAGAGATGCACACACCTTACTCTTACAAATGAGTGATAATCTTTATGAATGGCGCTCTGCTGTACGCCTAGAGGGCGATACGCCGTATGGACGCTCTGCTTGCAATATGTGCCGGCGCGTCCGCACGCGACCAAACCGTACGGTGCGCTGTAAACTCGGCGCAATATCGCGCGGAGTTTAATCCGCTCGGCTTTTCGCCGTTTGTGGAGATAGCGCACTTTCCAACAGTGGCGGCCGCGCGGCCAGGCCTCATCCTGCCGGCCTACAGAGCCACCAACTCGAAACAAAGCGGAGCCGAGCTCAGCCGCTCCGCGCCAGCAGGCGGACTACTCACTCTGGATTGAGAGCAACAAAGGACGGTCGGCGCCATTGCGCCACGAGGGACGCTGCGCCAGCAGGTCTGGCTCGGGGTACGACCGTCAGCTGCACCGCAGGCGCGCGTTGCAGGCATTCTCCTCGGCCTTCCTGCATCTTATCAGAGTGTGCGCAGCTGCTAGCAAATTTCTGCGAGATTACGAGACTACGTAGCGACTACATCCCACCACCCAATGATTACGTCATTGAACGTGGATCTCATCAGGACGAGTTAAGTGACTAGAAGAGTGACGACGGTTAAGAAATGTGCCCAACTGAACCAATAACGTCTGATTAAAATCTTACGTAACATGAAAGTTTTGACGATACAGAGTACACTCTAATCAATGATTTAACACTTCTGAAATGTTATTTTAAAAAATGGCGCCCGTTGCCCAGTGTCAGCAAAACTGAAGTCTCCTGCCTTTACGACATATCGGCTACCACAGAACATCAGTTGTCATTCGCAAATCAGCCACTATGACACAACCACCTACCAAAACACCTTGAATTTACCGTGGATGGCACTCCTTCATAGATATGAAATGACTTAAATGCTTAAACGCACTGAAACGAAATGAATGGGTCGATGAGGAAGTAACCAATGAAGACGCAATGACATGAAATAGTACTAAAACAAAGCGATCAAATGTGGCGAACACGCAATGTAATTAATATGTAGTGATACATGGGAATTTGTGCCAGCAGTTACCTCAGCTATAACGCTATCTGAGCATGCATTCAGGCCTAGCTCAAACTCTCATCGTCACTGATGTTTCCATCTATGTTTCCGAACACTATTAACACAGATTCTCCCACAAGGTATGAGAGAAAAGCACCACTGAGGGAACAGAGTCAGTTCAGCAAAGAACGGTAGCATACTCTACCATAAGGGATTTATATGAAATAAATTAAATCGATTGAAATAAATGAATTGTCGGTGGCACTGAGTGGTGCCAACGCAACCTGTTCGGGTATGGTGAAATGGCGGGGTCAGTAAAAGTCCTTCAACGACTCGTCTGCCCCGCCCCCTCCTAACGAAACTTTTATACCGCAGGGGCAACTCTGGCAGCAGCGTTACGAAATCCAAAAAAGGTCGAGTCGTCAGTGACGATGGAAGCTTGAGTTAGGCCTGCAGGCGTACTCAGAGAGCCTGGTTAGAGCGACTGCTAGCGATAAACGGGAAACCCGTGTTTAATTCTCGGTCTCGCACAGATTTTCAGCTGATGATGAAATTATTAATTTGTTTTCGGTGACGACTCCCATACGGTTTTTTCCCAGCATAATTACCGCTTATAACTTAAAAAAACGTACTGGGCATCGTGCTCCTCAAGATTTCACTTATCTCTGTTCTCTCCACTGCGTCTCACTATAAAAAGAGAAATATACTATTGTAGCAAATTTTGCTACATCCACTAGCAATACAGACGCCTCAGATTATAGTACAATCGATGTAAATTGTGCTGCAAGCACGTTGCGCCAATACTCCAACACAAATTATCCCTTCATCTTGTAACAGCTCTTTTTCAAACAATCAAACGTGTGTCAATACTACAGCGTGAGTAAAAATGGATTTTACAACTAAGGAATGATATAGAAATTGAGATAACTTACAGAATCAGTACATGTTTCATTTTATACCAAACAAGCTCAAGTTTGTTTCAGCTAGTGCACCAGTACCCACTCCACCACCAGGACCGCCAGCGTAATGCATACATTAAAATTGTCGGTGGATTGGCAGTCAAGGACCAATCGCATGGCCACCTCGCTCCCCAGATTTGACACCACTCCGGTGAAGTATGGTGGCCAAGAGAAGCATCGTGTGAGACTGTGTTCAGGGCAGAATGAGCAGGGAAAATACGTTTCATTCATCAGCTACTAGCGACGCTTCATCTTGACAGCCTGCATAAACTGCGGGGTTTCAGTGAAGACCGTCTGTATGTCCTTCCCCTATCAAACAATTTAGACGACCTGAAAAATCGACGCTGCCGTTGCAAACAAAAGTTACGCCCGTTCTGCTGCAACGAGTGGCGCGACTGCTACGGTCGCAAGTTCGAATCCTGCCTCGGGCATGGATGTGTGTGATGTCCTTAGGTTAGTTACGTTTAAGTAGTTCTTAAGTTCTAGGGGACTGATAACCTCAGATGTTAAGTCCCATAGTGCTCAGAGCCATTTGCAACGAGTGTGGGAGAAATTTAGTACTGGTAGGATGTCTGCCGCATCACAAATGGTAGTTACATGGAACCAAACCTTTATGTGAAACTTGAGGTTGTTTGCTACAAAATGACACATCTATCGATTCTGTGTTACCTCAATAACTTTCTCTACCATTCCAAAGTTGTCAATTCCTTTTTGACTCACCCTGTATATGCCAGACTCCATTACCTTTTAGTTTCAGTTTACGAGAACATCGATTGACCAGTGCCTTTCTTTACCTCCAGCTAAAAGCTGTCATTGTTTTTTACCCTGCCAACGGTTCACACGAGAGCCTGCGCAACTGCCTGATACAACAACGTAACCTAAAAGTTGTTAGTTTCACGGCGTAGTGAGCATTGAATAATTTACTCAAGACAGCAAACAGAGAAGAAAGCAAAAACTTCTGAGTAAACTTTGAGCCCTACCCCAGTTTAGTGGATTCCGGACCACAGCAAATTCAAAAGTGCGCTTAATGATGTACATTCTGTTACTACTAAATTTTAAATTAGTATATGTAATGTGTTACTGCATTACTGAAAGATTGGTTTTGGTAAAAACTACAAAATTCTTCTATGAATAATAAATTCAATAAATACTAATGATTGATAGAGACAAGCAGGTGTGGTACTCTCCTCGGTTTGGGTGGTACTTTACGATAACAACGGTGAGGGCTGTCAGCTCCTTGACTGCAGTTCTGATACGACGCGACGCCTGCCACCACAGTGACACCTGTGTGAGGCACAGTAGAAAGTCTACAGACTATGTACAGGAGCGAACAGAGCGAAAACAGTTTCATGTCGACACAAAAGTTTTGAACAAAAGAAACAGACACCACACAGTTCATCAAAAGGTGGATTAAAAAGGTGGATTCAAAAGGTGTGCCGGGCCAGGACTCGAACCCAAAACGGTGCCTTTCGCCAGTGATGTTTTTACCGCCTGAGCTATCAATGTACGATTGATGACCCGCCGTTACACTTCACTTTTGGCAGTACATCTCTCCTACTCTCCAAACTTGACGGAATAAGGCAACGTTCTCCGTCCGAGTCCACGTGCGTCACGTGGTTTTAATCTGCCAGGAAGTTTCAAAAACAAGACCATCTCCGCTGCTAGGCGAAAGACTCATCATGGAAACATATTTGGTGCTTGTATCTTACATTACAGTTTATATGCAGACATTTGCCGTTATTGCCCCCCCCCCTCTCTCTCTCTCTCTCTCTCTCTCTCTCTCTCTCTCCCCGCATACTAGTGCACGACAGGTGTTTCTGTTTGTTGTGGACCACAGTTCTCAGGCGCAAGGCACTATACGAGTCCATATCTCCATAAGAATACCGTGTAGACAACCGTACTCAATGTATTAATATGTCTATAAAAAAGGACGCATCAGACGCTTACTGTCCGGTGGCAATGTTTAGTCGTCGCCGATCGTAAACGTTTTTGTTAACAACCCGCATTCCTCTCGGTATTCAAAGTTCTTGCTTGGATGTGGTGTGTGAAGCATTTACGGGGCCGAGCAAAGCGCTAAATCTAGCATGGGCCTACAAAGCTAAAGCGCTTCACTGTTCCATATGGACTGCTAATTTAAAGTCAAACAAAGAGTGGAAAAAGCTGTTGAGAGCAAGAAGTAGTTAGTGCGAAAGGCTGTGGAACTTTCAAAAGAGGCCTGATGAATGACACCCGTAAAAAAGAAAACAGACAAATGCCTGAAGCAATCAAGAGTGCCGCCGCTAAAGTGGCAAAGTCATTAGTGCCTTTGATAGTCGAATGCATGCGGAACAGACAAGCACGGGAACGAAGCAAGATTAAATTTATTTCATGACGGAGTTTCGCCAATGATCTTTATTTCCACCGCCAAAAGAGTTGGGAGACTACCGGTAAAGCTGAAGAGTATCCAATAAACAGTATAGTCCAACGCAAAGCCTTCTACATTTTGGTCTGTTTTTCCAAAGACAAGAAATAGTGTATTTACTAAATACGAACGTTCTATCCCATCGTGATTAAGTGGAAAGACGCTCATTTACACAAGTTAAAAACGAGAAAATTAAGCAGAACAGTAACACATGACACACATGTTAACAAGTAAAAGCAATAATTTAGTGTTCACTCTACACAATACATTACTATACTGCACGAATAGTGCAAATCAGAATGAGGTGACATGAACACTTAACAAGTTTTGTTTAGCAATAAAGTACTAAGTAGTGAATGTGGGAAGGGATACTTCGATTGGATACGATCATCACCATCGTCATCATCATGGTGTGCTATCCGCTCCGTTATTTTCAAACAGGTGGCCAAGGTGAGCCTACTGTTTCTTCATCGTTAGTTCCACGTCTCTCCTAGAAAAATACTTTTTTTCACAGGAAACTAGGCAATTTTATCTCCCAATCGTAAGAGGACATCGTATCCGCCGCTTTTTTGCTCTTTATCTTTTCTTTATTGAATATTTTAAAATTTGATCAGATTTTTTCGTTTCTTATTCCGCGTCTGAAGATCAGGATTAAAAGAATTCTAAAATGAAATAAGTTTTTGGCAATCAGGTTCAGTTTTCTATCTCTCTAAATTCTTGAAAACGCTGCATATTCACTATACTTCTGTGGCTTAATTTAAATATCCTGAAAATTTAATTATTGAAAAATAAACGCAATATGAAGAAGGAAATCTGCGCTACTCTTTGCTATATCTACGGATATTAACTATGGAATCGCAAAGTCTTGTAAAGGAGAACTGGAGGGCTACGGGCGAATGCAGACCAGGACAACAATGTGTCCCCCCCCCCCCGCACGCTTTTTTCTTCATATGCTCCACTCCTGAAATGCTGCATACAAGGACAACGTCACATACTCTCCGCTGTTCCCATGATCTGCAGTCAACCAACGGTCCATACAACGGATTGTTATTTTTGCCTGATGAAAACAGATAGTCATCTCGAAAACAAAGAAAATTGTGCAATATCCTAATTTACCATCTCCTATAAAGCCTGTGCGTCACAGGGAGGATTTGGCGATGGCAGTGCCTCCTGAGAATGTGACAGTGAATGAAGAACACGGTGATGAACACGCGGAAGACAGCTGAGGATGTACGCAGGCCGACCCAAAGTTTGAAGGCCACCGTAAATCAGATGAGCCACTTTTCCCTCTCAAAGCCACAAGCTGACTTCGAGCTTCGCGATTAAAAGGATGAAATCTTCATCTCTGCGATATGAAAGTGACTGATTATTGTGATGGCCATGCAATCTGTTCTGAGTAATTACTCACACACTGCATTTCTCAAATGTAACAACGTTAGCAAGGCAAATGGAGGACCGCAATGTTGTCCAACTGCTGCTGGTCGTTGACGAGGCGCCGAACTTGAGGCAAGTATCGCAGGAAATCGGGAAGGAAATATTTTTAGTTATTAGGTTGGTGCATAAGTTCTTAGCGTTTTTTTATGTTGGTATTCCAATTGTTAAGGGTTTTTTTATCGATTGTCATTATTTTATTTGTAGTTCATTGTTGCTATTTGAGTTTACATATTGTCATTTTGCCATTTGGAAAGAGTGAGTGGAGCTGTGGACGCTAGAAAATTGAGTGCCAAGTGGAGAAATCGGAACATTTCCGATATATTTTTCTGTTTGATTAAGCTGAGGGGTGACAGCAGCGGTCGCAGCTAGAACCAATCGCGCACCGTATGGGGACAATGCTATTGGACAGCACACGGCAAGAAAGTGGTTTTCTCGTTTTATGGAGGATCTTTTCGACATTAGTGACTCTCCACATTCAGAAAGACCTTCACGGTTTGGTTGGTTGGTTTGTGGAATTGAAGGGACCAGACTGCTAGGGCCATCGGTCCCTTTTTCCGAAACTTCAAACACCCGCACAAAATAAAAACGAATAATGGAGATGACAAGAGACGACATAGGACAAGAAAGACTGAGACCAGACAAAAGGAATTAAAATCACACAGAGTGTGACAGTGGTTGGCCATAGAGACAAAAAAGGAAAAGCCAACCACCTAGAAACACACTAAGAAACCCAGTCTAGAATCGTAGGCCAAAGGCCAGACTGACACACTGACAAACACTTAGATTAAGGGATAAAAACCCCCTGCCCGAATAAAACGCAAAACTAAGCCTGCCATGGCAGTGTTATCTGTTAAAAGGGAAGGAAGAGCATCAGCAGCGCAAACGTCTGCCTAAGCACAGTTGAAAGGGGACAGGCCAACAAGATGTGAACCACCGTCAAAGCCGACCCGCAGCGACATAGTGGCGGGTCCTCACGCGTAGGAAATAGCTGTGTGTCAAGCGGATGTGGACAATGCGGAGCCGACAAAGAACAACTGATTCCTTGCGAGTGGCTCGCATGGATGACCGCCACACATCTGTCGTCTCCTTGACAGCAAGGAGTTAGTTTGGTGTGCTAAGCCTGCGCCATTCAGTGTCCCAAAGTGCGAAAACTTTGCGGCGTAAGACTGCTCGCAAATCAGACTCCGGGAGGCCAATGTCCAGAGATGGTTTACTGGTGGCCTGTTTGGCCAGGCTGTCAACATGTTCATTGCCCGGTATCCTAAAATGGCCTGGGGTCCAAATGAAGGTCACTGAGCGTCCACTCCTGTAGAGGGCATAAAGAGACTCCTGAATTAACAATACCAAAGGATGCCTAGTGAAGCACTGGTCGAGGGCTTTTAGGCTGCTTAAGGAGTCACTACAAATGACGTAGGACTCACCAGAGCAGGAGCGGATATGTGCAAGAGCGCGATAGATGGCAGCCATCTCTGCAGTGAATACACTGCATCCAACCAGTAAGGAGCGTTGTCCTGTATGGTCAACGTGAGCGTAAGCAAAGCCAACAAGACTGTCGACCAGTGAGCCATCAGTGTAGATGATGTCTGAGCCCCTAAACTCGCCAAGAAGAGAGAGAAAAGTCCGGCGGAGGATCTCAGGTGGGACTGAGCCTTTGGGGCCAAGCAATAGGTCCAGCCGAAGCTGCGGCCGAGGTATTGACCATGGAGGGGTATGGAAACGAGTCTGCAGGAGAGGTGGGACGGGGGAAGCGTCAATATCATGCAGAAGTGACCGGGCACGGACAGCGAAGGGATCTCCAATTCCGGGCCGCCGTTGCGGGAGACGGACCGCCGTGTTGGGGAAAAGAAGACGGTAATTTGGGTGGCGAGGTGAACTACGGACGTGTGCAGTATAGTTTGCGAGCAATAGTTGCCGCCGGAGCCGCAATGGAGGAACGCCCACTTCTACAAGGCTGTTCACGGGACTAGATCGAAAGGCTCCCGTAGCGAGGCGAACTCCACAGTGGTGGACAGGGTCCAGTAGACGCGACTGTAGCGGTCGCGCTGTTCCAGACTGAAGCGTCTAGAACGGCTCGGCCACAACGGCCGGCGCGGCTGAACCATACACCACACTTCCGTAATCAACGGGACTGTACAACGGCTTGGTACAGCCGCACCTTCAGTGTTTGATGGAGACCGTTTAGACGCATTAATCCACAATGATCCATGTCAGTGTACCTGAGAACTGGTAAATGTGATGAACTGTGATCATTCCATCAGCGTGCGACATTTGTGTGCAGTGGAGAAGGTTCAACAATCGGTTGTATGTGTACCACATGCTCTAGGCCAAAATCACAAAAATCAGCGGTTGGCCATATGTGCATCTCTGCTTGTTCGTCATAACTTGGCTCGTGAACAACATCGACCACTCCTACCCTGTATCCTTAATGGTGACCAGACATAATGTCTTTATGCTAACAAAAGGAAAAGAAAGGTATAGTTGAGCCCAAACAAAGCAGCTACCCTCAAACAAAGACCTGCGCACATCCATAAAAGATATGTTATGCATCTGGTGGAGGTGCAACAGCGTGTTGTACAGCGAAATTTTTCCCCAAGGTATAACCATCATTGATGTCATTTATTGTCAACAACTGAGACGTCTTGGAGACGCAACCGAAGAACAACACCAAGGAAGAATACGTGCATGAAGTGATGCTACTCCACGATAACGGCTGCCCGCAATCTGCTAGACTGCCAAAAAACACTATACATGAGTTAGGTTGGGAAGTTACTCTGCACTCACCTCATACACCTGACATTGCGCCGTCAGATTTTCACCTTTTCCGCTCTCTATCGAACAGCCTACATGGAACTTCCTTTCCCGAAGATACGCGCTCCGAACATGGTTCGACAAGTTTTTCAGCTCAAAACCACGTCATTTCTAAAGTTGAGAAACAGGTAAGTTACCACAGCGTCGGCAGATTGTTGTAAAGAGTGAAGTAGAATACATTATTGATGAGTAAGGTTCTTGTTGCGTGTGTCTGTTGTGTTTATTAAACTTATGTAAAACCGCTACGAACATATCTACCAACCCAACATATTTATCACGTAGATATTTTTACGTATGTTTCTTTAGTTTTTTGTTACTTATTTCGTTGATTCTTTTATGTACTGATGATTTTTCCCTCTCTTTACATATTTAAGTTTTGTTTCAAGAGCGTGTCATCGAACCAGATACATACAGGGGTCGTACAAAAATAGAGAAACAGGTCGAAAAATACATAATTTTACATAAATACAGATGCTAGCCAAGCCTACAGGTTGTGCTGATGTATTTGACGACCAACGGCACCTGTGTAATGTCCTCAATACGTTAAAAGACTACCAGTCGCGGTCAGAACAGTATGTGAGTGCGTTATGTTGGAGCCAAGTGAATTTCAACGTACGCAAATTGTTGGTCCTCTTATTGTGGGTGCTTTCGCAATCAGGGCAGCAGCCAATCAATGCAGAACTGAATGTTGCACTCGCGAACCCTGTCAGCACCAAAAGAAGCGCCATAAGCAGAGAATTCCAGGGCGAGCTGGAATTCCAAAACCATTCACTGATGATGCAAATGCCCGTAACGGGAAAACGTGGTGCTGAAGTCAAAAGCCGGCCGCGGTGACCGAGCGGTTCTAGGCGCTTCAGTCCGGAACCGCGCGACTGCTACGGTCGCAGGTTCGAATCCTGCCTCGGGCATGGGTGTGTGTGATGTCCTTATGTTTGTTAGGTTTAAGTAGTTCTAAGTTCTAGGGGACTGATGACCTCAGATGTTAAGTCCCATAGTACTAAGAGCCGTTTGAACCAATTTTTTTGAAGTCATAAAACCTGGACTATGAGGCAATGGAAGAAAGTTTCACGGTCGGATGAGTCTTGTTTCAGTTGGTTTGCAACTTACCGTATTAAGAGTCACCAATGGCGGCTGTTCGGTGATGATGTGGACAGTCATATCGTAGTATTCCATGGGGCCTATGGTCACTTCCAAGTCCTCATTACTACCAAGGATTATATGACTATTTTGGCTGATCACATTCATCCCACAGCATAATGTTTGTTTACCAACGGTGATGCGAAGACGATAGGAACCCTATTCACACAGATCGCATCGTCCAGGACTGGTTTTGTGGGCATGAGGATCAGTTCTCGAATCTCCCCTGATCAAAAAATCATCAGTTCCCAATATTACTGAGCCTTTGTGGTCTACTTTGGAGAGAAGAGTGCGTATCGCTGTACGCCCCCCTCCATCATTGCTTGAACTACCCAATATTTTGTAGCATGAATGGTATAATATTCCTTTGAAAACTATAGATGACTATATTTATTGATTCCTAGGCAACTAGAATGCCAAGGGTTCTCCTACATCGTATCATATATGATAATGTGTGTGTTTTTGGTGTTTCCATATTTTTGTCGGCCCCTGTATTATATAAAATGCACAGTCAAATTAAAACCGAACACCCGCCACAGCGCGACCATGAAATAGTTCCATTCAAAAGTAATTCACGGCACGCGTTTAGACATTTATCCCACTGGAAGACGAGACGATCAATTCCTCTTTCATAGAACGCGAGCGACCGCTGACAGGTATACAATCGCACCGATTCTTGTACTTCCTCGTCCAACTGAAATCGACGTTCAAGCATGTTTCCTTCAGGTCGCCAAAGATGTAAAAATCACACGGTGAAAGATCGGAACTATATGGAGGAAGTTGCAGTGTTTTCGAACCAGTTGCTCAAGCGTAGCCTTTGTACGATTGACAGTGTGGCGCGGGGGTTATCGTGCAGCAGGGTTATTCCATCTGATAACATTCCTGGGCGTTTGGTGGGTCAAAGTTTCTGCTAAGTGTCTTCATAGGACTGTATTGATTGCGGTTTCGAACTCTATGAGCAGAGTGCCCTTGCAATTGAAGGAGGAGGTCATCATGACCTTACCCGAACTTGTATGAACAACTTTGGATTTCTTTGCGGTGGAGATGTGAGATGTTTCCAATGTTGGCTTTACCGTTTGTCCTCGGCCGGAATAATACCGCTGCACGATAATCCCCGGCCCACACTGCCAATCGGACAAATGCTACGCTTCTTCAACGATTTGATTGGGATAACTGCAACATCCGCCATACAGCCCGGAACTTTCACCGCGTGATTTTCACATCTTTGGCGATCTGAAGAAAAGAGATGAGTGGACGTCGGTTACAGTCAGACAAGGAACTGCAGGAGTTGGCGGGGTTGTGGATTCGTCAGCGGCTGAGCGCATTCTACGAAACAAGAATTGATCGTCTTGTCTCCAAGTGCGGTAAATGTTTTAACACGTGTGGTGATTACTTTTGAATGAAACTGCCCCTGAATTCAAAGGCGAATTGTATTTCAGAAATTATGAAACTTGCTCTTGTCATTGAGAGACAGAGTATATAAAGTTTCTTAAGACAAAAAAGTCCTCTTTTCTCGCATTCTCTTCTGCGTATTTCTGTTCTTTTGACTATGTTATGAAAACAAGTTTCTTGTACATACTTTATTAAATGGGTAAGATCGTAGTTAAAGATTTACACAGAGCAGGATGCAGATGGAAACAGGTGGAAGACGAAAGCAATTCAAACAAATGTCAGGACACAATTTCTAGTATGTGTGTGCATCGAAATTTTTTTTTATCCCGACTACCACATACAACGACTGAGACCAACGCTTAACGTGCTGGCGCAAGGCGTCGCCAGCACACCAGGTGGCAAAGAGGTTGCGAGAAGATCGATAGCAGGCGCAATCAACGCGTCTGTCAGTAACGAGGTCAAAGACAGACTCGCAAGAAACGTGCCCACAACGCCATGCCGGCCGCCAGTATTTAGATTTCCGCCGTTGATCGGAGGGCCCAGTCAGTCAGTCCATTCAGTGAGTCAACGAGTTGAGTCCTCAGTCACTGCCCAGTGGGAGTCGCAGTCGCAGTTAGCTCAGCCTCTTGCTCAGAGTCAGGCAGTACATAGTGACCAGAGTAGGTGCATAGCGGGATGTGTACTTTACCAACAGTGAGGCTAACGTGGACTATTACAGAGAGCTTGTACCACAACACCTGGACTATGGTTCAAATGGCTCTGAGCACTATGCGACTCAACTGCTGAGGTCATCAGTCGCCTAGAACTTAGAACTAATTAAACCTAACTAACCTAAGGACATCACACACATCCATGCCCGAGGCAGGATTCGAACCTGCGACCGTAGCGGTCACGCGGTTCCAGACTGAAGCGCCTTTAACCGCACGGCCACACCGGCCGGCCACCTGGACTATCTTAAGTAACTTTCTGTTCTGATTAATAAAGAACCCAGTTAATATATGACTGCAGCTGTGTTACAGATAAGGATACCGGCCACCAAACAACATCCTCTACTTGCTTCCCATGGTACAAGCCTACCGTGACAACTAGACGACTCAGTACTTTATTTGAAGCCATTTTGACTATTTTTCGACCATGACTGTCTCAAGAAATACTTAAAGGTTTTTTTAAATTACCGCTACCTGTCACAAACTTTGTCAACTATTGTATTACTTATTTATTTAGCGACATGTTTCAAGGTAAACATCATCTTCAGGCTAAATGGCATTACAAAAGCAACTTTAAAATAAGGCCATACTGATGTTACATAGTCTTTTCATAAATGATGGGGTCATCCTGTGGAAGAAGAGAAAACTTAGTAAGGGGTAATGTCACTTTGGAAGCTGGACTGTTGTTTGCACGAAAATGTTTTGTAACGGTCACTCACTTTTTTCTTCTGGTGTGGCAGTCACGTAGTGATGCGCTGGGGTGCCTCCATTTCCGTGCCTCTCCTGGTCACTGTTCACTGCTATGTTAGTGACAATTTGTGAACAGTGACCAGGAGGGGCACGGAAATGGAGGCACCCCAGCGCATCACTACGTGACTGCAACACCAGAAGAAAAAAGTGAGTGACCGTTACAAAACATTTTCGTGAAAACATCAGTCCAGCATCCAAAGTGACATCATCCCGTACTAAGTTTACTCTTCTTCCACAGGATGACCCCAGCGTTTACGAAAAGACTATGTAACATCAGTATGGCTTATTTTAAAGGTTTTTTTGTAATGCCATTTAGCCTGAAGATGAGGTTTACCTCGAAAGATGTCGCTAAATAAATACTGTAATACAATAGTTGACAAAGTTTGTGACATGTAGCGGTAATTTTTAAAAAATCTTTACATATTTCAAAACTTTATGTTTCGACGTTGATATAACCACGCTACACACGCACGAAAACGAAGGGAAAAATAGATTTAGTTCAGCTTTCCTTTTCAAAGAGTAAACTTCGGATTTCGCCATAATTGATTAAGGGAAACAAACCACAGGAAACACTACACTGTTAGCGAAGATATATATGTCGTAACATGCAACACAGTTGCAGAGAGGGGGGGGGGGGGGGGCGGGAGGGTCGTTCAGAAATTACTAAAAATGAAATGGAAGTTATCTGTCTCCCAAAAACGTCTCACAGTAAAAAAAAAAATAATGTAATTTTTATGAAGATGCGCAACTCCAAATGAGATGTGAAAGGGCATGAAAACGGGTACTTTAAAGAGACTGCGAGTGCTGGGGCGAAGCGCGTCCTCAGATCTTCAAAACGCTGACACAGCAGGAGAATGGTTTTCTTAAGACCGGAAGGTTGAAGCAACATTACACTAGGGTACTAAACAACACTACCACTTTGTTCAGAAACTTCTGTACACGGGAACGCGAGGGTGCAGCTCGTCACATACGGCGAGTTTGGACCTTGCCGATGAAACGACCCTTTCTCTAGCTGTGCCCATGGATTTCACCCACCCCTGCAACCCTAGCGCCTCTTTCTCCCATTCACGTGTTTCTCGCCAACGGAGGGGTTCATCGCTCGAGTCTCAGTTCGCGCTCTGCAATACGGGGATCGTCCCCTTTCTGCTCAATACGTTACCCTGTCTGAAGTATCTCATTCATAAAATTGAAGAGAAAGCTGTCTTACATCTCCGCAAGACGACGACCAGGAGCATATACCAGAGAGCGCTAAAATAAGTACACATTGCTTTTCATGCAACCAGTAAAAAGAGGAAATAGAAAGTTTTAAGGAACAGTTTTCGAATACTTATGCGGTTTGTTAGTTATAATTACGGAAGTTTTAATTTTATGACTTTTTAGATGTTATCACTTACATTGCTCTGACGCAAAATGAAATTGCAACCGTAACCTATGTGCTCAGTTTAAATAATACTCACTGTTTTAAGATTACATAGTTGGGTCCCCATTTACGAAAATTATTTGAATGACATTATGGTCGCCTTTGACTCAACAAACTCTTCATCCACGAAATCTACTAGTGCAATTTCAGCTGTGTGGAGAACTGCGACAGTTATTCTTCAGCACATTTAAAATTAAAAAAGACACGTATATGACATTTACACATGTCATCACCACTTACATTGCTTGAGTATTTAATGTTGTTGTCATCTTTTGCATTAATAACATTAAATGACTACAAACGTTCACTGTTGAATTGCCATTAATACAGTGAAAATGTGTAGTTGTTGTTTAATTCTGTTTATGCAAAAAATTATAACGAAGTTAAATATTCAGGCTACTGACGTGCTGACGACGTACTAATTTAAGATTATTTTTTCACGGGTTCGCAGCATTATACTTGAAAATGGACACACGGCCGAAACTGTAGTAATGGGTCGTATGAATAAGTAGTTTCTATAAAGCCAACCATGAAGTCCTTCAAATAACTAACCATTTTTCGGGAATGTTCATAAGATTTGCCGTAAGAAGTCACAATACGCATCATCTTTCTGCATTGTACTAGATGAAATGTGATTCGATTAAGTAAGTTTAACTGAAATAATCAAATTAACTCCAGTTTCTGCCATTTCATTCGAAAATTTGTTTATCATGGTCTTCCGACGTAAATATTTACTTCCCTTAACGAACGATAAGAATCTATTCTGTTCCAGAAATTTAACACCAGACTTAAGCTGAACAGACAGACATCGGATTCTATTTGTCCTATGAGGTTAGCGGCAAAGTGCATTAAAGCAGTCATGCTACAGCTTAAGGCTTGCATTCTACCACTGTTCAGCACTCCGTTATCTTGTTTTAGTAAGTTGACTTAAAACATGCTTAAAACGTCTATACAATGTTCACGGTATTCATTAGGCCTTCTGAGAGAATATAATGTTTAGAGACACACTTCCTTCAGTTATATTTTACGCCATACAGCACAAAGAGTTTATGAAGACAGAATGCTTTGTTCCCCCGTTGTTTCGGAACTTCTAGAGTGCAATCTCAGATACACTGACAGTCTACCAATTTAAATGACGCCATGTTTAGTCTTATAAAAAGTGCTAAACGAATTATTATGTAAAATGCAACTACACACTGAATAATCAAACAGTTTTATTATTACAATAGAAAACTTATCTTATTATGCTTATGTACTGTACACAGCGTTTGATATTGTTTGTGTAATAACTTTTATGTGTAATCCTAACCATTCAGAATCTTAAAAATATTGTAAATAATTTATTTTCCGTTTTTTAAATTAATTTTACAGCACTAGCGAAGACAAATTTTACTACGCCCAAACACTCTCACAGCATGGATAACCTAACGTCTTCACTAGCGTAACATATTTGAAAATATCGTTTATGCTGCTCATGTGCAGCTGGGCCTCGCTTTATAAATGTTTATTGTGTGTCCTGTTATTAAACAGAGAAGGGTGTGGTGTAAAGTGTTTTCCAATGAACTGAACAGCACTCACATAGCGCACGTCCACCAATGTGTTGATTTTAAAATTCATCACAAAAACACGGGGCGATTTCGTTACAGAGAATCACATAGTACGCAAGTTTTCACAAAATTTCAATAACTTTAAAACCTTTTCACAAATGTTTTAAAATAGATCAAAAGAACTAAATCTCTAGTAAATTTTCCGAAACAGTGAAGAAAAAACTATCTATCCTAGTGCAGCAAACCAATATTGAATACAAAATGAGGTCCCAGCACGAAAAACAACGAAACCTGTAACAAACATTTGAAGATGGGTTTGTAAGAAACCCGTCATAGTTTGATTCAAACACACCTTTTTAAACATACTTGTGGCAAGTTGCTATTTTAACCTTAAAAATTATGAGTAGGGACAGGAAAAGTTAGTTTTATTTTACTGCCGAACTCGGTGTTATTTTTTGCCCAATGCGATTTATTTTGTCGCATTCCCTGTGTTTTATTGCCAAATCTGGCGTAATTTTTTGTCATATTCGATTTTTTTTTTGCAAAATTCGGTGTTTTTGCGACATTCGGTTGCTTTTCGATTCCGGTGCTGTTTTACGTCAAATTCGGTGTTTTTTTGTTAAATTCGATGCTTTTTCCGAATTCAGTCTTGTTTTTTACCAAATTAAGCATTTTCGGCCAAATGCGGAGTAGTTTTTTGTTTCAAGTTTGGTGATTCCTTGTAAAATTCAATACTTTTTGCCGAATTGAGTGCTGTTTTTGAAACTCAGTTTTTTTTTCAAATTTGCTTCTGTTTTTGCAAAATTCGGTAGTTTTTGCTAAATTCGGTGTTGGTTTTTTGCAAAATTCGGTGTCGTTTTCCTGACTCGGTGTTCTTTTCGTCATATTTGGTGCTAATGTTTGCCATATTGGGCCTATTTTTGCTACATTGGTGTTGTTTTCGTTATTACATCGAAGTTCGTTACGCAGCAACTGAACGTCATTTTAAAATTAAACACGAACATCAGCCTTGAGAAGACTGGAAGTCAAAATGCAGTTTTAACATTCATTAACTATCAGTTACGAATATTAGTAAACTGACATCCTCAGATTTACAAAATTTTTATACGGCAAAATTACATATTGTAGTAAAATCTCAGAAAATCGCTAATTTTGCTAAAATACGCTAATTTCGTGTTATTTTTCCTGTTATCGTTTTCGCGAAATTTTCGTATCCCTAGATATGAATATAAAAATGCTTCTTGAAATAGAGCAAACGGCACGAAATTTTCGTCAAGTTGTTCTAAAAATGTCAAGTGCTAGCTCCCACAGTACACGAGCTACTTTTCTGATCATAGGTCTGCATGTAGGGAGGTTATATCTAGAAGTTTTACTACACAGTGATGAACACTGGGACGTGAAATCGTCACGCCTTGAAGGTCGTACATTTAATTTCGAATTAGCGAGTAATTTCAGTAAAAATTAAATACATAAATGTAATGCCTAACAGGGCAGTCGATCAGGAAATGCAGTAGTTCAAAGTCGTTGTAATCAATACTGGTGTTTGCATATTAGAACAAATATTGTGTGTCATAGTTTAGGACGGATGGTCTGCTACCAGGCGATCGATACTTTTTTACAGTAAGGAGCAGTAGCTCCCGGCAGGCAGGAGTTGTGGGCCGCCCGTCATCTATTTTTGACGGGCAGCGCGCCGGTAAGGAGGGTGCCACAGCCTTGTACAGTTTGCCGGGTCAATGAGCCGCACCGCAGCGCCGGCCGCCGATGCTACAACCACTGGGAAGCTTACAGAACGTGAGACACGGCCCTCCACACATGCAAGATACGTTGCTGTATTGTAGCACGAAGTAAAGTTTGCGTCAGGCAACTTGAGTCGCAGCGCGAGGCCTTGAAACCGTGTTACTGCTAGTCAGATCACAAGTTTCAATGAAATGGGTAAACCAGAAATGGTTGTTCTCCAGATTCCGTCCACTACTGACGCTTTCCTCATCAATTGAAGACCATCACACAAGCGGCAAATCTAGAAACGCTTTACTGATAACTTGTTTCG
The DNA here is from genome assembly GCF_023898315.1 of Schistocerca nitens. Classification (NCBI taxonomy): domain Eukaryota; kingdom Metazoa; phylum Arthropoda; class Insecta; order Orthoptera; family Acrididae; genus Schistocerca; species Schistocerca nitens. The sequence goes on from NC_064618.1 coordinate 369,847,305, forward strand.
GTAGAAAGTACCATTTTCAAATCGACGAAAAACATATTATAATAAAAAAATCTTGGCAGTATAGGTTAACATGTAAAACGTATAATCAAATTAACATTTGAAATTTAGACCTGTAACAGATCTGTGTTGATACATAATATGGAATGCATATGACAGCAGTATAGAAAGTTTTGATGTGAATCTTTTGGAGAAAGACACTGTTAATTTTGATATGACGTTTCACGTGTTAATCTAGTTTTTATTACAATGTATTAACTGTACCGAGCATGCGTTGCAATGCCACGAAATGTGAAAAAGTATTTCGTTTTATAATCAGTTTATTGAAGTGCTTTTGGACATACAATATTTTTGGTTTTTTCGCCTGGACGCATACGAATAAGTCAGACGGTTTCCCAACGCGTGAGCGAGCCACGTACAGTTGTCCATGTGAGAAGCATGGATTTTATACAAATTTAGTCCACTCACTTGTAATGATTGTCCCTGCGCCTTGTAGATGGCCATTGCAAATGCCAGAAACGAATTGAGTTTGAACTCTAACGGCATATTTGTTGGAATCATTGGGATGCGTGGTAACAGTACATCTTGTCCTTAAAAATTTTCTTTTAATATTTTAACTTCGACGATACTTTAATCGTCTTTTTCACTGTCAGTGTGGCACCGTTACAAAGCCGTGGTGGACTGATATTTCTGAGAAGAACGAGAGGCATGCCAATTTTTATTATCAACATATGCGGCAGCATGCCCGGCGAATTAAGTGAATTACAGAACTCAGTCGGACAATTTGCAACTTCGTCTTGATGCATTACAGTGTCGATAGACTTATAAGTTGTCGTCCCGCCCGTTATTTTTTCTTTTTTTTTTTTAATGCTGTAACTGATGGCATTGACATCGCTGTTTCTAGCTGCCAATATAGCACGTTTACTCAGCCACAGATAACTTTCGTAGTCCTGTGCATTTGGGTTGAGTATTTTACTCGCGAGAGTTCTGCATTTGAGCTTCAAGCTCTCACAGTTCACAACACGAATGAGTACAGCTCTAACGCTAGAGCTCTCGCGGAAAATACCCAACGCAGATGCACAGGACTGCAGAAATTTCTACATCATTGTCGTCTCTGTTGGTTGTGATTTTACAAAAGTTTGATGGCAATGTGGTACATGGTATGAATTAATCCACTGCCATTTCTCCATTTCCAATTTCGCGAAACACTCAGCGGATGGATGTTTCATTTTGTACTTGTACACGTAAATTGCATTTTAAAATCAATTACTGTACTTGTCGCCATAAGACTGACGATCTGTGACTTGCATTAAGTTCATCAGCGGGTGTGGATCGCGGTATAACGGGTAGAGTTTGCCGAAAATTACCAGACAATAAAATGTGCCACTAAAGCCTTGTTTATTCCCTATTAAATCTTAAGCGTACAATGAAGAGCTTCTAATGATTTTCTGTGGGCCACTATATATTCGCCCTATATAATGAGCTGATATGACTGCAATAGTTTCTCCAATCCAGAATTTTTGCTGATATTGTATGTTGGCGTATCTTGACTGACTGATCTGAAACTTTGATAGAACGTTGCAATGCAATAGCCCGGGGTTTTACATACTTTTTTTACATACGTTTACGAAATGTGTAGCGAAAAGCTTTAGTAGTAAAGAAGAACTAAAACGAAATGTCATTCCTGACGCAGCATCTCAATGTTTACGACGTCATATTTCCAGGACTATGTGTCGCACAATGATATAAATCTGTCGGCGCATTTGGTGATATATGTGGATATTGTACGCAAAATATGTTGTAAACAGAGTTAGTAGTAACGGAGCAATACATTAAAATGTTATACATCATGCGGCAGTTTCACGGCATGTTCAGCGAACATATAATAAACGATAGCCTTTTTCCCTTTCATCAATTTGTGGTGGGTGTCAGCTAGAAAAATTTTCGTAAAGGTTTGAAATTATAGATTACGTAAAGTTTGTTGGCAGTCACTAAGTGTTCTCATTCTCAAATAGCGGATGCATAAATCTGAGTACTTTCGCGCGGAGGTATCTCATTGTAATAACGTTATATCTCCTGAACTGTGTATCGTAGTCTTTTGGGGGGAGGGTGCTAGGAACCTTCGCAGGCGTACCAAAAAATACTTACCAGAGTTTCATCGCAATCGGATGCACGGTTTAGGAACGCGCAGAGGACAAACACATAAAGGAACATTAAGTTTTATTCATACAGCTTTTTACGTCGGCTTGAAAATTGTGCTTCCTACATAATCTTCCATAAACCATTGTTCATTAAAAGCAGCTTATGGAAGTAACATGAATTTCTCCAAAGAAATTATAAATAAACCCAACATAACGAGTCACTAAACTTTCACTCTTCAATTTAATTTTTCAATAACGATCCCGTTTCCCGGAATTTCGTATCATCAGGAGGAAATTTTTAATTCAGTAACGCTGCTGCCAGGGAGACAACGATGTCGAAACTTCTGGAGTCCTGTGCATTTGGGTTGAGTATTTTACTCGCGAGAGTTCTGCATTTGAGCTTCAAGCTCTCACAGTTTACAACACGAATGAGTAAAGCTCTAACGCTAGAGCTCTCGCGGAAAATACCCAACGCAGATGCACAGGACTGCAGAAATTTCTACATCATGGTTTTCGTGAAAGTGATGTTGTACAGATAAAACACCTAAATGTCGCCTGGTGATAAAGCAAAGCATCCGAAATATGCCATAACTGAAAATCAGTCCCTTAGACAGTCTACAAAGCATATTATACGAACGAAATTACCGAGTTAGCGGCGTTTCCGCGTGTTAACTCGTTTTCAAGAGTGTTTAAATTGTAGTCCTCCCTGCCCTACAGGCAGTTGCTGTTTCTAGCAACCAAATCTTTAATTTGTCACCAGTGTACTCTGAGAAATAAACCCTCGTGACCCCTTAAAACTGTTTGCCAGGTGACTACGACCCTTCCCAGTACCGAGCTTTTAGAGCAAGCGCTCTTACCTCTGTTCTTAACTATCATAATCAAACTTTCCGTTGACCTCTGAGTCAAACATCTGGGTTAAATGTACACTGGCCATGTAAAGTATCACCAGTTTTTCCGCATCATTATGTAACAACAAATTAGAAATTTTGATGTTTAATACGTATTTTACCTTGTAGTTAACGTGACTTCCTGCTCCAGATGAAACTTTCCGCCACATTAAAACTGTGAACTGGAGGACAAGGACTTAAAAATGAACCTTTCCCTTTCGCACGATTACCGACTTTGTTATCCAGGCACGCCTCACAGCTTCCATCTGCCAGTATGTCTTCTATACCATCCAAATTCCTCAATAGTTCTCCCGCATACCTTGACGGACTAACACTCCTGGAAGAACTGATAGTATTGAAAAGGGATGTGCTCCAAACATGGGGTTGTTTCCAGACGGATTCCTTCAGTCTAAAACGGAACGTACGCCGGTGTGGAACTTTCTAAAGGATTAAAACTCTTCGCTACACAGAAAAACGTTGGCCGCGTGGGCAATGCTTTTACCATGAGTGCTACCCAGGTACGACTCACGAACCGCTATGACACCTTCAGTTCTACCAGTGCTTGCCTCTCTCTCTCTCTCTCCCTCTCTCTCTCTCTCTCTCTCTCTCTGCCCCCCACCCTTCACCCAGCCTTCGAAACCGATCAGAATCTCCCCAGGGTACCTTACTGACAATCTTTTGAGAAGAAACGATGCTGGGATTCCCCCTTCAGCTCTGTAAGTCGCACTATAATGGCTGTGTAAGTTCAACTGGCTCTAAGCAATACAGGACGTAACATCTGTGATCATCAGTCCCCTAGATTTAGAACTACGTAAACCTAACTAATCTAAGGACATCACACACATCCATGCCCGAGGCAGGATTCGAACCTGCGACCGTAGCAGCCGCGTGGTTTCCGACTGAAGCGCCTAGAACCGCTCGGTCACAGAGGCCAGAGGCTGTGTAAGTAGGATTTAAGGTTCGAGGCAGACAAATGCATATCCGCTTCGATCAGGCGTTAACTGGTAGAGAAGAATGATGTTCAGATCAAACACTACGCAGCGTTGGTAACCTTAGAGAGAGAGAGAGAGAGAGAGAGAGAGAGAGAGAGAGAGAGAGAGATTGTAGGGGATGAATTTGGGCACATTTTTGCGCTGAAGAAAGAAGAATGCATCCTAGTGTCATCTGTAAAAATTACATCTTCGAAGATATGCCTACGCTGGCTCCAGACCATGTGCCCAGTATTACCAGTGATTTTCGAAAGGTAATGTAATACTTTCGATTCCTCGCTGCAGAAATTTGGACTTTTCAGATTTATTTTCGTGTAACAGGAAGACTCTAAACGACGTTAACTTAATTCGTCGCATGCTCTAGAGGCGTTGCAAAAATCGGGGTGCCAATTTCTACATGCAGTTACTTTTGTGATCCATTGCAGAGCTTATCGACGGAAAATGGTTGTTAATTGTATTCTGAACATTAATGCGGAGCTTTAGTGCGGAAGTTCTGACTATGTCGTAAAAGGGACGGCTAGATGAGATAGGTGCCAGCACAGGCTACAGCGGTCGTTGTCTTCTTCGTGAAAAAGAACCTTTTCATTATGAAGCATAGCTCTCAAAAAAGATTTTTTGTAAAAAATCACAAGCTACTAAAAATATTTATTTTTATTTTTAGTATTTCGCAATTAGCACCAACTGTGCGGTCGTCATCTAATACAACTTAAAAATTTTCGAAGCGAATCCAGCATATCTACAATTTTAAAATGTAATACAGTATTATTTAACACACTAAGCATAAATGTGATTCGGGCGCGTGGCACGACATCGTCAAATTTGTGTTATAGGATCACGGACGTTTCTGTCTTCAATAAAATAAATTTCCGGGTATGTCTCGCAGCAAATTATTTATTTATTTATTTGCCTGCTGTCCATATAGTCCAGGTCCTAATGCTGTACAGACCACTGTTTCGACCACTATAGCAAGTGGCCTTCGTCAAGATGGTGTATTTACTAATGAGTCACGTTCAGTTCTTATACAAGTACTTGATGCTGCTCACAGTGCCAGTTCTCGAGGATGTCGCTGAACTAGATTTTTCATTTTATGACAGGAGGGGGGAGGCGGGACACAACATTCTTTACCAATAGTGGATTTTAGTTGTTAAACTGATTCTGAGGGCAGGATAAAATATCAGTACATTGTATGTGAACCTAGGACTGGTCCAGCAGTAAAAACACGACCCTGCAGATCGCTTCCGAGAGTACGGTTTATTTTATCACATGGCAATGTGAGCAGATGCCCAGAAACTTTTTAGTGAGCGTGAAATAGGTTCGTCGCGGCGCGAAGCAGTTCGGTCGCGTTGCTAGAAAGCTAGCGTGGTGCTGTGGCGACGGAGAGACGTGCCGGGTGACAGCTTTGTGGCGACGGTCGAAGTGGGTAACACTTGTTGGCCGTGGTCAGGTAGGCAGGCAGGGGGGCACGTGGAGAACTCACCGTCAGCGGAAGGGTGTGTCGCGGGGCGGTGCGCACGGGCCGGGGGTCGATACGGCGCGGAGGGCATGCCTGCGGATGCGCGGCGCGCGTCAGTCGGGCGCGGGCTGCGGCACGGCCGGCCGGCGGGCCGCCGTTCGACTCTCGCCGCCGCCCGTTCTGGTCGCGCCCGTGTCGGCGCCGCTGCCTGCCTCGCCCCGGTGGCCGATCTACCAGCCCGCTCGCCGGCGCGCTACTGCTGCAGCTGCGACGCCCCGACCGCCCTCGCACTCACACTGGAGGCGCCCGCCCGGCGTCGCCTCCGCTTCGTGCGAGGCGCGCAGGGGTGGTGGGGCAGGGCGCGCACGCGCACCGTGTCGCAGGCGTCCGCGCCATTCGGCCTCTGCGTAGTGGCGAAGGGTGTGCCGTGACGTCACGCAGCTCCGTTTACACCGGCACAATGGCCTGACCCGCAAACGTCACTTCTGCGGCAGTACTAAATTCGCGCACGTCTGTGAAATTACTGTACCGACACAGACTACAATAATGATTTCACTTCACTCTCCCCTCGTAGAGGGAAGTTAGTGCTCCGCTCCCCTCCTACGACAATCGTAAATAAACTGATAGAGAAAAATCGCAATATCGAAGCATAATTAATGCAAAGTAATGAAATTTCTGGCAAGGTAAAATTTGTAAGTGATTTACATTGCAAGATCACAGGTTAATGAAAGAGCAAGGTAAGCCTTTGTAAACGTGAAATGCTGGTACATTAATAACGGTGTAACCGCCAGAAAGTTGAATGCAAGCATGCAAATGTGCATGCATTACGCTGTACGGGTGCCGGATGTCAGTTTGTGGGATGGAGTTTCATGCGTGTTGCACTTGTTGGTTAATACATGGACGGTTAATGCTGTTTGTGGATGATGCTTGGAATGTCATACGACGATGACTCATACGTGCTCTATTGGGAGATACATCTAGTGACTGGGCAGGCCGAGGCAACGACATTCTGAAGAGCATATTGGGTTACAACAGCGGTATGTGGGCGAGCGTTATCTTGTTTGATAACACCCCCTGGAATGCTGTTCGTGAATGGTAGCACAAACCTTTGAACCACTAAACTGACGTATAAATCTACATCTACATCCAAACTCCGCAAGCCACCTGACGGTGTGTGGCGGAGGGTACCTTGAGTACCTCTATCGGTTCTCCCTTCTATTCCAGTCTCGTATTGTTCGTGGAAAGGACGAAATCGCCCCCCAGACCACAACTCCAGTGTAGATCCGACGTGTTTAGCACGCAGACAGATTGGTTGTAGGTCTTCAACTCACCACCTATTAACCAACACACGGCCATCATTGGCACCGAGGCAGAACCATCTTTTATCAGAGTACACAAAAGACCTCCACCCCGCCCTCCAATGAGCTCTCGCTTCACACCACTGACGTGGTGGTGGTCTGGGGTCAGTGGAATGCATGCTACAGGGCGCCTAGCTCAGAGCTGTCCTTGAAGTAACCGATTTGTAACAATCCGTTGTGTCAGTATGGTGCCAAATGCTGCTCATACTGCTGCTGCAGATCGAGCAAGATGTGCCAGAGCAATACGCCAAACATGATGGTCCTCCCTCCCACAAGGGAAACTCCCCATCGCACACCACTCACATTTAGTGGTAACAGGGCCCAGAGGGCAGCCCGTCTTAAACTGAGCACAGTTCAATCATGAAAACAGGAAGAAAGTATACTGGACTGCGAAAAAAGCAAAATAGAAACAGTGAACGGTTCAAGAACAAGAAATGGAATATAGAGGAGCACGTAAGGGAAATGGCGTCTTGGTTAAGAGGTTACCGTATAGGACTGCCAAGCGCGAGTGATCACATTCAAACGAACACCTACATCGGGCAAGGAGGCATATCTCACTCACTCATCACGCATACAAATTAGGCGCGTCGGTAAGGTTGCTATCAATGACAAACGTATTGTCATTAACGCCGTTTACGACACTTCAGACGTATTTTTCGGTTGAGGATTCGGTTGACTTGCCGCCTTGTGATGAAACTTTTGCGGTTCCCATTCGAAAGCCACTTGCTTTCGGCTGCTAATAGAGTAGATGTGCAGAATCGATTGCCATTATAGGTTCCTATCTTACACCTCGCTGTTGCAAACGGACGACATAAATTTGAATAAAGTGAAATGCGGAAAAAAAAGGCAAGAGGCAGGTTTGAACGCGGCTCGCCCGCTTGGGCAGTCTAACATCGTGACCACTTACCCATGACGCCGTTGCTGTGTCAGGCTGCTCTATATTGCAGTTCTTGTCCTTGGACCGTTCACTGTTTCTATTTTGCTTTATTTCCATAGTTCAGTACAGCTTCCTCCTGTTTTTCTGCTTGATCGGTCTGTGTTCAGTTTTTGAAGGGCTATCCACTGGGCATCTTATCATTAAATCTGAGGGGAGTGCGATGGGGAGTTTCCCTGGTCAGTAGCGCCACGTTTTCTTGCGACCGTGTCTTCCCTTGGCCACGGCTGCGTAGCACGTACAGTGGCTACATTCCTGCCCAGTCCTCCTGCAGTATCGTAGAAGGAACATCCAGATTCTTCTACACGACCTCGTTAAAATTTAGTGGGGTGTTGATAATGGCGTCTTTGTCGCCTTAAAGGGATTCCTGACTACCATCAAATCACCATGTCCAATCTCAAAGGTAACTAACGCTCACGACCATTACCGCACGTATTTGAAGCAAATCTGATTTGAATCCTCATACAGAGGCTATTAGCGCCAATCTTAAGCGACTGGCGCCAAATTTTAATAGATATTGTCTTTCAGATATAGAAACACACCTACCAAATTTCTTTTATGTAGCACAACTCCTTCCTGGTGTAACGATTTGTGATCCTGGCGTATTTGTGACATCATCCACTAGTAATACGTGGAAACAAACTATCCTCTTGAAATGACATAACCGAGCGAGATAGTGCATTGAAAGATCCGGGACTGGTATTCTGGAGGATGTCGGTTCAAATGTCCACGAACTATCGAGATTTATGGTTTACGTAAATCGCTTAAGGCAAATGCCGGGATGCTTCCCTTGGAAGCACACGACCGAAATCCTTCCACATCCTTTTCCGATCGGACGTTGTGCTTCATCGCTAACAGTTGACAGTCGACGGTACAGCAAACCCCAATCTCCCTTCCTTTTTTCGTTGAGATAACTTGCGTCTTCTTTTGTCTTTAGAAGCAATTTATATTACCACCATAAGCTGTTTTTAGAGAATTGTGCCTTATTGACGAACAGTTTCGGTAGGAAGTATTTTTCCAACTCAACGTAAAAATACATTACGATAAAAACGTGTTAGTACAGTAGTTTGTCATACCCAGGTAATATGTAATCATCCTACTAATGTTTTTATTATAATGTATTTTTACGTCGACTTTTTTCACTTGAAAGCAACTTATGGTGGTAACATGACTTGGTGCAAATACAGTAGCACCGTGCTAAAAGAAATTTTTATTTCTCTCTCTCTCTCTCTCTCTCTCTCTCTCTCGTCCCACTACAATATGGAGTAAATTTTACAACCACGTCGCTAGCCACCGCACAGTGTGTGATGTAGGATACCAATAGTACCAGAAATATTTAGCCTCATTCCTACTGCGCTTGCGGAAGTAAATACTGTCGGTATCCGCTGTTTCAGTTTGAATTATTGATATTTTACTCTCGTCATCATTACGTTAGGTATATATTACAAAATAGTTACATTTCTTGACTTATATCGGATAATGTGCTCCAAGATTGCAGAGTAGGACTGTCCGCTATCCAAAATGCCTTTCTTGTTGACACACACACACACACACACACATAAAACAGATATCTGGCGTTTGTGACTGGATCGCTGATAGTGTACTAAAGCAACATGGAAAAGAGGAAAGAAAGAGCGCCCCGTTGACGACGAGGTCATTAGAGACGGAGCATAAGCTCCGACCGAGGACGGACAGCACAGGGAGTCGGCCGTGTCTTCCTCCAGAGGAACCATTTTCAGATTCGCTTTAACCAACTAAGAAAAACCACGACCAACCTAACTCAGATACTAGGACGGTCATTTGAATCTTTATTTTCCCGAGAGATTGGTGCACTGTATTAACTACCACGTTACATCAATCCGACAGACGATATCCGGTCTTTTCATTTATATCCGCTCGCTAATGGCGCATGAAGCGCTGGTCACCTTCCAGTCTTCCCATATTTCGCAACAACTTTCTACCGACGAATACAGGCAGATCATAACAGCTTCGTCTGTGAACAATCGGCCGGCCGGTGTGGCCGTGCGGTTTAGACGCTTCAGTCTGGAACCGCGTGACCGCTACGGTCGCAGGTTCGAATCCTGCCTCGGGCATGGATGTGTGTGATGTCCTTAGGTTAGTTACGAGGCGACTGATGACCTCAGAAGTTAAGTCGCAAAGTGCTCAGAACCATTTGAACCATTTTTTTTTTTTTTTTTTTTTTTTTTTGTGAACAATCCCTGAGCGTTACAAATGTCGTCTGCAAGGTCGTTTATGCATTTCGCGAACAATAATAGTCTTCAGAATGAGATTTTCACTCTGCAGCGGAGTGTGCGCTGATATGAAACTTCCTGGCAGATTAAAACTGTGTGCCCGACCGAGACTCGAACTCGGGACCTTTGCCTTTCGCGGGCAAGTGCTCTACCATCTGAGCTACCGAAGCACGACTCACGCCCGGTACTCACAGCTTTACTTCTGCCAGTATCTCGCCTCCTACCTTCCAAACTTTACAGAAGTTCTCCTGCGAACCTTGCAGAACTAACACTCCTGAAAGAAAGGATATAGCGGAGACATGGCTTAGCCACAGCCTGGGGGATGTTTCCAGAATGATATTTTCACTCTGCAGCGGAGTGTGCGCTGATATGAAACTTCCTGGCAGATTAAAACTGTGTGCCCGACCAAGACTCGAACTCGGGACCTTTGCCTTTCGCGGGCAAGTGCTCTACCTTGCAGGTTCGCAGGAGAACTTCTTTAAAGTTTGGAAGGTAGGAGGCGAGATACTGGCAGAAGTAAAGCTGTGAGTACCGGGCGTGAGTCGTGCTTCGGTAGCTCAGATGGTAGAGCACTTGCCCGCGAAAGGCAAAGGTCCCGAGTTCGAGTCTCGGTCGGGCACACAGTTTTAATCTACCAGGAAGTTTCAGTAATAGTCTTGTCACAATTTCCTTCAGTATGGTGGATCCTACTCTCAGTTTCTTTTATATTCTTTAGATGGGTGCTTTTTATAATGGCGAAATGAGCTCTGTTTGGATGGAAGTCTTCAGTCCTCTTGGGTACCTGTTACCATACTCCATAAGCACCCATTTCGTTTACTTGGCGAATACGCGGAACTGCATAGGAGGCTTCCGCTAGTCACGAAACTCTCCATCACTCTACGCTCCGCTATCTACAACCTTCTGAATCTCGAGAACGAAGAGAGCAAGCAGAGTTTTACGCGATCAGTGCTTGCAGAGTCTGTCAGCTATTACACAGCAGTGTTTCAGTCTCGTAAAACACGTAATGTGTTCCATGCTTGTCCAGAAAATTGACGTCAAATATGTATCTCTATAGTTCTGCTTGGTTGCCCTCCGACCCTCCTTAAAGACTGCAGCTAACAGTGGCTTTTTCCAAATCACTTAGGGCTCTCCGTCGTTCCAGTTACCTACGACAGATTATTGCTAGAAGAAGGAGAGGGGGGGGGGGGAGGCGAGTCGGTTTACGCGGCCACAATCAACTTCAGTAAAATTCTTTTTGGCGCGTCACCACGTTGTGTATGACGGAACAACAGACATTTCGGTTGCTACTGCAGAGGGCCTTCAACGGGGGGGGAGGGGCTACTCCGGTCAGCCTGACGAAGGCTGCCAGTAATACCAGTCAAAAAGCACTTCCATTTCCAGAAAAATTTGTTAATTTACGAGTTATCATTTCAAACAGTCGCTATCCTGACGCATGTAAGTTACGAGGTGACGCTACTTCTAATCCAGTGATGCTTTTAAGCTTGTTTGGAAAAAAAATGTGTTCCGCTCACTCCTGGTAATTGCTGTTGACAATAATACCGTCCACTTCACTTCACTATTCGTTGTCAAGCTTACTTTCAGTACCGCACTGTTCTGTTTCGGGTTTGCTTTTATGGCAGTGTCAGTTATAAATTAAGTGAAACGCAGCAGTATGGATAGGTTTACTGATGAAGAGTTGACCGATGTGCAATCCATGTATGGTTTAACTGAATGCAGTTTAAGAGCAGCACAGTGATGTCTACGCTGAGCCGTTCCCACACTAACGATAACCCTATCACACAGTCCAGTTGCAACTGAACGAGAATCTGGATGTGTTGTACCTTTTGGTAACTGTATATACCGTCTTTTTCACTGTTGCGACTGCATCTGCACAGCAACGAAGGTAATTGGTTAACAAACTGAATAAAATATAATTATATTATTTTTCGGAACGACCCGCCGGGAGACTTGATACCTTAATCAGAAGGCATCCCTGTAGAACCTCTGAAAGCCTGTGGGTGGAGTTCTGGTTCACCCTTTATATATATATATATATATATATATATATATATATATATATATATATATATATATACTGTCTCGGGGAAAAAATGAAGCATCCAGAAGGAGAAGATAAAACGAAATGAAACTTCACGGGTTGAGATGATACGTCTTCTTATCTCGGCGATTACAAAATCGAGTCAAATTTACAAATAACTTGGCTGTAAGAGCACATATAGTATGGCGTTGTACCCTATATAGCCTTGATGAATGCATTGATTCGACTGGAAAGGGCGTCTAAAAGCCTTTGTAGCCCTTCCTGAGGCAACCTGGCCCACAGTAGTTGTAACTCTGTCTTGATTTACTGGATACTGGCACTGGAGATACATGTGGGGATCTTGTTGGCCACGATAATGTCTCAAAATCAAGCAGACAGCTCACAGAGACACGTGTAATGTGTGAACGAGCGTTGTCCTATTGCAAAATGGCACAACCATACTGTAGCATGAGGGGCAGGAAATGAGGACGCAGGCTGCGCATGAGGTACATTATAATGTCACTGTTCCCTGAATCAGTACCAGCCGCGACCTGCAGTCATATCCAATTTGCCTCTCCGAGAATGAGACCTCGCCCCAGATCGCCACCATACGCGCCGATGGTGGTTATACGGCACAGTGCAGAACCGCGATTCACAGCTCAGTACAATGCCATGCCATGAATTAGCAGTCCATGCTTCCCTGCCACCACACCACTCCGAACGCAGTCGCTTGTGTTGCTGTGTTAACCGCAGCCTATGCATGGGACGGTAGTTTCCTAGTCTGGCTGCAGTTAGTCCCGACCAATGGTGCGGGATGAAGCACAATGTAGCTGGTAGTCCGTTACAAGTGCTCCGATAGCAAGGCAAATGTGAAGGGGTTACGACGTTCTTGGTGCACAATAACTGCGATCTTCCCTTGTGGTGGTAGATGTGGTCGACCGGAAGCTACGCGACGAGTATGTCTGCTCCATGTTCCCATGCAGTCCAACTTCGGGCCACAGCCACATCAGAATGCACTGCAAATCTGGCTATTAAACGATTCGACCATCCGGACAAATGGGGACTGATGTCAGCTACTGATAACCTTGTCTCACAGGAGCACTCATCATCTCCGTGTCCTTTGCTGTCATCATTCAACATCTGACGCTAGGCACACTCCTTATATTCCCCAAGAGGCCGACTAACAACAGTAAGCACAAACAACGTTAATGCACTCTGGTGAGATCAGTCTTCCAAAAAGTTTTCTATGACTGAGCACTATTTTCTCTACTCTATCAATCTTCTCATCTCTAAGCAGCACTTGCGTCCAATGTCCCGATTAATTTTATGATGCATATTCCAATTCATGTCTTTCCCTACAGTTTTTGTACATTAGGGCTCAACCTAGTACCACGGAAGCTATTCCCTCATGTCTCTGCACTTGTTCTATCACCCTGTATCTTCTTCTCGTTATTATTTTCCACATATTCATTTCCTTGACGATTCTGCGGATGTACTCCTCATTCCTTGTCTTATCAGTCTACCTTATTTTCAGCACCACATTTGAAACGTTTCGTTTCTTTTCACTTCTGGTTTTCTCTGTGATCGTGATTCACTTCCATATACTCCTATGCTCCAGACCAACATTCTCAGATATTTTGTTCGCAATATCAAGGATTATCTTTGATACTATCAGAGTTCTCTTGACGACGAATGCTTTCTCTGAGTGCGCTAGTCTGCTTCTTGTAACCACCTTGCTTCGTCCATCACGCGTTATTTTACTTCGTCTACTACATGTCCTCAATGTTCTTGCTACATTTGTTGCTAATCTGTTTGCTGATGGTCCCAAACAACTGTTTCTTTCGTGGTTCGCCTCAACGTTTATTCTGTACTCGGTCGATTGTTCATTCCATTCAACAGGTCCTGTTAGTTTGCCCCCACATTCAAAGACGACGGCTATGTCATCCGCGAATCTTATCAATGATATCATTTTACCTTCAATTTTAACCCTGTTTTCTTTAGTATGTGTACGGTTGTTACTTTTTCGCTCACAACAGGTGAAACAGTTGGCCGGAGTGCCTTCAACAGAATTTTCTCGCGCAGGAGGAACATAAGCCACTTGCATGACCACACTGCATGTCAGAGCTCCACACAATGGCATATTCGGGTATGTCGTGCAGTTTCCTTGTGAATTCGGACCCTAAACTTCTGTACCACGCACCAGATGAAATAACGGCATCTTCAATACCCAACCTAGTTTTGATATAGTAGTTCTCCTAATGTAGTTCGCAGTCCCGTCACATGAAAGCGCTGAAAAGGTCTACCCCATGAAAAGCCTCGCCGCATTACATTTCGTTAATTAGTGCCTTTTTTTTGTAGAAGAACAATTTTTGGTAATTTATTGTATGTTTCTCTCACTTTTGACACACAGCAATAACACGAAGTACCTGGTAGTGCCCGAGCTATATACAGTAGAGAGTGAAAGACTCTTAGCTGCGTGATCTCCCTTGATACTATTTATGGAAACTTAATCGAAGGACGCAGATGAATTGGTGACGCTTGATTCAGGCGGCGTAGGTTGTTATTGTGAAGTCCTACCAATTCCGCTCCACCACGAGAAGAATATGACGTGCATCTAACTCCTTGTTTATCATTCGGCTGTCGGGTTGTACCCCTCCCAAACTTCGTAATGTTGTGTGATGAAGCAGCACACATTTCGGAATGGTCAGGTTGTAGAGTGCTGTTACTACTGTTATGAGTTGGAGCATCAACGCCAGTGTCGACAGATCAGCATTGTTTTGCACATCAACTAAGCCTGCCAATGACGTCTTCGAGCTACCAGAGTTCCAAGTGGAACCTCAACCACTGTGTAATGCACTGCACGTGGTGACAGGTATGTCAACAGAAAAAAAAGACAGAATCATATGGATCTATCGCCGAATATTTCGATTTCTAGCCTGACAATGAATCCGTTATGTACTAGGTCTCATTGCGTTTCAGAGGCATATGTAAAACAAGAAAAGGATTGTTCAAATGGCTCTGAGCACTATGGGACTTAACTTCTGAGGTCATCAGTCCCCTAGAACTTAGAACTACTTAAACCTAACTAACCTAAGTACATCACACACATCCATGCCCGAGGCAGGATTCGAACCTGCGACCGTAGCGGTCGCGCGGTTCCAGACTGTAGCGCCTAGAACCGCTCGGCCACCCCGGCCGGCACAAGAAAAGGGGAACTGTGCAGATGAAAAACCTATCCCGAAACTATCATAATAAGACAATGTGATACGTTGCTATTATGGTTCAGTAACAAATAAAAAACTGTTAACAACCCCTATGTAGTACTGGCTGGAGCAATCCATTTACATAAGCCGCAACGTCAGCTTGGGACCGATAAATATTTCGCGTCTGAGAAATACCGAGTTCTGAGAGAACCACTACCTATAATCGAAATGTCTCTGCAATTTGCCATTGCTATGCCGTAATATCAGGAACACTCATATCAGAGCGCTCGTATCGTGCGCAGTTTGCATGGCGTAATCGAATGCGGCACTCAACTTGAGTGGATTAGGTAAATCGCGACAGCGTTTACAGAGAGACCAGACGCGCACCGATAGCTCTTTCTCAACATAGGGCACACAGTATTACTGATACTATACGTATCTAACGTATGTAACGGATACTTGTTCTTGAACTTTCCGACGACTGCTTATCCACAAGTCAAAGGAGGAATGAGACATGAAATCATCATCAAATTGATTAACTGAAAGGACAATATCCACTACGTTTCAGACAAGATGACAATTCGTCTACAATTTGAATTCGATTCTCATAATCGACATAGTGGGGTGCGCAACAATATGCAGCGTCTCGGAACAATATACAGGGTGTGACGAACGCATTTACCTGATATTTCAGTTCATCCCGTCTTAAGTTTGAAGTGGTTTTTTCCCAACAAAGCCCACACACCTGTATATTACCCGATGTTCATCGATCTGCTTTTTTTAGCGGAGGAAGACGCGAAACAATGTGGATCACTTCAACACTCCTGCACTCGTCTCCTAAAATGTATCTCATATTTTCCAAAGAAAGTGGTAAACTTAAGCCATATTTTTCTGTCTCATTTTCTGCTATTATACTCTTTCACACACCATTTTCCATATATATTGTTAATCTAATGCCAACATGAGTTTCGCGTTGGGTTGGTTCGTTGTTTTTGGTTAAGGGGACCAACCAACGAGGTCATAGGTCCCATCGGATTAGGGAAGGATGGGAAAAGAAGTCGGCCGTGCTCTTTCAAAGGGGCCATCCCGGCATGTGCATGAAACGATTTACAGAAATCACGGAAAACCACATCAGGATGGGCGGACGCGGAATTGGACCGTCGTCCTCCCGAATGCCAGTCCAGTGTGCTATCCACTGCGCCACTTCGCTCACTTTCGCGTTAGGAAGACATCAAATGCTGCAGTAAGCGAGGCGAATCTTTGAGGTATTTACACGTTTCCGTTGTTGCTACCTTACATATCTTGAGAATGTAAACGAATTCCTCGGATACAAATGGTTCAAATGGCTCGGAGCACTATGGGACTCAACTGCTGTGGTTATAAGTCCCCTAGAACTTAGAACTACTTAAACCTAACTAACCTAAGGACATCACACACATCCATGCCCGAGGCAGGATTCGAACCTGCGACCGTAGTGGTCGTGCGGTTCCGGACTGTAGCGCCTTTAACCGCTCGGCCTCGGATACAGCATATGCCTTGTCTACAGGGATTTGTTTTCAAATGCAAGGATGATATATCTGAATTCAAATAATATGATATTCCAATTTCAGGCGTATCTTTGACAGTTCCGGACGTTTCGTTTAATATTAAGACTGATGTACTGTCGTGACATCTGCAGAGTTGTTGCAAAGACAAGTGGAAATTTTTTCTCCTTAAATTGTTTTATGGTGCACCGTAAGCAGTTAAATATGCAGTGCCATCTCGAACGATGTTGGAAAAGTTTATCTTCAACATTTTGGCAGGTATCTTAAATACGAAATCCTAAAGACATATTTGTTTTCATATTAATGATTTCTGGCATTAGGAGAAGAACCAATTTAATGAGAAAATTTAGAGAATCGGCATTTGAAGCTGACTGCCGTACGATTCTACTGCCGCCAACATACATTGCGCGTAAGGACCACGAAGGTAAGATACGAGCAATTGGGGCTCATACGGAGGCATATAGACAATCGTTTTTCCCTCGGTCTCTTTCCGAGTGGAACAGGAAAGGAAATGACAAGTAGTGGCACAGGGTACCTTCCGCCACGCATCGTACGGTGGCCTGCGTAGATGTACATGTAGATATCTGAAATGTACGTATAAATTTTACTGCATTACCGGAAGTCACAGTGAACGATTTTATCCTTATTTGTATGTAATTTCATGAAAAAGACTGAGTGTATTAAAAACTTTTTATTTCTGCCTCTTTCACAATGGATTCAATTGTTATACCTTGAATGACCTTAGTAGTTTGATAATTTTCATCCAATTCTGCCACATGCCATCATTATACCTGATATATGACGTTACATCTGTGCCAAATCTCCATAAAAGGTTCGGTACTTAGAAAAATTCTAACAAGCTTTTGGGCTTTTTTCCTGTTTTGTGGATGGAATATTTCAGTACAGTATCGTACTGAGTGCCCTCCATATACTTCCCTGTGTTATGTACGTCGCACGACAAACTAACTATTCACACGTGACTATCGGGCGAATCAACATAATAACGACTCTTCCAGCAAGATGAGATACTTGATGAAAGTCTTAGAGCAGTAGATACGTGCTAAGAGCAGACCAGTCGGGGGTAGCCGTGCCCTCAATCCCACGTAGCACACATCGACCTACTCCAGGAACTGCTCTGTCTGCAGCACTTCCAGAACGGGCAGCTATTTCTCCGTCGTCTTCCCTGCAGTCAGGGACGTTACGGTGGCAAACGGCGGATCAACTCACATTAGTGCGATCTGCAGGAAAAAAAACACACACAGAAAATGAAAGAGTCGCAGCACTTTGCACCAGTGTGTTCGCCTCTCTTATATACGGTGATAACAGCGATTAAATTTAGAGGTATGATCGTTTATTGGACAGAATGTCTCGTATTATCACCACCATTCAAAGCGGATTCGTTTTTCGAAGAGGGTGCTGAGCATGCATCTATTTTTAATTCATAGCACATTCATTACGACTTACGTCCAATGCAATGAAACGACATCAAAAACGTAGACTCTGCATACTAATGCTTCGAAAGCAGCGCACTGTCAGAGACGTGCTCGCCCGTTAACGTATCTCTGGTAAGCCTTGTGAGGGGAAAAAAGCGGAAATTTTCACATGTTGCATTCGATCGGTCTTCAAAGCCACACATCAAATGTGCAGCCGTAAAATGAGGTTCGTTATTCGGAAACGAAACTTGGATTTCCTCACTTAAGAACAGTACACATTCTCCAATTTGTGCACCACGACTTGAGTTCAAGCTTTGTTTTCAATCGAACTCAATGTAACTCATTTTGAAAAGGTGTCAAGGACTACAAAAAAAATAGGAATACCAAGCTCTAGAAGCAGTCAATGATCCGAACATGTCAACCACCATGTCCTGATCTGGATCTAGTCGCTATTGTTTGAGTTAGTCCTTGTATTGCCACATTAGTTGCCCTTACTGTTTGGCACAGCGTTGTTAGCAACTTATAACTTCTGAGAAAGAAACGCTTTATTAAAATTTATGGCAAACTGTAAAAAACGTGGAAATAAAATAACGATGACTGAGTAACTAATTCTGTGGAGCGTGTGTGACGACTTGATTGTTCCAATCATTTGTGACTAACAAAGTTCTCAGAGGCTGACTACCAGCTCAGTTTCGAGGTAAAAGGAAAACGAGATCAGTAGCGGATTATTTAGTAAATCCATTTTGAAAATTTAGAGAACCTAAGGGAGACATATGCTAGAGTGAGCTTTTGTTCCAAGTTAAAATGGTTTATTACACCAAGACTTTGAAAGCTATGTAGACGAACTGCTGGCGAGGTGAAGCTTCAAGTTCATCCATGATGGGCGATCAGTCACAGCTCAATTGGTAGCGCAGTGCATGTGAAAGGTGGAGAATCGGGTCAGTCTCTCCATTATGCACAATTCTATGCGCCTCAAAAGTTGATTGCAGTGTCACCCAGATAAACAGTGTTACAAGTATAATCTCGCTACAAGTCAGGTCCAATCGTGTCCGAACCAGACAGAAGATCATTACAGATAAAATAAGTTTTTTATGTGAACTACACAAAATCTAAAACTGGATGGCCACATGGGAAATTTCAACTCCCCATCCAGAATTCGAATTCCGTGTGCTAAACACTGGCGGCCTCCTCCTCCTCCCACTCAGTAGGATGGAACAAGGTGACTTGTGAAAACCAACTCAACGGATGAACAACACCTTACCCAAATCCTCCTCTCCAACCACATATGCTACCTCAGTCCGAATCATAAACTGTGACTCTATATACCGTGGCTTACGCTTGGTACAGCAGGACAGCAGGAAGTGTTTTATTTCAGCTTCATCCAGTAATTGTACCCTCGTTCCTTTATCTCAGCTAACGAGCAGAGTGGCGCAATGCTATCACACTAGATTCGTCTTCGGAAGAATGGAGGTTACATCTCCGTCTGATCCTAAACGTTCTGATTTTTCTTGGCTTTCACAAATTGCTTGAGACAAGTGCTGGATTGGTTCCTTTAGAAAGGGCAGGGCAAATTTTCTTTTTCATTCTTTCTTATTCCGAGCTAATGCTTTGCCCGTAATGACCTCGTCCTCAACATGGCGTCACATGCTATAGTTGCACCACGGCTTCGCCGGTGTAAGAAACAGTTCCCTTCAATTTAGCAAACTGAAGTCACCAGCTCAATAACTAGCTGCCATGGCACAAGAGCAAGTATTCAGTATGTTGACAAAATAGAAGCCGCCAGCCAGCGTTTCTGGAAGTAGACGTTGTCACACAGTACAGTACTGACAGGGCTTCTGGATGAGCTGACCAGACAGGAAAACGAGCGAAAATGTCACAGTTTCTCAACAGTTACACCCAACCATTCTAGCCTATTGTGACTTACGGGCCAGGAGTGTTGCCTTTTGAAAGACACCAATCAGCCTGGCTTACTTATCACCTAATTTAGACTATCATTCTCAGTACTATTCAGATGGGCACAGCATGTCTACTTATTCAGTGGATACCAGCCACTAGTCAGGAGAACAAGACCATTTGCAGATTGCAGACTAAGATGAAGCAGCCATCCATCACCATCCGACTTTGCTGTCATCAGCTACAGGTCTCCACCTGAGCTATATAAGTCTGCTTGCAGTCTACTTGGCAACCTCGCACCATCGGGATACTCACTGGGTGACTCACATCTGCTGACAACAGCCTCCCTGGTGAGCCTGGGCCACCTAGTGTGACCCATACTTGAGTATTGTTCGAGCGTTTGCGATCCCAACCAAGTTGGATTAAAGGAAGACATCAAAGCAATACAGAGGCGTACAGCTAGATTTGTTACCGGTAGGTTCCATAAACAGGCGAGTATTGTGGAGATGCTCCGTGAAATGAAATGAGGATCTCTGGATAGAAGATGTTCTTTTCGGAAACACTATAGGGAAATAGGATTTGAGGCTGACTGCAGGATTATTCTACTGCCGCCAATGTACATTTCTACAAGGACCACAACAATAAGAGAAACTTAGGCTCACACTAAGGCAAAAAGACAGTGATTTTTCCTCGCCCTAATTGCGAGTGGAACAATAAAGTAACTGACTACTAGTGATAAAAATTCAAATGGCTCAGCACTATGGGACTTAACATCTGAGGTCATCAGTCGCCTAGAACTTAGAACTACTTAAACCTAACTACCCTAAGGACATCACACACATCCATGCCCGAGACAGGATTCGAACCTGCGCCCGTAGCGGTCGCGAGGTTCCAGACTGAAGCGCCTAGAAACGCTCGGCCACACCGGCCGGCTAGTAGTGGTACAAGGTATGCTCTGCCATGCACCATACGGTGACTTGCAGAGTACGTATGTATAGATTCAGATGTAGATGTAGCTGTCCAGCCGACACCACCACTCATGCGGGCACACTGTCGCTGTCCACCAACCCGTGCGGACACACTTTGTTGCTGTCCGTCACGCAGGACGGACATACACCATCGTTACCAGCCAGGCTGCAAACTGCGGTTTGACTCCCTTGTCCCCGTGTACTTTCTGCCACTGCTAAGGAAGGAACTGTCTTCTGCAGACCGTCACCATCAGCCGACACTGAATAGCGTCAGCATTCTAGGGTTGCGCTGACTACAGCACTCGCCGCCAGCCGCCGTCGCACAGTACGCTTCAGCGATCGTGGCCGACTACGTCACGGAGGCAACAGACCGCCTCCCAGCTTCAATTCCATCGCTGTCACTATTATGAATAAAATACTTTCTTAGCTAGGAATATTTCTCTGGCGGGCCACCGTTCGACAGTTGCCGCAGCAGATATGCTCTGGCAGGAGAACTCACTATATCCTGACATATTTTATTCAACCACTTCCGGCGATGCTGAAATGGTAGAAGTATCAATACTCCACTAGGAACGTTGTCTCCTCCGACGCGGCGCCACTCGGAGGCTCAAGCCACTTGCTAAAGCCAAAAATCATTGCATCAACAATCCAAACACTACCGACATTTAGTTACCACCACCACGCCCGAGCGAGTTTGTCCTCGCTGTATGATACCCAGTATTCATCTTCTACATTTACTAATGATCTTCGTCTTGAGACCCTTCTGCTGTAAAACCAGCTCAAGTTGACGGGCCATGTGGTTCCAAAGCAGGATCATCATGTGTCAGAAATCTTTTACAGAGAGCAACAAATAGGTCGAGGAAGCCTTTCCATTAAAAAGCTTTTGTTTAAGAATAATTTGAGTCACTGCAAGCAAGATAATGCGAAACTTGAACAGCTAACTCTCAAGCAGTGTATGTGGTACAACACGGTATATAAGTGGGTGAACGCAGAAGCGGTGTCAAATTACAAATGCTGAATGGCAAGGAGGTTCTATTAAAAAACCCTAAGCCACGGTACATGTTCATTAGCAATGTGAACTACATCCTCGAATTAACGATGTGCTAGTGCGTCTTCAGGACAAATACTGTACCTTGTCTTCATGCAACAAGGGCACATGACAGGGCTATGGCTGATATTGTGCTGATGACGTCGTAGCCGGAAGTTTCATAGTGTGAACCTACAGTGTATGGTACTGCGATTTTTATACTAGTTGGACAGAGAGCTCTGCTCTTGGAACATAGAATTTCCACGTGCCTACAGATTCCTATCATCCTCCAAATTGTTGCTAGGCAACGAATTTCCATCAGTTGTACATCTTGAACAGAGTCGTCGTCAGATGTAGTAGTAACTTCGGGGTGCCCGAGGGAAGTGTGTTGGGACCCTTGCTGTTGTTGTTGTATATTAGTGACCTTAAAGACAATGTTAATACTGACCTCAGGCTTTTTGCAGACGATGCAGTCCTCAAAGATGAAATACTGTCTGAAAGAAACTGCTTAAATATTCAGTCAGATTTTGACACGATTTCAAAGTGATGCAAACATTGGCAACTTGCTCTAAATGTTCAGAAACGTAAAATTGTGCACTTCATAAAACGACAAAGTATAGTATCCTATGACTATAATCTCAATGAGTCACTATTGGAATCGGCCAACTCACACAAGCATCTGGAATTAACACTTTGTTGGGATATGAAATGGAATTATCAAGATCGTGTGTAAAGCAGGAGGGTAAACTTCGGTTTGTTGGTAGAATACTGGGGAGACGCAATCAGACTACAAAGGAGATTGCTTACTAATGACTCGTGCAATCGGTTCTAGAATATAACTGAAGTGTGTGGGAACCGTACCAAATAGGACTGACAGGGGATATCGAATGTATACAGAGAAGGGCAGACCGAATGGTCACAGGTTTGTTTGAAACCCGGGAAAGTGTCACAGACACACTAAAGAAACTGAACTGGCTGACTCCTGAAGATAGACGTAAACTATCCCGAGAAAGTCTACTAACAAGGTTTCAAGGACCTGCTTTAAATGACTACTCCACTGCTCGCAAAGAGATCGTGAGGATAAAATAAGAATAAATACTACATGCACAGATGCGTTTAATCATTCTTCCCGCGCTCTATACGTAATTGAAACTGGAAAAACCCTAATAACTGGTACAATAGGGTGCACCCTCTGCCATTCACATAACGGTGGTTTGCAGAGTATAGATGCAGATGTAGATGTAGCAGTGGTATGTCTGAACAATCGATATCAACTTTGTGAAAAGGCTTCAGAGTTCTCTGAGACAGTTCAATTTACGAATAATTATACGTGCCGTACTTAAAAGGTTTGGGTAATAAAGTACTTAATTTGTCGATTTTTACTGTATATTATGGCGTTGTACTGCCTGAATAAATAAGACAGAAGTAAAAAAAAAAAGGAGAATTAAATTTCTGATCAGCCACTCAGTGTCAGGATACACTCGGATTCTGAAATGCTACAGTAGAACTCTAACCGTTGCTTGCAGTAGTTCCGCAACAGCTCATTATGCTCTTCAGAAATCTGACACTGTATGTAACAGATCTATGAGGGTGAAGAACCGGAAACTGTTTTCTTCTGCGCTCTACTGACACTTCGTGGTCGTTGTACCAAGCAAGGCAAGAAACGAAAGTATGATAAGGTTTGGCCGACACGCTCAGACAACCGCAGTTCGTCATAAAGTTTGCGTGCATATCACTGCTGTGGTCGAAGTTCAATATGGCGCGAGTAATCTTGAGAAGCTTCCACAATAGACAAAGTTAGGGAACCGCTGCACTGGAACGTGCTTTATACAGTGTCATCAAAGGCACTGCGTGAAACACTGAACGTTAGGGCACAACTTCTAAGAGTTTCGACGCATCAGAGCGCCTTTGTGTTTAGGTGCATGTATCAAAGGAGCCGCCGCGGTGCCAGAGGCCAGTCGCGTCTGAGGTCGCGAAGAAAGGAGCGTCGAGATCCAAATGCTTCAGGTCCTGAAATATTGAGGCACTGGCTTCGGCGCCGCTAGCCTTGATATATAACTCAGAAAATGACCTCAGGGGTACAAAGGCAGTTTGACGGAGCATCTCAAATATTGAGGAGCGGAAGACGGGTAGAATGGATGAGTATGCGGCTGGCACTGGGTGCCCAAGGGAGAACGTACGCGTGCACGAACCGGTCGAGAACTCTGGCCCTGGACATGCTGTCTGCTCAGCCGGAGAGACGAGATGCACGCAAAGCATCTAGTAGGAATACCAAACAGTGAAATAATTGCCATAAGAACCTGAAACATATTCGCCGTTGTAACATTTATAGTTTAACAAAATCTGTAATTTCAGATATGCCAATGATTTAAATTTCAAATCATCTTTTCGCTAAAGATACCAGCTGTTTCCTTTCTTGCATGGAGCATATCGGACTATTGTTGTTAAAATGTACAACTAGACTGCCTAACTTTCATCAAAAGCCGAGAGGGGGAGGGAGGGAGGGAGGGAGGGAGGGAGGGAGGGAGGGAGGGAGGGAGGGAGGGAGAGAGAGAGAGAGAGAATAGTTGTTTAGAAAATATTTCGAAATATAGATTCTGAGAAGCGGAAAACTGATTTCATTTAATTACGCAGCTTAAATTTTAAAGTCATATTTAGAAAGTTCCTGTTCCTGTTGTTAAATGTCGACCACTTCGGTAAGAATCTTTTCAATTTTACGACCGCAGAGCAATTACGGTATGTTCCTCCGCTGACATAAAAACAATTGAATCGCTTATTATTAAAAGGGCATAACTCCTAAAAAATGGAAAATGTAAATTTTGTCGATTTCGGTTTCTTCAGACAAATGCATCGATTTGAATTACAATGAGAGACCGCCATTGCCTTGCTGCTTGTAGAGAGCCGATTTCATTCCGTAATTGTTTCTTGTAGGGGAAAATTCCAGGAGTTGTTATGTTCTAGAAATAAACTTGTGGGAGAGCTGGAATCATGCTGAACCAATGGCTTAACTATCTCACTTATAATATTAATTAGATGGGCAGCTTTGAGTTTCAAATAATGATAGGAAAAACAAGAAAACTAAAGGAAAGTGAGCTTGGTTACTACACGTTTTTAATTTTTATAAACACGACATGAAAACAGATGGTTTTACTGTTGTTATGAGGACCAGGTAGGAAGGTGCTAATCAAGCATGCAGATTTTTATACTATTGCATTGAGTACTTTGTCCTTATAAGAGAACACTTGTTCAATAATGTATGCCGAGGCCAAAATAGCAATCATATTGTTACAAAAATGTTATTGTTCTTATCAGACAGTGGCAGATTTGACAAAATCTACCACTACTTCGGGCATTCTTATCTATCATCTCATCGCTACAAACGTGACGTGAAATGGAAGTTAATGAATGCGCGACTGAGTACTTACTCCCACCGAATCCACCGCCTTAGTAGCTTTAACGTTTACGCAGCATAAAAAAAAGTGAAGTTTAAAACATGATGCACCGTTTAATACAAAAAGGTCGTCATTTCGGCTGAATCCATGTGAAGACGCACTTCAAAACCGGACAAAGTACCCTTTGCTTGTCGTTAGTTTGTATACTACGAATACACTCCAGGAAATAGAAGGCAAGTGGTTGCTAAGTCCTATATCGAGAGATAGTAAGTCCATACCTTTACATTAGTGAAGCTACAACATATTGTCTAGACAACAACACTGGGTTGCGTGGACACAAGTATACAGGGTGTTACAAAAAGGTACGGCCAAACTTTCAGGAAACATTCCTCACATACAAAGAAAGAAAATATGTTATGTGGACATGTGTCCGGAAACGCTTACTTTCCATGTTAGAGCTCATTTTATTACTTCTCTTCAAATAACATTAATCATGGAATGGAAACACACAGCAACAGAACGTACCTGACTTCAAACACTTTGTTACAGAAAATGTTCAAAATGTCCTCCGTTAACGAGGATACATGCATCCACCCTCCGTCGCACGGAATCCCTGATGCGCTGATGCAGCCCTGGAGAATGGCGTATTGTATCACAGCCGTCCACAATACGAGCACGAAGCGTCTCTACATTTGGTACCGGGGTTGCGTAGACAAGAGCTTTCAAATGCCCCCATAAATGAAAGTCAAGAGGGTTGAGGTCAGGAGAGCGTGGAGGCCAAGGAATTGGTCCGCCTCTACCAATCCATCGGTCACCGAATCTGTTGTTGAGAAGCATACGAACACTTCGAGGAGGAGATTTAGTGGTTATCATCCCGTCGACAACGAGGTCATTAGAGACGGAGCGCAAGCTCGGGTTAGGGAAGGATGGGGAAGGAAATCGGCCGTGCCCTTTCAAAGGATCCATCCCGGCATTCGCCTGAAGCGATTTAGGGAAATCACGGAAAACCTAAATCAGGATGGCCGGAGACGGGATTGAACCGTCGTCCTCCCGAATGGGAGTCCAGTGTGCTAACCACTGCGCCACCTCGCTCGGTACGAACACTTCGACTGAAATGTGCAGGAGCTCCATCGTGCATGAACCACATGTTGCGTCGTACTTGTAAAGGCACATGTCCCAGCAGCACAGGTAGAGTATCCCGTACGAAATCATGATAACGTGCTCCACTGAGCGTAGGTGGAAGAACATGGGGCCCAATCAAGGCATTTGCAGGTGTCCTCGTCGTTCTAGGTCTTCCCCAGTCGCGAGTCATAGGCTGGAATGTTCCGTGCTCCCTAAGACGCTGATCAATTGCTTCGAACGTCTTCCTGTCGGGACACCTTCGTTCTGAAAATCTGTCTCGATACAAACGTACCGCGCCACGACTATTGCCCCGTGCTAATCCATACCACAAATGGGCATCTGCCAACTCCGCATTTGTAAACATTGCACTGACTGCAAAACCACGTTCGTAATGAACACTAACCTGTTGATGCTACGTACTGATGTGCTTGATGCTAGTACTGTAGAACAATGAGTCGCACGTCAACACAAGCACGAAAGTCAACATTACCTTCCTTCAACTGGGCCAATTGGCGATGAATCGAGGAAGTACAGTACATACTGACGAAACTAAAATGAGCTCTAACATGGAAATTAAGCGTTTCCGGACACATGTCCACATAACAATTTTTCTTTATTTGTGTGTGAGGAATGTTTCCTGAAAGTTTGGCCGTACCTTTTTGTAACACCCTGTATATGATGAGAAAGTTCCCAGAAACAAGAAGAAGAAAGGTGATACTGAGAAATTATTGAAGTATATTGCAGATAGATAGTATAAAGTTTTCATAATCAGTTGAAGATGTAGTTTGACTAAGTTTGCCTGTGTCAGTCAGTAGCAACGGACACACAGGCTAAGATCAATGAGGGTACTTGCTGCCTACTGTATTCTTTGTCGTGCTTTTTGGCACTATGTTGTATGAATAATGATAGTTAACAGCAAGGTGTGTGGTTTGAAAATGGATGCGTCAGTCCGAAACCAGTAACCAGTACAGCTGAATTGTATATCAATGCAACTGAGACGGACGAAATTTAAAAAAAAAGAAAGAAAGAATTATCCAGTTAAAGTAAGTGTCTTAAAATATATTTGTTTCTGCATTTATTGCTATGAGGGAATAACTACATGTGGTAAGTATTACCATAGCAGCTACAAATATTTTTACACATTCCAGCAAATGAAATGTTTCAAACTGCAGAAAGAAATTCGCTATAAAATTGTTAAGCATGGTTATGGAATGCTTTTTCTTCCTGCAGAATAATTTACCAATCGTAAGTTGTCCCCTTTTAGAAATAAGCGACTCAGTTGTACGATCTAACATGGTTTAGTTTGCAGATAAATTTTCATGTGGGCAACAACAGTGCGGCATCTTTATTCTTCATAACACTCTTCGATTGTATGCAATTTTTTTAAATATTAATATATCGAATAAAAAGTTATTCTCATAAAAGCTGTGACCACGTTTGTTGTTGTATATTTTTTTTTAATTTAGCACTGCACTTAGGAACAGCGTAACTGTAAAGTATCAAGTTGTGTTCAATTCCCCCCCCCCCCCCCACAAAACAGTTGCAATTTAAAAATCAGATGAAAGTGAAACTTCCTGACAAATTAAAACTGTGCACGTGACTCGGGTTCGGTCCAGGTCCTACCCTTCGCGGCTAATTACTCCCGTTAACTTAGCTATCCTAAACACACTAATCCCCCATCTCCAAGTATCACTTTTCCAAGTACCTATTACCTCCTCCCCAGAATCGGTAGGGGTTCTTTGTTTCTTCGAACCTAACTAGAATAGCAGCCCTGGAAACTACAGAGATTTAGTCGTGACTGGGTTCGACAGAGATTAAGCGGAGTGCATATTTTAACAATGTTTCCTGGCATATCATAATAGTGTAGCGGAAAGATTCCGGAAGTGCGGGGGTAACAACGAATGATTACTAGCAGGTTGAAGCCGGGCTGCGAGGCATGTCTGGATACCTCACTCAATCAGTAGGAGAACACAATTGTGATGTGTCATGGATCTTCACTACAGCGCATACTCCACCGCAGAATGGAAGATTATTTTTGATTCTGCAAAGAAGTGGCCACTGAAACTTTCTGGCAGGTTTAAACAGTATGCCCTGCCGGGACTCGAATCCGGAACCTTGTCAAGTTTTGGCTAACCCTAATTCCCGCAATGTCGTTTAATCCGTGATTGCTCGACCACCATGACATGCAAGAGGGCTTCTGTAAAGTGTGGAAAGTATAAGACAGGTACTGGCAGAAGTGAAACTTTCATGGCGATTCGCGCCCTCAGCTTAGTCAGTGACGGCTCGTCAGTGAAATGCAAGGTTCCTGTTTCAAGGTCCAATTCGACACACTTTTAATCTGAGTATAATGCATTTGATACAAAATAAGATTTTAATTCCTGCCTTAAAAGTCAAAGCAAATATTGTGTGGTATCCCGCGTCCGATGTTCGCAATCACGGGGAACTAAAACACGACACGCATCATTATCAAGTCGGTATCTCTCTCTCTCTCTCTCTCTCTCTCTTTCCCTCTCTATCTATCTATCTATCTATCTATCTACGCAGCAACAGGCAGTTCTGAACACCTTTCTATCAACTTACACACACACACACACACACACACACACACACACACACACACAGGGTTTGTTTTATTTGTGTTTATTCACACATAGCTATGGAAACACTCGAACAATTTCGATATTAGACTCGGTACACGTATGACTTGGTAGTTGGAGAGAATAACCGCTACCGTGTATATGAGTCTCCTCTTAGTAACAAGTAAAAATAATCGGAAAGTTACGATATCAGTGTCAAACTCATAGTTTCCTGGTTATCTAGAGTTGGTGACAGTTCCTTGAATAGAACAATGAGGACTCTTTCGAAGTTTTAGAATGAACTAAACGTGCAAGATATTTTACCAAACTTGTATAGTTTTCGAACTTGGGAGCAGGAAGTAGCTCAGTAACATCGAGTAATCAGCATGTGTTATATACAGAAACATCAATCTGGGGAAAAAATAGCGAAGACAGCATGCATTGAAGTCTAAAGAATAGCACATTTCAAGCACTGATTTCAGGACTGGGCAACAGTTTACGTTACGTTACCTGTAAATTCCTTGCGCCTGCAGAACGGTGCGGTTAATCAGGGAATGCAACATGAAATTAAAAAAAGTGCTCAACGTGTCCACGGTGTGGAAATGACAGCAGGAATTATGCATGGTAATCAGGCTGCAGAAGAGAAAGGTCATGTTCCAATTTGGAGTGTGATGAGACTGGAAGACAGCGCGGCACGGTACAGAACCCCTACACAGTCGCTGCTGGAAACATGAGTTGTTCTGCTCTACCGTCTATGAATATTGCTGAATGGCTCTCCCGATTGTGCACATAAAATAATTTATATAAAATTTTGTTGCTTAGGAACGCGATAGTTACGAGTCCTTTCCCTGTTTGCACCGAGCATCAAATAAAGCACCATACAATCAGTGTTTGTTTGGGGTAATCACACCAACGAATAACACCATCCGACGATTCAGAGGAAGGAAACTTTCTCTGCTCTTCAATCATGTCTTCACGATTCATCTTTCCAACGAGTACACTGTATGTAACGCCTAATTTCATACGATCCTGAAGGCTGACGCGACATCAAAGGAAAAATTTTCTCTTCTGGTGCGATTTCTTCGGTCCCCTGCAAGACTGGATCAAGCGCAGCCAGCGAAGAAAATTAAGCACAAAACTAGAGGGCACATTCCTCGTCCTTCAGTAGCGGTTGATGCATGTATAATTCTGCCGGGCACCAGGGCACATGGGAAAATGGGGAAACGAGCAGCCACAGCAACCAACAGAGGTGGCCTGCAGGGGGACGTGCCACAATCTTTCATTTGTCCAATAGGCTGCCACCTCGCTGTTGAGTCAGACAACCACACAGCTGTGGGAGGAGTAGGGAAGTACAATAAGCTGCAGATGGCGAATCACCTCATACATGTCGCTGTTACATGACGAAGTCCCCCCTGACCCACCTCCGAATGTGAGGCAGCCCTTAACTCACGGCTTCGTACTCAGGCAGGAGGACCTCTCCCGAGTCTGCGGCGCCCGTGCCATATAAATCACTGCTAGCCAAATTTCAGCTGACAATGGGACTGGCGGACTGCTCTGCATTCCACGAACTTCTTCTTACGATTTGAAGCTCAGTGCTCGTAATCGGTTTGCTAAAGCAGTACGACGCAATAATTAAAAACAACTGGTAAATTCTACATCGAAAATCAGACGATTTCCGAGCGCTGCTGAGTATAAAATATCTGTAATTTATTAACGTATATGTCTGAGCTGACTGTGAAACTCAGAAGTCTTAAAACACAACATTTTTAAAATTTATATTCAACTTCCACATTTATTAATAAATAAATATTTTAATTGACAATACTAAAGCAAAAATTTTTAATAAAAATAATTTTTTTTCATATATTAGTGGCATGAAAATACAAGTATTCACAATAAGTTAAAACTGGGTGTAAAAATAAGAAACATCAAACAGATATTTTTTTTATTTCTATAGGTTAAATACGGACATTGACGAATATAATACTTTTCATTTAGCAATAAGGCATTTCTCATTCTGAATCAAATTTTATTTTTACACAACCAGTAATTAAAAATGAAAATGTTTTATTTTATTGAAAATTTATGATTTAATATTTGTTACGTAACACTTCCATTTGTTATTAAACATGAAATTTAAATAAAAGTAAAAAAGTGCTGTTATAGCAACATTCGAACCAGCGACTTGACTATTATAACATTTCCGCACTAGGCACTCAGCTACCGACAACTATGTTAATAATTTGTAAATGTTGAATTCCTGAAAGTTCTCGGAAACCTACAAATGCGACTTTTTCGAATTTTTTATTTCTTGAAGTGTGTTGTACTGCTTACTCTCAAACCAAATCTTGTACGTAGGAAGGAAACTGAAGACGGCTAGTCTGTAAGTTCTCCTTGTAAGTGCCGTTCATATACTGACGGGAGGACTGCAGGAAAATTAAGCAGGGATCTGCCCTTTCTATCTTAGATGACGACGAGAGGAGTGTGGTAGAAGTTTTCAAATTTTGTATGGAAATTCTTGTTGTAATTTTTATTGCTCTACCATTTTTGCACAGACTCTTGTCATAAGAGATTTCAGTACGTGTGCTAAAGACCTGGCACTGCCATGCGCCACGCATCGAACAGGCCTGGCGCATAACTACGGACGAGATTTTTCACGGGAATGACGTCAACGGACCCATCACGTGGAAAATGCGGTCTTCCACTGAAGAGGGCTCACGACGCCACCCGATAGCGGGCGTCAGCTTAACCTCGCCCCTACAGTCTTCCACACGAGGCTGACCTATTTTTAAATTACTAAGCAAATTGCTCGCTGGCGCCCAGGGTATAAACTATTCAGCTGCATAAAATATTCATATTACTGTGCCCTGCCTCTCTACCGACAAATATTAATTAAGCCAGGAAATCTACGTTGTTTCATTTTATCAGTTGATTTTAATAAAGTTCCTTGTGCAACAAGATTAATATGTGATCACAGTTTTATTAGTATTAGTCGTACTATAGCTATTACACAGTAGTAATTAGTTTTCTGACCTTTTTCCTCTGTATATGATTTGTAAATTATTTCGAAGGACCAATTTCTTTTACGTCCTGATCATTTGTTTTCAGTTTTAAGCGAAGCTGCTGAGGTTATACAAAACAACAACAACGACGACGACGACGACGACGACGACAGTTTACGTGTGCAATGGCGTATTTATGTAATTAAGTCCTCTGTGAGTTATATTCCATGAATTTTCTAGCGTTACGCATAAAGGTTACTACAATGCACTTTTAATGTGTCTGGATTTAATTTAGTTTAAGCTGAACTGTTAACTAACTACCAGTACTATAATTAGTTAATTTGGTTTCAACTTGCTTCAAGTCAACACTCCAATATATAAGCTTTGTTTCAAGTATAAAACTTTAACACATTAAACGAAAAATTACACTTTCACTGTCAAATCAGGTCCGTATTTCGTCTTATAGAAACGGTAATCTATATTCGGTCGTGCATGAAGACTCAAAGTCTGTTCTCGAATATCGCCTCTGTTTTTCTTCGTTCTGCTGTCGAACATTATTACATCCATATTTCGGTCATGTCCATCCAAGGCCATCGACACATTCCACTACGACCTCGTGAACGAAAAACGTCTAACAAACTTGCTGCCAACAATGCGGCATCTACAAACATTACAGTTTTGTATTAAACTCTTTAGACACAAGGAAAGTAAACGAAATACGGTTTTGAGCGCAAGGAACAATTTGTCTCACACTTCAGTTACATGTTCTCCAATTTTATTTTAACAGGATCGAATTCGATGTACCTTACCCTCACTAGCATAGCCGAAGATGAGGCTGGAAGAAAACTATCATGTTACAATAAAACTGAAAATCATGTAATTGTAGCCTGAGGCAAATTGATCGTTATTCTCAAAATTATCATACGACTGCGTTTCCGAGGTTTCGTCAACGAAGGAAAGTAATGCAGCTTCTCTTACAATGTACAAAGGCAGCTGTAGATCATACGCTCGATATAAATACTCGGCTGGATAATGTATGATGAACGCAAACGCCGCCAAGAAAAAGCTGTTTCATTATCTGTTTCCCCGGGGGGGGAGGGGGACGGTTGATATTAGCACTCTTAGATGAAATGGCCGAAACAATTGCTGTTAAAACGGATGAAACAAATTCATTACATAAAACACAGTTAAAATCCCGCTCATTGAATTTCACTTGCATTAACCCACGCTAACGTAGTGTGTCCTTCAGTACATAAAACTGTGAACTTGGAACGCATTCTCAAGTCTGCTAAATCATGGCTAGCATATGGAACAGAAAAAAAGTGTGAGCGTCTAATCATTAGATGAGCACAACTAGCTTCTGAACACGCTAAAAATTTCATAGCTCATAATTTAGGAGGCGGGTAAAACATTTCACTAAATCTTAAACCTAGCCCAGCATACATCCCTCCGTCTATTACAGAAGAAGGTAGATTAGCTGGTAAATTGGTCTGTGTCTTCTTGTCTGAATATGTTGTTGTTGTTGTTGTTGTGGTCTTCAGTCCTGAAACTGGTTTGATGCAGCTCTCCATGCTACTCTATCCTGTGCAAGCTTTTTCATCTCCCAGTACCTACTGCAACCTACATCCTTCTGAATCTGCTTAGTGTATTCATCTCTTGGTCTCCCTCTACGATTTTTACCCTCCACGCTGCCCTCCAATGCTAAATTTGTGATCCCTTGATGCCTCAAAACATGTCCTACCAACCGATCCCTTCTTCTAGTCAAGTTGTGCCACAAACTTCTCTTCTCCCCAATCCTATTCAATACCTCCTCATTAGTTACGTGATCTACCCACCTTATCTTCAGCATTCTTCTGTAGCACCACATTTCAAAAGCTTCTATTCTCTTCTTGTCCAAACTATTTATCGTCCATGTTTCACTTCCATACATAGCTACACTCCATACAAATACTTCCAGAAACGACTTCCTGACACTTAAATCTATACTCGATGTTAACAAATTTCTCTTCTTCAGAAACGATTTCCTTGCCATTGCCAGTCTACATTTTGTATCCTCTCTACTTCGACCATCATCAGTTATTTTACTCCCTAAATAGCAAAACTCCTTTACTACTTTAAGTGTCTCATTTCCTAATCTAATACCCTCAGCATCGCCCGATTTAATTTGACTACATTCCATAATCCTCGTTTTGTTTTTGTTGATGTTCATCTTATATCCTCCTTTCAAGACACTGTCCATTCCGTTCAACTGCTCTTCCAAGTCCTTTGCTGTCTCTGACAGAATTACAATGTCATCGGCGAACCTCAAAGTTTTTACTACTTCTCCATGAACTTTAATACCTACTGCGAATTTTTCTTTTGTTTCCTTTACTGCTTGCTCAATATACAGATTGAATAACATCGGGGAGAGGCTACAACCCTGTCTCACTCCTTTCCCAACCACCGCTTCCCTTTCATGCCCGTCGACTCTTATAACTGCCATCTGGTTTCTGTACAAATTGTAAATAGCCTTTCGCTCCCTGTATTTTACCCCTGCCACCTTTAGAATTTGAAAGAGAGTATTCCAGTTAACGTTGTCAAAAGCTTTCTCTAAGTCTACAAATGCTAGAAACGTAGGTTTGCCTTTTCTTAATCTTTCTTCTAAGATAAGTCGTAAGGTTAGTATTGCCTCACGTGTTCCAACATTTCTACGGAATCCAAACTGATCTTCCCCGAGGTCCGCTTCTACCAGTTTTTCCATTCGTCGGTAAAGAATTCGTGTTAGTATTTTGCAGCTGTGACTTATTAAACTGATAGTTCGGTAATTTTCGCGTCTGTCAACACCTGCTTTCTTTGGGATTGGAATTATTATATTCTTCTTGAAGTCTGAGGGTATTTCGCCTGTCTCATACATCTTGCTCACCAGATGGTAGAGTTTTGTCATGACTGGCTCTCCCAAGGCCATCAGTAGTTCTAATGGAATGTTGTCTACTCCCGGGGCCTTGTTTCGATTCAGGTCTTTCAGTGCTCTGCCAAACTCTTCACGCAGTATCTTATCTCCCATTTCATCTTCATCTACATCCTCTTCCATTTCCATAATATTGTCCTCAAGTACATCGCCCTTGTAGAAACCCTCTATATACTCCTTCCACCTTTCTGCCTTCCCTTCTTTGCTTAGAACTGGGTTGCCATCTGAGCTCTTGATATTCATACGAGTGGTTCTCTTCTCTCCAAAGGTCTCTTTAATTTTCCTGTAGGCAGTATCTATCTTACCCCTAGTGAGACAAGCCTCTACATCCTTATATTTGTCCTCTAGCCATCCCTGCTTAGCCATTTTGCACTTCCTGTCGATCTCATTTTTGAGACGTTTGTATTCCTTTTTGCCTGCTTCATTTACTGCATTTTTATATTTTATCCTTTCATCAATTAAATTCAATATTTCTTCTGTTACCCAATGATTTCTATTAGCCCTCGTCTTTTTACCTACTTGATCCTCTGCTGCCTTCACTACTTCATCCCTCAGAGCTACCCATTCTTCTTCTACTGTATTTCTTTCCCCCATTCCTGTCAATTGTTCCCTTATGCTCTCCCTGAAACTCTCTACAAGTAGTCCCCGCCCGGAGATCCGAATAGGGGACTATTTTACCTCCGGAATATTTTACCCAAGAGGACGCCATCATCATTTAATCATACAGTAAAGCTGCATGTCCTCGGGAAAAATTACGGCTGTAGTTTCCCCTTGATTTCAGCCGTTCGCAGTACCAGCACAGCAAGGCCGTTTTGGTTAATGTTACAAGGCCAGATCAGTCAATCATCCAGACTGTTGCCCGTGCAACTACTGAAAAGGCTGCTGCCCCTCTTCAGGAACCACATGTTTGTCTGGCCTCTCAACAGATACCCCTCCGTTGTGGTTGCACCTACGGTACGGCCATCTGTATCGCTGAGGCACGCAAGCCTCCCCACCAACGGCAAGGTCCATGGTTCATGGGGGAAGTGTCTGAATATACAATCGGATAAAATTAGACATACTAAATTCACAAGCCATCAGCACAGCAAATTGGAGTACGTTCTCGCCTGACCAGAAAGCCTTACATGATCGGACTGTGCAACATTCCTGTTCATGTTAGTAGGGCGTCAACCAGCATGAGAGGCCTTATGGACCGACACAGCCGACGTGTTGACTTTACCAATGGTAGCTTTTATCAGTTAAATCATCTTCCCATGAACGCGTGACTCTACACATTAATAGCGAGTTGATACCATTTAGAAGAAAGGATACAGAACTGCAGTATTTGTCACGAATGTTTCTTGCCAGCCACTGCTCCTAATTAATTTTTCTAAAAGCCCACGTGCCTTGGTTCCCAATCGAAACTTAGGTTCTGAAACGCTGAAATGATCTATAGGCGACTTTTCGAATCAATTGAAATAGTTTATAAGAAACAAATAGCTTTTAAGAAATCAGTACGTATGATAGACTCAATCATTACGTCCAGCAAAAATCACAAGTGAACACCAGAACTGTTTACAATAATATCCTCCAAATAAAGTCTCAATTGAAAGATATAAGTTCCCCACCACCTCGAATGAAATGTACACAATAATAATAATAAAAAAGATACGAAACAGAATAAAACACTCTACCAACGGCTGCAAAGAGCATCATCGTCGCACGCTCGAATGGTCCACCTTCCTCCGTAAGAGTAAGTAACGAGACGCGCTTAATTCAAATGTGAACTTTGGCTATCTCCTACGTAATATACAAGGTTTGGACAAAATAATATGAACAGTAGTGTAATATCCCCCCCCCCATGAACCATGGACCTTGCCGTTGGTGGGGAGGCTTGCGTACCTCAGCGATACAGATAGCCGTACCGTAGGTGCAACCACAGCGGAGGGGTATCTGTTGAGAGGCCAGACAAACGTGTGGTTCCTGAATAGTGGCAGCAGCCTTTTCAGTAGTTGCAAGGGCAACAGTCTGGATGATTGACTGATGTGGCCTTGTAACAATAACCAAAACGGCCTTGCTGTGCTGGTACTGCGAACGGCTGAAAGCAAGGGGAAACTACAGCCGTAATTTTTCCCGAGGGCATGCAGCTTTACTGTATGATTAAATGATGATGGCGTCCTCTTGGGTAAAATATTCCGGAGGTAAAATAGTCCCCCATTCGGATCTCCGGGCGGGGACTACTCAAGAGGATGTCGTTATCAGGAGAAAGAAAACTGGCGTTCTACGGATCGGAGCGTGGAATGTCAGATCCCTTAATCGGGCAGGTAGGTTAGAAAATTTAAAAAGGGAAATGGATAGGTTAAAGTTAGATATAGTGGTAATTAGTGAAGTTCGGTGGCAGGAGGAACAAGACTTCTGGTCAGGTGACTACAGGGTTATAAACACAAAATCAAATAGGGGTAATGCAGGAGTAGGTTTAATAATGAATAGGAAAATAGGAATGCGGGTAAGCTACGACAAACAGCATATTGAACGCATTATTGTGGCCAAGATAGATACGAAGCCCACACCTACTACAGTATTACAAATTTATATGCCAACTAGCTCTGCAGATGACGAAGAAATTGAAGAAATGTATGATGAAATAAAAGAAATTATTCAGATTGTGAAGGGAGACGAAAATTTAATAGTCATGGGTGACTGGAATTCGAGTGTAGGAAAAGGGAGAGAAGGAAACATAGTAGGTGAATATGGATTGGGGTTAAGAAATGAAAGAGGAAGCCGCCTGGTAGAATTTTGCACAGAGCACAACATAATCATAGCTAACACTTGGTTTAAGAATCATGAAAGAAGGTTGTATACATGGAAGAACCCTGGAGATACTAAAAGGTATCAGATAGATTATATAATGGTAAGACAGAGATTTAGGAACCAGGTTTTAAATTGTAAGACATTTCCAGGGGCAGATGTGGACCCTGACCACAATCTATTGGTTATGACCTGTAGATTAAAACTGAAGAAACTGCAAAAAGGTGGGAATTTAAGGAGATGGGACCTGGATAAACTGAAAGAACCAGAGGTTGTAGAGAGTTTCAGGGAGAGCATAAGGGAACAATTGACAGGAATGGGGGAAAGAAATACAGTAGAAGAAGAATGGGTAGCTGTGAGGGATGAAGTAGTGAAGGCAGCAGAGGATCAAGTAGGTAAAAAGACGAGGGCTAATAGAAATCCTTGGGTAACAGAAGAAATACTGAATTTAATTGATGAAAGGAAAAAATATAAAAATGCAGTAAATGAAGCAGGCAAAAAGGAATACAAACGTCTCAAAAATGAGATCGACAGGAAGTGCAAAATGGCTAAGCAGGGATGGCTAGAGGACAAATGTAAGGATATAGAGGCTTGTCTCACTAGGGGTAAGATAGATACTGCCTACAGGAAAATTAAAGAGACGTTTGGAGATAAGAGAACGACTTGTATGAATATCAAGAGCTCAGATGGAAACCCAGTTCTAAGCAAAGAAGGGAAAGCAGAAAGGTGGAAGGAGTATATAGAGGGTCTATACAAGGGCGATGTACTTGAGGACAATTTTATGGAAATGGAAGAGGATGTAGATGAAGATGAAATGGGAGATAAGATATTGCGTGAAGAGTTTGACAGAGTACTGAAAGACCTGAGTCGAAACAAGGCCCCGGGAGTAGACAACATTCCATTGGAACTACTGACGGCCTTGGGAGAGCCCGTCCTGACAAAACTCTACCATCTGGTGAGCAAGATGTATGAAACAGGCGAAATACCCTCAGAATTCAAGAAGAATATAATAATTCCAATCCCAAAGAAAGCAGGTGTTGACAGATGTGAAAATTACCGAACTATCAGTTTAATAAGTCACAGCTGCAAAATACTAACACGAATTCTTTACAGACGAATGGAAAAACTGGTAGAAGCGGACCTCGGGGAAGATCAGTTTGGATTCCGTAGAAATGTTGGAACACGTGAGGCAATACTAACCTTACGACTTATCTTAGAAAAAAGATTAAGAAAAGGCAAACCTACGTTTCTAGCATTTGTAGACTTAGAGAAAGCTTTTGACAACGTTAACTGGAATACTCTCTTTCAAATTCTAAAGGTGGCAGGGGTAAAAGACAGGGAGCGAAAGGCTATTTACAATTTGTACAGAAACCAGATGGCAGTTATAAGAGTCGACGGGCATGAAAGGGAAGCGGTGGTTGGGAAAGGAGTGAGACAGGGTTGTAGCCTCTCCCCGATGTTATTCAATCTGTATATTGAGCAAGCAGTAAAGGAAACAAAAGAAAAATTCGGAGTAGGTATTAAAATTCATGGAGAAGTAGTAAAAACTTTGAGGTTCGCCGATGACATTGTAATTCTGTCAGAGACAGCAAAGGACTTGGAAGAGCAGTTGAACGGAATGGACAGTGTCTTGAAAGGAGGATATAAGATGAACATCAACAAAAACAAAACGAGGATTATGGAATGTAGTCAAATTAAATCGGGCGATGCTGAGGGTATTAGATTAGGAAATGAGACACTTAAAGTAGTAAAGGAGTTTTGCTATTTAGGGAGTAAAATAACTGATGATGGTCGAAGTAGAGAGGATACAAAATGTAGACTGGCAATGGCAAGGAAATCGTTTCTGAAGAAGAGAAATTTGTTAACATCGAGTATAGATTTAAGTGTCAGGAAGTCGTTTCTGGAAGTATTTGTATGGAGTGTAGCTATGTATGGAAGTGAAACATGGACGATAAATAGTTTGGACAAGAAGAGAATAGAAGCTTTTGAAATGTGGTGCTACAGAAGAATGCTGAAGATAAGGTGGGTAGATCACGTAACTAATGAGGAGGTATTGAATAGGATTGGGGAGAAGAGAAGTTTGTGGCACAACTTGACTAGAAGAAGGGATCGGTTGGTAGGACATGTTTTGAGGCATCAAGGGATCACAAATTTAGCATTGGAGGGCAGCGTGGAGGGTAAAAATCGTAGAGGGAGACCAAGAGATGAATACACTAAGCAGATTCAGAAGGATGTAGGTTGCAGTAGGTACTGGGAGATGAAAAAGCTTGCACAGGATAGAGTAGCATGGAGAGCTGCATCAAACCAGTCTCAGGACTGAAGACCACAACAACAATAGTGTAATATCAGTATTCAAAGGAAACCTGATGCGCACTCCCGCCCTATAAGCAGTTGTCACTTGACAGGCAACGGGCTGCAGGGCTCCCGCCACCAATAAACCAATGGCAGCCGGCGCTGTCGTCTGCCACTGCGTTGCCACTTCGCTCTGCTGAGCTGACTAAGACATTGTGCTAGACAGTCCTCAGCGAGCCGTTGTAGACGTGCGGGTGAGAGATTTGAGTGACTTGTAGCTTCGCGTGTTTACGATGTCTGATGAAAGCAGTCGCAAGAGAGGGAGGCCGAGGCTGCACAATCTTCGAAAACCTCCAAAAAGTGGCGGACATGGCGTCGTTATACGCAGTCAGGCGCGTGAATACGTGTGTTCCTGAAGGGAGTATTTTGAGAGAGTGAGAGGGATGCAAGAGGGCCTCTCGTTCCTTTGGAAAAGGTGGTGGAGCGAACTGCAGCTGCTCTGCAAGTTAGCGAACGATCAGTAATAAGAATCTGCAAGGAGAATTTCACGAAAGAAGGCTCAAGTGAATCATCTAAATTGGATACACCTGGGAAAAAGAGGCGACTAGAGAAGAGGGTCACAAAACTTGACTCTTTTCAGGAAGATGGCATTCGTCACCAAATATACGCATTTTATTCGAGGAA
The DNA here is from genome assembly GCF_023898315.1 of Schistocerca nitens. Lineage (NCBI taxonomy): Eukaryota > Metazoa > Arthropoda > Insecta > Orthoptera > Acrididae > Schistocerca > Schistocerca nitens. Next base: position 369,888,203 of record NC_064618.1, read on the forward strand.
GGAGTACCCAACACTCAAAAAACTACATGCTACCCTCACAGCGGCTGACCTGTTTCAGGGTAGTAAATCGTCTTTGTTACGAATCGTAAAAATGTTAGGATTCCGCTATAAATCCATCTCTGGCAGAAAGTTACTAATGGAACGCCAAGATATTGCAGCCTGGCGATGCCGCTTTCTTAGAGAATTAGTGGGGACAAATTTTGACGATATCGTTTGGCTTGATGAAACGTGGGTGAATGCAGGACACAGTTTAAAAAAGGGCTGGACATACGGTACCATCAGCGGTAGTATGGCAGCTCCGATCGGCAGAGGAAAAAGGATAATTGTAGCACATGCCGGAAATTCAAAAGGTTTCATTCCAACTACCACGAAGAGATGAATCACAATACTTTTGTGAAATGGTTTGAAGACTGTGTGCTCCAGATCTTAACAAAAAACTCTATCATTGTTATGGATAACGCTCCTTATCATTCAGTAATACAAGACAAAGCACCTACAAAGGCAACGAGGAAAAACGACATTGTTAGCTGGTTACAGAAACATAAGGTGCAGTTCGACAGTAATTTTAAAAGGGCAGAATTATTAGAACTTGTATCGCAACACAAGCCAAAGAACCTGATGTACATTGTGGATGAAGTAGCAAAAAAATACGGGCATAAAGTGCTCAGATTGCCTCCTTACCATTGCCATTTCAACGCAATAGAGCTGATTTGGGCTCAGGTTAAACGACATATTGCTGCAGAAAATAAGAAATTCACATTAACCGAAGTGGAACGCCTTTTGAATGAGGCAGTTGAAGTTGTGACATCGGAAGACTGGCAGGAGTGATACAGGACGCATGGAACAATGAAGGTATCTTACAACAAAGTGTCGAAGACTTGATTTTATCTGTCAATACGAGCAGCGAGACGGATAGTTCCACTGACTCTGACTCTGAATTAAGCGGTGTTTTCGCATTGTCTGATTAGTGTGTAGTGTACTCACTGCCATTAAATATTGTGTTTGTGAATTTATTTCGATTAATTCTTATTTTTGTTGAGACTAAGAAATACTGTTCGGCCAGCTCTCGTCATCTCCTTACGGTAAGTTAGACTGAATTTTAATTCTATTTCCTTTTATATATACACCAAAATGTTATTCAATGTGTGTAATAGTTTTCGAGATTTGCAATCTAAAGAAGAAAACTTTTCCGGACGCGAAAATTTCTCACACTTCAATAGTTAATGTAACAACGGCCCTAATTAAAATTAAGAAAAGATATTTGATTTGTTTATAGATACCACTGAGACCGATACTGTAAGTAAATTTCAAAATATTTACATAATATTTATAGGAGATAGAGATTTTAAACGTGATACTTGTTTCGAGTTCAGTACTGATAGGGTTGCTTAAAAATGCTGTTTTCAGAAATTTATATACAGGAAACGTGATGCACTACGAAAACTTTTAAGGGTTATTTGCCGAGTGCATTATTTTGGTAATGAATGGAAAAAAATATTTTGCTGTGACACCAATAGTTTTTCAGTAATGACGTGGTAAGTTAGAAGCTGTTTGCGAAATCGAGAATTTAAATGGTTTCAAACAAATTAACGTATCTCTTGTCCTAATTAAAATTAAGAATAGGTATTTGACAGATTGAGAGACTTTGTAGAGATATACATCATATGTGGGTTTAAAATTTTTTACTTACTTTTTGCAGAAGATACAGGCTTTCAAACGATTTTCTATCGCCGGGGGTAGCGATGCGCTGAGGCGGCTGCCTCCAGCCAGTGCTTGATGTGACAACGCCGCAACTTCGCAGCGCAAACGTCAAGTGACAACTACTTTAAATCAGACTGATTATAGTGTCGCTGTGTGGCACCAAGCGGGTGAGAATGCAGAAGCATTTGTCTACCTCCTGAGTTATACTGATGGAAACGGATGTATTGCGATATTTAGATCTCTTTGTGGCTCTTCTCTCCCAGAGTTTAAAATAGGATTACTGCTGATGCTTGTCTTGCTGGAGTCCCAATAAGGAAATCAGCCACCCTTATTCAACTCGGAAGAAGTACCGTATCGACTGGAAGGAAGGAGGGAGAGACGGAAAGAGGGAAAGAAGGAAGGAGGGGAGATTAGAGTTTAATGTCCCGTCGACAACGAGGTCATTAGAGACGGAGCAAAATGTCGGGTTGGTTAAGGATGGTGAGGGAAATCGGCCCTTCCAAAGAAACCACCCCACATCTGATTTAAGCGATTTAAGAAAATCATGGAAAACCTAAATCTGGACTATTGGATGCAGATTTGAACCGTCATCCTCCCGAATCCGATTCCCGTGTACTAGCCACTGTATCACCTCGCTCTGTCCTGGAATGGCAACGTGTATCATACGGGAAAAACATCATTTGCCAACTACAACAGTTTCACACAATCGAAGATGAGATGACAAACGGCCACTAAAGCGGATGTGGTCAGGAGGCACAAGACGACCGCTTCCCAGATAACATGAATTTCCCCGATAACGTAAGATGAACACCCATCTACAGCAAGCATACTGCGATCGAAAAGTCGTACATATGAAAATAAATCTGTCGGTAAATAGGAGTTGGATGGCATTCGTCCGATCAGGTATTGGAATTTAGCAATAGTGGTATTACCGACAACAAACGATGACGAACATGTAACTAGTATGCTACAGGTTACGTGACGTATGTACGGCACTATTGCGCAATTCATTGTCTGTAGTTTTCCCAAGAGCAACGAGTTTTCATTGTTGAACAGTACTTTGCTCATTGTTCGTACGCACGTGTTGAAGACATATTTATAAGGAAATATGCAGATGCCGAAGTACCGAACAATTCAGCAATAACAAGATTAATCGCCGGGACTGCGGATCAGTTACAGATACGAAGAGAATCGAGTGACCGAGGATTTTGACGAACGCTCAACTGCCTCAGATGAGGGATATGATGCGTTTGGCTTCAAAAAGTTTGAGGAAACTATCTACCCAATCTCTGATTTCGTACAGTATTGTTCAGAAAGTGTTGCATAAATTCAGATATGGTGCATATCAAGTTCGTTGTGCGGAGGAACTGAAGACGCCGGATAATTAAAAGTGTCTAGTGTACCGTACATGGTTTCGGTCGTAAGCTGACATCCACAAGTTGCAGAAATGGACCGTAATTTTCTCAATGATGAAGCGTGACTTTGCCTAAATGGATACGTAAACAGTCAAAACGAAAAAATTTATTTAACCGAAAGTCATCGTCTTTCTAGAAAACATCTTGGAATGTCAGAAAATTGTAGTGTGCGGTGTCACTACGTCGAAGAGTGGACTCAATTTTCTTTGAAACTACAGTGAATTGCGTTGTGTACCAAGACATCATTAGACCGGTTACACCGCTTCTTCGGGCAGACTTGTTGGTTGCAGCAGGCGGTGCCACTTGTCACAAACATATGGGAACAGTTCACTTGTTAAGCGACATTTATGGTCACCGAATCACTTCTACTAGGATTATGGTCCCAAAGTCCTCCCGATCTAACGTCTCCAGACTTCTTCCCGTCGGGCTGACTTAAAGAGTTCAAATGGCTCTGAGCACCATGGGACTTAACATCTGAGGTCATCAGTCCCCTAGAACTTAGAACTACTTAAACCTAACTAACCTAAGGACATCACACACATCCATGCCCAAGGCAGGATTCGAACCTGCGACCGTAGCAGTCGCGCGGTTCCGGACTGAGCGCCTTAACCGCGAGACCACCGCGGCCGGCATTTGATAAGAAATATATAATTTAAACAACAGTAAAGCATATGCTACTAGTGAAAATCAGCTAGAGACTTAACTATTAAAAGAGTTTTTTTATGGATGCGTCGTACTTGTGAAATTGTGCCCAGGGATTGACCTTGAAATCCTGCAACTAAAAAAACCGAACCGGGCCATTCCATTAGGTCCGCCTGTCAGCGTCCTGGAAGACCATCTGCACCTGATGGTGCAAACTGTATTCGCTTTTACATCAAGTCGATACCGCTCCCATTCACGCTTTCCAAATTGTCCAAGACAGATTTATTGAATGCGATGATTTAGTACAACACGCCGTTGTGGTCCCATTAACTTTTTAAACCTGTATACAGAAGCAACTAAAACACTATGTAAACCTTGTCACTGGCCTTTAGATGTGCCACGTTCTTTAGATTTCTAAGAAAGGAATTCGGTTATCGGAAAAAATTCATATGACGCCCGGATTATAAGTAGCAAATACAAAAAAGGAAAATAAGGTTATAGGGTTTAGCGTCCCATCGAGGACGATGTAATTAAAGATGGACCGCACGGACAAATTGTAGCAGAAAATCGACCGCATCCATGTCGAAGGAAACGTCCCGGGCAATGGCCTTAAGTGATTATGGAATCCATGGAAAACCTGAATGTGCATGGCCCGATGCGGATTTGGACGGCCGTCCTCGCCAGTACAGTGTCTTATCCCCACGCCACCTCCCTCACAATATATATACGGAATTACTTCAAAATGACCTATACATTTACCTAACATTAGCGAGCACAAATGGGACATGTTCCGATTCACCTGGCTGCTAGCACCTTGTAAAGGGCCTCCTGCGAGAATTACAGTCAAGACTACAACAACATGCAGGCCCCGCAAGCCACCTCAAAGCCGTCGGCGCAAGGGACGAGGCAGCTAACGTTGACGTGCACGCAGACGGGATATCCAACGTCACGAGACCCAGCGCCTTCGGCACACAAAACGAGTTGGTTAACGTGATTTTACGCGCTCTCGGCGTCCGCCTGCTTAGCTGGGTGGTAATGTGCTCGCCTCCCATGTCAGCGCGCCCGGGTTCGACTCCCGGCCGGGTTGGAGATTTTTCTCCGCTCGGGGACTGGGTGTTGTGTTGTTATCGTCATCATCATCATTTCATCCTCATCACCGGCGCGCAAAGTCGCCCAATGTGGCGTCGACTGAAATAAGACCTGCACTTGGCGGCCGACCTTCCCCGGATGGGGCCTCCCGGCCAACGATGCCATACGCTCATTTCATTTCGGGCTCTCGGCACTCTCCGGCGATCGCTGTCAAATGGTTCAAATGGCTCTGAGCACTATGGGACTTAACTTCTGAGGTCATCAGTCCCCTAGAACTTAGGACTACTTAAACCTAACAAACCTAAGGACATCACACACATCCATGCCCGAGGCAGGATTCGAACCTGCGACCGTAGCAGCAGCGCGGTTCCAGACTGAAGCGCCTAGAACCGCTCGGCCACAGCGGCCGGCGATCGCTGTCGGCTTTATTTGGCTTGCAAGTAATATAGTTTGTACACGAAAATGGACGCACGTAAAATTCCTATGTTAGCTCTACTAAAACGCACATATTCTCCTTTCCAGTCACATTGTTCTGTCCAGGGTATACGTAAATAAAAAAAAATTAGTATCTCTGAACATGTAATGAGACAAGAAGGAAAAATACATGTCCGGGTCAGTAAATTTGGAAATTTGTGGAAAGTTCCGATGGGACCAAACTGCTAAGGTCATTGGGCCCTAGGCTTACACACTACTTAATCTAACTTAAACTAACTTACACTAAGGGCATCACATACACCCATGCCCGAGGGAGGACTCGAAGCTCCGACGGAGATAGGCTCAGACCGCACGGCTACCCCACGCGGCGGTCAGCAAATACATCAGCTTATAAAAGTTCACCATTTCAAACAAACTCATTCCTGACGGAGAAAGCCCTTATATTTACATAACAAGAGGTGTTACAGAAACTATTTTTATTAATTTCGAAAAAAAGTCTCAAGATCTTTTGGGAAACGCTAAGGTGAAGAAAAAGAACATATGACAGGACAAGAATTCTATATCGACCTGACATCTGCATCGTAACATGGTGTCAAGCTGTGGTGTAGCTTCCTTACCAACGACTTTGGATTTTATCCTACAATCTTCTACTGGCTTTAATCGCTGAAATGTATTAATTTACAATTACAAGTAATTATGACAAATCCTAACAAAAATGACAATGTTATCATGAATTTTAAATGTTCCGTTCTCTTAAAACGGCTTACTCTTACAACACGCGAGATATAAAGCGATAAAAAGAAAACAGGAAAATTCTTTACCCACCCATATGACGCTTCACATCATTTTACCACAACAGATCGCACCAATAACGATTCGTTCTCGAGCCATTCAATATGCTGGTGCTTAGAAACAGAATATATCCATGGGGTGTAAGGCAAAATAAAATCCATCGAATACGCTCTTCTACTGAACACGACAAGCACGATATGGCGTCTTGCTTTCTGCGGGCCTCAAGCTTTCTGCTTGTGACGTATGGATCGTTCTAGGTTCCTATCAGTTCTAATTTTAGGTAACAAGTCACCGAAATATCGCAAAACTTATTTTGTGTTTCACGTGAAATAGCATGAAATGGCGTCACAAAACTTGTAGAGCGCAAAGTCAACGTTACACACGTACCGTGTGCCGACAAGTTTATCGTGTGCGGCGGAGGATAATTTGTGTACCACTGCAACTTTACCTCCTTTCCTGTTCCAGTCGCATATAGTCTGCGGGAAGAACGACTGTTAGTCAGCGTCCGAGTGAGATCGAATCTCTCTAACTTTATCTTCAGGTCTTTTCGGGAGACATAAGTAGAAGGAAGCAATATATTGACTGACTGTTCCAGTAACGTACGTTCTCGAAATTTTAATAGTAAACAGAATATTGACAGTAAAACACAGAGTTATGCAGAACGCCTGCTACCTGAGATGACTCGCCATTTCTATGACCCTTTCGTGTTTACTAAATGTACCTGCACGGAAACGCAATGCTATACCTCGACTCTTCTCGCTGTTTCCTCTATCAATCCCATCTAGTACGGATCCCAGACTGACGAGTTACATTCAAGCATAGGTCGAACGAGAGTTTTCTACTTGTAAGCTACTTCCTTTGACGATGGACTACACTTACTGAGGATATTCCAACGAATTTCAGTCTGGCATCTGCCTTCCTGTGATTAGTTTCATGAGGTCCGTTCCGTACGCATACTCCTTGGTACTTGATGGATGTGATTGCTTCCACTGATTGTTCAGCAATAGAATAATCATACAATAATGTGTATTTCTACCTACACACACTGAGGGTCAACTTGACAACCACTGCGCCAAACGTTGATCCTCTGCAGGTCTTCCTGGATTTTGCTCCATTTATCTACCGTTGCGGTTGCGACTTCTCTGTATACAAAAAAATCATCTGCGAAAAGCCTAATGGGGTTTCCAACGTTATACACTGGATGATTATATAGGATGACTTTCCTAAAACTTGCAACGCAAATATTGCGGAAATGGAAAGTGCTACTGATGTGTGGTTTTCACAGAATGGCTTGGTAGTCAGGGGCTCGTACTGTTAGTCGATAAACAGATTGTAATAAGGGTTCTAAAGTGTTAAGTGTTTTTTTTTTGTGCAAACATACCCTTTTTTAAATGTAACAATGCCTAATGACATTAACAAATTAAAAGCAGCATAAATTAAAATGCCAGTGCTGTTCGTTGCAGGATTCTAGAGCGAGTCGTTTACGAGATACAGTACTTAGAAAAGTTAGCACACCAACACTTATTTGTGCCAATCAACCTGTGTAGTTGCAAGGTACGATGTTGTTACGTTTGCTTACAGTATACTTGTGTGTTTTTTGAGTGCACAGCGACTTGCTAGTCAATCCATGTGTGGCACTCGAAGCAGTTGGTCGTCGCTGGACGATGGGATTTACCAATGCAGAAAAAGCCGATATGCTCATGGTGTATGGAGAGTGTAGGAAGAAAGGAGTTCGTTCTTGAACGGTGTATGCGGCAAGATCTCAATAGACGTCAACCATCACCCTCTTCAATCACGTATATAAAAGTGGTAGTGTAACACCTAGACAACGTAACAGAAGGAAACAAGCGACGGCAGAAGAGGGGGAAATTATTGTTCTTGCTGCTGTTGCAATTGATCCGCACGTTATCTCCTGCGCAATCGCACGAGTCAGGCAAGTGTCTAAGCATTCTCCACTGACATAGGTTCCATCGCTATCACATCTCTCTCTCTCTCTCTCTCTCTCTCTCTCTCTCTCTCTCTCTCGCTCCATTAAAAACAGTATGAAAATGATTTTGAGAGTAGTGCTAACTTCTGTACATGAGCATTTAGACGGGATACTCCACATGTATCATTTATCTTGTTTGATGAAGGCATATTTACCAATAATGACCACGTAAACCGCCTAAAGATGCACTATTGGTCTACTGGCAATCCCCGTTGGCTTCGTCAGGTAGAACGTCAGTGCCCATGGAATGTAAACGTGTGGTGTGGCATAGTGAACCATAAGCTCATAGGCCCGTTTTTCACTTACGGCACACTGAACGCGTACAAGCATCGAAGCCTCCCAACAGACCATCTTCTACGGATGCTAGAAGACGTTCCTCTGCAGACTAGAAGGAACATGCGGTATCAACATGATAGCTGTCCAGCCCGTAGTGGACGAAGTATACTACAGCCTGTCTTCACGAATAGTTTCCGAATCGTTGGACTGGACGCAAATGACTTGCTCCTTGGCCGGCCCATTCCCCGGATTACACGCCTGTAGACTTTTGTCTCTGGCAAAAGCTGAAAGACGTTCTCTACAAGGAAATACCAACTACACCCAATCATGTACAACGATGTATTACTGCAACCTGCTCGGACATCTGTGCTGAAATGTTAGCATGTGTTCAGCATTCGTTCCACACTAGACTGGAAGCATGTATTGACGCTACCGGTGGTCAGTTTAAACACTGGTCAACTGTCTCATCGTATTGCTAGCCAAATTGCAGATTCTAATACAAATATATAGTGAAAAGTAATGGTTCTGTAATATTCTTTTGTGACACGCCCGAAGTTACTTTTACTTCTGAAGACTTCTTTCCATTAAGAATGACCTGCTGTGTTATGTTTGCTAGGAACTCTTCAATCTAGACAGACATTTACTTGGTCTAATATTTCGTACGCTCGTATTTTGTTCATTAGCCGGCAGAGTGGAAGTGCCACAGAGGAATAGAATTCGGAATGATGAACTCCGAAAACAGTTGTACGACTACAAGACAAAATAACCTCGCATCGGCTATGGTATAGGCATATGCGACACACGGATGGCAACAGGCTTCTGAGACTCAGAGACAAAAGACCACGAGAACTACCATGACTGAGGTACAAGGATATGGTGAGAAATGACAACGAGCAGAGAGGACATACAAGGGACAGTATCCAAGAGGGAGAGAAGTTTAGTAATTGGCGGGCAAGCCCCGTTCGCCGACTCATCGAGTAATATGGGTCGACGTGGGATAAGATGATGATGCGGTACTCTATCGAAGGACTTGCTGAAGTCAAGGAATGAGAAATCAACCTGTGCGCCATTTTCTGTGGCGCTCTGGATCTCACGGACCAAAAGAACGAACTACGTTTCACACGACCCTTGTTTGCGAAATCCAGGTCGATTCCTAGAAGAGGAGAAGGTTATTTCGCGTACTCCATGTAGAATCGTCTGCGAGAAGAAGGCCTTCACCAATACGGCTCACGGGGCGAAAGCAGCAGCCACTCCTCTGGAGTTGGTACACAGAGAAACTTCACCCAGGAAGAAGGCAGCAGTTCCCCCAGCTGCTGGCAAATCTTTCGGGCCGTATGGTCGAGGTCCATAAAACTTTTTCGACCCTAACGTTTCGTTCGCAGCTGCGCTTGACATCTTCAGAGTTGCTCGTAATTCCACTGAGACTCGGCGACTTAACTCTGGACGAAACGTTAGGAATGAAAAAGTTTCATGGATCACGACCGCTGAGCTCAGAAGAATTACCAGCAGTTAAGACATCCGATCCTGAAATTGTTCGTTATAGTTTCTCTAGTAGCTACAGATGGCGGAAATCAACACGATCAGTATAGCTACTGTGATAATAGTTACAGTTGTGGTCGGGGCGGCTTTAACGGCTGCCGTGAAAAGCGATCACATTATCTTTCTTTAGTATACGCAGTTCCCTGCTAAAATGTCACGGTTTCCCCCACAGTAAATTTTTTCGGCGGTAAAATAGTCCCACAATTCCAATTTCTGCAAGGGGACTATTCGGGGTCACACGTCAGAGCTGGCGAGCGACAAGCAACAACCTTTGTGCTGGCGTCAAAATAATGTAACGAGGAAAGAACATGGAGTATGAGGAAAGCATCAGAAGGGAAAGTGGTAAAGTAGCTGAAGCAATAATAATAATAATAATAATAATAATAATAAAGCTGACGTTGCGTAAAGAGGGCCGCAGCAGTTGCTACCCGCTACGTCACCGCTGTGTTAACAGAGGTGCAAGTGACGTCGGGGAGGCAGCCGCTGTGTTATTCCATTAGCGGAGCAACAATAAACACTGAGGCTGGTGCCAGTACCGTACGGCAAATGCAGTCGGAGCGGAGCGGAGCGCGAACGGCGGAAGGCAATTAGCAGAGAGCTGCCAGCGCCGAGACGGGACTGGAAAAGCGGCAGGCCAGGCCACAGCCGAATAGCCCGTAGCGCTGCCGCGAGGGCGAATGGAAAGGCGCGCCACAACATCCATCACAGAGGGGCTCCTCAGACCGGGCCCTCTCCGGGCAGGCGCCGTTAATACTGCACAAGGTTTCCAGCTGCCTCTGACAGACTAACTCCGCCATTCTGTTGCTCCAGGGCTAAACTCCTCATCAGCACGAACCACCGTCAGCCGTGGAACGCGGAAGGGGGAAAAAGGGTTTTTTCCCGTTTGAGGCATACAAAGAGAGTCAAGCCAACTGCCCAAACGGAGATGTTAAGGTACTGCAGAGGAGTCTGTAATTAATCTCCGCCTTTTGCGAACAGCGCTTCTTAACGTTCGGAGAAATCTACAATTCCTGAGATGCATCACGACGTATTCTTCAAATTAGTCTTCAGCATCCTGTAGACTGCTAGGTCATTAAGCCTACTACACTACAATAGTTTAGAAAAGATGAAAGCAGGACTCGACCGTGACCTGAGGAAATAATCCTCTCTGCGTCTGAGACAACTAACTATTACCGCAAGAGAAAGATTAGAACGAAACAGAGTTGTGCCACTGCGCGCCGTTTCTTACACGGGGACGTTAGGGATTGCTTAGCAATTTTCTAAAGCAGTTTGACGTCAATCTATAAAAAAAAAAAAAAATCGTCTTTGAAGGTTAGAAGATTTCCAAGCGCTGTGGCGTACAAAACATTACGAGTGTACTGATGTATTCGCCGGGAGCTGGGTGTGTAGTATAAAGTTACTGGTTCGAATATAGCCAGTAGAAATTTTTTTGCTTGTATTTAAATTCCAAACGAAAAGATTGATGAAATTGGATTGTAATTTTATAATAAAAATAGCATGTATTAATAACTACTATTCGCATGAAAATGCGAGCATTAAAAGTAAGTTAAAATTCATAAAGATGTTTTCACTAAAAATTATGATTCAATATTCGTTAATTAACATTTCCGTTTTTTAATAAACATGGAATTTACAAGTAAAAAAAAAAAGTTTGCTAATAGCGAGATTCGAACCATCGACTTTACCATTACAAGGCATTTACGCTACGCACTCAGCTACGGTCGAATAAGTTAACAAGCCAGAAATGTTTTATACTTAAAAGTGCACTTCTAATCCTCAAAGACGACTTTTTTTGGTGTTGTACCGATCTAGGATACTGATGTCCAGACACTGACCTGTATTGGTAAGACTGAAGAAAATCCATGAGGCTCATTCAGTAACATCCCCCCCCCCTCTTAGAATACTTAGGATCAACCATTAAGTCGGTAAAGAGGTGTTCCCTGTCATGATAATTTGTGGCTGTCAATTTTTAACTGTTATGACAATACTTTGTAAAATTTCAAACTAAAAACGTAAGACACGTGCAATATATAACTGATGCATGCATAGGTCACCTAAATCACTAACAATTTCACTGTGCTGCAAATAATACGAGCTGTTGTGTGATTTTTCTCAACGACAGGTACACTGCACTCTCCTTACTATTGTCTACTGCACCCGCCATACGTTTCTCTTTTTAAATCTTAGAAGTATTTTCGTAGCTATTAAAAATTCACAACCAGAAATTTTCAGGATTATTTGTATGGAGTTAGGAATGTGAATGACGCTACGAGAAATTATTTTACACTTTCCACTCCATTAGAAAAAAATTATTTAAATAGATATTTTTTGCTTATTAATCTTGTGTGTGTGAAATTTTATTCAATCGTTTTCAAACATTTATTATGATTAAAATACTAATCAGTCTTGATCGCTAGGATTTATTAAAAACTAACACACGACAAAACGGTAATCGATTGCGATTTTATCAATAATCATCTTCAACCCATACCTCATTAGGTGGTGACAGAGACGACGGAAGACACCACTGTTGCCAACCCTTTCTCTAAGGACATTGTGAGGCTGCATCCCCATCGAACGTGATCGCACCCGTTTGGAGCGCAGCGTGATCTCAATTTTTGCTCTCTGTACATGCTGGAATCACTAGGGACCGTTCAAAACAGTTCCACCAAATTTGAATATGGCACAAGGCAGCTAAGGGTGTTTACGCTTTTTCAGAGCTATTTTGTGTCCTTCTGTGGCGTGATCACTGGGTGATGTGACACTGACACATGCGTGACTAAAACGCCAACGGGTCCCTCTCAGTTCGGCAAAACCCTCAATGGCGCCCGCCCACCTTCATTGAGAATTTTAAAACTGCACCTTTACAGACAGAACCCATGACGAGGGTTTGCAGGCAGGCTACGCTGCTGCTTTTTCGCCGCTAAAATGCTGCTCTTGCGCCTAATAGTAGGCCACCCGGAAACGGTGTGTGTGTCAAAGGGGTTGCCGGTGTGGAAGCGCATATGAGTTCATCATGGGTTCTGTCTGTAAAGGTACACAATAAATGTGAGCAGGTGCCTCCGAGGTTTTCGTCGAACAAGGGTCTTAGAGTGACCCTTTACCATTTTACTCACGCATGTGAGTGCATCCCCTCGTGATCACGCTACAGGACACAAAATAACTCCGAAAAAGCATAAGCACCCCTAGCTGCTCTGGATCACGTTCAAATTTCGTCGAATCGTTTTACACGGTCGCTAGTAGTTCCAACCTGTACGCGAGAGCATAAATAGCAGATGCGGTGCATTCCAAACGGATACGATGACGTTCGATGGGAATGCTGCCCCAAAATGTCCTTAGAGAAACTGTCGTTTTCGACCGCGAAATGTGTGAGAATGAACGCCACAGGAAAGGTGATGGTTACATTGACGCCCTTTATGCCACCCCCTGCGGTATTTCGTACCAATTCTGAGCGGTGGTGTATATGGTATGTTTTCCTATGTCACTCGTAAGAAAAAAGCACGATTTCAACGCTGGCCGTGTCGCGGTTCTGACCACCATCACAGTGGCTTCAAAAGCAGGGGTGAAACGTGGGTAAGAGGGGGCGTGACAACCTTACGATCGTGTGACGCGTTGCAGTGCCACTGGGCAGAATTGTGGTGAAATTTGGAACCAATGTGGCATTATTAACACACGTTACACGTCACATCAACTTCCGAGATGTGGCCTTTTTTTCACAAGTGTCGACACCTTGCTGTTTGGATCGTCATCGAGACCGAGTGTGACGTCGCAGGGCACCACACTTTTGCATCGTCACAGAGACAGGTTGTACGCACCACCTTTGAGCCAAACTCCAAACTTAAGTTCGCAATGGGTGGGAATTACGTAATTCTGAAAACGTGATTCCTTAATTCTGTTGTGCAGTGTAGTTCGGACACATCAACAATAACATCCCGATTGAAGTTTAACCACGGTATGTTTATCGACTGGTAGTCGGAACCTCGACACATGGCCTAAAATATACCATATACGTACGTGCCCACATTCACTGTCACATGTGATCACCACAGGCACGCATTTGTGGCACTACAGCTCTACACGTAATAACCGAGAACAGAAACTTATCAGTAGTGCAAAATAAAGTTTTTATTCTAATTGAACACCTCGAGTGAAAGCGATTCTTTCGCGGCCGTGGAGAAGCAGTTCTGTAGAATAACAACACACTGTGTATCGCATCGGCGCCCGTGTTATGTGGCACAATCGACAAGTGGAGTAGCGCCCTCTCCGGCTCCGAAAAGGGCCTGTATATAGGCTCTCTACGGCTCGGGGGGAGGGGGGGGGGGGGCAGTGGCGCGCAGGGTTTCGCTAACGAAGCCAGCGACCAATAAGCGCACCGCCTCCGCCTCTTTCTCCGCCGTATCAGATTAAACGTGCGCGCGATCGGGCCGTGGGTCGCCACCACAGGCTTTTTCATTACGGAGACAGGCGCGGCACTAATTCGGCGCCACGCAGTCCCAATGGTAGACACGGGTCCACGGCAGAAGTAATAAAAACGGCCTGGTTCTGCGAAGTCGCCCTGATGAAACGTGTCATTAGAAGGGCCCCAGAGATGGCGGCGTTATCAGTATATATGAGATGTGGCCAAAAAGTTGCTGCAGTTTTTATTTACGGTACGAGGGAATGTGTGTCCTTACAGACCAAAGTTACGCTGGCCTCACAAAAAATGTTTGCGATCAGATGTAATTCAAACGTGGCCTTCTTTACCTAAAGGAAGCCACAAATATTTTAGGGATAAATTTACAAAGATCGTGGACGATTCTGAGTACTCAGAGATAGGGAAAAATCAGCATTTAGTTTCTTGTTGACGTAAACAACTTAAACATTACGCCAATAAATTATGAGACGTAGTCATAAGGTGGAAAACGTAGGTAACATTCCTTCGAAATTTATTAGCCCCGAGACACGCCATCAGACTTTAAGAAAAATATCATTCACACGCTCACGAAGATAGCAAGGACAGATAAACGTGAAAACGATCACTCCGTCAGCTTAATAGGTCATGCATTCAACTTGCTGACAAGGATACTATACAGAACAGAAAAGAAAATTAATGGTGTGTTAAATGACGATCAGTTTGGCATTCGGGAAGGTAACGGGATTAGAGGGGCAATTCTGAGATTGCGCATGATAACAGAGCCAAGACTTGAGAAACACCAAAAGATCTTCAGAGATTTGTCGATCTAGGAAAATGTGAGACTTTGTAAAATGGGCCAAAATGTTCGAAATTCTCAGGAAGTAGACGTCAGCTATAAAGAAAGACGGTTAATCGGTCCATGCATGACAGTGCATGCTAACAACACGACCACAAAAAACCGCACGCGAAAAGGCGATTTTTTCGGGGGGTCGTATCTCGGGGTCTATCGATCACAGACATAAGGTGTCAAGTGTTTTGCATAGAATATAGACCTTGCCCTAGCGACCATTTGTATACTTACCGGAAGAACGAGATACTGTAGCTACCCCACAATACAGTCAAAATTTAAACATTACGCACTTCCTCCAGGCCTGACAAATTGAGAAAATCGATTGGTTCTTTTCCGTTAGGTGTGGTCTAGAATGGATCTTAGGCAGCTTGTAAAAGAACTGTTTGTTCATGGGCGGTTTCTCATAAAAAAAAAACGAAAAAATCATCATTCTGAATACCGAAGGTACCAGAGCTGGACGGATGGCCATTTCTATAAATTCTATTCATCACAAATCGTCGAAATTTCAACTATATCTTCTTACGATAACATTCTAGGGAAACTTCGAAAATATTCGCGATATAACAATTCGTTACCAAAATCCAGAAGTTGAAAGTTACGGGACTTAAGCGCGTAAAATATGCAGGTGATATCCGGTCTAAGGCGCATTTTTAACTGGCGCAGTAAACACTTGGAAAGGTTGTAGGGTCATCACAAGGGTTCCGAAGTCACACATGACGCGTTGTCTCTGTACAACAGGCAGTTCACGCCTGTACAAATATGCCCAAAAGTGATACTTCAGAGACAAAAATGGGCTAAAAACGGTCTTAACATACCTGAAATGAGCTTAAAATGGTCGGCCGGGGTGGACAAGCGGTTCTAGGCGCTACAATCTGGAACCGCGCGACCGCTACGGTCGCAGATTCGAATCCTGCCTCGGGCATGGATGTGTGTGATGTCCTTAGGATATTTAGGTTTAAGTAGTTCTAAGTTCTAGGGGACTGATGACCTCAGAAGTTACGTCCCATAGTGCTCAGAGCCACTTTTTTTAGCTTAAAATGTCTGCCAAAAATTATGTAAAACTGTAAAAACTGCAAATCTGGTAAAATATTTCTAATAATATTTTTACTCTTTTTAGATACACACCATAAGCTAGGCGTTTTCGATGAAATGCCATTAATGAGCAAACTATCTACAAAAATGTAAAGAAAACGATTTTGTGTTAATCTTATTTTCGCATATTTATTTGTCGTTCATATATCTCAAAGTGAAATAAGAAAAACAAGTAGATCTTATGGACAAAAAAATGGGTCAAATGGCTCTGAGCACTTTGGGACTTAACTTCGGAGGTCATCAGTCCCCTAGAACTTAGAACTACTTAAACCTAACTAACCTACCGACATCACACACATCCATGCCCGAGGCAGGATTCGAACCTGCAACCGTAGCAGTCGCGCGGTTCCGGACAGAAGCGCCTAGAACCGCTCGGCCACCGCAGCCGGCTCTTATGGACAGGTGTAAGCTCAGGACATAGGGGTTGAGTGAGACAAAGTGGAAAAGCTGTGGGAAGAAACCACTGAGAAATTTGTATGTGCTATACTGGAATGGTGATGATAGTGAATCCAAAAATGGAGTTGGCCTAATGCTCCATAAAAATATAGACGTACAGACGGATGACAAATGCGTGAGTGGCAGAATCATCCAGCTGAGACTATGGGCTGGTAATATACAGCATACTGTTTTGCAAGTATATGCACCACAGGCAGGATGAACCAAGCAGGATAAGGAGCATTTCCTTAATGAACTTGAAGAACAAAAAACAGAGGAGAACACCATCATTATTGGCGATTTGAAAGCTCAAGTTGGTAAAGAAAGACTAGGATGTGAAAACATCATCGGTCCTCATGGTTATGGGAACACAAGCCTGGAAGAAGAGAACGTAATTGATTTCTGTGTACGAAAACTCAACACACGTGGTACCAGAAGAGGGAAAGTCATAAAATAATGAGATACAGCTGGGATAGTAAGCTCAACATTATGATAGAGCTCATCATAACGGATAGAAAAGCTGATCAGTATGTTACAAATGTTACAAGTCACACCCAGTGAGTGCCTAAATAGCGACCACCAGCTACTAATTGTTGATCTAAAAGGTGTCCAAGTACTAAAATTTAAACAAAAGAGAATGCCAAAGATTAAGACTTGGCTGTTGGAGGACATGGAAAAGAAAAGAAACTATGTATCGCGAATAACAGCCAAATTACCCAAAACTGAGAAAGGGCGAATAGAAGAAGATAGTCTTTTTTCAAAGAAACTCTAGTTAAAGAAGCCACGGACATCTGCGAAAAAACGAGTGCCACACCAAAAGAAAAGGAAACACCATAGTGGAATTATCGGGTGAATACAGCAGTGAAACGACCATGACAAACGGAAAACAGATGATAGACGAAATGAATTAGCAAATGAACAACTAGCACAGGAATACCGGAGAAAGGAACTAGCTGTAAAAAGACTAATCCAGGAAGAAAAGGAAAAGTGCTGGGAGCACTTTACTACGAGGATAGAGGACGACTTTCAGGCAAGTATAAAATTACTATACGAAGTTCTAAAGAGTAAAAGAAATGCCTATGTAAATATACTTGCACTGGAAAGAGATGATGGAACTTAATAAGAACAGAGGATGTGATCAAGGATAAAATGAAAAAGTACTTCAACATGCTGCTAAATGGAGATGGGGCAACACAATCATCAACGACTGTAGAGCATTTAATGAATTCCAAACCAACGGACGCCCAATAACATGGCGTGAGACAGAAACAGCATTAAAAAGCATGCGGAATGGAAAGTCGAAAGGCTTTGATGATCTCAGCTCAGACATTATAAAGTTAGCCGGAATATTAGGCTCAAATTGGTTACACAGAGCTTTATCAGTGATTTTGGAAGAAAAAAAAATCCCAGAAGATTTGAGTACAAGAGTTATCATCCCTCTGTTCAAAAGGGGCAGTCGACGAAAATGTGGAAATTACAGAGGCATCACGCTGCTGTCACACACCCTGAAGCTGTTAGAAAAGATCATAGAAATGAGACTCAGAAAGTAGTAGAATCTTTGCTTGAGGAAGATCAACATGGATTCAGGAAAGACCGAGATACTACGGACTTTATTTTTGCAGTAAGAATGCTGACAGAAAAGTACTGGTAATACGGAATAAATCTTGTGATTGTATTTGTGGACACTGCAAAAGTGTACGACAGTGCTCCTCGAAACAAGAAATGGGACTGTTTGGAAGACCAAATGTGCCAAAGTACCTAATTGATAAAGTCAAGATGCTGTACCAGAAGTTACAGTTGTGTCCAGACAGGCGATGGACGATCAGAATGGTTTGAAACAGAGAGAGGTGTCCAGCAAGGAAGTGTCCTATCACCACTCCATTTTGTAATGATAATGGACAAGATCATAAAAATCTATCAAGAAAATAGACAGTGAACCAAATGCCCCGGTTTTTGCTGCTGATCTGATAGTATGGGGAGAGACAGAAGCTGAAGCACAGAAGAAATTAATGACTGGAACAACATAAGTAAAACAAAGACAGTAGAAATGACCATCAACACGCAAGGAACAACCTTAAATATATTTCTAGGAGTCATAGTAGAATCTGTTTCTCATTCCAAGTACCTAGGAAGCATGAACTCGAAGGACACCACCATTACGCAGGAAGAACTAAAGAGACACAGAAAGCATCAATTTTTGCAGACAAATCAGAAATCTTTCCTGGGACCATAAAATGACAGGAAAAGCAGAAGCGACTATGTACCACATCTATTTCGTTTTCAGCTCATTCCAGATGTTTTCGATAGGATTGAGGTCCGGAGACTGCGGTGGGGTAAGGAGGCGATGAGGCGTGTTATATAGGATCGAAGTTTGACAATTTCCGCTGTATGCTTAGCATAGTGTCTTGTTGGAAATAAGTTACCTACAAGATCCAACTTCGCAGCACCTTTCGTCAGATTTTGTTTGAGTATATAGAGATAAACAAATTTGTCCGTGGTGCCTTCAATAAAGACAAGTTCACCACCATCTCTGGAATACATGCATCCCTACACCATAACACTGCCGCCTCCACGTTTGATGGTTGCTTGCACGTTTTTTGGGCTTCCACTCTGTGTTTGCTTGACGCCACAATAGACAGCTGCGATGCACGTGGCTCACAGTAAATTGCATTCATCACTCCACAGAATCTTGTCCTATGAGATCACACCCTTGCCGACAAATCCTTCTGCAAAAAACACCAGCTTTTTTGCATTACACTTACCAACGAACGGTTTGCGCCTTCGCACTCTGGCATTGTACCCATCACTGTTCAGGCATCAGCACACTGTTCTAACACAAATTTCGGTACTAACGCCTACTGCCAGTTCTGCTGCTCTAGCAGGGTCCGTTGTCCGCGCGTCGTTTTTCACCATTCGAACTATCTTTCTCTTCCCTCTGTTCTTGAGTTTCTGAGCACGCCCCTGCCGTGGACGGTTGACGAGAGTTTTATCTTCTTTCCATTTCTGGACGATACTAAATATAGTTTTTCGGCTCCTGTTGTCGATCTTGCCTCTTTCTGCTTATGATTTTCCCTCACTATGCAGTCGCACAATAGGCCTTTGCTCATCCAATGTCGCATCCCTACCTTTACGGGACATGGCGCTACGTTGGCCTTTTTTGACGAGACCTGTCCTTTCCTATGTAAGAGACAGCTGCATTGCGTACACTGACTGCTTGATGCCGCCAAGTTGTGCCTTCAGACTGCGGTTACCTTGTCAAGCGGGGCGGTGTCTGCTTACTTTTGTCCTGCGTGAAACACACGCCTGAGATGGTAACACAGAACTAATCGTTCCAGGTAGAGGGTAAGGTGATACTCGCATAGTCGACGTCTTTCGAAATATTCCCTGCATTATGGCACATACGCAGATACACTTTCCGTGTATGCATGTCACAATTGACCGTGAGATACGCATGTGACCTGTGACTAAATACTTTCGTCAGCCTCTGTACATCTGTATCTACAAATGTATCCGCAAGCCAACTTACGGTGTGGGGCGGAGAGTAATTTGTGTACCAGTGTCACTCCCCCCTTTCCTGTTCCAGTCGCGTATTTTTCGTGGGAAGAACGATTGCTGTTACGCCTTCGTGTGGGCTCGAATCTCTCTGATTTTATCTTCATGATCTTCTTGCGAGATACACGTGTGAGGAGGCAATACACTGGTTGACTCTTCTAGGAATGTAGGCGTACGCTCTCGGAAATTTAACAGTAGACAATAATGTGATGCAGAACGCCTCTCTTGCAGCGACTGCCACCGCAGTTGGCTGAGCGTCACTGTGATGCTTTCGCGCTTGCTAAATGAACCTGTATTGAAACGTGCTGCTCTTCTTTGATTCTTCTCTCCTCCCTCTATCAGTCCTATCTGGTACGGATCCCGTAATAAAAAGCAATCGGTCGAACGAGTGTTTTGTAAGCTACTTCCTTTCATGATGGACTACATTTCCTTATCATTCTTGCAATGAATCTCAATCTGGCATCTGCCTTAATCGCGATTAATTTAACGTGGTCGTTCCATTTCAAATTGCTCCATACAATAGGCCTTTGCTCATCCAATGTCGCATCCCTACCTTTACGGGACATGGCGCTACGTTGGCCTTTTTTGACGAGACCTGTCCTTTCCTATGTAAGAGACAGCTGCATTGCGTACACTGACTGCTTGATGCCGCCAAGTTGTGCCTTCAGACTGCGGTTACCTTGTCAAGCGGGGCGGTGTCTGCTTACTTTTGTCCTGCGTGAAACACACGCCTGAGATGGTAACACAGAACTAATCGTTCCAGGTAGAGGGTAAGGTGATACTCGCATAGTCGACGTCTTTCGAAATATTCCCTGCATTATGGCACATACGCAGATACACTTTCCGTGTATGCATGTCACAATTGACCGTGAGATACGCATGTGACCTGTGACTAAATACTTTCGTCAGCCTCTGTACATCTGTATCTACAAATGTATCCGCAAGCCAACTTACGGTGTGGGGCGGAGAGTAATTTGTGTACCAGTGTCACTCCCCCCTTTCCTGTTCCAGTCGCGTATTTTTCGTGGGAAGAACGATTGCTGTTACGCCTTCGTGTGGGCTCGAATCTCTCTGATTTTATCTTCATGATCTTCTTGCGAGATACACGTGTGAGGAGGCAATACACTGGTTGACTCTTCTAGGAATGTAGGCGTACGCTCTCGGAAATTTAACAGTAGACAATAATGTGATGCAGAACGCCTCTCTTGCAGCGACTGCCACCGCAGTTGGCTGAGCGTCACTGTGATGCTTTCGCGCTTGCTAAATGAACCTGTATTGAAACGTGCTGCTCTTCTTTGATTCTTCTCTCCTCCCTCTATCAGTCCTATCTGGTACGGATCCCGTAATAAAAAGCAATCGGTCGAACGAGTGTTTTGTAAGCTACTTCCTTTCATGATGGACTACATTTCCTTATCATTCTTGCAATGAATCTCAATCTGGCATCTGCCTTAATCGCGATTAATTTAACGTGGTCGTTCCATTTCAAATTGCTCCATACAATAGGCCTTTGCTCATCCAATGTCGCATCCCTACCTTTACGGGACATGGCGCTACGTTGGCCTTTTTTGACGAGACCTGTCCTTTCCTATGTAAGAGACAGCTGCATTGCGTACACTGACTGCTTGATGCCGCCAAGTTGTGCCTTCAGACTGCGGTTACCTTGTCAAGCGGGGCGGTGTCTGCTTACTTTTGTCCTGCGTGAAACACACGCCTGAGATGGTAACACAGAACTAATCGTTCCAGGTAGAGGGTAAGGTGATACTCGCATAGTCGACGTCTTTCGAAATATTCCCTGCATTATGGCACATACGCAGATACACTTTCCGTGTATGCATGTCACAATTGACCGTGAGATACGCATGTGACCTGTGACTAAATACTTTCGTCAGCCTCTGTACATCTGTATCTACAAATGTATCCGCAAGCCAACTTACGGTGTGGGGCGGAGAGTAATTTGTGTACCAGTGTCACTCCCCCCTTTCCTGTTCCAGTCGCGTATTTTTCGTGGGAAGAACGATTGCTGTTACGCCTTCGTGTGGGCTCGAATCTCTCTGATTTTATCTTCATGATCTTCTTGCGAGATACACGTGTGAGGAGGCAATACACTGGTTGACTCTTCTAGGAATGTAGGCGTACGCTCTCGGAAATTTAACAGTAGACAATAATGTGATGCAGAACGCCTCTCTTGCAGCGACTGCCACCGCAGTTGGCTGAGCGTCACTGTGATGCTTTCGCGCTTGCTAAATGAACCTGTATTGAAACGTGCTGCTCTTCTTTGATTCTTCTCTCCTCCCTCTATCAGTCCTATCTGGTACGGATCCCGTAATAAAAAGCAATCGGTCGAACGAGTGTTTTGTAAGCTACTTCCTTTCATGATGGACTACATTTCCTTGTCATTCTTGCAATGAATCTCAATCTGGCATCTGCCTTAATCGCGATTAATTTAACGTGGTCGTTCCATTTCAAATTGCTCCATACATATATCCTACGTATTTTATCGAAGTAACTCCTACAGTGATCGTTCCGCAAATTTTGCAATCTCTATACAGAAAGGACAGCTCCCGACTGACAGACTCATTCACTCGCTCGCTCGCTCAGTGATTCATAACCGCCAAGCCCAAAGCACTAAAGATAGAAACTTGAAAATTGCAAGAGGTGTTGATCTTATACTGTGTGTGTCGTTTAGGAATGGATTTTTGCAAATTCCATCTCTAAGGGGGTGAAATAGGGAATGAAAGATTCTTTGAAAAAAATGTCGCTATTAAGGCAATTTTCAGCCTACACCTACAAAAATTGATATTTGCTTTCTTGGGCAGAAATAAAGAAATACGTGTTTCACCATTTTTGGAAATTTAACCCCAAGAGGGTGAAACAGTGGGTGAAAGTTGTTTTTGCATAGAAATCAAGATTAAAGAACTACTAACGTATTTTTAAAGGTACAGCTATGACACTGGTATTTGACTTCTCAGGTTCAAATTTAAAAAAAGTATTTCAGTGCTTTCGGAAATTTAGCCCCTAACACGGTGAAATAAAGGATAAAATGTTTTATAAAAACATTTCGTTAGGAAACAATTTTTAAAGCAAAATGAATTAAAATATGAATTTGCCTTCTCGGTTAGAAATTAAAAAAATGTATTTCACTGATTTTGGAAATTCAACCACTAACGGAGTGAAACAGGGGATGAAACTTTTTATGGAAATATTTAATTATGCAAGCGTTTTTAGAGCTAAATCCATAAAAACTGGTATTCTACTTCTCGGTTATACATGAAGAATTATGTGTTAGGGGATGAAAGTTTGCACCACAAGAACGCAAAATTTACAGAAACGTTGGACTACAGCTACTAGAATTGACTTTTGTCAGAAGTACGTGCTTCTACGGCCTTAACTAATGTAAAATGTTTAGAAGGTGTTGCAATTTGAGAACATAAGAATTTGATTAAATCTGTGCTGACCATACAGAAAACGCGAGCGAAACAGCGGGCTCTAAGCTAGTCACGCAATAAAGTGTCTTTCGTAGGACACTGTAAACGACAGAGTAATGTTTAATGGGCGCGGGAATCAGAAGCGAATGATTTAACTAGAAACGCGGAGGACTACATGCAGCAATGTCGACTTCCGAGTTAAACTTGAGATGGCACGGTCGTCATCTGCCGAGGCCAGTGCGACCAGGGCCAGGGCGTGAGTCTGGGAACCTCCGGCTGAGCCCGGGCGCCACTCCACGGCTCATCTGAATGCATTAGCAAATGATGCGTAAAATGCATGGAGATTGTTCGATGCATATTCAAAGGCTTCGGCGGCGGGCGTCGAGGATACCCGCGTTTACATAATCTATTCGCTGTTACTCTGCAGGAATTAAGGTGAGTGGCGGTCTTCGACAACACAGCAGCCTTGTGACGTCACCTAGGGCACGACATCGCTGCTCGTTTCTTGGGAGGTGAGGCGCTTCCCAACGACCGACATGTGGACATGAATTACTGTGTCTGTATCAACCAGGGGAAAAAATGTTCGTTTCGGAGCACAAAAAATGCGAATTTATTCCTGACTGAAAAGTGGGATGCCAGCTGCCACATTCTTCTTCCTCAGCACTTTTAACAACTTCCCAAACATTTTGGCATGCGAACATATTCGTGCTCTTTTCAACATGCATCTCACTTCAAACTCCCAAAAAATGGCTCTGAGCACTATGGGACTCAACATCTGAGGTCATCAGTCCCCTATAACTTAGAACTACTTAAACCTAACTAACCTAAGGACATCACACACATCCATGCCCGAGGCAGGATTCGAACCTGCGACCGTAGCGGTTCCAGACTGAAGCGCCTAGAACCGCTCGGCCACAAAGGCCGGCTTCAAACTCCCATAAGCTAGCCGTAACTCACATCCACTTGTCCATTGCTGCAAGTCGTAATACCCTTCCATTCCCAGTTGCCCTTTCTCACTCATTCATTCATTCAACTCAACTTATTGTCATTATCTCTTCGTCTCTCTCCATCACTGTCTCCTCAGTCACAGCCAAAGTTTCCTTCGTTCTGTCCTACTACTAAAGTCTTCTCTCACTATCAACGTCTCCCTCTTGATCTCTCTTAATGGATTATCGCATTCCTTTCTATATTCCTCCCTTCCTTCCTGCTGCTGTTGTTTCTTCTCACGGTCACCATCTCTCTCTTCCTTGTTGTCACCACCATATACTCTTATCTTTCAATATCACTGGCTCTCACCCACTTCTATTTTCTCCTTCCCTTTATTCCTGACATTGCCTCCTTCACTCTTCTTCTAGCACTCTTCTGTCACTGTCAACTATGTTCCACTACCGCTGTGTCCCTCTCTTTCTCTCAAACTGCCACTGTCTCCTTCGGTCTTTCTGTAAAAGAATCACTGTCTAGTGTCTGCCAGTATTTACTACTTTTTCGTCTCTTTGCTACTGCCCTTGTCTTTTCGTATCTCAGCATAAGAGGGAATATGTTAGCATGCTAGCGCTGAGGGAGGTAGAATGAGGCAGCAGGTCCCTCACTTTTCAGCCAGTATTTTCAGTAAACAGGAGCGTACTCACATTTTTTGTGCTCCGATAGTAGTATTTTTCTGCTGGTTCCCTTCTTTTCCCTGCTGCAGCAGAGCATGCAACTCATATGAAAACATATGTAATTGTCAGTAAAATTTACATAGTTTACATACATGAAACTGAAATAACGCAAAAGACAAGATTTCACGCGTAAAAATTCTTCATGTGGTTCAGTACTACAACACGGGGTTCCCAAATGATAACGGCGACACTTTACAGCATATTTCACCGTGCTACATCACTTTATAAACTAAGTTTTCACCGCTTCACATCGAATTTTACGTGTACAAACAGGGTAACCTTTGTGTTTCGGAAACGGATGAAGATATGAAGTTAATTTTCAATGTCGGTCGAGATAGGGATCTTAGGAATACATCGTAAAAGTTTCAGCCGTTTGCTGTGCACAACCGTCTTGGAATCCTCGGCTGGATTTTGGTCCGCTGGTGACGATGAAAATATATTATCAGAAGAACCGTTCATGAACTAATGGTGTCTCCATAAATCCCATCAAGCCTACCGTAGACTACATCAAATACAACAAAGAACCAACAGATTTTCTCCATCTGCTGAAGCAGGTGGAAGTGTGAGATAGTCACACTTTGACACTTTACTGTAAGATAGTGACACTTCTGGTGGGTATACAAATGGTCCCTAGCCAATGGGCTATCCAAAACAGCTGATCCTACCTTTTTATCACCAGAACAGGAGGTATGGCGAAAAAATCACGTTTTTCTGGGCGGCGTTTTCGAACATATTACATATGCATGCTGTCACATGCATGCCGATTTGAGGCGGAAGACTGAAAAGTCGAAGTGATGTGACTTTTATCTGTAATAATAGACATAGAAAACTGCAAATAGAGCACACACCGCATGAAGTAAATAGCAATCAATCCAAAGAACCGTTTCATGTGCGCAGCGGTATTTGTACACACAATAAATACGTTGATAAGTTGCTGGAAAAGGCTTCAATGGATTTGTCTACAAAAGAAGTCATAAACTAGGCCACATGAAAAAAAACAAGGAAGATAAAGGTTTAACGTCCCGTCGACAGCTAGATCAATAGAGACAGAACAAAAAAAATGGTTCAAATGGCTCTGAGCACTATGGGATTTAACTTCTGAGGTCATCAGTCCCCTAGAACTTAGAACTACTTAAACCTAACTAAACTAAGGACATCACACACATCCATGCCCGAGGCAGGATTCGAACCTGCGACCGTAGCGGTCGCGCGGTTCAAGACTGTAGCGCCTAGAACCGCTCGGCCACCCGGCCGGCAGAGACAGAACACAGGTTCGGAATGTTTCAAGGATGGGGAAGGAAATCGGCCGTGCATTTTCAAAGGAAATATTTCGGCATTTTCCGAGAGCGATTTAGTGAAACCACGAAAAACGAGAATCTGGTTGATCACAGGAGGATTTCAACCCTCGTCCTCCCGAATGTGTGTCCACTGTGTTAATCATTGCATCTCCTCGCTCGATAAAGCTACCATAGACGGAATAAGAATTCGACAGAACCAAAGAGCAAACTGATCATTCGCATTCTTAGTGAACGTAGGTTCATTATAGTATTACACAGTGTGTTGGAAGTCTCGTTAGTACGATGTACCGCTAATTGAACACTTTTAAGATACATATACGTCTCAAAAATGAGATCGACAGGAAGTGCAAAATGGCTAAGCAGGGATTGCTAGAGGACAAATGTAAGGATGTAGAGCCTTGTCTCACTAGGGGTAAGATAGAAACTGCCTACAGGAAAATTAAAGAGACCTTTGGAGAGAAGAGAACCACTCGTATGAATATCAAGAGCTCAGATGGCAACCCAGTTCTAAGCAAAGAAGGGAAGGCAGAAAGGTGGAAGGAGTATATAGAGGGTTTATACAAGGGCGATTACTTGAGGACAATATTATGGAAATGGAAGAGGATGTAGATGAAGATGAAATCGGAGATAAGATACTGCGTGAAGAGTTTGACAGAGCACTGAAAGACCTGAGTCGAAACAAGGCCCCGGGAGTAGACAACATTCCATTAGAACTACTGATGGCCTTTGGAGAGCCAGTCATGACAAAACTCTACCATCTGGTGAGCAAGATATATGAGACAGGCGAAATACCCACAGACTTCAATAAGAAAATAATAATTCCAATCCCAAAGAAAGCAGGTGTTGACAGATGTGAAAATTACCGAACTATCAGTTTAATAAGTCACAGCTGCAAAATACTAACGCGAATTCTTTACAGACGAATGGAAAAACTGGTAGAAGCGGACCTCGGGGAAGATCAGTTTGGATTCCGTAGAAATGTTGGAACACGTGAAGCAATACTAACCTTACGACTTATCTTAGAAGAAAGATTAAGGAAAGGCAAACCTACGTTTCTAGCATTTGTAGACTTAGAGAAAGCTTTTGACAATGTTAACTGGAATACTCTCTTTCAAATTCTGAAGGTGGCAGGGGTAAAATACAGGGAGCGAAAGGCTATTTACAATTTGCACAGAAACCAGATGGCAGTTATAAGAGTCAAGGGGCATGAAAGGGAAGCAGTGGTTGGGAAAGGAGTGAGACAGGGTTGTAGCCTCTCCCCGATGTTATTCACAGTGGTTGGGAAAGGAGTGAGACAGGGTTGTAGCCTCTCCCCGATGTTATTCAATCTGTATATTGAGAAAGCAGTAAAGGAAACAAAAGAAAAATTCGGAGTAGGTATTAAAATACATGGAGAAGAAGTAAAAACTTTGAGGTTCGCCGATGACATTGTAATTCTGTCAGAGACAGCAAAGGACTTGGAAGAGCAGTTGAACGTAATGGACAGTGACTTGAAAGGAGGATATAAGATGAACATCAACAAAAGCAAAACGAGGATAATGGAATGTAGTCAAATTAAATCGGGTGATGCTGAGGGGATTAGATTAGGAAATGAGACACTTAAAGTAGTAAAGGAGTTTTGCTATTTAGGGAGTAAAATAACTGATGATGGTCGAAGTAGAGAGGATATAAAATGTAGACTGGCAATGGCAAGGAAATCGTTTCTGAAGAAGAGAAATTTGTTAACATCTAGTATAGATTTAAGTGTCAGGAAGTCGTTTCTGAAAGTATTTGTATGGAGTGTAGCCATGTATGGAAGTGAAACATGGACGATAACCAGTTTGGACAAGAAGAGAATAGAAGCTTTCAAAATGTGGTGCTACAGAAGAATGCTGAAGATAAGGTGGGTAGATCACGTAACTAATGAGGAAGTATTGAATAGGATTGGGGAGAAGAGAAGTTTGTGGCAAAACTTGACTAGAAGAAGGGATCGGTTGGTAGGACATGTTTTGAGGCATCAAGGGATCACAAATTTAGCATTGGAGGGCAGTAAAAATCGTAGAGGGAGACCAAGAGATGAATACACTAAGCAGATTCAGAAGGATGTAGGTTGCAGTAGGTACTGGGAGATGAAGAAGCTTGCACAGGATAGAGTAGCATGGAGAGCTGCATCAAACCAGTCTCAGGACTGAAGACCACAACAACATACGCCTGTCGCCTTTTACGAATTGGGACAAGTACGTTATTCTGCACCTAATAATCTAAGAACCTAGCAGCAGTGCTCAAAAAATTGTTAGATTACTGGAAAGAGGGGTAAACTTATTACGAGGCCTAAATTCAGTGAAAATGCGTGCAGATCAAAATACTGCACTGTAACGAGTGAACAGCTAGAAAGAAAGCACTGATTTTTGCGCTAATGGAGAGATGGTCTCTTCTGAATATTGAGCCTTTCAAGAAGGTTTCTGGAGCAACGAAAGTTAAGCTTCTTGAGACCTGATGAGGGCGAGGGCTCTCTCCAATCCCCGCATGTCTGGTGTCGCCTAAAGAGATGCTCGGGGATCTTTAACCGTTATCTCTCCAATCCCCGCATGTCTGGTGTCGCCTAAACAGAGATGCTCGGGGATCTTTAACCGTTATCTCTGGAAAAAGATGATCTCGTTTTCGAGAAACTCTGTTCGAAATATATAGAGAATCGGTATTCCTGGAAGACTACACAATAAGTCCGCTGCCGCCATCGTAAAAAAACACGGAAATACATAACCGTGGGCAGAGCTTGTATAGTACGCTCTTCTGCCGCTAGGAGGGTATAGTGCAACTCATTGCCAGTTCAGTGCCGCCGTGTTGTCGACCTGGCTTGTTCTGTCAATTTGCAGTGATTGTTTTTGCTACCCCTATTTTGTTCTTGTTTCGTTTTTTTTTTTTATTTTTTACGGCAAGTGAACAACGAGCAGCTGTGAAATTTTGTTTTCTACTCGGTAAAAGTTCTGCTGAAACTGTTTTAAAGTTGAAAACAGCTTAACAAGATGATGTTATGGGAAAAACTCAAGTGTACGAGTGGTTTGCTGGATTTAAAAATGGTGACATGTCGATTGATGACAAACCTCGTTCTCGACATCTGTCAACTGCCCGAATCGAAAATATTGAAAAGCGTCGAGAGCTTGTGCTCACAGTTCGACGGACAATTGACCAACTGTCAGAGATTAATGGGTTATCCTGGAGCTCGGTTCAGCGAATTTTAACGTAAAATTTGGGAATGAAACGGGTTGCTGCCAAGTTTGTTCCTCGGGTTATGACTGACAATCAAATGGAACGCCGAGGTGAAACACGTCGTGCTTTGAAACAACAGTTTGAAATTGATCCAGATTTTCTGTCAAATGTCATTACTGGTGTGAGTTTAGTGCTATGGTTATGAGCCAGAAACAAAGCACACGCCGATGAAAGACGTCATCATCACCCCGTCCAAAAAATGTTGTCTAATCTAATTAAACGTCAAAACAACAACAATGCTGGCTTGCTTTTTTGATGACAATGGCGAAGTTCATTCAGAGTTCGTTACCCCAGGCCAGACCGTAAATCAAATCTTTTATTTGGAAATTTTAAGAAGATTATGCAACTGTGTTCGTCAGAAAAGACCCTATTTGTGGTAGACAGACGACTGGTTCTTCCACCATGACAACGCACCTGCACACATCTCTCTTAGACAATTTTTGGCTAAAAATGGCATGGTTCGGCTGCCCCACGCACCTTAGTCGCCTGACCTGGCCCCGTGGGACTTCTTATTTCCAAGCATGAAAAGGGGCATGAAAGGACACAGAGTTGACAACATTGAAGAAGTCAAGGAAAAACATGGGAGGCGGTGTCAGCCATTTCTAAAGATGAATATAAAAAATGTTTGGAACAGTGGAAGCTCCGGTGGGGCAAATGTATTAGTTGTAATGGAGAATTTCCGAGGGGATAAGGTTGTTTTGTAAATAATTTGAAAGTATATAGCGTTTAAAAAATAATTATTTTTTTTGGGAACTCCCTCACACAGTCATTTTTTTCTCGCTCATTAGGTGAATAGAGTAGGTCAGAAAATCGCCAATATTACTACAAAATGTTTGCCGATACACCCCTGCACATGGCTTGCAGTGTGTATGTACTGAGGTCGTATGTTCTTCATGGGGAGCAGTTAACTTTCTGTTGTGTACTTACATTACCTTCTACATTTCAATTTCTTATTCCCCTCATTACGCCTGAGCAGAACAGGAAACAAAAAAATCCTCCAATAACCTCTTTGAAGTAGGCTAGTACACAGTAGACAAATAAAATTGTCCCGACAAGTGATTTCGGCATTTCCTGACAACATAACGTAAATAAACAATGGTGAGATTTCTGCATCGACGTCAACAATGGCCATTTACAGCATTTTCTGTGAAGAACAGTTCTCCTTTTATTCACCAATTTCTATATATCAATACTAGTCGTTTCTGCTCAACCTTTGCGCATCCGGGAAACTCGAACTCCTGCGTTACGAGAACTGACTTGCTTTTTTTCCCTGTGTCTCCAGCATGCTGAGTCTAAACTGACAAAATACACAGCAGTTCCAATAAAAAGGAACTGAAAAACCCGAGACAGCCAAGGAGCTGTAAATGAAAGATACATTGACATTTGTACTATTTTTCTTCTAACTTTTATATTCGATTAGAAAATGTTCTCACCCATCGCTTGATTTGTGCTTGAAAAACTGAAATTCAAACACACATGTAAATGCAGTGTCTTAACCGCCAAGGAGAGAGAAGCGCGGAAATTATACGAAACTGTGCCGAGTACTATTTCTAATGGAACAGAAGGCAATGCACGCTCGCGCTCAACGGCCTCGTATTCTGCAAAATCACGTGCCTCGAAGAAAAGCTGCGCAATTTCAGCTAACAGCAACGGCAGCCACTTAAAAGGAATGGTATTTGGACAGACTCCTTAATGGAAAAATTCGTTATCTTTTAGACTGTTTCTTTCTGCGTCGAGATCGTTGTGTTTAACAAGGTGTGCAATGTAATGGAAGCTCAATAGCACTTGGTAAATAATTTTTCCATACCTAGTGACCATTCCATGTGGCAGTTTCTGTTTTCGCAGTGGTTTTTATCTACCTTGTAGTATTATTTGTCGTTTATTTCAAATTCTTGTCTATAAATGTTCTTACGCACAGTGAGTGAAATGGAGCTCTTCACAAAATCTGACACAGTCAAATGTTGGTGCACGTCTGGTTAGAGTAGCCTTTATTCAGACTCGGATGCTTTTAGTGTATCAAACGGCTGTGTACCAACCCTTTACTCACGAGGTGTGGTCTCTCAGACTGCGCGAAAATTTTCGAACACGCTCCCCAAGATCAGTTCTACCGAAATGCTTATATACTCCCATTACCTGGTCAAACTGAATCTAATATAAACTGCAATTGCTGTCAGTGAGTTTGACAGAGGAAGCTTCTTCCGTTACTAATAGATAAAAAAATTTCTGGTTTTCAGTCATTTGATGTAAGGTAAGTCATTTATACTACTTTTGTTACCTCGCTTGCAGGTAGAATAATAGTTTTTTTCCAGTACCAACGTTAAAACAACGTCTTGCGCACAAATGTAGTTCACTGTTGTTTCTTTCAGTCTGATACTTTCAGCTGTGAACCACTAATGCCAATGTGGTGTCCGATCGGGAAAACATCCATAACAGTTAGTTACTGTCATGTATCACACACACTAGTACAGATCAGGCAGACTACTAAAACACTTTTATACACAAAAGTATAAGCCATCATTCTGTCCATCTGTGACAATTCTCAATTAATGAATTTACATTATTTAAAATCGCCTATGTTCTGTTGTATTTTGTTATCACTTCTCGGCCTTTTGCCTAACATCAAAGTGCATTTGGCCTAGACAAAAACCTGACTGAAAACTGTGTTTCAGCCACTGTTACAGATACTGGGATATCTAGAAAATGCGTCCGAAAATCAGAACAATAAACAGGGGATACTCTGTTGCAATGGGATTGGCCACTTTACCCCCTTAGGCACAAATCACAGAGAAATGGCGTGCCGCAGTCATCTGGTGGGGATGTGGCAACGTTCCAAGTCATTTCCATGTAAACAAATGAAGCAATTCACACAGAGATGACACGGTGGAGACACATCGCTTCGTGGTTCATGCCACGTTCATTTAGTCGCCATCAGTGGTGCAATGAAGCGATGCAAGGTGGAGACGTTCAAGTGGCGCACTCATTAATCTTAAGTGTCAAAATGCAAGATAATTTACAGACATCCATCACTGTAGTTAGTTTCTCAGTTTTTGCATAAAATATTAAAATCACTGTTTTTGGATCCGTGTGTGTTTTCCGCTATGCAATCTTTATCATTCGATTTTCAGTAAACTATTTGATGAAAATTTTTGATTCTTTCATGTCTTATAGTCTGATATCACAGGTTGATAATGAACCATCTCTCTCTTAGATATTGCTTATGCTTATACTGATATTTCTACATTAAGTAAGTACTGCACATATTTTGAAAAGTTTGCAGTGCAAATTGTAGTTGCTGGCCAGTTTACATTTAGTGCATTTTAGAACCATAATTGCTG
Source organism: Schistocerca nitens (assembly GCF_023898315.1). Taxonomy (NCBI): domain Eukaryota; kingdom Metazoa; phylum Arthropoda; class Insecta; order Orthoptera; family Acrididae; genus Schistocerca; species Schistocerca nitens. The sequence continues at coordinate 369,921,363 of NC_064618.1, forward strand.
TGTAAAAATGGAGTTACCATATCTAAATTGTTTTTAACACTGGAAGGAAAGCCACCTCTCTTCCCATTTCTGGGTAAATACATGATGTACCGGTACTTCACATTTGGCCGCCATGATCTACGAAGTGGCGCACTCAACACTATGGCCGCACGCAGTGCAGAGTTGTGGCTCATGTTTTTCTTTGGCATGTGATTTATGAAGTCAGTTACTATCTCATTTTAAGTTAACAGTGCATTTATTTAAGAATTAGAGATAGACACTCACACGTCTAGTGGCAGCGTTTGCCAATACTGTACACACAAATTTTTCTTGACTATACTAAGTTTCATTTCGCAACACTTTCAATAACTGTTTTTCTACACATAGAGTCGAACAAATGGCATGTGTTCCAGCAAGTAATGATGTGAAATGGCTTTCTGCTACAGCTGTAACTAAACTATACTGTGTTGTGGACATTCCATGCTTACCTATTTGCTTAACTATTCTGGCTTTCTTGATGCAGGCTCTGTGCATGAGGTAAAATGCTGTTTTGTGCATTTTTGTAACAGTTGTTACAAGATTAGTTATGTTTTCTTTGAAAAAAATAGCACTTTTTCATTTTACTGGATGAACAATATTGAATCTATGCAGGTGTAACGTTTTGTTGCTGAAACTCTGGCTTTTCAGTTTTACTTATGACATAGTTAGAAAGCTTGTTTTGAGGAAGTAAAACACAGATCAAAACACATGATGTTTATTACAATGCGAATCTGCACAAGCGGCAGCAGAAGATACGGAAAAAATTAACACTATACCTGTTGCAATTGCACTAAATGTGTAGTGCCACAATTAAATTTTCTATCGTCAGTCAAAGGGCTTTGCCATACAGACCTGCAAATCCACTATTCACTTGGTACTTGCTCACAGAATTTCTTTCTTTCAACTGGGATATACTGTCACATGTCAAGTAAGACTTCCTTCTCAAGACTTTTTACTGGCAGAATTTTTATCACACAAGATAGAGGAAACTTTAATGTTATCTATCATCAGATTTCTTTTCATGGTACCTATCAGCTTGTTTGCAAGGTTTCGACAAATCCAAGCTTTCTCTTTCCCGTAGTGTAGATGAAATGTGTACTCAGTTACTTTGAATGAGCCTCTATGCAACCCTCGGTCTAGTGTACTAATATCCCTGAGTCCTCGGGCTCCATCTTGTAGACAAGGAATCTGTTGTCCTTGCCATTGACAATGACTGGAATCCAGTCACCTGGGTGAAAGGATCTTTTGGTCTTTTCTCTAAGGGCAAAATGTCTATCACATGGTATAAAACTATTCCCAGTAATGAGGAATTGCTGGTCTCCAGCAGTGAAACATTTAAGGATAATCAGAATTTGGAGAAGAGTCCTAATATTTTGAACATCTGTACAAAATTCACAATGTTTAGGCTTACATTCAAAAGAAAATCACATGAAAAAAGCAAATTATAATGAAATATGCTGTATTGCTTCCCTTTTTTCAACTGTTATGGATGTACACAATTTCTTCTTTGCTAGTGAACATTTACAAGTTGCAACAGACCCAGTGCGTCACTATCTTTGTCTGATGTGGTATACAGTTGCTGAAAAATAACAGCTACAAATAAAATAATATTCTGATCCATTTGTAACATGAATATCTTGCCTTTTGATAGAACCTTATCAGTGTGCACCGTTCATGTCCTGTCCGTGCGACATTCCTGCCTCACCGTCACAAGGTGTCCACACCACATCATTTCTGTGTAAATTGGGCCTTAGATAGGGAAAAGTGGTAACTGTTTAAACATTCAGAAAAATTTTACCATGCATTCATGCACATATGACAGTCATTTCAACAGGCGGGTACAGCGTGATTTGTAGTAAACATTACATGGTTCGTTTCCCTGGTGCTTCTGGCTAGATGTGCCATCTTAATGAGGCACTAATGTTACCATTCACGAACGCACTTTGCACATCATACACCTTATATTTCAGAAGATGACTTGATAACTATGCTGTGCACAAATATGCATGACACAATTTTTTGACAAATTGACGATGCTGTGTCCACATTGATTACTATAGACGCACTTGAAAATGGACAGCGTCTGAAAGTAGTAGTGCAAACAATGCAATTTAAAACAGACTGGTGGAATCATGTCACTTTTCAAATTAATTGAGGGTGTGTGGTCTACCCACAGCAAAATAATATGTGTATAGTTCATCTAATTTATCTTATTTATCACTTAAAAATGTATGGTGTGATACCCTGCCATATATGTATTCAATATGTGTAAGCACCAAGCTTCTATCAACAACAATGGTTTGTTGAAAATTCAGCTTCCAGAAGAGTGGACCCGTTACCCACCTTCCACTACAGCTGCTTAAATTCATCATGAGTTATACCTAGTTTACACGTCTGCAATAATGAGTGAAGAAAAGGTTAGGTAATGGTGTCAGAACTTTAATAAACGTGACTGTACAAATATGCATGATGAAGAGCGAAATTTCGCAAATGGACAAAAGCTGGAATGATCGATGATTGGTGCACTAGCGATAAATGTATAAGTGGTGATCAAAAAATTTTCGTCTGAGGGCGTCGCAGCAGTGTATATGCAACATAGCACGACTGCAATGCGGATATACGAGGGCCGTTCAGAAAGTAACCTCCGGTTGATTTAAAAAAATACACCAAGTTAAATAAAAATATTTTAATATATACATCTTACAACTACATCTTTGCACTATTTTTCTACATAGTCTCCATAGCGATTGAGGCACTTATCGTATCTCTTCACAAGCTTTGAAATTCGTTCTGCATAAAAATCACCTGCTTGTGCCTGGAGCCAGCCTGTGACCGCATCTTTGAGCTCTTCGTCGTCATCAAACCGCTGTGACCCGAGCCATTTCTTCAAATGCATGAAGAGGTGATAATCACTTGGCGCCAGGTCTGGGCTGTAAGGTGGATGGTTGATAACGTCCCACTTGAAGGACTCAAGAAGGGCCGTTGTTCTGCGAGCAGAGTGAGGACGGGCGTTATCGTGCAAAAAAACGATACCGGAAGTCAGCATACCACGGCGTTTGTTCTGTATAGCCCGTCGTAACTTTTTTATTGTTTCACAGTACACGTCTTGATTAATGGTCGTACCGCGTTCCATGAATTCAACCAACAACACCCCTTTGGCATCCCAAAACACCGTTGCCATCAGTTTTCTGGCAGAAAAATCTTGCGAGGCTTTTCTTGGTTTGGTAGGCGAATTTGAATGTGCCCACATCTTTGATTGTTCTTTTGTCTCAGGGTTCACGTACTTAATCCAGGTTTCGTCACCGGTCACGATTCTGTTTAACAATGGTTCTCCTTCGTCCTCATAACGTGACAGAAAGTCTAATGCAGAGGCCATTCTTTGAGTTTTGTGGTGGTCGGTTAGAATTTTGGGCACCCATCGTGCACAGAACTTACGGTAACCCAATCTTGCTGTCACTATCTCGTACAAGAGAGTCTTAGAAATCTGTGGAAAACCAGTAGACAACTCCGACATTGAGAAACGTCGATTTTCACGAACTTTTGCATCAACTGTCTGAACGAGTTCGTCAGTCACCAATGATGGTCTACCACTCCTCTCTTCATCATGAACGTTTTCTCGTCCACTTTTAAATAAATGTACCCATTCACGGACAACTCCTTCACTCATAACTCTTGGTCCGTACACGGCACAAAGCTCACGATGAATAGCTGCTGCAGAATATCCTTTGGCTGTAAAAAACCTTATGACAGCACGCACTTCACATTTGGCGGGGTTTTCTATTGCAGCACACATTTCAAACTGCCACAAAAACTAAACTAGCACAGGTACGACGTTCACTCGACCACGGCTTGATGCCGACTGACGTGTTGAGTGCGTGAACGCACAGATGACGTCGCTACTCCCCCCACAACCCGCACTGTGACCAATCGGAGGTTACTTTCTGAACCGCCCTCGTATAAGCACCGACACGACGGCAAGGGATTAGTGCGGTATTCGGGTCTTTCCGACGTGCGTGCGGGATATGTGAAAACGTGAAATATGGCGATGTTATTAGCAAATGTGTCCAAACAGGAACAATTTACTGTTATTCTTTTCTTCGCTGCCGAAGGACAGGCACCGGCTGAAATCCATCTCAGAATGAAAAAATAAGAATTACGGCATGTAATTAAGGCGGAATGTTCGGGAAAACTGTGACAAGGGGCGTTGCTGCTTCATAATTAACGCACGTCCTCAATAGCTAAGTCGCAATGCAGAAATAATAACGCCAACTCAAATGGGAAATAGTAGAGCACCCGCGCTACAACTCTAATCTCTCCTCATGCGATTATCACGCCTTCGGTCCCTTAAAAATTGCCTTGGAAGGCCGACGATTCCTGTCAGACGGGAATGTGCAGCAGACAATTACAGACTTTTTCATGCAGTACGACACGGTGTTTTATGCTTTCACCAAACGCGTATCTTCAAACTGGTGAGTTGGTGGGATGATTGCCTCAAAGCTCTCAGCGATTCTGCCTGATTGGCATACCAATTCTGGACTGAATGGCCATCGACCGGAAACTGAACGCCCCTTACATTAACATCGCACGCATCATTATTTACACGATTGTCACAGAAAAGCTGCGATATCGTAAACTGTATGCAAAGTCGATAACTAAAATGCTCACCAACCAAAATAAAAGCAAAGAATGTCAAATAGAGGAGCGTTTTTGGACCGCTATCGCCTACATGATCATTTTAGTGTATTTCGACAGCTCTGCCATCAGCGCCCTCACTGGTTGTCCAGATAATTTACATGGGCCATAAAAATTAATACTGCCAACAATATATATCGTTGATAAAATTCTTCTCGGGTATGCAGCCGGATCATGACGTCTTCAAGACACAATATTTCTGCGGTCCAACTGGCCGCCATCATCAGGTGAGAGCGCTGGTGCACAATCTCGCCGGAACAGTTCCGGCGAGATTGTGCACCAGCGCTCTCACCTGATGATGGCGGCCAGTTGGACCGCAGAAATATTGTGTCTACCCGAGAAGAATTTTATCAATTATTACGCCGGGAAAGCCTTCGTAGTCACAATATATATCGTTAATGTTTGAGGCAATACATTTCCGGGTCGCGCTATTGTCACAAAATGACAAACCCGTGCTGGTGGAGTCAGTACGGCTCTGCTGCTTTTGCTTTACACAAGGAATAAACCTAGAAAGACTAAGAGGAATCAGTCTTAGTGGATCCGTTCTTTATTAAGTACAAGGAATACTTCAAAAAATTTAACTAGTGAACTGATGCTGGGTATATACGCGTTCCAGAATTTTACCTTAATGTCGAAACACGTTTGCGAATATCTCGTACAAGCAACTGGTCCGAGATCTGCTAAAAGCGATACAAATAGGAAAGTTTGTATACCAGTTACAACCCGACTGGCAATCGTTCTTTTTAGCTACGGGGATTCGTACATAAGTTTAAAGTATCTCTAAAAAGTTCACGATTCTACACACATCAATAAACCTCATGACACTAGCAGTATGTTATGCTTTGGCAGGTCTGAAAGATTTCATTAAGGGAAGTTTGAATAAGATAAGAATTTTTTCTTTTTTTTCCACCAGACAAACTACTGTTTGCACTTTCAACTCCTGCTTCACGTACGTTTCGAGATGTGTGGACAAAAGAGCCACCAGCGCTTCCACTATTCCTTTGCAACTGTTTGGTCTCGCATTCGTTCCCAACTCATCGGCTACAGCTTGCCACCAGTTTTCAGAGTGTGATCTCTGTATAAATTACTTTCGACATCATATAGTTCTGATCGAAGATGATTCGCATTCATAAAATTCATAGTTCCCTCGTTGGTACACTTTCTAATTGCTGTACACAATAAACTCATAACTAAAACATGCCGCTGTACGCGCACAAACTTTCGATCAAATGCAAAACGAATGTGGCGCTGTCGGTGAGAGAAGTACGAAACAAAAGTTGCGAGCGAGATGTACGCATTTACAGACAAGGACAGAGATAGGTATTGGTCTGCAATAACAAATATTCTCAACCACTGGTGGGCAGTATTGGAAACCCCTCGACAATACGTCGGCAACTACTTGCAACATCGGCAATCTTGCCCAGCCATGCCGCAAAATTGCCGTCTATTGTAGCTACATTGTAGCAATACTGACAGCAACGCTATTGTGGCAAATAGAAGCCGTAGAATATGCCCAACCTAAACTAACGTTTAACATATTCTGAGTGGAGTGGGTAAAGAAACGTAGGGGGGGGGGGGGGGGGGGGGGACGACGACGACACGACACGGAAGGAGGACGGTGTCCATCCCCACAGGCGAAGTTACTTGTAACGCATTAAAATTCGACCCGCCTGCTTAGGTGGGTGGTAACCTGGTCGCCTCCCATGCAAGTGGGCCCGGGCTCGATACCGGCCGGGTTGGAGATTTTCTCCGCTCGGGGACTGGGTGTTGTGTTGTCCTCATCATCATTTCATCCTCATCACCGGCAAGTCGTCCAATGTTGTGTCGAATGAAATAAGACTTGCACTTGGGGGCGCCCTAACTTCCCCGAATAGGAGCCTCCCGGCCAACGATACCATACGCTCATTTCCATTTCCATCCATTTTTAAAACAATGACACTTAAAATCGATTAATAAAAATAGTAAAGTGCGTGGTCGAGCTACCAACTCAGAGCTCATTGACGACCTCCACTCATCACTTTAGAGACTGAATTTTAAAAAGTATTACACTGTTGTCGACATCATCGAGGATGGTGGAGATGTATCCAGCCAAACTGAGGGCTGCCCTTAGATAAGCATATAAAACCCAATTCCACGCTAAGCCCACTGCGCAACATGAGTGACGCACTGTCAGAAGAGAGTACATCTTCCGAGTATCCTGCAGACACAGTTCTGTTGCGGTGCACATAACAAGTGCATCACAGCGAGGGAATGAAATGGTGCAACTGGAAAATACGCCATAGAGTACGATTCTTGTGGGCAAAAGTCTAAATTGCACATAGATTCACCGCGAAATGCTGATGGTATATGGAACAAATGCAATGTCGCGTCCAGGCGCAGTGATACGGTGCTAACAATTTGACCAAGGCCGCACAAACGTGGGTAGTGCTGATCAGGGAAGAAGGAAGATGTTGCACCACGAAATTTCCATCTTTTCGGCAAGTTGAAAGAATATCTGGAGGAAAAGTTCACGAAGCACTTCTCGAAAGGTTCCGTGGCCATGGATTCGATTTCTGTCGTCGAGAAACTGAATGATTGGTAGAACGTTCCGACCGATGTTTAGAGACTTGGTGACTATGTTGAAAAACAGTGTCCCGTATAGTGACAGTTTGAAGTGCAGTGCAGCATTCAATGAAAGTTTCTTGGCCGGCTGTAATAATGTCTAAGTCTGCCGTAAAAATGTGTAACTTAATTTTCAAAATCTCCTCGTAGTTAAAACACACTGCACCGTAAACGGTATGCTACAAGCTTCAAATAATGGTGGATGCTCCCGCCGGACCAGGAAACTGTCAATGGACAGTGCCCTTTTCGTCTCCTGGTGGTGGCGGCGATGATGATGATGATGATTGGTTTATGGGGCGCTCAACGACGCGGTTATCAGCGCCCGCACAAATTCCCGTGCATTTCGCAGTCCAGCCCCGCCATTTTCCCGAAAGCTCCGCACTATTCGTCTCCTGGTGAACATAACTTTTTTCATCGCTCTGCCTGCATGACCGGTTTGACTGACCGCAGTTTTCTGTTTACGTCTTCCCAACATTAGTTTTTCCACAGACGCATGACTTCTGTCCGACGGTACGACTTTAGCGAGCTGTGGGGACGGCACACTGAACTACAAAACGATCTCTACACGCCTCTTTGGCTGCCTTGTCGTCTGCGTCGCTTCCACGTATCCCGAGGTGACCTGGTACCCGGCAAGAGACCACCTATCCTTGTCTTGACTGTGGACCTGCTGTAAGGTATATGTTAACTGTTAAGGAACACGAACTCAGGAGACCCTGTCAAGAAAAACTGCCGAACAACCGAATGCATTCCCCTGCGTAGATGATAATTTGTTTTTCCCACATTACTACTGAAAACGAGACGTGATTATCCTACAGTAACAATGGATAACGGTTTGAAGATGACGAAACCGGCGTTGTCAAGTGATTCCATTCCCAGGCGGAGAATTTTTAAGCAGAGGAGTTGAAAAAGCTATTTGCAAAAACACCAAAAATGTTTAGAAGTAAACGACAGTTACGAAAAAAGTGAGGTATAGTTTGTTCACAACGCCCTGAACGAGCTCTCCTTAATAGTTCTGGATCGGCTGAAATCGGTAGAATTCGGTCGACTTCGGACCACGAGTATTTTTTTGTACAGCCGCTGTCAGCCCCGGCGATTTAACAATATTACATTTATACTCAACCTCTATATTATTGCACTTGGTCACTGTTGGAAACAAGCAGTGACGTCACAGTAAACAAGTGCAGTGGTGACTAGAGGTGGGTCGAACTCGTTCATTCACATGAACTACTTCATTCATTTCACTCTTTGTCGTGAAGCGTTCAAATGAAGTAGTTCATTCATGAAGTACGGAAGCCTGACGAAGTTGCCCAGTTCGCCGCTCAGCCGCGGCTACGCTCGCTTCGTCTCGCTGGTACAATAAAGCTTCGTAATACTTCACAATTTTACCAACTGATGGCCGAACTATGCAGTAAAGTGCACGCAACGTTTTACGCTCTTAGAGCGTCTGAGTGAACTTAAATAGAGCATGGTCGAAGGGGACAAAGGAAAGATAAACAGAGAAGCTTGTCACATATAAAGAAGGTATTAAATTTAATCTCGCTCGACATTTTCTCATGAAGCGCCCAAAAAAGTCTTTATCTGCCAAATGAAACATTCATGGACTGAAAACTAGGGCTACCAACGAAATGCCGTCCAATTTTATGTTCCTTTTAAAATTTAATCCAAAATAGAATGAGTATGTTTACCACTGTCACAAAGTCTATATACCTACTTTAAGTAATTATTCACAAGTTTTCCTGCAGATTTTATTTTTGTTGAGAATAATAACCCTCCAGATTCAAAACGTAAACTGTCACCTGTAGTCATTGGTACGATTTCACTAAAATCTCTCTTTCAGTGTTATTAACACTGTATGAATAAATGATGATGGCGTCCTCTTGGGTAAAATATTCCGGAGGTAAAATAGTCCCCCATTCGGATCTCCGGGCGGGGACTACTCAAGAGGACGTCGTTATCAGGAGAAAGAAAACTGGCATTCTACGGATCGGAGCGTGGAATGTCAGATCCCTTAATCGGGCAGGAAGGTTAGAAAATTTAAAAAGGGAAATGGATAGGTTAAAGTTAGATATAGTGGGAATTAGTGAAGTTCGGTGGCAGGAGGAACAAGACTTTTGGTCAGGTAATTACCGGGTTATAAATACAAAATCAAATAGGGGTAATGCAGGAGTAGGTTTAATAATGAATAAGAAAATAGGAGTGCGGGTTAGCTACTACAAACAGCATAGTGAACGCATTATTGTGGCCAAGATAAACACAAAGCCCATGCCTACTACAGTAGTACAAGTTTATATGCCAACTAGCTCTGCAGATGATGAAGAAATTGATGAAACGTATGACGAGATAAAAGAAATTATTCAGGTAGTGAAGGGAGACGAAAATTTAATAGTCATGGGTGACTAGAATTCGTCAGTAGGAAAAGGGAGAGAAGGAAACATAGTAGGTGAATATGGATTGGGGGGAAGAAATGAAAGAGGAAGCCGCCTTGTAGAATTTTGCACAGAGCATAACTTAATCATAGCTAACACTTGGTTCAAGAATCATAAAATAAGGTGTATACCTGGAAGAATCCTGGAGATACTAAAAGGTATCAGATACATTATATAATGGTAAGACAGAGATTTAGGAACCAGGTTTTAAATTGTAAGACATTTCCAGGGGCAGATGTGGATTCTGACCACAATCTATTGGTTATGAACTGCAGATTGAAACTGAAGAAACTGCAAAAAGGTGGGAATTTAAGGAGATGGGACCTGGATCAACTGAAAAAACCAGAGGTTGTAGAGAGTTTCAGGGAGAGCATAAGGGAACAATTGACAGGAATGGGGGAAAGAAATACAGTAGAAGAAGAATGGGTAGCTCTGAGGGATGAAGTAGTGAAGGCAGCAGAGGATCAAGTAGGTAAAAAGACGAGGGCTAATAGAAATCCTTGGGTAACAGAAGAAATATTGAATTTAATTGATGAAAGGAGAAAATATAAAAATGCAGTAAATGAAGCAGGCAAAAAGGAATACAAACGTCTCAAAAATGAGATCGACAGGAAGTGCAAAATGGCTAAGCAGGGATGGCTAGAGGACAAATGTAAGGATATAGAGGCTTGTCTCACTAGGGGTAAGATAGATACTGCCTACAGGAAAATTAAAGAGACCTTTGGAGAGAAGAGAACCACTTGTATGAATATCAAGAGCTCAGATGGCAACCCAGTTCTAAGCAAAGAAGGGAAGGCAGAAAGGTGGAAGGAGTATATAGAGGGTTTATACAAGGGCGATGTACTTGAGGACAATATTATGGAAATGGAAGAGGATGTAGATGAAGATGAAATGGGAGATAAGATACTGTGTGAAGAGTTTGACAGAGCACTGAAAGACCTGAGTCGAAACAAGGCCCCGGGAGTAGACAACATTCCATTAGAACTACTGATGGCCTTGGGAGAGCCAGTCATGACAAAACTCTACCATCTGGTGAGCAAGATGTATGAGACAGGCGAAATATCCACAGACTTCAAGAAGAATATAATAATTCCAATCCCAAAGAAAGCAGGTGTTGACAGATGTGAAAATTACCGAACTATTAGTTTAATAAGTCACAGCTGCAAAATACTAACGCGAATTCTTTACAGACGAATGGAAAAACTGGTAGAAGCGGACCTCGGGGAAGATCAGTTTGGATTCCGTAGAAATGTTGGAACACGTGAGGCAATACTAACCTTACGACTTATCTTAGAAGAAAGATTAAGAAAAGGCAAACCTACGTTTCTAGCATTTGTAGACTTAGAGAAAGCTTTTGACAACGTTAACTGGAATACTCTCTTTCAAATTCTAAAGGTGGCAGGGGTAAAATACAGGGAGCGAAAGGCTATTTACAATTTGTGCAGAAACCAGATGGCAGTTATAAGAGTCGAGGGACATGAAAGGGAAGCAGTGGTTGGGAAAGGAGTGAGACAGGGTTGTAGCCTCTCCCCGATGTTATTCAATCTGTATATTGAGCAAGCAGTAAAGGAAACAAAAGAAAAATTCGGAGTAGGTATTAAAATCCATGGAGAAGAAATAAAAACTTTGAGGTTCGCCGATGACATTGTAATTCTGTCAGAGACAGCAAAGGACTTGGAAGAGCAGTTGAACGGAATGGACAGGTCTTGAAAGGGGGATATAAGATGAACATCAACAATAGCAAAACGAGGATAATGGAATGTAGTCGAATTAAGTCGGGTGATGCTGAGGGGATTAGATTAGGAAATGAGACACTTAAAGTAGTAAAGGAGTTTTGCTATTTGGGGAGTAAAATAACTGATGATGGTCGAAGTAGAGAGGATATAAAATGTAGACTGGCAATGGCAAGGAAAACGTTTCTGAAGAAGAGAAATTTGTTAACATCGAGTATAGATTTAAGTGTCAGGAAGTCGTTTCTGAAAGTATTTGTATGGAGTGTAGCCATGTATGGAAGTTAAACATGGACGATAAATAGTTTGGACAAGAAGAGAATAGAAGCTTTCAAAATGTGGTGCTACAGAAGAATGCTGAAGATAAGGTGGGTAGATCACGTAACTAATGAGGAAGTATTGAATAGGATTGGGGAGAAGAGAAGTTTGTGGCACAACTTGACTAGAAGAAGGGATCGGTTGGTAGGACATGTTTTGAGGCATCAAGGGATCACAAATTTAGCATTGGAGGGCAGCGTGGAGGGTAAAAATCGTAGAGGGAGACCAAGAGATGAATACACTAAGCAGATTCAGAAGGATGTAGGTTGCAGTAGGTACTGGGAGATGAAGAAGCTTGCACAGGATAGAGTAGCATGGAGAGCTGCATCAAACCAGTCTCAGGACTGAAGACCACAACAACAACAAACCTTTTATTTTCATGTTGGCTGTGCGTGTTCACACAGCCAGCCTCTTTGTTTGTATCTTTAATATTCATTTGTCTGCAAGCGCTGCCAACGGTTGGCTACCCGTAGACGCCAAGTTTAACTGCACAAAGAGTCACGTGTAATGACGTCAGCACTGCAGGAAGCAGCTGACGCTGCCTTCCCCTTGCCCCTCACAACCACAACCGCTCATAAACCTATCGTTCCCCACAAACACCGCGCGATTCGTTGACAGGCAGCAGAGGGAGGACTGTAGTGAAGGGAGGATGAGTGACATAGCGTCGATGTAGTGGGAGAGGGAGAGGGGAAGAGAGTGAGTGAACTGGAAAAAAGTGTGGAGTGTGCTATCTGTGAAGAGTTTGAAGTACCAGTTCATTGAAATTGAGTGGTTAGTTCACACTTCACTGGAGTGAAGCGTTCATTGGAACGACTCATTCACGAGCTCCCCATCACTAGTGGTGACTAAGGAAAACACGCATCGCATTGTCAATGCTTCCAGGTCAGCTGTGCATACATGAGGGTCATTCGGAAGGCCAAGAACTTTTTTTCTACAGAAATTTTTATTTGATGTAATTAAACGAAACTATTTTACAATTTGATACCCAAGCTAGTTAACGCCAAGTTGTTGAATCACTGGGTAATGGCTTCTGTTCATCATTACCTCTGTTGCGTTGTCCACTCAAAATATCTTCAATTCGGGGAATAAGAGAAATCACTTGGGGGCTATATCCGGACTGTATAGCGGATGCTGAAACATTTCCCACTGAAACCACTGAAGCAAGTCCTATGTGCGAACGTGCACTAGCTTGAAGGAGGGTATTCTACTGGTTACCTCTCCGCATCATTTGTTTTTAATAGCGAGGCGAAGTCGTTGAAGCGTCTGACAGTATGCAGCTGTATTTAAGGCCTCACCTCTAGGACTGTAGTCGATGACCAGAACACCCTTACGCTCCCACAACACCGTAGCCGTAATCTTACTGGTGCTCAAAATTTGTTTTGCTTTTCTCGGTTTCGTTGGAGCTTGCGTCTGATGCCATTCCACTGATTGGCGCTTTGTTTCTGGTGTGAAATGTGATATCCAAGTCCCATCACCAGTGGCAATGTGATTCAAAAATTCATCAGCATCCTTTTGACAGCGACAGAAAAATGTCAATGCAGCTACCATTCGTTTAGTTTTGCTATCATTCCTTTGGTTTTGTGTTCCTCACAAAATTCGAGGAACCCACCTGGCATACACTTTTTTATGGGCCAGATCTGCAATAACAATTTCGTACAACACAATTCTTATAATGTCTGGAGAGAATGAGAGTCCACTTATTGAGAAATGACTGTTTTCTTGGGTTTTTGTTTCAATCCTTGCTTTGAGTCCGGCCCCAGCGATCTTCGACATGAAAATTCTTCCGTCCGCCATTAAACATAATGCACCACCCGAACTGACCCTTCGAGCATCACGTTATCGAACCCTCAGTATCTGCCAATAAATTGCAATGGATCGGACTTTTTGCGCGTTTAAAAGTCGGATAACACTTTGGCGGAATCGTCAATTTTGTTACAGATTTTAAAGTCGCACAGCTAAGCAATAAGTAGCCGAATTAGATCGCAGCAGCCGCCAAAATCAAGCAGATAAGTACCAAGATCAGTACTTGGGCGGCGGCGTTGGTAAGACGGTCACGTGTTCAAACAAAACGTTCTCTACTTTCCGAATGACCCTCGAACTATCAACCCCGATTACACACTAACTCACGATGAGTCGACCGAAGCGACTTCATTCGCAACGTGCAATAACACTGTGTGGTTTTTTAATACCTGTGTGTAGGGAAAAATGTTCTACCGTAGATGTTACGAAATAATGGAAATGATAGGGTTATCGCACACAGACTTATGGACGTCATCGCAGTCCCGCATCCTGTGACTTCTCGATAGAAATATTAATCCTTTAACAGAGGTGACACTAGAACATTCTGTGATGGTTACAATCTCCCTCTGGGCTTCAGAAGGCTTCCTTCGCTCCCTGCATAACTCCGAAAACTCGGTCAAGACGTCGTGAACAAACTATAGGTCTATAGGAAACTAAAACAGTCAGTAAAGCTCTTTAGCCATAAACGCCTTGTTGATCACGTTGTCTTTCGTTGCCTCTCCCTGTGTAATATTTTTCTTCCCCGAGCGGCGACGGACATGCGGTAGCAGTCAAGCAGTACAGCGGCAAGTGTACTCGGCGCTTTTCGCCGCCAGCATGCTGCTTAGTGCTACATCCTAGGCAGTTGGGATGGAACGAGTGAGAAGGCGAAGAAAAGAGGAGGACGGAAGGGGGTCGGAGGGGAAGGGACAGAGAAGCTGGCGGAGTGGCAGGGAGCTGCCCGCCCGCGAGCAGCGGCTAGACTCTACACTAGAGGGATGTCGCGGGTTATCTCCCGTGCTGCGGCGAGCGCGCCACGTTAATTAGAGAGCTACCTGAAGTGCGCCGCGCACGCTAACAAGCAGCGCTGAGCGATGGAGGCGCCCCCGATTCGAAGGTCGGGCACGTGACTGAGCAGATCGCGCTGCCGAAAGAATGGACAAACACAACCTCACAGTACATCTACATCTACACAGATGTTCCGCAAGCCACCGTACGGTGCGTGGCGGATGGTACCAGGTGCCACTGCTAGTCATTTCTTTTCCTGTTCCACTCGCAAATCGTGCGAGGGAATCGACTGTCTATATGTCCCCGTATGTGCCCTAATTTCTCGTATCTTATCCTCGTGATCCTTACGTGCAATGTATGTTGGCGGCAATAGAATCGTTCGGCAGTCAGCTTCAAATATCGGTTCTCTAAATTTTCTGAATAGGGTTTCTCGAAAAGAACGTAGCCTTCCCTCCAGGGTTTTCCGTTTGGGTCCCTGAATTATCTCCATATCATCTACCAGTAACAGATCTAGCAGCCCACCTCTGAACTGCTTCGATGTCTTCCTTCAATCCGAGCTTGTATGGATCCCAAACACGCGTCCTATATGCGGCCCCCTTTACAGGTGAACCACTCTTTCCTAAAATTCTCCAAATAAACTGAAGTCAACCATTTGCATTCCCTACCACAGTTCTCATATGCACGTTCCATCTCATATCGCTTTGCGACATTACGTCCAGATACGAGGGTAAGTCAATTATTATCCGCAAAGTAGTTATAAAATTTTATTGTAATCAAATAGGAAACGTACAAGAACATCATTTTTCGACATAGTCTCCTTGCGTTTCAACGCACTTGGTCCATCATTGTACAAGCTTCCTGATGCCCTCATAAAAGAAGGTTCTCGGTTGAGCTGTGAGCCAGGAATGCACCGCTTCTTTCACTGCTTCGTCCGAGGCAAATCGACGGCCCCTTAATGCTGTTTGAGTGGACCAAACAAGTGATAGTCAGAAGGGGGCAAGATCGGGACTATATGGAGGATGATCCAATACTTCAAATTTGAGTTTCTGAAGCGTTTCAGCAGTGTGGGCAGCAGTATGCGGATGGGCATTGTTGTGCAACAACACACCACCTTTTGACAGCAATCCTCGGCGTTTGCTTCGAATTGCAGGCTTTAGCCTGGCAGTACGCATCCCACTGTAACGTACACTGTTTATTGTTGTGCCCCTTTCCCCATAATGTTCCAGTACTGGACCTTGTGTGTTCCAAAAAACTGTAAGCATCAGTTTTCCTGTGGATGGTTGGGTCTTGAACTTTTTCTTGCACGGCGAATTTGGATCATTCCATTCCATACTCTGCCGTTTACTCTCTGGCTCGTAATGACGAATCCATGTTTAGTCACCAGTAATGATCCTGTCTAAGAAGTTGTCCTCTTCGTTACCATAGCAATCCAAATGTTTTTTTGCAGATGTCCAAGTGCGTTTGTTTATGCAACTGTGCGGGTTGTTTTGGAACTCATCTTCCACAAACTTTATGAAACCCAAGTCTGTTGTGGATGATTTCGTAGGCAGAACCGTGACTAATTTGCAGACAATGTGCCACTTCTTCAATATTTAACTGTCTCTCTGAGCGAACACTCAATGGTTTCTTCATTTGTGGTGGTAAACAGTCGTCTGGCTCCTTCATCATGAGTAACACTTGTGCGACCATTCAGAATTTTTCAATCCATTCGTAGGCACTCCTCTGTGGCAAAATACTGTTCCGGTACTGTAGCGAAAGTCTTTGATGAATTTTGGCTCCTGATACACCTTCTGACCAAAAATACGATCACTGAACGTTGCTCTTCTTTGCTGCAAATAGACAGCAGAGCAGCCATGATTAACAGCATGGCAGTGATAATGAAACTAACTTAGCAGCTTGAAAATTGCAAAGAGATAACAACAAATAAACAAAGCATGCGTCATCAATGTAAAACAACAGTACTACCAAAATAAACAAACATATAACTAAATTGTGGATAATTATTGACTTACCTTCGTATTTTGACGACTTAACTGTGTCAAGCAGGACACTTGGTTCAACCCTCCCACTCATCTGAATTAACTTAATTATTAATGGAAAATCTCATATAAAGATGTGAAACAAATACTAACAAAGAGATAGAGGGGCTGGCCAGTACTTACCTCAGCTCAGTACAGCCGATAGATACACAAAAAACAGAACCGAAAATTTACATTCCTAGCTTTCGGAACAAATGTTCCTTCATCAGGGAGGAGAGAGGCGAAAGAAAGGGAAGAAGGGAAAGTGGATTCAGTTACTCATAACCCAGGTCATGAAGCAACAGGGAAAGGAAAACAGGGAGGGTAGCAAGGATGGAGGCATGGTTGTCAGAGGGAAGCCAAAGATATTCTCAGTAAGTACTGTGCCAGCTTCAAACCAAAGAGGATGCATACAGAAGTAAAGAGGTATACAGTATAAAGATAAACACAACTATGTAGGATGAAAAGATGCGTGAATGGCTAAGAGGAAAGGGAAAGAGGAGAAGACTGAAGAGTAAATGGGAGTGAGGTTGTTTAACGTAGGTTCAGTCCAGGGGGATGGCGGGATGAAAGGATGTGTTGGAGTGCAAGTTCCCATCTCCGCAGTTCAGAGGGACTGGTGTTGGGTGGGAGAAGCCAAATGGCACATACGGTGTAGCAGGTTCCTAGGTCCCTACAATTATGCTGGAGGGCATGCTCCGCTACTGGGTATTGGACATCTCCTAGGCGGACATATCATCTGTGTCCGTTCATGCGCTCAGCCAGTTTAGCTATTGTCATACCGATGTAAAAGGCTGTGCAGTGCAGGCATGTCAGCTGATAAATGACGTGTGTAGTTTCACACGTGGCCCTGCCTTGAATTGTGTATGTTTTACCAGTAGTGGGGCTGGAGTAGGTGGTTGTGGGGGGATGAATGGGGCAGGTTTTGCAGCGGGGTCGGTTACAGGGGTAGGAACCGCTGGGTAGAGAAGGTAGTCTGGGAATATTGTAGGGTTTAACAAGGATGTTACGGAGGTTAGGGGGGCGACGAAAGGAAACTCTGGGTCGTGTGGGGAGAATTTTGTCAAGGGATGATCTCATTTCAGGGGTTGACTTGAGAAAGTCATATCCCTGGTGGAGTAATTTGTTGATGTATTTGAGGCCAGGATAATATTGGGTGACAAGGGGGATGCTTCTGTGTGGTCTGGGGGTAGGAACATTGTTGTTGGACGGGGAGGAATGTATTGCTCGGGAGATCTGTTTGTGGACAAGGTCTGCAGGATAGTTGCGGGAGAGGAAAGCACTGGTCAGGTTATTGGTGTAATTGTTGAGGGATTCATCACTGGAGCAGATACGTTTGCCACGAATCCCTGTCCACCAAATCATTTATGTATAAGAGAACAACAATGCTCCAATCACGCTTTCCTGAGGCACTCCTGACAATACCCTTGTCTCTGGTGAACAGTCACCATCAAGAACAGCATAGTGGGTTCTTTTACTTGAGATGTCTTTGAGCCACTCACATATCTGTGAACTTATTCCATATGCTCATACTTTCGTTAACACCCTGCAGTCTGGTGTTGTGTCAAATGCTTTCAGAAATATGGAATCTGCCTGTTGCCCTTCATCCATAGTTCACAGTATATCGCGTGAGAAAAGGCCAAGCTGAGTTTTGCATGAGTGATGCCTTCTAAGCTTCTCAGCCACAAGAAGGTTTATTATATTCGAACTGAGAATAAGTGCAAGGATTCTGCAGCACACAGAAGTTAGGGGTATTGGTCTGTAATTTGTGGGTCTTTTCTTTTACTCTTCTTATATACAGGAGTCACCTGCCACTTTTTCCATTTGCTTGGGACTTGGTGGTGAGTGAGAGATTTGTGATTATTAAGGTAAATAAGGGGACAATGCCATTGAGTACTCTTTGTAAAATCAAACTGGGTGATTTATTTGCTGTCAAATCTTACAATTGTTTCTCTACACCAGGTATGCTTGTTACTATGTCAGCCAACAGGAGTTTTTCTGATGGTCAAATGATGGTATGTTTGTACAATTTTACTGTGTGAACAATTTCTTGAACATGAAATTTAAAACTTCAGCTTTCATTTTGCTATCTTCAATTGCCACACCAGACTGGCCAACAAAAGACTGAATCAAAGCCATTGACCCGCTTAGCGATTTTACACGAGACCAGAATCTATACTAACCTTCGCTTGTCATCATTTGTGCGTTCCCTTTTGAACCTAGAGTGCAACAGCCTCTGCTTCCTCAGCATCCTCTGAATTTCATTATGAAACCATGGCGGGTCTCTTCCATCCTTTACTCCATTACTAGACACATAACTCTCCAGACCATGATTTACAATCTGCTTCAACTTTGCCCATAACTCCTCTACATCCATCTTACTGGAACTAAGTGATGCTAATTCACTGTCTAAGACGGTTTTCAGAAAATGTGTTCAAAAGTATTTTGCATGGCTGTCTGTGTGTACACCCCACATTAAATCCATAGACATCACAGTTTATACGTGGTAGGTTAAGGTCGCCTCCTACTAGTATTGCATGATCTGAGTATTTACACACTATTGACCGTAGACTTCCTTTGAATGACTCTAGAACTGTCACAGCAGAATCTGGTGGCTGGTAAAAACATCTAACAATTAACTTGGTTTCACCTACACCTGTTATACCGACCAGATAACTACTCTGTCACACTCAACTTAAACCTCATTAGAAGCAATATTTTTGTTAACTGTAATGAACACTCTCCCTCCTGTGGCTTCTAATCTGTCTTTCCAAGACACATTCCACAACTCGCAAAGTATTTTAGAGCTTTCCACTTCAGGTTTCAGCCAGCTCTCAGTCCCAAGAATAATTTGAGCACGAGAACTTTCCTGGAAGTAAGTAAATCCAGGAACGTTATTACAAATACTTTGACAGCTTACTGATAAAATTATGACAGTCAAAGTGTTGTTATCCTGAACACAGATTCCCTTGCTGTGTATCGACTGGTGATACTACTGTACTTGTATGACGACTGACAAGGAAGCAGCAACCTGACTCTTTCATGGTTTTTCCCAATTCGCCCAACTCCTCCAGTCCAGTTGGTAGCATACACATCTCTAACCATTTGCTGACATTAACATGAGCACTCAATTCCCAGACAGAAACTGATCAAAGGGCAGATCCTGGCGAGGTCTGACTCTCACTTGAACATATCATCATTGTGGAAGGTTTTGTTAAGAGGATTATGACCCTCAATTACATGGTGACATAAGGTATTGTATATCATATGACCTCAAAATTCTTCACAGGGCACCTTTCTTTTCAGGAAGAAGAAACAAAGTTGCTCATCAATAATTTTTTACTTCATTATTAATTCTAACCCATAAAGCCTTAATCTATCTGGAACCGACTAAGTGAGGTGGTGTAGTGATGGAGGTCAGATTTAGGTTTCCCATTATTTCCCTAAACTGCTTAAGCCAAATTCTGGGATAGTACCTCTGAAATGGCACAGCCCATTTCCTCTCCCATCCTTCCTTAATTAAACTTCTGCTCTGTCACTGATTTCATCATCAACAGGACATTAAACCCTATTTCCCTTCCTTACCTCGCCTGAAAGGAATTAAACAGGCAATATATTGGAGTGTGTCTTCCATAGACAACTAAGTGAATGATAGACGATCCAGTGCTCCTGCAGTATGGAAAAAACATTTCCCATTTACAGTATTGCAGTTCTTCCATTGTACTCAAAGATCTTATTTATGGCCATTCAAAGACAACAAAGCTCACTAAACATCTCAGCCACATGTGGTAACACATGCCATTTTAAAATAAAGAGGAATATTCCTAATTTTCTCAGTTGGTTTGCTCCAAATGAGTCATCCAGATGAATGGCACTTTGGTGGCAGAAAAATACGCTTCATCATTAGTTTCCAATACTCTTAGTGCATAAAAGAAATGCTTGCAGTGCCATTATCTTAAACCTTTCCTGTCCTTTTTTGTGCTCACTTCATTCTTTCCAATTCTTATTTATTTTAAGAAGGTAAGGATGTAAAGCACTACGGGTTATTACACTAATGTTTAAAAACAAAAATAAATAAAATACAATGTGAAGTCACTTGAAAACTTTATTATTTTTTACACTAGTTTTTGAAACAACAGTGGCGTTTGTTTATGATTGTTTATAATTTTTTCTATATATTACTTCTTAAAACATTCTCCTGAGGGAAGTCCAGGATTCCTCCTGCATGTTTCACAGTAGAAAATTGTTTCTTTTTTTCCTCCTTGCTCCTTGTGTTTGCTGCAAACCATGCAGTCTTTTGTTGATTCTTTTTCTTTCATTGTACATTATAAAACAGTTCTTCCCATTCAGCCTCTCCTCTGTGTTGTCAGACAATGATGGTCATTCTCTTTTCTCTGAATTTGTATTTATCACCTGGCCAACTAGCTGTCTGATTAGATTTCTTCTGTAGAAAAGATATGTCTGCAGTTATTTTTCATGTACACTTTTGTCTATTGAGTAAAGAATGTAACTGTTCACTACAGCAACTTCAATCAGCCAGAAGAATAATTTTTTACACCACTTGTATGACTGCCTCGTAAAACCACAGCAATCACAGCACTGATCAGACCTGTGCCCTCTTGCCATAAGCTATGTGTATTCCAAAATAACAGTGGGTTTCAGAAATTGCACAGGTTCCTTCTTCCCATAACCATTGATCAACTGGGTCTGAGGATCAAAGAATGTACTCAACATAGTCACAAACCTCTTGTCATGGAATGAAAGACATAATATTCAACTCACTTTGATAGGCGCATTACTTATATTCAGCAAGTTTTTCCTTCTTCAAAATGCACAGGAAATGCTTCCCAGAAGGTATAATTGTACCTATTATATGAAATTTCAATTTGTGCAGTTCCAAAATAAGTTGAGAGCTGGTGTAGCACCAGTCAGTATAAAAACTGATAGCCTGAACCACCTACAGAAGTTAGCAGCTGCTGCACCAAATGAACCAAAATGGTAAATCAGGATAAATTACACCTTCTGTAGTTGTGATTCCATAGTATGGAATGTATAAAAAAAACATAACCATTTTCTTCCTGACAGAAAACTCATAAACCTCACTTTGTACGCTTCTTTGGATTGTACTACTTGAACTAAATACTTCCTTTGAATCCTACTGTGCTCTCATCAATAGCCACATTTCTTTTTTGTTACATACAGTTTTGTTTCCATTTACTGTCAATGTATGCATTCTTCACCTTGCTCCCTCTTATAAACTGACACCCCTGAGCTGTGACAGGTGGAACTTCATGCAGCATCCAATAGATTTGGGAAAAAAAATGGAGGCAAGATAAAACATCCTCAAAAAATGGAATTTGTTCTAGCCAGTATTCTGTAAAAATAATCAACTAATTTTGGCTTCAAATTCAAAGCCATATTCAATATTACACAAAAAAAGACCTTCAATTCTTCTAACAAAACATCCCTCCATGAGTGCCACACTGAGTGACTTTCTGTATCTTTTATTTAGCGTACATATTTGTAGCACTCATAATTTCACTAACAAGATTGTCAGTGAAGAAGAGTTGTAAATATTCAAATTTTGATTTTCGTTAACACCATGAGGTCTGGTGAAACACTGTTGCATGACAGAAAAAGGAAACTCCATGAGACCACAGCTGATATCACAATAAACTTTCCAGATACTCATATTTGCTACACTTTTCACTAGTAAGATTGTCAGTGAAGAAGAGTTGGAAATATTCAAATTTCGATTTTCATTTAACACGATGAGGTCTGGTGAAACATTGTTGTGTGACAGGAAAACGGAACTTCATGAGATCACAGTTGCCATCAGAATAAACTTTCCTGATAATCATATTTGCTATAGTTTGGGTTTCTTTATCACAGTCTACTCCATCCGTAAACTCTGGTTCACTAAAACTTCTATCACTGCACACGACCGAAGTATCTTCCCAGTCACTTTCATCACTGAATTCTCCTTCATTCTCAATGCCTTTGAGAAGTCACCTGGCAATATCATCATCACTTATATGTTTCCTACTGGCCATTATCATACAATAAATTTGCAAATGCAACATGCTCTGAGTTGTCAGACTTCGTCCTAAGTGCTGCCCTGTGCCTAATGAATTCTAACAATTGGACACAAGGAAAGCACAACAATGGAAACATGTCTGACATCGGAACTATAGCAGAAAATGGTAATGTTGGGTGTATTCTGATAATATTGGACGTATCCTGACAGCTGATCAGAAAGATTAACCTATAGCCTTGACTAAAGTTTTTAATTGTTTTCTATCTTCTTCTTCAGTCTCATAATTCGACTCAGTATATTCCAAATAGTAACAATCCTGTTTTGTTAATGTTTTGACATATTACTTAAAAATGTTACTCTATTAGCATGTAGGGAAAGTAGAAATGGGTAACAAATTGAACAATGGATACCAGTTTGTAAGTACCACACGTCAATGTCTGCCTGTCCCAACACACACCCAGAAGGTTGTACAGATTTCAATAATCAAATAATACACTTCAAAAATAAATGCATTAGCCAATTGTAATCTGCATCCTTGGAAAATGTAATGAAAAATAATATGAACCTAGTGCTGCCTGCAATGCCAAAACACTATGGATTCACTACTAATACTGGTTGTTTCCACATATTTCCCCATGTCACCTCGTCATGCATGCCAGCATTCCTAGAGATACTAGTAGTGTCTTACGCCAAACTATTTTTTTTCTAGACGATTTCTCCTGGCATTTGAGAGTTACATTTACATTTCACCACCTTCCCCTTCATTATCTCCACCCCATTACCTAGGAGATAGTACGTAATGTGTGTGCGCTATTTTACTGAAAGTTCTCCAGTTACTTATAGGTCACCACTTCCTACTACCTCTGCAATCGATGAAGTCCTCAGGACTGTCCGCAATCTGATGATGATGATGTCCCATACTCCGCTAAGCATAGGGGACGATGTGTAAGACCCACACCGCCTACTAGGCAACATACTGGCTGAGGTGGTTTGCCATTGCCTTCCTCCGACCATAATGGGGATGAATGATGATGATGAAGACGACACAACAACACCCAGTCATCTCAAGGCTGGGATTATCCCTAACCCCGCTGGGAATCGAACCCGGGACCACGCGCGCTGGAAACGAGAATGCTACCGCAAGACCACGAGCTATCTACACATACAATATTTTCATTTGCTGTTTTGATCATTCCTTTGACTGGATTAATATCATCCTAAAGTTCTACTAATCTTTTCATCTTGAGTGTCTAATCTTTGTCTGTCCTTGGTGCTTTTCCATCAACTGCTTCTGTTGTAGCTCTGTCTTTTACAGCAAATTCAATTGCTAGAGATTGTAGCTGCCACATGCTGTGCTGACAACTTCGAGACACATAGAAAGACTGTCAAATACATGGAACTGCTGTCATTGCATAGCTAATGTAGCTCATTGCCCACAAAAGCACAATCACGTTGGGCCATATTTTATTTGCTGGCAACTATTCACTGACATCATGTTCCAATACACCTGGCTGTGATTCTGGAATCTCACACTGGTTATTTCTTATCACTTGTTTTACTTAGCAGCAGATTGTGCTCTGATGCAACCACGGACTTCCTTGGTGGTTCTTTTGGCTGGCTATAAACAGGGTGGTCATAAACAATCCAAACAGCATGTTGGAGTGTTGCAGGGTAGGTTGTGCTGGTAAGTAGCTGTTATGAAAAAAATTTTGATATGTTATTCTATTTCCCAGTTAATTAGCACTGAAGTTAGCCAATCACGCACTTGCAGATGCCCCGCCAGATAGATACATTTTGTCAGTTGTTCTCACAGCACAGATGATAGCATATGACATTTCTCAGCCCTTGACTGGAGTTTGATCCTTACTACTGTCCCAAGTCCAATTTTTGTATCACTCCCTTGTTTGGTTTTAGGAAACCAAATGAAGAACATATTTGGTGACACTATCTCTGGCACGTCATTTGAATTTGTGTGTGCAATGGCCATACTGGCTAACTTCCATTCTAATTAACATGGAAGTGACACAAGGTGCTGAATTTTTTTCTTAATAATCTTCTCAGCCAAATTATCGTGCAACACCCTTACAAGCTTTTCAGACTGTTGCTGAGCACTCTGTATATCCCATTTACAAAGTCAGGGGCTGGCTGGTTTATGAGTTATCAGTATATCTCCTTCAAGAGCCAAGCTGTCTGCTCTTAGTTGGCTTAGTTCATTTCCCACTTACCTTTCATTTGCTTTTCTCTGCTAAAATCTTCTTTTGTCTACTTCTTCTTTCTAGTGCCTCTTTACTTCATATTTTAGCTATACACATATATAAAATAATCTTTCTGTCACACCAAATTTAAAATGCTTCCTATTTCATCAATTAAAGTATTAAAAATTCTTGTTACAGAAGTATGCACTGTGCAGTGCGGCTAACTGTTTCCAGGAATATTTATTTACCTGTTATTCTGCAAATTAGGAACAAAAGATCTTATCTTATTTTTACGCCTGAAACACTTTTGAGAAAATAGTTATATTTTCTCGCTTGATGACAGGCAATAATTGACAGACTGGACGCATGTTTCTCTCTCTTTCTGTTTGTATCTGTTTGGTCTATATGTAAACTGCATACACAAGCACAAGTTATGTCTCATTGTGACTACATCAGTACTTCAGGGCTTTCATCCTCTAACTCGTTTTGAAAATGGGAACAACCAATGTGTTTTCCCAATTACATAATACACCCTCTTGATAGGGTGACTTACAAGTTCTTTTAAATCTACATTGTAAAATCTAACAGGTCCTAGTAACCATCAAGATACTGATCTATTTTCCATTTATTAACTTCTGTTGCTTTTTAATCCAGCAGTCACATGACACTGATTTGGGGAAATATAATGTTTAGTACATGGAGAAAAGTAATTAACACATTACATACTTCTTTTTTATCTTACAAACAATCAGCTAATATGATTCCTAACAACCAAGTACTGTGATTATGTCTAAAATAAAACGAAGTACACTTACCACTATGCCCATCATTTTTTATACTATGCAATTATAAATAGGAGGAATTGTGTTGAAACTACTTCTAAGCAGAATATTTCAATACTCACATCACCATTGTCAGTTTCTGTATCAGGGAGTCAAAGATTACTAGTCATCCCACAATGAAACAAATCAAAGGAAAAAATGAGCTTTTTGTATACTTACCGGCCTGCAATGCCCGTTGGTTGTATTTCCTGCACAAAGATTCCAAGTTCACCTTTCTCCTCACTTCGGAGACCAACAACACTGAATCCAAGACTGCTCCCTTCTGGTTTATACAGCTGTAAGGTGACAAATATTCATAATTTGATATATTGCATGAATTCTACATAATTAAGATAAAGTACAATGTGAGCATATAAACTGAATTCTCTAGGCAACAAATCAGCACTGGTAGATAAAAAAAATCATTTCTTGATTTTCAATAAAATAAGACATAATGTTCCCCCCTGTACACTCACAGTTAATGTTTTTTCTTGCCTCTCTCTAGGCACAAACAGAACAGAAAAAATATCCCCAATTCACACATTTTGGACACTCATTCTTATGAAAATGTTACGTGTAATAATAAAGGCAAAATGTTGGAATATAAGAAGCACAATACGTAATGCTAACAGATTATTGACACAAGGGAAACGAATAATATTAATTCTGAAGTGTCATACACAACATGAACTAAAGTACTAAAATGAGGGTTTTATCCCTTTTGTGACAACTAAATAAAAGTGAAGGAATATGTGCCATATTGCTGATATTTTATCAAATCCAGCAGTTTTCAAATATTTAAAGTGAAGGATCATGCACTATATATTTTTGTTTTTTTTTTCCTTTAAAAATACAAGCAAATCAAAAATAAAACTGCCACATCAAAAGGATAGAATTATGAAGATATACAATCACTTTAATATTTTACAAAATGACAGGATAAGGGTGAAACTGGTTCTCTTGTAGGAAGGTGAGAATAAGTGCCATTTTTTTTCCTTTCCTCAAAAGGCGGGAAGAAGAAAAGCACAAAACTAAAATGTACATAACAGTAAATATGATCAAACCTTCACCAAATACCCTAAAACAACATGTATCACAAAAAACTACAGGAAAACATCTGCATAAAACAATTAGTGGAATGCAGGTAACACAACACACATGTAGTGACAGGTCAGGAATATTTACAAAATACTGTGGGGGAGTGAACAGTTTATGCAGTGAAAGAAATAAGATGTTGAATACCATCCACGCTACTGAAATAACCATCACACATTTTACAGGAAAAAGTGGATAACCCATAGCCAATTTACATTTTCACCAAAAGCCAACCAAACCATTGGTCTTTGCCTACCTGCACTGTCAGTACCTCCCTGCCTTGAGAGGATTCCTGTATGGCTTTCTGGAACTCTATTGCATATGTTGGAGTGGTTATAGGGGGCAGGGCGACGTCCTCAGGGGCCAAGGATGGACTAGCAATCTGATAAAATGCAACCATATCAATTTGCCACAAGCTGCACTTTCCAGCTATGTCATAAAACTTTATGTAGTCACAGTAATATATTCTAATTATGTATCTGTAGTACAAGCTTAGACCCTGCTGAAAATAAATGTTCAAAAGTATTGTACAACTAGAACACAATCTGTGTTTCCCCAAATTGTCAAAACAGAGCATAAATGTGTGTTGCACATGACTGGAATGCACCTGCTGATACAACCATACCTACTGTCTCCAAAAACATAACAATGTCACAATTATCAAAACAATTGATTAATGTTGGTGAACATGCTATGAGGAAAAACAAAATTACTGAGTATTAAAATTTTCAATTATTGTTAGGTTGTATGAATCTACTTTTATGTCCAGTATTATTTCACATACAAATATTTAAAGCAAAACTGAACTTGATGAAAATGTAATTTAACAACATTTTGTTTTAATGCCGAACAAATTTCAGTTTCTAAAACTGTATTGAGATTAAATATACTCGACATATAAGGGTGCTCATCATCAAATGAATAAAAGTGTTCCGATAATTTCTAATGGCCCTGAAACTCAATACATACTGACCAGTACAGAAGACCACCTTGGGAACTACAAAATAGTTCTCAATAACATTGTTTTGGATACATGAACAGTATATTTCATATGTGAATGTGTGTGTGGTAAAGTGTACTACAAGGACTGTGATAGACCTATATGACTGTGCTTTGTATACTCTGTGGCATTATCTTAACGGCGTACTGTAATGCGGTGTTCCATGTAATTATGGATATTGAAGTACAGCTTAGCTTATTCTTGCATTTCCCATATTCAGAATTACTTATTTCACTGCGTACGTTCCAACATAAATGATTATTTAATTTTTATTTATTTATTTATTTATTTCCTTTCTCTCTCTGTGACATCACTTTCTCAATTCTCTACAGTTCTAATGTGTCACTCCTATTTCCTGATTAAGTAGATGAATTATCTCAAACATCACACATTAATTGCATATGCTACCAGCTTCCTAATTTGCATTTGTCTTGCAGCTGCACCTTTGTATCAGTGTTTTGGATGCCTTACCATTCCTGAACACTCATATATTTCTCTTCTTCTACTCTTTCCTCTTGCATTCACAGAAGTGTAAAGATGTCACAACCATTGCATTTGACATATACCATTTCTGTGGAGGTTTCATTTATTGTTATATGAGGGGCATAAAACCTACATCTATACCAGTGCCTTATTCAGGTCTTTCATAAATGAATTACATTTTCATGTGATGGTTCCAATTAAAAAAAGGTGTCTGAATCTGCCTTCAGCATGGCTAGATTTATGTCAGTTTATCTCAAATTACACAACAGCAGATACTTATTCCAGTAACAGTCTTTTCGTCTATTTATACACTACATATCACCATTTATCTACAGTGGAGGTTAAATGTTAATCTTTGTACAAGGTGCTGCTTATCTTCAAATCTCTCCATATTTCATAAGAGTTTACTAACAATGCCACTTCTGCAACCACAGCTGTATATGCTTGGAACAGCTTCATGGAGCTAGACTTTTTCTGACAAGTCATTTACATGTATCAAACAGTAGACTACCATGGGTCAGGTCAGAAGCTACTTTTGCTTCAGACAATGGTTATGTTAAGAACAATATACTCATTTCCATTTGCTAGACTGTCTATAACCTGACTGCAAATCTTGTCAGGTATATGGAAGGCATTCAATAAATAATGCAAAACATTTTTTTTCTGAGATATCTCTGGTATAAAAAATGCAGAACTTGTTGTGAGACAGTGTGAAATGTTCCCACTTATGCCTCTACAGTTTCATCAAGTTCCAACAGGTGTCGGCGCTACACACAGCCTTCAAAATGGCATCCGTAATGAAGGTGTTTTCCATGCAGAGAGATGTAATTGAATTTCTTTTGGCACAAAACCAGAGCATTGCTTGCACAATGTTTACAGAGGCCTGGCAGAAAACAAAAGCACAGTGAGCCACTGTGCAAGGCATCTGTCATCACCACAACAAGGTTGTGCAAACCTGTCCAATCTCCCACGCACCAGTCAGCTGCATGCAGCTATAACTCCTGCAATGTCAAAACATCTGGACACTCTCATTCAAGGTGATCAACAGTTCACAACCAAACATGATGCTGCTCACCTGGATGTCTCCAGTGATAGTGTTGACACACTTGCCCACCAGTTGGGATACTCAAAGATATATGCCCACTGGATTCCTAACAGAAAACCATAAACAGCAACAAAGGACCATCTGTGCAAAATTACTTGCATATTAGAAGGCTGACTGTGACAGACGATGGGGAGGTTATTGATGCAGCAAGATGTTGGCTCCGACATCAACCAGTAGAGTGCTTGCTAGAATGCAGGCATATGGGCCTTCCCAGTACGGTGGTGTAAGACTGTCAACACTGAAAGGAGATTGTGTTAAAAAATAGGGTTTTGTAGCCAAAAGAGTGGGAAATAATAAGGTTTATTGGAATCCTGAATAAAACCAATCCACTTTCAGAAAAAAAAAATTGTTACGTTACTTATTGAATGCCACTAGGTGATGAAGTGGAATTACGTCAAAGACTTTCAAGAAGCCCAGAAATGTGACTTCAACATGAACTCCATTATCCAATGCCTTCTGCATCTTGTGAATAAACAAAGAAAATTGGGTTTCATATGGGCAGTGCTTGCAGAAATCACGTTAACTCCTACAGGTGGGATATTTGGTTTCCAACAAAAGTCATGACAGCACAACATATGCTCTATAATTCTACAACATACTGACATTAACGATGTATGTTTGCAGATTTGTGCATTTGTACTGTGCTTCTTGTTATAAATTGTAATGATTGTCCTTTCTGCAGTCACTTAATACACTTAATTTGTGACATATGCCTGCTTTATTTCTTCGTTGATAGTCCTCGGTGTCGATGTACTGCATTTTCATACTGGCTGAAAAATGGGGGGTGGGAGTTCAACACTGACTACTGTAAATTATGTAGTCGACAGTTGCTTTTCAAGTTCTTTGCTTTCACTGTTCACAACCCCCCGATATTACACAGTTAACAGGGCCAGTTCACTATTGGTTAACTTTTGATAAGCCTCATTAATAGTATGCAGGCAAACATCAGCATACTGCGACAATAGTTAACCGTTGAATATCTATGAGCAGTAAAAACATAACCACACAGTTCTTGCAGAATAATACGGTACATGTGGCACTATTGAACACACACTGTCATTATTTTTTAACACACAGCCTATTTGTGTTACACTTATTTCATGATTAAGTTGATGCACACTCCGCTGCAGAGTGAATATCACATCCTGGAAAGTTGATGCATTGTTGTTATCTAACCAATACAGGTCCCTCGTCGGAAAATTGGTCATGGACTGTCTCAGGACCAAAATTTGGGCCTATATACATCCTCACAATAATAGGCACTGAAACTATACACATGATTAGCTTACTGAAATTAAAATTAAAAGACAACTCATTCAATTACTTGAATATATAGAATTTTTTTTTCTTTTTAACAGTTTCTTCTAGCACAAAGGTTACGCTGAATTATTTGTTTAAATGATGAAATTAACAGATATAGTTATACAACCAATACTTTTGACAAACTTGGTAATTATTTTGGAATTCATTA
The DNA here is from genome assembly GCF_023898315.1 of Schistocerca nitens. Classification (NCBI taxonomy): domain Eukaryota; kingdom Metazoa; phylum Arthropoda; class Insecta; order Orthoptera; family Acrididae; genus Schistocerca; species Schistocerca nitens. The sequence goes on from NC_064618.1 coordinate 369,952,160, forward strand.
AGGGCTGGCTTTGCTAACATGTTTTCGAATGGAGCCAAACAAATACTTAAAGAATGCTAGTGGTTCACCTTCCAAATGTTTATAATTAGTACAGAATTTATATTTGTTTATAAGTCAACAATAGGACCTAAGTCATGCAACTATCACTGATTTCATCCTATAACAAAAGATATTAACTACGAATAGTCAAAATAAATTAGAAAATTGGAGACACACACAAAAATAAGCACAAAATGAGTTCTGGTGCTATATTCTTTACAACTGAGGGCCATCCTTTCTCTTTTATGGAAATGCAGATTATACTCATGTATGTTAATGGTAAATTAGTCAAAAACTGAAAAAAATGAATTTAGGGAGGCAGATGGCAAAACAAGACAGGAAGTAAAAAGGTCCCAGTTTGCTTCATCACAAGTTGTTCCATTCCCGGCTGGGTCGGAGATTTTCTCCGCTCAGGGAATGGGATCATCATCATTTCATCCCCATCGATGCGCAGGTTGCCAAAGTGGCGTCAAATCGAAAGACCTGCACCAGGCGAACGGTCTACCCGACGGGAGGCCTTAGCCACACGACATTTCATCACAAGTTGTTCCAGCAACCTACAATAAACTGTTGCTAACAGTGAGATCAGTCCTTCTGTATACTCAATACAGAAGCTAATAGGTCCAGTAGTCTTTCCTCTATTGAGCAACTTGTTCAAATTTTTGATTCCACACTTACTTACTTCCAAAACTGTCATTCTGGTATCTGTTCAACAGTTGAAAGTTGGAACTGTGTAGCTGTCTTTGGTGAGGCAACTTCAGAGGAAGTATATAACTGTGTAGGCTTCCGTGGCCAGAGTCAGTCGACATAAAAGTTTTCTGTGTATGGTACTGCGTCACGTTTCTAGCCAATGGCTACGGTCATAAGTCGATAAACACAGCCTTGTCGACGAACACAAGTAAGAAAGAAAAGCAAGAAATAGACAAACTGCAGCCAACAGTGCGCTTACCTTATGTGAAAAATGTTACTGACCGAATAGGCAAACACCTTCGCTGCGTTGGGGTGCAGTCTGTCTTCTATAGTGGTCGTAGCATCCAGGACGTGCTAGGCTCCACAAAGGACAAGTTGGATGCATTACACACTGCAGGCGTTTACAAGGTGGAATTCAAATGTGGAGAGGCATACATTGACAGGACTGGTAGGCCAATAGCAACACATTCGGAAACACGAGTGCTACATTCGTCTAGGGCAACACAACAAATCCGCAGTGGCAGAACATCAGCAAGACTGCGAAAAATACATAAAATTCAGCGAAGCCTGTGTGTTGGCCAAGCAGCCAATTATGTTGTTGTTGTTGTGGTCTTCAGTCCTGAGACTGGTTTGATGCAGCTCTCCATGCTACTCTATCCTGTGCAAGCTTCTTCATCTCCCAGTACCTACTGCAACCTACATCCTTCTGAATCTGCTTAGTGTATTCATCTCTTGGTCTCCCTCTACGATTTTTACCCTCCACGCTGCCCTCCAATGCTAAATTTGTGATCCCTTGATGCCTCAAAACATGTCCTACCAACCGATCCCTTCTTCTAGTCAAGTTGTGCCACAAACTTCTCTTCTCCCCAATCCTATTCAATACTTCCTCATTAGTTACGTGATCTACCCACCTTATCTTCAGCATTCTTCTGTAGCACCACATTTTGAAAGCTTCTATTCTCTTCTTGTCCAAACTATTTATCGTCCATGTTTAACTTCCATACATGGCTACACTCCATACAAATACTTTCAGAAACGACTTCCTGACACTTAAATCTATACTCGATGTTAACAAATTTCTCTTCTTCAGAAACGTTTTCCTTGCCATTGCCAGTCTACATTTTATATCCTCTCTACTTCGACCATCATCAGTTATTTTGCTCCCCAAATAGCAAAACTCCTTTACTACTTTAAGTGTCTCATTTCCTAATCTAATTCCCTCAGCATCACCTGACTTAATTCGACTACATTCCATTATCCTCATTTTGCTTTTGTTGATGTTCATCTTATATCCTCCTTTCAAGACACTGTCCATTCTGTTCAACTGCTCTTCCAAGTCCTTTGTTGTCTTTGACAGAATTACAATGTCATCGGCGAACCTCAAAGTTTTTATTTCTTCTCCATGGATTTTAATACCTACTCCGAATTTTTCCAATTAAGACAAAACGCATAATCAGAGAGGCAATCAAAATACTTAAAAACCCTAATAACATGAACGCAGAGGATGGACTCAGATTTGCCCTATCTTGGCTGCCAGCAATCAGAGCCCAACAGACCGCACTGTCAACACGAGGCACTAGCACTACCGGCAAGTAACTGCCACCACGCGGCCGACGTCCAGCAGTTGGTAAACAGCAGCTAACTTCTCATTCGACGGTGACCACCAATCATGGTACACAACAAAAGAGCCAATAGACAACAGAGGTCACGTTCTCCCTCCACCGCAATAACCTATTAAAATAAAGTTTCCTCTCCTTCTTCCTTAAGTGACCAATGAAACTACCTACCTTTTTAAAATTCTGACGTAATGGCATGCGCAGTGAACAGTAACAACAAAATATAAAGGATACTGCGTAGCTAGAACGCACCATTAGACCCAGAAGAAAGCTGCTGCAACCGTGGCCGAAACGTTGGTTTTTCTCCAGCAGCAGCAGCAGTAGTGGTTTTTAATTACATTATGACGCGGTACCATACCCAGAAAACTTTTATGTTCAGAGGAAGTATTTCAGCCATCATTTTATCATCTGTTGGTCTCACTATGATCAATGAGCAACTGGACAGATAAGTTTTCTAAATTGATTGATATGGTGTAAGACAAAAACTTTTTACGGTTTTTTGATAACATGGCAAGTAAGAGTTTGATTCTGAATTCGCTGAATATTTCTCACACAACATTCTGTATGTTTGCTTTGACTTTGTTATGTATTTGTTTCTCAGCACGGATTTGGTTTTATTTGAATCTGCCATTCTTTTGTAGTGAATTTCTAACAGTTTTACTGAACCATGGTGACTCCTTCTCATTCCTATCTTCCACATCACATACTTTTCTAGCCCATGGCCTAAAAATACATTTTAATTTGAGTTGGACATCTTCAACATTCTCCTCACTGGCAATGACGACGTATAAATCAGTAAGCAACTTCCAGAACAATTACACTAGGCAACAGTTTCTGTGCAAGGTCAAGAAACAATTATAGGATGCACTAACTGTTGAAGCTCAAGGCTTTGTAATAACACATTTCTTACAAAACAGGAGTGAGAATTTTGAAATAGGAGTTAGAATAAGAGTGGCCAGGGAGCCTGACACTGAGACAAAGAATCTGTCCCAGAATCCAAACAACCACAGAAAACCAAGCAAACTAATAAAAGAGAAATCTTTTTCACAAAGATCAAATTTCACTACCTAAGAATATTTCTAATGCCTTTCTTGTTTTCCAGAAGATTGGTCCTGTTATCCACTGCACTGCATATTGTAATATTTCACTGAACTCTTGAAACTCATAACAATGCATACATTATTTTAATTGTTCAGCGTTAGCCAGTGTACTTCCTGATGAAATAGTTCACAGACGAACAGCTGGATGACAGTATCCAACAGGCATATTTTGGCAAGTGACCATGATGGCATCATCTGGTGTGCTGATGAACTGAGTGCTTGGAGGCCAGCATGGCACTTTCATCTCTTTCCCCCCTCCCTCCCTCCAATCTGCTGTTCCATCCACAGCCCACACCCAGCATCTCCTTCCCCACTCCTCCCACCGGCACATTGCTCTGTCCTAGGTTTGTGTCCAGGTATGTGTGCCAACAAAACTTTCCCCCAAAGTCAGTTCATTCTTCGAAGTAGATATCCCACAATGAACTGACTTCAGAGGTAGGCACAGGAACAGTAGAGGTGCTGTCAGCAAGCATACCTCAGTGCGAACCTATGACAGAGCAATGTGTTGGTGGAGTAGTGGGAAAGAGTTGCTGGGTGCAAATGGAGATAAAATGGCAGGTCAGAGGGAGGGGTAGGGGGAAGATAAAAGCACCATGCTGGTCCAAAGCAGTCAGGTCATCAGCGCACCTGATGATGGCAATGAGATCACTTGCCAAAATATTGGCCCACTGGACACTGACATCCAGCTGTTCACCCATGAACTATCTTGTCAATGCACACATTGTTTTAAAAGAGCATAAAACAAGGATAGTATGCACAGTGTGAGAGATAAGGGGATGTAAATGAGACAGAGGAAAGACTTCGAATGTGTTCATTATCAGCTACATCAAGCTAGGTTCCCAGTGTGTCTATATCAATCATAAAGTTACCAATGCATGTAAAGCATGCCTGTGGAAATGCCTTCACCATCAACAAAAATGTTGCTTGTATTTCACTTAATATTCCACCTGCAAGACTGTTCCCATATAAGACAAAAGGTGCTGTGGAGAACAGTGAAACAATTTTTTAAACAGTTTTTCTTCCAGTGGTCATACAGTAGAACAGAAAAGCCTATGATGGATCTGTAAATATTAACTGTGGAATAACAAACACCTGGCTTTGAGTCACAACACATAGTTGCATATGGTCTGACAACTTAAAATTGTGAAATCATTAGGACCTGTGTTTTCTCTGGCACTTATTACCACAGTAATAAAATTAGAATAACTGAGACATACATGGAAGCCTACAAACAGCTGTTTCTTGAGGAATATCTGTCAATAGATATTGAAAAATATAAATGGTTCTGGTTGGTATCAGATACCCATGCCGCACACTGTTAAACAGGTTTTAGAATGTACAGGTGAAGAAAATGTAAATACGTAGGGGCACTGAAGCCCATGAAAATGAAAGCAGCTGTGTAATGTTTTTACAGTCCTTAGTGACAGCACTTGAGTAATGGTGCTGTTCAAATGCAGATTCCTTTTTTATTTAACAAATGCTACAAATTTAATTCCTTTACAGCGAATCATTAATAGCGACTTCCAAAAATTTCAGCATCATTAAAGTCAAATAAAAAATCATGTAAGCACTGAATGAAAAGTTGTGTGACTAACTCCATGCCATAATTTAGAAAAGAACCAATCTATGATTAATTGGTTAGCTGGCTCTTACAGACATTTTTTGGTTACAAAAACAGAAAGACAAATAGGTTCTTTAAAGCATGGCCAGTGAGTTTAGGAACAAAGATGATTAACAAAACATCTCTCCAGTTGATCAGTACATGACAGCAATTTGACAAAGTAAATTTCAATTACACCCAGTGATACAGTCAAAACAGCAAACACATCAAAAGGAATTGTGACAAAATAGTTTCCATTGAACAAACATTTGGCAAAGCAATTTCAGCCAGTGTCCATGTTTAGCGGCAGCAAAGATCAGTGCAGGTACCACCAGTCATTTGGAGCTCCTCTTTTCAAACATTTAATAACTGGAATGTAATGGTGTTCTTCAAGTCCAAACTTTCAATTAGGTCTACAGTACTTTCAATAAAAATATTACCCTTAAAATTATATGAATAACCAATACAAGCAACAACTAATATGGACACAAATAATTAATAGGATCCAACATCAAAATTGTAAGCCACAGTTTATTCCCAACTGAACTATAATAAATAGGTTTCTCTCCATTACCATATTTCTTAGAGTGTGGGTTAATATCACAAAATGATCAGTTTAATGAAGGAGAGAAAGCAAATAGAAAAGGCGGAAGCAGTGAAAGAATGCTACAAAAAGAATTAAAGGTACATAGCACAATCAAAACAATGCACCAGGACCTTCATTTCTGTGATATTGTTCTCACTGTTATTTATAATTTCTGTTTTAATATTATTTTTCTAGGTCACAGTTTCCTGTTTGTTGTGCAGTGGTACTTGTGTTGATTTCAGTGGAGAAATTAAGCATTTCAAATTTTAATATGTTTAATTTGAAATTTTTGTGATTTTTTTAATGGAATATTGATGAAAATCATATATAAAAATAACTATTCTACTGCATCTTTCTGTCTGTTCATTTAACAAATGTGCATCCCCAGAATAACTATATACATTTCACGCATTCCCTGTTGAAGACCCCTCATCAAAAGCATACAAGCAGACCAATAACTTTTCAAATCTTTGATCTAGATAAATCCACATTTATCAGGCCCCCATGTGAAGAATCCTGATTTTCAGCTTCTTAATTTTATGTGATTGGTGTGAATCTTTCAAATCATGGAATGGTAAAAAGAGTTAGAGCCATAAAGATATGAGATAAATGGGCAACACTACAATTTTTTATACAGTTACTGATTAGTAATCAAATTATGCCAGTCATTATACACTCCACAAAGACATCCCTCCACCTGTTCCCTTTCTCTCTCTGTCCCCTTTTAAGTTCATCTCCTCAGTGCATTTGTTGGCTCTTAGGCAATGTTCTTATGTAATAACTTAATGCAGCAGCTTGCTTTTTTTAAAAAAGAGAGAGAGAGAGAGAGATGCAGTTTATATAAAATCAACAAAATGCAATCTCATTTACATTTACCTGAGGAGATGATGATTCACCAGATGAACTGTGAGGAAGTTTTGCAACTGGAACTCTTTGATCATCAAACTCTTGACTGTTAGCATAATCTGGATCAAATGAAACATCATACAAGCTGACAGGAGGTGGAACATTTAATAAAAGCTTGCCACATGGTGTAATGTCAAAGTCTACAGGCAGTATTGAAGGGTGTTGTATTAATTGCTGATTTAATTCTCCCAGTGAGTCCTGCAACATAACAAGTATTGCCTGAATATATAAATGAACATAACACATATATGTAATCTAAAAATAACTATATCAAAAACAATGATTAACCCTGCATAAAAAAATCATAAACTTACCTGCAAACAAAATCTCAAAAACTCAAGCTGAGAGAGAGAGCCATTAACATTTCAAATGTTCATTTTTATGAATGCAGGACCAATTCAGTCTTCATAGTAACCACAACATAGGTATTTCAGAGAAGGCAAACATTGCTATTTAAATATCTGACAATTGCAACCAATTTCAGTAAGTGATTGGCTATGGTGTAGGCAAACAATATTAGATCTTTTCACATAATGAACTTCTTTGCATAAAGCACTGACCGTTTACATGGTTTTCTCCACCTGATGATAACTTTCAAACAATATGAGCTCCCTGAATATAACTGCATCATTTGGAAATGATATCCAAGAACATTCAGTTGTTCACACATTCATTGTTTAAACAGTAAGATAAATAGGTTCTTAAAAATGCAGCTAGAGTCTTTATAAAACAAAAATATTTCTCAGTTTGATCAATACATGATGTCAATTTGATGAAGTAGATTTCAGTTGCATTCAACAAAAAGATCAAAATCAAAAACACACCAAAAGGAGTTACAGTCAAACAATTTACATCTAACAAAAATTTGGGCACAGCAAATTCAATCGATATCAATGTTTAGTGGCAACAAACGTTAGTACAAATACAGCCAGTCACTGGAGCAAGAGAGTAATGCTAATTTTAAAGTAAGTAGAAGCTGGCTTATGTGTTTTAAATCTAGGTATGGAATTATGGAATTAGTCACATACGGTGGAAAAAACTGTTAGCTGATAAATGTAATCTATTAAATTAACAGGAAACAGAGTATTTTGAGAAAAAAATTGCTTTTCCTCCTGTTGTTTTTTTTTTAGATAGTTTAAAATGTATATGATAAAACTAGAATTTTAAAAGACTGTTATGTCTGAAACAAAGGAGGCCTGTTTGCATTATATCACTATAGTACAGCGTCAGCTATTTGAATACTGATCAATGGAAACATTAGTTAACCAAAAACATCCCAGTTGCCAAGTTTAAAGTTGTGTGCACATCAAATAAAAGTTCTGCTGGTGCTCGGCTGACCACCTTGACAGTTTTCCCCTCCTTGCAAACCATCATTGTCATTGCCAGATGAGGTACTGGTGAAGTAAAGCTGTCAGGACAGGTTGTGAATCATATTTAGTCAGGTTAGCTAGTAGAATACTTGACTGTGAAAGGCAAAGGCCCCACATTTGAGTCCTGGTCTGGAACACAGTTTTAATCTGGCAGGAAGTTTCACATCATTTTTTTGTTCTGTACTGATGTCTGAACCTCTGTAGATGACAGAGTGTGCTCTTGTTGTGCCAGTCACAATCTTGACTAAACACACACACATTGTTCTTAGTGTTTCTGATAAGGAGGTGAAAACTGTGCTAGAAGATCAAGCTTGACTCAGGGATATGGAGTTGGAAGCACAACAACATTTGTGATTAAAAAGAACAGCGATTCCATTGCAAAATTTTCAAGTGCACTTGACAAAAAGCCTGCACAAAAGAACAATGGAAGTGGCAGAAAAACAGGATTTAGACAATGCAGTTTACACATGGTTGAAGCAAGAATGCAGCCAAGAACAACTAATAAATGGACATTTAATTTATGAAAAATCTATTGAAATGAATAAGAAACAAGGGAGTAACGCCGATTTTAAAGTCGCTAACACTTGGCTTAAATATTTCAAATCTAGCATGGAATTAGGAAATTAAGACATAAATATTGGAACAAACTGTGATCTGATATTGAAGTTCCACTGCATATTTCAAAGCATATATTTACAAATTGATTGATAAGGAGCACTAAAAAATAAATCTATAATGCTTGTGAAACTGGTTTACACTGGAAAAAAATGCCAACAATAGGCCTAGTTTCTAATGCTATACTCCTATGCCTCGTTTAAAGGCAAGTAAATCATACATCACTGCAATGGCATACGGAAATGTGTGTGAAACACAGGCTACCTTTGCAAATCTTATGGAAGTCTACAAAACTATGTCACTTTAAGAAACAAGGACTGCCAGTCACCTACAACAAGCAAAAGATTTGTGGATGGAAACAAACATTATTAAATAATAGTAGAACACTGTATTTATCCCTAAACTCATAAAGTTTCAGGTAGCAACTGGAAATTATGGAAATGTTTTGCTGTTGGTTGATAATGTTCCAAGTCAACCTTCAAACATTTTACTTGAAGTAGAAAATGGATAGTCTGAAGTTTTTTATGCCTCCAAACATTACTTAAGTTCTCGAAATATGGACTACGGCATAATTGAAAGCTCCAAATTTTATTACAGAAATGCATTTCTGCATATGATATGGACTGGGGAAAACAGTTCAGCAACTGTACCAGGAAAATGACTTGAAGGTTGTTATGTATAAGGCAGCTGAAGCTGGAGCTCCACTAGCAAAAGCTTGGAATACAATCTTTTTTTCTGATGACTCTATCAAACCACCTAATAATCAGTTTGTATCCATACTGTTCGGGCAAACTACAGACTCTTCAGGATTTGAAGAATACCAGCAGGAAAATATTCAAAACTGGCTTCAATGTGATGTTGATGACCCTGATTACAAGTACTAACAGACAATGAAATAATTGCCAATGTTATCAATAACCAAGACCCTTGCAATGATGAGGAAGCACCTAGCAGTAAAAACTGTAAAGAGAAAGGACCATCCACTGAGGAAGCTGTAATGTTGTCAAATTGAAGTATTTAAAATTCTCAGGAAATTTAGCAACAACAAAATGAGCCTCAGCTCTGATGCAAAACCAATATTTGGACTTCTTTTCCTTCACTTTGTAGTCAGTTCTCAGTTCTCTGTGCTGTTTATGAGATGTGCGATATAAACTACAGACTTTGCATCAAATGTCTATGGGTAACAGATCATGTCACTGTGAACAACTTTTTTTTGGAGACAAAATATTTGCTGATGAGCGCTCTGGCCGAGCTCCTGTCTAGCACTCTAAGAGCAGTGGTGCGTGGCGCCAAGAAGAGAGGAGATAAGGAAGGCTGCAGCGAGACGCCACTAGAGTTAGATAGTCATCTTGTCATGCACCAAGCAGTTTGTCAGCAATGCTGCTTGTATTCAATTAGATTTATGTTGTGCATTACAAATACCATAGGTACTATACCACAACTGTCCAAGAAAAGAAATACACACTTGTTTAAACAAAGAAAATCTGGAGAAGCCACATCATTCAGTGTAGAATGGAAACTAATTTCCTTTTCATATTGTTCGAAGACTATGCAAAGTGCTTATTATGCCATCACACTATTATGAGATGAAGAACACTCATTGAAACTCAGCCACAAAGATGATATAATGCACTTCTGGCAAAAAACAGTGAATGCTGGCTGAACTGAATGCGGCAATTAGGGAAAAAACTGAGTTGAGAGTAAGTAGAGTAGTGATAAATTCTTTTATGGTCAACATCACAAATTATTCGAAACCATTACATCTATTAATGGAAGGGGAGAATCATTTGGTAACAGATATATCAGACAAGACTGATGTTATCAAACAAAAGTAAACCCTATGAAAAGGGCTTCAACTTCAGGACATGTAACATTTCCTACAACTCAGAGGGACCAGTTATGACTGATTACATTTCAGTTGCTGAAACATTTCACCACAAGAACTCAAAGAATTCCAAGACTTGGCATGACTGAACACTGATTTTGCTCTATTTTTTACAATATTCTCGTTTTTGGTTACTAATGTAGCTCATTACTTCAAACTTGAGCGGATAGATGTTCAGTGGAGCAACTGGCCCAATGACCTATTTGTCCCATCCAGAAATTTACAACACTTTTTCAACTGTCTTCGCCCCCCCCCCCAAAAAAAATGCGCGCACACACACACACACACACACACACACACACACACACATACACACACACACACACACACACGATATTCTTAAAGCCACTGAAGTTAATTCAATGTTTTGTTTCAAACAAGTGTGTGAACGTGATTCCTCAATTTCTCCAGGCGTATTTTATGACGAAATAAATCTCAGGTGAACAGCCTGGTATGAGTATGCGTAGGGCACAATATTTCAGCAATCGACCACGTTGCCATCATCAGGTGCGCTGATGTACTGACCGGCGGTGGGCTGGTGCCATGTATATATAGGACAATCCCCCTCCCACTCCTCCCTCAGGCAGTTCCCATGAGCCGGTGCAGTCTGCGCCCCGCATGCGATCCAGGTGCAGTGTCTGTTCTCCTGCCGTATGGGCACTGCATCTTAGGTCTTCTCGTTCAGGAGGGTCTGCCAGCACTGCCCTCGTTATTCTTCCCTCCTTCCCCGAAGTTGGTACACTCTGGTAAATATCCCTTTTCTTCTTAATCCGGGTGATCACGGGTTCCCACGCCTTGCTAAGGATGTAACCGCTGTCATGATTTACTTGTGGCTCCCTTACTCTGATCTCTATGGTTCTATGACAGAAGCAATCCTGACAGGAACAGCTGCACCTCCAGAAGCAACAACAGCTGCAGCAGGAGCAGATGCAGGAGCTACTCAGAGTGTAAAATTGATCTGCTCTCATATTGTGCTGGTGACGGGTCAGGCATCTACAGACAAGTCTTCTCCCTATGATTCCTGATGCCATTCACCAGTTTCGACGAGTTTGTGGTAGGTGGGATAATTACCTGTGCCAATTCTTGCTGCACCTCCAAGTAAGCCATAGAATCGATCCAGCTGCCAATGACGCCTTGCTATTGTCCAGCAGTGCATGGTTGTATGAAATCATGTAGAATTTGGAGCCCCCAACCAAGCCTGAGCAATTTAACTTTGAGGAACTCTGTCAGTTGCTCATGCAGTATTTTGGACATCAAGCACATGTGGAGGCAGCACAGATGCAGTTTAACCAGCAACCTAAGTCACCTGGAGCAGTCGTATGTGGTCTGAATTGTTGACCTGCAAGATCACTAACACAGATGTCAGTTTGAGTGCACACGCCCTAACTGGGATGTGATAATCTGATTAGCCCCCAGACATGAGGTACAAATTTGGGCATTGGCTTGTCTGACTCTTCTTTAGCTGAAGTTGCTTATACGGGGTGTTACAAAAAGGTACGGCCAAACTTTCAGGAAAAATTCCTCACACACAGATAAAGAAAGGATGTTACGTGGACTTGTGTCCGGAAATGCTTAATTTCCATGTTAGAGCTCATTTTAGTTTTGTCAGTATGTACTGTACTTCCTCGATTCACCACCAGTTGGCCCAATTGAAGGAAGGTAATATTGACTTCAGTGCTTGTGTTGACATGCGACTCATTGCTCTACAGTACTAGCATCAAGCACATGAGTACGTAGCATCAACAGGTTAGTGTTCATCACGAACGTGGTTTTGCAGTCAGTGCAATGTTTACAAATGCGAAGTTGGCAGATGCCCATTTGATGTACGGATTAGCAAGGGACAATAGCCGTGGCGCGGTACGTTTGTATCGAGACAGATTTCCAGAACGAAGGTGTCCTGACAGGAAGACGTTCGAAGCAATTGATCGGCGTCTCAGGGAGCACAGAACATTCCAGCCTATGACTCGTGACTGGGGAAGACCTAGAACGACAAGGACACCTGCAATGGACGAGGCAATTCTTCGTGCAGTTGACGATAACCCTAATGTCAGCGTCAGAGAAGTTGCTGCTGTACAAGGTAACGTTGACCATGTCACTGTATGGAGAGTGCTACGGGAGAACCAGTTGTTTCCGTACCATGTACAGCGGGTGCAGGCACTATAAGCAGCTGATTGGCCTCCACGGGTACACTTCTGCAACTGGTTCATCCAACAATGTGTCAATCCTCATTTCAGTGCAAATGTTCTCTTTACGGATGAGGCTTCATTCCAACCTGATCAAATTGTAAATTTTCACAATCAACATGTGTGGGCTGACGAGAATCCGCATACAATTGTGCAATCACGTCATCAACACAGATTTTCTGTGAACGTTTGGGCAGGCATTGTTGGTGATGTCTTGATTGGGCCCCATGTTCTTCCACCTACGCTCAATGGAGCACGTTATCATGATTTCATATGGGATACTCTACCTGTGCTGCTAGAACATGTGCCTTTACAAGTACGACACAACATGTGGTTCATGCACGATGGAGCTCCTGCACATTTCAGTCGAAGTGTTCGTACGCTTCTCAACAATAGATTCAGTGACCGATGGATCGGTAGAGGCGGACCAATTCCATGGCCCCCACGCTCTCCTGACCTCAACCCTCTTGACTTTCATTTATGGGGGCATTTGAAAGCTCTTGTCTACGCAACCCCGGTACCAAATGTAGAGACTCCTCGTGCTCGTATTGTGGACGGCTGTGATACAATACACCATTCTCCAGGACTGCATCAGCGCATCAGGGATTCCATGCGACGGAGGGTGGATGCATGTATCCTCGCTGATGGAGGACATTTTGAACATTTCCTGTAACAAAGTGTTTGAAGTCACGCTGGTACGTTCTGTTGCTGTGTGTTTCCATTCCATGATTAATGTGATTTGAAGAGAAGTAATAAAATGAGCTCTAACATGGAAAGTAAGTGTTTCCGGACACATGTCCACATAACATATTTTCTTTCTTTGTGTGTGAGGAATGTTTCCTGAAAGTTTGGCCGTACCTTTTTGTAACACCCTGTATTGCTGAAGCACAAGAACTTACAGCAGCTACATGGGACATAATTTTGACAACTGGCAGGTGGCGAAGTTACATATGCACAGTGAACAGCCCCAGTGCCAAGTTAGGTTATCTTCGACTGAGTCACCATGAGGCAACACTGCTGACGATTTGAGTGCGGTGATATCACATTGCAGCCTGCCTCCGTCCATGACTAGCTTGGCAGGTACAAGTCAGTCAAAAATTTGGGGTCCCCATTCACTTCATTTTATGGGCTCTCAGTGTCACTCTTCATCTGAATTTGTTTCTTTTCAATGGGCAAGATAGTGGTTCTGCTCTTATTGTCATTCTGTACACATTGGACAGGATTGCCCGTACATACATAGGTGCCATGTGTGGGGTATGCTGAAAAGTATGCCACTTGGTTTAAGTTTGTGACAATTGGTAAGCTGCAGGATGGTCTTTGGAGGCCCCAGGGTTTTCCCTGGACTCAGAGGCTGCCTCCAATGCCCCACGAGCTTTGCCCCAGCAAATTCCGCTAACATTGATCTTGGATAGGCAACCAACAGATTTCAGGTTGACTCAGGGGCAATGGTCAGCATTAATTAACTTACGCATGTACAGGCTCTCAGGCTGCCCTGTGTTGCAATGGCCACTGTCTCAAGTAGCATCTTACTTGTAACAGCACATTTCACTGCAGAGGAAATTCTCCGTCTCAGTATGTTATAAGAATGTGGCATGGCAACTTACATTGTTAGTGGTAAATTCACCATTTGGCAGCAAATATTTTTTTCAGCTAGACTCTTTTTCTGTTTTTGAATTCCTGATCATTGATGAAGTTCACTTAATGTCCCATTTGGTCCCCTTTCAAGATTTGGACTCCTTACTATGGTCATACAACTAGCTATTTGAAAATACCTTTAGTTGGGTGAAAAATTTTAAAGCCTATGTCTCCCTTCTGCAGTCACCAATACATTAACTTTTTGTGAAAACCTCATTCCCTTTCCATGTGCAACAAGGTTAAGGGTGAGTTGCAGCAATGGCAGAAATTCTTGAGTCATCTCTCCTATTTTTTCTGGTCAACATGCCACCCTTCTGGTGGTGATTCAGAATCTGAATCCCAAATGCATCTTTGCAGTAATTTTAAGCAATGTGGACTCATATCCTATTCCACATCCACATGAGTTGTTCGTGAAGTTGTCAAGGGACCAGCATTTCTCCCACATCAACTTGTGTGACGAATACCTGCAGGTGTCACTGAATGTTGCTTCTCAGCATTTTTCAGTACTCAACACCCCTTTTAGCGGTTATCAGTTAAGCACTTGCCTTTTGGAATTTCATCCACCCCTGGAATTTATCAAAGATATTTGGAGTATTCTTTTAAGGACATCCCCTGTTATATAAACTACCTCAATGACATCTGGGTCACAGGCTCCACATGTGATGAGCATTTATGCAATTTGCAGGCAGCTTTCCAAAGTCATCTGGAGAATGGCCTTCATTGCAAATTGGAAAAATATAGCTTTTTGCCCCAAAGATGCATTCTCTAGGACACTTGATTAACAAAGATAGTGGCTTCCTTACACACGAGCATGTCAAAACCATCATCAACTGGTTGACACCCAAGAACTTGAAGCAGCTTCAGTCCTTTTAGGGCAAGATTTCTTGTTATGCCAGTTCACTGCACAGGCTGTGCACACCATTAACCAGCTTTGCCAATAGGATGTCAAATCTATGTGGTCTGCAGACTGTCAACAGGCTTTTCAGTCTCTCAAGCAGCATTTGTTCTGTGCCCTCTGTTTGGCTTATTTTACACTGGGTACTACTGGAGTATCCCAGTATGGCATTGGTGTATCCTGCTGCATCGGAACCCAGATGACACTGAACACGCCTTTGCTTACACATTAAAGATATGATCGGCAGTGCAAACTAACTATTCACAGGTGTGAAGGGAGGCACTTTCTGTCTTTTTGGTATTAATAAGGTTGTGTGTTTTTCTTAAAAAAAATAATAAATACAAAAAAAAATTTAGTTCTACTCATCACGAACCACAGGCCATTGATTTCATTATTCGGCCTACATTCTAAGCTAATGGATAGGACTTTCCACCGTGTTATCCATTAGGATGAATGAGCATTGTCAGAGAATGTATACTGGCAACACACAATATCCTGCTGCAGAGCATGTTCTGCAACATGATAGCTGTAACCTCAGTGCCTGTTTCACCTCATATTCCATCTGGATTCTCCCTCCTGACACCAGTTCCTCAGAACTCCACATGTGGGAACTCGTATTACAACATGTGCTAGGTTCTTGTCATCCACCTGGCCTAAATTTACATTAATTTCTGTGGTCACATCATTTATTTTCAGTAATTATTCCTTTTCTTCGCTCCTTTCTATTTTACTGTATCTTTTATTTTTCCCTCCTATTTATCCCCCCTCTCCCCCTCCCCGTCTATATGTACTAGCACTTAGCTTTCCAGCTCTCCACCCATATTGACCTTGCATGTGCTCTTTCAGTAATCTGCATCTTGATTATTACCCTACCTTTCACCTTTAAGTTACATTTTCAAATCCCATCCTATACAGACACTAACAATCAGTCTTCACTTCTCATCTTATCTGGTAAATCTCCCCCGACCCAGGGACCTGGGCGACTTTTCTGTTAATCTCCCCATTTCCTAAAAATTGCCAGTCCTTTCCCTTCATCCCTCTTCCTTTCCCTTCAATCCTTCTGCAAAAAGAAAGAATCACTATCTCAGAAAGCTTGCATATTTCCAAATTCTTTATGCACTTGTTGAGTAGATTTTTTTATCCGTCCAGTTATATTATAATAAGGAATTTGTTACAAATGTTTATTTTTAATTATTCCTGCATAGTTCATGATATGGATGGTTAATGTTAATAAACTATCTTTGAGTTATTATCTTTGTCACCCATCATTCTCATCCCATACCATTCCAACCTCCTTCCCCTCTCTGTATTTTCTACTTTTTATCAGTACATTTTTGGAATTTTGCCCCCTTTAAGTAAGTATTCACCATCTCCTCCTAATTTTATACTATCCTCAACTGGGTTTTCTTTAGGTATAATTAACTTAATATGTCTGAGATTAAAGAATACTTTTCATGTCACTAACCTGGATTGTAACAATGCTCCGAAGAATAGGATTCTCAAGCACTGAAATGAGAAGGTCCAAATCATCCTTTGTCTGTGCTTGAAGCTTGGCATCATCACTCACATCAATTGTGTGCTGGATGTGTTCTAGCAACTGCAGAGCTGTGGAAATATCAGCTTGCAGTGGCATGGTCTCGTGCTTCTAGGGGCTGAGTGAGTATATTTTACATTAATCTGCTAGATCCCAAATGAAAAAGCTGATCTGAAAGAAAAAACACAGATAACGTTGTTAGTTGTTACATATCATGCTCCAGATAATAAGTAAAGCAACAGTGCTCTCTCTCTCTCTCTCTCTCTCTCTCTCTCTCTCTCTCCCTCCCTCCCTCCCTCCCCTCCTCCCCAACAACAACACACACACACACACACACACACACACACACATTAATTTTATTGAAAGCTTCTGTGAACCTTCTGAAGTTGAAGGTTTTCAGTGCAAGCTTGTTAATGAGGAGATATACATATATTTTATAATGAAATTTGTAGAAATGTAACACAAAGAAAAATAAATCAGTTAAACATAAAAAAAGTAGGGCCCAATGTATCAAAATTTTCAGGGTAGGTGGTACAATGTGTGTACCACCATTTCTCTTAGCTAAAATGCAAGGCAGTAAAAAAACATACTACTTAATTTTGAAGCCCTGACTCTTCCAGCATTGTTCCCACTATGACTAAGAGATGTGAGAAGTAGTATTGTTCCAAATATTCCATGCGTGGCTACAGTGTCAGTGGTTTCTGGGCAAGGAACTGGCACCAGGTAGGGTACCAAATGTGTTCCATTCGCATCAGATCAGGCAAATTTGGTGGCCAAGAAATCAATGTGAATTCACTATCACACTTCTAAAAATCACTGTAGCATATTGTGGCCTGTAATACGCCATCACCATCGCAGAAGGCATCAAGCATGAGGGGGTGCAGGTGATCTGCAATAATGTTCACATAGTCCACGTCACAGTGCCACTGACTACAACCATAGGTCCCACGTAACATCAGATGAAAGCCCCCTATAGCATAATACTGCCCCCAATGGCCTGAGTCTGTGTCACAGAGCATGTTCCTGGCATCGTCCACTTGTGTGACAGTGCATTCAGATGCGACCACTGACCAGGTATAACAATAAATGTGATTCACCTGACACAGCCCAATCTCTATGGATCCAGTTCCCACTGCAATTATAACTGAAAGTGTTATTGGTTCAACATGAGAACACGTAGGGTTTGTTGCTGTGGAGCACCGGGTTCTACAAGTGCATTGAATAATGTGCTTGAAACACTTCTGCCTGCACCAGTATCATACTTTGATGTCAGATCTGCCACAGATCACCACCTATCCTGTTTACAAAGTGAGCAAGTCCCCGAACTCCACTGTCTATGATGGAGCATAGATGTACATCACTTTTCGCCTACTTCAATAACTTTACTCTGATGCTCAAAACAGTAGCAAACAAACAGCTTCATCAATTCTGAGATGCTCATCCCCAGACACTGGACCCTAACAATCTGCCTTTTGTCAAAGTCGCTTATGTCAGTGGACTGCCCCATAATCACTAGAATGATTCCATTTATCCCTGCTCTAATCATTCTCTTCGCCTACCAAATTACATGCCCGCAGCATCACTGGACAACATTCAGTCTTGCAGTGGGCACTGGCCATAATGTTTCCTCACTGTTGTTGGTTGGTTGTTTTGGGGGAGGGACCAAACAGCGAGGTCATCAGTCCCAGCTCACTGATGTATATGCCAATCTGAGTACTGCAAGATTTTTGTATCAAGCATGACAGGAATTGTTACATTTGAGTTCAGTATATGTTTTTAGTCTGGAGTTGATACATACTAGGCACGCCAATAATTTTGTCACTCTCTTCGTGTGTCCTCCTTTTCAATGTAACTTGAGTTGATGTTACATGTGGTTACTTGTATTATGTCACATCTTTCTCTCAAAATGACATTGCGAATCTCGTATCCCTCAAACTGATATCCATGGCTATTTCAAACAGTCTTACCTTCCTCCCCTTTCCCTGTCACTCACAGAGAAAAATTTATCAGTAATAAACGACTCAGATCTATTGCTTAACTGTTAAAGGTTACTGCCCTGGCTTCTATGTTTTATTGCAGGTCTTTAAATAATGTGTATTATTCCCCAGTACCCTTATATGATAAGAGTATGCTTGTACAAATTTTGTTCTTCAACCTTAAATAGTTACAGAAATACCACATTTTATGTCTCAACGACTGTTTCAGTGTAATGCAATTGTGATCTATCCAGTTAGTATACATGACTTTCTCACCACATTCAAGTCTGTCATACCCACTTGTTACTAATTATTTATATTATTTTTATGTCCTTGGATTACTTAAGCTGGAGTACTGATATAATATTTTAACATTCACCTTCTATAAATCTGTAAACAGTAAACTGTTATGTTGTATCATAATTATATAGGCCATTTTTCCTCTCTTTCTCGGAGGCAGGAAAAAGAAAGAATGAAAGAAAACGAGACAGAGAGAGTGAGATGAGAGTGAGAAAGAGAAATGAAGTAACTGAAACAGTATAGTTGGTTGTAACAATATTAGAGAAGGAAAGTAGCCACTCACCATATAGTAGAGATGCTGAGTTACAGATATGCACAAAAAACAATTCTCACAATTATAGCTTTTGGCCATTTAAGTCCTTGTCAACACACACACACACACACACACACACACACACACACACACTAACACAACTGCAGTCTCCGGCAACTGAAACCACACTGTGTAGTTGATTGGTTTGATTATACTTCACTGGCCATTTGCTAAAACTGAATCCAAGTCCCTAGCTAGGTTTGCAAGCCCCATTTTATCAGAAAATACAAGCAAAAGGTATGTCAAAATGTTGCCCATTAATAACCATAAGCCACAAGAAACTGGAAATTGCTGTGAATGGGTACGTCAGGAAAACTACTGGGGGTTATGTACCACAAGTAGCTCAATTAATACTATCTCCTGTGGGTATTCTCCTCTACGTGAAGTACAGGATCTATTACAACCCATTCACTTCACCTTGAATGGCATTTACAGAGGAGGCAGGAACCAATAAGTGCCAACGGTGTTGCAGCTATCACCCTAACCTTCAAGTATGAGCAGCTCTCACTAAAACTGAAACTTAGCTTGTGAGACACACTACACAAGGTATGAAGCCCGATGCTCTGTGGGTCAAGAGAATCCAAGTGCATAAGAGTAGGGATCTGTTAGTCATCAGCAGTTCAAACATATGAAAATAATAGTAGCCTATGACAGTAATGGTAACGACAGTAACAGTTGGGAATTATCAAGCGGGATGTCTCATTCAACATTTTGAAGACGCATTTCTGGCAGGCCTAAGGTAAAAGGGTGCAGACTGTGCCACACAAGGGAACATATAATTCTTCTTGTCTTGGTTCCAAGACCAAGTTTCAGTGACAGTCCGAGAAGGTTGAGACAACCAGCCTTGCACATGGAATACTGACTAAGTTCACAATCTGCAGAGTTGCACCCCAGAACTGATTGTGGCTCATTGGTTCAGAGTCAAGCGGAAGGCAAGAACCAGAGACTTTGAAGACTTTGTGATAAGCTAGGCTGCGACTTCCTACAGTTGTGTCAAAAGACTGAGAACTGCAGGGCCAACCTAAATGTGTCACGAGTGCACAGTACATCAAAGGCTGCTACTCAGATAGCGGATACATGTGGGGGCTTAAATGGGGGATTTTTAAATTAGGTGACTCTACATCCAGCCCCGATAATGGTACTTGTAGGAGATCCCACAGAAGCAGGAAAAAGTACAAAGAAATGCCGTCACCCACTTGCCCCCACATACAAGACTACTAAATTCCCAGTGATCAAATGCAGAAGAAGTATTAGTAACAATGTCCCAGAGTGTAATGCGCTAATAAAAAGCAGCTGAGTTCACATATACTAAGTTCAGAATGTTGGCTAAAAACCAAAATTAGTAGCAATGATATTTTGAGGTAGATCTAAGAGTTTATCAAAAGATAAGCTAATTGGAATTGGAAGCAGTGTATATGTCATCACTACAGACCTGAAAACATGTCATCTATTTTTTTGTGAAATTAGTACCATTCTTGGTAAATGACTGCATGTAAAAATTGACAATAAACTAGAATAAATAACTTGTGGAGTGGGATGTTTGCTTTTGCAAAAACTTCAACAGTTTTCTTCTTTGGTGGTATTTTTAAGCTTGCAACAGGTTGTGTAGTGTGTTGCCTCAGTAGTGTGACAGGATTTGTGATCTCCATCAGAAAGTTCACACTTCGTTGTAATTGCTGGGAAGTAATCTGGTCAAAATCAAGGAGACATCTGTAGTACCCCACGGAAGTGTGGTTGGCCCTATATAAACAATTTAGAAGACAATCTCAACAGCCCTTTTAGATTGTTTGCAGATGACACTGCCGTTAACCATCTAGAAAAATCATAAGAAGATCAAAACAAACTGCAAAATGATTTAGACAAGATACCTATATGGCGTGACAAGTGGCAATTCAACCTAAACAATAAAAAGTGTTGGGTCCTCCACATGAGTACTAAAAAACATTACGTTAAATTTTTGTTACATGATAAATGCCTATGGATTATAATTACAAACAACCTGCACTGGAACCATTACACACAAAATGTTGTGGAGAATGTGAACCAAAATCTGCATTTTATTGGCAGACCACTTAGAAGATGCAACAAATCTAGACTACCTACACTAGGCTTACTCATCCTCTTCAGGAGTTTTGTTCCATGGTATGTGATCCTTACCATATAGTACTGATGGAAAACATCAAAGTTCAAAGAATGGCAGCTCATTTTGTATTATCATGAAACAGGGGACAGAGTGTCACAGATATGACAACCGAGCTGGGGTGACAATCATTAAAACAAAGTTTTTATCATTGCAGTGACATCTTTTCATGAAATTTCATGCACCAATTTTTACTTCTGAACACAAAAATATTGTGTTGACTTCCATCTAACATAGGGATAAATGACCACTGTATTAAAGAGAAATCAGAGCTTGCATTTAGGTGTTCATTACCCCATGAGCCATTTAAGAGCAGAACTGTTGATAATATTCTGAAAGGTGTTCTGTGAATCCTCTGCTAAATGCTAAAGTATAAAGTGCAAAGTGGTCACATGGATGTATACGTAGATAGGATGATTATTTCTGTAGAGATGCAGCTACATTTTGTTGCCAGTGAATGGAGAGCTTTTCCAAAACTATGCATTTCTTTGCTCTTAAGGCCTAGGTCTCACGATGAGTTGCAGTACGCGGTGTGTGTCTGTCTTGTAAAGATCATTAAACAACCCACCATTGATGTGGCATTGCAGCATAACATAGAAGCATATTGTTCAGTCATTGGCTTCCTCTTTCTAAACCGGGCTTCACCATATGTTGTAACCAGAAACCAGTTATTTTTGTATATTTATATGCAGAAAATAAATCTATTTCAAACTATCTGTGATAAAATAGTTCATCATTATACAATTTGCCTCAGTGGCAGGAGACACTGGTCATGTGTGTGTGAGTTGTGTTCTATGAATGTATGTTTTCTACATTAGGAGAAGGCCTGTCTGTGACTCAACATATCCTCTAAGCGGTGAGTAGCAGTCTCTCCTCCTCATAATTCTGTCTTGGATCTTCCACTGTTTTATATACCATAGGGCACTCTAGTAGGTATATAAAAATGTGTGTATTCAAATGTAATAATTTCAAAGCAGTCAGTGACAAACTTTCAGAGAATTATGATTTTGTACAAAATAACATTTACATTTTTATTCATACATGTTTCTATGACGATCAAACATACAAATTGGAACATGGTACCACTGGGATCAATGTTTACTATACAGCATGCATGAAGTTAGTTGCTCTTGTGCATTTCACTCCTGAATGAATACTGTGGTGCTCCTTCAAACGATACAGTACATATCTCTGACTCAGAATTCCTTGAGTACAAATACAGGAACAGTATGCCATCCAAATTTATTCATAATTCCACAACCATCAGCATTAAATCCAGTGGCTTTAGTATTCCTCTCCACCCACATACATTCCCATTGGCATACTGGTCTTAATGCACTCAAGCCATGCTTTCAGCTGGACTTTACATTGGGAAGAAAACCTAATTTGATTATTTTGATAGTATGTTAAAACACACTTTTTTCACACAAATCTTACACTGTATTTGTGAACGTCCTGAGCATGGTAAATTATTGTCTCCTATGAATAGGCCTATATAAGTCATTGAGACATTATAGTTTTCTATAAATTGTTTTATTAACATGAGTCACAAAATGGAATGGTTCTCTGTAAAGGCAAGAAAGTATCTGCAACTTCATGGAAACATGGTATTAAAAAAAATACAGCGGTGTTATTAAGTACTACGAGACAGTCAACTTCTGTATTGTAGTTGGAGTCTTACTGAAATTTATATCTACATACACACTCTGCAAACCACTTTGAAATGTATGGCAGAGGGTATGACCCTTTGTATCAGTTATTAGGGCTTTTTCCCATTCCATTCATATATGGAGCACAGGAAGAATATTGCTTGAGTGCCTCTGTGCTGCCTGTAATTAGTTTAAACCGATAACTTAAAATTGGTTCTAGAAACTTTCTAAGTAGGTTTCCATGGGATACCTTGTGTCTATCTTCAAGTGCCTGCCAGTTCAGTTCTTCCAGAAACTTCATCACTCTCTCCCAATGATTGAACACACCTGTGACCATTCGTGCTGCCTTTCTTTGTATCCATTCAATACTCCCCGTTGGACTATTTGGTATGAGTCCCATAGACTTGAGCAATATTCCAAGATGGGCCACACCTGTGTTTTGTATGCAGTCTTCACTGTAGACTGACTGCATTTCCATAGTATTATACCAATGAACTGTGGTCTGCCACCTGCTTTATCTACTAATGAGACTATGTGATCACTTCATTTCACATCCCTAGAAATTGTTGCACCTAGATATTTGTATAAATTGACCAACTTCAACTGTGACTGATTAAGATTATTAATAATATTATTATTTTATTTATTTATTTTTTTCGAAAGGCGCAACTTTACATTTCAGAAAATTTAAAGCAAGTTGTTAATCTCTGCAGCACTGTGAAATCTTATCATGATCTGACTAAATATTCTGCAACTGTTTTCAGATAGTAATTTATCACAGGTAACTGCATTAACTGTAAAAAATTTCACATTATTAATAATATTTTCCGCAACTCATTAACAAAAAACATGAACAGCAAGGATCCGAATACACTTTCCAAAGGCACACCAAAAGTTGCTTCTACATCTGTTGGGCACTCTATGGAAGATAACTTGTTGCATCCTCCCTACCAAAAAATCCTCGATCCACAGACAAATTTCATTTGACACATGCATACGATCATACTTTCGATAGTAAGTGTAGATTTGGTACCAAGTCAAATGCTTCATGGAAATCAAGAAATACTGAAACCACATGACTGCCTTGATCCATGACTTTCAGTAAATCATGTGAGTGAGGTGTGAGTTAGGTTTCACATGACTAGTTTTCAGAATCCATGCTTGTTGGCATGGAGGAAGTCATTCTATTCAAGACAGCTTATTATGTTTGAGCTCATATGATGGTCTAAGATTTTACATCAAATGGATATCAAGGATATTGCACAGCAGTTTTATGAATCACTTCTGCTACCTCTCTTATAGACAAGTGTGACCTACACTTTCTTTCGACTGGCACAGTTTTTTCTTCAAGCGATCTACAGTTGATTATAGTTGAAACAGGAGGTAAGTCACTCACAAAGTCGCTATATAATATGATGGGGATTCCATCAGAGCCTGTAGCTTTGTTCAGTTTTAATGATTTCAGCTGTTTCTCAACACCACTGACACTAATACCTATTTCACTCATCTTTTCAGTGGTACAAGGATTAAAATGGTGCAATTCTGTTGTGTTTTGTGTGTAAAAGAATATTTGAAAACTGAGATAAACCTTTAAGCTTTAACTTTGCTTCCGTTCCTGTCCTATTCGCTAGGAACTGGACACTAACTTCAGTGCCAATAACAGCCCTTACAATGACAAGAATACCTTTGGGTTCTGTGAATTGCTCTCTTGACACAAACATTTTTTTCCATTTGCATCTGTCTGTCTACAGCCCTCACCTTTGTTCTTCACCTGTTATGCAGTAGTCTCTGTTTCTGTAGTTTTTATATAGTGACTCTTTTATTGAGTATACATCTGTCCATGCATGGTGAACTATTGTTTAAAAATTGAGCCACAATTCCTTTAAATGCTCCTGCCCTGAGCTAAAAGTTCCACATTACTCACTGAGACACAATTCCACTGCTTCTTTATCTAGTTTAATGAACACAGAAGTCTTTCTACTCATTGTAGATGACATTTGTACTTTGATAATTGTTGCTACAATTGCCTGATCGTCACTAATATACCAGTATCGCAGAGGACATCCTCAAAGGTGACAGGTCTGTCTGTTGCCATTAGATCTAAAACATTTGCCATTAGATCTAAAACATTTCCATCATGAGTGGGGTTTCAAACCATCTGTTCTTGGTAGTTTTCAGTGAAGGCATGTAGTAATGTTTTACAGGGTGTCTTGTCACAAGTAATGATTCACAGTGTGTCTTTTCATACTTATCACTAACAAAACTATAATTATCCCAGTTATTGTTGGATGATTAAAGTCTCCTCCACTGATTACAGTGAGAGGGAGAACTTACATACAACAAAACATTTGATGCAACCTTCTTTATTTCAAAGTACAAAATGATGATGTATGATTAAATATACAATGGGCTTCTCCATCCCAAATGCTCATTGAAATCCACAATTGCTGCCTTCCAAAATAATATCAGTCCGTCACGAGAACCAAGATTTAAAAGGTAGGGGGAGAGGTCTAATACTAACTTTACCCAAGTTAAGGGCAACTGAACACTTGTTAACAACCATTACGTCAAAAAATCCAGTTATGAACTTCCAGCATGCTGGAATAGCCGTGGGTCAGCAACTTCTGTTAATTAGTACATCGAAAAACCAGTCCAAATGTGCAAATTTCAAAAAGTGAGATTTGCAACTTAAGGCTGGTTTTTCGCTGTACTGAAATTAATCGCTATTAATTTTCGTTTCAAACAGCTCATGTTACAAAGCACTGTTTCCGACTTTTATTGAACTAAGAATAAGAAAATGACTTGGAATAATATAAGCCTAAACGTGTTCACAACATTGGCTTACTACGCTGTCCCTATCTGTATCTAGGGCTAAATAAAAATCTAATACTGACATAAGTGTCATAGGACAAGTTTAATTCTTCCTGTAGATACGCGCCTTGAAGTACTTCTATATGGGAAACCTACGAAAACACACGCCAACACAGCGACATAGTGTATTGCTTTCATACAGGTGAACTTCGGGATGTTGCTGACGGTTCTCAATTTGCGAGGCGAAAAAAATAAAAAGGTACTTCTATGTATGTTCCATGGTTTTGTCCAGGGTTTCTTCCGACACACTGCAGAGGTTTACAACCCCAAAACATGTCATGCAGCATGCAACTCACTATAAGGCTTATACCCGAAAAATGTTTACCTATCAAGGTAATCGGCACTGGAGAATTCATAGCAGATGGTATGAATTTGTTTACGTAATTGGTTTCTGTAGCTTGATGCAGTTCAATCACAATAACATTATATCTCAAAACACCACTCCACTTTCAATTGATGCACAATACTTTGACAGCCAAAGATACCCTAACAAACACCTTCTACGACGACTTTATTCATTCGGTTCTTGTGAAATGTGAATACATACGAAGGATTTGCAGCTTAATTTACTGCTCGATGAATAAATTAAAATAACTCAACACCTGTAGTCACGTGTCAGGATGCGTACAACATTCCGCTAAACCTAAAAGCGTAGCGACGTAGCGTATTAAACAGGGAGCTCAGAGATCTCAGGACCAAGTTCGGTATACCAACATAAGAAAGAAAAAAGTTGGCAAGAAACGTCACAGTTCACTCCATTTTCGGGATAGAACATGAAGTCTGTCTTTTATAAGTGAATACTAACTAATGTTAAATTAATCTGTTCCCTTCTTGATGCCGTACCTGTTCGATTCTGAGCGTGTTTTTTTAAAATGGAACGTCGACCCATAAGAACAGCTGATCGTAAACTGTTGTCAACAAGATTTGTTTATGATATCCGCTTAGTAGTGGCAGATGCAGTTGTCTGCAGAATGTTTACATGAGTTTCAGAAAACTGCAACGTGCGGGAAATGATTAGAGTCTTATTGATTATTCTAGCTGTGTCCATTACTTGTCGTAGTCATGAGATTACTGATGTGGATTGTACTAAGCTTCGGATGGGCCAGTATTTGTGTCCTGATCCAAGCTACGATTATATCGACATAAAAACTCAGCAACCTCGTGGTTGTATGCGTGAAACAAACAGAGCAAAAGGTATGTATTGCTTTAAATTTATTTAAAAAATCCTTTAAGATTGTTTTTGTTTCAGATGCTGTATGTATATGCTCTAATCAAATTTTTTCATCGCAGTAATGTGCAGAGCAGCGCCAGGTATCGTCTGCCGAGACACAAAGAATTCAACTTTTTTCAAAGAAATTCCGTGCAAGTGGACGTAAGTATATTGCAGCATGTTGTCATGGATGACAACTGAAAGTAATAATTAAACTTCCCTCAAGACATTTGGGTCACACCTTTATCCTTTCCAATTCCATCATTATCGTAATATAGTTTATTGAAATCACTTTAATGTGAGGTTTCCGTGCTCCCCTTATTCAGGTTTCCCCATGACATTTAGATGTATCATCATTAGCAACTTGTGCTGCCATTCGTGTGTAGGTTTAGGTACTATGTGATATAACTAAGCTACACATCAGTAAATCCCTTATTTGTAATTGAGGAAAGGCCTCTCTGTAAATAATTCAGATTGTTTGTTTAAAGTTCTATGTGGTTCCTTAAATTTCTCTGCTATCCGACATTGTTACAGAGGACTGGGATCAATAACTTATCTTAAATGGAATCTTTCTTTGGTGAGCCTAGTGAGGTGGGGAGTTGTTGGCACACTGGACTTGTATTCATATATACAATTTAAAATTCTGTTCCCCAACACCAGAGTATGTGAGGCTAAAAATCTATCCATATTATAAAAGTGTTTGTATGTATCTTCCATATCTCCTCCTAAACCACTGGATTGATTCAAACAATGAACTGATGGGGTGGGGGGGGGGGGATAGGTGGTTCTTACTATCTCAAAGGGATGAAGGTGGGGGTGAGAAAGGAGCATAGCTCATTGTATTCAAGTAGCCACACTATTTTCATCCAGCACTTGAGAAAGAGAATATTTAGTGACTTGCAATCAACTTTACACACAACTTAAAATCTTCAAGAGTTTTTCTCACTGGCACCTCCACATAAATATGAAAGGAAAGTAGTTTATTGATTACTTCGTTTTCACTATTCATACAGTAAAACTGTTGTACCAGCATGACGTTTTAAGATATTATTTCTTTACTACTAGCTGTATTCACAACACATTTTACAAACAGTGTTCACATATACCATTATATGACACACAGTTCATGAGATATGATGTCATAAATGTTGGAATGCTTGAAAAACTGCTGCCTTATGCATGATGTTTGAATTTATTACTCTTTACTACAAATTATATTCGCAGTACAGTTCACAGACAGTATTCATGTATACTATTGCATGTGCCTTCAAAATTAAATCATTGTGCGTCACACAGTTCAGGAGCTACATCGTAAACATTGAGTTGTGTGAAAGCAAAATTTGCTGGAGATACAAGTGAAAGACCTACACAAATATGTGTGAAACATATTAAATATGTGTGACACCTGTGCCCAGGCAAAGCCATCAGTAAAAAGTTCCTCCTAAACCTTTGGATCGATTTCAGCCAAACTATCTGGAAAGAACTAACTAACCAGTAACCCTCTATTGGAGTGGAGTGTGTAATGAGAAAGGGGGGAGGGAGAGGAGAAGGAGATTGACAAAGATGGGGGTGAGGAATGGACAGAGAATGGGAAGAGAAGAAGATAGACAGAGGGGAAAGAGTGGTAGGTGGATGGACAGAGCAGGGAGGAGGAGATGGACAGAGAGAGAAGGGAGGAGAAGATGGACAGAGAGAAGAGGAGGAGGCGGCAATGGTCTTAGAGAGGATGAGGTGGAGATAGAGGGGAAAGGAGCAGATGGACAGAGAAAGGAAAGAGGAGGAGCTGAACAGATACAGGGAAAGAAATTTGCAAAGAGAGAGGGGGAGGGGAGGAAAGAAGATGGACAGAGAGATGCGAAGGAGGAAGTGGACAGAGAAAGGGTAAAGGAGGTAGACAGAGGGGGAGGGGCAGGAGGGGGGGAACAGGTGATGGACAGAGTGAGGGGGAGCAGGAGATGCACAGAGGGAGGAGCAGACAGACAGAGAGAGGGACCGGAACAGAAGGACAGAGAGTGAGAGGTGTTAGAGGTGAACAGAGAGAGGGGCTAGGAGATTGTCAGAGGGTGGAGGAGGAGGAGGAGATGGATAGAGAGAGAGGGAAGCAGGAGATGAACTAATTGAAGACTGGAATAAATTCATACCTGTACAATGCTGGGTACTTAACTAATTTACAATAAACTAAAAGGCATGAATATATCAAACAACGAGGTAGGTTTGGTAAGAATATTGCTCTCTTCTGTTGAAGAATTCATGGATCATAGTTTCACAGTTTGAAACAGTAAAATAACAAAATTTTTCCATTAGAAGAGTATCGCATTCGGGAGGACGACGGTTCAATCCCGTCTCCGGCCATCCTGATTTAGGTTTTCCGTGATTTCCCTAAATCTTTTCAGGCAAATGCCGGGATGGTTCCTTTGAAAGGGCACGGCCGATTTCCTTCCCAATCCTTCCCTAACCCGAGCTTGCGCTCCGTCTCTAATGACCTCGTTGTCGACGGGACGTTAAACACTAACCACCACCACCATCCATTAGAAGAGTAAAGAGCAATTTATTAGATGAACCAAGCTCCGTTTGAATAAATCGGTGCCTTTCAGTTTATCATACGTTTTTAACCCCATATATTCTGGGGTTTAAGTGTAGAATTTTAAATGGTATGTAGGAGGTTCACAACTATGGCAAAGGCTGTAATTGTGATGGAAACAGAAACTTTCAAGTGTAAGCCTATGATGTTTTCTGTATAAGGAAATCAAGATTTCGTAAATGTACAGGATATGAATAGTTAGGTCTTGTTTTAAATTTGTAACTCTGGACAACTTAATTCTCCCAGAAGATTATGCCATGACAAATAACCATTTCACAGTAATAGACTATCTCTCTGTTGTCCACATTTGTGGTATCTAACAAAATACATGTAGTGATAGCTAACATATTCCATTTATTTGTTAAGTAGGTCTATGTGTGTGTCTCTCTCTAACAATCCAATTCCACTGTGCATCATCTGGGTTTTAGTGACAGCAGCGTTAGTCCATTGTGATGGAACCATGTTTTAGTTCTCTCTCTCTCTTCCCCCCCCCCCCCCCTCCCTCCTCCATCTGACATTTTCTGGAATTCTTCGGGTATCTGACTTTCAATTATAAATGGTGCATTGTCTGCAAATAAGATTAAATTGACGTAATTAATAAATGGTACGTCATTTACAGGACTAGGAACAGATAGGGGTCCAATATTGTACCCTCTGGAACTCTTTGGGAATCTATTTTCCAATGAAAGAAGTAACTGCTTGAATTTGATGTTACAATTACTCTTTGATTCTTATGATTCCTATGTGTTAAGTCTGAGAAGAACCACTGTAAAGCAGTATATCTGATCCCATGCACCTATAATTTCTGGATAAGTAAGGAGTGATTCACTGAATCGAATTCTATCTTTGAGTATTTCTGTGACCTTTTTGTGCTTATCCAGTGTGGAGCATATCTTCTGAATAAACTTGCTGGATTTATAGTGTGTTTTCTTTGTTTGAAGTCGAACTGGTTTTTAACAGTTGTAAAGCATTGTAAAGAATTTTTTAATATGTTTCGTTGCCCTTTTTTGAGAAGTGGCAAAAAAGTGTCACGTTAACCCCTTTTGAATAACTGTATTATCATGGGATATTTCAGCACACCGTGCGACTGCTACGGTCGCAGGTTCGAATCCTGCCTCGGGCATGGATGTGTGTGATGTCCTTAGGTTAGTTAGGTTTAACTAGTTCTAAGTTCTAGGGGACTGATGACCTAAGATGTTAGTCCCATAGTGCTCAGAGCCATATTTCAGCACTTTTTGGAAACACTCCACTCAAATAAGTGATTTTTAAAAATGGAAGCTGTTGTGAAGTAATATAATAAACACCCTACATTATTGATGTGGGTATTCAATCCCACCCAAGTTATTTTTGTTTTTTTAAGGACAATGGTACATTCACCACATTAATTGAAGTTAAAATAGCTTTGAAACATGTACATTGCAATGTGAAAAAATATTAGAAGAGCCAAAACTTTCCTCTCGCCCTTATTAAAAGTTTTTACTGAACCAAGTACGAAAGAGACTGAATGACTCACATAGGTATGTATTGAGAAAGGGTGGCACAGCCGGTTTTGGCTGAAACACTTAAACTTTCATAATCATGTGCCATAGTTGTACAGGAGTGAACAAATGTAACTTATGATATTGGGTTTATTTTGTTAGTATAAAGTCCTGCATTTTATGCATTGATGAATTCTGGGCCAAATCCATGAATCTCAAACTTCCACATATTTAAACTGTGCCCACGTCCCATCCTGGGGACTCAGAACTGTTTTGTGAGTCATGCATGGAGATCATGGGGCCCCAAGCCATTACAGTAGTTCTTCCTTTCCTTTGCTCCAATCTGTATCTTTTTTCAGACTTATTCTCTAGGACACATTGTCTGCTGACAATCTAACTCACTTACAGGATGTCAGTTATGAATTTTCCCAATTTGTTCTCTTTATTTTACACCACGTCTTTTGTTTGATTTATGTTCTGTCCCCACAGCTGTGTTTGATTTCAGTCTCTTCAGAATTCTTTTACAGAATGTGCAGGCTATGCAAGGAAAAGCCCAATACCTACCATTGTAGCCAGTCCACGTAAAGGGTTGGGAGGTAAACCTACAGTGGTAACCCCCTGATCCTGCAGGGATCTCACTTTTTGATGCCTGAGCTATCACGTAACCACACCTGCTAAGGAGATGATGCTTGCCCATTTGGGGGCTCCAGGACTCTGGGCAATGGCTGTTGTGCCAGGTGGCCTTAGCTCTGGTTGGATTGTGCATGTGGAGAGAGCTCTCACACAGAGTAGGCAATATCATTGTGGCTATTTGACATCATGAAATGACAAAAGTTAACAGACTGTAATCCAGTAAAGATCATTATGACCCTACGAACTTTCCCTCCTTGGCCATACACTGCAAGGAAAACAAGATCAATTGACTTGCAGACACAAACTCACCTCAGTTTCTAAGTTGTACCAGAACAGATGGAGGCTTCTTTCCTGTGCTAAGCCAATGTTCTTTATAGAGAATATTGGTGAATTCTGTTCCCTTACTATATTACAAAGTGCCTGTCTCCATCTTCATTAGGATGGCAAGTTCTACTCAATCCTAGGTGCTAATCTTTTGTAAACAACCTATAATAACTTATAAGACTCCAAACATGGTACAGGGAGTAGTTTTTCACTGGGACCCAGTGCTGCAAACAGATGGAGATGTACATAAACTTTCAGAGAGGTGAGGGATCCACTTCGTATGCTATGTGCGTCAAGCTGTGTCAGACATAAAGGCTGACACCAGTGCATTCATCCTTCCTTTTGAGAGGAATTCATTTCCAGAGAAGACCAAAACCATGGCTTACCTCAGAGATGTGAAGCCACATTTTCCACTCCTTATGTACTTTAAATGCCACCATAGTGGGCATATATTTCCCTGGTGTACATATGACCCAATTTCTGTAGACTGTGGACAACCATTTCATGAAAATCTACCATGTGCACTTCCACCTTTCTGTGTCAATTGCAAGAATGAACACCCTCCCCAATCCTCCAAGTGTGCTACCCTAATTAAAAAGTGCAAAATCCAGTAACGGAGGATCACAGATTGGCTCTCTTATTTTGAAGCTCAGAAAAAAATATTATTGTTTGTATCCTGTCTCAGTGATATCAATCTTCTCCATTACAGTGGCCAGGTCGTCAGCAGTATGTGGTGTATTTAGTCCCTTGATGCTGACCTGTGGTAGTCACACAAACTTGACCATGTGGGTGATTAGCCCCCCCCTCCCCTCCTTTTGTGGTTTCTTTGGCACCGTCTCCAGGAATCATTCCCCACACCCACCCAGAGAAACAGCAGCCATCTCTGGCATCTACCAGTCACATGGCTCCCTATCAGGAAACCTTTCCCCAGTATTCCACAGGTCAGCAATCTAACATCAGCCAATGGCTGAAGGAATTATGGGCTGGTGGTCCCAGGGATGTCCACTCTTCTTCTGTTCTTACACCCCCAGTGAATAAGCCCAAAAATGAAAAATCTCGAGAGAAGGCTACTCTAGCGACCTTGGAGGTGCCAGATTCTGGTATGCTGTGGGATCCAAACTGCTGTTTGGGACATTGTTCCATCCCCCTTTGCAACAGACAATGATCCTGGAGTGTGACTTGTCCTCCTGGCACATTCAAACCTAACCAGGACACCAAGATGTGGTGATCCAATTGATCTGCAACTCTTCAAGGTTACCATGCATTCTATTTTACAGGCTCCGACAAGGCATCTGCAGAGATCTTTACATTGGTTTGCATAGATCTCGTCTGTAAGTGGGCTTCCCTGTGTACATTTTGAAAGTGATAGGAGTGCAGGCACAAAAAACTGCTTTGATAACTATTTGTAATGTTTGTTGACCTTCAGGTAGGGTACTTACTTACCTCTAGATGATGACTTCAACTCAATAACTCTGCCCCCCTTCTCGCATACTTGGAAATTTAAATGTGCCCCACCCATCGTGGTGAAGTACCACTTCATCTGGTTCTGTTCTTCGGACTGATCAGTTTATTTCTGACTATGACCTTTGTGATCTTATGATCTCTTTCCCCAGTCTCATTGCTTCACTACAATGATCACTGCATGATCATCTTCGTGATAGTGACCTCTTTCCAGTGATCCTGTCATTTCATTGTCACTGCCCGATACACTACTTACCGTGTAGGGTTCTCCAAAGAGCCAACTGTCAGCTGTCTGGCTGTAGCCTGCTCTCCGTCAGATTGCATCGACGAGATTTTGGGAGACTTCCCTGGCTCAGTCACCTGCATTGCTGGAACTACTTTGCTGTTTTCTATGGGCTCCCTATGCCACTAGCTGATGCAATGGTGGACCAAATAGCTTACAACTGCTAGTCAGAATTGTTGAAAGGCCCTGCAACATCTCAAGTGAGTTCCTTCACCTACTACCCTCATCACTTTTAAGCAGCTCTGTGCTAAGGCTTACTATCTAATTAATGCTGGGAGCTCTACATCTCCTCCTTGAGAACTTATACCTCATCATCCCAGGTCTGGGCCATGCTCCATATTCTGCTGGGCCATCAAACATCAATAAATGTTCTGAATCTCCTCCTTTGGGGTGGTATATCAACTAGTGCACCAGTTCTTGCAGCTCACTTTGTGACTACATCGGCGTCCTCCTCTTACTCAGACACGTTTCTCATGCACAGGGTGATTTTTTTTTTCCACCGTGTACAAATTCAAATTCTAGGGATTGATTGATGAGAGGATACGCAACAACAAAAAAAAATCTAATTAACTTACATCCCAAAATACATAGTTTCCATGCTAGAGACCATTTATTCAGTCTTACATTGTTACAGAGACTGCAGTCTAATATGCACTGTACCATGCAGCCACAGTCACAGTATGTGCTGAAAATGGTCTCCATGAGCCTCAGCACATGCACGTATGCGCTGTACCATGTTCTGTCTCACACGTTCACTTTGGTTTGGCTGCATCCGAACAGTGTCAAAGGCACCATGAATACGCTGCTCCAGTGTCTCCACATCTGGAATGGGCTGTGCATACGTGATACTTTTGAAATGGCCCCATAACCAGAAGTCTCACAGGTTGAGATCCGATGAACAAGCAGGCCGTGCAACTGGACTCCCTCATCCAAGGAAGTCACAATTGAGATGTGTCCGGACGTTAATGGCGAAGTGGGCTAGAGCACCATCATGTAGCAGCCACATAACCCTTTGAATCATCAATGGCATTTCTTCCAACACGCGAGGCAAAGTCACCTGCAAGAAACACCAATAGTTCTGACCTGTTAGGTGGTGTGGATGGAAGACTGGTACCAAACTACAGTTACCTATTGTCCTGGCCCGCACTTTCCAGCTGCACCGATGCTGATGATTTGCTGTCACCATACCACAGGGGTTCTGCATACTATCCCACAGATGACTGTTATGAAAGTTGAAGATGCCACTCCGGTGAGTGAGAGCTCATCTGCGAATAGGATGGATGACACAAATCCTGGAATCGTGGTTTCCTGGTAAAGAAAACACTCCCGGTGTGGAAAGTCTGTCACTAGTAAATCTTGCACATTCTGTAAGTGATAACGGTAGTGACAATCATCATGAAGAATATTCCACACGGTCGTCTGGCTTATTCTATATTGGTGAGCCATCTGTATGGTACTGACATGGCAGTCACCTTCCACAGTGTTAATCATACTTTCTTCCAGATGTGGTGTCCCAACATTTTGGGTATGTTCTTTATGATATCCTGTTTTCTGAAATAACCTTGTCTCAGACAAACAGCAAAACTCTGTTACAAACATTGAATTCTGTGATTGCCGTCAGTGGGGATAGGTCTCCTGGTACAACCTTGCTGCCCACCACCCATTGCAATTTGCCTTTCCGTAAGTAAACATTGTGTACAGTGCTGTATCACATCCATTACAAGGTGAGTCAGCTAGAGAAGTAAATAGGGCACAATGTTATCAGTTACTATAGCAGGTGGGTGTGCTAGGGCATGACGTATGAGGAACAGTACCACCCTCTAGTGGGAAACCATGCATACTGTAACTGTGTCTGCATGGTACAGTGCATATTAGACTGCAGTCTCTGTTACAAAGTAGGATTGAATAAGTGGTTGCTAGCAGGGAAACCTTGCATTTCCAGTTCATTAGACCTTTTTTTGTTCCATATCGTCTCATCGATCAATCACTAGAGATTGTAACCGGTGGAAAAAATCACCCTGTATAAAAGACAAGTTGAAGATATCCCACGTCCTTTACCCTGCATCATGCTGAACTGTATACAGAACCTTTCATTGACTGGGAATTGCTTAAGGCTCTTTACTCATCACTTGACACATCCCCAGGCTCTGATTCAATTCATAATTAGATGATCCAACATCTGAATGTTACTCAGACTCCACGAACTCAAGATCTTTAACACAAGTTTGCTAGAAGGTGTTTTCCATTTGCAATGGTGAGATAGTAACATCATCCCAGTCCTTAAGTTAGCAAAAAGCCCAACATGCATCAACAGGTACCAACTGTTTATTTTTACCAATGTGCTCAGCAAACTGCTTGAAGAAATGTTAGCCTGATGATTATGCTGGGTTTTCAAATCATGGGGTCTTTTCTCGCCTTATCCGTGTCAATTCCAGGAAGAATAGTCTACAACTGGCCATCTGATTTGATTGGTAACAGCAATCTGACAGGCATTTTTCTTGCAATCTTTGTGACCTACATGAGGCTTACTATACCACTTGCACCATCACATTTTACTTACCATCCCTGATTGTAGGTGTCAAATGTACATACTTATTATTTTTTAACCCTCTGATGGGTTCATGTTAGCATTAGTATGTCACACTGCTTTCCATACATCCAAGAGAAAGGCATCCCACAAGGCTCTGAGCTTACTCTTCCTCATAGCCATCATTGGGATAGTGACCTATGTCAGACCACTGGTCACTGCCACATCTTATGCCGGCAAATTTTACATTTGATATAGCTCCCAATTTGTAACCATAGCAGAATGCCAGATCCAAGGCATGATCTGATGGGTCTCTGCCTGGACCCTTTCACAAGGCTTCCAATTTTCTCCTGCAAAAACACGAGTCTTGCGTTTCTGTCATTGTACCATGGTCAATCATGACTCAGAGCTCTACTTAGGTACTCAGTGTTGGACATTGTTACACAGTCTTGGTTTTTGGAACACCTCTTTGATTAAAAACTGACATTGCTGCCCCATGTTCATCAACTAAAGATGAACTGCATGCAAAAGCTTAATGCTTTCTGATTCCTTGCCCTCACCTCTTTGACTGTTGGTTGCCTACTATCCTCTATATTTATTGGGCACACTGCGTTCAGCCCAGTTGGATTATTGTTGCCATGTTTACGATTCAGTGGTACCTTCAGTTTTTAAATTGTTTGACCCAGTCAATCATCGTGGAGTATGACTGGTGACTGATACCCTCTGGACTAGTCATATAGACAGTCGCCTTGCCAAACTGGGGATCTTTCCTCTTCAGTTTTGATGGTATCAGTTCTTGCTCAATTATGCAATCACCATCTGACAAGTCTCGAAGAATATTTAACTGAGTTGTCTCCTGCTGCATGCGGACTCTAAGGGACCCTCTAGAGTCTAAGGGACCCTATATCCTACCTCCTTTGCCAGCTGCCTTAGTCACTATGTTTTAATTTCTTTTAGATGTGGTTGGCCTCATTTTTCTACCACATCCTACTTTCCGTTTCAGGAGTAGTGCTCTGATGAATAGTGGATGCTTTTCACCCCTTTTAACACTTTGATTATAATGAATGGGAGAGGGAGGCACCTGTGAAAGGAATGGTTCCCATTGCATGTGGAGCCATGGGGGACACTTGCCTGTCCCCAACCACCTACTGATCTGATTATTTCTCTCACTATATTGATCAAATGAGACTCCCTAGAATTACACAATGGATTTTTATCTGATGAATTATCTTGGTCCAATGAAGAGTGGAGAATGGACAAATAGGGTATCAAATTGACCAACATAAGGTGTACTTTTGCATAAAAAGTTTTAATTACTTGAAAGTAATGAGAATAATTAAGAAAAACTTAATTAGTGATTTGATGGAAAAAACTTTATCCGAATTTTCATACCTAATCAAAAAATGGGAAATGGGCCAATGGGGTATCGAATTGATGAGCATGAGGTTGAGTATTGT
The DNA here is from genome assembly GCF_023898315.1 of Schistocerca nitens. Lineage (NCBI taxonomy): Eukaryota > Metazoa > Arthropoda > Insecta > Orthoptera > Acrididae > Schistocerca > Schistocerca nitens. The sequence goes on from NC_064618.1 coordinate 369,990,017, forward strand.
AAAGAAATATTTAATTGATTGTAAGTAGTCTGGATAATTAAGAAAAATATAATTAGTGAAATAATTCATGAATGGCTGCTACTTGCTATGAAAATAAATTGTCAAAAAATACCAAATCATTGCATAAATTGAAACTTCTTGGCTTTCTCTTAATCTGTATACTCTTAGTAACAATATAATCCTGATTGATATTTAAATGTATTGCATTTCTTGCTTCCTGAACAAAGCTTTGAAAACAAAGGAAAGATGGTCAAATATTATGTGAAGTGATTTATCTAAAAGTCAAAGTAAAATAGATTAGCAAAACATTTGTCATGTCTTTGAGCCATGATCAATATCATGTGCAGCAGCCTTATGTCGTAAGTGAAATTCCACCAGACCGATATCCTCTAATACTCGTAAACATCCCAAGATTGTATGTTAAACATTTGAACTTCTACAGAACATTTAACTTTTTTTATGGACCAGCTAATGTTAATTGTGTTCTTAGCCTATTCACTTTCATTATTATGAATCTCCTAGCTAAAAGAGATTCTGTGTACTGTAATTGTCTTTGTGTTTCAATCAGGATGTTTGGGGGTAAAATGTGGGTGGGGTTTCTGTCACCACCAGTGAGACCTGGGAGACCCCTCCTCTGCTTCAACCTACATACTGGCCTGACCCATAAACTTTTATGTCTCTTTATATTATTTCTCAGTTCTGGTTTCACATTACTTTCAGAGCCTTAGTTTTACCACTCATACATACTTTTGTAATTCAGTCAATTTCTAGCTGACATCACTAACTCCAGATGATCAAGGGACTGGTGACCTCACTGTTTCGTCCCTTAACCCCAAAGCAAATAACCACTTAAACTGGCAGGTGTGGCAGGATAGTGTAAACAGATTCATGGATTTGAGTCGACAATAAGAGTTACAACTGATGCACACTCATAACAGTCACAGAACAGAAAACACTGAATTTTCTTGAAATTATTAGGCAAAAATTGTTTAATGAAGAAGCAAAATACAAATTGATTACAAGACTAGTAATTTATTCATATCCACAAGAAAAGCAACCTTGAAAAAACAAGTGACAGAAAATGACTGCATGTATATTAATAATAGATTCCTTTACCACCATTATTTTTGCACCACTCTCGACTTATACATGTTTTATGTATTTCTTTCCATGCTTCTTAAGTTTTCACATTTATCTGCATATTTTCTGTCTTCAGAAAAAAGAACCATAAATTCTTAAACTTATTGCTCTCATTCAATATTTCCATTCTGTTTCTGAAATTTTTGCCATTGGAAGTTGCACTCATTGGAGATAATGTGTAAGTATATGTGATACAAAGTACTTCACATGTTAGACCTAGTACTCATCTTACTAAATCTAAACTTAAACTTCATTGTCTTTTAAAATATAGTATTACCATTTTAGAAAATCAACAAATCTGTTAGGAATTATCCTTTTATCAAAGATAATTGTAATCTCAGTCTTTTTTTCCTGTATTCAAAACATTATTTTTTAGTTTTTGTACTAAAAAATTTAGTGTTTGTCTCTTTATCTAGCCTCCATGTAAAGTCATTGTTTCTTTTCTTTTAGGAATGGTTACTCATTTGAAACAGCCCTGCTTCTTTCCATTTTCTTGGGCATGTTTGGAGCAGATCGCTTTTATTTGGGATACCCAGCCATTGGTCTCCTGAAGTTCTGCACATTAGGTTTCATGTTTCTTGGGCAGTTAGTAGATATAATACTTATTGCAACACAGACTGTGGGGCCAGCTGATGGGTCATATTATGTTATCCCACATTACGGTGCAGGTATAGAAGTAATTCGAAGCAATAACTGGACATACAAACTGCCACAGGATGACTGGTGAAACAGTATTCTGTTTGTTGGTCGTCTACTAAAGATTAATATATGTGAAAAAATTGTTGTGTGGTGGAAAAATTCATGAACATTGTCTTCCATTGTTACACTACTGTGACTCTAGTGACATTTTAGACAGCTGCATCTGATACCAAGTGTGTTATCTTGAGTAACTGCAGATTTTCAGTACTACATATTTATCCTGAATGTTACACTGAGTAGCATTCAAAGAGTGAACTGAAATATAGTATTCACTGAAATAACAGAAGTGAGAAATATTTTTTTATCTCAGTGTGTCTGTTTAATTTGCATTAGCCCAAACTTTTGTATTTTATTGTTAACCAATTTTGTTAACATAGGTTGTAAAGTGTAAAGTGATACACTTGTGCAGAAGGGAACAGAAGTGTGCCATGTCAGAGTGACATCTTAACAACTTTCAGTATGTTTTAAATGTTATGAACATATACTGTTTCAGGTCTGTGATTTTTAAAGTATTGTGATATAGACTGAATAAAATGTTTGTATTTCTGCAACTGACACACTTAGTAGTATTTTGTAATGTAATTATGTTAAATACTAGAATTATCATCTGGAGTATTTTTTCTTACATAAAAATGACACTTACAGTGATACTTTATGAATAAATACTGTGCTGAAAAGCATATCGTGAGTTACTGAATATGAGTAACAGTACAGCTGTATTGTATGTCTTCTGAAAAGTGGAGCAGCAGTAGGCAGAAAAATAGTGTAGGAGCAGTTTGTTTCGTGAACAGTATTAGTGATAACAGTGAAAGCATTTTATTGGCGTCTCAACCATGCATTGCACAGTAACTTGTATTTAATGTTTTTTCCCCTCACATAATTACTTTTAATTGGACAGAAATTTCTTCTTTATAACTCTTTGTCACTGAATATTAATGTGACATTTGCTGTCTCTGTTTAGGGATACCAATTCCATGTATGGTATTTAGACATAATGTAAAGCAGGAACCTTTATCTCTGTATGCTTACTGCAGTGAGAGTTCAAATCAAAGATGAAAATACGGCTTCTGATTGAAAAACAAGCTTTCAAGTAGGTATTGAGGGTACTATACAATTACTCAGAGGACAATCAATGTATATTCATACTTGGTGTGTGTTGTTTGTTATTGGTTGGGGGGCGGGGAGGGGGGGGGTGGGGGGACAGCTAGAGAAGTGAGGAAATCCATTTAAAAATGTGGCGGGTGTGGAAGGAGCCATGCAATACTAAAATTATATAAACAGTTTATTTCCAGGCACATGCTGTAACATGACCCTTACATTTGAAGAGACATCAGATACTGTGCATTGTGCATTTTCAGCAGATTATCTCTCAGATGTAAGGTCAAGGGATTGGAATGACTCTTTACCCTCTCCCTTAAAACCCACATCCTTTCATCTTTCCCTCTCCTTTCCTCTTTCCCGATGAAGCAACAGTTTGTTGCGAAAGCTTGAATTTCGTGTGTATGTTTGTGTTTGTTTGTGTGTCTGTCGACCTGCCAGCACTTTCGTTTGGTAAGTCACATCATCTTTGTTTTTATATATAAACAAAGATGATGTGACTTACCGAACGAAAGCGCTGGCAGGTCGATAGACACACAAACAAACACAAACACACACACAAAATTCAAGCTTTCGCAACAAACTGTTGCCTCATCAGGAAAGAGGGGAAGGAGAGGGAAAGACGAAAGGATGTGGGTTTTAAGGGAGAGGATAAGGAGTCATTCCAATCCCGGGAGCGGAAAGACTTACCTTAGGGGGGAAAAAGGATGGGTATACACTCGCGCGCACACACACACACATATCCATCCACACATATACAGACACAAGCAGACATATTTAAAGACAAAAAGTTTGGGCAGAGATGTCAGTCGAGGCAGAAGTGCAGAGGCAAAGATGTTGTTGAATGACAGGTGAGGTATGAGTGGCGGAAACTTGAAATTAGCGGAGATTGAGGCCTGGTGGATAACGGGAAGAGAGGATATGTTGAAGAGCAAGTTCCCATCTCCGGAGTTCGGATAGGTTGGTGTTAGTGGGAAGTATCCAGATAACCCGGACGGTGTAACACTGTGCCAAGATGTGCTGGCCGTGCACCAAGGCATGTTTAGCCACAGGGTGATCCTCATTACCAACAAACACTGTCTGCCTGTGTCCATTCATGTGAATGGACAGTTTGTTGCTGGTCATTCCCACATAGAATGCGTCACAGTGTAGGCAGGTCAGTTGGTAGATCACGTGGGTGCTTTCACACGTGGCTCTGCCTTTGATCGTGTACACCTTCCGGGTTACAGGACTGGAGTAGGTGGTGGTGGGAGGGTGCATGGGACAGGTTTTACACCGGGGGCGGTTACAAGGGTAGGAGCCAGAGGGTAGGGAAGGTGGTTTGGGGATTTCATAGGGATGAACTAAGAGGTTACGAAGGTTAGGTGGACGGCGGAAAGACACTCTTGGTGGAGTGGGGAGGATCTCATGAAGGATGGATCTCATTTCAGGGCAGGATTTGAGGAAGTCGTATCCCTGCTGGAGAGCCACATTCAGAATCTTATCCAGTCCCGGAAAGTATCCTGTCACGAGTGGGGCACTTTTGTGGTTCTTCTGTGGGAGGTTCTGGGTTTGAGAGGATGAGGAAGTGGCTCTGGTTATTTGCTTCTGTACCATGTCGGGAGGGTAGTTGCAGGATGCGAAAGCTGTTGTCAGGTTGTTGGTGTAATGCTTCAGGGATTCCGGACTGGAGCAGATTCGTTTGCCACAAAGACCTAGGCTGTAGGGAAGGGACCGTTTGATGTGGAATGGGTGGCAGCTGTCATAGTGGAGGTACTGTTGCTTGTTGGTGGGTTTGATGTGGACGGACGTGTGAAGCTGGCCATTGGACAGGTGGAGGTCAACATCAAGGAAAGTGGCATGGGATTTGGAGTAGGACCAGGTGAATCTGATGGAACCAAAGGAGTTGAGGTTGGAGAGGAAATTCTGGAGTTCTTCTTCACTGTGAGTCCAGATCATGAAGATGTCATCAATAAATCTGTACCAAACTTGGGGCTGGCAGGCCTGGGTAACCAAGAAGGCTTCCTCTAAGCGACCCATGAATAGGTTGGCATACGAAGGGGCCATCCTGGTACCCATGGCTGTTCCCTTTAAGGAAGTGCTCCATCGCAGCGAGGCCCTGGACGTGCGGGATATTTGTGTATAAGGAAGTGGCATCAATGGTTACAAGGATGGTTTCTGGGGGTAACGGATTGGGTAAGGATTCCAGGCATTCGAGAAAGTGGTTGGTGTCTTTGATGAAGGATGGGAAACTGCATGTAATGGGTTGAAGGTGTTGATCTACGTAGGCAGAGATACGTTCTGTGGGGGCTTGGTAACCAGCTACAATGGGGCGTCCGGGATGATTAGGTTTGTGAATTTTAGGAAGAAGGTAGAAGGTAGGGGTGCGGGGTGTCGGTGGGGTCAGGAGGTTGATGGAGTCAGGTGAAAGGTTTTGTAGGGGGCCTAAGGTTCTGAGGATTCCTTGAAGCTCCGCCTGGACATCAGGAATGGGATTACCTTGGCAAACTTTGTATGTGGTGTTGTCTGAAAGCTGACGCAGTCCCTCAGCCACATACTCCCGACGATCAAGTACCACGGTCATGGAACCCTTGTCCGCCGGAAGAATGACGATGGACCGGTCAGCCTTCAGATCACGGATAGCCTGGGCTTCAGCAGTGGTGATGTTGGGAGTAGGATTAAGGTTTTTTAAGAAGGATTGAGAGGCAAGGCTGGAAGTCAGAAATTCCTGGAAGGTTTGGAGAGGGTGATTTTGAGGAAGAGGAGGTGGGTCCCGCTGTAACGGAGGACGGAACTGTTCCAGGCAGGGTTCAATTTGGATTGTGTCTTGGGGAGTTGGATCATTAGGGGTAGGATTAGGATCATTTTTCTTCATGGCAAAGTGATACTTCCAGCAGCGCGCGCGCACACACACACACACACACACACACACACACACACACAGACACAAGCAGACATATTTATTTCGGGTTGTGTGTGTGTGTGTGTGTGTGTGTGTGTGTGTGTGTGTGTGTGTGTGTGTGCGTGCCCGTCCTTTTTTCCCCCTAAGGTGGGTCTTTCCGCTCCCGGGATTGGAGTGACTTCTTGCCCTCTCCCTTGGGACCCACATCCTTTCGTCTTTCCCTCTCCTTCCCTCTTTCCTGATGAGGCATCAGTTTCAAGTGAAAGCTTGAATTTTGTGTGTATGTTTGTGTGTCTATCGACCCGCCGGCGCTTTCGTTCGGTGAGTGACATCATCTTTGTTTTTGGATATGTTTTTCCCACGTGGAATGTTTCCCTCTATTATATAAACAAAGATGATGTGACTTACCGAACGAAAGCACTGGCAGGTCGATAGACACACACACACACACACATATATATATATATATATATATATATATATATATGACTTACCAAATGAAAGTGCTGGCAGGTCGACAGACACACAAACAAACACAAACATACACACAAAATTCAAGCTTTCGCAACAAACTGTTGCACACACACACAGAGCAGGGTAGCATTTATAACCTTGTAGCTCCAGTAGGAGCAGAGACACAGATACAACATTTCTTTTTTTTTTAATTCCCTGCTGTATAGGCTAACCTGTGCAACAGGTGTGTTGTATTGGGATACTATTGGCCTGCCTTATCGACTTGCTTTGCAACACAGAGTACACATTCAGAGCAACAAATGATTTTCCAATCCCCAACATGTAGGCTGGCCTGCACTGCAAGCGTGTTGCGTTGGAATAATTTTGGCCTGCTGTATCAATCTGATTTGCAGAGCAGTATGTCGGGGGCAAAAAAGTGTTTTTTCAAGCCCCCAAAATGTAGTCTGCCCTGCTCAACACCTGTATTGTGCTGGTTGCATTGGCATACCTTGCAAGGGGTAAATGTGTGGATGGGCCCTCCTGAGCAGAGAGAGGGCAGTGGGGGTGGAGGATGAGGTGAATAGAGAAAAGGGGGAGGAGGAAGTGGACAGAGAGCGTGTAGGAGCATGAGATGGACTGAGAAAGGGGGAGAGGATATGGAGAGAGAGAGAGAGAGAGAGAGAGAGAGAGAGAGAGAGAGAGAGGGTGAATAGGGGGGAGATATGGGAGGCAGTTGGAAGGCATAAAGGGATAGTGGGCAGGTGGAAAAGGCAGAGAAAGAGGAGATGGTTAGACAAAGATGGGGGGGTGGGAGGGCGGGGGGATGAGATGCACAAAGAGACAGGGGGAGGGGGGAGGAGGACTCGGTGCAGTATATTCACATTTTGTGCTAGATGTCACAACAATTATTTAGGTGAAGTTCCATTTAAATTTATTATCCAGCTGGTTACATAAAACATGCCTATTTAAGTGTGTGTGCAGTGTGACACTAAAGATCAGAGTGGGTTGCTGTAACATACGTTGAGTACTGTCACACTATGGTTGTCATGAAATCCAGTACATGCAAGTTTGCCATAAACAGGCAAATAAACAGTGATATTGGCAGACCAAATCAGTACTGAAAATAGAAATTAAATTCATCATATATCTGAAAACAACAACACACACAACATCCAGAGACCAATCTGTTATTTAGAAGTTCATAGTAACTTGGTAGTTGTGGGCTTGTGCATAAGACTGTCTGCAGTGGTACAACTGAATTTATCAGGCACAGCTGACCAGTGGTTTAACTCACTATGCCCATTTAGGGCGCACCATTGCAGCAGCTCCAAATGAGGAATGAGGCATCATATATACAGCAACTAAGTCACCTTGGATGCAGTTCGTATCTAGATCCCTATTTTAGAGAGGAAAAGAGATGCACCATCTAGACCAGAAAAGAAGCCTTTCCTCTCTTGAGCTGGTCCACCACCAACATCCTTATAAATAATTTGCTGTGTGATTTTGCTGTAAATCTATGCCAAACTGTGTATAAATTACCTGATCTGTTTGATGCACTTCGTCATGGTGTAGTTTTTGTAGCAGACCTCCCACTGTTAATCTGCATGCCTCAGTCATTTCACTATCATCTAGCCACTGCATTGACAGGACCATGGGGGTCTCCACTTGCTCTGGCAAGTGTTTATATGGCTGTATGCAATTTTTTAATTTGTTAACCAGCTTATGCTCTCACATACCCTTTCTTGTATGAAATACTGTACATTTATACTTCACTTTACATTTTTCTCTGCCATTGTAAACTCTCCCTCTGTTTTTGTCTTCTACCCCCATCATGGCCATTTTCTCCTGATTTTTCATTCTATTTTTAATACAGTTAGACATGAAACGTGTAATGTGTACATAAATATTTCAAAGTGTTATTTAGGTGTAGTGCCATTTAAATTTATTATCGAGTTGGTTACATTAAACATGCTGACTTTGGTGATACAGTTAGTTCTACTGGAAGACTGACTGATTAAAAGTTGTGACTAATTGAAAGTTCTACTACAGTATGTATCATTCACATACAAGATCACTTTCACACACACGACCACTTTCTCTGGCCACTGAGGACGGACAGCCATTTTAGAAAAAGGTCTTTTGGCTGAAAGCTCACCATATATTGCAGTCTTTTTGTTGTGTCTGTCTGTGCTCAGCATCTATCTTTATGGTGAGTAGCAATCTCTGCTTTTCAGAATATTGTTGTTATTCCATCTCAGATTTTCCATTGTTTTGATGTACTAATCTTCAATGTTTTTCATAAACCAGGAAACAGTTAAGCCTTGTAGCCTAACCTTGCTGATTCTCAAAACATTACGTGGTTTCCAAGATCGGTAAATTTCTGTATGTCAGTCTTTAAATAGACTGTCTTACTCCAAAATCATCAGGTTGAGGAGAGCAAAGAAAGATTTTTTTCACAGTGAAGTTGTGAATTTTTCTTAGGCTGCTGTATCAAGTGTGCAAAAAGAGACAATAATATAAAGCATTTCAGTAGTTCTAGTAAGATGTAGACATGAACTGGATGGAGTGCCAGGCTTACGATCCAGGTGTATAGAGGAAGTGTTTAGCATAGTTATGGTTTGGTTTGTGGGCAATCCTGACAGACCTGTGTAGGTGGAAAATCTTAATAATCGGGCAGGGAAGACTGTGATCGAAATTTGGTGAGGTCAAAATAAATTGTGTTGTTCCATGGAAACCAAAATATTTCATTTGATACAAAGGATTTATTTTTAGGTATTTCAAGTTTTACCCAAAGAGTTTTATCGTTTGCAAAGTGGTTTTTCAGGACATGAGTAGGTGGCTAAATTTGAGACTCTAAACACTGTTTTATCTTCTTGTCCAACTGATAAATCTATGTTGTTTTCTTAATAGCAACAATAGTGCTACAGGGATCCTCTCAGTACAGTAGAAATATAACTACACTGCCTGATAAAAAAAAAAAATTGAAGCATTCAGAAGCGGAGGAGGGAACAAAATGAAACTTTGCAGATTGAGAGGATGTGTGATATTATTTCACTGATTGCAAAATCGAATCAAATTTACAAAGAACGTGGCCCTTTATAAGCCCACTTATCACTATGAAATTGCACTCCCTCTGACCCAGTTGCATGCTTTGATCATTGGAAGGGGTATCTATAGCCATCGTATCCCCTCCTGAGGCAAACTAGTCTACAGCTGTTGTAATCGGACCTTGATATCCTGGATACTGGAAATGAGATGGAATTTACATCAGAGCTGGTCCTACACCTGTTCTGTCAGGGACAGTTCTGAGGAGCTTACTGGCCACAGGAGTACTTAAATATCATGCAGACAGTTCATAGACACATCTGACTTGTGTGGTCTAGTACCGTCCTGTTGAAAACTGACACCACAACTCTGTCACAAGGAAGGTAGCTCATGAGGACACAGGATGTCCATGACATACCGATGTGCAGAGTTCCTCTAGATGGTATCAGCTGTGATCGGTAGTCCACACACCATGTCACCAGGAGTAAAATGGTTTGCCTCTCCAAACATTCGAAGAATCGGACCTTTCCCCAGGTGAGCTCTGTTTTCGCTGATGATGGTCGTCCAGGATAGTGCAGAACTGCGATTTATCAATGAACACATTGCAATGCCATAAATGAGCACTCTGTGCTTCCCAGTAATGGCGCCACTGCAGACATAGTCATTTGGGTTGTGGTGTTAGTGGCAGCCTACACATGGGATGGTAATTCCTTGGTCTTGCTACTGCTTGCCTCCAACTGGTGGTGCAAGGTGACACAGAATGTTGCAGGCAATCCGTTACATGTTCTTGGATGACAAGTGCAGATGTGAAGGGACTACAATGTGCTTGGTGCACAGGGACTGTCCTCACTTGTGGGGGTCAGATGATGTTGACTGCAACCTTGACTGTTAGTATGTCTGCCCTCACATTCCCATACAGTCCAACATCAGCCCAGAGGGTTTCATATCTGACTACCCCACATATCTGGATAGTGAACAATTTGACTATTCAACTCGATGGAGACTCACATAAGATCCCTTTCAAACTCTGTCAGCTATTGATAACAGTGTCTCACATGAGCTTGCAATATCTCCGTGACCTTCGCAGTAATCACTCAATATCTATCACTTTTCAAGCCCCATACATGCCCTATTACACTTGGCAACAATACTAAACAGTAACATCAATACACTGTTGTAACCATTCCATCTGTCACTGAGAAATGCAATTCTAATCATTTACATACCTGCTGATTGTACGTATGTGACTGAAGTTACATTGACATCTGATCATGTCTTCTGGATGATTTACTTTTTTGTCAGGCAGTGTTGTTTGACATGGGGTGCTCAACTGCGTGGTCATCAGTGCCCATACAATGCTCCAATATTTACACAGTCCAATTTTAGCCACGTTCACAAATGATGATGATGATGATGAAATGATGGGGACAACACAAGCACCCAGTCCCCAGGCAGAGAAAATCACAACCTGGCCAGGTAATTGAACCTGGGACCTCATGATCCAGAGGTAGCAATGCTAACCACTTAGACCTTGAGCTGTGGACGTCAGGCAGTGTATTTCAACTGCAAGTGAGGCTGGCAACCATCACTAGTAACCATTTCACAAGTACAGGAGTGTGGGTCAAGTAATCCAAGTCCTCCAATTAATATTTCTTTCTCCTATGATGGTGTAACTATGTTGCACAACTAACTCTTGCATTCTGCATCTTTCGTGGGGCATACAGAATGTGGTCACAGACACTTTCTTTGTGATCATGAAAGTTCATAGAATAGAGTAATCCCTTTCCATTTAAACAATTCTATATATGTGTCTATTCTGATAATGAATTGATTTTGAATGGGAGGATCTTTTATGCCTTGGCCTGTTCATAAATACTTATGCATCCAATACATTATTTTATATTTCATTGTTTTTGCTGGCATATCAACAAGTGTGCTCTTAAACTCCCTGGCAAATTAAAACTAAATGTTTGACTGATCCTTGAACTTGTAATTTTGCCTTTCATGAGCAGTGTTTTCACTGCTGACTTATCAAGGCATGACTCATGACCTGTCCACACAATTTTTATTCCTCCTGTTAATCTGTCCTATTTTCCAAGATCCACAGAAGCTCTCTTGCATATCTTGCTGGATCATCTCACCTGGAAGAAAGAATATTGCAGAGTATTTGCTTAGGCACAGCGTACAGGTTGTTTCCAGTATTAATCTTTGATGCTGCAATTGAATCTGCATTGTTTTGAACTTCCTGACTCATTGAAACCATGCACTGAATTGGGACATGAACCCGGAGCCTTGTCTTTCATGAGCAATACTATCATTAACTGAGCTGCTCAGGTAAGACTCGCAATCAGCCCTCACTTATTCAATTCAAGTAGTACCTCTGCCCACTTTCCAAGCTTGACAAAAGCTAGCTTCCTACATACCTTGCTGGACCAGCAAGTTTAGAAAGTAGTATAAAAGTACTCGATTAATTGAATTTGAGAGAGTAGTTTGTGGGTTGTGCCCAGATAGCTCAGTCAGTAAAATCATTGTCCATGAAAGGTAAGGTTCGGAGTTCAATTCCTGGTCTAGAGTTCATTTTCAACCTACCAGGAAGTTCAGAGCAGTGCACATGTCGCTGCAGAGTGAAAGGTTTATTCAAGACTCCTCTTTCTTTCACATAATGTCTTTTGTGTTCAGGAACACATATTTTTTAATGCATGCTTACTATTTTTTATTTTATCTCATACTTCAAAGGTACAGGAACGTGATGCAAGTGACTGTTAATTCAAAGAAGTATACTTTTTCTGATCATAACAACTCCCCCTCTCCCCGGAACAATTTCAGTGTAGACTGTGTGGATTAATAGTCTTAGGAAAATTAAAAACAGAAATTTTGTCTTGACTAATTATAGTACTGGAAATACCCCTTTAAGCAACTGTTCACTGGAATCCTTGAGAAAATGTGTATTTTAGCAGGTAAATTTGTGTTAATTATTGATCCTGAAAAGTGAAAGTTGGGCATTACTTCCTTCATGAATTTACAACTGTGAAGGGCATAGTCTAAATCAACATTGAGAAACAACATTTTTGAAGAAGAAGAAGAAGAAATCCCATGGAATTTACAAGTTGGCTGGCAGCCATCCTTGATGTTGAAAAGTAAATCTTGGGCACAATGAAACAGATATGCTATTTTATAGTGCTACTGGCAAATAATTGCAGAACTTAGAGATACTTATTCTAGTGGTATGAAAAGCATCTACACGTGTGCTTTCACTGAACCTTCAATGATACATTTCTTGTAGAAATATGAAATAAGTAATTTGAATGCAGTAATATGATAAAAAGTAAGTAGTTATATGAGCTTATCAGATTTTTGTGTTATATATCATGACAATGCATTTTCTATGTTCTTACATTTGGAAGTACTTTGAAAGCTTGTTGAGGTTTTTTTTCCTATTTTGACTGGACGTACAGTATTATTCAGAAGCATAGCTTTATTGGAGAGCTTCATCAATGGGCCTTCTGTGGGTTTCTCCCCACCTTTATACGGTCCTTCCTGTCACATTACTGCTTTGGATATTAGGTTATGAAAGTTTTGCAGGGCATGTTTGAATTAGAGAACAATTTCCTCAAGGAAGTGTTATAAACATCACTGTTGCCATAAGTAGCATAATGTCTGTTATTAGAAGTCCAATTGAGGGCTCATTAATTAAGGCAGATTTTCATTTGTTTGCTCCTTGGTAAACTCTGTATCAGTAATATGCCAGTGGTTATCAAGTGCACTGAGGAGCAGACTGTTTGTATTATACAGTATCTAGGTTTTTTCTGGAGAAAACCATATGTATCAATTTCCATCATTCAAGAGCATTTACAATCCACTTACATTTAAATAAAGAGACTTCACTCTGTGATTGAAAGATTTGACGAGGCTTTTGGTCTTGTATGTAATGAAGACCTATGCTTCTTACCAGATATGAAGGATCAGAAGGCGAGATCCTTCAGATAAATTAACATCTTTTAAAGTCCTTCAGTAACAAATGTTTAGACACACTGTGCATATGCTTAATTTATATAAAACATTTGTGTGGTTCTGGATGGGTCATGGTCACCAGCTGCAAAGAGCTGTGTGCCTAAAGGTCATGGCTGTTATCCACCATGGGTAGAGGTGGAGGGTGAGTTTCAGGTGCCTACAGCATAAGTCCTATAACTGTGTACGTAGCCTCTAGTGACACTGGTGAACCACACAAACTCTCCAGTGAGAACTACACATGATGCAACAGGCACACAGGTTCTTGTTCAGTGTGCAGTCACTCCGATTCCGTTTGGTTGTTCAACCTGTTATGGAAATGACTTTCATAAATCATCTACATGGACATTTATTTGGAACCTGGAGCAGAATACACCAGAGCCTCCCTTTTTTATATGTGTAATATTTTATGTCAGCACTTTAATTGTATGCTATTTTATGCTGGTGAGTCTAAACAAGGGGATGACTTTTGCTGCTCTGTGCTTTGTCCTAGCTATATCCCTAACGTCTTTTCATCTAACAAATTTCCTGTTTTTGACATGAAGCGTCATGCTGATTAAGGCCATTGGAACAGAAGACATGCATACAAGTTATAAAATCCATATGCTGAGAGTCCCTGAGTGTGTTTCAAGCCATTCTCTCCATGTAATCAACAGAGAAATTAGCCCAAAATCTTCAGGATGCTTAATTCACCTGCAGAGGCTGGGAAAAGTTTTGTCCATCTGATGAAACACCCTCACTGTTGAGGCATAGGTTTGTGAGATAAGTTCATAGTAGGAATTGGCGATTATGTGGATGAGGTATCACAATTTGGCTTTTAATGATTCAGTTGATAACTGGTGTTTTTCAGTCATACACCTCTACAGTATATTCATACTGTAGTGCTGATACTATATTTTGGGCATTAATATGGAACATGGTAGCTCATCCATAGCAGCTGAAGAAGTTATAAGCAGCTGGTGGGCTCCAAGGAATCGGCATGCAACTTGCACCAACAAGCTGTTTATGCATTGTGATGTGAGCCAGGTTGGGCAGTTTCTACACTGTTGAGCCACAGATTTGTTATTCTGTACATGTCTGGAAGCAGCGCACTGGCACAATAAATGAGTTTCGAACCAGTGTAAATGCCCATCAATTCTAGCAGAGGAATTTCCAGTCTGCTAGCACTACTGTGAGAGGACTAGCCCAGATGCTGAAGCGATATGGGTCAGCAGGCATCTTCCACCACTACCAGACCATCTTCTAACGCTAAGTCCTCCTCCGTGGACTTGGCACCTATGTGCTGGTGAGCTGCCTCTAGACTCACTCCAGCAGCAGCCAGACTGCTGCACTGGTGGGCAGCAGATTGTGATTGGTGTGGTACAGCCACTCATCCTCATACACTGTTGGGGGTGTATTGGTGCCACACACCACTGCTTGCAGAGGTGAGTTCCAGCCCTGGAGGCTGTCGTGCCATGCAAGAATTCCAGCAGATTTCTATTGGTGGGTACCACAAGCAGCCAAGTCACACATAACTGGCCCATGTGCCACTAAGTGGGCTCCTGCTCATTAGCATTCCTGAATACTGATGTCTAGGCCAGCCTCATAGCCGACTGTAAGCTATAGCAGTACACCACAAGTCATCCATGCTATGCACTAAAGGTGGCATTTCTTTAGCAGTGCACCATGAGTCATCCACGCTACACGCTAAAGCGGGCATCACAGCGGTTCAAGTGAAGTAGGATGGATCTCAATGAAGTGTTTGAATTTCTGATATTATTTTCATGAGTCATCAATGGCCTGCACCTTCTCCACGATCCACCACCACAATCCAACTCTGCACAATAGTAGCCATCCAGCCCTGGCCACTACAGTAACTTGTGACTGAGAAACACATTTGTGTAGTTTTGTACAATATTAGGCAAGTGTCATGTGTTTTTCATTCTTAATACATGAAATATTCTTTCAAGATACAACGGAACAGTAAATTAATGCTATTTATACTTTAATGGAAACTGTCTTAAAAATACATTTTTATTTTAGTAACTGAATTGTCTAAGAGGTTAGCAGTGGCCCCGCATTTCTTGCAGTGCAGTAGTTAAAGCAATGAATGGGTTTGCAATATCCACTGACAGGTCATGACACTATCACCTTGATGATGTCAAGTTTTCAAGAACCTTTCAAATTTCTGTTTGGGTTACCTGGAGTGTTGGAAAGGAACACTTAGTATGTTCCTCAGTCAATATCTAAAGTAAAAATGTAAAGTATTCAATTTCATAACTCTTTACATATTTTCTCTCTGCTCCTGAATAGAAAAATAGCAGTTTCAGAATATATTTTTGTATTTTTTTTTATACAAAAATATTTGTTACACTTTTCACATATGAGGGTAATCCTAAAAGTAAGATCTCCTATTTTTTTTTTTTTATAAATACATAGACCTGTTTATTTCTACAAGGGTTTACATAAGTTTACAGCTTGACATTTAGCTATTTTTTGACATAATCACCATTTCTGTCAATGCATTTTTGTAGACGCTGTGGCAGTTTTTGTATGCCCATGTCATACCAGCTCACTGACATGCTGTTAAGAAAGTTAAGAACCTCTTCTTTCACCTTGTTGTCAGAGCTGAATCGCTGGGGCCACAATTAACGCTGACAGGTATATTAACACTGACAGGTACTGTGAGACTCTGACTTGGCACCCAGTGACTATCACCTTTTCCCTAGGTTAAAAGAATATTTGGCCGGAAAGCGATTCAGCTCCAACAATGAGGTGAAAGAAGAGGTTCATAACTTTCTGAACAGCATGGCGGCGATCTTGTATGACATGGGCATACAAAAGCTGCCACAGCGTCTACAAAAATGCATCGACAGAAATGGTGTTTATGTCAAAAACTAGCTAAATGTTCAAGCTGTAAACTGATGTAAACCATTGTAGAAATAAACAGGTCTATGTGCTTATTAAAAAAAATAGGAAACCTTACTTTTGGGATTACTCTTGTACTATCTCTCTTTCTTTTATAAGGTCTCCAGAGTAAGTAGTGTTAGTGTTTGTGCTCCAGTCACAGCTACACGTCATTCCTGTTGCGGGCATTAGTGGAAATTACTATTTGCAAGACTGGAAGACCATTGCCTTCATAATAATGCCATCAGAGAATAGTAGTACTTCCATTTTGTTGTTCAGGTCTCATCTGCATGATGAAACATTATGACGTCTGTATGGCTGCTGTCCTTAGGAATTACAGACACTTGGAAGATTGTTCCTATGCAGACTCTCTCTAGAGACAGATATGCCTGCCAGGTCAGCATTCCATTTGCTCCGGTATTCTGAGGACTTATTTACATTGAAATCAACTACATTGAAAGTGTTTCCGTAATGACTGGAAGAACAGAATCTTCGAATATGACCCCATGCTCAGTTTGTAAAATGGCTTTCATTCTGCATTTTTCTGCAGAGACTCTAGGAAAATGACTGAAGCCCAGAAACTTCAAAGAAATATGATAATTGGTATGGCAGACACATTTGTGTGTGTGTGTGTGTGTGTGTGTGTGTGTGTGTGTGTGTGTGTGTGGTGTGTGTGTTTGTTTGTGTTTTTTTTTTTTTTTTTTTTTTTTTTTTTTGGGGGGGGGGGCATTATCATCTTTGGATAAGTTGTACTGCTTTAAGGTACATGCAGGATGATTTTCCTAAATGAGGATGAACTGTAGGAAATAATCCCTAAGAGGATAGGTAATAGAAAAGGTTTTGAAAAAATAAATCAAATGTTTTGCAATAACAATGGCAGCATTTGTAAGGGAGACATTACTTCTTGCACCATATGCATTCTGTTTCCTGATATTTGAAGGGTTCTTCGTCAAAACATTTTTGAAACTGAAAAATGAATGAAACTTTTTTTTTTTTTTTTACACCGGGGCCATAGATGGCAGAAATGTAAAAGCAACACAAGAGCAGACTGCATGAGCTACATAGCTCACACTTGAAGGCAAAATAAGCTCTTTTGATGTGTGAGCGGTTATCTTCCAGCTCAATGTCAAAGTCATCTGAAGTCACTGGACTTACAAGTCAGAGTTTCCATCCTAACCGACAGCTGTTAGTTGACCAGTGTAAAGATATTTATCATTAGTTTAAATGATAATCAGAGTGAATGAGAACTTCTAGTGGTTACTGATCTTTGTGAAACTGACCTCGATGGATCCAGTGAATCTCAACAATATCACCCAATGCGCCATTGATGAGAACAGCAGTACCGGAAATGTTTGCCCTCAACATAACTCGAGCATTGGATGCAGTACTAATTTCATCAACAAGTCCACCACAGTCATTAGCATTTGGTGTATGATTTGCTTTCAGTGTTGGCTTTCCTGCATCCTCTGCCATTTCAGAGTAAGTGTTGATGGCACAAACTTTTGCAACCCCTTCTGTAGGTTTGTGCTGATACTAGGGTGTGCACAGTGCATTAGTTGGATGGATCTAAAGACAGCTACAAGGTATACACTCTCCGTTCTCAGTTAAACGACATCCACGTCCTCAGAAGTGAAGTTGTCTTTGCAAAGTCAGTTAAGCAATTCAATGAAGACATTATCTTGCTGTCACATACTCTGCTGGAGTACCATGAAACTGGAAAAATTGACATAGATTAAAAGTATACTCCTAAAACTTATTCTATAGTTGAGTCAACTTAATCATGTAGGGGAAGCATTACTCATCTGTGGAGGTGTGACACCACTGAAGTATTATCATAGAGACATTTATGAAATTGTATCTTTTGTTCTCAGAATGCCCTGAATTTATTCTTGGTTAAAATGAAGCCATTTTGGCAGTTATATATCATACTAGTGCAAAGCATTATATGTAAAATAGCTAAATCTGAAAGAGATGAACTTTTTGACAACACAATTGCTTTCACAGCATCTTGTGTTCTTGAAATGTCCTAAATTTAGTACTCAGTTCAAATGAAACATTTTTAACAGTTAAGTATCACACCAAAGCAACTTTTCATGTGCAAAATTGCTAGGCCCTGAAGAGATGAACTTTTGGACACTTAATTACATAGGTAGCAGCAGCATTTTCTCAGCTAAGTTTTTCTTGACTGCTCTGATTACTTTAAAGCAAATAAACCACTTTTTACAGTAGGAAGCATTGAGCTGGTCAGTTTGATATGCCATTTGTCCATTTAGTAGTCTTTGTCTGGCTAAGAAAATTCAGATAAAAACCCACTCTGTAATATTTACAGGAGGTCACGTTTTTGTTACACTCAAACATTTGACCAAATAGGTCACATGGACATATGGCTGGAAATCCATTCAAGGGAGGTACATCACTTGAAGGTGGAGATGAAAGTTGTTTGACAGAGTAGGTTTCAGTGATTGAAAGTGCACATGAAAACACACTAGGCAAATGGTAATGTTCTGTCTGTGCTAGTTTTATTTCCACACTCAAGAGGGCAGCAATGTTGTCCATGACAGCTGTCACTATCTTTATCACTTACAACATTTGCAAGCCTTATTACCTATGGACTTGCTTCCACATATGTTTTATTAGAATTATGTTTATCATTTAGATTTGAACTTACATTATCTGTCTTTCCAAACAATATTTATTTTGTTTTTAACCAAACAAGTTTCAGCTATTTATATTGGGCACCATCAGTGGCTTTCACTTTTTCATTATTTTCATGTGGACATTGGTTCTCCTGTATGTACTACATGTATAGTGTACAGGTTTCCAGTTGATAGTATGTCATACTTATGCAGTTCACTGTACATATGTGTGAGACACTGTCAAGTTGAAACCTATACAGTTTGAGGTCACCTACAGTGTGCAGCAAAAAGGGTTATGTATAATGCAGTGCGTAAATGTGTCATACTATCAATTAGAAACCTGCATGGTGAGCATGTTGTGGCTACAGAAAAGAATAGAAAAGTGAAAACCCCCATTGATACCTAGTATGAATATGAAACATATTTGATTAAAAACAAAATAAACATTCAGTTGCAAAAATCGATAACAAGTATTCCTATATACATGATGCTGGTGGGGCACAATGTGGCTAAGTTACGGAGTTCAACATTTGGCGAGTGGTAAATCATCCAAAAGAGGTTAAGAATTTAATAAAATTACATTTTGTATGATGCACAGTGCTGCGATAGTGATGCAAGTATCGAAGATCTGAGACAAAGTAAGATGAGTAAGTAATATACCTGACAGTGGATGAACCAATGGCACTGTGGACACTTTTCCGAATAAATTAACAAAAGGTTCTAGATAAAGTCTCATGTACAAAAGTCAACATACGAGGGCTGTCCAGAAAGTAAGTTACGATTGATCGCGAAATGAAAATCACAGTGAAAAGCAGAAATGTTTCATTTGTAACAGTTAGCTACACCTTTCAGCTACTTCTCTACGTAGTCGCCGTTCTGACTCAGACATTCGTCATAGCTTTGTACCAACTTTCCAATACCCTCATCATAGAAGGCAGCCGCCAGTGCTTTCCGCCAATTCTCTATGCTGGCCTAAAGCTCATTGTCTGTGCCAAAATGTTGTCTTCATAGCCAGCGGTTCGTTTGAGCAGAGATGAAACTCAGTGGGAGACAATTACGGGCTGTATTGTGGGTAACCAAACATTTCCAATTGAAACGATGCAGGAACATCTTCATTGCCCCTGCAGAATGAGGCTGAGAATTGTCTTGAAGAAGAAACCGCACGACAGTTATGTAATGTTGGTTGCATAGCTTCAGGGGAAAATTTTCACCAGGCCCTCGTACTTGGCGGGAGACACTATTTTCTACAACATCTTTACGCGCTCACTAAGAGCTCAGGAATGAAATGAGCGACATAATTCTACCTAGAGTCATACTAGAGACACTACCCAACACATCTTTGCAAAGCTTTATCGGATTTTCATAGTCGTTTCCATTTCGCGACCGATCGTAACTTACTTTCTGGACAGCCCTCATAGTATTGAGTGGATACATAAACATAAACACAAATATAAATGAAACAATCAGTACCCTGTAAATACCCTTTAGAGTTTTGGCTCTGCTGTTGATTAGGGTTACCGCATTTTTTTTACACAAAAAAGGGGAAACTTTCTATATTTTAGAACGAAAAAAAGAGAACACTTTTCGTAGTTTTGATCCAAAATTCAATAGCCATAAAGCGACCACAAATTATACATTAACAATGGAAAAGTGATAAAACTGAGCATAATTTACCACCACAAATAGTTTTCCACCCAATAATTTGTAGAAATCCTTTCTTTATGCAAAAGGTTAGCATCAATGGGTACAAATTAGCTGAACATGTAAGTAGAGATAATATGATGAGAGGAGGAGTTGCCATATATGTCAAAAGATTCCACAGTGTAAAAAATTTAGAAACTAAAAAAATTTGTGTAGAGCAACATATGGAAGCATGTGCCACTGAACTTAAACTAAATGATGGCACTTTCATAATTGTAACAGTGTATAGGTCCCCCTCAGGGAACTTCCAGCTATTTCTAGAAAACTTGGATGCTTTGTTGTGCTATCTGTCAGACAGGGGGAAGCAAATTATCATTTGTGGGGATTTCAATGTTGACTCCCTGAAAGAGTGTAATAGGAAGAATGACCTTGTAGTATTACTCAGTTCTTTCAATTTGAACTCTGTCATTGATTTTCCTACTCGGATAACAAAGAACAGCAGTACATTAATAGATAACTTTTTTTATAGACCAAGATAAGTTTAAGGACATAAATGCTTATCCTGTTGAGAATGGTCTTTCAGATCATGGTGCACAGCTAGTTACAGTACATGACATAGCGCCATGCAGTATATCAAATCAGACTTTCAAAGCAGTGCGTTCAATTAACAATATAAATGTTGCAAACTTTAGGGAAAGCCTACAGCAACTAGACTGGGATGAAGTGTATAAGGAACCTGATGCAAACTTGAAATATAACTTATTTCACGATACATTTTTAAGGGTATTTGAAAATTGTTTTCCCAAGAAAATAGTTAAACATAATTCCAAGAAAACATATAAAAAACCATGGCTAACTAAAGGAATAAGAATATCTTGCAACCGTAAAAGAGAACTGTATCTAACAGTGAGAGGGAGTACTGACCCCGAAATTGTTCAATATTATAAAAACTATTGTGCGGTACTAAGAAAAGTTATTAAAAAGTCCAGAAGCATGTGTATCATATCTGAGATCAGTAACTCTGATAATAAAATTAAAGGGATTTGGAATATTATTGAAAGGGAAACAGGGCAACCAAGAGCACAGGAAGACTTTAGTGCCATAAAACTGAATGACAGGTGTACTAACAAACAATCAGAAATTGAAAATATTTTCAATAATCATTTTCTAAATGTTGTGGAGAAAATAGGATCTAGATCTTCACTAGAAGAGGCAAGGCTACTAATAGAAGAGGCCATACCTGTGCATTTTGAAACAACTGTAATTCCACCAACCTTTCCCTCTGAAATCAGTAAAATAATAAACTCACTGAAAAGTAAAACCTCTTACGGAATTGATGGCATTTCCAGCAAGGTACTTAAAGCTTGTTCCCCACAGATAAGTAGGATTCTCAGCCACGTATGTAATAGTTCTTTGGAGCAGGGTGTTTTCCCTGATAGACTTAAATATGCCATTGTAAAACCATTGCATAAAAAGGGGGATATGTCGGATGTGAACAACTACCGCCCAATCTCTCTTCTGACAGCTCTATCAAAAATTTTTGAGAAAGTAATGTATTCAAGAGTAGCATCCCATATTTGTAAAAATAAAGTACTAACAAAATGTCTGTTCGGTTTTCAGAAAGGCTTTTCAACAGAAAATGCTATATACGCTTTCACTGATCAAATATTAAATGCTCTGAATAACCGGACATCACCCATTGGTATTTTTTGTGATCTCTCAAAGGTCTTTGATTGTGTAAATCATGGAATTCTTTTAGATAAGCTAAATCATTATGGTTTGAGGGGGGCAGTGCACAGATGGTTTAATTTATACTTAACTGGAAGAATGCAGAAAGTTGAAATAAGTGGTTCATGTAATGTTAAAACAACAGCTGATTCCTCAAACTGGGGGGCTATCAAGTACGGGGTCCCATGGGGTTTGGTCTTAGGTCCTTTACTGTTCTTGATGTACATTAATGACTTACCATTCCACATTGATGAATATGCAAAGTTAGTTCTTTTTGCTGATGAAACAAGTATAGTAATAATATCCAAAAACCAAGAACTAAGTGATGTAATTGTAAATGATGTTTTTCACAAAATTATTCAGTGGTTCTCAGCAAACGGACTCTCTTTAAATTTTGATAAAACACAGTATATACAGTTCCGTACAGTAAATGGCACAACTCCAGTAATAAATATAGACTTTGAACAGAAGTCTGTAGCTAAGGTAGAATTTTCAAAATTTTTAGGTGTGTCCATTGATGAGAGGTTAAACTGGAAGCAACACATTGATGGTCTGCTGAAACGTCTGAGTTCAGCTACGTATGCTATTAGGGTTATTGCAAATTTTGGTGATAAGAATCTCAGTAAATTAGCTTACTATACCTACTTTCATTCACTGCTTTCGTATGGCATCATATCCTGGGGTAATTCATCGTTGAGTAGAAAAGTATTCATTGCTCAAAAACGTGTAATCAGAATAATTGCTGGAGCCCACCCACGGTCATCCTGCAGACATCTATTTAAGGATCTAGGGATCCTCACAGTATATATATTCACTTATGAAATTTGTTGTTAATAATCCAGCCCAGTTCAAAAGTAATAGCAGTGTGCATAGCTATAACACCAGGAGAAAGGATGATCTTCACTATGCAGGGTTAAATCTGACTTTGGCACAGAAAGGGGTAAATTATACTGCCACAAAAGTCTTTGGTCACCTACCAAACAGCATCAAAAGCCTGACAGATAGCCAACTAGCATTTAAAAATAAGTTGAAAGAATTTCTAGATGACAACTCCTTCTACTCATTGGCTGAATTTTTAGATATAAATTAAGGGAAAAAAAACCAAAAAAACAACTTAAACATTAGTGTCATGCAATATTTTGTGTAATGTAATATCTTGTACAGACATCTTTTATTAACCGACACGTTCCACATCATTACGAAGTGTCGTATTCATGATCTATGGAACAAGTATTAATCTAATCTAATCTAATCTATGAGCATTTGATGAATGTAGTGACTTGAAAAGAAATGAAAAAAATTTTAGTCCTTATAAAAACAAAGCCTAATATAGCTTTTTTCAAACATATCCAGAATACTACGGTAGCAATATTTAAAAGGAGAACCACTGACTGTTCACCTGTTGTTGACTCATGATCTCTTTTGGTCTTAGGGAGTGGAGGGAGAAGCAATAAACTACTGCTGTGTGAGGAGGGGTACAAGAGAATGCTTCTGCTATCAAGCTCAATGGCACCAATCATCTCCTGTGGTAGAAATGGTACATGGAAGTAACAAGGTTTCCCAAAAGCCTGTAGGCAGACATTCTTGTTCAGGTGTGGTGTGTATTTTGAAATTAAATTTGATCACCATGGTTGACTAAGATGAATCACAATTCCCTTACATTTTAACAAATTTTAAAATTTCTTCTTGATGCAAATTTCAAAGCACAAAAAGAAAACATGTCCAGAAAAATCTGGATGTATGGCAGCCCTACTGTTGGTCAATATGACAACAAGTGTTACTACAATGACTGCATCAGTAAGCAACCACAAACATGGACCAGGAAAAATGTGATCCCGCTGTAAAACATATTGGACTCTTTGACCTTTTCTGCCAAATTGTAACATTAAAATTGGGTATGGGAAAAATCTCTAAGCTGCAGTCCTGCAAAAGACATCAGAAATCAAAGAACAAAATTTTTGAAAGAACTCGTAAACTGACATTGGGATAAGTTAATGTGAATGGAAAATTCTCTAAATTCTTATCATTTTTGAAACTGTACTTTGAAAAGACATTTCTAAAAGTACTCAAATCAGTGAGAATGTCTGAGAAAAACAAATGTATAACAGCAGGTATTGGAAAGTCCTCACAAACCCTTAAGTAATTCAGTTACGTGAAAAACAGACCTAGATTTACATGAAAGTGTTGAGTGCTAATAAAATGTCATTTAATGACAAAAATAATACACATTGCAGTGAATTAAGCAAAGCAGTCTGGGATGTCATTATAAAGGAAACAGATAGACAAACAATGGTGTAATAACCTATTGATATGCATCAGTGACTTTCCTGATAACAGCAATAGTATAGTCACTGAGGAAATGAGAACTTCTTGCAAAGGAAGCAAATAACATCCTCAAGGAAGTTAACAATTGGTCAATATGTAATAAAGTGACACTGACATAAAGAAAACAAACGCCATGAATTTCAACCTGAAGAGAGAAAATGACAGTTATTTTAAATGTAGATGGTATCTCTATGTATAATGTAACAAACACAAAATTTCTAGGTGTAGATATTGATTCTCACTTGCAGTGGTGTGAAAAGGCTAAGATACTTGCAAATAGAATGTCATCAGCATGTTACACTCCTTGAGCCTTGTCATCAATGTGTAACAGCCAGTGTCTTTGATAACAACAAAAACAATCAATTATTGACAAAATAAATCACTTATTGACAAAATTTTTATATATCCAATTAAATAATTAAGCCAGTGTCTTTTAGATGTGATAGTATTCATATGTACACTTAGTTCTTTTCTGAGGAACAAATCCACAAAATATGAACACAGTTTTCAACCAATAGAAACTGGCTATAAGAATAAGTACTATAAATGGTAGTCAAGCTCATTATAAAGATCTGATCAACATTTGGGAAGTTGCAGCACAAAATTGAAACCAAACATTGTCGCTATGGTTCTGATGTCAGCTGATAGTGTGTGTTGTTACATTATGAAACAGTGTGTGTGTATTGTGTGCAGTGACTTGGAGTGAGAAATGAATGAACAGTGTGCCACTAGTTTTGTACGTTATGTAATATTTTTTTTGCAAAACAAAATTGTACACTAGGGATAAACTGTTAGAGGTAGCACTGTTTTAAGTAGAGTGTCCCTGCATTCGAAATGGCAGAGGCTCCAATCTTCATCTGGCAATTCTAATTTAGGTTAACTGTGGTTTCATTAAAATACTTGTGTGTACTAGATGCTCCCAATGGCTCCTAATTGGCAACGTCCTTTTTTCAATACATTCTTAGAATTGTGTTCCTAAAGGAATCAGACTTGTTCACATGTCTCAAGATATGTTGAAGACTGATAAACCTCCCTTTATGTATGCTGCTGGGATGCAGTGTATTCTTATGAACAGATTACATCTTGGTCATAGCTCAGGAGCAGATTATGTATCATGGACACCAACATGAGAATTTGTGTGTTGAATACTTCTCTGCATGACAGATATAATTTTTTACTTGTCCTGCTTACTCACTTAGGCTTATGTCTAATCTTTTCAGTCAATGTTTTGTTCAAAATTCCAATATAGCTGTAATTTGAACTTGGGTGAAAGTTATCAGCAATGCCTTTCATCAGGGACACATCCAATGTTTAAGTAACTCAGTGGTATAATATGCAGATTACTGCCTCCCTTCCTACTGATAAAAAATGGCGCCTCTTTTCATGGATTTTGACTGACCTGCTTCTCGCACTTAGCCCTCCCTGTGCAAATTCACCCAATTAATTCGTGTTTCCTCCCTGAAGAAGAAACCTATTGTCCCAAATGCTAGGAGTGCTGTAATCTATTTTTAAGCATATCTAATGACAGTATGAGGATTTGGACCTCCGAGAACAAGTATTGGACAGCTTTTCTGCCTCCTCATGAATTTAACAATTGAATTTTTCCTTTCATTGCATGGGACAAGCAAACGCAGTTATAAAAAATGTGGTTGCAACTGTCCATAGATAATCCCTCTTGTTTGCCACTTACATTTTTCATATCTCCCACTGGAGATGGTAGACACATACACGTATATATATTAAAAAAAAAGGATAATTTAAATTCACACTACAGCAAGTTTTAATTTTTGCAGTAAATTTTGAGAGTTTCACACATAATGAAAGGATTGCAAGTTTAAGTAAATTAATTTTTGTAGTTCTGCTAAACAGACCTAAATGTGAAGGTTACATTGCATATGCTGTGACAGAACTGCATGAAACAATGCAATACTTGGATCGCTCATAGACACCTAAGCAGACAATATGGCATTGGCCCTGTGCCATTGGTGCAAATTTTGTATATTACTTTGTCATTGTGTTGGTGTATCTAAGAAGGGCACTAACTGTACTGAATAAATATAATATACAGAGATTGCTTTCTATAATAGTGGCTAAATACAGGGCACTGAATACAAAGCAAATTCTGAAAAGTTGCACAACAAGTAAAGTTGTGACTATACTCTAACTAAAATTTGTTAATTTTTCATTTGTCACATGAAGCTACACTCTTAACACATCAGTTGTGGGTTGCACACCATTTAAGATTCAGAAAGCATTGAATAGGTTGCCAGCATGGACAGAAAATACTTGGGCCCACTGCTGCCGGCAACAGTTAAATGAGCTGCAGGTAAGTGCCCAGTAATAGATTATGCATGTATATCACAATACTTGTGAACTGCAAATGATTTGGTGTTTTGTTATGATGCAATAGCAAATAATGGAGATTTCATATGTGCCACTGAGAGTTCAGACTGAAGGAACAAAGTTCCAAGACATGAATATGTAGGATAAACTAACAAGCAATTTTAATTAGTTTCATTATGTATTAAGATGAATTAATGAGTGTAGTTCCTTTTTAACTTCTTTCTTTGTTATGTCTCCTAGGGACAACATTGCAGATTCCATTCATGTTTAATTGTTCCCCCTTTTATCCCGTTATTACTTCACTGTTTCAGCACACCTTTTTTCATTTGTAAAAATTAATCTTTCTATTACTTGTTATTCTGTACTCGGTTTTTACCAAGTCTTTCGTGACCTCTTGTATCCTGCTGATTGTGTCGCCTTTTTCCCCTAAATACATTTGAAGATACTTTTGGTTACTTTATAGTGATCCATTCTGTAAATATGTTCAAAGAGTAGCAGTCTCCTCTACATGATTGTTTCTTATATTGTAGTGAATTCAGAATTATTTTATCTGTTGCATAAAATGACATGCAGATTACTAATTATATTGCCCCACTTTGTGTGCCAAAATCGTTGTGAATCCTTCAAAGCTCTTTGACATGACATAGGAAGCAAATTACTAATGAGATCGCGCCACGTTGGGAGCCAATTATTAAGTGAAATCAAACAGCAAGGGCTATGAGATTAACCCTTTCCACTCCACATCGAGTGGCAATGGACACCGTCAATTTAGTTTTCCGCACCGATGTCGCATTCGATATTATTTTTCGCGGCGTTGACATGCTCAAATGCTCAATTCTCGATGCTGCCAGTACTGGGCATCAATGGTGCGTAGTGCTGCCATCTAGGGCAACCTATGTTAACTCGGTGTCAAACTGTTGTAGTTGTATTGATAAGAAATGTTGGAATTATGTTCAGGTTCGCGCGCTCGTAATGGCTAATTTCTCATGCTCAGTTCTTTCTGAGGAAGAGATTTTACAACTTTTAGAGGAATATCTGACAACGATAGTGAGAGTGACTTTCATGATGAGAGTGGTTCATTTCTAAACAATTCCTCACCTCCATTTACATCTATACTCTGCAAACCATCGTGAGCTGTATGCCAGAGGGTACATTTTCTGGTGAAGATGACGATGAAAACCGTGAAAATGTGAATTTTTCTAGTAATTTAACAGAAGATTCGTGGCAAATGTGGAGTGAAAATGACTCTGACTTTACAGATTTTCCTTTTGACGATTCAAAGTGTGGTTTTATCACTGAAACTGGTAATGACGGAAAGTCATCGAGTAAAACGGAAGTAATATTCGGGGTTCCTCAAGGAAGTGTTATAGGCCCTCTACTGTTCCTGATCTATATTAACGACGTAGCAGACAATCTGAGTAGCCCTCTTTGATTGTTTGCAGATGATACTGTCATTTTCCGTCTTGTAAAGTAATCCGATGACCGAAACGAATTGCAAAACGATTTAGATAAGATATCTGTATGGTGCTAAAAGTGGCAATTGACCCTGAATAAAAAAAGTGTGAAGTTTTTCACATGCTTACTAAAAGAATCCGCTAAATTTCGATTACGCGATAAGTTACACAAATCTGAAAGCTGTAAATTCAAGCCCGCATCTCGTGGTCGTGCGGTAGCGTTCTCGCTTCCCACGCCTGGGTTCCCGGGTTCGATTCCCGGCGGGGTCAGGCATTTTCTCTGCCTCGTGATGGCTGGGTGTTGTGTGCTGTCCTTAGGTTAGTTAGGTTTAAGTAGTTCTAAGTTCTAGGGGACTTATGACCACAGCAGTTGAGTCCCATAGTGCTCAGAGCCATTTGAACCATTTTTTGTAAATTCAACTAAATAATTAGGGATTACAATTACAAATAACCTAAATTGGAACGATCACATAGATAGTATTGTGGGTAGAGCAAACCAAAGACTGCGATTCATTGGCAGAACACTTCTAACGTGCAACAGATCTGCTAAAGAGACTGAATACAGCACGCTTGTCAGCCCTATTCTGGTGTATTTCTGTGCGGTGTGTGATCCGCATCGGCTGGGACTGACGGATGACATCGAAAAAGCACAAAGAGGGGCAGCTCGTTTTGTATTATCGCGAAATAGGGGAGATAGTGCCACAAACATGATACGTGAACTGGAGTGGCAATCATTAAAACAAGGAGTTTTTCGTTGCGACGGGATCTTCTCATGAAATTTCAATCACCAGTTTTCTCCTCCGATTGCGAAAACATTCTGTTGGCACTCACCTACATAGGAAGAAATGATCATCACGATAAAATAAGAGAAATCAGGGCTCGCACAGAAAAAATTTAAGTGCTCGTTTTTCCCGCGCGGCGTTCGAGAATGTAACGGTAGAGAGACAGCTTGAAGGTGATTCATCGAACCCTCTGCCAGGCACTTTATTGTGAACAGCAGAGTAATCACGTAGATGTAGATGAATATCCCATCATCGCCTGTTGGTTTCTTTCAGTTCATTTTTACAGACAACCTACATGGTGGTACCCAGCGAGGGGTAGGGGGGGGGCAGCTGCACCCCCCCCCTCCCCCCAAGAAAATATTTGAACTCGTTCGCGCAGATCCGGGAGTAATTTTTTCGTCTTCGGCACGTTACTATCGGCAAATCCTAGAAGATTATTACTGAATTAAAAAGTTGTATTTTTAAACAAGTGCATTCTTATATTTAAAATGTTTATTAAAAGCAGTTTTTCCTTAGCTTACTGTTTTATTTAATAAGAAGTGCTGTATGTTGTCTCGAGTCCTTGTTTCCTGAGACTAGTATGACCTGCCCCCCCCCCCCCCCCAGTTCAGATCCTGGGTACGCCCTTGACAACCTATTTCAACAAATAGCAGACCAAACGAACAGGTACGCTGCAGCAAAAATACGTAAAGTGACACCACTTCCACAACATTCTGCGTGGTGAGATTGGAGAAATGTTACCAAGGAAGAAATGAAACGCTTCCATGGTGCGCTATTGAATATGGCAGTACAAAAGTGTTAGAACTTGGAGGCCTTTTTTTTCGAGAGAATGGTTACAATCATCTGACTTCTTCTCAGACTGTTTTACTCGCAGGCGATTTATTCAAATTTTCTGGGTACTTCGTGTTGCTAATCCAGAGAGTACTACACACGTCAACACTCAGCTTCAGTCACGTCTGTGTTAAGTGAGGAATGTGTTGGTTTACTTGTCTCGCTGGTTTCTCGAAATTTGTCGACAATATAGGTCAACACTCAGCTTCAGTCACGTCTGTGTTAAGTGAGGAATGTGTTGGTTTACTTGTCTCGCTGGTTTCTCGAAATTTGTCGACAATATAGGTATTTCACTGCTGATGACTACAATATCATGCAAGGGTCGTGTGTTCTTCAAAATGTACAATCCTCAAAAACCTACGAAAGGGGGGCTCAAGAGTTTACGTGATTTCGGATTCATTAAATTTGCTGTTTGTTACCCTAATACTCTATTTAGGCGCTGTAACGAGAGAGTCATTGATTCGTCCAGACTTGAATTTTTCTGAGAGAATAGTTCATCAATTGCTGGTTAATATCAGAAATGCTACAGGGTATCATTTGTACACTGGCTGTTTTTATACAGATGTTGCATTAGCTGATGAACGGTTGAAACAGAATGTGCATCTCACAGGAATGACCCAGGTCAATCGCAAAAACCTTCCAGCTGCAATGAAGAAAGGAGTTCTGCATCTGAAGAAGCATGAAATAAAATGCCTCCGCAATAGCAAAACGATGGTCCTAGCATGGCAAGATAAACGAAATGATCTCATGCTTTCTACAAAAGCAAATAATTTAGTGTCACTTATGGAAAGAAGAAACACAAAGGAAAGGGAAGAAATAATTAAATCAAATGTGATTATTGATTATACTTCGGAGACGGGCGGAGTTAATTTATTTGACCATTTTATTTCCAATTATGGTTTTCTATTGAAAAGTCTAAAGTTGTGGCGAAACCTCTATTTCTGGTCGTTGGAGGTAGGACTTGTGTTAAACAGCTATTTGCTATACAAGAATCACTGCGAGAAAAACAACTTTTTAAAAGAATTCCGTTAAAGTCTCATACGAGACTGAAACGAGTACGTCGTTCAACTTCTGATGATGAGGAACGCTCTTGAATGGAAAGTTGCACATTATCAACAAGCTTCCTAGGAACAAGCATGAGGATTGTGCAGTATGTTCCGTCAGAATTCTCTGCGGCGCACTCACCGCCCAGACGGCGGCGATTTTAAATAAGAGTGCGCGGAGCCGTCTTGTGTCTGTGCAAAGGGTTAAGGGATTGATAAGCAGATGTAACAGATTAATTAGAAGGTTAAAACATGAATTTTTGCTGTTTTTATAGTACCTTTTCTACATAAAATTACAGATCTCAGAGCCGATTTGACTAGGTATGGGCAGGACTTAGTTATTAAGGTGAAGGAGGGGACAATGAATCATCTCACCAATCTTCGTAGTCATTGGTCGGGTGTTGATGTCGGCTGTAGATGCTGGTTCGGGATGGCATGTCACCTAGAACTGTGCGGTGGCCATCTACGTGTCCCGCGGCTTTACGGCGCGGCCCCTGTATACAAGTATGGTCTCTGCGTCGTCGCCATGAGTTGCCATAATTGAAGTGGCCATATCACGGTCTTGGGAGGCGGATGTTGAGCAAATAATTCCAATCCTCAGTCAAGTTCCTCTTTTCCAAGCACTGGACCTTAAGGATTCATCCATTTAACATGGAACAGGAAAAGAATCACGAGGTGAAGATGAACATTATGACTGGAGTAAGGATAAGTTTCAAAGTCAGAAGACTAACTATGTGACAGTTGGGAGAGTCTCCATGCCCTCCTGCTTCCCGCGCGACCTCTACGGTCGCAGGTTCGAATCCTGCCTCGGGCATGGATGTGTGTGATGTCCTTAGGTTAGTTAGGTTTAAGTAGTTCTAAGTTCTAGGGGACTGATGACGTCGGAAATTAAGTCCCATAGTGCTCAGAGCCATTTGAACCAAACCCTCCTGCTTCTATGCTGTCTCAACAATTGTCACTTTACTTCTCCTCACCGCCCTGAGCTCACAAACTCCTTGAATTTTTCCTCCCTCGGTGTTGTCATTGGTGGACTAAATTTGCAATGCCGCCTAATGACTGACCGCCATTTCATGACCACACTTTCCAGAGCAGGGCGGAATTTTTCTAATTGCATGGGCTGGTGTGTGACTCGAGAATTGGCGTCTTTCTCACGTTTTCACTGTCAAGGCTGCCTCCTTGGTGCGCAGAAAACAGTTTTTAGAGGCCTGACTTCACCCGGCTCCTCGTGCGAATTCTTGGTACTTTGTCTTTATGCTCCGTACCAGTTCCTCCCAGAGGTCCATCAATTATCGACATGCGTGGGCAAAAATGGCAGCTGTAAGCCAGAATTTTCGCACACCTCCAGGTGTGCATTCCTGTCACTTTTTTGTCCATACTCTATCTTAGTGCCTCCAGGGGTCCACAGTTATCTGTATGTTTCGCATTATCCACCAGACTCTTTTGAAAGGCGTCCATTCTTAAGCAAAGTGAGGACATTCGCCAGCCTACCTCTGTGTGGCTGCAGACAGCCCCCCACATCTCTCCTGACTACTGAATGGGGTCCGACTTCCTCTCGTCCTGGACTGCAGGCGCTGGAAGCTGGCGAAAGTGGCCACCAGTACACAGGTTTCCAAAATTCTGAAGTTTTTCCTTTTAAGTCTCATTTCTAATAATTTTAATTTTCTAGCTTATAATTCACATCCAAACATTTGCTGGCATAAAGGCATTCTGGTTTTGCTGTTGTGTTGTAGTGCATTATTTTCTGGTCTTTAGGTTAACTCAGTTTTGCTGTTGGTGTCCCTAACAATTTTGTACGTTTCTTTCATACTGTGTGTTGCTTACTCTAAAGCAGATATGTCTAAACAGCTTTCTTGGACCGTTTCTCCTATGTATTTACAATTCTGTACCTTTTCTAATGGACCAACATGTGTTCTTGAAATTTTGGAGCACGTGTTATATTCATAATAAATTTCGTTTCCTCTACAGAGATTGTTAAGCTTGCCATGTTGTGTTACTGCATTTATCAGGATTTCAGAAAATCCTGAATCATATAGAACACCTTTGGGGTGTTTTGAACGCCGACTTGGTGCCAGGCAACACCGACCGACATTGATACCTTTCCTCAGTGCAGCACTCCGTGAAGAATGGGCTGACATTCCCCAACGAACCTTCCAGCATCTGATTGAACGTATGCCTGCGAGAGTAGAAGCTGTCATCGCGGCTAAGGGTGGAACAACACCATATTGAATTCCAGCATTACCGATGGAGGGCACCACGAACTTGTAAGTCATTTTCAGCCAGGTGTCCGGATACGTTTGATCACATAGGGTATTTTCACATAATGAGAGGTAGTATTTTATGCTGTTGAAGTTTTTCACCCTGCCTACCAGGCTATGATTCAATCCTTGATCAGTCTGAGAATGTTTATTTGTCACATTTCACTTCTTTCATGTCTGGAAAAATTTGCTAATGTGAAAAATGCTGAGACGCATGTTAAACCATAGCCCTTTCCCCTCTCCTTTCCCATAACTGGGTAGGAAAGGCAGCTCAAAGATTGGAGGAAGGCAAGGGCATACCAACTGTAATAGCCGGCCGCTGTGGCCGAGGGGTTCTAGGCGCTTCAGTCCGGAACCGCGCGACCGATACGGTCGCAGGTTCGAATCCTGCCTGGGACGTGGATGTGTGTGATGTCCTTAGGTTAGTTAGGATTAAGTAGTTCTAAGTTCTAGGGGACTGATGACGTCATATGTTCAGTCCCATAGTGCTCACCATTTGAACCAACTGCGATAAAAGCTTGTCTACCTTATGTAAGTAATTAGGAGGAAAGGAGACTGCCCCATCTGTGAACTGGGACTAAATTGTAAATTGTGCAGCTTGTTCAACACCACTTACGAAACTTACAAGAGGTACTGCACTTGGTGTAGGTGCAAAGTTAAGATCTTTGCCCAAAACCGACAGCGCCGCATCGTCTAAAATCTTCTCCGTTAAATTAACCACGGAACGTCGTGCAGTT
Source organism: Schistocerca nitens (assembly GCF_023898315.1). Lineage (NCBI taxonomy): Eukaryota > Metazoa > Arthropoda > Insecta > Orthoptera > Acrididae > Schistocerca > Schistocerca nitens. The sequence goes on from NC_064618.1 coordinate 370,024,002, forward strand.
ATTTCCTGTGGCGTCGGCTGTTGTGGCACCAAGTAAGTGGTGTTGAACAAGCTGTACGTCGCCTTCCTACGGACGCTGCCGAAGAAATAAGAAGGGAAACTGGTCGGGTCCTTCTGAAAGCTCCTCCTCAACGCAGTAATATAACCGCTGAAGAAAGGGCTGCACTACGGAACCTTCGAGCAGATCTGGAAATAGTGGTGCTGAAGGCTGATAAAGGTAACTCTACCGTTTTGTTACCTCGTGGGTTGTATTTGGAGAAGATGTATAGCCTACTTAGTGATACTATGTATCGGAGAATTGATCAAGATCCAACAGCACGTGTGCAACGGAAGACGTGTGCACTTTTGAACTCTTCCTCGCTAGCTCCAGAGACTATCAAGCGATTAAGACCACATGGCAGCGTACCACCGAGAACGTATGGTCTTCCTAAAGTGAGTAAAGAAGGTCTGCCTTTACGGCCTATAGTGAGTAATATCGACGCACCGACATATGATTTAGCCAAACATCTAGCTTCTTTGTTGAGACCATTTGTTGGCAAATGTTCACACCATATACGGAACTCTGCTGATTTTATTAACAGACTAGGGGCTCTCAACTTAAGTAGTTCGGATCTTCTGGTGAGTTTTGATGTAGTTTCCCTTTTCACAAAAGTACCTCTTGCGGATTCCTTGATTTTAATTGGTCAACAGTTTGAATCGGACATTACTGCTTTGTTCCGACATACTCTTTCCTCAACTTATTTTATGTTTAACTAGGAATATTTTGAACAGTCTGACGGTGTCGCCATGGGCAGCCCTCTGTCTCCTCTGGTGGCTAACCTCTTTATGGAGGATTTTGAGGAGAGAGCACTTGAATCAGCGGTCTGTAAACCAACTGTTTTCTGGAGATACGTCGATGACACTTTCATAGTGTGGCCCCACGGAGAAGAAAAGTTAATGGAGTTTTTTCATCATCTTAACTCCATCCATGAGAATATTCGATTTACTATGGAACTAGAGAAAGATGGCGCCCTTCCATTCCTGGATGTTTTGGTTAAACGGAAGGGTGACGGCACTGTGGGACATTCTGTCTATCGCAAGCCCACTCACACTGATTTGTATTTACATTCTTCAAGTTGCCATCACCCATCCCAGACCACGAGTGTACTTAAATCCCTTGTACACAGGGCACACACAGTGTCGGATGCAGAGAATTTGCCTAAGGAACTGGCACATTTGAGGACGGTTTTCAGAGACAATGGGTACTCGACCCAGCAAATAAATAGGGCCTTCTCAACTAGAGCCAGGAACCGGGAAGTGGATAAAGAGGAGGACGCGCCAGCCAAGTCCCTAGCTTTCCTTCCCTTTGTCGGAAATATCTCCTTCAAGATAGTGAAAGTGGTTTTTCGTCCGCCTTCTAAGATTTCGGATTTGCTGGGATCGGTGAAGGATGATCTGTTACTGCGGAAGGCGGGAATTTACAAAATACCGTGTCAGTGTGGTATGGCCTATGTAGGACAGACGACGCGTACAGTGGAAGAGCGTTGTACAGAACATCAACGTTGCACTCGCCTACTGCAACCCAGTAAGTCTGCAGTTGCGGAACATTGTATTTCTAACGGACATTCAATGGAGTACGACAAAACTTCGATTTTGGCCACTGCAAAAACTTTTTGGGACTCCATTATCAAAGAATCCGTTGAAATACGCATTGCGGGAAATCTAATGAACCGTGACAGTGGTTACCAATTGAATAACGCATGGAATCCCGTCATCTCCGAAATTTGCTCGAGACGAAGACGCCAGAAGACTTCGACAGCTGCGGCCAGCGAGAATACCGACGGCAGCTGATTACTGCAGTTCCACCAGCGAGGTCGCTGCCGCTGGTCGGTGTGGCCCTTCTGTCCCGCAATTGCAACGCATGCGCGGTAGTACTATCAGCGCACTATATAAGCTGGAGCGGAGAACGTCTTCGCGCCATCCTCCACACCTATCAATCCCTCATCCGCCCTATCCTTTGTTACGCCCATCCGGCCTGGATCTCCGCCCCCCCTACCTTTTATAAATCCCTCCAAATCCTTGAACGCCATGCTCTCCGCCTCGCCTATCGCATCCGTCTCCCCTCCCCCACGCGGATCCTGTACGATCTCATCCCCTTCCCCCACCTCCTCCTTTTCCTTGAAAGGATACGGATCCTGTACACCTCCCGCAAACTCGATCCTCCTCATCCGCTTGTCTCACCCATCCTCTCCCACCCCCGCCCACTGCCGCGCCTGTATTCCCACGTCCCACCTGGTCTCCATCTCTCCACCCTCCTTACCCTCTCCCAAGGTGGCTTCCGCCAGCTCCCCCTCCCTGATGATGTCCTCCTCCCCTCCATCTACCCCTCCTATCAACTTTGATCCTCCCCCCCCCCCCACTTCCTGTGTCCTTTCCTTTAGGCACCCTCCGTCCCTTCTCTTTCCTTTCCCCCGTCCCCTCCCTCCACCCCTCTTCCCCCAGGCTTCCCCTCCCCTTTCCTCCCTTCCCCCTATCTCCCCTGCCTGTGGCATCTCTGCTCCCCACTCTCCCTCTCCCACCCCCACCCCCCTCCTCCTCTCTTGGCAGGTCCCCGGACTCGTACACGGTTAGTGAACATTCGCGCGCCGGAGATCAACGCCTCGTGTTCTGTGTGTGCCGTAGTTTTGTGCTTAAGTGGTTCAGTGTTATTCGTTTTGTGCACCTACGTTCACGTGTGACAATTTTCGTCTCTGTCTGTGTCCACGTGTCTGAACAAATTTTATCTTGGACTCTACGCCCGTGAACGGCTCCATGTATTTTAAAAAGCGTTTGTCTCCGTTTCTATGTCCACCAAGTTTTTTCTCTCATTGTCTTCATTTGTATCTTTTGTGTTCCTCTGAGGCCAAAGAGCGGCGTAGTATGCTGCTGCTGGCCTGCCTGTAAACAGGTTTAAAAATAACAATATAGAAAAAAAAATGTCTTCGTCAGCCCTTGATCGGCTCACCTGAAGATGGCTGGCAGTTGTCCAGCCGAAATATCGTGCAATGAAGTTTACGACGACCGGCTGCAAACCCGAAATCTTTTTTAACAGTTGATTCGCCGGGAAAATTTCAAATTTTACAGCCGGCATGTTTTCTTTCTCTTGTTTTTGTGTCTGTCGATGACCTAACGGTTCTGCTGTTTAGTGAGTGGTCTCCTTTACTCCTAAGCTTTTTATGCTCTACCAGAACTTTCCTACTAATTTTTTTACCCTTATCTTAATTTTTCATATCAAATTTTCAAAATTTTCCCTGTATTCAAATGCAATTATATGACCCCGTTTTTACATTGAAAGGTTAGGACAATTTATCCATAAATTTTATTTTTGAGATTTGTTGAGTTCCGTAACTCACTTTGCCACTCCTAATGCCACCCAGCGGCATCTTGCAAACTGGACAGCTCAGCTTTTCCAGTATAATCTGTTCCCTGTTGGGAAATGTTGTAACTTTTGCCACGTGTAATGGATATTCCGGGTTGTTTGTGCGTGCAGGTACTGTAAGCAGCTGCAGAGAGTGGATGTACCAGGCAGCATGGAGACCTGCAGTTAGCAGACATATGTCTTGACCAGCCAAGGGCCACAGCTTGTGGGCACCTTGTGCACTTTGTAAAGTATTAAAAAATATCACGTTGTGCACTTTATAAAATATTACAGAAGAAGTACTTTTATATAACAAACTGTATTCTGTCTAATCATTGGAATGGAAGTAAGAAGAGGGCAGTGTGTCCTCTCACACTATACTTTCACAAGATATATGTACCACTATAAGTGGAAGAAGGAGTAAGGTTATTATCAAGGCCTACATTGTTTTATTCATTATTTTGGCAACCATGGCCATCCACCTTCAGTTAGTTAGTGATTTAGTATCTAGCTCATTTCTGCCTGCACTCAGGAGATTCATCGCTAGAACAGGAAAATTGTCTCCCATGCATAGTGATAATGATACTAGATATGTAAGTGCACACAATGAACTTAAACATTTTTTTCTGTGATGCTACAGTTGTCGTCGTGAATTTTTTGTGAATTTTTCGACCTCAGAGGATATTAATTGGAATTTTAGTCCACCTCCTGCCCCTAACTTTGGAGGACTGTGGGAAGCAGGATTCAAATGTATGAAGTAACATCTCAGACGTGCCATTGGCAATACAGTGCTGGCATTTGAAGAACTGACTACAGTGTAAACTGAGACAGATTAGATTGTGTGACGATTGAGGTCATAAGAAATGTACACTAGCTTTTCAGATCTCTAGTGCTAATCTTTCAGTAGAAATGATGTCTATGATTTGGAATCAAGTCTTTCCGTTCAACCACATGCCTGCATTGGATCCTATGGAGAAGTCCATTAATGATTACAGCCACTAGTGAATCATATTTCTGGCACACTCATATCTCGAAACGAGCTACCTTTCTCGAACCTATCTGCCACAGTAAAATTCCAACATGGTTTTAGGTAGCCCCTATGCATCTAGCAACTACCCCTGAGACTCTGTGCTAGCCTCCCTGCAGCTTTGCGCATGTGATTGTTCCAATGTAAGTTGGAACTGAGAAGTCGGAGAGAGCTATATCTACCACATTCTGCAACCCGTGTAGAAAAAGGTGCAGCTGAGTTACTGTGACAGAACTGTGTTTTGACCATTCGATGGAAACAAAGCCTGCCCCTGCAACACTAGGTAGTATAAAAGACAGTACGGGAACTGGGGAAAGGACGTCGATTTTGCTACTGCATTGTGGTGCTTCTCCAAACTACAAGCAGGTACTACAGATCCACACCCCTCAGCATCCATTCACGTCTATCACACCAACATTCTACCATCTTTATTCTATACCATCCACCAGAGAAAAATTACGAACTATAAAAGCTCCACTCACTTCGTCCGAAAGAGAACTCGATAAGATTTTTACCGCAACTCTCTCCTCCCATATATAGAATTCAAATACCGCATGTGTGCTGGCTTCGAGCACATGTGACGGTCCTATTAAATATACCGGTATTGCACAGACCAGTTTGAAGTTTCGTCACCTATGCTGTAGGAAAATGGTTCAAATGGTTCTGAGCGCTATGGGACTTAAGATCTGTCATCAGTCCCCCAGAACTAAGAACTACTTAAACCTAACTAACCTAAGGACATCACACACATCCATGCCCAAGGCAGGATTCGAACCTGTGACCGTAGCGATCGTGCGGTTCCACACTGAAGCGCCTAGAACCGCTCGGCCACAGCGGCCAGCATACTATAGGAGGATGACCGTACCCCACAGACTATACTGAAAGTCGCAAGAGACGCTCCCTGTGACCCTGTGTCATTGTTTGAAACATTGCTTTTTCTGCTGTAACACGCTTAGTACACTGCTATACATTTTGTTTTTCCACCACGACTTTGATGTCTGTGTCAGGTTCTAAACTTACATTACCATGTTCCTATCCGTTGGCTCTCGCAGAAAACTAGACGTCGCACGGTGTAAATCACGTTGTTACTGCGCCTACCATGACATGCCGCACACACTTGATGCCTTTAAATAAAACACAGTTACAACATAAGGAAACTGGAAGAGTTTGGCGGTGTTGTGGAGAGTTTCCAAACTGCAGTCTGAAGTAATTGACGACCACTACATTTAAACTCATCTGTCACAGTGATGGAATAGCTGATGGCTCCATGTACCATTTCGACTGATTCCTCATATTGCAGTCATGCACGTGATCACTGTTTTGATGCTATCTGTCCACCAAAATTCTTTCTCCAACTCAAACAAGCAATGTCAGTCAATCATTATGTTCTAACCAACAGTGCACCAGTAGACGGATGGGATGTAAAAGACACCCCTGATGTACTGAAATAATCTGCTCTGAGTCCTGAGCATTTCCTCATTCGACGGCCACTTTGTGCCCAGCCTGAACCCTATATCCTTGAGGTTCCCTCGCACAAGCTCTTGGTAAGCCCAGTTCAGCCATCATGTGCTGGTCAATGAAGATAACGTGTCTCCAATGGTGTGGAGGCTTGGAGTCATCAAACAGCTGTTTCCTGGTCCTGATAAGCCTATGTGTGTAGAGGTTGTGAAAACAGGCAATGGGCTGATTAAAAGGCCTATGGGAAAATTGTCCCCCATCAATGAAGATAACTTGCCTCCAATGGTGTGGTGGCTGGGTGTCATCGAGCAGCTGTTTCCTGGTCGTGATAAGCTTGTGTGTGTAGTGATGATGAAAACTGGTAATGTGCAAATTAAAGGGGCTATGGGAAAATTGTAGTGAAACAGTGATATGTTCCCTCTCATTTGAATGGTGGTACACAATGAAAGCCCATCCCATCACCATATTGCTATATACAGCAACAAATCATAGTACACAATCACAGCTTGAGAAATTGTAAATATTTTCTTGTGGACTGACTGACTGTTGCCAGTATTAATTTCTTAACAATCGTATTGTACACATAATAGTTTTCTTGGTTTTTGTACCTTAAATGTTAGTTGGTATCTTTCATATCTCTTATGCAGTGTGACAGTGACATTTATCGATTTTTATGCCTTACATATTAGTACCTTTGTCAATGGTCGTACAACAGTGGTAACATCAGTTCCCATCAGATCACCAAAGCTAAGTGCTGTCAGGCTTGGATGAGTGACCGTCCAGTCTGCCGAATGCTATTGGCAAGTGGGGTGCACTCAACCCTTGTGAGGCCAATTGAGGAGTTACTTGATTCAGAAGTAGTGTCTCCAGTCACAAAAACTGACAATGACTGGGAGAGCAGTGTGCTGGCCACATGCCCTTCCATATCCACATCCAGTGACTGCTATCATCTTAGGATGACACGGCGGTCGGTCGGTACTATTGGACCTTCCGAGGCCCATTCAAATGGAATTTAGTTTATACTAGCCCTCATGTTTCATATGCAGTGTAACTAATGTTTTTTTGTTTTTTGTGTACCACAACAACAACAACAAATGTTAGTGTATTTCATTTTTATATGCCACGATATTGTGTCTAGTAACACTCATTTTTATTGTCTTCAATGATGTGGAATTTATAATTTCGTTTGTTGCTTGTTAAATTTGTTTCCCTTGTAAAATGAGAAGACTTATTTTAGAGTGGGACTATGTTGAGCTCTGTAACTCACTTTGCCACTCCTAGTGCTATCTTGAAACTGTACGGGTCAGCTTGTTCTGTATAATCTACTCCCTGTTGGAAAATGCTGTAACTTTGGATGTCCATAACGGGACCTTCTGGGTCCTTTGTACACATACCTATTGCTGGGTCGCCATAGAGAGCAGATGTGTCAGTTAACGTGGAGATTCGGCCATTAGCAGACATACACCTCGACCAGCTCTTTGGTACCTTGTAAAGTATTACAGAATAAATGTATTTTTATGCAAAAAGTTGTGTTCCACCTCATCACTGGAATATGCATAAGGGGGGGGGGGGCAGTGAGTCTTCTCCCACAGTGTGCTCAAAACTTAAAATGTACCACAGCAGGATGCGAGACCTGCAGGTGAATTGCATACAAGATTGTGTCTCAGAGATTTTATGAATTAGGTTTGTAAATGTACATGTCAATGTCAATTCGAGGATGGCTTTATGAACAGATTTGCCATATTAATTTATTAATGTATTTGCACTGTTGAAGAACGTAATTGAACACAGGAAATAACTGTCGTTTCCTTCTTTATTAGAGACACATAAGCACTCGCTACTAGACCAGGGTGACATTTATGCACAGGCTATGTAGACTGGATCCTAGGGGCCTGCACTACAACGTCAAAAATAGAAAATGTCTTTGTTTTAATACTGTGATGCAGGTTTTCTTATAACTATAAAAGACATGGACATTATTTTTTGTGGGTTTATTTGGCTGAATTTTTCAGTGGACAGTTGGCGGAAGTATGTCAGCATTCACTTCCCGAACTCTGCACTACCTCGATTCAGATTCCCAGCGGCGACTGGATGAAAGATGGGACAATCACTGAAACTTGTAAAAGAATAACTAGCGGAATGTTGGTACTTGAAGTGAGTTTGATTTTGTGGAAATCCAATTCCTTGCACACTTAATTTGATCTGAACCGAGCCTCATTAATTTTTATTGCTTCTTGTCGCCAGACGCGATTTCGAGAGCTCCTCAAGGTGCGGAAACCATTTTCAGGTAACTTCATTTGTTAAAGATATATTAGATTGTATTTAAATTGTATACATTTAGAATTTGCTTTTTCTGTCGCAGTCCTTGTAAGGTGGCTACAATTTCGCACCTTACTCATCCACATACTTTGCCATGATCTACAAACACCATTAGGTATCATGTGATAGGTTGTATATCGTATATATGAACAGAGAGGAGAAGACAGTATTGGAGTGTATTAGTCAGAGGGCCGCCTTCTGCCGTCGTTGTGTTTGAAAGAGTTTTTATTTTTGTGGCTGGAGTTCTTCCATCGACGCAGACGTGTACGATAACCAGCAGGCCGATGCACCAAACGCTGTACATACGATGATATCGCAAATTGCTTCGGCTTATTAGGGCTATAAAGCTAAACAGCTGTGATCACGTTAGTTTATTTCCACTGAGGTTCCACACTACCGCAGATCATATTTGAAAGTTGTGTCTTCTAGTGTTTGGTACGTAGATGATGGCAGTCATTTCGCGTTATTGATATTAGATCCGACTTTCAATAATTCCTACAAAAGAATGGCCCTGACTAACAAAAACCTACCATATACCTTTCATGAATCACTCACCTCACAAAAATCTTCGTTACTCGAACTACTGCAATACAGCGAGCGCCAATACTGCCAGCTAAATAAAAGATTCTAACTACTGAAGCCACTAACTACTGATAGGCATAGTTAGCAAATGAAAGATTTTGATGGCGAACAAACAATTTATTTACCTTAATAATGTTCAAAAGTCATCATATATATATATATATATATATATATATATATATCAGTTCATGATATCCAGTATAACAAATTTACTCTTTCTGATGGACAGACATCCAGATTGTCCGCTCTCAAAATTCTGCCATCTCTCTCCCCACATCCACCACTGCTGGCGGCTCACCTCCAACTCCACCTCCAACTGCGCAATGCTACTCGCTGTTCACATCCAACTGCCCAACACTGCAATAGCAAATATTCCAACAATGCAAACCAGCCACAGACTGCACACAGCACAGTCAGTGATTTTCATACAGAGCACTATGTGGCGTTACCAACATAGAAAACTAAACAGCCTACTTACATAACCCCCAGTCAGAAGATTCCGGGATCGAATCCTGGCAGGGTCGCCATATGAAACATCCCCTTAGAAACGTTATTTGATTTTCAGACAGCCTAGCAGAACTGAACGTACTCAGACATCTCTGTCTTTACTTATTCTGATCAGCACTAAATTAACACACAATATTTTTAGCGCATCGTAATTTGACTTTCAATAAACCCTACAAAAGAATGGCCCTGACTAACAATAACCTACTGTATACCTTTCATCCTACCACTATGAACCATGGACCTTGCCGTTGGTGGGGAGGCTTGCGTGCCTCAGCGATACAGATGGCCGTAACGTAGGTGCAACCACAACGGAGGGGTATCTGTTGAGAGGCCAGACAAACGTGTTGTTCCTGAAGAGGGGCAGCAGCCTTTTCAGTAGTTGCAGGGGCAACAGTCTGGATGATTGACTGATCTGGCCTTGCAACACTAACCAAAACGGCCTTGCTGTGCTGCTACTGTGAACGGCTGAAAGCAAGGGGAAACTACAACCGTAATTTTTCCCAAGGGCATGCAGCTTTACTGTATGGTTAAATGATGATGTCGTCCTCTTGGGTAAAATATTCAGGAGGTAAAATAGTCCTCCATTCGTATCTCCAGGCGGGGACTACTCAAGAGGACGTCGTTATCAGGAGAAAGAAAACTGGCGTTCTATGGATCGGAGCGTGGAATGTCAGATCCCTTAATCAGGCAGGTAGGTTAGAAAATTTAAAAAGGGAAATGGATAGGTTGAAGTTAGATATAGTGGGAATTAGTGAAGTTCGGTGGTAGGAGAAACAAGACTTTTGGTCAGGTGAATACAGGGTTATAAATACAAAATCAAATAGGGGTATTACAGGCGTAGGTTTAATAATGAATAAACAAATGGGAGTGCAGGTAAGCTACTACCAACAGCATAGTGAACGCATTATTGTGGCCAAGATAGACACGAAGCCCATGCCTACTACAGTAGTACAAGTTTATATGCCAACTAGATCTGCAGATGATGAAGAAATTGATGAAATGTATGATGAGATAAAAGAAATTATTCATTTAGTGAAGGGAGACGAGAATTTAATAGTCATGGGTGACTGGAATTTGAGAGTAGGAAAAAGGAGAGAAGGAAACATAGTGGGTGAATATGGATTAGGGGAGAGAAATGAAAGAGGAAGCCATCTGGTAGAATTTTGCACAGAGCATAACTTAATCATAGCTAACACTTGGTTCAAGAATCATAAAAGAAGGTTGTATACATGGAAGAATCCTGGAGATACTAGAAGGTATCAGATAGATTATATAATGGTAAGACAGAGATTTAGGAACCAGGTTTTAAATTGTAAGACATTTCCAGGGGCAGATGTGGACTATGACCACAATCTATTGGTTATGAACTGTAGATTAAAACTGAAGAAACTGCAAAAAGGTGGGAATTTAAGGAGATGGGACCTGGATAAATTGACTAAACTAGAGGTTATACAGAGTTCCAGGGAGAGCATAAGGGAACAATAGACAGGAATGGGGAAAAGAAATACAGTAGAAGAAGAATGGGTAGCTCTGAGGGATGAAATAGTAAAGGCAGCAGAGGATCAAGTAGGTAAAAAGACGAGGGCTAGTAGAAATCCTTGGATAAAAGAAGAAATATTGAATTTAATTGATGAAAGGAGAAAGTATAAAAACGCAGTAAATGAAGCAGGCAAAAGGCAATACAAACGTCTCAAAAATGAGATTGACAGGAAGTGCAAAATGGCTAAGCAGGGATGGCTAGAGGACAAATGTAAGGATATAGAGGCTTATCTCACTAGGGGTAAAATAGATACTGCCTACAGGAAAATTAAAGAGACCTTTGGAGAGAAGAGAACCACTTGTATGAATATCAAGAGCTCAGATGGAAACCCAGTTCTAAGCAAAGTAGGGAAAGCAGAAATGTGGAAGGAGTATATAGAGGGTCTATTCAAGGGCGATGTACTTGAGGACAATATTACGCAAATGGAAGAGGATGTAGATGAAAATGAAATGGGAGATAAGATACTGCGTGAAGAGTTCGACAGAGCACTGATAGACCTGAGTCGAAACAAGGCCCCGGGAGTAGACAACATTCCATTAGAACTACTGACGGCCTTGGGCGAGCCAGTCCTGACAAAACTCTACCATCTGGTGAGCAAGATGTATGAGACAGGCGAAATACCCTCAGACTTCAAGAAGAATATAATAATTCCAATGCCAAAGAAAGCAGGGGTTGACCGATGTGAGAATTACCGAACTATCAGTTTAATAAGTCAGAGCTGCAAAATACTAACGCGAATTCTTTACAGACGAATGGAAAAACTGGTAGAAGCGGACCCCGGCGAAGATCAGTTTGGTTCCGTAGAAATGTTGGAACACGTGAGGCAATTCTGACCCTACGACTTATCTTAGATAATAGATTAAGGAAAGGCAAACCTACATTTCTAGCATTTGTAGACTTAGAGAAAGCTTTTGACAATGTTGACTGGGATACTCTCTTTCAAATTCTAAAGGTGGCAGGGGTAAAATACAGGGAGCGAAAGGCTATTTACAATTTGTACAGAAAGCAGATGGCAGTTATAAGAGTCGAGGGGCATGAAAGGTAAGCTGCGGTTGGGAAGGGAGTGAGACAGGGTTGTAGCCTATCCCCGACGTTATTCAATCTGTATATTGAGCAAGCAGTGAAGGAAACAAAAGAAAAATTCGGAGTAGGTATTAGAGTCCATGGAGAAGAAATAAAAACGTTGAGGTTCGCCGATGACATTGTAATTCTGTCAGAGACAGCAAAGGACTTGGAACAGCAGTTGAACGGAATGGACAGTGTCTTGGAAGGAGGATATAAGATGAACATCAACAAAAGCAAAACGAGGATAATGGAATGTAGTCGAATTAAGTTGGGTGATGCTGAGGGAATTAGATTAGGAAATGAGACACTTAAAGTAGTAAAGGAGTTTTGCTATTTGGGGAGCAAAATAACTGATGATGGTCGAAGTAGAGAGGATATAAAATGTAGACTGGCAATGGCAAGGAAAGCGTTTCTGAAGAAGAGAAATTTGTTAACATCGAGAATAGATTTAAGTGTCAGGAAGTCTTTTCTGAAAGTATTTGTATGGAGTGTAGCCATGTATGCAAGTGAAACATGGACGATAAATAGTTTGGACAAGAAGAGAATCGAAGCTTTCGAAATGTGATGCTACAGAAGAATGCTGAAGATTAAATGGGTAGATCACATAACTAATGAGGAGGTATTGAATAGGATTGGGGAGAAGAGGAGTTTGTGGCATAAATTGACAAGAAGAAGGGACCGGTTGGTAGGACATGTTCTGAGGCATGAAGGGATCACAAATTTAGCATTGGAGGGCAGCGTGGAGGGTAAAAATCGTAGAGGGAGACCAAGAGATGAATACACTAAGCAGATTCAGAAGGATGTAGGTTGCAGTAAGTACTGGGAGATGAAGAAGTTTGCACAGGATAGAGTAGCATGGAGAGCTGCATCAAACCAGTCTCAGGACTGAAGACATCAACAACATACCTTTCATAAATCACTCACCTCACTAAAATCTTCGTTACTCGAACTACTGCAATACAGTGAGCGCCAATACTGCCAGCTAAATAAAAGATTCTAACTACTGAAGGCACTAACTACTGACAGGCATAGTTAGCAAATGAAAGATTTTGATACAGAACCAACACTGTATTTACCTTAATAATGGTCAAAAGTTATCATACAGCCTATATACAGATTGTAATTTATAGAATTAAGAGATCCTAAGATCTGCTTCAGGGGGTAGTCAGATAGGGCCAAATCTTCTTTTTAGCGTTTATTATTCTCCGTTACGTACATTCATTTTACACCCGCCTGGAGTAGTATCTTGTGTCCTTTTATTTGTATTTGCGTAACAAACACGTTCGGTCGTAGTTACAACATGTTATTATTCAAACTTAAGTACTGACTTCTGAACAGACATAACCTCAACTTCTTGCTCCGTTTTTTAAAATAACTATAGTTCTTCATAGCAATGTTAATAAATTATATGGAATATCTTAATTATTTCAGTTTTTTTTAAATTTTTAAATCTTGTCAGCACATTTTTACATTCTTCAATGATTGTGATTATATAATTTCATTTGTTTCTCTTGTAAAATGAGAAGACTTATTTTAGAGCGGGACTATGTTGAGCTCTGTAACACACTTTGCCACTCCTACTGCTGTGTTGAAACTGTACAGGTCAACCTGTCCTGTATAATCTGCTCCCTGTTGGAAAATGTAACTTTGGATCTCCGTAACGGGACCATATGGGCCAAAAATGGCTCTGAGCACTATGGGACTTAACATCTGAGGTCATCAGTCCCCTAGAACTTAGAACTACGTAAACCTAACTAACCTGAGGACATCACACACATCCATGCCCGAGGCAGGATTCGAACCTGCGATGGTAGCAGTCGCGCGGTTCCGGACTGAAGCGCCTAGAACCGCGTGGCTACCGAGGCCGGCTCCTTCTGGGTCCTTTGTACACAGAGCTATTGCTGAATGGCGATAGAGAGCAGATGTGTCAGTTAACGTGGAGATTCGGCAATTAGCAGACATACACCTCGACCAGCTCTTTGTGACCTTGTAAAGTATTACAGAGTAAATGTATTTTTATGGAAAAAGTTGTGTTCCATCTCATCACTGGAATGGGCATAGGGGGGGGGGGGGCAGTGACTCTTCTCCCACAGTGTGCTCAAAAATTAAAATGTACCACTGGAGGATGCGAGACCTGCAGGTGAATTGCATGCAAGATTGTGTATCAGAGATTTTATGAATTAGGTTTGTAAATGTACATTTCAATGTCAGTTCAAGGATGGCTTTATGAACAGATTTGCCATATTAATTTATTAATGTATTTGCACTGTTGAAGCACGTAATTGAACACAGGAAATAACTGTCGTTTCCTCCGTAATTGAACACAGGAAATAACTGTCGTTTCCATCTTTATTAGAGACACATAAGCACTCGCTACTAGACCAGGGTGACATTTATGCACAGGCTATGTAGACTGGATCCTAGGGGCCTGCACTACAACGTCAAAAATAGAAAATGTCTTTGTTTTAATACTGTGATGCAGGTTTTCTTATAACTATAAAAGACATGGACATTATTTTTTGTGGGTTTATTTGGCTGAATTTTTCAGTGGACAGTTGGCGGAAGTATGTCAGCATTCACTTCTCGAACTCTGCACTACATCGATTCAGATTCCCAGCGGCGACTGGATGAAAGATGGGACAATCACTGAAACTTGTAAAAGAATAACTAGCGGAATGTTGGTACTTGAAGTGAGTTTGATTTTGTGGAAATCCAATTCCTTGCACACTTAATTTGATCTGAACCGAGACTCATTAATTTTTATTACTTCTTGTCGCCAGAGCGATATCGAGAGGTCCTCAAGGTGCGGAAAACCATTTTCAGGTAACTTCATTTGTTGAAGATATATTAGATTGTATTTAAATTGTATACATTTAAAATTTGCTATTTTTGTCGCAGTCCTTGTAAGGTGGCTATAATTTCGCACCATACAAGAACTCATCCACATACTTTGCCATAATCTACAAATAGAATTAGGTATCATGTGATGGGTTGTACATCGTATATATGAACAGAGAGGAGAAGACCGCCTTCTGCCGTCGTTGTGTTTGAAAGAATTTTTATTTTTGTGGCTGGAGAACCAGCACGTCGACGCACCAAACGCAGTACATACGGTGATATCGCAAATTGCTTCAGTTTATTAGGGCTATAAAGCTAAACCGCTGTGATCACTTTAGTTTGTTTCCACTGAGGTTCCACACCACCGCAGATCATCTTTGAAAGTAGTGTCCTCTAGTGTTTGGTACGTCGATGATGGCAGTGATTTCGCGCTATTGATATTAGATCGCGCAGTCATAATAAGGGGCAGAGTTGGGGAATTGATTAGTAATTTTACTTAGGAAATGTAAACTTTGTAATGTAAAGTCTTTTTTTTAATCTACAATAAATATATAAACAGGAACAACGTTTATCATTTAGTAGGATTAGTTGCCTTCATCATTCATTTATGTTTAGATTTGAAACATCTCCTTAGAAAAATTGATGAATTACTGTGCTGATAAACCTCTTACGTTATTTGATTTTCAAACAGCTGAGCAGAACTGAACGTACTCAGACATTTCTCTCTTTACTTATTCTGATCAACACTAAACTGACACGCAATATTTTAAGCGCAACGCAGTCTGACTTTCAATAATCCCTACAAGAGAATGGCTCTGACTAACAATAACCTACCGTATACCTTTCATGAATCACTCTCGTCACAAAAATCTTCGTTACTCGAACTACTGCAATACAGTGAGCGTCAATACTGCCAGCTAAATAAAAGATTGTAACTACTGAAGGCACTAACTACTGATAGGCACAGTTAACAAATGAAAGATTTTGATAGAGAACAAACAATGTATTTATCTTAATAATGTTCAAAATTCATCATATATATATATATATATATATATATATATATATATATATATATATATCAGTTCATGATATCCAGTATTACAAATTTTCTCTTTATGATGGACACACATCCAGATCGTCCGCTCTCAAAATTCTGCCATCTCTCTCCCCACACCCACCACTGCTGGCGGCTCACCTCCAACTGCACAACGCTAGGCGCTGTTCACATCCAACTGCCCAACAATACAATAGCAGAAATTCCAACAATGTCTTCCAACAATGCCTACCAGCCACAGACTGCACACAGCACAGTCAGTGAATTTCATACAGAGCGCTACGTGGCGTTACCAACATAAAAACCTAAACAGCCTACTTACAGATTGTAATTTATAGAATTAAGAGATCCTAAGATCTGCTTCAGGGGGTAGTCAGATAGGGCCAAATCTTCATTTTAGCGTTTATTATTCTCCGTTGCGTACATTCATTTTACACCCGCCTGGAGTAGCATCTTGGGTCCTTTTATTTGTATTTGCGGACCAACACGTTCGGTCGTAGTTACAACATGTTATTATTAAAACTTAAGTACTGACTTCTGCACGGACATAACCTCAACTTCTTGCTCCGTTTTTAAAAATAACTATAGTTCTTCTAGCAATGTTAATGGATTATATGGAATATCTTAATGATTTCAGTTTTTTTTAATTTTTAAAACTTGTCAGTACATTTTTACATTCTCCAATGATTTTGAATTTATAATTTCATTTGTCGTTTCCTAAATTTGTTTCCCTTGTAAAATGAGAAGACTTATTTTAGAGCGGGACTGTTGAGCTCTGTAACTCACTTTGCCACTCCTACTGCTATGTTGAAACTGTACAGGTCAACTTGTTCTGTATAATCTGCTCCCTGTTGGAAAATGTATCTTTGGATGTCCATAAGGGGACCATATGGGTCAAAAATAGCTCTGAGCACTATGGGACTTAACATCTGAGGTCATCAGTTCCCTAGAACTTAGAACTACGTAAACCTAACTAACCTAAGGACATCACACACATCCATGCCCGCGGCAGGATTCGAACCTGCGATGGTAGCAGTCGCGCGGTTCCGGACTGAAGCGCCTAGAACCGCGTGGCCACCGAGGCCGGCTCCTTCTGGGTCCTTTGTACACAGAGCTATTGCTGAATGGCGATAGAGAGGAGATGTGTCAGTTAACGTGGAGATTCGGCAATTAGCAGACATACACCTCGACCAGCTCTTTGATACCTTGTAAAGTATTGCAGAATAAATGTATTTTTATGCAAAAGGTTGTGTTCCATCTCATCACTGGAATGGGCATAGGGGGGGGGGGGGCAGTGAACAGATTAGCCATATTAATTTCGTAATGTATTTGCACTGTTGAAGCACGTAATTGAACACAGGAAATAACTTTCGTTTCCTTCTTTATTAGATACACGTAAGCACTCGCTACTAGACCAGGGTGACATTTATGCACAGGCTATGTAGACTGGATCCTAGGGGCCTGCACCACAACGTCAAAAATAGAAAATGTCTTTGTTTTAATACTGTGAAATACTGTGATGCAGGTTATCTTACAACTATAAAAGACATGGACATTATTTTTTGTGGGTTTATTTGGCTGAATTTTTCAGTGGACAGTTGGCGGAAGTATGTCATTATTCACTTCTCGAACTCTGCACTACATCGATTCAGATTCCCAGCGGCGACTGGATGAAAGATGGGACAATCACTGAAACTTTTAAAAGAATATCTAGCGGAATGTTGGTACTTGAAGTGAGTTTGATTTTGTGGAAAGGCAATTCCTTCCACACTTAATTTGATCTGAACCGAGCCTCAGTAATTTTTATTACTTCTTGTCGCCAGACGCGATTTCGAGAGCTCCTCAAGGTGCGGAAACCATTTTCAGGTAACTTCATTTGTTAAAGGTATATTAGATTGTATTTAAATTGTATATATTTAAAATTTGATGTTTTTGTCGTCGTCCTTTTATTTGTATTTGCGTAACAAACACTTTCGGTCGTAGTTAAGACATATTATTAATAGATACTTCTTGCTCCGTTTTTTTAAATATAGTTCTTTGTTGTTGTTGTTGTGGTCTTCATTCCAGAGGCTGGTTTGATGCAGCTCTCCGTGCTACTCTATCCTGTGCAAGCTTCTTCATCTTCCAGTACCTACTGCAGCCTACATCCTTCTGAATCTGCTTAGTGTATCCATCTCTTGGTCTCCCTCTACGATTTTTACTCTCCGCGGTGCCCTCCAATACTAAATTGGTGATCCCTTCTTCTAGTCAAATTGTGCCACAAATTTCTTTTCTCCCCAATTCTGTTCAATACAACCTCATTAGTTATATGATCTACCCATCAAATCTTCAGCATTCTTCTGTAGCACCACATTTCGAAAGCTTCTATTGTCTTCTTCTCTAAACTATTTATCGTCCACGTTTCACTTCCATACGTGTCTACGCTCCATACAAATACTTTTAGAAAAGACTTCCTGACACTTCAATCTATACTCGATGTTAACAAATTTCTCTTCTTCAGAAACGCTTTCCTTGCCATTGCCAGTCTACATTTTATATCCTCTCTACTTCGACCATCATCAGTTATTTTGCTCCCCAAATAGCAAAACTCCTTTACTTCTTTAAGTGTCTCATTTCCTAATCTAATACCCTCAGCATCACCCGATTTTATTCGACTACATTCCATTATCCTCGTTTTGCTTTTGTTGATGTTCATCTTATATCCTCCTTTCAAGAAACTGTTCATTGCGTTCAGCTGCTCTTCCAGGTCCTTTGCTGTCTCTGACAGAATTATAATGTCATCGTCGAACCTCAAAGTTTTTATTTCTTCTCCATGGATTAGTTCTTTGTAGCAATGTTAATAAATTATATGGAATATCTTAATTATTTCAGTTTTTTTTTTAATTTTTAAAACTTGTCAGTACATTTTTACATTGCATACTAAAATATTATACAATTAAATAATAAACACTAAATGATGCATTCAATTCGAAAATTGCTCCAAAACGCAATGTTGATGGGTTAATTATCAAAATTTTCCGCACCACAGGTGCCTGTGCATCCTAAAAAGGGCCACGCACTGGACTGAGTTAGCGGGCTGGTGTGAACCGTGTGCTAGGCCGGGAGCAGCGCAGGCAGGAGGCGTCACGTGGCTGTCACCTCCGGCTCGTGCAGCAGGTCGCGCACCTCGAGCTGCAGGCAGGAGGCGGATGCGGGGGCGGCCGGGGGCAGGCGCAGCGGGGGCGGGTCGGCCTGCGCGGCGGCCACGGCGAGCGGCAGCGCGGGGCCCGTGAAGACGGGCGCCGTCAGCTCTGCGCCGCTGACGGTGCGCGACAGCCTCCGGCCGCGCGGACGCTGTCCGCACGAAAGGCATGCGCGCACCTCGTAGCGCGCGCACTCTGCCTCGCCGCCGGCCACCCACAGCCACACTTCCAGAGCGTCCGCCGCCTCCTCCACCTGCAACCACGCCACCAGCTTCCTGTCACCGCGGCCGCCCGCTACACTCGCTTCAAAACTGCAAATCCTAGAGCACTAAAGGGACACTGTGACTAAACCGTCATCAATTTTACTACTCCAAATTCTTTCAAAGGAAGTGATAGTTTATAGGCCATGAACTAGTTCAGCAATTCCCAAAGTGGTCGATATCCACCCCTTGGGGTCGATATCGGTTTCCTAGGGGTCGACATAAACGAAAACTGATTTTGGGGGTCGACGAGGTCTAAAATTCGACCCCTATTAAATTAACACAAGTTCTTATTTAAAACTTTCAAGACAGGTAGGTACTGTATTGTAATTCTTCATGCTTTCCCGGCGATCTGTTGACGTCTTGGATATTTGGGAATCCAGCCGGATGTTCGCGTCGTTCTCGCACGATATTTCAACAGCATGCTTCGCTGTCTTCTTCAGGTGCTACCTGAGACTGGTCCTTGGGTGTCTTTTTTTTTTTTTTTTTTTTTTTTTTTTTTTTTTTTTTGCACTTTTCATTCCCTTCTCAGATGGAGAAGGGCGGGCTGTTGTAGAGCGTGCGTTGAGCTCTTTGCAGCCATGGGGTAAAGTTTATTCTGCTGTGGCACTCTTTATTTCTCTCGCTGGGGTGCAAAAAGGGGGGGGGGGTTCTCCCAATTGGGAATTTATTTGCAGGAGTTTGTTGGGGACAGTTCCGGTATTTACCTTAGCGGCCAAGGAAAACCTGCAAAACCCGGCCAGAACTGCTTGTTATGGCTTGCCTTCTCTTTATTTGCCGTGTTGCCAGCGTTGGCGCTGGCGTTCACGGCGGGCAAGGGCGGCTTCGCGTCTTCTGTCACGCTCCTCCTCTTGCTCTCTTCTGTACTGCTCGTCTCGGGCTTCCGCCTTTCTTCTTATGAGCTCCTTGCTTTGCAGGAAGCTCATTTGGTGTTCATCTCGGTCGGCCAAGTTTGGGTTGGTGACGTCCAGGATTTCGTTGTCCACAAGGGCGTCCCAGTGATTGACGAACTCCTTGGTTTGGACGCTTGAGTCCTGACGTGCTGCCGGCGTTCCCTTGCCTTCTAACGAGGCCTGTGTGGCTCGACTGATGGTCATCTTCTTCGGCCAGGCCGTTTGTGTGGCTTGGTCACGACTGGGGTGTGCTGCTTCTGTTGCCGGCCCGTCGTCTTTGTGCTGCTCATCCGTCTGCAGCGCCTGCGTCTCCTTGTTGGTATTGCGGCGGAGGGATTCACGGAGAGGCAGGCGGCCTCCATCTCTGCATGGAGAACCATGCGGAATCTTGTTTCCGCCTCCTGGAGGGCCGAGTCGATGTCGGGACCAGCTGTCGCCGCCGTCTTCCCACACGCTGCGTCGCTCCGCCGCCCCCCTCCAATGACTTTGCCACTGGCGGCGGGGGAAGACGGCCGCACGTGAGCGGTGGCCGTCGTCGCCTCTCCTCCGGGTGCCGCCGTTGTTCCCGCGGCGTTGTCTCCTCCTCTCGCTGTTGCCTCTGTCCCTCCGTTGCTCGCAGCGGCTGCAGGACTTTGCCGTCTCCTTCTTCTGCGGCGTCGCCTCTTTGCCTGGGGCGCCGTTGCCTGTGCTGTGGCGGGATTTCGGCCGTTGAAGGCCTGGCATCCGCGCCAGTTAGCAACGTGCTCACCGCCGCAGTGGGCGCACGTCGGTTGGACGTCTTTGGTGCTGGTACAGGTGCGGGTGTCATGGTGACGTCCGCACTTGACGCACCTGGCGGCGTTGCGGCAGTGCTTTGCCACATGCCCTTCTTCCTGGCACTTGAAGCACTGTGGCTTCGTGTCCAGGTGGGGGCGGGGGGGGGGGGGGAGAGTCTCCGGCTGCACGTGAAATCCCAAGAGCTTCCGGATTTCGAGAATGTCCCCGCCGTTGTCTGCCGCTGGTGTGGCGACAATAAACAGCGGCGGTTTCTTCTTATTGGTTTTGTTGTGCAACCTGACGGTTACCTCAACAAAACCTTCTTTCACTGCTCGCTCCGTGAGAATCCAAGGCAGTCCCCTCAGGAGCGCCTTGGTGACTTCTTTGCGACGAGTCTTCTGTCCCATCGCTCCTCTTTCTGGGGCGTCCACTGTGTGAGCGGCCACAAGGGCCTTCAGGGCCCTGTAGTCGTCCCAGTTTGCGGCCTGGAGCTTGATGGTGGCGTCGGAGTCGACGGACTCAACGACAACCTCCTTGTCGCAGCTCTGCCCCATCTCATCATAGATTTCCACCCACTCGACCTCCCTGCACTTGATGTACAGGGCGGGAGCGGGGGAAACTACTTCTTCTGTTGGGTCGATCGAGTCCCGTATTTATGCCTGGGAGGAGCTGGGCGTTCCCTAATCGGTCCGCGCCGGGTCGAGTATTCCATCTGTGGTCCGCGCCCGCAAGACTCGGCTTCAATGGACCCCTCCAGTGTAAAGAACACCAGAGACATACCAGACTCAAGCAGGCAACTAAATCAGCCATAGCAGAGCATTGTCTGAAACTTGGTCATTCAATGGATTTCAATGACACCAAAATTGTGACACAGACCTCAAGATTTTGGGACAGTGTCATTAAAGAAGCCATTGAGATTAAGGTCAAAGACAATCTAATCAACCGTGACTCGGGATCAGCACTGCCTGGAATCCAGCGCTTGAGCTTCTGAAAACTCAACGCAGGACACTCCGGGATTCTACAAGAAATAGAAGTGGAGACCGAGAAAACAGCCGTGAGACAAGGTGTCGGACATTAGAGACCAGATCTGACACATCCCAGATCATGAACTCAACTTCAGAAGACGGCCAGGCCGGGCGCGGACGGCGGAGGGAACACCGGCGACCAGAGAGGGACAATGTAGCCGCGTCTGGCGGGCGCGGACCTCAGACGGAACACACGACGCGACGCGGACCGATTAGGGAGCTCCCAGCACGAAACACAAGTGGAAATCATAGTAACAGTCAGGAGATAGAGTACCCAACGTCTCAGATCGGGTCTGACACACCTCAGATGACAATCACAACCGTTGAAGACGGCCAGAACGGGCGCCGACGGCAGTCAGAACATCCGCGACTGGAGGGGTCCATTGAAGCCGAGTCTGGCGGGCGCGGACCACAGATGGAACACTCGACCCGGCGCGGACCGATTAGGGAACGCCCAGCTCCTCCCAGGCATAAATACTGGACTCGATCCACAGGCCTCGTTAGAAGGCAAGGGAGCACCGGCAGCACGTCAGGACTCAAGCGTCCAAACCAAGGAGTTCGTCAATCACTGGGACGCCCTTGTGGACAACGAAATCCTGGACGTCACCAACCCAAACTTGGCCGACCGAGATGAACACCAAATGAGCTTCCTGCAAAGCAAGGAGCTCATAAGAAGAAAGGCGGAAGCCCGAGACGAGCAGTACAGAAGAGAGCAAGAGGAGGAGCGTGACAGAAGACGCGAAGCCGCCCTTGCCCGCCGTGAACGCCAGCGCCAACGCTGGCAACACGGCAAATAAAGAGAAGGCACGCCATAACAAGCAGTTCTGGCCGGGTTTTGCAGGTTTTCCTTGGCCGCCAAGGTAAATTTCGTACAAAATGAAAAACTCGGCAAGTCTGTGTGGACAAGTTTGTGCAAGATAATGAGTTCGAGCGTACGTCTTTCAGGCGCATTTTGACTTGCTCTCTATTTGACGCTTACGCGATTTAACACGAACGAATTCATGGTTCAAATGGCTCTGAGCACTATGGGACGTAACATCTGTGCTCATCAGTCCCCTAGAAATTAGAACTACTTAAACCTAACTAACCTAAGGACATCACACACATCCATGCCCGAGGCAGGATTCGAACCTGCGACCGTAGCGGTCACGCGATTCCAGACTGAAGCGCCTAGAACCGCACGGCCACACCGGACGGCACGAATTCATGATCAAGTCCAAACATGTTCCTGATATTTTACTATTTAACGAGCTTGGACTTAGGTTGAAAGTTCATTTGCGTTTTGAAATTCGTTGGAGCTTGAAAGATAATAACTCATATAAGTACTCATTTATTTCAAGAGATTACAAAGTAACTACATAGCTAAATTAAGTGAAGTAAAGTGACTGAAAAAGTGGTAAACACAACGTACAACATATTTTAAATAGGTAGGTATAAAAGTATTTGTAAAAATACTCTGTAGCAGCTGTTTTAAGTTAGCGGACCATTATGAATAAGGGGGTTGATCTTAAAAGTAGGTAATTTGGCCATGGTTGTCTGAGGTAACAATTCATTTTGGAAAAGGGGTCACTTGTCCAAAATAGTTTGGGGATCCCTGCACAAGTTAATTACAACTACGTATTACACTGAAGAGCCAAGGAAACTGGTACACCTGCCTAATATTGTGTACGGCCCCCGCGAGCACGCAGAAGTGCCGCGACACGACGTGGCACGCACTCGACTAATATCTGAAGTACTGCTAGAGAGAATCGACACCGTGAATCCTGCAGGGCTGTCCATAAATCCGTAAGAGTACGAGGGGGTGGAGATCTCTTCTGAAAAGCACGTTGCAAGGCATCCCGGATATTCTCAATAATGTTCATGTCTGGGGAGTTTAGTGGCCAGCGGAACTGTTTAAACTCACAAGGGAACCTCCCCATAGCACCCCCGCTCAGATTTAGTTATAAGTTGGCACAGTGGATAGGCCTTGAAAAACTGAACACAGAACAATCGAGAAAACACAAAGAAGTTGTGTGGAACTATGAAAAAAATAAGCAAAATATACAAACTGAGTAGTCCATGCGCAAGATAGGTAACATCAAGGATAGTGTGAGCTCAGGAGCGCCGTGGTCCCGTGGTTAGCGTGAGCAGCTGCGGAATGAGAGGTCCTTGGTTCAAGTCTTCCCTTGAGTGAAAAGTTTATTTATTTTCGCAAAGTTATGATCTGTCCGTTAGTTCCTTGATGTCTCTGTTCACTGTAATAAGTTTAGTGTCTGTGTTTTGCGACCGCACCGCAAAACCGTGCGATTAGTAGACGAAAGGACGTGCCTCTCCAATGGGAACCGAAAACATCTGATCGCAAAGTCATAGGTCAACCGATTTCTCCACAGGAAAACACGTCTGATATATTTTATACGACACTGGTGACAGCATGTGCGTCACATGACAGGAATATGTTGTCGACCCACCTAACTTGTACACTTGGCGAATGGGTAAAAAGATTCTTCTACCTTGCCCGATTTAGGTTTTCTTGTGGATGTGATAATCTCTCCCAAAAAAGTGATGAAAACATAAGAGTTAGTCACATAAACTGCAACAAATGAATGCAACAGTTTCACAGTCGCACATTTTTCCCTGTGCTCTGTCAAAACATATGTTTTTAACGTTTTCAAATTTTTCCGTTTAGGTGTAGCGTCCCCACACTACGGTGCAGTTACCTCGCATCGGACGGACGGACGGACGGACGGACAGATAATAATTGTCTGAAAATAAAAAATTAAACTTTTCACTCGAGGGAATACTTGAACCAAGGACCTCTCGTTCCACAGCTGCTCTCGCTAACCACGGGACCACGGCGCTCCTGAGCTCATACTATCTTTGATGTTGTCTATCTTGCACATGGACTACTCAGTTTGTATATTTTGCTTATTTTCTTCATAGTTCCACACAACTTCTTCCTGTTTTCTCGATTGATCTGTGTTCAGTTTTTCAAGGCCTATCCACTGTGCCAACTTATAACTAAGTCTGAGGGGTTTGTGTTGGGGAGGTTCCCTTGTCAGAAGAGTATATCTTTGCAGCCGCACTGTCGCATTTCTGGATGTGTGGGGTGTCGCATTGTCCTGCTGGAATTACCCAAGTCAATCGGAATGCACAATGAACAGGAATGGTTCAAATGATTCAAATGGCTCTGAGCACTATGGGACTCAACTGCGGAGGTCATTAGTCCCCTAGAACTTAGAACTAGTTAAACCTAACTAACCTAAGGACATCACAAACATCCATGCCCGAGGCAGGATTCGAACCTGCGACCGTAGCGGTCTTGCGGTTCCAGACTGCAGCGCCTTTAACCGCACGGCCACTTCGGCCGGCCAGGACAGGAATGGATGCAGGTGATCAGACAGGTTACTTACGTACGTGTCACCTATCACAGTCGCATCTAGACGTATCAGAGGTCCCATATCACTCCAACCGCACACGCCCCACGCCATTACAGAGCCTTCACCAGCTTGAAAAGTCTGCTGCTGACAGCGGACAGCTAGCCGAGACTAAAGTAGTCACACCAACCTCCTCATGATTGTTCACTTTCCACAGCTTGCAACCAAAGGAAATCAAAATAGAGGCGGGACCTTCATTCTCGTATCTCCGTCTATGTATCTCTCTATTATGCTTTGAAGCTTTATTCATCCACGTTTAATATTAATGTTATGATGATGTTAAAGATACTTTTTTTGTTTCTTGCATTGGCGCTTCTATTCACTGTAGTAAAGGCATTCTAAGTACGTAAATGTCTCGCTAGAGTGTACTGATAGTGTAAGTTTCGCCCTATTTGTAGTGAGAGTTTCCCTAACAATTAGGTGAAATGTCTGTATTGTCAGTTGCGAACACATACCTTAGTTGCTAACTTATGAAGTGTGTCTTTCAAGACAATTTTGTAGCAACTACCTGAGGTGCATTTTGATGGTTTTCGCAACGCGTGAACTCGATAGAACTGCTATAATCAGGTGCAGCAAGAACTATTATATGGGTCAATGTGCACACAAGACTGCACAGATAACCGAAAAACATGGCTAATCCAAAATTCACATGCTTTCACTGGAAAATACTATTTACTGTATTTTCAAAATGTGCTACATGTCACTCTTGAAAGCCTGCACCATCACTCACAAGTTACTCGCCGGCAGTTGACTATTTATGTACAAAACTACACTGAAGACTCACTCTTTCGTATCATTTACTTTTAGTTCACTTTCGGAACATAAATATCCAGTTCTTTTTGTTACTGCACTTCATTCACATTTTTCCTGACAATGTTCTTTATTTTTCTGGAGAGTGAAAACAAATTTTATCCTGCCTACACTAATAATAGGGCAACGCATTTCAGTGCCTTGGTGTGCATGATAAAGCATACATCATATGCAGTATTCGAAACGAAAATGTTAGTTCTAATTACAGCAAAAGATTTTGGGATATTTTTTTATTTTTTCAAAAATCGTCGAACTTTGCACGAATAGTGCAAAGATCCCCAGTGTGGTAACAAGAAGCCATGACTGTCCTGACTAATGTTCTTATTTTCAAATCAAAACTGCGAACATTTAATTTTCCCTTGGTATGAGACCCTGACAGCGTGGAGTCTGCAGCATTTGCTGTGTGCGTAACATTCAGGTCACAAGACTTGAGGGACATGTGGCATCATTTTGACGACACATACAGTATCGAATACTGCAGAAACTGCTATCGACTTCACGTTAGCGTTCGAAGTGGGCTGCTTGGGAGAAGCCGTATTGGGTTCCATAGTTGATAGCATTCGTGTCATAACTCGTTTGTTACGAAAGTATGCTGTTTCAAGGCAACGGCACATTGAAGATTTATAAAAACATATCGTTCTTTGTATTAATTGTTATAATTAAACGCCACATAAAGACGTACCAGCGGTTAAAGCCTTCATGATATCTAAGTTACAGCACAAAATGTGAAGTTCCACAAGTTCATCATGCTGTAATGTATATGAGCGTCGAAGCTATAGAGGACTTCCTTATTAATTTAGTAGAAATATGTTCTATAATATTAGTATTAGTTGCTGTGTACATATGAGTGCTCTCTCTCTCTCTCTCTCTCTCTCTCTCTCTCTCTCTCAGAAGTGAGTTGTCATTGTCAATAATTTTCAAATCAAGCATGAAACACGCAAATGCGAGTAAACATTCAAAACCTGTTGATAATCTGATAAAACAAATTACCACGAAGAATAAAAAGCATAGAAAATACTGCCACATTTGCAAAGAATTAAAAGGTAACTTGGTCTCAACCATTTACAAAACATAAAAGAAAATTTACGAGCTAATTCTGAGGTATCGATAGCTACGATGCCACGGCGTCAGTACAAGTTCTTAGGTTGACACTATGTCACCGACACCGACGACAGTGCCCTCCAGCCGGCGCTGTGCAGCTCTACGAGCGCCGCTCCAGATTCTGCCCATTTGATTCCGAGTAGACGACCAAGCAACATTGTTTCTATTTCACAGTGGGCTAGCCACTACAGATTTTTTCTGTGTACCTTTTGTGAGCTTGAGACATCCGGCTTCGCACATACGTGCTCCTCAGTGCAAAGTCATATATTCATCTTCTTGCTAAAGTAAAGGTGATTTAAATGCACACTGCAGTACCGAGAGTTCTACCTCACCTGCTCCCCCTAGCTTCCTATATTCGGCCTAACCTTCAGTTTACAGGAGCAGACCCACGCGCCGCCTATCCAGGCGGGATACAAAAAGTTCTTTAGGATACTTCTTTTCCAAACAAGAACGTCTTCAGCTAAAGTACATCTTTTACCACTAATATTACTTTTTTGTCATTTCATTAGAACAAATTGTTCCTACTCCGCCGCATTTTGAGAGATCCTCAATGTGCTGGTGATTTGAAACGGCGTTTATTCACATAAAAGTTAAATGAGCTGTTGTTGTAAGCCGTCTGCCTCAAGTCTTTCAGTTAGCCGTGCTATACAGGCTGTCTCAAACCTTTTGAATCAAATTGAAACAGTGTTAGTGGGTCCTAGACCGATTATATTGAGATAGGGAACCAGTGATCGGACATGCATATTTATTGTGTATGGTCCTACACAGCGCACACCGCATACCAACAACGTACCTCATAGTAACTGTTCAATGTAACGACCGCCAGTCTCAATTCATGCAGGACAACGGCGCTTGAAGTTCTGCCACACACTCTCAAAGATCCCTGGTGTCTGTTGTACCAGCTTGGACCCTAGCAAGCAGGTCTTCATCTGTTTCTACATAGTTACATACACCAGTTTTGACGTAACCACAGAGGAGAAAGTCCAGAGGTGTGAGATCCGATGATCGCGCTGGCCATGGGACTGAACCTTCACTTCCAATCCAACGATGAGGTTACTTGTTGTTCAGTTGCTTGCAGACATTAACATCAAAGTGCGCTGGTGCACCGTCGTGCTGAAACCACATATTTTCGCAGCAACAAGGGGTACAGTCTCCAAGAACTGTGGCAGCACATCTCGCAGGAAAACCAGGTAACATGGATCAGTCGAGTTGGGAGGCAGCAAGTAAGGTCATATTAGGGGATCTTGTACAATGCCCGCCCATACATTGACAAAGAACCATTGCTGCTGGTTACCGATGTGGGTGGCGTGGCTGTTGCAGCTGTTGAAACCATCATCATGGGTGAATGAGGCCTCATGCATGAACAGTTCAGACTGTGATAAGTTTGGCACTACAGCGCTTCGGTGGACTATCCATTGAGAGGACTGAATTTGTTGCGTGTGCCTTTTCCCGCAATGACGCAGGATCGGCATGGTTAATCGGATTTGGCAAGGTTAATGGAAGGGGTGGCCGGATACCCTTCCTGCCGCCACCCCATACTCCCGGGACGGAATTAGTGTACCCCAACTGTCTGTGTCTAGTAAAATCCATGGAATAGTGCGAATGTGTTCAGATGTCTGCGAGCCGTGTAACTGAGGCCGGATGTGGGGGCCAGCCTGGTATTCACCTAGTGGGATGTGGAAAACTGCCTAAAAACCACATCTAGGCTGGCCGGCACACTGTCCTCCGTCATTAAGTCGCCGGGCGGATTCAATCCGGGGCCGGCGCGCATATCCGAGTCCAGGAAGTAGCGCATTAGCGCGATCGGCTAACCTGGCGGGTATTGACAGGAGTGAATTCAGGGCTTAAAATCCATTGGTCCCAGTGCTTGCACACGTTCTTTCCGATAAGGCTGTTACACCTGTTTTACCAGACTCTGCACACTGTACCCTTCGAAGTGTGCGTTTCACAGGTAAGTTGACAGGTGTTTATTGGTGGGTGGTTGGCCACACGATCCAACACCATCGCCGGCCGGGGTGGCCGAGCGGTTCTAGGCGCTACAGTCAGGAACCGCGCGACCGCTACGGTCGCAGGTTCGAATCCTGTCTCGGGCATGGATGTGTGTGATGTCCTTAGGTTAGTTAGGTTTAAGTAGTTCTAAGTTCTAGGGAACTGATGACCTCAGAAGTTAAGTCCCATAGTGCTCAGAGCCATCAAACACCATCGCCTCAAAGTCTGTGTTTGGACATGTCTTTGGCAAGAAGCTAGGCTGGCTCTCTGAGGCACGAACGACACCATCTCACGTAAGCTGGTATCCGTGGAGATAAATTTCTGCCAGTTAGGATGAGGCCTGTTTGTGCTGCTTTACCGGTGCTACACCCTGCTGCATCGTAGATTAAATGCATGTCTGTGAAATCTCGTGGCGAGTAACGTTCCATCTTTGACTATGCGTAGTGCGCTGTACACAGTATCACACCTCACCATGGACACATCACAAGCTGTCTGATGCAGTGGACAGCTGACACCAGGGACAGTGTCGTGCATGCAGTATGGGTTAATGCGCCAGTGCAGTGTACCCAATCATCACAAGACAGATGTGCTATGAGCTAAGTTGTGTACAGTATGTCTGTTTCAGGGTCAGATGTGTACGCTGTTTGTTGTCCACTGTCTGTTCCAGTGAAATGAAATGTCGTGTGGCTAGGGCCTCCCGTCGGGTAGACCGTTCGCCTGGTGCAGGTCTTTCAAGTCGACGCCACTTCGGCGACCTGCACGTCGATGGGGATGAAATGATGATGATTAGGACAACACAACACCCAGTCCCTGAGCGAAGAAAATCTCCGACCCAGCCGGGAATCGAACCCGGGACCTTAGGATTGACATTCCGTCACGCTGACCACTCAGCTACCGGGGCCGGACCTCTGTTCCAGTGTACAACAGACAAATGGTTCAAATGGCTCTGAGCACTATGGGACTAAACATCTGTGGTCATCAGTCCCCTAGAACTTAGAATTACTTAAACCTAACTAACTTAAGGACATCACACACATCCATGCCCGAGGCAGGATTCGAACCTGCGACCGTAGCAGTCGCGCAGTTCCGGACTGGGCGCCTAGAACCGCTCGGCTACCGCGGCCGGCTACAACAGACACCCATGCTCTCTGATAGGCTTGCGGCATTGCAGTATGGGCACTGAGACTTGCGGGTGTCGCTTTGTACAATTCCTATGAACTACGTTGTTGTTATTATGGTGTTCGCTGAGTATGTCCATAACACAGTAAATACGCATTTTCCGATTATTGGTTCCCCATTCCTATATAATCGGCTGTGGACCCACTACCGCCTGTATGAGTTTGACTCAAAAGGTTTGAGACACCCTGTATAAATAGAACGCTTCTCCTCATAGGCAGAGCGTACTACTGTGGGCATTGCACGGACTATGGCTGGCCAACCTTGAGACGCAGTGAGGAAAGTGAAGGCTGTGACGGAACTGACCTTGAGGTAGAAAGTGTGCCCCGCGTGAGTGAGCGTGGCGATCTCGTCGGGCCAGGGCGGCAGGCGCACCGCGGCGGCAGCGTCGGGCATGGCGGCCAACACGTGGCCGTGGTCGCGCCTCACGTGTGTGCCCAAAGCGTCCGCCTCCAGCTGCGCGGGGCAGCTGCGCTCGCACGGGCACCGGAACAGCTGCGGCGGCGGTCGGCGCCGCGACTCGTCTTCCTCGCTCGCCACAGAATCCTGAGGGACACAGCTTTTAGTTCTCTGCAAGTACATACCTCAGTTACCTACATAGAGGCCGCTATGCTTGGATTGGAAAAAGAGCATTTCAGGACCAGTTATCCCCTAGACACAGCCTGTTACAAGCAGTTGCAGTACCCACATCGAGCCACAGTATCCAGAGTGGTCAGTCGACACACTACCATTACGTTATAAAGTTTGAGGCTGTGTACATCTCTGTGAGAAGATGCTACTGACACTAGTCTGCAACACTAAACGGCGCAAGGATTGTCTCAGACTTACGTTTCCAAGACCACTCCTAGCTGTCTCAGCTAAAACCTATGTGCCACCCGGGGTGGTCCGAGGTAAGGGCACAATAGTGTGTGAGATGATCAGAGACTGTCTACGTGGTATTGGTTGCAACACAACACTGGACAAAGTGTTTGCATCATACACAATCTGATCGCAGTATCCGGTCACACCTATAATGCGGAATTGACCGCCAGATGTAGGAGAGGAGGACCCACCAATATACAGGATGTTTAAAAATGCATATCGGGGTTTTAACGCTTTATAAAATTTATTACATTAAACTTACAGCTATAAATGATATGTCAAATGAAAGAGCAACTCAAACAGTTTTACCAAGAACCTTATAAATGTTCAATGTGAGCGCCATTTGTCACATGGCACACATCAAGTCTATAGCCGAGTTCTTCCCAAATGTTGAGAATTGTGTCTTCAGTGATTGTAGCAACAGTTGCTTCAATCTGGTTTCTTAATTCAGGGAGGTCCGCTGGTAGCAGAGGCACGTACATAGGATCCTTGATGAATCCCCAAAGGTAAAAATCGCATGGCGTAAGGTCAGGTGAACGTGGAGGCCATGCAAAGCAAGCCCTGTCATTGGGCCCCTTGGGGCCTGTCCAGCACTTGGGTACAGTAAAGTTCAACCAGTGAGGTGGTGCACCATCTTGCTGGAAAATTAAGTTCTTTGGCTAATCTTCTTCCAACTGAGGGAACAGCGATTGCTCAAGTGTATCAAGGTAAGAAGTGCCAGTTACAGTTGGTTCACCAAAAAAGGAAGGCCCATAAACTTTCCTCCGGGATACGGCACAAAATACAGTCACTTTAGGGGAATTTCGTTGCATTTGTACCACCTCATGAGGGTTTTCTGAGCCCCAGATGAGCACATTGTGAGTGTTAACATGTCCACTAAGGTGAAAGGTCAATTCATCAATGAAGACAACATGATCCAGAAAATCTTCATCGTAATGAAACAACATTTCGTTTGCGAAGTTGGCACGTAATCCATGGTCTGCCGGCTCTAGAGGGTTGGGTTGTTTTGGGGGAAGAGACCAAACTGCAAGGTCATCGGTATCATCGGATTAGGGAAGGACGGGGAAGGAAGTCGGCCGTGCCCTTTCAGAGGAACCATCTCGGCATTTGCCTGGAGCGATTTAGGAAAATCACGGAAAACCTAACTCAGGATGGCCGGACGCGGGATTGAAGCGTCGTCCTCCCGAATGCGAGTCCAGTGTGTGTGCCGGTTCTAGAGCCTGTAATAACTGTAAACGGTAAGAACATAGTTGTACGTGTTTTCTTAAAACTTTCCAAACAGTCGACACGACTAGCCTCCCAGACTGATTTCTTTGGGCTACGAGTGAACGACTCTCTCACTCGCTCAACCGTCTCTTCACTAATTCTTGGTCGTCCTGTGCTCTTCCCTTTACACAGGCAGCTGGTATCTTCAAATTGATGATAGCATCTACGAATGTTATTGTCACTTGGAGGATCACAACGGAACTTCAGTCGGAACGCAAGTTGCTCAGTAAGTACAGATTCGGTCTTTGCAAACTGCAAAACACAAAACGCTTTCTGTTCACTAGTCGCCATCTTCGCTACTCCCGCTGTCTAGCGGACTGCGGTGGAAACATTGCGCGCACACATCACATAGACTTTAGTCATCTATAATATATTCTCCTTCACTATTTATAACAGTCCGCCATATCTTTCGATAACGCAGTTGTAGAAATCACGTGATTTTGAAGCGAAGAACTCGTCGAGTCATTGTCGGAGTGCCTTTTCATCCAGAAATAAAGTTTCTTGATGGCTGTTAGAGAGCGGAAAATGTGACTATCTGAGGGCGCAATCTCAGGTGAATGAAGGTGGGTGTGGAATGGCTTCCCAAACCATCTCCTGTATAGTTCTTTTTGTCAGTATAGCAGAATACAGGCGGGCGTTATCGTGGATAGCATCACTTCACGCAGTCTTCCTGGTCGTTGTTCTTGGATTGCGTTTGCAAGATGTCTCAGTTGTTGACAATAAATAACGGCTGTGTTGGTTACAACTCAGGAAAGAACCTAATGGAAGGCCTTTGGAATGAGTTAGAACGTCGATTTCGCTCCAGAACTTAGCGTCCAACATCGCTACCTTCTCTGGTTTCTACCCTTGAGGAAGAATGGACTGCCATTCCTCCACAGTCATTCAGACGCCTCATTGAAAGTGTTCCCAGCAGATTCCAAGGTGACATAGGCTGAGGATAGACACATCCCTTTAAGTGGTGGTGGTGGTTAGTGTTTAACGTCCCGTCGACAACGAGGTCATTAGAGACGGAGCGCAAGCTCGGGGTAGGGAAAGATTGGGAAGGAAATCGGCCGTGCCCTTTCAAAGGAACCATCTCGGCATTCGCCTGAAACGATTTAGGGAAATCACGGAAAACCTAAATCAGGATGGCCGGAGACGGGATTGAACCGTCGTCCTCCCGAATGCACACATCCCTTTAAGTCCACTAACAGGTGTCCAGATACTTTAGAGCAGACAATGTACTTGATAGACCATGTATATATTAATAACCTTCATTTGCCACATCGTACACATAGTTTCGGCTTGTAAAACCATTTCAAAATGTTTATAAATTTTTGTTTAGTGTAGGCGGCAAAAGTCATGAGTAACGATTTGTAAATAATGAACTGTAGCCCTTCGTGTGAGTTTCTACATCTACATCTATAGTGTGAATTCTGATGTGCATGGCAGAGAATAGTTCGCATTGTACTACTTTTAGGGTTTCTTCCAGTTCTTTCCGCGTGAAGAGTGCAGGAGAAGTGACTGTATGACTACCTCTGTGCACGCCGTAATTAGACTAACCTTGTCCTGATAGACTCTGCGAGAATGATACGAGGGGGCTGTAGTATATTCCTAGATTACCCACTGAATACTGGTAAGAATTCAAATTTCGTATAAATTGTTGACTGGGAAATCCTATGGAATGGGCTCAGACGCCTGTCGGAGAGTGGGTTCTTCCTCCGCTGATACCGGTCCGTTTCCTTGTGGATATGAGAAAGATGTGTTATATTGTAAGTGTAGAGCATAGGTGAGTTAGTGTAATGGATGCGCGTATAGTGTAGTGTTATGCTGGTGTTAAATGATGATGATGACGATGATGATGATGATGATGATGATGATGATGATGAAAGAATGGAGAAGGTGAAATCCGGTACCGACAGATAGCTTACTCCTCTCCAATAGCACAAAGGGTGCCACTGTTCTTACCGTCTCCATCCAACGGACTGATCACCATCAACAGTGTCACATGCTATAGCGTCCCCAGTGCTATATTACGAAAAGACTTAAAAAACAGTATTTATAAAGAAGAGACATTTAAAAATTGAATAATATATTTTTATCATGTAGACGTAAAATAATAATTTCTCTGCGTAGGTTTCGATTGCAAAGGAATAGTTTATAACAAAATGATCTAAAGAGATGACAAGATACGCTCTTTTGTTAACTTTTTTAGTCGACTTCACTTCTTCTCTTGTCTTGGTTGTGTATAGCCGGACATCTTGCGAGTGCTGGCAAATGTAAGCATATTTTTATGAGTTAAGCATATAATATATTCATTTAATATTATTGTGCACTTTTAATTTGTAAGAGGCGATCCCGATTTCATGTCCGCCTTTCTTGAATTAACCTGCATTCAAGTAATTTACAGTTCAACAATCGCAGCGGCCGATGCAGCCAACGACGCCATTACGTGGCGATATTAACTTATGAAAAATTAGCGGAAGCGGAAAACTCGCACGCTATTAACATAATATTAATTTTTCTCCACAGCTGCCCGACGTTGCATAAAATACGTAGCTTTAAGATTCTTATTTTCAGAACCATAGCCGAGAGCCAGAGCCAGGACTCCGACTGCGAGGCAATGGTTAACGGAGGTAAGAAAAAATACTCTCGCGCGTGTGTGGGCCGCAATTGTAATGAATAACTAAAGATCTTTTGCTTTAAAGTGAACTGACTAGCCGAGGAAATTAATATGAAACGTTTATTCCAATGTTCAACTTGTATGCTCATGTTTTAAGATTCAGCGAGTCTAACATTCATTAACGTAACAAATGATTTGAGATTAATATTGTTAAAAAGGAGAACTTCAGGAAAGCATTTAATCGTAAATCAAAATTAAATGAAATATTTTTATTAAGGCCCACCACGTAAATCGACAACAATCAAAATAATAATAATAATAATATATTAAATTACGACGGCCGACGGACGCGAGATTGGCGCCGCAACTTTGGGGCCCGATCAATATGATTCTATTGTGCTGAATGTAATTATGTATGTGTCTAATTGTTGTAAAATATTAATGCTTATATGAATTCCTTTACATGTACAACAACAAAACCACACCCTGAGGAGAGCCGGAGAAGAAAAAGTGCAGAAAAGAAAAGGGATTACGAGAAAGAAAAATAAAGGTAAGGCCTATTGTGCAAGCATCCTGTGTAGCTCTGTGCGGAATATCGAACCCATGTGCACTTGAGATACCTTCGGTGTTTTGTGTATTTATGTGTTTATTTTTGGAGGGGATAATTACTCGTTTTGTGTATTTATATGTTTATTTTTGGAGGGGATAATTATTCGTGTGTGCATCAGTGTTAAAGATTCGTCAGTGGCTTAAAGTGAATTTATTATGGGTAAGATAGGACAAGCTAAAGCATCCGTACCAGACGAGCAAAATTTTGTTAATATGGAAAGTGAGGGTCATTTGCAATACGCAAACGAATCCCAAGCCACCGCCTCTGATAACATAATTTCCGGAGCGGGGGGCGAGGATCTGTGGTCGGTGAATGACGCTCCACAGCAGAATGGGAATAGAATAACAACAACTCCACTGCCTGGGCAGGGGGGCCAATCGAGTGCTAGATTAAGCGGGGCACCAGTATGCTCACCGATTGCAGACCCATTTGCAGAATTTCTGCGCAGGTTAGAAGAAAGAGATAGGGAAAAAGAACAGAGGGAAAAACAAAGAGACGAAAAACTGGCTCAGATGCTACATGAGCAGGAGAAAAAATTAACGCAAAAGCTCATTGAGCAAGAGCAGCGCAGTGAAGCGAAGCTAGATAGTATCCAAAGCGAACTTCCCGAGATGCGGGATGCTTGCAAAGAAATACCCGATCTTGTGCAAAGCTTAGCCGGCGAGATGCAAAAATTACAGATATCGCAGGCTTGGCTTGAAGACAATGTCCAGACTTTAACCACCCGAATGGATAATGTGGAGATAGATGCACGGAAAAGTACTGATACATATTTGGAAGTGCAAGCTCAAAAAGTAGAAAAAGAATTAAATGAATGGCTAGAAGTAAAGGATCGCGATATATCTGCAAAGATTGAAAGCGACGTAAAAACAGCTGTAGAACAAGCGACTGCGGCCGCGAGTGTAAATATTGACGCTAGCGCTGCCGCACTACGTGCCGAATTAACACAGATCAAATCCCGTGTGACAGTGGAGTTGCCAACTTGGCAACAGGAGGTCGCGCGGAGACTGTCTGTGTTGGAAAGCAATGTAAACAGTGGCGGACAGATAATGAATCCGACTCCGCGTACTGATTACTATAATAACGCTGATGGCAGGCAGGATGCGAGTGCGCAACCGCAACCTAACGCGAATTATGAGCACGAACAACATGCGATATCGTGCAGCGCACATCACGAAGTAATGAGTGTCACAGAATGTAGCAATCAGATGTGCAAAAAAGAGGACAATGTAATAAAACACAGGACATTCCAACCCTTCAATAGCGAAAAACGAAATGTCCACCCTGTGGTATTTATTAAGAGCTTCAGGAATGTGTTTCCCAGGGCATGGACGGAAAGACAAAGAATACAGTTCGTGGTCTCCTTTATTCAAGGTGACGTGGCACTGTGGGCCACCGACGTGTCCGAAAAATGTCTAACGATGCAACTGTTTGAAGGTGCATTCTTGCAAAAATTCTGGTCCGATAGCGTCCAAGAAAGACTACGAAAGGAGTTGTACAGTCCAGAAATGTACAATCGTAAGATGGGAACGTTACGCAAATATTTCGAAAAGTATATAAACAAAACCAGGTACTGGGACGAGCCAATGTCCGATCGTGACATAATCAGATTAATAAAAATGAAGTTGCCCAGTGAAATTAAAAGATATTTCATCAATGTGCCAGAATACGATATAGAATAATTCATGGAAATAGTGGATTCTGTTGACTTATTGATCGAAGATTTGAAAACCGAAAACAAGTGGAACCATGCAGGCTGTAATCAACAAAAAGCCGACTACAATAGCAGCCACAGTAACGGTAGTAACTTAGTACCAAATGGTAACGGGAATAGGCAAGAGCACCGGCAACAGAATCGAGGCACAAACAATGGCAATGGTTATAACGGCAACGGTTATAATCGTCAAAATCGAAAGAGACATCATGATGGACGCATGAGTAATGGATATAATGGTAACGGCAATCCGCAATGGCGGAACAACAGAAACCAGTGGCGTGGTTGTAATGAACCGACACCACAGTGGCAACAAAACACAGCGCCACAATGGAACGCCAACCCAGGTCCGTCACAGAACATGTCAGGAAGTTACAACCGACCACCGCGAAACCAGGGCCATACACAGTATCAAAATACGCCATCGGCGAGGCAGGGCGGCCAACCCAACAGTAGCAACAACAACAACCAGAACCACAATGTGAGGTTAGTGGAAGTGACAGACAACTATCAACCCACTAATGCTCATCCGTTAAACTAAAGACATCCACAATACGCTCTCCGTTGTTGGCTGCAGGATGGTGTAGTGAGGGCACATTCACGGATGACAGCCATAAACTTTGTATGCTGAGATACAATGAGTGAATAAAAATAGAAAAGGAACTTGTAGACATACCGCAGAAATGTAACCGAACCGACAAAAGTGTTGTGCAGGAGCCCGCATCTCGTGGTCGTGCGGTAGCGTTCTCGCTACCCACGCCCGGGTTCCGGGTTCGTTTCCCGGCGGGGTCAGGGATTTTCTCTGCTCGTGATGGCTGGGTGTTGTGTGATGTCCTTAGGTTAGTTAGGTTTAAGTAGTTCTAAGTTCTAGGGGACTGAAGACCATAGATGTTAAGTCCCATAGTGCTCAGAGCCATTTGAGCCATTTTTTTGTTGTGCAGGCTATATTGTAAGCAGATATATCCGGAGCACCAATACAGATAATAGTCGATACCGGTGCGTCAACCAATGTCATGAGTGCAAATTTTTACAAGTACTTGAGTCAAAATAATAGAATACCAGTATTGCCAGTGAAGAATTGTCGTGTAACAGGTGCAATAGGTGCACAATCTCATATCATAAAGCACCAGGTGCAAGTCGAGTTTACGGTAGGAAATGAAGCAATGAAAAGCTCGTTCCTAGTAGTTAAAGGATTAGGTGTTGCTTGCATCCTGGGGGTAGAATTTGTACGCCAAAGGGACGCAAAAATCGACCTCTTGTGCGGGGAAGTAAGCCTTATGAATGAGGGTAGACGTGTAATTTTGCCGTTGTTGAGGACACGGGAAGTGCACGGTAAATATTGCCGGAGCTTTCAGTCGAGATTCGAAGGAATACAGGTAATGAATTTATATTCTGACTTAAGTACAAGACAAGCAAGTTATAAAGAGTTTATTACTGAAGACAGAGAGGAAAAAAGGAAATTGATAGCCATGAAAGTCAGGGAGTCAGAACATTTGACTGAAGCACAACAAAACGAATTGACTCAGCTATTTACGGATTATGAGAATGTGTTTTCGCAAAAACCCGGTGTTATCGAGGGCTACACCTATAACATCGAAGTGGTACCTCACGATACTTTCTTTCACGCAAACTACACCATCCCGCGGTCAAAGAAGGAGGCAATTACGAAGGAAACAAGAAAAATACTTACAAAGACTTAAAGAAGTTCGCTCAGTAGAGCAACGTTGACATATATGAGTAGTAGGTTAAGTTCATAGTGTATTTTTTGTGTGTAAATGTTCAGATTTTAGTGTAACATTTAAAGACAATGAGGCACACAAGATTAGTGCGATTTAATTTTGTAGATGTTAAGGAATAACAGTAATTTTAAAGTAATTACACAAAAAAATGAACGTAGGTTTAAGAATATTTTACAAATTTCATGTTTAAAAATGCTTAAAAAATATTTTAAAAAATTCAACAGCATTTAATGATGAAAGAATTTTTCATTAGTGTGTCATGAATATTTTTGAACTGTAGTAGTAATGAAACCTATGAAATTCAATATTATAGAGTATATGTTGTTCCATGTATTTATGTCTATACCGATCTTGAAATATGCTCAATCATAATTTACTAAACAACATGAGTGCAGGGTGTACATCACCCAAGGTACCTCATGTGTTGTGGACAAGGTACAAAGCAAATCAGTAAACGCGACTACCGCTAAGCACTGTTAAAATATATTGTCATCTGCTAAAGCAGAGATTTGCACGAATTTGTAGTGTAAACAAAAGTCACAAATCTAACATTAATCTAGGAACTTGCACGCTAGGCCAAGATTATAAAATGTGTACAATAATGCGAGAGACAAAGTTTTGTAATGTCGAGCCTGGCTCTGGAGGGCAAGTACGCAATGAGTGGGCAGACATGACATGGGGACTTACCTCAGATGAGAAGGAAATACAATTGTATAGTCAAAAAAAAAAATCTGAAGGCAAGTACGACTCTAAGTGGAAAATGAAAAGAGATAATTAGTGCGAGAGACTGGTAAAATCCAGCACGAGCCAAAATCCAGTTCAGACTGAATGAAATACATTAGTGTTTGTGAACTAATCGAAACAGTTACTTTAAGCAGTGTGAAAAACTGTGAAGGTGAAACTGTGATACTGACAGTGAAGTGCTAGTATTGAACGTTCAACAGCGGTAAGAACGCCAAACGCCAATATTACGCACGAAAAACTGTGAATTTGCTTATAAATGTGAACTGTTAACGTGAAGTGAACCCACAGTCAATATTTTTGAGACAGACTGTAGTTTCAGTGAGCACAATAATGCGAGATTGGAATGCGATGCGTCGACTGTTGCAAAACAGCGACCGCAGAAACGGCGAATGTTTGTGCTAAGATCGTACTGGGACACTCACCAGTGCCTGCGAGTGCGGCGAAAACATAAATAATTTTATCAAGACAAAAACTGACGTGTAATGGGAACAGTGGCGCATCAAAACTTCATTCACGGGAGAAGATCCATGTCATGTATTCTGCAGGACAGTGCTGGCTTGACACTCGGAAACTGGCGAAAACTTACAACCGGCGCCGTCGCGAGCTAAACGTCGCGGCGTAGATCATCAACGACACCGCAATCAAATGTTATAATCACCTCATTTCTTTGCATAGTGCAACAAAACATTATTTGTAATGTATGCACATCCTGTACTCCAATGACATCCCAGAAACAATTAAGTGAAAGTGACCAAAGCAGTTAGTCTGTCGCTCCGCCGAGGTTTTCCCAAGTGTTTCCCTACGGCCGCGCCAAATGGGGAGCGAACAGTTGACACCCCTGGGACTTCAAATATTCCGAACTAACTCGTGCTTGTATATCTTTGAACACTGCAAAAGTTGCAACCCTAAAAAGAAGCAGCCAAAATGAAACTAATTATATTCTATGTCATTTTGTACATGACTGTATACGTAACCAATTGTATATTATATTGTTATGTAGATAACTTCATCTGTATTACACTTTGTGTGCAACACACCCCAGTAATTACAACGGTTTAAACATACGATGTGACATATGTAGGCTGTGAAAGAAAAATATGCGTGTGGACACTATGGACATGAAAGAGGAAATATTTATGTCAAAAAGCACGAACATTTTTATGACAAACATTTCGGGGGGCAATATGGCGTCCCCAGTGCTATATTACGAAAAGACTTAAAAACAGTATTTATAAAGAAGAGACATTTAAAAATTGAATAATATATTTTTATC
Source organism: Schistocerca nitens (assembly GCF_023898315.1). Taxonomy (NCBI): domain Eukaryota; kingdom Metazoa; phylum Arthropoda; class Insecta; order Orthoptera; family Acrididae; genus Schistocerca; species Schistocerca nitens. The sequence goes on from NC_064618.1 coordinate 370,065,184, forward strand.
ATGTAGCCATAAAATAATAATTTCTCTGTGTAGGTTTCGATTGCAAAGGAATAGTTTATAACAAAATGATCTAAAGAGATGACAAGATACGCTCTTTTGTTAATTTTTTTAGTTGACTTCACTTCTTCTCTTGTCTTGATTCTGTATAGCCGGACATCTTGCGAGTGCTGGCAAATGTAAGCATATTTGTATGAGTTAAGTATATAATATATTCATTTAATATTATTGTGCACTTTCAATTTGTAAGAGGCGATCCCGATTTCATGTCCGCCTTCCTTGAATTAACCTGCATTCAAGTAATTTACAGTTCAACGATCGCAGCGGCCGATGCAGCCAACGACGCCATTACGTGGCGATACTAACTTATGAAAAATTAGCGGAAGCGGAAAACTCGCACGCTATTAACATAATATTAATTTTTCTCCACAGCCGCCCGACGTTGCAGAAAATATGTAGCTTTAAGATTCTTATTTTCAGTACCATAGCCGAGAGCCAGAGCCAGGACTCCGACTACGAGGCAATGGTTAACGGAGGTAAGAAAAAATACTCTCGCGCGTGTGTGGGCCGCAATTGTAATGAATAACTAAAGATCTTTTGCTTTAAAGTGAACTGACTAGCCGAGGAAATTAATATGAAACGTTTATTCCAATGTTCAACTTGTATGCTCATGTTTTAAGATTCAGCGAGTCTAACATTCATTAACGTAACAAATGATTTGAGATTAATATTGTTAAAAAGGAGAACGTCAGGAAAGCATTTAATCGTAAATCAGAATTGAATGAAATATCATTTTTATTAAGGCCCACCACGTAAGTCGGCAACAATCAAAATAATAATAATAATGTATTAAATTACGACGGCCGACGGACGCGAGAATGCACACGCTATATTACACACTGCAGAGAGATCTGGAATGTAATCCAGGACTTTGGCGCAAAACTGGTGATCAAGAGCTTCACGCCATCACCTCTTCTCTCCTTCCAGGCCGAATACTGGCAGTGAAAATTTCAACCATTAGGATTCGAACAGGCTTAGCTCCGAGTCGAGGGCTAGCACACAGGGGCTGTTAGCGGCCTTGGCTACGGAGACAGGTACTAAATATTGGTTCTTGATTCTGCAGGATAGTTTAAGTGCCTACCACTTCAGTTTTTTCGGCATTTCCATTACGTTCTCCCCAATGAGTCAAACAAACCCATGACCATTAGTACTGCCCTTCTCTGTAAACGTTAAATATCCATTATGCGTTCTATTTGATATGGACCTCTCACGAACGAGCAGTATTCTTAGATGGAACGCGCAGTTGCTTTCTAAGCAGTCTCTTTTGACGACTGACTGCACTTTCCCGGTATGCTACCCAACAGCCGGAGTTTGGCACTTGCCACAGTCCGCAATTAGACAATTCTTAAATCGTGTGACAAAACGCTTACTAAAGTCAACGAGAACATTCACGTTTGGTAACATGTGCCGTAAAGCACACATCAGTACGGTACTCCACGCACAGGTAGCAAGTTGATATGATGTCGAGTGCTTTCTCTGCAGCGCAGCGTTTATATGCAGTATCTGTCGACATGAAAAAAAAAAAAAAGAAAACGGTCATTATGCATGACAAAATGAGTGAGCAGATGGGAGGAGAGAGGAAGCTTGTAAATCCTTTGTCAGAAATGCCAAATATGTGTGAATTCCTAAGGGACCAAACTGCTGAGGTCATCGGTCCATGGACTTACACACTACTTAAACTAACTTAAACTAACTTATGCTAAGAACAACACACACACACACACATGCCCGAGGGAGGATTCGAACCTCCGGCGGGAGCGGCCGCGCACTCCGTGACATAGAGCCTCAAACCGCGCGACAAAATTCTTTGAAAATGAAACATCCCCTTTTAATGATTTTACAGGACTGTGCTTATACTGACACACAATATTTTGTTAGCGCAACGCAATCTGACTTTCAAAATTCCCGAGCGAGCGCCACTACTGCCAGCTAAATAAAAGATTCAAACTATGGAAGGCACTAACTACTGATAGGGATAGTTAGCAAATGAAAGATATTAATAGAGAACAAACAATGTATTTACCTTGATATCATTATATATATATATATATATATATATATATATATATATATATATATATATATATATATATATATATATATATATATATATAGCAGTTCATGACAAATTTCAAAACTCCGCCATCTCTCTCCCCACATCCACCACTGCTGGCGGCTCACCTCCAACTGCGCAACGCTACGCGCTGTTCACATCCAGCTGCCGCTGCCCAACACTACAATGGCAGACAACAATGCAAACTAGCCACAGACTGCACACAGCACAGCCAGTGATTTTCATACAGAGGTGGCGTTACCAAAAAAAACCTAAACAGCCTACTTACATAGCCCCCATGCTCCCCACAAAAAATTTTACAAATTGGTTTGGGCAGTGGCCAATACAGATTTGAAAAATTTTTTCATAATTACAATAACAAAGAAATCAAATGCACACACTTATTGATACAATGTTGGTCAAAAGCTAAAATTTTCTCACAGTCCATAAAGACAGTCCTGATCTTTCATCACAATAACATTTCAGTGTTTTTCTCAAAGTCTGAGCAGTAGAAGAAAATGCACACGAAAGTAGTGGATTTCCATGCAGTCTTGAAGAAGTAGTGTTGTCCTTCCAACGGAAAGTCAGTGCTGACTCTTGACATGCTGACAGGTAATGGGCCACAACAGAGCAAACCCACAGCGGAGTCAGTCGAAGTTTTGAAGAGTATTGGTGGGTAGGTCATCACAGAGCAGACCCACTGTAGTCCTGGTAGAGATTACGGTATTGGTGGGCCACCAGAGGCGCAGACCCACTGCAGTCCTTGTAGAAATAATGGTACTGGTGAGTCAGCAAAGACGCAGACCCACTGTAGTCCTTGTAGAGATAATGGTACTGGTAGGCCACCAGAGGTGCAGACCCACTGCAGTCCTTGTAGAAATGACCAGCAGCCATCTGTTGTGACTGTGCAGGTGCACAATCACCATCGAAGATTCTTGCGGAGAATATAGCAAGTCCATAAACCACCACTTGTGCACGCACAGAAAAAATTTTTTTTGAAATGTCCTTAGAACCAGCAATGCTGTTATCCAGTCCCTTGCTGAAATATTAACACACGTGCAAACACTAACAGTCCCTACTTCTCACATATTGTCCATATACTATGACCAACAGAAATGTGTACAGTGAAATGTAACTTACAAGTTACTTAATTTGATGACCTGGTAACAATTACAATTTGATAACATAAAAATACAATTACAAAGGTACAAAATACATCAGTAAAGAACATAACAATACAAATAACATTTGCGGTAATAGGGGCTTTACAAAAGAATAGAAATAGACGTATACGTCAGTGTTACAGGAATTATGACATGAGTACATACATAAAAGATCAGAATAAGTTTCGAAACATCAACTTCACACATGAGCATTAAAATAAAACAAAATAAATAATGTCTAAGCATATTTACAAGGTAAATAACATATTATTAATGCCAATTATATTTGAGGATAACAGTATTCCTCATCATAGTGAATGTAGCTTAGTATTAGAAGAAGAAAAAATTCTATGAAACTACACAGAGACGGGAAGAAAACAAATACACAAGGGTACACAAACACATAGTGGGATAACACAAAAGGAAAGGACAGGGTTTGTTTTACTGCAGTATTTTGCATGGAGATCTCCCTTCGTTCATCATTATTCAGAAAAGTCCAATCTAAGCCTGTTTTCTGTATTCTGTTCACATCCTCTGTCAAAAATAGTTTTTCTCCACTGTACAGTATCCTTTTTTTTTGCCAAACCATTTTCTGATAGCTTCTCAATGCATTTCTTATAAATTCATCATAGTTAGTTTCTTATATAGTCTACCCCCTCTTAAGCTAACTTAAATCTACTGAGCTCAGATATATATACCAAGGGACGAGGCAATGCAGCATCACATAAAACAATTAATATAAACAGCAATGAAAAAAAAACGCAGATTTGCGAAGCAAGCAGCATTAAGAAATTAGCAAAGCAATTGTAATATTACAACTAATCTAAGGCAATGTGCAGCAAACAATAAAAATAAATCATTAGTAAAACTGGCTTAACAGAATAATACAAAGTCAAATTCAATAACACTATGCCTGGCAAACAGCAGCAACTTATACCTAAACATGACATAGCTCAAGCAGAAAAAATATTACACTAAAAATGGCCATGTCTAATACCTATGTCACATCTTAACACTAGAGTGATGCATCACGAGAACTTACACTAGCAGATAAGTTACCAAATCGTAAAGAAATTGTTTATGCAATTCCTGTGAAGGGAAATGTCTTTTTATGCTCCCTCATTTTTTGGAAATATATCACAAAACTATTATTTACTGGATCTGGAGACAGAAAATATTTATATTAGTACATCTATAAAATTTTATTTTAACCAGTGCTGCAGTGCAGCTAGAAACTAGATATTAAACAAAATGAGTAAATAAATACATAAAGCAAGCCATATGGCATTTCTCTCAATTCTCGTAGATAGGCACTTGTCCTAATCAGGTGTGCAGATGTAAGAATGTTTCCAAGCTATTATTAGCGTATCGTATTTACGATGCTTTCTACAAACGAATGTCAATAGCGAGGATAATGGCCTCCCCCCCCTTTTTTTTTCTACCACCTGCGCCACACACTAATGGCTTTTTCTCAAGGCGGCTGGCACACCTGGCCGCTCACAACGCATTACGTGCAGGTGGTCACTTAACTTTCGTACGGAAATATTTACGACACCAGTTTCCGCTACAGTGACAGTCTCATATAAAAATATTTCACAGGTCAAGAATCTGGGTTATAAATCTGTAGAAACAAAATCCTATAAATATAACAGCGTCCAAAAAATTTTCGCCAGCATTGTGATACATTCACGCATATACACACATTTCATAACTCTTAAAGTACGATTCTTAGTTTCCAACAACCTTTTTCACAAACCATAGTCCCTAACTTCTATTCATTATTCATATACATATAAACACGTAATCACATTCCTTATATAGCATCAGCTTATTGATCATAAACATACCGCAACAACATAATACACATAGTCGTCGTAAAAATAACATCATAACACCTCAGTCAACTCTCAAAATCGTCGTAGCTTCCTCCAATAATACCAAAACTTAAAAAAAATTCTCTGCTCATGTCAAAAGTGTCATCTACCTCAAACGTACTTTAAAATCATGCTCCCTTACCAAATATATCATTCAAAGCTCTCATAGTATCACAATGGTTCTGAAAAAATATGAACAGTTCACAAAGTACAAACAACATACAATTTCGTAAGTGTGAAGTTATCCAACTGTGTAATTGCGTAAACATCTGTCACTGACGTAGTAAAAGGAATGTTTATTTCTCTGTCAAATAATCAGATAGCTGTGTAATTTATGTGTTGGAGAAATATGGTACCGATGTGTAAAGTTGTATAAGCAAATACCATATTAGCTAGGGTTCCTTGTGGTTGCCACACACATGGTACACAAAGTAAGCGTGTACCCCCCTGAGGATTAATGTAATTATACCCTCAGGTGTTACAGATTACAGCAATGGAATGAAATGTATCACAGAAAACTTTCTTTGCAATTTAAAAATCTTTAAAAATAAATGTTTTAAGTAGAAAATTAATCACTCAAATACGTGTCCTGTAGCGCTAAACTGTGTGTCATGTCGCAACATAATCTCTGTGGAAGTCTCGTAGTTATCGTCCTCCGAAAGCTAAGTTCTGCAGAAGTCAATGTACTTACCTCATGATAAACAAAAGTGAAATGCTTTGTGTATATATATCGTAGTTATTACGCTTATTGTTGTGATGAAGAAAGTACTGTACTGTAACGTATTGTTGTGCCACGAAAAAGGCTGTCTCATTGTTGCTATACCACAAAAGTTAAATACTAAAACATGTTTCACTTTCCAGAAGAATTCAGAAAAATTGGGCAGATGTAAAACAGATACACTGCAAAAGCAACATTGTAAATTGTCACTCATTAGTAGCGTCGTGATAACATCGTGTAGCTGTCACATAAACTAACCACTGTGTCCTCTGGTATTTCACAGAAAGTACTTTAAATCCAGAATTTTTTTTTTTAAGTAAACCAAAATGTTGCATGAAAATCTCATTAGCGTTGTCGGTATATGTTCTAAGTATGTGAGCCTTACAGTCGTTACGTAATCATGCAACTAACAAGCAAGAATGTACACACACAATAACACTGTGACGTCTGTTCACTATAACAATGCATTCGTAATTTCTGTTTAAAAATGTTCCCTAGGTTCTAGACTGGATATTTAACTTCAAACATTGTTGCATGTTAAAAGTTTCTTAAGTCTGACAAAGCATACTAGAAATGTGAAGTGAAACGTTTTATGGCAAAGACAAAGTTAAAAAGCAGATTATCTTTCAATAAACGGTTTTACATGTGAAATGTGGTGTAAACCTTTACTCTTCATAGTACTCAGACTTTCAACTGAAAAGCAATTGTCATGTTTTATACATCGGTAAAGAATGCTAAAATTTTTCTCAAGGCTAGCGTCTTATGTTATTTTTCTCGGAGCCAGCGGGCGCACGTGGCTGCCTGCTGTGCGAGTCATTGTCTGTCTCTTTGTTGGTGCGCGCCGTTATTGGGATTAGGAGACCTAACTTCTATAAATTCACTCTGACGAGAAGGCCCTGCCCTGTTTGAAGCTCGCCAGTTCTGATGGAATTCAGGTCTGTCGTTACGATCACATCGTCTGTCGTCATGTTGGTAGTTCCTGTAGTTTCTTTCTTGTCCGTCACGTGGTGGATAATTTCTCCCTGAATCGTAACTGTGCGCCGAACTGTTGCGTCGGAAGTTATTCTGCCTCCCTTGATAATAATTGTTTTGGTTCCCATATTGTCTGTTTCTATGGTAATCTCTATCATATTCATTACTACGGAAATGCGATCTTTCTCTGTAACTATTATTCTGCCAACGGTTGTCATACGGGTGATGTCTGTTTTGGTCACGATTTGCGTTGTAAGAATAGCCTTGTCGTGTCCAGTTATTGTTTCTGTCGTCACGGAATTGTGACGTATGTGACCTGTAGTGTTTGTTTTCCTGTTTTCGCATCTGGCGACTGTCTGTGTCAATTTCTAATTCTTGTAGGAGTCCCTGGAAAGCTTCAATGTCGTCTTTGCAACGTCCTGCTAAAATAATATGTCGTAAATGTTCAGGCAATTTGAGTAAGCAAATGCGGATGAGTTCTGAGGGGCTGTATGGGTTTGAAAGATACTGATTCTTGTGCAACATGTCTTCAAAATATTTCACAAGACTGGAAAATTCAGATTGTTCAAAGTGTTTCATCATCATGATGCTATGTTTTACTCGGTCTTGTGTAGCTTGAGACCAATATGCTGAGAGGAAGGCATGGTAAAATTCTACTTCACTGACAATCGTGAATGACCGATCGCATTCTTACAGCTGGTTCATTCTCTAAATAGCCACACATAAATTCTAATCTGTGTTCTAACGACCAGTTGGGAGGAAAACAATGAGAGAATTGATGGAGCCATGCTTGTGGATGAATGTTGTTGCCAGAATTTTTAAACGTTTTGAATTTACGTGTAGTAATGAACAGCTTATAGTCAAAGTCATCATGTCGGCGAGTCGCATATCGGTCATTGTTACGTCGTTTCGGCGGTTCCACTTCAAAATTCGGTGCACCTTGCCAATTTCTTTCATAATTTCCGAAATGCGCTGTGTTATTATTTTGTGGCTGTTCCGTATTTCTATGTCCCTCTTCCTGTACTGGAGCGCGAGTGTCCTCTGAAATATGTAATTTTTGTATTACTTGCGCCAACTGATCTTGTACTTCCCGGATTTCTCTTTTGTATTGCGTATTAATTTGATTCTGATTTTGTTTGAATTTCTTAATTTGTTCATACTCTTCAGTGTCAGTGAAGGCTACAGGTGTTGTGTCATTCAGATCCTCATCTACCTTTGTAGATAAGTTAGTGAACTGATCCGAAAGTTCGGCTACTTTCTCCGATAGTGAACACATTTCCTCAGTGTGTTTTTCTGAACCAAGTTTCAGAGTGTCCATTTGTGTTGAAATCGAATCTACTGTGTCCTTCAAGTTTTCCTGAGTTTTTGCAAGTTGCGTAACTGAATCGGTAGATGCAACTGAGTCAAATTTAGCTTGCAAGGTCTCATGATTTTCATGAACAGTAGTTTGCAGTTCTTTTATGGCTGCTTCGTGATTCTGTAGTGCATTTTCATGACGCGAAAAAATAGGTTGGAAATGCTCACAAATTTGTGTTTTTACGTCACTACAGACTTTTTGACATTTCGATTCAATGTGATGTAACTCAGTAGTTAAATCCTCGCGTGTTTGTTCAAGAGTTTGCTCCAATGAGTCTAACTTTTGAAGATTTTGTTCCATTGCGTCTAACTTTTGAAGATTTTGTCCTATTTGTTTCTGATTTTGTTCAAGTGTTGTGTCTAACTTTTTAAGATTTTGTTCCACTGTGTCTAACTTTTGAAGATTTTGTTCCATTATGTCTAACTTTTGAAGCTTTTGTCCCATTTGTTGCATTAATTGTAATAACAGTGCACTGGTGTCTGAAACATGTTCCTCAGTGCTATTCGGCAGTGAAGTTGCACCGGCAACATTCACATTTTGACAAGCAGAAAATGTGTCTTGACTCATTTGAGAAAACGGTGAGGACCCAAAACCTGAGTCTACAATATTTGCGAAATTGTTTCCTGTCATTTCAGATTCCTGAGGCGAGCTGTTGCCGACCGATCGATCGATAATGCTTCCCTGTTCTCTAATTGTTTCACTGTCTACACCATTGTTTGCCGCCCGCTCCATTTCCCTATGCGCAATTACCAAATTACTACTTTGAACATTAGTTAATTCATTACTCCGCGGCGCTAACACACTGCTTTCGTCTTCACTGTCATTTCTCAATTTAGTTTGGAGCCTAGTATTACGTTTTTCACACGCCATTATTGTCACAGTATTTCACACGACAACACAGAAAAGCACAATTTGAAGAGCAAAAATAAGGAAACACATTAACATAACACTGAAAATAATATCTAGTTAATTGCAGCTGCGAAATACTTGGTGCAAATCTACATGCGTGCCACACCTGTTTTACTGTACAACAATGAAAGACTGCAACTACAAAGGAGATTCTCTCTACAATTACGCGCTAGCAATAAACAAAATCTACACTAATTACACAAACTACACGAAAAAATCAGAAGATTCCAGTGAGGTATCCTAGGCTAAGGGTCGACATATGAAACATCCCCTTTTAATAATTTTACAGGACTGTGCTTATACTGACACACAATATTTTGTTAGCGCAACGCAATCTGACTTTCAAAATTCCCTACAAAAGAATGGCCCTGACTAACATTAAACTATACCTTTCACAAATCACTTACCTCACAAAAATCTTCGCTGCTCAAGCTACTGCAATACAGCGAGCGCCACTACTGCCAGCTAAATAAAAGATTCAAACTATGGAAGGCACTAACTACTGATAGGGATAGTTAGCAAATGAAAGATATTAATAGAGAACAAACAATGTATTTATCTTGATATCATCATATATATATATATATATATATATATATATTCCTGGAAATGGAAAAAAGAACACATTGACACCGGTGTGTCAGACCCACCATACTTGCTCCGGACACTGCGAGAGGGCTGTACAAGCAATGATCACACGCACGGCACAGCGGACACACCAGGAACCGCGGTGTTGGCCGTCGAATGGCGCTAGCTGCGCAGCATTTGTGCACCGCCGCCGTCAGTGTCAGCCAGTTTGCCGTGGCATACGGAGCTCCATCGCAGTCTTTAACACTGGTAGCATGCCGCGACAGCGTGGACGTGAACCGTATGTGCAGTTGACGGACTTTGAGCGAGGGCGTATAGTGGGCATGCGGGAGGCCGGGTGGACGTACCGCCGAATTGCTCAACACGTGGGGCGTGAGGTCTCCACAGTACATCGATGTTGTCGCCAGTGGTCGGCGGAAGGTGCACGTGCCCGTCGACCTGGGACCGGACCGCAGCGACGCACGGATGCACGCCAAGACCGTAGGATCCTACGCAGTGCCGTAGGGGACCGCACCGCCACTTCCCAGCAAATTAGGGACACTGTTGCTCCTGGGGTATCGGCGAGGACCATTCGCAACCGTCTCCATGAAGCTGGGCTACGGTCCCGCACACCGTTAGGCCGTCTTCCGCTCACGCCCCAACATCGTGCAGCCCGCCTCCAGTGGTGTCGTGACAGGCGTGAATGGAGGGACGAATGGAGACGTGTCGTCTTCAGCGATGAGAGTCGCTTCTGCCTTGGTGCCAATGATGGTCGTATGCGTGTTTGGCGCCGTGCAGGTGAGCGCCACAATCAGGACTGCATACGACCGAGGCACACAGGGCCAACACCCGGCATCATGGTGTGGGGAGCGATCTCCTACACTGGCCGTACACCACTGGTGATCGTCGAGGGGACACTGAATAGTGCACGGTACATCCAAACCGTCATCGAACCCATCGTTCTACCATTCCTAGACCGGCAAGGGAACTTGCTGTTCCAACAGGACAATGCACGTCCGCATGTATCCCGTGCCACCCAACGTGCTCTAGAAGGTGTAAGTCAACTACCCTGGCCAGCAAGATCTCCGGATCTGTCCCCCATTGAGCATGTTTGGGACTGGATGAAGCGTCGTCTCACGCGGTCTGCACGTCTAGCACGAACGCTGGTCCAACTGAGGCGCCAGGTGGAAATGGCATGGCAAGCCGTTCCACAGGACTACATCCAGCATCTCTACGATCGTCTCCATGGGAGAATAGCAGCCTGCATTGCTGCGAAAGGTGGATATACACTGTACTAGTGCCGACATTGTGCATGCTCCGTTGCCTGTGTCTATGTGCCTGTGGTTCTGTCAGTGTGATCATGTGATGTATCTGACCCCAGGAATGTGTCAATAAAGTTTCCCCTTCCTGGGACAATGAATTCACGGTGTTCTTATTTCAATTTCCAGGAGTGTATATATATAGCAGTTCATGACAAATTTCAAAACTCCGCCATCTCTCTCCCCACATCCACCACTGCTGGCGGCTCACCTCCAACTGCGCAACGCTACGCGCTGTTCACATCCAGCTGCCGCTGCCCAACACTACAATGGCAGACAACAATGCAAACTAGCCACAGACTGCACACAGCACAGCCAGTGATTTTCATACAGAGGTGGCGTTACCAAAAAAACCTAAACAGCCTACTTACAAAAATTACTTCCTTCAGGGTGACTGAAGTCATGGGATAGCGATTTGCACATACAGTATATAGATGGCGGTAGTATCGCGTACACAAAATATAAAAAGGCAGTGCATTAGCGGAGCTATCATTTGTACTCAAGTGATTCATAGGAAGAGGTTTCCGACGTGGTTGTGGCTGCACGCGGGAAATTAACAGACCTTGAACGAGGAATGTTAGTTGGAGATTGACGCGTGGGACATTCCATTTAGAAAATTGTTGGGGAATTCAAAATTCCGAGATCCACAGTGTCAAGAGTGTGCCGAGAATACCACATTTCAGGGAGTACCTCTCACCACGGACAACGCAATCACCGACGGCTTTCACTTAACGACCGAGAGCAGCGGCATTTGCGTAGGTATCCGGTGCTAACAGACAACGAACAGCGCGTGAAATAACTGCAGAAGCCAATGTGGTACGTACGGTGAACGTATCCGTTAGGACAGTACGGTAAAATTTGGCTACTGGGCTATGGCAGCAGGCGACCGACGCGACTGCCTTTGCTAACAGCACGCCATCTCCTGTAGCTCCTCTCCTGGGCTCGTGACTGAATCGGCTGGACCCTAGGCGACTGGAAAACGTGGCCTGATCACAGAGCCCCTTTTTTAGCTGGTTAACAGCTGATGGTAGAATTCGAGTTTGGTGCATACCCCACGAAGCCATGAACCCTAGTTGTCAACAAGGCACTGTGCAAGCTGGTGGTGGCTACACAATGGTGTGGGTTGTGTTTATATGGAATGGAGTTGGTCCTCTGGTTCAACTGAAATGATTATTGACTGGAAATGATTATTTTTGGTTACTTGGAGACCATTTGCAGCCAAACAACGAATGAATTTTAATGGATGACAAAGCACCGTGTCCCAGGCTACAATTGTTCGCAACTCGTTTGAAGAATATTCTGAACAATTCGAGTTAAGGATTTGGCTACCCATGGAACATTTATGGGGCATAATCGAGAGGTCAGGTCGTGCACAAAACCCTGCTCCGGCAACGCTTTCGCAATTATGGACGGCTATAGACGCAGCTTGGCTCAGTATTTTGGCAGTGGGCTTCCAACGAGTTGTTAAGTTCATGCCACGTCGAGTTGCTGCACTATGCTAAGCAAAAGGGGATCCGACGAGATATTATGAGGTATCCCACGACTTTGTCACCTCAGTGTAATTATGGGTAAGCGAGGATTATCGATTCCTATTGGACATTGTGCAAGAGAAATTAATGAAATGAAGCAGGTCACTATGCCGAGAAATCCAACTACTTCTGACAAAAATGTTATTGACTACTCTAAGATTCCATGTGACCTGTGAATCCAAGTACGTCAAAAAAATTTTTCTTTTGCTATGCAAACATCCTAATCGCAAGTACCAGTTCTCTTGGTCGTATCAATGACAGATCTTTCTCAGCATTACTGTGAACGAATAGCCTTTATTTCCTTTTTAATTTCCTCCAGTTTTGCCTGCAGCCTACTCTCTTTTAACATACAGCATATTTTGTTTAATGCTGTTTAACGTTTGTCACTGTTGTGATGGTTTTTTACTTTGGTGTCAGAAAGACATCATGCTACTCGATTGAGACATTTATGTGTTATTTGCACCGAGTTGCTATGCTCTACCTTTCTTCTTCTCAAAATCACAGGAAGTGTGAGGTGTACAGCTGTAGACTTCATCGACGCTTAAAAACGCGGATATGAGTGAACGCTTCGGCTTTCGTCAGAAGCATTTGTGTAAAACTATATGCGCTTTCTCGCAGGGGTAAGCAGGTTGGTTGTAATTAAACTTTCGCTACTTAAGCCAGTGTTGACGGAAAACTATTTACCGTACTGGGTACCGAACTTTATGGGAATGATGTTCCTACTGTATGTTGCTTAATTGGCGTTGTTAGTAATGTTAATGTCATGACTTGCCGTTAGGCGCCGGTACTGGTACGGCGACGTAGGGCTGAAACACAAGCGTCAGTATGCATCACAGCTGCAGACGGTCAATAAAGCTCTAGACAAGGTGGGCAGTTTACTTGTAAAGCTGTTTTATCAAAACAACAGCAATACTTTCGCGAGTATCGACGGTTTGCTCGTGAGGTGACTGGTTACTCTGCAACACATTTGGAGAAGCCGAATTATTGGCCGATCGTTCCATACTGCGCGGCCACCAAGATCATCAGATTTGAACCCGTCTGATTTCTGGCAGTGGGGTTAACTGAAGGACAAGGTTCACCAAGGGCACACTAACACACATCGGAGGTTGAAGATGAGCATAGTGAGAGAGGTAGCCGAAGTCCCACCTGAGCAGTTTCGGGCAGCAGTAGAGCAATCTCTAGTGGGGTTCCAGGCTGTCCTGGATGCATATGATCGTCACACTGAGCAACTTTTGTAGACTGGAACGTAGACATGGTACGCAGTTAACAAATGTTACCTTCTCGTCAGGGAATTAAATGTGTTTCTTCCAATGGTTTATTCTTTATTTCACTTCAGCCTGTCGTTACAAATGCTTCCACAAAGTTACGATCATTCGTTTTTCATCGGCGCCCTCTCAAGTAGCGAAAGTTTGATTATAACCACCCTGTAGTCTTGCCTTCGGTCCCATGCAACATGCAGCAGCTGGGTTGGGGATGACGAATTTAAAACCATCCCGCGCACTCCGTGCCCTCTCGTTGTACATTGAAATGAATGGGTAAAAAGGCCTTTATTATAAGGGAGGCTATGTGATCAAATCACTTCACATACCAGAAACGGTATTTGTACAAGTTGATTGATTCCAGCTGTGTCTCATTGTTATTGCAGTCATAGGATATTACCTTTTCTGGGTTCTGCGAAGAGCGCAATTTTATTTTTCTAAGCATTTAAAATAAGATGGCAATCTTTGCGCCGCTTTGAAATCTTATTAAAATCTGACTGCGTATTGGTGCATCTCTTTCACGTAGTACTTCATTATAGAGTGTGGTTTAAAATTCCCCAAACTTCTAGGAGTTGCAGAAGGGGCATAGTAGATAATATTCTGAGTTGGAACCCATGGACGGAAACGTACCGTTTACGTGCTACAGCCGTTTGAAAACATGTTTCCTAGGTACGTCTGCACCAGGGTAGTCATGGTAGTAGGTGCTTACGTCGGATCGGCTGATATCATTTGACGTCTGTCCTATCTCTCTGACATGGTTCGAGTCTCATTCGCGTGTCTGTGAGCGTTAGAGCAACATGGCAGAGTACACGTTTGCAAAATACATCTACATGATTCTTCTGTGTGACGAAGTTCGCGGTAATGGAAAAGCTGCCCGTCGCCTTTGTCAAGATCGTTATCCACAATGCCCGACTCCATTGCATATCCTCGAGGAAGCCTCGAGGAAGGGTACCTTCATTATTAGCTGGCTTGACAGCGGTGCTCCGAGGAGACGCCGCTCATCCAAATTGGAAGAGGTTGTGCTGCATCACGTTGAAGAGAACCCGTCAATAAGTACACGAGCTATTTCTTGGGGTATTAGTGAGTGAAACTGAAAAACAAGTGATGTACTGGATCACGCCCAATAAATTATTTGTAGAACTGGTCGCGTTACAAACATATTTTCAAATAGTGTTGCACGGAGATGGTATATTTCCGGACATGGGTTCAAATGACTCCAAGCACTGTGGGACTTAACATCTGCGGTCATCAGTCCCCTAGACTTAGAACTAAGTAAACCTAACTAACCTAAGGACATCACACACATCCATGCCCGAAGCAGGATTCGAACCCGCGACCATAGCCGCGTGGTTCCGGACTGAAACGCCTAGAACTGCTCGACCACAACGGCCGTTCCGGACATGGACCCCAATTCAAAATATTGTCTACCCAATCCCTTCTATAAGTACTAGAAGTTTGTAAGGGGAATTTTAGAGCACCCTTAGATAATTCTACCATCTGAAGAAGTCTCAGATAACTGTTAACACCAAGTGTTTCTGAAAGGACTTACCAATTTTGAAAATTTGTGTAGTGCATTTATTCATATGATTTATTGACATGATTCTGGTGTCATTTTATCAAAGTTCGTAAAATGTTTACCTTATAGCTAAATAGTTTGAATGATTTCATTAGGTATGTGCCAAACTTCCCATCTGAATCCGACTTTTTGCTAAACTCCCTGCACCATGTCAGACGTAACTTGTTCAACTGCGCTGTTGACTGTTGCTCTAAATTTTGCCAGATAAGTCGGTAAGCTTGGTACAAGCACGGCATTTTTGATGAAGTGTCGGGTGCTGTGAATATGGCGGACATGCAATCGGCACATCGGCTGGTCAACACCGCCGGAGAAAACAGTACACCCTCTTAGAGGTTTCCAATTCACTCAAGATCTGTTGTTGCAGCAGTGCCCATGGAGTACACAAAATCATTACATTTACAGATCAATAGCTCAAGCGGTTTTGATGTAACAGGTATCAAAAATGCTGAAATGTGTGTGAAATCTTATGGGACTTAACTGCTAAGGTCATCAGTCCCTAAGCTTACACACTACTTAGCCTAAATTACCCTAAGTACAAACACACACACCCATGCCCCGAGGGAGGACTCGAACCTCCGCCGGGACCAGCCGTACAGTCCAAGACTGCAGCGCCCCAGACCGCTCGGCTAATCCCGCGCAGCGTAACAGGTATCTACACATGCTGAAATACCCATATTAGTACATGGTGTGGCCCCCACGGGTGGCAATGCAGGTGCTGAGTCTCGCATCCAGTCGATGGTACAGATGGCGAATACTGTCCTGGGATGCGTTACGCCACGCGGTCTTAACCTCTTCATGTAGATCTGTAAGAGTTATTAGATGAGTCACTTCTCGTCCCATCATACACCACACATGCTCGGATCGAGACAGGTCTGGAGATCGTGCTGGCCAAGGAAGTTGTTGCACGTCTTGCAGAGCACTTTGAGTTTCACAGGCAGTGGGCGAGCATTACCCTGTTGGAACAACACATCACCTTTCTGATGCGTGTTAACAACAGTCGGTACATACCGAGCGCTGGTTATCGTCCCCTCCAGTAACGCCAAAGGTGAATGAGAGTTGTGGAGTATGGCAACCTAGACTATAAGGCCTCGGACAGGGCCAGCATGTCCTGGACCAATGCGCTCTACACTTGCGTGCAGACAGGATCTGCTTTTATCGCTGAAGATCACGGCGCGTCATTCCATCTTCCAAGTGATTCTCTGGGGGCACCAGTCGAGCCGTACACGACGATGCTGTGGCGTGAACAAAAGGCGAGCTAGAGGTGTGCGTGTCTGTAGTACCATTGCTAAGAATGGGTTCGCAACAGTTCATGTTGACATACCTGAGCTCTTTTATCTGTGCTGTGGTAGCTGTACAATCTGTCACTGGTGCCCTTACACTACGAAGATCCTGGCGGGTGTCTGTGTTGCGTGATCAGCCAGAACCTCGTCTATGAGCGTGAGAACGTTCACGTGACCACTGATACCAGCGGCGTTGCACAACTGGCGCAGCACCTCCTACTTGTGTGTCAATTCTTTAAAAGGACCATCCCGCCACTCGGAAGGCCACAATTTGATCCCTTTCAAACGCGCTCAGTTGGCTGTAGGAAGCGAGAGTGCGTTTCCGTGGCACGGTTGCCTGCTTGCGTCACACGTTTGCAGCACACTGAGCCTCCCGGCTGTGAGCGTTCCCTAGTAAAGGGTAGACACAGATGGCGCTCTGGTAGCTAGGCCACTACGGACGACGTTGAAAACGTTATCAGTACATTTACATCGGATCAAAATCGGCGTCCTCTTTCCACGTGTATTACATTTTGTTCCGGCAGTGTATTTACATGGGAAGCGATAATTGAGGAAATCCCAGACATCGATGAGGTAGTGCCATCTTGCATAAAGTGTACATACGTTCTTGGTCAACCTCGTAAGTCAGCGAGATTAAAAGGTTTAAAAAAATTTCGTTTATTGCTTTCTCTTGGAAAAAGAAGGGGCTGTAAACTTTGCTATTGCTCAGTGCACAAATATGATAACTTCTGGGGTTTCACGAACATGTTTTAAGATTCGTCGTGGAATTTCATTGCCCCAAATCCTACACTTATGTTTATTAACTTTACCACTTAAGTGAAAAGTCGACTCATCCCTAAAGATAATCTTTTCAGTGAAAACTCTGTCTTTATCCACCCTCAGAGGAGGAGGAGGAGATTAGTGTTTAACGTCCCGTCGACAACGAGGTCATTAGAGACGGAGCGCAAGCTCGGGTGAGGAAAGGATGGGGAAGGAAATCGGCCGTGACCTTTTAAAGGAACCATCCCGGCATTTGCCTGTAGCGATTTAGAGAAATCACGGAAAACCTAAATCAGGATGGCCGGAGACGGGATTGAACCGTCGTCCTCCCGAATGCGAGTCCAGTGTGCTAACCTTATCCACCCTCAGATTTCAAGAAGAGTATAATAATTCCAGTCACAAAGAAAGCAGGTGTTGACGGATGCGAAAATTACCGAACTATCAGCTTAATAATTCACGACTGCAAAATACTAACGCGAATTCTTTACAGACGAATGGAAAAACTGGTAGAAACCAACCTCGGGGAAGATCAGTCTGGATTCCGTAGAAATATTGGAATATGGAGGCAATACTGACCCTACGACTTATCTTAGAAATTAGATTAAGGAAAGGCAATCCTACGTTTCTAGCATTTGTAGACTTAGAGAAAGCTTTTGACAATGTTAATTGGAATAATCTCTTTCGAATTCTAAAGGTGGCAGGGATAAAATACAGGGAGCGAAAGGCTATTTACAATTTGTACAGAAACCAGACGGCAGTTATAAGAGTCGAGGGACATGAAAGGGAAGCAGTGGTTGGGAAGGGAGTGATACAGATTATAGCCTCTCCCAGATGTCATTCAATCTGTATATTGAGCAAGCAGTAATGGAAACAAAAGAAAAATTCGGAGTGGGTATTAAAATCCATGGAGAAGAAATAAAGTCTTTGAGGTTTGCCGATGACATTGAAATTCTGTCAGAGACAGCAAAGGACTTGGAAGAGCAGTTGAACGGAATGGAGAGTGTCTTGAAAGGAGGATATAAGATGAACATCAACAAAAGCAAAACGAGGATAATGGAATGTAGTCGAATTAAGTCGGGTGATTCTGAGGGAATTATATTAGGAAATAAGACACTTAAAGTAGTAAAGGAGCTTTGCTATTTGGGGAGCAAGATAACTGATGATGGTCGAAGTAGAGAGGATATAAAATGTAGACTGGCAATGGCAAAGGAGAAATTTGTTAACATCGAGTATAGATTTAAGTGTCCGGAAGTCGTTCCTGAAAGTATTTGTATGGAGTGTAGCCATGTATGTAAGTAAAACATGGACAATAGTTTGGACAAGAAGAGAATAGTAGCTTTCGAAATGTGGTGCTACAGAAGAACGCTGCAGATCAGATGGGTAGATCACATAACTAATGAGGAGGTACTGAACAGAATTGGGGAGAAGTGGAGTTTGAGGCACAACTTGACTAGAAGAAGGGATCAGTTGGTAGGAGATGTTCTGAGGCATCAAGGGATCACCAATTTAGTATTGGAGGACAGCGTGGAGGGTAAAAATCGTAGAGGGAGACCAAGAGATGAGTACAGTAAGCAGATTCAGAAGGATGTAGGTTGCAGTAGGTACTGGGAGATGAAGAAGCTTGCACAGGATAGAGTAGCATGGAGAGCTGCATCAAACCAGTCTCAGGACTGAAGACCACAACAGCAACAACATCCACCTGATATAACGTTTCCCTACAAAAGCCCTTCCGAGTAATACTAGCAGTATCTTTTCTTGCTTAATTGTTGGTTTGTACTGTTCGTGATGCAAATGTCTTCTTAACACACGCCAGTCACACCTCGCGAGAAGAATTCCGGTCGATTTTTTAGGACTGTTAACAAAGCTTTATCTCACTTGCTCTGCAGCCTTCTGAGACACGCGTGGTCAACCCCGAGGATCTTTTTGTGACCTACCGAGAACCCAGTCGCAACAAATCACCTACGGCACTCATAAACGGTAGGCATACTTGGAGGATCAACGGCCGTTGTGGCCGAACGGTTCTAGGCGCTTCAGTCCGGTACCACGCTGCTGCTACAGTCGCAGGTTCGAATCCCGCCTCGGGCATGGATGTGTGTGCTGTCCTTAGGTTAGATAGGTTTAAGTAGTTTTAAGTCTAGGGGGCTGATGACCTCAGATGTTAAGTCCCATAGTGCTCAGAGCCATTTGAACTTGGAGGATCTTCTCTGTAATCCGTGCGAAAATTGCGTTGCGCAGTTACCGCAGACTTCAAAGCCTTGAAGCAAAAACACACAGCGAGCACGCCTGGGACCAATGAAGGTAGCCATGTTTACTACAACTGTCACTAGAGCCTTCAGTGATGTGATTTGTACCAGCGAATACATTAGTCGAGATCTGATCCATTTTCCTACAAAATTAAACCAGGCCTAGGGCTGTCTATCGTATGAATACGTAGTTATACATTTTCAAAGTTTTAAATTCCTTTTGGAGACATCCTGTCTGCCAAGTTAGTTTTCAAGATTCATTGGCGTATTTGTTATTTTTCATCCTTTGTTGTATACAGGATATACAACGATATATGACAGTTTACATATCATAATACAATGAAAATAACATTTACAAACAAACTAATTTGTATCTAAGGGTTCAAAGAATAATGAAATACAAATAACGCATATAATAAAAGAATAACATTTTCATGCTTCAAGAAACTCATTTAATGATTACAAGCAGTGTTCAACCAAGCGGGCTTTTACCTGAATTTAGTTTGTTTACTGCCTTATAAAAATTTCATGGGGCCAAGTAAGGCACTGTATAGTTTGATGCTAGGGTGCAGGATTCCATTCTGAAATAGTGTTGTTCTTGCTTTTTGTAAATTTTTTCTTTGTTTTGTCTTGTGTTGTAATAATTTACTTTGTAATGCTGATAAATTTGCAAGTATTTTACATTAATTTTCCTTTTCATGTGCATCACATTTTCAAAAATGGATGTGTAAAAGTAAGAGGCAAGAGACTTTTTTTAAAGAATGACCTGCAGAATTTTCCTTGGTTTACATTTCCTTTTACTCTTATCATTCTCTTCTATAGTCTGAAAGATTTTTTGCTGAGAGCACTGTTTCCTCAGTACAATAGATCATAAATAACTATTAAGTGGACAAGTTCGAAACACACGCATCTGAGTGTGTCACTTCTTGTGCAGTTTCTTAATGATCTCATCATGTAACAGACTGAACTTAATTTTTTACTTAGCTATTTGAAGTTTCTGTTGTTTCCGAAGATCCAAGAATCGTATATAATTTGTCTTTATGGTTCCAGAATAAGATTTTCACTCTGCAGCAGAGTGTGCACTGATATGAAACTTCCTGACAGATTAAAACTGCGTGCCGGATCGAGACTCGAACTCGGACCATTGCCTCTCGCGGGCAAGTGCTCTACCTTCTGAGCTACCCAAGCACGACTCACACCACCTCCTCACAGCTTTACTTCCGCTAGTACCTCGTCTCCTAGATTCCAAACTTCACAGAAGCTCTCCTGCGAACCTTGCAGAACTGGCACTCCTGGAAGAAAGGATATTGCGAAGACATGGCTTAGCCACAGCCTGGGGGATGTTTCCAGAATGAGATTTTCACTCGCTGCAGCAGGGTGTGCGCTGATATGAAACTTCCTGGCAGATTAAAACTGTGTAAGTCTCGGTCCAGCACATAGTTTTAATCTGTTTTGTTTTTTTTCCTTTATTGTTATTTCATGCCTCAGCTGAGGTGGACCAGCAGTGGCCTAGATACGCCGCTCTTCGCCAAAAGACACAACATATATACACAAAAGACATAGAAAATATAAAAACATGGTAGACACATGATGAACACTGCACAAGAAATCAGAAGTCGTTCAACAGAAGGCACTGTACATGAGGGGTGGCACCAGTTGAACAGATGAAGACATCCAGGTGGAGACGCGAATGTAGTAGGAAACACTGATGAAAACACCGTACACAAAAGGAGAGACACTGATATGCATGGAAACACTGGGACGATCATCAGTGAAGCACTCACACTGACGAAGGGGGGGGGGGTGCCTCCAGGTCAAAGGGAGAGGTGGGGGTGCCTCCAGGTCAAAGGGAGAGGTTGGAGGGCGGTAAGGAGGGGGTGGAACCAGTGGGAGAAAGAAGGGAGAGTGGGGGCGGGGGCGGGGGAAGAGAGAGGAGAGGGTTTGGCAGCCTGGGGAGAGGGGTGGAAGCGGGAGACATGGGAGAGAGTATGGGAGAAAAAGGAAGGTGAGAAGGGAGAGAGGGATCCCTGGGGGAAAGGGAGGGTGACAGGAGGGGAGAGTCAGAGCTGGTAGGAGGGGTAGATGGATGGGATAAGGACATCATCAGGGAGGGGGAGTTGGCAGAAGCCACCTTGGGAAAGGGTATGGAAGGTGTGAAGAATGAGAACAGATGGGATGCAAGAATACAGGCACGGCAGTGGGCTGGGATGGGCGAGGATGGAAGAGACGAGTGAGTGTGGGGGACTTTAATCTGCCAGGAAGTTTCTTTATGGTTGTTTGACTACACAGTTCGATGTGAGAAGACAATGGAGTTCTGTTCTGGATTGTGTTTGCGTCCACAGCAGCAACTGAATGTGGCGCTATCTGCGGATTCACAAGTGTGTTTCACCAGCGATTCTTCGGCGCTGCTAGTACAATCTCTTTTTTGTACTATCTTTAAATATTAAGTCATTGACATTGAGCAGGAACAAGATAGGACGTAGAAGAGATCTTATGGGACACAATTTTTTACGTGGCGATCGCGCAGATTCGGTGCTACGGACAAGAGCTAATGTACGTATGCTGAGATAGACAACCCTGGCCTGGGAACAGATGAATGAAAATGTTGTAGGAAGCGGGTTACCTGTGAGGTGGCTGGCGTGAGCGAGGACGGGGCGGTGGGGAGCTCGCTGCTGGACAGCGACTTGAGGCGGTCAGCGTGCGACAGGGGGCAGGGCTGCGCCGGCGACGGCGACGACGAGGGCGTCAGGCACTCCACAGAGCTCCACTTGCCCAGCAGGCGCGCCAGCAGCCGGTTCGTGGGCGGCGCCTCCCGCTCCCTCTGCGGCTTCTTCTTCTTCTTCCGCGGCTCCCGGCTGTACACACGCCCAACAACCATCTCAGCGTCTGCACTTAAGAGAAACCTCTCGAGTGAGATGTCGCGGAAGGCCAATGACGTTTGCGGCATTAGACGCCCTCCCTCTCCCGCCTCACACATTTTGTCTGCCACGCACACATAGTTTTGACTGTTAATCGCAACAGGGGGCGGCCCTGCAGGTATCCAACGGTAAGCACAGCATGAGGCTACGGAGCGTTGTTGAACTGCTTAGTCGACGAGTAACTCACAACAGTGAGTGCTACAGTGCTAGTGCTGTTGATACAAAACAGAGCAACGGCAACGATAAACGAAGCAAACATTGCATTATATCTGCAACAAAAGTTGCCGAAGTTGACATTTCGTCAGAAAGGAAACCGAGAAATTTCGTAGAGTGAGAAAGAAGTTGCAGACAAAATATTGGCTTTTCTGCAAGATGAGCCAGTGGAATGCGTGGTGTTGTATGCGCTCGACTGTGCGGACAATGTCATGAGACGTATAATGATGACGATATCTGCTTAACAACTGAAAGTGATACTGAAAAAGGTGTCGAGGCATGTAGTTCATCATCCCTGTCGGAGAGGGTGCCACAAATCCCGCCTCCAGCGAAACGTAGTAAAGGACGACGGTTGTCCAAGGAGCGGGTACTAAAAATAATTACGTACTTGGAAGATCTTCCACAACATAGTAAAAAAATAATTAGAGCAGATTTCGAATAAGACTGCAGCAATACGACCGCGTTGTGCGTAAGAAAAACTACGGATATTTAAGGGAGGACAAGACGTACTTGTTGCAAAAACTGCTGCTTGCGCGTTTACAGGATGTGCGTGATCGTGACCTACTACGTTATACACATCGAATTCCAGTGATTTCAAGGACAGCAGTGGATGGTTGCATAACACTGCTACAAAATTGGAAGACGTAAGATAACGAAATTTCAAACAAAGCGTCAACTTGACGATGCACAGCAAGCTGCGGAATCGGCCAGAAAATTTGTGGATGACATAAACAAACTTATCCCATAGTTCAGTGAAGAGTTTGTTTTCAACTTCGACCAATCTTGATTTGAAGAGAAAATGTATATGAAAGGAACCCTGGGAATTAGAGGTACCTAGAGAGTTGTATCAAGACCAACTAGCAAAAGTGACTTAACGCATTCGTATGCAATTATGCCAACTCTTAATCTACATAGTACATTAGCTAGACAGTTCTTTATTGAAATGATAATTAAATCACTACCTTAAGCTGTCGCCAAGCGTTGATATACATCAACGGGGACCGTTGAAAATGTGTCTCCTGACCAGGACTTGAACCTGGGATCTCCTGCTCACATGGCAGACGCTCTATCCATCTGAGCCAGCGAGGGCACACAGGATAGTGCGACTGCAGGGATTTATCCCTTGAACGCTCCCCATGAGACCCACATTCCCAACTTAATGTCCACACACTACATTCGTAGTGCCCCTGCCCACTACACTCATTACTCGCGGCAGACAATCTTACCGAGTCCCGAATGAGTTCGGGCAATGCGTATGCATCCGCACAGAAGAAGGAGGTTAATGGTCTGTTAGCCTTAACTATATTGAGATGGTATCTGTTCTTTCGGGCCGCGCGGGAGTAGCCGAGCGGTGTAAGGCGCTGCAGTCATGGACTGTGCGGCTGGTCCCGGCGGAGGATCGAGTCCTCCCTCGGGCATGGGTGTGTGTGTTTGTCCTTAGGATAATTTAGGTTAAGTAGTGTGTTAGCTTAGGGACTGATGACCTTAGCAGTTGAGTCCCATAAGATTTCACACACATTTGAACTTTTTTTTTTGTTCTTTCGGGCATGTCTGAAAGAACATATTCAACTGTCCCCGTTGATGTATATCAACGCCTGTCGACAGCTTAAGGTATTGATTTAATTATCATTTCATTCTAGAGAGCTGCTTGGTTACCGATGGTATCTCCATATACAGGGTGAGTCACCTAACATTACCGCTGGATATATTTCGTAAACCACATCAAATACTGACGAATCGATTCCACAGACCGAACGTGAGGAGAGGGGCTAGTGTAATTGTTTAATACAAACCATAAAAAAATGCACGGAAGTATGTTTTTTAACACAAACCTACGTTTTTTTAATGGAACCCCGTTAGTTTTGTTAGCACATCTGAACATATAAACAAATACGTAATCTGTGCCGTTTGTTGCATTGTAAAATGTTAATTACATCCGGAGATATTGTAACCTAAAGTTGACGCTTGAGTACCACTCCTCCGCTGTTCGATCGTGTGTATCGGAGAGCACCGAATTACGTAGGGATCCAAAGGGAACGGTGTTGGACCTTAGGTACAGAAGAGACTGGAACAGCACATTACGTCCACATGCTAATACCTTTTTATTGGTCTTTTTCACTGACGCACATGTAAATTACCATGAGGGGTGAGGTACACGTACACACGTGGTTTCCGTTTTCAATTATGGAGTGGAATAGAGTGTGTCCCGACATGTCAGGCCAATAGATGTTCAATGTGGTGGCCATCATTTGCTGCACACAATTGCAATCTCTGGCGTAATGAATGACGTACACGCCGCAGTAGATCTGGTGAAATGTCGCCGCAGGCTGCCACAATACGTTGTTTCATATCCTCTGGGGTTGTAGGCACATCACGGTACACATTCTCCTTTAACGTACCCCACAGAAAGAAGTCCAGAGGTGTAAGATCAGGAGAACGGGCTGGCCAAGTTATGCGTCCTGCACGTCCTATGAAACGCCCGTCGAACATCCTGTCAAGGGTCAGCCTAGTGTTAATTGCGGAATGTGCAGGTGCACCATCATGCTGATACCACATACGCCGACGCGTTTCCATTGGGACATTTTCGAGCAACGTTGGCAGATCATTCTGTAGAAACGCGATGTATGTTGCAGCTGTTTGTTACAACACGCAACTGAACGTCGGAGGTTTCAAGCGTCAATTTTAGGTTACAATATCTCCGGATGTAATTAACATTTTACAATGCAACAAACGGCACTGATAACGTATTTGTTTATATGTTCAGATGTGCTAACAAAACTAACGTGGTTCCATTTTAAAAAAACGTAGGTTTGTGTTAAAAACCATACTTCCGTGCATTTTTTTATGGTTTGTATTAAACAATTACACTAGCCCCTCTCCTCACGTTCGGTCTGTGGAATCGATTCGTCAGTATTTGATGTGGTTTACGAAATATATCCAGCGGTAATGTTAGGTGACTCACCCAGAGCTGCAAGTACTCCCCGAGGCTTCAGTACGTCGGAAATACGCAGAAGAAAAAGAAGAAGACTTTATTTTTAGGGGTTATGGGAGATACACACTTAATTTCCACATGGCATGTTCTTTATTTTACATCGTCACTACTGTAGTATGTGATATTGTCCTTTACATAATATATTTTACCCCTCTTTTGTTTATCGCAGCCTACGATTCGACTTCTTTTCATTTGATTGATCCTTCTTATTCTATTATTTCCTTTTTAGTACTCTACTGAGAAATTATTGACATTGAACGTTTTCTTTTTTTTCTTTTTTTAATGAGGCCCGTCACGAATTCCTCTCCTGTGCCAACTCTTTCATCTCAGAATAGCAATTGCTATCTACTTCCTCAATTATTTGCTGGATGTATTCTGATCTCTGTCTTACTCTACAGTTTTCACATCTTCAACTTCCTCTAGTACCATGGCAGTTATTCCCTGATATCTTGACACATGTCCTATCACCCTGTCCCTTCTCCTTGTCAGTGTTTTCCACATATTCCTTCCCTCGCCGATTCTGCAGAGAACTTCCTCATTCCTTACCTTATCAGTCCACCTAATTTTCAACATTATTCTGTACCACCAGATCTCAAATCCTTCGATTCTCTTCTTTTCCGGTTTTCACACAGTCTATATTTCACTATCATACAATGCTGTGTCCCAAACGTACATTCTCAGAAGTTTTTCCCTCAAATTTAGGCCTATGTTCGATACTAGCAGACTTGTCTTGGCCAGAAATACCCTCTCTGCTAGTGCTAGTCTGCTTTTCGTGTCGTCATTGCTCCGACCATCGTGGGCTATTTTGCTGCGTAGGTAGCAGAATTTCTTATCTTCATCTACTTCGTGGTACCCAATTCTGATGTTCTCATTTCTGCTACTGCTCGTTACTTTCGTCTTTCTACGATTTACCCTCAGTACACGTTCTGTACTCATTAGATTGTTCATTCCATTCAACAGATCCTACGAGGGTCACTCCAAAAGAAATGCACACTATTTTTTTTTAAATCCATCTTTTATTCCACATGTTTGAAAGTTTTACAGTGTGTAGATACATCCTTTAGGAACAATATTTTCATTTCTCCACATAATTTCCATCCCTCTCAACTGCCTTACGCCATCTTGGAACCAGCGCCTGTATACCCGCACGGTAAAATTCTGGACCAACTTGTTGGAGCCACTGTTTGGCAGCATACACAAGGCAGTCTTCATCTTCAAACCTTGTTCCACGTAGCGTGACAATTCGTTCACTGTGATGCGTCTGTCAGCAGTCACTAATTCGTTAACTCTTTGCACATTGTCTGGAATGTGTGCAGTAAGAGGCCTGCCGCTGTGAGGACAATCCTCAATATTGCCGTGCCCGCTTTCTTCACGTAACCTGCTTGCCCACCGACTAACTGTACTGCGATCTACAGCAGCATCTCCATACACCTTTTTCAACCTCTTGTGGATGTTTCCCACTGTCTCGTTTTCACATCACAGGAATTCTATGCCAGCACGTTGCTTCTGACGAACGTCAAGTGTAGCAGCCATCTTGAAGACATGCTGTGACAGCTCCACTCACGGGAACAGGTTGAACCAAGTTTGAAAACAAGCGGGAATGATGTATCTACACACTGTAAAACTTTCACACATGCAGAATGAAAACTGTATTTTTACAAAAATAGTATGCATTTCTTTTGGAGTGACCCTCGTATAACTCTCCTTTACTTTCACTGGGGATAGCAATGTCATCAGCGAATCTTATCGTTGATAGCCTTTAACCCGGAATTTTAATCCCACTCTTTAACCTTTCTTTTATTTCCGCCATTGCTTCTTCGACATATAGATTGAACAGTAGGGGCGAAAGACTACATTCCTGTCTTACACCCTCGTCTATATTTGTCAGATTATTAGCTGCACTGACGCAACCTGTTCTTACAATTGTTTGCAACACCCACTAGCTGTTGCTTGCGAGTTACGCAATGTTTACGTTCGTGAATAGGTTTCAGCTGTCGAACTGCACTTCACTTGCCCAGTCTGGCTTGCCAAATGACAGCGTGGATGTCGCAACGTAATACAAACAGTTTACAGCGCCAGATTTGCACGTCTTGGCCAAAATTGGAACCTATTTGTTTATCGTAAATCGGTTCCCCACAAAGGTAATAGCATATCTACCAAGCGTCGCTGCCATACGACAATTGCAGCCCACACTCGAGCGCCATGAGTAGTTGCACTTTAATTATAAACACCCGGTGCGGGGTCGCCGGTCACAATGGAGCCCGAACCACTACCATTGCCCCATCACCTACCACACCATCTGCGCAACTATGGGACAAGTAATTTTTTGCACACTCTACTAGAATGCCCCTTTTCCCCTCATAATCATTCACTCACCCTTCGCCATTTTCTTAGTCGCTATCACTGGACAATGGAGCCCAGTGGGTAGATCACTGGTTACTTAGTAAATTATTTCGTCAATTATGTGCCCCAGATTTATGGACGTCACAAACACAAAATCAGATATCTGTGTTCATACATTTCGTCAGGGGCTGTCCATGGCTGGAACGGGCAAGTTGGGAATATTGTTACTATTAATACGCCATATTCAGTCACAGTATTTCATTTTCTTGCTTTACTCGAACTCGTGTCGGAGGTACAGCTCCATTCTCGAGAAATATGTTGACGTTTCTGTGGTAGTGCATCTGGTGGAATTTATCACTCTTCACTGAAATGAGTGACAAAGTTGTTAGTTTTATGCGAATAATCATACTTTTACATACATCATATCTTTAATATTAATACGCCATATTCAGTCACAGTATTTAATTTTCTGGCTCTACTCGAACTCGTGTCGGAGCTACAGCTCCATTCTCGAGAAATATGTTGACGTTTCTGTAGTAGTGCATCTGGTGGAATTTATCAATCGTCAGTGAAATGAATGACGAAGTTGTTAGTTTTAAGCGAATAATGGTACTGGACGAGATAAATGAAGTAAAAATAAATAAATAAATAATTATTAATGATTAACTTCATTTGGACACAAAATGCTCACTTTCTGCTTCAGTGAAAATTTACCCATCTGCACTTATACTTTAAGCACTAATCATGTATATGGCTTTACTATATCGTTCAAATGACACATTTTAATTTGGGATTATAGGATGTATTAAAGAAGCAAAGTTGATATCACTATCGTTTACATAATTATTCAGGGTGCTGTCTGTAAAAGCATACCAAATCATGTAGGGCATATGCTATATGCTTTAATGTAAAAACAATCTTTAAGTGTCTAAATTTGGGATAATTTTCGCATAATGTGAAATGTAAACGTGTGAAATCGCTCGTTCTACCGAACCTTCAACTATCCTGCTGCGATCCAACACAGCGCAGATAGTGAAAACTTGAGTCTAGACAGTCAGAGCTGAACAAGAATGCTTGTTTGTGTTACATCTGCAACATTCGTCTATTTGGCCGTATCACTTTTCTGTACTCCCATTTAGGATGGTTGTAGCCATAGAACTTACATAACTGCGATATGCTACGTCTGCTTCACCGGCTCCACAGTCTCGTATCAGATAAAGTAACTGTACAGTCTGAAAAAAAAATGGCGCACCCAGAACACACGATCAAATGTCAGAATAACTCCGTACACGTGCGCACCATCGGCGGGTATTATGTAAGTGATTAGTGTTGCTCTGTGATAGAGCAGCCATCAGACTGTATTAGTGTTGTTGGTATTTAGTTTTGTTTCCAGGACTGGTAGGGTATGTAGGAGACGCGAACAGCGGCAGATGTTGATTGATCACTGTGGAAGACATGGAGATGCTCCGTAGTCGTCTGAGGCAGCGTTATCAGCACCTGGCTGAGTCTGAAAAGTGCCTTATTGTGGGTCTCCATTTGTCCGGTTGGACGAATCGTGCAATATTCAGATTTATAGGGATTCTATATGACAGTGGCCTGACCACAAGGGAGGATGGCCGTGTTGTATACCAAGCAGAACGTAACGCCTTCGCATCCGTACCTGCCAACCGAGAATAAGTAATGGACTCTGTGCGACATTCTGTATATCTCGTTGGAGACTGGCAGCATCCGGCCAGGAGAATAAGCATCCTGTGCGTAGGCTGCCACGAACGCCGCATCACAAACGACTGCATCTGGATTGATACTGTGGCAGATAGGAAATGCCGTGTGGCTACGGCCTCCCGTCGGGTAGACTGTTCGCCTGGTGCAAGTCTTTCGATTTGACGCCACTTCGGCGACTTGCGTGTCGATGGGGATGAAATGATGATGATAAGGACAACACAACACCCAGTCCCTGAGCGGAGAAAATCTCCGATACAGCCGGGAATCGAACCCGGGCCGTTAGGTATGACATTCCGTCGCGCTGACCACTCAGCTATCAGGGGCGGACGTACAGTGGCAGGGAAGCATCGACTGCTGACGAATGTGTTGCATTGTGTTCAGCGGTGAATCACAGTTCTACACTACACCAGATGACCATCATCGGTGAGGATATTGGCTAGATGAAGAGAGGTCCCATTCTTCCAGTATTTTGGAGAGGCAGAACAGTGTTGTTCCTGGAGTCACGGTGTGGGGAGTCATCAAGTGTGACTTCAGGTCGCAGCCGACAGTGATTGAGGAACACTGACGGCATGAAAATTCTGCATCCTCGTGCGGAACCTCCCATGCGACAGTAGTGTGGTACACGTTTTCAACGGGACAATGCTCGTCCCACGTGGCACGTGTCTCTATGAACTGTATTCGTGATGTTGAGGTTCTCCTGTGGCCAGCTAGATCCCCAGATCTGTCCCTGATGCAAAATGTGTGGGACCAGCTTGTAGACATATCTGTCGCACTGCCAGTATCCACGATATCAAGTATCAGTTACAAGAGTTGAGGGCCAGCTTGCTTTACGACACCACTTCTAAAGGAATCAGTGCAAGCATCCAGGCCAGAGGTGTGCGACGTCAGACTGATAAGTGGACTCACACTGACAAGTTTTTTTTTTTTAAATATGACTCCATTTTTTAATAAGTGAAGTAACATCACATAGCCTCTCAACGTGTGAAGTTTCACTTAGTTTCCCATACCCTTCTCAGTGCTTCACTCTTTTTGTCAGACAGTGTGTTATTACGCTATCAATTACTAAATTAGATGTAAATACATAATTCGGGAACGTGTAGTTAAACGAACTGTGAAACGTCCACTTAGAAAAATTAATGATTACTGTGCTGACAAAACTCTTACATTATCTGATTTTCAAACAGCTGAGCAGAACTGAACGTACTCAGACATTTCGCTCTTTACTTATTCTGATCAACACTAAACTGACACACAATATTTTCAGCGCAACGCAATCTGACTTTCAATAATCTCTACAAAAGAATGGCCCTGACTAACAATAACCTATACCTTTCATGAATCACTTACCTCACAAAAACCTTAGTTACTCGAAGTACTGCAATACAGCGAGCGCCAATACTGCCAGCTAAATAAAAGATTCTAACTACTGAAGGCACTAACTACTGATGGGCATAGTTAGCAAATGAAAGATTTTGATAGAGAACAAACAATGTATTTACCTTAATAGTGTTCAAATGTCATAATTATATCATCCAGTCTTACAAATATACTGTCTCTGATGGACACACGTGCAGATCATCCGCTCTCAAAAGTCCACCATCTCTCTCCCCACATCCACCACTGCTGGCGACTCACCTCCAACTGCGCAACGCTATGCGCTGTTCACATCCATGTGCCCAACACTACAATAGCGAATATTCCAACAATGTACACCAGCTACAAACTGCACACAGCACAGCCAGTGATTTTCATACAGAGCGCTACGTGGCGTTACGAACATAATAAGCTAAACAGCCTACTTACAGCTGTTCAAAAAATGGCTCTGAGCACTATGGGACTTAACATCTATGGTCATCAGTCCCCTAGAACTTAGAACTACTGAAACCTAACTAACCTAAGGACATCACACAACATCCAGTCATCACGAGGCAGAGAAAATCCCTGACCCCGCCGGGAATCGGACCCGGGAACCCGGGCGTCGGAAGCGAGAACGCTACCGCACGACCACGAGCTGCGGACTACAGCTGTTGTATTGCCCAAGATCAGCTGCAGCGATCAAAATGGAGTAGGTAAAAAGGTTGCATCGAAAAAAGTAATGTATTACGTCAACTGAAATTATTGAAAGATTTAAGTGTGTTACGCTGACCGAAGATGGGTGACAACTGAAAAAGAGTCTTGCCATAAATAAAGTTATATAAGAAGGGGCTGGTCGGTCTATTTCTTCACTTGATTCCTGCGGTGTACCAGTTCTGCCAGTGAACTCACGAACCGTGTCGGATTTATTGTTGATGGCAGGTACGCTCAGACTGTGCCTTCACTGGCTAGTATGCTTCCTGCAGGATATCAGGCCGCAAGCCCATCCATATGGGTTAGCCCTCACACAAGCAACTTCAACACAGCTCGTAGTTCCTAAAATTCTTTGATGCTACTTTATTCTCGGAAAGTTACCTTAACGTTTGGAAATTAAATACGAAGCGTATGTTGGAGTCCCTTCACTCCCGCTTCCTCGTATACGTGCTTAGGGGAGGTCCAGAAATAGCAGATGTACGGAGACAGAATGTTGAGGAGAATATTGAAAAAGAAGAATGAGACGAGGATGAGACAGGATATTGAGGAGAATGGGGTCCACCAAGATCATAGTGAAAAAGAAAAATGAGACGAGGATGAGACAGAATGTTGAGGAGAATGGAGTCCACCAAGAGCATAGTGAAAAAGAAGAATGAGACGAGGATGAGACAGAATGTTGAGGAGAATGGGGTCCACCAAGAGCATAGTGAAAAAGAAGAATGAGACGAGGATGAGACAGAATGTTGAGGAGAACGAGGTATACTGAGGGCGTAGTGAAAAAGAAGAATGAGACAATGACGAGACAGAATGTTGAGGAGAATAGGGTCCACCAAGAGCATAGTGAAAAATAAGAATGAGACGAGGATGAGACAGGATATTGAGGAGAATGGGGTCCACCAAGATCATAGTGAAAAAGAAGAATGAGACGAGGATGAGGCAGAATTTTGAGGAGAATGGGGTCCACCAAGAGCATAGTGAAAAATAAGAATGAGACGAGGATGAGACAGAATGTTGAGGAGAATGGGGTCCACCAAGATCATAGTGAAAAAGAAGAATGAGACGAGGATGAGACAGAATGTTGAGGAGAATGGGGTCCACCAAGAGCATAGTGAAAAATAAGAATGAGATGAGGATGAGACAGAATGTTGAGGAGAACGAGGTCGACCGAGAGCGTAGTGAAAAAGAAGAATGAGACGAGGATGAGACAGAATGTTGAGGAGAATGGGATCCAACAAGAGCATAGTGAAATAGAAGAATGAGACGAGGATGAGACAGAATGTTGAGGAGAATGGTGTCCACCAAGAGCGTAGTGAAATAGAAGAATGAGACGAGGATGAGACAGGATGTTGAGGAGAACGAGGTCTACCGAGAGCGTAGTGAAAAAGAAGAAAGAGACGAGGATGATACAGGATGTTGAGGAGAACGAGGTCGACCGAGAGCGTAGTGAAAAAGAAAAATGAGACAGAATGTTGAGGAGAATGGGGTCCACCAAGAGCATAGTGAAAAAGAAGAATGAGACGAGGATGGCGATACCCGTACCTGCGACCGAATATGGTGTCGGCGAGGGCGCCGGGCGCGGGGTCGGGCCCCACCTGGAAGGCGTCGGCGAGCGTGCGGTAGACGTGGTCGGCGAGGAGGCTGCGGCCGCGCGCCATGTGCACGCGGCAGACGGGGCAGCGGTCGGCGGCGGCGGGCCGGCAGCGCGGGCACAGCAGGTGTCCGTGCACGCACTGCGACGCGGGCGGCGACACCGTCTCCAGGCACACCGGGCACTCCAGCCCCGCCACGATGCCCGACACCGCGCCGCTCAGCCGCTGCAGCGTCAGCGGCATCGGCCCGCAGCACACCGACTGCAACCGCCCTCCTCAGCGCACAGCCAATTTCAAATGTACACACAATAACAAAACGTATGAAACTTCCTGGCAGATTAAAACTGTGTGCCGGACCGAGACTCGAACTCGGGACCTTTGCCTTTCGCGGGCAAGTGCTCTACCAACAGAGCTACCCAAGCAAGATTCACGCCCTCTCCTCACAGCTTTACTTCCGCCAGTACCTCGTCTCCTACCTTCCGAACTTTACAGAAGCTCTCCTGCGAACCCTGCAGAACTAGCACCCCTGAAAGAAAGGAGTTTTAATCTGCCAGGAAGTTTCATATCAGCGCACACTCTGCTGCAGAGTGAAAATCTCATTCTGGAACCAAAACGTATCATTGGAATTTCATTGGCTCCGAGGCATACTCGTATATTCATTTGCAATGTATCCAGGACACTTCAAAAAATCTAATATTTGTTAACTCCCGAGTAATGTCAGTACGTTAAAGAACGTGTCCTCGCTCAAATGCAGGGTCGAATCCGTTGAGGCATACCACTGATGAGATCGTCAAACCAAATGAGGTCCATATCGTCCCTTCTGAATGGTGATGATGGGCAAATGATTGCTCTGAGCACTATGGGACTTAACAGCTGTGGTCATCAGTCCCCTAGAACTTTGAACTACTTAAACCTAACTAACCTAAGGACACCACACACATCCATGCCCGAGGCAGGATTCGAACCTGCGACTGTAGCGGTCGCGCGGTTCCAGACTGAAGCGCCAAGAACCGCTCGGCCACCACGGTCGGCTCTGAATGGTGATTCTGCTTAAATCGAGCAGAGTACGTGGTCGTTGTCGACGTCCAAAACCAGTTCGTCCCAATCGATCCCACACATGTACGATTGGGTTCACGCGTCACGAAGACCCACATACGCCACCACCACGGCAGCAGCCCGGCGCCGCACGCTAATATGTGGCGGCGGCGGGGGTTCTTGCTTCACTCGATTGCAGCGCCACCGCCGGACGAGTGTTCCGGGCGGTACGTTGCCACCGAAGCCTCGCTCTCTTATGCCTTAGCCTTTCTAGGTGAAGGTTCAACTGACAGACTGTTAGGGGTTGTTGTAGGTTGCATGTCATGAGACTCGCTCTGGACTTGTGGTCTCCAATTAATGTTTTTTATTTTTATTTTACACTAGTTCCGTAGGACCAAATTGAGGAGCACATCTCCAAGCTCATGGAACGTGTCAGTACACGAAATTACAACATAAAAGTAATAACAGATAAAATAAAATGTTTATGAACCCAAAGAAAAGACAAGCCGTAAGTTTACGTAAACGCAATCAACAATATAACACAGGAATCAGCTTAATTTTTCAAGGAACTCCTCGACAAAATAGAAGGAGTGACCAATGAGGAAACTCTTCAGTTTGGATTTGAATACTTGTGGTAGCTTACTGAAAGAAAGTTGATGCAGCAATATGCTGCACACCTTTCTGCACAAGAATTAAGGAAGTGTGCTACGGTCGCAGGTTCGAATCCTGCCTCGGGCATGGATGTGTGTGATGTCCTTAGGTTATTTAGGTTTAAGTAGTTCTAAGTTCTAGGGGACTGATGACCACAGATGTTAAGTCCCATAGTGCTCAGAGCCAATTAAGGAAGTGCGATCCAAATGCAGATTGGATTTGAGCCTAGTACCAACTGAGTGAAAGGTGCTAATTCATGGGAATAAGCTGATATTCTTAACAGGAAAAGACAGCAAACAATGTTTATATATTGAGAGGCCAATGCCAGAATATCAGACCAATGAGCAGGGGCGACAAGAGATATGCGACCTTACACCACTTATTGTCCGAACCTCCCGTTTCTGAGCCAAAAATATCCTTTGAGAATGGGAAGAATTACTCCAAAAAATATAATACCATAGGTTGTTGATGATGATGATGAGGTCCCATACTCCGAGGAGCGTAGGGGACGATACGGGAGACCTGCACCGTCGTATTAGGAAAGGTCCTAGCGGAGGTGGTTGTCATTGCCTTCCTCCGACCGTAATGGGGATGAATGATGATGATAAAGACGACAGAAAGGTTATAAGCGAATAAAAATAAGCAAAGCAGCTTACTTTTCGCGTCAGACTATCACTTACTCCAGATACTGTTCGAATAGTAAAAATGGCAGGATTAAGTCTTTGAACAAGATGCTGAACGTGGGCTTTCCACGACAGCTCACTATCTATCTGAACACCTAGAAATTTGAACTGTTCAGTTTCACTAATCATATTCCCAGTCTGTGAAATTAAAACTTCGGATTTTGTTGAATTGTATGTTAGAAACAGTAAAAACTTAGTCTTACTATGATTTAGCATCATATAATGTTTCGTCATGAACTACACTATTTGAAACAGTGCCAATGTTGCACACAACGTCCTTTACTACCAAACTAGTGTCATCAACAAACAGAAATATTTTAGAATCACCTGTAATACTAGAGGGCATATCATTTATATAAAAAGCACTGATCCCTGGGGCACCCAGCCACCTCCACCCCCTTGGACCCATGTTCGCTCATGTTTGTGTAATTCTGGTGGTCGTCTCACTGCCGTTGTTTATAGCTGTGTGTCGTTGTTAACAAAGAACCGTAGATACTACATCATTTCTGGAGAAGGGGCAGGCTACTCAATTGTAGTGATCCTAAAATGCTGAAAGAACATGTTCACGAGAGCAGTACGACGAGCATGAGAGTTATCTCCCATAAAATGAAATTTCACCAAAATGTTGACAATACGGTCCGACTATTGATTCCAGAATCTCGTCACTGTACCTATAGAGCAGTGAGACTGCCCTCAACCACCACAAGAGGAGAACGGTCGTCCTATGTAATGCCACCCCAGAACATCACTCCACAATCACTCTGTTGCACATGCGGAACACAATCTTCGAGTCGTTCGAGATACCGAGATGTCTCCCAACACGTTGCATGCGATTATCAGGGTACAAGAATGTAAACAACACAAGACCCCAATCCTGGGGCAACCTATGTGTATGATTGCTCGCCCATCCGCAACGGAGTCCGTGGCCTTGTGGGGTACGACGTGGTGCTTGCCATGGTCGCCGGAAATGGATATTCGCGTCATGCAATCGTCTGCTAATAGTCTGATGCGAAATATGACATCTTGTAGCCTCTTCGAACACCGAATTCAGTCCTGGAGCACTCAACTCACGGTTTCTTTGACTGAAAACTTGTAGCTATCGAGAATCCTGTGCATCCGTCGAACGTGGATGACCTATGTGGTGTAAGTTCTCAATACTGTCCACGTTTGCATCACATCAATTTGCCTCTGGTGCACACGTCGGGCAACTACCCTAGTCGACAAGCCTTCTGCGCCTAACGTGATCATTGGTCGCGATTGTCCTTCGTGGCATGATGAATGTTCGCTCTGCAGTTCCACAGACGTCTTTAATGCCTCCGTTCTGATGCTTTACTTTCAACTCAAACGCTGCAATCAATTCGAAAGCGGCATTCTATCCTAGGCAGCACTCATGGTAATTGTGTGTATGTTTACAAACAACGTCAGGGGTGGTCTTTCGATCGTTATAGGAACACTCACAACAGCAACACACATGCATGACTTATCAGTATGATAAGTGTAAAGTATGATATGTGTAAATAACAAATACAACGTAACTGTGTGTGATTATGGTAATGGAGGAGGTTTCCCTCAGCTTAAAAGAGTACTCACGGACAATGTGCCAGCCTTCTGTCGGAAACCTTGGCCTGTGGGAAGATTGACCACAGTGAACATCTGCGTTGGCTCTGAGGGTTCTTTGACATCCCAGCAAGAGTAGTTGTGAGAGCCCACCCACCTAAAAGAGCTTTTCGTGGTAAGTAAAGAAGAAAAGTTACTGCTACTACTATATCTACTACATCTATATTTTGTATATCTACTAAATCTATACTCTGCAAGACACTTTACGGTGTGTGGAGAAGGGTGTTTTGTGCACCACTCTCGCTTCACCGATTTCGTTCCAGTCGTGCATGCTTTGTGGGTAAAACGATTGCTGGTAAGCCTCCCTTCGACCTCGAATCTCTCTAATTTTACCTTCATGGTCTTTCCGCGAATATACGCAGGAGAAAGCTACACATTGGTTGGCTCTCGGACAGCACAGCACACCGTGATGCAGAACGCCTTTCTTGCAGCGTCTGCCACTGGAATTTGCTAGCATCCTCGTAACGCTTTTGCGCTTACTAAATGAACCTGTAACGAAACGCACTGCTCTTATTTGCGTCTTCTCTGCTTCTGATATCAGTCCTGTCTGGCAACATTCAACTATTGGTCAAAGTAGGCTTTTGTAAGTTACCTACTTTGTAGATGGACGACATTTCCGGAGAATTCTTCCAATGAATCTCAGTCTGGCGATTAATGTTGCATGGTCATTCCACTGTAAATCGCTCCACACGTATACTCTTTGATATCTAACGGATGTGACTGCTGGTTTATGAATGGCAACAGGAAGGTCCAGCTGCGGAAGGCTGAGCGCTCCCTGTGGTACCGATATGGGCTGAAAGTGCTTAGCGAGAGGAGTTCAGGTATCCTCGTGCAGCCAACGGGAGGAAGAGAATCCACGCAGGCGTGTGCATTGGGAACTTATCAAAAAATTAAGCTTAAGATTCCAAATTACCAACAGCGATATGGAAATTCCATTTAATAACATACGAAGACATAGCTGCGCATGCAAAATTAAGAAACGGCTCTGAGCACTATGGGACTCAACTGCTGAGGTCATTAGTCCCCTAGAACTTAGAACTAGTTAAACCTAACTAACCTAAGGACATCACAAACATCCATGCCCGAGGCAGGATTCGAACCTGCGACCGTAGCGGTCTTGCGGTTCCAGACTGCAGCGCCTTTAACCGCACGGCCACTTCGGCCGGCCAAAATTAAGAACCTCGTTTACTTTATCCTACACTCATTACATAAAAGTAAGACGTATGTAGTTTTATGTCAAGGGAATACAGACGAAATAAATGATCAGTGATACCATAAATTGCACTTTAGTAATGAGTTACATCCACAATTTCTTGTGGTTTAATTTATCAGTTATGAAAAGATTAGCTCAGTGATGCTGCAAACCATTAATTTAACATTGTATGTAGGGTAAGATCAAATTAACTTGCGTTTCAGCACGTTTCATATAAGACGTCATTTACGTAAACGGGCCAATAGACTCGATAATTGCAGATTTTACATTGTGTTAAGGTACGTCGTTAGTGATAGTGTGGCAGGGAGGAAGGCAATAAGAGCGACAGTCAATGGTTAGTTGTGGTAGTGGGGAGATGGGAGCATTGGATGAGAATTGTTCTCTAGGGTTGAAAGGAGACGTCATGGAGGAAGAAGTTTGAATGAAGACTTCGTAAAGGTAGACAGTACCGACAAATTGGTCTTCTTAGTTTCTGGGTTGTATACAGCCACATAATTGAAAATGACTGTTTTTGAAAGAGAAGTCAGTGTGGGGCTTAGATGTCTCCCTGAACTCTTTCAAGTTTTCGTCAGGTATCGTGGCGAAACGTAGGAAGTGGATCTTATTCATTTAGTGAATATGAAGCATTGTGTGTATTAGAAGGCAGCTTGCGATGCAGTGTCAACTGTTTTCAACCGTAAAAGGACTTGAGTTACGTTAAAAAAAAAAATAGACCCTTCGATTTGTAACTATAAACTACGATGTCATATAGTTTAATCAATCATACTCTCTCCAACTACTTACATTTATTTTATGCTGTAACTAAAAAACTCGGCAAATAAACTTCATGAACTTAAATTCAAAGAAGGGATCCGTTTTGCATGTGTTCGCGATCGGTCTCTAGATAGTTATTTTCGACCCAAAGACATTATTTCAAATCTGAACGTGAGCTCAAATTCCATATCCAGGGTGTCAAATAACAAACTAATTTATAATTTATTTGTTCAACCAATCACTAGACAAATAAAAAAAAATATTTTTTTACACACTTAAACGTGACGGTTTTATCTGGAGGGTGTTTTTGACAGTTGTTGCGTAGCATACCCTGTGAAGGTTGGGCCAGTACTTCCTCGTTTATGGGATTGCCAGCCTCAGCGAACAAATGCAGTAGTCATTATTGAAAGTTTTACGTACTCTAGTTTGCTTTCTGTTGAGTGTTGGTCATTATTTTCTTATTTTGAAAGGAAATCAGACGCTAACCTAGGTCTGATACAGGGTTTGAGTACAACTCCGAAGACCCAAGGAAGTATCGGCGACCACTGTCAGTATGTGTTGTGTGGCCTGCAAGGTGGAGGCAGGTTCGTTCCCCCACAGCTCTCTTCTCCCCTGAGCACTCTTAGTTCTTGTTTGCTTACGTTTGCGGCCTAAGGACAATCGCACTATGTATGTATTTTGTTTATTTGGGTATATGACTTCCGTTATACGCTATTGAATCGTGTCTATATTAACGGAAAAATCACAGCACCAAAAATTTCTGGAATAGATTTGTGTAGGTAACATACTTAAGTGATTAACATTGCAAGATCGCAGGTTAATGTAAGTTCGAGATTCGGAACTGCAAATCTGAAATGCGGGTACATTAGTAACCGCTCTAACTGCCACAGTGTTGAATGCAATCATGCAAACGTGCTTGCATTGTGTTGTTCAGCTGCTGGATGTCGGTTTGTGGGCTGCAGTTCCACGCCTGTTACACTTGGTCGGTTAATACATGGACGTTTAATACTGTTTATGGATAACGCTCGAATGGTCATCCGATGATGACCCACATGTGCTCGATTGGAGATAGATCTGGTGATCGAGCGGGCTAAGGTAACATTTCGACATTCTGTAGAGCAAGTTGGGTCACAATAGCAGTATGCGAGCGAGCGTTATCCTGTTGGAAAACACCCTCTGGAATGCTGCTCAGGAATGGCAGCATAACAGGATGAATCACCAGATTGGCGTACTAATTTGCATTCAGGGTGCGTGGGATAACCACGAAAGTGCTCTTGTATGATATCGCACCCCAGACCACAACTCCAGTTGTAGGTCCAGTGTGTCTAGCACGCAGACAGGTTGGTTGCAGGCCCTCAACTGGCTTCCTCCTAACCAGCACACGGCCATCACTGGCACCGGAGCTAAACGAGCAGAACCAGCTTTTATCAGGTCAATGGAACGCATGCTACAGGGCATCTGGCTCGGAGCTATCCTTGAAATATCCGATTTGTAACAGTTCGTTGTGTATCTGTGATGGCAACTGCTACTCATACTGCTGCTGCAGATGCGGTACGATACGCCAGAGCCATTAGCCGAACACAATGATCTTCCACCTCGGTAGTGTCACCTGCCAGTCCGGAGCCTGGCCTTCTTGCGACCGTACATTCTAGTGACCGCCGCTGTCAGCAGTCATATTCAGTGGCTGCCTGCCATGTCTTTTTGCTGTATCGCGGAAGGAACATCTAGCTTCTCGTAGCCTCGTTCAAACTCAGTGACGTGTTGATAATGGCGTCTTGGTCACCTTAAAGGTATTCTTGACTAACATCAACTCACCACGTCCAATCTCAAAGGTAACTGACGCTCACGATGGTTACGCCGTATATTTACAGCAAACCTGATATGCATTCTCATAGTGGTGTTGCTAGCGTCTCTAGCGAGATTTGAATAGATATCATCTTTCAGAAGTACGAACACGCCTACCAACTTTCGTTTATGTCGCAAAACTCCATCTTGATGTTGCAATTTCTTCCGCCTTCGTATGTAACGGCAGATAGATTACAAGTAAAAAGTAATAAACATTATTTCGGGTATACTTAGTTCTTGATGTCCATTGTCGAATAGCATCAACAAATACTGAAAATGTTTGAACATAAAAAAGATTACAATTTTATACCCTTTTTGTACCAGCTGCATCTGAAAGACAATCTACACTGACTGAGATATTTTACCGTTGTTGATAGATGCTATAACCATGGCGCCGGCGTCTCGATAATTTGGGCATCGGAATACTTATAACCTGGTTTATATCTCCAAACGTCGTACAATATCATTCGAAGGTAAGGGAGATTGATTATATGTAGTCACAATGGGTGTACTGAGGTGATCTGTAATTTAGTCTGATGCTGCTTATGATATAGATGCCTATTTGGGTCTGTTGATGAACCATATCAAGGCCTGCTACGAACTTGTGGCTGGATTTTCGCATAGTATTGTTCTTCAATCTTTCAGCTCTGCCGAGGCCACTACTTACCAGACAGCGAGCGATCTTTTACGAATTTTACTAGATATTTCGCGAAATGTGCCTCTATGGCTAACGGTGATCCATCGTGTGTAGACTGCTTAGTCAAGTTAGAATTATATACTAATACCTTCAGCTGCTGACGGGCGTTGATATATATCAACGGAGACAGGTGAAAATGTGTGGCCCGACCGGGACTCGAACCCAGGATCTTCTGCTTACACGGCATACGCTCTATCCTTCTGAGCCACCGAGGACACAGAGGATAGTGCGACTGCAGGGACCATGTCACGCACGCCTCCCGCGAGACCCACACTCTCACCTTATATGTCCACACACTACATTCGTAGTGTCCCTACCCAACACACTCATTACTCGTGGAAGACATTCTTACCAAGTCCCGTAAGAGTTCGGGTAATATGTGTGCATCCGCGCAGAAGAACAAGGTCATGGCCGGTTTTGCCAGAACTATATACTTATATGGATATGATGTCTGTTCTTTCAGACACGTCCGAAAGAGAAAGAACAGACACCATATCCATATAATCTTAGTCAAGTCGTCTGCTTTTTTATTTCCTTTAATTGCGCAACGGGCTTTAATCTACATGCATGTTACTTTTTTTCGAGCAATTATCGCAGTAGCACAACATTTCTGAAGTGACAACTTTTCCGCTTTCTACTGCAGTTACGGCTAATTTTCCGCTATTGACCGATGTCAGCTATTAGGCCATTTTACAGCGGTGGTTGACGTGCGTAAGGACAGACCAAGAAGATGTCCACTCACCGGGATATGACGAGCAAACATAAAAATCGCGACAAGAATTCCTGCATACAATTAGAATAAAAACATGCGAAATTCAAAATTTTTCCGGCGTGTACAGTGTTATATTAAATTTCGGACGAACTGCCAGATATCAGTGACTTGCTGCACAATACAGGTTGAGCATAAACCTCTCCATTATTGCAAAAATTTATTTCTAATAAACTGTGCTAGATACAACTACGCGGTTTGTTGCAAATGGTAGCTTAACTCGTCAAGTTTTTTATTCATACACTTTCACATGTAACACAGTTGTTGGATCGTTCTTTTTCGCTGAGCCTGGACATGTCGGAACCTTACGTTACACCTGAGATACAGGAATTTCAAAAATATCTAATGTTTCAATAAGGTGGCGCATTGCCACACTGAGGTTTATTTCTTCTCCAGCTCTTGGATGGAACCATTCCGGACAGATGGATCGGTCAAGATGGTTCAACATAATGGCCGGAACATTTACGCCCTTTGACTTTTTTTTTGGGGTTCCTTAAGAGTAAAGTGTTCGCTTCGAAGTCCGTATCAATAATGCTTTTCGAAATGCTAGTACTAGATAATAATGATTTTCATTTATACTTTATGGATGAGTGTGGTGATAAAGTGTATTTATTTGTACTTCTCGTTACGACCATCTTGTGCCATTTGAATTGCAACCCAAATATGTTACTCACATTCTGCTCGGTTTTTGCTCTCATCCGTAATGTTGAGTGAGGTAAATGATTCCATATTTATTTTTGTTTCATATGAAACACAATCTGGTTTCGTCACATGGTATTCTGTGGCATCACGTCTATTTGTTACTGCTTACGAATCCGTATGTTAACTGCTCGACTTAAATTCACTGTATGTTCATTATATTGCTCATATTCGACGTTATTTTTATTAATATCTGTTTTTCTTCATCTCGTATTTAATGGAGGTCTCCCGAAACTTAACTTTGTAGTACCTATTAACAACGTGTGAAAACATTGGCGTAACTACTGTCGCATTTTTAACGTTTGTAAGAAAGAATGCTGTAACCACCAAGAGTACCAAACATAGGGCCTACTCATCTATATCTACATCCATACTCTGCAAGACACTATAAAATGCGTGGCACTCAGAGGCAAGCAGCAACACCATTCAAAGCAGAATTACATACTCACTCCGTGGCAAGATATAATAAAGCTGAATACCAATACTATCAAAACCTGCTAACATGGAATTCTCCATTAAATGCGAGAAAGTGCGGATAACGGATGCAAACAAAAATAACGAAGAATCCGAACAATATACATACAATGCCTTTGAATCGAGCAGTTCACGCTCAGATTCGTATTC
Source organism: Schistocerca nitens (assembly GCF_023898315.1). NCBI lineage: Eukaryota > Metazoa > Arthropoda > Insecta > Orthoptera > Acrididae > Schistocerca > Schistocerca nitens. The sequence goes on from NC_064618.1 coordinate 370,109,249, forward strand.
AATAACTCATGCACGTTAAGTCCGCAGAACACCATGTAACGAAACCAGCTTCTGTTTTATATGAAACAAAAACAAATTTGGAATCATTGACCCCGCCCAACATTACGGATGCGACAAGAACGCAATCAGAATAATAAGTAAGTGAGATGGTGGATTGATAAAACTTGCAGCGCTCCAAGTGGCGTGGGAGCGAACCAAGGGAGTGTCCCTATGTGGGTTTCATCCTCTGCGTATACTGGGGAAGGTACGTTGAGCTCCCTTATTTAAGACCACGCTGGCACATGTGTGTACTCAGTTGTCACTGCGCATTTGTTGTTTGAGCACATCTGTAATAACGGCAGGTAACTTGACTGTTACCTGTAAGAAAAAGATACACGCCATTTGCTGCATCGAAAACAATTCCGCACAACAGTTCGTGACTATTTTGCTGATTTCGGGAAAACGTAACAACAAAATGTAGTATTTAAGACGCGGGCAGAAGTTCGCTTCTGATTGCACTATCTGGCTGTTGCAGGACCAGCAGTTGGAAGTGGGTGGAACCGCTGAGTCAGGCGCTGTAGCGCAGCTCAAAGTGCACGCGTCCGGCTGTTGCGGCCAGTCAGTGCTGACTAATGAAAAACTGCGTACAAAGACACTTTGAAAGTAACAGCAGAAATAAGAACACTTCCGTGTCTGAATTGTTTTCTGCACTGTTCCACGAAATTTTCGGGATAACTGCAGGATGTCAGTAACTTGCCGCCACGATATTTCAGCGTAGAATCTTCTAGCCATCTGCAGGAGTGTACTGGTGAATGTATACTGAGCACCGCTATTTAAGACCCGTTGGGGCTTGCACGACGAACTCACAAGAGGAACTCTTGATCGTTCCCCCCCCCCACCCCCCCCCCCCACCCTCAGAAACACAGATGAAGCACAGAATTTGAGTCACGTGGTAAGAATATACTACCGTCGCAAGTAAATGTGATGGATAGTCCCAGCAGGCGAGATGCCCCATAGATTTCTCACAGAAATGAAAACAACTTATAAACGGGTGTGAATTATGTCACAACGAAGGAATTCAGGAGTCAGAACTTCCAAAACGGAATGCAAGAGGCATAACGTGTGGTATCTGTGTAGAACAAACACCAGGTATATACGCCAATGACAGGACGGAAAGTTCGAAATTTTGTGAAAAATAAAAGAAAGTTTGTACCGAGTGCAATTTGAACCCGGATCTCCCCCTTCGCAGTCCAACACAGTGACCACACAACCACGAAAGGAACGTGATTCACACGCCTCAACAGTGTATGGATTTATTTTGGACCGTTCACTGTTTGTTTTTCTTCTTTTTTCCACAGTTCAGTACGCCTTCTTCCTGTTTTCAGGCATGATCTCTGTTCAGTTTTTGACAGGCAACTTATGACTACGTCTGAGAGGAGAGCAATGGGGAGTTTCCTCTGTGAGTTGCCTGTGTTACCTGAACGCACGCACTTCTTCTGCAAGCCTGTTCGTGCTCAGTGGGCACTCCGTGGTGGAAGCTCGCCTCATGATCGAGCATCTTCACACGGTAAAATCACATAACGACGCCAGCTGCGCGGAGCATCAAGTTTTTCCATCACAGGATCCATCCAGCATTAACTGGAAACCATTTCTAGATGTCTTAGTCTGGGGATGGGATACTTGGGCATTCGGTATTTCAAAATGTTCAAATGTGTGTGAATTCCTGAGGGACCAAACTGCTGAGGTCATCGGTCCCTAGACTTACACACTACTTAACCTAACTTAGCGCTAAGGACAACACTCACACCCAGGCCCGAGGGAGGACTCAAACCTCCGTCGGAAGGGGCCACACGATTAGTGATATGGCGCCTCTGACCGCACTACCACTCCACGCGGCTTCGGTATTTCGAAAGCTCACTCACATAGATCTAGATTTACAAGCAACTAGTTGCCACTATCCGGATAAAACAGTAGGCGTTCCGAAGACGTTGATTCACAGACCCACACGTTCTTGGATGCCGATATTCTGCAAGCAATACCTCCAAACTGTGTTTCTAGAAAATGGATATTTGCCTCAACAGATACAGAGAGCGCTATGGACTTACGAATGACAGCATAAGCCATAGAATGAGGCCTTCAAGACGACAGCTTGCATGCCATATATTGGAAATGTTTCTGCGTAAAAATAGGGTTAAAATTATCTTTTGTCCTCCATCAAAATTCTCTGTGCTTCTGTGACCGGTCAAAGACGGCTCAGAGCAGCGCAGGGCAGCTGGTTATAGGATTCTGTGCAAGTGTGGAAAATGTTATGTAGGGCTAAAGATTAGCATTGCTTAGGGGCGCATCGTGAAACACCAGTCGCATATTCGCCTCCTCCACGTCAGCAAATTCACTTTCACTGAACACCGTTCTTCTACCGATCACTCTATGAAATACAACGAAACATACATTATGCCTCATATTTTGAATTTTTGACTCCATTATCAACGAATCAGTGGAAATGCGCCTGTCTGAAATAGATACTGTCTTCCTACTTTTCAGAGAGGAGTGACAGCAGTTCTCTCTAAATGTGTGTAAATATAAGATACGCCTATAACATAGAGAAAGAAGCTCATAGTTTCTCATTACGAGATTAGTGGTTAACATTTTGAGCCTGTCACATCGTATAAGTATTTCGCGGCGATACTGAGAAGTGATACTGGATACCAGGGAAGACAAATGGAAAACTTAGATTTATCGGAAATCGTCTGGGAAGTTACATATAAGATGCTGGTGCGACCAACTATGCCGGCCGATGTGGCCGAGCGGTTCTAGGCGCTTCAGTCTGGAACCGCGCGACCACTACGGTCGCAGGTTCGAATCCTGCCTCGGGCATGGATGTGTGTGATGTCCTCAGATCAGTTAGGTTTAAGTAGTTCTAAGTTCTATGGGACTGATGACCTAAGATGTTAAGTCCCATAGTGCTGAGAGCCATATGTAAACAGGCAGAATAGGGCGCTGCGGTCGGCAACGCCTATGTAAGACAACAAGTGTCTGGGGCAGTTGTTAGATCGGTTACTGCTGTGACAATGGCAGGTTATCGAGTTTAAAGAGAGTTTTAACGTAATGTTATAGTCGGCGCAGGAGCATTGGCACACAGCATCTCCGAGGTAGCTATGAAGTGTGGATATTCCCATACGACTGTTTCTTTTCGCAAACCATTCGCGAGTAGAACGGGAAAATGGCAATAGTACACAAAGTACACTCCATCACACGCCGTGCAAAAAAAGCGAGTTAATATTGCGTCGTCAGGCAGTTCCGAGAAATGTTGAAAGTTCCAGTTCTCTGGCGCATCGGGAAGTTAATTTAAAATGAATTGCAAAACTGATTTCAATGATACATATCCGTAATTCAGCGGATTACTTCTATTTCTCTTCTTGTCTAATGGTGTGGCCTGTGCAACGTACGAGTTCTTAGGTACGGAAATTTCGTCACGTCCTTATTTTTCCATTAGTAGGATTTCGCCAATTCTTTCATGAGATTGAGTTTATAAAATTCTTCCAAATCGATCGAACTCACTGTTCTCAGACTGAATCCCAAGTGAAAAAGGAATTAAAGACATTAGCTGCCAGTAGGCTTGATTTATATCAATGGGGCCAGCTGAAAATTTGTCCTGGGCCAGGATTCGAACCGGATCTCCCGGTTACTGGGCAGATGTGCTGACCACAAAGCCAACTGGACGCAGTGGTGACTACAACAGCACAGAATACCCTAGCACGCCTCCCGTCAGACACAACTTCTCAACTGATACCACACCTACTACTGATGTAGTGCACCAGCTCATTAGCCTCATTACTCGCGGCACCTCGCCGATTCCCGTCAGAGTTTGAGCTTGGTGTGCATCTGCACTGAAGAGATTGTTGGCCGTCTCTGTTTATACGTACATACACTGGAGAGCCAAAGATATTGGTACACCTGCCTAATATCGTGTAGGACCCCTGTGGCACGCAGAAATGCCGCAACACGACGTGGCATGGACTCGATTAATGTCTAAAGTAGCGCTGGAGGGATTTGACACCACGAATCCTGCAGCGCTGTCCATAAATCCGCAAGAGTACGAGCGGGTGATCTCTTCTTAACAGCACGTTGCAAGGCACATCAGATATGCTCAGTAACCTTCATGTCTGGGGAGTTTGGTGGCTAGCGGAAGCATTTAAACTCAGAAGAGTGTTCCTGGAGCCACTCTGTAGCGATTCTTGACGTATGTGGTGTCACATTGTCCTCCTGGAATTCCCCAAGCCCGTCGGAATACACAATGGACATGAATGGATGCAGGTGATCAGACAGGATGCTTACGTACGTGTCACCTGTCAGCGTATTCTCTAGACGTATCAGGGGTGCCATATCACACCAATTGCACACGCCCCACACCATTACAGAGCCTCCAGCAGCTCGAACAGTCCCCTTCTGACATGCAAGGTCCTTGGATTCATGAGGTTGCCTTTATACACGTAGCCGTCCGTCCGCTCGATACAACTTGAAGCAACACTCGTCCGACCAAAGAACATGTTTCCACCTATCAACAGTCCAATGTGTTGTCGGACCCGGGAAGGCGTAAAGCTTTGTGTCGTGCAGTCATCAAGGGTACACGAGTAGGCCATTGGCTTAGAAAGTCGATATCGATGATGTTTCCTTGAATGGTTCGCATGTTGACACTTACTGATGGCCCAGCATTGAAATATGCAGCAACATGCGGAAGGGCTGCATCTCTGTCACGCTGAACGATTCTCTTCAGCCGTCGTTGGTCCCGTTCTGACAGGATCTTATTCCGGCCGCAGCGATATCGGAGATTTGACGTTTTACCGGATTCCTGATATTCACTGTACACTCATGAAATGGTCGTACGGGAAAATCCTCACTTCGTCGCTACCTCAGAGATGCTTCGTCCCATTGCTCGTGCGCCGACTATAACACCACGTTTAAACTCCCGTAAGTCCTGATAACCTGCCATTGTAGCAGCATTAACCGATCTAAGAACTGCGCCTGGTATTTGTTGTCCTATATAGGCGTTCCCGACCGCAGTGCCGTATTCTGCCTGTTTGCATAGCTTTGTATTTGAATAACCGTGCCTCTCTCTTTTACATGTCCGGAAGAAGAGACGCCATATACAGGGTGGTCCATTGATAGTGACCGGGCCAAATATCTCACGAAATAAGCATCAAACGAAAAAACTACAAAGAACGAAACTCGTCTAGCTTGAAGGGGGAAACCAGATGGCGCTATGGTTGGCCCGCTAGATGGCGCTGCCATAGATCAAATGGATATCAACTGCGTTTTTTTAAAATAGGAACCCCCATTTTTTAATACATGTTCGTGTAGTACGTAAAGAAATATGAATGTTTTAGTTGGACAACTTTTTTCGCTTTGCGATAGATGGCGCTGCAATAGTGACAAACGAATAAGTACGTGGTATCAAGGAACATACCGCCAGAGCGGACGGTATTTGCTTCGTGATACATTCCCCATGTTAAAATGGGCCTTTTACCAACTGCGGAAAAAGTCGATATCGTGCTGATTTATGGCTACTGCGATCAAAATGCCCAACGGGCGTGTGCTATGTATACTGCTCGGTATCCTGGACGACATCATCCAAGCGTCCGGACTGTTTGCCGGATAGTTACGTTATTTAAAGAAACGGGAAGTGTTCAGCCACATGTGAAACGTCAACCACGACCTGCAACAAATGATGATGCCCAATTAGGTGTTTTAGCTGCTGTCGCGGCTAATCCGCACATCAGTAGCAGCCAAATTGCCCGAGAATCGGGAATCTCAGCCGCGCGGATTAGCCGAGCGGTCCGAGGCGTTGCAGTCATGGACTGTACGGCTGGTCCCGACGGAGGTTCGAGTCCTCCCTCGGGCATGAGTGTGTGTGTTTGTCCTTAGGATAATTTAGGTTAAGTAGTGTGTAAGCTTAGGGACTGATGACCTTAGCAGTTAAGTCCCATAAGATTTCACACACATTTGAACATTTTTTCGGGAATCTCAAAAACGTGAGTGCTGGGAATGCTACATCAACATCGATTGCACCCGTACCATATTTCTATGCACCAGGAATTGCATGGCGACGTCTTTGAACGTCGTGTACAGTTCTGCCACTGGGCACAAGAGAAATTTCGGGACGATGACAGATTTTTTGCACGCGTTCTATTTAGCGACGAAGCGTCATTCACCAACAGCGGTAACATAAACCGGCATAATATGCACTATTCGGCAACGGAAAATCCACGATGGCTGCGACAAGTGGAACATCAGCGACCTTGGCGAGTTAATGTATGGTACGGCATTGTGGGAGGAAGGATAATTGGCCCACATTTTGTCGATGGCAATCTAAATGGTGCAATGTATGCTGATTTCCTACGTAATGTTCTACCGATGTTACTACAAGATGTTTCACTGCATGAAAGAATGGCGATGTACTTCCAACATGATCGATGTCCGGCACATAGCTCGCGTGCGGTTGAAGCGATATTGAACAGCATATTTCATGACAGGTGGATTGGTCGTCGAAGCACCAAACCATGGCCCGCACGTTCGCCGGATCTGACGTCCTCGGATTTCTTTCTGTGGGGAAAGTTGAAGGATATTTACTATCGTGATCCACCGACAACGCCTGACAACATGCGTCAGCGCATTGTCGAAGCATGTGCGAACTTTACGGAAGGCGAACTACTCGCTGTCGAGAGGAATGTCGTTACACGAATTGCCAAATGCATTGAGGTTGACAGACATCATTTTGAGCATTTATTACATTAATGTGGTATTTACAGGTAATCACGCTGTAACAGCATGCGTTCTCACAAATGATAAGTTCAGAAAGGGACACGTATCACATTGGAACAACCGAAATAAAATGTTGAAACGTACCTACGTTCTGTATTTTAATTTAAAGAAACCTACCTGTTACCAACTGTTCGTCTACAATTGTGAACCATATGTTTGTGACTATTACAGCGCTATCTATCACAAAGCGAAAAAAGTGGTCCAACTAAAACATTCATGTTTCTTTACGTACTAGACGAATATGTAATAAAAATGGGCGTTCCTATTTAAAAAAACACAGTTGATATCTGTTTGACCTATGGCAGAGCAATCTAGCAGGCCAACCATAGCGCCATCTGGTTTCCCCGTTCAAGCTAGACGAGTTTCGTTCTTTGTAGTTTTTTCGTTTGACCCTTACTTCGTGAGATATTTGGCCCGGTCACGATCAATGGACCACCCTGTATACAGAGTGGGGCAAATAAAAGTGGCCTGGAGGAGTGGATATGACTGAATGTGAATGTATGCACATAACCACATCCCTTGATGCCCATACCTCATGTACACCTGCTACGTCATCCACGTTGGAGTACATTTACACAACCTTCACGCCTGACGGAGTTGTTACCAGACGTCAGCCTGGTCTCGGCCGTTGCTGGCCACCCAGTCACCTGATCTGTCAGTGTGCGATTAAATTTCTGTGGGGAGCCCTCAAGTCTATGGTTATCGCAACAACCTTCATTGTCTTCAAGAACTGCAACAACATTTCGGACAAGGCTGCAGCAATTCCAGCAGTGCGGCTTCGATCCGCCTTCAGCAACTTGCTGCCCAGGGACCAAAGGAATCGAGAGATGAATGGTGGTCACTTTCAACATCAGCTATAATATGGTTAGTACTGTATTTACTTTCCTCTATTTTGTTTGTTTGTACCCTAGAACAGATCAGTGAAAGACCTAAGTCGAAACAAGGCCCCGGGAGTAGACAACATTCGATTAGAATTACTGATCGCCTTGGGAGAGCCAGCCCCGACAATACTCTACCATCTGGTGAGCAAGATGTATGAGACAGGCGAAATACCCTCTGACTTCAAGATGAAAATAGTAATTCCAATCCCAAAAGAAAGCAGGTATTGACAGATGTGAAAATGACTGAACTATCAGTTTAATAAGCCACGGCTGCAAAATACTAATACGAATTGTTTACAGACGAATGGAAAAACTGGTAGAAGCCGACCTCGGGGAAGATCGGTTTGGATTCCATAGAAATGTTGGAACAGGGGAGGCAATACTGACCCTACGACTTGTCTTAGAAAACAGATTAAGGAAAGGCAAACCTATGTTTCTAGCATTTGTAGACTTAGAGAAAGCTTTTGACAATGTTGACTGGGATACTCTCTTTCAAATTCTAAAGGTGGCAAGGGTAAAATACAGGGAGCGAAAGGCTATTTACAATTTGTACAGAAACCAGATGGCAGTTATAAGAGTCGAGGGTCATCAAAGGGAAGCAGCGGTTGGGAAGGGAGTGAGACAGGGTTGTAGCCTGTCCCCGATGTTATTCAATCTGTATATTGAGCAAGCAGTAAAGGAAACAAAAGAAAAATTTGGAGTAGGTATTAAAGTCCATGGAGAAGAAATAAAAACGTTGAGGTTCGCCGATGACATTGTAATTCTGTCAGAGACAGCAAAGGACTTGGAAGAGCAGTTGAACGGAATGGACAGTGTGTTGAAAGGAGGATATAAGATAAGCATCAACAAAAGCAAAACGAGGATAATGGAATGTAAGTCGGGTGATGCTGAGGGAATTAGATTAGGAATTGAGACACTTAAAGTAGTAAAGGAGTTTTGCTATTTGGGGAGCAAAATAACTGATGATGGTCGAAGTAGAGAGGATATAAAATGTAGACTGGCAATGGCAAGGAAAGCGTTTCTGAAGAAGAGAGATGTGTTAACATCGGGTATAGATTTAAGTGTCAGGAAGTCACTTCTGAAAGTGTTTGTATGGAGTGTAGCCATGTATGGAAGTGAAACATGGACGATAAGTAGTTTGGACAAGAAGAGAATAGAAGCTTTCGAAATGTGGTGTTACAGAAGAATGCTGAATATTAGATGGGTAGATCACATAACTAATGAGGAGGTATTGAATTGAATTGGGGAGAAGAGGAATTTGTGGCACAACTTGACTAGAAGAAGGACATGTTCTGAGGCATCAAGGGATCAGCAATTTAGTATCGGAGGGCAGCGTGGAGGGTAAAAATCATAGAGGGAGACCAAGAGATGAATACACTAAGCAGATTCAGAAGAGTGTAGGTTGCAGTAGGTACTGGGAGATTCGGAAGCTTTCACAGGATAGAGTGGCGTGGAGAGCTGCATCAAACCAGTCTCTGGACTGAAGACCATAACAACAACAACCCTAGAAGTCTGTTCTCTGGGTCACTTTTATTTGTCCCCCCCCCCCCCCCCCCCTCTTATAAACTGCAGATGTTCACCCACGACTCCTTTACATCTGGCAGTATACTGACCTCGTCGCTGCAGCCGGCGGCGTGCTTGGCGTCCGGCCTCCAGACGGAGAGCGGCACGCGGCCGGTGGCGGCGGCCCGGCGCACGGCGTCTGCGACGGCGGCGACGCGCACGCCCAGCAGGTGGCGACCGGCGGCGGCGAGCAGGCAGTCCCCGGCGCGCAGGCCGGCCGCCTCTGCGGGGGAGCCCGCGTCCACTGCGGACACCCAGGGGAAGACGTCCCACTGCGTGCGCGTCACGTGCAGCCCCGCCGCGCCGCCGCCCCCCGGCCGCATCTGCACCTGCAGCTCCAGCACGCGGCCGCTGGTCGCCGACTCCTCTTCCTGCCGCTCCACCACTGCCGCCGGCGCCTCGTCGGGTGGAGTCTCTCCTGTCATCACAAAAAAATATCACACGTCTCAACACAAAGGCCTTTCCGGAAACAGCGATCGTGTGAGACCCAACTAGTTTTATTTGTTCGTGAGACTCAGAAAATATTAGATACAGTCTCCCCGGTAGATGCTATTTTCCATGACTTCTGGAAGGCGTTCGATACAGTTCCGCACTGTCGCCTGATAAACAAAGTAAGAGCCTACGGAATATCAGACCAGCTGTGTGGCTGGATTGAAGAGTTTTTAGCAAACAGAACACAGCATGAAACTTCCTGGAAGATTAAAACTGTGTGCCCGACAGAGACACGAACAGTTTTAATCTACCAGGAAGTTTCATATCAGCGCACACTCCGCTGCAGAGTGAAAAATCTCATTCTGGAAATATCCCCCAGGCTGTGGCTAAGCCATGTCTCCGCAATTTTCCTTTCTTTCAGGAGTGCTAGTTCTGCAAGGTTCGCAGGAGAGCTTCTGTAAAGTTTGGAAGGTAGGAGACGAGATACTGGCAGAAGTAAAGCTGTGAGGACCGGGCGTGAGTCGTGCTTCGGTAGCTCAGATGGTAGAGCACTTGCCCGCGAAAGGCATGGTCCCGAGTTCGAGTCTCGGTCGGGCACACACTTTTAATCTGCCAGGTACTTTCATATCAGCGCACACTCCGCTGCAGAGTGAAAATCTCATTCAGAACACAGCATGTTGTTCTCAATGAAGAGACGTCTACAGACGTTAAAGTAACCTCTGGCGTGCCACAGGGGAGTGTTATGGGACCATTGCTTTTCACAATATACCCGGGTGATCAAAAAGTCAGTATAAACTTGAAAACTTAATAAACCACGGAATAATGTAGATAGAGAGGTACAACTTGACACACATGCTTGGAATGACACGGGGTTTTATTAGAACAGAAAAAAGTTCACAAAATGTCCGACAAATGGCGCTGGACAGCGAAACGTCAGTGACTCCACATGGCAATCGTGTATAAAAGGAGCTGTAATGAGAGAGAGAATCAGATGTGCCAGCAGTCGCAGCATGTTGACGTTACCTGAAAAGGCGCTTTTAGTGAAGCTGTATTATCAGAATGGGGGATGTGCTACTTCAGCGTTACAATCCTATCGCCATAGGAAGGGGATTCGAACCGGTAAAGGTCCGTTGACAAATGAAGCTGTGGCGAGAATGATTTCGAAGTTCGAAGCCGCGGGTTGTTTAGACGATAGACCCCGTAGTGGCCGACCGAGCAAAAGGCGTAATGCAGCCGATACAGTTCAGGAAGAAAAGGAGACTGTAGCGGGTTCGCCTATGCACGGGGAAGTCAGCGCTCGTGCAGTCGCACGTCGCACCGGCATTCCATACACTACTGTTTGGTTGGCACTGAGGCGTACCCTCCGATGCTATCCGTACAAAATACATCGGCATCATGAACTGTAACCTGGCGATGTAGAGAAGCGGAGGGCATTTGCGGTGTGGGCGTTTCAAAAGATGGCGGAAGATGACGATTGGTTGAGTAACGTGTTGTGGACCGACGAAGCTCATTTCACGCTCCGAGGGTCTGTCAACGCCCACAACTGCAGAATTTGGGATACCTAAAAGCCTAGAACTGTTGTGGAAACTCCATTGCACGGCGAGAAAGTCACGGTATGTGTTGGATTTACCACATCCACCGTTATCGGGTCTTTTTTCTTCGGCGAAATGCGTGATTCTAGTTTTGTAACTGCTACCGTGACGGGTGAGAGGTACGCCGGTATGTTACAGAATCGCATCATCCCCAACCTGGCTGATAAACACCTGCTGGAACGTACGATGTTTATGCAGGATGCCGCTCCAAACCCATATTGCTAGACGCGTGAAAGATCTCTTGCGCGCGTCGTTTGGTGATGATCGTGTGCTCAGCCGCCACTTTCGTCATGCTCGGCCTCCCAGGTCCCCAGACCTCAGTTCGTGCGATTATTGGCTTTCGGGTTACCTGAAGTCGCAAGTGTATCGTGATCGACCGACATCTCTAGGGATGCTGAAAGACAACATCCGACGCCAGTGCCTCACCATAACTCCGGACATGCTTTACAGTGCTATTCACAACATTATTCCTCGACTACAGCTGTTGTTCGGGAATGATGGTGGACATATTGAGCATTTCCTGTAAAGAACATCATCTTTACTTTGTCTTACTTTGTTATGCTAATTATTGCTATTCTGATCAGATGAAGCGCCATCTGTCGGACATTTTATGAACTTTGTTTTATTTTTTTTGGTTTTAATAAAACCCCATGTCATTCCAAGCGTGTGTGTCAATTTGTACCTCTCTATCTACGTTACTCCGCGATTTATTCAGTTTTCAAATTTATACTGACTTTTTGATCACCCGGTATACATAATGACCTAGTAAATAGTGTCAGAAGTTCCATGCGGCTTTTCGCGGTTGATGCTGTAGTAAACAGAGAAGTTGCAGCATTAGAAAATTGCAGCGAAATGCACGAAGATCTGCAGCGGATAGGCACTTGGTGCAGGGAGTGGCAACTGACCCTTAACATAGACAAATGTAATGTATTGCGAATACATAGAAGGAAGGATCCTTTATTGTATGATTATATGATAGTGGAACAAACACTGGTAGCAGTTACTTCTGTAAAACATCTGGGAGTATGCGTACGGAACGATCTGAAGTGGAATGATCATATAAAATTAATTGTTTGTAAGGCGGGTCCCAGGTTGCGATTCATTGGGAGAGTCCTTGGAAAATGTAGTCAATCAACAAAGGAGGTGGCTTACAAAACACTCGTTCGACCTATACTTGAGTATTGCTCATCAGTGTGGGATCCGTACCAGGTCGGGTTGACAGAGGAGATCCAAAAAAGAGCGGCGCCTTTCGTCACAGGGTTACGGAGATCTTTAGCAAACTCAAGTGGCGGACTCTGCAAGACAGGCGCTCTGCATCGCGGTGTAGCTTGCTATCCAGGTTTCGAAAGAGTGCGTTTCTGGATGAGGTACCGAATATATTGCTTCCCCCTACTTATGCCTCCCGAGGGAGTCACGAATGTAAAATTAGAGAGATTCGAGCGCGCACGGAGGCTTTCCGGCAGTCGTTCTTCCCGCGAACCTTACGCGACTGGAACAGGAAAGGGAGGTAATGACAGTGGCACGTTAAGTGCCCTCCGCCACACACCGTTGGGTGGCTTACGGAGTATAAATGTAGATGTTGCTACGATCCTTAGACCCAACACTGGTTTGATGCAGCTCTCCACGCTAGTCAATCTTATTCGAGCCTCGTCATCTCTGCCTAACAAGTGGAATCAATGTCCGTTTGAACTTCCTTACTGCATTTATTTGGAAATGAGCGTATGGCATCGTTGGCCGGGAGGCCCCACCCAGAGAAGTTCGGCAGCTAAATGCAGGTCTTGTTTCAGTCGACGCCGCAGTGGGTGACTTGCGCGCCGGTGGTAAGGATGAAATGATGATGAGGACAACACAACACCCAGTCCACGAGCGGAGAAAATCTCCATCCCGGCCGGGAGTCGAACCCGGGCCCCCTTGCATGGGATGTGACTGCATTTATGAAGTTTATAATTTAAACTGTAATTAGCCACAAGTATGGTAAAAAAACTTTTTAAATCAAAACATTACCAGCCCATCTTCAGATCACTCTTACATGTTTCATCTCTTTCTTGCTGGGACTTTGTTTTGCACTGATTACTGATTGTGTGCACTAACACATTATTTATTTACTAGTTATACGTCCATGCTTCGTGACGGAACTTAAAGTAGGGCTTAGGTTCTGTACCTCGATTGGTAGACACGGGACCGTTATAGGATCACTTCATCCTAGCCAAGAACTCAACAATAAATGAAACCTATCGAAAGAAGCAAAGCAATTTCGTTGAGTTGTTAATTTTCTTCTAATTTATGTTCTGCGTTACGGTAGGTCTGGTCATGGGGGAAGCCTCGTCAGAGGCCCACCTCATAAGCGTCTAGGGAAGTGATTCCAGTGGTGGTTTCCCGTTACCTTCCACTGATGATGATGAAATGATAATGAGGACAACACAACACCGAGTCCCTGAACGGAGATAATCTCCGACCCAGCCGGGAATCGCACCCGGGCCCCTCGGCGTTACAGACCCACGCGCTGACCACTCAGCTGTCGGGGCGGACAAGTTCTTAACACACAAAGCGAAATCAGAAAAATCCGTATATCCTAACCAAATAAATTCAGTTTAGGTTTGTGTTTGTAACAAAAAGATTGATCCGTATGTGACGGTACCTGACGGTTTTCTGCTTCTGAACTGCTCTTCTAAACAGCATCCCATACGAGCAGACCATTTACGTGTTTATCTGTGATTACCCGTACTTTAAGTACATGGGCTACGCACAGCTCTGTTTAAAAAGAATAGCTCGATGCAGTCATAGTGTCGCGCCCAGCAGCTAACTCCTTGCAAGTAATAATCTGTAGCCGTGTTCCTGCAGTCAAATAGTCTATGCATTGTCTAGAATTGCGAATTATAAAATACACAGAAATAAAAAAAATAGAAGATAAATGAAAAACTTAATAAAATGTGTTCTGCCCTAACACGTGTAATTGATGTAGATGACAGAGAATTATGTTGAGCAGGGCGGGGTGGCCGAGCGGTTCTAGGCGCTACAGTCTGAAACCGCGCGACCGCTACGGTCGCAGGTTCGAATCCTGCCTCGGGCATGGATGTGTGTGATGTCCTTAGGTTACTTAGGTTTAAGTAGTTCTAAGTTCTAGCGGACTGATGACCTTAGAAGTTAAGTCGCATAGTGCTCAGAGCCATTTGAACCATTTTTGAATTATGTTGAATAATGTTTATCCGAGAAAGGACATCTCAAATAAATGGTGTAAGGCCCTACGATATTCGATTAGAACGCAGACCGTAAATAGCATTATCAAATACACTCCTGGAAATTGAAATAAGAACACCGTGAATTCATTGTCCCAGGAAGGGGAAACTTTATTGACACATTCCTGGGGTCAGATACATCACATGATCACACTGACAGAACCACAGGCACATAGACACAGGCAACAGAGCATGCACAATGTCGGCACTAGTACAGTGTATATCCACCTTTCGCAGCAATGCAGGCTGCTATTCTCCCATGGAGACGATCGTAGAGATGCTAGATGTAGTCCTGTGGAACGGCTTGCCATGCCATTTCCACCTGGCGCCTCAGTTGGACCAGCGTTCGTGCTGGACGTGCAGACCGCGTGAGACGACGCTTCATCCAGTCCCAAACATGCTCAATGGTGGACAGATCCGGAGATCTTGCTGGCCAGGGTAGTTGACTTACACCTTCTAGAGCACGTTGGGTGGCACGGGATACATGCGGACGTGCATTGTCCTGTTGGAACAGCAAGTTCCCTTGCCGGTCTAGGAATGATAGAACGATGGGTTCGATGACGGTTTGGATGTACCGTGCACTATTCAGTGTCCCCTCGACGATCACCAGTGGTGTACGGCCAGTGTAGGAGATCGCTCCCCACACCATGATGCCGGGTGTTGGCCCTGTGTGCCTCGGTCGTATGCAGTCCTGATTGTGGCGCTCACCTGCACGGCGCCAAACACGCATACGACCATCATTGGCACCAAGGCAGAAGCGACTCTCATCGCTGAAGACGACACGTCTCCATTCGTCCCTCCATTCACGCCTGTCGCCACACCACTGGAGGCGGGCTGCACGATGTTGGGGCGTGAGCGGAAGACGGCCTAACGGTGTGCGGGACCGTAGCCCAGCTTCATGGAGACGGTTGCGAATGGTCCTCGCCGATACCCCAGGAGCAACAGTGTCCCTAATTTGCTGGGTAGTGGCGGTGCGGTCCCCTACGGCACTGCGTAGGATCCTACGGTCTTGGCGTGTATCCGTGCGTCGCTGCGGTCCGGTCCCAGGTCGACGGGCACGTGCACCTTCCGCCGACCACTGGCGACAACATGGATGTACTGTGGAGACCTCACGCCCCACGTGTTGAGCAATTCGGCGGTACGTCCACCCGGCCTCCCGCATGCCCACTATACGCCCTCGCTCAAAGTCCGTCAACTGCACATACGGTTCACGTCCACGCTGTCGCGGCATGCTACCAGTGTTAAAGACTGCGATGGAGCTCCGTATGCCACAGCAAACTGGCTGACACTGACGGCGGCGGTGCACAAATGCTGCGCAGCTAGCGCCATTCGACGGCCAACACCGCGGTTCCTGGTGTGTCCGCTGTGCCGTGCGTGTGATCATTGCTTGTACAGCCCTCTCGCAGTGTCCAGAGCAAGTATGGTGGGTCTGACACACTGGTGTCAATGTGTTCTTTTTTCCATTTCCAGGAGTGTACATTAAATTACCTTGAGAGAGTGATAAGAATTGTAGCAAAATTCCCAAACTAAATTGTAATAAAAGATAGACGAAAACTATGACCGTTTTGTAATCACAATACACGAAATATTCATTAGCTCAAAACAATTCAGAGTTCAACATGTTGAGTTACAAATCATCATGCGGGAAACAAAGAACAGTAACTCATACTCTGTCTATTCTCAGTTCCGTAATACGAGCGGAAAAAGTTAGTGTCCTATACTGGAGCACATTTGGACCTCTCAAAATATAAAGTCCCTTCAGAAGTTTGAGTGTCGTAGCAGCCGTTCACTGTCCAGAGTCTAAGGCCCGCTCCATGCACATGATGGCACAGACAGGGCTGCCTCCTTCCACAACTTACGTAAAAGTGCCCTCAAAAGTTAACTCCCGTGACAGCCGTTCACCGCACAGAATCTGTCACCCACTCGATCATATATCACCCTATACCATAGGCAGGTCTGCCTTCTTGCAGAACGAACATCCAAGCGTCCAGAATCGCTCCCATGAGCTCTTCACTCGAAAAAGTCTGTCTCCACTTGACTCCCATAGTGTTTTGCTACTGTCTGCTTTTCTAGTGGTTGAAGGGCGCCCCCACCTAAAATACACCATTCTTACATTCTACAGACATCATTTCAATCAACTTGACCACTTACCAGACTAAACTACTATACTGCAACAATATTTAAAAAGGAAATGTATTTAACATTTGACCACATCGGACCACTCACAATAAATATAAATAAATGTTTGTCCACAAATAAATAAACTAGTGTTATTGTGCAAGTGCACTCATGATAAATGAAAGCAGATTATTGTTAAATATCGTTTAAACACTTAACTTATGCCTGCCTGTCAGAAGCACCTTTTGGCACTCTTTTACAAAGATGGTGTCAGCTAACACATGCGACTGACTGAAATTGCATATTATCCGTTACAATTAACACTTAAATAAAGTTACTGGCAACATAGTAAACTGCTCATTAAATAAATAGACGAGTATGACAAAATGTGAAGTATTCACGCTGCATAAATTTGCTGTGTAATTGCGAAGGATATGATATTCTGACAAACATCTGCATAATAAAAAGATATACAAAACGTAATAAGCCAACAAATAAGTTAGATACAGATACATAGCTTTTAGAAATGATGATAGCTAGAGTGCAATGCTATCGTCTAAGATACCGTATGCTGAAATCGCATAAAGTGCTTAAAAGTTGTTAGTTCAGAGGTTCATCGTCTAAATATTTATTTGGTGTGAAATATTAACTTCCGTAATTTTAATGGCTCAAATGGCTCTGAGCACTATGGGACTTAACTTCGGAGGTCATCAGTCCCCTAGAACTTAGAACTACTTAAACCTAAGTAACCTAAGGACTTCACACACATCCATGCCCGAGGCACGATTCGAACCTGCGACCGTAGCGGTCGCGCGGTTCCAGACTGTAGCGCCTAGAACCGCTCGGCCACTCTGGCCGGCTCCGTAATTTTAAAGATATTGAAATATTGTTGTGCCACTGGAAGCACCTCATTTTTTCGAGATCGAAGATGTTTTCAGATTTACGTTAATACTTGACTGCGAATTGTTATAAATTCATCCTGCGCTATATGAAGCCATCTTTCAGTGTAGACACTTCTCCACTTCTTGGAGAATTGTATGGCCCCTTTCCAGATCTGCTATTTACCATTTCTGGCCCCGTGCTCCTTGTCTCTCCACCTGAACTCACCTGGAGCAGCCGCGTAACATACTCGTCCCTCTGACTCGCACCCAGCCAAACAAGCAAATTCTGCTCTCCTCTACACCAGCCCTAAATGGACGAATTACTCGCCCACATACTCTTAATGTTACACGAAGATAAGACTGCGCACTTAACTCTGTCGCCGGCCGCGGTGGTCTAGCGGTTCTAGGCGCGCAGTCCGGAACCGCGCGACTGCTACGGTCGCAGGTTCGAATCCTGCCTCGGGCATGGGTGTGTGTGATGTCCTTAGGTTAGTTAGGTTTAAGTAGTTCTAAGTTCTAGGGGACTGATGACCACAGTAGTTAAGTCCCATAGTGCTCAGAGCCATTTGAACTTAACTCTGTCACTGACGTAAACTTCCGAAAATGCTTCTGTCACTGAAATATGCACAAACTAATGGCACCATGTACTGGTTGTTTAGTATACTATGCCATCACTAAATAAACATCCTAACTACTAAGTCGAGAAGACTCCTAAAACTTTAAATTACAATGTCTTTTTCTCTCTGCTATATTTTTGATGAAACTGAGCCTATATGTTACCCAACCTACGTTCATTTACTTACGAAAACCCTACGAAAATTCGTCTAATGGTTTTAGAGATTAGCTTGTTCAAACAGACAGATAGGCAGACAAAAAGGTTGTATAAGGGGCGATTAAAAAGTTTCCGTTTGAGGGCGTACATACAACTTACCGCGTTTCCGATGCAGATATATGAACACTGACATGTAGGAAAGGGTGCCAGCCGTGGTGGCCGAGCGGTTCTAGGCGCTTTAGTCAGGAACCGCGCGACTGCTACCGTCGCAGGTTCGAATCCTGCCTCGGGCATGGATGTGTGTGATGTCCTTAGGTTAGTTAGGTTTAAGTAGTTTTAAGTTCTAGAGGACTGATGACCTCAGATGTTAAGTCCCATAGTGCTCAGAGCCATTTGAACAATTTGAGTTGTAGGAAAGGGATTAGTGTGGCATTCGTGTCTTTCCGACGTGCATGCGGTAAATGCGGAAACCTGAACTATGACGACGTTATTACCAAATGTGTCCAAACAGTACCAACATTCTTTTATTCTTTTGTTGACTTTTGTTGGTTGCCATAGGACAAACTCCGGCAGACATCCTTCAGATGTGAGGAATCTGTATCGGGCAGCATGTCTGTCGAAAACATGCTTGTGGAATTGTGTGCGACGGAGGGTGGTGCTGCTTCATGATAACGCACGACTCTATATCACAAATTTCGTAACTTAAGTGGGAGACACTCGAGCACCCGCCCTATAGTTCTGATTTCTCTCCGTACGATTGTCCGCCCCGATAGCTGAATGGTCAGTGCGACGGACTGCCGTCCTAAGAGGCCCGGGTTCGATTTCCGGCTGGGTTGTTGGGCTGTGTTTGGGGAAGGAGACCAGACACTGAGGTCATCGGTCTCATAGGATTAGGGAAGGACGGGGAAGGAAGTCGGCCGTGCCCTTTGAAAGGAACCGTCCCGGCATTTCCCTGGAGCGATTTAGAGACATCACGGAAAACCTAAATCAGGATGGCCGGACACGGGATTGAACCGTCGTCATCCCGGCTGGGTCGCGGATTGTCTCCGCTCAGGGACTGGGTGTTGTGTTGTCTTCATCATCATTTCATCCCCATCCGGCCCAATGTGGCGTCGAATGTAATAAGACCTGCACAAAGGCGGCCGGACCTGCCCCGTAAGGGGCCTCCCGACCAATGACGCCAAATGCTCATTTCCATTTCCATACGATTATAACGCCTTTGCGAGCGGTCTAAGGCGCTGCAGTCACAGACTGTGCGGCTGATCCCGGCGGAGGTTCGAGTCCTCATTCGGGCATGGGGGTGTGTGTTTGTCCTTAGCATAATTTAGGTTAAGTAGTGTGTAAACTTAGGCACTGATGACCTTAGCAGTTAAGTCCCATAAGATTTCACACACATTTGAACATATAACGCTTTTGGTCACCTTAAAAAAGGTCTTGAAGGCTCAACGATTCCTGTGGATGAGGATATGCAGCAGGCAGGTACGGACTTCTTATCGCAGTAGAATACGGTGTTTTACCAAACGGATATCTTCAAAAATGGTTCAAATGGCTCTGAGCACTACGGAACTTAACTTCTGAGGAGGTCATCAGTCCCCTAGAACTTAGAACTACTTAAACCTAACCTAAGTACATCACACTCATCCATGCCCGAGGCAGGATTCGAACCTGCGACCGTTGCGGTCGCGCGGTTCCAGACTGTAGCGCCTAGAACCGCTCGGCCACACCGACCGGCCGGGTATCTTCAACCTGGTGCGTCGATGGGCTGTTGCCTTAGTGCCCACGGTGAATTTGCCTGATTGACATGCGGCTTCTGGCCTGTACAGCCTTGTAAAGAAAACTTTTTGATCGCCCCTTATAGATAAAACTTTAAATCTCGACATCTTCTTTTCTGTGATCCGTTTTCGACGAAATAAAGCCTATACGCTGACACAAGCACAGCTCAAGTTACCAGTGAAAACAACATGAAAATTCATCAAGTGTTTTTGGAGATTACCATGTCCAGACAGACAGACACGACAGTTTTACAGTTTCGTTATCAGTATACAGTTTTATTTATCATATGGTTTTTAAGTACAGTGTTAAATAAAATAGAAACAGTAGCACATGTACTTTGCAAAGGACATTCGAAATTTTAATGTAATCAATTGGACGTTCGTTGCCGTCAGGTAATCATTGAAGGTACCACGATACGCTCTGTTGGAACTTTCTGTAACTATGCGAACAGTTTGCCTGGCTGCTCCACAGTCGCAATTTGCAGATGGTGCGTTACCCCATCTACAAGAGAGTCTGCGCTTCTGATTGATTGGTGCGTATTCTGTTAATTGTTTTCCATATTCTGGGCGACTGGTCGAAGGCAGATGTTTGTTTCTTATGCAGGGCAAATTCGAGCAATGTGGAGCGCAAGCCTGTGTCCAGTCTCGCTACCATGAGTCGGTGAAGTTCAAATGAGACGTGTGCAGTTCCATGGCTTTTTTCATGAATGGTTTTCTTTCTAGTGTAACCGCGTCTTGATGGATAGCGAGTTGCGAGTTGCCTTGTATGAATTTAAACTCACGGAGAAGAGATGCTTTTCGTTGAAGGCCAGGGGGCGGAATTTGACTTAATACAGGCATCCATTCGATTGGGGGGGGGGGGGGTTGATTTTAGTATACCACTGATAATTCTCATTGTGCTGTTCAGCTTTGCATTTGTCTGTGTGCGCTACTGAGCAGTACAGGAGCACCAAACACTGAGGTGACAAAAGTCATGGGATACCTCTTAATATCGTGTTGGACCTCCTTTTGTCCGACGTGGCGTGGACTCAATAAGTCGTTGGAAGTCCCCTGCAGAAATACTGAGCCATACTGCCTCTATTGCCGTCCATAACTGCGAAAGTGTTACCGGTGCAGGATTTTGTGCACGAACTGACCTCTCGATTATATCCCACAAATGTTCGATTTGATTCATGTCCGGCGGTCTGTGTGGCCAGATCAATCACTCGAATTGTACAGACTGTTCTTCAAAGCAATCGCGAATAACAGTGGCTCAGTGACATGACGCATTGTCATACATAAAAATTCCTTCGTTGTTTGGGAAGATGAAGTCCATGAATGGCTTCGAATTGTCTCCAAGTAGCCGAACATAACCATTTCCAGTCAATAATCGGTTCAGTTGGACCAGAGGATCCAGTCCTTGCCATGTAAATACAGATCACACCATTACGGAACCCCTACCAATTTGCATAGCGCCATTTTGACAACTTGGGTCCATGGCTTCTTGAGGTCTGCGGCATATTCGAGCCCTACCATTAGCTCTTACCAACGGAAACCGGGACTCATCTGATCAGGCCACCGTTTTCCAGTCAGCTAGGGTCTAATTGAAATGATCACGAGCCCAGGAGAGGCGATGCAGGCGAAGTTGTGCTGTTAGCAAAGGCACTTGCATCGTTCGTTTGCTGCCATAGCCTATTAGCGGCAAATTTCGCCGCACTGTACTAAGGGCTACGTTCGTCATATGTCTTACATTGAATTCTGCGGTTATTTAACTCCCGGCCATTGTCAGCTTTCGTGGCGGGAGCCGCTACTTCTCAATCAAGTGGCTCTTTAATTGGCCTGACAAGGGCTGAGTGCACCCCACAGTAATTAACATTGCAAAAATCGAAGCGTAATTGGTGATAGAGCTTGCCACTTGCCACATTTTTGTATACTGTTTTGGAATACATGACTGCACAATGGACAATAGATGTTCGAAACTTGCATACGACATATTCAGAAAGTTTTTTAATACGATGGTAGTGCTCTGATTTTTCTTCATTCAGTAGGTTTCTTAATGAATTAAATATGTTCGTTTTGTATGCATTTCTCCACCCAACACATTTCCTTTCTTCTTAACTTTTTGTTTTTCGTCACGACTTTTCATCAATGATAATAATGGAACAACGGTGGCGGCTGCTGTGGTGTCACCGCCAGACACCACACTTGCTAGGTGGTAGCTTAAATCGGCCGCGGTCCATTAGTACATGTCGGACCCGCGTGTCGCCACTGTCAGGATCGCAGACCGAGCGCCACCACAAGGCAGGTCTCGAGAGACGTACTAGCACTCGCCCCAGTTGTACGGACGACATTGCTAGCGACTACACGTACGAAGCCTTTCTCTCATTTGCCGAGAGACAGTTAGAATAGCCTCAGCTAAGTCCATGGCTACGACCTAGCAAGGCGCCATTAACCATATCTGGAGAGAGTCTCACTTGTATTATCAAGAGAAATGTACCACAAAGAATTAAAGTTAAGTATACGAGAAGCTCCGTTCTTTTCTTTATAGCTTTCATCACGTATCCTGTTTCAGACTTAACGCAAGACGGCTTGAGTTGACGCGTGCCCTTTCGGCTACCTCCCTTGTGTCTAGACTGTCTTGTCTAGACACAGCATAAGTGGCGACGAGTGTATACGTGTTCTTTCTACTTGCTTAAATTAATTGTCATGGCTTCGCCACATTCTCCAGATGTACTGTCCGAATTTTATCGCTTGCAGAATCAGCAGACGCAGGCGTTATTGGATGCCCTTGGACAGCTCGTCCAGGGTCAACGTGCGCTGCAAAACGATGCGGTCGCCGCCGCTTCATCGCTACCGCAGCCACAACCCGCAGTTGCACCACCGTTCCGTGCTTTTCGTCCAGACGACGAAAGCTGGACGGAGTGGTCGCGACAATTCGGATTTCATCTCGCCGCCTATAGAATTCAAGGTAATGAGCGGCAGCCGTTTTTGCTTTCGTGTGTAGGTGTGTCCACCTACCGTGTGATAGTGAAATTGTTTCCCCGACGCGATGTAGCAACTGTCATACGAAGAAATTTTGTCTGCTTTAGATGCCTATTTCAAGGAAACAGTAAATGTCGTTGCAAAAAGGTATGCGTTCTTTCGTACAAAACGTACTGCCGGTCAGACTAATAGGGAGTGGGTTGCAACTTTGCAAGGACTTACTAGGGATTGTGCATTTGAATGTGACTGTGGACTCCCTCATTCAGATACTATGTTGCGTGATGCAATAGCACAGAACGTTTCTGATGTTCGCATACGGGAACAGATTTTGAAACTAGTTAATCCCTCCCTTCAACAAGTGATAGACATATTGGATAGGCAAGACACACTTGACTTTGCTCAGGAATCATTTGCTACTTCGCCAGCCGTGTGTCACATTAACCGGCCCGCCGGGCCCGCTGCACGGAACGCTCACCTGCCCTCGCGCACGTCCACGCAGCCACGTGTCCCGCGCAAGCAAGCAAATGCAGTGAAATCATGCCCGCGGTGTGCAACTAGACATTCGCGTGACAATTGCCCGTCACGCCAAGCTATTTGCTTTTACTGTCATAAGAAAGGACATGTTCAAAGTGTTTGCCAGAAAAAGCTCAGATCAGACAATCACAACCATTCCAGGCCCTTTGCTTCGCGCCGGAATCGAACCAAGGACACTCAGGCTCGGGAACCTTCGCCCATGGACATTCATGTAGTTACTGCCACTCCGCCCCGTGTTCCTCTCACTAACAGTGACTGTGTTCGTCCCACAAAAAGTGTGCGTCGACGTCGACGGAAGTCCCGTCACGTCGCACGTGATTCTGTACCAGTGTCTGTTCAAGTTGCACAAAACAGTCGCTCTTGTCGTCAGCAGGACAATAAACTTTTTGTAGATTTGGACTTTGCCGGACAAGTGATACCGTTCCGGCTCGATACCGGAGCTGCAGTTTCATTGCTCAATCACGCCACGTACAAACAACTGGGCGCACCTCCGTTGCGTGCCGCAAATGTTCAGCTCACGAGTTATTCAGGACAGAATATCCCTGTGTTAGGACAGTGCAGCCTTCTTGCAACATACAAGGGACAAACAAAACTTGTGTCTTTTTACGTTCTTCGTTCTTCTTCGGCAGTGAACTTGTTTGGTTTAGATTTATTTCAGTTGTTTAACTTGTCTATCGTCAATCAGGTCCTATCAGTGAACGAGACTGTGCCTTCAGACAGTGTTTCTCGTCTGTGTGACGAATTTGCAGACATTTTTGCGCCGGGCCTTGGTTGCGCTAAGAACTATGCAGCTCATTTGGAACTGAAAGTAAACGCGCAACCGAAATTTTTCAGAGCGCGCAAAGTTCCCCACGCATTGCGTGATGAGGTCGCAAGAACATTACACGATTTAGAATCACAAGGTGTCATTGAACGTGTGCAGGCTTCTCTCTGGGCCTCACCCTTAGTAATTTTGAAAAAACCTTCCGGAAAATTGAGACTTTGCGTGGACTTCAAGGCAACTGTGAATCCACAACTTGTGACTGCTACTTTTCCTTTGCCCCGCCCGGAAGATCTTTTTGACAAACTGTGCCCGGGAACATATTTTTCCAAGTTGGACCTCGCAGATGCGTACTTGCAAATACCGGTGGACGAAGAATCCCAGCGTGTATTGGTGGTTAACACGCATCTTGGATTGTACCGATTCAAAAGACTGCCATTCGGGTGTGCATCTGCCCCTGCATTGTTTCAGCAATATTTACAAACTGTTTGTGCGTCGATCCCTACTGCTGCAAACTATCTGGACGATATTGTGATCTCCGGAAAGACGGCTGCAGAACATTTACAAAATCTCCTAACGTTATTTCAGGTCTTGCGACACAATGGTCTTCGCTTGAGGAAGGACAAATGTGTGTTTTTTGCTCGTGACTTACCATATCTAGGACATGTCATCAATGCCCAAGGCATACACCCCAGTCCAGAGCACCTTCGTGCCATCCAAGAGTTGCCTCCGCCGTAGAATTTGAAGCAGCTACAGAGTGTGCTGGGTAAAATAAATTATCACCGCTTTCTGCGCAATGCCTCTTCCATTTCAGCTCCGCTTCATCGCTTACGCCGTAAAGGTGTTCCGTTCGTCTGGACGACGGACTGCGAACGCGCCTTTCGCCAGTTGAAATCGGCGTTGCTTTCAAATACTTGCCTTACGCCATTCGATCCCCAGAAACCCCTTTTGTTGATGGTAGATGCATCGGATTTCGGGATCGGTGCTGTGCTTGCGCACAAAGATGGATCGCATGATCGCCCTATCGCCTTTGCGTCCAAATTGCTCTCACCTGCGCAAAGAAATTATTCACAGATAGAGAAAGAAGCTTTGGCTCTCGTGTTTGGTGTTACAAAGTTCCATGATTTCTTGTATGGTCGTCACTTTACCATCATCACCGACCACAAACCTTTGACATCGCTTTTTCATCCGAACAAGCCTGTACCTTCACGTACAGCGCAGAAATTCATTCGCTGGTCTCTTTTTCTCTCGCAGTACCGCTACGATATCTTGTATCGGTCCACTGCTAAGCACGGCAACGCTGATGCGTTGTCCCGTTTGCCTGTTGCTGAGGATAAAGCATTCGATTCTTCCGAACTTGCTTGCATGTTCATTGATTCGGAAACCGATGACGTGGTCGAATCGTTTCCGATTGATTTTCGTCGTGTAGCTACAGCCACAGCTGCTGACCCTGTCCTTGCTACTGTTTTGCGTTTTGTTGCTACGCAATGGCCCTTGTCAAAGTCGCGGATCGCGGATCCGCTGGTTCGCCGATTTTTTGCTCACAAGGAGGGACTTTTTGTACGACGTGGTGTTTTGCTGTTGCGTTCTGATAATGACCAGTCCAGAGTCGTGGTCCCACGTTCGTTACAGTCCTCTGTCTTACGGCTTCTTCACCAAGGACATTGGGGTATAGTGCACACGAAACAACTTGCTCGTCAGCACTGTACGTGGTTCGGAATCGATGCTGCGATTACGGATATGTGCTCTTCTTGCCTGGCGTGTGCCGACCAACAATCCGCGCCGCCGCGGAAATTCTTCGCATGGCCGAAAGCCACTTCCCCTTGGCAACGCTTGCACATAGATTTTGCCAGTCCATTCTGGAATGCTCGATGGTTGGTTGTGGTCGATTCTTTCAGTAATTTTCCTTTTGTTGTCCGGATGTCTTCCACGACGTCATCTGCCACCATCCAAGCGTTATCTGCTCTTTTTTGCATTGAAGGTCTTCCACAGACTATTGTTTCCGACAATGGTCCACAATTCATGTCTGCAGAATTTGTCATTCTGCAAGGCCAATGGTATTAAACATCTGACATCCGCGCCGTTTTCGCCTCAGTCAAACGGTGCCGCTGAACGTTTGGTCCGGACTTTCAAGTCACAGATGTTGAAGTTGAAAGAGTCGCATTCTCGGGAGGACGCATTGTTGCTCTTTTTGTCCTCGTATCGCTCTCAGCCCCGAGATGGTCGCTCGCCGGCTGAGCTGCTCCATGGTCGTCCTCATCGAGCCTTGATGTCTTTGCTGCATCCGCCGCATCAGGTTCCTGTGCAGCGGCACACTCCTGCTTTTGCTCCTGGCGACGTTGTCTTCTATCGCAACTTTCGAGGTTCACGGCGTTGGCTCGCAGGGCGCATTCTTCGCTGCCTCGGCCGCGTGATGTATTTGGTTTTGGGGGCCTCTGGTGAGGTGCGTCGGCATCTCAATCAGCTGCACCTCTGTCGTCGCCCGGGTTCTGCCGCTCCCCGTCTGCTTTCAGCGACGGTGCCGTCCGGTCAGCGCCCTGGGGACCCATCTACTGGCTCGCCTCATCCCCAGGTGTTACCGACGATGCCTTCCATTTTGCCCCATGGCGACGCGCCGCCGCCGCCGCCGCCGCCCGTTCTCCCGCCGGCGCCGCCCGCAGCGGACGCGTCGCTGCTGCCGCCGGGCGCCTCCCTGGGTCACGCGCCGCCGATCGCTTTCCGTGACCAGCCGTCATCCGCCATGAAACTATTGCCCGCTCCGGACCAGATGTCGTCTTCGCCCGTCGGGTGCCCCGACCGCATGGAGGTCGACCCTTCGGCCCCTCCTGTCTCCTTACGGGCGCATACACCGCATGTTGACGTGCACCCTGGACTAGGTTTTCAGGCGTTTCCTAGCTCCCCTCGGACCGAATGGCAGGGTGCGGGTGGCACAGCCTCGCCTGTTGTTAGGCTCCCCACCTCATCGCATACGTCAACATGGGGTCCTCCCCACGGCGGGCGGAAGCCTTATCACACGACCGTTCGCCGATTTGCGGGGGAGGAATGTGGTGTCACCGCCAGACACCACACTTGCTAGGTGGTAGCTTAAATCGGCCGCGGTCCATTAGTACATGTCGGACCCGCGTGTCGCCACTGTCAGGATCGCAGACCGAGCGCCACCACAAGGCAGGTCTCGAGAGACGTACTAGCACTCGCCCCAGTTGTACGGACGACATTGCTAGCGACTACACGTACGAAGCCTTTCTCTCATTTGCCGAGAGACAGTTAGAATAGCCTCAGCTAAGTCCATGGCTACGACCTAGCAAGGCGCCATTAACCATATCTGGAGAGAGTCTCACTTGTATTATCAAGAGAAATGTACCACAAAGAATTAAAGTTAAGTATACGAGAAGCTCCGTTCTTTTCTTTATAGCTTTCATCACGTATCCTGTTTCAGACTTAACGCAAGACGGCTTGAGTTGACGCGTGCCCTTTCGGCTACCTCCCTTGTGTCTAGACTGTCTTGTCTAGACACAGCAGCTGCTGTGGCACTGTCAACTTCCAATTGTTTATCTCACGACACGACTCTGATGGAAACACTTCTGAAGGTACTTGTATCAACTTCCTGAAATGAGTTTCCCCAAACGACTTTCAGAAACAGACTTGCCCAAGTTTTTATTCTAATGAAAATATCTCTGCAAGTGCTTGCCGAAGTCACTTATTAGTGGGGACGCGCCTTTAGTCAAGTTTTCTAATCAGCGGACATTGTTCTTCTCTCAATCTTTCCTTATATTTATTTCATAAACAGGCTATAACTTAATGACGTTGAGGCTACCGTTTTATAGTGCCGATCGAGAGATGCGGAAATCAGATTTTCATCCACCGCAATCTAATTGCATGTACATATTAACAGCATTACATCGACTGCAGTACCCTCGCCAGAAGCAGATCATCCTTGACCGCTGTATCAGGATAAGGCGTCGTACGGAGAGGGAAGCTCGGCGTCACCCCGAAGGGGAAAGCGTGCTCTTTTCCCGCAACAGGCACACAAAATCCAGACGCTGGTGGGAACACTGACCTTCGCTGTGCCGCAGTGTGCTCCATAGCACATACTGTCATCTGAATCGGCTAAACACTTTAGGCTCACAATTCTATCTGACGACTAGTGACTCGGGTAGCTCTGAGTTTCCACAGCCGGACGACCTGTCTGACGTAGCGCTAGTAAATTAAACACACAATCCTTTCTCATGAACCAATCTGTCTATTAGTGAAAACCGCATCAAAATCCCTACAGTAGTTTCTGAGACTAGCCATCACATACAGACAGAAAAACAAGAGT
Source organism: Schistocerca nitens (assembly GCF_023898315.1). Taxonomy (NCBI): domain Eukaryota; kingdom Metazoa; phylum Arthropoda; class Insecta; order Orthoptera; family Acrididae; genus Schistocerca; species Schistocerca nitens. The sequence continues at coordinate 370,137,867 of NC_064618.1, forward strand.
GGGAGCTCTAATTTATACTATGTATAGATACAGACAATGCTACCAAAGACGTTAGATGTTTCCCATTTCAACATCGCGAGAAAACTACATTCTGCTTCGAGGCCGACTAAAGCTACACAAAATAAATGTTTGTGCATAGTACTGGCGAACGGGTATCGTGCGCAGCACCTGTCTCCAGTGGAATATTTCATAGTGATGAAATACATCACATTATAGAAACAAGGACTCGCATAGTCATTCACAGATGCATCATCAACACACCCCATTACTATTCGTTCTCGGTCATTAATGTGCACATGCCACGACGTGCTTCAATCGGTATTGAATCAAAGTGTCCTTATTTGCAATATATGCAGTCACAAAACATCATAGGGGGAAAAAAGAAACAAGAACGAATGGAAATCATGGATTACCCAACGAACATCCGTGAAAGGGTGTGGTGTTTCCATCAGGAACAACACGCTTCTTTCCAAAAAAAATTCATTAAAAGATATGTTATGAGTAAAGTCGCCTTCAGTGCAAGCTAGCGAATTATTTAAAAGTTGCGCACAGGACGATCTTTAGTGTAACGGTAGGCAACGGGTTAGGTGTAACAGCTAGACCGCGTGGGAATGTACGTAGAAAGAAGAAAACTTCGATAGTAACATATGTAGTAGACTCAGGCTCCGAACCGCTAACGACACGAATATAATCGTATTTAAAAACGTTAACAATTTAGAAACGCAAAAGTCAAGGAAAGTATGAGTTATTAAAAAAAGAAGCCACATAAAAATAGTAATTAGTTCATGTTCTCAATGGTCTGGTGCAAGTCCTTCTACTTGACGCCACTTCGGCGTCTTGTGTGTTCCTAAAATACTTCAGTTATCCAACTGGGGAAAAGGGACATACAGTTTAAAGTGGAATCCGAAACACGGATCGTTTCTGCGAAATCATTGAGTATTTCAGAGCTGAATGATAGGTTAAAGAAAAACTGAAAAAAAATCAGTGGTCCGACCAGGGGTTTGATCCTGGAACCTGTCGTTTTCCAGGTAAGAACTATACCACTTTTTCCTTTTTCATGCCGGCCGTGGTGGCCGAGCGGTTCTAGGCGCTACAGTCTGGAACCGCGCGACTGCTACGGTTGCAGGTTTGAATCCTGCCTCGGGCATGGATGTGTGTGATGTCCTTAGGTTAGTTAGGTTTAAGTAGTTCTAAGTTCTAGAGGACTGATGACCTTAGAAGTTAAGTCTCATAGTGCTTAGAGCCATTTGAACCATTTTTGAACCTTTTTCCTTTTGTTCGTTATTATTCTCGTCATTTGGTCTGAGCGAACGTCACGGGACATCCATTCAAATTCATCGTTGAATACAGCATTCAGATTTTTTGTTTTCTTTTTTTATTAGCCCTCTGACCGAACACGATGAGCTACCGCTAGACCACAAGGCTCACCTGTTTTTTAATGATACGAGTGGGAATCCTATTACAAAACCGATCATCCATGACAGTTTCCGAAGGTGCACAAGGGTCAGTTCAAAGTTACAACGATATCGATTTTAAGGTAGTAGAGTAGTGGCCTACCGAGCTGTCATCGGACAAAGGATGCAGTGTAGTCCCACTGGGGTGTCCAGAAGTAATTAGTTACACTGTTTCAACTTTAAACTGTTCGGCCAGTAATATATGTACGAGCAAAGTCAAGCGAGGAAATATGTTTATTATTTTGATGCCAATTCCGTGTATATATATATCGTGACTGTTCATCACTTCTGAACTACGTTCAGCGTAATAAGTAAGGCTGAATAAAAATGAGATACATGTAAAAAACGTATTTTTTACTAAACATGGCAGAACATCTGCTTATCCAACCGAACTCAGTCTTGTACATAGTCTGAAAGTCGCTAGATCTCACGGAATCACGAGGCAAATATATTACGGTACGTGACAAACAGAGCAATGCTGCACCTGCAGAGGAAAGTGCCGACAGGTGCGTGAAATAACAATACACTGTTCTATTGTTCCAGATGTCGGTGGGTGGAGCAAAAGTATATCAGTGCCGTCAATGGACAGTGTGTTCAGGAATGACAGAAGCACTGTGTAATCTTGCTAAGTACTGGGCACTTGATATGTGGAATCCAATAAACAGCGATAGAATAGTACTGGTAGTGTTGCAAGGCGTCTGAGAATTTGTCTGTGGAGCTCATGTCCACTCGCTACACTCTGCTTTATCCCGATGCAGTGACGCTACTTCCACGGCGGTGCTTCTGCTTATTGCAACCAAATCACTTGTGTTTTACGTCGCTATTCTTCTCCCTGACGTCCAACAAGCCGTTTATGTCACACAAATGAGGAACTAATTGCCCTGTCACTGGAAGACTGTTGCGAGTTTGTTTCATATTCATGTCAGGCAAATACTGGAGTTGTTGACTGCAATCACAGTAAAGCCTTTTTGTGTCATATGCAGAACACTGTAAACTTGCCTGAAAACATAATTTACATCACCTGCATACGTGACAGTAGTGTGGTAGGATCCGATCTCCTTCCTTTCTTTGCCTTTTCGAACAAGATAGATATTTTCCATTATCACTAAACTTAAATCGTATGGTTCTGCCTTTGGCCAAACACAATTTTTCGTTTTTGTTTTATATATACATATTTTGGTGGTGTTTCACCAACTTTAGTGTGTTTCCTTTATTTTTCTCTCAAACAATAAGTAGATGTTACGTGAGAATACCTATAGTTTCGTAATTGTGGTCATTATGTCAATTTTTAACAAAAATATTTGCCATAGCATCATATACCATATATTTTGTAGCAGGGCTGATATGTTTAATATAATTTATCATATCCAAGCGATAAGGAGCTCTCTAAAGTAGTGTGTTCTATTGTACAAGAAAAAAATAGGCCTAATACGAAAACACTGTTTTTGTCATTTTAGGCCTAAAATGTTTCCGGATAAAGCACAGTACATGTAGATGAAACCTACATCTGCTACTAAGATACTCGTATATTATAACTTTGTTATAACTTTATGAATATAATGACCACAATTCCTAAAGTATATGCATTCTCATGCAACATTTACATATTGCTTAACAGAAAAATAAAGGCAACCCATTGTCGACAATAAAACGGCAACGAAATATGTATGGGTGAGGTAAAAACAAGAAACTGAATTTTGCTTAAGACAACATCATTAAAAAAGTATTTATTCTCAAAGAAAACACAGGCATACAAAGAGAACTTTCAAAAGAGTTATCATCTCAAGACGAATATCGCTGAACTTCATGTTTTCATGTCTATGTCTTGATCCGTAAAATTGCAGGAATTCAGATGTGGCCAAACCACCTCATCTGATAATATTTGGGCCGTGAAACGATCTGTCACCTACGATGCGAGCCCTGCAGATTGACAGTAAAGCGTTCCCGTCCACCTTACACAGGGTGATTTTGTCAGATGTGGATAAACTGCCGGCCGGAGTGACCGTGCGGTTCTAGACGCTGCAGTTTAGAGCCGAGCGACCGCTACGGTCGCAGGTTCGAATCTTGCCTCGGGCATGGATGTGTGTGATGTCCTTAGGTTAGTTAGGTTTAAGTAGTTCTAAGTTCTAGGCGACTGATGACCTCAGAAGTTAAGTCGCATAGTGCTCAGAGCCATTTGAACCATTTGGATAAACTGCAGAAAACGATATGTGAGAGGACAAGGAGCAAAATGGTCGGAATTGCACTCAAAGGAGGAAGATGGAGAAAAAAAAAATCTTTGAGAGAGCATGTTTTAATGGCTGATAGCCCACATGAGAAAAGTCCATGTAAGTGGGAATATTCCGTCTGTACTATAGATCGACGCTCAAGAGGACTGTGAGCTGGAGCACCATGGCGCAGTAGCCACATGACCCTTCGTACCACCAAGTGCACGTGTTCCACCAGGGGAGGCAGGGCCACCCACAGGAAGTGCAGATATATCTCACCCGTGAGGTCATGCGGGAGCCTAACTGTTCCCACGAGGTGGTCGCCGGTATGATGGTGGGCTACCTCCCTACTGCTGACACAGGTGGAACTGTCAAAGGTCTTTCATCTCCGCTTTCAAGTGGGTGTTCTTCCCCCGAAACGAATATTACTTTGTTCGCTCCACATACTCTCAAGAATCGTTTCCTGCAATTTAGCAAAATCATCCTGTGTACTAGTATGGTATAGGACGTAGAGAACCTGCCCTCCAAAATAAACACATCAAAAAAAGTTTTGCATCACCCCGGTTCCCAGAACTCCTGAAGACAGACGTTGACTGTGGATATTGTATCACAGATACAGTCCCTTTGGCTGTTCAGAGATGTCAACAAACTCGCCCAAAGATGTAAACAACCATGCATGAGCAGCGCCTATTAGACGGAGGGGGTCCGACGGCCGATCAGTTCCAGTCATTCCACCAGGAAGGAGGTACACGGCTCGTGTTGTCGGTAGATCAACCACGCCTAGACGGTCAATATCGCGGTTCGATCGCGTCCGCATTGTTACTTTTTGCCAGGAAGGGTCTTCAACAAGGGAAGTGTCCAGGCGACTTGGAGTGAAAAAAAATGTTCAAATGTGTGTGAAATCTTATGGAACTTAACTGCTAAGGTCATCAGTCCCAAAGCTTACACACTACTTAACCTAAATTATCCTAAGGACAGACACACACACCCATGCCCGAGGGAGGACTCGAACCTCCGCCGGGACCAGCCGCACAGTCCATGACTGCAGCGCCTTAGACCGCTTGGCTAATCCCGCGCGGCGACTCGGAGTGAACCAAAGCGATGTTGTTCGGTCATGGAGGAGATACAGAGAGACAGGAAGTGTCGATGACATGCGTCGCTCAGGCCGCCCAAGGGCTACTACTGCAGTGGCTGACCGCTACCTATGGATTATGGCTCGAAGGAACCCTGACAGCAAAGCCACCATGTTGAACAATGCTTTTCCTGCAGCCATAGGACGTCGTGTTACGACTCAAACTGTGCGCCATAGGCTGCGTGATGCGCTACTTCACTCCTGATGCACATGGCGAGGTCCATCTTTGCAACGTAGTACAGATGGGCCCAACAATATGCTGAATGGACCGCTCAGGATTGGAATCACGTTCTCTTCACCGATGAGTGTCGCATATGCCTTCAACCAGGCAATCGTCGAAGACGTGTTTGTAGGCAACACGGTCAGGCTGTACGCCTTAGACACACTGTCCAGCGAGTGCAGCAAGTGGAAGTTCCCTGATGTTTTGGGGTGGCATTATGTGGGGCCGACGTACGCCGCTGGTGGTCATGTAAGGCGCCGTAACGGCTGTACGATACGTGAATGCCATCCTCCGACCGACAGTGCAACCATATCGGCAGCTTATTGGCGAAGCATTCGTCTTCACACACGACAATTCGGGCCCCCATCGTGCACATCTTGTGAATGGCTTCCTTCAGGATAACGACATCGCTCGACTAGAGTGGCCAGCATGTTATCCAGACATGAATACCATAGAACATGCCTGGGATGGACTGAAACAGCTGTATTTAGACGACGTGACCCACCAACCACTCTGAGGGATCTAGGCCGAATCGCCGTTGAGGAGTGGGACAATCTGGACCAACAGTGCCATGATGAACTTGTGGATAGTATGCAACGATGAATACAGGCTTGCATCAATGCAAGAGGACGTGCTACTGGGTATTAGAGGTACCGGTGTGTACAGCAACCTGGATCGCCGCCTCTGAAGGTCTCGCTGTATGGTGCTACAACACGCAATGTGTGGTTTTCCTGAGCAATAAAAAGGGCAGAAATGATGTTTATGTTGATCTCTATTCCAATTTTCTGTAGAGGTTTCGGAACTCTCGGAACCGAGGTGATGCAAAACTTCTTTTGATGTGTGTACGTCGTGTCCTCTCTAAGAATGAAGTCAAGGTTATTTTTCTGCCAGCATCCAAGACAGCCACGCTCATTAGTTCTGTGAAGGATCACTTGATTCTACGGAAGGCGTCAGTGTGGTTTGTGAAGTATCGAGAGTACTTTATGTACAATAACGTTGCCAGGAACATGGATGCTATACGAGGGTTGTGCCGGAAGTTTTTAGCAGCTCTTAAAACTGAAATCTGTGGTCAATTGGATTGTTTCAGTTTGAAAGAGCGTTGTTTCTCGACCCTAGAGCGCACACGCCGGTTCCCCCACGACCGGGGATTTCTATCCATGTTGCGAACGGTGAGCGAAGGTGCAGGCAGCTTTTAATCAGGCAGATTGCAAGATGGACCTGTCGCACCGCGTATTACTTCTACAAAAAGGAAGTTAACCGAAGAAGAATGTTACTCTTCTATGGTACGTGTTTTTGATGAGTCTGCTCCTTCTAGGGCCACCGTTGTAAATTGGTTCATGAATTTTGAAGGTGTCACGAGTCTGTTGACAATGAACTCCGTCCCGGTCTCCCAAAAAAGGCTTTGATCCAAGAAAACATTGAAGCTGTGAAGAAAATTGATCGAAGATGATCAAAATCTCACATTTTGTGGCGTTGAAGAGATCTTAAATATCGGATCGACTGTGGCTCAAAGAATCCTTCGTGACCATTTACGCCTATCCGAAAGATAAGCCCGTAGGGTGACACATTTGCTGACACAGGCCCAAAACCACACAAGAATGGATTGGTGTCGCTTCATGGTTGAAAAATTCGACAAAGGGCGCCCCAAAGGCACAATATCGTCACATATGACGAAACATGGGTGCACCATCACGACCCTGAAACTGAGAGACAATCTTCAGCATGATGCTTTCCAGGTGAGGAACCACCCACGAATGGTCGGAGAAGTAGGACTTCTGCAAAGAATACGCTGTCACTTTCCTTAGCAAAATGGATCATGTCACTTCTTTGACGTTGGATACAAAAATCAATGCTGACTGGTATACGGCTGAATGTGTGACGAAAGTCATCGTCACGTGTAGGTCACAGCATTCAAAGTCGAAGAGTGGTCACCTTCTTCTGCGTCACGACAATGTCTCAGGACACGCTGCTGCCAGAACAATGGGCGTCTTGGAGTAGGAAGGAGTGCGAGTGTTACCGCACCCGCCCTGTTCATCTGACCTTGCTCCGTGCCATTTCTTCCTGTTCCCAAAGACAAAGGAAAAAATTCGCGGACAGCGTTTTTAATCCGATGGAGAGGCTGTCGCAGCATATAACATTGCACCAAGTGACTTCCCTAAAGAAGCTTGGATTGAGACATTTTTGAAGCGGTTTCAAAGAATAGAAAAATGTGTAAGTGCTCATGAAGAATACTTTGATAAGTTGTAACAGTTACATTGTAAATAAATTCTTTTCTGAATTTCTGCTAAAAACTTTTGGCATAACTCTCGTACCCGCCTGCTAGCCCGCCCGGTTGGCCGTGCGGTCTAAAGCACGGCTTTCGGGGCGGGAAGGAGCGCCTGGTCCCCGGCACGAATCCGCCCGGCGGATTTGTGTCGAGCTCCGGTGGACCGGCCAGTCTGTGGATGGTTTTTAGGCGGTTTTCCATCTGCCTCGGCGAATGCGGGCTGGTTCCCCTTATTACGCCTCAGTTACACTATGTCGGCGATTGCTGCGCAAACAAGTTCTCCACGTACGTGTACACCACCATTACTCTACCACGCAACATAAGGGTTACACTCGTCTGGTGTGAGACAATCCCTGGGGGGGTCCACCGGGGGCCGAACCGCACAATAACCCTGGGTTCGGTGTGGGGCGGCGGAGGGGTGAAGTGGACTGCGGTAGTCGTCGTGGGGTTGTGGACCACTGCGGCTGCGGCGGGGACGGAGCCTCTCCGTCGTTTCTAGGTCCACGGTTAACATACAATACAATAAAATACAATACCTGCCTGCTACAGCTTGAAAAATCTGCCACCACCAAGCACTGCGCACAGACAGGTCACTCTATAAATTACGAAAACGTTTAGATTTTGACATGTGTATCATCCTTCTGGGATCGGTTTTTCAGGGGAACCATTAAAATATGTGTGAATAGTAATGTAGTTAAACGTGATGATGGTTTGAACCTTGACAAAATTTGGAATCTGGCACTGGCAGTAGTTAGTGTTTATTTGTAATTGTAATGTTACCCTGCGGACCAGAATTTGTGACAAGTCATCCTTCACAGGGGGGCATCACGGTAGCATATACTTATGTCGCCCATGTGGTATAAAATTTCTTCCACCGAGATTTTCCGTGTATGTTTGCGCAGTTGGCTCTTCCTAACGGGAAATAGCTGAGCGGTTCACAGCCGAAATATTAGCAGATGGCAGAGTTTGATTACGGGCAATTTTATAGACCCTCTATAAAGTTATTTGCCTCATATGAGACAACTTTTACATTAATAATATACCATCAACAGTGTCCGGTCACTCATGTTGTGCGGAATTGATCGCTAGTTGTCACGACAGGCGGGACCGCCGGTGTGTAAGGAGGCGGGGTGTATTGTGTTTGCGGTAGAGAAGCAGTAACATCAGGACCAATCAGCTGGGAGAGCTCAATGACTTCTAAGATGGACTGGTCTCTGGATGTCACCTAAGTGTCCAATGCACCGGGGATATTTCAATCTTCTAAAGCTCCCACGTCGACTGTTTGTGATGTGACTATGAAGTGGAAACGCTGGACAGTCACTGCTAAACCAAGACCAGACAGATCTCAAGTACTGACCCAAAGGGACTGTCGAGCATTGCGGAGGGTGCTTGTAAAAAATCGCGTGAAATCAGCGGAAAGAATCACTCGTGAGTTCCAAAGCGCTGCCAGTAGTCCGGCTAGCGTAAGGAGTTAAAAATAATGGTGCACAAAGGTCGAGCACATTCTCATAAGCCACACATTTCTATAGTCAGTGCTAAGTGACCCTTGAGGTGGTGTAAAGAGCGAAGCCACTGGACAGTTGTTCAGATGGTTCAAATGGCTCTGAGCACTACGGCACTTAACATCTGAGGTCATCAGTCCCCTAGAACTTAGAACTACTTAAACCTAACTAACCTAAGGACATCACACGCATCCATGCCCGAGGCAGGATTCGAACCGGCGACCGTAGCGGTCGCGGGTTCCAGACTGAAGCGCCCAGAACCGCTCGTCCACACGGGCCGGCCACTGGACAGTGGATGACAGGAAACGAATCACTTGGAGCGATGAATTACGATACACCCTGTGGCAACACAGTGGAAGAGTGGGTTTGGTGGATGCCTAGAGAACGTTACCTGTCAGCAAGCGTAATGTCAACAGTGAAGTATGGAGTAGGCAAGCGCCGGCCGCTGTGACCGAGCGGTTCGAGGCGCTTTTTCCGGAACCGCGCTGCTGCTGCGGTCGCAGGTTCGAATCCTGCCTCGGGCATGGATGCCTGTGGTGTTCTTAGGTTAGTTGGGTTTAAGTAGTTTTAAGTCGAGGGGTCTGATGAACTCAGATGTTAAGCCCCATAGTGCTCAGAGCCATTTGAACCGTTTTTGGGGGAGGCAGTGTTACGGTATGAGGGTGTTTTTCGTGGTTAGAGCGTGGTCCTCTTATTGTGCTTAAGAAGACGCTAAATGTGGAAGGACACGAACACATATTGCAACACTGTGTAGTAGAGGAGCAGTTCGCAGTATGCAAAACACGCAGTCATAAAGTTGCGTCTTTTTCAAACCTTTGTCTTCAGAAATTGGGGATGAATATATTACCTTGATCTACGTGAGGTAGCAGTGCCTCGTTGGCTGCTGTGGACCATATCATTGTACGTGTATATCCAAATAAATGATTAAGTTCGTCCCATTTTATAGTTAATGTCTCATAAATTTGTGGACAGTAACATTCCTGAAGTAGAATGGCCTGCCCATACGCCCCACCTGAACCCTGAAACCACTTAGGGGTGAGGTAGAACGTCGTCTTCGCTCTATATCCCAGCGTCCAAGATTACCAGCTACTCTGGTTTCGCATCTAAAGGAAGAATGGGCTACCAATCCTCCACAGACATTCAGGCACCTCACTGAAACTGTCCCCAGCAGAGCTAAATCCGACATAAAGGCGAATGGTGGAAACACCTCATATTAGTGTCCACAAACCTACATCTACATCTACATCTACATTTATACTCCGCAAGCCACCCAACGGTGTTTGGCGGAGGGCACTTTACGTGCCATTGTCAATACCTCCCTTTCCTGTTCCAGTCGCGTATGGATCGCGGGAAGAACGACTGCCGGAAAGCCTCCGTTCCCGCTCGAATCTCTCTAATTTTACATTCGTGATCTCCTCGGGAGGTATAAGTAGGGGGAAGCAATATATTCGATACCTCGTCCAGAAACGCACCCTCTCGAAACTTGGACAGCAAGCTACACCGCGATGCAGAGCACCTCTCTTGCAGATTCTGCCACTTGAGTTTGCTAAACATCTCCGTAACGCTATCACGGTTACCAAATAACCCTGTGACGAAACGCGCCGCTCTTCTTTCGATCTTCTCTGTCAACCCGACCTGGTACGGATCCCACACTGATGAGCAATACTCAAGTATAGGCCGAACGAGTGTTTTGTAAGCCGCCTCCTTTGTTGATGGACTACATTTTCCAAGGACTCTCCCAATGAATCTCAACCTGGCACCCGCCTTACCAACAATTAATTTTATATGATCATTCCACTTCAAATCGTTCCGTACGCTTACTCCCAGATATTTTGCAGAAGTAACTGCTACCAGTGTTTCTTCCGCTATCATATAATCATACAATAAAGGATCCTTCCTTCTATGTATTCGCAATACATTACATTTGTCTATGTTAAGGGTCAGTTGCCACTCCCTGCACCAAGTGTCTATCCGCTGCAGATCTTCGTGCATTTCGCTGCAATTTTCTAATGCTGCAACTTATCTGTATACTACAGCATCATCCGCGAAAAGCCGCATGGAACTTCCGACACTATCTACTAGGTCATTTATATATATTGTGAAAAACAATGGTCCCATAACACTCCGCTGTGGCACGCCATAGGTTACTTTAACGTCTGTAGACGTCTCTCCATTGAGAACAACATGCTGTGTCTGGATATTTCTGATCAGATAGCGTTCTTTAACCAAGGTTTCCTTGATTTATTCTGTTAATTTTTGTTTTCACTCGGTGAACTAATTCGCTAGTCAGTCTCTGTCTTATTTAAATTTTCCTTTCGAAGACCAGAATGGAACCTGCAGCAGCAGCCGTATCAAGCTCGTGCACTGGAACTTGCTGCTGCTGCCGCAACCGCTGTGGCCTGAATCCCCAATCTGAACAGATAACGACCAGTAAATGAACGGCGCACCAGTTGCGAAGGCGCAGTTGCTAGGCGCACGTCCAGTTCAACTGGTTTTTGACACTCCCTGGGAAAAGGCTGATACTGGTTGGTCACAACATTACGGCCATCGAAACAACGCCGTGTCACTTCCTCTCCTGTGGTGTAAACAGCTCCACATTGTAATGCATGGCACTTGTTCCCTTAGTTGTTATTTACTCTTCATCGATCGCACAAGATGAAAAGGACTGGAAGCGGTTCCTGATAATACTAATCTTCAGTTATGAAATTTATAACTATTTAAAACACATTCTACAAATTTAAGACACTAAAATCTCACCAATTCTGATTCCATTAACTCGGAATTCGCGACAATTCGGAATGGTTTCTTATCGCAAAGTGAAACGCCGTTGAACTATGCCGGACATTATTCGCGACTGACTCTTCTATTGAAAAATGTTGGTTGCACCCAATCTGTTCCCATTTGCTTCACGGTGGCCTATGTAGACGCAACCAACTTGATGAATGTATGTTGCTCTTTAATGCCTAAGAAAATGGCGACGCAATATCGACGAAAGGACCCTAATGAAACTGAAAGCCTTTAATGTGAAGATTGCCATTTTCATGTGGCGAGCAGCTGGAAACAATTTAAAAGTACGACTTCTCAAACACATGGAATAACCTTTGTGCAACAAGAAGAAGAGTTTAATCTTGAAGGAATACAAACTTCAGATTTCCAGATAGTATTGCTAACTACAAGCATGGAGGATATTCGACACTAGCTGGATCAACACACACATTTTTGCGGCTTAGCCCTGACTAGGAACGAAATAATTCACCAGGCACAAGGCATTTCAAGCGAAGAAGAGGAAATCAGTAATATCAGTGAATTTACAGCTAATGGAGAAATGTTTAAACATTCAAACGAAAGGGATAATCTGGACGTACTTCTCAACTTTATTCACATTTACTTGGGCTATCAAAAGTACTTCTTTATGCTAAAAGACATGCGGCGACAATTGAAAAAAGAAAAGTGTGGAATACAAAAAATAAGTTCTTTTTCAAGCTATTGTCTTCCGAAATTGGGGATGAATATATTACCTTGATCTACGTGAGGTAGCAGTGCCTCGTTGGCTGCTATGGACCATATCATTGTACGTGTATATCCAAATAAATTATTAAGTTCGTCCCATTTTATAGTTAATGTCTCATAAATTTTCAGTAGAGGACAGACTCATGTTTTTCACTCATAGTAATCTAAAGTGGAGTAATGTATATAACAAGCTTGTTTAATGTAACCTCTGGATATGTATTCTTACTTTAATTTGTATAATTATTCATTGTTGTGATGCCATTACTCTGGAAGTGATACGGCTATGCCATCCTCAGATTTGGCTTAATCAGTAGTTATAGGGGGACCCTCGTACAGTTTAACGTGGACTATGAACGACGGCGCAACTGAGCATTTTTTCACACAGAAACCATTACCAGCGGTACAAAAAGTGATAGCTGTCGGAAAAATTTTAGTATCGAGCTACCTGTTTTCTTTATTCCCTATAGATAACTTTTTAATTTTTTACGCGGCTACCGATTTTTTGTTTTTTTCTTCCAAAATTTACCTTCATCAGCGTGAGCTTCATCTTAGATATGAGAAAAATTTCTCTTCCCGACGTACTGAATGTATAGAAAGATACTTTTCTTCGTAATGAAAATTAAATTAGACAAACTTTTTATATCGCTCCTTTGTCTTGTGTCAATATAATATTTCTCTTTGAATATTAACAGGACACTGTTAAAAATCTTCATTTTGTTTTAATATATAAACATTTCTTCTCTGCATTTAAAATGTAAGAAATAAAAAAAATGTTGTAAACCTTTAAGTTTCGTCTTTACTTTTTTAAACGCATTTAAAACTAACAAAAGTTTGTTACTATTAGCTTAAAAATAAGAAACCTTCACATTAACTAAAATGCAAACAAGAAAAGGATGAAACAGCGACCAACGCTTTTTATACTGGTATGCTGCTCATGCACCTGTCTTCCTTTTTTTTTTTTTTTTTTTTTAGGCATATTTTCAGTTGAGACACAGCGTTTGCTCTCTAACTAATCGTTCTTACACGTGTTTATACTCTGTCAAACTTATTTTATGACGCTCTAATTCCCTTTTTCCTGTTTCATTTGATGCATTTTTAATTTTTCTTCTTTTGCCGATTAAATTCAATATCTCAAGCGTCATCTTAGGATTTCTATTAGGCCTTGTCTTTTTGCCTAATTAATCTGCTGCTGCCTTCACTATTTCATCTCTCAAAGTAACACATCCTTCTTCTAATGTATTTCATTTCCCTGTTTCAGTCAAATGTTGCCCAATACTCCCTTTGAAATTATCACGAATCCGTTGATCTTTCATTTATCTTGGTCCCATCTCCTTAATTTTTTCCTTTTCTACAATTTCTTCAGTTTTAACCTCCAGTTCGTAACCAATGAATTATGGTAACAGTGTCCATTTGTCACTGTTTCCGAATTCTTTGTCTTACCCTTATATATTCTATCTGAATCCTTCCTGGGTTTCCAGGTTTCTTCCACGTTTACAACCTCCTTCCTCGATTAACATCGATTAAACCAAATGATGGCAACGACCAAATTGTATCCTGTGCAGAATTCTGCAGGTGTGTTTCCCTTTCATTCCTGTCCCCCCAGCCCATGTTCTTCTACTTTTTCCTTTCCTGTCTTTTCCTACTATCAAACTGCAGTTCCCAGCAAAATTCAATTTTTATACATTACATTAAACTACGGCTTAATGTACAAAATCGTCATATGAAGTAATAGTGTGCTTTGTAACGGGAGTGGATGCTGTTAAGAATTTCCATTAGCTGATGTTGCTATCAGGTTTTCTTCTTTATAGCTTCCACAATGAGAATCGACACGAAAATGCCTCAGGGGGTGGCTGGTGGATATGCATTAGTGCGAGAAACTGTGCACGTGGACACTAATGTTGGATGAAGAGTTTTTATATGAAGTTAATCCATCATTAGCAATTACATATATAGCACTAATGCCTGCCTACTTGTAACTCTAGCAAGCGTGGAACTTCTATCCCTCTTTCTCCCGAACTAACGTTTCCCACAATGGTGTTAGCGGGAAGTGAATACATGCTGCGCAAAAACTAAACTGCGAGACAGAATTAAAGGATCACTGTTTGGAAACTCCATAACTGCTTCCCATTGCGACGCGTAAGTTTGAAATTTCGCTCAAAGGTACCTTCCTCGGTAATGGTGCAAAAGCGTGGCGTCCTACGACGGCACCCTCGGGCTCAGCATAGCTTCAGTCAGCGAGGCGTCGACACACGCTAAATAAAGGCCACAGCTCGGAAGTTCAAGTGAGCTGTAATGTGGATTAATGGTTTCATATCGGCACCAAATTTCACCGCAGTTCTGCACAAAGTCACACAATGAGAATGTTGTTTCAGCCCCTCATTCCCCGATTATCACTTCTTCTTACGTCTTTGCGATGGTGATCAGAACCGTGACACACAACGTTGAAATTACGCGGTTTTCATGTGGGTGGCCGAGGAATACGTTTCGTACACACCGCCGCTGAGAATCGACGCCTCAGACGGTGGCATACAGGGCGTCAATGAAACCAGCTCTTTCCCTGTGGCGGCAATTCCCACACATTTCGCAGTCGAAAGCGACAGTTCGCAGTGCGATGAGCGATAGGAAGATGTTCTTGATATTCTTTGGCACTTCTGCATCCTCGGACATTTCAACCCTTATTTAAGGACATTATGGTGCTACATCCCCACTGAACGCGATCACACCGTTTGGGCCGGCCGCTGTGGCCGAGCGGTTCTAGGCACTCCAGTCGGGAACCGCGCTGCTGCTACGGTCGCAGGTACGAATCCTGCCTCGGGCATGGATATGTATGACGTCCTTAGGTTAGTTAGGTTTAAGTAGTTCTAAGTCTAGGGGACTGATGACTTCAGATGTTAAGTCCCATAGTGCTTAGAACCATTTGAGCACCATTTTGGAGTACAGCTCGACCGCAATTTTTGAACCACTAGGGAACATTTAAAACCATCCGGCGAAATTTGTACGTGATCCGAAACAGTAAAGGGTGCTGCTGCTATTTCAAGCCTCCTGTTTTCTGCCTTCCCGTAACGTGATCACGCGCGAGTGTAACATTAACGCGTGCGCGAATAAAACGCTGTAGGGTCTCCTTAAGACCGCCCCTCAGTTCGGCAACCCCTCCGTACCTGCCACCCACGCACCTTTATTGATCAGCTTAGAAATGTCCATGTACCTTTACTGATCACGTAAGAAATGTACTTGTCAGAAATTTCAACACCAAATCATCCTGGCGACTGACCTATCGCCTGAAGGTAGGCAAACCGCACATAAGAGTGTCGAAGGGGTTTTTCAGGCGCTCGAGCAGCCAGTGTTGAAATTGCTGACAGACACATTCCCAACGTGCCGCACGAAGGTGCATGGGTGACACCGAAGTTGTTGCCGAATTGGGGTGTCTTAGGGGAAGATTTTTTGCCCTTTTATTCATGCACATGTTACTGGTGGGTGGAAAACTGGATGATTGAAAACGTGTGAGTATACCTTACTTCTTCGGCTCACATCATCGAATGGTTTTGAACAGTTGCTAGTGGTCCCAACCTGTACATCAGAGCAAAAACGTCGTCGCACTACTCTCCCAAGGGGTGAGATCACGTTCAATGACGTCGCTGCTCAACGACTTCCGTAGAGAAGGGTTGAAACGCTCAGTGGTGCCAGCAGTGTCAAAGGTTGCGAAGAACGTCTTCCTACTGCTCATCGCACTGCCGCTTTCGACTGCGAAATATGCGGGAATTGGCGCCACAGGGAAAGAAATGGTTTCATTGACGCCCTTTATGTCACCCTCTGAGGCCTTTTCGAGTGGATTCCGAGCGGCGGTGTGTCTGAAATGCTTTCGTCGGTCACCCATAAGAAAACCGCGTGATTTCAACGCTGCGTGTCGCCGTTCGGATGTTCATCGCAGAGACGTCAAAATAAGGGGTGAAATGAGGGTAAGAGGGGCTCTGACGACCGTCTCATAGTGTGACACGTCCACGGTGATGTCGGGTAGAATTGTGATGAAACTGGGTGTCAATGTGACGTCATTAATCCACCGTACAGTTCCCATGAACTTTTAATCTGTGGTCTTTGTCTCGCGTGTGTCGACACCTTGCTAATTGCAGTGTCACCGAGCCAGAGGGTGACGTCGCTGGGCGCTACCCTTCTGCACCATTACAGCAGAGGGCTACAGGCACTGTTAAGCGAAATTTCAAACTTAGGCGTTGTAATGGAAGGCAATTACGGAGTTTCGAGAAAGTGATCCTTTAATTTAGATGCGCGAAGGCTTTTTTTCGAGATTTTTCTTATTATTTATAATTTTATTATGGTTTCTGCATTATTACTTATGACCTGAAATCGAAGTAATCACTGAATAAAATAGACTTTATCAACTTTACCAACCACCATAATAAGCAAGGAGTTCCATCAAAGTAGCAAAATACTCAAAGTGTTCCGTCAGAGGAAAAGTTTGAGAATCCCTGTCCTAAACTAGTGAACTGCTATGTACAATAATTAAGTGGAGTAGGGCACGGTTTAAGAAAATGTACTATATCTACCCCCATGAATCATGGACCTTGCCGGTGGTGGGGAGGCTTGCGTGCCTCAGCGATACAGATGGCCGTACCGTAGGTGCAACCACAACGGAGGGGTATCTGTGGAGAGGCCAGACAAACGTGTGGTTCCTGAAGAGGGGCAGCAGCCTTTTCAGTAGTTGCAGGGGCAACAGTGTGGATGATTGACTGATCTGGCCTTGCAACACCAACCAAAACGGCCTTGCTGTGCTGGTACTGCGAACGGCTGAAAGCAAGGGGAAACTACAGCCGTAATTTTTCCCGAGGGCATGCAGCTTTACTGCATGGTTAAATGATGATGGCGTCCTCTTGGGTAAAATATTCCGGAGGTAAAATAGTCCCCCATTCGGATCTCCAGGCGGGGACTAGTCAAGAGGACGTCGTTATCAGGAGAAAGAAAACTGGCGTTCCACACGGTTCGCAGCGTGGAATGTCAGATCCCTTAATCGGGCAGGTGCGTTAGAAAATTTGAAAAGGGAAATGGATAGGTTAAAGTCAGATGTAGTGGGAATTAGTGAAGTTCGGTGGCAGGAGGGAGAAGACTTCTGGTCAGGTGAATACAGGTTTATAAATACAAAATCAAATAGGGGTAATGCACGAGTAGGTTTAATAATGAATAAAAAAATAGGAATGCGGGTAAGCTACTACCAACAGCATAGTGAACGCATTATTGTGGCCAAGATAGACAAGAAGGCCATGCCTACTACAGTAATACAAGTTTATATGCCAACTAGCTCTGCACGTGATGAAGAAATTGATGAAATGTATGATGAGATAAAAGAAATTATTCAGGTAGTGAAGCGAGACGAAAATTTAATAGTCATGGGTAACTGGAATTCGAGAGTAGGAAAAGGGAGAGAACGAAACATAGTGGGTGAATATGGATTGGGGGAGAGAAATGAAAGAGGAAATCGTCTGGTAGAATTTTGCACAGGGCATAACTTAATCATAGCTAACACTTGGTTCAAGAGTCATAAAAGATGGTTGTATACATGGAAGAATCCTGGAGATACTAGAAGGTATCAGATAGATTATATAATGGTAAGACAGAGATTTAGGAACCAGGTTTTAAATTGTAAGACATTTCCAGGGGCAGATGTGGACTCTGACCACAATCTATTGGTTATGAACTGTAGATTAAAACTGAAGAAACTGCAAAAAGGTGGGTTCAAATGGCTCTGAGCACTATGGGACTTAACATCTGTGGCCATCAGTCCCCTAGAACTTATAACTACTTAAATCTAACTAACCTAAGGACATCATACACATCCATGGCCGAGGCAGGATTCGAACCTGCGACCGTAGCAGTCGCGCGGTTCCGGACTGAGCGCCTAGAACCGCTAGACCACCGCGGCCGGCAAAAAGGTGGGAATTTAAGGAGATGGGGCCTGGATAAACTGACTAAACAAGAGGTTGTACAGAGTTTCAGAGAGAGCATAAGGGAATAATTGACAGGAATGGGGGAAAGAAATACAGTAGAAGAAGAGTGGGTAGCTCTGAGGGATGAAGTAGTGAAGGCAGCAGAGGATCAAGTAGGTAAAAAGGCGAGGGCTAGTAGAAATCCTTGGGTAACAGAAGAAATATTTAATTTAATTGATGAAAGTAGAAAATATAAAAACGCAGTAAATGAAGCAGGCAAAAAGGAATACAAACGTCTCAAAAATGAGATCGACAGGAAGTGCAAAATGGCTAAGCTGGGATGGCTAGAGGACAAGTGTAAGGATGTAGAGGCTTATCTCACTAGGGGTAAGATAGATACTGCCTACAGGAAAATTAAAGAGACCTTTGGAGAAAAGACAGCCACTTGTATGAATATCAAGAGCTCAGATGGAAACCCAGTTCTAAGCAAAGAAGGGAAAGCAGAAAGGTGGAAGGAGTATATAGAGGGTCTATACAAGGGCGATGTACTTGAGGACAATATTATGGAAATGGAAGAGGATGTAGATGAAGATGAAATGGGAGATACGATACTGCGTGAAGAGTTTGACAGAGCACTGAAAGACCTGAGTCGAAACAAGGCCCCGGGAGTAGACAACATTCCATTGGAACTACTGACGGCCTTGGGAGAGCCAGTCCTGACAAAACTCTACCATCTGGTGAGCAAGATGTATGAGATAGGCGAAATACCTTCAGACTTCAAGAAGAATATAATAATTCCAATCCCAAAGAAAGAAGGTGTTGACAGATGTGAAAATTACCGAACTATCAGTTTAATAAGTCACAGCTGCAAAATACTAACGCGAATTCTTTATAGACGAATGGAAAAACTGGTAGAAGCCGACCTCGGCGAAGATCAGTTTGGATTCCGTAGAAATGTTGGAACACGAGAGGAAATACTGACCCTACGACTTATCTTAGAAAATAGATTAAGGAAAGGAAAACCTACGTTTCTAGCATTTGTAGACTTAGAGAAAGCTTTTGACAATGTTGACTGGAATACTCTCTTTCAAATTCTAAAGGTGGCAGGGGTAAAATACAGAGAGCGAAAGGCAATTTACAATTTGTACAGAAACCAGATGGCAGTTATAAGAGTCGAGGGTCATCAAAGGGAAGCAGCGGTTGGGAAGGGAGTGAGACAGGGTTGTAGCCTGTCCCCGATGTTATTCAATCTGTATATTGAGCAAGCAGTAAAGGAAACAAAAGAAAAATTCGGAGTAGGTATTAAAGTCCATGGAGAAGAAATAAAAACGTTGAGGTTCGCCGATGACATTGTAATTCTGTCAGAGGCAGCAAAGGACTTGGAAGAGCAGTTGAACGGAATGGACAGTGTCTTGAAAGGAGGATATAAGATGAACATCAACAAAAGCAAAACGAGGATAATGGAATGTAGTCGAATTAAGTCGGGTGATGCTGAGGGAATTAGATTAGGAAATGAGACACTTAAAGTAGTGGAGGAGTTTTGCTATTTGGGGAGCAAAATAACTGATGATGGTCGAAGTAGAGAGGATTTATAACGTAGACTGGCAATGACAAGGAAAGCCTTTCTGAAGAAGAGAAATTTGTTAACATCGAGTATAGATTTAAGTGTCAGGAAGTCGTTTATGTATGGAGTGTAGCCATGTATGGAAGTGAAACATGGACGATAAATAGTTTGGGAAAGAAGAGAATAGAAGCTTTCGAAATGTGGTGCTACAGAAGAATGCTGAAGATTAGATGGGTAGATCACATAACTAATGAGGAAGTATTGAATAGAATTGGGGAGAAGAGGAGTTTGTGCCACAACTTGACAAGAAGAAGGGACCGGTTGGTAGGAGATGTTCTGAGGCATCAAGGGATAACCAATTTAGTATTGGAGGACAGCGTGGAGGGTAAAAATCGTAGAGGGAGCCCAAGAGATGAATACACTAAGCGGCTTCAGAAGGTTGTAGGTTGCAGTAAGTACTGGGAGATGAAGAAGCTTGCACAGGATAGAGTAGCATGGAGAGCTGCATCAAACCAGTCTCAGGACTGAAGACAACTACAACAACAACAACTATATCTGAATGCCATAAGTCTGATGATGAGGAGCGCACCCCTCTCGAAACGCTTCGCCATTGAAAGTTACCGTAACATAATGAGTGTGTTAGCGATACACACTGGGAACAGAACTGAATCTGTGAGTTGGAAAAGGGGTCACGTCCCAGGAAGTAAACTTTTCAGGAAAGACAAAAAACTGTTTTACTACTCAACGGGTTTAAGCATGGTGTGGTGGAGTTGCTATGTGCAATTGGTCCCAGGGTGAAACATATACACCATTATCGTATGTGGTTAGTAACCCAGTCTGAATGTACTGCAGACAGCACTTTTTCGAACGTGATGGTCTTGATGAGGCAACAGGAGTTTTGTTTCAAAAAATGGCTCTGAGCACTATGGGACTCAACTACTGAGGTCATAAGTCCCCTAGAACTTAGAACTACTTAAACCTAACTAACCTAAGGACAACACACACATCCATGCCCGAGGCAGGATTCGAACCTGCGACCGTAGCGGTCGCGCGGTTCCAGACTGTAGCGCCAGAACCGCTCGGCCACCAGCGGCCGGCTGAGTTTTGTTTCCAGTGGAAGGATTGTGTTATGCAAGTTTATATTATTCATATTTATTATAGCGATAAAAGACTGCGTTATAAGTATACAGGTTTCTTCATAATGTATCCAAAATACAACCATAGTGGAAATAAGCAAAGCAGACAGTGGCTGATAAGCTTCATCTTTATCTTGTCCATCCTTCGCTGGCAAATACTGTTATAAAATCGTTTCTACTCGTCGGTATGTGTTGCAGAATTTTCTTTACATAGCCTAATTTCTTCTTTTCCATTGGAGCAAAACCACCATACGCTTATTTCTCTGAACATGGCTCCTTCAGTAGCTCAATACCCACCTAACGAACACTTCCTTTGATGGTATATGATACCTCGTTATATCAAATGATGCATGTATAATCGCCCTGAATCTCGTTTACCTTCTTTCCCCATACAGATGGAAGGTGTCGTACACCCTCAGCTCGTCAGTCTCTGACGATGTCTCGCAAGGATCGCCCTATGACGCGGATGATGTCGTCTCTTGTGTTGTAGAGCGTGCCACGAAGAGTCTTTTTTTTTCTTTTTTTTCATTTTGGTGAGTGGGTCGTAACCGCACGGACTAATATCGAGTGAATACGGTGGATGTTCCAGTATATCCCACCGGTACATACGCAGGATCTCCTTCACGCTGTTTGCCATGTAGTATCGTGCATTGTCATGAAGCATAGTGGGATGCAGTTCATCGGCCATTCACATACAGTAAGGAGGCAAGGAGTTCAATTGCCATGTTGTCCCCAGGGAGACACATTTCAGCGGAGCCGCTCTTGAATGACATCGCTGCCATCCCGAAACACTTTCACTCAGTTAGCCACCGTACGATGCGCAAATGTTGTATCACTATACGCCTCACGCAGTCCCTGAAAACATTGTTGTGCACACCGACTCTGGCATACTTCAATCTCGATCCATGCACATTGTTCGCGTGTCCTAAACATTCCACCAGGGCACTTGAACTGGCCTCCCGCTCCTTCAGACAGTGCACACTGCAGCTGACACAAACACAGCTATTGCCGGCCACTGCAATACCTGTCGACTGACCTTGTGCTATCAGCTACAGACAGCGCGCATGCCACTGGATGCAGATTCTTCATGATACGACAGTGGTCCCACTAATTTTTATCCAACCTTAGTATAAAATCAGTAACAGCCGGTAAACGTAATTTGAAAAAAAAAAAGTGGACATGACCTCTTCTCCAGATCACCGATTCAATTAATAAATTATTGCTAAATTCATACGACATTGCCATGGTGCTCATACTCAGCCAGAACGTCCTACCACAATTTTAAGCTTTTTTCAAAGACAGGCTGATGTCACCAGGAGAAGAATGCAGGCCTAGCTAGAAAGAAAAGCAACATTGAGAGGCAAGGTACTGCTGATATGGTATTCAGAAGCGAGAAAACCAATTGCCAATGACCTTTTACTTCAAAGCACAGCTCCCGTAAGGAGCCAGTGCTACAGGATGTGACGAGAAAACAGAAAGATGTCTGCGAACTGGAGAGGGGAGCTATTTTTTCTCGGAAGATAATTGTATCGCAGAAATGAGCAGTCAACAAGCGTAAATAGCGAAAAATAAAACTAAGAATTGCAACCACATTCACCTCACAATAAGGATTTCGCACTTACTTTTTGAATCACGCATGGAGCTGGTTCATTGTATGGCGTTAGGTGACAAATGTCAGCACAACAGGACAGAACACTTATTCACTCAAATCAAGACAGTACTAGCAAAGATTGAAAAGATAAACATAAATGCATCTGAGGATTTTGTAAATAAATAAAGGTGTCGTGTAACTGGTTTAATAAGCAGCACTGGGAATGTAATTATTTGGCGTTTTAGTTACTGAATGATATTTATAGACACTAGGTTGTGATGCCAGGGCTAAACGTCGGAATGAATCAGAGGAAAAACGTGAAAAATCTCTCCGTTGCACTTTCATTGAGTCAGTGAGCACTTTGGATTAGACCCTGCCACTGGTGTAGCACAAACTTCTCTGACGTAACTCCGATCAATTTCACGACACTAGTATGCACACGATAACTCGAGGTGCAGGAAATTCAAACATAAAGACACAGTCCGTAAAAGGTGCAGCAGTTTCTTAATGTTTGACCTAACAGTGACGTCCACGAAACGAAGCACACTAACAAGTAGCACCAAAACGTGATAACAGAGCCAGTTAACATCAGGGAAGCCCACTCGCGGAATCGCGAAAACAAGCATAGATAGTAAGCAGCGTGCTGAATATAATGTGGCGCTGCGTACGTCAGCGAATCGAAGCGACTGTCTGAAATAGAAAGCATTTTAAATAGATAAATGGAAGTATTTGGTTTTCTCTCCGTCTCTCTCTCTCTCTCTCTCTCTCACTCTCTCTCTCTCTCTCTCTCTCTCTCTCACACACACACACACACACACAACTAGACACGAAGGACGGATAAAAATGAACAATGGCAGCAGCAGAGCGCTGCAGCATAAGTGATACGTCGGTGCCCTATTCACCGGCTTCAGGAAAGCATTTGATATACTTGTAGTTCCGCATTTTCGTTTAGTGAAGAAAATGCGAGCTTCCCGAGTATCGGACCATATTTGTGACTGGATTCATAACTTCATAACTTCATTGCAGACAGAACTCAACACATCGCTCTTAACGGAAGAAAATCGACAGATGCAAAGAGGATTTCAGGAGTAACTAAAGTATGATAAGACCGTTACTATTTACAATACACAGGGTGCGGGGTGATGTAAGAATTTGTTAATGATACTGCGTTAAACTGTGACTGTGACGATCGCGCAGTACTCCCGCACAGTTCTCAAACCGTAGTACACCGACACATAACAATTTTTTATCCATTCTACTTAAATCGGTAGATTGGAGTTATCGTTAACAAATTACTTTTTCAGACTGTAACATATGACGTCTCTTGTGATGCTGTCACAAGAGAGGTCCATCTAGAGACTCCAGCCAAAAGATTGCTTAAAATATACATTGAAGCTCGATGTTCTCTTCTACAGCATTGTCCATTAAGGTTCAAGGCATCTTCTGTCTGGCGTATTCTTTAAAGCTGCCGTTGGCGATGAGGTCTTATTGCATTTCCTCTGAAGTTACAACATCGGCCGCTCCGCTCCAATGCCGCCCGTAGCCCATAGAATACCTCAAACAGAAGATTCACAAAACCAGACAATAATACCTACAGCATATAAGTGGAACATGAGTTCGCAGAATAACATCGTATAACATGAATCAATACCACATGAATCAATATCACAATAATTGGCGCGACTGCTACGGTCGCAGGTTCGAATCCTGCCTCGGGCATGGATGTGTGTGATGTCCTTAGGTTAGTTAGGTTTAAGTAGTTCTAAGTTCTAGGGGACTGATGACCACAGCAGTTGAGTCCCATAGTGCTCAGAGCCATTTGAACCATTTTTTCAATAATTGGCGTAAACGTATACAGCTGAAATAACACGATACTAGAAGCAAAAAAGTCTAGTAAACATGTTCTCTAAAATGCATATGTGACGAGCTACGGGAACTTTTTGAACTTTGACGCTATGAAACAAATCTCTTCATTTGCAAGCTCTTTTTTTGTCCATAGTTTGGGAGGACATCATATCGACCAAAACAAGCAAAATTTGTCCAGAAAAAAATGGGCTCTAAAACGTACACCTGAAGAACTGTGCGCACTTGTTCAGTTGACGTGTTTCACAGTAGCGAAGACGAACTAGCCGGCCGCAGTGGCCGAGTGGTTCTAGTCGCTTCAGTCTGGAGCCGCGCGACCGCTACGGTCGCAGTTTCTAATCCTGCCTCGGGCATGGATGTGTGTGATGTCCTTAGGTTAGGTAGGTTTAAGTAGTTCTAAGTTCTAGGGGACTGATGACCTCAGATGTTAAGTCCCATAGCACTCACAGCCACTTGAAGACGAACTAGTGCTGATACTTCTTAAGATATGCACTTGAAGCGTCCATGTTTACTGGACATTTTTTCTTATTTTTGTCCATACTACCACCTCTTAAAATATGGAAAGCAAATGCCTGCAGTACAAGAGATTTGTCTCACAGTATCGAAGATGAAGAAGTGCTCATACCTCTTAAGGTATGCATTTAGAACCCATGTTTACTGGACATCTTTTTCATGCTTTTGTGCATATTAACATCTCTTAAAATATGGGAGGCAAAGAGCCTGCAGTACAGGAAGATGAAGTGTCCATAGATCAACAGGTATGCATTTTAGAGCACGTGTTTACTTTTTTGCTTCTCGTATCGCGTACTTTTAACTATATGCGTTTATTCCATTAATTATGATGCACTCCATATATAAATGATCTAGGAGATAACACTGAAGCTCCATGAAGCTGTCCGCAGATGATGCGGCTGACTATAAGAAGGTAGCAACGCCAAAGACACAGCTAATTGCAGGGAGATCTACTGAGGATCGATGATTCGTGCAGGGACTGGCAGTTGACTCTCAACGGAAATAGATGTAACGTATTAAGCATAAATAGGCGACGAAATTCACTACCGTTCGATTACAATGGAAACATTAAGAACTGAAAAATACCTAGGAGTACAATTCGGGACGATCTAAAGTGGAATGAACATTTAAAACTAACTGTATTAAAAGCAGATGCCAGGCTGAGACTCACTGGAAGAATCTTAAGCAAATATACACTGAAGCGCCAAAGAAACTGGTATAGGCGTGTGCATTCAAATACAGAGGCATGTAAACAGGCAGAATACGCCGCTGCGGTCGGCAACGCCTATATGAGACAGCATGTGTCTGGCGCAGTAGTAACCGATCTACCAACTGCGCTGGTAGATCGGTTACTACTGATACAAAGACAGGTTATCAAGATTTAAGTGAGTTTGAACGTCGTGTCACAGTCGACGCACCAGCGATGGGACACAGCATCTCCGAGGTAGCGATTAAGTGGGTATTTTCCGTATGACCATTTCACGAGCGTACCGTGAATTTAAAGAATACTGTAAAACGTCAAATCTCCGACATCGCTGCGACCGGGAAAAGATACTGCAAGAACGGGACCGACGACCACTGAAGAAAATCGTTCAACCTGACAGAAGTGCAACCTTTCCGCAAATAGCTGCAGATTTCAGTTCTGGGCCATCAACAAGTGTCAGCGTGCAAACCATTCAACGAAGCATCATCGATATGGGCTTTCAGAGCCGAAGGCCCACTCGTGTACCCGTGATGGCTGCACGACGCAAAGATTTACGCCTCGCCTGGGCCCGTCAACACCGACATTGGACTACTGACGGCTGGAAACATGTTTCCTGGTCGGACGAGGCTCGTTTCAAATTGTATCGAGCGGATGGAGACAATCTCATGAATCCATGGACCATGCATGTCAAAAGGGGACTGTTCAAGCTGGTTGAAGCTCTGTAATGGCGTGTTGCGTGTGCAGTTGGAGTGATATACGTCTAGATACCACTCTGGCAGGTGACACGCACGTAAGAATCCTGTCTGATTACCTACATCCATTCATGTCCACTGTGCACCCCGACGGACTTCGGCAATTCCAGCAAGACACTGCGACAGCCCACACGTCCAGAATTGCTACAGAGTGGCTCCAGGAACACTCTACTGGGTTTAAACACTCCCGCTGCCCACCAGACTCCCCAGGTATGAATATTATTGAGCATATCTGGGACGCCTTGCAACGTGCTTTTCAGAAGGGATCGCCACCCCCTCGTATGCATTTATGGACAGCCCTGCAGGATTCGTGGTGTCAATTCCCTCCAGCACTACTTCAGATATTTGTCGTGTCCATTCCACGTCGTGTCGTGACACTTCTGCGTGCTCGCTGAGGTCCTACATGATATTAGGCAGGTGTACCAGTTTCTTCAGCTCTTCAGTGTAATTCACCCACGCAAGCAATGGCTTACAGAACACTTTTTCGACCGTTTGGTATCCCCGCCAGCTCCTTAGGTCGGACGAGGAGTTGTTCGCGGTCGTGAGTCGAAACGATCCGCGACTCCACCGTTAGCGGCTGAGCGTCGCCTACATTGGCCAGTTGCTCTGGACTCATCGCTTTCCTGGGGCGACCACGGTAATCAGTCTTGTGCTAACGCGTTAGCATTTGCTCCGATTCTCGTTTGCCCGGCTTATGCTCGTTTGCATTTGTAATGTTAACTATTGGCGCTACGCTCTTGTAGTTCCGTGTTTGTCCCTCACCGTGCTTTCGAACTCTCTGCTCGGACTCCATCGTTCGCTACGTGAGATGTAACAGACCAGTTCTTGAATATTACTCATTAATGTGGGCACCTTTCCATGTTGGACTGAAAAAAAAATAGACAAGATATAGCGAAGGGTGGCGCTTTCGTCGCGGGATTGTTTATTCGGCGCGCGTCCATTACGGAGAATATGCTCAACACAACAAAAGCACCAGATGCTACAACAGAGGTGTTGTGTTCACAGTGTGGTTTGCTACTGAAGTTCGGTGAGAGTACGTTCCCGAAAGTTTCAGGCAACAAATTAATTATTCCCACGCACGCCTCGCGAAATGATCACAAGGAGAAAATCGGAGAAATTGGAGCTAAACGGTGATTTTTCACACTCGTCATCGCGAATGGGGCAAGAAAGGGAGGAACTGGTAGTGGCACCAGAAATACCTTTCGCCATATACCGTAAAGTGGCCTGCGGAGTATAGATGCAGATTTAGATATAAATAAGTGACAGAAGAAAATCCATGGAGTGATTACAGATGGTAAACCGAACGTTTGTACGAGAGGTGATCAATAAGTAATGCAATACTTTTTTCTGAAAGCAGGTTCGTTTTATTCAGGATTCCAACACACCATATTATTCCCCGTTCTTTTGGCTACAAAAACGGCCTTACACCACCTCACTAGGCAAGTATGCTCTCTTGGTACCACTCTACCGGTCGACATCGGAGCCAATGTCTTGCTGCATCAACAATCTCCACATCATCCACATATTGCTTCCCGTGGAGAGCATTCTTCATTGGACCAACCAGACGGAAGTCAGAAAATACGAGATTCGGTGTGTAGGACAGATGAGGAAGAGCATTCCAATGAAGTTTTGTCAGTTCCTCTAGGGTACACTGACTTGTGTAAGGGCTTGCGTTGTCATGGAGAAGGAGAAGCTCTTTTGCAGTTTTGTGGCGACGAACACGCTGAAGTCGTTTCTTCAGTTTCCAGAGGATAGCAGAGATGTGCGGCCGGCCGGCACACGAGAGATCGGACAGGTTTCCGCGACCTTGTTACGATGGTGACAGACGCCTCGCCCAAAGACTCACAGTGCTTTTGTTCACTGTCAGGTCTCCGTAACAATTCTGCAAACGCCTATGAATATCTGCGATGCTCTGGTCTTCCTCAAAAAGCAACTCAATGACAGCTCTCTGCTTGGAACAAACCTCCATTAAAGACGCCATATTCAAGGATACGTATAACCATGTGACGTGTCGGAACTCCATGAAACTATAGGGGCTGAAGCAGGAATATTCCACTACGTCCCACAACAAAATCTGCATTTTTTCAACCGACACTGGCTGAGAAAAAAAATGTGTTGCATTACTTATTGCCCCGCTCCTCGTATTTGTAATGTGACACTTGACCGCTGAGTCAGTCAGAGTGGTCTGCTTTACTTTATCAGTGGCGCTTCATGGTACGACGTTGCTTGGATTTTAGTAAATTTTTTACTTATGGTACGTGACGGTTAGATCCCAAACATCAATAATCCAAAACATTTAGATAGAACTCTCAAAAATTGTCGAGAAAATAGGCTTTCAAGTTTTTCGATCGTCTTTAATAAACTGAAGTAATGTAGAGTTTCGTCCAAAAGTTTTTCTCTGTAATAGGGTGCTCGCTCTGTGTGGGGGAGGGGCCTGTGCTCATCTCCTGTCCAAATAATATTATTTTTAAACAAAGGTGCGAGTTCTAACGAGCACTTCCGTGAAGCTTAGAACACATAAAGACGGAAAAATCGATAGCGCTCGAGAGTGGAAATAGCTGAACTGAATCCCCGTTCGGTCGTTTTCTCTCCGTTCAGCTCACGTGTCTACATCATTTAAATATAAATTTCACCAAATACACGCTAATTAACACACTCAACTCTAATTTTTATGAAAAACCCACGTCTTTTTATTTATAAATACATATCGCACAAAAAATCCAGTTATAATTCCAAACACAAAGTTTTTACTATAGATCTTTTATAAATGTTGTTAATCAAGACTGTTTATATTAAAAACATTAGAAATTAATTTTTTTCCGTCTCTATGTACTTTATGCTTCACGGAAATGCTCGTAGATCAAAAATGGTTCAAATGGCTCTGAGCACTATGGGACTTAACATCTGAGGTCATCAGTCCCCTAGAACGTAGAACTACTTAAACCTAACTAACCTAAGGACATCACACACATCCATGCCCGAGGCAGGATTCGAACCTGCGACCGTAGCGGTCGCGCGGTTCCAGACTGAAGCGCCTAGAACCGCTCGGCCACAACGGCCGGCAATGCTCGTAGAATATGGACATTAGTTTAAAACATCTATTCCGCTGGCAATCGAATCCAGCCCTTCCCGTTACAGTCTCACAAAGAAAGGACCTTGCATTAGCATATTAAACACGGCGGAAAAACTTTCAAGTCGATTTTCTAGATAACTTTTGAGAGTTGTATCGAACAGATTTGGCTGACTGATATTTGAGCTCTGAAGTTCACGTGCCATAAATATATTTAAAAAAATACAAAAATCCGATTGCCATGTGGTCTCCATGTAAGACACTGGTGCCCAGCATCTTTGCAAACGACTTCTTCAATACTGGTAATGTCTCATACTTTGTGGGTGTGACAGTAAAAGTTCAACTTCCGGAAACAATGGTTAGTAGGTGTTTTAAAATTTTATTTACGCCCTAGTCCGATATTAGTTAGATTTGTAGCTAAGCACATGGGTGCCATGATCAGTTTTACGTCTTACTGCTAATTTATTGTTATAGGTTGTAGTTGGGGGATTATCATGGATCTAGGGATGTTACGTGTGGTCTACGCGAAAGAAACATTTTCTTCAACATGCTTTATTCTCAGCGGTTCTCCGGTTCACTTACCCATTTGCATAGAATTCAGAACCTCGAATGTAAATTATAGTAATATTCTCTCCGTCCGAATAGGCCATGAAGGCCCAGGCGTCACTGGATGGGGATATGGAGGGGCATGTGGTCAGCACACCACTCTCCCGGCCGTATGTCAGTTCACGAGACCGGGAGACCGCAGTCGCTGCTTCTCAATCAAGTAGCTCTTCAGTTTGCCTCACAAGGGCTGAATGCACCCCGCTGGCCAGCAACGCTCGGCAGACTCGACGGTCAGCCATCCAAGTGCTAGCCCAGCCCGACAGTGCTTAACTTCGATGATCTGACGGGAACCGGTGTTACCCCTGCGGCAAGGCCGTTGGCAAATTACAGTAATAGTGATACGTTATTTCTTACTTTTTTACGAGTACTAAAGTAACGATAAATCTGACGTCCTCTGTCTCATTGTGTCAGCGGAAAGGAATCCGCATTCTATATTGCCGCTTCGCGTTAATGAGACGAAACAGATAAAAGAAGCGTTCGACTCTTCTTCAATCACTATCGCTCATCTAGAGATTGAATGAACTGCTTTTATATGTTAGCGTGGTTTCTCCTCTTATTTCATTGCTGCACGTGGCATAACGCAAATGCTGGAATTGAATAGTAGTTTTTTTTTTAGATCTATAAGATGTACAGAATTTAAATGTGCATTGGCGGCATCTGAGGTGTGTCTAACAACCGTAACACGGCAGTTCAATAGTAATTTATCAGAATCTAGAAGTATATAATTCTCACACTTCACAGAAATTCCTTCTACTTTTTTCGCGTAGGGTTATCACCTGCGACTAGCTGCTC
The DNA here is from genome assembly GCF_023898315.1 of Schistocerca nitens. NCBI lineage: Eukaryota > Metazoa > Arthropoda > Insecta > Orthoptera > Acrididae > Schistocerca > Schistocerca nitens. The sequence goes on from NC_064618.1 coordinate 370,168,681, forward strand.
AGTCATTTTTACTCCGTTTTCTTAATGGTTCGCCGTTTTAAGTGTTACGAGATTTCTCTTCAGAAAATAGGTTGTTCATAATGAAAACCTTTACCCTTATAAAAGCTTTAAAACGGTTTCTGCTGTAAAAGACTGTGAACTTGATTTTACAATCTACATGCAGTTACTTACTTTTGAACTTTTCCTGAGCTCACCGGAGCTGAACCACACGTAACTAATACTCTGCTAGACATAAGAGATATCCTCATGTGAGAGAAAGAAGCCATTTTGCAAGACTGGTATGTAAAAAAATAAATATTATACTACCTTGAATATGAGTATTCTAACTTCAAACATGGTATCTCCAACAGGATAGAATGTAGAAATGAATTCAGACGTGACCCGCTGAAACGCAGTCAGTCTGTTGCTGTTCATATAGTATATTAATGACATCGCAGATAATATTAATAGTAACCTCACACTTTTTGCGAATGGTACAGTTATCTATAATGAATTACTGACTGAAAAACGCTGCACAAATATTAAGTTTTTAAAGTGGCGGAAAAGATTGACAACCTACTTTAAATATTATGAAATGTAATATAGCGTTTTCAAAGAAACGCAAAAATGTAGTATCCTATGACTACAATATCAGTGAGCCACAATTGGAATCAGTCAACTCACACAAATACCAAATGTGAATTGCAATGATTATATAGGTTAAAGTCATAGGTAAAGCAGGTGGCAGAGTTCGGTTTATTGGTATAATACTGGAAAAATGCGATCAGTCTACAAAGGAGATTGCTTACAAATAATTCATGCGACCCATTCTGGAATATTGCTGCAATGTGTGAGGCCCGTACCAAGTAGGACTAACAGGAGATTGTGACGTACACAGAGAAGAGCAGCAAGTAAGTTCGCAGTTTTATTTGACCCACGGGGGAGAACAGTGAAATCATTGAAAAACCTGACCTGGCAGACGCTTGCAGATACACTCGGAAGCCTACTTACGAAGTTTCAAGAACCAGTACCAAGTGAGAACTATCTATGTAGGGTGTTCAAAAAAAGTGTCTAATATCTTGAGAGGTGGTAGTACTCATCGAAACAAGAAAAATAAGTCCAATAAACATGGGTCCGGAAATGCATACTCCTTGAGACAAACACTTACTTACTGGAAATGTCACTTGACGTACATTCGTGACAAAATGGTTCAAATGGCTCTGAGCACTATGGGACTTAACATCTATGGTCATCAGTCCCCTAGAACTTAGAATTACTTAAACCTAACTAACCTAAGGACAGCACACTACACCCAGCCATCACGAGGCAGAGAAAATCCCTGACCCCGCCGGGAATCGAACCCGGGAACCCGTGTGTGGGCATTCGTGACAGTGAATCCCTGTGCCCTCTGACGTAAGGAATGACGCACCCTTTGAAGTATACCCGGTTGTTGTACGTGATGCCACTCATTGAAGGTGCGACGTTGTAGAGTTCGCATGTCGTTGATTGGCGTGACGTAGATCAATTCCTTCAAGTGTCCCCATAACCAATAGTCTAAGGGATTGCGGTCTGGGGAACAGGCCAAGGTGTTCCCCCCCCCCCCCCCCCTCTCTCTCCCCCGACCAATCCAGCGGTCCTGAAATATCTGCGTCAGATGTTCGCGCACTGAAGCGTGCTGGTGCCTCATCATGCATGAACCACATTTGTGTTCGCTGCTGCAATGGTACAGCCTCCAGCAGGCTAGGCAATACATCAGTAAGAAAGTCCAGATAATGTGCCCCAGCTAACCTTTGTGGTGGCACGTATGGCCCTAATAATCTATCGCCAAGCACATCTGCCCAATCGTTGATTGAGAAACAGTATTGATGCCCTCTTTCCTGATCTGCGAGGGGATTTACATCTGCCTACACATGCTGGTTGTGGAAATACACAAAACCATCTCTTGTGAACACTGACTCATCGGTAAATAAAACCTTGGATCTGCGGCACTCTTCTGCAACAGCCATGAACGGAACCGCCGTCTGCCATGATGATCCTGTAGCCTTAGGGCCTGAAAGCGCTGTAGATGATTAGATGATGTGGGTACAGCAACAGTACCGAGCGAGGTGGCGCAGTGGTTAGACACTGGACTCGCATTCGGGAGGACGACGGTTCAATCCCGCGTCCGGCCATCCTGATTTAGGTTTTCCGTGATTCCCCTAAATCACTCCAGGCAAATGCCGGGATGGTTCCTCTGAAAGGGCACGGCCGACTTCCTTCCCCATCCTTCCCTAATCCGATGAGACCGATGACCTCGCTGTCTGGTCTCCTTCCCCAAAAACAACCCACAACAACGGTACAGCAACTGTTCATGAAGTACTCCACCCCCCCTCCCTCCCCCCTCCTCCGCCAGATAAGAGAGTGAGACATGCCTTCTGCTGCTGCTAATCGTCGCACACTGGTGCCAGGGGTTTCTTCCGCGGAACTTAGCACACGCTCCTCCATGTCAGGCGTGAGGATTGTGCGGGACGTTCCACTATCAGTCTTCCGAGGTGCAAGGGTACCTGTGTCCTTCAGACGCTGGAAACGCTGCCGAACAGCTTATCAGAGGGCACTCTGCGCTGTGGATATTTTTCAGCATAGAGCGCACGGGATCGCAGGCTACATCCATCCATTTGCTAAACCATAGCAGAATATCATATCCGCCATTTCATTTATCGAATAGCAGCCGCCGTGGTGATCGAGCGGTTCTAGGCGCTTCAGTCCGGAACTGCGCGACTGCTATGGTCGCAGGGTCGAATCCTGCCTCGGGCATGGATGTGTGTGATGTCCTTCGGTTAGTTGGGTTTATGTAGTTCTAAGTCTAGGGGACTGATGACCTCAGATGTTAAGTCCCATAGTGCTCAGAGCCATTATCGAATAGTAGGCTTCCATTGCTAACAGGTTGCGAGAGAGAGAAAATGTAAATGTATTACACCAGTTGTACGGATAAACAGCGCAATAACAGTAAACACAGAAGTGAGTCCGTGTTTGGAAGAATGTAAAACATCATATTACTTACCCAGGGTTGACAGTACTGAACAATATGATACGCAAACACGACGAAAACTAACGTAGCCTACAACACAACTCGAACCACACTACTGACTGCAGACAACCTAACAGTAGGTATCGTACTGTAAGACATCATAATACGAGTACACCATCGACACATTTGACGGAGTGCCATTGCAACGACTGTGCTAATGTCCGCAACCTAGCGTCGCGCATCCCTTCCTATAAACACGTGTTCATCTCGGAAAGAAAGCATTTCTGGACCCATCTTCATTGGACTTATTTTTCTTGTTTCTGAGAGTACCAGCACCTCGCAAAGTGCTCAATACTTTTTTTTTCGAACACCCTATATATCGCTCCCTTAGGGAATGTGAAGGCGAAATAACGTATTGCGCACGCAGAGGCATTTCAGCAGCGCGCCGCGCTCCACAGGCAATTGGAACGAGTAAATGGGCGTATATGTGGTAACTATAGCGGATCACAGAGCATGTATGTAGCCGTAGACAGAAGTAGATGTCGTAGGTGGCTTTGCAGTCGCACAGCCCGCCGGGAAAGGCGAGGCTTGTGGTGGGCTAGATGACAGTTGCATCTTACATTTTCGTTGAGTAATGATGACGAGCGATTGTTCAGTTAGCGCTTTCTGCTTGGAAGAAGGAAGATCCGGCTTCTCTGAGGTAAACCTTGACCCCGATGACATTTCCTCAATGCCTTACGGTCACGCCTCTGTAATGTCAGTTGGTTTCCCGGATGCTGTAATTATGTTAAATCTTCCTTGTCGATAACATAGTACATTTTAATTTGCATTACCTCAGACTCCAGATATACGCTTCCCTGAAACTGTTCAAAGCGCAATGGATGATGAAGAAAAACGTAAATTCGGTATTAATGTCCCGTCATTATTTTGTTCTGTGAAGCAGGAGTGGTTCTTTCGAATGGACCACGGATGCCATCGGCCAGTGTTCGTATCACATCTGAGCTAGTGCGCAGTACGTAGTTCCCTCGCAGCCTGCTGAAGATTTTACGTGAACAGAAAAAAAAAGAAACAGGACGGTTGGAAAAAAAACACATCTAATACCAACACTTATGCACTTAGTTATACTGTATTACCAAACAGTATACAATTGTACGTCTTCCTGTCACCTGCCCTCACAAATCACCGAAACCGATCCAGTCGTATTAAGTGTCCCCTGCATCTCATTTCCTATCCATGACACTTTGAAAGTATGTGACTCCTGGTACCTCCTATTCTCGTATCTTCGTCACGCCACCAATATTGCATCTATTGCGACAGAACACTTTATTTATATATCTAAAAAAGTAATTGTTTCTCGAAGTACGGCCAGTAGCGATGATGCTTGTTCTGAATTACTGGATGATTATAATTAAAGTTAAACTTTCAAAATGTAGTAGAAGTAACACCACTGGTCAGAATGTCGTCAAATTGCAACGGAATATTATTGGAGAAGGGGGAAAACGTAAGGCAGAAGAAAAAAAAATAGTGTGAAATTGATCAATAGATGGCGCTGTATGTGTCAGAAAACGTAAATGAAAACAGCTGTCACGCGCACGACCCAGTCAAGTTGGTATAAACACGGCGAGAACACGGCTTTTCCTCCTTTCGCGTCTGCGACGTTCGCCGTTGCTGTCCCATTGCAGGATCGCGCTCTGCTTCTAAAGCTGTATTACAAGAATGATGACTGTGCTCACGTCGCTCTGCTGAAGTTCCGGACACTAAAAGGTTTGAAAAAAAAGGCGTTGGCCCGATGACTGCCGCGGGTCTGGAGAAAATGTTTCGGAAATTTGAAAAGACGGGTTCTTTTGGTGTGCGACCTGGTAGAGGGAGGAAATTGATTCGGCGACAGTGGAAGCAGTGGCCACAGCAACGCAGGGAGAGGACGAGTGGTGATGTACAAACGTGTAGTGCACGGAGAATTGCCCGAGCATTGGACCTACCCGTCAGCAGGGTGCGTAAAATCCTACGAAACATCCTTCTTTGTTATGCATTCAAAATTACCCATATACACGAGTTGCTCTCTGTTGACCTGCCAGCAAGAGAGACCTTTGCTTTAGAATTTATTGCTCGCGTGGAAGTGGACAATGACTGATCGTAGAAGATTTCCTGGACGGACGATGCCCACTTCCATCTGACAGCATACGTAAATACACAGATTCGTCGAATATGGGATACGGGAAATCCACACGCAAATCAACCAGTACCACTGAAAAGGTCACTGTGTGGTGCCGGTTTACGGCATCATTTATCATACGGCCATATTTTTCGAAGAGACAGCTGCTTCCGGTCTTGTTACCTGTACCATGACTGGCAAGCGCTATGAGTGTCTTTTGCGTAACCACTTCATTCCAGCTCTCCAACAGGGTGGATGTGTGGATGGAATCATTCTTACGCAAGACGGCGCACCACCGCACATTGCAAATCCAGCTAATCAGCTGCTGAAATGCCATTTCGAAAATGCTGGAATTATCAGCCGCTATTTGGTTCAAATGGTTCAAATGGCTCTAAGCACTATGGGACTTAACATCTGTGGTCATCAGTCCCCTAGAACTTCGAACTACTTAAACCTAACTAACTTAAGGACATCACACACATCCATACCCGAGGCAGGATTTGAACCTGCGACCGTAGCGGTCACGCGGTTCCAGACTGTAGCGCCTAGAACCGCACGGCCACACCGGCCGGCAGCCGCTATTTCCCTAAAACCTGGTCGTCCCGATCACCCGATTTTAATCAGTGTGACTTCTGGCTGCAAGGCTATCTGAAAGATTTTGTGTTCAGTGTGCCGATTGCAAACTTAGCTGCATTGAAGGCATACATTGTGAACGTGACCCTGGAAGCATTTCGATCAGTTGTGTGTGGAACACGCTGTTTCTCCAGTTCAACTTGCTGCAGAAAACTGTGGACAGCATATTGAACATATTTTGAGGCAGTCAAAGGAAATGAATAATCCTATTTGATTTTGATTGATGCTTTTTATGCGGTGTTTGGCCTCAGTACAATTAAAAACCGATTTTTCCCATCCGATGTGATATGATCTTGCCGTGTTGGATGGGCTTACGTAACTAACAGTATCACACCTGTACACCCATGAACAGTGAATAGTACAGTTTGTTGAACGTCAAACGTACACCTTAGGCATTGTTGTATGATTCATTTGTTATTTGTAGGCGACCACTATTAAATTATGATGCTTACAGCGCCATCTATTGCTAAATTTTGTAACTATTTTGTTTCTTTTGCCATGCGTTTTCCCCCTTCTCCGATAATATTCCGTTGCAATTTGTCGTCATTGTGACCAGTGGGGTTATTTCTACAGCGGATTGAAAGTTTAACTTTAATTGTAATCACCTTGTATTTTCCGGCCAACAGAAGCACTCTAATGAGGGTTAGCATTATAGCCTACGAGGGACAGCCACATGGTTTTGTCGTCTTCGAAAAATGAAGTTATGTAATAAAGAGGAGAGCCTGGTGCTCGAAGACCGGCGTATCGTGATCAAGGCGGTAGTGAAAGAAATGAAAATCAGTCATGCACCAGTTTTTAACGTACTGCACGACATTTCAGAGCTACAAACCGCAGATTATTGTTCCAGACTTGAAAATGATAAGTCCCACTCCATCAGACATATTGACAATAATCTTGCAAAATACACTGTGGATGTGGCTCAAGTGAGTGAAGCCCACTCTACAGTTGCCAGCAATCGTGAATGAAAGAGATTTATGCAGTCGTCAAGGAAGACAATTAATGTGAAAAGAAGTGTAGTAACTTTCCTGCGGTTCATTAATTCACCACCAAGTGACTACAGCAATGTGTATACACCTTTACATTAGACTGTTAACGATATTCAGCGGCAAGGTGCCGAATTTACCACTCCAGTCCTTTGGAATTGGAAAATTGTGGTATGTTCCTGTGGGATCAAACTGCTGAGATCATCGGTGCCTAAGCTTACACACTACTTAATTTAACTTAAACTAATTTACGCTAAGGACAACACACACACCAATGTCCGATGGAGGACTCGAACCTCCGACGGGGGGCGCCACACGCACCGTGGCAAGAAGCTTGAGACCGCACGGCTACCCCACGCGGCACTCCAGTCTTTCCCAGCAAAATTACACAGGTCACTGACAACTTCACACTTACAAACTAAACGCTTTTGCGTCATTTTCAACAGGAACGTACTTTACATACAGTCTCACTAAAAAACCTGTGCACAAATACTCAGTTAATAAACTGCGTCACCATTCCGGAGATGGGAGGGGGGAAGGGGGGGGGGGGGGGGAAGTAACGTTTATCAGAAAAACCCTGCAAGTGCCTGACTCAGTTTCCCGTCTAGCAGTGCAGACCATTGTGTGAGAGTTTGTACACTCTGCACGTATACATTTTTGTATTAGTATTATTAGTAATTAACATCAGTATTCCACATAATGTTAAGGAGTTTTGCGAAAAGTAAACAGCTCCTGGGCGTTTCTGCGCATTTCATGGCCACTGATTAACGAGAGCGTGCTGAAAAATAATGCCTCCGATTTTTTTATATGAAAACTCTTGAAGCTTTTTAAAGAAGACAGACATTATTAACATTCTACATCTTTATTCTTCATGTCTACATATTTATTTTTGAGCATAGCAACCGTCACTGTAGAACGCTTGACTTTGTTGACGAAGGCACAACTTCACCTCTGCTTGTACCGCTTCATCTCTATCAAAATTAGGTCCCAGAAGGTGTTCTTTAAGTTATAGAAACAGATGAAAGTCGGATGGGGCCAAGTCCGGACTGTGTGGAGGATAGTCGATAACAGAGAACTCACGGCGTAAGATAGTTGGAGATGTCGTGTGTGGTCTGATGCTGGCATGCTGAAGGAGAGCGTGCTCCATTTGTGGACGAACTATTCGAAATCGAAACTCGATTACAGCACGCTTCTTCTTTCGCACCGACATACACTCCTGGAAATGGAAAAAAGAACACATTGACACCGGTGTGTCAGACCCACCATACTTGCTCCGGACACTGCGAGAGGGCTGTACAAGCAATGATCACACGCACGGCACAGCGGACACACCAGGAACCGCGGTGTTGGCCGTCGAATGGCGCTAGCTGCGCAGCATTTGTGCACCGCCGCCGTCAGTGTCAGCCAGTTTGCCGTGGCATACGGAGCTCCATCGCAGTCTTTAACACTGGTAGCATGCCGCGACAGCGTGGACGTGAACCGTATGTGCAGTTGACGGACTTTGAGCGAGGGCGTATAGTGGGCATGCGGGAGGCCGGGTGGACGTACCGCCGAATTGCTCAACACGTGGGGCGTGAGGTCTCCACAGTACATCGATGTTGTCGCCAGTGGTCGGCGGAAGGTGCACGTGCCCGTCGACCTGGGACCGGACCGCAGCGACGCAAGGATGCACGCCAAGACCGTAGGATCCTACGCAGTGCCGTAGGGGACCGCACCGCCACTTCCCAGCAAATTAGGGACACTGTTGCTCCTGGGGTATCGGCGAGGACCATTCGCAACCGTCTCCATGAAGCTGGGCTACGGTCCCGCACACCGTTAGGCCGTCTTCCGCTCACGCCCCAACATCGTGCAGCCCGCCTCCAGTGGTGTCGCGACAGGCGTGAATGGAGGGACGAATGGAGACGTGTCGTCTTCAGCGATGAGAGTCGCTTCTGCCTTGGTGCCAATGATGGTCGTATGCGTGTTTGGCGCCGTGCAGGTGAGCGCCACAATCAGGACTGCATACGACCGAGGCACACAGGGCCAACACCCGGCATCATGGTGTGGGGAGCGATCTCCTACACTGGCCGTACACCACTGGTGATCGTCGAGGGGACACTGAATAGTGCACGGTACATCCAAACCGTCATCGAACCCATCGTTCTACCATTCCTAGACCGGCAAGGGAACTTGCTGTTCCAACAGGACAATGCACGTCCGCATGTATCCCGTGCCACCCAACGTGCTCTAGAAGGTGTACGTCAACTACCCTGGCCAGCAAGATCTCCGGATCTGTCCCCCATTGAGCATGTTTGGGACTGGATGAAGCGTCGTCTCACGCGGTCTGCACGTCCAGCACGAACGCTGGTCCAACTGAGGCGCCAGGTGGAAATGGCATGGCAAGCCGTTCCACAGGACTACATCCAGCATCTCTACGATCGTCTCCATGGGAGAATAGCAGCCTGCATTGCTGCGAAAGGAGGATATACACTGTACTAGTGCCGACATTGTGCATGCTCTTTTGCCTGTGTCTATGTGCCTGTGGTTCTGTCAGTGTGATCATGTGATGTATCTGACCCCAGGAATGTGTCAATAAAGTTTCCCCTTCCTGGGACAATGAATTCACGGTGTTCTTATTTCAATTTCCAGGAGTGTAGTTACGGTACACACTTCCATGTTACACGCTACAATTCGGAACCATCTAGCGGCAGACGGCTGCAATATGTAGACACGAAGAATAAAGATGTAGAATGCTAACAGCGTTTGATTTATTTGAAAAGCTTTACGAGTTCTCACAGATAATATTCGGAGGCGTTACTTTTCAGCACCACTTCGTACCAGGAGTGCTGCTGATAGGGCAGTATAACTACGCAACTACAAGTAGTTCCTTCCTGTGAAGAAGTGGGGGAGGGCGAGTGGGGAATCACCTGCTCACTCTTCAATTTGTGGACAAGGAGGGAAGTGGTTGACCATATTGCGGAGATATGCCTTCCCTCACACTTCTGCTCTCCACTTAACCTCCTTTCACCCCGTCAACTCTCAGTAAGCAGAATGAAATTTTCACTCTGCAGCGGAGTGTGCGCTGATATGAAACTTCCTGTCAGATTAAAACTGTTTGCCGGACCGAAACTCGAACTCGGGACCTTTGCCTTTCGCGGGCAAGTGCTCTACCATCTTTTTTTTTTATCGTTGCTGACCTCACATGACATCCGTTCAAGTTCGTTTGTTGATCCTTCCACTCAGTTTTTTTTATTACAGAGGCCAATGAGCTCTCTGACCGAACACGCTGAGCTACCGTGCCAGCACCATCTCAGCTACACAAGCACGACTCATGCCCGTCCTCACAGTTTCACTTCTGCCAGTGCCTCGTCTCCTACCTTTCAAACTTTACAGAAGCTCTCCTGCAAATCTTGCAGAACTAGCACTCCTGAAAGAAAGGATACTGCGGAGACATGGCTTAGCTACAGCCTGGGGGATGTTTCCAGAATGAGAGAACTTGCCCGTGAAAGGCAAAGGTCCCGAGTTCGAGTCTCGGTCCGGCAAACAGTTTTAATCTGACAGGAAGTTTATCTCAGTAAGCAATTTATCCCCTAATGTGACTCTACAACACTTATATGTAGTACATAGATTTAATATTTGATTTTAACCCACTTAATTTAACAATACAAATTAACTTAATACCATTAAAACACTATTTTTGCGTGTGGCCTTGCCACAGTGGTAACACCAGTTCCCGTTATATCACCGAAGTTAAATGTCATGCGCTTAGATGAGTGACCGTCTGGGTCTACCGAGCGCTTTTGGCAACTGGGGTGCAGTAAGCCCTTGTGAGGCCATTGAGGAGCTACTTGATCGACAATTAGCGGCTCTGGTCACGAAAACTGACAACGGCCGGGAGAGCGGTGCGCTGACCATGTGCCGCTCCATATCTGCATCCAGTGACCTATCAGCTGAGGATGACAGGCGGTCGGTCGGTACCCGTTGGCTTTCAGAGGCATGTTCGGACGGAGTATGGACAAAACATTTTTAGTAATCTACAATATTTGAATCCCCCACTTCGCGCAAACTGTCAGTCCTTGGATCTTTCATGCAGGAGATTTAATGTAGTTTAACTTTGTACTGGGGCACGTTTTCGCTTGAGACCTCAGTATGTGAGTCATTCACGAAAACAAAAAGGACTGACTTTCAAACCCCCCCCCCCTCCCCACGCCCACCCCTGCCCCCCCTACCCAACCATCAACCATCAGGATTTTTAGTATGTTCTTCATGGTACTCCTTCCTACCATTGCACAAAATTTGCGGCTACACGACTTATTTCCCCTGTTTTTCCTTCCTTGACTCTACTAACAACCTCAGAAAGCTAAATACATGTTCCATCAAGTCATCTGTACTTATCACGAACAGTACTTGTCACCCATTAAGAACAACATATTGAGTTTTGTTTGAATCTAGATTTTCCCGGCGTATAATATGGATGAAAAGCTCTCGGCTTACTGTCTAGATTGTAGTAGTAAGAAACTACGACATTTCAATAAGTGCCATACTCACTCTCTACAACTAAAATCTACACCTACACTCCGCAAACCACCTTATAGTCCCGGGGGAGCGTACTGTGATGGCACAGTCACTTCCTCACTTAGATTTGATTAGATTAGAATCAGTTTTCGTTCCATAGACCCAAAAAATGAGATGATTTCCGTGGATGTGGATCATCTCAGAAAGTATAACATAAAAACATAAAACATCTGAATATAATATTTACTACCCTGATCATTTGTCAAGAGATTGTCAAAATAGATGAATACAACACAGCAAACTGGAACAGTTTGCCGGCCAGAGTGGCCGAGCGGTTCTAGACGCTTCAGCCCGGAACCGCACTGCTTCTGCGGTCGCAGGTTCGAATCCTGCCCCGGGCATGGATGTGTGTGATGTCCTTAGGTTGGTTAGGTTTAAGTAGTTCTAAGTTCTAGGGGACTGATGACCTCAGATGTTAAGTCCCATAGTGCTTAGAGCCATTTTTTTTTTGGAACAGCTAATATTTACAGAATTAATAAACTATCAGAATGAAATACTGTCATGCACTATTAATAAATTTATCATACACAGAACACCTAATCTTGACTGTTGTGATCAAGTGCTGTCAAAACTGAAATCTAACAGACATTTTTCTTAAGCTGGCCTAACAGTCTCTGTTAAGATATTCATCCTGTTTCAGCCACGAATATTGTGCGGTGAGACTGTTGGTAATCATGCATGTATGCTCGAATCCCTGTAATTTAAGCTTTATAGTGTTTTCAGGAGATGTGCTATAGTGGACGAAATAAATTACCTGACAAAAAAAGTGAAACACACAGAATGGCAGGAGAACAAAATTAAACATCGTTGTTTTAGAGAGTGCACTGTTTAGTCAGATCCATAAAGAACTTGGCAGCATAAGCCAAATTATCAGTATGTCGATGCCTCCCCTCTGTCATAAAACTGTGTATCCTCTCCTGAGGCAAAATGGGCCGCATCTGTCCAACTGGCCGTTGATATCTCGGAAGTAGTGGGACAGAGTAGGTTGTGGCCCATTTTGTTAGTGCGGGTTGCCTACTTCAGGGGAAGGTTTATCGTAGAAGGGTCTTCGGATAGTGGATTGTAGTACCGAAACCGATAGCAAATCAACCAAGATCTTCAAGTACAGCTGAAGATTCCTTCATATTCCTAAAAAGGTATGGTAGCAGCTGGCATCTACCGCTTTGTCTGGAGTTAGATACACAAAGACGAGTTATTGGTTGCTTTCGTCAAATTTCTCAATCCTTCTATGTGTAGTGTTTTCCGATTGTTTCGTGCTGACTCTTACTACAGGAATTCGAGTCTCGGTTTTCACGTGTTCACTATGGTAAGTTTCCATCCCCATTTTCGTCGTTTATTTCAAGAAAATTATCGGGCGCAAGTTTAATTCCGTTATTTAGTCGGGAGCTAGATTTTACATACAGTAACCAGCGGAAGGTTAAGAGCTGAGATCATATGCCAAGTATCCTACTCATGTCCCTGTTTAGTGTAAATACAGTTGCATCATTATTCATTTTAATTTATACTGAAACGTTCCTTTTCGTCTGTCTTCAAAGCTTCCAGAGTGTCACGCGAAATTACACTCGCCGCCGTGGCCAGAATCCACGTACAGCTGACGATGTACGACTCGCGAAACAACACATGTAAAATCAGTATAAATTATGGTTCCTGGCTTTTTTTTAACACACGAGACACGGTTAAAATTACAATGCAGAAGTCAATAATACAAAGTCCTACAACTAACTAATGATTTTCAGGAAATATTCCGATATCCGACGTCTGGACTAGAAGATGTTCGTCGCTAACATTTCAGTACACGACCTCCAACTGGCATAATAGCAATTACCATTGATAATTACCATCAGAACAAAGGAGGAACACAACATGGAGAATATTTCACAAGAACACCACAGTCAAATTTTCACGGCATCAAATGAAATTTATTGGCGTAAATTAACCCTAACCAAGTCCGTCACTTTTATTTAACACCATCTATACTTAGCTAATGTCTCCAGCTCCGTTCTGAAGCCTCTTTTGACCGAACACGCCCTGCGGGATTTGCTGAGCGGTCTAGGGCGCTGCAGTCATGGACTGTGCGGCTGATCCCGGCGGAGGTTCGAGTCCTCCCTCGGGCATGGGTGTGTGTGTTTGTCCTTGGGATAATTTAGGTTAAGTAGTGTGTAAGCTTAGGGACTGATGACCTTAGTAGTTAAGTCCCATAAGATTTCACACACATTTGAACATTTTTTTGACCGAACAAGTCGGCACTGACTACGCCACAAAACTCGCTCAGAAAAACAGGAAAGTACCTAAGAAGAAGTAGATATCCGCGAACGAGTGCGCAACTTCGAATGCTTTGCGGCTTTCCGTACGGGAATAGTAATCTGGTTGATCACGGAGGAACACTAACTTCAGAACTCCGAAATGATAACCACTTTCGAACACGAACTCCGCCCACGACTTGCCGCTTCAACATTACAAGGGCTGCCGCCAGACTCAACCATTCCGAGAGCCGCAAACGCACCACGAAATTACACAAAAAGAAAACCGACGCACCGCGAAGGAATTATCCGAATGGGACGGAAATCGGTAGATTGGCTGTACATGTAGACACAAACAAACGACTACAATTTCTGGAAAACTGGATGATTTATTCAAGAGAAAGAGCTTCACAAATTGACCAAGTCAATAACGCGTTGATCGACCTCTGGCTCCTATGCAAGCAGTAATTTAGGTTGGTACTGATTGATAGAGTTGTTGGTTGTCCTCTTGAGGGATATCGAGGCAAATTATATCCAGCTGAGGCGTTAGATAACCAAAATCCCGAGCTGGTTGAAGGGCCCTACCCGTAATGCTCCAAGCGTTCTCAATTGGGGAGGTATCCCGAGACCTTGCTGGCCAAGGCAGGATGTGGCCTGCACAAACACAAGCACTAGAAAGTCTCGTAGTGTGCGGGCGGGATTTATCTTGCTAAAATGTAAGTCCAGACTTAACTGCGACGAATGGCAACAAAATGGGGGTAGAATATCGTCAACGTACCGCTGTCTTGTAAGGGTGCCGCGGATTACAAACAAAGAGGTGCTGCTACGAAAAGAAAGTGCACCCCAGACCATCACTCCTATTCGTCGTGTCTTACGGCGGTCGACAGTCAGGCTGGTATCTCGCCGCCGTCCGAGGCGTCTCCAGACATACCTTCGTTGGTCACCGGGGCTCAGTTCGAAGCGGGGCCCATCTCTGAAGACAATTCTACTCCAGTCAGTGACGTCCCAGGCCGAAGACGTGTATGCAGACGTTCTGAAGTTAGTATTTAGCACTGCTCGGTTCTGTCTCGCGTTTCATGTTCCGGCATTGTTAGTTTTACGTTAACAAAAAAATGGTTCAAATGGCTCTGAGCACTATGAGACTTAACTTCTGAGGTCATCAGTCCCCTAGAACTTAGAACTACTTAAACCTAACTAACCTAAGGACATCACACACATCCATACCCGAGGCAGGATTCAAACCTGCGGCCGTAGCGGTCGCACGGTTCCAGACTGTAGCGCCTAGAACCGCTCGGCCACTTACGTTAACAGTGGAACACATCAGTATAGGTACGTATGCTGATGAAGAGGTTGGGAACGTGCACGTCGTCTATGGTCTCTCTGAATGCAGTGGAAGAGGGACACAACAATGCTACGTCGAGCTGTCCCCGCAGCGACGGCAACCACAGCTCACTACTTTTGCACCGGTACACAGGTGCCTACGAGCAACCTGACTCTAACGTGTTATGATAAAAATGTAAATGTCGTGTGACTATGGTCTTCCGTCGGGTAGACCGTTCGCCGGGTGCAAGTCCTTCGATTTGACGCCACTTCGGCGACATGCGCGTCGATGGGGATGAAATGATTATGATTAGGACAACACAACACCCAGTCCCTGAGCGGAGAAAATCTCCGACCCAGCCGGGAATCGAATCCGGCCCCTTAGGATTGACATTCCGTCACGGTAAACACTTTTTTTTCTTTTTTTTTTTCATTTTGTTCGTTATTGATCGTTGTGTTTGCTCGTTGCGAACGTCGCAAGACATCCTGTTCAAGTTCGGTGGTTGATCCTTCCACTCAGTTTTTTATTACAGAGACCAACCGGTTCTCTGACCGAACACGCTGAGCTACCGTGCCGGCTATCCACTCAGCTACCGGGGGCGGATACGTGTTATGATGATTACATGTTATAGGCTTTCCCAATGTTGTGCACTTCTTTTTCCAAACAAACAAAGACAACTTGTGCAAAAAAAAAACGGATAAAAAATAATTACATTATTTCTCTCTAAAGTTCCATCGGAGACCGCGCGTCTCTTATGTCAAAACACTCAGATGTACAGCCTTGAAATTTTGTAGGCGGTGTTCGGCCTTCGCCTCGTATATTCAGTGTGTCTTACCGTTGACTGTGATGGTGATCATAACGCCCGTGTCGATGCTCCAGAGCGCTGTCTGTGTTGTGGAAAGTGCGTGCGGCGTCCTCTGCCGTCGTCACATGGGGCACACCGGTGCGTACGAAGCTGACACTCTCTTTGGAGCCACTGCCGCCGAGGGGCCAGCGACAGCCAGAGGCGGCGGTGTTCTTGGTGGTGGGGGGAGGGAGGGGTCCCCGCCGGCCTTCGGCGCAACTGGGCCGCAGCCGCAGCCGCTGGAGCCTGCAGGCTGGAAGCACGCAAGGACCATCGAGCACTTAATCTGCGCGCCAGAAATGTTTTCCAAACACCTACTGTCCTCATTATTTATTCAGTTTCCTGTCATAGCTGCATACATATTCCTAATGCTAGTTTGCCGAAAACTGATATACTGAGAACCGTGCTGTAATACTTTTAGGTTTCAAAAGCTCCGACATTGTCGCGAATAAAAGAGTGACCCGTATATGTATACAATAAGTTTCCTTTAATTTACGTCTATGGTCACAAACTTTTTGTTAACAGATTACCGGTTTCTGATCTGTTTTATAAAAATGAAGTCCTAATGTACTGCAACCATAGTGGCATCGTCAAATGTTAAATGCAAAATCAGCACCAGCATCGTCAAATATATATAAATAACATCATATGCACGAGTCACGTAGTCAGCAGCACTACTGTCAGTAGCACTACTGACAGAAGTGCTGCTGACTACGTGACTCGTGCATATGATGTTATTTATATATATTTGACGATGCTGGTGCTGATTTTGCATTTAACATTTGACGATGCCACTATAGTTGCAGTACATTAGGACTTCATTTTTATAAAACAGATCAGAAACCGGTAATCTGTTAACAAAAAGTTTGTGACCATAGACGTAAATTAAAGGAAACTTACTTACAGGTTTATAACTCAAACAGCAACTACGCGCGAGTGCATTTGTCAAAGATTTATTCGGATCAAACCATCACCGGCTTCGGATTTCTTACACATCTCTCTTTAGATGGCTGTTAAACGTTTTGTTGTTTTCTTGCTGAGGCCACGTTTTGTACCTGTTATTGTTTTGCTGCACTAGGGTAGAAAGTTTTTTATTCACTATTTGGCAAAGTTCGAGATAGATTTATGATCCCTATCAAAACATTCACGAAGCGGTTTCAGAGTTATTAAAACGTGAAATATGGGAAAACGTACGTGCTGCATGCTTCTGTGTGATGAATTCGCCCTCTATTTTTGTTGTGAATTTTCAAATTGACACACTTCCGGACTTGTATTATCCGAGTGATGTTCAGTTCACTGAAAAATACCCTACACCACACCATTCTGTGTTTAATGGCAGCGCCGGCCGCTGTGGCCGAGCGGTTCTAGGCGCTTCAGCCCGGAACCGCGCTGCTGCTACGGTCGCAGGTTCGAATCCTGCCTCGGGCATGGATGTGTGTTATGTTCTTAGGTTAGTTAGGTTTAAGTAGTTCTAAGTCTAGGGGACTGATGACCTCAGACGTTAAGTCCCATAGTGCTTAGAGCCATTTGAACCATTTTTTTTTAAGGCAGCACACACGATATACATTTACGAAACCAGCTTCACCTGAGCAATATAAACAATCTTTTCAAAGATCTTGCAGCTGGAAAGATGTTAGGTTACCGATGCTGTGGTACTGTATGGCCTTAGTAAAATATGTCTTTGCGAGTGCAATGCAATTAATTCAAAAAGCGAAACAGGAAGTAAAATTATTTACAGTAGTTCCTATTATGCTGAACGGTTAGTATTACACACACAAGGTTACATATAGACAATACCAAACACTGTGTACTTCAAAAAAGCACAATAAGATACGTTTTCTATTATAGTGAAGAAGCTAAGTTTGAACACTGAATCTACAGTTGTTTTTTACATTACAAATAGTAATGTTTTAATACACCAGACTGAGAACATCATTTCGATATGAACTTAATAGTAAACGTGGAAGTAGTTTGTACTGTATTCATATAACTTGGGTATTTTTTTATTATCGAATCTGAAAGCACTATGCCTACCTTGAATTATGGGAATAATGTAAATTTTAAGGATGAGGCCCCTCGGAAATTATTTAGGAACGAGGTGTTGGATGACTGTGTTTGTTCATTCAGAAAGAGATCAGTAAAAGTATTCTTTATGTATACATATTAATTCTAGTCTCCTCTAGAAGATTCATTGTGCCACCCTTATGTGTAAGATGCAGTACAAACTACCTACCCTTTACTGCTAGAACTGTATCTATAGTCTGATATACTGAAACAGTACTATTAATAACGCAAATTGCAAGCCATAAATTCAGTGTTCAAACGTAGCTTTATCACTATAATAAAATACATATCTTACAGTGCTTATTTGCTATTAACAGTGTTCGATATTGCGTATATATAACCTTTGTATGTGTAATCCTAACCACGCAGCGTCTTAGAAACTATGGTAAATAATTATACTTCTTTTTCCGTTTTTAAATTAATTCCATTGCACTAGCAAAACATATTTTGTCGAGCCCATACATTTTCGCAGCATCGGTAACCTCACATTGTACGCTGTCAGGCAAATCCAACACCTTCCATGAAAACCCTGACATGATAAGCAAATCCAGTAGTATGTCACATAGCTCCGAATAAATCGTGACATTAGATTAACCAAAGTAATACGAGTGACGAGTGAGCAAATGGAGTACCACAGACTAACACAAGAATGCCTAAATGCATGTCATACATTCCCACCGTGAGACAGACGCAGTTCCGAGGGGAGAAACGAGAACACAAGCCGAGAGCAGAACCGTGTTAAGCGAGAAGGCCCTACGATAAGGGACGGACACCCACGTGCCAGCTAACCACCAGGACAACCCCCCAGCCCATGTTAAAAGCTAGAGCCCTCCAGAAGAACAGTATAGATCTTACGATAACACTAAAAGGGCAACCCCAGCCGCAAGTTTTAGCGTGAGACTTTTTCGCGTCTCTGTTACGTCAGGACCACCGCCAGCCCATGTTAAAAGATAGAGCCCTCCAGAAGAACAGTATACATCTTACGATAACACTAAAAGTACCACACCAGCTGCAAGTTTTAGCGTGAGACTTTTTCGCGTCTCTGTTACGTTGCAAACTTTAAAAACATTGCCCCACCACGAAAAGGCGGAGCTTAAGGTTACCATTGAGACCCTGAGTGGTCACATGAAAACACAGCCAGATAGTTTTTTTAAACCAACTTCAGTAAATTGTAGTAAGGAGAAGTTAGGAGGGAGTTGCTTCCGAGACGGCGAGGTGAGCGGAGCTGTGCTGCCCCTTGCCCCCTGACGAACACCGACAAGGTAATGAACGCATGCGATGCCGCATAACAGCGCATAAAGCTTCACTCAGAACTGCAGAAGTCTCATCTGTTATACCCCCTTTTTGCGTAATACTAGTGTCGATCGTCAATTAAAGCTCATGGTGTTCACATTTGCCACTTGAAGTAAAACTCTGAAATGCGATGATTTTTCTGTTATATAGTTATTGAGAAGCCACATCAGCCACTGTAATTTACAACAAGTTAGATAAGTAATTAAAGATAATTGAGGGTCACTGTAGACCATCTTGATAGTTTTCTCTTTTGTGAAACTTAATTTAAACCTAGATTATAGATGTGATATGGTATAGGTCATCCTTCGATCCATTGTAGAACTTGGAAACCCATTCAGGGAATATTCGTTCACATTTTTGTTGAACGCAGTTGGTTTTTACCATCCTGTATTGAAACATTTCCTTTTATCAATAGTGCAATTTATAAACAATGTTTTGTGAGTAGAATAAAATTTCCAATGGTAAACTTAACTGCTTTTTCGACGTTATTTTACCAGCTAACTAAAAATAGGAAAGCCTTGAACCCCTTCAACTAAATTTAGTTAGTATTAAGATTCTTTTACAGGGAGTGCAGTGGAGCTGACGCTGAAATCATTAAGTATTTGGTTATATCATCGCTAGTCTCACTGAACTCTTCTGAACTCTACATGTCATGTGTGGTCTGACGTCTCCTTACCAGCAACAGGTCCCAGGTTCAAACTAGTCAATTCCCTAAAAATCACGCTCAGAGCGTCGTTGCGCGAAAGTGGTAGGGAGACACGATGTAGAACAACAGACACCACGCAGAATGTTAGATAATGGCGACCCTGCCAGGATGGTAAAATACCATAATTGAAGGTCGACCAGATGCCTAACTAGGTCAGAAAAATATCCTGTTAAAAAATTTTCGTAATAAAAAAATTTTTTTTCGAAAGGCATACATAGTCGAAAACTGTAGCTGCAGTGATAGATAGTAAGAAAGTATTCAATAAAAAGTGAGACATTCTAGCAGAGACAATAGCATAATTAAGTTATGAATTTTAAAAATTGTTAGAATTAAGTTTTCTCCTCAATGCAAGCGCACAGGTGGCGGATACATCGTTGACAAGTTGGTTCTGACCCAACAAGTAAGTGGATGGATTGTCAGTCTTGAGTATAATAAGTGTCAAGTCGTGTGAACAAAAAGTTTATGAAACGCGTGAGATCGTATGAGCGCATGTTGACTCGAAGTAGGGCGCGTGAATTGCTTTTAAAACAGAAAATAAGGGATTCGGAAAGATTAGCAATGGCAAATCGAGACCTTGACCGAATTGAGGTAGAGACCCAGCATGTAAATGGACAGAGACAGAGAATAGAGGACAGTACAACAGACGATGCAGTATCGCGAGAAATAGGACATATAACGCACCATAACGAGGATAATGTACGTCAAGGCATAGAAAACGCAAGTCAGCATACGACAGACGAGCAGGAAAGTAGAGAGACAGTCGATGAGGATTCTAACTTGCGTCTTGAATACGTAGAACCCATAGTACAAGTAATCAGAGCTCCCTCACCACAGAGTACAAGGAATGCCAGCAGAAACGTGTCACATCACAGTTCAATGCAATCGGTTGCGAACCAACACTTGGGCGAAAACACAGAGCGTAGGACGTCGGAAGAAAACGCAATAGGACCCACCAATCTGGCAGAATTATTACAACAAGTTACGGAAACCATGACAAGGCAAAATAAAGATATAGCGAACCAAATTCAAATTCAGAATGCAGAAACCACGAGACAAATGCGTGCGATTAAAGAACAAAACAAACAAAAATCAGTTACACCTAAGTCATATTGAAGACGAGGCAAAAGAATCTCGAGAAGTGATAGGAAACTTAATAACAATTGAGAACAGACATTGACAAGGTACAAGCGGACGTACAAACATTGCGTAGTGACATTCAGGACGAGATCAAAACATTACGTAACAGCACCCAGGGAGAAGTCAAGAAACTAGAGAAACAGATAAACGAAATTACTAGACAAGCAGCAGGCACAGCGCGTGAAGTTGTTGAAAACAGTGTGTTACACAAACGTATCACAAAAGCAGCGCTGAAAAGATATGATAACCGCATAGTCAAAATAGAAGCGCAAACGAAGCGACAATTTCAGAAATTGCGAACAAAGTTTTTGCAAACCATTGAAGAGCGTAGTGAACAGGATCGAACAAGCACAGAGTCTGCAACCACATCCGTATCTGTAACAGCACCGGAAAAACAAGCAATTAACGAAGATATTACGCATTTGCAATTCCAATCACAGGCGGAAAGTAACATACGTGAGATCAGACAGCCTGCACAGCAACAAACACGTTTCGAAATTCTTGATGAACAAACGTCATCACAAACACATGCGGAACCACAAATGTATGATTCAAGACAGTTTGGATCGTGCAATGAAGCAGCAAGGTTAGCCAGACAAGATACCGAACCAATACCTGACAATGGAAAGCCAGGTCGCGAAGAGTACAGTGCAATGCATTCAGCTACACGTTCACAACCGATGGAAGAAAATTATTGCGTACCACTCCAACGATACTACGCAAGGGTACGCGAAAGTTACAGTGGACAATATCCAATGGGTCTACCACAACCGCAAAGAACGACGGGAGAAATGATCAGAAACAAAAGTGGCGAAGAATCGCGAATTTCATATGGAACTATGATGAAGTACGACAACGATCATTTCCTCACAGTCAGAAAATTTCAACACTTTCGAGAAGGAAACTCATTACATCCACGAACTTTTATTGATCAATACCGAGTAGGATTACCAGAACACTGGACGCTAGCACACAAATTAGACTTTACCTGTATATGTGCACACGTCAGGAACAGCCGCAGAAACCATGCAGAATGTTGCAGCGACATGCCGATCGTACGAAGATTTCAGAGAGAAGTTTCTCTCACGATATTGGTCCAGCGAAGCACAGAACAGAGTGAAGTACGAATTATTACAGAACCCATATTTTGAAAATTCAGGAGAAAAGAGTCCCGTGAAATTTTTCGAATTAATGGCAAAGAAAAATCAATGCTTAGATGTACCATACAGTGATGGAGAGTTGATTAAATTATGCGCGATGAAGCTACCATTGAAATACCAGCAATCATTAGTAGGTCGCGGAGACAATGACGTCGAAGCATTTAAAGGTATTCTAAGGGAACTAGAGTTCATATTTTCGGAAGATGACGCAAGAAAAAGACGAAGCGCACGTGAAAACGAAAGCAAAAAGCAGTGGAATCCACAAGACACAGTACGAAGAAACAATAATTACGAACCACGTGATAACTTCGCACCAACAAACGACAATAGATTTCAACAAAGAACCGGTTATGGATTTAGAAGAGAATATGGCAATAACTATAATTCACCCAGGAACGGCAACAACTATTACAGAGGGAATAACGACAACCGGAACGGGTACTGGAGAACCAATAGACCGACAAATTATCAACAAAGAAACCATTATCAACAAGCTGAACAAGAAAAGAGAATACAGATAGAAGAGGTGGAGGTAAGACCACCAAACCCCGATAAACGTTCGAATTGACAGCTAAGCGCCCATGCCAAAGAGAATGACGCACCGACCCAGGACAATTGCAGCACCTTGAACAGAGAAGTAAAAATCTTATCACGAGAAGAGAAGAAGGAAGGAACAAGAAAAAAACAATATCGTGTTGGGACGAAATTAATTGGGAGAATACTGACGAGGAAGATGAATTACCAGAGGTATGCACAACCGATGTAGGAGGAAAGGAAGAAGTAATGAGTATTGCAGAGCTATTTGAAATGGAAACCAGGGAAAGCGAATTCAATGAGGATAATGCGCAGTCGACAGAAGTTGAAAATAAGTTACGAGTGGGCACACAACCCAACGTATATAATGAAGGAAGTTATGAAGCGATAATTAGAGCATTTAGATGCGATTATGTGGAGGTAGCGACGAAGAAGGAGAAGATAGACGAGGATGAGGAAAAAGTAGAGGATGTTGAAGAAAGCGTAAATGAAGGAAGAAATAGAGAAGAGGAAATAAAAGAGAGAGAAGTATCAGTCGAAGCTTATCCTACAGAAAGTTCGAATTCACAAGGGAAATTCCTAAAAAGACTCATGTATGATTCAGTGGAGGATTCGTTGATGCAAGAAGAAGAAGAAGAAGAGAACCAACCCTTTCAAATTCAACCAATTGTGAAGGCCATGGTAAAGCATATCCCAGTCAATATTGTAATTGATAGCGGAAGTGAACTGACTGCGATCTCAGAAAATTTATTCATGCAGTGTAATGCCAATGAGGAATTGCCAGTTCTAAAAACACGTAGGATTAAAGTAAGAGGTCCTATTAGAAACAATGCTGCGGAAGTTACGAGACAAACAAGATTAACTCTTTCGTGTCAAGGTCAAAAGATCGAAGCCAACTTCGTGATTATACCTAAACTAACTGTAGATTTGATTACAGGTGCAGATTTTTTAAATGAGAGACGAGCGATAATAGATATGGGGAAAGGTAGCGTAACATTCGGGAATGTCACACTTCTCTTTGAGCAAAAGCTGAAATTAGAAGAAATACCAGTTATAAACAAACAGTTAAGAATGACGCGAGATAAAGAGGATGAAGAATTAGAATGATATGCACAAAAGGGGGAATCGCCTCAACTCATGTTAGAAGTCCATAAAGAAATCGACGAAAAATTGCAAGAAGTTCAAGATATTTCGGAACACAGTAAAAGAGAATTAGAGGGTATTTTACGAGATAAAGCAGAGGTATTTTTACCTAAGACTAGCAGTATTAAACACTTTCAGTACAAGTTTGAAGTAAAACAGCACAAACCATTTAGAGTGCCACCCTATACAATCCCATTAAGCTACAGGAATAAAGTATTCCAGGAGATATCTAAAATGTTAGATGACGATATTATTGAATCAGCTACCTCCACATATAACAGCCCGCTCCATATTGTACAAAAACGAGATGGGAGCATCGGGTTAGTGCTTGATTCCAGACAGATCAACACAAGCATAATCACGGAGACAGATCAGCCAGAAAAATTAGAGGAATTGATACAAAACTTCCACGGTGCTAAGATATTTTCATCAATTCATTTACGGAGTAGTTTCTGGCAAATAGAATTGGCCCCAGAATGTAGAAAATTTACAGCATTTATCGTATTCCGTAGATGTTACCAGTTTAAACGATTGCCATTTGGTTTAAACATATCATCATCAGCGTTTATTAGGGGATTTAATACTATACTCAGTCCTGAAATTTTACAAAAAATTACTTGTTATGTTGATGATGTGATTACAGCAGAACCCTCTTGGAAACATCACAACGACACATTAAATCAGTTTTTACAGATCATGGAAGAGCATGGGGTCACAGTAAATATAACAAAATCCAAATTTGGAAGGCGAGAGGTCAAATTTCTAGGACACATAATTTCCGAGAAAGGGGTAATGCCCGACCCAGAAAAACTAACGGCAATAAAAGAATTCTGTACTCCATATAATAAGAAAACTCTCAGAGGATTTCTAGGTCTCACCGGATTCTATAAAAAATTTATTTGGATCGACTCTCTCGCAACACCACACCTATGTGCATTGACTGGAAAAAACACGCCATGGGTATGGGATCAACAAGCCAATGAAGAATTTTTAAAAGTGAAAAACGCACTAACAACAGCACCGATTTTAGCACATCCTGATCTAACACAAAATTTTTGTATGGCCACTGATAGCGCGAAAACAGGTTTAGGAGTTGTTTTATTCCAAGAATACGAACAGGCAGGGCTAAGATCATATAGAACAATTGCATTTGCCAGTCGGGTACTAACAAAAAGCGAGAAAAACTATTCAGCCATGGAGCTGGAAGCATTGACCATTGTATGGTGCTTCCAACGTTTTCGATACTTCCTATTCGAAAGAAAAACAAAAGTATGCACTGACCACAAAGCATTAGAATTTCTGTTATCCGCCAAACTAACTCATGGGAGGTTAGCCAGATGGATGTTAATACTACAAGAATTTGACTTCACTATTACACACATACCAGGACCAACGAATGTATTAGCAGATGCTTTATCACGATGTCCACAGGGTGCATCCAATAACATAGGTTTGGAAGCAGCAGAAGACCAGTTTACAATGTACTATATGAAACAAGTACCTTTCGAAAACGACATTACGACAGCATTGAAAAACATAGGCAAAGAACAGGACAAGGATCCCGAAATACTAGGAATCAAAGACAAGTGGAGAAGTAAGGATTTTCCAGACATTCGACAGCACTATCTCGTAGAAAACAATGTTTTATTTTTTAGACGAAATGTTGCAACGAATGAACGGTTAATTTATATCCCAGATGAACTAATTAATAAGTATATATGGTATACACATTTAAGTAATGGCCACTTTGGACAAAGAAATGCTTTTTAAAAATAAAACAAACAAGCCATTTTCCTAATATGGAAAGACGAATTAGAACAGTATTAGTCAAATGCAAAAAATGTATGAGGGCTAAACACGTCACTTTCCAAACCAAGCCACCTATGTTTCCAATAATCCCTAAAAGATTAAAACAAATTGCTGAAACAGATTTGATGGGGCCCCTCCCATGCACAAAAAATGGATATATTTTCATATTTGTCGTTTTGGAACTTACTTCTAAATGTGTTACCGTGACACCATTAAAACGGGCAACAGGTCTTACTATAAGTAAAGCGTTTAGACAAGATTTTCTCAGACAAGTAGGTCGAGTGGAACGAATAATTTCGGATAATGGCCCACAATACGAATCAGTGCAAGGTCAGAACACGTTAAAACAACACAAAATAAAACCCATCTACATATCTAAGTACAAACCTAGTGTAAATCCAGCAGCACGATCTATGAAGGACATAGGCACTTTATGCCGATTATAGGCAGGCAAAAGACACAACACTTGGGATATATATCTTAAAGATTTTCAAGAAGTAATAAATGAAATGCCACATAGCACTACACTACTACCTCCAGTTACTGTACTTAAAAACATTGAACCCCCAAACATAACCAGATAAAATGTTAGATTTCCTACTGTACCACGTAGACAGCACAAACAAGTCATAGCAACAGCACTCTCCAACATCAGAAAGGCAGCCATTAAAAGAAAAGAAAGACGAGATAGAGCAGCAATTAAAAGAACATTCTCAGTAGGCCAGAAAGTATTTGTAAAAACACACCATCTCTCCAGCAAACAGAAACACAAAATACATAAGGTTTACGCTGCATACAAAGGACCTGTCATAATTAGCCGAATTGCTCACTATAATGCTGTGGAACTAATGAACCCAAAAACAGGCAAAACCTTAGGACTTCACCATGTGAGCCATATCAAAAAGTTTGAAGATTAATTTTATTACTGGTAAATAATCAGCACAATATTTCAAGATTATGTTGCAGATATGATCGTCAGGAGAAAGAAGAATGAAGAGAGAGGAAGATGGGAAAAAGAAAGTAGTTTCAATAAAAACAAAAACAAAAATAACACCAATAGTACCATAGATTAAGGTGAAGGGATAAAGCATAGATAGTCTAACAGCATGAAATACTAAAATGCTATACACCACGACACTACACAAAAATAAAAAACGAATTTGAGGATTCTTGTAGGCGTTAAGACTCAAAATATCTTAGAATTGTAACATGGAAAGGGCACCAAAACTTGTAAAGCTTTTAAGAAGGCGTAAAACAATGTAGGTACTAGAGATATGTTAGATGATTATAAGTAAAACGTTTTGTAAGAACCATTGTAAAAACTCCAGCAAGGACGAGATGCAACGACCCACAAGTTGCAACGTGAGAAGTATCAAGAAAGGGAAGGACGTAATTAGCAAGACACGATTCCTACAAGGCAGAAGCGTTGAGAGAAGGGAAAGGACAGCGAGACCAACAGAAGGCCCTTGTAGCTGAAGTGGGCAGTAAATCTGCTGAACCACAGGGTAGTGGAACCCTGCTGGGACAGGACAGCGAAACCACAGAGTGATGGAACCCTGCAGAGACACAACAGGACACCGAACGCCAGAAGGGTCTCGGAACGCCCCGACTCAGTGGAGTGAGCAAAAAAACGGCCCGACAAGAAGACCGCTTGGGCAAGCCACTACTGGAAAAAAAAATGTGTAAAAGTCACACTACTGCTATTAAACAGCACGCTGATGCACAAAACTGAAGAAAACTTCCACAAAGTAAAAATGACATGCCCAAACAATTTATCATTTACTAAGAGGAGAACTTCAAAGCGACTAGTTATCAATAAATATTTCCATTTCCTGCCCAGAGAAGAACCAAGAAGCAAGTAAGAAGCAGAGAAAAAGCAGGAAGAACAGAAGTTGAAGATTCACAAGATTGAGACCAAGAAAGAAGATGGGTGAAGAATAGACGACATACCTTCCCAAATCCATATCCTATTGTAAACTAGTCGTCTGCGAGGTATTACAACGAAAAACTACCGCTTTCAGCGACACATAACGATGACTTTGACGCATACAAAGCCATTAAAGCACGAGATTCTGCACTCACAGATCCATTCCATTATGGGACCTCCACAACAGCAACACACAGTTGCAAAGCCAACAAGGAACAACGAACAAAGCTGTACATCAAATACTTTCCCACATCCATCTCTCCAACCTCATGCTTAAACATTCATAGGACTGTGTGAATGTGTGAAATAAAATTATGTGATGTAGGAATTGTGCAAAAGAAACATGTGAAAAACTAAATAAGTTAAGCACACCAGACAGCTAATAAACTACAAAATACTTATTTTCTCCTTATAAAAACAAAGAATAAAAAATTATCTTGTTGGATGTTTTCCCTTTTTTTTAACATTTGCACCATTTGTTAGGATAATATCTCAATACTAGTGTATGTATATTTCTTTGTCAAAGCAATTTTTGGAAATAATTTTTATTTGTTAGTGTAACAATGTTGAAATGAGTGTCTAGAAACAAAAACATTTTACTTGTACATGATGTTTAGAAAATGTGTTAGGAATAGATTTTACTTAATTACTACATTTATAAAAACAATATTTCTAAGAAAATCGATGTGAAAGACTCCTCACTTTCGATAACAAACTTCTTAAAAAACAAACTTCACACTTAAATAAAGAAAGAAGATAATTAAAAAATAATAATTATAATAGAATAAAAATATTCTTCCCTTGTCAATATAAACATATTTTTGATAATAATGTGGAAGAATATAAAAATATAAATTAGTAATACAAACTAGCATAGAACAGAATAACGTGGCTGAACAGTAGGCAACAAAATTTAGGTAACGGAATAATTTTTGACTGGCTCAGACAATGATTCAGTCATTGCCTAAATTCAGTACAAAAATTAAGTTCGAAGGGTGGTGATATGTAAGGTGTCAGGCAAATCCAACACCTTCCATGAAAACCCTGACACGATAAGCAAATCCAGTAGTATGTCTCATAGCTCCGAATAAATCGTGACATTAAATTAACCAAAGTAATACGAGTAACGAGTGAGCAAATGGAATACCACAGACTAACACAAGAATGCCTAAATGCATGTCATACCTTCCCACCGTGAGACAGACGCAGTTCCGAGGGGAGAAACGAGAACACAAGCCGAGAGCAGAACCGTGTGGAGCTGGAAGGCCCTACGATAAGGGATGGACACCCACGTCGCCAGCTAACCGCTAGGACCACCCACTAGCCCATGTTAAAAGCTAGAGCCCTCCAGAAGAACAGTATACATCTTACGATAACACTAAAAGGACCACACCAGCTGCAAGTTTTAGCGTGAGACTTTTTCGCGTCTCTGTTACGTTGCAAACTTTAAAAACATTGCCCCACCACGAAAAGTATTACGTTTCTCATTGGATGGACAGAATTTTTGTAGGCGGAGCTTAAGGTTACCATTGAGACCCTGATTGGTCACATGAAAACACAGCCAGATAGTTTTTTAAACCAGCTTCAGTAAATTGTAGTAAGGAGAAGTTAGGAGGGAGTTGCTTCCGAGACGGCGAGGTGAGCGGAGCTGTGCTGGCCCTTGCCCTCTGACGAACACCGACAAGGTAATGAACGCATGCGATGCCGCATAACAGCGCATAAAGCTTCACTCAGAACTGCAGAAGTCTCATCTGTTACACCCCCTTTTTGCGTAATACTAGTGTCGATCGTCAATTAAAGATCATGGTGTTCACATTTGCCACTTGAAGTAAAACTCTGAAATGCGATGATTTTTCTGTTATATAGTTATTGAGAAGCCACATCAGCCACTGTAATTTACAACAAGTTAGATAAGTAATTAAAGATAATTGAGGGTCACTGTAGACCATCTTGATAGTTTTCTCTTTTGTGAAACTTAATTTAAACCTAGATTATAGATGTGATATGGTATAGGTCATCCTTCGATCCATTGTAGAACTTGGAAACCCATTCAGGGAATATTCGTTCACATTTTTGTTGAACGCAGTTGGTTTTTACCGTCCTGTATTAAAACATTTCCTTTTATCAATAGTGCAATTTATGAACAATGTTTTGTGAGTAGAATAAAATTTCCAATGGTAAACTTAACTGCTTTTTCGACGTTATTTTACCAGCTAACTAAAAATAGGAAAGCCTTGAACCCCTTCCACTAAATTTAGTTAGTATTAAGATTCTTTTACAGGGAGTGCAGTGGAGCTGACGCTGAAATCATTAAGTATTTGGTTATATCATCGCTAGTCTCACTGAACTCTTCTGAACTCTACATGTCATGTGTGGTCTGACGTCTCCTTACCAGCAACAGGTCCCAGGTTCAAACTAGTCAATTCCCTAAAAAACACGCTCAGAGCGTCGTTGCGCGAAAGTGGTAGGGAGACACGATATAGAACAACAGACACCACGCAGAATGTTAGAACATTACTACAAGTGTAAGATGTTTCAAAACATTGTTTGTGTTACTCGTGTGAGGCTGAGCCATGCTTTGTAAATGTTTATCGTGTGTGCTACCATGAATTACAGAATGGTGTGGTGTAAGGTGTTCTTCAGTGAATAGAACAGCACTCTCATAACACACGTCCACAAATGTTTTAATTCTAAGATTCACGACAAAAACAGGCCGATTCGTCACACAGAAGCATACAGTACGTAAGTTTTCACCACATTTCACATTTTAATAACTTTAAAACCTTTTCACAAATGCTGTGGTAAAGACCATAACAAGGTAAACTTTACCAAATAATGAACAGAAAATTTTCTGTCTATCATGGCGCGGCAAACCAATAACGGATACAAAACGAGGGTCCCACAAAAAACAACGAAATGTGTAACAACCATCTGAAGATAGATGTGTACAATATTCGAAACCTGTAATGATTTGATTAAAATAAACCTCGTTAAACCATATTTGTGGCAGGTTGCTGTTTCAGTTATAACCTTATATTCCTTAATGGTGACTTGTTTCGGACGAATTCGTTCATTTGTATACGCTGAGGTGACAAAACTCAAGAGATAGCGTTATGCAGATATAAAGATGGTTGCAGTATCGCGCACACAAGCTATATAAGTGCAGTGCATTGGCGGAGCTCTCATTTGTACTCAGGTCATTCATCTGAAAGGGCTTCCCACGTGATAATGGCCGCACGACGGGAATTAACATTTTTATAAAGCGAAATGGTAGTTGGAGGTAGGCGCATGGGACATTCCATTTCGGAAATCGTTAGGGAATTCAATATTCCGAAATCCACAGTATGCCAAGGCATTGTCTCTCACCATGGACAACGGAGTGGCCGATCACCCTCAGCACCTCGGCGAGAGCAGCGGCGTTTGCGCAGAGTTGTCAGTGTTAATAGACAAGTAACACTGCATGAAATAAACACAGAAATCAATTTGGGACGTACGACGAACGTATCCGTTAAGACATTGCGGCGAAATATGGCGTTAATGGGCTATGGCAGCAGACGACCGACGCTAACAGCACGACATCGCCTAAAGCGCCTCTCCTGGATTTGTGACCATATCGGTTGGACCCTAGGCGACTGCCAAGCCGCGGCCTTGTCAGATGAGTGCCGATTTCAGTTTGTAGGAGCTGCTGGTAGGGTTCACACCCGACGAAGCCATGGACCCCACTTGTCAACAAGGCACTGCGCAAGCTGGCGGTGGCTCCATAATGATGCGGGATGTGTTTACATGGAAAGGACTGGGTCCTCTGGCTCCTATGATCGAATCATTGAGTGGAAATGGTTATGTTCTGCTATGCGGATGCGATTTCCAGCCGTTCATGGACTTCATATCCCCAAACAACAATGGAACTTTTATGGATGCCAATGCGCCATGTCACCAGGTTTGAAGAACATTCTGGACAGTTCGAGCGGATGATACGGCCTCCTAGATCGCCCGACATGATTCCCATCGAACATTTAAGGGACACAATCGAGAGGTCAGTCCGTGCACAAAATCGTGCACTGGCAACACTTTCGCAGTGATGGACGGCTTTAGAGGCAGCATGGCTCAATATTTCTGCACAGTAGTTCCAACGACTTGTTGAGTCCATGCCACGTCGGACTGCGACACTACGCCGGGCAAAAGGATGTACCCCATGACTTTTGCCACCTCTGTCTGTACTAAAAGAACGAAAAAAAACTTTTATGTGTTATACAGGAATTATTTTAAAATGACGTGATAAACTCGCAAGTGCAAGGGTCGGATAAAAATATAGAAACACCGGGACAAATTCATGCCTGAACACTCGTATGTGCAGATGCTAGCCAAGCCTGCAGGTGGCGCTGTTGTACCTGACCACGAACGACATCTATACAATGACCTCAGTAAGTTGAAAATCTTAGTTGTGGTTAGAACAATTTTACGTGTAGTTTCAGGTGCATTGTGTTGTGTTTAGAACAGTTCTACGTGCAGCTGCAAGTGCATTATGTCCGAGCTAAGTGATTTCGAACGTGGGAAGATTGTTGATGCTAATATGGTGGGTGCTTCCGCAATCAAAGCAGCCAAAGTTTTTTGGGATCTCAAGAGGCATCGTCTCGAAAATTTATACCGCACATAGGGAAAGCGGAAAAACATCATTCCCTAAGTCATTGTTGTTGTTCTGGTCTTCAGTCCTGAGACTGGTTTGATGCAGCTCTCCATGCTACTCTATCCTGTGCAAGCTTCTTCATCTCCCACTACTTACATCCTTCTGAATCTGCTTAATGTATTCATCTCTTGGTCTCCCTCTACGATTTTTACCCTCCACGCCGCCCTCCAATGCTAAATTTGTGATCCCTTGATGCCTCAGAACATGTCCTACCAACCGGTCCCTTTTTCTTGTCAACTTGTGCCACAAACTCCTCTTCTCCCCAATTCTAATCAATACCTCCTCATTAGTTATGTGATCTACCCATGTAATCTTCAGCGTTCTCCCTAAGTCATAATGCGGACGAAAGTCTGTGTTGAGTGACCGTGACTGACGGTCTTGAAGAAGACTGTGATGAAAAATAAGAGAACGACAGCTGCAAAAGTCACTGCGAAGCTGAATGCCGCACTCGCAAAACCCTGTCAACATCAAAACAAGACAAAGGGAGCTCCGTAAGTAGGGAATTGCAGGACCATCTGGAATTCCACATCTGTCATCCGTGATGCAAATAGCCGTCACACAAAACCGTGGTACCGAAGCAATAAAATCTGGACTATGAAGCAATGGGAGAGTGTCATTTGGTCAGGGGAGTTTTCTTACACACTGTTTCCAACATGCCGACTGTGGAACATTGCGGGTGTTCGGTGTTGATTTAGGCAGTAACATCGTGGTTATCCATGGACCCTATCAGTGCTCTGAAATATCGCACTACTGCCGAGGTTTATGGGGCAATTTTGGCTGATCAGGTGCATCACTTGGCACAACGTCTGTTCCCCAATGGTTCACACAGCTCGCATCGTCCAGGACTGGTTTTGTGAACAAGACGACGAATTGTCGCATCTCCCCTGATCACATCAGTCACCAGATCTCAATGTTATTGAGCTGTTGTGGTCTACTTTGAAGAGAAGGGTGCGTGAGCGCTATCCAGCTCCATCATCGTAACATGAACTTGGCTCTATTTTGGAGGCAGAGGACTGGAAGCCGTTTCGAATGCCAATGTTTTTCCCGCACCATATTAGCCATGGTAATGTGTTGTGTTTGTGGTGTTTCGATATTTTTGTCCACACAACGTATATCATAGCCATTGTAATGAACTTCTGTGATCTGCACACATAGGATAACTTTCTATATTTTTTAAACATTGTGTTGTTTATATTTTCGCCAATGATGTACTTTTCATCGAAGGCAATGGTTCGAATCTAGTCACCATTAAGGATATGTTTGCAACTGTGACAGTAAAGTAAATAATAATACAATATTGCTGCTGGTAATTTATTCCAGTGGAAGGTTGGAGCTGCACACCTATTTCCCTCTCCTCAACTGTCTTATTCCACTTGATGGTGAGCCATTTCTACCTTAGCGCGTTCGTTTATCACAGAAAGAGGACTTCTACATCAACATTAACATCCCATACTTTGCAAGCCGCCTTATGGTGTGAGGCGCAGAGTACTTTACGTGTCACTGGGCTTCCCTGCTTTCCTGTTCCAGTCGCGCACAGTGCGCGGGAAGAACGATTGTTGGTAACTCTGCGTGGGAGGTTCTCTATTTCACCTACATGATGTTTTCGCATGATGTTCGTAGGAGGAAGCAATACATTTATAAGCCAAAACATTGTGACCACTCCCTACCGCGACACTGAATGCCTCCTGGTGCCGTTGCGGGCACGTAACGCAGAAAGGAAACATTGTAAGCGGAAGAGAGACGAATGGGCAGTCGTTATAGCGATGGTTGGGTCTTCACACGCCGTCATCCAGGCGAATGGCTGCACGAAAGAGGCACCGCGCCATTGATGCAGACTGTTGAGGGCAGAATTATGCTATTGGTTTCACTGAGTTGGACTTCTTTGGGATCTGCTATGGTAATCGAAGGCATCGTGGCAACAGTGAACTACGTGAACATTATTGCGGACCACCTGCATCGCTTGATGTTTAAAGTCTCCCTTTATGGCGACGACATCTTCCAGCAGGATGATTGTCCATGTTGCAAGGTCATAATCGTGCTACAGTGGTTTGAGGGGCATTGTAGTGAACTCACATTGATGTCTTGGCTACCAAATGTGCCTCATCTGTACCCACTAGAACACATATCGGGCGGCAACTGCGTGCCCGCAAACCACTATCCTGTAATTTGAGGGAATTGTTTGACCGGTGAGTGCCAAAAACTTCTGGAATCCCGTCGAGGACTTGTAGAATCCATGCCAAGCAGAACCCCTATTGTATACTGTGTTTGAACAGTGGGAACAACACGCTATTACGCGGATGGTCATAATGTTTTGGCTCATCGGTGTATGTCGAGACGGATTCGTCATGTTGTTGTTGTTGTGGTCTTCAGTCCTGAGACTGGTTTGATGCAGCTCTCCATGCTACCCTATACTGTGCAAGTTTCTTCATCTCCCAGTACCTACTGCAACCTACATCCTTCTGAATCTGCTTAGTGTATTCATCTCTTGGTCTCCCTCTACGATTTTTACCCTCCAAGCTGCCCTCCAATGCTAAATTTGTGATCCCTTGATGCCTCAGAACACGTCCTACCAACCGATCCCTTCTTCTCGTCAAGTTGTGCCACAAACTTCTCCCCAATTCTAATCAATACCTCCTCATTAGTTATGTGATCTACCCATCTAATCTTCAGCATTCTTCTTTAGCACCACATTTCGAAAGCTTCTATTCTCTTCTTGTCCAACCTATTTATCGTCCATGTTTCACTTCCATACATGGCTACACGAATTCGTCATATCCATCTCATATGTCTTTTGCTGTTTCTTTGAGAGGTGGCATGAGCCCCCTCTCATATTCCTATCTTACGATTCTCCTCTCTAGTTGCATGCGGTGGAGGTTCCGTTGTTCCTTCACACGCGGACTTCCCATGTAGCGTCTCTCGCCACCCGGGTGGTCCAGTGACAGGCGGGCTCTTCTCACTTTGAAAGGGTAGGCTGACAGGTGTGGGGGCCGAGTGAATACTCTCCGGACGCCGACATTGTCAGGAGACGCGGCCGCGAAAGCCGGAAGTGGCGGCTGGGCTGGTGGTTCCGTTGCTTCGCAGAAGCTTAGCGAAAACACTTTCTGGCGGGCTACCAGCGAGGCGTGGGAATGACTTATGTACCCAGGCAGCTGGGGCGGGAAAATTACCGCGCTTTCTGCAAAATAGGAACTGTGATTGGCTTGCTAAGGGCATAGCTCCGTGACGGGGCAAAATCAGCACAGAAATTGGCGCCAAGAATCTCCATTGGTGGAATGGTAGTGCTCCGGCAATGGAGTGGAATTTCCGCCGGTTTTCGTGTTGCTGATTGGAACGTAACCACGGCCACTGTCGTGGGGGTGGGAATGTTGTGTGTTCGGCCTGTACGGGTGCTCTGAGGAGTCGGCAGTCGCCTTTCGGTCGAGGACGTTGAAGCAGCCAGCCCTCGCCTGCGGTACGCCAGATCGTGTTCTGGGAGATAAGAAGACTGTTGGTAATGTACATCCGCAGCACCGGCAGATAGGGATTTTCCTAGGTGATAATCAGAGCTCAGCAGAGCGCGCCTGTTCATCCTTTTCTAACTTTGTTCAGTTTCGAGTAACAGCAATTACCATTGGGTTAGCTGTGTGTCTCTCTTGAGATTTGAGTGGAAAGGAATTGGCTCCACATACCACTTCGTCTTAAACCTCACGATCTAAGTTAGGGACAACTTCACCTTTATAGTGTTTGTATGAATCTCCAATTTTAGCCAATTTGATGTTTTATAAATTTGCTGTGTTTCTTTTACTATTCTGTGTTTAATCTTAATAAATCATATTGTTAGTTTGAACAGAACTTTCATTCTGTTAATCAATAGAGCAACCCTATCATTCCTCACTATGCTAATGAAACCTTTGTTTATTTAACTTATGTATCAAATTAAATTACTGCAGGTGCCAAACTCTCTTCTACTCCACTAGCAGGGTTGATTAGAGTCAGTTCGCGTATTTTTTTTATCCTTGTGCAACAGCAAAAGTCGGAGTTAGAATAGGGGGGGCTTAGAGCATGATTTACACATGTGGATTCTAGTAGAATTTAGTGATAAATACACTACTAGCCCCGGCACCTCGCATCTTAACTCTTTCGTTTTCCTTTGCCACTCACTATCTGTTTGTGAAGTTAGTAAGCCTCACGGAAGGAAGTGGCCCTTTTTATTCTCTATATTTTCATTGGAAATTGTGCGGCTGTGTGTCCTTCCCATATCCTTGTCCTACCATTTAACCCGGTGTGCGTGATTGGCGTGAGTGAATGTGAGTCTTCATAAGAGTAGCCAACATCTGCTGTCTGGTAGTAAAGCCTTGCCAATAATTGTAGTTAAGGTGGAAGGGCAGAGAGACTTAGCTTGACCATCAGCGCAGGTGTGTAGTAAGTAGGCGGAGCTAGGTCGGCAAGTGGCTGCCGTGGACATCTTAGGAGCGTACCCCACACTACAGCTTTTAGCGTTCGGGCAGTGATAGACGTGCTGTGCTGGAAAAACTGAGTAAGAATGAGTGCGTCTCCGGGCAGTCCGTAGACGGAGATATTTGAGTTATTTCTTACGTAATATTTCACCAATTTTATTTCAGTTCTTTGTACAGGGCAACATGTTAATCACTGCAGCAGAAATTTCGTGTGTGGATTTACCAGTATTTTCGGGTTTTTAGTAGGGAGTATTTTATGTGAGTGTGAGGTTGGTTTCAAGTGTGTTGCAGTATAAAGAAATTTTACTCTCCCATATAGCTAGTACACTACTGGCCATTAAAACTGCTACACCATGAAGATGCCGTGCTACAGGCGTGAAATTTAACCGACAGGAAGAAGATGCTGTGATATGCAAATGATTAGCTTTTCAGAGCATTCACACAAGGTTGGCGCCGGTGGCGACATCTACAACGTGCTGACATGAGGAAAGTTTCCAACCGAATTCTCATACAGTAACAGCAGTTGACCGGCGTTGTCTGGTGAAACGTTGTTGTGATGTCTCGTGTAGGGAGGAGAAATGCGTACCATCACGTTTCCGACTTTGATAAAGGTCGGAATGTAGCTTATCGCGATTGCGGTTTATCGTATCGCAACATTGCTGCTCGTGTTGGTCGAGATCCAGTGACTGTTAGCAGAATATGGAATCGGTGGGTTCAGGAGAGTAATAAGGAACGCCGTGCTGGATCCCAACGGCCTCGTATCACTCAGTCGAGATTACAGGCATCTTATCCGCATGGCTGTAACGGATCGTGCAGCCACGTCTCGATCCCTGAGTCAACAGATGGGGACGTTTGCAAGACAACAATCATCTGCAC
Organism: Schistocerca nitens; assembly: GCF_023898315.1. Taxonomy (NCBI): domain Eukaryota; kingdom Metazoa; phylum Arthropoda; class Insecta; order Orthoptera; family Acrididae; genus Schistocerca; species Schistocerca nitens. The sequence goes on from NC_064618.1 coordinate 370,206,163, forward strand.
GAACAGTTCGACGACGTTTGCAGCAGCATGGACTATCAGCTCGGAGACCATGGCTGTGGTTACCCTTGACGCTGCATCACAGACAGGAGCGCCTGCGATGGTGTACTCAACGACGAACCTAGGTGCACGAATGGCAAAACATCATTTCATCGGACGAATCCAGGTTCTGTTTACAGCATAATGATGGTCGCATCCGTGTTTGGCGACATCGCGGTGAACGCACATTGGAAGCGTGTATTCGTCATCGCCATACTGGCGTATCACCCGGCGTGATGGTATGGGGTGCCATTGGTTACACGTCTCGGTCACCTCTTGTTCGCATTGACGGCACTTTGAACAGTGGACGTTACATTTCAGATGTGTTACGACCCGTGCCTCTACCCTTCATTCGATCCCTGCGGAACCCTACATTTCAGCAGGATAATGCACGACCGCATGTTGCAGGTCCTGTACGGGCCTTCCTGGATACAGGAAACGTTCTACTGCTGCCCTGCCAGCACATTCTCCAGATGTCTCACCAATTGATAACGTCTGGTCAATGGTGGCCAGGCAACTGGCTCGTCACAATACGCCAGTCACTACTCTTGATGAACTGTGGTATCGTGTTGAAGCTGCACGGGCAGCTGTACCTGTACACGCCATCCAGGTTCTGTTTTACTCAATGCCCAGGCGTATGAAGGCCGTTATTACTGCCAGGGTACTGATTTCGCAGGATCTATGCATCCAAACTGCGTGAAAATGTAGTCACATGTCAGTTCTAGTATAATATATTTGTCCGATGAATACCCGTTTATCATCTGCATTTCTTCTTGGTGTAGCAATTTTAATGGCCAGTAGTGTATATTGGAATTATTCTCAAAGTGTAACATAAATTCACTAAATGAAATTGTGAGAGGAGTGGGACTGAATTTTATGTTTTTGTGAGTATTAGGGACTTGTAAGTCGATCGCTTTGTTCAGCTACAGTGCCACAGGACAGTGGTAGGATTTAAGTCTTTTACATGTTACCTTTCAGTAGAAGCCTGTACCTTCTTTGCATAAGTGATGTCTTGGGAAGTTTCCAAATTTCAACAGATTTTTCTTTCGAAAACAGATGGTTTTCTCCGTGCGAATCACGGTGTGTTCAACCACGTGCTGCTCAGAGTACAGCGAATCACAATTCTTCATTACTCGTAGGATCGATCTCAATTTGCGGAATAGAATGAATACTTGCAGGGCGAAATAATTTTTAATTCTTTAGGAATTGTATAATTTAGTAGATTTTTCGCGATTTGGGAACTTGATCAGGTGGGGTCCATTCCTTCATTACGTTTTCAACAAATTCGTACGCCTTCAGAGTTCACGGGATATTTGTGCAATACCTGAAATTTAAGTTGATTTTGTATTCATGGCGGCATGCTCTAACATGTGTCTCTCAGAGTATCTTGAAATTCAATTATCTGTTGTTCAATAGATAGATCTAAATTCATGAAACACAACAAATACGTGTGCTGGACAAAAATACGGAAGCACCACGAACGCAGCACATTACCATGCCTAATATGGTGTAGGAAAACCATTGGCATTCAAAATACCTTCCATTCGTCTGAGAATGGTTAAACGAAGGTCAAGTATTGTTTTCAGGGGACTCTTATACCATTCTTCCTGCTAAATAGCGGCATGTTCAGGTAACTATTACGGTGATGAATAATGATCACGCACCCTTCTCTACAAAGTACACCCTAAAGACTCAGTAATATTAAGATCTGATGACTGTGGTGGCCAGGACAGATGCAACAATTCATCCTCGTGCTTATAAAGCCAGATGTGGATGTTGCGAGCTATGTGAATAGGAACCCTGTCGTCTTTGAACACAGGATCAGCATTGGGAAACAAACATTGTACCACGAGATGTAACTGATCAGCAAAAATGGTCCTATAACCATTGGCATTAATGTGACCATGCAGAGCACCCAAGGGGAACATGCAGTACCGTGATACCACTGCAGAAATCATTGCCGAACCCTTGCATTGTTTCACTCTTGGGACGTAAACTCAGCCAGAAGTTGGAAACACTGTGCGATAAGATTTAGCGTGCCGAAAGTCATTTTTTGTTGTTCCACAGTCCAGATTTTATGGCTTTAGCGCCATGTTTTCCTACGTTAATCACTGATCAGTGGTTTTGGAATTACAGTTCGCCCTGCGATTGCCTGCTTATATGGCTTCCTCCGTGTTGTTTTTGCGCTGACAGGGTTCACAACTGCAACAATCAATTCAGCAGTGACTTTTGCAGCTGTCGTCCTCTTAATTTTTTGGCACAATCCACTTCAATGACCGTCAGTAACGATCACTCAACGCGTATTTTCTTCCGCGCTGTGACTTAGCGGATTATGTTTTTCCAATTTCTCTGTATGCAGTACAAATCTTCTCTTAAGACACCGAACCCTTTCACTATCTTGGCTACGGAAGCACCCACCATAAGAGCACCAAAAATTTACCACGGTCGAATTCCGGTGAACTAGGTGGTAAACAAGTAGCAGCTACTGCTGGGGCTGTCATTAAACTCTTGAAGTATAGAGATACAGAGGAGCGATGAAGTACTGCTCATGGAAAGACACCGTGTCATTATAGAACTGCTCCGGTGTATTTTTCTCTCAGATGAAGATATCCATCACAAGGGCTACCAAGCAAGAATCCTACAAAGAATGTTCAAGATGCCTTGCCCACCAAACTCTGTTTCAGATCTCTGCAAACTATTTCTTGGGTTACCACTTACTTATATCTTGAAACATGATATACAGAACATAATTCGTCGCCGTCAAGGAGGCGTGGCAGGCAGGTGTAATCGTATCTCTTATTAACTATTTTGTTGTCGTGAAAGAGACGTTTCGGCTGTGACACGTTTCTTTAAATATCTATCTTCGATTTGTATAATAATTTATTACATCACGATGGCTTATATACACGGTCCAATCACATTAATGTGACCACCACCCACGTTCAACGTAAATGTGCAATAACCGCTCGCAGACGATAGGTGACAGACTACCAGTGGAGGGTATACAGGGTGAGTCACTAACAATTGCACCTAGAATAACTCCGAATGTATGACACTAGCTGAAAAGTTCGTGGGACACATGTTGCATCGGACAACGGGGGCCATAATATGACGTTGACGTTTTGTTGCTAGGTGGAGTCACGTCAGAGATATGAAGCTCAACTTTGTTTTTTTAAATAAAATGCTTTAGTTTGGTACTTATTTTCTGATAGCGGCTATCGAGACAAATCCAGTGACGTGTAACAGTAAGGTTTTTGAAGGTCAACGAAGGTCAAAAAGGTGGCATGAACGCCCATTTACAGAAGGTGTTCGAAGTCTTGACCACTGGTATCAATGTAGTGCTGCAATCTTCTTATCACTTCGGCAGTTATCGAAGCACGTGCTCTGACAATTCTCTCTCATATATAGTGCAAATAGTAAATATTCGCCGAATACGGCGTATCAATCTAACGTGCCATTGACGTGTAAACACCATTCGACAGTTTCGCAATACAACACTAATAGGAACAGTAAGACTAGTATCGTCGAATCAAGCGAATGTGAATGATGTATTCCTTCGAAGAACAAGTCGATATGCTTCTTAGTTTCGGAGAATGCCAACGAATTTCAGTGAAAGCTAGAGACTCTTGCCACTGTGGTTGGAGATCCTTGTGTTAGTTCGCGTCAAATCGCAGAGTAGTGTTGTTCGTATTCTGCATCGCCATAAATATCATCCTTCCCATATCAGTCTCCACCAAGAATTAACTGGTACGGATTGTACGCGTCGCATTGAATTCTGCCGATGGGCTCAACTTCAGATTCAAAGGGATGACACATTTATTAATTTGATTTTATTTACTGACGAGGCTACATTTACGAACCATGGAAATGTTAATTTGCATAACATCCATTATTGCGCAACTGAAAATCCATGTTGGCTGTGGCAAGTTGCACACCAAAAACTGTGGTCGGTGAATGTATGGTGTGGGATTCTAGAGGACAGAATTATAGGCCCCTATTTCATCGAAGGAAATCTTAATGGTAGGAAGTACACCACGTTCCTGCAAGAAACATTAGTTCTGTTATTGCAAGAAATACTTTTAGAAACAACGAACAGAATGAGGTATCAACACCATGGGTGTCCGGCACATTTTTCGCTGATGGCTAGAACTGAGTTGCAGAGACAATTCCCAAATCGTTGGATTGGACGCGGAGGAGATGTGTCGTGGCTGGCTCGTTAGCTAGACTTCACGCCTCTGGATTTTTTCTTGTGGGGATTCGTAAATGTCATTGTTTATAAAGACTGTCCAACAACACCTGAAGATGTGCGAGAGAGAATTGTCAGAGCATGTGCTTCGATAAGTGCCGATGTGATAAAAAAATATCACTCAATCCGTGATAAGAAGACTGCAGCACTGCATTGATACCAATGGTCATCACTTCGAACACCTTCTGTAAATGGACGTTCATGCCATGTTTGTGACCTTCGTTGACCTTCAAAGAATTTACTATTACACATAGCTGGATTTGTCTCGAAAGCTGCTATCAGAAAATGAGTACCATGCAACTTTTGTCCCATAAACTTTTCAGCTCCTGTCACACTTTCGGAGTTACTCTTGATGGCAACAGTTAGTGACTGATCCTGTATACATTCGACCTCCATGTGCGAGAATACTGCCCTGGTTTGGGGTAAGTACGTTTCGCCTGCTTTAATACAGCGCTTCAGTGCAATACTTATTTCACCTTTGTTGAACTATGTGTTACGTAAACCCACGTAGTTTACTTTGGGGGGGGGGGGGGGGACAAAAACGGAATGCAGAGAGAGCATAATTTTTAAGCTTTAAAGCTTTACTCGGTCTTGATTTTCTGTGTACCTCCAACCCACCTCAGTTCCCCGCATTTCATGATATTTTTCTCCAATTTTATGTACTCTCAGTCAACGTTGAGTATTTTGCTAGGTTTTCGCGATTTTACATATTTACTCGTATTTGCCTCAATTTCACGTATTTCCCATCAATTTGTCGTAATTATGTAAGATTTTCTTCGATTTTTACCGATTTTAGTTCATTTTTCACATATTTGTTTTCGATAATTTTCCGTTTGAATATGGTCATATTGCGTTGTTTTGATTTTATACGAGGATATTTGTGTGTCTTACACACTAACCTACTAAAAATCCTAAGAATACCCCTCTTCTCAATGATCTACATGCACGTATTTTGGATAGCACGAACATGAAAAGTATAGTAACACTCGCTTCATACCGGAATGAGCTCAACGAGTGGTGCAGATGATGGATACACTGGAAACTCGAAGTATGGAAACAATTCTGTGTACTTCTGCAACACATCAGACAGCTTGTTTGCAGACTCAAGCAGTGATGTACTTGATTAAAACTCAGTCTGGAAACAGTTCTACATGTTCATTTGACTTCCACTCTATCGCGTAGGGATCTGCAACAGGGAATTGACATGTGTACAGATTTGTTTTTTGTTGCTGCTCGGATATTTTTCCCGTAAGTATATGCTCTTATTGCTTACCAGAAGAGCTTCACTACTTCTGTTTATACCTTCCAACTCTGATGGTTCCCACAACCCTGTCAGAACATCTACAAACTTTTGATTTGTTTTTTCTTTAACCCTAGTAATGAGTTATTCGTTAGTTAACTGCACTTAGCATCCTGGACCGTAAGAGTTTCCCTTCTCCCTACTTACAGAGTGTTTTTCCCCGGCACCGTAATTTATAAACGAACAGTTTGCAAGTTATGTGGAAACACATCTGGAAGTCTTCTTTTGGAATGGTGTTCAGCTCTGTCGTCGTGTTCCGCATTATCTCTTCTCTACTCTCAAAACGCGATTCTATCAGTGGCGTCTTCAATTTTGGAAACAACCAGAAGTCTCAAGGAGCCATGTCTGGAGAGTAGCGAACGGCTGTAATTCCATGTTTGGCTAAGAAATTTTGGAACAAGTGGGATGAATGTGCGGGACCGTTGTCGTGATGGGGTTGCCAGTTTTCCCCTTCCACGTGTCTGGTCTTTTGCGCCGAAGTGCGTCAGGGAGTCGCCGGAGAACATCTTGATAGTACTCCTTTGTCATTGTTTGCCCTTCCGGTGAGTATTTGTGATGCACAATTCCACGTACATCAAAGAAGACAGCATCACCTTGATTTTGCTTCGCACCTGCCGCACTTTCTTCGGCCATGGAGACTCGGGATGCTTCCATTGCGACGACTGTCTTTTTGTTTCTGGATCGTACCTGTACACCCATGACTCATCTCCAGTTTGAGAATCACCAAGCTTTTGACAAAATTTGATGCAGTGTCTTTGCTCAACACGTTCAGTCATCTCGAGAGAATCGGTAATCCGACGAACACGTTGTGTAACACCTCACTCAGCGACCGACAGGAAGTAACTGACGCGCTAGAAGGCGGGGACAAAATTCACGCAACCACATAAAGGTCTCTTCCTTTACCGTGTACAGTGGCGCCGCGCTATCGTCTCTATTTTACACGGGAAAATCAAAAGTCGGATACTTTTTAGACACACCTCGTATAGCACTGTACTCGTATGCACCCAGTCACTTAGAACCTTATATTGTACACATGCAGTGCATTTGCTCCATTTTCTGTATGTCTACAGGGTGTTACAAAAAGGTACGGCCAAACTTTCAGGAAACATTCCTCACACACAAATAAAGAAAAGATGTTATGTGGACATGTGTCCGGAAACGCTTAATTTCCATGTTAGAGCTCATTTTAGTTTCGTTCTTCCACCTACACTCAATGGAGCACGTTATCATGATTTCATATGGGATACTCTACCTGTGCTGCTAGAACATGTGCCTTTACAAGTACGACACAACATGTGGTTCATGCACAATGGAGATCCTGCACATTTCAGTCGAAGTGTTCGTACGCTTCTCAACAACAGATTCGGTGGCCGATGGATTGGTAGAGGCGGACCAATTCCATGGCCTCTACGCTCTCCTGACCCCAACCCTCTTGACTTTCATTTATGGGGGCATTTGAAAGCTCTTGTCTACGCAACCCCGCTACCAAATTTAGAGACTATTCGTGCTCGTATTGTGGACGGCTGTGATACAATACGCCATTCTCCAGGGCTGCATCAGGGATTCCATGCGACGGAGGGTGGATGCATGTATCCTCGCTAACGGAAGACATTTTGAACATTTCCTGTAACAAAGTGTTTGAAGTCACGCTGGTACGTTCTGTTGCTGTGTGTTTCTATTCCATGATTAATGTGATTTGAAGAGAAGTAATAAAATGAGCTCTAACATGGAAAGTAAGCGTTTCTGGACACATGTCCACATAACATATTTTCTTTCTTTGTGTGCGAGGAATGTTTCCTGAAAGTTTGGCCGTACTTTTTTGTAACACCCTGTGTACGCGTGTGTTGCATTCCGACCATTTTTCTGATTTCCCGCGAAAATATTTAAATTCCCGCCAATAGGGCATGTGATGGAGGGAGAGGGGGAAGGAAGGGGAAGGGGGGGTGACTCACGTGGCGCCTGGGGAAAAACCATGACGTCATCCAGGGTTGGAGGGCGGGTGTGAGGGGTAATTAATTGATCAATTACTTAATTCAAATCTCATTTTGAAATCAAAACTATTCTCGTACTGGCTTTGCCTCCTACTAATGTGTACGGGCGCTTCCACCTGGAACTGTTGAGCAACTGACCACCCAGATGAACCAGGGTGCTACCAACAGTGTGTGCTTAAAGGTCGTTCAGCGAACGTTGCTGCGTGTCGGCCTCCACAGCAGGCGCCTGGTTCATGCAGTCGTGCTGACTGCTGTTTCTTGGAGGACGAAGGTTGGGATTTCCAACGCCAGTACTGCAGCTGGACGTCCGCTGAGTGGCGACAGGTGGCCTTTTCACATGAATCATATTTTATGCTCCATCGTGCAGGTGGCTGCCTGAAAGCAAACACCCTGCAACACTGGTCAGAAGGGTCCAAGCCGAGGGAGGGAGCGTCATCGTCTGGGGAAAGTTTTCGTGGCATTCTCTGGGCGATCTCATCATTATGGAAGGCACAATGTATAAACGCAAGTATTCATCTATCGTTGTGGATAGATTTTTCTTGGCACGATGGTATCTATCAGTAGGAAAGTGCAACGAGTCACGTAGCTCACTGCGTGCGTGCTTGGTTCGAAGAGCACCAGGATGAGTTCACTGTGCTGGCCACCAAACTCTCTGCATTTAAACCCTGTCGAGAATCTGTGGGACCACCTCGATCGGGCTGTTCGCTGCATGGATCTTCAGCCAAGAAACCATGTGCAGCTGGATACAGCACTGGACTCGGAATGGCTCCACATCCCTTTCGGTATCTTCCAGAACCGCACTGACTCCTTTGTGCGCGTCTCACAGCGGTCCGTGCTGCAAAACACGGTTATTGAGGGCTTTGATAGGTGGCCACGTTAGTGTGACTGGACAGCGGAGTTGGTATCATACATGTAGGACTAAAGCTGCATTTTGAAAGGTGCGGAAATTTATTGCAACGTGTTGCGAAATACGCTTGCGTCTTTCGCTGTCTGATGAGGTCGCTGCGTGAAACGTTTTCCAAACCACGGGGCGGTGTGCGTCAGAGCGTAAAAAATGAAAGTGGTGTTTTTTTAGGATTTGACAACTTTACCTTCATCGACGCCGGCCGGAGTGGCCGTGCGGTTCTAGGCGCTACAGTCTGGAGCCGAGCGACCGCTACGGTCGCAGGTTCGAATCTTGCCTCGGGCATGGATGTGTGTGATGTCCTTAGGTTAGTTAGGTGTAATTAGTTCTAAGTTCTAGGCGACTGATGTCCTCAGATGTCAAGTCGCATAGTGCTCAGAGCCATTTGAACCATTTGAACCTTCTTCGACAAATGTACATGACAGAGTGACACGAAGACGCCTTTTTTTAATTCAATAAAAATTTTGCGCTATTGAAGTAGAGAAATATTTAACCTTTTATGGAAAGTTGGTTTCCTCGCTACCCAATATTGGTCATGCAGTATCTCCTGAATTATGCTTCGTACAACAACATAATTTAATAGATGATTTCAGTAGTACATTTCGTTAACATGTGCAAACTTTCCAGCCAATGGAGTCAGTAATAGTGAAGTAATAAAATAAATGTGACATTTGATCTGGTGTTTTTAGCAAACCAACATCTCAAATGTACTAAACGACAAACTTTTTCCCTTTACACTTTCTGTGAGGGGTCAAAGCGAGAAAAAGTTTCAGAAAGGTTTGAATTTATTTCTACAGTTTGTTGGAAGTGGGTGGGTGCTACAGTTTCACCTAGACGATAGCAGTATTGTGTGGTTCATTGGCTTGACGAGAGTTCCAGGGCGGAGCGCCGCGCGAAGTGACCGCGCGGTTAGAGGCGGCAAGTTACTAATTGCGCGGCCCCTCCCACGCGAGGGTCGAGACCTCCCTCGGGCATGGGTGCGTGTGTTGTTATTAGCGTAAGTTAGTTTAAGTAGTGTGTAAGTCTAGGGACCGATGACCTCAGCAGTTTGGTCCCTTAGGAATTCAGACACATTTGAACATTTCCGGCGCGGAGCAAGAAACATTTTGCTATTATAGGCGCGGTGTAGTGCGGCACGACAGTAGTAGCGGAGGCAGCGAAGGCAATACATGCAGCGCAGCGATCGATCTAAAAATGTTGCCACTCCGGAAGTGCATGGAAATTACGGAAGAAGACGAAGGCTACATTACTGGGCAGAATACTCAGGAAGCGCAAAGCAATGTTACATTGTGAAGAAGAAGGAGCGTATGACATTTTAATAACAAAACAGTTTCTCGACGATGCGAAGGAGTGCCAGTTCCCTCTGCCTTATAACGCGAACATCAGAAATTGATGACAACCTTGGTATGTGTCCTATGTGTCGGCGGTTACACCAGGGCTGAGGGATTCACTGTGACGGACGGTTTCATAGATTAGGAAAAAAAAAAAAAAAAGAAATTCAACGGGCCGAATTTTAATAGGTGTTCAGAGTACTGATCACACTAACAACATCCAACTCATTATAACTGTGATTAAAAACTCTGTAAAAATATATTTATAAATTTATTACATTGGGCATAATCAAAGACATTTCTTCTTTCATTTTTCTTGCGATTTTTGCCGTTTGCATTTAGTCTTTCAACTCGGTGTCAGCCATATTTAACAAAATACGCTGTTCGGGTGGATGTTTCAATAATTAGATCGGAAGAATTACCTACTCTCTCGCAGGCTGTGCACGCGAAAGAAATATTTCAATTGTCGATTGGTAGTCGCTGCGCTTAGTTCGACTTCCTCGACTCCTCCAACACGCGTTTTACGCAGCATGTTGCGGGAAATTCCCGCAACCAGGAAAACGTAGCTGTCGATGCAATAAGTACTGTCTGCAGGCAGCCACTACAGCGCTTCGTTCTCCTTGGCGAAAGGAGGTGGTTTTAAACTCTGTCTCATTTAAAAATCCAGTACAAAAATTTGAAATCCACGCATGGCACGAATCTCTATAGACTCTCAAAGCACGACAAAAACTTGTTAATTTTAATTGGGCTGCAGTTACATTGTTCCTTGAAGGAGGCCAAATTTTAGGCTCCAGGAAGTTTTCCTACTTGAGAAATGACAGGTACAATGGTTCTGACACTCCACTCCTTTTCTCTAACGTCATACATCAGCAAAAACATCCTGTGAGTGCGTCAGTGCCTGTAGAATAAGTGACTGGGGAAGTAGTGGACCGCCGGCCGGAGTGGCCGACCGGTTCTAGGCGCTACAGTCTGGAACCGCGCGACCGCTACGGTCGCAGGTTCGAATCCTGCCTCGGGCATGGATGTGTGTGATGTCCTTAGGTTAGTTAGGTTCAAGTAGTTCTCAGTTCCAGGGGACTGATGACCTCAGAACTTAAGTCCCATAGTGCTCAGAGCCATTTGAACCATTTGAAAGTAGTGGACCATTATTCTATGACAGAGCACAACGGTGTTTAGCTGTAAACCTGTTTAATCGAAATAATTCTGTACACAACAATATTAAATTTTAACCAGAAGGTTCTCTACAAAATTATTCATACTAGTACATCGTGAAGTTGTCCAATATTACGACAAATCATCCGATTCCGGTTCTAAGTTCGGTACTATTTACGATGACAATCAAGTCAACGGAAGATGGTTAGTTTTTGTGACAAGCTGAGCAAAAGATTATTCAAGGTTGCTCGAGTTCACAGTGGACCCAAGCTGGTGAATTAACAAGTTTACACCTCCGCTAGCAGTATTTACCTTAGCTGCGATGAGTGTCGGCTGCATGGCTGGTCTCGTCCTCTGGAAGTCTTATAAAAGCTTATCAAAATCTTTGCTGATTTTGTCAGCAGAAACTGTCCTACGTTTCTCGTTAGGCAAGAAAACATGCACTCACCCCTAGTCTTGAATTATGACAATATGCACATGCATGGATGGAGCAGTGTGTATATTACAATGGCCTCTCAGATCTCACAAGAACAATCAACTACGTGGCTGTTTCGTTTCTCCGCTGTTGGAGCTCTACAATGCTACAGCCAATGTCTAGCTGAATGTCAGCCAAAGTGAAGGCAGTGTTCACACAAAGTTCTTCCTTGTACAGTGTGTGGTGCGCCCTGTTCTGCACTTGACGCTCATTCACAGTGGGAGAGTCCCTGAAATTTTCGGTCTTGTGTCTCTAGTAGCAAAACTCTCCCCCTCCTTGGGTCCTTTCGTGCTTCACATCACGGCTTTTTCCAACCAATAGAAGCGTTCCTTTCATCTTGTGGAAACTATCTCTGCCAATCGCAAAGTGCCAACCATCAAACTGCGTCGATATTTCGGCACTTTACTCCTTTCTAGTTCATTTCAGCCAATCGGACATCTTTTACCCACTCCAGACGCCTAAAAGCTACACGCGTACATCACCTGTGTACCACACACCATTCATGTGATCAACTGCGTTGCTGTCTATTTGTATCCATCTGGAAATTCCCCAATGCAGTTTTCCAAAGATTCTCTCCTTAGCACACCGCTGGCCCACTACCTGCCCTCTTTGATGAGTCACCCAGCACGTTCGTTGTCCCTCACCTTGGGTCACTTTAAGTGCATTCTGTTGTACTAGGGCCGTAAAGCCGCAACTTGCATCTGCTTCCAAACTAAAATGTTTCCTCCAGCAACTTTTTTTTTCTACTCTTGCTCATTGACATGCAGGATTTAGGTTCAGTGTGTCATCCCTTTGCATTGCATACTGTACATTTGAATTGGCAAATGTGCTCAGTTGACATATTCACCTTCCTGTTACAATGTATAAAACCTCTCATGTGAGGTGCGAAATTGACATTCATTTAATGTGCCACTTTACATGGTTTACATAGCAGAACTGGCAACACAATGCAACAGTGACAGGACCCCACTGGTGTATTGTTAGCGGGAGCAGTCCAGCACGCTTGCTGTCAAGTACAGGATTCGCGTTCTGGACCTGAAGAATCATTCGGGGCCGATCGGCCGCCATGTCATCTTCTGCCAGTGGCATCATTCAGCTGCAGTGTGGAGAACCATGACATAAGCATACAACGCGCCCAGCCGTTGTCAGCTGCACAGACCTTGGAGCCGTTTCTTCTCACTTATGTAGTTCCTCAGCTGGCATCACAAAGCTGAATGCATCCCATTCCAACCCCAGCAGTGACATTGCAGATCACAATCTTTTAGGCGCTGCAGTCTGGAACCGCAAGACCGCTACGGTCGCAGGTTCGAATCCTGCCTCGGGCATGGATGTTTGTGATGTCCTTAGGTTAGTTAGGTTTAACTAGTTCTAAGTTCTAGGGGACTAATGACCTCAGCAGTTGAGTCCCATAGTGCTCAGAGCCATTTGAACCATTTTTGAACAATCTTTTACCGAGTGACTCACACTCATGCTGGCGAGGCCAAGCAAACGATTACATCCAGCCCACAGAAAGAATTATTTTACCCAAATTCTTATCTAATAGCTGATCCTATCCTACCTAATAGCTGTTTACGAATCGAATGACCACATGAGGGTGTCGACTGCATGCAGTTCTAAAGTTACCATAGACTATCGTAAATAGCATTGGTCAGTTAAGACTGTAACCATGTTACCAGTACACTAGGTATGTTGCGTACCTATTGGGCGTTTCCTCACTTCGATCGCTTTGGTAGCATATGCGACCAGTGTCTTACTGGATACCCTAGAAATTGGAAGCGATGATTCGTCTAGAAACTGAGTGAGGATATATAAATGGCAGCATAACTCTCGGAATATTTTTATTCTATGTAGGTAACACCCCCCCCCCCCCCCCCGTCTGTCATTTGAAAATAAACAGTATTTGTATCAAAATTGAAATTTTCAATGTTTACTCAGATTTTATTCCAAAATTGTTTATTTCTAACGTGAAGCAGAAGGATGTAAAAATTTTTAAAATATAGATTCATCATCTAGCTCTAGAAAACGCAATTTCCTCAATAAAAAAGATAAAATAAAAAAACTGCAAAATAAAAATGTCAGACATCGCTTCAGTACTTGTCGAACTTATATAAGTTGTTTCTGTCATTTATAAACAACTGATGCACTTATCAATAATAACAGGAAACTCTCGCCTTTGATCTTGATGAAGAACATTCTACTGAGTATGAAATAACGACAGTAATTGTATAGATTATTTTTATATGTATGCATGTAAACTGTACTTGCATCAAAAGTAATTGTTTTAATTGCACAAAAGCGCAGAAGTTGCGCGAGTAGGCAATTTCATTATTTATAAAATGCAGTTTATATCTTGTAAGGATATAAAATACACAATGGACTAACACCGATGTGCGGTTCTAATCACGTGCAAAACAAACAAACAAAAAACAAAGAGATGTGGACTCCCAGTTTCTCTCTGACACATTCACTTATGTTTCTTTACTTACCAGTGTCATCAATACTACCGGTAATCCTACCATTTACTGCGCCATTTATGTACAGCACCGAAACTAGCAACTGTTTATGCAAATGAAGGGAATCAGGAAACTGAATATACAAATTTCTTCTGGTAAATTATACACAAAATTCTGAAAATGTCAGTGTCTTGTAGAACGATAGGACTATCAAACAATGATGCCAGAATATTTATCTGCTATCGTAAGTTACGTTTATTGAAAATGCCAATATGGCGTTGGCCATTAATAGAAGCTTTTCCCTTCAGATTTTATTTGTGGCCCATGTAGTCACAGAGAGAATCTGTCTACGTGTCCTCACTTTGCCACTTGGATTCGGACAACGCTCCATATGTGTTGGCCCCACTACAAAGATGTGGCGAATGTAGGTAAGTGTAGGGTTGTCTATGCGAACTATGTTATTAGGCGTGGAAGAGCACAACCCAGGTTATAAAACAGTCGGAGACACCACACTTCGTTTCAGTTGTTTTTCAGACGTTTGCAGTTCCTTATTCGTTCTTTGGCAATGTGAACACTGGTGCAGCAGTGTTTCGTCATGTTAAGTAATAGCATACTCTAACCTCCATAACCTTGAAGTCAAACTAGCAGCGGCCAATCTTACTATTAAATCAGTCACGTCATGAGAATGTGTTACTGACTGATATCGAAGTTGGGGCCTTGCACGCCTGCGGTCGACACTATCGGTTGCCGGCCACCTACAAAATGGCTCTGAGCACTATGGGACTCAACTTCTGAGGTCATTAGTCCCCTAGAACTTATACCTAGTTAAACCTAACTAACCTAAGGACATCACACACATCCATGCCCGACGCAGGATTCGAACCTGCTACCGTAGCGGTCTCGCGGTTCCAGACTGCAGCGCCTAGAGCCGCACGGCTACTGCGGCCGGCCGGCCACCTACGTACTGATGCTAAGCTGATACGCACTACTATCTATTCTGCCTCTTGCAGCGAATCTTTAGAACTGTCATGACTAGTTTGCAACTATCATTCTCTCTCCGTATAGATTTTTGCCGAGTGCATAAGAAGTTCGCATAATTTTCATTGACCCCTAAGCAAGCATGTTAATTACTTTCTCTGCTGCCGTTTTGTTATTCCCTTTTAAATTGCTACTGGTTGAAGTGCGCGAACCTCTCTGCCTATTTAATACTTTTTCAGTTCAAATCTCTTCCCCTGTGCAACAGAGGTATCTATAGCGGGAAGACTCGTTTGGCAACGTTTCTGGCATAGCGGCAATTTTGTTCACGTGTCACTCCGCAGAGTTATGATTAAAATTCCGAGATCAACGCTCCGACCACTCGACCCCAGTGCAGGTCCGTCTGAAGATACATTTTTTTATGTGTGACTTTTTCCATGGTTACCTTAACGACCGTTACACGTTAACTCTATACCAAATACATGTTCTTATCAGGTTAATATTTCATTTGTCCTGGATCGCAGATCGTCTAGGAAGTCGGCAGCAGCTTGCTCTGGTCTATCTTACGACGACCTCTCAATAATGAGAGGCCGGTCCGTCTGGCGCTGCAGGCGCGCGCCCTTCCGCGTATCAGCTGATGGTAAGATCTACCATTTGCCACAAGACGACAATGGCATCGTTTTCACAGCGAGACTTTAATTCCCTACGTATCATCTAATTTATATTAAATATTTATCGGTCCATGCACGACTGCACGGCACAGACGCACTAAGCTGTGTGCACGACAGTGCAAGGTACCAGTATGTTCCAACAGCGGCACGGAAAAATATGATTAGTCGGGTGACCACATCTATGATTCTATTGGTCAAAGAGACAACGGGTCAAGTGTTTTGGCCTAGCGACGATTTGTATACCTACCGGAAGAACGGGCATACTGTAGCTAACCTACTATCTAGTATCAAAAATTAAACATTTCACACTCCCTCCAGCCCAGACAAATTGGGAAACTTAGTTGGTTCCTTTGCGGTAGATGTGATCTAGGATGGACCTTAAACAGCTAATAAAAGAACTATTTGTTCATGGGTGATTCGTGAGAAAACCCCGGAAAAACACGATTTTTGGATACAAAAAGTGCCAACTGTGGGGACGGCCATTTATATAATTTCTGTTCACGGCAAACTATCAAAATTTTTACCATATGTTCTTAAGATGATACTCTCGGGCAACTTCAGAACTTCTTTCGATGCCATTATCCGTCTGCGAGCTCCAGAGGTTCAAAGTTTTCATACTTATTCAGAAACCGCAAAAACCGGTTTTTAGCCGTTTTTGCACCATGGGCCGCTATTATCTAAATAACTAATCATAGGAAATGGCTAAAATTTTAACCGTACAATCTTTAGCCATTCCTCTAGAAACACCGTTTCACCGTCCTCGAAAATCTGTATCCGTTATCAAAAAACGCCCGAAAAACTATGATTTTTGGATACCAAAAAGTACTAATTGTGGGGATGGATACTTCTATAATTTCTATTCAGGGAAAATCGTCGAATTTTTTTTAACACTTTTATCTCGGCCAGCCTTGAAATTTTTTGCAATGTCAATATCCGTTACCGAGGTCCAGAGCTTCAAACTTACCGTACTTATACACGTAAAATATGCTCGTAATAATCGATCTGAGGCGTAAATGTAGTTTTAGCTGACGTAGTGAACACATGGTAAGGATTCCAGAGCCATCGAAAGGGTTTTTAGGTCACCGAACTATGTTTTAGCCAACATTTTTTACCAATAAAAGTTGATGATGCGCTACTTCTGTACAATGGGCACGTCGCTCAAAGTACAAATATGCCGAAAGTGGTACTGCAGTGACAAAAAACGGAATAAACAGGTTCTTAAATCGCCTGAAAAGAACTTAAAATCTCTACCAAAATTATGTGCAACTGTAAAGACTGCAAATTCGTTAAAATATTTCTAACAACGTTTTTAATCTTTTAACATACCAATCATAAGCCAGGAGTTTTCAATGAATTGTGATCGATGAGCAAAGTATTGAGAGAAAAATGCAAATCAAACGATTTTCCATCGTTTGATTTTGTATTAATCTTATATTATGCGTACTTAGTTGTTGTTTATATGTGTCAAAGTATATAAATGTATCGAAGTATATAAATGAACTGTCAAAACGTTACTGACTTATAAAACTGGTTTTACATAAGCAACACACGTTGCGGTAGCAGGGAAAAGAAGGAAACCAGTGGCAAAATGCTCCAGTCGTAGCACAAGAAAGGCGAATGTGTTCCTCTTTAAAAGACCCTGACAAAGAACTGGGGAACCAGCGGCCTCAGTCCTCTTTCCATCTTCCTCAAAAAAATTTATGGCATATGAACGTATTCGCACATTTTTTACGCTGAAAGTGAGAATCAGAGAGACAGTGGCGGTGGAAGAAAGAGGAGAGAGTGGCAGTGGAAGGGAGAGAGAGAGGAGACGTGATGGTGAGAGTGAGAAAGTGGCAGTGAAAGAGAAAGAGATGGATGAAGATAACAGCAAAGGTAACCAAAGAGAGAGGAGATATTGATGGTCAGTGAAAGACAGTGCCAGTAAAAGATGAAGACAGATGGATGGAGATAGAGCAAAAGGAGTAAAAGAGAAAGGATACAGTGGGAACGAAAAATACAATTGAGTGGAGACCACACTTAGGCTTGGGGGAGGGGAGAGGGTTTGGACCATGCCAACCCAATGAACTTTACGACGTAATTATAGTGGAGGGCGCATTTAGGACCGAGATTTTAAACAGATGGGCTACAGGAGAAAAAATAAGTTGAGCCTCTAGAATTTTTGAGGTGCTAAGGTATGGTGGAGACAGTGACCGTCGGAAAGAAAGACAAAACGAGGAAGTGTAAGTGATAGAGGAGACAGCGGCAGTGGGATAGACTGGACTGTAAAGCAATAGGAGATTAGGGAGACTGGGGAAGGTTCTGTGCTAAAAGAGCGCGGTTAAGTTCGCATGCCAAAATGTTTGGAGAGGAAGGCGGAATGAGGACTGAGGCAACTGATTCCGCAGTATTCTGTCAGAGTTTTTTTAAAGAGGGATATATTTGCCTTTTTTGTGCTCTGATAGGAGCATTTTTTCGCTCGTAAATCACACACACAAACCTTACTCGTGATTCAGTCAATCTGTTAGCGAAAATTGTGTCAAAATCACTACTGCCGTTCCTGAGGTTAACGTGTATATAGAGAAGGAAACCGTGCTGAAGGACTTTGATTTATATATGTAGGAAGAGGGAGAAGAAGAGGAAAAAGGAGAACGAGGAAATAATAAATAGATAAACAGATAGGCAGAAGAAAAGAGAAGACTCATACAGCAAGTTTCGACAGAAAGATTTGCAGTACCATGCTGCCATGGTCAAGGTGACTCGAAATTTCTATTGAGGTAAGAGAATGCTTACCTGATAGTAGGGAAGGAAGCGACAGTAAAAATGTCGTGTGTCTAGGGCCTCCCGTCGGGGACACCGTTCGCCGGATGCAAGTCTTTCGATCTGACGCCACTTCGGCGACTTGCGCATCGATGGGGATGAAATGATAATGATTAGGACAATACCATGCCCAGTCCCTGAGCGGAGAAAGTATCAGATCCAGCCGGGACTCGAACCAGGGCCCTTAGGATTGATATTCTGATGCGCTGACCACTTTTTTTTTCCGATATTGTTCGTCGCGTTTGGTCTGGGCGGACGTCACAAGACATCCGTGCAAGTTGATCGTTGATTCCTTTACCCATTTTTTTTTATTACAGAGAGCAAACAGCCTTCTGACAGAACACACTGAGCTACCGTGCCAGCTACCACTCAGCTACCGGGGGCGGACAGCGACAGTTAGGGAATCAGAGAAAGTCACATTCATATTTATTATTCCTTCAGTAGGAATTTGCCAGTTCTTTCGTCAGACTGAATTTATAAAATTCTACCAAATCGATGGAAGTCGTAGTTCTTAGACTGCACTCTAAGTGTTAACCCAGAAAATGAACCTACTCTGCATGGCAGTGAGACACGCTGACCCCCTAGCTATAGAGATGCTCTTACCAGCTGTCAGATGCCGTTTACTTTGAAACGGACTATAGACTATTTGATCAAAAATATCTGGACACCCCTATATAATGGGTAATTCGCCACTAGATGACTCGAGAGCAAGACCTGCCATCATAAAAGGGGAGAATGATTATTGTTTTGTAAGCAGAGAAGAGTAAAAGCAGAATCGGTCGGTCAGGAGAGCTAGACTAGTCATTGGATATTAACTTAGTGACAGATCCATGAGGGACATTTCAACCCTTCTCATGTGCTGACAGCGAGGGATGTAATACACAACCCCTTCGGATACTGAATCCTATTCCAGTCTCATTTCCACTCTCCCGAAGAGGGCATACATATAACATTAGTAATTTACACTAATTCAAACAGTTACTATGACATTGTTTACATTTGTGTCTCACCAGTATAGAGAATGAAGGAAACATGTTGGATTAAAACCTAATGTACTACCATAATTTACACAAAATACAAACTTCAGGCACAAGGGAGGAATAATTTTGCTATTGTAATTATGGAGTAATTAACGATTAAAGTTCCGATATTTACAACTCATAGAAGGTCAGCTATTTTTTATGTTTTGGAAACCAGAAGTTATGTGCATCACTAATAAAAATCTGACATGATGACCTATCAGTTAGAATTAAGCATACTCATGTTTTAATTGGTGTTCCTTAATAGAACTGTAATTACGACCATACAGAAATGTAAAATTTTACTCATACGAAATTTAATTAATTCAATCTAGGACTTTCATTCACCTGAATATGATAGGATGATATTCCTTTAAGTCAGTAAAATAATATATGCAAATTAACGAAATATATTGTTGCAATGATAAAACAAGTCTTAATAGAATCAGATTCTTTGCTGACTTTGTATGAAATTATTCACTTTTACTCCGTGGAAATATCTATGTAATTTAGGAAGATGTATGTAAAAACTTTAATTGTATGAATCCAAAATTCAATATGTAAGAATGACAGTACTTGTTTGAAACCATATAAATAGAGGCGATTTGTACGCCACCATAGGTCAGTCTTACTTCAGTGTTAGATCGAATATTGTATCAACAACATGTAGTCAGACTTCGTAAGTTTTACGTTCGCCACCGAACATCTAGTGTCCAAAATAAAAGCTATTGTAAACATGAAGCACTGAAACTTATTCCAACTATTACGTAAATTCCATGTTACGATGCAATAACATCAAAATGAACCTACGGCAGCATCAAGAAACAGCACCCCGGATTACGGAAGACACGTATATATTTGGTGGAGAATATGTGTGTGAAGACGTGGTATACTGAATATTGTTTTTCTTGTGATAAACAACGATACACATCCCAAATTTTCGCCACGTTTCATTACAGGGACCGTTGAGCACTGTGGAAGGTGGCTGCAAAAAATCGCTTGAAATCATTCACAACAAATCACTCGAGAATTCCAAGCGCTATCAGCAGTCCAGCTAGAACATGGGCTACGCATAGGGAGTTAAAAACAATGGAGTACAGTGGTGGAGCAGCTCCTCATAAGATGCACATTTCTATAGTCATTGCTACGGGTCATTATAGGTGGTGTAAAGTAGGACGCCACTCGACACTGGTGACTGGAAACGAATGCTCTAGACTGATGAATCACAGTAGACATTGTGGCAATCCGATGGAAGGGTTTGGGCTTGACGAATGCTGGAATAACATTGCCTGCTATCATGTGTAGTGCCAACAGTAAAGTACGGTGCTGCTATCGTGTGGAGGTGATTTTCGGGTTAAGTTGAGGACCCCTTAATGCCCTTAAAGAAAACGATAAATATGGAGGCATATGAAATACGAAGATATTTTACAGTAATGTGCATTGTGTACAGTGGAGGCACAGCTGGGAGACGATAAGTACATCAGTATGACGATCTACCCTGTCATAACACAGCATCTGTTAGCCTAAGGTTTATGGACAGTAACATTCCTGACATGGACTGGCCTACCTAGACCCCGACCTGAAACCAATGGAATAGTTTTGGGACGAGTTAGAACGTCGATTTCGCTCCAGATCCCAGCATCTATCACTGCTTCCTCTGCTTTTGATCCTTGAAAAGGAATGGCTGCTATCCGTCTACAGACTTTGAGACAGCTGATTGAAAGTATTGCCAGCGAATTCGCGCCGCTATAAAGGTGAAGGATGGACACACACCATTTTGATGTCCACTGATAAGTGTCCAGATACTTTTGATCAGATAGAGTAGGTGTAGATGTGGAAGTCTGACTTCTTCGGTGCAGCCAGTGGAGCGAAATCGACGTTCTAACTCGTCCCAAAACTATTCCATTGGTTTCAGGTCGGGGGTCTAGGTAGGCCAGTCCATGTCAGGAATGTTACTGTCCATAAACCTTAGGCTAACAATGGACAAAGGCATGCAGCTGGGGAGGCGACTCATTGCACGGCGTCTGGTTTGATACAGCTCTCCCCATTAGTCTGTCTTCTTTGAGCCTCATCATCTCTGCCCAAAAACTGCTGTCCATGCCCATTTGAACCTGCATACTATATTTGTAAGGTCTGTAATTCACACAGCGGTCCATCAGTCAGCCACATGCGTGCTGTAAAAAATGTTTCTTTAAAACAGACCGTTACCGGTTTGGGATTTATTTCAAATCCATCTTCAGATAACTCTTACAGCTCTCCTTGTTTCTCTGCTGGGGCCTCGTTTTGTACCCAGTACAGGTTACGTGCACTAAATAAACGAAAGGATTTTCGTTCACAATTCGGTAGAATTACCAGGGATTTTTTCCTTTTGACCTTCACAAAACATTCGTGAAATGATTTTAAAGTTAATAGAGAATGAAATATGGCGAAAACATATGTGGTGTTTACAGAATGTTCGGAAATTTCCGTAACAAACTTCTGGGACTTGTAGAGGGGAGTGATTACGTAATATGGTGAATAGAAACCCATGTCCGAGAACGTCATCAAACAACGCTACAAAGTTACAGGTGCAACGCCTGTAATGGTATGTATATACAGGGTGATTCCGTGAACATGTTACAAACTTTCAAAGATGATGGACAACAATAAATGTATCAATTTGAGGTGAGGGTCCCTGTATCGGAAACGAACGAGCCGAGTACCTCTGACAGTGAAATACGTGTGCCGGTACTGTTGTTAATAAGAATTTAAAGTAGACAATTTTCAAGGGCCGGCCGAAGTGGCCGTGCGGTTCTAGGCGCTGCAGTCTGGAACCGCGAGACCGCTACGGTCGCAGGTTCGAATCCTGCCTCGGGCATGGATGTGTGTGATGTCCTTAGGTTAGTTAGGTTTAAGTAGTTCTAAGTTCAAGGGGACTAATGACCTCAGAAGTTGAGTCCCATAGTGCTCAGAGCCATTTGAACCAAGCCATTTGAACTTTCAAGGGCGATAGTATCGGACAAAACAAGAAAAAAGTCTAGTATACTTGGTTACTAAAATGCATACCTTAAGAGGTATGAGCACTTGTTCAATAGAGGAGATGTGTTTCCCACTTCTGTAGATGAAAAAGTGCTCTAGCTCCACAGCTACACATTTTAGAGACCATATTTACTAGATAATTTTCTTGTTTTGATCCACACTACCACCTCTGAAATTTGCATAGCCCACATTCTTAGCAACAGCAGTACCGGTAAATGTATTCACTCCCAGTAGTATCTGAATGATTTCCGCTTGTAACTTTCGATTCGTTCGTTTCATACATTTATCCAATTTTATCATTCTTGAAAGTCTGTAATATCATCATGGAATCACCCTGTACGTACATACAGGGCGCCGGCGCCTGTAACTTCGTCGCTCTGTAGCGTCATTGGGTGGCGTTTCCGGACATAGGTTCCTATTCAAAGCATTACGTACCCAACCCCTTCACAAGCTCTAAAAGTTTGTAACGGGAATTTCCGAACATCCTGTATATCTGTGTGACGAATTCGTCGTCTATTTGTCATTTTAAAGTTAACACATGTTTTTACTTCACTTTCCGACTTTTAAATTAATTTCGTCGCTCTAGCAAAAACTATGTTTCACTGTGGCTGTACACACTACATGGTGTATTGTAATTAATGAGGTAAAAGCATTTAGTTAAAACATCACAATACTATAAGCAAAAGTGTCTCGGTGAACATAGGTTCTAAAATGGATACCATAAGAGTCACGAACACTTCTTCGTCTTACGTAAGGTGAAACAAATCTCTTATACTGCAGATGCGGTAGTATGGTTCAAAGAAAGAAAAAAAATGTTCGGCGAAGATGGGCTCTGAAGTGCATACCTTTAGCGCTATGACCATTGCTCGTCTTCCTAAAGTGAAATACAACTCTTCTGCTAGAGAAGTGTTCATACGTGGCTCGTAACATATACACATTAGGGCCAATGTTTACTGGAATTCTTTTTTCTTGTTTTGGTCCTTACTACACTACTGGCCATTAAAATTGCTACACCACGAAGATGACGTGCTACAGACGCGAAATTTAACCGACAGGAAGAAGATGCTGTGATATGCAAATTATTAGCTTTTCAGAGCATTCACACAAGGTTGGCGCCGGTGGCGACACCTACAACGTGCTGACATGAGGAAAGTTTCCAACCGATTTCTCATACAAAAACAGCAGTTGACCGGCGTTGCCTGGTGAAACGTTGTTGTGATGCCTCGTGTAGGGAGGAGAAATGCGTACCACTACGTTTCCGACTTTGATAAAGGTCGGATTGTAGCTTATCGCGATTGCGGTTTATCGTATCGCGACATTGCTGCTCGCGTTGGTCGAGATCCAATGACTGTTAGCAGAATATGGAATCGGCGGGTTCAGGAGGGTAATACGGAACGCTGTACTGGATCCCAACGGCCTCGTATCACTAGCAGTCGAGATTACAGGCATCTTATCCGCATTGCTGTAACGGATCGTGCAGCCACGTCTCGGTCTCTGAGTCAACAGATGGGGACGTTTGCGAGACAATAACCATCTGCACGAACAGTTCGACAACGTTTGCAGCAGAATGGAATATCAGCTCTGAGACCGTGGCTGCAGTTACCCTTGACGCTGCATCACAGACAGGAGCGTCAGCGATGGTTTACTGAACGACGAACCTGGGTGCACGAATGGCGAAACGTCATTTTTTCGAATGAATCCAGGTTCTGTTTACAGCATCATGATGGTCGCATCCGTGTTTGGCGACATCGCGGTGAACGCACATTGGAAGCGTGTATTCGTCATCGCCATACTGGCGTATCACCCGGCGTGATGGTGTGGGGTGCCATTTGTTACACGTCTCGGTCACCTCTTGTTCGCATTGACGGCAGTTTGAACAGTGGACGTTACATTTCAGATGTGTTACGACCCGTGCCTCTACCCTTCATTCGATCCCTGCAGAACCCTACATTTCAGCAGGATAATGCACGACCGCATGTTGCAGGTCCTGTACGGGCCTTTTTGGATACAGAAAATGTTCGACTGCTGCCCTGGCCAGCACATTCTCCTGATCTCTCACCAATCGAAAACGTCTGGTCAATGGTGGCCGATCAACTGGCTCGTCACAATACGCCAGTCACTACACTTGATGAACTGTGGTATCGTGTTGAAGCTGCATGGGCATCTGTACCTGTACACACCATCCAAGCTCTGTTTGGCTCAATGTCCAGGAGTATCAAGGCCGTTATTACGGCCAGAGGTGGTTGTTCTGGGTACTGATTTCTCAGGATCTATGCACCCAATTTGCGTGAAAATGTATTCACATGTCAGTTCTAGTATAATATATTTGTTCAATGAATACCCATTTATCATGTGCATTTCTTCTTGGTGTAGCAATTTTATTGGCCAATAATGTAATCCCTCCCAAAACGCGGAAAGCAGAGAGCTTGGAGCGGAAGAGATTTGTTTCACAGTAACCAAGACGAGGAAATTTTCTTAGCTCTTAGTACTCGCGAACAGTACCTTGACATCTCGTTAGCTGTATTTGCGAGAGCGGAGAAAACGAATATGGTTTGCTGTGGCATGGTGGGGTGCGGGGAGTAATGAGTTCGCCGACTTGTACTGTAAGTGAGCAGTGCAGGTAACATAAACATGTATTTTGATCTTTCTCGAGCTCCTGATAACAGGCTGTCTTTTCATAAAAGTAGTGGAATGTAACCCCCGCGATGGGCCAGCAACCACATCACAGCTCATTTCAGAAAAAAATCACAAAGAAAGTAACGTAACAAAACACAGACAGTGACAGTATGACAATACGGTCAACACCGTCAGCTAATAGTACGCTGCACAGTTGCCAGCGAACATCTGCAGATCTTTAATGGACGAAGTCTCCCGACTGCTAGCGATCAGATCTGGGGAGTCCACGTACTAATTTGCGGTTTCCAGATACTAAGGTTTGCATTTTAGAGCCCATGCTTCTGGTATTGTGTTCTTACGACTGTATGTGTTTGCGCCATCAATTATGATAGACCCTGCATACAGCATCAGTAACTTAATATATTTACTGATCTAACATCTTTTAAATTGTTGATTTTGTTACTCATGTAGAGCTGACCCATATTTTGTAAATGGTGAATGTGTGTGCTACGGTAAAACACAGAAACGACACAATTTCAGAGACTTTACTGGTCTCATGCAGCTATGATGTTCCGAATCAATTACGTCTCCTTATCACCATCGAATATGACGCATCTCAAGAAATGAATTCCCCTACTACCAGCTTTCCAAAGATGTTCCTGTAGCTGCACCGACTAGCACTTTCCCTCCAGACCAATGTGCAATGTGAATCACCCTATGCTGCTGGTCACAAAATGTGCAACGTGAGAAAGGATAGCAAAAGTAGTAGGCAGAATACGCGATTTAATTTTTATGTGATTTTGGGGCAAACCGAGTGCGAAACTAGTGCACAGAGCTGACACTTCTGCCAGCATCAACGGCTCTAACCCATCTGGGCATTGAGTCGAACTGAGCCTGGATGACTTATGCTTCCATTGCAGGGCGAACAAAACTTTTCAGAGCGTGAGAGATCTGAAGAGGGGCTGACCAGTCCAACAGTCTAGCACTCTCTTTATCGAAGTAGTTCAGGATGGCCCAGGTAACATATGGACAAGCCTTAACTTGGTGAAAGATGTCACGCAGATCTCAAAGACAGGGTTGAGTCACCAGCCTTAACGTTTCAGCAATGTAACGTCTGCTGCCCAAATTACCAGCTATATAAACCAGAGGTGATCGTGTTTTGTACCAATTGACACCCCATACCATCACTCCAGATAGGATGGGGGGGGGGGGGGGCACATATGACGACGAGGTACGCAATCCATGGTAGACGTTGGTCTTTAAGAAGCTCTACATACAGAAACATTCATCGTGCTGCTGCACGCAGAAAATCGGACTCACACAAAAATACGACATGGCGTCATTCTGCGCCCAGTGAAGACCCTGAGCACACCACTGTTAGCGCGCCTCTCTCTACTTCCGCATTAAGGGAAGTCGCATCAATCCTCTCGATACTGATAGTCTGTGGTGCTCCAAACATCATCGCACTATCTGTGTGGGTACGTACCTTGCTGCAAACAAGCCTATTTCCTGCTCTACGATCCTGCACGGCTGTGTGAATGTCTGTACTTTAGCCTGCTGAGTTGTATAGCTCTCCTGAACTAATCGACTCCACATTCACATGACACTCGTGGATCGCACCCGGCGTGAGCACCAATACTGTGGAATAATAAGCCGCACTGTAGCAGTACTGTGAGGTATAAGAAGAAGGCTGGAGGCATGCTAGGGTAGTTCTCGCAGTTGTGCTGACCACTGTGTCCAGATGGCGCACTGGTCAATGCATTTGCTCAATAAGCAGGAAACTTGGGTTCGCAAACCGGTATGGCAGAAATTTTAAATTGCCCCATGGGTGTAAATCAGTGCCCAATGGCAGCTAATGTCTTTAATACCCCCATGTCTTGATAAACTGGTCCCGGCGGAAGTTCGAGTCCTCCCTCCAGCATGGGTGTGTGTGTTTGTCCTTAGGTTAATTTAGGTTAAGTAGTGTGTAAGCTTAGGGACTGATGACCTTAGCAGTCAAGTCCCATAAGATTTCACACACATTTGAACATTTTTTTCTTGATAAACCACAGTCTCAATAGGCCGCAAGCCGGATGCTGTTGAATACCGACATTTGCTCGTAAATGTTTGTTCTTCTTATACGAAGTGTAAGGTGATCTTCTCACAAACAATCAACATTCAAATGCGATTTGTAAATCAGAAACCTATTGCATAATGTTTCCTTTCACCTTGAGGTGACAAATGTAATGTGATACCTCCTAATAGTATTGGGGCACGGCCAGTTCTGGTACACTCTGCATTGTTGCCAGATGTATCCAAGATGGCAGCGATGACGTCATCCAAGATGGCGGTGTGTAGACTTGGCAACAGAGCATGACATCATCCAAGATGGCGGATTTTGGAAGGAAGTTTGAATTTTGGCAGGAAGAAGGTCAATTGGGCTACCTCCACTAACCTAACGCCCCTCCACTCCCCTTTCAAAGAAAAATTGTGGGAAGTTCAAATTCCAACAGGATAATGCATCACACCATGCTAATCTCTACTAACGGAGAAAATCTCAGGAAGATAGGTCACTTGGGCTACCTCCACTAACCTAAGTCATCCAACCACCACCTCTTCCTAGGAACTGAGCCAAGTTTGAATTTTGGGTGGTAAAGAAAGGTCAATTGGGCTGTCTCTACTAACATAAGAAAATGGTGTGAAAGAAAGAATATTTGGACTAACCTAAGTCATCTGACCGCCATCTCTTCCTAGGGATTGGTGGGAAAAGGACTCAGTCTGCACTGTGCTACTGGAGAGAGGAAGCAGTGTACTTCATTTATTTTGGAACAGTTTATTTAGGGATGGAGTATGTTTATCACAGTGATACAGAACACACGCTCTGACATGCCAGACAGCATACAGACCTGCAAACTACTTCTAAATAACTCATGTATAATTCTCTACACAAGCGCTTGTTAATTGTAAACTGTCAAAATAACGCAATGCACAACCTACAGGCCTGCAAACCACTCGTAAATAGTGCAATACATTTATATCCAGTGAGCCAAACAACTCGTAAATCGTCAAAATAATACTTCATCTAAAAGACTCTGCAAACATGCTTGCTATTTGTCAACTCTCGAAATCATGCACCAGTATTTATTTAAACAATTAGAGGCAGCACCACTATCCATTGTGTTCGCCATGAGGTCTGGACTCCAACTGACTTAGTACACAGTACCACCACCAGAGGGCACTTTCATCCATTCCATGACGTAATCTAAGATGGCAGCCATCACGACAGCTGATAACACAAGTACCATTATCCAAGATGGTGGCAAACAGTGTGTTCACATGATGTCTAGACCTAGTACACAGTACCACTAACAGAGAGCGCTGTCGACCGTTCAGTGACGTAATCCAAGATGGTATGGGGGGGGGGGGGATTGTGGGGAAAGGACTCTGCCTGTGCTAGAAATAAGTTTTTATTTTGCAGGTAGTGTCTCCACCACGAGATCTAGACTCCAACTGACCTAGTATACAATACTGCCACCAGAGGATGCCATCATCCCTCCTGTGATACAATCCCAAATGGTGATCTGGAGGGGGAAAATGGCGCGAAAATGACTAAGCCTGCGCTGGGATGCTGGAGAGGTTAAGGAAGGAGTGTACTTTATTTATTTTGGAAAAATTTGTATAGGGAACTATTTTGAGAGATAGTGTATTTAACACACTGTTACAAAACACTCGCTCTGACATGCTTGGAGTCACGCCACACAGCCCACAGATCTGTAAACTATCCCCAAATAACACTCTACAGACACGCAAACAACTCCCAACTTACCCAAATAATTTCAGTACAGACATGCAGACTCTTCCTAAATAATGCAGTACACAGATATTTGTAAATTAAGAAATGCAGCCATGTGAATTTGCTTATCATCAACCTATCTTCTGTGATAAGTTGTAGGTTCAATATTTCCTCGTGTGTTCTTACACTTCTATGTTAGCTCATAATGATCTTCCCTCAGGTCGAGTTCAACCAGTATTTCTGTTCTTCTGTAGACAAGTTGTGTTAGCATTTTGCAACCACGAATTATTTGAGCAATGAGCCGGTAACACTCTTACATATCAGAACTTGTCTTCTTTTGTGGTGGGACTGAGCTGAGACGTTATGCGTCTAACACACTGATTCCTTTTTCTTTGAACTACGTGATTATCAGCATCATGGGCTAATCCTTTTCTAAAAAAAAAAAAAAAAAAAACGGTACAACTACGGCTCGGAGAAAAGTGACAGTTTTGTACTGCTTGGTCATTTTATCTCATTCCATGTCCCTTTACTCTCTAGGTTTTGGATCTAATGTATTTTCCAGTAGAACATTAATGTCTCAGAACAGTCGCTTTCGCGATAACTATGTGAAAACTCATTATTTTAGAATCTCCAGCAACAAACATTGCAGGATAAGCATGACCTATCTGGGAAAAACCAGTGCATTGCAGTTAATCCGCAAGAAACGTGAGTGATGACGTCTTGGTAACTTTCGAGCTTATTTGCAGAAGGATTTCAGTGCTGCTTAGCTACATGTTCTCATGGTTCACACATACGAAGATCCGGCTGCAAACGTATACGCATTTCTTAGATATTTCCCACTTACATAACCTCCTACGAAGCCGTTCTCCAGTCGCCAAAAGAATTTCTGACGGGACATCTATGCTGCGCACCAGTTCCTCTAACAAGAGAAATCCACGGAAAGACCGTGTAACCTCACGAACACTGTAATCGATCCTACTTACAGATGTGAATTATCATGGCGTATCATGGAGCTGACAGTAAAAACGAATGGTAATACCTCTGTCATAACTTCGGGAGGAGCCCAGATCTGACTCAATTCATGCGTTTCATACTGTGCATGAAGGATTTTAATTTTCTTCAGTACACAAATATTTAGCGCAGAAATCAAAGGAAAAGAGTGCATTAATGATGATCATTATGTTTCACAGGCTACATATTTAATATTTTCAAATATTTGACAAGATGTTATAGGATTGAGATGAGAGAGCGCGAGAAAGCTGGTTGGGGGTGAGAGGGGGCGGAGGGGGGGGAGGCGTTTTAGAGCGATGAGTCGTGCTGCAGCATATCGTTGTGCAACTGCCAACTGCCGGCGATTCACACACAACAGGCAAAGGGCGCAAAGGCCGCCCCCCCCCCCCCCCCACACACACAAACAAAACACCATAAACCCACCAAGACACACAAGAAAACAAACCATGACAACACACACGGACAAGGCCTGGGTAAAACCAAGGCCGGACACACCAAGGGCGACTTATGCGGAAGTGGTTTCTCCTCCGAGGACCCATGAAAGCGTGGCCCAATCATCACAACACCAGACACTATCACGAGAACAACACCGGGAAACACACAGCAACAACGACCAGGTCCACCATGATGGAGGAAGCTCCAGGGAACCCCACACACACTCCCCCCCCCATGGATCAGTTGTTAGGCGTAATGGTGCAGACCATGAACCTCGTCATGGAAATGATGAAGGAATTCAGGGAAGCCCAGAAGCAGAACACACAGATCCTCGTTGCCCTTCAGGCAACAGTCCAGCAGTCGCTCCCCTCTGCGACTTCCTCAGTAGTATCAAAACCCCGTCATGAATAGACGACCGAATATTCATGGCCTGACAATGTGCGTCTTTAACGCAGACGGCATTGTTAGTCAAGAGGTCGAGTTCGGAGAACTCATGAAGGAGTTCTCCATCGACATATGCATGATGGGGGAAACCCACCTGAAACTGGGAATAAAAGCGACAGTTCCCAACTACGTTAGCTACCGTAAAGACAGGCCAACCCAAGGCGGAGGAGTGGCCATATATGTAAACAGAGGGATCCCCCACCACCAGGTATTCTTACCAGCTACCAACAAAATTGAAGCAGTGGCGGTGGAAGTAACCACTGCCACTGGACCCCTAACAATTGTTGCAGTATACCGACCCCCACATGACCAGACATAGCTGCTCTAGGGCAAATTGAAGGCAAACTCATAATAGGGGGCGACTTCAATGCCAAACATCCTGATTGGAATTCTAGAGTAACCTCCAGAGCAGGCGCCAAACTGCAACAACTAGCGCGCACCCACCACTTCGAAACATGGGGTCCAGTCGAGCCCACACATTTTCCAAAAAATGGAGGCAGGCCCGACGTGATAGATATAGCTCTCACTAGGAGGATCGCAGGGTTTGTGGCCGCAAGGACAATCAACAGAATGTCCTCCGACCACAACCCAGTGATTCTGGAGGTCGATGTGGGAGAATGGGTAGCACTCCCACGGTACCAGACGTCGTACAAACGTACAGACTGGGAGCGATACCAAGAAACTGTCGCCTCTGATATCGCTCGCGCTCCGCCACCTACTGCCGAAACAGTAGAACAAGCGCTACAAGACCTAACAGGCACCATCTTGCAGGCAGCGGAAGAAGCCACCCCTCCACAAAGGGATGGCCCACCACCACAAATACAGCTCCCGGAACACTTGCTAGCTCAAATTCGACATAAGAACAGAGTGGCAAAAGAGTGGAAGATCACCAGAAATCAGGCCACCAGGAGGCTGCTCAATCGTCTACAGAGAGAACTGAAGGTAGCGCTCAATGAGCACAGAAACCAGCAATGGCAAAACCGCCTCACAGCTCTCAAAGTAGACGATCATACACTATGGCAAGCGACAAAACAGTTTACAAAGCGACGCGCTAGGATGCCACCACTGCATGGCGAGCGGGGACTGGTCTACAGCCATGCTGGAAAGGCCAACGCCCTCGCCGACTCCTTCGAGAAGCAGTTCCAAGCGGCAGAACCTCAGGATGAAGAGCATGAAGAGGTAGTCAGTCGTCAACTGACCGTCTTTCTCAATGCCGAGGAGGACCCAGAGGACGAACCTATACTTTTTGCCCCCGAGGACGTGGCAAGAGTAATCAGGTCCCTCCCTACAAAAAAGGCACCAGGGCACGACAGTGTCACTAATCAGTTAGTCAAAAATCTCCCACCCACAGCAATCACACACCTCGCGAACGTCCTCAACGAGATTACTCGATCCCGTGTTTTCCCAGCTTGCTGGAAACATGCGGAAATGGTCGCGATACACAAACCAGGGAAAGACCCTCTATTCCCGCAGCACTACAGGCCGATTAGCCTCTTGCCAACTCTCAGCAAGATCTATGAGCGCCTCCTGCTAAGACCCATACAAGAACATATTACCAGAGAGCAAATTCTGCCGGATTTCCAATTTGGCTTCCGACAGAACCACTCTGCCCCACAACAAGTCATGAGAATGGTTGAAGCAGCCACAGAGGGCTTCAACCACAGAGGCTACTGCGGGATAGTGCTACTAGACGTAGCCAAAGCCTTTGATTCAGTATGGCATAGAGGGCTACTCTACAAGTTGTACACACAAGGGTTTCCCGGGAGCATAGTTCAGCTGATCAAGAGCTATCTCACGAATAGGACTTTCTCCGTCAAAGTAGAAACTGCCACCTCCACCAGAAGGCGTATTCGTGCTGGGGTGCCACAGGGATCGGTCCTGGGGCCCGTATTGTACAGTTTGTACACTGCGGACACTCCAACGGCCCCCCTGGTGCACACCGCACAGTACGCTGACGATACAGCCTTCTGCACGAGAAACGCGAACAAGGACCTGGTCATCCGTAGGCTACAAAAGGTTTTAGATGACACGGAAACTTGGGCCCATCAACTCTGAGAAGACGCAGGCAATGCTGATTGCCCGCAGGCTCGGAAGGCGCGAACCTCCTCAACGTCCCCCCCTCCACCTTCACCTAAATGGAACCCAACTCCCCTGGCGCAGAACCGCCAAGTACCTTGGTGTAACCTTGGACTCTCGTCTTACGTGGAAGCCCCACATAGACGAGGTCCACAGGAAGGCCTACGCCAGAATGTCCATCCTATATCCTATCCTGAACACAACCAGCTGCCTTCCCTTCCCAGTAGCAGTAAATGTGTACCAGGCCCTGATCCGGCCGCCGGCCGCGGTGGTCTAGCGGTTCTGGCGCTGCGGTCCGGAACCGCGGGACTGCTACGGTCGCAGGTTCGAATCCTGCCTCGGGCATGGGTGTGTGTGATGTCCTTAGGTTAGTTAGGTTTAAGTAGTTCTAAGTTCTAGGGGACTTATGACCTAAGATGTTGAGTCCCATAGTGCTCAGAGCCACTTGAACCATTTGAACCTGATCCGGCCAGTAATGGAGTATGCGTGCCCTGTCTGGGGATACGCGGCAAAGCAGCACCTGGACAAACTCCAGAGGCTGCAGAACCGCGCCCTCAGAAGGGTACTGCACCTACCTCATGGATTCCCCACAGACGACTTGCACGCCGCAGCCGAAATCCCACTCCTGAGAGAGCGTTTCCAGGATCTGGCAAGGGCCTTCTATGAGGGTTCTTCCAGATCCGGAAACGCACTCATCCACTCCCTAGGTCGGTATGACATGTCCCGCGATAAGCACAAGCGCCCTATGACGATTTTCGACGACTAAGTCGAAGAGAAAATCCCAACACCCAATCCATCATCCTGTTCCTTACCATATAACACCAAACTTCTCGCCTACCTCAGGCACGTACCAGACACACTCACAACAATCATCAAAAATCACAGACACCAAAAACTATAGAAAAATCACACACACACGTTCACAGGGGAGTAAAAGCCGAAAGGCTACAGACTCCCCCTCACACTTCCCCAAAGAGGGGAAAGGAACAGATGAGAGCAGCAGTGCCGGCGGTTCATCATCCATAGTGTAAACCACGAACAGAATGTACTAGCCTCTCAGTGCTTGAACGCTCAGCACAGTACATGGCGCCTAGCTTGAGATCCACTGTTGTACACGCTGACTACCCGATGCGGACGTTACGCGTTGCAGTGCTCTAGAAAACTGATGAAAGTAATCCTGCTTGGTTCTATTTAAAGACTAGGCAAACAGCGCACAGTAGTGGTTGGCAGTGTTTTCTACAGTCATCAAAAAAAAAAAAAAAAAACTAGGTCATTTTTACGTGCTAATTCTGGTGGGACTCTACATATCTGCTTTGTTGTAATTACCTTTCTGGGCCTAGCCGCCAACTACGTACCAATACAGACATCCTTATGCTCATATTGCCCTCCTTAATGCAAAGCAGTGTACCTAATGGTCACTGCCTTCTTAGTGAAAATTAAAAAAATATTATTTTGCAGTTAAAATCGTCCAAAACACACCCACACCTACAGAATAATATGATCTAATTTCTGTTCGCTTTCGTCTCTCACACACATAGAAAATCGATACTTAGATTTAGCGCGTCTGCATCAAAAACTTATACGATAAACAAAAATCATACTTAAGTTTCATTCATTGTCCCTGTATTTTGATCATGTAGTTATAGTATGTAGTTACAGTATACAATAATTCCAAACCAAAAGAAAGCAAGAGTTGACAGATGTGAAAATTACCGAACTGCCAGTTTAATAAGCCACGGCTGCAAAATACTAATACGAATTGTTTACAGACGAATGGAAAAACTGGTAGAAGCCGACCTCGGGGAAGATCAGTTTGGATTGCGTGGAAATGTTGGAAAACGTGAGGCAATACTGACCCTACGACTTATCTTAGAAAATAGATTAAGGAAAGGCAAACCTACGTTTCTAGCATTTGTAGACTTAGAGAAAGCTTATGAAAATGGTGACTGGAATACTCTCTTTCAAATTCTGAAGGTGGCAGGGGTAAAATGCAGGGAACGAAAGGCTGTTTACAATTTGTACAGAAACCAGATGGCAGTTATAAGAGTCGAGGGGCATGAAAGGAAAGCAGTGGTTGGGAGGGGAGTGAGACAGGGTTGTAGCCTCTCCCCGATGTTATTCAATCTGTATATTGAGCAAGCAGTAAAGGAAACAAAAGAAAAATTCGGAGTAGGAATTAAAATCCATGGACAAGAAATAAAAACTTTGAGGTTCGCCGATGACATTGTAATTCTGTCACAGACAGCAAAGGACCTGGAAGAACAGTTGAACGGAATGGACAGGTCTTGAAACGAGGATATAAGGTGAACATCAACAAAAGCAAAATGAGGATAATGGAATGTAGTCGAATTAAATCGGGTGTTGCTGAGGGGATTACATTAGGAAATGAGATGCTTAAAGAAGTAAAGGAGTTTTGCTATTTGGGGAGCAAAATAACTGATGATGGTCGAAGTAGAGAGGATATAAAATGTAGACTGGCAATGGCAAGGAAAGCGTTTCTGAAGAAGAGAATTTTGTTAACATCGAGTATAGATTTAAGTGTCAGGAAGTCATTTCTGAAAGTATTTGTATGGAGCGTATCCATGTATGGTAGTGAAAGCACTCCGTCTTCAGGCCACAAGTGGCCCATCGGGACAATCCGACCGCCGTGTCATCCTCAGTAAGGATGCGGATAGGAGGGGCGTGTGGTCAGCACACCGCTCTCCCGGTCGTTAAGATGGTTTTCTTTGACCGGAGCCGCTGCTATTCGGTCGAGTAGCTCCTCAATTGGCATCACGAGGCTGAGTGCACCCCGAAAAATGTCAACAGCGCATGGCGGCTGGATGGTTACCCATCCAAGCGCCGGCCACGCTCGACAGTGCTTAACTTCGGTGATCTCACGGGATCCGGTGTATCCACTGCGGCAATGCCGTTGCCCTATGGAAGTTAAACGTGGACGATAAACAGTTTAGGCAAGAAGAGAATAGAAGCTTTCGAAATGTGGTGCTACAGAAGGATGCTGAAGATTAGATGAATAGATCACGTAACTAATGAGGAGGTACTGAATAGAATTGGAGAGAACAGAAATTTGTGGCACAACTTGACTAGAAGTTGGTAGGACATATTCTGAAGCATCAAGGGATCACCAATTTAGTGTTGGAGGGCAGCATGGAGGGTACAAAATGTAGAGGGAGACCAAGAGATGAATACACTAAACAGATTCAGAAGGATGTAGGTTGCAGTAGGTACTGGGAGATGAAGAACCTTGCACAGGATAGAATAACATGGAGAGGTACATCAAACCAGTCTCTGGACTGAAGACCACACCAACAGTCATAGAGAATATCACATCCCATTGAGCGTCACTATAAATGACGAAAATTAAATAAGTGATTTATTAAGAAAAGAGCGTTCTGTTATCGTAAAATTGCTTTGTGCAACACTGCGACTATTTCATATAAATGTTACGGCAGTCAACGGTGCTAGACACCGTTTCTCTTGTCATAGATTGTCTCTGCTTTTCCTTAGCGTATGGAGCATCTGACACTTGTCACTTAATAACGTTTTTTTCTTCATTGGTCATTACACCCCCCTCCCCGCCACACCACCCTCTTGGACGACTGGCTGTAAGGACTGCCAGACGTTGTGAAACTTCCCGGCTCGTTCCGTATTTCCGACACAATAAATGTCCCGGCGGGACAGGCTATGTCCCCTACTTCAACCTTGTTCGATTATTATCGCGAATTCTTTCGCGCTACAGCCGGTATGTACCTATTATCTACTCACGCACCTCCTGAAGATACAACTAACTCGACTATCACTCTATGATATTGACGGGCGAATCCCAGATGTTGACAGATGTGAAAATTACCGAACTGCCAGTTTAATAAGCCACGGCTGCAAAATACTAATACGAATTGTTTACAGACGAATGGAAAAACTGGTAGAAGCCGACCTCGGGGAAGATCAGTCGCCTCTGGCTGTTTGTTTTATGTTCTTCTATTTGTTTACTCTCCATCTCACTCTCTCTCTGCAGTTTCGTTTTCAACATCTTTGTAATGGTTCAGATGGCTGAAAGCACTACTCTTTATGCGAAGAATCTCAAATAATGAAAAGAAGTCTGGACTTGACACAGTCTTCTGGCGACAAAAATAAGGGTGCGATTGAGAAATGGAAGAAAATCATGGAAGAGTTTTCCAAGAATGAAATCCCTAACATTTTTCACGTCTTATCGTTCATCTTTAGTATCCCTAGTTTCAGCTGCTTCAGCTAAAGAGATGGCGCAGTGGTCAGCACACTGGACTCGCATTCGGGAGGGCGACGGTTCAAACAAGCGTCCGGCTACCCTGATTCAGGTTTTCCGTGATTTCCCTAAATCGCTTCAGGCAAATGCCTGGATGGTTCCTTTGAAAGGGCATGGATGATTTCCTTCCCCCATCCTTCCCTAACCCGATGGGACTGATGACTTCGCTGTTTGGTCCCCTTCCTCAAACCAACCAATCAGCTGCTTCGTAGAAAGGGTTTTTTCACAGATGCCATTTAATAGACTTACGTACGAAATAAATCTACCTCAATTTGACAAAAAGTGAATTAATGACAGTTTTCAACTATGATTATAATTGTATTGATTTTTTTAAATATTTAAAATCAAACAAAAGCATGCTTATATATTCTTCACTAAAATACACATGATTTCTTTCTTAGGACATCCGCATTTGACACGCAGGATAATTAATTTAGAGAGATACGCTTCAGTTGTACTAATATTTATTGAAACCATGACCGGTTTTTGAGATTTTAACATTCCATCTTCAGGTGTACAAAGTTACAGTATTTGGTGACACAAAACAAGCGGTCGGGCTAGTCAGTGCAAGAGTTCCAGCCGTTGCAAACTGGCGGAAACGGTCCGCTGCTGGGAAGCCACACGGTAGGAATGTCAACCACTACTGTGTGGTGGGCCGCGCCAGAAGCCTAGAAGCGCGGTGCGACGCTGGCGTCAGCGGTGTACTAGCTAGTGCACCCTTTTAGCAAAGCGGAACGTCGACGATTTTCTATGGCCAGTTTTGTTGGCCTTCGTGGTAATGCATCCTAAGCCTACATTTCAACAAAATGATGTCCGCCCGCACACGACGAGAATTTCTACTGCTTGCCTATGCGCTTGTCACATCCTACCTTGTCCAGCGAGGTCGCCGGATCTCTCCGTAATGGAGAACGTTTGGAGCATTATAGGCATGGCCCTCCAACGAGATTGGGATTTTGACGATACAGATAGACGATAGGCGAGGACATTCATTGCGGTGTTCCAGAAAATGAAATTCTAGTGAAGGTCATATTTTTAATACTCTTTCGACAGCAGGACCAAGAGATAAAAGTCTTGGGAAACATGTTTTATTAATTCTTCTCATCGCACTTCATTCGCTACAAATTGGAGTTTCAAGTCCGCTCTAAAATATGGGTTGTTTTGAAAATCAGCCATATGCAAAAACAATTAATTATTTTTTTATTGTATTTATCCAGACATGTTTCCACACCTATGTGTCATATTCTGCAGGTCCAATTTTATTTCCGTCAAGTACCATATCAAATTTATAATAATTTATCTATTGTAGGCCTAAGAATTGCAATATATGCATTTTGCTTTGTTTTGTTTAGACGTTCGCCTTAAAATTACGTCGCTAAATGAACTGTATTATTATACATCGGCTTTTGTGCCCTTCTTTCTCATTTCTTTGACAGCATGTTATCTGCAAACTAGCCATGAAGAAAATTATCGTGTATCTATGAAGAACTGTTTCGTGAATAGGGGTTACGAACGTTTCTGTACTTACATTTCTCGTTTGCATAATGCAGATTCTTTAAACAAGCCATTTTCCAGTTTATCAGTAATGTTTTTTGCAACAAACATTGTGGATACTATGGACGGGGCAACCAGCTTTGATAATTTTATCATTTTCAGCTAAAAGAAGTGCGTAAATGGAATGCTTTCTGCTGAAGTTTATATGAGTGTTGTCAGCGGCGAATGCCGAAACTCTATTTAAAGATAATTTATTCTTCTCCAACGTGTCTAGTCCGCAGCTCGTGGTTGTGCGGTAGCGTTCTCGCTTCCCACGCCCGAGTTCCCGGGTTCGATTCCCGGCGGGGTCAGGGATTTTCTCTGCCTCGTGATGACTGGGTGTTGTGTGCTGTCCTTAGGTTAGTTAGGTTTAAGTAGTTCTAAGTTCTAGGGGACTGATGACCATAGATGTTAAGTCCCATAGTGCTCAGAGCCATTTTTTTCCAACGTGTCTATTAGTAGCTTCGAAACTTAATATGCACATTCATCGTTACATTGTACAAATTCCAGTAGACGGTTTACAGCCACAGTATCATAATCAGAGAATCGAAAGCAAATTGGAAACATTTTTCTATTGTTTTATTATACTTGCATCTGTCGCTACACAAAAGTATAAATTTGTTTCTTGGATGCCTGTAAAATATTTTTAACAGATCCTTTGGCCTATACTTCGCATACAATAGCTTCTGCTTTTGTTCTTCCGCAACAAAAACTTTGAGCGATTTTTGAATGACTGCAGATATAAGGTAACAATTTTTGTGAACAATCCATACTACTGTAACTAAGAGAATGCTTTACCGTGTGATAAACAGATCCGAATTCTCCAGCAGTAATTCTGTCCGTCTCCAACGCAGATGTTTCGGGCTTTGAGAAATATTTTGATTAGGTAATTCATGTTCTATTGCTAACAACAGCATGTGAGATTTAGTAGATGCACGTTGTTTTACATCAGCAACGCCTCCATGAGCACACGAGAAACCTTTATGGCGCAGGTGACCGTACGCCTTGTACGAGTTTCTTTTCCTTGTCTTAACCAGGAATAACTATTTTCCCAGTTCGGATCATACTTACAAGGGGAGTCCACGACGTTTGGAACGCGGATTTACTGCAAACTTCGAACACTCTAGTACTCCATGAGGACAACAAAATGTGTAAGCAGTAGCGCGTACATCTCAAGCGTTGTTGAGAAAATGAGAAGATAATTTCGGTCGTCAAATATATACCTGCGCGTGGGCATTTTTACTATGAAGTGGCGGCAGCCGAGTGGTTAGCGTTGAAGCACCGTAGTCGATGGATCGAGTCCCGTTCGTCAGTTTCTTTTTTTTTTTTATTTTCAACACTGTCATTTTCTTTACTATTTATATTACAATTGAAATACGTGTAATCGCATGAACTTTTATTAAATTTACAATGTTATTTGGCAGTCTAAAAATTTTTATTATCACAAATAATATAATATTCATAACTTTATGTTTTCCATGTTTTGACGAAAAATACCATCCTACAACTTGTACTCGTAATGTCGAAAGAGACGATTAATTGTACATTTTTCGAAAGCCGTGTGTGACGGGCAAAACTTGCGGGTAACAGGTACTTTCGGGCTCCTTCCAGGTATAAAGGATTTCACGAATCACGGACAAGCATACATTTTCAGTATCACTTTATGCGTTTGGTCGTTTACTAGTTATGAATGTTATATTATTTGTGACAATAAAAATTTGTAGACTGCCAAATAACATTGTAAATTTAATAAACGTTCACCCGATTAAAGGTATTTTTCCCATTATATCAATTGTAATATAAATAGTAAAGAAAGTGACTGTGTTGAAAATAAAAAAAGAAACTGATGAACGGGACTCGAAATCCATCGATCCAGCGATTACAGGGCTTGAACGCTAACCACTTTTTTTTTTTTTTTCGTTACTGATTGTTGTGTTTGGTCGTTGCGGACGTCGCAAGACATCCTGTTCAAGTTCGGTGGTTGATCCTTCCACTCAGTTTTTTTATTACAGAGGCAAACTGGCATTATAACCACTACACCACGGTGACTGTGCTACTCGGCTGCCGCCGCTTCCTGGTAAAAATGCCCACGCGCAGGTATATATTGAACGACCGAAATTATCTTGCAATTTTCTCAATAACGCTTGAGAAGTACGCGCTACTGCTTACAAATTTTGTTGTCCTCATGAAGTACTACGAGTGTATGAAGTTTGCAGTAAATCCGCGTTCCAAACGTCGTGGCCTCCCCTTGTTACTAAGCCTTTTGGCTTTCTTAGAAGGTATTCCACCACTTCTATACGAATTATCTGTGTCACTATCACTTAAACCACTCATTTTTACGATCTAACGCATCAGTTGGGCAGAATTTGGCACGATATTCCTCAGGAGGACATCCAAAAACTCTGTCAAACAACGGCAAGCTGATTAACTTCTTGCATAAGAGACAGAGGGGGACCTACGCGTTATTCTCTTGGTCAGTTAATGAAGCTCTTTCTCTTGAATAAATCATCCAGTTTCTCTGAAACTAATACTTTTTTGGCAGTAATTTCATTCCCATTCGGGTAATTCGTTGTTGTA
The DNA here is from genome assembly GCF_023898315.1 of Schistocerca nitens. Classification (NCBI taxonomy): domain Eukaryota; kingdom Metazoa; phylum Arthropoda; class Insecta; order Orthoptera; family Acrididae; genus Schistocerca; species Schistocerca nitens. The sequence continues at coordinate 370,247,276 of NC_064618.1, forward strand.
GATCTTTGTTTTTCTTTTCTTCTTAGATTGTATTAGGTAGCGCATGCTGTCGCGTGCGTACCAGTTAGCATATTCTATGGCATGTTACTTACATAATACGTTGTATTTTGTTTTCTGTCTGCTGAGAGTCAGTGCTGAAGCATGACTAAGCTCGTTACGACGCCTCTCACCTGCAGAAGCGACCTTGTGCTCGCACCTTCATGGGTCACATTTCTCGAGCGTCTTGCGTCACGCATTGCGGTACGTCTACTACAGTATCTTCTCTCACTCTCTCTCTCTCTCTCTCTCTATCTATCTATCTATCTATCTTTCTCTCCGTGTTGAAAGCCTTGGCGGTTCCACCCACTCCCACACTGTCATCCTATCGCCTTGCCTCGGTATTCTTGCACTGCTTCGCTGCTTTCTCTTCGTTTTACGTCATAGCTTCCGTTTACTTTCTCATCCACGTCTTGAGAGTCTTTTTAACTTGAAGTGTTTTTCTTTTTATATGTCGTGCTACAGGGAGAGAAAGGTCACTTACAACTCTTACAGAAACCAGGCCGCAGATTTAAGAATCGAAGGGCATGGAGTAGAGAACGGAGTGAGGCAGAAGACAGCCCAACCCCCGATGCTACTCAGTCTCTACTCTGAGCATGTTGTGAGAGAAAACGGGGAGAAGTTGGTGAAAGGAAATTATGTTCAAGGATGAAGAATTCAAAACTTTAAGATTTGTCAGTGTCTCTGTAAATCTGGGAAAGACAGCAAATAACTTCAAAAATCGTTTGAACGCAACCGAATCTTGGAAAGAAGCTATAAGATTGACATCACTGTAAGCAAAACATGAGTAACGTACTCTAGGGAAGTTTCAGGTGATCTGAGGGGATTAGATTACGTTTTTAAATTTATTTATCACATGGAATACATTAAGAATTTTTGAATAAAAATAGTTACGCATATACGATGATTACTAAACTACTGCGTACAACACTTCAGCACAGTCCTCCAGCCTGGTATAAACGACAATAGTTACAGGTGAATATCAAGATCTTTTATACAGTTTGTCACTCCACTCCTCACTGTCGGGATATCTTCGAAAGGACCCTTGTATGCACTTGCAGGACGTGTTAGAGCAACATGAACAACCGTCTGTCATTCAGCTCCACGGTCACAAGATGGTACAGAGATTTCCCCTAATTGTGGAGAGTGTCTGCGCTAATTCCACGGCCCGTTCGGATGCGCTTCAGAGAAGTCCAAATTGCCCAAGACTGGTCAAAAACAGAGAATTTGGATGCAGAGTAGTTTCAGGCAACTTGAAGGTCATTTTTGTTGCCAGCAGCGCTTCCATTCAACGATGGCATTGAACTCATCTTCTGCAAGAATCCTGACTGTCATAAGAGTGGACTGTCTTGAACGCAATATTTTTCACTCCTCAGAGAACACATAATTCAGTACTGGAAGGCCGTGGTTACCAACCATCTTAATAATCTTCTGATATTCACATAGTGAGTGCACTCTCCCCTCTGATATCAGGAGGTGGAATGTGACTCAAAATAGGTAAGCAGTATGTGGCGGCGGGTCGTATTGGCGCCATAACGTTGCTCATGAATTCGGTAAGTGCTACATGTCTTCTTTTCACATATGGACTGTTGAGCCAGACGGAGGCACAATGTTCTACTATTGGGTATACCAAACCGAGCGCCAAGACTCGAAGAGCTATTTCTGCCTTGTCCCTAGAATTACTAACCATGGCCGAAGAAAAAAGAATGTAAAATACAGACAATAGCAACAGAATCTTTTTCGAAGAAAAGGGATTTATTGACATCTACTATAAGATTTAGTATTTTGAACTCTTTCCTGAAAAATTTTACGTAGAATGTAGCCTTATATGGAGGTAAAACGTGATCGATAAACAGTGCAGAAAAAAATAGAGCAGAAGCTTTTGATAAGTGGTGGTCTAGAAGAATGTTGAAAATTAGATCAGGTACAGGTATCTAATGAAGAGGTACTGAATCGAGTAGGGGAGAAAAGAAATTTATAGCATAATGTAACTGAAAGGCACGTCCTGCAAATCCAGGAGATCCTGTCCCCAACCCTGGACCGGCAAAAATTCTCATTCTTCACCATATAATCACTACACTGCAAGTTCAGCCTTTCTGGACGTCACTTTCTTTGCTTGCTGTGTGTTTCATTTCAGTTAATTTAATTCAAATGCCGTGCATCCTTGCGGCAGGTTAAGCCGTTACCTTGCACCACATCCCTCTTCCCATCGTTGCCGTTCATTCATATTACGTGGAAGAACGTTTGATTTTGGAGAACTGAATTTTAGCCATCAGCCGAGCAAATTATTCTTTACCGATTTCGATCGTAGCGACCATCATCGCAGGAAGAAAAACCAGTAATCGGATGGGTAAGGTATTCATCTTCCCTTTATATGAAGTATTGAAAATCCTCAACTTACTGGACGTTTACTTACAAAGGAAACTCCCCATCCCCCCCCCCTCCCTCAAATTTAGTGGTAAGTTGGCCCATTGGATAGCCAATCAAAAACTCAACACAGATCAAGTATGAAAACGGGAAGAATGTATTCTGAGCTGTGGAAAAAAGAAGCAAAATAAAAACAGTGAGCGGTCCAAATTTAATAACTGCTACATCGAGCGACATCAATATCCCTCCTGTCGTAATTGCGCGATCATGATAGACTGTGAACTTCCCTAATGCCTCACTTTTTTCTTCACAAAATTATGAACTGTCCGCCCGCTCATTGACGTGTCTGTTTGCTGAATTCAAATTTGTGTATATGTCGTGGTGTAATGTCCGTTTGCAACTGTTTCAGCGTCACGATCGGCCTCATCTTAATACAGCCGTCAGGCGTAATAACATGAGACTTGAGGGTGCGCTGATGACAGAAAGCATGGATCACATTTCAGTGGTGTCGGTGGAGTCTATCAGCAGGACGGGTTTCACTAGACATGGCCTGCACCTCAACAGGTATGGGAAGGGGAGGTTGGCAAAGCTTATAGGTGACAGCATAGGTGGGGATGGTGGGATCACTCATGGGAAAATTCCTGCAGTAGTGGGTGTTAGAGCTGCACCTTTTTTAGATTGAAGTCAGCTGATAGGTATTCCTGCTTAAGGGAAGTCTCTCTAACAAAGGAACCACTTTTGACAAAGCTTAGGTATCCGAGTAATGAGGGAATTAGTATATTTCATCAAAATATACAAGGTATTAGAGATAAAGTTAGTGAACTGCTTATAGATGTTGACTCTGAAATTATTGGTATATCTGAACACTTCTTAAATAAGGAGATAATTCAGAGGCTTCCTTTACCAGGAGACAGGTTGGCTGGCAGCTTTTCGAGGAGCTCTTTGCGGTGTGGGGGAGTAGCCATGTTTGTGAAAAACGGCATCCCATTTGAGTCAATTGATGTTTCAAAGTACTGCACTGAAAAGGTGTTTGAATGTTGTGCAGGTGTGGTTAAATTTAACGGAGCCAAACTTCTAACTGTTGTTATTTATAGATCCCCAGACTCCGATTTCACAACATTTTTACTAAAGCTAGAGGAGGTTCTTGGTTCACTTTATATGAAATACAAAAAGTTAGTTATATGTGGTGACTTCAATATTAATTGTATAAGTGATTGTGCAAGGAAGAGGATGCTGGTAGACCTCCTTAATTCATATAATCTTATGGAAACCGTGTTCTTTCCAACGAGAGTGCAAGGGAACAGTAGAACAACCATAGACAACATTTTTGTTCATTCCTCATTACTAGAAGGGCATTCTGTTAGCAAAAAGGTGAGTGGCCTTTCAGATCATGATGCACAAATTTTTGTGCTGCAACACGTGCTGATCCAGTTGCTGTAGAGACCTTTGTAAACCTTATCAAGGAACAAGAGTGGCAAGATGTTTATAGCGCTGATACAGTAGACGATAAATAAATGCTTTTCTCAAGACTTTTCTCGTGCTCTTTGAAAGTTGCTTTCCGTTAGAACGTTCAAAACAGGGTACTAGCACAAACAGGCAGCCTAGGTGGCTGACTAGAGGGATAAGAATATCTTGTAGAACAAAGTGGCAATTATATCAAAACGTTAGAAACAGTCAAAATCTAAATGCAGCAGCCCATTACAAACAGTATTGTAAGGTGCTTAAAAATGTTATTAGGAAGGCAAAAAGTATGTGGTATGCAGATAGAATAGTTAAGTCTCAGGATAAAATTAAAACCATATGGTCAGTCGTAAAGGAAGTGGCTGGTCTGCAGAGACAGGTCGAGGATATAGAACCAGTGCGTAGTGGGAATGTCCGTGTTACTGATAAGTCGCATATATGTACAGTATTTAATAATCACTTTCTGAATATAGCAGGTGAACTAAATAGAAACCTAGTCCCAACAGGGAATCATATAGCGCTCTTAGAAAAAAGTGTTCCGAGACTGTTACCTGAAATGCTCCTCCATGATACTGACAAGAGGGAGATTGAGTTAATAATTAAATCACTAAAGACCAAGTGTTTCTTATTTATATAAATGATATGCCTTCTAGTATTACAGGTGATTCAAAAACATTTCTGTTTGTTGATGACACCAGCTTGGTAGTGAAGGATCTTGTGTGTAATATTGAAACATAATCGAATAATGTAGTACATGAAATAAGTTCGTGGCTTGTGGAAAATAATTTGATGCTAAATCACAGTAAGACTCAGTTTTTGCAGTTTCTAACTCACAATTCAACAAGAACCGATATTTTGATCAGACAGAATGCGCATATTATAAGCGAGACGGAACAGTTCAAGTTCCTAGGCGTTCGGATAGATAGTAAGCTGTTGTGGAAAGCCCATGTCCAGGATCTTGTTCAGAAACTAAATGCTGCTTTATTTACCATTAGAACAGTATCTGAAATAAGTGACACTTCAACACGAAAAGTAGTCTACTTCGCATATTTTCATACGCTTATGTCGTATGGTATTATTTTTTGGGGTAATTCTTCTGATTCAAAAAGGGTATTTTTGGCTCAAAAACGGGCTGTTCGAGCTATATGTGGTGTAAGTTCGAGAACCTCTTGTCGACCCCTATTCAATAGTCTGGGAATTCTGACATTGCCCTCACAGTATATATTTTCTTTAATGTCGTTTGTTGTTAGCAATATTAGCCTATTCCCAAGAGTTAGCAGCTTTCACTCAGTTAATACTAGGCAGAAATCCAATCTGCATGTGGAATGCACTTCCTTGACTCTTGTGCAGAAAGGAGTGCAGTATTCCGCTGCATCCATTTTCAATAAGCTACCACAAGAACTCAAAAATGTTAGCAGTAGCCCAAACTCTTTTAAGTCTAAACTGAAGAGTTTCCTCATGGCTCACTCCTTCTATTCTGTCGAGGATCTCCTGGAAGAGCTGAAAAATTAAGCAAATTCCAGTGTTACATTTTGATTTTCTTTATTTAAATTTACGACTTGTCACCTGAATATGTTTTTTTATATTTCATTTTATCTGTTTCTAATATAGTGTTATAATTTCATGTATTGACTCGTTCCATGACCATGGAGACTTCTCCTTAATTTGGTCCCACCGAACAATAAATAAATAAATAAATAAAATAAAAATAGCGACGTGTAACGAAGGGACCTCCAGACGTACATACGTCCTATGACCTATTTGCTCTACGCAGATACCACATGTTAAGCCTCTTGCTTTCCGTTTTGGAAGTTTTGACTCTTGAATTCCTACTTCGTAACATAGTTCACACCTGTTTTTTTGTCATTTTCGTTCCTGTGAGAGGTCTATGCGGCATCTCGCTTGCTCTCACAATTCATCAAACGGTTCAAATGGCTCTGAGCATCAGTCCCCTAGACTTAGAACTACTTAAACCTAACTAACCTAAGGGCATCACACACATCCATGCCCGAGGCAGGATACGAACCTGCGACCGTAGCAGCAGCGCAGTTTCAGACTGAAGCGCCTAGAACCGCTCGGTCACAATGGCCGGCCAATATTCATCACATTTACTTGCGACGGTAATACATTCTTACCACATGACTCATATTCTGTGATGAATAGTGAGAGCAGGCGAGATGCCGCATAGACCTCACTGGATACTGAACTTATTAAATTCAGACTGCTCACTGTTTCCATTTTTCTTCTTCTTTCCACAATTCAGTACACCCTCTTCCTGTTTACATGGTTGATCTGTGTTCAGTTTTTAACTGGCTATTCAGTGGACCATTTTACCTCTGAATCTGAGGGGGGTGCAATGGTTAGTTTCTCTTGTTAGCAATACGCGATACACAATGACTCTAAACAACATAAAATAGCAATATAAAATGTGACTTACTGTGATGCCAATTTTATGCTCATTGTAGTCATGGTGTATTACGCATGATTAAGTAAACATCTTGTAGCTTTGAAACCTTTCTGTTCATCTAAAGGACAGATGAATTGCTTAGCCATCTGATGCACTGCGTTTTCTTCATGTGATGATGGTTGCTACAACCGAAAACGGTAAAGAATGAAAAATAATTCGTACAGCTGATGGACAACATGCAGTTTTTCAAGCTCATGACAACAGCAGCAATTTATCTCTCATTGTAGCTGTCAGATGTACTAGGAGGAAATATATGTGACCCTGCAGATTTGAGGCAGGACTTTATTAGACAACTACGGGTTAAGGCAACTGCTTGTCATCATGCCATTGAGGCACCTGCTTGTCTTCAGGACAGTGCCCTTGGTAGTTTAAAAGTGAAGAATTATTGAAAAATAATATCTAATGAACTATATTGATAAAAATGATGGACGTTGAAGAAGTGAACTAAAATATGTGCGATGGCCAGGACTTGAACGTAGGGACCCTTCTTACAAGGCAAGTATGCTAGGTATTACACTGTAGCTAACATAGTTGCATGGACTACCCTAGTCCGGCCTGTAACCCAGGCGTAGGTGCCCTATAGATCTGATACACTTAAATTTTCCTTCAGACATTTGAGTCTCATCTTTATTTAAAAAAACGATGGAAGCCGACGAAATGAATTAAAATTTGTACCACAAGTGAGACTTGAACCCAGGGCTTTTCGCGTGATAGGGAGGTATGCTAGACATAGGCCCCGAACAAATGCAACGAACAAAATGAGATAAAAAAGGTTAGCCCGTGCAGCTGTGTTAGCAGTTGTGCTGCGGTACTGTAATGGCTGGCATACCTGCTCGTAAGCAAAGAGAACTGAGTTCAAGTTCCGGGCATGGCACTAATTTTGATTCATTTCTTCAGCTTACATCGCTATCGTAGATAAAGATGACACTCAAATGTCTCAAGGAAAGTTTAATTATATCATATCTATATTGATGAGAGATCCGTATACAACAAATTAAATGTATAATCGTGGTAAATAAATTAAAAATTGCATAAACTTTTTCAAAATAGTTGAAAGTAAAACAAAATCTACATCTTATTGTTACTGTACACTGATTTTATTATGATGAGTATAAATTAGTAATTAGAATTTAACAAGGTTAAAATTAAGGATTGAAAAAGTATCCATTTCCTAGAACTGAGTTTTATTATGTTTGCTTTGAATTCCTTGCTTTGAGTGAAGGAAACTCATTGGTTATGTTGCTGAAGGCAAGTTTACTAGCAGTCTGCAAATTGCAGACTTCCACAAATTATTTTGTTATTAGTTTTCATTATCCAATATGGCAGAGCCGGCTGAGGAAACAGTGTCAGCATGGTGAATCTGAAGCAAGGGGGCCAACATAGCGAGTTTGTCGCTCTGAAACCTTTTCCTTAAGGCATCAGGCACAGGGACACACCTGAAGAGACAAATAATGCGTACTTTTCCACCTGGACAACCCCTGTGAAGGATGAGGTTACACTATCTCTCGAGGACGTGTCATCTGTTTCTCTTAATTACGGTATGAGAGTAAAGGATGACGACATATTGCTTGGGATGCAAAAGATCTCCCACTCTAGTGGAAGATTTTAGACATATTGTGAATAGTGATTTATTCATCCCGTAATGTAGAGATGCTAATCATTGGATTAGAGCGCAGGAGACACATCAAAAATAGATAATATAACTTCATTGATATAAAACAACGGTTAATGAGAGACAGCAGTATTTTAACATTAATGTAAATTTTCTGTGAAAAGACAGCTGCTACATTTACACAACACTAGTATAAACTACATTCTGCTCAAATAATCAGTTCATCCTTCATTAACTCTTCAACTGGGTAGCAATATCTCTTAAGTAGAGTGTCCTGGAGCATCTTTTTTTTTTTTTTTTCAGTGAATCCAGCTCCAGACTTAGAATGTTCATGAGCTTTGGTTTGTTGTAAATTTTCATTCGCACATACTGGGGAGTCTGAGCATGTCAGCTTAAACAATAAGCAGGGTTCAAATGGTTCAAATGGCTCTGAGCACTATGGGACTCAACTGCTAAGGTCATTAGTCCCCTAGAACTTAGAACTAGTTAAACCTAACTAACCTAAGGACATCACAAACATCCATGCCCGAGGCAGGATTCGAACCTGCGACCGTAGCGGTCTTGCGGTTCCAGACTGCAGCGCCTTTAACCGCACGGCCACTTCGGCCGGCAATAAGCAGGGATCATAAAATAATCTTCATTCCTTGTATTACGTGAGTGGTCAGAACAGTTTTCCTTAAATAATTCTTACTTGCAATGTAAAAGTATGGTAATAGCATAGATGTGAAGAGAGGAAAACGTTAATAATTGTAGATTTGGAAGTAATGGGCCACTTCTATGTATAGTAGACATGTTTCTAATAATTCTTTTCTGCAGTTTCAGTATGTACAATATTTATTTTATTGTTTATTTATTTATTTATTTATTTAACCTGGCAAGATTAGGGCCATCAGGCCCTCTCTTACATCTAACCAGGCATTCTACTTATTTTACATTCATATGTTTTAGTAGGCATGTTAAACTACATCTAGTATAAAAAGTGAAATAAACAATTTGAAAGGTACACCTGGAAAAATACATACATATAGAGTTTATATTCTTAGATCACAAGTACTGTTATAATTAGACATTATTGAAGAGACAGATTTTAGATAGGAGTGCTGGCAGCAGGGAGTATGAGGGAGACTCATGGTGAAGGGAGGAGAGGAATAGAGAGACATGATGAAACATAATTAAGGAAATATAAAGGAAAAGAAGATTGCGTGGCTAATAGAGATAGATGAAGAGGAAGGCATCTCAGGAGCATGATAGGAGACGCTAGCTTTGCTATTTGACAGATGAGAGGATTGGCCTTGTACATTAATTTTGTGGAGAACTTAATGAGGATGATAGTAGGAAATGCTTCAACTTCTTCTTAAAAGCAGCAGGAGATTGAATTTTGCGGAGGGTAAGGGGCAGTTTGTTCCAGAGGCGGACAGCGGCAACTGAGAAGGAGTTTGCAAAAGTTTTTGTTTTGTGAGTGGGCACAGTTAGGATACCAAATAAGAGTGACCTCGTGTTTCGATTATGATGACATGACAGGTTTTTAATCTCTGAAGCAAGGTACTGGGGTGCTTGCGCGACGAGGAGTCGATGGAGTAGACATAGAGTGTGGTAGTCACGCAATTTGTCCGGCCGCAGCCACCCTAGCTCGGAGTATGAAGCACTAACATGATCATATCGGCGAATGTTGCAGGTGTAACGCACACAGGCATTCATGGTTAGCTCTAGCCGTCTTTTGTTTTCACTACTCATGCCTTGTTGAATCACATCACAATAGTGGAGGTTCGGTAGAACGAGTGCTTGCACGAGCTGGCGTTTCAAGTCCTGTGGAAATATGTTCCGAACCTTTTTGAGAGCATAGAGACAAGCAGACGTCTTTCGGCACACTGCAACTGTATTCTCCGCCCAGTTGAGATGCTCATCCAAAGTTACACCCAAGTTCTTCACTGTTTTCTGATATGGTATTGGAGTACCGTCGAGCAGAATAGGAGGTAGCCGTTCGCGGAAATCTGAACTTATTAATTTCTGATGGGCTATTAAGATTACTTGCGTCTTTTTTGCATTTAGTTTAAGCCCCAGGTTTTTCGCCCATGTCACTACTGAAGACAGATCATCATTCATCTGAGCGATTGCAGTGTTTACATCTTCAGGTCTGACGCTTAGGTAGAGCTGGAGGTTGTCGGCATAGAAATGATATTTACAGGAGGACAGAACCGACGAAATATCGTTGACATACACTCCTGGAAATGGAAAAAAGAACACATTGACACCGGTGTGTCAGACCCACCATACTTGCTCCGGACACTGCGAGAGGGCTGTACAAGCAATGATCAACGCACGGCACAGCGGACACACCAGGAACCGCGGTGTTGGCCGTCGAATGGCGCTAGCTGCGCAGCATTTGTGCACCGCCGCCGTCAGTGTCAGCCAGTTTGCCGTGGCATACGGAGCTCCATCGCAGTCTTTAACACTGGTAGCATGCCGCGACAGCGTGGACGTGAACCGTATGTGCGGTTGACGGACTTTGATCGAGGGCGTATAGTGGGCATGCGGGAGGCCGGGTGGACGTACCGCCGAATTGCTCAACACGTGGGGCTTGAGGTCTCCACAGTACATCGATGTTGTCGCCAGTGGTCGGCGGAAGGTGCACGTGCCCGTCGACCTGGGACCGGACCGCAGCGACGCACGGATGCACGCCAAGACCGTAGGATCCTACGCAGTGCCGTAGGGGACAGCACCGCCACTTCCCAGCAAATTAGGGACACTGTTGCTCCTGGGGTATCGGCGAGGACCATTCGCAACCGTCTCCATGAAGCTGGGCTACGGTCCCGCACACCGTTAGGCCGTCTTCCGCTCACGCCCCAACATCGTGCAGCCCGCCTCCAGTGGTGTCGCGACAGGCGTGAATGGAGGGACGAATGGAGACGTGTCGTCTTCAGCGATGAGAGTCGCTTCTGCCTTGGTGCCAATGATGGTGGTATGCGTGTTTGGCGCCGTGCAGGTGAGCGCCACAATCAGGACTGCATACGACCGAGGCACACAGCCAACACCCGGCATCATGGTGTGGGGAGCGATCTCCTACACTGGCCGTACACCACTGGTGATCGTCGAGGGGACACTGAATAGTGCACGGTACATCCAAACCGTCATCGAACCCATCGTTCTACCATTCCTAGACCGGCAAGGAAACTTGCTGTTCCAACAGGGCAATGCACGTCCGCATGTATCCCGTGCCACCCAACGTGCTCTAGAAGGTGTAAGTCAACTACCCTGGCCAGCAAGATCTCCGGATCTGTCCCCCATTGAGCATGTTTGGGACTGGATGAAGCGTCGTCTCACGCGGTCTGCACGTCCAGCACGAACGCTGGTCCAACTGAGGCGCCAGGTGGAAATGGCATGGCAAGCCGTTCCACAGGACTACATCCAGCATCTCTACGATCGTCTCCATGGGAGAATAGCAGCCTGCATTGCTGCGAAAGGTGGATATACACTGTACTAGTGGCGACATTGTGCATGCTCTGTTGCCTGTGTCTATGTGCCTGTGGTTCTGTCAGTGTGATCATGTGATGTATCTGACCCCAGGAATGTGTCAATAAAGTTTCCCCTTCCTGGGACAATGAATTCACGGTGTTCTTATTTCAATTTCCAAGAGTGTATAAAGAAAACAAAAGTGGTCCTAAGACTGATCCTTGGGGCACTCCCGAGGAAACATGTTTCCAGGAAGATTTTTCATTTACGCAGACAACACATTGCTGTCTGTCTTTTAAGTAGCTTTCAAACCATCTCATTGCACTATCAGAGAAATTAAGCTGTTGCATTTTTCTGAGCAATATGTCAAAGCTAACAGTGTCAAAAGCTTTGCTGAAGTCCAGTAGCGTCAAAATTGTTGCCTTTCGATTGTCGATGGCATATTTCAGGTCATCAGTTACTTTAATTAGAGCAGTGTTTGTGCTGTGATGTTTACGGAAACCGGATTGAAATTTGTCATATAGGCTGAATTCATGCAAGTGTTCAGTGATTTGGTCATGAACAATATATTCAAGTGCTTTGGAAACAGCAGGCAGTATGCTAATTGGTCGGTAATCACTAGGCAGTTGCGGGTTTTCGATCTTAGGGATGGGTCGAATTAGGCTTCTTTTCCATGCAGTGGGATATATTCCGTTCACGAGGGAAAAATTAAATATGTCAGTTAAGACAGGTACTAAGATATCGGCAACAATCTTAATCATGGTTATACCGATACTGTCGTTGCCTATTGCATCAGAAGAGATTCTCATTATTGCTTTTCTTGCCGTATTTGTTGTTACATGTTTTAGATGGAAGGTATCGTTGTTAGTTATCCTGTTTGGGGATTCTTGTGGACGGTAATTATCAGCTGTGCTGGTATTCAGAGGTGCAGAGAAGAATTCATTTAATTCGTTAGCTGACACATGAAAGGTAGTTTCCGATTTTGCCTTTCCGACCCCCAAGCTACGGAGATTCTTCCATAGAGTCGTGGGCGTCAGATCGCTGCATACAAGGGAGGGAGCGTGCCTGATTTTAGCATTGCGAATGCATTGTTTCACTCTGTTCCGTAGCTTTCTATATTCTTCGAAACGCTCGGGTTTCGGATCTGCCTTGAAACGCCTGTGGGCAGCATCCCTATTAGTCATCATTTGACGTAATTCAGCTGTCAGCCATGGAGCAGGAGATTTTCTTACACGGATTGTGCGTACAGGTGCATGTTTATCATAGAGGGCAGTGAGTTTATCACCAAGTTCATTAATTTTGCCGTCGATTGTGGGTTTTCTGATTATTTGATGCCATGAGATTTCTGAGCAATCGGCTGTTAGAGCGTCAAGGTCAATACGTTTCATGTTCCTACAAGTTATGTAACGCGATTTGATCCTTGGGGGCTGCACAGAGTAGGCCAGGAATATTACATCATGTGCTGAGAGGCCAGGGGCCGATGTTTGACCAACATCTCTTACTTTGTCAGTCTGTTTCGTTGCGATTACGTCTATAAGAGTATGACTGTGCGCCGTATGGTGTGTAGGTTGTAATGGAAGAATGTTCATGCTATTGCAACTAAACAGTCTTCTTAGGTTTATTGCGGAGGGAGTGTCTCTTAGCAGGTCTGTGTTCAAGTCACCCATTACGATGACATGTTCGTATTGACACTGAAGTGAATGTAATTCCGACTGGAAGGAACTCATTGAGCTTATTTTTGGCGGCTTATACACGACGCCAGTCAAGAATTTCCGACTTTGTATATTTATTTCAATGAACATGAATTCAGCCTCTTTTTCTTCAGCAGGATTTGACGTACATAAGACTTTCGCTTTGAGATCTGTTCGTATATACGCGCCGACCCCGCCACCTCGCTTTTTTGATCTGTCTGCCCTAAGAAATGTGTACCCTGGGAGATGCAAAGATGCAGAGGATATGTGTGGTTTCAACTACGTTTCGGATAAGAGGATTACGTGGTAGTTTAGTTGGTTGATGAGGAGGCTAAGTTCTTCGTAATGTGCAGGTAAAGACTTCCCCAAAACACAATGTCACATCTTATAACTGATAGGACATGTTAGTGGCACTAACTAATATTTTTTTGCAAATGCAAAGCTACATAATTTGGGGGATATCCTAGGAATTTGACAGAAGAATCCATTTCTTCAAGATATTGATTTTTGTGATTTTTTTCTTGAACTGAATCATATGAGATTTTGGAATGTTCAGAGTTAATCCTTTGAGCTGAAACCATTCGATTCTGACATTTTGGGGCACCACTTCCCGTCACATATGTACCGATGTCATTATTAATTGGAAACCTACGACTTATCTTAAAAGAAAGATTAAGAAAGGGCAAACCTACGTTTCTAGCATTTGTAGACTTAGAGAAAGCTTTTGACAATGTTAACTGGAATACTCTCTTTCAAATTCTGAAGGTGGCAGGGGTAAAATACAGGGAGCGAAAGGCTATTTACAATTTGTACAGAAACCAGATGGCAGTTGTAAGAGTTGAGGGGCATGAAATGGAAGCAGTGGTTGGGAAAGGAGTGAGACAGGGTTGTAGCCTCTCCCCGATGTTATTCAATCTGTATATTGAGGAAGTAGTAAAGGAAACAAAAGAAAAATTTGGAGTAGGCATTAAAATTCATGGAGAAGAAGTAAAAACTTTGAGGTTCGCCGATGACATTGTAATTCTGTCAGAGACAGCAAAAGACTTGGAAGAGCAGTTGAACGGAATGGACAGTGTCTTGAAAGGAGGATATAAGATGAACATCAACAAAAGCAAAACGAGGATAATGGAATGTAGTCAAATTAAACCGGGTGATGCTGAGGGAATTAGATTAGGAAATGAGACACTTAAAGTAGTAAAGGAGTTTTGCAATTTAGGGAGTAAAATAACTGATGATGGTCGAAGTAGAGAGGATATAAAATGTAGATTGGCAATGGGAAGGAAATCGTTTCTGAAGAAGAGAAATTTGTTAACATCGAGTATAGATTTAAGTGTCAGGAAGTCGTTTCTGAAAGTGTTTGTATGGAGTGTAGCCATGTATGGAAGTGAAACATGGACGATAGCTAGTGTGGACAAGAAGAGAATAGAAGCTTTCGAAATGTGGTGCTACAGAAGAATGTTGAAGATAAGGTGGGTAGATCACGTAACTAATGAGGAGGTACTGAATAGGATTGGGGAGAAGAGAAGTTTGTGGCACAACTTGACTAGAAGAAGGGATCGGTTGGTAGGACATGTTTTGAGGCATCAAGGGATCACAAATTTAGCATTGGAGGGCAGCGTGGAGGGTAAAAATCGTAGAGGGAGACCAAGAGATGAATACACTAAGCAGATTCAGAAGGATGTAGGTTACAGTAGATACTGGGAGATGAAGAAGCTTGCACAGGATAGAGTAGCATGGAGAGCTGCATCAAACCAGTCTCAGGACTGAAGACCACAACAACAACAACAACCTACGCAAATCAGTATCTCTATAGCCCTCAATAGAATAGCTAATTAAGGGCTTGGTAAGTTGGCTGCCAACCCCCAAGTCCTGATTCTTAAAAGTCGGCACCATTCGGAACACTTCAGGACAATTGTTTTGTTTCAGATTGTTGCCACCCATAGGGATACCAAAGTTGTGACACTGTAGTTGCGTAGCGAGATGGGGGGTTGTCTGTAAGAGTGGATGATTGATGGATTAATTATTACAACTAGCTTAAATTAATTTCATGTTTCTTGCTATAAGTATGTACCACATTTGAAGATGACCGTCTATATAATGCGCGTCCTCAAATCCATGTTACGCCCGTTTGAAATTTATACCATACCACAGTAGCAGAAATTTCCTATGTAGCTAACCTTTGTACCAGTATCTGACGGTGTACAACGCATTATGCTGATCGTAGCTATGGTATCTATGGGGCACACACACCCGTGAGTAGTGTTGGAAGGCAAACAATAAAATATCTCCTCCTCACGTATATCCCTCTCACGTCCTCTAACACCACAGTGACCGCGCTACTTGCCACTCTGCCTCCGAGGTAAGTGGCCAGGTTTACTTAGCTCACGGCCGAATTCACTATTAAATTAAGCCCATCTTAAAGTATTACCGTTTTTGTAAGTATTTTTGTTTGTTACTGAGCATGAAAGCTACACTCTTAAGGTGTTAACGTTTTTGAATTTGGCTGTTAGTTGCTAGAAGCACATTATTTTAAAATAGGCTGGGAAATGCGGACTGCACGAATAATTGATTCTGGCTAGCTGTCTAGCAGTTTGATGACCACTGGACTAGATTATTCATTGTATTGTCGATGCAGACAGGGACGTTTTCTGGTTCGTAAGCGTCATTAATACAAAAGGTATCACCTACAAATAAAAGCGATGGGGCGTTTGCATTCATAGTTAAGTCAGTAATGTAGATTGAAAACAAAATAGGTCCTAGAACAGAGCCTTGCTGAACAACATGTGTTATTGTTTCCGATAGTATTAAATAATCAGAAATGTTGATAAGGAAACACTGAGAATTTAGCAAAGAGCCAGGAAAGCTATATAAGCCCCCACCTAGAAATACGTAGGGCGTAACGACCATGAGGGTAAGCGAAAGGAGATTCTTGAGTCATGTCTCTGCTACTCTGCTATCCGCCGTCCCAGACCTTCCACCTACAACTGGGGCGAACACAGCAAACAGCTGATACATGTTGCAGCTACAAACTTTATTAGTAATGATCGTGCTTCCCGTGATTGCTTAATGGCCAAGTGGACGGGACCTAAGGCCCAGAATATCTGTAAGTCGGCGCACTCCACCAAGTGTTGCATTTTCTAGGTTTTCTGTTTTTTGATGACATTAACTAAATCCGCGAGTCAACAATTCAACAAAAGGAATTTTCTATGTCGGGAAACATTTTACCAGTACTTGACAGGGCGAACACACTGTGATAAGCTCCACTATGGTATTTACACCCACACCAGCATCTACATCTATACTCACCTTACAGTGTGAGGCAGAGTTTATTTCTGGTGTCACTATGTGTTCCCCTTTCCCCTGTTAAGTCGCGAAAGGCGCATGGGAAAAATGATTGTTGATGAACCTCTCTACTAGCTCTAATTATAATTTTTTCGTCGTGATCATTTCGCAAGACGTACGTAGGAGGGAGTAAAGTATTGTCTTACAGTTCCCGGAACGTATTCTTTCGAAATTTCAATAGTAACCTTTCCGTAATGCACTACACCTCTCTTGTAGCGTTTGCTCCTGGAGTTTGTTGAGCATCTCAGTAACGCTCTCGTGCCATCTAAACAGTTCCGTGAAGAAACGCCCCGCTTTTGTCTATCGCTTCTATTAAACCAAGATGGTAAGGGTTCCGGATAGATGATCAACACTGAATCCAAGAATCACTCGAACAAGGGTTTTGTAAGACACTTGTTTCATCGATTAATTAGATTTCCTTAAGATTCTTCCTATGAATCTCAGCCTGGAATCCACTTTTCCTACTATTTGTTGAATGCGATCTTTCTACTTTTGGGTCACTCCGGATGGTAACTTCTAGATATTTTACGGTAGATATTTTTTCCAGTGATTTGTCGACAGCAGTAGACGATTTCTCTACCTATTTATGCACAATACTTTACATTTATGGTATCATACTTAAAGGACCACAGGACATTATAACTCTACATTTACGGAAAATTTATTTAATTGTATCAAATAAATGAATATCCACGTGGTACATGAAGTGTTATAACATTTCTCTCCTCTTTAAAGTTCCCCCTTCTGATAGTTTTATTAAGAGACGCGGTCGCCGTTACCGTCTTCCGCCAATGTCTGGTAAATCCAGAAGATAAAACTGAGGGCAGTGTCATATGCAGTCAACATCTTCTCATACATTTACATCTATACTCTTCAAACACACGGTCAAGTGCATGACAGATGATACGTTCTACTGTACCAGTTACTAGGAGTTTTCCCCGTTCCATTCACGTATGGAGGAAGACCGTACATTTACACATGTCTACATCTACATCCACAACCCGCAAGTGAGCGTATGGTGCGTCGCAGTGGGTACCCTGTACCACAATTAGTCATTTTCTTTCCTGTTACACTTGCAGATGGAGCGAGCTAAAAACGACTGTCTGTATCCTCATTACGAGCCCAATTTCTAGTATCTGAACCTTCGGGTAGCGAATTTAGCAGCCCGTCTCTGAACTGCTTGTACGTCTTCCTTTAATCCGAACTGGCGCGGATCTCAAACACTCTACAGTGCTCAAGAA
Organism: Schistocerca nitens; assembly: GCF_023898315.1. NCBI lineage: Eukaryota > Metazoa > Arthropoda > Insecta > Orthoptera > Acrididae > Schistocerca > Schistocerca nitens. Next base: position 370,264,943 of record NC_064618.1, read on the forward strand.
CAGGTCACGCTAGCACCCTATATGCAGTCTCCTTTACAGATGACCCACACTTTCCTAAAATTCTCCCAAGAAACCGAATACGATCACTTTTCCTACCACAGTCCTCACACGCTAGTTCCATTTCATATCACTTTGCAACACGCTCGGCCATTGAAATGACGTGTCAAGCAGACACTGCTAAAGCTGTATCAGAACATTAACGCATTAACTTAAGTTTTTCTGCCATTCATCACATCAACTAGAAATTTTGTCCAAGTTCTCTTTTATCGTCCTTCATTCACTCAACGACGACACATTCCCATACACTATAGCATCATCGGTAAACAGCCACAACTGCTAGTTATCTTGTCCGCCAGGTCATTTCTGTATATAGAAAATAACAGCAGTCCGATCACATTTTTGTCCCTGGGCACTTTTGGTGATACACTTGTTTCTGATGATCACTGACTGATTGGCTTAATGCCACTGTGCTTGCTCTAATTAGTCTACTCTTGTCTTCCCAATCCCTATGTGTGCGATATGTAGAGGGTTGTATTGCATTCCTATATTCACCACTTAAAGTTGGTTGCACAAACTTTCGGAGCAGGTTTCCACGCAATGGTTTCAGTCTATCGTCACGCGACTGCCAGTTCAGTTGTCAGCATCTCTGCGAGACTGTGACGTGGGTCGGGCGAAGCTTATAGTCAAAATGGTGAAACTGTTATCATTTAGACAATTAAAGTGCCATTTATCCCAGGTACGGACTGACACTTCAGCAGTCTGAGCAGTCGGCAAGCGGGCGAGTGCGTGCAAGCGGTCTAGCGGTTGCAAGTTTGCTCCAATGGCGGCCAGTGGGTCGCGAAGCCCATATTGCCGAGCGGTCAGTCAGCCGACTGGCCTCGGTCCACTTCCCCCTGTGCATGTGCAGAGGCCGCCACCGAGGTTGAAAGAAACTCTTGCTAAGTGTGATGTTGGACGCAGAGCCTATTTGCACTTCCGCGTTGCAGATTTTTCACCAACAGCCTGCGTAATTTGAGAAACGAGAATGAGTACTAACGAAAAAAAGCTCTCAAGTTTATTACCAGGTTGCAGTATTGAGATACTGCTAAGTTTCGACCGATGTCTGAATGAGAAGATGACGAGTATGACAGTCGTCGAAACATCGCGGTATTTCAACACTGCCACTCTGCTGCAGACCAGATACTTTTTCGTCAGTACATATTAGGTAAGTCGAGGAAAGACATCAGAGAGGCTGTTTAGACTTTGCTCTTAGTAATGGTACCAAGACTTTAGAAAAATCAAGACACGTTCGGAGGATTTGTGTGCCTAGTGAACCCGAACGGTAATCTAAAATAGTGTAAGATATTCGGAATCCTGAAGAAAATAGGTGTAAGTTATAAGGAAAGACGGGTAATATAAAATCTATTGAAGAACCAAGGGAGATAAATAAGAATGGAACAGCAAGAACGAAGTGCTCGAATTAGAAAATCTATAAGACAGGGGTGTAGTCTACTGCTCAATCTATACGTGAAAGAGGCAATGGTGGAAATAAAGAAAAACGTTCTGGAGCAGGTTGAAAGAACATCCGTGATAAGATTCACTGATGAGACAGCTATCTTCAGTGAAAGTGATGAATAATTATAAGATCTGTTGAATTGATTGAGAGTAAATTGAATAAACATGAAAGAGAAAATAGTGAGAAGTAGGAGAAGTGCGATTTTAAGATTTTGTACATAACTGGAGCAGCAACCGTGGGATGAAATCTTCTTGAATAAATAATAAACAATCAACCAGTTGCAAAATGGAAGGTTTATTTAAGCCCTTTGACCATGGTTTCAACATTTATAAAAACGTCTACTTCAGAGGGAAATAGTGACAACTGGTTTACATGTTGTGGCGAAGGTACGTTAAAATACAGCCGAAAGGCGTCAATAAAATGTAAAATTTCACATTCTTAACAACTAAAACATGCACAAATAGAGGTTGTCATTTAGTTTAACCTTACCATTGTACAGCAAGTGCACTAGTGTACATCAAACATCAAAACTGGGGACTACGAGGTAGACGAAGGGAAACAGTTTTGCTACCTTAGATGTAAAATGTCACGTAACGGACGAAGCAATGAGGACACAAGAAGCAGACTAGCATAGGCAAAGAGGGCATTCCTGGTCAAAAGAAGACTACTAGTATCAAACAGTGGCCTTAATTTGAGGAAGAAATTTCTGAAAAAGTAAGTTTGGAGCACAGCATTTTGAGGTAGTGAGTCATAGACAGTGGGAAAACTGGAAAAGAAGAGAATCGAAGCGAATAGTTATTCAGATATGAAGAGCCATACAAAGGAAATTCTAGTGCGGGTAACTGCATAATACCAGTCTTCGGACTGAAGACCTCATCAAAAGCAGAACTACGCCAGACTAAGTTACTAGTAAATGACACTAGTAGGCTGTCTGGGCTGCAGTAGTTACCCGCCAAAGACAGGGTACCCTCACTCGTAGTTTTCGATTGTTGTTCCCATTACACCCACCCACAGCAGATAATTCGTTAAGCACGCGCGGCAGTTAGCGACTGGATAACAGCTCCTAATAATCCAAATATGCACCACGATCACTGTTTTTCTAAGAGCAACCTACTTCACTGCTTCTTACCTCCTTTCCATTGTTATTTCGTTCTATAGCAAGGAACTTCTTGTTAGCTAATGGGTTGTTCTTCAGTCACAAGAGAAAATCTGGAAAATAAATACTATCATGTGATTCCAAATGATGTTGTTGTTTCGTAATTGCGGCTACTCGTCCACATAGAGGCGAGGAATTCATTAAGCATAACATCGCCAGCAGACACTAAGTGGTAGCAACAATACGTAGCACGCGCTAAACAAGTAGTCACTCTGTCACAAGACGTATCTGCTACCTCTCAACAGTAAATGGACTGATTCCCGTCCTTCATACAGCGTGCCATCCCATTCCAACATTCTGGCTGATACTGCATGACAGTCAATGTTCAAACGCTGCTCAGTTCTCGAAGAAGGATACATTTTTAATAAGGAATTTTATGGTCAGAGGTAACTGTAAGGCTATAATTACAACATCTGTTTGAGCGTTTTTGCACTGGAATCGCTGTTCTGTAACGATAGTTTAGAAACACATTGTGTACGTAACCCACATCCCAACTGTGCCCTGTTGTCACTGTTGTTGTCATTTCTTCCTCGTCGTTAAAGTGGCAGCTCTTCTCTCTCTTCCCGCCGATGTGGCCGAGCGATTCTAGGCGCTTCAGTCTGGAACCGCGCGACTGCTACGGTCGCAGGTTCGAATTCTGCCACGGGCATGGTTGTGTGTGATGTCCTTAGGTTAGTTAGGTTTAAGTAGTTCTAAGTTCTAGGGGACTGATGACCTTAGAAGTTAAGTCCCATAGTGCTCAGAGCCATTTTTGAAGTTCAACTCGATTTCTAAACTGAAGGAAATACTTCACGGCATTTGCTTCAGAACTGCTACAAATTCGTCGGGTAGACCGCACCGCTCGAACTATCAACACAACTGGCACTGCTAAGAGTATCCCACGACTTCCACATCGCTGGCTACGGGTTATACACAATGCTGGTGACTACTTTGAAGGTCAGTAAAACTTTGAAACAGTTATCTATTTTGTACGAGTTTTAAATAAATAGTTGCCATTATTAAAAGTTCCAACCTTCGTATATTAGTATCTCTGTCCGATGACGTCTGTGCAGGGGACAGGACCTGGTGCAGGATTCGTCTGGGACGCATCGCGAGGACTTGAAAAATCTTAAAAGTGCGTTGGGTAAAGTAATTGGCGATAGCTGTCAGGTTGCTTGTCTCCAGAGGGTTTGCTAATCGAAAGAATTATACCTTCCAGAAATTCCGGTGGTGGCAGCGTCGTAGGGGGCAATAGTTCCTTGGACATATCCTTCCGTCATGCCTACATTAAGTCTTTGAAGATCCTATAAAATTCTAACGGTAAGCAGTCTGCTCCTGGCTATCGGTTGACAGCCTCCTTGGTTAGCGTATCAATCATGTCTTCAGTGGAGATGTTTGCTACAAGAGAGTCCACTTCCTGGCCATCAAGTTATGTCTGTAAGTGCCTCAACATTAGGGTCTTCTTCACGATAGAAGAGACGAAAGTGACGTTTAGAGGCTGTTGCGATGTCTGCCTGTGATACCATCCTTCGACCATCAAGCAAATGTAAAGGACAGATCAGCGCTTGTCGACGGCGGCTGACAGCGGCGACAACATGATGCATTAGGGTGTTTCATTGCTGATGCCGTTTGGCATCGCGCTCGGAAAACTATGCCTTCCAAGCAGCGCCGGGTAGGAGTAAAAATCTTAGCCTTGACGCACTGAACTTCGACCTGACGTTCCAGGAATAGCGGGTGCTCCATAAGGTCCCGAAGGATCCCGTAGTAAAATTCTGTCGAGGCTCGGTGCCACTGCATTAATTCCTCGCCACACTGGACCAGCGCACGGCGGAGGACTGGCTTTACACAATGTAACCACCACAGAAGTATGGACGAGTATTGTGTTGGTTGGTTGATTTGAGGGAGGGGACCAAACAGCGAGGTCATCGGTCCCATCGGATTAGGGAAGGATGGGGAAGGAAGTCGGCCATGCCCTTTCAAAGGAACCATCTCGGCATTTGCCTGAAGCGATTTAGGGAAATCACGGAAACCCTAAATCAGGATGGCCAGACGCGGATTTGAACCGTAGTCCTCCTGAATGGGAGTCCAGTGTTCTAACCACTGCGCCAAATCGCTCGATGAGTATTGTGTGCTACATCTTTCGTAAGATCCCGTGTGGTCATTACCACTGGTCGACATTCTGGTTACTATAAGTTGACAACGTTAAGTTTCCACTGACCCCAACTGCACCATGGTGTTTCCCGTCGAAGGCTGGCATGCACACATAATCACTTTGGTCTGAGAAGGTCGAAGGCCATCTTTCCGCGTTCAGGACGTCCGAAGTGAGAGAGGAAGTCACATAGACGCGATCCTGTAGTCGACATACTAAGTAACTGATTTCGTGACAGGTGGTACAAAATGTGCGTGCAATCTTATGGGACTTAATTGCTAAGGTCATCAGTCCCTAAGCTTACACACTACTTAACCTAAACTATCCTAAGGACAAACACACACACCCATGCCCCAGGGAGGACTCGAACCTCAGCCGGGACCAGCCGCACAGTCCATGACTGCAGCACCTTAGACCGCTCGGCTAATCCCGCGCGGCGACATGTGGTAAAATTTGGATATTGGTCTTTCCTTGTGAGAACACAGTTGAAATCTCTGCCGATAATTATGTGTTCATATCTACACAGAAAAGGCGGCATGATTGTTTCAGAATAAAACTGTGGGCGCTCTCGTCGTTGGCCTGTGCCGGATGGCAGATAGATATTCACTACTCTGATCATGTGTGATGTTATTGCTTGCCCTTGTGCTGGTTGTAAGTAAATGGCGTCCTCTACTGCAATGCCACCGCGCACGATAATCGCTGCTCCACTATCGCTGTTGGTGGTTGGGGTAATGTATGCAGTAGTATAGCCATAAAAATTGGCCAAGTCTCCGCCCATAGCTCTTGGAACAGGCATTGTCAACGTCCACTGCTCGTATTCTGTCATGTAACATTGAAGTTTAAAATAGGAACTAATCATATTTAAACTGATAGTGGCAGTTCTGTATGGCTGCATCAGCAGCACATTGCTGTGTGCGTTCGTAACGGTAAGAATGCATATAGTAGGATCTCAAGCCCTGTCAGTCTCTTTATGATGCACAGTTCACTGATGCGGCCAATGGCATTTTTTCGACTGGTGGGGGCTCAGGAACGACATTGTCCTCCCTCGAAACGGGGCGTCAGATCCGACCAGTGCTGATGCAGGAAGAGCCCTTGACATCAGGGTGTCAACGCTGGTGGCGTGGAAAACGTCGCTGTTGGGGTCTTCAAGATGCTGCTGTTCTGCAGTCGCTCCGTAAATTGTCCTTCCCATTTGGGGGTGGATACTGGTAGCTGGGCATGTTGCCTTACCCTGGGAATAATCTGGGGGGCTTGTGGTATTTTCATTCTGGAAGCACAACTCCGATTCTGCCGTCGATGTTATACTCCTCTTCTTCCGTCGTTTTGGTGACCTTTGTTTGTGGGGATGTGGTTCAGAGTTGGATGATGGGATGGAGTCCGAACGTTCAAGAACGAAGGCAGCAGTGAGCACAACCACGGCATCGAGGGCTATATCACCTTCACATCTGTCAAGGTCTTCATCTGGCATCAGGGTCTCCAGGGGAGGAGTCGGTGGTCGGTCACTGTTGTAGATGGTCGGCCTCGTCTCGTTTGTTCTCTGCAAGTTGTGAAAGATCTTGTGGAAGTTGCTGCGCAGGCGTCTGGAGGGCGTCGGGTCTCAGTCCGCCGCATAGGTGTGTGGAAGGGATGTCACAGTCGGAAGAGGAAAGCTTCGTCGGTCCGCAGCCATGTAATTGTGAATTGGAGGCATTCATTTCGCACTTGTCCTTTACCACATCCAGAATAGGTCTGTCCATCATGTATGACTATGGCTCAGAAATTGCCAGTGAAGAAGTAGGATGCGACTTGCTCCTTTAGGTCAATGCAGACTGGGTATGTTGTGAAGTGTGGCCATTTCACTGCTCCATGGCCGAGTACTGTTCCACAAGGGCGCAGTAGCGCCATCACGTCTTCTGCCGGCATTTCGAACGGAAGTTCGAAGATATGGATCGTCCATAATCCCAGGCCAGTATATTCAACAATTACTGGGCCGATGTGGCCTTCCGAATGCCGGAATTTGAGGTAATCTTTCGTCCGTTCTAAGATCTTGTCGCAAGCTGTGTCGTTTGTCAGTTTAATGTAAACCACGCTACTAACGGTGTTCAGGTGTATTCCGATCATGTCTTCATGGGGGATCTACTCTTTGTCGCATAGCAATTGTTATTGTTCGACGGTGAGTGCTTTTGGTCCCGCATGTTAGTTCGAAATGGAGAAATTCAATGTAGTTTTCCGGTAAGAGTTGGCCATTCTATCGTCGACCGTAACACGCAAGAATACCGCTGTGAAGTAAACAACTGCGAGGCGCACGCCGCGCTGAGGAAGTATACAGCTCCGTCCGCACCGCTTCGCCACTAACGGCGAACTGTTCGCTTTAGCTATCATCGCAAAACTCACTGGCAGACCCAAACTTCAACATCTCGTCGCTCCTGCGTAACAACTTGTATTCGTACACACATTATATAACTCCCATACAGGGGAGTACATTTTAATTGAAAGTAGCTGCCCGTAATTGACGGATAAATACGATATTTCAGTGCCTGTTTTGTGAAAAAGAACGATGCAGTGATCCTCCCGGACATGCATTTTATAATGGCTGTAGTCGCCACAGGGACACTGCATTGTTCTTTTTAACAACACAGGCACTGCAGTATCGTATCGTTTTGTGTGTTGACAGAACATCGTATGTAAGACTGCAATTTTTTTCTTTAATAGTTTCAGGTGTTGTTCCACAAAATACAAAATCAAAGAAGCACATGCATAGCATAAACAGGAATTACTTCCCAAACACTAACCTGGAACTCTTAATCTAATAACTATAAACTTTCTTATGGTGAATATACGCAAACTGAATATCGTGTCATCTTAAATTAAGCCCCAAACCATAAACGTATCAAAGAAATGAACAAAGCAGATAGGACGTAAGAACCTGAATTAATTTTAAAATTCATTTTAATTAATTTTAAAATTTCCTTTTACAAACTTGCCTTTGAGGTAGTCTTTTCTAAGGTACTTGCCTGGAAGCAGAGGAATAGCTAGGCAAAAGATAAAATGAAATGAAATACTAAAGATACTTAACTAAACTGATGAAAGGCGAAAAATTTGTAAATATAGCAAATGAAGCAGACAGAAGCGAGTATAGAAATCTAAAGAATGTGACTGACAGAAAGTGCAAAATGCCAAAGCAACAATGGTTAGGCAAGAAACGCAAAGTCGTAGCAGCATGTATGTATGGGAAAATTTAAAAGAAACCTTTGGGTAAAAGAATGAAGCAGTAAGACTATCAATAGCTCAGACATCAAGGCAATACCAAACAAAGAAGGGAGGGCTCAGTGGTGAAAAGAATACTGTATATGGCTGGGCTACTCAAAGAAACAGAACTTTAAGACAACGTTGTGTGATTTTTTTTTTCACGTTTACTTTTGCACTCCGAAGAGTAAAGCTGGCCCAGGAAAGAGTCGAGGTTCTTTTCAAATGTTCCAGTAGGTTGGGAGCGAGGCAGAGCGAATCCCAACTGGGAATGTTTGGGAAGCGATTTCTGGTTCAGGCATTTGCCTCATAACCAAGAGAGACCTACCAGAACCGGGGGTTGCAGCTATATTAATTTAAATCTGGGTCAATGTTACCATTTGTTCCAGACAAAAATTGACATTTAATGTGTGTGTGTGTGTGTTAAGGAAAGAGAAGAGGAAATAGTTGAAGATGAGAATGGAGATTTGATGCTGTGAGAAGAATTTGACAAAAGACTAGAATCTAAGTCGAAACAAGGCATCTAGTGTAGATGACAGGTTTAAGAATTCTTGATATCTTCGGGACAACCAGCCACGGCAAACTACTCTGTCTGTTAAACAAGACATATGCGTCTGACGAAATATTCTGAGTCTTCAACAAGAATATAATAATCCCGACTCCAAAGAAAGTTTGCAATAGCAGTTGTAAATTTTGAACTGCAATTGTGAAGAGAGTGAGTGAAGGGAGTCTGTGTGGTGAGCGAGCATTAAGGGAAATGAAAGCGAAATCTGCAAAGAAAATTGTTGAGGGCCAGGGAGAAGAAAGACAAACTTCATTGGTCCGTTCCCCTCAGTCTGCCTATCATAAGCAATTTATACGATTTTTTAAAGTAATGAAGAAACAACGTAAACCTTTTTGCGCATTATTTATGGATTCTTGGACAGCATGTTCTAGTGTTTTTTTTAATTCAGTGATCATTCAGCCCCCCATCCGAAAAGTGAAAACTGCTCTGCCGAAATTAGATGTTCCCTGACGGAAGTCCTGCAATCTGCGAAAATTATCTGGAATCAGAAAAACAAGATTTTCTTAATCTACAGGATATTGCGCACGGAGTAGTACCACAGTTTTTCGAAATTTGACAGAATAATAAAATGGTGTACCTTTGAAACAAAGATGTAGTTTTGTTGTGCGTGTGTGGCCACTTATCTACAGTAAGTAATGAATAAATTGAAACAAAAAAATTAACCTATTACTCCTTGCGTACATACCTGCAGGAGAAATCCTGGTAAATTTCTGGAATATATCTTCATTAGTGTGCCGGCAATCCATTCCGTCGGCTTGAAATGCACTGTATTGCAAACTGACGGAATGGAATGCGGGCACACTAATAACGTTCAGTCGTTAGGAAGCATACTGAGGCCTCGAAGAATAATCAGTTTGATGTTTGAAGGAAGTGGTAAAAATTGTAGAGGGAGACCAAGGCTTGACTACACTGGGCTAACTGACATGCATGTAGGTAGCAGTAGTTGTCTGGAGATGAAGAGGCTTTCACAGAGTGTACTAGCGTGGTGAGCTGACTGAAAACAGTCTTCGTGCTGAAGGCTACAATAACTCCCCTTTTTGATATTGTTTGATTAAACTATCGTCAACAGTCATGATTTTCTTACAAATTTCATTTATAGCTCCTTCTAATGATGATCATTACATTTGTCCTCATATATCTTACACTTTATGCCAATAACTAAGACTGTCAGGCGTGTGTGGAATAATTTCCACTCTCAGTGCTGTTTTTATCAGAAATAATGGTTATGTTATGTGTACTTTTTGAAGCCTTCATAAAATGCAGATAATGTGCAGACGATAATCCCTGTGTAAATTTTTTGTTTGGTCAATGTTTTTATTTATTTATGGATTCTTACTTTTTACTTAATTATTCGACTTCGACATTTACAGTCATACAGCCTCCTCCAGTGTATGACAAATATTCTTGTTTACTCACACACACAGTATCACAGTATCATAATCATCATTCGGCTCACAAAATCAAATCGCTGTGTCGCACTTGAACAACATTGGTTAAGAAACTTTACTTCCACGCACACTCGACTGCAGAGAGAAACGTTCTTTGTGGAAACATTCCCCAGACTATGGCTAAACCATATCTCGGCAGTACCTATTCTTCCAGAAGCGCTAATCCTGCAAGATTTGCAGGAGAGTTTCTCGGAAATTTGGAAGGTAGGAGATGAAGTACAGGCGGAAGTAAAGCTGTGAAGGAGTGTCGTCAGTCGCTCTCGGACAGCTGAGCTGGTACAGCTCTTGCCCGCGAATGGCAATGGTCTCGAGTTTGAGTCTCGGTCCAGCACGCAGTTACAATGTCTAATCAGAACACAATCCGCTGCAAAGTGAAAATTTCATTCTAGAAATTTTGGTTAAGTTCGTGATGCATCGTACAAACATGACAAAACATACAGAGTACACAAACATGGAATGTGATATACAAACAAACAGGCCGTGAAGGCTCAACGGTATCGACCGGCCGCCGTGTCATCCTCAGCCCTTAGACGTCACCCCACGTCCGTATGGAGAGACACGTGGTCAGAACACCGCTCTCCCGGTCGTTGTCAGTTTTCGTGACCAGTGCCGTTACCTGTCAGTCAAGTAGCTCCTCAATTGACCTGCCAAGTATTCAGTATAGATCAAAAGGTCAACTGATATATAATCATCAACGATTTGAAATCCACTGCGAGCATTGGCTTGCTCTATACGTTTCCAAGCATTATGCTCTTCATCTACACGAATTTACTAGTTTACACACTTCGTCCCATACTAAGATCATTGCGCAACAGAAGTGGTGCGTTCTCAGAAGAGAGTATATATTCCGTAGCTCCTACAGACACAACTGTGTTGCGGTACAGACGACAGGTGCATCAAAGTGTGCGAGTGAAATGCCCCGGCAACTGCAAACGTCCTCCGAAGTTGAAACACGAGGGACATTCCTCTGAGCACAACGTCTAACTGCACACAGGTCCACCGTGAAAATCTGGCGGTATATGGACCAAACGCAGCGTCACGCCAACAATTTGACCTAGGGCGCACAGACGTGGAGACGCTGATCGCAAAAGAAGGAAGGTCTTGCACCATACGATTTTAAACTTTACGGCAAGCTGAAAGATCGTCTGGGAGAGGAAAAAGATTTTGCAACATGAGGACGTTCACACAGCGGTTCTCGGATGGCCCCGTGACCAAGGAGCGGATTTCTGTCGTCGAGTTACTGAACGATCGGCAGAACGTTCCGAACGTTGTATCCAGACAGTTGATGGCTTTGTTGAAAAGCAGTGTCTTGTATCCGTGTCACTCTGAAATGTATTATAGCATTCAATAAAAGTTACTAAGTCTGCCATAATAATGTGTAAGTTAATGTTTGAAGTCGCTTCGAGTATTGTTTCTGTTCGTTTGTCAATGCCGTTCTACAATGTGATCCGGGACGAATGCTCAGTATTCAGGGATATGACAGGAGCGATCATCAGAAGCGAAAAAGTCTACTAAACATGAGTTCTAAAACGCATGGCTTAAGAGCTATGAGCTCTACTTCATTTTAGACACGGTGAAGACAAATCTCTTCTACTGCAAGCTCTTTGCTTACGATATTTTTGGAGGAAGTAGTTGGACCAAAACAACAAAAACAGTGTCTAGTAAAAATGGGATCTATACAATGGATACCTTAAGAGCTATAAGCACCTGTTGGCAGCAAAGATGTCTTTCACAGTAGCGAAGATGATAAAGAGCTCATAGTTCTTAAGGTATGCATTGTATAGAGCCCATATTTGCCAGACCTCTTTTTCGTGTTTTGGTCTATACAGAAAGCAATGTGAGTGCAATAGAAGCGTTTTGTTTTACAGCACCCAAGGGGAAGTCGTGTTCATAGCTCTTAAAGTATGTATTTTGGTGCCCTGTTTACTGGAGTTTTTGCTTCGAATGATCGTCGCTGTCATATCCCTGAATACTGACCATTCCTCCCATTCCTGTTCAAACCTATAAGGTTGTCGGTGCGCTATTTTCTCATTTCTTGTAGAGAGCTTCGTGATACATGTACATCCCATTCAATCACTGGCTGAATGCCACGTCCATTTCTATTTCACTTTCGTTACAGTGATAGTGACATCTTCCACTCCTGTTCAACTCCGTATTCATTTAATTATTTTCCTATCTCTCCTACCAATTTCTAACATATATCTCTCCACTGCACAGTGAACAAATGGTTTTACCGATAACGGACAGTTTCTCACTTGCACCCATCGGAATCATAGTGTCGAGTTACTGTTAACAGTCACAATTTACGTACGAACACACACACACACACACACACTCACAAATTGCCCCCCCCCCCGACTCCTAACACACACACACACACACACACACACACACACCCCCGCACCAATTTACCACGAGTTTAGTTGGACGGACTGAAATTGTGTACCACACTGGGATTCTAACCTCGGACGTTTGCCTGTCCCCTAAGACAACATCCTTTCTTCCAGAAGTGCGAATCCCACAATGTATGAAGGAGAACTTTTATGAAGTTTGGAAGATAGGAGATGAGGTACTGGCGGAAGGAAATGAGTCGAGATTGGGTAGCACAGTCGGTTGAATACTTACCCGTGAAAGGCAAAGGTCCCAGGTTTGAATCCCTAACTGGCACCAAGTTTCAATCAGACCAGATGTTTTAAATGAGCGCACATTATGCTGCAGAGTGAAAATTCATCCCGGAAATAAGTTAGGTTGTTAGCTACTTGTTTGTGAACGAACAGATCCACCCACACCCCAACAACTTTTGTTCTCCGTTGTCTTAAAAGTATATCTATCCGCATATAGATGTGAGTTTAAGAATCCACAGGTTCGTCACAGTCAAAACTCTGCTTTCCTTTTCTCACTCTTTTCACCTCTCTCTCTCTCAACCCTCGCTCTCCTAGACACACACATGCAAACATACACACACACTACCAATGTAATATAATAATAAAGTTTGTCGCTGTTAAATTTATATTTCTGTTCATCCTTGCAACATAACTCCCCACGTGCTTTGAGACTTGCTTCAAAAGAGTGTTTCCTTCTTGTTTTCGTAACTGTTGACAGAATAATCGTTTTGCAGTTTCTTTGCATATAGCGGATCCTCGACATCTTTGCTCAGTCCAGGCTTTATAAAGCGAATGTGTTGTATGTGATGCAACACCCCAGACCAAGAAGCCTCTTGCCACTGCAGGTATTTTCACTGTAGTAAGTGGAAGAATTTTTATTTTTACATCAACATTTCTCTCATCTTTTAATATTTGTTCATGTTTTCAATTGAAGATATCCACAAATGTATGAACCACGTACCGAAATAGTGTTTTCTTTTTGTCTTCTACTGAATAATACCACAAATTACCTCAAACTCGTGAACCCAACATACACATAGCGTATTAATTCCAGTAAATCCACCTGATGATGAAGGCTTAAACCTCTGAAACGCATAGCTGAAATAAAACAAACTGTGACTGATAATAGCAGTCGTCTCGTTTCAATCACTATCGAATACAGAGAGGACGTGCCCAACCAATTGCGCTGTCAAACCTGTGCATTAGGAGAGACTGCCAGTGTCAGTTTGTGAGCGTATGATGTCTGTGTGTGTGTGTGAGAGAGAGAGAGAGAGAGAGTGAGGGGTGGAGGGGGGGGGGGGAGGAAGTTGCTCGCCTTCACCCAGTTAGGGCCGCGGGCCCGGCGTCTGTCGACCTCATCCCAGTCGCATTCCGTGCTCGAATTACTGCCCGCGCCACATTTTCGCCTGACGAGACACACCGCTGCCTTCTGTCATGGCAAAATAATCTCAAAAAATGGCTCTAAGCACTATGGGACTTAACATCTGAGGTCATCAGTCCCCTAGAACTTAGAACTACTTAAACCTAACTAACCTAAGGACATCACACACATCCATGCCCGAGGCAGGATTCGAACCTGCGACCGTAGCAGCAGCGCGGTTCCGGACTGAAGCGCCTAGAACCGCTCGGCCACAACGGCCAGCTCAAAATAATCTCAGTTCAGTTCTCTGTCTTTCAGGCGTTCCTTCTTTCGACGTTCGCAATTTTCTCGAACGAAACAACAGGAATAAAATAATATCCGAGAGATAAGTAAGAGGGACAAAAAGCGCTTAACCTGCGCTACCATGTTTCACTCCCGGACTGGCTGTTCCATAATAACTTACTTGTTCTTTCGTTTTGCTAAATCATTTTTCCGTGTTGAACTTGGAATGCTTTTCCGACAAGCCCACAACTGATTTCCCCTCAATTCTTCTCAAACACGATAAAATGCACGAAATGGAAAGTGTTACACCTTGTGGCATTCGTATTATACTTATCAATTAAGTGGAGATCTTTATGACATAATAGGTATTAAATGATAAAAATTTCACTCCATTCCAAATTGCGGACATTAATTTTTTGTGTCCTCCGTGAGATGTGTAAGGATGGTTGATCGGTATCCACACGATCGCTCGGTGTCATAGAGGGGCCTGAAGCTGGTGTAATGTAGCATCGACATTAACATCTACATAACTACTATGAATTGCATAAGCAAGTACTTGACAGAGTACTCACGTAACCACTTCCAGACGATTTCTCGAGCGTTCCACTCTCGAATAGCGCATGGGAAAAATGAACACCTAAATCTTTCTGTGCTTGCACTGATTTCTCTTATTTTATTTCGGTGGTCATTTCGACCTATGTAGGTGGAAGTCAACAAAATATTTTCGCATTCGGAAGAGAAAGGTGGTGAATTTTGTGAAAAGATCTCATTGCACCGAAAAAGTCTTTATGTCAATAACTGCCTCTTCAGCCCGTTTGTCATATCCATGGCAATCTCTCTCCTCTATTTCGCGGTAGTAGAAAACTTGCTGCCCTTCTTTGAACGTCTTTGATGTTCTCAGTCAATCCCATCCGGTAAAGTTCCCTTACCACGTAGCAATACGCTAGCAGAGGATGGACAAGCATAACGTATGCATAGCGTATTTTTATCTATTTTTAAATAGATATATTACGCTTTTATATTTGGTAGCTCTGGATGATATGATATTCAGACTCGCAACAAAGCCGCTGTGATCACTAATCCCTGTATCCCTCACGACGCTCTCTATTTGCTCAGGATTGTATGTTGCCAAGAGTTCTAGAATGTTGTCAGAAACATGCGAAATGCAGTGTGTGAGTACGTCAGATCTGCGTCAGCTGCACCTGCTGACAGCAAGATCGGTGTTTGAAATCCAGATGCCTAATGAAGTTAAGCAACAGAATTAAATTTAATGCAATCTGATAAAACACTGGCCCTAATATTGAAATCCAAGCACCGATATTTCCGTATTTTTTTTATTCTCATTAATTTCATTAGAGAGATCTCATAATTATGAAATTAAATACAAGGCCCAGTTAAATTCCAATTGTATTACAAGTTATTGTGTGTGCACAGATTAATAGAAAAACATGACACCATTTAACTACCCATTTCAAGAATATTTAACGGTCACATGAAATCGATTGCAAGAGAAAGAACGCTAGGTGTCTAGGAAAGCTAACTGAATAGAGTGTGTACAGCAGGGATAAACCTCTTCCTAACAGATTCATTAAACATAACGGAGCCTCATGGATACAGTGATTGCATGATCGAGAGAAAGAAGAAAATCTACACATATACATCGCTGAGAACTCAGTCATTGTCAGCCTGCGTGAATTATCTGAGGTCTGGTAAAATCCTAACTTTATTGCTGTCTAACGTGACGAAGCTGCTGTACGATCTTAGTAGTAGGGTAATGGCGTGACTGGTACACTTTTGATACCAAAATCGCTGTGCAAATTAATTAAATTGTGACAGCTTGTTGATTTAAGACCTTGACCTATTGTTCTGCTAAATGGTTTTTCATTAAGCCTCACCTATACCCCTCCCATTAACCTGCTGTTACGCTGATTGATTTATGATCCCCTGTGGATATCCTGTCCTTCTGAGAAATCCCCCACCCTCTCCCTCTCCCGCTCCTCCTCCCCCACGCCTGTGGGAAATCCGCAAACATCTCCCTATCGCCAATACAAGCACACTTTTGATATCAAGTTAATTAACTAATTAAATCGATAAATTATTAAGCCCTTCCCCTCTGGGAAATCCCCTAGCCTTCCCTTCCCCTCCTCTCCCCCACTCCCCTCCTACACCTGGCAACTGGTGCAAAAAGACTCAGTCTGTGCTGGACAGGAAGGATCTCTTGAAATTCAAATCAATGTTAGTATTATAGTGATGCAGATTCTTTATTTAATCAGTCTACTGGAGACAGGGCTCCCCAACTTGGGTAGAACTCACATCTGCCACAACCTTCCAAGATGTAATAGCTGTAACCATCCAGGAATGGAATGAAGTGCGGTATATTAGCCACCATTTGGGCTAGCCTCCATGTGTATCTGTCATCCGGGCATCGGGTGCGCGCATCTGCACATGTGGAGTTTGGCTTCATACTGATGCTCTAGCATATAGCAGAGAACTATGTCCATAGCCTCCTACGCAAGGAATGGAAGGAGGCGATAATGGATGAATGTGGGGTGAATACTTTTCAGCAAATAATGGTGATGCAGTGGGATGGGCTGAAGATGCATTTCGCAGCTCATAGAGACTACTGCCTTTGCTGGGGCTGTTCATGTTTCTCGAAACGGCCTGTCAATCCACAGTACAGAAGACAACTTTCTGCTGTTCCACTACCCCAGACAGAATAACCAGAGGTATTCGTCATGGTGTATGGGCCTCAACTGAACTAGTTTATAAAACTGCCACAGAGGGCACTTGAAACGCGTTGTTTTCTCCCACGCCCCTTTCCTCGGGGATCAATAGGAACACAGTGTTCATCCCCCTCCCCCATCTGAAAACTGGTGGGAGCCAGTAGGAATACAGTCACGTGATCATGACGTCAGCAGAATGTAAGACAGACATACTTTCAATCACAGTGAGTCAGTGGAAGAACCATGAAGCATCAACAGCAGCCAAGATCTTCATCTGCCTCCATGTGACAGAAGAAGCATAAAAGTAACTACTAATTACATGTTTGCAGTTCTGTCATTTCAACTACATGTCATTGTCTATGAATGCTTATTGTTTCTTCATCTTTGCTCAGTGGCAGTGATCTCCAGCATGTCTGGACCAGTAGCAGCCAGCATCAACTCATTGGGAGCTGCAGTGACCTCTGTCGTGTCCAGGCCAGCAGCAGCAGCATCATGGGATCCTGCAGCACAGCTGGCCACATGTTGGAGTAGGACAACGAGCTGCTATTATTCATCCTGGTCATTGATTTGTGTAAAGAAGACAACCAGCAGGTCACCGACTCTCAGAAGAACTGTACTGGGGCCCTACACATTACATTGCAGGTCAGTACTGGTCTCTGACACATGCACCATTCCAGAACATTCCAATGTTACTGCAAGGACAGAGTGTTGATGTGATGGATAAGAAGCTGCCAATTCCTTCCAATTCTCTACCGCTTTTCACTCCAACTTATAATTTAATGGCTAGCAGTTCAAAGCGCTTAAATATAAGTATACAAGCATCAGTGGAGAATGACTGGCGTGTTCTGTTAGAGACTCAAAATGCATCAAGAAGTGTCAAAGTGCAGTTTATGGTGTTGGAATGGGATGAACTGTGTAATTCAGAACCCTACATCACCAACAGATGAACTCTGAGTATTCTCAATCTATGGACATTTACTGTGCTGGCCTGACGCTATCTATAACGTCATTGTACGGCAGTGTGACACTCATGGTGAGATCTGTAGGTCAATTCATTTATCTGTAAACTTGTTCGAGCTACATGTGGTGCTATCCCTTTTGCTGGAAAGACTTAAACATGGGCTGCTGTGTGTTCTGTGTGTTCAAACTGTGTATAAAGTTATTGTGAAGTATCTCTATACATATATAGTGTGCATGCAGATAATTTAGAACACTGCACAATTATGGTGTCAAAAGAGGAAGCTAAAGGAACACCCATTAATTTGAGAGAAATACATATTGAATTCTGTGCATACAAGAAACATTTATTTACAAATAATTTACTCTTGTAAAGATTGAACTAGTGAGGTCTTACTGATATAAACCACTGCTGATGTGTAAATTAATATCACTACTAACACGCCCAGATGGAGTCTACTTTGAGCATGCACATGTATTTTCAAGTACCAGCTACTGCAAAAGATACTGCAGGGAGTAGATGGTGTAACAACACGACATTTAGTCAAAGCAGTGAAATCCCCCCCACCAAAAAAAGTAAACCCAAACATAGTGTTCATATTTGATGATCTTGCTGTAAAAACCAATATCAAATTCTATGATATTTCTGTTTTGCTCGTCATATGAGTGTTGACATAATTTATTTGAGTCAGACATATTGCAGAATACTGAAACAGGTGGTGAGGCATAATGGAAATCTCATTATAGCTTTCAAACTAACCAATTTGGGTATAGACCACACAAATACCAAGTGCATGTAGAAAATGGTATGTCACTCAACGAATTTGGAAAGAAAACTGAATGATGGTAGGTACACAACGAACTTCCAGGAGTTTCTGTATATATGGCCATGAAAGAAGTAATGTCAGTACACATCACACCATGGACAAGTTCGTATGCATGACAGGCACTCAGCCCAAGAGGATAAGTGTGCATAGACAGAGAATGCGTCTGTGCATAGATGGAAAATTTGAGTCTCTCAAAAGTAAAGTTAATGAGTCAGATATGTGTGCCCTTCTGAGACTGATTAGCAAATAAGAAGCTAGGGTTAAGGAACTAGACATGTAGACCTGGATCATTCTCAGAAAGAAAGTAGATGACTTAGCTGTAAAGGTTGATGGAACTGAAAAGAAAGTACATGACTTAACTGTAAAGGTTGGGCGAAATGTGTATAAGGTGCCAACTATGAAGCAGCCCCCTTAGTGTATAACAAGAAGTCGACTAAACGTAAGGTCATTACTGAATGGAAGACTGAGAGAAGTTACGCCTGCTAAGGTTAGGACATTTGGACTGAGAGCAGACACTGGGAAAAACCTTTAAATCGCTTACTGAATCTCTCGATGAAATCTCAGTGAAATTACACAATGACGACGATAATGCTATTGCCAGTTCCATTAACTGTCACAGCGATGGTAGAATAGACAAACATCTGGTGTCAGTGGTGAAAAACCGTACATGTTGGGCATGCAGCCTGTAAGTTTAAATGTAAAAACAATACAGATAGATGATACGGAGTTTCAAAGAACTCCAGTTCTACTGCACCTCATTTCCTAAAGCCCTCACAAACAGTAAAAGATCTGGCGATGAATGGTGAAATAATACAACTGGCCGGTGTGCACGGGAAAACAAGAAACCAACGCAATAAGAAATACAGAGACATTATAAAACCATTATTATTAGATGATCTGTATAGCAGTGGTGATGGTATTGACATTCAGCATAAAAGTGTCAACAATCAGTTCCCTCAGAATATGCACTACTACGACCCTAATCAGATAGTAGATGACTGCGACTGCTCATGGCACCAGCTACTGTAGGCAATACCGTTCATTTGAATAAGGTTGTCTCAATAATATTACAGAGTTTGGAGAGAGAGGTTAAATCGAATGAGTACGGAGATGGTAGTTCGAGAACTGCACAAACCAGCACACAAAACATACCTTCGTAGGTATATTAGATTTCGATGACTTATGGCAGGCTGATCTTCTAGATGTGAGGGAATATTCCCATGAGAATAATGGATTCAAATATATTTGAATGGTTATTGATACATACTCCATTTTACCCGGGCTTTACCTGTTAAAACAAAAGTGGCGAGATGTGTTGAAGAGGTGTTTGAGCATTTGTTGCAGACAACCTCCAAACCGATCATGGCGGACAGTTTTACAATAGGTATTTCAAGGTCATGATGCAACGGTATGGATTACATCACTACTCAACATTCACCCACCTGAAGGCGAGTATCATTGAATGCCTGAACAAAACAATAAAAGATCAAATGTGGGTGCATCTTAATCTTTGCAGCTCATATGAATGCGCAGATATCTTCCCAGAAATAACTGCATAGTGTAATCGAACCAAACGGAGCACAGTAGTAATGAGACCAACCGATGTTCAGGATAATGAACTCATGAGTACAGTGTACTATCGTATTAAAACGTTGGATCCACGTAAACAAAAATTTAATGTCGGTCATATGGTACATATCTCAAAACAGAAGACAGCATTTCTCAAAACAGAAGACAGCATTTGAGAAGTCATTCACAGTTTCCAAAGTGCAGAGAATAAGTCCCAGAACCTACATATTAAAGGATAGCAGTGGCACTGAAATTTCATGATGCCTTTCACAGAGGAAATACAGAAGAGCTCAGAACCGCAACTGTCGAAGGAACAGAGCACCAGTCAAATGGCTTGGTTTTCCTGCAACACGATACAACTGGATTGACCCTGACAATTTGCTATATAATGGGGTGCACAGAGTACAACCAACACAGTAGCATAGAGTGCACAATAGGAGACACATTATAGGACGTGGTGGTATTCTCGACAAACTTCCAGTCGAATTTCACATTCCAGGTATAATTACTGTGGACCTGGTACAAAGCTTCAAAAACGTTTGGCTCATGGTGATAAGGGGCTTAATGTGCTTGGCAAGACATGTTTGGAACTCGACATTGCACACGCAAAACATGAAGATCTCCCATAACATAATGCGGCGGATCGAATTTTGTCTGATAAAGCCAAGACAATATGTGCGAGATAGGACATTGGCATAGGAAAGCGTATTGTAGCATTTGTAGTTGATAAACCCTTGCATAGTAAAATTAAATTGAGCTTGGATATGAATTCCAAGCAAGCTATGAAGGCCACGCGTCGTGCACTAAAGAAGAAGAAGAAAACGATAAAGAAGAGGAAGAAGCGAGGGCAGGGGTGTTTAAAAAACTGTATCCTGACACCGATGTATGAAGCTAAAAATGCCCTGAAGCACAAAATACTGGTTAAAGCAGCAAGGGATCTGCCGATACCCATGACATCAGGCAAACTTGTCCCCTTGCTCGTTCCAACCGTCACAGACCTCTTAGCGATGGGTTCACTGGATGGTGCTGCTGCGGATATTACCAGAACAGTGAAGAACGTAAAGAACTCTCAGATGCAGCTACAGGAAGCAAGAAGGCGTAACCGCATGATGGAAGCAGCAGCCATCGGAAAAGAACTATACCTAAATTCATACAAGAAATGACTAGGTAACATCATAAACAAAAAAAGCCCATTAGCTATCCTTCTGGGTAAAGATCTGCCCAAGTTTGTTAGAAGAAAATTCAGCATTCCAAGATTACATTACCGAAGACTATGTGGAATTATAGATAACGCGTAATTGTGAACTTAGATGTTACTGGAGACCAGGAACCTACTGGGTGGTGTAGGTTAAGAAAAATACAAATAACGTCTACTATTTCGACTCATTTGGAGACTTGCAGTTACCAGAAGAGTTACAACCATACTTTACTGACAGAAGACGTGTATTCTACAATTTTAATCGCTGCCAATACTTTAATACATACTTAAACGGGCATCTGTGCATCATGTTTCTCCTAACGTTTATGAAGAAGCATATACACTGACGCGCGAAAGAAACTGGTACAGGCATGCGTATCTAAATACCGAGATATGTAAAGAGGCAGAATACGGCGCGGCGGTCGGCAGCGCCGATATGAGACAACAAGTGTCTGACGTAGTTGTTAGATCGGTTACTGCTGCTACAATGCCAGGTTATCAAGATTTAAGTGAGTTTGAACATGGTGTTATAGTCGGGACACAGCATCTCCGAGGTAGCGACGAAGTGGGAATTATCCCGTACGACAATTTCACGAGTGTACTGTGAATATCAGGAATCTGGTAAAACATCAAATCTCCGACCTCACTGCGGCAGAAAAAATATCCTGTGAGAACGGGACCCATGACGTCTGAAGAGAATCGTTCAACGCGGCAGAAGTGCAACCATTCCGCAAATTGGTGCAGATTTCAATGCTGGGCCATCAACAAGTGTCAGCGTGGAAACCATTCAACGAAACATCATCGATAGGGGCTTTCGGAGCTGAAGGCCCACTCGTTAGCCCTTGCATACTGTACGACACAAAGCTTTACTCCTCGCCTGGGCCGGTCAACACCGACATTGGATTGTTGATGACTGGAACCATGTTGCCTGGTCGGATGAGTCTCGTTTCAAATTGTATCGTGTGGATGGATGTGTACGGGTATGGAGAAAGCTCATGAATCTATGGATCCTGCATGTCAGTAGCTGACTGTTCAAGCTGGTGGAGGCTCTATAATGGAGTAGGGCGTATGCAGTTGGAGTGATATGGACCCCTTATATATCAGTAGATACGGCTCTGACAGGTGACACGTACGTAAGCATCCTTTCTGCCCATTTTGTGTTCCGACAGACTTGGGCAATTCCAGCAGGACAGTACGACACGCGACACATCCAAAATTGCTACAGAGTGGCTCCAGTAACACTCTTCTGAGTTTAAACATTTCTGCTGGTCACCAAAGTTCCCAGATATGAACATTAGTGATACGGGATGCCTTGCGAAGTGCCGTTCGGAAGTGATCCCCACCCCCTCGTACTCTTACGGATTTATGGACAGCCCTGCAGGATTCATGGTGTCAGTTCTGTGGTGTCACCGCCAGACACCACACTTGCTAGGTGGTAGCCTTTAAATCGGCCGCGGTCCATTAGTATACGCCGGACCCGCGTGTCGCCACTGTCAGTAATTGCAGACCGAGCGCCACCACACGGCAGGTCTAGAGAGACGTCTTGGCACTCGCCCCAGTTGTACAGCCGACGTTCATAGCAATGGTTCACTGACAAATACGCTCTCATTTGCCGAGACGATAGTTAGCATAGCCTTCAGCTACATTTGCTACGACCTAGCAAGGCGCCGTATTCAATTGATATTGAGATTCTATTAATGTATCATCAAGAGCGATGTTCTACAAATGTGGATTAAAGTTAAGTATTCCAGAAGCTACGTACTTTTCTTTATAGCATTCATTACATATCCTGTTTCAGACCTCACGCCAGCCTGCGTGAGTTTAAGCGCGTGCCTTTCGGCTTCCTCTCATTGTGTCTAGGCTGTCTTGTCTAGACACAAGTTCCTTCCAGCACTACTTCAGACATTAGTCGAGTCCATGCCACGTGGTGTTTCGGCACTTACGCGTGCTCGCGGGGCTCTACACGATATTAGACAGGTGTGCCAGTTTTTTTGGCTCATCAGTGTATGTAAGGAGGTGCTTTAAGCATCCACCCTTCAGTTGAAGTTCACATGCAATGTCATATACTTTGACTTTAAAAGAACGATCGTCAGTATTACGAGCGAATTACTTGCCACTGATTGATTTAGGCAACAGGGAGTGAAGCATTGTGCTGATTAGACTGGAGGCATACAACAGCATTCCAAATATCACATAGGCTAACAATAAACTTCATCTGGAAATTAGTAGTGAAAAAAATGTGGAAATAGAAGCTGGTGCATAAGATATTGACAATTTAAAACGAAGTTTTAAAATTATCTGGAAAAGAAATTGCACTGTGTGCAAACATCCATACGCTTAAATCTGAAATAAAGACAACGAGTGCAACGATTGACTTTAACCAGAAAGCTTCAACAGAATGGCTACAGGGTTTCAAAAAAGGGCAGGTTTTGAAGAAAGCTTCTAACAAATTCTACATGTTTCACCAGTCAGTGGATATACTTCTTCTGAATACAATCTGTGCCGAGTTAACATCGCAACAAACTCTTCTCTCAACAACAGACTAATTCATACAATTTATGAATTTTTTCCATTAGTGAGAACAGGGTATAAGATCGTTGAGACCCCTACCAACGCTGTTAACATCCCAGTAACGGTTCAGGCATTAGACTATCTGGAGCTGCGTATTGTGAATCAGGATAATCAACATGTCGACTTTCGTGGCGGTGAAATCACTGTAGTCTACATCTAAAACGGAACCAGCAGTGACTTTGAACGTGCAGAGACCTGGAAGTGTTGGTGACTAGCTTCAACTAGTCAGGGATCGCAGCGTCCGCATATTGCCAACGAAGACGAGATGGGTGTTTTCAGAACAGAACAGCAAGGTGGTAACACGTGCAAACAACGAGTTTCTTGTATCAGTAGGTCTCAAATTGCGCAGTGCCGTCGTTCAGTATAAGCCCAGTGGAATATGACAAGTGTGTTATACGGCAGGAATAATTCTCGCATAAACCTTATGCTTCAACCAAATTTACCAAGAACGATGAAATTAGGATTGTCATCTGACATCAAGTCCCTTTAACCCTTCTAGGTAAGAGTTTCGTGTATCTTGTTGGATCGTTTACAGAAAGGGATGGTACTGCTACAGTGGCATCGAACCTTACTCATTATGCTTTAGTGTTCCAGTTACATGAGATATGATATGAACTTAATGGGGTCGAAATTGACTGCACATACAATGTAGGCATAGTATAAACTCTTAAAACGCCTGTACCTGCTTCTCCTTCGCACTTGAACGATGTAGAAAATGCTGGATGGTTTATAGACTAGTCAGTGGATACAACAGTGGAAGAATATAAGAGATTTACTGCATGTATACCTTTAAAACTGCTTATGGAATACTTTTAGGACATGTGATGAATTGTTCTGAATGCTAAACAGGAACTTAAACTGGTATGGAGTGCAACAGATAACAACTCATACATTCAATGAGCTCAAGAGGAGAATGAGATCACCATCAATAAAATAAAATGGAAAATGCCACACATCACTGTAAAAGATGAGCAGCATTTGAAGCTCTTAAAATTTCTGAATGCCGGTGTATTTCTGCCGTTATCTTTCCGGTCATGGAAGATTTTCGAGTGCTACCGACTGCAACCAGATAAACGTGGTCTATTAAAACCTCTGCTCAACTGGAGAGACCCAGGATCATCGTACTTGTATTTCAGACCAAGAGAAGAACAACAAATCTGGCACATCTACATCTACATCTATACTCCGCGAGCCACCTTACGGTGTGTGGCGGAGGGTACTTATTGTACCACTATCTGATCCCCCCTTCCCTGTTCCATTCACGAATTGTGCGTGGGAAGAACGACTGCTTGTAAGTCTCCGTATTTGCTCTAATTTCTCGGATCTTTTCGTTGTGATCATTACGCGAGATATATGTGGGCGGTAGTAATATGTTGCCCATCTCTTCCCGGAATGTGCTCTCTCGTAATTTCGATAATAAACCTCTCCGTATTGCGTAACGCCTTTCTTGAAGTGTCTGCCACTGGAGCTTGTTCAGCATCTCCGTAACGCTCTCGCGCTGACTAAATGTCCCCATGACGAATCGCGCTGCTTTTCGCTGGATCATGTCTATCTCTTCTATTAATCCAACCTGGTAAGGGTCCCATACTGATGAGCAATACTCAAGAATCGGACGAACAAGCGTTTTGTAAGCTACTTCTTTCGTCGATGAGTCACATTTTCTTAGAATTCTTCCTATGAATCTCAACCTGGCGCCTGCTTTTCCCACTATTTGTTTTATGTGATCATTCCACTTCAGATCGCTCCGGATAGTAACTCCTAAGTATTTTACGGTCGTTACCGCTTCCAATGATTTACCACCTATGGCATAATCGTACTGGAATGGATTTCTGCCCCTATGTATGCGCATTATATTACATTTATCTACATTTAGGGAAAGCTGCCAGCTGTCGCACCATTCATTAATCCTCTGCAGGTCTTCCTGGAGTACGTACGAGTCTTCTGATGTTGCTACTTTCTTGTAGACAACCGTGTCATCTGCAAATAGCCTCACGGAGCTACCGATGTTGTCAACTAAGTCATTTATGTATATTGTAAACAATAAAGGTCCTATCACGCTTCCTTGCGGTACTCCCGAAATTACCTCTACATCTGCAGATTTTGAACCGTTAAGAATGACATGTTGTGTTCTTTCTTCTAGGAAATCCTGAATCCAATCACAAACCTGGTCCGATATTCCGTAAGCACGTATTTTTTTCACTAAACGTAAGTGCGGAACCGTATCAAATGCCTTCCTGAAGTCCAGGAATACGGCATCAATCTGCTCGCCAGTGTCTACGGCACTGTGAATTTCTTGGGCAAATAGGGCGAGCTGGGTTTCACATGATCTCTGTTTGCGGAATCCATGTTGGTTATGATGAAGGAGATTTGTATTATCTAAGAACGTCATAATACGAGAACACAAAACATGTTCCATTATTCTACAACAGATTGACGTAAGTGAAATAGGCCTATAATTATTCGCATCTGATTTATGACCCTTCTTGAAAATGGGAACGACCTGTGCTTTCTTCCAGTCGCTAGGTACTTTACGTTCTTCCAGAGATCTACGATAAATTGCTGATAGAAAGGGGGCAAGTTCTTTAGCATAATCACTGTAGAATCTTAAGGGTATCTCGTCTGGTCCGGATGCTTTTCCGCTACTAAGTGATAGCAGTTGTTTTTCAATTCCGATATCGTTTATTTCAATATTTTCCATTTTGGCGTCCGTGCGACGGCTGAAGTCAGGGACCGTGTTACGATTTTCCGCAGTGAAACAGTTTCGGAACACTGAATTCAGTATTTCTGCCTTTCTTCGGTCGTCCTCTGTTTCGGTGCCATCGTGGTCAACGAGTGACTGAATAGGGGATTTAGATCCGCTTACCGATTTTACATATGACCAAAACTTTTTAGGGTTCTTGTTTAGATTGTTTGCCAATGTTTTATGTTCGAATTCGTTGAATGCTTCTCTCATTGCTCTCTTTACGCTCTTTTTCGCTTCGTTCAGCTTTTCCTTATCAGCTATGATTCGACTACTCTTAAACCTATGGTGAAGCTTTCTTTGTTTCCGTAGTACCTTTCGTACATGATTGTTATACCACGGTGGATCTTTCCCCTCGCTTTGGACCTTAGTCGGTACGAACTTATCTAAGGCGTACTGGACGATGTTTCTGAATTTTTTCCATTTTTGTTCCACATCCTCTTCCTCAGAAATGAACGTTTGATGGTGGTCACTCAGATATTCTGCGATTTGTGCCCTATCACTCTTGTTAAGCAAATAGATTTTCCTTCCTTTCTTGGCATTTCTTATTACACTTGTAGTCATTGATGCAACCACTGACTTATGATCACTGATACCCTCTTCTACATTCACGGAGTCGAAAAGTTCCGGTCTATTTGTTGCTATGAGGTCTAAAACGTTAGCTTCACGAGTTGGTTCTCTAACTATCTGCTCGAAGTAATTCTCGGACAAGGCAGTCAGGATAATGTCACAAGAGTCTCTGTCCCTGGCTCCAGTTCCGATTGTGTGACTATTCCATTCTATACCTGGTAGATTGAAGTCTCCCCCTATTACAATAGTATGATCACGAAACTTCTTCACGACGTTCTGCAGGTTCTCTCTGAGGCGCTCAACTGCTACGGTTGCTGATGCAGGTGGCCTATAGAAGCATCCGACTATCATATCTGACCCACCTTTGATACTTAACTTAACCCAGATTATTTCACATTCGCATTCGCTAATAACTTCACTGGATATTATTGAATTCTTTACTGCTATAAATACTCCTCCACCATTGGCGTTTATCCTATCCTTGCGGTATATATTCCATTCTGTGTCTAGGATTTCGTTACTGTTCACTTCCGGTTTTAACCAACTTTCCGTTCCTAATACTATATGCGCACTATTTCCTTCAATAAGAGATACTAATTCAGGAACCTTGCCCTGGATACTCCTGCAGTTTACCAATATTACGTTAACTTTTCCTGTTTTTGGTCTCTGAGGACGGACGTTCTTTATCAACGATGATAATGTTCTCTCTGGTAAGCCGTCAGGTATTTTATCGTTTCGCCCAAGGGGGGGTCCCTCTAACCTAAAAAACCCCCGTGTGCACGCCACACGTACTCTGCTACCCTAGTAGCTGCTTCCGGTGTGTAGTGCACGCCTGACCTGTCTAGGGGGGCCCTACAGTTCTCCACCCAATAACGGAGGTCGATGAATTTGCAACCATTATAGTCGCAGAGTCGTCTGAGCCTCTGGTTTAGACCCTCCACACGGCTCCAAACCAGAGGACCGCGATCGACTCTGGGCACTATGCTGCAGATATTAAGCTCAGCTTGCACTCCGCGTGCGATGCTGGTTGTCTTCACCAAATCAGCCAGCCGCCGGAAGGAACCAAGGATGGCCTCAGAACCCAAGCGGCAGGCGTCATTCGTTCCGACATGTGCTACTATCTGCAGCCGGTCACACCCAGTGCGTTCAATAGCTGCCGGAAGGGCCTCCTCCACATTACGGACGAGACCCCCCGGCAAGCACACCGAGTGCACACTGGCATTCTTCCCCGACCTACCCGCTATTTTCCTGAGGGGCTCCATAACCCGCCTAACGTTGGAGCTCCCTATAACTAATAGGCCCGCCCTCTGTGACTGTCGGGACCTTGCCGGAGAATCGGCCACTGGCCCAACAGGCGAGGCATCCTGTGGTGGCTCGGAAACGATGTCATCACCACTAGGAAGCACCCCGTACCTGTTGGAAAGGGGTAAGGCAGCCGCCACGCGGCCAGATCCCACCTTCGCCTTTCGGCCAGGCACGCGCGAGCCCACCACTGTCCGCCATTCACCCTGGAGTGATGGCTGACCGGTAAGATGCTCACTGCCGGAAGACGCAGCGACATCAGGGGTTCCATGTGATTCCAAGGCCACCGAAGTAGGCATAGGTCTCACCACAGTTGCCCCAACGCCACTACGAGCCGACGCCTGCGCCTCGAGCTCGATGAGCCTAACAGACAAAGCCTCCACCTGTCCCCGAAGAGTGGCCAGTTCTCCTTGCGTCCGCTCACAACAACCACAGTCCCTACACATGACTATGTTTACCCTACTCTATACGGTGACAAATTCCCAAGATAATCTTCTGATGAGCTACTCTGATAATCAAGAAACACTCACTGAAATACGAGACGCGAAAACTACGCTAGGTTTTCCCAGAAAAACTATTTAAAAGCTAAGCGCAGCAAATAAGTACAAAAACACTGTTATTGAAATAAAAGGTTCTACCTAGTAAGCACTCGAACACGCAAGAAATTACAAAAATAAACTAGTAATTACACAGATAACTGAAAATAAGTCGCTGCTGTTTGTAAAATATGTAAGAAGCAAACGGTGTACTCGCCTTAGTAGTAGCAGGAGCTAGCGATGCGCTCTCGCTGACGGTCTAACTGACACTTGCAATTGCAGGTTAACTGATGCCAGAGTCTACCTGAACTCTGAATTCTACCTGAATGATAAGTTACACCCGCAGTGGAATGAAAATGAATACAGTCTAGCATATGACACATATGCGAGATCTGTGCTTCATATTGTGAAGAGGAAGGATGTACTCAGCTCACGGAAATTCAAGGAGTTGGCGTCAATCGTCGAAACAGACTGCTCCAAACAGAACGAGATAATCAAATTTGGACATATGAATGTACGGATTGAATTTGAATCTTCGACAAATTTCCCAGAAGACACTGCAGCGTATGCTCTAGTTCTACATGACCGTGTGATTAACTATTGCCGCCTCACTGGTGTTGTGCAACGAGCTACGCCATAAATGAGCATTTCACAGTGGCATATCAAGATGCGAACATCATTGCAGACACTCAGGGTTTCTATGATGATGAACGTAGACCGTTCATTTTTAAAGATGTTGCATTCATAGCATACACAGAAGGTGCTGGAAAAATAAGAGACATACTCAGCAGACATTGCATTGCCGAGGTCTTTCAACGATGTGATGTGTGCTAAAAAATGGAGGAATGTGAAGTGAATAACACCTTTCCAAAAAAAAAAAAAAATGGTTCAAATGGCTCTGAGCACTATGGGACTTAACTTCTATGGTCATCAATCCCCTATAACTTAGAACTACTTAAACCTAACTAACCTAAGGACATCACACACAGCCATGTCCGAGACAGGATTCGAACCTGCGATCGTAGCAGTCGCGCGGTTCCGGACTGAGCGCCTAGAACCGCTAGGCCACCGCGGCCGGCAACACGTTTCTACCATGGAATTGACTGGAATGATCCTGGCATATCCTATAAAGGTATGGTGACGTCGATTCTATTATTCGACCACACGGATACCATCATCTATGTCAAAGGCGAGGAGAAGATCACATGGATGCATCGAATATTCAAGTTTGCTGCTATTCAAACACCTGGCATTCTCTGCATGTCCTGCTCTCCCTCGACTCAAGATGAGGAAGATGTGTGAAAAATAGTACTAGTCTGGTTATGAAAATGTAAAATTATTTTTAAGTTGGATAAAAAAAATATTTTTTTTACCCCACAATCTCTCTCCACCCTGTTCCCACTTTGATAGTCTACAGTTTTGGGCAGATACTATGTCTATGGTTTTCTTCAAGTACTAGTGGTACAATTTTAGATGTGTGTGCTATATGTCTTTGGAAGTGGACACAGTCACGTGCCACCTGCTCCCATACGCCAATTCGTGCTGCACAATAGGCATAATATCATGCAACCATTCTGTATATTTTGTAATCTTCCATGTTAAACTTCACTTTCACTTTAAAAACTAATGTCGTTTTCATCTTGTCATCCTTTATATATACAATTGGGATAGGTTTTCTGTAAGTAACAACAACAAAGACGTATGATAACGATTTTTTTCATTTATCTAATTCAGAAAGACGCAGTTTGAATCGAGTGATACAATTGTTTCTTCGGCGGGGTCAGGGATTTTCTCTGCCTCGTGATGGCTGGGTGTTGTGTGATGTCCTTAGGTTAGTTAGGTTTAAGTAGTTCTAAGTTCTAGGGGACTGATGACCATAGATGTTAAGTCCCATAGTGCTCAGAGCCAATTGTTTCTCGAGGTACAACTTGGTTGTGGTATTCAGTACAAAGATAATTTTTTTCACACAATAACAGAAAAATTCACTGGTTGAAATATTTGCGGTTTTCAGACATATAAATCTATGCTAAAAACTAATGCAGAGATGGTTGCTATAAAACAACAATTCTGGTGGACTGTGAGCTATGTATGTAATTACATTTACACTTAAAAACTAATCAGACTTTGACAGCTAGCAGCAGATGAAACTTTAAAGAAAAGCTGTTCTATTTACACGCTGTTTAAGGTAAGCAATATATACTTCTGATGTAGTTTTTTCGTTGATGCACATGGTGCGCAGGTATTTTACAATTCTCGTCAATGAACATGGTGTGTAGATTTCCTTTTACAAGAAATGTATATTTACAAGTGTACGCAGTACACATTCCCCGTAAACATAGTGTGCGTAAATAAATAAATAAATAATTACACCACCCCCCAAACACAGAGTTACACTACGATAAAAGGGTCATACTATTCCGCAGCATTTACACCCTGTCTCATTCTCTCCCTCTCATTCAGAATACCCCCGCTCCCTCTCTCTAAAGAAGTTAATAGTGTGGGTATAGGAGAATTTAAGTCCCATCATCATAAATGACACTTTCACCGTCTTGAGACGACAGACCAACTTTAGATTGCAGCACAGTTTACACCTTGTGTCCTTTCGACCGAATATTAGTTTGCTGCACCACGTGCTGCGACTACGGCGGAGCACCACGAACACCACTGTACTAACATTGCAAATAGTCTTCGATAGAGAGGGCTTTCGATGCTGCGTGACACACACCCTTAGCCCACCTTTGGGTGACACCTTTCAGTGTGCAGTATACATATATTTACTTACAAACTCAACAATCGTTGGCACATTCGTCTCATCGTACAGAACCTTCTTGTTCTGTGGAACAATAACATAAGGATTATTGGCTGTGTGTGATGACATGAAAATTCGTCACCATGGAACCTCATTACCTCATTTGATTCTCAGTTCTTCACCCAACTGATGAAGCTATCTGTATCCGCATAAACTAATTTAGGATCAGCGAAATGAGTTTTCGGATACTCATAATGAAAGCGGTACATGTGGAGTTTGGATAGGTCTAGTATGCACATCCCTACATAGATGGGTTTCATGAACTCTGCTGCAACCTTCTACATCTCCACAGCAATAAAGTTCTCATTGAATATTGTGATCTGGCTAAAATTTGGCTGGACGATGCATTTTCTTACGCCCCAACGCCCATCCCATTCGGTTCTAACCAAGATTTCACGATGTTACCTCAAATTCTCCATTATTTTACCGAAAATTGAATTATTCATTAATTTAAAAAATCCCTCTCAAAGTCGAACGTCACAGAGGCCCTCAGTCTCATATTCAAATCAATATACTCCTTCATCCAGGAGGACTGCTTGAAGGAGACAGCCCAGGCGATTCTAACGAGCTCCGTCCCCAAGCTGAGACACTGATGGAGATTGCAATAGTGAGTAATATATCTCCACTTATTCCCCAGCATTGACATCAGTTTTGGGGTGGAATTAGTTGTCCAGGACACAACAGCAAATGGTTTACCCATCATGCAAACTAATAGAGTATGTGAGCTCTACCTCCACCACATGCCTCACATCAGAATCAGCCGCCATAGCCCCCCCCCCCATGACTTTTTCCACCTAATCCCTTGCATTTGATGGACAGTGATTGTTGCATGGTGTGGCCGTATTAGTTATTGACATCCAAGTAAATGATGTAACTCGAATCAAGGGATATGTTGAACCTCTCACCCATACGTTGGTTATTTTCTTTGGTATGCTTTTGGAGACATTGATACCTCGATCAGCATCGGTCAATAGTTCGATACTGTGATTCGTTTTCGTGAGCATAGCGTCCTAGGACAAGCCAGGAGTTGTGTAATAAAAGGTGTGATCCAGAGAATATGCGGTCATGCATAGATTCCAGAATTTTTCGAAAACGTTCGATAGCAGGCGCACGTCTGTGTCCATGTAAAGTTCTGCGTACTCTCCGAAGATGGAGACGTTGAATTCCTGCCACACAATCACAGCATGCTCATATCAGCATCTGTTATGCATCGCCTGTAAGGGTGCTGGAGAATGCAGTTATGTCCAGTATCCTGGTTTCGTTGAGGTCTTCCATACTATCCAGAGACTCATATGGGAAAATCCCCTTCCTAGTCACGCGTTGGAACTTTTCCTCGTCGGGAAATGCAGCACAGGTGATGTGTATATCCTTCTGAGGCAGAGTTTCAAATTTCTGGAGTGGTTCTTGCACAAAACGTAGCGAGCCAAGGAAACGGAGCGTAATTCTTGGCGTCATTCGTTTGGAGAGGGAAATATATTTTTCAACAGTGTCATGCATGACACTGACCTGAATTTTCTCCCACTCAAAAACAGGCAAGTGCTCAACAAGAAAGTGAGCGTCATACCTGCTTAAATTATGAAAGAAGAGGAGCATGTGTCGCGGTAACTGATACTTCAATTTGCAGGTATTGTGAGCTGCGTCACGGAAATTCCCAGTAGTGGTTCCTGTGAGGAGTTTCTGCTTTTCTATCTAACGGCAGGCAACAAATATGGCTGTCAACCGCGTTATTATACAAATCTTTATTCTCCTTTGATATGATCATGGGAACATTATCGCTGCAAAGGTTATCAATTCCCATGAAAGGTTTTCAGGCTCAGTGAGCAGCCAAACTGCAGGATTACCCCCAACATAAGATTTGCATCAGTTAAGACTAGAATGATTGGAAGATGCAATTTGGCAAGCTACCGCATATGGCACGTGTTGTTCTTTGAAGGTAGTATGTGAGACTGTAGGGTCACCTTCACAGCGGGTCACAGGAGCGAGGAGGCACTCAAAATCGGAAAACACCACAAATGGGCATCGCTCCTGATGGTCAGCATTTTTAAACTTTATAAATTTGTTTTCCTCAGTAGGCATAATAACACGTACTGGTTCTAGGAAGTGCAACCTAATAGATGCTTTGCTAAATACTCGCTTGTCGAAAAGGCATTGAGGCACCTTAATCAAATATGCTTTCTGTGTTCTTATGTTTGCTCAATTGATAGAGTAGGAGTTGGAATATATATTTGATCCAAACATAATGATAATTGTCTTTCCTTATATTTTTCTCATCTGAGAATAGCAGAATGTTTACATGCATGTTATGCTCACTGAAAAATTTTGAGAAATGAAGGGATGCTTGTTCTGTTCATCTGACATGCATTTCTCCAGGCCATAAACATGAACCTATATTTGGGTATTCTATGCCTCAAATTTAGGCATGTCCCAATCCCTGCCACCCCCTCATGGACCTTGACAGGGAACAAGATGCTTTCAAATTTATAATTCTTTCGAACGTCAATACCAATGACATATCGAGAGGTGTGCTATCGCAAACCAGGACTGTGTATGAAAAACAAGCATGATCCGTTTTACTTTTGACATTAATACACGCCTTCTTATCAGCTATATCTTTAGGAAGCTTGATATAGCTGGACCCTCCATTTACTGGGTCATTGACATGTGTGTGGGTGTCACGGTGTAGTTTTCGTCTGAGAGCTGTAACTGATCCTCTAACTTCCATCTCGGAAAACCGGTCCGGTATAGCACTCAAGGTGGACTCATAAAACCACTCGGTAATTGATGTGCTCCGCGATATCACTCCATTTTCTCCCCAGTGATAGTGAAGTCTTGCCTCTTCAGTGTCAGAGGCCTATCTGGGTGGGTGCAACAATTCAGTGCACAGCACAGTGCTGCATTTAGTGGCGGGATAGCACGGAGGAGCTCCGTTTCCAGAACAGGAAGGCACGCTCTTAGAAACCCTGCAGAGCCATGGTACCCATCTGCTGGATTCTCGAGCCTAGTGAACGAGATCCGCACGTGAAAGACGTCTGCAATTACTGAATATTCTAATTGCAGTATGGTGTTACTAACCTGAAGTCCTTCACTAAAAGGATGGGAGAGGGAACTCGTGCTAGCCGCAGGGTTGTTCCTACTGTTACTATACCTACAACTAGTTGACGACGATGATGCTGCTGCTGGCTGCTTGGAGGAACAGGGAGATACACGTATCTTGTGGGTTGGGCAAGAACGTGGGAAGCAGGAGATTGTGCACTGGTCCTGTGGGAGCAGCTGGGTTGTGGCTGCAGCAGCGGAGACGGTTGCTGTTTTCCCAATCCTGAGCCATTTGCCGAAGGGAGACTGGCTGGCCCATGGACGCCACAACGGAGCTGTTGAGGGGGTAGCAGAGATGGGGACAGGAGCGGGGGTGGCAGCGGCTGTAGCTGCGGCTGCAACTGCAGCTGCTTGCGCGGTAGTGGCTTCCCGTGCAGTGATGAGGTCCGTCTATGGTGTACCTGTGGGAATTGCCATTGTTCCACAGGCGCAAGTACTGGAAGAAGAATAACGAAAAATAACTACAACATTCCAGACATTGCACACTGATTATAGACTGAATGCATCTGTAAATTACCTATTTCGCTCTGTTTCCATGACATTTTTCTCAGGTCATCCGGCATCTCCTCATGGCGACACAGCTGCCTCTCCATTTCCTCCACCATTTCAGGCCTCTTCTTGCCTGAATCACCATGGATCAGTTGATAGAGGTCTGCAAAATTATCTACAACAGCAAATACATATTTAGTACAAAACGTACACACACACACACAAAGCTACGAAATTTTTTTTAGAATATACACTTACACAATAGCTGGGATGTGGATGGTTTCACAACCTCTGTCCCTCTCTGCTCCTGATACTCGAGATCATCTACAACAGCAAAGAATATCCGTCAGACTCGTTGGCCCTAAATAACACCAACGTACTATGTATTCATAGCACTAGCGATGAAATTGTAGAAATAAATTTTTTTAGCGAAAAGAATGTGTGTCGAACTCGTTGATCACTAAATAACAGCAACATATTATGTATACAATGTGCTACAAAGAAGAAAATGTTGATGCTGCTGTTGCTGCCTCTCAGCTTCCTGCTGATCCACAATTTGGTATGCGTATGCTGAATCAACAAGAAAACAAATTAACGCCGAAATCTGAACAAACACTTTGAAATCTAACATATGCTAAAGCACTTTTTTAACTTCGAAAGCTGAACAGCCAGGGATTTGATACTACGAAACTTTTTTACGAAAATATACATAGAAATCTGAACACACAGTGCTTTGATACTACAAAACTTTTTTACTACAATATATTTCGAAATATGAACACACAGTGATTTTATACTACAAAACTTTTTTTACGAAATCTTACTTCGAAATCTGAACACACAGTGATTTGACACTACGAAACTTTTTTACGAAAATATACACTATGAAATCCGATCTCATGCTACGAAAACTAAATCTGCATAATTGTTACGATACTGAAATCTGAACACAGTGTGATTTGATGCTACGAAAGCTTTTTTACGAAAATATACGCCGTGAAATCCGACCTCATGCTACGAAATTAAATATGTGTTTACCCGCTAATTCTCTGTGCCTCAGGCGTTTGGCACTGTCGCTGGCGCTGTTGCCGGTCTGCTTGAAAAACTCTTCATCTTGCAAGAAAACTAACACAGAAACAGGCAAACTGACGATCAAACTAACGGAGCCGTGGGTGATAGCAAAATGAGGACGAGAGTGGAGGGGATGCACTTTATGTACCTTCAATGATTCAGCATTAGCCAATAGGAACGCGGGATTCTGAAGAGGGATGAAAACTTCCATCTGCGTGTTTGGACACGTTGGCTCACGCACAAACAGGAAGTAGCCACCCGAGAGAGAGAGCGGAAGTGGTTCCCAGTTATCATATATTAAAGGGCTGCCTCCACCTGACGCTTTGTTCTACAGGAACAGATGAAAAAAAGATATTGTGATTTAAAGCTTTACTAAAACTTCCTTGTTTGTCTGTCTGTTTGAAGACATTACTCGCCAAAACTACTCGACTGGTTTTTTTAGGTTGTGCACTGGGAACTTCAGCACAGCTAGGGTCACCAAATATGGTATATTTCATCAAAATCGGACCACGAAAAAAATATGTTCATACATATTACAAAAATATATCTATGTGTGTATGTTCCATGTGTCCTCCGAAACCACTAGACAGATTTTAACCAAGCTTGGTACACTTACAGTCTAAAAAGAATCGTTGTGGGAGTAAGAACCACCTACCTTTGATAGGTAGATGGTTCTTACGTAGGCCACTAAGCGCGAATATCCAGATTTTATTTATCCGGTATTTGACAACGAGAGCACTTAGTAACTTTACACATAATTAAAACTTTTACGAAAATTTTTCTGGGCTACAGTCGCCACAAAATGATGAAAAGAAATTTTTTTGCATACTGTATTTTCGCTATTCATGGACTAAAATTGTTGCATCAGGCATTACGTTTTAATGTATTACTGCTTTAGTATTATCTGCAATCACGACACATTTTGTAGACAGTGGTCACATATAGCAATGAATATACCTGCACAATTATGTCACTGTACGGCACAGAGAGGGGAGGAGAAAGAGGAGGAGGAGGACGACGAAATAAGCAGAGAAACGGGAGAGGAGCGGAATGACAGGCAGAGAGGGCTAGAGGAGATGGATATAGAAAGGAAAGATGAGGAGATGGACAGAGAGAGGGGGAGGAAGGGATGGGCAGAGAGAAGGGGGGGAGTAGCAAATGGACAGAGGAAGGGGCATGAGGAGATGGACGGAGAACGGGGGTGGATGACGTGGGAAGATAGAAGGGGGAGAAGGAGACGGACAGAGAGAGGGAGGAGAAGGAGACTGACTAACATAATTAAAATAAATAGATACCTGGGAAATTCGGGGTACTCAGCTAGTAAATACACTACTGGCCATTAAAATTGCTACACCAAGAAGAAATGCAGATGATTAACGGGTATTCATTGGAAAAATATATTGTACTAGAACTGACATGTGATTACATTTTCACGCAATTTGTGTGCATAGATCCTGAGAAATCAGTTCCCAGAACAACCACCTCTGGCCGTAATAACGGCTTTGATACGCCTGGGCATTGAGTCAAACAGAGCTTGGATGGCGTGTACAGGTACAGCTGCCCATGCAATTTCAACACGATACCACAGTTCAGCAAGAGTAGTGACCGGCGTATTGTGACGAGCCAGTTGCTCGCCCACCATTGAGCAGACGTTTTCAGTTGGTCAGAGATCTGGAGAATGTGCTGGCCAGGACAGCAGTCGAACATTTTCTGTATCCAGAAAGGCCCTTACAGGACCTGCAACATGCGGTCGTGCATTATCCTGCTGAAATGTTGGGTTTCACAGGGATCGAATGAAGGGTAGAGCCACGGGTCGTAACACATCTGAAATCTAACGTCCACTGTTCAAAGTGCCGTCAATGCGAACAAGAGGTGACCGAGACTTGCAACCAATGGCACCCCATACCATCACGCCGGGTGATACGCCAGTATGGCGATGACGAATACACGCTTCCAATGTGCGTTCACCGCGATGTCGCCAAACACGGATGTGACCATCACGATGCTGTAAACAGAACCTGGATTTATCCGAAAAAATGACGTTTTGCCATTCGTGGACCCAGGTTTTTCGTTGAGTACACCATCGCAGGCGCTCCTGTCTGTGATGCAGCGTCAAGGGTAACTGCAGCCATGGTCTCCGAGCTGATAGTCCATGCTGCTGCAAACGTCGTCGAACTGTTCGTGCAGATGTTTGTTGTCTTGCAAACGTCCCCATCTGTTGACTCAGGGATCGAGACGTGGCTGCACGATCCGTTACAGCCTTTGGGATAAGATGCCTGTCAGTGATACTGCTAGTGATACGAGGCCGTTGGGATCCAGCACGGCGTTCTGTATTACCCTCCTGAACCCACCGATTCCATATTCTGCTAAACAATCATTGGATCTCGACCAACGCGAGCAGCAATGTCGCGATACGATAAACCGCAATCGCGATAGGCTACAATCCGACCTTTATCAAAGTCGGAAACGTGATGGTACACATTTCTACTCCTTACACGAGGCATCACAACAACGTTTCACCAGGCAACACCGGTCATCTGCTGTTTGTGTATGAGAAATCGGTTGGAAACTTTCCTCATGTCAGCACGTTGTAGGTGTCGCCACCGGCGCCAACCTTGTGTGAATGCTCTGAAAAGCTAATCATTTGCATATCACAGCATTTTCTTCCTGTCGGTTAAATTTCGCGTCTGTAGCACGTCATATTCGTGGTGTAGCAATTTTAATGGCCAGTAGTGTACATATAAGGATTAACAAAATGTTATATAAGTGTAACATATATATATATATATATATATATATATATATATATATATATATATATATATATATATATATATATATATATAATGAAATTAGACAAAAGACCAACTTCATTTGAGACAGGTCACTGTTTAAATTCAGTTCACGAAATGACAATTTATATGGACACAGGCAACTTGGAGGGGTGGTCTTTATGAAACAAAAGACGGCGTTCAGTTTATGGGAAGGTAACTATTTGTCAAATGGTTCAAATGGCTCTGAGCACTATGGGACTTAACATCTGAGGTCATCAGTCCCCTAGAACTTAGAACTACTTAAACCTAACTAACCTAAGGACATCACACACATCCATGCCCAAGGCAGGATTCGAACCTGTGACCGTAGCAGTCGCGCGGTTCCGGACTGCGGCGCCTAGAACCGCGTGGCCACCGCGGTCGGCAAACTATTTGTCGATCATCAGTGTTTGCTGCATGTGTAGCTGAAGAAGCTCATTGGTTGTCGAAGTACTTTGCTGTGGCGAGATGGCTTATGTCGACATAGTGTCTGGACAAAAATTTTTGTTTAATATATTCGTCCTCCATCTGCATCATGTCGTGATTTGGAGAGAGAGTAGGAGTTCCCTTGTATCAGTTGCGAGGTGCCGGGGCTAGCAGTGTATTTAACACTAAATTCTTCTAGAATCTTCATATATAAAGTATGCCCTAAGCCCCCCCCCCCCTATTCCAACTCCGACTTTTGCTGTTGCACATGGATTAAAAAAAAACGCGAACTGACTGTAATCGACCCTGCAAATGGGGTAGAAAAGAGTTTGGCACCTGCAATAATTTAATTTGATAAATAAGTTAAATAAAGGAAAGTTTCATAAAGTAGTGAGAAACGAAAGGGTTGCTCTACCGATTAACAGAATGAAAGTTCTGTCCAAAATAACAACATGATTTATTATGACTAAAATCAAAATAATAAACAAAACACATGAAACATTTTTCAATACATCAAATTGGTTCAAATTGGATACTCAAATAAATGCTGTGAAGGTGAAGTTGTCCCTAAACTAGATTATGACATTTATGACGAAGTGGTATGTGGAGCCAATTCCTTGCAACTCAAATCTTAAGAGAAAACCCACAGCCAACCCAACATTAATTGCTGCTACCCAAGACAGAACAAGGTTAGAAAAAGACGAACAGGCGCACTCTGCTGAGCTCTGATTATCACCTAGGAAAATCCCTATCTGCCGGTGCTGCGGACATACATTACCAAACTGTCTTCTTAACTGCCAGAACACGATCTGGCGTACCGGAGGCGATGGCTGGTTGCTTCGACGTCCCGTCGTGGTGATGATAATGTCCCGAGTATAGCCCGAAACAAATTATCCTGGTTTGGTTGTTCCAGACTAAAGACTTCCTAGCAATACAAATGCGCCTCTGAGGGAGACGAAGAAGGCTCGCCACACAATCACTGACAGTACAGTGATTCATTTTAACAAGCAAAGTCACACTGTAACACCGATACAGTCAACTTTAGCCAAAACTGCTCAAGACAGACAACATCAACGTAGACCGCTTGTATGCAGAACGCTCAATTGCCAACTGTACTCGGAAAGTTACGCTGAAGTCGAAACTTCAGCAACTTCGTCAAATAGTTACAATTAAATAAAAGTATATTAGACAGCCAACGGAAGGCAGGCTGTCCAGAGCAGCGAGAGCTCAGTCTTGTAACCTACCCTGACCGAAAGGCGAGAGCTGACTCCCCTAGAACACCCGTACAGGCCGAACACAGAACATTCCCGTCCCCACGACAGTGGCCGTGGTTAAACGTTCCAATCAGCAACCCGAAAACCGGCGGAAAATTCCACTCTATTGCCGGAGCACTACCATTCCACCAATGGAGATTCTTGGCGCCAATTTCTGCGCTGATTTTGCTACGTCACGGAGCTATGCCCTGAGCAAGCCAATCACAGTTACTATACGGCAGAAAACGCGGGAATTTGCGCGCCAGGGCTGCTTGGGAACACAAGTCATTCCCACGCCTCGCTGGTAGCCCGCCAGAAAGTGTTTTCGCTAAGTTTCTGCGAAGTAACAGAACCTCTAGCCCAGCCGCTACTTCAGGCCCCTGCAGGCGTGTCTTTTGACAATGTCGGCGTCTGGAAAGCATTCACTCGACTCCCTCACACCCGTCGGCTTACCCTTTGAAGATCAGCTGAGCCCGCCTGTCACCGGACCACCTGGGTGACGAGAGACGCTGCGTGGGAAGTCCGCGTGTGAAGGAATAGCAACTTTTCACTGCATGCAATTAGAGAGGAAAATCGTAAGATAGAAATACACTCCCAGAAATGGAAAAAAGAACACATTGACACCGGTGTGTCAGACCCACCATACTTGCTCCGGACACTGCGAGAGGGCTGTACAAGCAATGATCACACGCACGGCACAGCGGACACACCAGGAACCGCGGTGTTGGCCGTCGAATGGCGCTAGCTGCGCAGCATTTGTGCACCGCCGCCGTCAGTGTCAGCCAGTTTGCCGTGGCATACGGAGCTCCATCGCAGTCTTTAACACTGGTAGCATGCCGCAACAGCGTGGACGTGAACCGTATGTGCAGTTGACGGACTTTGAGCGAGGGCGTATAGTGGGCATGCGGGAGGCCGGGTGGACGTACCGCCGAATTGCTCAACACGTGGGGCGTGAGGTCTCCACAGTACATCGATGTTGTCGCCAGTGGTCGGCGGAAGGTGCACGTGCCCGTCGACCTGGGACCTGACCGCAGCGACGCACGGATGCACGCCAAGACCGTAGGATCCTACGCAGTGCCGTAGGGGACCGCACCGCCACTTCTCAGCAAATTTGGGACACTGTTGCTCCTGGGGTATCGGCGAGGACCATTCGCAACCGTCTCCATGAAGCTGGGCTACGGTCCCGCACACCGTTAGGCCGTCTTCCGCTCACGCCCCAACATCGTGCAGCCCGCCTCCAGTGGTGTCGCGACAGGCGTGAATGGAGGGACGAATGGAGACGTGTCGTCTTCAGCGATGAGAGTCGCTTCTGCCTTGGTGCCAATGATGGTCGTATGCGTGTTTGGCGCCGTGCAGGTGAGCGCCACAATCAGGACTGCATACGACCGAGGCACACAGGGCCAACACCCGGCATCATGGTGTGGGGAGCGATCTCCTACACTGGCCGTACACCACTGGTGATCGTTGAGGGGACACTGAATGGTGCATTGTACATCCAAACCGTCATCGAACCCATCGTTCTACCATTCCTAGACCGGCAAGGGAACTTGCTGTTCCAACAGGACAATACACGTCCGCATGTATCCCGTGCCACCCAACGTGCTCTAGAAGTTGTAAGTCAACTACCCTGGCCAGCAAGATCTCCGGATGTGTCCCCCATTGAGCATGTTTGGGACTGGATGAAGCGTCGTCTCACGCGGTCTGCACGTCCAGCATGAACGCTGGTCCAACTGAGGCGCCAGGTGGAAATGGCATGGCAAGCCGTTCCACAGGACTACATCCAGCATCTCTACGATCGTCTCCATGGGAGAATAGCAGCCTGCATTGCTGCGAAAGGTGGATATACACTGTACTAGTGCCGACATTGTGCATGCTCTGTTGCCTGTGTCTATGTGCCTGTGGTTCTGTCAGTGTGATCATGTGATGTATCTGACCCCAGGAATGTGTCAATAAAGTTTCCCCTTCCTGGGACAATGAATTCACGGTGTTCTTATTTCAATTTCCAGGAGTGTATGAGAGAGGGCTCATGCCACCTCTCACAGTTTTGCATTTTGTGTCTGATTTCAGACATGTTTGGCATGTCAAGGGATGTTTCTAAACTGAGTTGACACCAACGAGAAACGTCAGGTCGCTCGTTGGGAAAAGAAGAATTTTGGTTTGTGGAGAAGCTGCACCAGGTGTGATGTTGCTTTCCGTCACTGGTGGTCACATGAAAAGTGCTCATTAACACTTCTTATGCATGAGTGATTGCAAGAAGTTTCCTAGAAAGAGAAAAAATAGGCTGTTGAGATCTATTCACAGCACAGTGCTACTTATGGGTCGATCTGGTCAATGTGACTGTCTTGAGATGGGTATAGTTAATTGTGCACTGCAGAACTCAACGACTTGAATGCATTTGCAAATAAATGTCCATTCTCTGTTGTTACAGGGCAAGTGTGCATGACTGCAGTAGCACAATGGGACAGGTTCTGGCGTGTTAACAGAGTCGACGACATACCGATGACATCATCAATGAGTCATGGGATTTCGTCACCCTCTCCCTTCCGCTCCCCTCTGACAGAAGCCAGTTGCCCTACGTATGAAATAGTGTGAAATTCAAATTTTGGCAAGAAATTCAAAATTTTGCCTGGAAATTCAAAAAACAGCTCTACTGCGTTAATGTGCTTCATTAGGGAAGTAATGCTGTTGTATATATAATTTGGTGGGAAATACAGGATGATGCATTGTCCTACTGGCTGACTTGGAACTGCGACGCTGGCTCTGTGACGTCATAATCTGAGAGTTGGAAAACGATCGTGACTATAAATACGACGTCAGAATCCAAGATGGCTGGATTGGAATGCATGAGATCAAACATAGCGAGTATGCCTACTGGGGTAGCTCTATGATGTCACAATTCAACTCAGACGTGCTGGACTATATATTACAGAGCGGGACTCTGGCATACTGGCACAGAGCTGAAATATTGGCCCTGGCTCTATGCTAAAACCTTGTGAACTATTCTTGTAACAGCGTAGAATTCTGGCACACTGGCCCAGACTTGAGTCACTGGCTTGGTCCTAGTATAAGCTGCGATGCATTCAGAGGTGAATGATCACTGCTTCTCCTAAGTTTGGATGCGTCTTTATTTAAACAAACACCAGTGAGAGAAGGGGAACGACTCTGCCCCCCACTGCCCCCATGCCGCTGCCATTGACGCCAGCCCCACTATCACCCTCCAGTAACTGACAGGTCGGTTTTGGTTCGCCACTGCTCCATAGTCAGTGTGCATCAAGCTGGCCATGGGAGCACAACTGGACGGGGCCACTCGAGCCTGTAGCCTGTAGCTGACTGAGTGCTTCATGCAGGCACTGCTGCTCCTGCTGTCGCGTTGCCATCATGCAGCCAGTCCTACCACGCGAAAGCTTCACACACAGTGTGCTGGC
The DNA here is from genome assembly GCF_023898315.1 of Schistocerca nitens. NCBI lineage: Eukaryota > Metazoa > Arthropoda > Insecta > Orthoptera > Acrididae > Schistocerca > Schistocerca nitens. Next base: position 370,309,358 of record NC_064618.1, read on the forward strand.
TGCCTGACTATGGGCAGGCTGAAAGTCAGCTGCAGACACGGCTTGTGATGTTACACTAATAGCCTCCTCCCACCAACCCCCTGCCAGCTACACACAATGGTGACCTAAAGCTGCCGCGTGAAGCCATCCTGTACATTAGCTGTCACGTGGCATCACTCCACTTGCAGCAAAGGCTGACCATTTCCATTAATGTAGCCTTCAATACTATTCTGCACTGGTCAGTGCATGTGAGCAACTGGCACTTATTTGTGTAATTGGAAAACCTGACATGTCTTAATCTGTTTGCTCTGCGTTAATCCTATTTGCAGCTAGGTGTCAAGGCAGAGGTGGATGTTTGTCTAAACCTGCTAGCTGTTCCCACTTATTGTCACACTGCAGTCTGCTATTTAGGCAGTAACCAGTTTTCTCTCTCTCTCTCTCTCTCTCTCTCTCTCTCTCTCTCTCTCTCTCTACTTTTCTCTTCCATATTATTCACTAAACAGGAATTTCAGCGCCATATGCAGCAGTCGTACACAAAAATTTCACTTCTCAGAAATCCGAACTTGATTGACAAATTCTGGCGACATGAGGGCAAGACAATCCATCCTAAACATTCAGATGCACTGATCAAAGAATCCATAGATTCAAGGCTGGTAGAACTCAACCATCGAATAAAGAAGCTCAAAGATGATAATCATACGTTAATAGCATTTATGTTATACATCATTCACCTAAAAGTGATTTAAGTCATGTGATTGGTGTAGCACAAACAATTTAGTCATCGATTCTTCACAGTGTTGTGGTAACTTGTCCATTCAACACAGGCACACAATCTTCTATCCTAGCAACGATTCTAACGTTAGGTTCCCGCCCCTCACATACACCTATAACACAATTTTTTCATGAAGTTACCAACATTTCAGGGTTATAAATACAAAATCAAATAGGGATAATGTAGGGGTAATGCAGGAATAAGTTTAAAAATGAATTAAAAAAACAGGAGTGCGGGTAAGCTACTACAAACAGCATAGTGAACGCATTATTGTGGCCACGATAGACACGAAGCCCACGCCTACTACAGTAGTACAAGTTTATATGCGAACTAGCTCTGCAGATGATGAAGAAATTGATGAAATGTATGATGAGATAAAAGAAATTATTCAGGTAGTGAAGGGAGACGAAAATTTAATAGACATGGGTGACTGGAATTCGACAGTAAGAAAAGGAAGAGAAGGAAACGTAGTAGGTGAATATGGATTGGGGATAAGAAATGAAAGAGGAAGCCGCCTGGTAGAATTTTGCACTGAGCATAACTTAATCATAGCTAAGTACTTGGTTCAAAAATCATGAAAGAAGGTTGTATACGTGGAAGAATCCTGGAGATACTAAAAGGTTTCAGACAGATTATATAATGGTAAGACAGAGATTTAGGAACCAGGTTTTAAATTGTAAGACATTTCCAGGGGCAGATGTGGATTCTGACCACAATCTATTGGTTATGAACTGCAGATTGAAACTGAAGAAACTGCAAAAAGGTGGGAATTTAAGGAGATGGGACCTGGATAAACTGACTAAACCAGAGGTTGTACAGAGTTTCAGGGAGAGCATAAGGAAACAATTGACAGGAATGGGGGAAAGAAATACAGTAGAAGAAGAATGGGTAGCTTTGAGGAATGAAATAGTGAAGGCAGCAGAGGATCAAGTTGGTAAAAAGACGAGGGCTAGTAGAAATCCTTGGGTAACAGAAGAGATACTGAATCTAATTGTGAAAGGAGAAAATACAAAAATGCAGTAAGTGAAGCAGGCAAAAATGAATACAAACGTCTCAAAAATGAGATCGACAGGAAGTGCAAAATGACTAAGCAGGGATGGCTAGAGGAAAAATGTATCTCACGAGGGGTAAGACAGATACTGCCTACAGGAAAATTAAAGAGACCTTTGGAGAAAAGAGAACCACTTACGTGAATATCAAGAGCTCAGATGGAAACCCAGTTCTAAGCAAAGAAGGGAAAGCAGAAAGGTGGAAGGAGTATATAGAGGGTTTATACAAGGGCGATGTTCTTGAGGACAGTATTATGGAAATGGAAGAGGATGTAGATGAAGATGAAATGGGAGATAAGATACTGCGTGAAGAGTTTGACAGAGCACTGAAAGACCTGAGTCGAAACAAGGCCCCGGGAGTAGACAACATTCCATTAGAACTACTGATAGCCTTGGGAGAGCCAGTCATGACAAAACTCTACCATCTGGTGAGCAAGGTGTATGAGACAGGCGAAATACCCACAGACTTCAAGAAGAATATAATAATTCCAATACCAAAGAAAGCAGGTGTTGACAGATGTGAAAATTACCGAACTATCAGTTTAATAAGTCACAGCTGCAAAATACTAACGCGAATTCTTTACAGACGAATGGAAAAACTGGTAGAAGCGGACCTCGGGGAAGATCAGTTTGGATTCCGTAGAAATGTTGGAACACGTGAGGCAATACTAACCTTACGACTTATCTTAGAAGAAAGATTAAGAAAAGGCAAACCTACGTTTCTAGCATTTGTAAGAGAAAGCTTTTGACAATGTTGACTGGAATACTCTCTTTCAAATTCTGAAGGTGGCAGGGGTAAAATACAGGGAGTGAAAGGCAATTTACAATTTGTACAGAAACAAGATGGCAGTTATAAGAGTCGAGGGACATGAAAGGGAAGCAGTGGTTGCGAAGGGAATGGGACAGGGTTGTAGCCTCTCCCCGATGCTATTCAATCTGTATATTGAGCAAGCTGAAAAGGAAATAAAAGAAAAGTTCGGAGTAGGTATTAAAATCCATGGAGAAGAAATCAAAACTTTGAGGTTTGCCGATGACATTGTAATTCTGTCAGAGACAGCAAAGCATTTGGAATAGCAGTTGAACGGAACGGACAGTGTCTTGAAAGGAGGGTATAAGATGAACATCAACAAAAGCGAAACGAGGATAATGGAATGTAGTCGAATTAAATCGCGTGATGCTGAGGAAATTAGATTAGGAAATGAGACACTTAACGTAGTAAAGGAGTTTTGCTATTTGGGGAGCAAAATAACTGATGATTGTCGAAGTAGAGAAGATATAAAATGTAGACTGGCTATGGCAAGGAAAGCGTTTCTGAAGAAGAGAAATTTGTTAACATCGAGTATTGATTTAAGTGTCAGGAAGTCGTTTCTGAAAGTATTTGTATGTAGTGTTGCCATGTATGGAAGTGAAACATGGACGATAACCAGTTTGGACAAGAAGAGAATAGAAGCTTTCGAAATGTGGTGCTACAGAAGAATGCTAAAGATTAGATGGGTAGATCACATAACTAATGAGGAGGTATTGAATAGAAATGGGGAGAAGAGAAATTTGTGGCACAACTTGACTAGAAGAAGGGATCGGTTGGTAGGACACGTTCTGAGGCATCAAGGGTTCATCAATTTGGTACTGGAGGGCAGCGTGGAGGGTAAAAATCGTATAGGGAGACCAAGAGATGAATACACTAAGCAGATTCCGAAGGATGTAGGCTGCAGTAGGTACTGGGAGATGAAGAAGCTTGCGCAGGATAGAGTTGCATCTAGAGGTGCATCAAACCAGTCTCAGTACTGAAGGCCACAACAACAACAACAACCAACATTGCGTTGCAAAATAAATGTATATACCGTGGATAAGTAATGATTCCAGTTTTCCATGCGTAACCAGCTTCATAACATCACCATCATGAAATGTCGTGCTCCACCTAAGGAGTCAACATCATGTAAGCCTCATCAATGTTCTTGCACATAAACATAGGTGTAGTGTATTCTGAATCTATGGTTTAACTCGTTTTATTTTCCCATTTCCGTATGATATTGTGGAGTATCCTCTAACGAAAACGTCTCAGCGGGGTACATATCCATTTTCAGTAACTCTTTCACCCTATATTCAAGTGGATGAAAACGTGTTAGCATTGAACTGCTCTCTGCTCGTGAATTCACCCCAGCAGCGATTTTTGAAAATCCACGTTATTGTGGTGCAAAAGTAATATTAACTTCTACAGAGTGGTAGACTGTGTGACAACTCAACAGCCATGTTCACTCGGAATACTCAGACAACACCTACAGGTGATCACAAGATCAATGCCGGTGACTTTCTGTGCACAATAAAAAATTTTAAAGCAACGGAATCGACTCACGTGAAGGAACAGACCGTCAAGAATTTAATGTACTAGAGTCTTGGCGTGCAGCACACAGTCGACCAGAGACAGAGCTATCAGTCTCACGTTTAGAGCTTGTACGAAACATTATGGACCAGTTCACAGGAAGTTTCAAGGCAAATTCTCAATCCCATGGAAGAAGACAGAGCTCAGTATTTCGATGCATGTTACATATCAACACGAGGAAATCTGTACGAGTTTACGATACTTTATATAGTAGTAATAGAATTGCGATCTTATTTGAGTGTGTATATAGACCCAGCTGTGTTCTTGTTGTACCCCATAAATTCCCCTTATATGCTAGTGTAGTTATTGAGTATTCAACATGAGCAGCTCTCCTCAAGGACTTCATTGTAAATTATTGGTCGGAGAATTTTTCAGAAAAACAGAATAACGAGAATGGGACTCTCCTACTTAGGAGCATTTGGTCAGTTATTGCTGGCCTAACGCCGTGGGAAAACAAATGTCTTAATGTCTGAGCTAGTGCATCCAGATCGTATTCGTTTCGAGAATGCATATATATTTTCGAAAACATCGTTTTCCTGCTAGACTTGAAGTACTCAACAGAAGTCACAAGGAGTTAAATAATTATTTTCAAACAACTCTGAGATTAATCAACGAATTAACATCAAGAGTTGGTGTAGCTGAAAAGAAGACAAGTGAATTAACTTCACAGCTTGATGTAATTAAAAAGAAGGCAAATGTGAGTGTATATTAAGTTTTACAGCATTCCAGAGTCTGCTTAGTATATAACAACATGCCAACAAAACATTAAGTCGTTGAGGCACATTCGACTATTCGAGAGAAACTTCGACTGTTGAAGTTAGGAAATTTGGAAAGGGACCAGTCACTCAGAGACACTTTTAGGCCTCTCACAGAATCTCTCAAACGGCTCTCTAAGGTTATAGGAGGGAGAAGAAGAAGATGCTATTGATAATTCAATTAAACGTAATAGCAATAGTCGTACAGATAGAACTTATGGTGTAAGCGAAGAAGAACCATATATGCAGGGTACCAAACCCATAAGTTTAACCAAGAATGCAATACATATCGAAAACAGAGAATCTGAAAGCACGTCAGGTTTACTGAATCTAATATTCTTAAAAACTTCAAAATTAGAAAGCTATTCACTGAAATACATTGAAAATTATGGTCAGATACTACATACTATGGGGGTATACCAGAAAGCCAATGAAGTAGGGGTGAAATGTACCAACAGCTCGAAATACAAAAACATTATTAAATATGGATTAGTAGACGTGTCTGGCAGTGGCATAATCGACATACAGAATAATAAAATTAACAACAGATCACACCAATACATCTATTACGACGACCCCAACGAAATAGTTGAACGATTACACTTGCTCACTGCGTCGTCTACAGCTGAGAATACACCACATTCGAATGAAATTATTTTCATAATTTCCGGGCTTAGAGAAAGACTTATCATCGAATAATAAACATGGAGGCAGTTATTCAATAACGCTATAAACAAGCACTCAGGATGTTCTCACATAGATAGGTTACAATTCGAGATTTTGACTTATGATGGGCAGGTGTCGTTGATATGAGACAATATTTACAAGACAATAATGGTTTCAAATATATTTTAGTGGTTATTAATATGTACTCGAAATTACCTTGGGCCCTATCTGTGAAAACAAAGATGGGAAAGGCTGTTGCACAACTATTTGAACAGTATTTACAGATAGGGACGAGCTACACTCCACACAGTCTACGAACGGATCATGGTTCTACAGTAGATATTTCAAGATAGTTTATTTATTTAATCATATGGTTAGGGCCTCCCGCCGGGCAGGCCGTTCGCCGGGTACCGGTCTTTCAATTTGACGCCACTTCGGCGACCTGCAGTCGATGAGCACAATAGGATGATGATGAGGACAGCACAACACCCAGTCCCTGGACGGAGAAAATTCCCCGACCCAGCCGGAAATCGAACCCGGGACCAGAGGACTGACAATCCGTCACGCTAACCATTTTTTTTTTTTTTCATTTTGTTCGTTGTTGATAGTTGTGTTTGGTCGTTGCGGACGTCACATGACATCCTTTAAAGTTCGTTTGTTGATCCTTCAACTCAGTTTTTTATTACAGAGGCTAAGCAGCTCTCTGACTGAACCCGCTGAGCTACCATGCCGGCTGACCATTCAGCTACTGGGGGCGGACTTCAAGACAGTAATGGAGTGGTATGAAATACATCACTACTCAACGTTCTGGAAGTGGAAGAGGATAAGAGGATTAGTGTTTAACATCCTGCCGACAACGAGGTCATTAGAGATGGAGCACAAGCTCAGATTAGGGAAGGACAGGGAAGGAAAACAGCTACCCGTGAGGTTAGCCGAGAGCGCTAATGCGCTGCTTCCTGGACTCGGTTAGGCGCACCGGCCCTGGATCGAATCCGCCCGGCAGCTTAACGATGGAGGCCGGTGTGCCGGCCAGCCTGGATGTGGTTTTTAGGCGGTTTTCCACATCCCACTGGGTGAATATTAGGCTGGTCCCCACGTCCCGCCTCAGTTACACAGCTCACAGACATCTGAACACATTCGCACTATTCCATGGATTACGCTAGCCACAGACAGTTGGGGTACACTAATTCCGTCCTGGGGGGTACGGGGTGGCGGCAGGAAGGGCATCCGGCCTAACCTTAAGTTAACCTTGCCATATCCGATTAACCATGCTGACCCTGCGTCATCGTGGGAAAAAGGCACACGCAAAAGAAAGAAAGAAAGAAAGAAAGAAAGAAAGAAAGAGAAGGAAAGCAGCTGTGCCCTTTCGAAGGAACCATCGTGGAATTTACCTTAAGCGATTTAGGGAAATCACGGTAAATCTAAATCAGGATGGCCGGATGTCGGTTTGAACTGTTGTCCTCCAGAATGCGAGTGTAGTGTGCTAACCAATGCGCTACCCGATTCGGTCACTGCTCAACATTTTCTTGGATGAAAGCATGCATTGTGGAGTATTTGAACTGGACAATAAAAGACCAAATACAGATGCGATTTAGTCTTTTTAGTCCTTTCAAATGGACTGGTATCGTCCCACAAATCATTAGCGTCTACAACCTATCTGCCACAGGGCAATAAAAAGCCAGCCAATTGATGTACAAGATAATGAGCTTCTAAATACCGTTTACAGTTGCATTAAAATGTTAGAGCCAACTAACAGAAATTTAATGAAGGCGATTTTGTACGGATTTCAAAAAACGAGACAGGGTTTGAGAAATCATATCTCCCAAACTAGTGATCGTAGATATTTACAGTTTCCAAGACGCTAAGTATAAATCCAAGAACTTACATCTTAAAAGACAGCAGTGGTAGTAAAATAGCTGGTATTTTTTACATAGAAGAATTACTGAGGAGTAGTGAACCAGACATCTTCCTCGTCGAATGTGTCATAAGGCAGCAGGGAAAACGTCTGTTGTCAAATGATTAAGATTCCCTTCATCGCGTAACAGTTGGGTGGATGGCACCGATTTGCTATATAACAAAGCGTGCAAAACTCAAAAAACACAACAGTATAACATGCATGATAGAAAACACCCCAGTAGAGGTAGTGGTATCTTCGATAACATGCCACTTGAGCTTCATATCCCTATATTTAGTCTGTGGACGTAGAACCAATCTTGATAAACAACTCGCACATGGTGACAAGGGGATCAGTCATTTAGATGAGGCGTGCAGACTTTACAATATAGCGCACGATGCAAATAAGGATCTTCTAGGACGTCAGCTGCCGATAGAATACAAGCCTACCGCCAAAGAAATTTGTTCAAGAGGGGATATCGGTATGGGTCAGCATATTGCCTCCCTACACAACTAACTATATTCAAAATACTTACGCAAAAAAAACTACGATCTATTTTCTAACCACTAGTCTAGACAGTAAGATACACACGTATAGTTCACTTCTTCTCAGAAGCACGTGAAAAGAAAACAAAGACTAAATCAATTTACTGTTTATCAGTCAAGTGCTGCTGCGCGGCCTCTCGACTCGGCGGCTGCCGCTACACAGCTGAACCATTTCACGATGCCATCTCAAACGACTTACGTTGTAATCAATGTCCAAGCCTTTCATGATGAACGTGGACGTTTTGCATACAAAGATGTTGCATTTTTCGCCTTTACGAAAGAGGACGAGTTGTCACAACATTTTCAAAAATTGTGGATTCAAGTAGACCTTTCAAAGACATAAACTGCCTCAGAACGCGTTAAAGTGCATCATGTTTGAGCTGATATTATGATAGCATCAATTGGAAGGATGTTGGGATGATTTTTGAAGATCTAGTGCCATTAGTTCGAAATTTCGACCATACAGACTCAATTGTTTACGTCAAAGATTGAGAGAAACCTTCATGGATATGCGATATTTTCAAGAATGCTTCTGTTACAGATTGACAAAGTTATGGGTGTCCTCTACTGCATCGCCATAGACTGAAGAAGAAGACTTGTTATATTATGTGCAATGGGTAATGTACAAGTACTATTTAATTGGATTATAAATAAATTATTTTAAAACTAGCACTCGTATCTTCTTATTTGATAAACACCATCCCCTCGCCAGTGATGGCATGCATTCACTCCTGGTAAAAGCTACAAGCATACTGACCTAATTTTACACCCACCACCTCTTCCACACATCCCTTCACCTCTCCACCGATCGAGACTATAAAAGGTGGCTCAGCAATATCCTTCCTCCTATCCACTTCTAGCATTGAATGTGTGCCTCTGTTTGTAATACGAGGGTCACCCCAAAAGAAATGCTCACTTTTTTTAAATTCATCTTTTATTCTACATCTTTGAAAGTTTAATAGTGTGTAGACACATCCTTTAGGAACAATATTTTCATTTCTCCACACAACTTCCATCCCTCTGAACTGCCTTACTCCATCTTGGAACCAGCGCCTATATACCTGCACGGTAAAATTCTGGACCAACCTGTTGGAGCCACTGTTTGGCATAGTGCACAAGGGAGTCATCATCTTCAAACCTTGTTCCACGAAGAGAGTCTTTCAGTTTCCCAAAGAGATGATAGTCACATGTGCCAGGTCAGGACTGTAAGGCGGGTGTTTCAGTGTTGTCCATCCGGGTTTTGTGATCGCTTCCATCGTTTTTTGACTGACATGTGGCCGTGCATTGTCGTGCAACAGCAAAACATCCTGCTTTTGCCGATGTGGTCGAACACGACTCAGTCGAGCTTGAAGTTTCTTCAGTGTCGTCACATATGCATCAGAATTTATCCACTTGGCGTGATGTCCACAAGCAAGAGTCCTTCGGAATCGAAAAACTCCGTAGCCATAGCTTTTCCAGCAAAAGGTGTGGTTTTGAGGTATCATCTCTATATATGCAGGTGTTTGTGTCTGTATTTTCAGTACTTACAGATTGCTATGTTGTTGTTTTAGGGCTCATGAATGACACCACTTTAGGGCGACTCTGATTAATGTTCCAAGCCATAGCTCATTTCTGGCACCTGAGGATTGGCATGCTAACATCACTCATCACTGGGTGGTGCTGAAAATCACCTTGAACTTTTGCATTAGTGTCTCTTTTATTATTGAGTGTGTATGTGGGCATAAATTTTCTGATACTTATAGACTATTGTATTGTTGTTTCACACAAATGTATAGTGCATTTGAGGTGTACCCTCCTACCCCCCCCCCCCCCTTCCACAACCCAGCTGTTATCATTGCTGCCTGTAATACTCCTCTCTAGCTCCAAGAAATAATAATGACGAACTTTTGAGGGAACTGGAGGAGAGGCTTGATGAGGAACATGTAGCCATGAGTCAGTCGGGTGAGGCAGAATTTCTAAGCTGGTATCTTTATGTGTGTGTGTGTATACATTTTTTCGGATCCTTGTAGAACTTGGCTTGGCTGTGTAAATCTATTTCTGATACTTGTAGACTGTTGCTCTGTGCTGTTTCAGAAATGATCAATGTCTTGGAGCTGCTGTCCCTGTCACTGACGCCATCAATGCCTTTGTCTTCAGCGCCAGCAGCCGGCGCATCATGAGGGACCCCACCCCAGCATCAGCACCTGGTCCTCGACCAGTAGCGGCAGCCAGCCACGAGCAGTCCCTCTGCCCATTCTGATAGTGAGAATGAAGATGTTTTGGTATGACAGGCAGAATTACCGTTTCCATTGATTCGAGGTGCACTTGGAGACAGGATCTTGCTTACTTGAGTCAGTAGAATGGTTGTGTATGAAGATCCGATGTTTTTCATGAATGGGTGTCTGCCTGTTCTGGAAAGGGAACTTTCCAAGATCTTAAAGGTCCACAGTATCCTACCATTAAGTGCTTCGCTACCATATGCTGCGAGTTCACTCTCTCCTCTACGGAGGATGTGTCAGAGGATGTCGTCATACATCAGCGAAGTGCAAGGGTAATCCCAAAAGTAAGGTCTCCTATTTCTTTATAAGCACAGAACTCTGTTTGTGTGGCAGTTGGTCACACTGTTATGAAGAGTGCTTCACGAGCAGTGTGTAAACATGCGCACGCCGCGCTGAGGCGCTCAGTCTTGGCTTGGCAGCCGTTGAGAATGGAGCTCCCGTTGGGTGTTACCGCCAAGTGTGAACAGCGCTCAGTTATTCGGTTTTTTAACGCAAGAGCACTGCGCCGATTGAAATCCATCGCCAATTGACAGAATTGTATGGTGAGTCGTGCATGGATGCCAAAAATGTTCGTAAGTGGAGTAGAAAGTTTGCAACTGGTCGGACCGAAATTCACGACAAACAAAGGAGTGGGAGGCCGTTCAATTTCCGAGGAGACGGTGTTGAAGGTTGAGCAAAGCATGTGTGAAGATCGGTGGATCACCCTGGATGATCTCTGCACGTTGGTTATTGAGGTTTCCCGAAGCACCGCTCACAGAATTTTAACGAAAACATTGAACTACCGGAAAGTGTGTGCAAGATGAATGCCACGCATGCTGAGGACCACATGCGACAACGAGTTGATGCTTCCCGCGCATTTCTTCGCCGCCTTGCAGCCGTACAGGACAACTTTCTGGGCGCAATTGTCAAGGGTGACGAAACGTGGGCATTCCATTTTACATCCGAGACCAAGCAACAATCACGCCAATGGCGGCATCCTTCTTCGCCAAAGCCGCGGAAATTGAAACAAACACAGTCTGCCGGTAAAGTCATGACAACCGTTTTTTGGGATCAGAAAGGGGTATTGTTGATCGACTTTATGCCCACTGGGACCACAATTAACCCTGACAGGTACTGTGAGACTCTGAAAAAACTCAAACGAGCAATTCAGAACCGGAGAAGAGGAATGTTGAGCAAGGGCGTACACATTCTCCATGACAACACTCGCCCACACATCGCTCGGCAAACCGTTGCTCTCCTGCAACAGTTTCAGTAGAACATAATCACCCACCCACGCAAAGGTCCTGACTTGGCGCTCAGTGGCTATCACCTGTTCCCTAGGTTAAAAGACCATTTGGCAGGAAAGTGATTCAGCTCCGACGACGAGGTGAAAGAAGAGGTTCATAACTTCCTGAACAGCATGGCGGCGAGCTGGTATGACATGGGCATACAAAAACTTCCACAGCGTCTACAAAAATGCATCGCCAGAAATGGTGATTATGCCGAAAAATAGCCAAATGTTCAAGCTGTAAACTGATGTAAACCATTGTAGAAGTAAACAGGTCTATTTACTTGTAAAAAAAATGGGAGACCTTACTTTTGGGACTACCCTCGTAATAGCAGCGAGCTGACGCAGGGCACCCCAGTCGCTAAATAGTTTGATAATTGTACCTTGAAACCTATGCAAGCGCAGCTCTCACGTTTCCAACAAAGAGGCTTGGGTAAAGCTCACCAGAGAGCTCTGTGGACAGACAAGTACAAGCAGTAAGGCTTTCTGTGGTCACTTCTGGCTTGGGAGGTAACTTACGAGAAACATGTACATCTTCTACTAAAATACCATGTGACTAGTAGTGGATGCTATAAACACGATGGTATTAATTTCCCCCTCGGGACATTAGTAAATTTAAAGGCAGAATCCCCATATATCTAATGACATATTGCCCTGAGGGAATGCAGTTCAGTGTATGGTGTTGTTACGTACATGGTTGTTAGACTGTTTACTTTTCCAAAGTCGCTGGTCAGCGAGCGAAACGGCAGATTTATTGTTAATCTCTATGGCTGACAGACAACATTACAACATTACTGCTGGGTTAGATGCAGGTCCTGCGTTCTATCCTCTCAATGTCGAAAAATAAGTGTGTACGTTATTTATGCCCTAAGTGACTGAACTAGTTTCAGACGAGTGAGGGCTTAACAAAGCATCAGGTAGTTTGCTCCACCAAGGACGCAGAATGTGTTGTAACGCCTAGAGAAGAGAATAAAATCTTAAAAGTTTAAGAATTTTCTCCACGAGGAGAGAGAACCCCTAGCCGTATACACCGACTTGGAATATCTTCTCGCTCCTGTAGTGTAGATATTTTGATTTATCATGGCTTCTCCTGTCTGATTTGTGAATATCAGAAAATAGACAAATAATAATACTTAATGATAATAGTATGTTATCAGTTTATACAAAGTTTGGGCGCTTGGTTCAAATGGCTCTGAGCACTATGGGACTTAACATCTGAGGTCATCAGTCCCCTAGAACTCAGAACTACTTAAACCTAACTAACCTAAGGACATCACACACATCCATGCCCGAGGCAGGATTCGAACCTGCGACCGTAACGGTCGGGCGGTTCCAGACTGAAGCGCCTAGAGCCGCTCGGTCACGACGGCCGGCTTTGGGCCCTAGACAATGGCTTTTTGCGTAAGGTCCGTTCATTGTAAGTTTGACCTGAGTGATTTTTCTGAAAATATTTATTTATCAGACTTCGTAAATTCATTAATTCCAAAGCTTTGGTTCGTGCTGGACCATTTGTAGTATTTGTAACACGGAACCTTTCCCCACGCCAAGACGTCATTTAACTGGAATAATAGCTTGCAACACAAATGAAACACAAGATTAAATAATATCAGTGTATTCACAAAATATTGTACTAAATTACATTACATAGAGACTTGCATTAATTCTGTTGCTGTGTGAAACTATGAGTGCGCCTAGTGAGACTGCATCTCAATAAAATAGAATAATGGCGGTGTGCCAAATAATTATCTGCAGCGATGGCAGATATGTGTCGGATTTGGACGGCTTCAAGAACAAAAAAGGTGCCGTCTTCTCGGCAAGACAACTGAACTGCCTAATTATTCTGATGTTCCAGCGGTTACACGCCACAATCGGCACAACCGCTTATACTAATTAATATCTTAAGTAATTCCTTATTTATATTCTGAACTTATGTTTACGTTTTTTGCAATATATCCACGCCAATCCTGCAAATGTGCCTTTAAAGTATGTAAGGAGATTACAGTTCGCAAATTTTGGTATATTCACATCACGCTCTATAAAATGATCGTTCGCGATGGCAGACGTATGTGACGAAACACCGACGTCTTACGAGAGTAACGATCTGTTCCCTTCTTTCCTATGACACTTAAACACTAACAATAGTAACCAGTGCTAGACTACAGCGCATTTCAGCTCGAAAAACAGCCATCGGACCACAGCACACTATGTATTTAATATCGACGAGAAGTCAGGAAAGCCAACTTCGTTGTTGTTGTTGTGGTCTTCAGTCCTGAGACTGGTTTGATGCAGCTCTCCATGCTACTCTATCCTGTGCAAGCTTCTTCATCTCCCAGTACCTACTGCAACCTACATCCTTCGGAATCTGTTCAGTGTATTCATCTCTTCATCTCCCTCTACAATTTTTACCCTCCGCGCTGCCCTCCAATACTAAACTGGTGATCCCTTGATGCCTCAGAACATGTCCTACCAATCGATCCCTTCTTCTAGTCAAGTTGAGCCACAAATTTCTCTTCTCCCCAATTACTATTCAGTACCTCCTCATTAGTTATGTGATCTACCCATCTAATCTTCAGCATCCTTCTGTAGCACCACATTTCGAAAGATTCTATTCTTTTGTTGTCTAAACTATTTATCGTCCACGTTTCACTTCCATACATGGCTACACTCCATACAAATACTTTCAGAAAAGACTTCCTGACACTTAAATCTATACTCGATGTTAACAAATTTCTCTTCTTCAGAAACGCTTTCCTTGCCATCGCCAGTCTACATTTTATATCCTCTCTACTTCGACCATCATTAGTTATTTTGCTCCCCAAATAGCAAAACTCATTTACTACTTTAAGCATCTCATTTCCTAATCTAAGACCCTCAGCATCACCCGATTTAATTCGACTACATTCCATTATCCTCGTTTTGCTTTTGTTGATGTTCATCTTATATCCTCCCTTCAAGACACCATCCATTCCGTTCAACAGCTCTTACAAGTCCTTTGCTGTGTCTGACAGATTTACAATGTCATCGGCGAACCTCAATGTTTTTATTTCTTCTCCATGTATTTTAATACCTACTCCGAACTTTTCTTTTGTGTCCTTTACTGCTTGCTCAATATACAGATTGAATAACATCGGGGAGAGGCTACAACCCTGTCTCACTCCTTTCCCAACCGCTGCTTCCCTTTGATGCCCCTCGACTCTTATAACTGCCATCTGGTTTCTGAACAAATTGTAAATAGCCTTTCGCTCCCTATTTTACCGCTGCCACCTTTAGAATTTGAAAGAGAGTATTCCAGTCAACATTGTCAAAAGCTTTCTCTAAGTCTACAAGTGCTAAAAACATAGGTTTGGCTTTCCTTAATCTATTTTCTAAGATAAGTCGTAGGGTCAGTATTGCCTCACTTGTTCCAAAATTTCTTCGGTATCCAAACTGATCTTCCCCGAGGACGGCTTCTACCAGTTTTTCCATTTGTCTCTAAAGAATCCGTGTTAGTATTTTGCAGCCGTGGCTTATTAAACTGATAGTTTGGTAATTTTCACATCTGTCAACACCTGCTTTCTTTGGGATTGGAATTACTATTTTCATCTTGAAGTCTGAGAGTATTTCGCCTGTCTCATATATCTTGCTCACCAGATGGTAGAGTTTTGCCAGGGCTAGCTCTCCCAAGGCTATCAGTAGTTCTAATGGAATGTTGTCTACTCCTGGGGCCTTGTTTCGACATAGATCTTTCAGTGCCCTGTCAAACTCTTCACGTAGTATCGTATCTCCCATTTCATCTTCATCTACATCCTCTTCCATTTCCATAATATTGTCCTCAAGTACATCGCCCTTGTATAGACCCTCTATATACTCCTTCCACCTTTCTGCTTTCCCTTCTTTGCTTAGAACTGGGTTTCCATCTGAGCTCTTGATATTCATACAAGTGGTTCTCTTTTCTCCAAAAGTATCTTTAATTTTCCTGTAGGCAGTATCTATCTTACCCCTAGTGATATGTGCCTCTACATCCTTACATTTGTCCTCTAGCCATCCCTGCTTAGTCATTTTGCACTTCCTGTCGATCTCATTTTTAAACGTTTGTATTTCTTTTTGCCTGCTTCATTTACTACATTTTTGTATTTTCTCCTTTCATCAATTAAATTCAGTATCTCTTCTGTTACCCAAGGATTTATATTAGGCCTCGTCTTTTTACCTACTTTATCCTCTGCTGCCTTCACTATTTCATCTCTCAAAGCTAGCCATTCTTCTTCTACTGTATTTCTTTCCCCCATTCCTGTCAGTTGTTCCCTTATGCTCTCCCTGAAACTCTGTACAACCTCTGGTTCTTTCAGTTTATCCAGGTCCCATCTCCTTAAATTCCCACCTTTTTGCAGTTTCTTCAGTTTTAATCTACAGTTCATAACCAATAGATTGTAGTCAGAGTCCACATCTGCCCCTGGAAATGTCTTACAATTTAAAACCTGGTTCCTAAATCTCTGTCTTTCCATTATATAATCTATCTGATACCTTTTAGTATCTCCAGGGTTCTTCCATGTATACAACCTTCTTTCATGATTCTTAAACCAAGTGTTAGCTATGATTAAGTTATGCTCTGCGCAAAATTCTACCAGACGGCTTCCTCTTTCATTTCTTAGCCCCAATCCATATTCACCCACTATGTTTCCTTCTCTCCCTTTTCGTACGCTTGAATTCCAGTCACTCATGACTATTAAATTTTCGTCTTCCTTCACTATCTGAATAATTTCTTTTATCTCATCATACATTTCATCAATCTTTTCGTCATCTGCGGAGCTAGTTGGCATATAAACTTGTACTACTGTGGTTGGTGTGGGCTTCGTATCTATCTTGGCCACAACAATGCGTTCACTATGCTGTTTTTAGTAGCTTACCTGCATTCCTATTTTTTTTATTCTTTATTAAACCTACTCTTGCATTACCCCTATTTGATTTTGTATTTATAACCCTGTATTCACCTGACCAGAAGTCTTGTTCCGCCTGCCACCGAACTTCACTAATTCCCACTACATTTAACTTTAACCTATCCATTTCTCTTTTTAAATTTTCTGACCTACCTGCCCGATTAAGGGATCTGACATTCCACGCTCCGACCCGTAGAACGCCAGTTTTCTTTCTCTTGATAACGACGTCCTCCTGAGTAGTCCCCGCCCAGAGATCCGAATGGGGGACTATTTTACCTCTGGAATATTTTACCCAAGAGGACGCCATCATCATTTAACCATACAGTAAAGCTGCATGCCCTTGGAAAAAATTACGGCTCTAGTTTCCCCTTGCTTTCAGCCGTTCGCAGTACGAGCACAGCAAGGCCGTTTTGGTTAGTGTTACAAGGCCAGATCAGCCATTCATCCAGACTGTTGCCCCTGCAACTACTGAAAAGGCTGCTGCCCCTCTTCAGGAACCACACGTTTGTCTGGCTTCTCAACAGATACCCCTCCGTTGTGGTTGCACCTACGGTACGGCTATTTGTATCGTTGAGGCACGAAAGCCTCCCCACCAACGGAAAGGTCCATGGTTCATGGGGGGAAGGCCAACTTTGTATTCCAACAAATAGTTGGCAACGTGACCTAAGAGTAGTTGTAGTTTTAAGATATGTCCACCATTGGTTGAGTCTCTCTGTAGCGATCCATATTGCAAAGTACAAGTTGCACGAGTTCTCTGCAATCCAACGCTTAAAGTAACTTGACAGAGACAAATTTTCGTTTTCCCACTGCTCCATATGCATGTGGAACAGCAGGAGTCAAACCCTCCAGCTCTCTCTCTCTCTCTCTCTCTCTCTCTCTCACACACACACACACACACACACACACACACACACACACACAAAGTGTCTGTCGACAAAACCAAGACATGCGCATTCATCCTCCAGACGATGAACCGTTTCTTTCTTAATCAAAATATCCACGGGTGTACTGCCGGTCTACAGTGTCCAACGTTGGACACTGTAGACCAGCAGTACACCCGTGGATATTTTGATTATCAAATACGCCGGGAGAAACTCAAGAATCGTTTCTTTCTTGTACACGACATTTCAACATGAAGAATAGTCGTCAGACCACGTAGTTCACTGTATTTAACACAGACCAGAAATCAGGAATGCTAACTTTGAGTTTCAACAAATACCTAGCAACAAAATCGAAGAGCATCTAAGATATGGCCACCATAAATTCAGTCTCTCCATAGCGATCCATATTGCAGAGTGTAAGTCGCTCAGATTCACCGCAGGCGTCGGTGGAATAGCAAAAGGGGTTGACTAGTAGCGATAATCCAAACCTTGTAATACTGGCACTGGGACCAGCTCCATAACGTCAACGTCCAGTTCAGACCTGTTGGTGTACTTATAACATGTAGAATTGTAGCATACTGGTCCAGATTTAAGATACTGGAACAGGTTCTGTGACATCAGAATCCACATTCTGGAATACTGGGACTGTAGAGGAAAATGTGCTAAAATAGTTCATATGACAAGATAATCGAAGAGCAATTAAGTAATCTCCACCATAGACAGTCTCTTCATAGCAATTCATATTTGCAGAGTACAAGTCCCACAAGTTCACTACAACTGAACGTTTAAAGCTACCCATCAGAGGCATGAACACATACAAACTGGACCCTGCTTACTACTAAACTGCGCCTGGGCTTTCGTTTGTGGCGGACTTTGTCATTGTGTCCAGAAACACGCCATGGCAAAAAACTCGTGAATCTGCGAAAAGTTCAGTTCACCTGGAGATTTAACCTACATCACATATTTGGATTCAAACAAGATGTGCTGAAAGGGTACAGTACCGCCCGACATTGAAAATAGGTACAACATACTTCATTATTTTTGTCAGAACAACACATTTTTTTGTAAAGTAACTCAATTTCAATTAATACAGCGAAGCCGGATACCAGTGTAGGAAAGAATGACATTTTATTTATTTAATTGATCACATGTGCACTCCCACAAAATAAATCCCTACATCCAGTTTGGTGAGATCTGTGAAATGAATGAATGTATGGTCGTCTGCTAACCGCAGATAGTGAATGTGAATATATGATCATCTTTGAGGCGATCCTTTGGCCACCTTTGGTGGGACCAAAGAGATGAAATCTACCTGAACTTTGAGCGCCTGAAATGTGGTTGACCAATACGGTAGCAAGGTGCTCCCCCACTTCGGCAGAGGTGCGAGAGAACCTGAAGAACGGCCATGTTTCAGCACTCTGCCGCTGGATCTTGTGCTGTTAAGACCTGTCTTAGTTGTGCTCTGTAAAGACAAAAGAGTGGAGACATGGTATGCATGTGGAATATTTAAGAGTAGTTTGAAATAATAATTTCTCTATTTCAGGAACTTTTGTGGGGAGAATTAAACGTCAGGCAGGTAATATTAATGGGATCATAGTAATCTTCAGAAGTGACCAACGGTCACAATGAAACCACATGTAGTAATAAGTTGAAATACTTCCGTGTGCTTAAGTTAAGCTGAATTACTAGCGTGTGTACTATAAGTTGAAATATTTAAGAAATAGCGTGTGCAGGACTTGAAATTAGAGGCGAGTACTTCCACGTGGTGAGTACTGTGTGAGTCTCAATTTGTGTATGAGACAAAGGATAAAGAGAAGTACTCGTCCATGGTATCAGTTGAGGACTCGTGTGTGTGATGAATATGTTTTTAATATTACTTTGCGAGATATGTTTCCGTGTGACGCTAGATTCAAACTCTAATACTCTGAGAGAGAAACAAGGTGAGTCAGCCGTCTATCCAGCAACGCCACTTGGCTTGCATTGCACAGGAAGACGTGCATATATCTCCAGAGTTCATAGTAAGAAAGTAGAATTACCAAGTGGGGTAGTGTCGTGTGAAACTGGGATAAATATTAATTGAAGTGGGAAAGCTGAAAGTGATTATGTTGTGACTATTCCCTGTCTGTATTTCATGTTGCAGTGTGGTGTATGTCATGTAATTTAAGTATGTTTGGTATTGCATGGGAGAGTAGTAAGGTAGTTTCAGAGGTAGTGGGTATGCATGTTCCTTTTGTACCGCTCGGTCTGGAGGAAAGTTTCGTGATGATGGTTGTGAGAGTCGAAGTGTGAGATATAGCAAAAGATCCACCATCCTAACCAGAAAGTGCACTGTAGCGTTAAATAATTACGAGACCATAAGATAGAGATTCACCAATGTAAAGCCATGCCCACTGGGCGGAATTTCTCACGTGTTATTGTTGTAGGTTATAGAATTTGTGTGTTTAGGTTATAGAATTTATCGGAATAAATAAGATAGTAAAAAGAAAAAGATTGGTGTCCTTTTCCTTCGAACTGTATGTTGTCATGATATCCAGAATTTATAATGTGTGCGCCACTCATATTCAGTGCGATGGCCATGTGTTGATAAAAGCCGTTAAATAAAAAAAGAAAGAAAATGTGGTATTGCCAGTGCGTAGTGAACAGTCAAGAGTTCTGTAAATTACTGATAGTCAGATGTGCGTTTCCGTTGCGTATTATTCATACAGGAGGATAATTTGTAACTTAATTGTGAGTACGAGAGTTCATGTTACTCGATAAATAAGAATGAATCCACTCGCTTGGCAGACCACTCATCTTGCAGGCCTGACTGCTTGATGCCACAGTATGAGCAAGGCATGTGGGTGCCTCTCAGTGCAACAACCTTTGAATGGTTTCAGTGGCTGTCTGATAAGGAATGCACCAGATTGGTTAAAAATATCGAACATGTGAGGACAGGTTCTGAAACGGGATACATTTTAGAGATAGATTTAACGTACCCTTTAAGTCTGCATGGGGAGTACACTCATTTACCACGGTGTCCAGAGCACCAAGTTCCACAAAACAGTTCCCATCTCAAGCTGATGACAAAGCTGGTGGGAAAAACAAGGTACATATTGGTTATCACTGTTAGCATTCAACCGCGATTCTTATACATATATTTTAACAACGCGTTTCAAGAGACAATGCTCTCATCATCAGGTTGTAAAGTCTATGTCGTGAAATTAAACGGACTAAAAAGACAAAATACCATCACAAATAATTGGGAGGTCCATAGATTAAAACAGAATTAAAAATATATTGGACTGTGGGTCCTCGTCTTACATTGAAGTTGTTGACACAAGTCGATGGCCGTCCCATAGCTATCAAATATGCTGTCGCACTGTGCCGGCTCGGGAGCTGTTGTGGACTGACGTGCCTAGGTGTTGTGGCGTGGTTACAGCCGTATGCTTGACGGTAACGCTATGCTATTGGTTGCCTGGTTTCCTTATTGCATTGGTCTGCCATCGTTAGCCTCTCCCAACTCCGTCAGTGACATGCTACAAGTTTAAAGTCGCATACCTACCCTAAAATAATTCTAAAAAAACCCTAAAAAATCTCATTTCTTTAAAATTATCTTGTGCATTTAGAATATTGCTTTGTTTCTTTTCATAGATAGCTATCTCGAATTCCTATAGTAAATCAAGTTTCCTCCCTTTCTTTTCTACATGCAATATTTCTACGTTGTCTTCTATGCTATTAAGGGGATGGCCTGTTTCATATATATGGTTCGCAACAGCTGATTTGTCATAATTTCCTAACCTGAACGCATCTTTATGTTCTTTATACCGGATCGCGAATGATCTTCCTGTCTGCCCTACATATTTTACATCACAAGTTCTGCACTGAATCTTATAAAGTCCCGATCTTTCAAACTTATTTTTCTTCTCGCCAATATCGTGCTTAAGGCTATACCTCACTAGGTTATTAGTCTGAAAGGCTATTTTAACATCGTATGGCTTAAAAATATTTGCTATCTTTTGTGAGACTGTTCCGTAGTATGGCATCGTGATAATTTTCATTTTCTCTCCATCAGGTTTATTCTCTTTGCGCTTATTACTTTTCCACAACAGTTTTTTAACCATATCTATTCTGTAACCGTTATTCATCGCTATTCTCTTAACGATATTAATTTCAGTCTCCCTATCTTTTTCGTTCATAGGTATATTGACTGCCCTTTGCACGAGACTACGGAAAGCAGCTTCTTTATAAACCTGAGGATGGCATGAATCATTCGGGATCACGGCATCAGTCGTAGTTTTTCTATAAACGGAGAACGTATGTTTGTTGCCCTGCTTTTTTATATTCAGGTCCAGGAACTGTAAACAATTGTCAATTTCATACTCCACGGTAAATTCTATTTTATTATGTGCGTCGTTGAACTTTTTTACTATTTCCTCAGTGTCCTCACGGGAACCATCGACAAGTAACAGAGTGTCGTCTACATAACGTTTGTAATAAACAATTTTATCCATAATGTTATCGTCAGAATTTAGAACTTTTGAAACTTCTCCTTAGAACAATTATACATGACTGTGTAAACTGACACACAATATTTTTTAGCGCAACGCAATCTGACTTTCAATAATCCCTACAAAAGAATGGCCCTGTCTAATATTAACCTATACGTTTCACAAATCACTTACCTCACAAAAATCTTCGTTACTCGAACTACTGCAATACAGCGAGCGCCACTACTGCCAGCTAAATAAAAGATTCAAACTAAGGAAGGCACTAACTACTGATAGGCATAGTTAGCAAATGAAAGATTTTAATAGAGAACAAACACTGTATTTACCTTAATAGTCATATTATATATAGCAGTTCATGACAGTCTTACAAATTTCAAAACTCCGCCATCTCTCTCCCCACATCCATCACTGCTGGCGGCTCACCTCCAACTGCGCAACGCTACGCGCTGTTAACATCCAGCTGCCGCTGCCCAACACTACAATGGCAGACAACAATGCAAACTAGTCACAGACTGCACACAGCACAGCCAGTGATTTTCATACAGAGCGCTACGTAACGTTGCCAATAAGAAAACCTAAACAGCCTACTTACATAGCCCCCATGCTCCCCACAAAAAATTTTACAAATTGTTTTATGCAGTGGCCAATAATGATTTGATAAAATTTTTCATAATTACAATAACAAAGAAATCAAATGCACACACTTATTGATACAATGTTGGTCAAAAGCTAAAATTTTCTCAATGACGATTTGATAAAATTTTTCATAATTACAGTAATAAAGATATCAAATGCACACACTTATTAATACAATGTTGGTCTAAAGCTAAAATTTTCTCACAGTCCATAAAGACAGTCCTGATCAATCATCACAGTAAAATAGCAGTGTTTTTCTCAAAGTCTGAGCAGTAAAAGAAAATGCACACAGAAGTAGTGGATTTCCATGCTGTCTTGAAGAAGTAGTGTTGTCCTTCCAATGGAAAGACAGTGCTGACTCTTGACCTGCAGACAAGTAATGGGCCACAACAGAGCAAACCCACAGCAGAGTCAATCGAAGTTTTGAAGAGTATTGGTAGGTCATCACAGAGCAGACCCACTGTAGTCCTGGTAGAGATTACGGTATTGGTGGGCCACCAGAGGCGCAGACCCACTGCAGTCCTTGTAGAAATAATGGTACTGGTGAGTCAGCAAAGACGCAGACCCACTGTAGTCCTTGTAGAGACGGCCAGCAGCCATCTGTTGCAAATGTGCAGGTGCACAATCACCATCGAAGAGTTTGCGGACAATATAGCAAGTCCATAAACCACCACTTGTGCACTCACAAAGTTCCTGGAATTGTCCTTAGAACCAGCAATGCTGTTATCCAGTCCCTTGCTGAATAATTAACACATGTGCAAACACTATAAGTCCCTACTTCTCACATATTGTCCATATACTATGACCAACAGAAATGTGTGCAGTGCAATGTAACTTAATTTGAAGAACTGGTGTCTATACAATTATAAATTTACAACATGAAAATACAATTACAAAGGTACAAAATACATAATTAAAGAACATAATAGTACAGATAACATTTGTAGCAATATGGGCTTTACAAAAGAATCGAAATAACATATACATCAGTGTTACAGGAATTATGACATAAGTACATACATAAAAGATCAGAATAATTATTGAAACATCGACTTCACACATGAGCATTAAAACAGAACAGAATAAATAATGTCTAAACATCTTTACAAAGAAAATAACATATTATTAATGCAAATTATATTTGAGGATAACAGTATTCCTCATCATAGTTCATGTAGCTGAGTATTAGAAAAATTCTACAACATAAGTCTTATCAGATAAACATATAAAGACAGGAAGAACATAAATACACAAGGGTACACAAACACATAGTGGGATATCACAAGGAAAGGACAGGGTTTGTTTTACTGCAGTATTTTGCAAACAAAACTTTCTATACTTCTCGGAGATCTCCCTTCGTTCTTCATTATTTCCAAAAGTCCTATCTATACCTGCTTTCTGTACTTTTCTCGTATAGCCTCTCAGTGCATTTCTTCAAATTCATCGCAACTCATTCTCTTATAGGCTACCCCCTCTTAAGCTAACTTAAATCTACTGAGCTCAGATGCTAAACTAAGGGACAAGGCAATGGAGCAGCACAAAACAATTAACACAAACAGCAATGATAAAAAATACAAATGGTAAAGCAAGCAGCAGAAATTAGCAAAGCAAATGCAATATTACAACTAATATGAGCCAATGTGCAGCAACAAGAAAAATAAATCAGTAGTAAAACTAGCTTAACAGAGTAATACAAAGTGAAATTTAGTATCACTATGCCTGGCAAACAGCAGCAGCAAATGCTGTAGCTTATACCTAAACATGGCAAAGCTGAAGCAGAAAAAATAGTACACTAAAGATAACAATGCAGATAAGGGAAATGTATAATCACATCTTAATGTCTAAGTAATTAAAGTGGTGCACCATAAAAACTTATTCTATGAAATAAATTACCAAGTATTGTAAAGAAAATTATGTATGCAGTTCCTGTGAAGGGAAATGTCTTTTTGTGCTCCCTCATTTTTTTGGAAATATATCACAAAACTATTATTTACTGGATCTGTAGACAGAAAATATTTATATTAGTACATCTATAAAATTTTATTTTAACCAATGCTGCAGTGCAGCTAGAAACTAGATATTAAACAAAATAGGGAAAGCAAGGCGTGAAACGTCATTCATTAGCCATATGGCATTTCATAAGTTAGTAGAAATTCTCTCAATTCTCATAGAAAGACGCTTGTCATAATCAGGTGTGCAGATGTACGAATATTTCCCATCAGTTCATAAGCATTTCAGTAAGTAGCATAAAGTACGAGTAATCTTATGTTTTCAAGTAATGAGCGTGTCATATTTGCGATGCTTTCTACAAAGGAACGTCAATAGCGAGGATAATGGCCCCTTTCTTTTTTTTTCTCTCCACCTAATGGCTTTCTTTTGTCAGACGACTACCTTTCAGCTGGACGACCAAAACGCATTGCGTCAAGGTCACTTACCTTTCTTAACGAAATATTTACGACAGCAGTTTGCTACAGTGACAGTCTCATATAAAAATTTCACAGGTCGAGAATTTGCGTTACAAATGTGTAGAAACAAAATCTTATGAATATAACAGTGTCCAAAAAAATTTCGCCGGCATTGTGATACATTCACGCATTTACACACATTTCATAACTCTTAAAGTACGATTCTTGGTTTCCAACATCCTTTTTCACAAGTCAGAGTCCCTAACCACTATTCATTACTCCTTACCTTATTACACATATATATTCGTCGACACGTCAATCTTGCGACGACACTTCAATATTTCATTATAATAAATACATAGCATAATCAAATTCCTCATATAGCATCAGCTTATTGATCATAAACATACCTCAACAGCATAATACACATCGTCGTCGTAAAAATAACATCATAACACCTCAGTCAAATCTCAAAATCGTCGTAGCTTTCTGCAATAATTTCAAAACCTAAAAAAAATTCTCTGCTCATTTCAATAGTGTTATCTACCTCAGACGTACTTTAAAAATCATGATCTCATACCAAATACATCATTCAAAGCTCTCATAGTATTACAATCGTTCTGAAAAAATATGAACAGTTCACAAAGTACAGACAAAATACAATTTCATAAGTAGTTACATAAACATCTATCACTGATGTAGTAAAAAAAATGTTTGTTTCTCTGTTAAATAATCAAATAGCTGTGTAATTTTGTGTTAGAGAAATATGGTACCGATGTGTAAAGTTGTATAAGCAAATACCATATTAGCTAAGGCTCCTTGTGCTTGCCAAACACATGGTACACAAAGTAAGCGTGTACGCCCTGAGGATAAATGTAATTATACCCTCAGCTGTTACAGATTACAGCAATGGAATGAAATGTATCACGGAAAATCTTTGTATCATTGTACTTCAAATATCTTTAAAAATAAATGATTTAAGTACAAAATGAATCACTCAAATACGTATACTGTAGCGCTATATGCTCGTCTTGCTGTAAGATAATCTCTGTGGAAGTGTCGTAGTTATTTTCCTCCAAAAGCTAAGTTCTGCAAAAGCCAATGTACTTACCTCATGATAAACAAAAGTGAAATGCTTTGCGTATAGATATCGTAGTTATTACGTACAGTACCGTGATAAAGAAAGTACTACACTGTAACGTATTGTTGTGCTAATAAAAAAAAAGGCTGTCTTATTGTAGCTATACCACAAAGTCACTATTAAACATGTTTTACTTTCGAGAAGAATTCAGAAAAACTGTGCGGATATAAAACAGATACAGCACAAAAGCAACAATGTAAATTGTGTCACACATTAGTAGCGTCGTGATATAATTGTGTAGCTGTCAAAGAAACCAAGTGCTAAGTCATCTTTAATCCCACAGAAAGTACTTCAAATAAAGAATGTCTTTTCAAGTAAACCAAAATGTTGCATGAAAATCTCATTAGCAGTGCCGGTATATGTTCTAAGTATGTGAGCCTGATAGTTGTTACGTAATCGTGCAACTAACAAGCAAGAATGTACAAATACGACACTGTGTCGTCTGTTCACTATAACAATGCAATCGTAATTTCTGTTTAAAAATGTTCCCTAGGTTCTAGACTGGATATTTAACTTCAAACATTGTTGCATGTTAACAGTTTCTTAAGTCTGACAAAGCATACTAGAAATGTGAAGTGAAAATTTTTATGGCAAAGACAAAGTTAAAAAGCAGATTATCTCTCAATAAATGGTTTTACATGTGAAATGTGGTGTAAACCTTTACTCTACCTAGTACGCATAGTTTCAACTTTAACGCAATTATCATGGGGTATATGTCGGTAAAGAATACTGGAATTTTTCTCAAGGTTAGCGTGTATGTTATTTTTCTCTGAGCCAGCCGGCGCACGCCGCTGCCTGCGGTGCGAGTCATTGTCTATTGTCTCTTTGTTGGCGTGCGTCGTTATTGGGATTTGGAGACCTAACTTCTACAAATTCACCTTGTCGAGAGGGCCCTGCTCTGTTTGAATCCCGCCAGTTCTGATGCAATTCAGGTCTGTCGTTACGATCATATCGTCTGTCGTCATGTCGGTAGTTCCTGTAGTTTCTTTCTTGTCGGTTAAGTGGTGGAGAATTTCTCCCTGAATTATCACTGCACGGTGGACCGTTGCGTCTGAAGTTATTCTGTCTCCCATGATAATAATAGTTCTGGTTGCCATATTGTCTGTTTCTATGATTGTCTCTGTCATAGTCATTACTGCGGAGAGGTGATCTTTCCCTGTAATTATTACTACTCTGCCAACGGTTGTCATACGGGTGGTGTCTGTTTTGGTCACGATATGTGTTGTGAGAATAGCCTTGTCATGTCCAGTTATTATTTCTTTCATCGCGGAATTGTGACAGATGTGACCTGTAGTGGTTGTGTTCCTGTTTTCGCGTTCCGCGATTGTCAGTGTCAATTTCCAGTTCTTGTAACAGTCCCTGAAAAGCTTCAATGTCGTATTTGCAACGTCCTGCTAAAATAATATGTCGTAAATGTTCAGGCAATTTGAGTAAGCAAATGCGGATGAGTTCTGAGGGGCTGTATGGGTTTGAAAGATACTGATTCTTATGCAACATGTCTTCAAAATATTTGACAAGACTGGAAAATTCAGATTGTTCAAAGTGTTTCATCATCATGATACTATGTTTTACTCGGTCTTGTGTAGCTTGAGACCAATATGCTGAGAGGAAGGCATGGTAAAATTCTCCTTCACTGTGACAATCGTGAATGACCGATCGCATTCTTGCAGCTGGTCCATTCTCTAAGTAGCCACACATAAATTCTAATCTGTGTTCTAACGACCAGTTGGGAGGAAAACAATGAGAGAATTGATGGAGCCATGCTTGTGGATGAATGTCGTTGCCAGAATTCTTAAATGTTTTGAATTTACGTGTAGTAATGAACAGCTTATAGTCAAAATCATCATGTCGGCGAGTCGCATATCGGTCATTGTTAGGTCGTGTCGGCCGTTCCATCTCAAAATTCGGTGCACATTGCCAATTTCTTTCATAACTTCCGAAATGCCCTGTGTTATTATTTTGCGGCTTTTCCGTATTTCTAAGTCCCTCTTCCCGTGTTGGAGCGCGAGTGTCCTCTGAAATTTGTAATTTTTGTATTACTTGTGCCAACTGATCTTGTACTTCCCGGATTTCTCTTTTCTACTGTATATTGATTTGATTTTGATTGAATTTCCTAATTTGCTCGCACTCTTCTGTGTCATTAAAGACTACTGGTTTTGTGTCATTCAGATTATCATCTACCTTCGTAGATAAATTAGTGAACTGATCCGAAAGTTCGGCTACTTTCTCCGATAGTGTACTTATTTCCTCAGTGTGTTTTTCTGAACCAAGTTTCAGAGTATCTACTGTGTCCTTTAAGTTTTCCTGAGTTTTTGCAAGTTGCGTAACCGAATCGGTAGATGCAACTGGGTCAAATTTAGTTTGCAAGGTCTCATGATTTTCATGAACAATAGTTTGCAGTTCTTTTATGGCTGCTTCATGATTCTGTAATGCATTTTCATGCCGCGAAAAAATAGGTTGAAAATGCTCACAAATTTGTGTTTTTACATGATTAAAGACTTTTTGACATTTCGATTCAATGTTATGTAACTCAGTAGTTAAATCTTCACGTGTTTGTTCAAGAGTTTGTTCCAATGAGTCTAACTTTTGAAGCTGTTGCTGTGTTTGTCTCTTATTTTGTTCCATCGTGTCTAACTTTTGAAGCTTTTGCTGTGTTTGTCCCATTTGTTGTATTAATTGTAATAACAATGCATTGGTGTCTGAAACATGTTCCTCAGTGCTTTTCGGCAGTGAATTTGCACCGGCAACATTCACATTTTTACAAGCGGAAAATGTGTCTTGATTCATTTGAGAAAACGGTGAGAACCCAAAACCTGAGTCTACAGTATTTGCAATATTGTGTTCTGTCATTCCCGATTCCTGAGGCGAGCTGTTGCCGACCGATCGATCGATAATGGTTCCCTGTTCACTACCTGTTTCACTGTCTACACCGATACTTGACGCCCGCTCCATTTCCCTATGCACAGTTACCAAATTACTACTTTGAACATTAGTAAATTCATTACTCGGCGGCGCTGATAAGCTACGCTCGTCGTCACTATTATTTCTCAGTTTACTTTGGAGCCTAGTGTTACGTTTTTCACACGCCATTATTGTCACAATATTTCACACGATAACACAGAAAAGCACAATTTGAAGAGCAAAATAAGATAACACATTAACATAGCACTGAAAATAATATCTACTTAATTGTAGCTGCGAAATACTTGGTGCAAATCTACATGCATGTCACAACTGTTTTACTGTACAACAATGAAAAACTGCAACTACAAAGGAGATTCTCTCTACAATTACGCGCTAGTAATAAACAAAATCTACGCTAATTACACAAACTACAAGGAAAAAATCAGAAGATTCCAGTGAGGTATCCTCGGCTAAGGGTCGACATATGAAACTTCTCCTTAGAACAATTATACATGACTGTGTAAACTGACACACAATATTTTTTAGCGCAACGCAATCTGACTTTCAATAATCCCTACAAAAGAATGGCCCTGTCTAATATTAACCTATACGTTTCACAAATCACTTACCTCACAAAAATCTTCATTACTCGAACTACTGCAATACAGCGAGCGTCACTACTGCCAGCTAAATAAAAGATTCAAACTAAGGAAGGCACTAACTACTGATAGGCATAGTTAGCAAATGAAAGATTTTAATAGAGAACAAACACTGTATTTACCTTAATAGTCATATTATATATAGCAGTTCATGACAGTCTTACAAATTTCAAAACTCCGTCATCTCTCTCCCCACATCCATCACTGCTGGCGGCTCACCTCCAACTGCGCAACGCTACGCGCTGTTAACATCCAGCTGCCGCTGCCCAACACTACAATGGCAGACAACAATGCAAACTAGCCACAGACTGCACACAGCACAGCCGGTGATTTTCATACAGAGCGCTACGTAACGTTGCCAATAAGAAAATCTAAACAGCCTACTTACACTTTATCTTCAAGGTCATTGATAAAAATGTCCGCCATAGTTCCTGAAATACTGGACCCCATGGCTAACCCATCGTCCTGAATATAAAATTTGTTTCTAAACGTAAAATAATTAAAACTTGTAATGAGCTGTAAGAGTTCAATAAATTCAATTGTCTCTTGCGTTGAAATTTTGCCGTATTTAAGGAAATTTCTCTTAATGATTTCTATAGTTTCGTTAACCGGAACACTGGAGTATAACGAAACCAAACGGGAAGTGTCAGTGACTGGCGTATCTTTAATTGCACCCATCATGGTCATACTATCACGCACCGAATAGTTATTTTTATACACGTAAGTCTTTTTCAGAATTTGGTCCAACAATTTCGTTATTTTATATGCTGGACTATTTCGGCCGTTAACAATCGGATGAACCGGGTCCAGATCTTTATGTATCTTCACCTGCGATCTTAATTTGGGGGCCGTTGGATTCATGATAACACATCTTTTTTCGGCTTCTGTCAGCAGGAACGCCCCGACTCAGCGTAGCGAGCAAAAAAACGGCCCGACGAGAAGACCGCTTGAGCAAGCCACCACTGGCAAAAAATATGTGTAAAAGTCACACTACTGCTATTAAACAGCACGCTGATGCACGAAACTGAAGAAAACTTCCACAAAGTAAAAATGACACGCCCAAACAATTTATCAAACTGTTACTAAGAGGAGAACTTCAAAGCGACTAGTTATCAATAAATATTTCCAGATCCTGCCCAGAGAAGAACCAAGAAGCACGTAAGAAGCAGAAAAAAAGCAGGAAGAACAGAAGTTGAAGATTCACAAGATTGAGACCAAGAAAGAAGATGGGTGAAGAATAGACGACATACCTTCCCAAATCCCTATCCTATTGTAAACTAGTTGTCTGCGAAGTATTAAAACGAAAAAGGACCGTTTTCAGCGAAACATAACGATGACTTTCACGCATACAAAGCCAGTAAACCACGAGATTCTGCACTCACAGCTCCATTCCATTATGGGACCTCTACAACAGCAACACACTGTTACAAAGCCAACAAGGAATGATGAACGAAGCTGTACATCAAATACTTGTCCACATCCATCTCGCTCAAGTCCATC
Organism: Schistocerca nitens; assembly: GCF_023898315.1. Taxonomy (NCBI): domain Eukaryota; kingdom Metazoa; phylum Arthropoda; class Insecta; order Orthoptera; family Acrididae; genus Schistocerca; species Schistocerca nitens. Next base: position 370,340,449 of record NC_064618.1, read on the forward strand.
ACCTTCGTGCAAAAACATTCGCCAACCTCATGCTTAAACATTCATAGGATTGTGTGAATGTGTGAAATCAAATTATGTGATGTAGGAATTGTGCAAAAGAAACGTGTGAAAAATTAAATAAGCTAATAAACTACAAAATAACAGTCATCGACTGTGGACTTAAGTAAAAAATAGACTGTTGATAAAAATAAGTCATTAGTTCTGTAATGGACAGTATATAAAGAACAAAAGTAAGGCATAATAAACACTAAAACTATATGCCACTTATTTTCTCCACATAAAAATAAAAGAATAACTATATTTTACTTATTTTCTCCTTATAAAAACAAAGACTAAAAAATTATCTTGTTGGATGTTTTTTCTTTTTTTTAACATTTGTACCATTTGTTAGGATAATATCTCAATACTTGAGTATGTATATTTTTTTGTCAAAGCAATTCTTGGAAAGAATTGTTATTTGTTAGTGTAACAATGTTGAAATGAGTGTCTAGAAACAAAAACATTTTACTTGTACATGATATTAAGAAAACGTGTTAGGAATAGATTTTACTTAATTACTACATTTATAAAAAAAATATTTCTAAGAAAATCGATGTGAAAGACTCCTCACTTTCGATAACGAACTTCTTAAAAAACAAACTTCACACTTAAATAAAGAAAGAAAATAATTAAATATTAATAATAATATATAAAAAATAGTCTTCTCTTGTCAATATAAACAATTTTTTGAGAATAATATGGAAGAATATAAAAATCTAAATTAGTAATACAAACTGGCATAGAACCAGAATAATGTGGCTGAACAGTAGGCAACAAAATTTAGATAAAGGAATAATTTTTGACTGGCTTAGACAACTATTCAATCATTGCCTAACTTCAGTGAAAAAATTAAGTTCGAAGGGTGGTGATATGTAAGGTGTCAGGCAAATCCAACACCTTCCATGAAAACCCTGACATGATAAGCAAATCCAGTAGTATGTCACATAGCTCCGAATAAATCGTGACATTAAATTAACCAAAGTAATACGAGTAACGAGTGAGCAAATGGAATACCACAGACTAACACAAGAATGCGTAAATGCATGTCATACCTTCCCACCGTGAGACAGACGCAGTTCCGAGGGGAGAAACGAGAACAGAAGCTGAGAGCAGAACCGTGTTAAGCTAGAAGGCCCTACAATAAGGGACGGACATCCACGTCGCCAGCTAACCGCCAGAACCCCCCCCCCCCCCCCAGCCCATGTTAAAAGATAGAGCCCTCCAGAAGAACAGTATAGATCTTACGATAACACTAAGAGGGCCACACTAGCTGCAAGTTTTAGCGTGAGACTTTTTCGCGTCTCTGTTACGATGCAAACTTTAAAAACATTGCCCCACCATGAAAAGTAACCGACAGGACCACCCCCCAGCCCATTTTAAAAGCTAGAGCCCTCCAGAAGAATAGTATAGATCTTACGATAACACTAAAAGGGCCACACCAGCCGCAAGTTTTAGCGTGAGACTTTTTGGCGTCTCTGTTACGTTGCAAACGTTAAAAACATAGCCCCACCACGAAAAGTAACCGACAAGACCACCCCCCAGCCCATGTTAAAAGATAGAGCCCTCCAGAAGAACAGTATAGATCCTACGATAACACTAAAAGGGCCACAGCAGCTGCAAGTTTTAGCGTGAGACTTTTCGCGTCTCTGTTATGTTGCAAACTTTAAAAACATTGCCCCACCACGAAAAGTATAACGTTTCACATTGGATTGACAGAATTTTTGTAGGCGGAGCTTAAGGTTAACATTGAGACCCTGATTGCTCAGATGGAAACACAGCCAGATAGTTTTTTTTAAACCAACTTCGGTAAATTGTAGTAAGGAGAAGTTAGAAAGGAGTTGCATCCGAGAGGGTGAGCTGTATGGAGCTGCGCCGGCCGCCGCCCCCTGACGAACATCGACAAGGTAATGAACGCACGTGATGCCGCATTTTTGAGCGCATAAGGCTTCACTCAGAACTGCAGAAGTCTCATCTGTTACATCCCCTTTTTACGTAATACTAGTGTCGATCGTCAATTGAAGCTCATGGTATTCACATTTGCTACGTAAGTTAAAATCTGAAACGCGATGATTTTTCTGTTATGTAATTATTGAGAAGCCACATCAGCCACTGTAATTTACAAGTTAGATAAGTAATTAAAGATAATTGAGGGTCACTGTAGATCATTTTGATAGTTTTCTCTTTTGTGAAACTTAATTTAAACCTAGATTATAGATGTGATATGGCATAGGTTATCCTTCGATCCATTGTAGAACTTGGAAACCCATTCAGGGAATATTCGTTCACATTTTTGTTGAACACAGTTGGTTTTTATCATCATGTATTAAAACATTTCCTTTTATCAATAGTGCAATTTATAAACAATGTTTTGTGATTAGAATAAAATTTCTAATGGTAAACTTAACTGCTTTTTCGACGTTATTTTACCAGCTAACTAAAAATAGGAAAGCCTTGAACCCCTTCCACTAAATTTAGTTAGTATTAAGATTCTTTTACAGGGAGTGCAGTGGAGCTGACGCTGAAATCATTAAGTATTTGGTTATATCATCGCTAGTCTCACTGAACTCTTCTGAACTCTACAGTCATGTGTGGTCTGGCGTCTCCTTACCAGCAACAGGTCCCAGGTTCAAACTAGTCTATTCCCTAAAAAAACACGCTCAGAGCGTCGTTGCGCGAAAGTGGTAGGGAGACACGACTTAGAACAAACAGAAACCACGCAGAATGTTAGAACATCAGCACCAGCAGGTTCCAACCTGTCAGGGCCTGCACACGTGGTAACCTCAGACTCTTCCATGCAGGATCCTGTAGTACAGCTTCTTAGCATGCTGGAGCAGGATAGCGAGATGCTAATGTCAGTGCCAGAGACTGCGTTTGAAGCGGTTTCACAGTACTGGACGTCTTCGTACACGCCCCCATTGATCATTGCCCAAGAGACGTACAACCATCAGTGCAAGAACAGCAGGCTAACTGCACTGGTGTGAATGTTGTGGATAAGAAGATACTGACCTCTAGTGCACCACAAACTTTACTGTTTGCCTCATGCTATGTGTTAAGAGTTAGTGGTTCAAAACGTCTTCATGTAAGACTTGAAGTTTCAGAAGACGGTAGCCTGTCAACTGTGTTAGTGCTCGAAAATGTGCCCAAAAATATTAAAGTTAGGTTTTCTGACTACGAGTGGGATGAACTCTGTAGTGTAAAAACATACATCAAAAAGCATATGACTACCGAATACGCTCCATCCCACTTCTACCAGGACCTGTACTGTGGCAGTTTAACTGTGAGTAGTCTATCAATGTATGACAATGCTATACTAAGAATTAAAAGTGCTGAGGGTCATAGTATTTTCATGCAGCACTTGATTATTGATAACGTATTCAATCTAGACGTGTCAGTAATTAGTACAATAGAGATACTAAGTAGATGGCGTCATATGTTCAAGCTGTATACAGTGACATCATTAACTGGCTTCACACATGTAGCATTCACATAGAAGATATAGGTCATTTTTTTTAGTACCTGTATAACTGCAGTGCCAAAGTCTTGTGCTATTCCGCGAATAGGTGTTGAAAATGTTGAACTCAAATTTACTGATGGAATACCAGACTATTACAATGCGCCTATAACATTATGAGATATGCATGCTTAATTTGAGGGATACAAGAAGCAGCTATTTTCGAAATACTGTACTTCTGCTGCACCATTTAAAAAAGAATGAACTTATTGTTGTCCATGCTGATCATAATCGTATATCATGAATAAGTAAATATATTTATAATCTTAAATTTCCGTTTGTCTTTTTTATTTCTCTAGACAAAAATGTCATATATGTTACTGCATGTTAGTATATGTTTATGTACGTTAAGTATGTGACACACTTCCCTTGAAATATACCACTTGGACCACTTGGAGTTCATTCTATTGTGTAGCCGTTGTAGCTCAGCTGGTAAGGTGACTGCACCATAGTGGCTACACACAAACACATATTTTTAATCAAATAAAAGCCTATTGCACGCCAGTACTTAGCACAGTAGGTATCATGGCAGGCTGGGTGAAGCACCCTCGCCGCAAGGACATTGTTGTAGGTAACTGGTCCTATGATGATGACCAAGACCAGCAGACCAATAAGAAGAAGAACAATGGAGCACTCCTTCCTGACAGCATACGAGCGATAGTTGTAGATCCTTCCAACATCAGTGCAGTTGGAAGCACCTCAATTCATCATACTTGCATTTAAAACTCAAAGGCGTGGGAATGTATCAAAGGATTCAACTGAATTTGACCACCGCAAGTTAACTGACGCAAGAGTCTACCTGAATTCCGAGTACTGCCCATACGAGAATCTACATCTACAGTCGAACAGCAATCAATACAGTCTGGCATTTGACATGTATGTGAGATTCCGAGCATCTTACTATGAAGACGTTTTAAATGAAGGATGTCTACTCAGTCCACAGAGTTTCAAGAAGCTAGCACCAATAATCGTGATTTACTGTTCAAAACAGAATGAGATAGTTAAAACAGGGCCTGTGGATGTACAGATTGAATTTGAATCTTCAACAAACTTCCCAGATTACACTGCAGCATATGCTCTAGTTCTGCATGATTGTTAACTACTGCCCACTCACTGGTGTAGTGCAATGAGTTGTATAAATTAATAGGCTCTCTGCTAGCTCTAAGGCAGATCACGGTGTTATCCCAAGGTGTGAGGATCGTAGCTGACATTCAAGGATTTTGCTGTGATGAACACAGGTGATTCATACTTAAAGACTGTGCATTAACAGCATTCACACAAAGTGATGGAACAATAGGAACCTTTGCATCAAGAGTTGTATCGCCGAAATCATTCAAGGAAGTGAAGCGCATTAAAACATGTAGAAGTGCAATGTGGTTAACACACTTCTATCATGGAATTCACTGGGATGACCCTGGCATGTCTTATAAAGATTTGGTGTTGAGTGCTAGGAGTATTTGATCAAAAAATGGTTCAAATGGCTCTGAGAACTATGGGACTTAACTGCTGAGGTCATCAGTCCCCTAGAACTTAGAACTACTTAAACTTAACTAACCTAAGGACATCACACACATCCATGCCCGAGGCAGGATTCGAACCTGCGACCGTAGCGGTCACGTGGTTCCAGACTGTAGCGCCTAGAACCGCACAGCCACACCGGCCGGCAGTATTTGATCACAAGGAGACAATCATCTACGTTAAAGCTGATGAGAAGATTACCTGGCTGAGTGCAATATTTAAATTTCTTTCTATCTACACTCCTGGAAATTGAAATAAGAACACCGTGAATTCATTGTCCCAGGAAGGGGAAACTTTATTGACACATTCCTGGGGTCAGATACATCACATGATCACACTGACAGAACCACAGGCACATAGACACAGGCAACAGAGCATGCACAATGTCGGCACTAGTACAGTGTATATCCACCTTTCGCAGCAATGCAGGCTGCTATTCTCCCATGGAGACGATCGTAGAGATGCTGGATGTAGTCCTGTGGAACGGCTTGCCATGCCATTTCCACCTGGCGCCTCAGTTGGACCAGCGTTCGTGCTGGACGTGCAGACCGCGTGAGACGACGCTTCATCCAGTCCCAAACATGCTCAATGAGGGACAGATCCGGAGATCTTGCTGGCCAGGGTAGTTGACTTGCACCTTCTAGAGCACGTTGGGTGGCACGGGATACATGCGGACGTGCATTGTCCTGTTGGAACAGCAAGTTCCCTTGCCGGTCTAGGAATAGTAGAACGATGGGTTCGATGACGGTTTGGATGTACCGTGCACTATTCAGTGTCCCCTCGACGATCACCAGTGGTGTACGGCCAGTGTAGGAGATCGCTCCCCACACCATGATGCCGGGTGTTGGCCCTGTGTGCCTCGGTCGTATGCAGTCCTGATTGTGGCGCTCACCTGCACGGCGCCAAACACGCATACGACCATCATTGGCACCAAGGCAGAAGCGACTCTCATCGCTGAAGACGACACGTCTCCATTCGTCCCTCCATTCACGCCTGTCGCGACACCACTGGAGGCGGGCTGCACGATGTTGGGGCGTGAGCGGAAGACGGCCTAACGGTGTGCGGGACCGTAGCCCAGCTTCATGGAGACGGTTGCGAATGGTCCTCGCCGATACCCCAGGAGCAACAGTGTCCCTAATTTGCTGAGAAGTGGCGGTGCGGTCCCCTACGGCACTGCGTAGGATCCTACGGTCTTGGCGTGCATCCGTGCGTCGCTGGGCACGTGCATCTTCCGCCGACCACTGGCGACAACATCGATGTACTGTGGAGACCTCACGCCCCACGTGTTGAGCAATTCGGCGGTACGTCCACCCGGCCTCCCGCATGCCCACTATACGCCCTCGCTCAAAGTCCGTCAACTGCACATACGGTTCACGTCCACGCTGTCGCGGCATGCTACCAGTGTTAAAGACTGCGATGGAGCTCCGTATGCCACGGCAAACTGGCTGACACTGACGGCGGCGGCGCACAAATGCTGCGCAGCTAGCGCCATTCGACGGCCAACACCGCGGTTCCTGGTGTGTCCGCTGTGCCGTGCGTGTGATCATTGCTTGTACAGCCCTCTCGCAGTGTCCGGAGCAAGTATGGTGGGTCTGACACACCGGTGTCAATGTGTTCTTTTTTCCATTTCCAGGAGTGTATATACATGGAAATGTATGGATGTCCATCTATCCATTGACTGAAGAACATTTACCAAAAAAAGCCTTTGTATCTGCACATGAGAATGTAAAATTACTTTGAAGTTGGATTACAAATAAATAATCATTTATAAAATTTGCTGCTTTTCTTTCTTTCTATGACACCCAACGTCCATAGAATGTAAGTTTATTGGGGGGTATTGTATATGAAGCGAATCCCACTAGAACTGTCTGAGACGCATACCACAGCCTTGATGCTCTGAGTAATGTTACCTGAGTCAATAATAGACCACCTTTCACCTCACCTGCATGGCCATGCGTCAGATGTCAGCCGCGCGGCTGCCGGCGCCTGGGCTGAAAGAAAGTGCCGAGGTGCGCTGCGTGTTCATGGCTGCCGGACAAAGTCCAGCATGTGTCATTCCGAAATTATTTGTTTTTAAAGCAGTAAACCTTATAGGTCTGTGCAGTGCAATGTGGCTATATCCACGTCTTGTAGACACACAAAAATAGATCTATAATATTTTTTTAATAGAAAGGATTATCGTGATTGAGGGGTGAAGTAATAACAAAATTCAACATTTTTACAATAAAATAAGTGAATTTATTATTCAATTCAGAGTTTATTTAATAGTGTTTGCAAAGTATCAGTTTACAGTAAAATTATTCAGTTTTCACATTATATATGTGTTTACATATAAATGATTGGTTTTTGACGACAATTATCAACCTTCTGCTGTTTGAAGATACATGTTTAACATGTTACATTGTCGAGAAGCATTCTCCTCACATAAATTTTATATATATATATATATATATATATATATATATATATATATATATATATATATATAATTTATGTGAGGAGAATATATATAGGGTGAGTCACCTAACGTTACCGCTGGATATATATCGTAAACCACATCAAGTACTGACGAATCGATTCCACAGACTGAACGTGAGGAGAGGGGCTAGTGTAATTGGTTAATACAAACTATAAAAAAATGCACGGAAGTATGTTTTTTAACACAAACCTAGGTTTTTTAAATGGAACCCCGTTAGTTTTGTTAGCACATCTGAACATATAAACAAATACGTAATCAGTGCCGTTTGTTGCATTGTAAAATGTTAATTACATCCGGAGATATTGTAACCTAAAGTTGACGCTTGAGTACCACTCCTCCGCTGTTCGATCGTGTGTATCGGAGAGCACCGAATTACGTAGGGATCCAAAGGTAACGGTGTTGGACCTTAGGTACAGAAGAGACTGGAACAGCACATTACGTCCACATGCTAACACCTTTTTATTGGTCTTTTTCACTGACGCACATGAGGGGTGAGGTACACGTACACACGTGGTTTCCGTTTTCAATTATGGAGTGGAATAGAGTGTGTTCCGACATGTCAGGCCAATAGATGTTCAATGTGGTGGCCATCATTTGCTGCACACAATTGCAATCTCTGGCGTAATGAATGTCGTACACGCCGCAGTAGATCTGGTGAAATGTCGCCGCCGGCTGCCACAATACGTCGTTTCATATCCTCTCCGTAATTGAAAACGGAAACCACGTGTGTACCTTTACCTCACGCATCATGGTAATGTATATGTGCGTCAGTGAAAAAGACCAATAAAAAGATGTTAGCATGTGGACGTAATGTGCTGTTCCTGTCTCTTCTGTACCTAAGGTCCATCACCGTTCCCTTTGGATGCCTACGTAATTCGGTGCTCTCCGAAACACACGATCGAACAGCAGAGGAGTGGTACTCAAGCGTCAACTTTAGGTTACAATATCTCCGGATGTAATTAACATTTTACAATGCAACAAACGGCACTGATTACGTATTTGTTTATATGTTCAGATGTGCTAACAAAACTAACGGGATTCTTGAGTTTCTCCCGGCGTATTTGATAATCAAAATATCCACGGGTGTACTGCCGGTCTACAGTGTCCAACGGGCACAATATTTCGGCGATCATACATGTCGCCATCATCAGGTGAACTGACGGACTGAGCTCCTGTGAACGTGCCGGCACGGAGATCCGTACACTATGGCTGCTCAGGTGGAACTGGGTTCGGTCGCGGCGGCGGCGGATTTAAATACCCTCCGCCCGCGGCGCGCTCACTCCGCCGTCCGCGCCCCGCGCCACGGTCGCGCGGTGGAACAGATTGCGACGGCGTCTGAGATGACATCGGTGTGATGGCTCCGTCCGCCGTGGTCGTCACAACTATACATTTGCTCGATTTACTCTTGATTAACCCAATCGCTGGTTCCCAAGCCTTGCTAAGAGTATAGCCACAGTCACGGTTTCTTGATTCTCTTAGCTGCTGCAGAATCGATGTGATGCACAACCTTAGCAAAATTTGGAACAACGTTCTCGGAACGACATCTCTTTAGAAAGGCAAGAGTACTTAGCAAACGACATCTACGGTGGCGCAACTTTTCAAATTTCTTCATGTTGCGATACATCTCCTCCCCGTAAAGGTGTATGATGTGATTCTTGAGTTTCTCCCGGCGTATTTGATAATCAAAATATCCACGGGTGTACTGCCGGTCTACAGTGTCCAACGGGCACAATATTTCGGCGATCATACATGTCGCCATCATCAGGTGAACTGACGGACTGAGCTCCTGTGAACGTGCCGGCACGGAGATCCGTACACTATGGCTGCTCAGGTGGAACTGGGTTCGGTCGCATAATAATATATAGGATGGGGCCCCTCCACGCCCGCACCAACGTGGTGACCAACACAAAAGTTTTACTGTCACCTCCGTAAGCATGTTAGTTTTGAATCAGGCGTCACAGGATGCAGGCTGTGATGTTATCCATGCGTCTGGGTAAGACTACTCATTAACATGGTCCATCAGGAGATAGTAGTGGTCGAAAACGATCGAAGGGTAGCGGTTTTAAGAGCAGAGGAAAAAAAGTGCCAAGGCCAGCGCCAAGGGAAAAAAACCTCTGCGACAGTAGGACGGGTGGTAAGGGCAGTAGCGGCTTGCTAGCTGCGACAGAGCATGCAAGGTGAGGGGGGTTAGCGTGAGGTATCGTGCAACGTTACCTATGTACTGCGTGGTTGTCAGCTGGGGCAGTCCGGTGCTGCGGCTGGGCTCGCTTGTAGTCTCCTGGGCCGGCCGCAGTGGCTTACTCCCTGTAACATAGAAATTCGGCGCGGCAGGGCGACGACGCTTCTGCGATGAAGACTGGCCTATTGGCTCCTCGACCCCTTGCAGTCGGCGTCGCCAGCGGCTCCTCTGCGGCGGCGGTTGTCTTCTTCTTCTTTGCGCCTCTCACCCGCGCTGCTGCTGGAACAAGAGCTGGGATAGGCGCGCGAACGTCCTTCTGCGAGGTCGCAGGAGTGTTCGCAGGTACGACTGCGCTGAGGCCTTGGGCGAAAACTGCTCGCAGTTGCCTCAAGGCCTCTTCCTTCTCTGCAGCCACGGCGGCTGCGAAGGCAGCCCTCTCCGCCACCATGACGGCTTTGAGGGCTGCTGTGGCCTCCTTCACGGCGGTGCCGAGTTCGAGGTCACATCTCTTCGCAGGAAGGCGAGCTGCGTCCTGGCTGCTCGTTTCCGAGCGGCCGTCCCTGCCCCTGGCAGGTGGATCTGCTGCTGCGCCGTCCCTCAGCTGCGCCGGGCTGTTCTGCGCCCTACGCCGTTTCCGGCGTCGTCTTCTCTTCTGCTGCTGCGTCGGTGCGGCCGCGGCCGCTTCGTCGCCCCCGGCACGGCTGCGGCTTGAGAAAGCCGAACAGCCGCGCCAACTGGCGACGTGCGGGCCGCCACACCGGACACAAGTCGGCAGAGCGTTGCTGCCGCGGTCGCAGGCGCGGCTGTCGTGCTCACCTGAGCACTTGACGCACCGCGCCGCGTTGCGGCAATACTTCGCAACATGGCCCTCGCCCTGGCACCTGAAGCACTGGGGCTGAGGATCCATGGCGGTCGGGAGAGCCTCCGTCGTAACCGGGAAGCCCAGCAACTTCCGCAAGTCGAAGATGTCACTCCCGCCGTCGACCGTTTGCACGGTCACGGCATAGAGCGGCGCCCTCTTCCTGTTGGTTCGGTTGTGCAACCTTGCGGCTACACTACCAAACCCGGCTCGCAGCAGCCCTTCCCGGACCGCTGCCTCATCACAGCACCAAGGCAACCCCCTGAGGAGTGCCTTAGTCGTCTTCATCCTTCCTACGGAAGGTGCCTTCTCACGCGCCGGCGGCGCGTCGACGATGTGGTCGGCCACTGCGACCTTGATCGCCCTGTGGTCGGCCACGTTTGCGGCTCGAACGCAGATCAGCGAGTCTGTATCGACAGACTCGTAGACCACCTCGTTCTGAGCGCAGCTCGTCATGGTGTCGAACAGCGCTGTCCACCCGCCTTTGCACTTGACGTACAAAGGGGGGACAGGCCGCGACTCGTCTTCTCGAGAGTTCCTTGCACGGTCGGCAGACTCGGGGTTCGGTCGCGGCGGCGGCGGATTTAAATACCCTCCGCCCGCGGCGCGCTCACTCCGCCGTCCGCGCCCCGCGCCACGGTCGCGCGGTGGAACAGATTGCGACGGCGTCTGAGATGACATCGGTGTGATGGCTCCGTCCGCCGTGGTCGTCACAACTATACATTTGCTCGATTTACTCTTGATTAACCCAATCGCTGGTTCCCAAGCCTTGCTAAGAGTATAGCCACAGTCACGGTTTCTTGATTCTCTTAGCTGCTGCAGAATCGATGTGATGCACAACCTTAGCAAAATTTGGAACAACGTACTCGGAACGACATCTCTTTAGAAAGGCAAGAGTACTTAGCAAACGACATCTACGGTGGCGCAACTTTTCAAATTTCTTCATGTTGCGATACATCTCCTCCCCGTAAAGGTGTATGATGTGATTCTTGAGTTTCTCCCGGCGTATTTGATAATCAAAATATCCACGGGTGTACTGCCGGTCTACAGTGTCCAACGGGCACAATATTTCGGCGATCATACATGTCGCCATCATCAGGTGAACTGACGGACTGAGCTCCTGTGAACGTGCCGGCACGGAGATCCGTACACTATGGCTGCTCAGGTGGAACTGGGTTCGGTCGCGGCGGCGGCGGATTTAAATACCCTCCGCCCGCGGCGCGCTCACTCCGCCGTCCGCGCCCCGCGCCACGGTCGCGCGGTGGAACAGATTGCGACGGTGTCTGAGATGACATCGGTGTGATGGCTCCGTCCGCCGTGGTCGTCACAACTATACATTTGCTCGATTTACTCTTGATTAACCCAATCGCTGGTTCCCAAGCCTTGCTAAGAGTATAGCCACAGTCACGGTTTCTTGATTCTTTCAGCTGCTGCAGAATCGATGTGATGCACAACCTTAGCAAAATTTGGAACAACGTTCTCGGAACGACATCTCTTTAGAAAGGCAAGAGTACTTAGCAAACGACATCTACGGTGGCGCAACTTTTCAAATTTCTTCATGTTGCGATACATCTCCTCCCCGTAAAGGTGTATGATGTGATTCTTGAGTTTCTCCCGGCGTATTTGATAATCAAAATATCCACGGGTGTACTGCCGGTCTACAGTGTCCAACGGGCACAATATTTCGGCGATCATACATGTCGCCATCATCAGGTGAACTGACGGACTGAGCTCCTGTGAACGTGCCGGCACGGAGATCCGTACACTATGGCTGCTCAGGTGGAACTGGGTTCGGTCGCGGCGGCGGCGGATTTAAATACCCTCCGCCCGCGGCGCGCTCACTCCGCCGTCCGCGCCCCGCGCCACGGTCGCGCGGTGGAACAGATTGCGACGGCGTCTGAGATGACATCGGTGTGATGGCTCCGTCCGCCGTGGTCGTCACAACTATACATTTGCTCGATTTACTCTTGATTAACCCAATCGCTGGTTCCCAAGCCTTGCTAAGAGTATAGCCACAGTCACGGTTTCTTGATTCTCTTAGCTGCTGCAGAATCGATGTGATGCACAACCTTAGCAAAATTTGGAACAACGTTCTCGGAACGACATCTCTTTAGAAAGGCAAGAGTACTTAGCAAACGACATCTACGGTGGCGCAACTTTTCAAATTTCTTCATGTTGCGATACATCTCCTCCCCGTAAAGGTGTATGATGTGATTCTTGAGTTTCTCCCGGCGTATTTGATAATCAAAATATCCACGGGTGTACTGCCGGTCTACAGTGTCCAACGGGCACAATATTTCGGCGATCATACATGTCGCCATCATCAGGTGAACTGACGGACTGAGCTCCTGTGAACGTGCCGGCACGGAGATCCGTACACTATGGCTGCTCAGGTGGAACTGGGTTCGGTAAATAAAGGATGGGGCCCCTCCACGCCCGCACCAACGTGGTGACCAAACCAAAAGTTCTACTGTCACCTCCGTAAACATGTTAGTTTTTGAATCAGGCGTCACAGGATGCAGGCTGTGATGTTGTCCATGCGTCTGGGTATCGCGGCGGCGGCGGATTTAAATACCCTCCGCCCGCGGCGCGCTCACTCCGCCGTCCGCGCCCCGCGCCACGGTCGCGCGGTGGAACAGATTGCGACGGCGTCTGAGATGACATCGGTGTGATGGCTCCGTCCGCCGTGGTCGTCACAACTATACATTTGCTCGATTTACTCTTGATTAACCCAATCGCTGGTTCCCAAGCCTTGCTAAGAGTATAGCCACAGTCACGGTTTCTTGATTCTCTTAGCTGCTGCAGAATCGATGTGATGCACAACCTTAGCAAAATTTGGAACAACGTTCTCGGAACGACATCTCTTTAGAAAGGCAAGAGTACTTAGCAAACGACATCTACGGTGGCGCAACTTTTCAAATTTCTTCATGTTGCGATTCATCTCCTCCCCGTAAAGGTGTATGATGTGATTCTTGAGTTTCTCCCGGCGTATTTGATAATCAAAATATCCACGGGTGTACTGCCGGTCTACAGTGTCCAACGGGCACAATATTTCGGCGATCATACATGTCGCCATCATCAGGTGAACTGACGGACTGAGCTCCTGTGAACGTGCCGGCACGGAGATCCGTACACTATGGCTGCTCAGGTGGAACTGGGTTCGGTCGCGGCGGCGGCGGATTTAAATACCCTCCGCCCGCGGCGCGCTCACTCCGCCGTCCGCGCCCCGCGCCACGGTCGCGCGGTGGAACAGATTGCGACGGTGTCTGAGATGACATCGGTGTGATGGCTCCGTCCGCCGTGGTCGTCACAACTATACATTTGCTCGATTTACTCTTGATTAACCCAATCGCTGGTTCCCAAGCCTTGCTAAGAGTATAGCCACAGTCACGGTTTCTTGATTCTCTTAGCTGCTGCAGAATCGATGTGATGCACAACCTTAGCAAAATTTGGAACAACGTTCTCGGAACGACATCTCTTTAGAAAGGCAAGAGTACTTAGCAAACGACATCTACGGTGGCGCAACTTTTCAAATTTCTTCATGTTGCGATACATCTCCTCCCCGTAAAGGTGTATGATGTGATTCTTGAGTTTCTCCCGGCGTATTTGATAATCAAAATATCCACGGGTGTACTGCCGGTCTACAGTGTCCAACGGGCACAATATTTCGGCGATCATACATGTCGCCATCATCAGGTGAACTGACGGACTGAGCTCCTGTGAACGTGCCGGCACGGAGATCCGTACACTATGGCTGCTCAGGTGGAACTGGGTTCGGTCGCGGCGGCGGCGGATTTAAATACCCTCCGCCCGCAGCGCGCTCACTCCGCCGTCCGCGCCCCGCGCCACGGTCGCGCGGTGGAACAGATTGCGACAGCGTCTGAGATGACATCGGTGTGATGGCTCCGTCCGCCGTGGTCGTCACAACTATACATTTGCTCGATTTACTCTTGATTAACCCAATCGCTGGTTCCCAAGCCTTGCTAAGAGTATAGCCACAGTCACGGTTTCTTGATTCTCTTAGCTGCTGCAGAATCGATGTGATGCACAACCTTAGCAAAATTTGGAACAACGTTCTCGGAACGACATCTCTTTAGAAAGGCAAGAGTACTTAGCAAACGACATCTACGGTGGCGCAACTTTTCAAATTTCTTCATGTTGCGATACATCTCCTCCCCGTAAAGGTGTATGATGTGATTCTTGAGTTTCTCCCGGCGTATTTGATAATCAAAATATCCACGGGTGTACTGCCGGTCTACAGTGTCCAACGGGCACAATATTTCGGCGATCATACATGTCGCCATCATCAGGTGAACTGACGGACTGAGCTCCTGTGAACGTGCCGGCACGGAGATCCGTACACTATGGCTGCTCAGGTGGAACTGGGTTCGGTCGCTTTTTTTTTTTTTTTTTTTTTTTTTTTTTTTTACTTTTCATTCCCTTCTCAGATGGAGAAGGGGGGGCTGTTATAGAGCATAGGATGGGCTCTTTTCAGCCATGGGGTTCTAGTTATTCTGTTTTGGCTCTGTATATTTCTATTTTGATGGGGTGCAGGGAAGGGGGGGGCATTTCTCCCAATTGGGAATTTTTTTGCAGGACTTTGTTGGGGACAGTTCCGGTATTCACCTTAGCGGCCAAGGAAAACCTGCAAAACCCGGCCAGAACTGCTTGTTATGGTTTGACTTCTCTTTGTTTTCCGTGTTACCAGCGTTGGCGCTGGCGTTCACGGCGGGCAAGGGCGGCTTCGCGTCTTCTGTCGCGCTCCATCTCTTGCTCCCTTCTGTGATGCTCCTCTCGTGTTTGCACATTTCTTCTTACGTGCTCCCTGCTTTTCAGGTAGCTCGTTTGGTGTTCATTTAGTTCGCGGTCGGCCAAGTCCGGGTTGGTGATGTCCAGGATCTCGTTGTCGACAAGGCAGTGCCGGTGGTTTACAAATTCCTTGGTTTGGATGCCTGTGTCCTTTTTTTCTGCCGTTGCTTCCTTGCCTTGTAACGAGACCTGTGTGGCTCGACCGATCGTCATCTTCTTAGGCCAGGCCGTCTGTGTGGCCTGGTCGTTTTTATGCAGCTCCTCCGTCTGTTGCGCCCGCGTCTCCTTGGTGGTGTCGCGGCGGAGGGATTCACGGAGGGTGAGGCACGCGGCCTCCATTTCTGCATGGAGGACCATGCGGAATCGTGTTTCCGCCTCCTGGAGGGCCGACTCGATGTCGGGACCAGCTGTCGCCGCCGTCTTCCCACTCGCTGCGTCGCGCCGTCGCCCCCCTCCTCCGCCCTTGCCACAGGCGGTGGGTGAGGGCGGCCGCACGTGAGCGGTGGCCGTCGTCGAATCTCCTCCGGGTGCCGCCGTTGTTCGCGCGGCGTTGCCTCCTCCTCTCGCTGCTGCCCCTCCGTTGCTCGCCGCGGTTGCAGGATGTTTCCGTCTCCTTCTCCTGCGGCGTCGCCTCTTGGCCGGGGGCGCCGTCTCCTTTGAAGTGGCGGGATTTCGGCCGTTGAAGGCCTGACATCCGCGCCAGTTTGCGACGTGCTCACCGCCGCAGCGGGCGCACGTCGGTTTATCGTCATTGGTGCTGGTACAGGTGCGGGTGTCATGGTGACGTCCGCACTTGACGCACCTGGCGGCGTTGCGGCAGTGCTTTGCCACATGCCCTTCCTCCTGGCACTTGAAGCACTGTGGCTTCGTGTCCAGGTGGGGGGGGAGAGTCTCCGGCTGCACGTGGAAGCCCAAGAGCTTCCGCATGTCGAGGATGTCCCCGCCGTTGCCTGCCGCTGGTGTGGCGACGATAAACAGCGGCGGCTTCCTATTATTGGTTTTGTTGTGCAACCTTACGGTAGCCTCAACAAAACCTTGTCGGCGCAATCCTTCCTTCACTGCTCGCTCCGTGAGAATCCAAGGCAGTCCCCTCAGGAGCGCCTTGGTGACTTCTTTGCGACGAGTCTTCTGACCCATCGCTCGTCCTTCCGGGGCGTCCACTGTGTGAGCGGCCACTAGGGCCTTTAGGGCCCTGTAGTCGTCCCAGTTTGCGGCCTGGAGCTTGATGGTGGCGTCGGAGTCGACGGACTCAA
Organism: Schistocerca nitens; assembly: GCF_023898315.1. NCBI lineage: Eukaryota > Metazoa > Arthropoda > Insecta > Orthoptera > Acrididae > Schistocerca > Schistocerca nitens. The sequence continues at coordinate 370,357,096 of NC_064618.1, forward strand.
CGACGACCTCCTTTTCGCAGCTCTGCCCCATCTCGTCATAAAGTTCCACCCACTCGACCTCCCTGCACTTGATGTACAGTGCGGGAGCGGGGGAAACATCTTCTTCTGTCGCCGAGTTGCCACCTCTCGCGACATCACGTCCCACGCTGCTCATCTTTACCATACTGCGCGCTAGGGTTAGACAATTTGCTTTTTTGCCGTCAAAACAGCAACACGACAATTTGCCACCCGCGCGCAGTACGTTCTCCTACCTCACTCTCCCGCAGAAGCAGGGCGCCGCGTGCAACAGTGACCTGCGCGCTACGGCTGCCACAACTCCTCCGGCGACCCGTGCCCAACGGGTCGCCGGAGGAGTTGTGGCAGCCGTAGCGCGCAGGTCACTGTTGCACGCGGCGCCCTGCTTCTGCGGGAGAGTGAGGTAGCATCGTACCTCCCCGGTTCGGTCGCGGCGGCGGCGGATTTAAATACCCTCCGCCCGCGGCGCGCTCACTCCGCCGTCCGCGCCCCGCGCCACGGTCGCGCGGTGGAACAGATTGCGACGGCGTCTGAGATGACATCGGTGTGATGGCTCCGTCCGCCGTGGTCGTCACAACTATACATTTGCTCGATTTACTCTTGATTAACCCAATCGCTGGTTCCCAAGCCTTGCTAAGAGTATAGCCACAGTCACGGTTTCTTGATTCTCTTAGCTGCTGCAGAATCGATGTGATGCACAACCTTAGCAAAATTTGGAACAACGTTCTCGGAACGACATCTCTTTAGAAAGGCAAGAGTACTTAGCAAACGACATCTACGGTGCCGCAACTTTTCAAATTTCTTCATGTTGCGATACATCTCCTCCCCGTAAAGGTGTATGATGTGATTCTTGAGTTTCTCCCGGCGTATTTGATAATCAAAATATCCACGGGTGTACTGCCGGTCTACAGTGTCCAACGGGCACAATATTTCGGCGATCATACATGTCGCCATCATCAGGTGAACTGACGGACTGAGCTCCTGTGAACGTGCCGGCACGGAGATCCGTACACTATGGCTGCTCAGGTGGAACTGGGTTCGGTCGCGGCGGCGGCGGATTTAAATACCCTCCGCCCGCGGCGCGCTCACTCCGCCGTCCGCGCCCCGCGCCACGGTCGCGCGGTGGAACAGATTGCGACAGCGTCTGAGATGACATCGTTGTGATGGCTCCGTCCGCCGTGGTCGTCACAACTATACATTTGCTCGATTTACTCTTGATTAACCCAATCGCTGGTTCCCAAGCCTTGCTAAGAGTATAGCCACAGTCACGGTTTCTTGATTCTCTTAGCTGCTGCAGAATCGATGTGATGCACAACCTTAGCAAAATTTGGAACAACGTTCTCGGAACGACATCTCTTTAGAAAGGCAAGAGTACTTAGCAAACGACATCTACGGTGGCGCAACTTTTCAAATTTCTTCATGTTGCGATACATCTCCTCCCCGTAAAGGTGTATGATGTGATTCTTGAGTTTCTCCCGGCGTATTTGATAATCAAAATATCCACGGGTGTACTGCCGGTCTACAGTGTCCAACGGGCACAATATTTCGGCGATCATACATGTCGCCATCATCAGGTGAACTGACGGACTGAGCTCCTGTGAACGTGCCGGCACGGAGATCCGTACACTATGGCTGCTCAGGTGGAACTGGGTTCGGTCGCGGCGGCGGCGGATTTAAATACCCTCCGCCCGCGGCGCGCTCACTCCGCCGTCCGCGCCCCGCGCCACGGTCGCGCGGTGGAACAGATTGCGACAGCGTCTGAGATGACATCGTTGTGATGGCTCCGTCCGCCGTGGTCGTCACAACTATACATTTGCTCGATTTACTCTTGATTAACCCAATCGCTGGTTCCCAAGCCTTGCTAAGAGTATAGCCACAGTCACGGTTTCTTGATTCTCTTAGCTGCTGCAGAATCGATGTGATGCACAACCTTAGCAAAATTTGGAACAACGTTCTCGGAACGACATCTCTTTAGAAAGGCAAGAGTACTTAGCAAACGACATCTACGGTGGCGCAACTTTTCAAATTTCTTCATGTTGCGATACATCTCCTCCCCGTAAAGGTGTATGATGTGATTCTTGAGTTTCTCCCGGCGTATTTGATAATCAAAATATCCACGGGTGTACTGCCGGTCTACAGTGTCCAACGGGCACAATATTTCGGCGATCATACATGTCGCCATCATCAGGTGAACTGACGGACTGAGCTCCTGTGAACGTGCCGGCACGGAGATCCGTACACTATGGCTGCTCAGGTGGAACTGGGTTCGGTCGCTTTTTTTTTTTTTTTTTTTTTTTTTTTTTTTTTTTTTTTTTTTTACTTTTCATTCCCTTCTCAGATGGAGAAGGGGGGGCTGTTATAGAGCATAGGATGGGCTCTTTTCAGCCATGGGGTTCTAGTTATTCTGTTTTGGCTCTGTATATTTCTATTTTGATGGGGTGCAGGGAAGGGGGGGGCATTTCTCCCAATTGGGAATTTTTTTGCAGGACTTTGTTGGGGACAGTTCCGGTATTCACCTTAGCGGCCAAGGAAAACCTGCAAAACCCGGCCAGAACTGCTTGTTATGGTTTGACTTCTCTTTGTTTTCCGTGTTACCAGCGTTGGCGCTGGCGTTCACGGCGGGCAAGGGCGGCTTCGCGTCTTCTGTCGCGCTCCATCTCTTGCTCCCTTCTGTGATGCTCCTCTCGTGTTTGCACATTTCTTCTTACGTGCTCCCTGCTTTTCAGGTAGCTCGTTTGGTGTTCATTTAGTTCGCGGTCGGCCAAGTCCGGGTTGGTGATGTCCAGGATCTCGTTGTCGACAAGGCAGTGCCGGTGGTTTACAAATTCCTTGGTTTGGATGCCTGTGTCCTTTTTTTCTGCCGTTGCTTCCTTGCCTTGTAACGAGACCTGTGTGGCTCGACCGATCGTCATCTTCTTAGGCCAGGCCGTCTGTGTGGCCTGGTCGTTTTTATGCAGCTCCTCCGTCTGTTGCGCCCGCGTCTCCTTGGTGGTGTCGCGGCGGAGGGATTCACGGAGGGTGAGGCACGCGGCCTCCATTTCTGCATGGAGGACCATGCGGAATCGTGTTTCCGCCTCCTGGAGGGCCGACTCGATGTCGGGACCAGCTGTCGCCGCCGTCTTCCCACTCGCTGCGTCGCGCCGTCGCCCCCCTCCTCCGCCCTTGCCACAGGCGGTGGGTGAGGGCGGCCGCACGTGAGCGGTGGCCGTCGTCGAATCTCCTCCGGGTGCCGCCGTTGTTCGCGCGGCGTTGCCTCCTCCTCTCGCTGCTGCCCCTCCGTTGCTCGCCGCGGTTGCAGGATGTTTCCGTCTCCTTCTCCTGCGGCGTCGCCTCTTGGCCGGGGGCGCCGTCTCCTTTGAAGTGGCGGGATTTCGGCCGTTGAAGGCCTGACATCCGCGCCAGTTTGCGACGTGCTCACCGCCGCAGCGGGCGCACGTCGGTTTATCGTCATTGGTGCTGGTACAGGTGCGGGTGTCATGGTGACGTCCGCACTTGACGCACCTGGCGGCGTTGCGGCAGTGCTTTGCCACATGCCCTTCCTCCTGGCACTTGAAGCACTGTGGCTTCGTGTCCAGGTGGGGGGGGAGAGTCTCCGGCTGCACGTGGAAGCCCAAGAGCTTCCGCATGTCGAGGATGTCCCCGCCGTTGCCTGCCGCTGGTGTGGCGACGATAAACAGCGGCGGCTTCCTCTTATTGGTTTTGTTGTGCAACCTTACGGTAGCCTCAACAAAACCTTGTCGGCGCAATCCTTCCTTCACTGCTCGCTCCGTGAGAATCCAAGGCAGTCCCCTCAGGAGCGCCTTGGTGACTTCTTTGCGACGAGTCTTCTGACCCATCGCTCGTCCTTCCGGGGCGTCCACTGTGTGAGCGGCCACTAGGGCCTTTAGGGCCCTGTAGTCGTCCCAGTTTGCGGCCTGGAGCTTGATGGTGGCGTCGGAGTCGACGGACTCAACGACGACCTCCTTTTCGCAGCTCTGCCCCATCTCGTCATAAAGTTCCACCCACTGGACCTCCCTGCACTTGATGTACAGGGCGGGAACGGGGGAAACATCTTCTTCTGTCGCCGAGTTGCCACCTCTCGCGACATCACGTCCCACGCTGCTCATCTTTACCATACTGCGCGCTAGGGTTAGACAATTTGCTTTTTTGCCGTCAAAACAGCAACACGACAATTTGCCACCCGCGCGCAGTACGATCTCCTACCTCACTCTCCCGCAGAAGCAGGGCGCCGCGTGCAACAGTGACCTGCGCGCTACGGCTGCCACAACTCCTCCGGCGACCCGTGCCCAACGGGTCGCCGGAGGAGTTGTGGCAGCCGTAGCGCGCAGGTCACTGTTGCACGCGGCGCCCTGCTTCTGCGGGAGAGTGAGGTAGCATCGTACCTCCCCGGTTCGGTCGCTTCGCTTCGCTTCGCTTGAAAATCACGGACCTCCTCAGTCCGGAGATGGTGGAGGCTAAGCAGCAGTGCTGCTGTTCCTCCTTGATTCCTCTGTTGTTGTTGTTGTATTTGTGGCCTCTCATTGGAATCGGCCTCGGCTACCCCGCTGAGTTTAGACTAGCGAAGTAGTCATGCATTGGTATGTCTTCTGGGGCAGGCTGACGCCTGCCGGAGCGCCACTCCTCCTTCACCCACTTCTCTGTGACCCGGGTGATGTGTTCCCAGTCCGAAGGGGTGAAGATGGGGCGGCTGTTGAGCAATTTCAGCTCCTTCCTGGTTACGGCCTCATGCAACATGCAACGCATGTGTTTGAGGTCACACGGTTGGTGAGGCGGTGGTGGCTTCGCGGGCGCCGGCGTGAAGGGGTATGGGTTGTCCCCGTGAGGGTACGACCCGTCCTTCAGCGACGCCACGATCTTCTTGAGGAAGGGCTGCACGCTCCGCTCGTCTGGGAGCGGGAGGGGCAGCTCTTCGTCTGTTACCGCTTCTTCAGCTTGCGAAGAAGCGGGCTTCGTCCTGAGGGGTGGAGTGGCTGGACAGGCGTTGTCCAGGCCCGGTTGTGCCCAGCCATTAATATTCCGGAACATCTGCATCGCCTGGTCCGCGATCGCATCGAGCGACCGGCGTTCCGCCGCCGTCACGGTAGCTGTGGGTGTCTCCGTGTGCGTCTCCACGTCGTGTGCCCGCGGCTCGACCTCCCCGTCAGGAGGGAGAGTAGGCAGCACCACTTCGATCTCCATGGGTGCCTCCGCGCCGCCCGTCACATCAACTGGCGGCTCGGGTGGCACCGTCTGGGTGGAGGCGTCGACCCCCGTTGGCCGACTCGCAGTGGGGTTTGGCGTCTTCCTGAGGACCCGCAGCTCCTCACGCAGCTGTTGCAGCTGGCGGTGAACAGCCACGAGTTCCTCCCTCATGGCGGCCCTCTCGGCCGCAAGGGCCGTGTGGAAGGCGGCCAGTGCGTCGTCGGTGGTGGCTTCGCGACGGCACGGTGCGCCACCCCCGCGGGAACGGGGGGGCGGGACGTCCGTCTCGACGCCAGGCACCTCTGCTGGGCGTGGGGCGGCCATCTTGTGTCTGTAGCCCCGCACGTAGGCGCAGCTGCGCGAGTTTGCGGCGTGGGCACCGCCGCAATTCACGCACTTGGCAGCCGCGTCGCGAGGCTTGGTGCAGTCGCGTGTGTCGTGTGCCTCAGCACACTTCAAACACGCTGGAGTGCCCCTGCACGCTTTCGCGATGTGCCCCATCTTTTGGCACTTGAAGCATTGCTGCTCCGTGCGCTGCTTCTTCTTGTGGCGGCGACTGCGACCGCGGTCCTTCCCGATCGCATCGACCAGGAGTTCGATCGCGGCCGCAATCTTGCTGCCCTTCCTGCGTCCAGCCATGTTCGCCTGCGTGTGGAGGTGCGTGCGCGCCGGCTTCTTCTGCTGCCACGTGTACAGCGTGCCCGTGCGCTCCGTCCGCAGTCTCCAGCGTCCACGGAAAACAAAGAGAAGTCAAACCATAACAAGCAGTTCTGGCCGGGTTTTGCAGGTTTTCCTTGGCCGCTAAGGTGAATACCGGAACTGTCCCCAACAAAGTCCTGCAAAAAAATTCCCAATTGGGAGAAATGCCCCCCCCTTCCCTGCACCCCATCAAAATAGAAATATACAGAGCCAAAACAGAATAACTAGAACCCCATGGCTGAAAAGAGCCCATCCTATGCTCTATAACAGCCCCCCCCTTCTCCATCTGAGAAGGGAATGAAAAGTAAAAAAAAAAAAAAAAAAAAAAAAAAAAAAAAAAAAAAAAAAAGCGACCGAACCCAGTTCCACCTGAGCAGCCATAGTGTACGGATCTCCGTGCCGGCACGTTCACAGGAGCTCAGTCCGTCAGTTCACCTGATGATGGCGACATGTATGATCGCCGAAATATTGTGCCCGTTGGACACTGTAGACCGGCAGTACACCCGTGGATATTTTGATTATCAAATACGCCGGGAGAAACTCAAGAATCACATCATACACCTTTACGGGGAGGAGATGTATCGCAACATGAAGAAATTTGAAAAGTTGCGCCACCGTAGATGTCGTTTGCTAAGTACTCTTGCCTTTCTAAAGAGATGTCGTTCCGAGAACGTTGTTCCAAATTTTGCTAAGGTTGTGCATCACATCGATTCTGCAGCAGCTAAGAGAATCAAGAAACCGTGACTGTGGCTATACTCTTAGCAAGGCTTGGGAACCAGCGATTGGGTTAATCAAGAGTAAATCGAGCAAATGTATAGTTGTGACGACCACGGCGGACGGAGCCATCACACCGATGTCATCTCAGACGCCGTCGCAATCTGTTCCACCGCGCGACCGTGGCGCGGGGCGCGGACGGCGGAGTGAGCGCGCCGCGGGCGGAGGGTATTTAAATCCGCCGCCGCCGCGACCGAACCCAGTTCCACCTGAGCAGCCATAGTGTACGGATCTCCGTGCCGGCACGTTCACAGGAGCTCAGTCCGTCAGTTCACCTGATGATGGCGACATGTATGATCGCCGAAATATTGTGCCCGTTGGACACTGTAGACCGGCAGTACACCCGTGGATATTTTGATTAAACTAACGGGGTTCCATTTAAAAAACCTAGGTTTGTGTTAAAAAACATACTTCCGTACACTTTTTATGGTTTGTATTAACCAATTACACTAGCCCCTCTCCTCACGTTCGGTCTGTGGAATCGATTCGTCAGTATTTGATGTGGTTTACGAAACATATCCAGCGGTAACGTTAGGTGACTCAAATGGTTCAAATGGCTCTGAGCACTATGGGACTCAACTGCTGTGGTCATTAGTCCCCTAGAACTTAGAACTACTTAAACCTAACTAACCTAAGGACATCACACACATCCATGCCCGAGGCAGGATTCGAACCTGCGACCGTAGCAGTCGCACGGTTCCGGACTGCGCGCCTAGAGCCGCGAGACCACCGCGGCCGGCTAGGTGACTCACCTTATATATATATATATATATATTTGTGTGTGAGGAATGTTTCCTGAAAGTTTGGCCGTACCTTTTTGTAACACCCTATATATATATATATATATATATATATATATATATATATATATAGGGTGTTACAAAAAGGTACGGCCAAACTTTCAGGAAACATTCCTCACACACAAATAAAGAAAAGATGTTATGTGGACATGTGTCCGGAAACGCTTAATTTCCATGTTAGAGCTCATTTTAGTTTCGTCAGTATGTTCTTCCACCTACGCTCAATGGAGCACGTTATCATGATTTCATATGGGATACTCTACCTGCTATAACATGTGCCATTACAAGTACGACACAACATGTGGTTCATGCATGATGGAGCTCCTACACATTTCAGTCGAAGTGTTCGTACGCTTCTCAACGACAGATTCGGTAACTGATGGATTGGTAGAGGCGGACCAATTCCATGGCCTCCACGTTCTCCTGACCTCAAACCTCTTGACTTTCATTTATGGGGCATTTGAAAGCTCTTGTCTACGCAACCCCGGTACCAAATGTAGAGACTCTTCATGCTCGTATTGTGGACGGCTGTGATACAATACGTCATTCTCCAGGGCTGCAACAGCGCATCAGGGATTCCATGCGACGGAGGGTGGATGCATGCATCCTCGCTAAAGGAGGACATTTTGAACATTTCCTGTAACAAAGTTTTTGAAGTCACGCTGGTACGTTCTGTTGCTGTGTGTTTCCATTCCATAATTAATGTGATTTCAAGAGAAGTAATAAAATGAGCTCTAACATGGAAAGTAAGCGTTTCCAGACACATGTCCACATGACATATTTTCTTTCTTTGTGTGTGAGGAATGTTTCCTGAAAGTTTGGCCGTACCTTTTTGTAACACCCTATATATATATATATATATATATATATATATATATATATATATATATTATTTTACAACTAATTCAGAGGTACTACAACCTAATTACACTATCTTACAAGGTAAATATTATCTCTAGTGAAGCTCCACCCGAAAAAAAGAACACGCTTTTGACTAAAGTCGAAAGTAGTCACTTCAAGTGGGTGGCTCTAAAACATTTTCCACTACCACTAGTAAATGAAAATATATTTCTCTGAAGTAAGTGGCTATAAACATTTTCCACTATAAGAACGAAGTGAACATATATATATATATATATATATATATATATATATATATATATATATATATATATATAATTGAAGTCGATGGCTCTAAACACTTTTCCACTACAACAAGCAAATGAACATATATAAAAAAATTTAATTGGTGAAACTCACAAACTAAAATCTAATCTCTGTAACTACTCACACAGAACACAAATGAAGCGCAAAAAGTTTATTTTTTCTTCATATAGAAGATACAAGTAAAGGGTGAAAATTTATCTTTTGTTCATATATTACATACTAATATTGGTAAAAAAATATTTTCATAAATACACTTTTTTGAGTTTTTAATTTTTTTCATTTTTATCGTTTTCTTTCAAAAAATAATTAATATATATATTTACACACACATAAACGTAACACAGGCTCCCGCAGTCATTCACACACTCAGACATACACCCCCATTTACCACATTCACATGCTCATTCCCTCTCTATCAAGCAACAAGAGTCCCCCACCCCTACTTTCGTTTCAAGTAAATAGTGTGAGTATGGGAGCGTTTCCACCCCATCCTCACAAATGACTGTTTTATCATCATGAGGAGACAATCCGACTTTAGTCTGTAGCACAGTGTACACCTCATGACCTCATAATCCAATGCTAGTTTGTTGAACCATGTGTGGATGAGCACCTAGAACACTGCGAGCATAGAGGCATTGCAAATAGTCCTCGGCCGTAAGAACACTAGATGCCGTGCATCTAACACCCTTTGCCCGCCTCTGAGTGCCCCAGTCCATTGTATGATATGCACACATGTTGGATGTCGATTCCACAAACTCTACAATTGATAAACCATTCCACTTGTCTTTCATGAGACCGATAACCTTCTTGTTCTGAGGAACAATAGCATAAGGATTATCGGCTCCATAAGAAGACGTGTCGAATTCTTTACCATTGTACATAATTACTTCATATGGATCACAGTTCTTGATCCAGTAGATAAAGCTGTCTGTATCCATATAAAGTAACTTCGGTTCTACAAAATGAGGTTTCGCAAACTCATAGTGGAATCGGTACATGTAGAATTTGGAGATATCCAGTATGCACATTCCCAAATAGATAGGCTTCATAAACTCTACTGCAGTCTTCGACATCTCCAGAGCAACAAAGTTTTCATTGAAGATTGTGGCCTGCTTCAAATTAGGCCTGGCTGTACATTTTCTCACGCCATAACGCCCTTCCCATGCAGTTCTAATCACAATATCGCGTTCATTTCACACATTCTGCATAGTTTTCCTGAAAATGGAATTATTCATTAATTTATAAAAGTCTTTTTCAGAATCATTACTCGCGACCGCCCTCTTTTCGGTATTTAGTTCAATATACTCCTTCAACCATGGGGATTATTTGAAGGAGATTGCCCGAATGACTCTGACAACCTTCATCCCTAATCTGAGACACTGCTGGAGGTTACGATTATTAATGATATACCTCTGCTTATCCCCAACAGTAGCCAACAGTTTAGGGATGGCGCTTCCTCGCAGAATTTGTTGCTCTGGACATAATGGCAAGTCGCTTGTCTCTCCATGTAAATTATCAGGGTATTCGATGTCTGCCTCAATCACTTACCCTACATCAGAATCAGCTGCAAGGTCCATTATTTGTCCACCTAATCCCTTCAATTCGTCTTCGGACAGCCACCTAAACCTGCCAACTGGCAGCGGTTGCATCATGGCATGCCCATATAATTTGTAACATCTAAGTACAGAATTCAACTAAAATCAAGGGATGCATTGAACTCGACACCCATCTGCTGGTTATTTGCCTTGGCGTGCCTGTGAACACATTGAAAAAGTCCCCCACAGATGCCTCGCTCAAGAAATAGAAGCATTGCAGGGTCAGTCAAAAGTTCAATGCTGCGACCCATTTTTTTAGCATAGCGTCCCAGGACAACCCAGGTGCTGTGTAATAAAAGGCGGGGTCCAGAGAGTATGTGGTCACACATACACTCCGGAACTTTTCGAAAACATCTGCAAGCAAACGCACGTCAGTGTCCATATATAACCTTGCTTATTCTCCCAAATTGGGGATGTTGAATTCCCGCCATACATTCACGTCATGCTCATAATCTGCAGTGGTTATGGCATCGCTTGTAAGAGTACTGGTAAAAGCAGATATGTTGGAAAGCCCGGTTTCATTGAGTTTTGCCATACTATCAACATACTCGTATGAGAAAATTCCTTTCCTAGTCGTAAGTTGGAACTTTTCTTCATCGGGAAATGCAGATCGAGTGATATGCATATCATTCTGAGGTAAAGTCTCAACCAGTTTCTGGAGTGAAGTCTGCATAAAGCATAAACAGTCAAGGAAGCGGAGCGTAATTTTTGGCATCATTCGCTTTGAAAAATAAATGTACTTCACAACACTTTTAGGGAGGACACTGACCTGATCATTCTTCATACCGGACTTAGCCAAGTGCTCAACGAGAAAATGAGCGTCATACCGGCTCAAATTAGGAAAAAAGACGGGTATGTGTCTAGGTAACTGATGCTTCAAGTTACATGCGTTGTGAGCTGCACTGTGGAACTTACCCGTAAGATGACGGTGGTCTCTATGAGGAGTTTCCGCTTTTCTATCTAAGGCCAGCCCACAAATATGACAATTAACTGCCTTTTCATACATTTCATCTTCCTTTGATTTGGTCATGGCAATGTTGGTGCTGTAGAGCCAGTCAACTTCCCATAAAAGTTTTTCAAGATTAGTGAGAAGCCATACCACTGGATTGTTACCTACATAAGACGGTTAAGTTATAGAATCATACGCACATACAACTTGGAATGCTGCCACATACGGTACGTGTTTTTGTGTGAAATTTGTGTGTGAGGCTAGGGAGTTCCCTTCACAACGAGTAATAGGAGCCAGGAAACATTCAAAATCGGCGTACACAACAGAAGCACAACGCTCCTGGTGGTGAGCATTTTGAAATTTAATGAAGTTATTTTCCACAGTGGGCATAACCTCACGTACCGCATCCTTGGAAGCACAATCTAATAGATGAATCGCTAATAACTCTTCAGAAGAAAAATAATTCAAACATCTTAAACAAATATGCTTTTTATAGTGATCTTTTGATAGTTGGGAGGAAGGGAGTCGGGACACATCTTTGATCCAGACATAGTGGTAATTATCACCTTCAGAGAAGAGCAGCATGTTTACATGCAATTCTCGTTCACGTGAAAACTTTGAGAAATGGAAGGGACCTACTACTTTTTGCTTGTCCTTCTCATCTGACTTGCTTTTTTCTCCAGACCATAAACGTGAACCTATATTCCGGTATTCTGAGCCTCAAACTTATGTATGTCGTGGATCTTTACAGGGAACTCTATACCATCAAAGTTATACTGTCTCTTCATATATTTGACTTTGTAACTGCCTGGACGCTGGGGATCTTTCTTGTAATTTCTTTGACAAGCCAGGACTGACCATGCAAAACAAGAATTATCATACTGATTTTAAACATTAGTGCAAGCATGCTTATTAGCAGTATCCATAGGGAGTTTAATATAACTGGATCCTCCATTTGTTGGATCATAGACATGTAAATGGATGTCTAGGTGTGGTATACAGCTGAGCGCTTTAGCGGACCCACCTACTTCCATCTTGGAAAATCAGGCCATAATAGCGCTCAAGGTGAATTCTCAGTACCACCCAGCAACTGATGTACTCCGAGAAATAACGCCATTATCACCCCGTATATAGTGCAGCGTAGTTGTCTCCACCTCACCTTGATGTTTAGGTGGGTGACTCAATTCGCAGCATAATACTGCGCTGCATTTAATGGCGTTAAACCTCGGATCTTGTAGGACATTTTCAGGAGTTCTGTCTCCAAGACAAGGAGGCACGTCTCTAAAAACCCGACAGGGTCGCGATACCGGATTCTCAATTCTAGTGCATGAGATTCGCCCCTCAAAAGCCCTAGCAACTGCTGAGTATTCTAAGGGGGTCATAATGCCGTTATTCTGATCGAATTCATTATCGATAGGATGGGGGAGAGAACTACCTCTAGCCACAAGAAAATTACTATTACTATTACTACAGCTAGGGGTCCACCCAGTAGATGAAGGGGCCGGCGATGGTGAGTCGTCATCATTTGCAGGGATGGGTATACGTGTAGGAATGCACACCTTGGGTGGACAACGGCGGCTAGCTGGTTCGGTAAGAGGAGGAGGTGACAGCTGACTTGAAGAGCCGGGCTGCGGCGACAGACCGTGGGATGCGTTGCTGATACCGCTACCTGCCTGTGGCGTGGGGGGCCGTTGTTGTTGTTGTTGTTCTTCTTCTTCTTCTTCTTCTTCTCGGTCACGGCCAACCGGTTGAGTTGCCAACAGATGCTAGAGGGGCTGCGGCGGTGCTGGGGTAGGAGCTTGCACGCCTTCGACCACTTCTCGCACAGCCCTGATCGGGGTTACACAAGGTGCCGTGTGGCTTTGCGGCTGTGCGCCCTGGATTCCCGCCCCCGCAGCCACCGCTCTAGGTACATGGACTGCACTGTGTGATATACCTGTAACATAAATAAGAAAAAAAATTAGTTTAATGATTTAGATTTAAAAGAGCGATAAATAATAATAAGAGTAAATAATGGTAATTATTTGAAGTATTGTTAATGTTGAAAACTATTCACCTTCTCCGCTCTGGCTCCATGCTTTGAGCAACTCATTGCCACATTCAACTAGGCTCCCAAACCAGTCAGGCAGGTTGAGCTTCTCTTCCTTCTCCTCTAAGAACTGGGTGCCCCTGCAGCGGACGTCATTTGACCACTGTTGCCTTGTACGCTTTGGTCAGTACATCCCTCCCTGTGTGTGGAATTATATATATATATATATATATATATATATATATATATATATATATATATATATTAGATGAAATTATTTTTATCTATGAACTACGTTTTTATTAGAATTGTACTTACTTTCGAGCTGCACTTGTGACCTCTCCATCCGGAGCTGCTAGTCTCGAGCAGCCAACATTTAAGGGATGAAATCTAAAAAGATGGAAAAGACTGAGTATAATATTGAGTATGGAAAAGAAAATGTGCGATGGGTTAAATGATAGATAAATCAGCAGACCAGAACATATAGACAAAAAGAAACACATGAAGTCTTTATAGAGAGTGACAGAAAACGGATATAACATGTGACACACAGACACATAGACAAACAACACATGGAAGCTCAATCGGTATAGAGAGCACTCCAAAACAAATATAACAGGTAACAAACAACATAGAGACACGGAACACACACACAATCCATTAAAAGACCTGGCAATCTCTATAGATAGCGGTCCAAAACGGATATATGAACACGTAACATTGAACACATAGACACACTAACATAGAATCCGTTAAAATACGCAGCAATCTTTATAGAGAGCGGTCAGAAACGTGGCGTTGAACGTATAGACACACACACAGTCCATTAAAATACCCAGCAATCTTTACAGAGAGCGATCATACACAGAGCTAAAGAGTGCAGATATTGGAACACTGAAAATGCACTTACCAGGTAATGGAACTTCCTCTAAGCAGGATCGTTTGCTGCTTCCACTGAAACTGTCGGTGCTGCTGGTGGATCCTGATCGCTTCATATCGAAAGATTGGTAACGACAATAAACGCACTGGACCAAGTATGTGAGCAGAGTGAGGGCGAGTTGAGTTGTGGTCTGGTTTATACAGGTTCTATGATGTAGAATCAAGTGACTAGTGCAGTAGCGAATAGGAGAGCAGCATTCTAGGGGTGGGGGATGGTACATAATGAAGGACCACAGCGCCCCTAGTGCGAAAATGTGAAACTTTTCAGTTGCTCATTGAATATCGAAGTGGTACATTAAAATTGAAATGGAATTAAGTACTTGGCTAATTCATACGTTAGATGCGGGATGTGCGTGTTAGAATATTTACGAAATACTATGTCCAGAATGCGTATGGAGGTAGTGCTCGGCAGCTCATGGGTCTGTGACGTCAGGAGATGAACTCAAGATTGTCAGCTTTATCTCTCACCCCATGTCACGGTGGCATCCTCTGACGGCACAGATATGAACTAAGCCAGTTGCAGTCCACACTCAGTGGCGAACACATCTGCTTGAAATTGGTTAAATAATAAAGACAAGTTCGTTTTTCCCGCCATTATCGTAGGTATACTGTATTATCATGTTGGAATTTGAACTTCGCGCGATTTTTATTGATGAAGTAGGCCAAGTGTCCAATTTTACGCCACGTACTGGATACACTGGGTGCAGCCATCTTAAATAACGTCACGGTCGCCATCTTGGATGTTGTCATGGTGGCGCTCTCTGGTGGCGACGATATGAGCTAAGCCATTTGGAGTCCACACCCAGTGGTGGACACACGTGCTTGAAATTGCTTACATAATAAAGACATGTCCCTTTTTCCCACCATTTTCATAGGTGTGATGCATTATCATGTTGGAATTTGAAACTTGGCGCCATTTTTCGGGGGTAGGGGTGGGGGGCGTGGCATAATTCCACCAAAATTCAAACTTCCAGCCAAAATCCGCCATCATGATTGATGTCATCACCGCCATCTTGGATGACATCATCACCACCATCTTGAATAATGGTACTTTGCGCCAGAATGCAGGGTGTCCCAATACTCACAATAACTCTTTCCACATGCTAAGGATCTTATTATTAGAGTTCCAGATATCCTTCACTGTACTGTACATGAGGATTTTTTCGATTGCCAAAAGATTCTACTCACATAACATCATTCTCTTCTACTCTTCACTCATATGTGTGGATCTTCACTCCCTCAATGAGACCACTCATATTATCTTTATTCGTTAGATACACATTTCGTAATATCCTTTCTGCATAGCCTCTGTTTCTATTACCCCAGTAATTATTAATCAAAAAAATGGTTCAAATGGCTCTGAGCACTATGGGACTCAACTGCTGTGGTCATAAGTCCCCTAGAACTTAGAACTACTTAAACCTAACTAACCTAAGGACAGCACACAACACCCAGCCATCACGAGGCAGAGAAAATCCCTGACCCCGCCGGGAATCGAACCCGGGAACCCGGGCGTGGGAAGCGAGAACGCTACCGCACGACCACGAGATGCGGGCAATTATTAATCATCTCCTCACAAATATACACCGATAGCAACTTTAATAAGTCTCAATTTCAGATTTTCATTAGGTATTAGTCTTATTTTCAAGAGAGAAACACTACTGCAACACGCAGTTTAATACTGACAATAATTCAAAATCTTCTGATATTACTGAATTTATGATTTACTATAAACATGAAACAACTTTAACACAATCTACTGTTTGTGGCCCTATGTATTTGAAATTAGACAGCAATACCTCTTTTCAAGCCAAAATATCACACATTAAAATAAGCTAATGTTTCTGGTGAAAAGTTAAATTTGCATTGTCCCGTTGTTATTTTACTATTGTTTATTCGAGGAAACGCTTTATGTTAGTGCTGTTCATTCATCTCATGGGATTCATTGTAATCCCCAGATCCTTCAACAGTTACTCTGGTCTCCTCTCCCACTCCAGTTTGTTCATCATACAAATTTCCCCATACATTTTCATCCCTATTATCATATTCTCAATCTTTATCTTCTTTAACTTTGTCTGTTTGTTCTTCGTTGTCAAGCACAGTGATATCCTGTTTCTCTTCTAATATTGTTTCTAGGTCGTTCTCATGTCCTCTCAAATTCATTTGGTCGGCTGTGATGTGATTCATGCATTCCACTGCCACTATTCCTATGTCTCCCAGTTCTGGTGATCTGCCTAGCGATCGAGTGGCTGAACTCAGATGGGTATCTCTTTGTCTGGTGGTGTTCCTACTGCTACTCTTCTCCTGTCAATCTTCTTTATTTCATGAAATCTGATTGTTACAGTCCCATCAATGTGTTGTGATGCCACATCCTCTTCCTCATTAACGCTGTCGTTTTACTGGGTGTTACTATGCAGTATGCTAATTCTGTCCCCTGTACATTGTTAATAAAGACCAACTGCTCAATAGGAAACATCAGCTGTTCTCTGTCTATATCAACTTATTCTCTTCCCTGTTCTCCATCCATAATTTCTGATTAATTCTTTTTCTCTAATTTTCTTTCTAATCTGATTTGGTTTTTTTGATTCGCAACCAAAAAAAAAAACAAATTGAATACAAAAGATTTTTATTTTGGACCATATTTCTGGTAACACACTCACTATAACTTTCCCCAATATGACACATAAAAAAGAGCTTCGCCAAAATTATTGATGCTGTTATTAACACAGGTAACTCAATCTGGAGTGGAGCATAATCCAGAAAACCTTCATAAGTTGGAGGAGAAAGCGTATACGAAGTGCTGGTATCAGTAAACTACACTAAGTTTGTCCTTGCGAAAAAATGGGATAGTAATCTACATAAAAAATCAAAGTTTCCTGGCTATGTCACCGATATTTTATTAATAAATCCTAACCTGGTAAAATTTGTTGACTGTGTCACAGAATAACCTACTAATAAATCCCGTCTTGGCTAGTGTCAGCCAATTTATGTTAAAAGCCACATGTGAACATGCCAGATCTGCGTAAAATCGACCTATTGAGAGACAGATCTCTGCTTGAAATCCAAATTCCTGTTAAAATTATGCTGTGGAACTCACTTTAATCCAATCTGGTAATAAAGAGGCAACAGCACTGAAATCCAAGTACTGACATTTCCATAATTTTTTATACTGATTAATCTCATGAGAGGGATCTACTAATCATGAAATTAAATACATGAGCTGGGTAAATCCTAATTTTAGTGCATGTCATTGTTTGTGCATAGGATAATAGAAAACATCACATTTAATTACCCATTTCACGTCCATTTAAATGACGCATGAAATCGATTGCAAGAGAAAGAACTCTAAAGTTTGGGGAATCTGTCTGACGAGGGTATGTATAACAGTGATTCATGAAACATAATGGAGCTGTGTGAATATAGTGATTGCACAATGAAAAGAAAGAAGGAGAACTGCACATGTGCTTTGTCTGTGAACTCAGTCATGGTGAGTCTGCATTAATTTAATAGAGTCTATCAAAACCTTAACTTTATTGAGACCTGATATACTGAAGCTGCTGTACTATATTACCATAACTGTGACCAAATATGATGACTTCAGACGTCTAGGTGGAAGCCACCAGAATTCAGACTGTTACCAGTCTAGCTGTAGATTGCCTCTCCCCATCTCTAGGTCAAAATCTGTACCACATATGAAGTGAACACTGCACTGCTTGAGTCTCGAGTCAAGTTAATACCACAGTCTCAACATCTGTTCTGCTTCGAATTTCATGCTAAACAATTTTGTCCCCCAACTGCGAGGTTTCTCCTAGCTTCTGCCAATGGTGTTTTTCTTAGTCCGCAATTTTATTCCCACGATAGATCGCCTAAAACACAACTTCCAACCCAGTGTCTGTCAGCCTGCTCTGTTCTGAGAATTCTGCACTTTCAGCCTCTGTCATTAAACGTGCTTTTTGGTTGGCCACAATCAGGTCGTTTTGCAAGGAAGAAAGATGCACAACGGCACTTCGTTTTTCAAGAGTTCTCAGGACGTCTATTTCTGTCTGTGGGTGGCGAAATTCCTTCCATCCCACTGCCGTGGCGGCAGACAGTCGCCTCTCCACCTAGTGATGAAAACCACACACGAAGTCCGTCGAAATGATTTACTTGCTTTCAGACCTGGAGAAAAATTCATGTGTAGAAATGGCTCCCACTACTCTCGCCTTTCGCAAATTCGCTGAGCATACAACAAAGCTCAAAAGACGAAGCGCATTTTCGCAGGCCAAAATTTTTGTGAGGAAGGTGGACTGAGGATTGAGGCAGCTCGTCCCCCAACTTTATATCCGAGCCTTTTATAGGGGAACTTATTCGACGTTTTTATTCTCCAACAGGAGTATTTTTGCACTTTTAATGTATGCCTGTGTTTTCCTGGCACACTGTAAAAGATTTGGCCAAAGGATTTTAATTAAAGATCTTTGCCAAATATCTTTTACAGTGTAATATGGGCCTTTGAAGGGGTATCACACATTCAATAATATTGTCAAACTGTCAGTATATTGTCCGTCTGAGAGCGCGTATTGACATATTTTCAATCGCGAAATACTGATGAGCAGTACTGATGGACTTCAAAATATTTTCAGTATTGTCAATACATCTGAACATATTAGGTGAGATGTTGATGGTTGGCACTATTCTCCACTCAGTTGTTGACAGAGCTTCAGGAACCAACCATACGGCGTTACTATGCACTGTTTATTTTTTCAATTCGACATTGTGTGTATCATACCACGGATTTAATTTTTAAGGAGTCTTTTAACACAAAAGAATTTTAATAGACCTGTGGAAGGGTGATTATTGTGTATGCCAGTATAGGATGGTTAATGGAGCAGTTTCCACGATATTGCTTACTTCATTAATTTGAAAATATAGTATAGATTGTTGTGTAATAAAGCAGTTTTGAAAAACGCTTCCATTTCGAAAATACATCTGTTGGCAGTGTTTAGTAAGAGGTCTGTGAAATGCATGTCAGTTTCGCCAAATTATCACAAAGCGTGACCAACAGATATAATTGCTCACAGCTTTCCATAGAATTTTACTGACTGTGTTTGTCGATATTAAAGAACTGAACTTCAAGCATTAGAATAACCCATCTGTCTCCAGGCATATCAAAGTTACTCCTCTTGTCGAATGCGATTGCTCTCTCATTAATGTATTTTGCTTCTCTGTTTTATCTAGCACTAAAACTAATAACTTGTCTACTTTTTTCAACCAATCTCAGACCCGTTACCTCTTTTCCTTTGTTTTCTGTTGCTTGCAAGTTACAGCGAGTGTAATTGCAGGATACGTCTTCTTTTGGGTGTTCGAGATCTTAAGCTAGTAAAATTGAATTGTCAGCTGACAATTTTTGTCAGTGTTATTGATAATATGTGGTTGCTTCACTACGTTGAAAGTTTGACAAACTAGCATTATCAATAAATATTGAACGTGTGAGGGCTACTTAAGGTGTGTGTCCATTGGCAAGCAAACTTCCACAAGTCATTGGAGAAGCTACTTTTGCAAGTTGTTTGACGTGGAGAGATCTGCAGCAAGTCGAATTCCGAAAATTTTGTGAGCTTGCAGACATAGCTTCCGCAATCCGAAAGTTAGTGGATACAGTTTAGTCCAACTTGCCACAACTACTCGTACTTACCGAACTTGCCAGGTGCTATACGTTTCTCTTGGACTTGCAGAATTTTTGTATGTTTATTCAGATATGTACTTGCTGAGGCGTTCATGTTAGAACAAAACTTGTGCAAGTTTACTTCTGCAAGCAGTTTGGGAAAGTTAATTTCAGGACCTTGCTGCAAGTACGTGGGGAAGTGTTTCCACCTGAGCAGACGTTGTGACACAATTAAGTTGTAGTTCAGAATGTTGTGCACACAAGTCAATGTTTCTGTCGCCTCTGTTGCATTATTATTGCTAAAGAAAAAGCATGACAAAAAATAAAAAGTTAAGAAAAAAGTGTTTGGGTGTAGAAGTGGATACAGAAACGTATGTGTTTACGTTTTCAAGAAACAATATGACTGAATTAAAGACACAGGACTTTGTCAAACTGAACACTTTCTGAGAATGTTGTGTGCAGCTTTTGAAGATCACTTGAGAACTGTAGAATAAAGCATTCGAAAACAGGATATAATACTATGACAAGCTATATCACTAAGAGATCGTCTTTTAATTACTCTTCGATTTTTAGCTGCACATGGTAGAATAAACCACTGAAATATCAAATAAAAGAAATATTTAATGTCCCTAACTATATATTTACAATTATTTAACTGTTTTTCTAATTTTTGGCGATAGTTTCAACTTACTGATGTATCTTTTCCAAGTCCCAATGTACAGAATCTCTCAGATCGTTATGGACTGCACTGTGGCTCTATTTGAATCTTTGAAAAGAGAATATTTGAGGGTTAGTACTGTGATATTTCATAATTAACTTAAATAATTCGCTTAAGAAGAAAATTTACAAAACAACTGCATTTTGGATATGCCCTTTGAAGTATTAGAAAAATAATAACTTCCTCACATGATGTGGACAGTAACTTTGTTGATATTCTCGAAACAGTTCTATCTTCATCTTCTGCAGAAACTTGAAATATTACTTGTTGTGCCATTCTTTCCAATTTTTTGGACTTGATGGGCGCAATAATGAATGTACATCAAGTGCTTCATAATCCCTAAGCACCTGATAGGGAAAAATAAGCTTGTACACTCCTTCAGTTATCCTGTTAAAGACAGTGTCTGTGTTTCTCTCAGTTTCTTTTTACAGTAATACTTGTTTCTTCTGTATCACGGGTGTGTTTTCCAGAACACAATTGGTTTCACATTCATTATCATGCTTGACTTTTCTGATACCAGAAATAAATATCATAATTTAGTATGTATCCTCAAAGGGATAAATTTCAGATATAATGTTGTTTTCTATATTTTCAGCTACCTTTCGAAAATAGATAGGATTTTACAAACTATACTGGTACTGTCAATGGGAAAGGAACAGTCATACAGGCTACCAAGAAGGAAGGCAGTGTGAAATTTAATTGTAAAGACACCCATAGTACTGTACTGTTAGCACTGACTGCACCTGACTATAGAGTTGTATACTTTGATGTATGCTCAAATCGTAGAATATCAGAAGGTGGAGTTTTTAATATTAGAAAACTGTCAGAATATCTTTAGTCCAATACTTTGAATTTATCTATTCCTCTAACTTTAATGGATAGAAACGTTCAGGCACCATATGTCATTGTTGTTGATGATGCATTTGCTCTAAAAAATATGTATTACACAGGCCTAACATTTTAGAGGCCAACTAATACAAAATCGGGTGTTGAACTGTTGACTCTGTACAGCAAGAATTATATGTGAAAAAGTTTTTGGACATGTATGCACACGTTTCCAAATATTAAGATCGCAAATACTACTAAACCCAGAAAAATCAAGGCAAATTGTCAATTCGGTTTGCACTCTCCACAGTTTTTTTATTAACAGAGAAGAACAGTCCATTTATGTCCCACTTGGCAGATCTGATTCTCAATTTTTACAAACTCAAGGAGAAAGAAACATACATGAACAGGAATAAATATACCATCGTAACCCATAAACGTACATAATAGCCCATAGTCCGCCAAAGAAGTGTGAAATGAATTTACAGATTAATTTGTTTCACCAGAAAGGGACAGTGGAATGGTAATAGAGATGCCTTTAAATTTCATCTGATTTCTTGTGTAAGTGTAAACATAAACAGCTTTGTAATAAAAATACCAATTATGAATACTATCTGAAGAATATTAAATTTGTTTCACTTACCAAATTATCCTCTGTATCTTTTGGTGTGGAGGAGCAAAAGATAATTTCATAGATTCAAAAAACTCCATTTATTTTGTCCACATTTCTGTTTCTTCTTTTTTTTAAATTCTCACTGTACTGTATCCACAAATTGTGATTTTTTTGCCCACTTCTGCCTCTGAATTTTCAAACTCTGCTGCAGTATTTTCCAGTGCATCTTGTTTTTTAACCCTTTATTGCAATCCATCTGTTGTGTGCGGAAGAGCACTCAGCTCAACTCTCTGAGTTCACCACTGCATTTTTCACTGGTTCTTACGAATTTCAACTTGATGTTTCATATTGTATACATAAAACTTCCGCAAATTTTACAAAAACTTCCAGCAACTGACAAGTTCAGCGAGTAATTGCAGTAAGCTTCAACGACCTGTTTAACTAAGTTGCAGAAGCTACTTGTGCAAGTTGACGAAACTTGTGGTAAATTACAGGAAGTCAGCTTGCTGTGGGTGTTCCCACATCCAAATAATTTGAGGTAGTAGATTCTGAAAACAGTTTGTGGAAGTTTACTTGCTAGTGGACACATGCCTTAGGTATGGGATTTCGAGAAAACGCAATTGTTAATGCAAAAAAGTGGAGTGCTTTCCTGCACTGTGGGGCACAAAGTACACGGAATTCAAAAACAGACTAAAGGAATAGGACTCTCTACAAAATACTGTGGCATATTTCGATAAAACCGACGCCAAAATAACAAAAAAAATTCATTATCTGCACATGCAGTATGGACAGGAAGTTAATAAAGTAAGAGAACGGAAAGGTGGTAAGAGGCAGTTGGGAATACTTTGAACCAATAAAATTTATGTTTTGCTCTTGCATGCCAAAGTAAGCATTGGATGATTTGGTTACTGAAACACATTTTACAAATAGTATTTATTACTTTTATTACAAACATACTATATGTGTATGCCAACACCAAGAACTGAGCACAAATTTAAAGACATCAGTGTTCCCCATCTACATTCCTTCCTGGTGAAGCAAACTAATCTGTAAATTCATGCTGCTCTTCTTTTCCTGATGGTGTCCAATTACTTATGTTTAGCCATACAATAGTTTCTGCCCACCTCCCTTTCATTTGTAAATCTCGATCATCGAATGTTACTAGCAGTGTATAACAGGAACTGCTACTCTCCTCTGTCATTAAAACGTTGCAGAGAGCAAAAATTAACTAGATAATTTTCCTTAATTTTTCTGGGTTTAGAAGAATGAGAGTTTGTAGTACTCGCAAGTGTGTAAAGATAAGGCCATAAAACGTTTCAGACACATTTCTTAATATAGAGGGCCGATAACTAAACATTCAATTTTACATTGACTGACCACTACACATTTTCTTATAGCAAATGCATCATCAGCAACACTGACATATCTTGTCTGAATAGCTCTACCCACTAAAGTTGGAGGAAATGGTAAATTCAAAGTATTAAGACACTCTGACAGTTTACCATTACTAAAAGCTTCACCATTAGATAGTTTACCATTGCTGCCTACATCGAAGTATAGAACTCTGTAGTCATATCCAATCAGTGCCAACAGCAAACTACTACAGGTGCCTTTATAACAAACGTATACACTGCCTTCTTTCTTGGGAGCCTATATGACGACAAGCTTTCCATCCATAGCACCAATACGGTTTGGAAACGCATTAACAATTTTTATGCATTCTTGTGTTGAAGATACCTAAAATTACAGAAAACAACGATTATATCTGAAATTACTCATATGAACAGTAATATAAAGACTACATTGTGATATTTATTTCAGGCATCACACATAGAAAACAAGGAAAATAAATATGACACAAATAGGCCTACTTTTTGGAGGAAAATTGTACTGAAATGGAAGCCACAAGTACTCATTGTGAAAGGAAAATGTTAGACAAATTCTGGTGTTAGTATTAACAATGAGTTAGAAATGGTGCAAAAATATTCTGATGATAATGTGGTGTTTGGTGATTATGTTGCCTCTGAGGTTGGTCATATCATTACAAACAGCAAGTAAAAAAAAAAAAAAGAAAAAGAAAAGAAGCATGTAACCCCAAAAGGAATTTGGAAGTTTCAGGAGAGGATAATGTGTGCAGTAACGCATGGATAACTGATGACAGACATTTCATTTCCACAATGAATACACTGTCAGACAGAGTAGTTATTTTATCTGATATCATCAAAGTGAATCATACATTAGGTGACTGTTTTGCAGATGTTATGCTTAAGTGAATTATTTGAGTGAGATTAAGAAAAACCAAAATAACAAGCATTAAATGTTCTCCTTTCAAACATTCAAATAAATCCTCACAGCAGTTGGGGACAATGTGAGAAATTGTGAACACAGGAACCTGAAAGATATATGTGAGCAAATGTAAGGAATCTCATGACAATAAATAAATAAGTATATAAGCAGTTACTAAAAATGAATATTTCGTTTGTGTTATATTGAAGAGTTTTATTCTCTTATCTATGTCTAAAAACGAAGTGTAATTAAATGGCGATCTCTTAGAGAAATAGCTTCTGGAGTCTGGTATCCTGTCTTTGAAACCTTGAATGCATAAACTCCCCTTTAGACACAATATTAAATTACTCGTGCAAATTTTAGTATAATCATTATTTTTGCAATAATATTTTATTATTCTGAAGAAGGAATTTATACTATTACTTACCCTGTATATGGTTTCACCATCTAGAAGTTGGATCCATAGCAAATCTTGATAAAAAATTAAGAGATTTTGGTTTTTTAGTATGATAAGATTGAAGCATAATACAATGCTTTTGGTGCTAACACTTTTTATTTTAATGTTCACTCATCACAAACTTCACATAAGACATTGCAGCCAAGTCAGAAACATTTCTCATGATATTCAAAGTCTACCTGAGCAATATATCAGCAGTCGAGGAGCTTAGAAGAAGTGATTGCAATGAACTACAGTGACTTCCTTGACCCAAATTTCATGGTATAGAAAATTGCTTCCATAAACATCTAGAAGGTTCTATTAGTCAAATAATGTACTTTCCACTTTTAATAGTAGAGAAAAATTTAATGGAAATTGTTTGTCATGACTGACAAATTACTGGAAATGCAACAGAAACAAAAGATATTTATATAGTTATGAAAATATATTAAATAATTTTCAAAATATACCACATCACAAGCTTCATAGAAATCAAGTTTGTAAACTAATCATATATAAAAGGCATATGTTATGAAAGATAATGCATCAGCATCAAGAAGGAAAAAAATCAAGATGACTTTTGTACTTTATGATGAAATTTTTAGGATAATTAATTTTGGTAGCACAACACTAGTCAGTAGAATATATTAAATTATTACTACACAGTGGGCAAATACTGAAAGATGTAGAACTTTTGCAGTGAAGCAATGTGTTGTGTAATTATGGAAAAACGTTTATACATATTTTGTATCCAAAAATTTCCATAAAAATTACTGAAAAATGAAGAAGAATCGCAAATTTCTCTTATTCCATTAAATTATTGTAGAATTTGGTTTGTTATAAGTGTACAAAAGCCAAGAATTGTTCAAAACTTGCATATATTATGACACTCTCAGAAATTTTTTTGATCTGATCTCAATTCTCTGATTTTAGTTCATTCAATATTGTTTCTTGCAAACATAAACGTTTACGCTTCTTTATCCGTTTCTTCACACAAACACTTTTTTTCTTAAAATTTTGTTCATCGTGGTTTTTTTTTCTTCAACTATAATAACGCAAGCATGGTGGCAGCTGCTCTGCATTTTGCACGTGACACTGTAAACTTCAAGGATGTAATTCTAGTGGAAACACTTCTGCAATTACTTGCAGCAGGCAACTTGCCCAAGTGACTAGTAGAAAGAAATCGCTTATTTTTTTTCTTATGTAAACACCTCGGTAAGAACTTACAGACACTGCTTATGGAATTTACTTGCTATTGGACACTAGCCTTCAGGACACAATCCAGCCTTTAGAAATCTTCACTCTTAGTCAGATTCTGTTAGTAGAAGTCACAGTACAGTAACAGTAAATCAGTTCGCAAATGCTTGGAGTATGATCAGGTCCGGTAAGGCACAAGCCTCATTGGGACACTAAGCTGAGAGAGGTGCCAGGTGCTCCACAGCTGTAAGATTTGTACACAGGACATATCACAATTGGTAGTGGACGCTTGGGGCGCCAAGCTCAGAGGGGCGCCAGGGCCGCTCGAGTGCAAGATTTGTACGTAGTGCGTTTCATAATTAGCAGAGAAGGATGACGTGATTGAAAGAGTACGAAGGAAAAGGTGGGAGGGGAGGGCACCAAATGATAAGTCGCTTGCGTGCAAAAATGTTGTCGAACCAGCCCTGCGTATGTTTTCATTACTAGCCTGACCCGTGATTATCGATAGCTCTCAAAATCCGCCCGAAAGCGTCTGCCTCCGTAGGGTAGCGGTAGCTTTACCGCCTATCGGGCAAGGTTGCCTGGGTTCGATTCCCGGCAGGGGACTGGATGTTGAGTGTCCTTCATCATCGTTTTCATCATCATTGACACGCAAGTCGCCTAAGTGGCGTCAACTAAAAAGACTTGCAATACAGCGGCCGAATCCCGAGGGGGATATCCCGGCTAACAAATGCCAAACTTAAAGCAACATCACCTTTGATTTGTTACTGTGAGCTTCGTGCAGAAGATAGTCCGTATCGGGATGTGTGATGCATGGTTGCGGGTAGTGTACGGTTGACGCTAAAATAACGTCAATATGTCAGGATCTATAGAAATACCGCTCCGTGATACAAGTGAAGAGGTAACCGAAATGGTTTAGTGTGTTGTACTCTCTTTGTTGGTGGTGCAAACGCTACTGCACAATCTCGCGAGTAAATTTCAGCAAATGCGTACATTCGAGCTTCGAAATCACAAGCGGAGAAATGTTTATCGTTACAGCATTTGATGGTACCTTACCAACGAGTTAATTGTGTTTTTCCCATCCGTAGGTGATAGAACTAGATTTGGACCAGCTACCAGATGGCGATGAACTTCTTGGTATTCTGCGACAAGAACATGCCCAGCTCAGTTACTGGGTTAGTCTTGCGGTAAGTTCAAGTGTTTATATTGCTTTTGTGGTTTTAATTTCTGTGCTACTCTTAAGTTTCTTGCGGTTTCATTTTGAAACTCGTCTCTACACATAATCAATCTATTTTTAGTGTTTCCTTCCTTCGTTGTGAGAAGATGTAGAACTCTAAAGGTTGCAAGAATGCTGTATAGAGCTTAAACTATTTACATTTGTGTGTTTGTAGCAAGATATCATTGGTATATTTATGCAAAAATTAATTCTCATAATTCCTCCCATGTTTTCTTCATGACACCACAACGAAAATATTTTCATCTGTGATGTTTAATAGGCTATTTGAAACTGTTAAGCCCAGATAGCAAAGGTTTAGGAATCATACATTTTTACTATAGCAAGCTTAATACCAGTTGTGTTCAGAAGTACATATTGTTTGAAAACTTGGATGTAATTCAAATCGTCCTATTAGTTTGTCCAGGACAAGAAATGCCCTTGGTAAATTATTTCTCTATTTTTAATACTTTGTGCTGGTATATCAGAGGTGTTAGTTATTTTTAGCCCTTGGACATCCATGTTAATATTGTTTCTCGTGTTGTTATTGTGGTATTGAAATAAACACACACTTACTCTTGAGATATCTACTGATATGCCTCCATAATTTGTTTATTTAGGCCTATATACTTTCAATGAAACAACAATTTTCATTGTCTTATTTAGGTGCTCTTATTGAAAATATAACTGAAATGCGTTTTGTGTATTTTAATTTCGCTTAAAATTGTGTGTCCATGATTTGCATAAACAAAATGTTTCCAGTTTTCAAACATTGTAAACAAATTCAAATTTGAAATAAAATATCATTTCAGTATACATTCTCGTCTCAAATAACATTTCTTCCTTTTATTCATGAAGCACAGTCATCTCTCTTGTCCAATATTCCCCTTCCAGTGGCAGTATTTGAACTTAATGTCAGCATTTTGCTTTGTTTTCTGTTGTTTGATTTCCATTTAGTGGTAGTGCGATGCACTCAGCCAAAGGTGGCAAGAAAGGGATTTGTGAACCCATGGACCATGTCAACATATGCATTCTTCTGATACAATATGTTCTGCATCATGGAGTATGATTGATGTAGAATTGTTTGCTGGCCTGTAACAAAGTAAATAATTCAGAGTTAATTAACAACATGGTACCACATCCATAGACAGATGATATCATTAACATTGTGAAGATACAAGTGTGAAGAGCTGACCAATAGTTGGCCACACCAAGAAAAATTAGTGAAATAAGATCAGGCAAACTAATAGAATATCCACTGGAGTTGTAGATTTTAGGTTTACGGTGTTCTTGTTACTAATGCTTACAAACACATTAAAAGCTTGAAAATGTCAAACCACAGAGGAAAACAGGTGTTATGATCAGAAGTTCAACTGTAACTATCTATTGCGAAATGTATATTAAAAAATATTGTTGTGGCACATTTGCTGGCATCGCCAACTCGCAACAAAATGGTCACCACACTACCTAACCTAGGCATCACACAAGACTATAATTTAGCCTGGCACCGCAACCGCATAAAATGAATAAGGTACATAGATCATACATATATAGACTGAAGCAGTGAATGAAAATTAGTACCAAGCCGGAACCGAACCTGGGTCCCCTGATTACTAGTCAGGTGCTTTAGCCACTAAACCACCTTAGCATAATGGCTCACACAGGTGCGTGGATTACTATGGCATGCCTCCTTCCTTGATCCAAATTCTTACTACTGCCCCATTCTACTTTAAATTCTTCCTTATACACAAATAGAATTGTCAAGGCACTCCATATTCTGGAATAGCACCTCAGCGTCTAATGTAAATGGGGGATTCAGCCTGGATTTTGGTATCTGTAAAAGTACCTGCACCTGGGTTTAAAGTTGGGTCCCCGCTTTACATTTGATGCTGAGGTGCTATTTCAGAATATGGAGAGCCTTGGCAGTTCTGTTCATGGATAAGGGTGAATTTAAAATAGACTCCGGTGACACTGAGAATCTGGATCAAGGAGAGAGTTGTGCAGTTGTATGAACCACTGTGCCAAGGTGGCGTAGTGGCTAATGCACCTGACTAGTAAGCAGGAGAACTGGGTTTGATTCCCGGTCTGGTACAAATTGTTATTCGCCACTTCAGTCTATATACGTAAAAGCATATCTGTATGAGACCAGTAAGTCTCCGACATTGTGTCATTTCATTTGTATAGATCAAATATGAAACAAAATCTGAAACATTGTTTCCCACATTGGATAGCTAACTCCTCCAGACCTATATAGGTCCAGTTAAGAAAAAATCTAAGCAACTGTCCATAAGAAATAAATGACATATTATAAAAGAAAAATATGCAGTTGATATTTACAACTGAAACAAACAAACAGAAACATTCCAGACATCATTTTCTTAAAATATGATGTCACATTTTACAGAATATTGTGACAGCTTCTCTTATTCATTAAACCAAATAATTCCTAAAAACTTGGAGGATGACTCTATTGATGTAGAGAAAACGATGAATCGCATCAGTACATCCACTAGCACAGTATTGGCACATTACTTTAAGACTGCAAACAGTGTACATATCCGTTGTGTGAGTTGAGTGGTCAACCAGAGATACAGTTTGCATCAAGTAAACATGGAAGATATGAATCTTCTGGATACGGTTGAGTTCGTTGAGTGCCTCTGTCCTTAGGTATGGTTATCTGCAAATCTTCATGTATATCTGCACTCTGCAAACCATCATGAAGTGCATGACAGAGCATATGTCCCATTGAACCAGTTATTAGGGTTTCTTCTCATTCCATTCACATGTAGAGTGCAGGAAGACTGATTGAATGTCTGTGTGTGCTGTAATTCTTCTAATCTTCTCCTCATAATCCTTATGTGATGTGGGGGGTTGAAGTATATTCATAGTCATCATTTCAAGCCAGTTTTTGAAACTTCGTTAGTAGACTTTCTGGGGGATAGTTTGTCTTTCTTCAGGAGTCTGGCAGTTCAGTTTCTTCAGTATCTCTGTGACACTTTTGGGGCGGCAGGTAAATATCAAACAGGTTGTTTCTTCTGTTACGTTAGTGTTTAAAAGACACATAAGTTATCTGTGCGTACATTACACCTACCTTCGCCATTTACAAAAGCCTGAAAACTATTTTTGCAGTCGGCCAGAAAGCTCCTTAAAAGTGGAAAATAATCTCACCTCTTGCAATGTAGTTTTGTCAAGATTCCGGTTGGCACATAAGCAGTTACTTCCATGAAATCCAAACAATGCAGGATGGTGTACAGTCCTCAAAAGTTTGCTTCGTACATTTATCAGAAGCACTTTTGGTAGCTGCTTGGCTCACGCCGTCTGAGGCACAGCGCGTGCAGGCATTTGACTGGCGCAGGCAGATTAATATCTCAATGTGAAGTGTCCCTTCTTCTGCCTCTCTGGCTATACTTATATGTGGGCACAGTGGACTGCCAAATGGAACATGTGCTATAAACTGCCCTAGCTACAGGTAGCAGTATTTAAATTGCCCCTTTCTTGGACCTGGTATTAATTAATTGCTCTGTCATTCAATTCTCAGGCCGTACAGTGTTAACTTTAATACATTGAAGCATACACTGATGAAGTTCAGTAAAGTTATTTTACTTTTTAATTTCACTCTTAGATTAATGTGCAACACTTTGTACATTAAGCACATGCGCATTATGACAATGTGGTGCTGGTAGTAGTGAACTGGGGTAAGCCTTGGCACAGTTGCTTGCCTCTATCTCTCACAGTGATATAGCTCTTGATTCACCTCACACTCTCCCACGGATAAAACCGTTTTGTGACCATTCATGCTGCCCTTCTCTGTATATGTTCAATATCCCTGTTAGTCCTATTTGGTATGGGTTCCACAAACACGAACAGTATTCTAGAATCATTCATTTGAGTGACTTGTAAGCAATCTCTTTTGTTGACTGACTGCACTTCCCAGTATTCTACCGATGAACCGAAGTGTGCCATCTTCTTTACCTACTACTGACCCTATGTGATCATTCCATTTCATATTCCTACAAAATGTTACACCCAGGTATTTGTGTGACTTGGTCAATTCCAGCATTAATATTTCAGTCATAGGGTATCCCTTTTTTCATTTTGTGAAGTGTACAATAATTTTATGTTTCTGAATATTTAAAGCAAGTTGCCCATCTTTGCACCACTTTGAAATCTTATCAAGATCTGACTGAATATTTCTGGAGCTTCTCTCACAGTACTTCATTATAGATAACTGCATCATCTGCAAAAAGTATGAGATTAATATAATATTGTCTGCAAGGTCATTGATATGTAACATGTACAGCAAGGTTCCCAACACACTTCCCTGGGCACCCACAATTACTTCTACATGTGACAATGACTCTACATCCAAGATAACATGCTACATCCTCCCTATCAAAAAGTCTTCAGTCCAGTCACAAACTTCGCTTGATACCCCATGTGATCATGTAGGTGTGGTACTAAGTCAAATGCTTTTCGGAAATCTAGAAATACTGCATCTATGTGACTGCCTTGATCGATAGCTTTCAGTATTCATGCGAGAAAAGTGCGAGTTGGGTTTCACACAGTCGATTTTTTTTTGAATCTGTGCTGGTTGAGGTCATTCTGTTCGAGATACATCGTTATGTTTGAGCTCAAACCATATTCTAAGAGTCTACAACAAATCAGTGACAGGAATTTTGGACAGTAGTTCTGTGGATCACTTCTACTATCCTTATAGACAGGTGTGACCTGTGCCTTTTGCAAGAACTGGGCACAGTTTTTTGTTCAAGGGGTCTGTGGTAGATTATAGTTAGAAGAGGGTCTAACTCGGCTGCAAATTCACTATGTAATCTGATATGGATTCCATCAGGCCCTGGAGCTTTGTTCAGTTTTAATGATTTCAGCTGTTTCTCAACACCACTGACACTAATACTTATTTCACTCATCATCTCAGTGGTACGAGGATTGAAGTGGGACAGTTCTCCTTGGCGTTTCTTTGTAACGGAGTATTTCAAAATGGAGTTAAGCATTTCAGCTTTTGCTACCCTCAGTTTCAGTTCCTGTCTCCTTCACTAGGGACTGGACACTAACTCTGGTGCCACTAACACCCTTTACACACAACCAGAAATTGTTTGTATTTTGCGAAAGATAATGTGATGGTATTCTGCTATGGCAATCATTGAAGGCACCATGCATTGCTGTCTTAGACAGCCAAATGCGTTTCATTCAGCACCTCCTTACATATGGTCCTATGCTTTGTTTTACACCTATTACACTGTAATCTCTGTTTCTTTAGAAGTTTCTTTACAGTGACTGTATACCTTGGAGGTTCCCTCCCATTTGAACTGTTCTACTGGGTACATATATATCCTGTGCATGGTCAACTATTTTTTAAACTTGAGCCACAGTTCCTCTACACATGCTCCTGCCCTGTGCTAAAAGTTTCAAGTTCCTCATTGAAATATGGCACAACAGCTTTTTTTGTCTAGTTTACTGAACGTACAGGGTGTATCAGGAAGAATCATCCGATTTGGCATGTCTATATTTCCAAAACTAATAAACATATATGTTGAATTGTGTTTTTTGATGAACGGGGAAACTCAAAAAGTTGTTCCCCCCCCCCCCCCCCCCCCCCCATAGGTGTTCAATATGCCCTCCTTGAAAAGCACGGCACATGTCAATGCTGTATTCAAACTGTTCCCACACTGCAGGGAGCAAGTCTTGAGTTAGAGCTTACACAGCTGCTGTTATACGATGTCTCATTTCACTCATTGATGTGGGTAACGAAGGCATATAAACAGTGTGTTTCATAATCCCCCACAACAAATAATCACTTACAGTCACGTCCGGTAACTGTGGAAGTTAGTAATGTAAGGCTGAATCATTTGGTCCAGTGCAACCAGTTCGTCATTCAGTAATCCTTTGATTTAAAAATTCCCGCACTTCCAGATGCCAATGTGGTGGTGTCCCATCCTGTTGGTTAATGAAGTGTTTCAAATCAGTCTCCAACTGTGGAAAAAGAAAGTTCTCAAGCATATTGAAAAATGTGCTTCCTGTAACAGTGGTCTCAGCAAAGAAAAATGGACCATACACCTTTTCCCGTGAAACTGTACAAAACACATTAAATTTTGGAGAGTCCTTCATATGTTGTACCGTACTCTATAATCGCACATTATGACAGTTCACTTTTCCATTTAAATGGAAATTGCAACTGTTTGGCAGTTACCATTTACTGTGAAGAATTTCAACAGTTGCTGTTTCAGCCATGTTTAAAATCTTGATTTAAATGGAATGTTACCTCGTTACTAAACACTAAGAGTGGAAGGAAACTGTCATCCTCCATCTTGCTAAGAACGAAATTGCAGAACTCCATGTGTCATTGTTTATCACCTTCATGAAGGGTTTTAGTAGCTGAATTTTGTGTGGTTTCATGTGTAAACATCAATGTAAGACATGCCAGATGGACATTGGAGGCATGTTGAGCTGTCAAGCTGCATGGCGAATGTACGCAAACAACGTGTTTCTTGAAATTGCCCAAGCCATTGTCTAATGCTCTGCACTGTAGGAGGATCCACGCCATACGTAGTACGAAAGTT
This sequence comes from Schistocerca nitens, assembly GCF_023898315.1. NCBI lineage: Eukaryota > Metazoa > Arthropoda > Insecta > Orthoptera > Acrididae > Schistocerca > Schistocerca nitens. The sequence continues at coordinate 370,390,745 of NC_064618.1, forward strand.
ACGCTGAACAGTTATTACTGACCCACACTGTGCAAAATGTAGAACACAAAATGCTTTCTGTTGTCCCGACACCATTCTTAGTACAACTGAAGTGGGCGTACACTGGTGCTACCTAGTGGAAACCATGTAAAACTTGAGAGTTTGCTCTTTCCAACAGTGCATTGTTCACACACATATCTCATTTTGCACTGCAGTGCTCCAAGGAGATGCCACTCACCCAAATTGGAAGAGGCTGTACTGCATCGAGTACATGGGCAATTTCTTGGGCTATTAACAAGTGGAACTGTAAAACAAGTGAGAGTACTGGGTCAATCCTAATCAATTACATATAAAAGTGGTCGCATTACCAACAGGTTTTCAAATGGTTGTTGCATGGAAATGATACGTTTCCAGATGTGGGTTGCATTTCAAAGTCTATTCGCTCCCTTCTACGAGTCCTAGAAGTTTGTAATGGGAATTTCCAAACACCGTGTATTTCATCTGTTATAAGTAGTTTTCAAAGAAGGCATTTAGTAATATTTCACAGGATGTCTTACCATGCCCACCACTAACAAAACTGTAATTTTTGCAGTTGATTGTTGTATGATTAAAATCTCCACTGATGATTACAGTATGACTGGAGAACTTACATACAAGTGAACTGAGGTTTACTGTAAGTTTTTCAGTTCCATCAGGATATGAGTCTGGTGAGCGATAGAACGATACAGTTGTTATTTTATGCCCATCTCTGATACTTAGTCTAGCCCAAACAGTGTCACATGCAGCTTTAGTTTCTATCTTGGTGGGTTTGAGTCTGCTGTGACAAATACCCCATCTCCATTTCCCATTTGCATATCCTTTTGATTTACACTTAAATTTTCCCCAAAAACCTCACTGCTTTTAATTTTAGGTTTCAACCAGCTTTCTATATCTAGCTCTGTGTGAGCTTCACTGCTTTTCAGGAGCACTACAAACTCTGGCACTTTGTTGTGAAAGCTTTGACAGTTAACCAAGAGGATTTTAGTGCTCTCACCTGTGGGAGGCACTTCTTTCAATCTTACACTGTTGGGTCTGGGCTGCCTTCAGTTATCATTATCTGGATTGGATGGAGAGTCGCCTAATCTAGGAAAAACCTTGTGTGCACCCCACACACAGTCAGTTACCTGACAGATAATGGATTGGAGGTCTGCGAACAATGTCACTCACTTTGTAAATGTTGTTTAATGTCTAAACACAGTGGGCTAAGGATTGTCTTGCCATTGTCGTGTTCATTTCAGACAGTAGCAGACGCCATATCAGTATAGTGGTGTTCACATAAGCAGTTATGTGGTGGTGTGGTGCACAGTGGCTCTGGCCAATAGTGTCTTTCTGCGTGGGTTTTTATGTTAGTTTAGGTATGGTGAAGGTACTTGGCCACTATAATATTCATCACAGGTGGCATAAAGTAAACATCAACTGTTGCAATAGTTTTTCAAGCATATGGTAATTTTTCCAGCAAGAACAGTGACCCAGGTCAGCACTTGCCACAGTGTTTCCAATTACTGGGGTAAGCAGTGGGTAGAGCGCTCATCTTTGCAAAGCACACTACATACCTCCCTTCTTTCTTGCACACCACTATAGCAAGAGGGAAACTTGCAGGCATTTGAGTTGTGTGGTTCATGTGCACCTTGAGGCTAGTCTCAAAGTCGATATTTCGGGGTCAGTGATGGTGTTTCCCCTTAAAATTACTTGTTAGCTGTCCGTACTCACATTTTGTGGTAAGGATTGTTGCAAATCGAAACAAATGTGTGATAGAGGTTTGGAGGTTGTGCATCTCATGTAATCTGTTTTGGATTATTACTGGTATTACTTTTAAGTCATAATTTTTACTAAAACTGTTGTAGAACTCTCACAACATTTTTTCAGTTTCCTACTGAAAGTGCCATCAAACCATGATTCTTTTTTTATTATTCTGTTTTTGTCTTGAACTCAAATGTTGCTAAGCTTGGTTTTATTCAAGAAGGAGCTTCTGTGCAAAATTTTGTTCGGATTGGAGATAGTCAGTTGGGGTCCATCGGTCCACTTGCTGTGGATCTGCTTTATTTAGAGATACAGAACATTCATCCAAAAAGAGCAGAAGCTCTGGCTTTATGGGATTGGTCCTTATACCCCAGCCTTACCATCCAGCTGTAAGGGCAGGTACATGGAAAACTGTATTTCAGCAAAACAACTGGATCATCCCAAGCCATTAATTCATCACTTTTTTCTGGTACTAATACATGCCTTCAGAATGTATTGAGAACAACATATTTCAGTAGAACTTTTGGATTATTCTAAAAAATTGATTTGTTGCTTTTCTCTTACACCACAGATAATGTAGTGCAGTGGGAAGTGACCAACAAGTGGGCACTTTTAGATCTAAATAAGTTAAAATTACTAAACAACATGATCCCATACCAATAAACAAATGTCATCAACATTATTAGATGCAGAAATGAAAGGGGGGGGGGGGGGAGGGAGAGAGAGAGAGAGAGAGAGAGAGAGAGAGAGAGAGAGAGAGAGATGCACACACTCACAAGAAAGTGCGTGCCCACACAGTCTCTCTTCTAAGAGTTGTCAGGTGCATTTTCTCTGACGTTTTAGCAGATATTTTCAATTTTGTTTATGCAATGTGTAACTGGAGTCAGCCAAACAAATACTGCTCTTCAGGGTCGACAGAAGCGTCCGATCCCACGCGTCGGCTTTGACCCGTGACGTAAGGGTGTTGTCGTGTGACGTCATGACGGCGCGGAGTTTGGTTTGAATGTGGCTGTCTCCAGTTCTGTTTTATCTTATTTTATTTACTTTTCTGATCTGTTCGTTCTATCTCGTGAGATTTTTTTTAAAATTTAAAAACACTTATTACTTATTTTAATTATCTGTTTCCTCCAATTTCTGTTTTAGTTTATTATATTTATCTTTCTGATCTGTTCGTTCTATCCCGTGAGGTTTTTTTTTTTTTTTTTTTTTTTTTTTTTAAGACAAAAAACACTAATCAGCTACTGAAGCATCTTTATCTTCTATGGGTTGCAGGGATTACGACCCCTGGGGAGGTGGGTGGGTATTCATGCATGGCTGTCTTCACTTACACGTTGTAGCTACGCAAGGCGTCTAAATTTGTTTATATTTAGTTTGCCCCCCACCCAAAATACCCCATTTCCCGCGCTTGTCCCGTTAGTGTCATTAGGCTTCTTGTGGAAAGTGTGTGTGTGTGTGTTTTTGTTTCCACCATATTTGTGACGTCATGGGTCAAAGCAGACGGGCGGGATCGGACACTTCCGTATTTCCCTCTTCATGCCTTTTAAGCAACACCCATTGTCAGTTTGCTTCCCATTCCAAACAAAATTATTTTTACAATGAAATTTTACATGCCCATTTGATACAGTGGTCTAAAATTACCTTAGTGCAATATTTGTTTTATTGATATTTATGAACAGAAACAATAAAACATGAAGAATATTCAGTACTCCAAAAGCGACAGGACCATCATAGCCCATGTTGGCTGCTACCACCGTACCTCAGTGCTGATGGAGTACTTTGTCAATTTTCGTGTTTTACTGTTCCTGTCAATGCATACTGATAAAATAAATATAGCACTAGACTCAGTTGGGGCTGCTCTATCAAATGGGCACATAAAATTCTGCTTTAAAAATGATTTTGTTTTTTAGCAGGAAACAAATTGTTTCTGTTGGCAGTGGGCATTGCATGAAAGACATAGTGGGCAGTATTTGTATGGAATGACTCCAGATACGCATTACAAAAACGAAATTGCAAGTTTCTATCAAAATACCAGAGAATATGCCCCTGACTCTTGTAAGTGACACCTTGTATATGAGACAGAATTGTTGACCAGTACAAGAAATCTCATTATTATCAAAAGACACATATAAAAGTACATACACTATCCTAACTTTTGGAGTTAATAGTTTGTACCTCGGAGAGGGGAAATGGGTAGATTGGGAGCAACTAACCTCTTGTGAGATCAAGGGGAGGCCTTGTTCCCTCGCCCCCTGCGGGTTCGGGGGTTATAATAGGCCCGCGGTATTCCTGCCTGTCGGAGGCAACTAAAAGGAGTCTCAAAAGTTTAGGCCTTTATGTGATGGTCCCCTGTTGGGTTTGACCTCCATTTTTCCAAATTCTTCCGCAGAGCGAGCCAATTGGGGAAGGGCGCCTTACATGGTGCATTTTGTCCATCGTGCATTAAGACCTCTAGCCCGCTTTCTCGTCGTCGCATTGCCGTCCTGCTCGTTCTCCATCTCTTGGGCGAGGATGTGTTCATGGATGCAGTTTTCACTATGCACTGTGTAGTGTTGCTTTTTGTGGAGACGACGACCGTGGACTATGTGTCACCTAAAATCCAGCTCGGTAGCCAGTCCATTGTGGTGGGGCTGCCATGTACCCTGTTGGTTGTAGCCCCCTGACGACACAGGGATCGCTCTACTGATGCCTGTGCTGTTAACTCCCCACGTATGCCAAGGAGTAGATGCCCATCTCCCTGGGGCATCAGGACTCCTGGCAATGGCCATCCTGCCAGGTGGCCTTTGCTGAGGCTGGGTGGCGCCCATGAAGCGCAATGAAGCGTGGTACATCATCTCTCGCTGGTGGCCAGCCGCCAGCAGTCTCTAAGCATTCTCGGGCTCAATTTAATGCTCAGAAGTACGATCCGGAAACATTCCCCTCCCTGGCCACACCGTGGGAGGAGCGTAAGTCTCAGGATGGCAGTCACAGTTATTCGCCCCCATTCTTAGTTTGTACGAGAGCTGATGGGGAGTCTTTTCTATCCGCAAAGCCTCAGTTCTTCGTCGAGCATTTAGAGGACAAATTTGGGGAGGTGGAGGGCTTGTCTAAAATGCGCTCTGGGTCAGTTTTGATAAAAACGGCATCCTCTGCCCAGTCACGCAGGTTACTTGCTTGTGACAGGTTGGGGGATGTTAATGTTACCATCATCCCACATAAGAGTTTCTATATGGTCCAGGATATTATTTTCCATAGGGACCTACTTTTGCAGTCTGATGACGAGCTGCGCGCCAACTTAGAACGTCGAGGTGTCCATTTCATCCGGCGCGTTCATCGGGGTCCGAAGGACAATCAGGTAGCTACCGGTGCCTTCATCTTGGCCTTCGAAGGTGATACATTACCAGAGAAGGTCAAGGTGATGGTCTACTGATGTGATGTCAAACCCTATATCCCTCCCCTGATGCGGTGCTTTAAGTGCTGGAAGTTCGGCCACATGTTTTCCCGCTGCACTTCCAGCCTCACATGTCGAGATTGCGGACGCCCATCTCATCCCGATACTCCATGTGCCCCGCCTCCCATCCATGTCAACTGCAGAGAGCACCATTCACCTTGCTCGCCAGACTGCAGGATCTTACACAAAGAGCGCAAAATCATGGAATATAAGACCCTGGACCGACTGACCTATACTGAGGCCAAGCGGAAATATGAACGACTACATCCGGTACGAATGACTTCCTCCTATGCTGCTGCAATGACAACCGTGTTAGCCCCATCAGTTCAGCATATTCCAGCCACATCACAGAGCCGTACAACTCCACATGCCCCCTTGCCTGTGGGGGGCACTATCCCCCCTGTTGCTCCTGCGCCAACTACCTCAGGAGCAACACCCCCTCACACATCGGGGACATCCGTCCCCGCTTCTCAGCCGGAGAAGGGTCCAACTTCTTCGGCTTCTCATGCTCGCAAGGGGTCCCTTGGGGCCCTCCATTCCCAGGTTTCCACAAGCGGGAAGGCTGACGACCGACAGTGGCGTAAATGCCAACAATCAGCTGGTTGTAGGGCTTCGCGATCCTCCTCCGTCCCGGAGACTGAATCGGTGAAGCCCTCCCAGCCAGTGAAACCCAAGGAGCAGTGTGAGAAATCCAAGAAGAAGAACTCTAAGCCCAAGGAACTCGCGGTGGCACTCACCCCACCGCAACCTTCCAGCTCTACGTCTGAGGACGAGGTGGAGATTCTGGCGTCCACTGAGGACCTCGATCTCGCGGGTCCCTCAGACGCCATGGATAGCACTCGCACATGTGCTCAATCGGAGGCAGCAGGTGACCCAGCGACGTAATTTGCCTTCCCAGTTCATTCACGCCTTTCTCAGCTATCGACAATACCATCCTCCAGTGGAACTGCAGCGGTTTCTTCCACCATCTAGCTGAGCTCTGACAACTTATCAGCCTTCACCCTTTCTTCTGCATTGCTCTTCAGGAAACTTGGTTTCCTGCAATGCGAACCCATGCCCTCCGTGGCTATCGGGGTTATTATAAGAACCGGGCAGCTTATGAAAGTGTGTCTGGTGGCATCTGCATCTATGTCCTTAACTCTCTTCACAGCGAGTCTGTCCCTCTACAAACAGCTTTAGAGGCTGTCGCTGTTCGGGTGTGGACGCCACAGGCTGTTACCGTCTGCAGTCTTTACCTTCCACCAGATGGTGATGTCGCGCAGCATGTCCTGGCTGCGCTGATAGCCCAATTGCCGCCACCTTTCTTGTTACTGGGCGACTTCAACACCCATAACCCTCTGTGGGGTGGGTCAGTGGCAACAGGTCGAGGTGCCACCGTTGAGCATTTATTGGCGCAGCTCGATCTTCGATTTTAAATGATGGTGCCTGCGCATACGTCAGTGTGGCGTATGGCACATACTCCGCCATCGACCTTTCAATCTGCAGCCCTAGCCTCTTACCGTCTGTCCAATGGAGTGTGCATGACGACCTGTGTGGTAGTGACCACTTTCCGATCTTTGTCACTCCCACGGTGTCATTCTTCTGGGCGCCCCAGCAGATGGGCTATGAATAAGGCTGACTTGGACTTGTTCTCCTCCATTGCCGCTATTGAGCCTCTCTCTAATGACGACATTGATGCGGTGGTTCACTCAGTCACCACCAGCATCGTTACTGCCGCAGAATCTGCCATTCCCCATTCTTCTGGGAACCCTTGGCGGAGGACTGTGCCTTGGTGGTCGCCTGAGATCACTGAAGCAATTAAAGATCGCCGGCGGGCGCTCTAGGGTCACAAGCGACATCCCTGCATTGAACACCTCATCGCCTTCAAATGGCTGCGTGCGCGGGCCCGCCGCCTTATCCGCCAACGCAAGCAGGAGTGCTGGGAGCGGTATGTTTCCAACATTGGCCTCCATGTCTCTCCATCGCAGGTCTGGGCCAAGATTCGACGCCTCTATGGCTGTCGAACGCCTGTCAGCGTCCCAGCGCTCTCACTGAATGGTGCAGTTTGTACTGACTCCGACGTCATTGCCAACTGCTTGGCAGAGCATTATGCTCTGAGTTCCGCTTCTGCAAATTACCCCCTGGCCTTCTGCTCCATTAAAGAGTGGATGGAACGTCGGATCCTTTCGTTTCGCACCCACCATCCAGAATCTTACAATGTTCCATTCAGTGAGTGGGAATTTCCATCCACTGTCAGATGCTGAAACGCCTTTCAATGGACTGCCAGCAACGGCTCCTCGACCTTTACTACCATCTCTGGGTCGAGGGTGAGTTTCCGTCGCAATGGCGGGAAAGTATTGTCATCCCCATTCTGAAACCTGGGAAGAACCCTTTGGAGGTGGACAGCTACCGTCCCATTAGCCGCACCAACGTTCTTTGCAAGTTGCTTGAACGGATGGTGAGCCGGGGCTGGAATTGGGTACTGGAGTCTCGGGGCCTTCTGGCTCTGTCTCAGGGTGGGTTCCGTAAAGGCCGCTCCGCCGCTGACAATCTGGTGAACCTGGAGTCGGCCATCCGTACTGCCTTTGCCCGCCGTCAGCACCTGGTCGCTGTCTTTTTCGACATGCGGAAGGCGTACAATACGACATGGCGTCATCACATCCTTTCTACGCTTCATTGATGGGGTCTTCGCGTCCACTGCCGATTTTCATCCGAAATTTTCTGTCGCATCGAACCTTCCGCGTGCAAGTGCAGCCTCACATAGCTCCTCCCAAGTTCAGGAGAACAGGGTGCCACAGGGATCTGTTTTAAGTGTCTGCCTGTTTTTAATAGCAATTAACGGGCTCGCGGCGGTGGGAACGTCTGTCTCAGCGTCCATGTATGCTGAGGACTTCTGCCTTTACTATAGCTCTATTGGCATTGCAGCCGTTGAACGTCACTTCAGGGCGCTATCCGCAAGGCACAGTCTTGGGCTGTAGCGCATGGCTTTCAGTTTTCGGCTGCCAAGACCTGTGTTATGCATTTCTGCCGGCGATGCACTGTTCACCCGGAGCCACGGCTTTATCTTGATGGTGAACTTCTTGCTGTGGTTGAGACACATAGGTTTTTGGGTGTAGTTTTTGGTGCCCGGTTGACTTGGCTGCCTCATATTCGGCAGCTTAAACAGAGGTGTTGGCGGCATCTAAATGCTCTGCGATGCCTGAGCCACACCAGCTGGGGCGCTGACCGATCTACCCTTTTACGGCTCTACCAGGCGTTAATCCAGTCCCGTCTGGATTATGGTAGCCTGGTTTATGGTTCGGCATCCCCTTCTGCGTTGCGGGTGCTGGACCCACTCCTACACAGCGGGATACGACTTGCCACTGGTGCCTTCCGGACCAGCCCTGTGGACAGCATCCTCATGGAGGCAGTTGTCCCTCCACTGTGGTTACGGCACCAACGTTTGCTGGCCGCTTATGCTGCCCATGTTTTTAGCTTGCCCGGGCATCCAAATTATCGTCTTCTGTTCCCACAATCGGTTTTCCATCTGCCAGAACGTCGGCCCCGGTCAGGTTGTACGATCGCGGTCCGTGTCAAAGAGCTTCTCTCCGGGCTTGGGGTTTTGCCTGTTCCGTCTCCTTTCCGGGTCCCTTTGCGTACACCCCCATGGTGTGTTCCTCGCCCTTGCCTTCGGCTCGACTCAGTCCCTCCGGAGGCCTTCCGCCGCCGCTTTTATTCCATCCTGGCCACGTATCAGGGCTCTGGCGTTGTTTACACTGACGGCTCGATGGTTGCTGGTTGTGTCGGTTATGCTCTGACTCTAGGGGACCACTATGAACAACATTCATTGCCAGCTGGCTGCGGCGTTTTTACTGCTGAGCTGGTCGCCATCTTTCGTGTCCTAGGGTATATCCGCTCCTGCTCAGGTAAGTCCTTTGTTATCTGTAGCGACTCCTTGAGCAGTTTACAAGCTATCGACCAGTGTTTCCCTCGTTCTCGTTTGGTGATGGCTATCCAGGAGTCCCTGCATACTCTTGCCTGTTTCGGCCGTTCTGTGGTCATATTGGGATACCCGGCAATGAAAATGTTGACCGCCTGACGAAAGAGGCCACTAGTAAACCATCTCCGTACGTTGGCCTCCCGGAGACTGATTTGCGAGCAGTCTTGCGCCGCAAAGTTTTCGCGCTATGGGACGCTGAATGGCGCGGTCTGACCACCCCTAACAAACTCCGTGCCGTCAAGGAGACGACGACTGTGTGGCGCTCCTCCTTGCGAGTCTCTCCCAAGGAGTCTGTCGTCCTCTGCCGACTGTGCATTGGGCACACATGGATGACGCACAGCCACTTATTGCGCCGTGAGGACCCCCCTCTATGTAGCTGCGGCTCGGCATGGACAATGGTCCACACTTTGTTGGACTGTCCACTTTTAGCTGTGCTCAGGCAGACGTTTGCGCTGCCTGATACACTCTCTGCCCTTTTAACTGATGACTCTGCTATGGCAGGTTTAGTTTTGCGTTTTATTCGGGCAGGGGGTTTTTATCATTTAATCTGAGTGTTTGTTATGTCCTTTCTGTTTTGATTCTGGCCTTTGGCCTATGATTTTAGACTGAGTTTTTTTAATTTGTTCTCGGTGGTGTTTTTTTTGGTCGGCCAACCACCATCACACTCTGTGTGATTTTAATTCGTTTTGTCTTGTATCTGTAAAAGTCATTCTTGTCTTGTGTCGTCTGTCGTCCTTTCCATTGTCGTTTATATTCTGTGTGGGTGTTTTAGTTTTGGAAAAAGGGACCGGTGACCGTAGCAGTCTGGTCCCTTTAATCCCTCAAACCAACCAACCTTGTTCTCTCTCGTTCTGTTGTCTAAGTGTGCCTTCCTCAATATCTCTCTCTCCCCTTCCCGAGAACAAGACTATTAATTCCTAAAGCTAGAATAGAATAAGTACTTTCACGAGTGTGTGTCAGTAATACTGACATTTCTCCTGAAGTACTAGCCAGCCTTTCAGTCTTGTAATATGAATGTCGTCTTGTGAGAACTTTCCTTTTGAAACATGTGTGTGGTTGAAATTAGTCAGTCTCGAGAGATACAGTATCTACCGTATGCTACTATAACAAGTGACCAGCTTTATAGAGATGGAAAAGATTTTGATGGTTCTGATTAATCACATGTTGCAGGCACATCTTCATGAATAGGTTTAGGTGAGCAATAACCAGCTCTGCCTCATTTGAAATTGAAGATGAACAAAAAATCAGCTACTTAAAGATATACTGTCTTGCTCAGTGGAAAGCCTTAACAGATTATTTATTGAGACCGAAATTTACATATTGGCAACTAAAACCGAGGCACACCCAGAGATGCTGTTGGGAAATGATAAGACCATTAGGGATGCTTCTAAGTGGTACTGTCTGCAAGAAAATGAATAGTAAACACTACACCTGTTTTTGTAGACAAAGATCTTGCATTAGCAGAAAGAAGACCATGGGAAATAGGTGCAGATCTATAGCAACCTTACTTCTCTTTTTATGGTGTTACACATGGGTATTATTTATAGAAAATAAGTACATTGCTAACATCTTTTGTCATATGTGGTGTATCCGTGACAATAATCACAGTATCTTTACATTATTTCAGTTGGAATATTATAAACAAGAAAAAATTGATGACTTCATTAAGATATTGGAAGCATCTCGGACAGATGCTAACATCGATTACAGAGACTTCGAAAAAGACCAAATGCGAGCTTTGGATATGCTGGCAGCATATTATGTACAAGAGGCCAATAGAGAAAAGAACAAAGATAAGAAGAGAGAGCTCTTCACTAAAGCGACATTGCTCTACACAACAGCTGACAAAATTATTATGTATGATCAGGTACGTCTTCATTAGCCACACACATTAATCATTGAAGTGTGGAAGTTTAACACATCCTCTAGTTTTGTGATGTGAGTTGTTGTCTAAGGCATAATGCTTTGATTGCCATTGTCTTGAATGATTTTTGTGGCAATAGGTCGTACTTTATTCCAGTTGCTTCATTCTTATTTGTTATCTACTTCTCCTATTTTTAACTCTAAATTTGAATAAGTTATATTCTTAATACATTGGTTGACAATATTTTTTTCTAGTATTCCTGTTGATTTCCTTTCTTATCCTCATTCAGCTGAAATAACACTTCATCCCATATTGTCTCAAAGATGAGAATTATGAAGCCTTATTGTTACATTCTAGACTGATTGATCTTTCCTACAACATTATTACTATTTTGCAGAACCATCTTTTGGGTCGAGCATATTTCTGTCTGTTGGAAGGCGATAAAATGGAACAGGCAGATGCACAGTTTAATTTTGTGCTAAATCAGTCCCCAAATAATATCCCATCATTGCTGGGTAAAGCCTGCATTGCGTTTAACAAGAAAGATTACAGAGGAGCTTTGGCTTTCTATAAGAAGGCACTTCGCACTAATCCACAGTGTCCAGCTGCTGTTAGGCTTGGTATGGGGCATTGTTTCATGAAGCTTGGAAATCAGGAAAAAGCTAGGTAACACATTTTCTTTCTGTGTGTAACTATCAGAAATATGTTAAAAATATGTATAACGATGTAATATGAATGTGATTATTGGGCTTCCAGTACATAAAGTGAAGTTGATTATTTCCTTTCTAGAAAGAACAATACACATAACTGTGCTACTAGATGCATACACAGTTTTGAGTAATTTCCTAGCTAACAGTATTTTTCTTCTGTCGGTGACAATGCTAGATTTCATGTTGTATGGTACAGCTCAGATTTTTAGTTCACATTTTTAATTTTTGTACAATATTATTTGCATAAGTAGTAGGTTAGATAATCATCCATTACTATTTCATTCCAAACATTTTGACACTGCGGTATTCCCTAGCCATTAGCTGTGTTAAGGATGAAATTTTGTGCTAAAGGGCATTGTGTGCAGAACACTATAGTCTCTTTGCTTCAATGTAATATTTATTATCTGTCAAGACCATGAGTGGAATTACTTTCAGTTTAAAAAAAATCTTTATCTTTAGAGCTACATGCAAGGAAGAAACAGCAACATGAAGTTATATTTTTAAGCGCAGAGACATATGTTAAAGTATTGAAATGTATGCCAGAACACAGCTGTCACTAAAATAGTAATAGGTCTACACAATGTACATATTGTACAGTGACATGTAGTACATATTTTATTGATAGGTGAAATCGACTAATAATTATGTAGTCTGAAAGCTGTTTGTCTTCTTCAATTCAAATCCTTGCTTATTTTGCTTTCCTATGGTTACTAAACTCTTTTACTCCAAAGTGTTATTGAGTAGCCACTCTGTATATCTAAGTAAAGTAGTAGATTCAAAATGTGTTGTATATCATCCTTTGAGGGTGAAATCAAAAATTGTTCTAAAATTGCCTTTGGCAAAGTGTCACATGTCTAACGGCTTAGGAAAATGTTTCCTTAATATCTCCAAAACTATTGTGTGTTAGCTATTTACAACAATTGCCAGTATGACTTCTGTCTAAACTACATAATTGTTCCCATGACATAGTGCAGAGGTGCTGAGTCACAGATAGGTACAACAAAAAGACTGTCACAAATAAAGCTTTCAGCCATTAAGACATTCGTCAGCAATAAATGACACACACACACACACACACACACACACACACATTCATTGTTTTACCTTGTTAAGATTTCACTTGCATTGATCGAGTACTCAAATCAGTTATGCTCTTTTTCTTGACAACTTCTTTCCCTACATCTTAACAGTGGAACACTTTCGAACAAACAGCATTTTTGTGCCAACATTTAAAGTCAAACAATACTTCAGCACATGAGCAACCACACACACTTTTAGCCTATTTTAGTTTTTGCGATAACTTGATATTTATGACATAGCCATGTATACAATTGTGTGACATTATTTTCTGAATATATCTTAAAATTCCTTTTTGTGAAACATTTGTTACATATCCCTTTCATTTGCCCTTCATTAATAAAAAAAGAGCATACACACTGTGCACCGCTGCTTATTTTATTGTATCTTTACAGCTTACGTTACAGCTTTTCATACAGGATACTGTCATTGATATCAAATTGCTATGTGATATTTACAACAGCATAAGAATTTTATGAATGCAAGGTAGTGAATGATAATTTGAAAGGAATTGGCTGTGTCTCCTAATTCAGAAAGTTTTTGAGAATTGATTTGGTGTTATAACTAAATGTCTCAAGTAGTGTAAGTTGCTTAACTTCTTGTAGTCTTGTCCACATTTTCACAATTTGGTTTCAGATTACATCCATAGAAATGAGACTTATGTATTCTGTTGTATAAATTATAAACGTGGAGCTACCTTTGCCCTCTAAAAGTGGAATAAATTACCTCTTGTCCACTGCAGTTTTATTCCTCAATGTTAATTGTAGACCCGCTGTGAATTATGTGTGCAATACATATTATGTTCCAAGGTTGGCATTTGAACGTGCCTTGCAGTTGGATGCACAATGTGTTGGGGCACTTGTTGGATTGGCTATTTTAAAATTAAATCAACAAGAACCAGAATCTATCCGAACAGGAGTTCAGATGTTATCTAAAGCATATACAATAGACTCAACAAATCCAATGGTACTAAATCATCTAGCAAATCATTTCTTTTTCAAGAAGGTATGTTAATTATGCATAAGTACTTGTTTTAAATTATCTAAAAATTATTGATCTTAATAATCACTAAAATACCGATGATTTTTGAGTATCCAAGTTGCTCATTATTTTGACTTACATATTACTAAAAGTTTGACATTATTTTCTCAGGATTACAACAAAGTGCAGCATCTGGCACTACATGCATTTCACAACACCGAAAATGAAGCAATGAGGGCTGAAAGCTGTTACCAGCTAGCACGTGCATTTCACGTTCAGGTAGTCTTTCAGATAATCTTTGAGATATGTGGCAATATAAACAGGAAAGTGTCAACAGCACTTCAATATAAATTAAAGCTACTATACTGTAGAAAATTTATACTAGATGAGCAACTGTGTATTAAAATAAAATAAAATAAGATAAAGATACAAGAAAAACTTCATTTAACAAATGGCAACATACCTAGATGTGAACAAAGGCGGCAGAAACACATTTGTTGCATTTCCTATCTTTTCATCTGGCATCTGTAGAAAGCTAAAAGAACCAATCACTTTTTTCTTCAGTCTTTGAGTATACGGTGGTTTCGTAGTTCATTTTCTTCATAATGAATTAACAAACCAACATTAACAAAACCCACCTCTACTAATTTGTCGGAAGTGAGGTCCACCAGTTATGCGAAACAGCATTTTTTCTCAGTACCCAAACATGTTTCAGCACCACTGTTCCATCATCAGTGGGTTTCCATTTTATTTATTCTGTAATGTGAACGTTTTTATTAAATGATTACAAAACTATGTGGATGTTTAGTTCAAACAGTAGTTCGTTTCTTTTTGTTAATACCTTTACACTTGGCGTGCATGATTTTTCTGGATTATTTACTACAGGTAGCTTGTCATCTGCAACCAAACGATGTTGATGAGAGATTTTTCTGAGAGTTAGCCTATCATCTAGAATGTAATTTAGCTTGTCACGATATTTCGTGCCTAGATTCGTTTTTACTTAAGTTTTCATGTGGCAAGCCCTTCTCCGCATCATGGTGAGGTGTCGTGATGCACACATAAATATAACACGTATTTTCCACAAATAAGGTCGTAAAAGCACTTTTCACTTCACCAAAACACAGTGTGATTGTGGTTTGTTGTGTGTCCCAGCCCAGTAGCTGTCCTGTGTGTGTATGTGGTTCATCAATCAGGCATATGTTGATGGCATAATATGCCTGATTGATGAACCACATACACACAAAAACAGCTACACTATGAAATAACTTACACCAAAAAATTAACTTCACATTAGAAACAGAAACTAACAACACACTACGTTTTCTAGATCTCACCATACATAAAACAAACAACACACACAACTTCACAATATTCAGGAAACAAACAACCACAAACGCCACCATTCACAACCTGTCAAATCAACAATTGACACATAAGCAAGCACACTTCAGATTCATGCTCCATAGATTACCATATTACCGCACCTGAAAAATGAAGCTTGAAATTAAGGGAAAAAAAAAAAAAATTCCCTAATGTAAGCCACACCTGAAATTTGAGACCCGAAATTCAAGGGGAGAGAAAAGATTTAGATCGCGCCTCCAAATCGAAACAAACTTGGTGCTTTGTAACGTGAGATGCAATTTAGGTCGAATGGATGAGGATACAGCTACATTAGTTTGGTTCGAGTCGTAAGCTTAGCAGTTAAGCTTTACCAGGTAGCCATTGCTGTGCATCCGTATTTATACGGGTACCCATCCTTTTTCATGTGCTTCATCTGGTTTGAATCGTTTGCTTATTTTGCTTTGATCTGATATGTGCCGTTCTCTTTGCTATAGGTGTTTATGTCACTCTAAGCTGAAAATGCATTATTGTACTGTGTCATGCATTGTTCGTGCATTCTGGTAATAAATGTTTACGACCTGTCGCCGCTCGCAGCACGGCTTGCTTTTGTGCGCACTACCACTGCTTGCAATAAAAAAAAAGAGAGGAATTGTCTCATTAGCGAAACAGTGGCAAGTGACTGCTATTTGTTGTTACTTACACTACTGCTTTCTTTGATAATGATCAACAAGAACCAAATAATACACTCCGTATGACAGAAGATGTTCTGAACGAGAGTTTAGTGAAAATTTTTCTCCATTTGAAAATCTTTGCAGAAATTAGTCATCTTAGATTTAAAAATCTAGTCAGTTGCTGTGCTTCATTTCTGACTGTATCACTATTCAGCATAAGAATAATACGAATATAAACATGACCTGACATGTATATTCTTCCGCATTTGCTGTTGTCTCACTCTAGTTTCGTAGTTTATTAGGCAGACAGGATTTAAATGAGATAGCAGCAAACACGAAAGAATACATGACATAATATTTATGTTCGTATTATTCTTATGGTGAAGAGAATACTGCATGTTATTCAAGATTCATAAAAGTTCCTATTAGCAACCATCTCTTGTCACAGGTAGGAAAAAATTCTGAACATAGAGTTGGTCATATTGACATACACCCCAAACAGTCTTGCCAGTCGGATTTCCCTAGTAGATTTTTAGTGATGACTTCAAATGCAGAGTGTGTCGTTGTTGTTGTCATCTTCAGTCTGTAGACTGGTTTGATGCAGCTCTCCACACTTTTCTATCCTGTGCAACACAGAGTAGCAACGCTTATAAAATAGGAATGAAAATAACTTAGAAATTAAATGCTGAAATTTAAAATAAAATTTTACTAGGTTTGTAATACATCTTATACAAAATGTTTAACATACTAGCATGATTCTGAATCACTATCACTCGATTCTTTGTTGCTCATTTCTTCATACAGAGCATCGTCCTCCGTACCATCTAGTGCATTGGATATCAAACATTTTTTAAATGCTTGTTGCAAAGTGATTTTGAACACACTTCCATGCATCATAAATCCATTGGCGCACTTGGGACAAACTTGTGCGTTTTACACGTCCTGTTGGTGTCAGTTGTCTGTCGCTTTTCGAAAGCCAGTCTGTGTACATACATTTAATCTTGTCCTTAAATTGTTTATTCAAACAGACGTCAAATGGTTGCAGAATTGTCGTCATCCCACCTGGAATTACTGCCAAGTACGTTTTGCTTTCCTCTAATCTTTATTTTACTGCAGGTGTTGTATGGCCTGCGTACGCATCTAATACCAACAGACTGCATAAACCAAGCATTGCGCCAGGACGACGATTCCTCACACGCCTAATCTATTTCACCACCATGTCCTCCGAAAATCACCCAGTTTTGTTTGCTCGTATAATTACAGTTTTTAGAAACACTTCAGATTTCAGTAAAGTCTTTCGCTTGAAAACTATGAATGGGGGTAATTTATGTCAATCTGCTGTGCAAGCAAGCGATGATGGAAATCTGCTGTTTTTCACCCCCTGATGTAAGAACACTTATGTCTTTCTTTCCTTTGGTGTCAACCATATAATTTGATGGCATGTCAAAATATACAGGAGTTTGGTCAGCATTTCCTGTCTGACCAAGAAGGTATTGCTTTTCTGTGCACCACCTAATTATGAAGCACTGAAATTCCACAAGTTTTTCTTCATAATTTTTCAGCAGATTCTGTGCAACTAAAGTTGGTTGGTTTGTGAGATTAAAGGGACGAGACTGCTACGGTCATCGGTCGCAACTGAAGTTCGTCTCCGAAGTGAAAAACCCCCAGCGCTTCATAAACAGATCAATCCAGCTGCGACTAGCCTTAAAATTTTCGATTTTTGCTCTCTAGCAATTTCATGTGCCTTAATTTTTAAAATTTCAGCACTCACAGGCAGGAATTTCTGACGCTGTTCCTTAACAAATTCATTTAAAATCACTTCTAATGCATGATATAGGCCACACTTTGGCCCACTAAATGCTTTTCTGCTACTTGAACATTCAAATAATTTCACTCTCTGTAGTCGCCATCGTCTGACGTTGCTCTCATCAATCCTGTATTGCAGACCTGCAGCACGATTAGAACTTTGTTCTGCAAAAGAAATAACTCCCCTCTTGAATTTGGCACTATAATGAAAGCGCTTCATTATGGTTCACTAACACCAACAAGCACTTCACAAAATTCCACGAAGCAATAGGTGCCGCTACTTGAAATCTTAATGCGACCCAGCGTATCAACTTGTGCAAAAATCCTAAAGCCTTGTGCATTGTTGGTATTTTTGTGTGAAGAAATTGTTTTGTTGCTACGAATATTTGAAAGGCTGTTACATTCGAAGATGAATGATACGGAATTTCTGTTTACTTTGTTGGATAATGTATGAAAATGCAATGGTCGAAACTTGGGGCGGAGAAAAAATCTCGTATTCTACCTTTTTTTAATTTTATTTACTGATGCAGATGTTTTGGTGCCAGTATTTATCTTTGTGCCTGCAAAGCATGCCTGTGTAGCACTACATACATTCGATGGCAGAAGTTAGTTGAGGCAGCACCTACCAACATTTTGGAGAACTTCCACTTACTTTGCATTCTATTCTAAGCCGCAGACGGCTTTTTGGATTACAAAAACCGGAAAAAAAGTGCAGCTTACATTCGAGTAAATACGGTAAACAGAACACACATGAACAAACAGAACTACACACAAGAACTAAACACAGTAAAAGAAATAACAGTGGAAAATGGTTATGATACCCATATGGTAGACAAGTTTAATCAAAAACTATGTAAACAGTACAAAAACAAACATACCACACACACACACACACACACACACACACACACACACACACACACACGAGAGAGAGAGAGAGAGAGAGAGAGAGAGAGAGAGAGAGAGAGAGAATGTAAACAAACTTCAAATTTGGCACCGAACACTCTGGTGAACAAATGAACACTGACTGGGCTGGGACACACAACAAACCACAAAATCACTGTGTTTTGGTGAAGTGAAAAGTGTTTTTATGACCTTATTTGTGGAAAATGCGTGTTATATTTACATGTGCACTATGACAACTCGCCATGATGCTGAGAATAAAAGAGCTTGCCACACGAAAATGTAAGTAAAAATGAATCTAGGCATGAAATATCGCAACAAACTAAATTACATTCTAGACGATAGGTTAACTCTGAGAAAAATCTCTCATCAACATCGTTTGGTTGCAAATGACAAGCTATCTGTTGTAAATAATCCAGAAAAATCATGTACACCAAGTGTAAAGGTATTAACAAAAGACATGAACTATTGTTTGAACTAAACATCGACATAATTTTGTGATCATTTAATAGAAATGTTCACATTACAGAATAAATAAAATGGAAACCCACTGATGATGGCACAGTGGTGCTGAAACATGTTTGGGTACTGAGAAGAAACAGTGTTTTGCATAACAGGCGGA
Source organism: Schistocerca nitens (assembly GCF_023898315.1). Taxonomy (NCBI): domain Eukaryota; kingdom Metazoa; phylum Arthropoda; class Insecta; order Orthoptera; family Acrididae; genus Schistocerca; species Schistocerca nitens. The sequence continues at coordinate 370,409,863 of NC_064618.1, forward strand.
CCTCACGTCCTACAATTTTAACTGCAAACACGGTCAACATAAGGATCTACAAATCCAAATGATGAATACCTTACTCTTCTGTTAGTTCCAGTGAAACTGCTTTCAAAACAATGTTATTGAAACCTCTTTTAACCTAGTTTACTTTCAAGGAATGTGAAAGAACAAATTATCAAATTAAAATATAAGAGATGGTAGCTCTTATTTTTCAAGCAGGTTATGGTGAATTGCTAAAAGAATAAACAGTAGAAATCTACAGTTAATTATTTTGGTGGGTATGCAGGTAATATACCAATCTCTATTCTAGTGTGTTTTCGTAATGAACTTCTAAATGTGGTAGTCTCTCTCTCTCTCTCTCTCTCTCTCTCTCTCTCTCTCTCTCGTGCGTGCGTGGGTGTATTTCTTTCGCTTATAGGACTTTTATTTGGTGCTCGATTGACATGGGTAGCACATATGTCAGCTTAAAGAGAAGTGCCAGTTGAAACTTAACACACTCCACTGCTGAGTCACATGTAGGATAGGGACCTCACCACCCTCTTGTGTCTGTGCATAGCAATAGTGTTACCCTATGTGGGATGTGGGTGTCTGATCTATGGATCAGCAGCCCCTTCAGCTTTGCAGTTACTGGATCCAGTTCACCACTACAGTATATAGCTTGTGTCCAGACTTTATGAATGAGCTCTGTGGACTACCTCTTTGTAGAGGGTGGGGTTCTTCCCCTATGAATTGGACGTTGCCAGTTACTGCTAAATTATGCAATATGTGTATGCAGTTACCCAGTGAAATCATTATATCCTTTTCACTGACAGAACCTTTACCTCCGTTTTGGATGACCCGGTTTCAGTGTTCTAGTGGCATGGACCCTATGTCAACCCTAGACCTTGCTGTCAGTGGGGTGGCTTGTATGCTTTGGTGATACAAAAGGCCGTACTGCAGGTACAACCACAATGGAGGGGTATCTGTTGAGAGGCCAGATGTGTGGTTCCTGGAGACGGGCAGCAGTCTGGATGATTGACTGATCTGGCCTTGTTACATCAACCAAAAAGGCCCTGCTGCACTGGTATTGTGATGTAGTGGGAATTAGTGAAGTTTGGTGGCAGAAGGAACAGGACTTCTGGTCAGGTGAGTACAGGATTATAAATACAAAGTCAAATAGTAGTAAAAGCAGGAGTGGATTTAATAATGAATAAGGAAATAGGAATGTAGATAAGCTACTATGAACAGAATAGTGAAGACATTATCTTAGGCAAGATAGACATGAAGCTCATACCTACTACAATAGTACAAGTTTACATACCATCTATGATGAAGAGAGAGAAGAAATTTATGATGAAATAAAAGAAATTATTCAGATAGTCAAACGAGGCAAAAATTTAAGTGTGACGGGGGACTGGGATTCAGTAGTAGGAGAAGGAAAAATTGTAAGTGAATACGGACAGGGAGAAAGGAATGAAAGAAGAAACCGCTTGGTAGAATTTTGCAAAGAGCATAATTTAATCATCACTAACACTTGGTTTAAGAATTATAAAAAGTCATATATGTGGAAGAGACCTGGAGACATAAGAAGGTATTCAGATTGATCATATAATGGTTAGACAGAGGTTTAGGGACCAGACTTTAAATTGCAAGACATTTCCAGGAGCAGATGGTGACTCTGACCACAATTTATTGGTTATGTACTACAGATTAAAACTGAAGTAATTGGAAAAATATAGGAAGTTAAGGAGGTGGGACCTAGATAAGTTGAAAGAACCAGGGGTTGTTGGAAAGAACCAGGGGTTGTTGAGAGTGTCAGAAGGAACATTAGGCAATGGGTGACTAGAGCAGGGGAAGGAATACAGAAGAACATGAATTGGTAGTTTCCAGGGATCAAAAAGTGAATGTAGCAGGGTATCAAATAGGTAAAGAGGCAGGATCTAGTAGAATTCCTTGAATATCGCAAGAGATGTTGAATGTAATTGATGAAAGGAGAAAATTTAAAAATGCAGCCAATGGAACAAGTGAAAGCGGATAAAAAATAAGATTGACAAGAGGTGCAAAATCGTTAATCAGGAATGGCTAGAGGACAAATGTAAGGATTAGAAGCAATGTTTCACTATGGGAAAGATGGATACCACCTACAGGAAAATTAAAGAGGCCTTTGGGAAAAAGGGAAGCAGCTGTATGAATATCAGTAGCTCAAGCAAAGAAGGGAGAGCCGAAAGGTGGAAGGACTATATAGACTGCCTTTACAAAGAGTTGACTTGAAAGCAATAATATAGAAAGTGAAGTGGACATAGATGAAAATGAGATGGGAGGTATGATATTGCAAAAAGAATTTGACAAAGCTCGGAAAGACCTAAATTGTAACAAGGCCCTGGGGTATACGTATTGCATCAGAACTACTGAGAGCCTTGGGAGAGCCATCCATGACAAAACTGTTCCACCTCATGTGCAAGATTTATGAGACAGGTGAAATACTCTGACTTCAAGAATAATGTAGTAATTCCAATTTCAAAGAAAGCCGTTGCTGACAGATGTGAAAATTATTGAACTGTCAGTTTAATAAGTCATGGGTGCAAAATACTAACACATTATTTACAGAAGAATGCAAAAACTTGTGGAAGCCAACCTTGGGGAAGGTCAGTTTGGATTCTGGAGAAATGTAGGAATACACAAGGCAATACGACCCTACGACTTATCTTAGAAGATAGGTTAAGGAAGGGCAAACCTACATTTATAGCATTTTTAGACTTAGAAAAAGGTGTTGATAATGTCGACTGGAATACTCTCTTTGAAATATTGAAGGTAGCAGGTGTAAAATACAGGGAGCGAAGGGCTACATACAACTTGTATGGAAACCAGACGGCAGTGATAAGTGTCGAGGGGCATGAAAGTGCTGCAGTGGTTGAGAAGGGAGTGAGACAGGGTTGTAGCCTATCTCCCATGTTATTCAATATGTACATTGAACAAACAGTAAAGGGAACCAAAGAAGAATTTGGGGTAAGAATTAAAGTTCATGGAGGAGAAATAAAAACTTTGAGGTTTGCTGATGACATTGTAATTCTGCCAGAGACAGCAAAGACTTGGAAGAGAAGTTGAACGGAATTGACAAGGTCTTAAAAGGAGGATACAAGATGAAATCAACAAAAACGAAACAACGATAATCGAATATGGTTGAATTAAATCAAGTGACACTAATGAAATTGCATTGCGAAATGATACACTTAAAGTACATGAGTTTTGGTTTTTGGGCAGTAAAATAAATGATGATGGCTGAAGTCGGGAGGGTATGAATTGTAGACTGGCAATGGCAAGGAAAGCATTTCAGAAGAAGATAAATTTATTAACATCAAATATAGATTTAAGTGTTAGGAAGTCTTTTCTGAAGGTATTTGCCTGGGGTGTAGCCCTGTATGGAATTGAAATATGCATGATAAACGGTTTAGATAAAAAGAGAATAGAAGCTATTGAGATGCGGTGCTACAGAAGAATGCTGAAGACTAAATGGGTTGATCACCTAACTAACAAGGAAGTACTGGTAGAATTGTGGAGAAGGAAATTTGTGGCACAACTTGACCAAAAGAAGGGATTGGTTGACGTGGCACATTCTGACACATCAAAGGACACTGATTTAGTATTTGAGGGAAGTGTGAGTGATAAAAATCATAGAGGTAGACCAAGAGGTGACTATAGTAAGCAGATTCAGAAAGATGTAGGTTGCAGTAGTTATTTGGAGATGAAGGGACTTGCTCAGGATAGAGCAGCATGGAGAGCTGCATCAAACCAGTCTTTGGACTGAAGACCACAACAGCAGCGGCAGCAGTTCTTATGTAGTCTCTTCACTGTCTTCCACTTCCCCCCTGCTGTGGTGCGCAGGGGCACGACAACTATGCTGCACAGGCAAGGAAGGGTGCCGCTCGTGCACATGTCCATGACATCACTGGATGCCTAAGTTACTGGCAAGTCACCAGGGGGAGTACCGGGAGTGAGGAGCCTCACCAGCCATAGCCATAGCCAGAGGCTGCTGTGGTACCGCTTAGTCACACCCCTGCCGGTCATGTGTGTTGATGTTAGCACATCTCTTCTAGAAGTATGGGTATTTAAGCAAGACACAGTGATCACAGCAGGCAGTTCACATCACTGCGAGCTGGCCTCTTCTTGTACTGGCTGCACTGCAGTCCCTCAACAGCTCTCAGCTACGTGTCAGCGAAGTAAGACAGTGACCGGAATTGAAGCTTTTTGTAGATTGTTTATTTTCTGTCCGACTCTTGGGCACTAGCCAGAGTCCAGATTGTTAGTATATGTGTCGTCCCTCAGGAGGAGTGGATGTTTGTTTCTTATGTAATTTTTGTTCTTTGTTGACCCTCCTCGAAGAAATAAAGAGCCATAGTGAACTCCCGCTAGGGATAGTCATTAAGACCCAGTCTAGGAACATAATACCTCCACTGAACCATCTCGTCATGTTACGTTCGTGAACCCACCCATGGTGCTTATCTCGTCCAAAGATCTGGCTGGATCTTTCCATTACCATAGAGAATGTTAGGCAACTCTGCATTTTGGCATTTGTTGCTCTCAGTTATTGGCGAATTCCTGGTTCAAAAGCCATCCAAATTGATGAAATTATAATGAAATCCAGACCTTTAGCTGCTTACAGGTGTTGATAAATATCAACGGGGACAGTTGAAAAATTGTGTGCCCTGACCGGGACTTGAAACCAGGACCACCTGCTTCATGGCAGACTCTTTATCCAACTGAGCCACTGAGGACACAGACGATAGTGTGACTGCAGGGACTTACCCTGGGCACACTCTTCGTGGGACCCACACTTTCCAACTTTCTGTCCACACACTATATTTGTAGTGCCCCTGCCCATCATACTCGTTACTCGGGGTAGTCAATCTACCGATTCCTGTAAGAATTGGGCAGTGTGAGTGCATCCGCACTGAAGACGATCATTGGTTGATAAGCCTTATTTGTATGAAGCTGATATCTGTACAGATACCATTGGTGATTTTGCAGCTCTCGAAGAATGAAATTATAATGAAATCTAGACCTTAAGCTGGTTACAGGCATTGACAAATATCAACAGGGACAGTTGAAAAATGTGTACGCAGACCGGGACTCGAACTCGAGACCTCCTGCCTACATGGCAGACGCTCTATCTGTCTGAGCCACCGAGGACACAGAGGATAGTGCGACTGCAGGGACTTATCTCTGGCATGCTCCCCGTGAGACCAACACTTTCAAACTTTCTGTCCACACACTCCATTTGTTGTGCCCATGCCAACTATACTCATTACGGCAGTTTTTGTAATTTCGTTCTTCGAGAGCTGCATGATCACCAATGGTATCTGTTCTTTCCGACATGTCCGAAAGAACAGATACCATCTACATATAGATAAAGCTTACTGGCCAGTGATTAAGTGGGGATTCACTCACATTGCCCGAACTCTTACGGAAATCGGTAGATTGACTGCCGCGAGTAATGAGTATGGTGGAGAGGGTCACTATAAATACAGTGTGTGGACAGAAAGTTGGAAAGTGTGGGTGTCACAGGGAGTGTGCCAGAGATAAGTCCCTGCAGTCACCCTATCGTTTGTGTCCTCAGTGGCTCAGTCGCATACGTAGTGTCTGCCATGTAAGCAGGAGGTCCAGGTTGGGGCACACATTTTTCAGCTGTCCCAGTTGATATTTATCAATGCCTATAAGCAGCTAAAAGGTCTGGATTTCATTATAATTTTATTCTTTGAGAGCTGCAAGATCACCAATGGTATCTGTACAGATACCAGCTTCATATTCATATCTATACTGATGGCTCAAAGGTCGATAATCACAGGAATTATGCCTTCACTCATTCTGGGGGCTACGAACTACTCAAAAGTATTTGTGTGTTGCCATTATCCAAGACCACATCTACACACACACACACACACACACACACACACACACACACACACATATATATATTCTATTCTTTAGTGACTCTCTAAGCAGGCTGTAAGGCAATGCTATCCTTTGAACCCATTGGTTCTGATGATTCACAATCTTCTTTGTAGCCTCTGTTATGTTGGGAACCCTGTTGTATTCATGTAGACTCCAAGATCCCTTAACAAAGAAAGCTACCGAAATGGAAACCCTGGAGATGAGGATGCAAGGACACAGCTTGCGGTCAACATTACAACTTCAGCTTTTGGAGACTTGAAACAAGGAATGGCTCTCTGTGGTCACTACAAACAAGCTATGAACCACAAAGGCAGTCCTTTCTTTTCTTTTCCTGCAAACGTTTGGTCTTCAACTATTAAAGAGAGAACTGGACTGATGAACTTGATGTTTAGTCCCTTTCATTCCCCTTAAAAATTCATTCACTGTAGCGTGTTCACTGGTAAATGAATGGTCGTACGTCAAGTCATTGTACCAGTTGAAACAACTGCATGATTAAAAAGATACAAGTCTTTGTTTGTTGCTTGCTTGCTCATTTAGATTTATGCCTAAAATATATATCTTTGTTAAAAGTAAGTGGTGATTTGAGAAAACCTTCCAAAAGTGCCATCTTTTTTGCAGAAAGTGTGGAAGTAGGTAGATGCTGTGATACAGATAAACAGAAATGTGAATTTAATTTTATATATCAATATCTGTAGGAGAAGCTGCAGGATTATGTAGCAGCTCACACATTGCAGGCATTGCATTCAACTTGTAAAAACCAACAAAAATTCACTTAAAGTGAGATATTTCCCTAAATTTGTCGTGTGGAAGATGAATTAAATAGTAATGATGCCACCAACACCAACAAAGTTTTGAACTGAAAATAAATCAATCATCACATTCTTTTCTGCAACAAATTGTCAAATTGTATGTCTGTGAAAGTGTTATCATTATTGCCAGTAAATGGAAAACTTAACATTTAACTGAAGCCATCAATTATTTGCATATTGAAGACAATCATAATTTAAACCCTTTTATTTAATTGTACAGATAAAAAAAATCTACTCACCAAGTAGTGGCAGAACACACACATAAAAGACGGTCTTAATTGGCAAGCTTTCGGAGCCTGTGGCTCCTCCTTCAGGCAGAAGGGATGAAGGGAAGGAAGAGGGGTGAAAGAAAAGGACTGGAGAGGTCTAGGAAAAGGGGTAGATTTTGGGAAAGTCACCCAAAACTGCTGGCCAGGGGAGACTTACCATACGGTAAGTCCGACTCTTTGGCAGTAGCCAGAGTTCAGATTGTTAGCGTATGTGTCATCCTGCAGGAGGAGTGGAAGTTAGTTTCTGTGTAATTTTTGTTCTTGGTTTACCCTCCTCAAAGGAATAAAGAGCCATTGTAAACTACTACCAGACATAGTCGTTGAGACCCACTCTAGGAACATAATAATACCTCCAATGAACCCTCTTGTCATGTTACCTTCATGAACCCACCCATGGTGCATATCTTGTCCAAAGATCTGGTTGGATCTCTTCATTGCCATAGCTAATGTTAGGCACCTCTGCATTTTGGCGTTTGTTTCTCTCAGTTATTGGCGAATTACTGGTTCAAAATCTATTTATACTGATGGCTTAAAGGTTGACAATCACATGAATTATGCCTTCACACATTCTCCCCTGACCTACGGTTCTAGGTGACTTTCCCGACATCTACTTCTTTTCCTAGACCTCTCCATTCCTTTTCCTTCACTGCTCTGCCTTCTCCTTCAACCCTTCTGCCTGAAGAAGGGACCACTCGCTCCGAAAGCTTGCCAATTACAGTTGTCTTTTATGTGTGTGTTCTGTCACTGCTTGGTGAGTAGATTTTTTTTATCTATCCAATTAATAAATTTGTCAACAATTGATTGTTTTCATTGTTATAATTTATACCCTGTCACAGAGCAATGAAATATGATATGAAACTGCCTTCTTTGAGTGGTATATTGAAAAATAGAAGTTATCCAGAACATTAAATATTTTTTCCTAGTACCTCTTTTCACATTAATCATATGCCATAATTTGGCTGGAACAGTTTATTCATAAATACTATGTCTTCTTCTGTTGGATGTTTGCTTACAAATCAAAACAATGTTTTGTGGTTTTGAAGGATATTTAAAAGTATAATCCTGCCAGTTAAAGTGAGGCTATAGATTAATTTTGAGCACATTACATGCTTATTATTAGTGTTTATATATCATGGTAAATGTTGTTACATTTCTGTGTTTGGGTCACTTCTTCAATGTAGATGAAAGAAATATCCACATAAGGTAACCTTCGTTTAAAGAAAAGGTATTTAGGTACACAGGCTTGTAAATTTTTTGAGCAGTAAATGCCTAAAATAGGTTTTTTTTTAAGCGTTAGAGAATTTTCAAGGCCAAAGGGAAAATACCACATTGCACTCTTGGTAAAATCCCAGTTGGAGGTGATTTCCAGCTGCCTTCGTGTTGTCAGACTGTCTTCTTTCACCTAACATTGTTTGGGTGTTACTGATTTAACTTTTGTGATTAACTGAAAACAGTTAATCTCATGGCCTTGAACTAGTTCTTTTTCCATCAGTTCTTGGTTCTGTTCGTCTTCTGTTTCTTGCCTTTTCAATGTATGGCCATTGTTCATCAGTATTCAGATTCAGGTAGTAAGTTGAAAATTGCCAGATCTTTTAAACTGTCCTTCTGTGATCATGTATGCTGTTTTTTTTTTTTTTTTTTTGGGGGGGGGGGAGGCAAAATGTCACTCACTCCAGGCTGCCTCTGTCCACTGTGTGACAAAACCACCCCCAGGGGGCTCGCCACTCATTGGTGGGTTGATGCTTGGCTACCAAGGGGCTTCAGCCTTTGCAGCATCTTTTCTCTTCCATGCTGCATGTCTATCCTCTCGTTATTCTTTTTCCCTCTCCCCTGGGGAGAATGTCTGTGATATTTTTGGGAACGTGTTCTGCATTTTCAGTAAAAGACATCAGAACAGCCTCTCCACTGTTTTTAGTTCCTTTTTTCTTTCTTCGTTCCCTTTCTTCTATCCTTCCTCCACTTCAGTGTTTGAGGTTCCTCTGTTTCTTCTTCCGCCCTGTGTGCTCCTGAAGGCCGGCCCACACATCTGATGTGTAAAAGGTGATGGCTAATGTGTAATTCTCAGCCCCTGGTCGACAGTTAAGGTTTGCATGTATGCAGTGGTACAGGCCAGCCTTTCCAAATTGCCAATTGGTCTCTCTGTCCGGAGTATGGGAGGTGTGAACAATCACATAAGGCGGGTGCGCCCCCTCTGAGGGGGGGCAGGAGGGGGGGGGGAGGGGCATTAGAAGGAGTGCATCTTTGGCAGCACTAGCAAACTTAAACAGAATGAACCTCAAGATTCAAGGACCTCCCAGCTGCACCACAGTTCCTCGTGGTTTCACGTACTGATGACGGTCAGTCCTTTGCTATGATCAATCCGGAAAAAGTGCCCTACCTGGTCGCTCACAAGTTGTTGGCTAGTTAAAAACTCCATGTTCTAGCATCTGGCACTTACAGTACTGTTCTTGCCACTTCTTGCTCCACAGAGGACATGGCCACGGTCACAAATTCAGCATCGCACTTGTAAAATTGCCCAGCGTCACAGTAACATCCCCATCTCCTCCTTCAGCTTTGCAACAAACCACCAAACTTTTGCCTATTAGGACAAGTAGCCTGCTACGCACCTGACATGCTGGAAAGGACAGAAGGAATACTCCCGCTAAGACTTCTTACATCCCACCAGCCAACAAACATCAGATTCTTCCTCTGCCAACCAGAAAGGTTCCAATAAATCAAACAAAGGCAAGCGGTCTTCTCCTTAACCGACTCGGAGATCCTCTTCAACAGTATTACCATGTGATACCCTCACCAGGCCGACCACAGTGTTACCGGTGCGAACTGCCAACTTTTTTTGCCCTGGACTCGACAGACAGACAGATAGAGGGAGAACACCAACGCCTCTGTAGATCCCATGGAGCAGGATCCTCCAGCCTGTGCACCATGTAGCTGTGAGTCATCAAAGGCTGTCACTCGGCAGCCACCGAGGTGACACCCCTTCATTTTTCTCTTCTCTCCTCTCTTTTCCTCATCATGACTCTCCTCCAATAGAATGTTCATGGTCTTAGAGCCAGCAAGGAGGAATTACTCTTGGAATCACAGCGTCCACTTTTTCTCTGTCTCTAGGAAACAAAATTGCATCCTCATGGCCACTTTGAGCTCTTATATTTTTTTCCTGTCCGATTCGACCTCCCCCACTCTCCCTCCCCCCCTCCCTGAGGATGACATTCCATCCCATGGGGAAACATTCCATCCCATGGGGGAGTCATGCTGCTCATCCGGGATGACATTCATAGTCTACCCATCTCTCTTACTACCTGACTTCAAGCTGTTGCAGTCCACATTTTCCTACCTCACTTCACCTTATCCCTTTGTACCTTTTATACCCCTCCATCATTCGGTGTCACTGGGGTAGACTTCCTCCAGCTTATTGGGCAATTCCCGCACCCCTTTCTGCTGCTTGGTGACTTTAATGTGCACCATCCCTTTTGGTACTCTCACAGAACCTGTCAGAGAGATGCCCTCTTGGATGATCTTCACAGTCAACTGGACCTCATATGCCTTAACACTAGTGCACCCACGTTCCTTTCAGACACGATGCACATCTATTTCCATTTGGACCTCTCCTTCTGTACTGCCCAGCTTGTCCATCATCTCAAGTGGGCTGTTCTCTCTGACCACATACTCTAGTGACCATTTCCCTACCCCACCTCCGTGCACAAACCAAATGAGTGTAAGGCCGACCGGAGGCTTTATTCATCCCTGGCAACCTTCGACAAACATTCCCCTAGTTGTGATGACCAGGTAGAATATCTTACAAATGTTCCATTCCTCACATTTCTTTTTTACTGCACTGTGTCCCGGTCCCTTGGTGGTCCGAGACACGCCGCAACGCAATTCACGCAAGGAGACGTGCTCTCCGCATTTTTAACTTTTGTCCTACGATGGCAAACTGCATTCATTACAAACAGTTGTGCATGCACTTTCATCGCATTCTTCGAGATAGCAAAAAAAGTTACCTGGCTTTCATTTACTAGTTCTTTTAACAGTTACACTCCCTCTTCTGTTGTGTGGGCACACATTCAATGGCTCTTTGGGACCAATTTCCGGCCAGACCTTAGCAGATGATGTCATAGTGGACCCTGTTGCCATCTCAACACTTTGGGCCGCTTTTCTGCAGAGATTTCGAGCTCCACCCACTATCACCCTGCCTACCTCCATCAGAAACAAGTGGAGGCGGCCCGAGTGATACCCTTCTCTTCTCAGAATTGTGAGTGTTACTATACCGCTAGACCATGCTCTCACTTCATCTCGGTCCTCCACCTAAGCGCCTTATTATGTTAATATTCCGATGTTGCAGAACCTTACTCTTGCGGAAAAGGACTTTGTCCTTCATACATACAATGGCTTCTGGGCAGAGGGCATGTTTCACAGATGCTGGCTTTTGAAGCCTCTGTCATACCCATACCTGAACTCAGAAATGACAAACACTTTCCATCTAGTTATCACCCCATTTCTCTCACCAGCTGTATTTGCAAGGTGATGGAACATACAATTCATGCCTGGCTGGTATGGTGGCTCGAGTCTCGCAATTTACTAACCTCTGCCCACTGTGGATGTAGAGCGCACCGTTGTGCAGTTGATCATCTCGTTGCTTTGTCAACCCATGTCATGAATGATTTTCTGCGGGAATTCCAGACTGTAGCCGTGTTTTCTGATTTGCAGAAAGTGTGTGACACCTGCTGTAGGACTGGTATCCTCTGTACTCTCTACACATGGGGCTTCCTTAGCCACATGCCCCGTTTTCCTTCAGGAATTTATAAAGACCGATTTTTCAAGGCACATGTGTGCTCTGCCTTCAGGAAAATAGTGTGCCACAGGGTTCCAGCCTGAGCATCATGCTCTTTGCTAAAGCCATTAACCCTCTTATGGCCTCTATATCACCAGGCATTCTGGCTCCCTTTCATTGACGATTTGGCAGTCTATTACAATTGTTCACGGACTTGTCTCCTTGAGCAGCATCTTCAGCATTGTCTCGATTGTATTTATTCATGGAGCATCATCAATGGCTTTCGCTTTTCCACTGACAAAATCATTTGTATGAATTTCTGGTGGCGCATTTTGTTTCTTCCACTGTTTTTTACTTCTTGGGCCTATTGCTCTTCCATTTGTTGAGACTATGAAATTCCTGAAGCTCATGCTCAATAGGAAATTTTCTCGGTCCTCCCACGTGTCTTACTTGGCCACCCACTACACGCGGTCCCTCAATGTCCTACATGTCCTCAGCTGTAATTCCAGGGAACAGATCTGACCACCCTCCTCTGTTTGTACCAGTCCCTTTTCCATTCAAAACAAGACTATGGGTGTCTAGTTTATGCATCTGCACATCCGTCCCTCTTACACCATCTCAATACTAGCCACCATCATGGCATCTGTTTGGCCACTGGCACCTTTTACACTAGCCCGGTTGATTGTCTGTATGCAGAAAATGTTGAACTACCACTGTCATACTGCCGTGACTTCCTCCTTAGCAGATACGCATCCCATTTGTCTGCCACTATCGCTCCTTCTTCGATGATGCCTTTGATCACCTGTATGGGTCACATCCCTCTTCTCTGCTACCTCCTGGAGTTTGCTTTCAGCTATTGCTCTGGCAGCTTAAGTTCATGCTACCTGCCACTTTCCCAGTGGGTGTGAACTCTTCATCACCTTGGTTACGTGTGGCGGCCCGTGTTCATGTTGACCGAGGGAGGTGGCACAGTGGTTAGACACTGGACTCGCATTCGGGACGACGACGGTTCAATCCCGCATCTGGCCATCCTGAATTAGGTTGTCCGTGATTTCCCTAAATCACTCCAGGCAAATGCCGGGATGGTTCCTTCCCTAATCTGATGAGACCGATTACCTCGCTGTCTGGTCTCCTTCCCCAAACAACCCAACCCAACCTGTGGTGTCACCGCCAGACACCACACTTGCTAGGTGGTAGCTTAAATCGGCCGCGGTCCATTTAGTACATGTCGGACCCGCGTGTCGCCACTGTCAGGATCGCAGACCGAGCGCCACCACAAGGCAGGTCTCGAGAGACTGACTAGCACTCGCCCCAGTTGTACGACGATGTTGCTAGCGACTACACGTACGAAGCCTTTCTCTCAATTGCCGAGAGACAGTTAGAATAGCCTTCAGCTAAGTTAATGGCTACGACCTAGCAAGGCGCCATTTGTAACATTGCATGTATCTCAAGATAGTCTCACTTGTCTCATCAAGATTGCTGTATACCAAAGGACGATATAAAAGTTAAGTGTTCTAGTAGCTACGTTCTTTTCTTTATCACATTCATTACGAATCCTGCTCCAGACTTAACGCAAGACGGCGTGAGTTTACGCGTGCCCCTTTCGGCTACTTCACTGTGGACTGGCTGCCTTAACAGTCCACTACACAACCCGTGTTCATGTTGACCTTCATTTGCTTCATAAGGATGCTATTCCAACCTCGCTCTATTGCCTTCAGTTTCACGACCTTCACTTGGAACTTATTGGTAGTACCTTTGTGTACACTGATGGCTCTCAGACTGACCATGGTGTCGGGTGTGCCTTCGTCATCGGCACTGATGTTTTTCGGTATTGGCTTCATGAACACTACTCAGTATGTACAGCAGAGCTCTTCTCTCTGTATCAGGCAACACAGGCTTTTCAATTGTGTCATCTGCTCCAACTCTCTCAGTGCCCTTCAGAGCTTCTGTGAGCTGTACACTGTCCATCCCTTAGCGGAACGGGTCCAAGAGAGCTGTCACGTACTCGTTCTTGACGGAGCCACTGTGATGTTTATGTGGGTCCCTGGTCACTTTGGTCTCATGGGAAACAAGGCTGCTGAGCTGCTGCCAAGGCTGCAATCCTAGTACCTCAGCCTGCTAGTTCATTTATTCCCTCCGATGATCTCCGTTTTACTATCTGTCAGCAGGTGGTGTCACTTTGGCATCACCATTGGTCCTCGCTTCCTGGGAAAAAGCTCTGGGGAATTAAACCTCTCCCAGCAGCTTGGACGACCTCCTCTCACTGCGAGGAGATTATTTTCGCTAGGTCGCATATTGGGCACTGTCTTTTTAGCCCACATCATTTGTTAAGTGGTGATCCCCCACCACTTTGTACTTCTTGTCCTCAACCTTTGACGGTTTACCATTTCCTGACGGAATGCCCTGTTTTTAACTACTTATGTTCTCATTTAGGTTTGCCATCTGAGTTATCAGCTGCTTTAGCAAACAGTGCATGGGCTTTTTACTTTTTATGAACAATATGATGGACATTTAATCTTTAGCTCAGGACCTCCATTTTTTATGGTGTATTTTATGGACCTCTCTCTAACTCCCTGTTTTTAGCTGTCTTTCCTTCCATCAATTGGGCCCCCCAGGGGGGGGTCCACAACTCTTTTGTGGATACGTGCGTGGCGAGCACGGGGCCCCGAGCTATTGCAGCTTTCTTTCTCTCCAGGGCTGCATTTCCTTCCCCTTCCCCTCCTTTCCCCTCCTTGCTCCTTTCCCCTCGCCCTCTCCTCTCCCTCTCTTGGTGTCCTTGCTTATGTTGGCCCCCGCTATCCTCCTGGTTCTGTTGGTTTTACAATTTGGCTTTGTTGCATAATCACCTCCTCCTTTTGGCATTCCCTGGTCCCCCTCTGGGGTTTGACCTCCATTCCTAAATTTCTCCTCCATAGTGTGAGTCATTTGGGGAAGAGCACCTTACCTAGTGTCTCCGACGTGTGCCCTCCTAGTACATTCCACCTTTTTTTTTTTTTTTTTTTTTTTTTTTTTTTTTTTTTTTTTTTTTTTTTCCCACATCGTTGTCTGATGCTAGGGTGCATAGCCTGCACGGTAGCCAGCCCGTGTGGTTGGGTCGCTATGTACCCTTTTGGTTGAGCCCCCTGAACACACAGGGATCACACTTCTGATACCTGAGCTGTGACCTCCTCATGCATGCCTTGGAGTGGTTGCTCGTCATCCTGGAGCATTGGAACTCCCGGCAATGGCCGCCGTGCCAGACGGCCCTTGCTGTGGCTGGGTGGTGCCCGTGAGGAGAGCCCCTGATCGGAGTAGGTGGTATCAGGGCGGACGCTATGCAAATGAGACGCATACGGGTCCAGAACTGTGGCCGTTCTTCTGCGGCCGTCTCTCTGCGTGGAACTGTTTCTTCGAGTGCTGCTTCTCTTGCCCCTTCGGCCTTCCCTTCCATGGCTACCCCCTGGGAAGAGGGTCAGGCCCGTCGGCTAGGGGTGAAACCTTTCCCCTGTTATCTAGTTTGCACCAGAACTGATGGGGATACTTTCACCAATACCAAACCTATATTCTTTGTGGAACACATTGAAGACAAGTTTGGCGAAGTGGACTCCCTGAGCAAGATGTGGTCGGGTTCGTTGATGATAAAAACTGCTTCAGCTGCCCAATCTGTGGCCCTTCATGCCTGTACCCATCTTGGCACAATTCCTGTGTCTATTAACCCCCCCCCTCCCCCCCCCCCCCAGTCTCTAAATATGGTTCAAGGTGTGATTTTTCACAGGGACCTCATCCTTCAAACTGATGAGGAACTTCAAGACAATCTCAGGCGGCGGGGTGTTCACTTTGTTCGGCGTGTTCAGAAGGGTCCTAAGGACAATCGCATTGATACTGGTGCCTTTATCCTGGCCTTTGAAGGGGATACCCTCCCTGAGAAAGTTAAGATTATGGTCTATCGATGTGATGCGAAGCTGTACATCCCACCTCCTATGAGGTGTTTTAAGTGCTTGCGTTTTGGACATGTCTTCCCGCTGTTCACAGGCGCCCCTCTGTTGTGACTGTGGACGTCCACTCCATGAGGGGAGTCCCTATGTTCCACCTCCTGTGTGTGTAAATTGTCATGGCAGTCATTCTCCACATTCACCAGATTGCCCAGTATATAAGAAGGAAAAGAAGATACAGGAGTATAAGTCCCTTGAACGTTTAACCTACACAGAGGCCCGTAAGAAATATACACGACTTCACCCTGTGTCCATGACATCTAGTTACGCTTTGGTTACATCTTCACCCCTTCCTCCCCCTTCCTTACCCCCATCCCAGACCCCACTCCTCCCCCCCTCCCTTACGGCTCCCACACCTTCTCCTTTGGGCGCTGCTCCCCCTCCCCAGCCGGAGAAGTGTCCCACTCCTTCGGCGTCTGCCGGTCAAGGGTGCCTCTCCCGGGATGCCCCTTCCCGGCACCTTCCAGGCCAAAGGTCTGCTGCCACGCGACGACTGCGAGAGCCGCGGTCTGTCAGCCCTCAGGTCGCCCGGTCTCTTTCTGTTCCCGATCTTGCTGCAGCTGGCTCCTTTATGCCACACAGCCCTCCTCGATCTCAGCCTGAGAAGAAGAAGAAACATAAGACCCGGGACAAAGAGCGTCTGGTGTCACCAGAGGTCCCATCCCCGGCTTCACAACCGGATTCTGACCTGTTGTTCATGGATGTCGCCCCCTCCTTGTCTGTGACAGGTGGGGACCCGGCGGTATGACTGGCTTTAGCGTGTTCAGTCCCAATTTAAATCATCGTTCTGTGGTTCTCCAATGGAATTGTAATGGATACTATCGTCACCTTCCGGAACTGAAATCCCTTCTTTCGTCTTACTCTGCAGCTTGTGTGGTTCTACAGGAATCTCATTTTACTCTGATGCTCACTCACCGACCCTCCGTGGGTTCCGTGGGTTCTGTCGAAATCGGGTCGGACCCCTGCGGGCTTCTGGTGGTGTTTGTACGTTGGTCCATACAGACATTGCTAGCACGTGGATTGCTCTTCAAACTACATTGGAAGCGGTTGCTGTTAGGGTCCACCTGGGCTCTGAGATCACGGTTTGCAATCTTTACCTCCCTCCTGACAGGACTCTTACACCTGCTGCCTTAACTGCCCTTCTTCAGCAACTTCCTCCTCCCTTCCTCCTCCTTGGGGATTTTAATGCTCATCACCCCTTGTGGGGCAGTGCCTTTCCATGTAGACGAGGTCTTCTCATAGACCAGTATATTGCAGACCACGACTTGTGCTTTCTTAATGATGGCTCCCCTACTCATTTCAGTGCCGGTCATGGTACCTTTTCTGCCATTGATCTTTCTCTTTCTTCTCCCTCTCTCCTCCCTTCATTACACTGGTCGCCACATGACTACCTTTGTGCTAGTGACCATTTCCCGTTGATTCTCTCTCTCCCTTCCCGCTCCCCGATGGACAGGTTACATCGTTGGTCTTTCCAATGCGCCGATTGGCCCCTATACACTGCGCAGGTCGTGTTTTCTCCCTCTTTGTCAGGTTGTATTTATGACGTCTTACGTGACGTGTCTGACGCGATTGTTCGCGCTGCTAGCCTTGCTGTCCCGTGCTCATCTGGACTATTTCGTCGCCGGCAAGTTCCGTGGTGGAGTACGGCCATTGCCATCCGCGATCGCCGTCGAGCTTTGCAACATTTTAAGAGGCACCCATCCGTAGCCAGCCTTACTACCTTCAAACGCCTCCGCACTAAAGCCCGTTATTTAATCAAACAGAGCAAGCAGATATGTTGGGAACGATTTGTTTCTTCCCTCGGTTCTACTGTCACTCTGTCATGGGTATGGGCTACACTTCGCTTTCTCCAAGATTGCCATCGGCAGTCCACCCTCCCAGGCCTTCACCTCCCAGATGGCCTTTGTACAGACCCATTAGTTCTTGCAGAACATCTTGTGACCCATTTTGCAGTGGCATCAGCGTCGGCCTCCTATCCAGCTGCTTTCCTTCACCAGAAACAGTGGGCTGAAGCTTCCACCTTATGTTTTACCCCTTGTGAGTCAGAATCTTACAATGAACCTTTTACTGAATGGGAATTTCTTTCTGCTATATCTTCTTCTCATGATACAGCCCCTGGCCCAGATTCCATTCATAACCAACTGCTTCAACATCTCAGTGCTCCACAACGGCAACATCTTCTTCGGGTGTTTAACCGTATCTGACTCCAGGGTGGCTTCCCTTCTCAGTGGAGGGATAGCATCGTGGTTCCTGTCCTTAAGCCTGGTAAGAACCCCCTATCTGTTGACAGCTATCGGCCAATTAGTCTGACCGATGTTGTTTGTAAGTTATTTGAACGGATGGTAGCCTGTCGGCTCAATTGGGTCCTCGAATCTCGGGATCTATTGTCCCCTTACCAGTGTGTCTTCCAAGAGGGACGGTCTCCAATCGATCATTTACTTCGCTTGGAATCCACAGTTCGGCATGCTTTTTCTGAGCGCCGCCATTTGGTTGCAGTGTTTTTTGACCTTCGCAAGGCCTATGACACAGCCTGGCGCCATCACATCTTACTTACCCTTCATCAGTGGGGTCTTCGGGGCCCACTCCAGATTTTTATCCGCCAGTTCCTGTTCCATCGGTCATTCAGAGTTCGAGTTGGTACTGTTTTTAGTTCTCCACGGACCCAGGAGACTGGTATCCCACAGGTTTCTGTCTTGAGTGTCCTTCTTTTCCTCATTGCTATCAATGGACTTGTGGCCTCTGTCGGTCCTTTGGTTTCCCCTGCCCTGTATGTGGATGATTTCTGCATTTGGGTTAGTTCCTCTTCGATGGCATCTGCAGAGCGGCAGCTCCAGGGAGCTATACGGCGTGCCTCTGCATGGACCCTCTCCCACAGGTTTCAATTCTCTCCTCTAAAATCGCGGGTGGTCCACTTCTGTCACCGTACTATGATCCACCATGATCCAGAGCTCTATATCGATGCACAACGATTGCCTGTGGTCCCACAGTTTCGTATCCTGGGTCTTCTTTTCGACAACAAGCTCACTTGGCTGCCCCATATCAGACTCCTGAAGGTAGGATGTTTCCGTAAACTCAATGTCCTTCGCTTCCTTGCCCACTCCTTTTCGGGTGCAGATCGTTCCCTCCTTCTCCGTCTTTATCGTGCTCTAGTTCTGTCTTGCTTGGACTATGGTTGTCAAGTTTATGGTTCAGCTGCTCCTTCCACACTGCACGTGCTGGATCCAGTCCACCATCGTGGTATCCGTTTGGCCACTGGTGCCTTCCCTACTAGCCCTGTTGATAGTCTCCTGGTTGAAGCTGGGATGCCCCCCCCCCTTTCTGTTCGGCAGTCCCAGCTTCTGGTGTCTTATGCACTTGCTATCCGTTCCTCTCCCACTCATCCTTCCTATTCTATCCTGTTCCCAGACCATGGACGTCGCCCACCCGATTCCCGCCCTCGGGCAGGTTTATACCTGTTGGGCTCCGCCTTGCGTCTCTTTGTCGTGATTTTCAGCTTCCTTCTTTGTCCTGTCTTCCTCGCGCCCCCCCCCTCCCCCCCCCCCCCCTGGTTAGTTCCTTGACCTTGAATTCGGATGGATCTCCGCCGAGGTCCGAAAGATTCCTTCCCCCCGATGGTGTTCTATTCCTTTTTCCGACAAATTTTATGGGAGTTTCGGGATGCTGTTGTTTTTTACACTGATGGCTCTAAATCTGCTGATCATGTGGGGTATGCCTTCACGTCCTCTGTTGGAATGGAAAATCATCTGCTGCCGCCTACATGTGGGGTGTTTATTGCGGAATTGATGGCAATTTCCCAGGCCCTTACCTTTATTAAACAGTCCCAAAACAACCGCGTTTTGTTATGTACGGACTCAATGAGTGGCCTTCTTGCTATTGACAGCTGTTTTTCGCGCCATCCCTTGGTCTCTGCCATCAATGACCATCTCGCTGTTACTCACCGTGCTGCTTGTTCCATTGACTTCCTTTGGGTCCCTGGCCATGTGGGTATCCCGGGTAATGAGCTCGCTGATCGTTTGGCTGGGGGAGCAGTCACTTATCCCCCGTTTTCTGTAACTCCTCCTGCAGCAGATTTACGGCTTCACATCAAATCCCACTTTGCACAGTCATGGCCCAATTCTTGGGAGGCTACTCCCCTGTCTAATAAATTTCGTGCGATTAAGGTGATACCAGGCCCGTGGCGTTCTTCCTTTCGCCTCTCCCGAAAGAACTTGACCACACTGTGTCGTCTCCGCATTGACCATACCAGGCTGACCCATGGTTTTCTTTTGCGGGATGAGCCACCCACACTTTGTGGTTGTGGAGCCTTCCAGTCAGTAGCCCAAATTTTGGTTGATTGCCCCCTTCTTTTGGCTCTGCGTGCTAAGTACAGACTCCCCCACACTTTACCTTTGATGTTGGCTGATGATTCCCGGATTGTCTCTCTGGTTCTCGGTTTCCTCCGGGAAAGTGGTTTTTATTCTCAGTTTTAAGGTTTTTAATCTCTCTCTGGTGTTGGGGCAGGGCGGTGGGTGTTGGGGTGTCTCCCACTGTAAGCTGTGTTTGGAGATTCCCGACTCACCTCCCTGCCCGAGATCCTCTTTTCTTCCCCTTTTACTCTGTTTTAACCCTTTTTTTAAGGATTGGTTAGTCTCCTTTTCCCATACGTACTTCTACATTCTAGCGGTTGCACCTTTTAAGTCACAGGTGATCTTGCCTATGCTGCTTCAGCATAGTGTTGGGTTCGTTCTCTTGCTGACTTCCCTCATTTTGTTTTTACCGTTGACAACATGACTGCCATTTTACGTTTTTAGCCTTTTCCCTTTTATTGTTCTGACTTTCCTGAGATGTCACACTAGCGGAATGGACCACATTTGCAACAAGGGACTGATGACCTTGCTGTTTGGTC
Source organism: Schistocerca nitens (assembly GCF_023898315.1). Taxonomy (NCBI): domain Eukaryota; kingdom Metazoa; phylum Arthropoda; class Insecta; order Orthoptera; family Acrididae; genus Schistocerca; species Schistocerca nitens. The sequence goes on from NC_064618.1 coordinate 370,430,487, forward strand.
CCTTAAACCCCACACAACCAACCAACCAACCATCAATTGGGCTTAATGTGTAGTCATTTCTACCTCCTTTTTTGACTTTGTGTTCTATGGTTCTGGCATGTGTGGGCATGACCCTAATTGTTTTTGCACCCAAAAAGAAAGGAGAGCACACTGTCAGACAGAGCTGGTAATCCTGCTTATAGCGAATATCCAATATTTTGCAGAATCTTATTGGTGCCAAAGGTGGTTGAGAAAGGTTTAAATTTTTCCCATTTTACGAAGTCAGAAATGCAAACTTTTTTATTTTCATACCTCTACTACTGCGGCAAATCATTCAAAGAAGTGTTCAATACAGTGCAGTTTGATACTCGGTTATTTCTGTGGTCACTCTTCTGTCTTTGCATTGTTTTTACACTAATAATACATTAACAACATTAGCGCTATTGTTTTTGCATATACTTCTTTATATTCATGTGTTGCACGACACAATTTTGATTTCATTATCGTTCATTCTTGCTGGTCTCTATGTAACTGTGCTGTATGCTGCTTGTTAAATGAATGTACAATGTACAAATGAATGTACAAAAAGACATAGTTATTTGTTACAGAAAGCAGTAGTTATGGTGTGGTACTTTTTCTTTAATGATAGTATTTTAACTTCCTAACTTGTAATTCAGGAAGTAGGTGGCGTAGAATATAATGTATGTAATGGCAAAAAAGACACGAGAAGCACAAGACCAGAGGAATGTGTTAACTTTGTGGTGGAAACATTTAAAGCTTTTCTTTAATGTTGATAATTTACGATTATGTGTGTTATGTTCTTTTGATTGTTTTTGGCAGGGAGATTATGACCAAGCCTTCCAGTACTACTATCAGGCAACCCAGTTTGCTCCACCTTCCTTTGTTCTTCCACACTTCGGCCTTGGACAGATGTATATCTACAGGGAGGACAATGAAAATGTAAGTTGGATCAGCAGACAGAAAAAAATATGCTGAGAGGAAGCTGACTTGTCACATAAAAACTATAACTTGACACTGAATTATATATAACTTGTGCATTCATATTATTGTAAATATTTTGAAGTTAAGACTGTCAGTATGAAGAAAGTCTTAGTCTTTGCAAAACTGAATATAAATACTTTTCTTACAGGCAGCTCAGTGTTTTGAGAAAGTGCTTAAAGCCCAACCTGGAAATTATGAGACAATGAAGATTTTGGGTTCACTGTATGCAAATTCAACAAGTCAGTCAAAACGTGATATTGCCAAGAGTCACCTTCGAAAAGTAACAGAACAGTTCCCAGATGACATTGAAGCTTGGATTGAACTTGCACAGATCTTGGAACAGTCTGATTTGCAGGCATCTCTCAATGCTTATGGAACAGCAACCAAAATACTTAAAGACAAAGTACAAGCAGAGATACCACCAGAAATTTTGAACAATGTTGGAGCTTTGCACTACAGGTATAATACTTAATTGTTGATTCAGTATTTGATTTGCAAACAGAACAGAACTCTGCTGTGGAGTAAGTGCACTAATGAATGACAGCTTGACCATGTGTTGGCTGTGGTGCAATATGGGCCACGTGTCAAGGTCCACCTCCTAGCTTTAAGTCTGAAATTAGCTCCCTGTAATTTTACAATGTTCGTTATGTGCTTGTGCCTGTGCCTGTTTGCTAGGTCACGAAATACCAGTAGCCCGTGATAATTTAAAGAACAAACTCCCTTGTATAAAACTGCTTTAAATTACTGACTACTTTACAAATGCATTAACGTGTTAATTATTTCACATTTAGCATGTAAGCGAGAAAAAAGTTTAGAAAAGGTTTGAAATTATGTGTAAAGTTTTTTTGCATATCAATAAGTACTCTCATTTTCATATACTAGATGAATGTGGTGTAGGTATTGATGGGCGGTTGAGTTATGCTGCCTCAAGAAATACACAGTTTCTAACTGTAATACTTCTTTAAATGCGAACATTTTTAGGTTAGGCTTTACCGTGACTGTTACTGACATTAAATGAAACAACAAGTTCACTGTTACCAGTCACTGTTTTATTTATTTCCACGACGTGTTTCGAATGTTTAAACCTCCATCATCGGGTGGATTTACATTAGTAAGTATTATATTTGTGTGTGTGTTGTGTTACGATTTTGGAGGAACTTGTGGCACTGCCTTCAGTGGTCACAGGTTCCTTTTGCTGTCGTAACACATCACATGTATACTGCTGTAACAAATGTGGCAGTATACATGTGATGTGATGTGTTACGACAGCAAAAGGAACCTGTGACCACTGAAGGCAGTGCCACAAGTTCCTCCAAAATCGTAACACAACACACACACAAATGTAATACTTACTAATGTAAATCCACCCGATGATGGAGGTTTAAACCTTCGAAACGCGTCGTGGAAATAAATAAAACAGTGCCTGGTAACAGTGAACTTGTTGTTTCATTTAATGTAATACTTCTCCTACTGTGTGCAACCTTTAACATAAGAGTATACCTCATAATTAGTAGATTGACATTTTCAATTTTTTAAAATTTGGTCAATAATTAACATATATGAAATATTGAAAATCAAATTTTTGTTTGATGTTAGCTGAGCAACTTACAACTAGCACCAAATGCCATGAACTGGGTTAGCTGTTCAGTAAATATAGGTGATATAATTTAGATGGTTTAGTCACAATCTGTGACTTTCTGTGAAAAATTCGGATGATTCCACATTTAAAGCATGGAACTGATTTTTTAAGAGAGCTGGTCTCAACTCAGTTTCATCCATCTTAACATTTTTTTAGTTCCCTAGTCACTGCAGACAATTGCAGGGATGGTTCCTTCTGATGAGTCACGACAGATTCTGACCTATATCATTGTCTGATGGAACTAATACTCCAGTCTTATGATTACCATATCAACAAGATACTAAGCTGTAACCTGCCTCCCAATATTGCTTTATGTATTAAACTTGGACACTATAGCAAGCTTGCCATAAAGAACTTGCTTGACATTAAAACTGTGTGCCAGGCTGGGACCTGAGCACAGACCTTTGCTTCAATGAGTAACACTGAGCAATCCAGGCATGCTTAATGGTCTGACCCATTTTCTTTGTATCATAACTTCTCTCAGAGTTGTCAGATTGAATCTGAGGATAGGCAATGACTCAGAAGGTGAAACTTCATCCCTGAAAGTTATTGGCACTACTCCCCTCAACCCTTTATGCAGAACAGACATTTCATTCCAAAACCAGCTGAGGCCAAGGCATTAACAACTATATCATCCTGTTCTTGCCAAAATTGTGTGTGTGTGTTCTATGGCATTGGAGACACAATCACTTGAACGTTTTTCAGGGCTTTAAAAATCAGAAACAGCTGATAAGGGATTGTTTTGCATCTGGTTTATTGTTACTGCCCTCACAGATGTGAGGATATGAGATAGTTGTAACCTTTCCCTTGCACCTCTCTCCCTCCGCCCCTGTCCCTCCTATTTGTCCCAGTATATTGAAGTCCTATCTGAGCCATTGTCAACTTTAATAATGGGTAACAAAGGTCATTTTTTCCTCTATTGTTGTAGTTATGGACATCACTATTATTCTTAAATTGTGATTATTTATGACAAATTTCATTAGGCAATGTATGTATTGTTATGGTGCAGCAAAAATGCCGAACTCCTTGAGTAGGTGCCTACGTGATGACCATGGGTGAACACAAGGCATTATTCTTACTGCTTGCTATTGTGCAGAAAATAATTCCATAAGACATTATTGAGTGGAAGTATGCTAAATATTGATAGAGGTTGATTTGTTTGTTTCTAAGACTAGCAAAAGTAGCTGAACTTAGTTTTATGATCAGCTCAGTAGTATCCTTCTTCCAGTTTAACTTTTCATTAGTATGTACACCCAAAAATTTAGACATTTCTGCCCTGTTCACTGACTCCTCTGTGTGTGCTATGTAAATTATTGATATATCTCTCTGTTGTACATAAGTGGATGTAGTGTATTTTCTCAAAATAAGGGGAAGTCAGTTTTCAGAGAACCACTAAATAATGCTTTGAAAAACATTGTTACAAAGTATTCTGTTGCTTTCTCTTTGATGATATTTATTAAAACCAGCCCTGCTTTTCTGGGGGATGCATACCCCTAAACTTTTTTGTCGACAAAATAATTTTTTTACGATGTTGAGAACTTGGAAGAGTGCCAAAGATTTATTTCACGGACATAAATTTTTTATTTCAATTTTTTTTTTTTGTGTTGGTAATTGCAATACGAACGATACCAGTGCAGTTTTTGTTGGGAAAAGCGATGTCATTGACTGTTTCAAGCATTTTGAAGCTGTGGCAACCGTTCTCGACAACTGACTCACTGGCAGCCAGTTCAACAAACATGTAGTACCCTCACCCGCTAATAGTGGGTGATGGTAGTGCTAAATGGATATGCGTACGCTCAAACGCCGAGCTACCGATAGATGTCTCTACGGTACCTCTACATGATGATGATGTTGATGACATCATGGCTAAAAGCAGAGGGGTGATATCCCATGATTCAGTTATTAGTAATTTTCACTGCATTATAACCAATGTCAGATTATCCTCAAACTTTTTTTTTTAGAAAAAAAGCACTGATTAAAACACTAGTATCATTTGTAAAAGTACCAATTCTGCTTAATGTATGTTAAATGAAAGGTCATTCACATATATAAGGAATAGGAGTGGATCCAAATTTAACTTTCCTTTGTGATTCTTCCCCAGTCACTAAAATTTCTCTCCTTTCAGTATTGCTAGACTTATTGAGCACAACTTTTTGTATTCTTTTTTTTTAAAGTATGAGGTTTGGCTTTTGAGTTTTTATAATTCTATAAATTTAAGTGAAGCATGTTGGTGCTGCTTCTAGATGCTTAGTTATGTGAAATGATATTGCTAATATATTCTCTTGCTTCTTCAACTAAACTATTGAATCCTGGTTTTGCAGCTACATTTAGAAAGTTGTTCAAAAAGTGCTTACAACTTAAGAATTATCAGTAAGAACATTGCTATTTAGTTTGTTGTGGTATTTTGTACACGGATTGATTTTCCTGTCTCCTGTTTCACAGTATCCCATATAGTTTTAATCTTACTATCTGCATTTTATTTTCTAGCAGGATATGCATATTTCCGGACATTTTAATGACTTCTTTTAAAATATTCCAGTACTTTTTAAAGAATGCAAGTAACAATGGACCTAGACTTATTCTGGTCTCCATATAAATTCCCTCTCCCTCTTACGTGAAATTTTAATTGCTTTAATTATCCTGATCTTACTTTTTTTCTTAATCGACTTTCTGGATAACTTTTTAGGAAAGCTATTTTCGGATGTAGACATTAATTTATACACACACACACACTCATCCAGTACCCATTGCTTTGATCTTTGTTAAAACATTGTACCCTGCTCACTGCTGTGTGTGAACATTCCACAGAGCTGTAATGTAGCAATGGCTCTGCTGAACTGGATACACCGCCTCCCATCTGATCACCACCATCAGGCTTGGCCAGTACTTGAATGGGTGACCGTCTGGATATGCCACATGGTGCTGACAATTTTTTTCTTTGTCTTTATGGGAGAGGGGACAGGGCGGGTAGCGGCATGAAGTGCCTGATCATTCATTTCTGTGCCAATGTCCTGGCTTAAATTCCAAACCTATCTGCAGTGTGTCATGAAGTGAGGGCTTGCGACACTGTGGGTGATGATCCGTCCTGCAGATGAGGTTATGTTAGTGTCCACATGATCCATGTTTGTTTCGTGAGTTTGCTGTTTTCTCTTAGTTTACAGCACTCACGTCAAATGAAAACAAAACAGCTTTCTGTGACTGGGAGCTATCAAGTGAATTGAAATACATTCAGATAATTATGGAATACTAAAATATGTTAGAAGTTTCAGTTTTCTTATTTTATTTTATTTCCGCATTATTGGCAATCCAGCATTAATCATCGTGCAGAACAATGAAGTTATTTTTGTTGGTTTGTGACAGAAATTTGGCTTTTATTAATCTTTTTCTCAGAGGCAGCCAGTTTATTTGAAGCGAAGTGTTTCATTCCACACTGTTAGCTACTTTCAACTGTCTGCTGAATTTCAAGTGCACATTTTCATCTTCTGACATATATGGCATAATGCCACAATAAAGAACGACACTTGAGGTAATACAGTACTTCTATCCAAGAAAACTGGCATTCTGAAAACCATGCTGAAAAGTTTAATACCAGGTAGGGGCCGACTTCAGCATGAATCTGGACTGATGAATGTGCACTTCACGCCAAATTATGCATTTTAATGAGGTTTACAGAATTCCAAAGCTCTTAGAATATTCTTATGTCCTGTGCCTTTTATTACATAATGTAAGATCTGTTAATGCTATATTTCAAATGTATGTAAGTGTTCACTTGAAAATGATGAACCAACCAAATTTAGTCAGTAGTATTGAATAAAATGTTTTGTTTCAATTATTTTGACAGCTTTAAGAGAATTTTACAAATTGCCTTTCATGAAACACAATATTTTATGATCACAAGACATGTTTCAGCACTTGTCTGGTAAGTCCTCTAGGCTTGACGTTACTTCTTAATTTGTGTTGTTTATGTCTAAATTTACAGAACACCATTCTTCGGTAAATTATAGACTGTCAGCACACGATGCTTTATCATCGTAACTCCCACAGGGCTTCATATTTTCTCCTGGAGTAGAATATAAAGTGCTATACCAAGGATGTGTTCCAGAAGAACAGCTATAGTGACCGCCAAATTTGACACGCCTTCAAGCAGAAGACCACACCACAGCTGACACCTGATGATGATCCACCAAAAGCGACAGCCTACATACCATACACGGGCAACTTATCTGGAAACATAGGCAGGATTCTAGGACGTCATAACATCAAATGCGTCTACCGCCTGCCGCCAAAGATAAAGTCCCTTGTAGGGACAGTGAAGGACGATTTAGGACTCCGGAAATCTGGAGTTTATTTCATACCATGCGAGTGTGGGAAAGTATATGTGGGGCAAAACATTCGCACGATCGAGGAAAGGTGTACTGAACACAAACGGCACACCGATCTCCAACAGCCTACAAAATCTGCAATTGCAGAACATTGCCTCGAGACAAATCATCGTATGAAATACGAGAACACAGAAGTCCTGCACAACACATTCCGCTTTTGGGGCTGTGTATACAAGGAAGCAATTGAAATCGACTGCATGAGAACCATATTAACAAGGACAATGGATTTCAACTCAGCCAAGCATGGAATCCAGCAATAAAAGTTTTGCAGGAGCAGCGGAAACAGGGCACCCCACCCGCCGAAGGCGGCATGCATACTGATGCCCATCAGTCATCTCGTCAGCGCAAGCTACCCCCACCACTGCGGCCTGCACGTCCCTCGGTCCATACACGGAGTCAGTGGAGGGGAGAGGCGACAGGTATATATACCACACCACCCGCCGGCCTAGGATGTCAGTCAACAGGAGTAACCTAATGATGATGGCACTTTACTCCGCTGAAAATTCGTTCTACAACAACCAGTCAACCTGGCTGCATGCCTGAGAGACCTTCAAGCATGTAGGATGGGTGTTGATACCATAGGTGAGGATTGCTTTCTTCTATTAACAAACGTAGTTGCTTGGTCAATTCAATATTACCGGAACTATTTGATCCAGCAAATGTTGGACTACCTTTTATTGATCACCTTCTCACTCTCTGTATTGGACATTGCAAAGCCTAAGTACTAGGATGCCAGGAAACGAGTAGAAAGGGAAAACAGTACCCAAAGAGCTATTGGGTCTCTAATCACATTGCATTCATTCACACATTGTTCTTATTTCAGCGTACTACCCATGCACTCTTTCAGCAGTCCCTTGAATAGGGGACAGGTAAATTATGTTTGTGGCATATTACACGTGCTGACTGAGCACATAGAGCACTGTACCCAATTAAATTACACTGCAGATGCCTCAAAACTCTCCGTCAGTCTCTAGACAATTACCATAAGAAATACTTACATTAATTTCAGATCTCTCTGATGTAACCTTTACTTTCATATTGAGAGCTGTACTGCTTGTTCTGAACAGTCTCATACTACGTAACCTTCTGTTATCTTTCCACCCAGCCTCCAAGGACTTGCTGCTGTTGTCAGTGTTGCGTCGCTGGTTGCCCAGCAGGATATGATGCCCTGTGTTGTTCCACAACATGATGTAGCATGGCAGAAGCAAAGGCCCACTGGTGCTGGGAGAACCAGTGGAAATGGCTTCTGGTACCCGGGTAACCCACACTAGCTCTTCTGACACTCTCTTCACAGCTTTGAAATAATTTTTAATTATTAACACATTTAGTCTGTGATGAAAACCACAATGATTTGCCTTGTTCTGTTACATTTTTACTTAGGTTTTCTTCATCCTGATTGTGAGTATCTGTATTGCTGGCAAAGAAAAGAAAAATAAAGTTGTGTGACATGAATGGCTGGTATTACCACAATAATTAACAATAGTCAGTATCAGATTTGGTTGATTCGGTCTAGCTTGAAAACTAGAATTTATCAGGTAAATCCTGAGGAATTGATAATAGGACAAGTGAGCTTCCAGTAAAACTGAGCTCATATATGAATAGGTAAACTGTTCTCAGTTGCATTTTTATGAGTGATGGGATGCAAATAACAACAAAATATATTATTGTCATCACAAATAAGAAAATTAGTAATGGCATCTTACCAATTTATGCAGCATATCCATGCTTGCATGGTAATCTGAGGTCAGTCATTTCTGTTCTGTTCTGACATTATGTGGTACGACCATGTATACACTAGGAAGCAACTATCACATACCTGTAATGTGTGACACTTGCTCTCTAATGACAGTGCAAATTGCTGTGCAGATCAGCTACCTGTGCATCTAGCTGCATAGGACTTGTTTAGTGGCAGTTTCTTGCCTCGTGCTTACCACAGAGGGTCTGCTTTCCAGTTATTGTATATGCTACCAGAAGAATTAGTGGGACTGGTGTGTCCAAACTTTTCTGCACAATGCAGGTCATTCTGATTATTTGAAGGAGACACTCAATACAGCAAAGGATAACTAAAGAAATAAACTAATCAGATGGATTTTTTTAATTGTGCCTACATCAATTGTAGTACAGCTATAGTTCGCTTCAACTTTTACTGCAAGTATAAATCGAATATGATTTCTGTAGTTCTAAAAGGAAGAGCCTCACATTGCAGGTTCATTTGCAGTCATGTGTTTGTCATCTATTGCTCCAGAAAGGGAGTAGTATTGGTATTACCAACAGGAGGAAATCCTATATTGGGACTGTGACAAGTGTAAGTATGCTTGCTGTCTGTGTCCCACCATACACCCAAGGCCTCCACTGTCTTATTATGTTATGGTGCCCAACCTGCCTGTCCCACATCACACCGCCCTGCATTTCAGTATACATGCAACCTGTGGGCATCACTGTGCCAAAGTCATAAATTTGTTACATTTGCTTTTGTGACATTGAATAGTACACTTCTTTCAAACTGATTTAATAATGGACGTTGTATTTTCTCCTACTGTCACAGCAGCTCATTAGAGTTTTTTTCCATAGCAGAGAACATGAAAAATTAATCTGGCTATTCTAACATGTGTTAAAACAGCCATTTGTGCTATTTTATGATTTTGGTATAAATGTAAAAGATACATAGGACAATCTGCGAAGTACAGAAAAGTGAGAGATAATTGAGCCCCTTAAAGTTAGAGTAGTGTAACTCAACATTTTGTAATTTTTTAGTGGAGTCCGGATCTTATTCAGCTTTTGCCTTTCTGTTAATGGTGTAATTTGTAAATCACATAGCAACTACAATTTTATGCTGTAAGCAAAGACAGCTCTCTGTTGACAGATGAAGTGATGTAGTTGAGAGGGATGAATTGTGTCCAGTGTGATTCACAAGTTATTGTGATAAAAGACAGCATCCTGGAATCAATTAGGGACTATAATGGATCCAGTATAAAATATTTTCCATCACACTGTCATCCAGTGTTGTTCAGTGTTCTATATTTTCTCATTACCTTATTATTTTACATCAAAATTAACAGTTTCTTGTGTATATGTTAGTTTGCCAGCGTAAAGCACATCTTAGACATAAAATTGTTGATAAATTATACATTGATATGTGCCCAAATGAAACAGAGAATGCCTCCACATTGATCACCAACAGTTGGAAATTAACATTTTTCATGTGACCATAGCTGGAGGAATTGAAATAGTATGTAAAAATACCTTTAGGTTGCCTCAAAATCTCTGATGTTAGAATGACTGGAGCCAAAAAAAGGTAAAACTTACAGAGCCTTCAGGTAAGACAAATGAGGCAAATAAGTTCCTGGCAACAAAACTTCAGAAGAAACACATACTACTTCTTCATCATATCTGAAGTGTTGGCAGAAGAGCCAACACTGTGTTGCTAGAGGAGGCTGAAATGCACGCGTTTAATTACACGCAGACTGGCGTGAGGTCTGGAACAGGACAATGTCTTGAGACTTGCAAATAAAGTACGTAGATGATGTAATACTTAACTTTAATCCATAATTGGAGTACATCGCTCTTGATGATACAAAAGTATAATAAGCTCAATATAACTGGTAATGGCGCCTTGCTAGGTCGTAGCAAATGACGTAGCTGAAGGCTATGCTAACTATCGTCTCGGCAAATGAGAGCGTAATTGTCAGTGAACCCTTGCTCTGAACGTCGGCTGTACATCTGGGGCGAGTGCAAGGACGTCTCTCTAGACCTGCCGTGTGGCGGCGCTCTGTCTGCGATCACTGACAGTGGCGACACGCGGGTCCGACGTATACTAATGAACCGCGGCCGATTTAAAGGCTACCACCTAGCAAGTGTGGTGTCTGGCGGTGACACCACAATATCAGTAACACTATGCAGTATCCTACAACCCAAACAGAAGATATTTTCTAGAAAATTTGAATTTTTGACTCCTCTATAATTTGTACAAAGAATACTTCAAAAGTCAAGGAAAAGAGCCTGATGCAGAAGTCATTTACGATAGAACACAGAGTTCAACTTGCATTTCCACAGCTATCCCAAGAACACTTTTGTACAGTGTGATACTTTTGCTAACAAATTCAAGCATTCAGCAGATGAACAACCAAAGATACAGCTTCAACAAGACCACGAATTGCATCTATGTAAGGCTGAAATGCTCGGGAGTCCATGAAAGTGCACACTGAAGAATCAGTTCATTATAGCTCTTCTTATGCCTTTACTTTTGATTTGGAGAAGACACTCTCCTTTCCTAGACTTGCTATGTCAAGTAGCTTATTACAACTGTAATTTATATGTTTATAGTTTGGATTACAAAGAGCTATCATCAAAATTAGGATTTATATACTGCTGGATCAAAATGACTGGATCTCAAGATTTACTCTTTGGCCAAATACATCGAAACAAGATCACTGCCCACAAAACATGTTGTACTAAATAGTGATACTTTTAGACAGAACAAGAATTGGAGAATAGCCTTGACATCAATAAAAAAAAGTTTTAAGTGAAAAGAATAATACTGAAATCAAAGACCAAAAGTTCATGATAGTGACAGTTCCTCTCTCCCCAGTGATGGTGATTTTGTCTTAGCAGAAAACTACAGGAAGTTACGACAGATATTTTATCCCAAAGATTGGTACAATATTATTGCCAAGTCAAAGGGGGACAAACAATGATTTCTTGTCTGTGGAAAAGTGTTGAAAGTCAGTCACCAAGAGAAAAAGTAATGATGAGAAACATACGGTCATCGCTAAAGATGCAGTGGATTCAGTATTAAAAGAGTGATATGTTCACACTCTTTTTTGAGGAAACTCTTTCACAAGTATGGGATTTCACTAGTGGATCTAGGATTTAAAAAGAACTATACATATTTTCTCTAACATACCTCAAGAAAGTCAAAGCCTTGAAAGCCCAGGCTGAAATAATAATGATGTGGAAAGGTAGATTGCTACTTACCACGTAGACCAGGCACTGAGTCACAGGCAGGTACAGTCAAAAATAACGCTAGAAATATTATCAGCATTCAGAAGTAGAACTCTTACACATTCACACAACTCCCACAGCACCTGGAGACACTGGCCATGTATATGTGAGGTTCTCTCTCTCTCTCTCTCTCTCTCTCTCTCTCTCTCTCTCTGTGTGTGTGTGTGTGTGTGTGTGTGTGTGTGTGTGTGTGTGTGTGTGTGTGTTCCTATTTCAGAAGGAAGTATTGTTCAAAAGCTTAATATTTTAGTAGTGTTCTTTATAATGACTGTCTGTGATTCACCTCTGTGTGGTGAGTAGCAATATATACTTTCTTTATTGTTGCTATACCTCTGGGAACACTGTGCCCAAAGACCTCAGGCTGTTAAAAAAGAGAAGAACGACTTGAAAGAACTTTTTCTCTTCATTTCACTTGTTCTTCACCACTACGTTCAGAGTCTTCTTTCATCTGATGATGCTGAAGACGTTAAGCCAGTGAATGGAAATGATAGTATTGATGATGAGTAACAAAGATTATGTAAGTGCAGTGTTGTTGACTGCCACGTATGTTTTCATAGCAAAAACATTTTACCTGTTTGTATCACAAGAGGTGTAACTTCATTTTGGCCCTTATGTCACAATTATAATTGGAAAAAAGTATTGAAATTGTTAATTTGGGATAGAAAAAACTATTCCAGTAACATACAGGGTGTACATAAAGTCCAGCAACACTTTGTTATTCATCGCACAAGAACAAAACATTGACATGTCATTTTGAGCGCGACTGCTACGGTTGCAGGTTCGAATCCTGCCTTGGGCATGGATGTGTGTGATGTCCCTAGGTTAGTTAGGAGTAACGAGTTCTAAGTTCTAGGGGACTAATGACCTCAGAAGTTGAGTCCCATAGTGCTCAGAGCCATTTTTTTGTCATTTTGGAGGGAAACCGTGAAAGTTGTTGTTGTTGTTGTTGTTGTTGTTGTTTTTGTTTTCCATGTATACTGCCACAACGTAGTATGGTAATTTGCCGATAGTCAGTGCTGGTCGCAAATGTGGCGATTTCAGGTGCGGAGCGAGCTTTGTGTGTGTTGCAGTTCATGAACTGGCCTCCCCGATGGGGACACATTAAAGATTTGGTGTATGTCTCATCTCTACCACGCGATGTAACAGAGCTCCAGGAGAGAATATGAGAAGCAACTGCCACAGTCGATGATGCCATGCTAGGATGGGTATGGCAAGAATTCGATTACTGTATTGATGTCTGCTGGGTCACTCGTGCTTCGCATATCAAATCTTTGTAAAAAAAACTTTCAGAGTTTCTCTTATAAATGCAATATGTATGACATCTGTGCAATGTTTAGTTCTTGTGCAATAAATAATTGAAAGTGTTCCTGGACTTTATGTACATCCTGTATATGATAAAAAAACTAATACAAAGTACTGTTGAATCCTAGTAAATATCTCAAAACAAGAATAGTGTGTGTTACACCACGTGGTCTCTAAAGGTCTGATTTGCTATTGAAACTTGCACCATGTAAAGTATTTAATTTGTAGTATTGGCTACTTGAACTGAAAGGCTGATAGTCTTGTTCATTTTTCAAGTGGCAGAAATGATGAATTGAATGCACTATGGGACAAAATGTAATCCATTTTATTAATATTGGATCTCCAGAAAGTTCAAGGGAGTTTTGTGGGCATGTTAACAACATCGCAAGGCCATGCAAAATGAGCTGTATGGAGTGATATGTCTCTGTTTAGTGTGTCTTTGAAAAAGAATTTCATTGACTCTTAATTTCCAAAACTATATCTACATCATTTTAAACCAGCTCACATTGTGATATAAATGACTGCTTTAGTGTAAGAATGTCTGCAGTTAGTTTATCTTTGAAAGGGGAAAGGGAATGGAAGGGGATTTGTGGGAGCACCTTGCTGACTTCTGTTGTTAACTGTTTCAAACCCAGGATCACAGCAATACAAACGATTTTATATTATATGTAAACATATTAAGCTGATTTTGTAGTTGTCTGTATTTTCAATTTCTGTGCTTTACTAACGATATACTTTCTGGTAGTTAGTGCGAACATGAGGTGAAACTGACAGTTTTCACTAATGTAATAGTAGCACTAATCCTCCCCCCCCCCCCCCCCCCACACCCACACACCCACACCCACACACACCCTGATCGTCCATTTTTGCAATAAGAGGGAATTTATTATGATAGTCTTAAATATATCTATTTTTACAAGTCATTTAAATATTAAAAATATTTTTAATCAGTCCATTTTCTACAATACCAAATCCTTCAGTATACCTCTCTCAATGACTGAGATCTTTTCTTAAGCATATCTCCCATGAGAAAGATAATTTCTAACCACTTTGGAAGGAGGAAGGGTAGCTGTCATCAGCACCTAAATTCCAAGTAGAGTTCACTGGCCAATATTATCTTCTTATATAGACTGTGCTAGTGCAAATAAAATACAAAATCCAAGATTGTTCTTTCTTTAAATAGTTAATATGAAATAGAAATTTGAAACACATTTAGTTTGTACTGCAGCATTTTAAAAGTTTACAGTTGCCTCGAAACAGCTGGATTTTCTTTGTTTATTTGTTTTTCTGTGTTAAGCCTTAATTCACTTGGCGTTCTGTTTCCTACCGCACAAGAATTTTCGAACTGTCTCTCAAAGGTCAAATCTAGCAGTATGTTTCTCTAAACCCCCCCCCCCCCAATCACCACCACTACCACTGACCACAGACCACTTTAAATCACCAACCCTGCAAATGTCTTACTGTTGGTTGCTTTATCACATCTTTGTTCATTATTGCCACATGTTGGGGTGGTTTTTTTTTTAATGGAGGAAAATGTCAATGATACAACTCAAGAAATAGACAAAAAATACGGTGATTTGCGATAGCCAATGATTACAGTTCTGCAAGCAAAAGGCTCATTCAGAGGAAGAACTTCAGTACAACGGTGGTGGAGTCCTTTCTGTTTTGTCAATAAAATACTTGAAAGGTTAGTTAAAATCAAGTATGTTCCAAGTGGTGGTAAAGTAAAACGTAGAGCTCAGCACTGAATGTCAGTTTAGCACATTTTCTTTTTGTACCTGTAGAGTGCAATTTTTATGTGCAAGTTTAAACCCTGGAATTTAGCTGTATATGAAAATTTACTAGCTACAGAGATACTATAATTTTTCAGGGTGTAAACTTCAGTTCTCTAACAGTTTATGTGTTCAATTTAAAAAACTGCACAAAAATACCTGATTTTGTATGATAAAAAGTAAAATAGAGCGGGCTTTATTTAGTGCAGTAAAATCAACAGGAAGCATTTAAATAACACTTACACAATTGTAAAAATAAATGTTATGTAACGTGCATTAAATTTTCTGATGATATTCCTTCAATTTCGGTTTAAGCGTAGGGTTCCTCGAGTTCACAATTTACAGTACGTATTACAGAATAGTCACTTTGTGACTTATGGGTTAAATGTGTTTGAGATATGTGGTGTGTCATTGTATGGAAATGCATGCCCTGTGTGAAACGGATTTTCTAAGGTATAAATCTGAAATAGGAATAAAGATATTTGATACCAGTTCCAGTACATTGTTGTGTTTTATGTATTGTTATGCATAAAGAAAACTGAATATGAACAGTAAAGGAATATTTGTTTGTGTTATTTGTATTTATCATGTTTTCTGCATGGCTGATGTAATAAAAGATTTAACTCCTCGCATTTAATTTGCTGTTTTGAAAATGTTGCAGGTTTTGTGTGTGTGTGTGTGTGTGTTTGTGTGTGTGTGTGTGTGTGTGTGTGTGTGTTTTGTAGTAGTAGTAGTAGTAGTAGTAGTGAAAAATATTATCTAATATCTCTTTCTTCCAGATTAGGGAATTTGGAAGAAGCAAAACAGAACTTGGAAGAATCATTAAATAGATCTAAAATTGAAGCAGAGCAAGATCCAAAATATTACAATGCAATAGCAGTAACAACAACCTACAATTTAGCAAGGTTATATGAGTCGCTGTGTCAATTTGATCGAGCAGAAAAACTTTATAAGGACATCTTGAAGGAGCATCCAAATTATGTAGACTGTATGTGGAAAATTATTGTAGTTGTTTTTACGGGTCTCACTGGCCAATGTACAAATTTTGTAACCAATTCCCATCTCAGGTTATTTACGTCTTGGCTGCATGGCAAGAGACAAGGGTCAGATATACGAGTCTTCAGATTGGTTCAAAGAAGCACTGAGAATTAACAACGAGCATCCTGATGCATGGTCATTAATGGGAAATTTGCATTTAGCAAAAATGGAGTGGGGTCCTGGCCAGAAGAAATTCGAAAGAGTTCTTAAAGTGAGTGGATGAGTATTGATAATTGATAAAATTACAAAACAGATGACATGTAGCAGTAGAATTCTCACTTATCAAGGTATTTAAATTCTGGCTTTCGCCACTGTTAATGGTACAAGTGGTAGCTGCATAGTCTGAATTTAAATCCTTAATGATTGTAAAGCAAATGTGGACACTGGTCACAAAAATGAAAAATTCTTTCTCTTTTTTAATGGACATGCAAAAATCAATATTGGTTTTATCTGTTCTAACAGTTAAGCTTACAGATTTCCCCTTTTGAACGCTGTGAAATTATAGTATCTCGTGAATCTTCAGTTAAATGCCATTGTAACATTTGCTCTGTGGAGGCAATTAGCATTTATTTGAGATATGAATGAGGAAACTCGACAGCAAACAGAAGCAGTGCTGTGGCCCAAGTGCCAATATTCAGAGGCCTATGTGGCTCGCTGCTGCATTTTGTATCCTCATTTAGCTTCTGTGCTTTCCAGTGGATCACGATGCAAATAACATATTGATTCCCAGTTTAATGTGAATCATACTTGTGTCCTTACCCAGCAGAGTAAAAGTAAATACACAGTCTCTGATGTCTTTATTATTAACATTACCTCAAATGATGTAGCTTGCGTTTTGAGCTTGCCAATACTTGTCAATATGTAGCCCATTGACTGCTAAAGATAGAGGCAGTATCATTTCATAACAATGACCATAGATTTTGTATTATTGGTTTCCAAGAGAAGGTTGTTTTGTTAATTGTTTATCAGTTTAATAAGAGTGGTCAAATGTATGTGGTATAGGCTCATTGCTAGGTATAATGA
This sequence comes from Schistocerca nitens, assembly GCF_023898315.1. Taxonomy (NCBI): domain Eukaryota; kingdom Metazoa; phylum Arthropoda; class Insecta; order Orthoptera; family Acrididae; genus Schistocerca; species Schistocerca nitens. The sequence goes on from NC_064618.1 coordinate 370,447,625, forward strand.
CTAGTAATTTTTCAGATAAACGTTAATCATAAAAAAAATTCTGTACAATCTTCAGTAAAAGAGTAGTGACATTTTTTTTAATTCAATTTTTGTGACTATGCAATAGTGATGCTTCATGCCAACATTGTTCTTGTTCACCATTGTCATTTTTATACTGTAACAAATAGTTTCCCATGTTATTAGCTTTAAATTACTTCCCTAATGATAAAATATAAATTTGGCCCCCAGAAATTCAAAAACTAAATTAGAAGTATACCTGACAAGCTTTTCCGTTTGTAGATTACCTGAAAATTAGAGTTTTGTATTTACAAATATCTGTTAACATTTTAAGAGGTAATGATCATTTAAATAAGCCTCCCGTCATTCACTACATATTAACTGCTGTTTTTCAACATTAATCAGTATAATCAAATGATTGTTAAGCAGATGGCAGTAGATGAGTAGTATTCTTACAGAAACTAGAACACTTTCCTCAGTAACTTTTTTTTCCTGCCACATATATAATACACTATTTTTCTGGTCCTATTAAGTGCAAGTAGTTTATAGCAAGTGCCTCTGACAAATCGATGGAAGCTGTTCATCATAGGTGCATCTCTGTGGTAATGTGTGTTTTGAGCCATTTCTCACTTCTGAGTCCTCCTTCTTTGTCTTCTTTTTCTTCTTCCTCTTCTTCCTATTCCTCTCTCTCTTCCCCTTCTTCTTCTAGACAATATCTGTGGAACACATTGTGTTAATCTATAAATGTATGGAATTCTGGTTAACTGCCCCATCTTCTTCTGCAAAATGTTTGTAAAAGATGTTTCAGAAAGACGTGGTAGCATAAACTAATTCAGATAAGACATTCTGTAAGACAGTTGTCCAGTTGTTATTGGTTACAGACATGTAGCTGTTAGAATGTAACTCAAATAATGCTTACACAAGATCTAAAGCAAACCGAAAGCTCAATGTTGATTTTCATAAATTCCACCTAGATTTCATAGCACTTTTGAATTTTCTTGTCTTATATGTCTTGGTGAGGTCATCTTGGCATTATTTTATAATGGCAACACTATTTTAATAGGTGAAATCAATTTGTCTCTTGCATTTACTTTTTGTATGGAGACTTCGCCTTTCAACCACCTCCACAGGCAAAAATCTAAAGGGGCTTAGTCAGGAGACTGTGATGGTCCAGAATTGTGGCCTTCTCACCCAGTTCATCTTCCAGGGAAAAGTAGGTTTAGATGATGTCATCTGACAACTAGAATGTACAGTGGCCCCATAACACTAGAAGAACATACCTATTCTTGTAGCCAAGGGAACTTCTAATAATGCTGGAAGCTAGTTTTCAAGATGGACCAGTGTAAGACAGTGCTGTTAACACAACAGGTGTCTGTCATACCACACTACACATTTGCAGCAAAGTGTTCTGGAAACACTTTCTCCTCAAAAGCATGTAGGTTTTCATCAGACTACCAATGTTAGTTAAGAATCTTATTCACACTGTCGTGAATGAAAATAACTTCACCAGTAAGCAGTATTCACAGATTTACTCAGCAAATTGCATGTAGCAAATGATGAAATTCCTGTTGTTTGCCTTTTTTCCCCACTTGAATGTGTTGTACTCACTGGAAATGACAAGGATAGAGGCCACACATGTAATGTCACATATGTTCTTGTATGTAGAACACCAAAACATGTATAAATATTAAATTGTTGTTTGAGGACTGTGGTTACCAAATAAATAGCATCTGCTTCTTCAACTCTCATTTCATTTGCACATTCAGATGAAATACGACTGCTGGACACTGCATTAGTGTCACACAGTGTAGTCAAAATGCGAGTAAGCACCCTCGAGTCTGGTATTGTGCAGTTAGAAAATCATGTACTGTATTCAGTACAAATAGCACCAGCAGCTTTTGTGTTGTAAAACCTCTACACAAATTGCATATCTGAATACCCATCATTTGTAAATATGTGTGACATGCTTTAAAGATACAGTAGAATTGACCAACAAATCACAGTCACAGTTGAAAAACTCGATTATGTAAACTCAAGCACAACTTTATGGCTTGAACTTCATAGCAAAGCGCCAGTCGATAAAAGGACCCATAGAAACTGCAGTACCAACACATGTAATAAAAAATGCACGCATTCCATGGCCTCTGCCCAAATTAGTCTATGCTACCACCACCTAAATATTTTATTGTTCCTATGGAAACACTCTTATGTTTCTCGGTTGTATGTTCACTCTACTCACTGAACAAAATAATCCTGATGTTAAAAGCTTGAACTGTAGTGGATTAGGATTTTTGATCTTTTCCAGCTTGTTGGTATGCACAGTATTCTGAATTGCTTGTGTATCTCAGACTACAATAGTCATTATTATTCAAATTTGTTCCTTCTCACTTTTGTCCTGGTTGCTGTAATAAGGCCTCTGGTCTACCTTGTATTTTGCAGCTAAGGCACAGAGACTAGTAAGAATATTCACCAGTCCTACGAAACATGATGAAAATTATAGCTTGTTCAAAGAGTGAGTTCTAACAGAATCCTCACCCTGCAGATGAACTGTGATTTGCAGCATTTAGGTATGGTTATGAAGATGATCTGTACCAAAGGTCAAAACTGGTAATCCAAATATATATAAAAAGTGAGCCAGATAAATATATTTATATTTGCTGTATTAAAAGTGGTCATGATGCCCTCAGACATCATATCTACAGTTAGAAAATTATAGCTGCCATGCAACAATATTTAGATGTTAGCTTCATTTGGAGAAAATGACCTGTGTGTGTTGTAAATCGTATTGGGGTAAGGAACAGAAGAAAAGCCAAAGACTTTCAATCAGCTTACTCTATTATTTTTCTGTTGCAGAATTTGAATTAAACTGCTAAAATAAGTATTGCACTATCCGAATTTCAACAAACATTTGTAGTCTTAGATACAAAGAGAGAAATGCATGAGAGAACAAGCCCCATGGAAAAAAATGTAATAATCAAAATAAAGGCAGTTTGTTCAAAAAAGTGCATCTTTGCAAATTTGTAAATCAACTCTGCTGCTGGTAATATGTTTTGACTGTGCAGCTGGACAGAAGGTTAGAGGATCCTGTCCTGATACCAAAACAGCCCTCAAATTACCATTGATAACTATGAGAAGTATCAGAAATCTGTAAGTGATACTGAGCTGAAACAATACTAACTCACTTCCCTGCTGAATCTGCAGGACCGTATATCTAAGACATGCTTTGGTACCAGGCCATTGCACAATTTTCTGTGCCAGTCATTAGGTATCTGACAAATCCTGCACTTGTTGGTGATAAAGCCTGACAAAATTTATTCGTGCTCCGCTCCTGGTAGTCCGTTGCCCACGTTCTTTATGCTACATGGTATGGGCAATTTTAGACGGTTGTTCATAATGAACACATCGTGGCAAAATTGGTGGTGAAGAGACAGATATCAGAAGTTTAAGTTAAAAATCTAACTGTACTTTTTACTACCTGTGCATCATAACTTTAAAGAAGTATCTATTACACTGGCCAGTAAATTTAATTGTGAGTGGTAAAGTTATGACTGTCAGCAGTTGATCTTTTATTAACTGGACCTTTAGGTATTTGGTGTCACGAAGAATGCAGTAAATTGTACGAGTGCATTTATCGTTACATCTAACACTGCCAAGATTCTGACAGTGAAACCTGTTTTTCCATAGAATCCTGCTACATCAGCAGATGCATATTCCTTAATTGCTCTTGGTAATGTATGGCTGCAAACTTTGCATCAGCCAACCAGAGACAAGGAGCGAGAGAGAAGACATCAGGATCGTGCCCTGGCTATGTACAAGAATGTTCTTCGGAATGATCCTCGCAACATTTGGGCTGCCAATGGTATAGGTATGTTTTTCACACATTGTTTGGTAGTCCAATGTATGAATTTATTTTATTTTTTTGTGAATTGACATATTTCTGTTGAAATTGTAGTTAGCCATCATATGCTACGAAATAGTATGAAAGGATTGTATATAGTTATGATACTGATTTCTCACCACAGTATTGCCGCTTGCCGATGTAGGAGACAGGTAGGGTTTCTAAAATGCATTTTAGATGATTATTATTCCATTATTTTGACATTTTTCACAGTTTCAATTCCAGAGCTTTGAGTAATTTAAGGTTTAGCTATAAGTGACTCTCTTTGATAACTGCTACTTGATTTCTGCTATGAAGTACAGGGCATGAAATTAAGACACACAATGTCTTACAGTACTGAGCAACTATAGTTGAGCAGGCACCTTGTTTTGCTTTTCCTTCACTGTTTCTTTTATAACTTTTCCTAACATACTAGTTAATCAAACATGTGTTGTAACTGTATGTCGCATGGGGTTGCCAGTAAGCATTTCTCAGTAACCGTGTGACAATAGTTTTGGAAACTGAACTATTAAATTTGTATGTTAAGAAATGAAAATGATTATTTAAACTAATCAGTATTGTTAATGAGCAAATTATGTAAATGGTTTAAACAGGTTGTTGTTTGTCTTAACTGTGCTGCTCAGACACTTCAGTTCTGTAATTTATGAAGCAGTATATTTTACTGCAAATTAATTTTCAAACTGTGTTCTTGATTTGAGAATATTTTCTGTACACACAAAAAAATTCAACTGTGATAATAAATATCCATAGTTATGGATTCTTCCATCACTTCTTGTTAGGACAGTTCCATATTTAAGGCTGATTAATAAGTAAAAAAAATCAATGGAACAAAAACAGTTTACTTATTATTCAAAATTAAATATCCTTAGGTATTTTTGTCTTCTTTACCATTGTCATTTTTATACCTTCTTTAAATTTCTCTCTCTCTCTCTCTCTCTCTCTCTCTCTCTCTTTGTGTGTGTGTGTGTGTGTGTGTGTGTGTGTGTGTGTGTAGAAGCAACAACTGTAGGAGAGAATGATGATGCTGGTGATTCAACAGTTCCTAGATACAGCAGAAGAATACAATAAAGTTTCAAAATTAGTCTTTGATTGCTTCAGTTCATGCTAGATGTATGTATTTCTGGTGTTACTTAATATGAACAGTTTGTGTATTGGAATACACGTCATACTATTCATTAAAAGAAGAAAAAGAATCCAGGTTTTGCAGTAAATGTCCTTTTCATTAAAAGAAGAGGTCATATCATTCAGCGAGCCTTCTGAATTTTTTACAGGGGCTGTTTTAGCACACAAGGGATGCATCAATGAAGCCCGTGACATATTTGCACAAGTAAGAGAAGCCACTGCGGACTTCTGTGATGTCTGGTTAAACATTGCCCACATATATGTAGAACAGAAGCAGTATGTTGGAGCAATACAAATGGTGAGTGTGCAAACTTACTTATATGTAATATCTTCATTTACACAGATGTATGGAAAAGTGATTTGTAATGCCGAAAGCTTAATATTTCTAACTGTTTAACAAATGAGAGTTAATTACAGAAAAGCTACTGCAGACACTGACGTTTTATTGTTGTATTAGAAATTTGTGTCTTGAATAATAGCGCACTCTGTGTGGTAAACCCATCTGCTTTCCTTCTTTTCTTCTTATTAATTTATTGAAAATATGGTTAATTTGATGCTTGTACAGTTCTGCTGCTATTGAATGTCTTCATGTGGTGTTTGGATCTCTTATTAAACATCCCATAAGTCTTCAAACTGTAAACATAATCTAGAAAAGTATAAAGAATTGACAGTTAGATGCAGAAAAATTGTGTTTGCCCAATTGCAAAGGCTGAAGCAGGCTTTATACACAAGAACATGATTGTTCTCATGCTTGTGGAATTATTATCATTTCCTTCATCAAGAGAAATAAAAACATGGGCCACTCAAGTGATGGGTTTCCTATCTTCATTTTGAAAAAAAGTTAAAATACAAGTGTAAACAGAAAAAACTCATTCAGTTTATTAACAGATAACCTACACAAATTTCCTTCCATTGGACAAAATGAAACAAAAATAATTTGCAAATAATAGATGGGTGATTAGCCAGTATTAGCAGATCAGGCTACATGTGGGATAAACTTTAAGGGAGAAAAGAGGAGAGAAAATTACAGGTATTGCAAAAAAGGAAACATGACCACAAGCCACAGATCAGAAGATACACAAGGATCCAGAAGTTGCAATGGGTTCATGTGCTTTCCAGACGTAACACTGGACTAATTAACATTTAAAACTTAGAGAGTACTGATAGTGAACTGTTGGTAGATAGTAGGTTGGAGATGAGGAGGAAGCTCAAAAGTTTACAGGCATAAAATTGAAACAAAGAACACATTAAACAGAAATAGGATACAGATAAAACTGTGAATAATAAACGAAAAGAGGTGAATTTTGAAACATGTGACAGGCAAAAATGCAGATTGTGAGAAAAATGAGAGAAGAAAGTGACAGAAGAGTATGGAGATGCCAAAAGGGAAGAGATAATCATATTAAAATCAACTGCCTGCTCTCACAGATGTTACTCTCTCTTCTATGCATGTGTACTGCCAATTGTAGATCTGAACACGTTACTGACATGGTGCATTGCATAGTTTTTCAAGTAGGTTACATACACGGGTAAGAGATATGGGGTAAGGAGGCAGCATAACAATTATACTGTGGAAGATTCAGTGGATAGTACAGAATATGCTTACACATGAGCTCATCATGGTAGTTTTGGAACACAAAATTGACATTACATTTAATTAGATGTTTTGTAACATAACAAATCTGTTTTCCACATGGTCCAAGTCTGTGGAAGAGGAGGTAGTTGCCAGGTTGAAGGAAGGTAAAATGTTTTTTTTTTTAGTGGGCTTGTTGTGAGATGGAGTGTTGTGATAAGAGATATCAGTATTGAAAATATTAATATGGATTTTGGAGAAAGGCAGTATGAATTTTGTGAGAAAGGAGTAGCTGAACTGCTAAAGAAAAAGAAAGGGAGGTTCAGTTCAGTATGAAAAATAACAATATGTTAATCTAGACTGAATCAGAGGGTACCAACCATTGGATACCAACAAAGCAGTCTCCATGATGCTGGTTCAAGTGATTGGCACAGAGGATGCCACATATATGTTCATCTGGTTATATACCTTCTTTTTTGAACTTAATCATCTCTTGGGAGTGAAACCATTATTATTAAAAATGAAGTTGATCAGAATGACAGAAAAGTATGCCTTACATTTACAATAAAAGGGCAACAGACAGCAGTATGTCCTGCAGACCATGTACATGCTGAAGGTTGGTACAGAATCATGTTGTGTCGTACTAATCAGGAGGGTATTTGATAATAGTGGAATGGAAGAGACTGAGGCTGAGACAAGTGTCAAACAGGGAGGTGGACTTTCACCAGTTTTGTTCAACATACCATTGGTTGAAGTGATCAGACAGTGGAGAGTAACAAACAAAACAAAACAAAACAAAGTACCAAAGAGAGAATATGACTCAAGTGGACTGTTTGCAGGTAACATAGTTAAAGTGATTGAGATGAAAGAAGATAAAAAGAAACGACTCAGCAGTGTGATCAAGATAGCCAGAAGGGTAGGAGTGGTCATAGCCTACAAGGCAAAAAGACACTGGATACCATTGTGGGCTGGAAAAGACTAGAAGGATCCCTGTGAAAGATAGCGAAATTTAAATATCTGGGAGAATACAGAACAGGAAGAAATGGGAGCAGTGAGGGGACAGTCGAGAGAGGATAAAGAAGATTGGGAAAGACATGTTGTGGATGTAAAACTCTAAAAGAGTTGGTGAAAATGGGTGTGAAAACTTTGGGAACAACTGTGTTACAACACAAGTACAAAATACGAAGTAATCAGACCGGAAATGGTAGGATTCCCAGCACGTGATGTAAATGGATACAGACAGAATGACCAAGATACTGTGGAAGACAAGATGAGAGACAGAAATTTTCTTTTGGAACTCTGGAAGGATTTGTCTGACATACGACTCAAGGTGAAAGGGAAGGAAAACTGGAAAAGCAAGTAAATGCCTAGCACTGCGCCAGAGACCAACAAAAGAAAAGGGTGCTGACAAAGATTGGAGTGCCATCAGGGGAACATGCAAGAGAAGAGTATACTGAAGATCTCAGAAGAAAAACTTGAGAGAAGGAAAGGGGTGATATTCTGGGACGAGAAGATGAAAGAAAACATCCACAAAGGTGCTACCCATGGTCTTACAGAGGCCGTAACAAAAGGACGAGAAAGTGATACTAAATTTAGTTAACAACTACTTATTCATCTAAATAACAGAAATATTGCAGCAGGTGTATGTTTAACCAAAGCAAAACCAAATTCGATGAGGAACAATATTATTGTGTACGTTCAAAACTCATTACTAATAACTCAGAGCCATGGGGTTTCCCCCCAGGGGCTCAGCATTTGGTTGCTGGGTACAGACATGATGACCCCGGGTTCCTGAGCTGGAGATTGGTAAGTGCCATCAGTCCTCCATTACTGTAAGCTCTGGGCAAGCTTCAGTGACCACCATGCAGCGCAGCAGTGGAATGTTGTGTGTTTTGGAGATCAGGGACGTCGGCTTCAGTGCCTGGACCCTGAGCGAGATGTGCTACATGTTGATGAGGTGAATGGCTGGTGAGGTAAATTAGTCTCTAGCATGAAACCTCTGGGGCACCCAGTTGTATAAGTCATGCTCGGGCGTGCTGGGCTCTGCCTGAGTCGATGATTGTTTCCCTAGCGTCTCGTGGGATCCCCGTGGAATGGTCTCATTAAACTACTACTCCTGACACGGGTGTACTGTCAGGTAGTATCTACACCCATTCATCAAAAAGAGAGCTCGGTTGATCAGTCCTCCCAAAAGAAGTCTCAGAATCATAGTAACAGGGTGTTAGTGTGCGATAACTCTTTTATTGTAATCAAGAGAACGAGGGACTTTTGAGAAGATCTCTCCTTTCTATATTCCCAAGCACTGGAAGGTATTGTTGGGTTCCTAAAAAGTGTCAAATGACTTCATAATGGAACACTTCTAATTGAAACTGCTAATTCAATCCAAGCATCTAAGCTTCCGGGATGTAAGGCCTTAGGTGACTACTCAGTTGGGGCTCAGTTACATAACACACTTAACTTTAGTAAGAGCGTGGTTACCTGCTCTGATATAATGGAGGTGGACCCCGTAGAGTTAGGTGAAGAATGAAAAAATATGAGTGTCACGGAAGTGCAGAACTATATGAGGAGAGTCAATGGCAAATTGGAAAAATCTGCAACATTTATTCTAATGTTCAATACTCCAGAATTTCCTGAACGTATCCTTGCAGGTTGTATCCATCTTAAGGTTCGCCTATTTGTTCTTGACCCAATGTGATGCTTCAAATGTCAAACATTTGGCCATTCCACTATGGGATGTAATGGGAGACCTACATGTGGCAATTGTGGAGGCTCAGCTCACAGGGCAGTTTTTGTACACTTCCTCAGAAATGTGTAAACTGCTACTGGGATCACCTAGTGTGGAGCAGAAAGTGTGAGGTTTACAATGAGGAAAGAAAAATTCAGGAGTTAGTCAAGAGACACATACCCTACAGTGAAGCTAGAAAACCTTTCAAAGCAATGCAATCTCCAATTTTTGCTACTTCTTTTGCATCAGCCCTTAAGACGCCAATCGCCAAGTGTGATGCCTCCAAACACACTCGGACCACATATCCAAGTATGATCACATGCACTTGTCAGTGTACCTGCGGGATAAATGCTATGCTTGGAACAGAAGTCATTCAGAAGCTGTTGGCAATGGGCTTACTACCTAAACCGTATACCACTGCCCGTTGTCAGAAGCCTACTAAGCCATCCTCTCAACCCAAACAACCATCTCCTCCCATAAGTAAAGAAAAACATCATTTGAAAAATAGTTTCAAGTTGAAGAAAGTGGTAGTTAAACCTTCAGATTGGCAAGCTCTCTCCCTCTCTGATGGTGACTATGCTCTCAAGGATATGGACTTCCAGTTGGAGGAACCGGAGAGCCAGGAACTGGCTAACATTCCCCCTGACCTCCACGATAAATCACTGACTCTGAGGGAGAAAGAAAATAATAACCATCACTAAACAATGGACTTCTGTGTTGCCGTGGAATTCAAATGGATATCGCTCACATTTGGAAGAATTACAGCTCCTAGTCCAGGAGAACCTGTTCTGCATCTGCTTACAAGAAATGCATCTTGCTCACTGACACCTGCATTACAGGGCTACCATCTTTACAGGAAGGATGATATTACTGGAGATATGGCTAAAGGTTGTTGGGATGGTGCTGTCCATCAATGTCCCATCCCATTGTATGCCATCATCGCATTTTCTGACAGTGGGAGACTGAATGGTTGCAGGTGACAGAAAACAGACTGCGGTTGCTCAAATCGACCACACAGACGTGGCGGACTTCATGGCAGCCTCAGTGCTGGAAGGAGGTTCTGCTTACCAGACTGCGCATTGGACATTGCCCTTTAACACGTGACTTCCTCCTCTGGTGGGAAGCTCCAACACTGTGAAGTTTGTGGTGTGCCACTTTAAGTTCAGCGTATTTTGGTGACATGTGCCCTGTATATTGATACTAGGGCAGCCTCCAGTTCCGATGGAGATTTACCCAACATCCTCCCAGATACTCATTCCAGTGTTAAAAGAGTGGTGAAATTTTGTGAACTGTCATGCCTCATCGCTAAATTTTGGGGAAGGGAGGCAGATTTTGACATTATAAACTGCTCCGCATATGGGGACAGCCTTTGTCTCCGCCTATGAGATTCGCATTCCAACTTTTCATCACAGCACTGATGACCATGATGTTGAGCACCCCTCCCCTCGCCTCTCCTCACATCATCATCATCATAAATAAATAACCATGGATATGATGAGTGTGCATATGACTTGTCAGATGATAAGTGTTTTACCCAACATTCCACACTAAGATGACCACTACTAGGGTATCAGTCAGAGCAAATATACACATACAGTTTAGATTGACCACATCCAATAACCTGTTGCAAGCCTGCCAGCTTTTACTGTTTATCCATAAAATTTACAGAAATTGCAACATGTTATGGTTTTATGGATGGACGATGTCATTTTATGACTTTGTGGACAAAAATGTGAAACGTAAACATTCAATATCACACCTCCTCCATGCAATCGATTATTTGCGTGGGTCAAAGGCAAGTCTACGATAGTCAATAACTCATTCTTTGATACGATAAGTACTTTTAACTGTGTAATATTTTCTGTCATCATTGGAATTGAATTTAAAGTCAGGATAATAGTTCTTCCATGTGAATCTTATGTGTCAACAGGCTGTCTCTGCAAATACTTCATTCTGCTCTGTTCACTTGTTGTAATTTAACCCATAAACTTTGACCACGTATGGACTAATTACATTCGTTCCATATGTGTGTGTGTTTTTTTTACCACGTGTGTAATCTTTGTTCACGAGGTTGGTGGCATGTTCATTTAATGGTTTAAGACTTTGTGTGTGTTGACATGTTTCAACGAAGTGTTTGAATGCCTCGAGTGTTTGTTATAATTTTATGTGATGTCCAGTGATCCAGGTTCCTTTCGATGTCTCAGTAAACACTAAGACATTTGTTCTCAGAAATTGTCATATGCTGTATTCCTATTGCCAAATTTGTGAATAAATCCAACAAGAAACTGTACTTCCAGGCATTGAAAGAATCAAGCTCTGATGATTTTCCATGCATGCTAAAATCAAGAAAGGGAGAAAATTTTGCCTTTTACACAGTATGTGGGTGTGATATTAATATTGCACGTTGTGGAAGAAACGATTTAAGTAATCATGTGAAGTGTGGTAAACATGTAAGTTATGTTAAATCGAAAGGAGATAACGAGAAAATCAACACCTTTTTCGACAAGTCTGGAAACGTTGACAGTGACATAAATAGGGTCGAGTGTCTGTTTACTTCCTTCTTGGTGGAACACAGTGTGCCCTTAAGTGTGGCTGATCATGCTGGTGCTTTATTTAAGGTGATGTTTCCCACATCAGAAGTCACAAAGAAATATAGCTTTGGTCACATGAAAACAACATGCATTGTAAATAAAATGGCAAAAAATGCTTCCTCTTAATTTTTTAAGTGCTTTCAGAACAGACCATTTTCTTTGGCAACAGATTTGAATCAATGATACGAATGTCAAGTTGTATTCTGTTGTTACATTCTATGGTATTCTGTGGGAAGAAGTAGAGAACACTATGCTATCTATACTAGCATTAAACAGGGGCTCAACAGAGCAAAACATAAGTAACCTGATGTTATCACAGCTGAATTCTCATACCATACACAAATGAAAACTGTGTGATTTTCTGTCCCAACAATGTTCCTGTTATGATAGAACACAAAAATTGGGTTTCAGAAGTTCTGAAGACAGTTCAACCAGGTATTGCCATTGTAGGTTGCATTTGCAACCTGATTAATCTGTTGTTGCCGTCTTCAGTCCAAAGACTGGTTTGATGCAGCTCTCCATGCTGCTCTATCCTGTGCAAGCCTCTTCATCTCTGAGTAATTACTGCAACATACATCCTTCTGTATTTACTCAGTGTATTATCTCTTGGCCTACCTCTATGATTTTTACCCTCCGCACTTCCCTCCAATACTATATTGGTGATCCCTTGATGCCTCAGAATGTGTCCTACCAACCGATCCCTTCTATTAGTCAAGTTGTGCCACACATTTCTCTTCGTCCCAATTCTGTTCAGAACCTCCTCATTAGTTATATGATCTACCCATCTAATCTTCAGCATCCTTCTGTTGCACCACATTTCGGAAGCTTCTATTCTCTTCTTATCCAAACTATTTATTGTCCACGTTTCACTTCCATACATGGCCACACACCATATAAATACCTTCAGAAACAATTTCGTGACACTAAATCTATACTCGATGTTAACAAATTTCTCTTCTTCAGAAACTCTTTCCTTGCCATTGCCAGTCTACATTTTATATCTTCTGTACTTCGACCATCAGTTATTTTGCTCCCCAAATAGCCAAACTCATTTACTACTTTAAGTGTCTCATTTCCTAATCTAATTCCCTCAACATCACCTGATTTAATTCAACTGCATTCCATTATCCTTGTTTTGCTTTTATGTAAGTTCAACTTATGTTCTCGTTTTAAGACACTGTCCATTCCGTTCAACTGTTCTGCCAACTCCTTTACTGTCTCTGATAGAATTAAAACGTCATTGGCAAACCTTCAAGGTTTTTATTTCTTCTCTCTGGATTTTAATTCCTACTCCAAATTTTTCTTTTGTTTCCTTTACTGCTTGCTCAATATACAGATTGAATAACATTGGGGATAGGCTACAAACCTGTCTCACTCCCTTCTCAACCACTGCTTCCTTTTCGTACCCCTCGACTCTTGTAACTGCCATCTGGTGTCTTTACAAATTGTAAATAGCCTTTCGGTCCCTGGGTTTTATCCCTACCACCTTCAGAATTTGAAAGAGAGTATTCCAGTCAACATTGTCAAAAGCTTTCTCTAAGTCTAAAAATCCTAACATAAGTTTGCCTTTCCTTAACCTACCTTCTAAGATATGTCATAGGGTCTTCATTGCCTCACATGTTCCTACATTTCTTCAAAACCCAAACTGATCATCCTCGAGATCAACTTCTACCAGTTTTTACATTCGTCTGTAAAGAATTTGTGTTAGTACTTTGCAACTGTGACTTATTAAACTGGTAGTTCAGTAATTTTCACACCTGTCAGCCCTGCTTTCTTTGGGATTGGAATCATTATATTCTTCTTGAAGTCTGAGGGTACTTCGCCTGTCTCATACATCTTGCTCACCAGATGGAAGAGTTTTCTCATAGCTGGCTCTCCTAAGGCTAAAAGTAGTTCTAGCAGAATATTGTCCACTCCCAGGCCCCTGTGTGAACTTTGGTCTTTCAGTGCTCAGTCAAACTCTTCATGCTGTATCATATCTCCCATCTCATCTTCGTCTACGTCCTCTTCCATTTCCATAATATTACCCCCAAGTACATCGCCCTTGTATAGACCCTCTGTATACTTCTTTCACCTTTCTGCTTTCCTTTCTTTGCTTGGGACTGGTTTTCCATCTGAGCTCTTCATAGTAATACAGGTGGTTCTCCTTTCTCCAAAGGTCTCTCTAATTTTCCTGTAGGCGGCATCTATATTACCCCTAGTGATAGAAGCTTCTACATCCTTACATTTGTTCTCGAACCATTCCGGCTTAGCCATTTTGCACTTGCTGTCGATCTCATTTTTGAGATGTTTGTATTCCTTTTCGCCTGCTTCATTTATTACATTTTTATACATTCTCCTTTCATCAGTTAAATTCAACATCTCTTGTGTTACCCAAGAATTTCTATTAGCCCTTTCTTTTTGCCTACTTGATCCTTTGCTGCCTTCACTATTTCATCTCTCAAAGCTACCAATTCTTCTTCTACTGTCTTCCTTTCCCCTTTTCTTGTCAGTCGCTTCTTAATGCTCCCTCTGAAACTCTGTACAATTTCTGATTGTTTCAGTTTATCCAGGTCCCATCTCCTTTAAGTCCTACTTTTTTGCAGTAGTTTCTTTACTTTTAATGTACCATTCACAAACAATAAATGGTGATCAGTGTCCACATCTGCTCCTTGAAATGTTGTACAATTTAAAATCTGGTTCCTAAATGTCTGTCTTACCTTTATATAATCAGTCTGAAACATTTTGGTGTCTCCAGGTCTCTTCCACATATACAACCTTCTTTCACAATTCTTAAACCAAGTGTTGGTGATGATTAAGTTAAGCTGATTAATCTAGCAGCTGAGAAAGATGCTGGTAGATTACTACTTTAAGTGGATGAGGTCCTTGTTGATGCGTTTTATTTCTTAGAGAAGAGTATCAAAAGAAAAAAAGTCTTCAGAAATTTCAAAACTTGCACAATAAAGAGGCAAAGAAAATTCTGAAACGTATGTACCAGGTGGTTACCTTTAAGCAGATGTTTCGAAACTTACTTTATCAGTGGGAACCACATCTTTTCTTCAGTGAGGAAGTAATATTATGTACCCAAAGAATTTCTGCAAGCTGAACAAAGTGGATCTAGAGTTGAACAAAGCGGATCCAAAGAGTATCACAAGAAGAGAATTCTTGATTTTGCTCCTACACATGCTCCTAAGAGAATAGCATGTTCTTCCAGATGTGAGAAACCCATCCTAAAAAGTAAGACTTCTGTTATAGCTTGGGAGGAAAAATTGTTTACGTTCCTGTCCTCAAACTTGAACAAGGCCTTTGGTACTTTCCTTCCTGTGGCTATTCCTGTATTGGACAAATTGAATGTTGGCCTTCAGACTTCTTCCCCTCAAGTTCACTTTTTGTTAGAACTTGTAATGGATTTGTAATAGCAGTTGTTCACCGAATTTGTTAAGTGTAAAATTGTCAAAAGCTCCTCATTGCTTGAAATTGAATACAACCTTATTCAAAATCAGAGAAGTGATGATGAGTTAGTTATTGGCATTCAGACTTCGAACATAGTGAATGATCTCCAGGATACAGATAAATCCCTTTTCTTTTCATCAGTGAGAAACTACTTTTGTACTGCCTGTGACTACATCATCAAGTTTCTACTAAACGATGATGTTTTAAATCATGCTCAAGTTGTTAGGTTGGACTAAACTGAAGATGAATATTTTTCTTCCATTTGTTTTTTCTTGGAAAAGTTCTCTTTCTTGTTATGCGAGGTGGTGAATGAGCTTCAGAGGCAGTTTACAGATCTTCAAGTAGATGACACTTTGGCTGCAAATCGAGATTCCAATTGGGCACAAATATAGAGAATTCTTGGAGCCAATGGGCTTCTTAAGTATAACTGAATTTCTAGAGTAATGCTCTCTATTCTTACCCATATCAATGCAGAATGCGAACGTGTTTGCAGCCTTGTGAAGAAAAATAGAACAAAGTTCAGATCATCCATGTCCAGTGAATCTGTGGAGTCTTTCTATTTTGAAGACCAGGAGTTCTGGTCCCTGTTATGACAAATTTTCTCAAGTCTTTTTGCAGGAAGTTAAAAAGGCAACAGCTATGACTTCAAATTCAACTAGCATGTGATTTGCAGTGTGTGTTATATTATTTCTTTCCTTTGTTACATTAGTTTCATTGTGTAAAGCCTTTTAAGTTATTGCATATCTGCTTAATTTATCAAGAAAGTCCTGTTATGTACACTCCGAACCAATATTTACCATGCCTGCTGCTGTTTAATGTGGATTTCTTCTTGATTGTTATGTTCATCTACAGATCATTGGCCTATGATGTAAGTAGATGTGATTTCATTGAAGTATCCTGTTTAAAGCATTAATTATCGTATTTTGTTGCCCAGAAGTATTATTATTTTCATCAAGCAGGGGATGTTGCAAATCGTCAGATTTTTTTGTTGTCCTTACAAAGTAAACTCTGAATTACAAAACCCACTTGTAAGAAAATTCCCCTTTTAACAAATATTTACATTGATTGTGGCAAAACTCCCATAAGAACAATGACGTTCCTCCCCACTGTCCCATTTTTAACAAGCCCTGCTTTAAGAAAACTTCCATTTTTCAGGAATAAACTTGAAACACTCTGCAAATTCAAATCCACTTTTTATGCACTTCCGCAGATGTCTGTTTGAGTTTCTGATATCTTTGTTTCACAAAAGTCATACTTTGTGTTACGTGACATAGTAAATGGTAATTGTCTGTCAGTCGGCACATTCCGTAGATCATTAACTTGACTTCTATTGTATTGATACAAGCTGATGCACTGAATGAAACAGAAGGAGATTTACACCCTGCCTAGTATGACCTGACATCACAGTTACTGATTCTACGAAGTGTGAAAAGTGTAATTTTTAATTGAATTGTCAAAATTGTCCGTTTTGTGAAGTTATGAGCTGCAAACCTAGAAATCTTACAATTCAGCAAAAGCTGACAATCATCCTGAATATCAGAGACAATTGGAATATAAAACTTTTCGACATGACGACGAAATAAGATTTAACACCATCTGCATGTACATGTGTGGCATACCCAGAAAATAAGTAAGCGTTCTTGAATGCTGAAGCTATTGCTTCCTGCATATCCAAAAGCAAGACCATTCATTTGTCTGCATGTGGTGATATGGAAAATATTCTTTTAAAGTGGGTTCAAGGAATGAGAAGTGACAGCTCCTGTAAATGGAAACATGTTGTGAAAGAAGGCTTATGAAATTTCCATGAAGATCAGTGTTGGAAATTTCAGTGCATTGAAAAGCTGGCTGGATTGTTTTAAAAAAAGGCATGATCTGTCATTTCAAAGTGTAAACAGAGGAAGTGATGTTGAGGTCTTAGAAAGTGTAAACTATTGGAAGAACATTACATAGCCACAACTGATACAAAATTGTGAGCGTACAGCCATTTTCAACACTGATGAAACCAGCATCTTTTGTAATTTATGTCCTGCAAAATCATATTCCATTAACACAACAGACTGTTTTTAAGGTACACAAAGACTGATTGCAGTACATCAGTTGCTGTTCAAGACCGCATTGTTCTAGAAGAAGAATGGAGTAGGATCACTGACATTTCTGAAAATGTGTTATTCCAGAAATTTGTTTGTTGTGATGATGATATCCTTACTTTCAAACCTGAAATTGATGCAAGTGAAATGTGCAAAATATTTGTGAAAGAACACTGAGTTAGGAGCTGATGAAGATGATGACTATGAAAACGAGACCATTCCACAAAGTTTTGCTGCTACTATGCAAGGGCTGTTATCCTCAGCAATTTCATTTCCTCTTTTAATGTAGCTGAATGAGTTCTAACTGTAATGACAACTTCTTTCAGTACAATGCACTGGAAGAACAAATAAACAAATCTTCTCGATTTAAATAAATAAATAAATAAAGGATGTCACCAGAATGAGATTTTCACTCTGCAGCGGAGTGTGCACTGATATTAAACTTCCTGGCAGATTAAAACTGTGTGCCAGACCGAGACTCGAACTCGGGACCTTTGCCTTTCGTAGGCAAGTCCAACTGAGCTACCCAAGCACAACTCACACTCCGTCCTCACAGCTTTACTTCTGTCAGTATCTCGTCTCCTACCTTCCAAACTTTACAGAAGCTCTCCTGCGAACCTTGCAGAACTAGCTCTCCTGAAAGAAAGGATATTGCGGAGACATGGCTTAGCCACAGCCTGGGGGATGTTTCCAGAATGAGATTTTTTACTGTGCAGTGGAGTTTGCGCTTATATGAAACTTCCTGGCAGATTAAAACTGTGTGCCGGACCGAGCACTTGTCCGTGAAAGGCAAAGGTCCAGAGTTCGAGTCTCGGTCCGGTACACAGTTTTAATCTGCCAGGAAGTTTCAAATAAAGGATGTGTTCTATGAAAAGTGTGATGATTACATATTGACCACATTTACATTTGTGGCACAAGATATGGTAATTTTGTAATGAAAAAGCACTTATATCACCTAAACATGCCAGATTATGATTCTGGGTCCCTCCTTCTGTTTACTCTGGTAAAACCCCCATGTAAAGGAAATCCTTTTTAAGGAAAAAAATATTTGTGTCCTCAGAAATTTGTTAAAAATAGGTTTTACTGTATGTTGACATTTAAACTCATTGCGTGATTTTAGTTTCACTAGTCACTTCTCCTTCTTTACCTTTCTGTCACATTTGCACAAGTTCCTTCTCCCATTTACTGTTTACATTCAGACTTTTCTTCTATCTGTGTGTGTCTATAACTACTTCCTCCCCCCACCCCACCCTCACCCCAGCCACACAGAAATTTCGAGCAGATTATAGCTGTAGTGCTGGTGGTAATTTAGCTGTTCAAGGACCATTTTTACAATGTTATAGAAATTGGGAGCATCATACAAGAAAAAACATATACAGAGACATACAAATGTACACAGATATGTTTAAATACAATTGGTCAGCCAATGGGGCATGGCCTTGTTTGAGGAACCATCCCAACACTTCAAATAGTACAGACCATGAATTTATCTGGACTCTTTAACTCTTGTGAGCGACACATCTCACAACTTGACTTCACAGATTCTATTCTAATTCAATAAAGGCCAATAGGATGGATTTGCCTCAGGTGGCAATATCGAATGTCGTGCTACTCTAAATATGGGGAGAATTCTTGTTTCTTGAATTTCTGTGTTGTGCAGCTGTAGTCTGTTAAGATGGTGTTATCAGCACTGGACAGAGTTTGAAACAGGCCTTTTTGTGGGCCTCCATTTGGCTTGCTATTGGAATTGTGCATTACGCAGATTTGTGGGGCATTTGAATATGAGAGTGGCCTGATGTTGGACTGCATCATAATGGTTCCAGTCAACCACATCTGATCACTTCAAGGGGAGATTACCATATTGTGCGCCAAGCACATTGTAACACCTTCACATCCACACCTCTATGTTATCCCGCACCATTCATCAGAAACTAACAGCAGCCGAACTAGAGATTCACTGTCTCATGCATAGGCTTCCATTAACACCACAATACAGGCAGCTGAGTGGTGCCGTAACTGGGAAACATGTGCTGCTGATGAATGGCATTGTATTATGTTCAGTGATGAATTACAGTTCTATATTACCCCAGTTGGTGAACATTGTGGAGACCTGGGGAGAGGCCCCTTTCTGCAATGCTTTGGAGAGGTCCAGCAGTGTTACTACTGGTGTCATAGTGAGGGGTGCCATTGGGTTTGACTTCAGGTCGTGGCTGGTAGTGATTGAGGGAATTCTGATGATGGCAAAATGGAATGTCATGGACATCATGTCTCCTCATGTGTTACCTCTCTTGTGACAGTATTGAGGTGCCATTTTTCAACAGGACAATGCTTTTTCACACATGGCACTTTTTTCTATGAACTTTCTGCGTGATGTTATCGTAGTCCTCTGTGCAGCAAGATTCCCATATGTGCCTTGATAGGACACGTGCAAGATCAGCTCAAATGTTAACTCTGTCCCAGTGCCAATAACCAGAATATCAACAGTTGTTGGCCAGCCTGCTTCAGGAAAGGATATGACAGTTTTATAACCCCTGTCCCAACTGAATTAGTGCATGCGTAAAGGCAAGAGAAGGTGAAACATCATACTGATAAATGGGCTCACATTGGCAAGTTCTTTGTAAATTTTGCCGAATATTACAATCTCTGAAATAACATCACATGCCCTTCCTGTCAGTGAAGTATGTTTCCATTTTGTCCTCCTCTTCTGGTTGCTGCCCTTTTTTTCCCCCAAGCAGAGAATTTGCGTGCTGTCCAGTCTGCACTCATCCTCACAACTGGTAGGTTCTTCACTCTCTGGGATTTGAGTGAACTGCCCTCCTTCCTTACCTTCACCAACCTCTCCCTATTTCCTCTGCAAGGAAGGAAATAATGCTACTGAAAATTAGAATATTTATTAAGTTCTTGTAATTTTATGTGTGTATATCAGCGGTACTCACTTTTGTATCCTGAAGGTGAGTACTGACCATCCAACTCTGTCTTCTTGTAATTTGATAAATTTTATTCCCATTTGTGAATCTCTGAATGTATTAAGATTTTAAATTAGATCAAGCCTTTCTAGATCAAGATACTGATATAGCTAAATTAATATATTATTTTAAATTGATGAATGGTTGTTAAATTTTAGCCGGCCGCTGGTGGCCGAGCGATTCTGGCGCTACGGTCTGGAACCACGCGACCGCTACGGTCGCAGGTTCGAATCCTGCCTCGGGCATGGATGTGTGTGTTGTCCTTAGGTTAGTTAGGTTTAAGTATTTCTAAGTTCTAGGGGACTTATGACCTCAGCAGTTGAGTCCCATAGTGCTCAGAGCCATTTTTTTTTGTTAAATTTTAATTCTTCTGTTTTGTTTTGTGTCTTCATTGAATGATTTCTCATTGTATTGAGCTTTTCACTAGTGTATAATCAACATTTGTTATGTTTATTTTACAGTATGAAAACTGCCTAAGAAAATTCTACAAGTATCACAATGTCGAAGTGTTGCAGTATCTAGCTAGAGCCTACTTTAAGGCAGGGAAGCTGAAGGAAGCAAAAATGACATTTCTTAAGGTAACTAAAGGTCCTACTTTAGTGATTAAACTTGAATAGGTGTAGTAAGTTCTGATAGGGTTAATAAGAAAATATGATTACAAATTAAAGTGGGAATGTTCAGAGTAGATAAAAACATATATTAATAAATGACTCTATTCCAGACATTATAGAGATTTAAGTGTAAGTGCAACAGATGATAATGAGACACTGAAGCAGTTCTTGGCTATGAAACAGTTGTTTGAGAAGCATGTGATAATAGTACCAGTATTTAGATACTTTTGTGTATCACATATTTTTAAATGTTCATAGTTTTTTATTTTAAAATTTTAAATGTCTTGACTTGGCACACAAGTGCCATTGATATCAATGAAATTTTGTTTTCTTATGTTGATACGTGTGTAATAATGTGATTAAAATGTCAACTGGTTCCTGTCAGCTGAACATATTTCCTGTTTGTGCCATACAGCACAGTCACTTTCGAATCACAGAAAATTTTCATCTTAACTTGACAGCAATACAGAAGGAAAAAAAGAAAAAGAAAAAGAAATTGGGGAAGGTGCTGAAAGGTACTAGCTTGTGCTTCTAGTACTCTCTCAAAGTCTGAGATAAATACTCTTCAACCAAGAGAGAGTATCTTGCAATTGTTTGGGCCATCTACATGTTCCAGCAGTATTTATTTGGCAAATCGTTCACTGTTGTCATGGGCCACCACTCTCTATGCTGGCTGACTAGCCTGAGGGATCCATCGGGCTGACTGACAAGATAGGCACTGATGCTTCAAGAGTGATATGCCACAGTGATATACAAAAGCAAACACAGAGACTACCTTTCAAGGAATCTGGCAGAACACAGCAGTGTGAGTGAAAAGAGACTGGTAATCCTGACTAATGAAGAAAACTGATAGCATACAATCTCATATGCAAGTGAAGTGACAGAAATCTCTCTCTCTCTATCTATCTATCTATCTATCTTGCTGTCTTTCTCTGTGCCTTCTTTTTTGAGGCTCTGCAGGCTGTGTTGAGTGTGTGGCAGTAACTATAAAAATCAAAAAGGTCAGTGAACATTCATTATTCAATGTACTGCAGATAATATTTCATTACTTATAGTGAAGAGATGATACATTGCAGTTGAAAGGACTGAAAAGCCTGTAGAGTCCCCCATCATGAAGAGAGAGACAGAACAATGCATCTGTGAAATTTGCTATCAGCTAAGAACTGTTACCCTAAATGAGATACTCGGTAAGGCATTCTACAATATCAAATAGAATTCATTGTTCTCATAATGTGTGTAAGAAAACAATCCTCGGAAACATCTTGTCATTATAGTGATGAACTAAATTTCTCAAGTACAATGTACTTCAGATACTATTCTATTTTGCACCATAAAGGAAAAGATAGTGCATAGCAGATGGAAGTGATCCATTGTAATTATGTGATGAATTAAACTACAAATAACATTGAAAAAAAAAACAAGTATCAGAAAAAGTAGCCAGAAAAACTGTAGCTCATGTGCATCTGGGTGTGATGTTTGAAGGAAACCAATCTGGAGGACAAATGCAATCGCAATGATGGTGATTCTCTCATACTTCCTAGGAATGATCGTCGTGGAGACAGAAATGAAAATACGAGTTCGTATGAGTCAAGGTACAAATCTTGATATAATTTTTATAAATATGTTTCTTCCTAATGATGCCTTCTTTATATGCTGATGTGCTCTTCTCTCATCATCTAATGAAGTAATTTTTCTCCAGAAGATAGTAGAATAATATGCTTCTCAAAACACACTAGGCACACTGTATGTTGTTGCAGTTGGTATCCTGAAAATATTTCAAGACTTCAATAACCATGTATGCATATTTACCCATTGTTGTGGAGTTTGTTTTGATGTTTTGTGAGCTTTTTATACCACAGTGGTAGAGTTACAGCTCACCATTTCAATTTTTCAGGCTCGACGTGTGGCTCCGCAGGATACAGTACTCCTCTATAATATTGCCCTTGTGCTGCAGAGGCTTGCTACCCAAATTCTGGAAGATCAGAAGTCCACTTTGGAGACAGTGTTGCAGGCTGTCCATGAGCTTGGACTATCACACAAGTACTTTTGATTCCTATTATTTCTCTGAGTATTCATTCTGTGTACAAATTAAGCTCAGAATAATATTATCATATAGCAGAAATAATTAAGTGCCCTAATCCTAAAATGGGAAAGTGTGGATGTGAAAGTTTCATGTTACAGATTGTTGTATTTTTCTCAGTTTGAAAATTCTTGAACTGTGTGAAGATGCCTTAAATTTGAACGGATGAAACAGGCATTGTTGTGAAACTTCCTGGCGGATTAAAGCTGTAAGTTGGACTGGGACTTGAACCTGGAGCCTTGATTTTAATGGCCTGTGTTCTTACCAGCTGAACATCCAGGCACGATCCATACATCTACATCTACACCCATACTCCGCAAGCCACCTGACGGTTGTGGCGGAGGGTACCCTGAGTACCTCTATCAGTTCTCCCTTCTATTCCAGTCTCGTATCGTTCGTGGAAAGAAGGATTGTCGGTATGCTTCTGTGTGGGCTCTAATCTCTCTGATTTTATCCTCATGGTCTCTTCGCGAGATATACGTAGGAGGGAGCAATATACTGCTTGACTCATTGGTGAAGGTATGTTCTCGAAACTTTAACAAAAGCCTGTACCGAGCTACTGAGCGTCTCTCCCGCAGAGCCTTCCACTGGAGTTTATCTATCATCTCCGTAACGCTTTCGCGATTACTAAATGATCCTGTAACGAAGCGCGCTGCTCTCCGTTGTATCTTCTCTATCTCTTCTATCAACCCTATCTGGTACGGATCCAACACTGCTGAGCAGTATTCAAGCAGTGAGCGAACAAGCGTACTGTAACCTACTTCCTTTGTTTTCGGATTGCATTTCCTTAGGATTCTTCCAATGAATCTCAGTCTGGCATCTGCTTTACCGATGATCAACTTTATATGATCATTCCATTTCAAATCACTCCTAATGCGTACTCCCAGATAATTTATGGAATTAACTGCTTCCAGTTGCTGACCTGCTATTTTGTAGCTAAATGATAAGGGATCTATCTTTCTATGAATTCGCAGCACATTACACTTGTCTACATTGAGATTCAATTGCCATTCCATGCACCATGCGTCAATTCGCTGCAGATCCTCCTGCATTTCAGTACAATTTTCCATTGTTACAGCCTCTCGATACACCACAGCATCATCTGCAAAAAGCCTCAGTGAACTTCCGATGTCATCCACAAGGTCATTTATGTATATTGTGAATAGCAACAGTCCTATGACACTACCCTGCGGCACACCTGAAATCACTCTTATTTCGGAAGACTTCTCTCCATTGAGAATGACATGATGCGTTCTGTTA
Organism: Schistocerca nitens; assembly: GCF_023898315.1. Lineage (NCBI taxonomy): Eukaryota > Metazoa > Arthropoda > Insecta > Orthoptera > Acrididae > Schistocerca > Schistocerca nitens. The sequence goes on from NC_064618.1 coordinate 370,471,967, forward strand.
TCTAGGAACTCTTCAATCCAATCACACAATTGGTCTGATAGTCCATATGCTCTTACTTTGTTCATTAAACGACTGTGGGGAACTGTATCGAACGCCTTGCGGAAGTCAAGAAACACAGCATCTACCTGTGAACCCGTGTCAGTGGCCCTCTGAGTCTCGTGGACGAATAGCACAAGCTGGGTTTCGCACGACTGTCTTTCTCGAAACCCATGCTGATTCCTACAGAGTAGATTTCTAGTCTCCAGGAAAGTCATTATACTCGAACATAGTACGTGTTCCAAAATTCTACAACTGATCGATGTTAGAGATATAGGTTTATAGTTCTGCACATCTGTTAGACGTCCCTTCTTGAAAACGAGGATGACCTGTGCCCTTTTCCAATCCTTTGGAATGCTACGCTCTTCTAGAGACCTACGGTACACCGCTGCAAGAAGGGGGGCAAGTTCCTTCACGTAGTCTGTGTAAAATCGAACTGGTATCCCATCAGGTCCAGCGGCCTTTCCTCTTTTGAGCGATTTTAATTGTTTCTCTATCCCTCTGTTGTCTATTTCGATATCTACCATTTTGTCATCTGTGCGACAATCTAGAGAAGGAACTACAGTGCACTCTTCCTCTGTGAAACAGCTTTGGAAAAAGACATTTAGTATTTCGGCCTTTAGTCTGTCATCTTCTGTTTCAGTACCATTTTGGTCACAGAGTGTCTTGACATTTTGTTTTGATCCACCTACCGCTTTGACATAAGACCAAAATTTCTTAGGATTTTCTGCCAAGTCAGTACATATAACTTTACTTTCGAAGTCATTGAACGCCTCTCGCATAGCCCTCCTCACACTACATTTCGCTTCGCGTAATTTTTGTTTGTCTGCAAGGCTTAGGCTATGTTTATGTTTGCTGTGAAGTTCCCTTTGCTTCCGCAGCAGTTTTCTAACTCGGTTGTTGTACCACGGTGGCTCTTTTCCATCTCTTATGATCTTGCTTGGCACACATATTGTACGATGGTTTTGAACTTTGTCCACTGATCCTCAACACTATCTATACTTGAGACAAAACTTTTGTGTTGAGCCGTCAGGTACTCTGTAATCTGCTTTTTGTCACTTTTGCTAAACAGAAAAATCTTCCTACCTTTTTTAATATTTCTATTTACGGCTGAAATCATTGATGCCGTAACCGCTTTATGATCGCTGATTCCCTGTTCTGCGTTAACTATTTCAAATAGTTCGGGTCTGTTGGTCACCAGAAGGTCTAATATGTTATTGCCACGAGTCGGTTCTCTGTTTAACTGCTCAAGGTAGTTTTCAGATAAAGCACTTAAAAAAATTTCACTGGATTCTTTGTCCCTGCCACCCGTTATGAACGTTTGAGCCTCCCAGTTTATATCCAGCAAATTAAAATCTCCACCCAGAACTATAACATGGTGGGGAAATCTACTCGAAATATTTTCTAAATTATCCTTCAGGTGCTCAGCCACAACAGCTGCTGAGCGAGGGGGCCTATAGAGACATCGAATTACCATGTTTGAGCCTGCTTTAACCGTGACCTTCACCCAAATCATTTCACATTTCGGATCTCCGTCAGTTTCCTTCGATACTGTTGCACTTCTTATCGCTATAAACACGCCTCCCCCTTCACTGTCCAGCCTGTCTCTGCGGTATACATTCCAATCTGAGTTTAGGATTTCATTACTGTTTACATCTGGTTTCAGCGAACTTTCTGTCCCTGGGTCATGAATTGTGCCTGGATAATTATCGATATGAGCACTGCTCTTGTGCTCTTGAAAAGACAGTGTTTTGGGTTCGAGTCCTGGTCCAGCGCATTGTTTTAATCTGCCTGTAAGTTTCATAACTGTGCATGCTCCACTGCAGATCGAAAAATTCATTCAGGGTGTTTTTGTTAGGAGTGGGGAGGGGGGGGGGGGGGGGTTAATGGGGAATATGCCAAGTCAGACTGCTCTCTTCCAAGAGAAAACTATAGGCTTTCTGGGTAATCCCTTACAACAGGCATATGTAGCATCAGGAGATCCATCATTGTGGCCATGGCTGTTAAATTTCAACAATTCCATTATACCCATTCTGAGATTAGTCTGAATCACAAAGAGTTATTTTCATACTAGGTGGTTGATTAGTGAGTTAGAAGTATCATAATAACGAGCTCTGGAACATTAGATCTGCATTGTCATATAGGTTGAGGTTCTAGACACACGGATTGGTGTCGTCGTCTGAGTGGTGGCACACACTGCATCTCTCTCTCTCTCTCTCTCTCTCTCTCTCTCTCTCTCTCTCTCTTTCCATCTATCTATCTCTCCATACCCTGCCCTTTTTCTATACGAATTTTAGTGTGTTGCAGGCTGAGGATTACATTTTTAACTGAATGGTTAAAGAACATTTTGTCATTGAAAATTCTGAGCATCTGCATATTTAGTATTCAAATGAAGCATAACAATCTAAAAAACTTTTACTAGGAAGTTCCATTGAGGTTTTGTGTGCAATGCTTATTCTGCTGTATCCCGTTTTAGGATTATTTTTTCCTCTGTCCCTCCTGTATGCAACTAATTCTTTTTGTCAGGGTTGGATGATTTTTTTGTGAGTCTTTCCGCCACATGTTCTTGAAAGCCTCAACCTGTGAATAATGCAGGTAATTTGCCATCGGTAAGTCCTAAATTCATAACTGTTAGTGAAATGATACATTTTCTGACTGAATAGTGCCAAATGCCTTTTGCTAAAAGTGAAGTACTGATTTGGCAAAACTGCTTTTCCAAGCTTGTAACCAATAACCATAGGTACCAGTATCTTTACTGCAATAATTCCTGTGCACAGTTTGGTGAATTCTGTTAAAAATTGTGTCTGTGTAGCAGAGAATTCTACACATTTTTAAAGGAATTTCAAGCTGGCATCTGTCATTAATACTGCCACATGTTTACTCCCTGCACTTAAGGCTTCTTCATATGAGTCTCATTATACCTTTACTGTGTTGAACATATCTGCTCAAAACTGTCATTCTTTTTTTCCTTCCTCCAGCTTTCCTCCCAATATAAATTTTTTGCCCCCTCTCTCTGCCTCACATTTTTTACATTTCTACCTCCTCCAAATGGGGTAAATATAGAATCTTCTATGTTTTTGTGGTTTTCTGTAAACAAATGGTACGTATTTGATTTCTTAAAACTAATTTGATATTTCAGATATTTCCAGTACTTATCAGTACATGGAGATCGTTTAAGATATGATGTTAACATAGCAGCACAAGAAGCTAATAAGTGTCAAGATCTGTTGTCACAAGCTCAGTATCATGTGGCACGTGCCCGTAGAGTAGATGAAGAAGAACGACAACTGCGTCGCAAACAAGAAGAAGAGCGTGAAGCCTTTAGGCTTAAACAAGTTGAGGAACAGGTAGGAGGCATAATTCAGAAGTTTTATGGACAGTCATAGATCATTCTCTCTGTAAAATGAAATGATAGTTTTAAAAAAAATTCTATTTAGTCATTGAGATCACTGTGACAAACTATTGTGTATCCATATCCTTTTTTTCTAAATGGCTGGTTAATCTGAACGATAGATAATCAGATACATTTTCCTGCCTTAAAAGTGTTTACTTAGCAGCAAGTGCCTTCTGGATATAATGTGATTGCAGAAATACTGGAAAATAGATGTAGTCTGACAATGGCTGGTGTCTGAAAATTGAGTTTCTTGAACTGACATTTACTATGCAGAGTTACTATACAGTTTACCACAGGCATTTTAGTGATAGTACCTACAATATTCCAGGCGTTGGTTTTTATTGGTTACCTGTTTTATTGTCTGACAGAAAAAACTGGAAGAAAAAAGAAGGTTGGAAATGGAGGAGATGTTAAAGAAACGCCAAGAGTTCAGAGAAAAAACAAAGAATGCACTTCTCTTTGGTGAGATGCCAGCTGAAAAGCCTGGAAAGAAAGGAAAGAAGAAGACTGATGTATATGTTTCAGATTCAGGAGGAAGTGATGGAGGGAATGTTGATAAGGAAATCAATCGTGAGAAAGGAAAGAAACGTAAAAAGAGGTGAGTAACAATTTTTCTCTCTGTAATTAAATTTGGTCCTTACTTACAGAGCCTGATATTTTATGTGGGTATTTAATACACATTGCCTATGGGAACCATTACATCTACAACCCTGATGTAGGGTCTATATAAGCGGTAAGGTTTTAAACTTACTGCATGTTTTTAGTACAAGAGGTTTGGTACTGCTTGTAATGTAAGTGTTCCTCTCTGTGAACTATTATTTTTATAATTTTCCGACATAGTGAGTTTTGTATGCATTGTCTGAGTGTTTTATCAAATAATTTCACTTTTTGTGAGCTTTAAATATGTTTGCTTTTGAATTATTTTGCTGCCATCTATATAGAGGTATAACAGACCTCATTAATGACAGTATTTCTTTTAAATGGCAATTTTAGTTCATATGCATTTAAATCATAGACTTATCTGTGTCAAAATGAGTACTGGAACTGCAGCATATGGGTAAAAAACATATATTATAAAGAATATACACTGTACAGTTGAAATGAAAGTAATGTTTTATCTGTATAGTTATTTGATTCTATCTCTCTGCATTTTTCCTTTTTCTGTTATTGTTGTATATTCTTCTGCAGACTGACTGCTCTTGATAGACGAAGAATCACGCATGTTTTTGATATTATTTTGTCATTTGACAAAGTGGTCAATTGACTTAAGTCGGAGTCATTAATCCAATATTTAAATAGGATACCCTTTACATATAGGCTAATGTCTATCTAATAATTCTCTTACTTCTTATGAACATCAGCAGAATGAGGTTCTAGAACTCCGCATTATGTTTCAACATTTTATTTAAATAGTCTTACTTAAGATGGAATTGGAATTACATTGTTATTTTTGTGGAACAGTAATCTTGATGGAGAGAAGCGAGGCCGGAAGAAAGGTCCTGGAACAAAGAAACGGCGTGATAAACATGCCAGAGATAACAGCTCTGGATCTGATGAAGATCGTCCGAAGGCTCCAAGGGGTCGAAAGCCACGGAAGGTGGGATAACTTTTATCTAATGATATATTTTCAAACAAGAAAAAACTTTATGCCAATGTTTCCCTTTGACAAAAAATACACTCATGAAAATATATATTTCATTGGAAACTAGGCTATTTTTGTATCTGTTTTCTGAGGTTTTATTAAATTGAAATATATTACAGACTTTGTACAAAATACTCAAATGTAATTAGATTTAGCTCACAGATAATTGATAACCCATCTCTGTGATTTCTTACGAAATAATGTTTTTTCTAGGAAAGGGAACCAAAACCAAAAGTTAGAAAGGCAAAGAAGAATGACGATGGAATTCCAGCTAAACTTAAGAGCCGTATTGTATCAAAAGCTACAATTTCCACCAGCGAATCTGACAGTGACAGTCACCAGTTAAAGATTGCTAGTGGGTAAGTTTTGCTGCTGATTTGTCCATAGCTGTTTGAAAAAATACTGCAGTGATATACTGCTTGAGTCTGAGTGCCTTCTGCTGGAAGAGCAACACATGTATACCAATAGATTTTTTGGCATCGGATGTCGATACCTGAAAATTTAAGAAACTTGCTAGAGTTTCCCAGTTATAGTGCACTAGCTTTGTGAAATACTCTGGGGTGACCACAGTAAAATTAAAGCTTCCTCATCAGTAAATTTTTGAGAGGTTTCCATATCCAGTTAGGTGGATGGCCATTGTGTGTAATTTAAATTTATTTGCAAGGCTGTTATTTCAAACTCCTTGTCTGTTCTTCCAAGTTAAACACTTTCCATGATTTCCCTGAATCACCTAAGGTGAATACAGGGATGGTTCATCCAGAAGGGCTAGGCCAGTTTCATTCTCCAACCTGAGCTTGTGCTTTCCCTCTAATGAGCTCAACATTGATAGACTGTTAAACTGTGAACTTCCTAATTTTCTTGATTTTTTTTCATTTATATTCATTGCACAACCATCGTACTTACAGAAGTTTAATAAAGTCAGCTACTGGCATTACAGTTTTCTCTGTTACTAGCATCCGAGTAAGTTAGTAGATAATTAAAATACAGGAATGAAAAATAATAGCCTGAATGCAGAGAATATTAAGATTAAAGATTTAAGATTCTTTGACCATTGCTCTCTTATAACAGAATAAGTCACGCCACCAAATAAGATACGGATTACGAGCATTTTTCTATAACAAAATTCTTCTAACAAATGGGTACTGTTAAATCATTATTCTTAAAATTTAAGGTGATTCCAGAGAACCTTTATGCCATAAAATAGATTCCCCAACACCAGTTAACTGTAACTTTACACTGGTAGAAGGGCATGAACTGTCTTTTTAAAAATTGTAGATATGCTGTTTTATATGAACTTTGTTATGCTTTGCTGTATTAATATCCAGTATATTTCTTATGTTGTGATTTTGGATGTTCCTGAAAATGCAGTTCCAAAATTTAATTTCCTGAGAGTAACATTCCATTGAGTTACTCATGTTATCGTCACTAAATTACTGGAAGAAGTTAGTACTGTTCACGAGTTCCAGCATAACTTCAACAGATAGTTTTGAAATTACACTATATCCTTGTTTTACAAATTTTCTTCAGTTAGCAGTTCATTATACTGCTTTCTGCACTGATTTTCTTGGCATTTTACAGTGTCTGCAAAAATGTACAGAAGCTAACTAACAGGAATGGAAAGTGTTACACCATGAAAAATCAGTCCAAATTAATCATATTTTCTGAAGATGTTCATCAGATAACAGCTATTAAATGATAAAACTTTCATTATATTAGGAAATGATGTCCATTATAAGAATCAGTAGTAGAATGATGCATGATCCCCAGAGCCATGTTTTCTTTGTGGTTTGGAAGCGAACAACCTCTGTCATCATGAGGAATTTCTTACATGCCTGAAACACATGCTGTATAGGTTTGTGAAGACTAATGGCTGGAAACTTCCCTGTGCATTCCAGCCATGCATTAAGGGTGACAAATCAGGGGACTGGGCAGGCCAGTCTAGAACCTTCAACATCCTCAAGGCATTTTTTGCATGAACTGCAGATTGGGGTCTTACAGTATCCTGCTTCAATTACCATTTGGTAACCTTGTTATTCCCCCTCCCTATGAACCACGGACCTTGGCGTTGGTGGGGAGGCTTGCGTGCCGTGCCTCAATGATACAGATAGCCGTACCATAGGTGCAACAACAACGGAGGGATATCTGTTGAGAGGCCAGACAAACGTGTGGTTCCTGGAGAGGGACAGCAACCTTTTCAGTAGTTGCAGGGGCAACAGTCTGGATGATTGACTGATCTGGCCTTGTAACACTAACCAAAATAGCCTTGCTGTTCTGGTACTGCGAACGGCTGAAAGCAAGGGCAAACTACAGCCATAATTTTTCCCGAGGGCATGCAGCTTTACTGTATGCTTAAATGATGATGGCATCCTCTTGGGTAAAATATTCCGGAGGTAAAATAGTCCCCCATTCGGATCTCCGGGCGGGGACTACTCAGGAGGACGTTTTTATCAGGAGAAAGAAAACTGGCGTTCTACGGATCGGAGCATGGAATGTCAGATCCCTTAATCGGGCAGGTAGGTTAGAAAATTTAAAAAGGGAAATGGATAGCTTAAAGTTAGATATAGTGGGAATTAGTGAAGTTCAGTGGCAGGAGGAACAAGACTTCTGGTCAGGTGAATACAGGGTTATAAACACAAAATCAATTAGGGGTAATGCAGGAGAAGGTTTAATAATGAATAAAAAAATAGGAGTACGAGTAAGCTACTACAAACAGCATAGTGAACGCATTATTGTGGCCAAGATAGACATGAAGCCCACGCCTACTACAGTAGTGCAAGTTTATATGCCAACTAGCTCTGCAGATGACGAAGAAATTGATTAAATGTATGAGGAGATAAAAGAAATTATTCAAATAGTGAAGGGAGACGAAAATTTAATAGTCATAAGTGACTGGAATTCAAGCGTAGGAAAGGGAGAGAAGGAAACATAGTAGGTGAATATGGATTGGGGCTAAGAAATGAAAGAGGAAGCCGTCTGGTAGAATTTTGCGCAGAGCATAACTTAATCATAGCTAACACTTGGTTTAAGAATCATGAAAGAAGGTTGTATACATGGAAGAACCCTGGAGATACTAAAAGGTATCAGATAGATTATATAATGGTAAGACAGAGATTTAGGAACCAGGTTTTAAATTGTAAGACATTTCCAGGAGCAGATGTGGACTCTGACCACAATCTATTGGTTATGAACTGTAGATTAAAACTGAAGAAAATGCAAAAAGGTGGGAATTTAAGGAGATGGGACCTGGATAAACTGAAAGAACCAGAGGTTGTACAGAGTTTCAGGGAGAGCATAAGGGAACAACTGACAGGAATGGGGGAAAGAAATACAGTAGAAGAAGAATGGGTAACTTTGAGGAATGAAATAGTGAAGGCAGCAGAGGATAAAATAGGTAAAAAGATGAGGGCTAGTAGAAACCCTAGGGTAACAGAAGAAATATTGAATTTAATTGATGAAAGGAGAAAATATAAAAATGCAGTAAATGAAGCAGGCAAAAAGGAATACAAACGTCTCAAAAATGAGATCGATAGGAAGTGCAAAATGGCTAAGCAGGGATGGCTATAGGACAAAGGTAAGGATGTAGAGGCTTATCTCACTAGGGGTAAGATAGATACTGCGTATAGGAAAATTAAAGAGACCTTTGGAGAAAGGAGAACCACTTGCATGAATATCAAGAGCTTTGATGGAAACCCAGTTCTAAGCAAAGAAGGGAAAGCAGAAAGGTGGAAGGAGCCTATAGAGGGTCTATACAAGGGCGATGTACTTGAGGACAATATTATGGAAATGGAAGAGGATGTAGATGAAGATGAAATGGGAGATATGATACTGCGTGAAGAGTTTGACAGAGCACTGAAAGACCTGAGACGAAACAAGGCCCCCGGAGTAGACAACATTCCATTAGATCTACTGGCAGCCTTGGGAGAGCCAGTCCTGACAAAACTCTACCATCTGGTGAGCAAGATGTATGAGACAGGTGAAATACCCTCAGACTTCAAGAAGAATATAATAATTCCAATCCCAAAGAAAGCAGGTGTTGACAGATGTGAAAATTACCGAACTATCAGTTTAATAAGTCACAGCTGCAAAATACTAACACGAATTCTTTACAGACGAATGGAAAAACTAGTAGAAGCCAACCTCGGGGAAGATCAGTTTGGATTCCGTAGAAACACTGGAACACGTGAGGCAATACTGACCTTACGACTTATCTTAGAAGAAAGATTAAGGAAAGGCAAACCTACGTTTCTAGCATTTGTAGACTTAGAGAAAGCTTTTGACAATGTTGATTGGAATACTCTCTTTCATATTCTGAAGGTGGAAAGGGTAAAATACAGGGAGCGAAAGGCTATTTACAATTTGTATAGAAAGGAGATGGCAGTTATAAGAGTCGAGAGGTATGAAAGGGAAGCAGTGGTTAGGAAGGGAGTGAGACAGGGTTGTAGCCTCTCCCTGATGTTATTCAATCTGTATATTGAGCAAGCAGTAAAGGAAACAAAAGAAAAATGCGGAGTAGGTATTAAAATACGTGGAGTAGAAATAAAAACTTTGGGGTTTGCCGATGACATTGTAATTCTGTCAGAGACAGCAAAGGACTTGAAAGAGCAGTTGAACGGAATGGACAGTGTCTTGAAAGGAGGGTGTAAAATGAACATCAACAAAAACAAAATGAGGATAATGGAATGTAGTCGAATTAAATCGGGTGATGCTGAGGGAATTAGATTAGGAAATGAGACACTTAAAGTAGTAAAGGAATTTTGCTATTTGGGGTGCAAAATAACTGATGATGGTCGAAGTAGAGAGGATATAAAATGTAGACTGGCAATGGCAAGGAAAGCGTTTCTAAAGAAGAAAAATTTGTTAACATCGATTGTAGATTTAAGTGTCAGGAAGTCGTTTCTGAAAGTATTTGTATGGAGTGTAGCCATGTATGGAAGTGAAACGTGGACGATAAATAGCTTAGACAAGAAGAGAATAGAAGCTTTTGAAATGTGGTGCTACAAAAGAATGCTGAAGATTAGATGGGTAGACCACATAACTAATGAGGAGGTATTGAATAGAATTGGGGAGAAGAGGAGCTTGTGGCACAACTTGACTAGAAGAAGGGATCGGTTGGTAGGACATGTTCTAAGACATCGAGGGATCACCAATTTAGTATTGGACGGCAGCGTGGAGGGTAAAAATCGTAGAGGGAGACCAAGAGATGAATACACTAAGCAGATTCAGAAGGATGTAGGCTGCAGTAGGTACTGGGAGATGAAGAAGCTTGCACAGGATAGAGTAGCATGGAGAGCTGCATCAAACCAGTCTCAGGACTGAAGACCACAACAACCACCTTGTTATGAAGTGACAGCAGGGTTATCTATTCTCATCACAAGATAGCAAGCATCGGCCACCCTTAAATAATTATCAAATCAGTCTTGTCATATTCAGTAACTCCCCAGACCATGATTACAGGAGTTGGAGAGGTATGAGTCTCGAGAATTGTTGCATCCTGTGTGACATTTCACTAGCTCGTCTGAGAACACATTGGTGTAGAACTGGAACAGAAGCAAGACTCATTGCAGAACACCATGGAATGCCTTTTGATTTCCCATTTAACCCTGGCTTGACACCATGCAAATCTTTGTTGTTTGTGATATGGCATCAGCACACGGCAGCGTGAGTTCTCAACCCAGCTTTCAATGATATGTTCCTAATGATTTGTGGTTGAGTCCATCTAGTGTGACCACTCAGTCTGCAGTCATCAGTATGTTTCTCATGCTAATGATTAGACTTTTCTCAAAGTCCAAAAGGTGGGGAAAAGTTGCAAGTGCTCATTGTTTTGCAATGCTGCATTATGATCTCTTCCTGGGAAGTTCCATTAATGTTACAGACCCAATAGCCATCTCATATGCATACCATTCTCCTACTGTAACAATGGCTTTTTTCTATGCTGAAAGTAAGCTCACATAAGGATGAAATTTTAATTAACATATCATGAAGACATAGACATACTGGAGCATCAGTTTGATAACATTCGGTCATTGTGTTCATGATGTAACACTTTCAGTTTCTGTCACTGTAATAAAAAAAAAATGGTCATGAAGATACTGAAAATCTTTTCTTAGTGTATAGCTGATGCCAGGTATTACTCTAATCTTTACTCAAGGGAGTTTAAAATCACACCGTGTTTTAGTGCAGCAAATAGGCAAATGAATTATATGTTGATATTTATTTGTATGTGTAAACAGTTGCAGTAGTTGTAATGAATTATAATTAATGAATTAATTTGGACCTTCCAGTGGTGACAGTGAAAGTGGAAGTGATCGGCCACCAAAGGGAAAGAAGAGACGCATTGGATCCAACTCGAGCCGTTCTCGGTCTCGATCAGGCTCAAGATCAGAGAAATCTCGCTCTCGGTCACGTTCTGGTAGTGGCTCAAGATCTCGTTCAGGAAGCAGATCTGTTTCAAGATCCAGATCAAGGAGTCATTCAAAATCTAAGAGCCCATCTCGCTCCCGATCTGCTTCGAGGTCACGGTCTCGATCTAAATCTAAAAGTGTGTCACGTTCAAGATCAAGGTCAAAAAGTGGTTCACGCTCCAGATCAAGGTCAAAAAGTGGTTCACGCTCCAGATCAAGATCGAAAAGTGTCTCACGATCTAGATCAGGATCAAGATCCAGAAGTGGTTCACCAAGTGGTTCAGCAAAGTCAAAATCACGGTGAGAATAACTTAATTGTATAAATAATTGTTCTTTCATTAATTCTAAATTTTGATATATCTAAGGAATTGACCATATATTATTAAAAATGAAACAGGAAGTTATTGATTTGCTTCACAATGAAATCATTACTGCAGTTTGTGTGACCAGAAATGTAATCACATTTTTGAAATCCTTCTGCGTGCCAAATTGTGAACAGCTGGTGGAGACAATCAAATTTAAAAATAAGGTTGCGTATCTAGTATTTGGAATTTTCTTTTAAATTCCTTCATTAGGATAAAGATGAAAAGCATAGGAAAGAAAGGGCACATGTACAGGCGACTGAAGGGAAGGAAATGTCACTTTGAACTCCGGACATGTAAAGAGACAAGGGACTGGGAGAGATCAGCAATTAACTCTTGTCAAACAGTCAAGATTAAAATTTCAGAGTACTACTGGTACTTGCTGAAATAAAAAAAGTGTTCATAGCAAATACTCAGGAAAGAAATAACATGTGAGAGAAAAAGTGCATGCGATAAGGATCTGGAACAGAACATGAAATGGGTAAAAACAATTAAAAAGGAGGAAGGGGAGGGGAGAGCTTAAAAATAGGTGCATGTTGATATCTCTGTTGGAGAGCTCATTTCCATCTCCACAGTGGTGAGATACAGATACACAAGTCGTCACTTTTGTGTTCAAGTGGCTACCTAGCATAATGATATTAAGTATGTTGAAACATGTTTAGTTTACTTTCTATTTAAACCTTATAAAATATGGCTTTCATATTTTGGGAATGCTCTTGAAAATTGGACCACGCAAGACACACTGACTTCAAATGAGTATTGAAAGAGAGAACCATGTGAAAGCTGTTACATAGTGTTGACAAATAGTCTGGTTAAGTTGGTAAAGTAACATTGTAGACTACATAGCAATAGAATGAAAAGGATAGTTGTTACTCACCATACAGCAGATACACTGAGTCACAGAAAGGTACAACGAAAACTGTCATACAATTAGTTTTTGCCCAACAAGGCCTTTGTAAAAATTAGACAACATACACACACGCTCACAGTAACACAAACACAACTCACACACACATGACCACAGTCTCTTGCATATGGGGCCAGACTGCGAGCTGGGGAAAGGAGGTTGGGGCGGGGAGGGGAAGGATAACAGGGAAGGGGTGGGAGATGATAAAGTACTGCTGGAGCATGCAGGGAAGAGGTGGAGAGTGGGGCAGCTAGGTGCAGATGGGAGGTCAGATGGAGAGTGGGGGAGAGGGCGTGTGGGGGGGGGGGGTTAACTGGAAGGGAAAGAAGTAAAAAGATTGGGTGTGTTGGTGAAATAGAGGGCTGTGTAGTGCTAGAATGGGAACAAGAAAGAAGCTAGATGGGTAAGGACAATGACTAACGAAGGCTGAGACCAGGAGGGTTACGGGAACGTAGGGTATATTGCAGTGTGAGTTCCCATCTGCACAGTTCAGAAAAGCTGATGTTGGTGGGAAGGATCCAGATGGCACAGGTTGTGAAGCAGTCACTGAACTGAAGGATACTGTGTAGGGCTGCATGCTGAGCAACAGGCTGGTCCAGTTTCTTGGCCTCAGTTTGTCGGTGGCCATTCATGTGGACAGACAGCTTGTTGGTTGTCGTGTGCACATAGAATGCAGCACATTGGTTGCAGCTTAGCTTGTAGATCACATGACTGGTTTCATAGGTAGCTCTGCCTTTGATGGGATTGATAATGTTTGTGACAGGACTGGAGTAGGTGGTGGTGGGTGGCTGTATGGGTAATGCCTTGCATGATGGTCTGTTAACAGGGATATGAATTATGAGGTAAGGGGTGGGAACAGGGGTTGTATAGGGATGGATGAGAATATTGTGTAGGTTCGGTGGCCAGCGGAACCACTGTGGGGGGAGTAGGAAAGATAGTGGGCAGGGCATTTCTCTCAATTCAGGGCATGAAGAGGGGTGGGCGAAACCCTGGCAGAGAATGTAATTTAGTTGCTCCAGTCCAGGGTGGTACTGAGTCACCAACCAGACGAAACCAAAGACCAGTGTTGAACCTTGCCTGACTCAGTTCACTCCTCCATCCAACCATGATCCACCCTCACTGCCCCCAAATCATCACCTGTTAACATTCCAGAATTTCTAATCTCAAACCTTGCCTCACCATCATTCCCCAAATTCCTCAAAATGCGAATCAATCTTAAATCCACAGAAAGGTCTGCAATCCATCACCAAAGAACACCCCGACCTTATAATCCTACCCGCTGACAATTACTTGTTTTGAACCACAAGGATTACCTGGCAGAAGGACTCCACTGGCTGTCAGATTCATTCACATACAAACCCTGCCTCAGTGACCCCATTCCAGAAATCCAGCTGGATCTCCAGTCTCTACTCAAAAATCCTTAAGCCCATCCCAGAACCTCTCCCCAGAGTCCATCTCTCTCCTCACCCCTACTATTCCTTGCACGCCTATTTTCTGCCTGCTTCCTTAAGTCCATAAACCTAACCACCCAGGATACCCCATTGTGGCCAGTTACTGTGCTCCCACTGAGAGAATCTCTGCTCTCACAAACCAACACCTTGAGCCCATTACCCGCAACCTACTCTCCAACATAAAAGATACAAACCATTTCCTCTACCGACTCTCCGCAGTTCCTGTTCCTTTACCACACGGTGCCCAGCTCATCACTATTGATGTCACCTCGCTTTACACTATCAACCCTAATGCCCATGGCCTTACTTCTATTGAACACTACCTTTCCAGACGAACCACCTCCTTCCCAGTCACCAAGACCAACTATATCCTCACCCACAATTACTTCTCCTTTGAAGGCATTACCTACAAACAAATCCAGGGGATAGCTGTGGGCACCTACATGGCACCGTCCTATGCCAACCTATTCATGGGCTATCTAGAGGAATCATTCCTAAACACCCAGAACGCCAAACTCCTCATCTGGTTCAGATTAATTGATGACATCTTCATGACCTGGATCGAGGGTGAGGACAGCTAATCCACATTCCTTCAGAACCTCAACACCTCCCCCCCCCCCTCCCCATTTGCTTCACCTGGTCCTATTTCCTCAATGTTGACTTCCACCTCAAAGACGTGTATATCAGAACCTCTGCCCATATCAACCTTACCAACCACCAGCAGTACCTCCACTTCGATAGCTACTATCCATTCCATACCAAGAAGTCCTTTCCACACAGGCTAGCCACCCATGGCCATCACGTCGTAGTGACGAGCCATCTCCCTTGAAATATACTGAGGGTCTCACTAAGGCATTTACAGGTCATAATTACCCTCCCAACCTTGTGCAAAAACGTATCTCTCATGCCTTATCTTTCCAGTCAACCACCTCCTCCCAGAGCCCCACCATCAGATCATAAAGAGGTATTTTCCTCGTACCTCAGGACCATCCATGACTGGAGCAACTGAATTAAATTCTCCACCAGGATTTCAACTATCTGTCGTTGTGCCTTGAAATTAGAAATGTCCTGCCCACTATTATTCCTACTCCTCTCACAGTGGTATTCCGCCATCCACTGAACCTACACAATAACGTCGTCCATGCATACACAACCCTTGCTCCCAATCCCTTACCTCATGGCTCAGATCCCTGTAAGAGACCATGATGCAAGGCATAACCCATGCACCCACCCACCACCACCTACTCTAGTCCTGTCACAAACATCATCTATCACATCAAAGGCAGGGCTAAATATAAAACCAGTCTTGTGATCTACAAGCTAAGCTGCAACCAAGTGCTACATTCAATCTGGGCATGACAATCAACAAGCTGTCTGTCCTCATGAATGGCCATCGACAAACCGTGGCCTAGGAATGGGACCACCATGATGCTCAACATGCCGCCCAACATGCCGCCCAACATGATATCCTTCATTTCAGTGACTGCTTCACAGCCTATGCCATCTGGATCCGTCCCAGCAACACCAGCTTTTCTGAATGATGCAGGTGAAACACTCTCTGCAATATATCGTATGTTCCCGTAACCCTCCTGGTCTCAACCTTCGTTATTCATTGTCCTTACCCATCTAGCCTCTTCCTTGTTCCCATTCGAGCACTACACAGCCCTCTATTCCACCAACACACCCAGTCCTTTTATTTTTCTCCTTTTCTGCTAACCCCTCTCCCCCGCCCTGCATCTAACCTCCCAACTGCACCTAGCTGCCCCACTTTCCTACACATTCACAGCAGAACTTTATCATCCTCCACACCTTTCCTGCTATCCCTACGCCTCCCTGCCCCAACCTCCTCTGTATCCCGGCCCAGTTGCATCCCCCATAATGCCCTGCTGCTTGCAGTTTGGCTTCAGCTGCGAGAAACTATGGTCATGTGGTGTGACCTCCGTTTGTGTGTCTGTGTGCGTGTGTGTATGTTCTCTTAATTTTTACAAAGGCTTTGTTGGACAAAAGCTAATTGTGACAGTCTTTTTGCTGTGCCTTTCTGTGACTCAGCATCTCCGCTATATGGTGAGTCGCAACTATTCCTTCCATTGTTTAGTTACATTTCATCCTGGATTTTCCTTTGTTTATAAAACAAGGTAGTTGTTAGCAACATTCATACACACCTATGCATCTTTAATGCAGTTTTGTGAGTAGAAAAGATAACTATAATCGTTTGCACTCAGAATAAGAAAGTCCTAAGTTGGTTGAGAGAAACTTGTCATTGAAGAACTGAATTATTATTGCTATTGTACTGAATGAAATTAATGCTCTGTGGGATTCTTTCTGAAGAACAGATTTTTTCCATTTGTTTTCCGAGCATTGTGGCATCACACTTATTTTGATGTTGTACATTTCATCAAAGCAGCTTAGTTTAAAACAGAAAAATTGGATACACAAATAAAATGTTCAAGTTTGTGAAAGAAAATTTTCACTTTGGAATAAAAAATAAAAAAATAAAAAAAAAACTTTGTTTGGTATGTGTTGCTACATTGGTCAAAAGAATCATGGGAGCAGGTTCATCATCTTCCAGTTAACTCTGTTTTGATGCAGGCAATATGTGTGTTCTTATTGCATGGCTTTAGATCTTCACTTTCAATTTAGGCAACAGTTAGTCATTCGCCATCTGTTGGCTGCATTATGCATTACATTGTCAGGTGACCCCTCAGAAAGAAGTGAGTACTGGTGTCCCAGTGTTTTCTAGCAAGGTACACAGCTGGAAGTTGTCACTTGTGGACATTGTATTCTACCAAGGTCATGAAATGCTACATCTTAGTGTAGTACAAGTTGCAAGGGTGACTTTTTGATCCAAAAAGGGTGGACTTTCTGTTGTGTTGCTGCAGAGGCCAGTGCCTCTCCATGTCATCCATAGGTTGTGGATACACTACAGAGAGACAGGTCACTACACAAGGCAAATTGGACTAGGTCACTGATGCATTACAACCCTACCGAAGATCGATATCTGACTATCCGATCAGACTGTCATTAACAGGTAATGAGAAAAGACATTACAGCCAAGATGACCTGTCAGAGTACCCCACTTGACAAATAATCATCTTGCAGCTTGCCTTCAGTTCTGTCATTCCCCTGTCAACTGGCAGCTATGTCACTGGCATAATGTTCTATTCACAGATGATCCAGATATCCTGTGATGTAAGGTGATGACCATGTTCCTATGCTGAAAGTTTTTGAGGAAATTGACAGATTTCTGAAGTTCTGTATGTTGTGAGGAGGCTTCAATGTTGACAGCTACACATATCTTGTCATTGGCCGTAGTCACCATATCGCCAGGCAGTACATCGAATAGATCCTGTTGGACCAGGTGGTGGCTGCTGCATGCGGTGGTGGCCGCTGCATGCGGTGGTGGCCCTGAGTTCCTTGTAATGTCAGGCCCTATGTGGTGGGCATCAGCAGGGATGTCTTGCAAAGCCTGGACATTGAGGTATTGGAACATCTGGTGGTGAGTCCCAAGGTAAACTCCTTCGTGCATTTGTGGGACATCTTGACAGGTGTGTTCATGATCATCCCGTTTCACCACAGATTCTCCAAGAACTATCATGGGCTCTTATTGAAGAAATAGAATGGATGCTGTTATGTATGAGACGGAACTATGGGCCTCGTGGAAAAAGGGTGACCTGGCTGAGTCACGCTATTTGACTCATGGTCTGATCGCTAGGTGTGGCCATTAATTACATGCGTTGAACACGTAGGCTGACGTGAGGATCAATGAACTATACTTGGCGGGATGTATCTGGAACATTTTAGGTGATTGGAAAGTTAGTACACAGGAATACAATTAAAAACTTAGCTTTAATTCAGCATCAGGGGTGAACGTCAATCTTGAGTTTGCACAATAATATTTACAAGTGCAGTTATAGACTGAACTGCGAATACCTCTTTACAATTCTGATTGCTTCACACATATAGATCAATTGTCAATGCATAAACTGTATGTGGCGCCTGGCTAGGTTGTAACTACTGACTTAGCTGAAGGCTATGCTAACTAGTGTCTCTGGAAATGAGATTTCTGAAGCTATAACAAGTGAGCCGTTCCTATTAAAGTCGGCAGTAGAACTGGCCAGTGCGATAGCTTGTCTCGTAAGACCAGCTGAGTGGCAGCGCTCGGTCTGCTAGTGTCGACAGTGGTGACTCGCAGGTCCTATGTGTACCGATGGACCGCAGCCGATTTGAAGCCTACAACCTAGCAAGTGTGGTGCCTTCTGGTGACACCACAGATGCTACAGGGTTACCTTGCAGACTTACACAGAGCATCTCGCATAAAGTGCCAGGCAGTGATAAGTGCTCACGGAGGGCATACAAGTTATTAAAGCTTGCAAAGTCCAGTGAAGAGTACCCAGGATGATGGGATGAATTATTGTTTGCACTTTGTTTCGAACACCTGTCACACTTTTCAGTTCTTTTTATATAAATGATCAAGCATGTTATAATGTTTTGTTGTGTACATTATTTGTGAAAGATACAGGTATAATTTGGTAACATACCCAATTCTCAAGCCAGATGCCCAAAGTCATGTTCTCCTAATTCTTTTGAGCAGTGTATTTTAAATTTTGTGATTATTTATTTCTGTGTTTTGTTTGCTTGTTCAAATCAGATCGAGGTCTCCTGGATCAAAAAAATCTGGATCAGGGAGTGAAGCTGGATCAAGACGGTCCAGCCCTGCCGCAAAAGGGTCAGGTCAGTTGAAAGTCATTATAGTCTGTAGACTGTTTCATAACAAATGTGAGGAAAGTTCAGTGTTCCAGGAAGTGATAGAAATGGTTACTTAAAGCGGTATAGTCAAGTTAGGCAATGTTTTATTTTGAAGGGTTTTAGTAAAATCACTTGTAAATGTTTTATCATCATTATGAAATAGTTTTACGTTGTGAGTCGTGTTTGCACGACAGTATTATTTATTTGTCTGATTACAGTTATCTACATTAGATTTGCATTTTTATTGCAAAACATTTACTACAGTTTACATTAAAGTGGCCCATCAGTGTTACTTAACTACTGTAGAACTATGAAAACATATTGCATTACTTGTCTGAGTACATCCTTTCTGAAAGTATTAGCAGATGAGCTCATATACCCACCTTCTGTACAGTTTTCACTTCATCCCATACCATACACAAAATCTTAACAGTGATAAGTCAGGAGATCTTGAAGGCCAAATAATGGTACTGCTACAATGAATCCACAGATAAGGGAACTACAGTTGTTGCTTCTTTCATAAGGTAGGATTTGAAAGAGAACCATCTTACAGGAAGCACTTAACATCATTCAGTGAAGTTGATACATTGTGCTTTAATTATTCATATGACATATTTTCCACCAAAATAACAGATTTGTAAATCACTTGTCAAATCATATCATATGCTGGGGATTCAATAAGTAATGCTATATATTTTTTTCTGAACGCAGGTTGGTTTTATTCGGGATTCCAATACATCATATTATTCCCTAGTCATTTGGCTACAAAACCTTATTTTTCGACATAATCGCCATTCAATGCAGCAGCCTTATGCCATCTTACTGGGAGGGTCTGTATGTGTGCGTGGTACCACTCTGTTGGTTGATGTCAAGCAAACATCTAGCTGCATCAGCAACCTCCGTGCCATCCACGTATGGCTGCACACAGAGTGCATCCTTCATTGTGCCAAACAAATGGAAGTCAAAAGGTACAATAGCCAAGCTGTAGACTGGATGAGGAAGAACAGTCCAACGAAGATTTGTAAACTGCTGTCGGATGCACAGACTTGGGTGAGGCCTTGCGTTCTCGTGGAAAAGGAGAAATTTGTTTGCATTTTTGTAGCAGTGAACACACTGAAGTTATTTCTTCAGTTTCGTGATGGTAGCACAATACACTTCAGAGTAGATCATTGCACCCTCAGGGAGAATGTCAAACAGAATAATCCTTTCAGAGTCACAGGAAACTGTCTCCGTGATTTTACCAGCTGAGGGTGTGGCTGTGAATGTCCTCTTCAGAGGAGAAGTGGTGTGGTGCCACTCCGTGGATTGCCATTTGGTTTACAGTTTGAAATGATGAATCCATGTTACATTGTCTGTGACAATGTGTGACAAAAATTGTTACGATCAGCTCCGTAATGTGCAAAAAATCCCACACAGATGGTTCTTTGTTGCTGTTATGGTCTCCTGTTAGGTGGCAAGGAACGCAGTGGGGTCACACCTTTAAGTGTCCCAACTGGTGGAAAAATGTGTCAGCACTATCAATAGAGACGTCCAGTTGAGCAGCGAGGTCTTTGAGTGGGATCCATTGCTCACCACAAATGAGTGTGTGTGCATGTTCCAACATTGCAAGAGTGATGGCTGTGTGTGGAAAGCCGGCACGTGGGAGATCGGACAGGTTCGTGTGACCTTGTTGTGACGATGACAGTCACCTCACCAAACAAATCGCCATGCTTTTATTCACTACCAGGACTCTGTAGACATTCTACAGGTGCCTATGAAAATCTGCAATGCTCTGGTTTTCCATCAAACTAAACTCGACAGCTCTCTATTTGAAACACCTCTCCATTAGATGCTATTTTGAATGCTGCATATAATGCTGCCACCTATCGGAACCTCATAAAACTAAAGGGGCTGAAGTGGGAATATTTGATATCCCACAACAAATTCCACATTTTTTTCACTCAAAACTGCCTAAGGAAAAAAAGTGTTGCTTTACTTACTGAATGTCCCTCGTATGTTTGTAGAGAAACTTGTGCAAATTTTGCTATTCGTATACCTATTCACTGCAAACCTTTTTATATGCGTTATTCCCTGGTATTCTTTTGCTTGGTGCAGTTAGTTTTTCGTACATTGCTTCGGAGTGGGATGGCACAGTGGTTAAGACATTAAAGTTACACTATATTCAGGAAGAGAGGGGATCAAATCCCCATCTGGCCATCCAAATTTAGATCTTTCATTTTACCCTAAATCAGTTAAAATGAATTTTAGTATGATATATTTGGATATTCCAAGACCAATTTCTATCTGCCTCCTTGTGCTATCAGGTTGTGTTGCATCTCTTTTGAAAATACTGTCATTAGACCCTGGTCTTCCGTCTATTTTTCCTATTATTTCAAATCACAATTATTCAACCAGTAGCTGCATAAGAACATGCTTCAGAATCTTCATCTTTAAAACTTAAAAATATGCCAGCAGTGTTCTGTGTAAGAGACACTGGGTAGACATATTTAAGTTCATATTTCAGTTCATCAAGTACTATAATAAACACTGACAAACCAAAACATTATCACCACTGGCTTCATAGTGCTTTGGTCCAACATTGGAATGCAGTACAGCAGTAATTCTCTGTGGCATGAATTTGACAAGTCCTTGATAGGTTTCTGAAGGTATGTGGCACCTGATGCCTAGACACAGGTCACGCAATTCCCGGAAATTGTGGACCAGTGGTTTGTGAATACAGAGTCAGCACCCAGTAGTGAGTTACTATCATTCTCTGCAAACCAGTGTTGCATGAATCTGGCATTGTTCAAGTGGTCCAAAGTAAAGTTCAAGCCCAAACGAATGTACCCCACAGCATAATACTGCATCGATGGCATAGTGTGTGTTTAGAGTTTGCCTTGATGATGGTGAATTCAGTCATGACCATCAGTCTGATGATTCATCTGACCAGACGACTCATTTCCATTGATCCATACTCAGGCCTCAATGATCCCATGCTCACTGCAATCATAATTCATGATGCTGTTTGGTCAGCATGGAAACATAGGAGACAGCTGCTGCAGAGCCCCATGGTCTGCAAAGCGCGCTGAGTGGTGTGTTCAGAAACATTTGTGCCTGTTCCTGCATTGTACACTGTCCTCACATCAGCCACCTATCCTGCTTTACAGAGTGGACAAACCTCTGACCTCTGTGTTCTGTGACAAGATATGGGCATCCAATACCTTGTTGCCTGCACTTGGTTTCACTGACCATCAGCCAATTTCCATAGATGCTCATGACAGTAGCATGCGAACAGATGGTGAGCTTTACAATTTCCAAGATGGTCATTCCTAGGTGCTAGTTCATAACAATCTGTCTTTTTTAAAAATATTTTGTCAGTGGATTTCTCCATACATGGTCTGTATTTTCGCTAGAACGATTCCCCATTCATATCTGCTCCATTTATACACTTCCCTTACTGACTTATGTGCCCACACCAACAGGCAGCAATAACATTTGGAACCCAGGGAGATTATGGTATAATGAAGTGGGAAAATAAAGGATTTTAAGCCAATTACAAGAGGAACAGTAGACGATTGCACTATGATAAACTGGAGAGAGAACCGAATTGTTGTGACTCTATCTGCAGAGGTCATTATGGAAAAAAGAGGCTGTTTGGTTTCTGTGGAAGCAAATCCACTGTTATAAAGGAATAAAATTATTTTTTTATTGTCTGCTTGTAAAAATTGTTTTGTTGCTCTAAAGCATTAGTGATGGTAAGATAAAGGAAATATGTATCCATGTTCAATTCTGTTTCGAATGCCATACAACACTGAAACATTATTGTGTATTTATTTGATGTTTTCTGCTTTTCCTTGCAGACGCTGAGAGAAATTCTGGCAGTGGCAGTGACTGAAAGATCTCAGCATACATTGGAACATATTTTTAATCCTTTGCGGTGGATTATTTCATATACTGTTGCATACACAAATGCTGTGCTCAAAGTACAACATGGTTTTAAAATATATGGTTGTGTAATGACAACAGACTCAAAAAGAAGTACTATTTTAATGAAACTGTATAAAATATTTCATTATTACTATTTAGGATTAGCTGACCTGTATAAATTTATTTACATATGCATGTAAAGTATGTTTTTTATGTGTGTACAAATTTTAAAAGATACACTGTCTTTCAAAATGTTCTATTTACTTTATATTTGAACATGAGACGTAATTTTGACTCCTTGATAATACAGGCTCAACACCTGCCCCCCCCCCTCCTCCTCCTCCTCCTCCTCCTCCTCCTCCTCCTCCTCCTCCTCCCCTTCTCCCTACTTGTGCCCTGGTACTCAAAGGAGGACATCAGTTTCCCTTTGTATCATAAAAGGATGTTTTGGACAATTTTATTTGCTGGGTATATTTCTGAATACTCTGAAGGGCAATAAAGGAATATGAGGGGAAAAAAAGGGAGTTTAAGGCTTAATCTCTTCTCGTTTGCAACAGTGCCTCGAATATGCTGTAAAGCTAGGCATTTAAGACTGTAGACTGATTTGGCAGAGAAACAAGGAAGAGACAACAGAGAAAATAGCTAAGACATTGACTGCCCTTGAAAGCTTGAAGTGATAAGTGAAAATAGCCCTAAAGAAAATGTCACATGTAATACTACCTTACATCTACTATTGTTGCAAGGGAAACACTTGTGATGCTAATAATGTTGTGACCAAAAGATACCATTTACTTAGAATTTTTGTTTGAATTTTTCAAATTTTGACTAATTGTCCCCGAGGCTATAAATAAGGTGTCGAACATCTTTCAGTAAATACCACGATTCTCTATCAAGTCACAGTGATATAATACATTTCTATATATAAAACGAAAATTCAGTTGAAAAAACTAATGAAGTGAGTCAGAATTGTTGGCCAGAGCTTACCTTCACGAGGCGAAATGTTTAGCACTGCCGATAGATGCATAGAACAATAAAAGTGATGACACCATCCTAGCTTCAGGGGCTATTATTTCTTTCTTCAAGGAAGAGAGGGGAATAGATTGGGAAGATGTAAGAGGAAGGGCAGGTAAGTCACCCTCATCTTGGGGTCAAACAATAATACTAAAGACTGAGGCTTGGGGGAATAACTTAAACTTATAAAAATAGCATATTGTAAGGAACTGTCACTGTATGGAAAGTGACGACTCGTGGGCATTTGTCACAAATGCTGGGTTTGGACTGAACTAAGACAGTATTGAAACAATAAGAAGGAAATACTGTATGCACCACAAGTCATGCTGGCGAGTTCTTCAAAATGTTTAGAACCTTTAAACCTCTTTATTTAAGAACTATTATGTTTGTTAATCAGTATATTTTGTGGGAGAAAAGAGGCTTTGGAATTTTGCTGATTCTTTCAGGCTGACAACTGTGTTCCCAGGGAGCGGTTATGTTAAAACGATGGGGCTAATGATTATAATTAGCGCGCGCGCGCGCGCGCGCGCGCGCACACACACACACACACACACACACACACACACACACACACACACACACACACACTCTTACTTTTTCCGGGCAAGAACCTGTACTCCTCTCAGTGTCATTCGTATCTGACAACGCAGCAGCGTTGGTAGTGTCATACCTGTTGTAGGGGAAAGGAGACTAGTAGGTTTGTCAGGCTGGCTGGTATGGTCTCCTCGCCACAGGAATGTGTGTTCTCAAGTGGGAAGCAGGAGCTACACTCTAGTTGGAACTAGTTGATTTACTTCTCTTGTACAGCGTACACCAGAGGTCCAGTGCCCATATGCACCATGCAGGAGGTGGGCATTGAAGCCATGGTTCTTGGCAACAGTGTGCTGTGAAGCTCCCTGCCATAGTATGTAAACAATGCAGCATGTCTTGGAACACTGCTAAACAGGCACCTAGCATACTGTTGATGGTGAGTCAGTGCTGACCAAGCAGTCCTGCCGAACACCTTAGCAACAGCTGAGTGATGTTGCTGGCTGGTCTGGCTGTGACTTGTGGCAAAGCTGGTCTCATCCAGGGAAGAAACTCTGGCCCCCTGATAATTGGTGGTGATGCCTGACAATATGCTAAGAGTGTCAGTGGTTACAACTGAGTCGTATTAGCTGGTGGTCTCATAGATTGATGGACACTAGTGACTGCACTTACAGACAGCAGTAGAATGATGATGCAATAGCCCACTCCTCAGCAGCCAGTACTCGCACATGCTAAGGTCAAGTGTATTGACATGCAGATGCCTCAGGCATCACGCCCTGTCCGAACAATGCTGGAGCATCTTGGATTTCAGTAACACTGCCGGTTGTCTACCTGGTGGTTGTCTACCTGGTTGTTGTACCAGTGAAGTGAGTCCGGCCATAGTGGTGAAATGAAGCACAAGCTGATAATGGCATTCGGTGTGGTTGCAGCAGTAGTGACTTTTCCTGGTCAGTGCTGCTACGCAAGCATCAGTTAGTTGAAAGGTTGCAGCCAAAACAGAAAATCATAAACAACATTGCATGCTCTCAGTAATATCTTTCTGGTAATACTGCCATGTCACCATATAAAGTAGTAGAATACTAAAATAAATGTCACTTTGGTATTGGTGTAGCTGCCGTCTGCATACAGACTGATTTTCCTTGAAGTGGGTGCTTCAATTCATTTATTTGTAAAGGTGTTATAAGACCACTTCCTAATATTTTATGGTCTGTAAGTGCACTGGTTGATGGTAAAAGAGGGTAAGAGGATGTATGAGTTACACTGCTTGCTTGCAACTGGCGACAAGCTTGTGAGAGCTATGTTATCACTCTGTTAGTTGCAGGAAGGTAACACCAGTTCCACACCTGCTATTTATTTAGATGAGTATGGCAGTGTCTAATAATACCATAGCCCAGTGATCCCACTTTGCTTGTCACACTGGGATCACTGGCAAGAAGGAAGTCAGGAGCCTGTTGCTATCTTCTCTGTATGTGTTAGGCTGCATGAAGATTTCAGTTTGTTCTCTTATTTTGTGAGTGCATGTCTACAACTGTCTTGTAAGTACTCGAGCTTTATAGTTTGTGCTCTGATATGCGGATGCCAATTGGTCTCACGGTTTCCCCAATGCGGGTGGCACTCCACTAGTTAGTATATGTCCTATACATCTCCAGTATCCAGAGCTTTTACAGCATCCTTAACGGACATTACCAAATTCTGGTCCTGTAGCCACTCTGGAAAGTATTATTTAATGTCTCCTTCCCGAAGCATTCTGTATACCTAATAGCCGACGTCCTTGATATAAGCTAAGTGCACCACCAGAAACTTTTTTCACCTAATAGTATCCACGTGAATATTACAACATATCAAATAACAGCATCGAATCTTAGTTAATTACATTGATGGCAATTGAAATTACCACACAGTGAAGGTGGCATGAAGTTTATTATACCCTTGGATGTGCAAATGATTAGTATCTCAGCACAACCATACAAGTTTCTGTATATAAAGAAGGATTATGCAGCAGGTTTCTCACATAGAAGTAACTCTTGAATGTTGGTCAGTAGTGAGAAGATAGTGTTATAGCTTGTGTGAGGAGGAGAAACATCTCTCAGCACATTTCAGAATTAGACAGTGGCAGGATCATGATCTATTGAGACTGCAGTTTTTCATTACAGAATATTGCTACTTGTGTTTGTTGGGGTCTCATGACTGTCATACAAATATGGAATCTGTGACCGAGTGACATGGTGCAGTGGTTAGCGCACTGGATTCACATTCAGGATGATGGTTCAAATTTACATCTGGCAATCCTGATAAGGTTTTCTGTGATTTTGCTGAATATCTTGATGCAAATTCTGGGTTGATTCCTTTCAAAGGGCATGGCCAATTTCCTTCCCCATTCTTGAAACATTCTGAACTTGTGTTCAGTCTGTAATAACCTCGATGTCGACAGGACTTTAAATCCTAATCTTCTTCTCTGGAATCTGTGTGTTCAGAAGGACTGTACTCTAAGCTTTGCTGGATCTCAATGGCCCCACATAACAATACCAAATGGATGTACGAGGGGTGACTGAAATGCTCTCGTCCCACCCATTGAAGGTTGCCAGTAGTCCAAATGTTCATGGCTATTTTACAATGTAGTCCTGTTTTAGGGCCACACACTTTCACCACTGATGCTGTATGCCTATTATTCCCTCCTTACAGCATGGCAAAAAAAAGTCCCCCATCACAGCCATGATGTCATTGTCTGATTGCAAGCTGGTTGCACATAGATGTTTCTTGAGCTTGGGGAAGAGATGAGTCAGTGTGTGCCGAATTGTGTGAATAAGGCGAGTACCAAAGCAGTTCAAAGCCACAGGACTTGATGGCAGACATCGCAGAGACAGGTGGGTGCGCGGGCGCATTACCCTGTTGAAGGAACACTCATTTTGTCAACAGCCCGGCATGTTTAACTTTGATGGCCTCTCTCAAATGCATTAGCTGAGCAGCACAGTATGCTCTATTCACTGTTCCAGCTTTTTTGGGGTATTCATTGAGGATAACACCCTGATTTTAACTTCATGGAAGTGGGTGAGGAGGGATATTTCTGCTGTACCTTGGATTTGGGGTGAAAGTAGTGAACCCATCGATTGTCATAAAACTGTGAAATGTCCCAGTATCTGTCTCAAAAGGGTCAAGCTTTTAGCGGGCAAGATGTGTCCTGGTGTTTGTTTCCTGCTGCCAACATTCCTGGACCCCATTAACATGAGACCTATGCATGTGAAGTACTACACTTATGATGTGTCCAATGCATTTATAAGATTGCCCACACACTCAGCAATGTAGTATTCTGCCATATGCCAGTCTGCCATGATGATATCCTGGATTGCAGTGACATTTTCCTCCAAATTGGCCTTTAACAGTCTTCCGCCGCGAGGTGCATCTTGGTCAGAGGTGTTGCTCTACAATTCTGCAATCCAATTTTTCACAGTGGAATCCCAGATAGCACAGTAAGCCGGTTTCAAACTTGTTTCCAGATGTAAAGTTCAAGTTTATAAGCTTGATCAAAGCTGGAATATTCCGGCCTGTTAGTTGGATTCAAGCTTGAAACAAACATCAAAGTTGGCAGAGTTCAAGCTATATTTCAAGCTTGACTTATCAAGTTTGGCTCCAGCTGTATCTACACACGTGGAATACAGCCTGGTATTTACAGCTTGTTTTAAGCTACATAATTATTAATCTGAATTTATTGAACCTAATTAATGAAATAAATATCAGAATGGAAATGGTGTGAAAAAAAATTATCAAGACATGTATGTTTAAAAAAATTTATTTTCAAAGTGTTTAAAATTGTTTTAATTTAAAATTTAATTATTCTGAAGCCCCTCCAGCCCCAGCACACAGACCAGAGCAGGATCAAATATCGCTGACTTCTGCTGGTATAATGCTCCTGTAACAGGTAAAAGAAAATGTTAGCCATACCCAAACATAAAAAATGTAAAACTTTGAAACTGATCAACCTAAATATAATTCATGCCCCAGATTAGCAAAATAACTTCAAACTCACTGACGTAGTAAGAATCATTAACTAGTATAAACGTCACAGAGTAAGCAGCTGCTTTTGGTGACTTCATTCCAGTTTTTAAAGTAATTTGAAATATCTTTTTGTTTGAAATTTTGAAAGTAAAGATGACATTTGGGTAATTTTGCGATGACTTCATGAAGAAGCCACACATCACTATTTCTAACAGTTTCAGGACCATTTAATCTGAATTATAAAGAAGCAATTACTTGAAATCATATACACCTCATACTGTAAGCTTATAAGGAAACTACCGTTTAGAAAAAGTAGACATTTTATTCTATCCACAATTATATTTCGGGGAGTAAAACTGAATCAAAATGAAATAAAAGATGAAATCGAAATGAATCTAAGAAATTACCAGTTCAGTGGAACTGAAATGTAAAAGAACAAAAAATGTTCTCCTTGTCATATTTTAATATTGCCTTTTATTAGATTTCAGCCACATTACAAATAGCCTAACAATAAAAGTAAGAAATACCAGTAGGCCTTGCAGTATTATTTCACCTAGGGAACAACAAAATTAAGAGCAATTGAAGACCAGTCAAAGCTACGCAAATAAAAAAGACTGACACCTATGTAGTGACTGGTTCTTGATGCACTTTTCCCGTTCACCATGTCATTACTATTTGTATTAGCAAAGAAACTTTTCACACTTCATGATAATTCATTCATGGTGTGACACACGCAAGTATTTACAAGTAAACAAATGTAATAGGGTGATATATATATATAAAGGCAAGATTTTAAAAAGGTAAAATAACATTAAGTTTTAATTTATTGGTGCCACGTACTAGAGAGCTAGTTTAAAACGACCTCTTTTTGCTGAACAACTTGTAATATGTTTTCTTAGCTGGTAATCCATTTCACTTTCATCCAGGTTCAATTTTTCTACGTAAAAGAATATATTTCTGATATGAATATAACTGAGGGAAACATTCCACGTGGAAAAAATATATCTAAAAAGAAAGATGATGAGACTTACCAAACAAAAGCGCTGGCAGGTCGATAGACACACAAACAAACACAAATATACACACAAAATTCAAGCTTTCGCAACAAACTGTTGCCTCATCAGGAAAGAGGGAAGGAGAGGGAAAGACGAAAGGATGTGGGTTTTAAGGGAGAGGGTAAGGAGTCATTCCAATCCCGGGAGCGGAAAGACTTACCTTAGGGGGAAAAAAGGACAGGTATACACTCGCACACACACACATATCCATCCACACATACCATGTGTGGATGGATATGTGTGTGTGTGCGAGTGTATACCTGTCCTTTTTTCCCCCTAAGGTAAGACCATGTGTGGATGGATATGTGTGTGTGTGCGAGTGTATACCTGTCCTTTTTTCCCCCTAAGGTAAGTCTTTCCGCTCCCGGGATTGGAATGACTCCTTACCCTCTCCCTTAAAACCCACATCCTTTCGTCTTTCCCTCTCCTTCCCTCTTTCCTGATGAGGCAACAGTTTGTTGCGAAAGCTTGAATTTTGTGTGTATATTTGTGTTTGTTTGTGTGTCTATCGACCTGCCAGCGCTTTTGTTTGGTAAGTCTCATCATCTTTCTTTTTAGATATAAAGAATATATTTCTTTACGTTACATAGTAATATTTAACATTTGTAATATTAATGTACCACTAGAGAAAAAATGCACACGCGTACCTGTAATACACTATATATCTTCTTCAGACCCGGTGTAGCAGTAAGGCAGGGGACGCCACACACTTTCCGAAATATTTTCCAGTATAAAACAAACTTCACAACAGTCAACAATCATTAACGCACATCACAAAAATAAAATGGCCGTAAACCTAGCAGAGTCAGTGCAACTGCAAGGCTTATAAACGCTTGTGGCGCTTCCTGTCTACGTCTACGGAAGCTATGCTGCGCGCGCATCTGCTGTACAGCCTTCCAGGGAAATTACAGTTTATTTCAAGCTTGGGAAAATTATTTTAATTCAAGCTAAATTTTTACAGCTTGATGTAAACTGTGTAACAGGTTGATTTTTCAATCTTGAATTTCCAACTGAACCTAAACTCAATATCCACCTTGAAATAAGCTGTGTAACAGGTTGATTTTTCAATCTTGAATTTTCAACTGAACCTAAACTCAATATCCACCTTGAAATAAGCTTGAGTGCTAGCTGGGATAGGAGGGAGAATCTTCCTCTGTTCCCATCATGTCATTATGGTTCTCCTGTGCACTCATGCCCATTTTCAGCAGGTACTGCAAATTGTTCTCTTTATCCATTTTTCAAAATGTGTATGCCTTGGACACTTAATACTCCAATATTTGAAACAAAAAATATTAATGAAAAATTTTTTACATAACCTAGCAAAAAAATGTACTATTAGTTGCTAATCTGACATTTGGCTAGTACAAGTATTTTATGGGTGGGCTGGGAACTTTTCAGTTGCCCCTCGTACACATTGTTTGATTAGCTGTGCATGGTCACATGCCTGTATTCAGGAAATTAGTGTAGTTGTAGCAAGGTAAATATCCATGTGGACATTGTGACAACATCTGAACCACCACAGACTACTACCACAATAACCATTTTTTGCAGCTTCCTTTGTCCCGGTAACAGAGGGAGCTGTACCAACAGTGACGTACACTTTGACAATACTAGGCAAAGGAGCATCTCTACAGTGTATTTTCAGATAAGTCCTTTTTCTGCGCATACAGCATCATTATTAAAATGTCATCGGCAATCCTCCAGGTTTTTATTTCTTCTCTCTGGATCTTAATTCCTACTCCAAATTTTTCTTTTGTTTCCTTTACTGCTTGCTCAATATACAGATTGAATAACATTGGGGAGAGGCTACAACCCTGTCTCACTCCCTTCCCAACCACTGCTTCCCTTTCATGCCCCTAGACTCTTATAACTGCCGTCTGGTTTCTGTACGAATTGTAAATAGCCTTTTGCTCCCTGTATTTTACTCCTGCCACCTTATTGGAAAGAGAGTATTCCATTCAACATTGTCAAAAGCTTTCTCTAAGTCTACAAATGCTAGAAACGTAGGTTTCCTTTCCTTAATCTTTCTTCTAAGATAAGTCGTAAGGTCAGTATTGCCTCACGTGTTCCAGTATTTCTACGGAATCCAAACTGATCTTTGCTGAGGTTGGCTACTACAAGTTTTCCATTCGTCTGTAAAGAATTCATGTTAGTATTTTGCGGCCGTGACTTATTAAACTGATAGTTCGGTAATTTTCACATCTGTCAACACCTGCTTTCTTTGGGATTGGAATTATTATATTCTTCTTAAAGTCTGAGGGTATTTCGCCTGTCTGATACATCTTGCTCACCAGACGGTAGAGTTTTGTCAGGACTGGCTCTCCCAAGGCAGTCGGTGGTCCTAATGGAAAGTTGTCTCCGTCCAGGGCCTTTTTTTGACTTAGGTCTTTCAGTGCTCTGTCAAACTCTTCATGCTGTATCATATCTCCGATTTCATCATTGTCTTCCATTTCCATTTTATTGTCCTAAAGTACATTGCCCTTGTATAGACCTGTATACTCCTTCCACCTTTCTGCTTTCCCTCATTTGCTTAGAACTTGGTTTCCATCCGAGCTCTTGATATTCATACAAGTGGTTCTCTTTTCTCCAAAAGTGTCTTTAATTTTCCTGTAGGCAGTATGTATCTTACCCCTAGTGAGATATGCCTCTACATCCTTACATTTGTCGTCTAGCCATCCCTGCTTACAAGGGAACCTCCCCATCGCACCCCCCTCAGATTTAGATATAAGTTGGCACACTGGATATGCCTTGAAAAACTGAACACAGATCAATCGAAAAAACAGGAAGAAGTTGTGTGGAACTGTGAAAAAAAAGAAAAATATACAAACTGAGTAGTCCATGCGCAAGATAGGCAACATCAAGGTTATTAGAGCTCAGGAGCGCCAAGGTCCCGTGGTTAGCGTGGGCAGCTGCGGAGCGTCAGGTCCTTGGTTCAAGTCTTCCCTCCAGTGAAAAGTTTAATTTCTTTATTTTCGCAAAGTTATGATCTGTCTGTTTGTTCATTGACGACTCTGTTCACTGTAATAAGTTTAGTGTCTGTGTTTTGCGACCGCACTGGTAAACCGTGCGATTAGTAGACGAAAGGACGTGCCTCTCCAATGGGAACCGAAAACATTTGATCGCAAGGTCATAGGTCAACCGATTCCTCCACAGGACAACGCGTCTGATATATTCTATACGACACTGGTGACGGCATGTGCGTCACATGACAGGAATATGTTATTGACCCACCTAACTTGTACACTTGGTGAATGGGTAAAAAGATTCTTCTACCTTACCCGATTTCGGTTTTCTTGTGGATGTGATAATCACTCCCAAAAAAGTGATGAAAACATAAGAGTTTGTCACATAAAATGAAAATAAAAAATTAAACTTGTCACTTGAGGGAAGACTTGAACCAAGGACCTCTCGTTCCGCAGCTGCAGCTGCTCATGCTAACCACGGGACCACGGCGCTTCCGAGCTCAGCTTAGCCTTGATATTGCCTATCTTGCGCATGGACTACTCAGTTTGTATATTTTGCTTATTTTTTCGTAGTTGCACACAACTTCTTCCTGTTTTCTCGATTGATCTGTGTTCAGTTTTTCAAGGCCTATCCACTGTGCCAACTTATAACTAAATCTGAGGGGGGTGCAATGGGGAGGTTCCTTCGTTAGCTATTTTGCACTTCCTGTCGATCTTATTTTTGAGACGTTTGTATTCCATTTTGCCTGCTTCACGTACTGCTTCATTTACTGCATTTTTATATTTTCTCCTTTCATCAATTAAATTCAATATTTCTTCTGTTACCCAAGGATTTCTACTAGCCCTCGTCTTTTTACCTACTTGATCCTCTGCTGCCTTCACTATTTCATTCCTCAAAGCTACCCATTCTTCTTCTACTGTATTCCTTTTCCCCATTCCTGTTAATCGTTGCCTCATGCTCTCCCTGAAACTATTTACAACCTCTGGTTCTTTCAGTTTATCCAGGTCCCATCTACTTAAATTCCCACCTTTTTGCAGCTTCTTCAGTTTTAATCTACAAGTCATAACCAATAGATTGTGGTCAGAGTCCACATCTGCCCCTGGAAATGTCTTACAATTTAAAACCTGGTTCCTAAATCTCTGTCTTACCATAATATAATCTATCGGAAACCTTCCAGTATCTCCAGGGTTCTTCCATGTATACAGCCTTCTTTCATGATTCATGAACCAAGTGTTAGCTATGATTAAGTTATGCTCTATGCAAAATTCTACCAGGCGGCTTCCTCTTTCATTTCTTATCCCCATTCCATATTCACCTACTACATTTCCTTCTCTTCCTTTTCCTATTGTCGAATTCTAGTCACCCATGACTATTAAATTTTCGTCTCCCTTCACTATCTGAATAATTTCTTTTATCTCATCATATTTCATCAATCTCTTCGTCATCTGCGAAGCTAGTTGGCATATAAACTTGTACTACTGTGGTAGGCGTGGGATTCGTGTCTATCTTGGCCACAATAATGCGTTCACTATGCTGTTTGTAGTAGCTTACCCGCATTCCTATTCATTATTAAACCTATTCCTGCATTACCCCTATTTGATTTTGTATTTATAACCCTGTATTCACCTGACCAGAAGTCTTGTTCCTCCTGCCACCGAACTTCACTAATTCCCACTATATCTAACTTTAACCTATCCATTTCCCTTTTTAAATTTTCTAACTTACCTGCCCAATTATTGGATCAGACATTCCAAGATCTGATCCATAGAATGCCAGTTTTCTTTCTCTTGATAACGACGTCCTCCTGAGTAGTCACCACCCAGAGATACGAATGGGGGACTATTTTACCTCCAGAATATTTTATCCAATAGGATGCCATCATACAGTAAAGCTGCATGCCCTTGGGAAAAACTACGGCCATAGTTTCCCCTTGCTTTCAGCCGTTTGCAGTACCATCATAGCAAGGCCGTTTTGGTTAGTATTACAAAACCAGATCAGTCCGTCATCCAGACTGTTGCCCCTGCAACTACTGAAAAGGCTGCTGCCCCTCTTCAGGAACCACACGTGGCTACAACGAGACACAACCCATTAGCCAGTATAATTGATGAACTATGATGTAGAGGTGAAGCAGCATAGAATGCTGTACCTACATCTGTCACCCAAGCTCTGTTCAACTCATTGAGCACCTGTGTTAGATTCGTTGTCACAGTCATCAGGAGTGGCAGCTCTGTGTACTAAATTTCACATCTGGTATACCCCCCCCCCCCTCCCACCACCACATAGCCTGTAAATTTAGTCATGTATGCTTCCTACTGTACAGAAACAAGGTAATTTTGAGTGGAATTCAATAAGTAATGCAACACGTTTTTTTCTTGACCATTTTCAATTCTAAAAATGCAGGATTTGTTACAGGAGCCTGTGGAATATTCCCACTTCAGCTCCTATAGATACATGAAGTACTGATATGTGGCAGTGCTATACATAGCATTCAAAATGGCGTCTGTAAAGAAGGTGCATTCCAAGCAGGGAGCTGTCATTGACTTCTTTTGGTGCAAAATGAGAGCAGATATTTATAGGCACTTGCAGAATGTCTACGGAGACTTGGTAGTGAACAACAGACCACTGAGTCATTGGGTGAGGTGTCTGTCATCGTTGCAAGATCAAGCAAACCTGTCCAATCTCCCATAGCCAGCCAGTGGCACACAACTGTGACTCCTGCAACGTTGGAATGTGTGGACACTCTCATTCAAGGCGATCACTGGATCACAAACAAACACCTCGCTGCACAACTGGACATTTCTGTTCGTACGGCTGATACACTTGTCCACCAGTTGGGATACTCAAAAGAGTGTTCCTGCTGGATTTCTCACTGCCTAACAGAAGACACTAGAGAGCAATGAAAGACCATCTTGTAAGTTATAAACCTGATGATGAAACATGGGTTCATCATTTCGAACCAGTGATCTATGGAGTGGCTCCACACCACCTCTCCTCTCCAGAAAAAGTTCAAAGCCACACCCCCAGCTAGTAAAGTCACAGTGTCACCCTTCTGGGACTGTTTGGTGGACTTCCTGGTGGCGCAATGATTAACTCTGAATTGTGGTGTTTTACCTTCAGGAAATTGAAGAAACGACTTCAACGTGTTCATCATCACAAAAGTGCAAATGAACTTCTCCTTCCCCATGACAATGGAAGGCCTGAGGCAAGTCTGTGCTCCCAAGAGAAGCTCATAAAACTTAATTGGACTTTCTTCCTCATCCATCCTAAAGCCCAGATCTCACACTTTCCAACTTCCATCAATTTGGCCCAGTGAAAGATGCGCTCACAGGAAGCAGTACATGGACGTTAGGGTGGTTATTGATGCAGCAAGAAGTTGGCTCCGACGTTGATCAGTAGAGTGGTACCATGTGGACATACAGGACTTCCCAGTAATGTGGCACAAGACCATTGCATAGAACAGAGGCTATTTTGATATGTAGAGTTTTGTAGCCAAGATAGCGGGGAACAATATGACATATTGAAATCCTGAATAAAGCCGACCTCCTTTCAGAAAAAAAAAAAAAAAGTGTTGCCTTATTTATTGAATACCCCTCATCAAATTTCATTCCCAGTGTTGCATTTTTATTAGCCAGCCATGTAAGTTGCTTGGATTCGTAAAATGAGCCATTTTTTAAAATTTATAATTCCATTCTAAAATTATAAATAAATCTTCAGACCCATACTATTCACTTGTGTACCCTTGACTTCTGACATGAATTTAACTGATATTAAATCACTTGAAAAGGTTAGGCGTAACAAAACCTGCATCTGGAAAATCAGATGACTTCTTTGCTGAAGCACCTTGCATACTTGATCATTATCACCCACAACATGTGTTAAGATGAGTTAAGTAAGCTGCCGGAAATTGTTCCATTTCGTTTCCTATGTCTTGCTTTTATTTATTTATTTATTTTAAATCCAGAAATAATCTTCCATATTTCCCCTCAATCTATTTCATCACAGACCACTGGTATAATGGCTAAATCATTCTACACCCTTTGAGGAAAACCACTGCACTATGACCAAAACATGAGCGTGGTATTTTAATTAGATTGACACCAACCACAGAAGACTCTGTATTTATGACATTGCCCAAGGCTCCTAACTACTTATTAAAAAAAAGAAAGAATTGTCACCAACCTTAATGTTGGTTTGA
This sequence comes from Schistocerca nitens, assembly GCF_023898315.1. Classification (NCBI taxonomy): domain Eukaryota; kingdom Metazoa; phylum Arthropoda; class Insecta; order Orthoptera; family Acrididae; genus Schistocerca; species Schistocerca nitens. The sequence continues at coordinate 370,508,558 of NC_064618.1, forward strand.
ACGTCACAGTAGTCCTATTGGAGATGCTATATCCTTGCCTTTCTCCGACCTTTGAACTGAATTAACCAGCCAATTATAGGAAGACCTATAGTGTAATGTGGCCTCTGGACTGTTGTACAACTTGCATTTTTCACATTACAAACACTGCCAGAAGTCATAAATGGCCAATAAAAATCCCAGGACTGACCAGGGATGAAACCCCTATACCTTTGGACCAATATTTTGACAGCTGTTAACTATGCTGTTAATTGCTATAGCAAAAATTGGAACTCAATACACTCCACTATGAAATACCATTCTCTTGCAAGTAACAATTAAAAAACATACACTAATTTAATACTGGAACTATATAGCTTTGCAAGAAAAAATTTGTATGACTGAGATGTGGCCACAAAATAGGTGCTTGTCATAAGATGTTATACTTCCCGGTAGTATTATATTAGGGGGGATTATCATAAGATATTATACTTACTTTATGATAAATGGTTGGGTAAATCAGTCCAGTCTGAGGAAGGACCGTGGTAGTCAAACTGAACTTTGGGTTGAGGACAGCTTTATTACTACTAGTGCATACATACATACCTACACTTATTAACTGCTGCTTGTTGACAAAGAACTTTTTAATATTACCACATCCAGCAGGTCCCTTCCAAATGATGACACAGTTATGCTAGATATTTGCCAAACTTAGATTCAGATGAAATCAACTACCAGTTTTGTAATTTGTGCATAATTACAGTAAGTGAATCATTATGCCTTAATAAATGTTATTTTAACTCTGTCATCAGATTCCTGTATCTCAAATTTTTGTACGTCGCATATTGCTCCATCATGAAATATGAAAAGTGGGGCCACCATGTAGGCAGAGATTGTTCTGGTCCCATCCAAGCGTGATCCTGTGGTAAAATGAAGTTGAAGTTATTTACCACCTGTTACTGCAGATCAGCTTTATTAACACATCGCATTTTATTGTGCTTTGTGATTTTTCTAATAATTTGACAAAATTTAGTGATGGTACTTTATTTGCTTCAAGTTTCCACACATCATAAGGAATTGCTCTAAAATTCCATAAGGGGTGATGGTAAAGTTGTAATTTTATGTTTCTTGCAGACTTTCTTCAAGTCCTTTGATGTCTCATTAATTACATTTATGTAAAATTCTAATCCTCCAGCAATGCATTTGAACACAGTAAAAATGTACAGGGTAGGTGAGAAGTCCCTGTAGTATCAAATGCTAATTGATTTCATTCATTTTAGAACAAGTACTTACGTATTAAGTGTCCAACATACCAGGATGTTCCCCAACATGCTGTAAACACATCCATACACCATCATGTTGGTCTTTACATATTTTTGAGCAGGAGTTACAGTGCGAAATTTGTCCTCAATAGCACTGTGCAGTTCTTCGTTTGTAGCACAGCAATGTGCAAACACGTGCACCTTAATGACTCCCTATAAAGAATTGTCAGGTATGATGAGGTCAAGACTCTTTGGTGGCCATTTCAAGGGGCCTGTTGTGGCTGATGAACCACAACCTCCCCACTGTCCTGGAAAGTGTTCATGTAGGAATTATGCACTGCAAGAGCATAGTGAGGAAGTGCTCCATCTTCCTGCAACCATATGCATTCTGTGAGGCCCCTTTTCTTTAAGCTGAGATACTAACCATGTTTGTAACATGTGTAAATAATCTGTGTCATCCACAGTCTCTTCAAAAAAAATATGGTTCAAGGAGATGTTGCAACATCATCACTGCCCACATCATTAAGTCAGGTGGTTTCCTTTCTAACTCAACTGCGAAATGAGGATATTTCTAGCATGTGAGCTACAATAAATGGCTCATTCATCTGAAAACATAACCTTGGTGTGGTTCACTGCATTTGGAAATTGAGTTAAGAAAGCATGATGTGCTAAAACATGCTCTTTCCAGTATGTATCTGATAACTCATTTACGAACGTCGGTCAAAAAGGTCTGACCTTAAAGTCTTTTCATATGATCTCACAATGTTGTCCTCAGTATAACGAGTTCTGAAGCATGTTTACACATCGATTTCATAAGAGATTGTTCAGCCAAAGTAGAGACTCCAGCACACGTTTCTTCTCGTCTTTCTTCCCTCTGTTCCATGATCTGTCTTTAACACTGTCAAAAGCAAAATCACATCTTTCCCAATCCAGAAGTGCTGCCTTTCATGGTTATGCCTTATTAAATCTTTCCTGGAATGCTCCCATAATCTGTCTCATTGTCTGACCTGTGTGGTGTTGTTCATGCACCCACATGCTTGTCACTAAGCACTCCTCAGTAGTGTAACTATGAATGCTCACATCTGCCATGGACAGAAATTAATACTCAACTGCAACTGGAAACATGTAAACATGAATTCCAACAAATGATAAGAAGTAACATAGCTACCAACCAGCATAACACCATTTGATCTTAAACGGGGGTTTGGGGACTTCTTGCCCATCCTGTATATTCCAAATAAGGACTGAGGTTAATAATGTGTCTATTGCAAGAAAATTGAAAACTGCGTAGTTATGCATTGCCATACATAATTTTCAGTTACAAAAATAATCTCGCTGGAAGAATTTTTATTTGATTAGTTAGTGTCCATAAGCAAAACATTATGAAACAGTAAAGTTTTGCCATGGAGTGTACAAACCCCCAGCTGCCTGGCATCCTTTATGTGTATTTGAGGCTAATATTCTGATAGCTTGAATTATAAATCTTACATTTTTCATACAGTATACTAAAATATCTCCCTTTCCCTCCCCAAGTAAGTCTTTTTCATCATATGAATCTTCCAGATAAACTCTAGGATTTGTTCCATTTGGTGCACATAAAGCCTTGAGAATTTTGCCATAAAATCGCCACTTGCAGTAGTGCAATTCAAATAGTGCTATATCCTCATAAATTTTATAAGAAAACTCTCCCCATATAAATTGTGTAATGTCTTGAGTAAACTAAAGTTGCTAAATAGGGAATGACCATTATATTATGTATGGAGATAAACCAATTTGCAGAATGTACTAAGAAAAAACACTGAAATCACAAACAGTGAAGATCTTAAAATAATAATAATAATAACAATATAGCAGATGTTATATGAGAAATGTCTTAGAGGGAAGGTTAATAGCACATTCCTACTTGTACTACTTTCTCAAAATAACACTCATTAAACTCAATAAATCTTTTCATCCTGTGGGGCAGTGCAAAGTCCATGATTTAATTTTTTTGGCTACTTGGTACATCACTGTGCCAGACTTATGAGAAGAGTTCAGCCCTAGAAAATTGTTGCTGATGCAACTGTGATTTCCTGTGTGAAAACGCAACAAACTTGCATGAGACAAGAGTGTTCATTAACATTTGTGAAAATTGCAGCGTCAAATTTGTACATGTGACTAGTATTAACTTGACAGTGTTTTTGTACATGATAACATGAAAGTGATGGGGATTACAGAATTGCTCTTGATCTCTTGACTTAGATAAATCAGTGTGAAGTCCCCTCTGCTGAAAACTAGATAGAGCTTCTACGGGTCATGGCATGTAATTAAAGAGGGACTATATATATACCTGGGAAATCTTCGCCCCTATTTGTGTGTTAATTTACAAAGCATAACCAGTTGTTTCTGCAGTATCATGACAAACAAGTTGCTTACAATGTCCCTCACATTATGATCAAAGGACAAAAATGCAACCAATGGAAGAGGTACGTACTCTTTGAAACAGATTTGAAGATCACTAGACGTACGTAGTCTAGTGTTGTCATGCTGAAATATGACACATAGAGTTGTCTGAGAGTGGGGCAGTACCTTGTCCTCTAAAACTTTTCTTATGTAGTGTGGTTGTTTTTCAGATTGCTCTGAATAACTAGAATTCAAATTGTTTGTTGTATCTGATAGCAGCACACTTGCATGCATGCCCCCCCCTCCCCCCTCCACACACACACAAAACAATAGCATTCAAGCACCCACTGCAATCTGTGGTTTCAGGATAATGGAAGCTGATGCATTAATATACAAGCCACCAGCACTGCCTGCAATAGACAGTCATACTTGTCTATGCAGACAGATCTACATCCATCGCAGTGCTCCACTGTTAAACCAGCTTGGTGGATGGGAACAGTATGCTTGGTTACTGCCATGTGGACAAGATGGCAGTGATCAAGTTCTGTGTTCATAATGCACAGTCCAGTTTTGCTTGTTGACTCATATTACCTTCTTTTAGTTTTCATTCCACTCATGCATCAATGTAACAACAGTATGTCCAGAATGAACTCAGATGCCATGATAGAGTCAATCTGTTCCCTGAAACTTAATCATTTTTCCTCTTTTCAACTTCTTTTAGCATAGATAAGGCATACTTACACTTTATTTGTTTCCTTTTCAGTTTATGGATCTTCAGTGACTAACATAACACTAAGGTTTCCACTGACATGAGAGATGCCACTGTTGGGTCTACTTATACATCATCTCCCTGTAAACTGTATTACTTAATGCTGGTACACTGTTGTCTGCATCATCTGGGTTTGGTTTCATTCTGCCCATTATTTTTCAGTCTCACAATTTCCACAAATATTAATGTAATTGCAGGGACAATTAACCTCATCATAAATTGCATTGACATATATGTAATTATTGTCTTTGAATAAAAGTGTTATTTCCATTTGTCTCATTTTATATTTCTTTCAGTTACCTTCTGCATTATACTGTAGCAGGTCTTCCTATGTATGATTCAGGTTTCATCGAGCTGTGCTACTTCGCAGTGACACATCATGTGAAAATTACGTTCATCTATAAGTTTTGTGCATCATTGTAATTTAATCCTGTTATTAAACTCCATGTAGGAAAAAGACAGGTTGCTACTCACTGTAAAGAAGACATGTCAAGTTGCAGACTGGCACAATTAAAAGACACTTACATAAGCTTTCAGCTACAGCCTTCATTAGTAAAAGAGGGGGACACACGCCATTCACACACACCATTCGGCACACAAGCAAGCACATCTCACATACACATGACTGCCAACTCCAGCATCTCGGGCCGAAATGCCTTTTTATTGTGCCTGTCTGCAAATTGTAAACGGTAAGTAGCAATTTGTCTTTTCCTACATTATTATTGGTTATTTCAGCTTCCTCATCAGATTCTGTGTTAATGATTTCCATTTGATTGTTCATAACTTCTTTCATGCCCATTAACACTAACAAGATGCCAGCCTACTGCATCTGTGAAATGCTAGGGTGTTTGGTGTTATTTCCCTGGCTAGCCTCCATTGAGTAATTCAGAGGCAGCACTGGCTCAGTTAATCTAGAAGGATCAAAAACTTGGCCTTTGTTATGTGCACCGAGTGTCACTTTGGTTAGATGTTGGTATTTAGGCACTAACTGTGTCATTGAGAACTGCATCCACTCCACAATGCCCAACACCAAACTTCTGCATCAGCCCCTTGTGCTCATTGGTGACTCAGTATTTCTGGCATGCTCCAGCAACCCTTTTGGGGTCTTATTCTGTAGACTTCCATCTCTATAACCCTCTCATTCCTCCCCACACTCTGAGATAGCTGACCCCTTGCCATTTCATTGATGTCTTACACTTGTATTAATGAAGCAAAGTTACACTACCTGAGTAATCTTTACAGACTGACTATGCTAAGAGCTTAGTGAAAAACAAGAATCAGCTGTCACTAATTTTTCTGGTCTTCTTGAAAGAAGCGAAAAGGTATTTTGCACTGTAACCCTGTCTGCTGGGCTAAAAGACCGTGGCTTTCACTTACTGTAAAAACTTCCTTAGTTTTTAAGCATTATTAGCAAACAATAAGATTAGATTAGATTAGTACTTGTTCCAAGTAAGACAATCAAAATAATTCCTCACTGAATACTGGTAGCCTTTGCTAACATTTTGAGGTTTCACTTCTCAGGTAAACTTCTATGGACCTAACTGGAGATCCATGTTGTGTGGAGGCTGAACTGCGGAAGTGTTGCCTTGCTCTTGAAGGCCAGTTAGAAAGTGAGAATAACTGCTCTTGACAGATTTTATTTTAAACTACTTGTCCTAAGAAAAGGATCTACAGAACAAAGGGGCACTTCTTTTATGACCAATCTAACTGGTTCTTTGCACAAATTCCAAAAAGACTATTCTGGGATGTTAGTTTGCGAGGCTATGGTGACTTTTTGCCGCCAAAATTCGCCTTGCAGGTATGCCCCCTGCATGTGAAGACAGGCTTTTCTTACAAAAAGACTTGATTTTAATGGAAATGTCCATGTTTGGCAATAGCTTGTAATTTGTGAGTGCTGTTATCTATCAACTCTCAAAAACCAGAAAAAATATCCCTATTTCTATGGAACATTTTATTCTATTGTCTCTTGGTCGCCCTTGAAACACACACAAAATGAATATTCAAGTTTTCACACTCATTAATTAATAAAGATTTGTCTTTATATTAGTTCTGATGCATCATCTCATTTGATTCTATGTAATTATGGAATGTAATCTAGATATTGTCACCCTTTGAAGGTGTGGGATCACACATGCAAATTTTCAGCCAACCTTAATTAAGATGGCACAGTAACTAACAATGGAGAGAAAACTGTACAAGCCACTTGCAGAACTTCTTTAATTACACTCCTGGAAATGGAAAAAAGAACACATTGACACCGGTGTGTCAGACCCACCATACTTGCTCCGGACACTGCGAGAGGGCTGTACAAGCAATGATCACACGCACGGCACAGCGGACACACCAGGAACCGCGGTGTTGGCCGTCGAATGGCGCTAGCTGCGCAGCATTTGTGCACCGCCGCCGTCGGTGTCAGCCAGTTTGCCGTGGCATACGGAGCTCCATCGCAGTCTTTAACACTGGTAGCATGCCGCGACAGCGTGGACGTGAACCGTATGTGCAGTTGACGGACTTTGAGCGAGGGCGTATAGTGGGCGTGCGGGAGGCCGGATGGACGTACCGCCGAATTGCTCAACACGTGGGGCGTGAGGTCTCCACAGTACATCGATGTTGTCGCCAGTGGTCGGCGGAAGGTGCACGTGCCCGTCGACCTGGGACCGGACCGCAGCGACGCACGGATGCACGCCAAGACCGTAGGATCCTACGCAGTGCCGTAGGGGACCGCACCGCCACTTCCCAGCAAATTAGGGACGCTGTTGCTCCTGGGGTATCGGCGAGGACCATTCGCAACCGTCTCCATGAAGCTGGGCTACGGTCCCGCACACCGTTAGGCCGTCTTCCGCTCACGCCCCAACATCGTGCAGCCCGCCTCCAGTGGTGTCGCGACAGGCGTGAATGGAGGGACGAATGGAGACGTGTCGTCTTCAGCGATGAGAGTCGCTTCTGCCTTGGTGCCAATGATGGTCGTATGCGTGTTTGGCGCCGTGCAGGTGAGCGCCACAATCAGGACTGCATACGACCGAGGCACACAGGGCCAACACCCGGCATCATGGTGTGGGGAGCGATCTCCTACACTGGCCGTACACCACTGGTGATCGTCGAGGGGACACTGAATAGTGCACGGTACATCCAAACCGTCATCGAACCCATCGTTCTACCATTCCTAGACCGGCAAGGGAACTTGCTGTTCCAACTGGACAATGCACGTCCGCATGTATCCCGTGCCACCCAACGTGCTCTAGAAGGTGTAAGTCAACTACCCTGGCCAGCAAGATCTCCGGATCTGTCCCCCATTGAGCATGTTTGGGACTGGATGAAGCATCGTCTCACGCGGTCTGCACGTCCAGCACGAACGCTGGTCCAACTGAGGCGCCAGGTGGAAATGGCATGGCAAGCCGTTCCACAGGACTACATCCAGCATCTCTACGATCGTCTCCATGGGAGAATAGCAGCCTGCATTGCTACGAAAGGTGGATATACACTGTACTAGTGCCGACATTGTGCATGCTCTGTTGCCTGTGTCTATGTGCCTGTGGTTCTGTCAGTGTGATAATGTGATGTATCTGACCCCAGGAATGTGTCAATAAAGTTTCCCCTTCCTGGGACAATGAATTCACGGTGTTCTTATTTCAATTTCCAGGAGTGTATTTGCAGAGTTAAAAATATGAATCAGGAGCACAGAGTATTGACAATGAAAATTATGAGATTATAGAAGTGATGGAGAATGAAATGAAGCCATTCAAAGTACAAACAAAGTTAAGCTGCTTGGTGATGGGATTGTGTTTCGACAGAAATGTCTTACATATGGAGGCAAACTTATAGGAAAGGAGAAAAACTTTTATCAAATATTTGCAGAGGAAGATAGTTACCCTAAACTAGAACAAGGCTGTAATTATATTACTCCACAAGAAAGAAGACAAACATGGCATGCATAGGAGACTATAGATCTTCTATGCACAGTGTACAAGATATTTACTAAAATTATCAACTGCACAGGAAAAAACATTACACTACAGTCAGACAAAGCAAACAGCTAACTGTAGAAGTTTGTAGAGTACAATAGACCTTTTAATGGGAACATTAAAAGTTACCACTCACCAAATAATTGAGTGGTCAAAAGGAATGCAAACATGAGTAAAACCATTGATAAGTTTTCAGACAGTGACCTTCTTGAGAGCTGACAAGCTACTGAAACATGTACACACATGGATACATTGTTACAGCACTGCATTCTGACTGGAGTGAGAGGACTGAACATGCGGTCGTCCATTATCCTGCTGAAATGTAGGGTTTCACAGGGATCAAATGAAGGGTAGATCCACGGGTCGTAACACATCTGAAATGTAATGTCCACTGTTCAAAGTGCTGTCAATGCGAACAAGAGGTGACCGAGACGTGTAACCAATGGCACCCTATACCATCACGCCGGGTGAATCGCCAGTATGGAGATGACATATACACGCTTCCAATGTGCGTTCACTGTGATGTTGCCAAACACAGATGCGAACATGGTGATGCTGTAAAACCTGGATTCATTCGAAAAAATGACGTTTTGCCATTCGTGCACCCAGGTTCGTCGTTGAGTACACCATCGCAGGCGCTCCTGTCTGTGATGCAGTGTCAAGGGTAACTGCAGCCATGGTCTCCAAGCTGATAGTCCATGCTGCTGCAAATGTTGTCAAACTGTTTGTGCAGATGGTTGTTGTCTTGCAAACATTGACTCAGGGATTGAGATGTGGCTGCACGATCCGTTACAGCTATGCGGATAAGATACCTGTCATCTCACCTGCTAGTGATACGAGTCAGTTGGTACCCAGCATCGCATTACCCTCCTGAACCCACCGATTCCACATTCTGCTGACAGTCATTGGATCTCGACTAACGCGAGCAGCAATGTCGCGATACGATAAACCGCAATCGCGACAGGCTACAATCCGACCTTTATTAAAGTCGGAAGTGTGATGGTACGCATTTCTCCTCCTTACACGAGGCATCACAACAACATTTCACGAGGAAACACCGGTCAACTGCTGTTTGTGTATGAGAAATTGGTTGGAAACTTTCCTCATGTCAGCACATTGTAGGTGTCGCCACTGGTGCCAACATTGTGTGAATGCTCTGAAAAGCTAATCATTTGCATATCACAGCATCTTCTTCCTGTTGGTTAAATTTCATGTCTGTAGCACGTCATCTTCGTGGTGTAGCAATTTTAATGGCCAGTAGTGTATTTCAGATGTAGAAACATGCCTACCGACTTTTGTTTATGTCACACAACTCATCCTCGGTGTAGCAATTTTCTTCTGTCTGTTTATAAGTGGTGACACATTTACATTCTATAGCATTATCCACAAATTCTGGTTCTTTTATAGGTACTATGTTATGTCATGGATGAATGTCTATTATTTTGGTAGTCCCTTCAGTGTCTCTGTGATAGTTTGTTGCAAGCATAATTTTGTGTCACACATTTCATTATCTATGTTTTTGGTTGAATAAAACGGCACATAATAATTTTCTTCTCACTACGTTTCTCCTCCTCATACATGACACAATCTGTTCAGTAATTTCAATTATTTGATGTGTCCACTTGGATCATCTGATCATATTATGATTATGGAATTATGAGCGAGCTTGTTTTGTTACAAAATTCACGAGATGACACAGGTGATCTATGTGCCTCAAGTTTCATGGCGTCATAGGCAGTATGAGCACACTGGACAAAATATTATTCACCCCCAGAAGACATCACACTGATACCCTGTAACACCACCTCTAGCCCTGATAATGGCCCCAATTAAGTGAGGAAAAGGGTACACAAGGGTGTTTGAAGTATCCCATATCCAGTTTCAACCAGTCATTGATGAATAGATCCTACAGAGCTACTAAATTGGGGGAGGGGGGGCTGTTTGTTACATGTTACTTACTGTTCCAAATAGTGTCAGACATTTTCTATGGGATTAAGATCAGGTAATTTAGCCGGCCAGTCAAGTTGCAATAGGGTGCCTGAGTGTTCATCAAATCAGGAAGATGCTTATGCATGTCTTGTGAACACAGCTGTCGTCATCGTAAAAGATAGGCATGTCCACAGCATACTCATCACATGGGTCACGGGGCATTACTTGGTTTTCAAAAACGCTGAAATAAACTTTCTGGTCCATGTTCACAATAAACTAAAAGAATCTTGTACAAAACAAAACACCCCCTAAAAATCAGAGAACCCCTTCCATCTCTCACTACACCATCCATACCCCGCAGGTTAAGTGCCTTATTAGGCTGCCGTTGCCTTATAGCATTTCAAAAGACGTCAAATTGACACTGCACTTCTTCAGTCAACTATTGTCCAGTTTCAATGTTGTCTGGACCATGGCAGGCACACAGCTTTCTGTGCCACTGTCAGCAATACCCTTTTGTGAGGTACCCAACTCCAAGGTTTATTACATGTAGTTCCTTTTGTAGGGTTCACTTGGAAACTGGTTGATATGAACCTGCATTTTCCTGACAGCAGAAATCCTTACTGGGCTCGAAACAAATTACCAATGACAAAATGATACACTCGTCTCTGGCCCCTGTTGGTTAGGATCTTTTGACAACCGTTCTTACATTGTGCTACAAGTGGTACACCATTCCTTGTAGACACTTTTGGCACTCCATATTGGTACATGAACAAATAGGTAAATGCATTCACAGTGTGACCAGGAGCATATCTGCACAATGATACATGTTACTGCATGATTCCAGACAACCTACGCACATACGCATTACTTCACTATCATGATTAAAATCAGCAGTGGAGGATCACATGACTGCCTGGTATCAGTTCAACACCATCTGCAGTGCTTCAAAGTGGCCTGTGTGCCCTTGTAAGGGGGAATGACTAATATTTTGTCTGATGAGCTTATTTGTGGTTTCATTATATTTTATTTTACATTAACACACAAATTGCAGTTAGTTCTGTCTTGTGTACTGCTTTTGCATTATTATATTTAAAATTTTTGTGTGAATTCACATATATCAGGTGATAATATAACAATTATTTATTATTTAATTTCAAGTTTACTTGTTTCATTGAAGAACATGTAATGTTATGCACAAGATCGATGGACTTCACGTTGCATGGTATTATAGTAGTTGTATCAGTAGTTTTATCATGAACCTATCCAGTATAACTGATTACTTATCACATACAGAGTAAACCTTTGGTAGGTATGGCATGTACATATTTCAAGGACATACCGAACATTTGCTACAGTGTTACTGCATATTAAATTGTTTTAACGTTGGACACTGCTTGCCCTTTTCTTTCCCTTACTTAAGTTTGGTGACAGTCATTGTGATGAGGTACTTTATATTAATTTGGGTGCATTTGAACTTGTGAATTTTAATATAGTTTACCTCCATAACTGATTTCTAATGGTTTATTATTGTTGTGAAATCCACTGATAATGACATTGGCCAAAAGATGTAAGGAAAATTTATTCAGTAAAAAAATATTTGTGGTCAAGGTACAATAATTGTGTTACACAAATGCAACCACATCTGCTGCATTGGAGTAGTGTTAATGGGGGGAAAAAAAAGCATAGGAACTGGTACACTGGTTATTTTTGTATAAAATTACTAGGAATTACATTTGTAGCTGGGAGTGGGGGGATCATCGAAAATGTCTGCACGAAAGGCGTCACTAACAGAAAAGTTGAAGAAACTGTGGTTTAGAGGTTAACTTTTGCTAGTGAAAATGAGACTATTCATGTAACTGACACTTCACTTACTATTATGTCGTGTATTCCAGTTGACTGTCACACAGTGGTGTCAATCAAAGCTTAATTTTTTTAGCTTCAGAAATGTTATAAGTATTTCCTTGATTGTGTAATTATTTTGTTCCTTTATCACATCATTTTTTACTTTGGTACAGAGGAAGCAGATGCGTAATTGTTCATACTTTTGGGGTTATGGATAAGACAAAAGGTATTTTAACCAGAAAAGTCACAAGTATTTTACTGTTTCTCAATGAAAGAAAGTACACTTGCTGAGAAAGAGCAAACAGACTGAAGATTTTGCAGAAGACTGTGAGCAGGTTAAAGATTTAATTGGAGGGTCCTCAATGAACCTCACAGAAAAATAATGGGCCATTGTGAACAGGAAACTCACGGAATCTGCAGTTATAACAAAGGCATAATGATGTTTCAGTACAAAAATTTTGTGAAAACTGGGCAAATAAGAAGAATGGTAAAGAAGATAATATGAAAGCAAAGAATAATAAAATGCACATTGAATAATAACTGTTTCAATTCCAAGTTATCTCAGCTATACATTACAGTATTGTCTTTTCTCTTGTACGGAACTTGAGCCTAATAATTTGAACATCTCTGTATTAACAAAAATTTTCTCTTTTTGTTCATTTTTGTTGTATTAATAGCACAGAATAGTCCATAATAAAATAATGACCATACAGTGGAGTACCAGAAATATATAGTAAAAGTCATATTGAGGTTTTTACAGGCTTATTGTTACACAACAGCAGTGATGTTTAAGCACAACCATTTTAACAAAGCTGTTCAGATAAATACATTTCCAACTTAAGAACAGGTATTTTTATTTACACAACATGTGAAAGTCTGTGTAACTTCAATATCATCCATCTTTACACTGACATTTATTATATGCTATGTAGAAGTAAGACAAAGTAAATTACAAATATTTACTGTCCATGTCATGTAAAATTAAACCATGTTTTACCACTGGGCACAGCTGAAATGCACAAAACTCTAATATCATGATATAGTCCTTTTGTTTTACAGCTACTTTCAGCCTTTTGGGAATATACGAAGCCAATTTTTCAGTTGGTTTAGGGTCAATATTTTTTAATTCTTTGTTGTTCTGCATCTCACTTGAACTATTCTTTTTTAGGGTTTGGTGCTTCAAACAGTTAAAAAGGAACCCCTGTAGCATCACTTCGCTGTCTGTCCATCTGTCCGATTGACCGACTGACTGTTAAGAACCCTTTTTCTCAGGAATGGGTAGATGTATTAAGTTGAAATTTATGTCACTTGCCAAGGTCTACAGTCCCTTAGTGCTGTGAAGAGGTGCTTCCTGTTGACCTAGAACCATGAAATATTAACAAAAACCAAGATTTCATAGTACAAGTAAAGGAAAAAATCTGGAAATTGTTAATTTGTAATTAATCATATAACTTTTTTACCACTTGTTGTCCATCTGTCTGTCTGCCCATCAGTTTAGTCCCCGTTTTCTCAGAAATGGGCATCATGTTGAAATATATGACAGGTACACACATCTACTGTTCCCTGGCAATGAAAAATCTACACATGAATTATCTGTATATATGTTGGGCCTGGCGATCTGGTGGTAAAGCACTTGCCTGGAAACAGAGAGGTCACTGGATCAAGTCTCAGTCAGATCGCAGAGTATTCAGTCTTCTTTTTAACCCCGTTTTTATCTCTCAATGATGTGAGGAGTCACCAAAAACAACGTGTGTTTCAGATTCAATGTTAAACTGTAGGTCCCCTTTCCCAAGTTGGATAACTGGGGTAGGCAAGTCACTGGAGTGGCATCCAGTAGAAAGACTCGCACCAGGCCACTAAGTCACACAAAATTATCATCATCATCAGTACACATAATTAAGCTTGTACAGAACTCTCATAGTGTGAATCCTATTCACATTTGTCCAGCTTTTTTTTCATGCTCCCTCTCTCTCTCTCTCTCAACAACCCCTCTCCCTCTCAACAACATGTACATTTCATAGATTCTTAGCTCAGTTCCGAGATCAATTTATGCATTTTAAGATAATATTCCAAGCTTCAAGTTTTGAGATCGATATCTCCATAAAATTATTTCTATAGCAAGTTTTGTAGTATTTTGGCATAAGTGTTGCTTACATATGTCATATTATTGTTGATGGGTCTTTTTGCATTTAATACGTGATCCTTTTTTGGTGGATGAAAATACGTCAGATTTAAAGAGTTATGAAAAACCATACCTTCTAGCTGATCCATAATATATTAATCTTGAAAATGATATTTTCCACCTGTCATTTCCATACTCTAAGTCATCTGCAACCTTTTCTTGTTGCAGACTTCATTGACCAACTGATATCACTCTCAAGAATATTATTTTTTCATATTCAACTGCCTTTCAAGGTCCATCCTCTCTCATGCGCATGTTACAGCCTTTCTAATCTTTCCTCTCTTTTAAGCCTTCTTGCAATGATGTTTGTAAAATTAATACGTGCCTTATTGCAGTGTGAATCTGTCCCTCTGCACTGCGAAAAATAACTGTTGTATCTGCTCAAAAGCAGAGGTTAATTTGTACGATACTTTCCCATGCAACACTATTTCTTCTCTCGTCAGGTCATACCTGAGAAAAAAATGTCAGCATCACTATATAATGTATGTTCAAATGCATTTGGTAGTAGAATATTTCCAACTATTTCCAACATTTTCCAAAGGGAGTCACTCTGACAGGCTACTTGAAAGGATCTTCCATTAAGATCCTCCTCATTTGGATAATCATTAAATGAATTTGCACTCTATAACTTAGCTTGCAGACTTACCCCAATCTGCCATGTAAAAATATGGTGTTCAAAAATTAAAGTGATAATCTGTGGAATGGTTTCACACCCGTATTACATAAAATTGTTATGCAAAATATTTTTTACAAATACTTCTATTTTTCAGTTAAATTGTGGAAAAGTGAAGGTATAAAATTATCTTTTACATCTGATTTGTAGTGCTACTTCAGTATGGAGCACATTGAAATAGGTGAACTTGATAACACTAGGTGGTGAAAACAGACAACATTCATTAAATTTTGCTCCTGAGCTGCTATAGTAAAGGAAGCATTTTTCCAGTTCACTTTATTTCTAATGGCATTTCACACAATCAAAATATTAATACCAGTTGTATTCCAACAATTTCAACTCCCTGTTCTGCCACTATGCTGTTGTAAAAGATAGTCAATATCCATCAACCAGGCCACAAGTCTCTCCAGATATCCAGCATCTTCTTGGAAAACCATCAGCATCATAGTCATGTACTTCTTCGACTGTTCAGTTTCTAACACAGCCTTGATCCGCTTGTCCCTGAGTGACAGCCTGGGGGGAAAAAGAAATACGGTATATATGAACTGTAAGAAATATATGATTCAGAGTTTTCTCTCCAGTGATTACACAATCACACTCGTATCATTTTTCTATTGAATACTGTAGATCAAACTGCGATGAATAATTTTATTTTGAAATAACAAACTTACATTCACACTGGTGTAACCTCCAGAATGGTACATAAGTAATAAATTGCTAAGCTTTCATATGCAGTTGTTCGTGGTCATGCAAACAAAGCCACATTGCAATACAACTCCCCATAACTGGTCCACACAACAGATAATAAACAACAGGTGCATGCACAGGCATGCGCGCGATAGTGTGTGTGTGTGTGTGTGTGTGTGTGTGTGTGTGTGTGTGTGTGTGTGTAAGTGAGCGTGCACACGCACGCTGCCAAACCTACACATACAGCAGAACCCTCGTATGTAGTTTCAGTACACAAGATCCAGTTAAAATTGAAATATTACTGTACAGAAAATTTACCACAAGTGGTTCTAGAATCAAATAAATAAGGGTACCGTCAAATACTGTAATGCTGAGATAGGCCTAAAAGAGGAAATGATTCCAACATTTTTGCAATAAACATTTCCTCTTGCTAAAGAAGAAAATTAAGAGATAAAGGCCATATGAGATAAACCGACCACACAGAATGATCTACCAAGAGACAACAGGGCAGTTCAGTAACACAGTTTTAAAGGAATACATTTCATGTACAAAATAGTAGAAAAGTTCAGTTGTATTCACACTATGCATCAATACAGACACAGCTAAAGTAGTTTAAAATGTTCAAAACGTAAAAGAGCTAAGCTGAGTTTACATGGAAAATTTGTCAAATGACACTGTGTATTGAATAAATAAATCTGGAAAACAAGGTGTAAAAGTCATATTATTATAGTTAAGCACATTTTCTGATAACAAAGGAAAATATCTTTCTACTTTGAAAAAAAAAAAAAAAAAAAAAAAGAGAAGAAATAATACTGTACCTAGTGTATTCAACTTAAATACAGGCTATCATTTTTGGACAAGGAGCTTCACTGTGTTATCGCGTAATCAGTCAAAATTCCCCATTTAGCATGATTCCATTCAGCTGTCTTGTCTTCTTAATTTTATGTAGTTCATTTAATCAGTTTTGAAGACAAAAATGATGGTTCTTTGTTAATCACCATGATTTTATATATTTGCTATCATTTGTTTGAATTGCCTGTCTCACACAGTGACAGAGTAATGTTGCCTCTGATTAAATTTTGTATCATGGTAAATGCTTTCCAGATACTCATCCCACAGTTTATATGATGCAAACAATGGATAATGTACAATTTAACAACTTCAAGAAGACACTAGTGCTGCTGCACTTCTCCTAAATTATTTCGGCAAATACAAAATACTGAAGCCATACTTTCCAGCACCTTTGGTCTACGAAATAAAAGAAAGAGTTTTCTTCTGTATGCACTTTATTTATAAGTGTTTTCCCAATTTCTTCTGCTCTGATTTTTAGTTTTCTGTGTTAATTTCTTTCTGGTGAATTATTAAACAAAACTATATACACTTTTATCTTACCTTCGATTCAATTGTAACCTGCTGAATCTGTCTCTGTGCTGACAAATACAAATTACTTTGTCAGTTTAAATTGTGCTTCTCATTTCTTGTAAACTGAATGCTCTTTCTACTCCTGTTGCTGAATGTTACAATTGGTAAACCTAAATACTAAATAACTGAGAAAGCACACCTGCAAATAAGAAATTAAGCCAATGATCTTTACAGTCAGACTAATTAAAAGTTTCATCAAACTCTACTCTTATTCTTTTAGCTGACACTGCTATTCCTGGTTACGGACAGTTATAGGACAACTAAAAGAAAAAAAAAAGTAAGTCTGCGGGGAAAAAAACATGATAATCGTGTTCTGTGTTATTTCATAATCATTTTGCTGTTATTTGATGGCTATTTCTCCACCTGCTGTTTTCTTTATAGATTTGTACCAATTCATGCTTCTTACTATCCTTGAATTGTGGTAACTGCTATGTTTTACCTTTTCAATTGTCTGATGTCTTTTCTGTCAATATTGTATCCTTCCTTTTTACACATCCTGGGTTTCCTCTTAAACACACACACACACACACACACACACACACTTTTTCTCTGCCACTACCAACTTTCTGCCTTTTTTTCTCTCCCCAGAGAAAGCTATGGATACTATTTTTTAATCTTTTTACAGACTTTTCTATTGATTGTATTGGAAGCTCCACCCCCTGAAGGTTAAGTACTGCTTATCTTTCTCATTGTTAATTTAACATATATGATAGTATTTTTTCCACTGACTATGAAACAGATAAACTTGTATTTGGTATAAGTGACTGGAACACATCTGTGGTTTTATCAAAAACAAAAGAACAATTTCTATGATTAAGAAAAGCAAATAACACAATTACTGCAGGAAGTCTTCAAGCAATTCCTTCTTTTTCTTCTTCTTCTTCTTCTTCCTAACTTTCCTTTATGCTCAGTTTTCAGTAGAGCCTTACTGATGGAATATGCAATGTTAGTGTAGCTGCTGCAACTCACCACACCTCATGGCCACAATCAAGTTCCAGTTCAAGAGGAGTAGTGTCAGAGTAATACACCTAACACTGAAAGCACATTTATTATGTACATCCATGTACAGAGAGAACAGAGCTGCCTCCTGGATGGAGAGTACTGCTAAATAATAGAATATTCCAAGATATGCAAACAATTTCAAGAACCTCCCAGAAATGATAAATACTAATAACAAATGGTGACTGGATTTCAAATGGTGATCACTTCACACCTGCAAGTGATGTTAACCGCTACGCCCCACGGGATGAAGCACAGATTGTAGCACTGCTCTCTCTGCTAGAGAAAGAGTGACCCTCTGTTTCACAATTTATCTTTACAGTTGACTACAGCATCTTAGATCTACATCTTGTCCGTGACTTGTCGTGTTGCATTGTCACATCTTCTTCACTGTGATGAGCACTGAAGATAGCCCCTCCCATCCAAGTTTTCCTGAATGAGAAGCCTCTATGTCGATCTACACCTCAGGACTGTAGTAGGGCACCATATGGAGGACATGGATGACATCTCTGAGCTTTTGTCTTCTTATTAAGTGTCATAATTGTTGACTCTGTGTGTGACATCTGACACGCGATGAAGGACACAATAAGACCCAAAGTAACTTTTCTGATTGTCCCACTTTCTACCGAGGCATAAGAATCCATTCAAAGTATACTGGGCTACATCTCATGGCCCATGCATGCTGTAGTGCTCTAGGACCTTCTCTTTGGTGTCCAGGGTGACAGGCAGTTTCATCCTACGGGTGATATTACAAAGTGTAATTACCTCTGATACTAGTTTCAACTGGAAAACACACAATCAGAGATCACCACATAAGGTGCCCATTGCTTCAGAGTGATGTCCTCTACAGCAAGCCTTGCAACTTCCAGAGCTTTGGCAGTTTGCACAGCTCTGGTGACAGAGCAGCAGGTGAGGCAGTCAGCTTAGATTATTAACCATCAATTCCTGTTTGTAGATTTCGGGAACTTCCCTAAGAGATTGATTTCAATCCCGTGTAATTGGGCTGCTGTGGATGGTACTGATATCAGATGCCCTGAAAGTAACTGTAGTATGTGCTTCCATCACCAGCATTCCTAACAGTAGCTCATGTAATGGCTGACAGATCGGTAGAGACTTGCCCAGTAATACAAGTGTCTGATTGTGTTTAGCTTCTTCATAAATACCATGTGATTAGATGCTGAAATGTCATGGAAATACTTCAGGATAACTGGCCGTAAATGAGCTGGGATGATGAGCAACCATTTCCACACCTCTGGTTCATAGTTCCCTTTAATGAGTGGAATTATCCTTTGGTAGTTCCTCTTCTATTAAGGCTTCTATGGTTTTCAGCAGTGCTGGTTCTTTCCTCTGTTCAGCAGCAATGTCATTTAATGCAGTGATGACCAAGATTTCACCCACAGTGCTATGTCCCAGTAACATCCTTGAAAGGCAGCCTATTTCCTTGTGTTTGTGTCCACCAGCATTGAGAATGGTGGTCCATCACAATGGTGAATCATTTGCCAAATAAATAAGGCCAAACCTGTTGATGGACCAAACAACTGCAAGTCACTCTTCCTCAGTTGTAGAGTTATTCATCTTGGACTTGGGAAGCATAAGCTATCACCTGAACATCACCTTCCTGAAATTGCACTAGAACTGCAAATACCCCATAACTGCTAACATTGGCATGAAGTTCTGTCTCAGCATACTCATCATACAATGTTAGGACTGTTAGCACCTCCTTAAGGATGAGAAAACATCTTTCTTGCACTTCGTTCCAAGAAAATTTGGTGTCTCCCTGTGGCAGTTCTTGCAAGGGTTGTGCCTTGATATAGAAGTCCTTTATGAGTCATCAGTAGTACAAGCACTTTCCAAGAAAACTTCTCAAATCAAAAATGTGCTGAGGAGTTGGGAAATCTCTGATTGCTTATTTTTTCTGAATCAGGACAGACTCCATCACAATTAACTAAGTATACCAAGAAAGAGACCTGCATTCTAAACAGACTTCAAAACAGCAGTAAGATGGCTTAGATGTTCTTCAAATGTCTTTTAAAAAACAATGTCATCTAGATAGCAAAGGTACATAATCCATTTAAGGTGCTGAAGCAGGTTGTCCATCAAATGTTCGAAGGTGGCTGGAATGTTACATAGTCCCAGCAGCATAACTTTGAACTCTTAGTTAGAGGCTGGCGAATGTTTCCTGGTCAGCCTCATCAACCTTGATTTGCCAGTAGCTCGTCTGCATGTCTGTAGTTGAGAAAGACTTTGTTCCTTTCAAGTAATCTAGGGTATCATCAATGTGCAGGCAATGGATAGGCATCTTTTTTAGCAATTTTGTTCAGTCATCAGTAGTGATACAGAAATGCCATGTGCCACACTGCTCCTTCATAAAGACCAAGGGAGATGACCAGGGTCTCTCTGAAGATTCAATGATGTCACCTTGCAGCATCTTCTCCAGTTCTTCCTTAACTAAGTGCTGTTCAGCCAGCTATAGAAGTGCTGACTAATTGGTGGGTGATTCCAAGTTGATATGGTGTTTACCTTGAGCTACTTGGACTGTCTTTTCTCCATTCTAGATTTGAAAGTATCAAAAAATTGCACAAACAGCAACTGCCAATGTTGTTCCTCAGTTGGGGGAGATCCTATTGGCTGTTGGTAACATCTTCTTCCACTGTGTTGCGTGTAGTCATAGTGGAACACAATTCTCTATCAATGGCACTGAGCAGTCAATTCAGAACAAGTTACATTGTTCCTACCTATACGGTTCCTGCCTATAGGGATCAGTTATGGTTCCTTGAGCACATGTAATGCTTATGACTGTTGCTGAACAGATTTCGTTTGTGAGCCTGAGCAGCTTTTTGAAACAGACACAAGCTTCGTAGTTTAACTGAGCATTTAGATTGATAACTGGAACTTACCATGGGGATAATGGCATGATAACAATGTTTTCAATAGCAAACACCTGCACAGAGCAATCTCTCTTATGTGTGATTGTCGGAATAACTTCATCAATCTGGAGCTCTGACCCTTCACAGGCTACGACTGCTTGTGACGCCTGCAAGATGTCCCATCAGAGAATAACATTATGACTACCTTCTATTAAAATGATAAATTCAATGGTCTGTGACCTGTCATTGATTGCTATCCTTGCAATATGTGTTCCTGTCATTTGAATATGTATTCCATTTGCAGCCTTCAGCACAACTGATTTTGTATCATGGAAAATGGTCTTCTTTAGCTGGTAACATTTTAGCATTTGACATTACAGAAAAAGAATCCTCTGTGCCAACTAGTGTCCAGACAGTTTTTCTGACACCTAGGTAATTGTTGTCTATGGAGGATTTTCATCTGTGGTGGTCTCATCTACATAGATTATTGCATCGTTTAGTTTTACTCAATCTGGTGGCTACATGAGTGGCTGGTACTTCCGTACTGTGACGGTGAATAGCTACAGCATTGGAAAGCGACACTGTCTGCAATAGGATAATGGGATTTGATCCACTGGTCGACTATAATTTTTGCAGTTGAATGGCATGAATAGGAGTGTTGTCATGGTTGACGTCTTGTGGCATAGTCATCAAACACTTATAGTCGTCAAACACTTGCAATTTTACTGCATTAGTGTACGCCGTGCCCATGAAGGTGTCCACAGTGAAAACATACTGACGTATTGTCCTCCATCTTCCAAATGACTTTTCTTTTGCACGAGATTAAACTTGGTGGACAATTTGGCTATACATGTGTTGGTCAGATTCCTAGGTTGTTATCTGAGAACTGCAGCATAAGTGAAAACCGGCATAGTGTGTTCAACAGGTGGTGGAGTCTGTGCTAAAGATTGAGATATTCTTCTTCAACATTCTCTATTACTTTCTGACATATGGGATTGACATTCATGACTGCTATCTCTTATGTACTAGGTCTGACATTTTTAGCTCTTTTTTTTTTTTCTCTTACTACATGGTGTATGAGAGAGGCAACATCGTGGTGATCTTCCACAACTGGCATAGGGATCACAGTTAGGAGTCTGTTAGACCTCTTTCAACAGACTTTTTTTATTGAATTTCTTCAATGTGCTGGCACCACTTGACGAATTCCTCTGTTGTTATAATACCTTTTACCAGAAAAGCTTATTACATTACTTCTACAACTATTTTCATCAAGTACAAGATTTTGTCAGCTTCAGATTCACGAAGTAACATAGGTCCAAAACAACCTGTGCATACACTGTATCATTTCCCCACAACAGTGGGCCCTGTTTTTCAGTTGTTGTTCTGCTAAGTGACTTGCTGCTGATTGTCGCCCAATGTTTTCTTCAGTTCGACCTGAAATTTGTCCCAGCTAATGAACCTCTCTTTGTTGTTCTAGAACCACTGTTGGGCTGTGCCGCCCAAGTAAAAGTACAGATTTGCCGAACACATAATGCCAACCCACCTGTTTATATGGCAACTTGGTTGAATTATTTCAGGCATTTTGTCGGGCCCTGACCTGTATTTACAGAAAACTCCGATGGATGCCTTGTGTGCAGCTGACTTAGTGCTGTTTTAGAATCTATTGGTTTCCTGAATATACAGATCTTGGGGATGACATATTGCTTGTATTCCGGTTCCTGTCTGTGTAGGCGACAGCTTTTATGTTGCCTAACTGGAGTAACAGTATTGTAAAATGTTTTGAACAACATGGCGTCTCCACAAAACAGTGCCATGACATGACCCACACTCAAGTTCAAATTTGAAAGGAGAGTTATCAATGAAGTACGACACTTAAAATGGAACACATTTATCACAAATACTGATGTACAGATAGAACAGAACAGAACTTCTATACAGATAGTGCTCCTATTCATACAAACATATAACATCCCAGAACACACAAACGTAGGAAATTTTGAGAACCTTCCATAAATGATAATATGTAACAAATATTTGCTGGTAGTCGGATTTGAACTGGCAACCTACAGCACACCATCCACTGATGCTAACTACTACTCCACATTGCATGTGATACAGCTTGTGGCAATACAAATCTTTCTTTTGTTTCTGGACGGGGTGGCAGAAGGAAATCTTTGTACAGGTGACTTCTGGATTCACTGCACAATTTGTATAAATAAGATTCTTACACATATGGGTCCACAGGTAAGCTTCCTCAGATTTCAAGGTAGCAACACAGCTCCCCAAACAGTATAAAATATTACATGTAACACCAAATGGGATTTGAATCCAAACCCTTGTGTTTCATGAGTAAAGTTCCTACTGACTGAGCTAGCCAGGTATGACTCACAGTCTAAATTTAAGAAGTGAGAGTCTGGGCTCAAGTTCCGGTAATGGTATATAGTTTTAAACAGTCAGGAAATTTCACAACAGCATATACTCTTCAGCAGTGAAATGCTCAGTCTGCAAGTGACTCCTAGACTATGACTGAACCATTTCTTTGGCATATCCTTTCTTCCACAAGTGCCAGTCCAGCAAGATATGGAGGAGAGTTTCTGTGGAGTTTGTAACTTAGGAATAAGATACTGGTAAAACTGAGGCTACTCAGATATTAACTAAGAGGCAAATAATACTGTCAAAGTATAGTGTCATGTACTTACATTTTTAACACAATTAGACCCAACAAGTTCCATTCTGTTGGCTTGAAAGTTATGTTGTGAGCCGACAGGCAAAAGCTGAATACAAGGCTACGTAGGTCATCACTTATGTCACGGGATGATATTCCAAATGTTGATAACAGGTCGGGTAAGCTGTTACAATGGACATAACATAATTACAAAAATGTCTATAATTATTTTTTAAATACTATGACAAAACAAAAGAGCACCAGTTTCCAGTATTTCATCCTCTAGAAAGTGTGCTTTTTTTGACATCTAAAGTTTATATGCAAGTGGAATCACAGATTTTCAAACTAATTGCAAAATATAAATACACTTATGGAAAAATCATGGGTGGAATATAAACAACAGAATAAGTTAAGGCAACCCATTTGCCATACAGAGGATATGTTGAGTAACAAACAGGCACACACACTCATTTATGTGCCTACCACTGGTCAACATGCTCCCCATGTTGAGAGTCACCTTCAATAAAAATCTGTAATATGGGTAACATAAGTTCTGTGAACTGTGCTTATCTGCATAAAAAGCATATATCCTTAACTATAGCACAATAATACTGATGATAATCTGCAAGGTAATAGCTATTTTCTACAACTGGTATTTTACACAACAAAATGCATCATATGTAAAGGAGCACACCATATGAATAACAAAAAGAAATTGTTACCAATTTTGATTCAAGTAAGGTTCATCTTCAGCTCTGAGGGGCTCAAAGACAAGAATAAGATACACACCATATAAACAGATTAGATATGAATCGTGGTGGCTTATAGTCCAATTTACGAACAATGGCAGTTTGTGCATGTCAAGGCATGGACAAGGATTGCATTGTTGCCAGTTACAAGCGACAGGTGCAGTACATGCATATGTGTGCTTTGTACTTGACGAAAGTCTGTTTACTCTAAATTACGTCTCTCACTTGCTTACGCAGAATTTATTGCTTACCGCTACCATAAACAATGACAACTTACAACTAATGGAGTAAATACTAACTAATTAACTTGTCACAATCAAGCTTAACACTTGCATTGGCCACTAAATTGAAAACAGAGCACTCAGAACACTACTTACGGCTCACTGGCTGTAGAAGAAGGTGTGACAAAGGCGTGCAGAACAAGCCTAAACTTGACGGCCACTGTTCATGGCTCCCACTATAATAGTATACAGAACAATGTAACATACCAGCTACCGCAAAAAAGCAGTTTACCAATGTGTACTGTTAACTGTGTGGAATGTATATTAAACAAATAAGTCATTGTAACATGTAGTCACAAGGAAACCTCTAATTATGTCACATGATCATGAGCAGTCCCTGCAACACCCTCATACACTCTACATATCAAAATCACAGTACTAACAGAAAGACGAACTTAAAACCTAAAATTATAAATCTTTTGTATATGCGATTATATATGATGACATATAGTTCGATGGTTACATAAAATACTTCATTAGAAATTTAAACTACTACAGGATATATGTAGTGAAAATTGCTGCTATTATAATTTAACTACAGAAACTTCACAATCATAAATTATATTTTTCGTTTGTAAGCTTTCAGAGCTAGTTGCTCATTCTTGTGAGAGAAATGTTGAAGGGGAAGGTAGAGGGTTGAAGAAAAATGAACTGGTGAGGTTTAGGAAACGGGGAAAGTTTGAAAAGTCACCCAGAACCATGGGTCAGTGGAGACTCACTAGACAAGATGAGAAGGAAAGACTGATTGTTGGGGACTGCATTGAAGGACATTTTATAACCTGTGTGCTTACAGGCGGAAAATAGAGGAATAAGCAAGACAGAAATTATGACAAAACATCATGCAAGAGTTAATAGAGCAGAAAGCTAATTTCCTGTATGTGGTAGACATGGGGGAGGGGGAAGGGGGGGTGAAAAATACACAGGTCAGAAAATAAAAGATATAGAAAACTAAAAGGAAGAGATGAAAGGAATCGTTACTGACCGAGAACAAAGAAATTATCACAAATTAAGGCAACATAGATGGCAAGAACCAAAGGATGTTGTAATGCCAATTTCCACCTGTGGAGTTCTGAGATGCTAGTGTCTGGGGGAAGAATTCAGATGGCACATGTTGTGAAACAGGCATCAAGGTCACATTCTAGAACAGGATACTGTGTGTTTCCTATGTCTATTTGCATTCATCCTGACTCGACATGTCCACTGTTTTAACTCTGTCTACTCGCTACTGGGAGTTCGAATGGACATCTATTGTTTATGGTTGTTAGATCAAGCTGCCACCATAGTTACGGGGCTGATGCCACTTATATGCCACAATAAAATCAGTCTTGGAAGTTTTTGGGCAGATGGTATATGATTAAGAGGTCTTCATTAGGTAGACCACATACCATTTATTTGATTAGCTAGTCAGGTTAGTGGTGGGATAAGCTTCATATGTGTTAAGCTTTTAATGTGAACAAACATGATGTGCAAAATAAAAGTGATCACAACTGCCTACAATATTTACTGTAACAAAAATTAACTAATTTCTGTCTAAGTACAACCAGTAGAATTGTAAGAGACTATATAACACAAGATAAGTTACACTGAGGATGACAGAAAATACTGAAATAATTCTGAAACAATGGAAATTCCAGGTAGGAATTGTCCAAGTAGGAATCCTACATTGGTCAAATAATTCTAAGCAGGAAAACACCTCTAGTCATACCTGAGCCACCTGGAGACCTTAAACTCAACAATTGTCATGGAATGGCAGCCCTCAAATATAGCAGATTACAGTTTTTCTCTATTGATGTACTTGTCTCTTGTGTGATGATTGGGAAAGCTATATTTCCCAGGCACAGAGTGCTTCACTCTCTTACAAAGGTTGAAATGGAATTTTTGATGACTAGCATTTGGTTGGCATCTAAATGAATTTTTATATTTTAAGAACATACTCAGATTCTGAAATAAAAAGTATTTACAACAGGTGGTGTCAACTGCCCACAGAAATGACCGTTATAATAAAAAAGGTAGTGACTGTTTCCATTTCTGAGAGCTTCTGTGTAGGAGACAAGCATGCAATTTAATGACAATAACTATCTGGAGCTAGATAAATGGCATATAGCAAATTACCTTACACCAATGCACTTAAAAGGGCTCAGACAAAG
The DNA here is from genome assembly GCF_023898315.1 of Schistocerca nitens. Taxonomy (NCBI): domain Eukaryota; kingdom Metazoa; phylum Arthropoda; class Insecta; order Orthoptera; family Acrididae; genus Schistocerca; species Schistocerca nitens. The sequence goes on from NC_064618.1 coordinate 370,535,352, forward strand.
AGCCTTATTCTCATTTAAGTCATGCAGTTGCTGGAAGAAAGAGCATGTGAGATGGTTTAGATCAAAGAGAAATCGTGTTGCTGGAACTCATAGGAAAGAGACACTTTCAGCTTCACACAGCTAGCAGCAAAAGAATAAATTACATAGACAACATTTTCTGCTTTGTAATAAACAACTGTACTTGGGACAGTTATAAATTGTAGTCAGTGTTCGATCTATGAGAAGAAAGGAGACAGTAGTACAGGACTAGAAAGAATCACACAAGTATTTTTAACTGTTTTAAAGGCCTTCAGCTAGAGGCGGTTTCTTCAAATTAACTGTAACTTCAGGTATAATTTCCTATTCCAACCATGAATGTTATTCTTCTTGAATCATAAAGTAATTTCAGCTAAGAAAGTGCATACTTTTGTCTCTCCTGAATTCTTAGATGACCTTGTGCTTTCCCCTTTGTGAACCTGTCATGTTACTCTGGTTCTCAAAGATTCCTCTGCAATAACAGATATGGTAATTGCTGTTCCTGCAAGGGATTGTCAAAGACACATCATGTCAACAGAGAGTTATGTATAGTCCAAAGAATATCACAGTGGCATCTTTGGAACGAGGGATAAATGGATACAGTGGATGCAGACCATGACTTTACTATGGGTAATCCAAAAAGTAAGGTCTCCAATTTTTTTATAAGTACATAGACCTGTTTATTTCTACAATGGTTTACATCAGTTTACAGCTTGAACATTTAGCTATTTTTCGACATAATCACCGTTTCTGTCAATGCATTTTTGTACACGCTGTGGCAGTTTTTTTATGCCCATGTTATACCAGCTCACCGCCATGCTGTTCAGAAAGTTACGAACATCATCTTTCACCCTGTCGTCGGAGCTGAATCGCTTTCCGGGCAAATGTTCTTTTAACCTAGGGAACAGGTGATAGTCACTGGGCGCCAAGTCAGGACTATAGGGCAGGTCGGTGATTGTGTTCCACTGAAACTGTTGCAGGAGAGCAACGGTTTGCTGAGTGATGTGTGGGCGAGCATTGTCATGGAGAATGTGTACACCCTTGCTCAACATTTCTCTTCTCCAGTTCTGAATTGCCCGTTTGAGTTTTTACAGAGTCTCACAGTACCTGTCAGCATTAACTGTGGTCCCAGCGATTCAGCTCCGACAACTCGTACAATGTATGGTTCCTCCCACCATTGTATAATGAGCTGAAGCATTTGAAATCAGGCAAGTGCCTAGAAAAAAAAAAGCAGCAGAAGATGGGGAGACATCTTAACTTTTTGTCAACAATACTATTTACATTTAGCTTTCAAAGTTGTACGATGTTTCTTGTCTTTTACATGAAATGAAAATCACCACATGTGCAAATATTGTAAACCAATCGTAAAATAATTTACTGTCCACCTGGCAATACTGAGAGAGGTGGTGCAGTGATTAATACACTCATTAGCATTTTGGAGGTGAGGTTTTTAAATATCATGCAGGCAATCCAAGTTCGTTTTCTGAGGTTTTCTTACATGGCTTGAGGCAAATGCTGGGGTGGTTACTTTGAAAAAATATGGTCAGATTTCTTCCCAAACCTTGATCAACTCAAGCTTATGCTCCATCTCTTAACAATCTCATTGTCAATGGGACAGAGAACCCTGTTATTCCCTCCTTGTGTGCTACCTGAAGATCAGACTAGATCTCCTAGAAAAGCGAAGTATTTATTGATTCCACGACATTTGCCACAATCAAAGTCTTTTGCCAACATTATATGCACAACATTAAAAACAAAGTGGACTTATAATTACTATGTGTGAAAAATTCTTTTAATCTTTTACAAATATATCCATCGATATTGACCATGCTTTCACAAATGTAGAGATACAAGTGTAGTATCAATTACCAAATCAAAGCAATAAATTTTGTCTCATCCACTTCTTAATTTACTATGGGTAATATGGAGCACACAGTCCAGCAAATTACTATTTTTTATTCCCATCTGATTGCATTTGCAGCTAAAATGAAATATTTATTTCTTTTCTATTTTTTAAAAATTAATTCAGATTGCAAAAATTTTCATTTTACAAATGAATATTCATTACCAATACCAAGAAAAATAAAACAAAGAGCACAGTGCACATTTGTCAAAGGTTTTGGAAAATGTCACTGCCATTGATTTTGTCTATGTGGAAAACAGAATAAAAGTCTAATAAGAAACAGTGGAGTGGGAGATAAAAGGAAAGCAACACAAATTTTGTAAAGTATTATTTTACATAACTGAATAAAAATTATACCACCATTAACTTAAAAGTTTACTTCACCAAGATACTGAGTAGTCACCCTTATTAAGGTAGTAATAATTATACGGCATTGACTGCTTACTGCTTTGAACTGCTGTAAACACAAACTTATAATACATGATCTATGTCATTTATTTATTACCTAGATACTAATACTTACATTCTATTGAAGCGGTCCAACACTATTCTCCTGCGAAGAGCATTCTTTGAATGCAGATCAACCAGTGGGATAGAATTTCCACTGGATTCATTTTCTTGTGAACTATCTTCAACTGAAGAGTCCTCGTAGGCAGTTTTTCCAGCAAAAAATGCCCTAACCTTCAACTGCATTTTCAGTCCCTCTTCCTTAATACTGGAATACTCTGGTAGTGGTCTCAGCTCCTTATTCTCCTTGGTAATTTTATTATCATAATTAATATCTTCCAGTTCCAATAAATTGAGTTTCTTGCATATAGCAATGTAACGCTCTCGCATACCTGGATCCCAAGAATCACTCTCAGTAGGTTTGAAGTAATGAGTTATATCCTTGTCTGCAACCATTTCCTTCATTCTCTCCTCACCAAAAAGAAAGTACATTGAGTCAAGTGTAAACCATTCTCGTACACACTTCTCAACCAGCAGTGTTGTTAAAGGAGCTTCTTCTTGTTTATTAATATGTACTTTGGTTGCTGAATGTTTATCTAAACTTTCCTTTTTCTCTTTTTTCCGAATATTTGTGTTTTTCTTCTTTACAGCGTCTTTATTATCTTCTGAAGTTGTTTTTTTCTCCTTCAAACTTTCCATTTCAGCACCGAGGCTATGATAATCCAAACCACTTTGAATTTCAACACCACTACACTCATTTTTTGTCAGTGTTACTCTTTCAGCCTGTTCCAATATATCCTCCTCTTTAATTTCATTATCTCTAGCATACTCATTCGCATTTACACTTGCCTTAGATACATTTCCATTGCTTTCTGAAGGTAAATTGAGATTTTTACTACTTTCAGAGAGAATTTCATTAAATTCTGTCTTCATTACACATACATGTTCATTTGTAGTGTTTTGTAATCCCGCATTTATTTCAGATTCTGTTAATATAGCACTTAAATTTTTGGAGTTGTCATCTTTCAATTGTGTTATTTCATCCACAAGACTTTCTTGTTGAAAGTGTACCTCATCTCCAACCACTCCACTATAAAATAAAGGTGTAAAAAATGATGAATATTTTTTAAGAAAGCTTAAGAGTTAAATACCTAAAATTGTTCATGTACATAAACAAATTTAGAACATAAAAAACAACTAGTCTCATCTTACCTTGATTTACTCATTGACAACAGCTTGAACTGTGGAATTTCTTCTTTGTCACGCAGCCAAAGTGGACTTGTCAGAAGCTGATCCTTTAGATATTTTGCTGCCTTGTAACAATGATTACTGCAGAAGTTCTGTAAAATTACAGAATCATAGCAAATTTTCATAATCAAAATCCCATTGTATAGCTGATTATTATTCTCATATGCTGTCAATTACTATCACAAATGTTTAATTGAAGATGGCAATTATTCTTTTGTAGTTTCTGCACTATAACAGATTATCGGCTGTGATGTCATGAGCTTTGCTGGATATTTCAGTACAATGTGATAATTCTAATACGACACAGTAAGTGACACATTTATTAACAAAAACACTGATCTTAGCAGGAGTTGGAGAATCTATGTTTCATACACATTAACAAACTGACTCATAACATTGAGTGCTTCTCTTTAAAACAGAACAAGTATTGTTCAGAAATGGGTTTTGCATTTACTTATGGCCAGCAAATGTGGTATCTATTTTGCAAGAAACCTTTTCATGATTTATTGACAACTATACAATACTACATGGTGCACTTTCTCACTTTGTGGAAATTACTCACTGTCACATCACACCAAATTACCAACTGGCCACTAGCAGTTCCACTGTCAATGGTTTATTATTGTTATTAACATCTTTCATTTCTGTTATACCACTCCTACATGTATGAATTCTCATGTTGAAAAAAGGAAGAAAATGGACAATCATGTTTGCAGTTCTGAGACATCATCCATGGGGATCATCTTCAAGAGTACAGCCATATTTGATTTCATAAGCCTATTTCTCAGTTACTGAGAATGAAGCAGCAAACTAATTATACACCTGCGCCTACTTTGGATACATTTACATTGGCAATAAACTGCCCTAAACTGGTATTCCAGTTTATCCATTTGAATGATTCATAAGCATTATTTTAAAAAGCTATACAAAAAAAACTATTCTGGAGATCAAATTGACACACTGCAACCATTTTTCTCAGCATAAAAAAATTATGTATTGTGGAGATTAAAAAGCTGATGAGGGCTCACACACATGCACAACAACCCCTGAGGATCCATAGCATTAAACTTTTCTTCTACATAGTTTTTAGACAAACGCTGACTATAATAAAACCATGACTCCCTATAAATTACAATTTTTGATACCTCTGGGCACAGATGACACAAACACGTCAAGGCCACACAACAACAGACTGCACAGTCTACATAATCCACCATACAAATATCCCAATTATTCTTTAAAATTCTAAGATTCTAAGTTAAAGGTTGAACTTTAAATTCTCAATCATCATGTCATATGCTTTACATGATTTTGAGCATCATATGCCAAATGTGAGAAAGAAAACTGGTGTTCTACGGATCGGAGTGTGGAATGTCAGATCACTTAATCGGGCAGGTAGGTTAGAAAATTTAAAAAGGGAAATGGATAGCTTAAAGTTAGATATAGTGGGAATTAGTGAAGTTCGGTGGCAGGAGGAACAAGACTTCTGGTCAGGTGAATACAGGGTTATAAACACAAAATCAATTAGGGGTAATGCAGGAGTAGGTTTAATAATGAATAAAAAAATAGGAGTACGAGTAAGCTACTACAAACAGCATAGTGAACGCATTATTGTGGCCAAGATAGATACGAAGCCCATGCCTACTACAGTAGTACAAGTTTATATGCCAACTAGCTCTGCAGATGACGAAGAAATTGATTAAATGTATGAGGAGATAAAAGAAATTATTCAAATAGTGAAGGGAGACGAAAATTTAATAGTCATGAGTGACTGGAATTCAAGCGTACGAAAAGGGAGAGAAGGAAACATAGTGGGTGAATATGGATTGGGGCTAAGAAATGAAAGAGGAAGCCGTCTGGTAGAATTTTGCGCAGAGCATAACTTAATCATAGCTAACACTTGGTTTAAGAATCATGAAAGAAGGTTGTATACATGGAAGAACCCTGGAGATACTAAAAGGTATCAGATAGATTATATAATGGTAAGACAGAGATTTAGGAACCAGGTTTTAAATTGTAAGACATTTCCAGGGGCAGATGTGGACTCTGACTACAATCTATTGGTTATGAACTGTAGATTAAAACTGAAGAAAATGCAAAAAGGTGGGAATTTAAGGAGATGGGACCTGGATAAACTGAAAGAACCAGAGGTTGTACAGAGTTTCAGGGAGAGCATAAGGGAACAACTGACAGGAATGGGGGAAAGAAATACAGTAGAAGAAGAATGGGTAACTTTGAGGAATGAAATAGTGAAGGCAGCAGAGGATAAAATAGGTAAAAAGATGAGGGCTAGTAGAAACCCTAGGGTAACAGAAGAAATATTGAATTTAATTGATGAAAGGAGAAAATATAAAAATGCAGTAAATGAAGCAGGCAAAAAGGAATACAAACGTCTCAAAAATGAGATCGACAGGAAGTGCAAAATGGCTAAGCAGGGATGGCTAAAGGACAAATGTAAGGATGTAGAGGCTTATCTCACTAGGGGTAAGATAGATACTGCCTACAGGAAAATTAAAGAGACCTTTGGAGAGAAGAGAACCACTTGTATGAATATCAAGAGCTCAGATGGCAACCCAGTTCTAAGCAAAGAAGGGAAGGCAGAAAGGTGGAAGGAGTATATAGAGGGTTTATACAAGGGCGATGTACTTGAGGATAATATTATGGAAATGGAAGAGGATGTAGATGAAGATGAAATGGGAGATAAGATACTGCGTGAAGAGTTTGACAGAGCACTGAAAGACCTGAGTCGAAACAAGGCCCCCGGAGTAGACAACATTCCATTGGAACTACTGACAGCCTTGGGAAAGCCAGTCCTGACAAAACTCTACCATCTGGTGAGCAAGATGTATGAAACAGGCGAAATACCCTCAGACTTCAAGAAGAATATAATAATTCCAATCCCAAAGAAAGCAGGTGTTGACAGATGTGAACATTACCGAACAATCAGTTTAATAAACCACAGCTGCAAAATACTAACACGAATTCTTTACAGACGAATGGAAAAACTAGTAGAAGCTGACCTCGGGGAAGATCAGTTTGGATTCCGTAGAAATACTGGAACACGTGAGGCAATACTGACCTTACGACTTATCTTAGAAGAAAGATTAAGAAAAGGCAAACCTACGTTTCTAGCATTTGTAGACTTAGAGAAAGCTTTTGACAATGTTGACTGGAATACTCTCTTTAGCGAAAGGCTATTTACAATTTGTACAGAAACCAGATGGCAGTTATAAGAGTCGAGGGACATGAAAGGGAAGCAGTGGTTGGGAAGGGAGTGAGACAGGGCTGTAGCCTATCTCCGATGTTATTCAATCTGTATATTGAGCAAGCAGTGAAGGAAGCCAAAGAAATATTCAGAGTAGGTATTAAAATCCATGAAGAAGAAATAAAAACTTTGAGGTTTGCCGATGACATTGTAATTCTGTCAGAGACAGCAAAGGACTTGGAAGAGCAGTTGAATGGAATGGATAGCGTCTTGAAAGGAGGATATAAGATGAACATCAACAAAAGCAAAACGAGGATAATGGAATGTAGTCGAATTAAGTCGGGTAATGCTGAGGGAATTAAATTATGAAATGGGACACTGCAAGTAGTAAAGGAGTTTTGCTATTTGGGGAGCAAAGTAACTGATGATGGTCGAAGTAGAGAGAATATAAAATGTAGACTGGCAATGGCAAGGAAAGTGTTTCTGAAGAAGAAAAATTTGTTACCATCAAGTATAGATTTAAGTGTCAGGAAGTCATTACTGAAAGTATTTGTATGGAGTGTAGCCATGTATGGAAGCGAAACATGGACAATAAATAGTTTTGACAGGAAGAGAATAGAAGCTTTCGAAATGTGGTGCTACAGAAGAATGCTGAAGATTAGATGGGTAGATCACATAACTAATGAGGAAGTATTGAATAGGATTGGGGAGAAGAGAAGTTTGTGGCACAACTTGACCAGAAGAAGGGATCGGTTGTTAGGACATGTTCTGAGGCATCAAGGGATCACCAATTTAGTATTGGAGGGCAGCATGGAGGGTAAAAATCATAGAGGGAGACCAAGAGACGAATACACTAAGCAGATTCAGAAGGATGTAGGTTGCAGTAGGTACTGGGAGATGAAGAAGCTTGCACAGGATAGAGTAGCATGGAGAGCTGCATCAAACCAGTCTCAGGACTGAAGACCACAACAACAACAACAACAACAACAACAACAACATGCCAAATGTTTCTTCATTTTAGAAAAATGTTTCACAAAATTTTTCACCATTTTTTCAAAATGTTTTTTATTGGAACAGTGAAAGTATCAGCCAGTTTTTTGTTGACTAACACAAAATGTACCTGTGCACTGTCAAGAAACGAGTACCTAAGAATGACTCTACGTAAACAACATGTAACATCAAGAAAATATCACACAATTGGATTTTCAGGCAACAGTACACCCCCCAGACAACACAAAAACTGCACACAGGGGTACACTAAACATTCTGAATTTTCCTGGAATGATGGTGATCATTTCACTCATCTCAACAGCACACAGCTTCTGATTGAAGTTGAAAATACCAAAGTAAATTAATCATAGAAGATACATGCATTACGAATGGCAACAGAGAAGAATAAAAAATAAATGATACTTAGTAGCTGACATTACATCAAATCGCTTTGCAGCATGTAAATCATACTTTACGATAAAAAAGTAAGGATACATTTATTTCCCAAATGAAGCTCTGTCTGCCGCAACAGCATCTGTCCACCAATAGCAACAACATTACCTTATGAGTCATCGGCAATTCTTAAACTGACACCAATGAAATGTTAGACAGTCAAAGCCACAAATATCAGTAATTATACTTATGATAACAGTTCATTTGCTCCCAGTAATTTTTATGCCTTGTTCTTTGGTTCTGAAAGTTTTCAATAAAGTTCCATGTTGACCCATAACAAACAGAAGAGCATACAGATTATCACACAACATCTGAAATTGGCGTGGGGAGTTCCTAGCAAACAGAACACAGCATGTCACTGTTAATGGAGAGAAATTTGAAAATATTGAAGTAGCTTTGAGTTTACATCATGAGAGGGTTAGAGAGGGATTACTTTCTCTAGGGTAATTTAACTAAGCTGTTGATTTCAAATATTTGCAGAACCATGAAAGATATAACACTCTTTTCCCACAAATGACTTGTGAGAAAGTCCTCACTAAATGGATATGAGACTTTTTTAATAGGCATATTAATTACAGAGATATTGGTATCAACTTCACATTTTCAAATGGAATTATATTAATTTCTAATGCTAGTGTCTTAGTTCTAAAACAGACAAATTCAATGATGTTTCACTCTTCAAAACCCAGTTGGCAGTTTCGGAGTAATGACAATATTTAGAAGTTATGATTTATCTGCTTTGAATATGAAACCAATAGTGTTGTGTGGAAGTTCATGATTTCATACTCGAATAAGGAAATATCTCATGTTGGATAAGAAAAAAACAGAGTGTCGCACTGCCGCAATACCAGTATTAAAGGGGCATAGAAGGAATGTAGCTTTTATTTTGCCTCTTTCATTCATGTGCCTTGTGTACTGAGTAGGTAAAAAAAGAAAAGTTTCTTTCACAAACTGAACGAAACAAGATATACTACTTCTTTATGAAGAACGCAGAAGGAACATGAAGAGAACAGCTGAGTTGTATGCACAAACGTTTTCCAAAAGACTGTGCCCAACAATGACAGTTCAGAGAATGTGCAAAACATTGTTATAGAAAGGACACTGGAATACTACAAGGAGAGTAAGAGTGAAGATGGTAATGAAGGTGTGAGCAAAATAAATGTTCTGGCAGCTGTTGCCCATAATTGACATCACAGCTCCAGAGAAGTTGTTCGTGCTTATGGAATAAGTCAATTCAGCATTGTTAACAGTTTGCATGCAAATAGCTTCCATCCAAATCATATCACTTCACCAGCAGATTAACCAGTGGGATAGCAGAAGACACATGGAATTCTGTAGCTCAGTTCTGATGCGACATTTGGACAACAGATCTTTCTCCATAGAATTCTCTTTCTCAATGAAGTTAACTTTACAAATCATAGAAAGCTGAATGTAATAAATATGCATTACTGGGTGATTGAGAAATAGCAGAAACTGAGGCATGCTGAACATCAGAGGCAGTGGAATGTGAACATTCTGTGCAAGATTATTGGAGACTATGTGATGGTCCTTATTTCACTGAATAAACTTCCATATGGGTAAAAGCCATGTAAAATTCCTTATAAAAGTTATGCCTTTAAATACACAGATATATGTGCTCTAGCACTACCGGTTGCGGCTAGGAATGTGCTCATCCAGCTCTTTCCAGGTTGTTGGGTAGGACATGAAAGGACATTGTCAAATGGCCAGCACATTCACATAATTTGATTTAATTGAACTTTTTCTCTGGGATAAACTCAAAGATGAAGTCTTTGCACATGTTCTTATGACCTAAGAGGATTTAAAAAAATCACTGCTGCAGCAGGTACAATGACACAGAAGGGATCTCTCATTTAATTAATAATATTTATACCACAGTTTCCTTTTTCCAAACCCATTCAATTTTTAATGTGCATCTTTCTTTTCAAGGTTCTGGCAGAAACAAAAGCAGAATTTTTATTTTAGTTGGCTAGTCAATCATCCGCAGATGGCATGTATCCAGTTATTGTACCAATCCAGCCACATTTAGCCAAGTGTGGTTAGCATCAGTTTCAAATAAAAGCTTTCTTTTGTAAATAGACTCTCTTAGCTGTGTCAAGCTGGAGCACCCCATCAGCCTGATGCGACAGTTCCATCTAACAGCACATACTGCCACATAAGAATAGTAGTCAATTTCATGTTCAAAACAGATAAATCCTATGTTTTAAACATTTTAATTACTCTGACATTACTAATAGGATGTTGAAGACTGGCATGCCATTGAATTTGTCTCTTTTGGAATTACAGTACTAGCAGCAGAAATTATTAGAGTTCCATTTGAAAAATCAAAATTGATACTGACATATCTGCAATTAACATAGCTATGAAAAGAGTCTATATGTCACCAAGTGAGACTTTTTTCATGCTGAGTAATCCTGTATACTAATTTAATAATATAATACTTTGGTGGATAATGTCTGAAGTTCCAGGAGGCTGTTTGGGCTGTAAGCTCTTGTACATTCACAAGTTAAAATTTTTTTTAGCAAAATGCAGGTAAATCTACTGAGGATTGACTCTTAGTGCTGGGATTAGCAAAAGTAGCATACTGCAAATAAGTAGGCAGGAAGGCTCATTATTGCTTTCTTACATCAAACACTATCACTGGAAACAGTCACAGCCATTATATCTGGTGCATAGTGAATTTAAGCAGAATGATCCCATACAATGAATTGTAGGAAAAGCAGATGCCAGAGTGTGAGTCACTAGAAGTAGTCCTCGTGTGTTGTGTACCCATGGGGGAGGTAGCTTACAAAACCCTCATTCGACTGGTTCTTGAGTACTTCCCTGTAGTCTGAGTGCCTTACAGGTAGAATAGATGCAGGAAGTAAAGAAGATCTAGTACGTTAGAAAGTGTCATAGAGATGCTCACCCAACTCCAATGGCAGACACTACGAGAGAGGTGTTGTGCATAATAGTGTGATTTACTGTTAAAATTTTGAGGATTTGCATTATGAAATGAATCAACCAATATATTGCTTCCTCCTATATATGTTTTGAAGAAGGTAAAATTTGAGAGATTTGAACTTATATGGAGGCTTACCAACACCCATTCATCCTGCACCCCATATGTGACTGAAGCAAAGAAAGAGCAAGTGTAGTAATACACAGAGTGCCCTTTGCCACACATTGTTAGGTAGGTTGCAAACTACATATGTAGATATACGCAGATATAGGTGTCTGCCATTTAGCGGTCAGGGACGTATGCATGAGGAGGAAAGACAGTGCCCAAAACAGTTTATATCCCATAAATGGAGAGATTAAAGAAATCTTCAGAGAGAAGAGAGACAGCTGTTTGAATATTAAAAGCTCAGATGGCAAGCCAGTACTAAGCAAAGAAGGGAAGGCTAAAAGGTGGATGGCATATATGGAAAGGCTTGAAAATAAATAAACTTGAAGACAATGTTATGGAAGTGGAAGAGGAAGTAGATGTAGGTGAGATGGGAGTTGTGACACTGCATTGAAAGACCTAAGTCAAAATGTGGCCCCTAGAGCAGATGACATTCCTTCTGAATTATTTAGATCCTTGTGAGAACCAAACATTAGAAAACTATTATACTTGGTACACAGGATATATAAGGCTGGAAAGTTACCCTCAAAATAAAATACAAATGTAATAATTCCAAAACCAAAGAAAGCAGGTGATTATGAATATGAATAGTATTGAGGTAACAGTTTAATAGCCACAAAATTGCTGAGGCTTTTATGGTCACTTGTTGACATATTGTCTGTTGGAGTTTAGCTCGGGATCTTTGGCAATGTTTGTTGAATGATTTTTCTGGCATTTGTCAGTACAAGTGGTCGGCATTGTCAAAGATTTACTCTCCATTGCTGGTGGTGGACTAGAGTCAAGAAGACAGTCAGAGATTATATGTAACTGTTTGGGTTCGAGTAAGTGAAGCAGTACTGACTTACCTTAGAAGATAAATTGAAAACATGAGAACCTGAATTTATAAAATTTGTAGATTTAAAGGGTGCTTTTGACAGCATTGACTGGAGTACACTCTTTGAATTTCTGCAGACAGCAGGAATAAAATACAGGGAGCAAAAGATATCCACAACCTGTACCAAAACCAGACTGCAGTTATAAGAGTCGAATGACATGAAAGAGGGGCAGTGGTTGAGAAGGGAGTGAGCTGGGTTGTAGCCCTTCTCACATGTTATTCAATCAGTACCGTGAACAAACAGTAACTGAAACCAATGAGAAATTTAGAAAGAGAATTTAAGTTCATGGAGAAGAAATAAAAATTGAGATTTGCTGTTGACACTGTATATCTATCAGAGACAACAAAGTACTTGGAGGATCATTGGAAAGGAATGGAAGGTGTCTTGAAAGAGAAATTATCAGATGAACATCAACAAAAGTAAAATGTGAGTGATGGAATATAGAAAAATCAGACAACCTGATACCGAAGGAAATTGATTAGAAAATTAGATACTGAAGGCAAAAAAATGCATGATGTCAGAAGTATAGAGGATATAAAATGTAAACTAGCAACAGCGAGAAAAACTTATCTGAAAAAGTGAAATATCTCCACAATGACTATAATTTAAATGTAAGGAAGTCTCCTCTGAAAGCATTTAAGCATTTGTCTGGAGTGTAGCTTTATATGAATATGAAATGTGGATGATACACAGTACAGACAAATTTTGAGGATTAGCTGGTAGATGAAGTACCTAATCAAAATGCACTGAAATGTTGAGGAGAAAAGAGCTTTATGGCACCACCAGTCTAAAGAAAAGTATTAGTTGATACGATGTATCTTGAGGTACCAAGGAGTATATACTTTGGCAAAAGAGGGAAGCGGAAGAGGAGGGGGGGGGGGGGGGGGGTAGTACAGAAGGAGGCTAAGGCTTGACTACCATAAGGAAGTTCAAGTGAATGTATGGTGCTGTAGTTATGCATAGAAAAAAAGGCCTGCAAAGGACGGACTTGTATAGAGAGCTGCAACAAGTGCTATTTGGCCTGAAGAACACAACAACAAAAACTATGGTAGTGTTTAAATTAAACTTTAAATTGATAACTGTTTTCTTTTGCCAGGCCACTTAATGTACTTAGGGAATTAGTTCAATCAGCTACTTAAAAGATGCACTGCCTTTGGATAGGAATGTTTTTTAAGTGAGAGGAACAGCTCATCTGACAAATCACTGGTTTGTTAAATGTCTTGCTACAAATGGTCTTTGCTGATTACATAGCTTTAGAAAAAGGAAAGCGTTTCCCAGAAAACTGTTAAGCCCACCTCACATGGAGTAACATTCACTGCCAAGTTTGCTAGGAGGTGTGCACGACTGTCAGCTAGCAGATAGGGATGACAGCTACCTTGCATACTGAGCCTCTCACCAAATGTATGATTCAATATGGAAGCTAGCTGGCTGGCTTGACTGTGTGAACGGCAAGGTGTGCAAGCCTGCCAAATTGCAATCTTTCTCAAATGAATGTAAATACACTATTCAGTAAAAAAATTGAATCCTTGCAGATCTTATAGCTTCGTTTGTCAGTTTCATGATGAACTGTCTATCATTTTGTTAATGGTCATATTTATTGTGATCTTTGAGAATTAAGTAAACTATTACAAGAATTTTGGAAAGTTTGCAGTGAAAAATAGACATCGCTACCAATTTGCGTTAAGTGCATCTTAGTCATATATTGCTGCATATGAAATGTAGCTAACATCTTGAATTTTTCTTTAAACTCTGAAGGATACTGTTATCTACCATAATTTCTAGAAAAATGATCATATGTAAAGCACTTCGTCCTGAACTTGTGTGCCAGCAAAAATGGCAGAACAAAATATTCACAAAATTCCTCATATCTTGTAAACAGTTTCAGATACCAAAACAAGATTTTGGAAAATGATAGTATGCACAGAGAAGAGTATTCAATGATATGGTTAATATGGGACACTGCAATAGTTAGCACGATATTCAAACAACTATAGATTTTTTTCCAATGAAATAACGTAACTTTAAACACAATCAACAGCTGATGAAAAGAGAATTGCTATGAGTTTGGAACAACGTACATGAAGAAATTTCAGTATATTTTTATACCAACAATGCGCATTTTCATAAAGTATTTATTGACTTCTCTTTCCATCAGTTGCCGTTTTGTGATTCTGTCTAAATTTTAACTGAATTAGAATGTAAGAGAGATGAATATTTATGAACTCTACTGTTTTTTGGTGAAAGAAGCAGATCTGAATGTGAAGATAAGGGAACTTACATATTACTCAGAACTCTTCACTGATAACATCTCCCTGAAGAAAAATTTAAAAAAATAAGAAGCCTGGTAAAAATAAATCACTACTTTTGTTGAAATTTTAATGGTATCCTATAACCCAGTATGTTTTTAATCATGAATGATGTGGATTCACACTGGCCAAAAAATTTTATTTCTGTATCTCAATGATCTGAGAAATATGAAAACATTTAAATTTGCAAAATCCAGTCAACTACACATCAAGGTGTAAACAGATTACCAATATCTTCGACAAACTAAAAGATGTTTGTGATGAAACAGTATAATCCTTCATTCTGTATAGGGAAAGGGAAAAAAAGATGACTGCTATGTGCTGTTAACTATTTTCATTTTTCTTAGATTACTGAGATACAGAAATTAAATCTGTTGGGCAGTTTCAATCTGTATCATTCTTATTAAAAATACTCTACTGAAATTTCAACAGATGAAATGATGTATTTTCCCCAGACTTATTTTTCTTTAAAGGAACATTATCAGTGACGAATTTTGAGTAGTCATACTGTTTCTTTCACCAAAATACGGCAGAGTTTATAAAATATACATTTCACTAACATTCTAATGCAGTTGACATTGTGACAGAATCACAAAAAAAAAAAGCAACTGACGGGAAGACAAAAGTAAATGAAAATTCTCATTCTCGATATAAAAATAAATTTTAATTTTTTCACATATATTGTTCCAAACCCAAAGCAATTCTCATTTTACCAGCTATTGAAGGCTGCTTAAATGTTACATTATTTCATTGAAAAAATTCATAGGTGCTTGAATATTGTGCTAGACATGGAAGTTTTGCATATTAATCTTATGACTAAATACTTTCCCCTTTGCTTACTATGATTTCCCAAAATTTTGTTTCATTATCTGAAACCATTAGAGAGATATGAAGAATTTTATGAATATTTCAGTCTGGCTTTTTCGCTGGCACACGAGTTCAGGACAAAGTGCCTTACATATGATCAGTTTCCTTGAAATTGGTGACAGACAGCAATAGCCTTCAAAGTTTAAAGAAAAATTCAATATGCTATCCATAATTCATACACAGCAACATGTGACCTAACATGCGTTAAACGCAAATTGATAGGAATGTCTATTTTGCACTGCAAACTTTCAGAAATTCTTGAAGTAGTTTACTTAATCCTGAAATATCACAATAAATATGACCATTAATGAAATAATGAGCAGTTCATCATGAAGCTGACAAATGAAACTATTTTTCCTTTACAGTTGTTTGAGAAAGATCGTCCATTGGCTAGTGGCGCATGGCATTCTGTCTGGTCTTCAGGGTTAACTGGTGTTGTCTGGGAGTTCCTGCCCCTGTAGTCTGTGATGCCAGATGCCAAACAGGGATTCTGACTGACCAGCGGAGGTAGAATTCAGGGACCCTCACTAGGCTTCAAAAGAAATTAGCACCAGAGCTATCACAGAAAACATGCATAGCTCCCTTCAGGCCAGCAGATGTCAGAGCCCACATGGGAGCTGTCGTGTGAGCCGGCAAGTAAGATTACAGTGAATCTTACTCCATGTGAGATGGACTTTACCTATGGTTGGCATGTGTAACCTTCTGAATGACTTAGTGTCATTTCATTTGAATCAGGGAATGAAGGTGAAGAGTTTTTAACATATAGTTCACCTTACAATCACCAAGAATGGAGCACAAACCCATTACGAAAGTATTAGAGAAAGAGTATAAGCTAAAAGGGGAACTGAACCCCACTCCTGCCATAAATGAGTTCACTGTCATCTAACTTAATCTGCAAAGCATGAATTCCAGGGCAATCTTGCCTTATGATCTAATAGAAAATCAAATGAAACAAATGCTGTATATTATGTATGCTAATGACATTGTTCCATTTAGGATATGAAATAAAGATTCTTCAAGGTAACTGAAGGGATTGGCAGAAAAAAGTGATAGCCCTCAGGATCACATTTTAAGATACTGCATATAATATGCTGAGTTAAATTCAAAGATAAGAACAAAATACAATTACACAAAATAATTTATACAGTAGACAGGTAAATACTATCCACCAGCATATGGTGCATTTGAAAACAAAAGAGATAAAGTGATCAGTCTAACACTTAATAAATTGACAGATAGCACTTTCTTTCACTGACCCCTTCAATTAAAACCTTATAATGAAAATTGAGAAAAATAGCTTCAGTAGAGTATCAATAATGTAATATCAAACATTCTTCTGGCTAGCAATTTAAATCTTGTTGGAGGAGTGCTGCTTCAACTTTGCAGTCACCAATCAACACACAGGAGTTATAACTTTAATGCTGGAAAAGAAATGCAAGCACAGAAATTTCTTGTAAATAAAACATGAGTAGGGATTCAACTTGTGCGAAACAGTCTGAAAAAAACATGCAGCTTTACTTTCAGTAAAGTAGGTATATTCAAGTACTCGAAGGTCCTCTTAGTGAGTGGAAGCCTGAAGTTGTTGGAAACTAACTCGTCAGTTGCGAGTTTTATCAATCCAACAAACTGGGTTCTTATCCACAAAGGCCTAGCAAAATTACAAAGACAACAATATGGTGCCTGGTATTCTGATTGAAAGAATATTCACTCCTGTCTCCCCAACATGTGCATGTGTGAAGTGAGTGGCACATTGGATTAAAGTGCAAAACATTATCAAATCACATACCACACTGCGATGAACATTAATGATAAAATTTGTTAATTTACATGCTCAAAGTCTCTTATGTTTGCCCTTATGGGAAACACATGCCAACCTTAGAATAAGTAAATTCATGTTAAATGAAGGAAGCAGTAAAAAGCCTCTCTTTGTGTTCTCTCTTCTCGACACAACCCTAAATTGCACATATTAAACCATTATTGTGGTTTGGACAGTTACCTTTCTTTCCGTTAAGTCATAAACTTTATTCTGTGTTGTGCATATTTTATATTGTTGATTTGGAATGTTCTTCAAAATACCATTACACAAAGGGTATCCGCAAAGTTTAGTGATTGCCCTTTCTTCAACTACATCTTGAAAGTGGGTATCACTAATAAATTTCAACTGCAACAGAAAAGAAAATGTGTTTCACATTTAAGTATAAATTTCCTTTCATTTTTATAACTTACTATCAAAATTCTGAGGTTACTGTACCACTGGCATTTTCATTACAATACAGATGTAAAAGCTATCTCAATAACAGTGTCACAAGTAGTACTTTTCCAATAACAATGTAGACAATTCTTCAACTTTTTTATGTCAAATACATGTTCAACATGGGCAGCAGATACATATTGTATCTCAGCTTCAGAGCTTTTCTTTACTGTGAGTTTACATACATTGTCCAGATGTGCTTACAAATGCATACCCACACATAAATTGCAAATGGGGTAGTCAAATTACAACATCAGAAAAGAGAATAGCTACATGAGAAGCAAAAGCTGAAATGCTAGTTCAGTTATCTGATCTTTATGTGTGTTTGCCTGAAACCCATCATTCATCTGCAAGTTAGTGGTTGCTTGTTCTAATTTTCTGAAGATTTTAATCTTTAAATATGTATTATCATAATACTTCTTATATTTGCTAGTCACAATATGATAAAGTATTACAAAACACTCTCCAGAACATTACAACATCTAAAATCTGACAACAATAGCCATACTTATGGTACGCTGCAAAAGCATAACTTAAGTACTGCAAACAGTTTATTTTGTAATGTAACATGGGTTATTCATGAAAATGACCTATGTTCCACTGAGGATATTCACACTGGTGAAAGATGGTCATGTCTCTTATAAACATTTTGTGTGGTGGGAAAAATGCACTGTGAGCACCGTGATCTGTGACTTGTGCAGAAGATGTGTATGCAGTGACACAACACAGCAGGGGCACGGTGTGGCGTTTGGTGACAGCAGTGGCACTTGCTGAATGAGGACATTTATGCCTTGTTGATGCCCCTTTAAGGTGTCATGAGCACCTCACAGAAGATGGACATACTACAATGTAAACTTCAAAGACAAATGAAGATTGTAAATCTTAGATCTTAAGATGAGTTTGATGTGGTGACTGATGTACTTGAATCAGTTTGGAACTGACTTCACAACTGATGTACATAATTGAAATCATTCAAAAGATTATCATTGAAGGTGTGTTTGTCATTCAGTATACGGTTGTAGTGAGACACACTCTTACAGCATCACCCTACCTGGAAAGGAAGCCAAGAGGAATAAATCTGTGTGTGACTGTGGTACAGAGTAGTCAGACCATGAGAACAAGGACAAAACAAAAAGGCGACCATACTGGAAGAAGAATGGTGTTACAACCAAGTCCACACACACACACACACACACACACACACACACACACACACACACACACACAAGAGAAAGGAAAACACTGCAATTTACCTTAAAGTAACTGACAAAGCGAGATCATTTGTTAGATGGAACACAATCATTTCTTCCTGACAAATGTTACAGTTCTTTTTGGTTTTCTCATGTCGATAATTCTTTCTGAGGCTGTAATGTATGAAATTCAACCTAAGTTTAAATATTAAAGTGGCAAAGAGAAAGCTAATCAGATTATACATATTCACAAGGAGTCAAGCAGTCATAATGAATTAGTATGGAACAGAAGTGGTACCATCATTAGTTCATTCATCGTGTTCTGTAAACATAATCATGAATGAGAGTCTTCTGTGATGTGGAACAAATGAATTTATACATTAACAGCAAGAAGTAGTAAACTATACTACCATCAGCTTATGAATACTCACAATCTGCTCACACCAATAACTATGTGAATTACTTTTACTTCTGGACTATTTCATACATGTTGTTGTTGTTGTTCTGTCTTCCATCAAAAGACTGGTTTGATGCAGGTCTCCATGCTAATCTACCCTGTAGAAACCGCTTTGTCTTTACTGCAACCTACATCAATTTGAATTACT
This sequence comes from Schistocerca nitens, assembly GCF_023898315.1. Lineage (NCBI taxonomy): Eukaryota > Metazoa > Arthropoda > Insecta > Orthoptera > Acrididae > Schistocerca > Schistocerca nitens. Next base: position 370,554,831 of record NC_064618.1, read on the forward strand.
GCAATCAAGCCTCTGTATCCCCCTATAATTTTGAACAATACATTTCCCTCTGTAACTAAATTTGCAGTTGAACAAGTAAGTTGCCCAATAAAGATTACTTCTATTTGTTCATTGCTGAACTACACTAGACTCTTGCTAATCCAGTCATTCCTTGCACATACTGATGCCGGATTACTGAGTGTCTGAAATGTAGTTTAAATACACAGGGACTACACTTTATTAAATTCCAAGATACATTGCTTGTATCTTGTTGTCAGATAATGTACTCCAGGAAGACATCTATAGCTTCAGCAGCAGAAGTACTCTCCTCCTATTACCTCTTCATTACTTTCATCATTACTTTCCCTGTATACTTTTGATTATTCCTTCAACTGTTAAAGTTTGGTTTATCTTGCAGTTTTCCACATTCAGACACTTAGTAATATCATCTTCGTCAATTTCTCCTCCTCCTGATGCTTGTCGAACATGTCAATGCACAGAGTCAGCAGCTGATTATTCTGAATTGACTGGCACATTACTGTCACTCCATACTAGTTATAACTCTGCATCAATGGGTAGCCACTCTTTTCTCCAGCACTTCATTATGGAAGCATTCTCCATTTATCCCATGTTATGCTGTTTGGAAACCATTTGGTAAGTTGATTGCTTTCCATATCTTCAACATAACCTTGGTACAGTCGTTTTCACATTTGTTCAGTGTGGTGACAAGAAATGCACGTCAATAAGGGTGTTTATTTGATTCCAAAATTCCCTGGTGCTTGGACTAAATCAGGGTTGTCACACTGGGAGGGAGAGTGAGTGCTTGTACACCACCAGACTTTAGATTCACATATGATGGATGACTGCGAGCTTTGTCAATTATAGGAATAGCTTTCACTGGAAGCTTCCCCTTCTTCAGTTTTTTTTAAATCGTAGTTGATACGAATGTATTGTGAGATCACCAAGAGAATGTTTCTCTGTTTATCCACTCTTTCTTCTGAGCACAATTTGACCTGGTAGTGTATTTCTGTCACTGTGTTGAAAACAAAATGGATGTTGGGATTCCCCAATCACTATGAGTTGTAGTTTATGACTCCCATTTGTGTTAGGGGACACAATTAATGTTACATGCAGTTTCTGTTGTCTGTAGCCACAAGGTTCCTTCTCATTCCTGGCAGCTAATGTTTTTTGAAGGAACTACCTAGAGAAAGAGGCTGGTTTCATCAGTACTGTAGAAGGCATCAGTAGTTAATTCTTCTTCCTCTATTTTCTTCCATTTCATCTTTACAAATCATTCTGCATTGTTTTCATTATTAGGCAACATCCCTTGTGACCGTCAGCTAGGACATGCCAATTTGTCTTCCATTTTTTTTCTTTTTTGATAGCCAACCCTCACTCGCTACAAACAAATTTCTGCCACAAAAATGTTTGTTAAATGCAACTGCTTTTTCATTTATTATCTGGCCACTGACCGGAACCAATTTTCTATGTTTTTGTACATGAACAATCTAAAAACAGAATAAGTACAGTTCTTCATTCTCATTCTTTTGCATAACCTTCCATCTTCCCAACTTGCTCTCCACTTGGGTTGGGTGTTATCAAGCAACATCATATTTCTTTCTGATACCATAATTAGTTGCCTGTAGAACACAGTAAGCAGCGGCAAGGGCTTTCTATGAAGAACCTCACTTCAACTTATCTAAAACTGTGAGTTTCTGCTTGAGGTATAAGATAATGTGTTTCCTTTTAGAAGCTACGACATTGAACTGTAAAGAAGAACATAATTTCAAATAGGTACAGCACTATTTACCATTGTAATTTACTAACACATTGTTGTACGTGCATCAGTTTTGCTTGAGTGACTAGAGGCCAGATAAGTCAGAGGCCGGACTACAGAGTGCCAGATTAGCAAGATTTTTGTATAGTACTGGGTGCACAAACCCATCATCAGTGGCATCCATACTGGTTGCTTAGCACATGCCAAAGACATCTGCCAAACATTTTCATGTCAGTATCTAATTATATGCAGTTTTAATCAGAAAATTAATTTGGATATTTTATAAGTGTTAATCATGATTTTCTCCACAATCATACAGCCTGATGACAATTCTTTGTTATTAAATTCCCTCTTGATGTGATCAAGACCAGCATACAAGTAATAAATACATAAAAGTAATCTTTATTGGGCAGTAATGTCATTACACAGGGAGAACCAGAATGCCACCAACAAACTGTCAGTTACAGATCTCTGAATTTGGAGGCAATATGTTGATATTTAACAAAATTTGTTGGTTGAGTATTTTTCAGTTCACCTCAATTGCTTCCCGAATGCAATGTGCAGATCAGATAGATGTGCCGGAGTCCACATCCAAAGCTGAGTACAGCTCTTCTGCCATGGCAGAACCTACCTACATTTCCACTTCTAAGTCACAGTATGGGGAATGCCAGAGGTAAATAAGATCAGGACTATAAAACCGTTACTCCCTTTCTATTCAATTTTATGGTTGCACAGGGGTACAAAGACTGTCAATACCCTTTTGTATGTTTCAAATTCCTCTAACTTTACCATTATAGTCATTTCAAAAGACATGTGTTAGCAGAAGGCGCATTTTCTTGACTCAGTTTGGTGTGTACTCGTAAGTTTCTCTGGGGGGTTTACAACAACAAAAGGACCAATTGTTAACAACTATAAAACAAATTTGCCCCACAACTTTTGATAATAGATTTAAATATTGACATGCCTACTTGGAACAGTATGTGTGACATACATCAAACAGAGAATTAAGTAATTCAAATTTGCGCTTCATTCTCTCATACAACTACATTATGGAGTGACAAATACAAACCTCTTGCATGTAGATTAAAAGACTAAAAGTGATTTGTTACTCTATGCAGGCCAACAAAAGTGACTAACCTAAGACTGACTGCTCTAACTAAAAGGAGGTGTACTCGTGGTTTCTGCTGTGGAAAAATTTGAAATTGATCTTTACAGAATCCTAAAACAATGACAACAAATAGTATGATACCACTTGCAATGTACATTACAGATAAACTTTGCTATGAGCCATCCACGTGCTGGACACAAAGATTGAATGAATGTGCCAAATGTTTACAAAGTAGTCCGATTTCAGTGGATGATACAGATGGGACAATGAAGAAAATCAGCAAGCAGATGGTTAGTAGACATACTAGACAATGTCTTGTAAAAAACAGTAATCTTTGCATTGTTGAAGTTCAAGATGTGATTGAAGAGAAAGAAAGCTGCCACATCAAACAGAATATAGCCCAGATACACTGCAACATGCAACAGAGAGACAGGCTGAACATTTCAACATAAGTGTAATACCACGGATGCAATGCTCTTACCATATAATGTGCCAGCTGACAATGCTGGGTAAAGGAGAGGCTTATCTGTAATAGGCTACTCACAGACAGACAAACTGGCTGGACATTAAACAGAACTCTCAAAAGGAAAGATGTATTGAGAATGCAGTAAAGAAAGCAACAGAAATTCTCACCAGCACTGTGTTTTGATATGACTGTGATGTGCCCAAAAGACCACTTAAAAAAATGAAATAAAATAGACTGGAGGTACTGTGATCCACTGAGGCAGCAACTGCCAAAGACAAAACGATGTTAAGCACAATAATTCATATGTAGGACTACATTTTGGTTTGTGGTAACAAGATTATCTCCTGGCTAAGAGAACATAACTGGGACCATAGTATATGCAACCTATTGGTTTCAGTATACTTAAGAGATCATTAACTGAAATGCTACTAAGTATAGATTCTGGGAAAAACCTGGCGATCATCAACTATAATTAGTCATCAATCTGGACGAGGGAGAGAGAGATGTTTTAAACAAAGAATTATATTGCCTCTGGTGGTCATGAAAATGTCAAGAATATGGGAAGATGAACATAGGCCCACTAGCGCTAATCTGAAATCAGTCACACTGGATGTTAAAGAGCACAGTAACATAAAGCATAAATTCCCAGAACAGGATTGATCCATTTTTGTGATGACAATATAATCATAACTTCCTGGCAGATTAAAACAGTGTGCCAGATCAAGACTCGAACTCAGGACCTTTGCCTTTTGCGGGCAAGAGCTCTACAAACTGAGCTACCAAAGCACAACACACCCCATCCTCTCAGCTTCTGCGAAGTTTGAAAGGTATGAGACGAGGTACTGGCAGAAGTAAAGCTGTGAGGTTGGGGCGCGAGTAGTGCTTAGGTAGTTCATTTGGTAGAGCACTTGCCCATGAAAGTCAAATGTCCCAAGTTCGAGTCTCGTTCCAGCACACAGTTTTAATCTGCCAGGAAGTTTAATATTTTCATGTACTACAAAGATAACAAGTGTGCGTGTTGAGGTGTAGGTACCATAGTGCAAGTCAGTTCATGCATGCCGAGACTTATTGAACGAAGTAAAAGCGATATCATGAGCGCAGTGGTTAACACACTCCACTCCACCAAATCAACCATCAATCAATAGCCTCTCACGAAGAGTCAGATTATATGAATGCACTTTAGTGTCATTAATGTACGTTTACGGAAATGTTGACTTCAAAGAGACCATACTCTTGATAGTACAAAGCAGTGTAATCAGAGTAAGAAATTAGAATTTCTACAGAGTAAAACAATTTAAATGACGATAAAACTCACACAGCCGACGAACCATTCTTCATTGATATCTTTCTCCAGTAAACTCTCAACTATTTTTTGGGCTTTTGCATTACATTCTCTCTTTTTCTGCAACGTTGCTTCAAGGACCTCCTTGCTAAACATACAAAATTGCTGAGTGTAAAGCATATTCCATTATATTGAAACATATTGCTAACCATATTCAAGATTTATTTCAAACAACCTCATACTCCTAACATTTCTCGGTAGTCCTGCACGCAATGCTGCTTTACTTTTCCCTTTCCCCGTTGTTCGCGTTATGTTGGTCCCTATACTTCCCATCTTCTCCACTTTAAATATCCCTAACTCTTCCTCCACGGATTACAACAGAACAACACTAGTACACAACTTCTTCCTCTCCGTCACAACATAAATACTGCGAAGTGCATTGTAAAAGACATGACACTCGTTCTCAAACATGTTTCAGTCGGTACCCGTTTAAGTACTCGCTGGGCACAAATCATTAAGTTTGGTTTTCACTTTCCTCGTGCATTCCATTTGTTTATCAAATTTTTTCAGGGATCGATGTATTTATTTATGTTTTTATCTTTTTTTTTACGGCTGTCAAGTGAAATTCCATTATCTTTGGTTGTGATACGGCTGCTTCGTACAACAACGTTGTACTGCACTGCTTCTACTCTTGTAGTAGTATTGTGCTACTGTGCGATGTGTGCGTTACGTGAGAGAGCATGCGAGTGAATTTTCTTGGTATCTGTCAATAATGTGCCAGACATAAATCTGACGTAATTTTCTACTATTGTTTAGTGTTGTTTGTCGAATTCAGACGCGTTGAAGTTGGTGAGTCGGGGTGTAGTGTGTCACGACACGTTTGTTCACGTTGTAATTTTTGTTTGCATCGTAATTGACGGAAGTTTTATGATGTCCAGCTTATCAACCTATCCCTAAATACCAGTTAGAAATGAGCTTTCCATTTAGTGGTATTTATTACTTTGAACTGTTTTCTGAAAGATGGCAGGGAATGAAAACACGACGACTGTGCAGGTGAAGGTGGAGAAACCTGATGAGACTGGTTCCACGTCAACTGCAGAAGTTGAACACAGGTAATACTGATCGACATCATTTTTTTTGTTTTTTTTTAATTATCGGGTTAAAGGAAAACTCAGTATGAGTGAGAGGCGTGCTGGACTTGCCCCCAGTAGAGCCCAACGTGAAAAAAAATTCTTAACAGTCAGAAATAAGCAGATTAATTCTTTATCGGTTACTGTCTCTCGGGGGTCATTGATGACGTACTCAGAATCATTTACCTTTTGCCAGGAAAATGTTGCGTTGCTTTAACATTGATTTTTGTCCTTCGAGTAACGTTTTCCTGAGTACTTGGTTCATGGTAGGACTTCAGATTAACACATCGAGAATATCACTATTAGAATCCCTCCACAAGACATTCTTTTAAGCTTTTATCTACACTCTGCAAACCACCTTGATGTGCATGGCAGGGGTACGCCCCATTGCACCAGTTATAGGGTTTCTTCCTGTTCCATTCACGTATGGAGTGCAGGAAGAATGATTGTTTCAATCCCTTGTACATGCAATAATTATTCTAATCTTATCCATATGATCCCTGTGCGAGCAATATATAGGGGGTTGTTGTATATCCCTATAGTGATCGCCGGTTCTTGAAACTTAGTTAATAGACATTCTTGGGACAGTGTACGTCTATCTCCAAAAGTTTGCAGAATGCTCCCATGAATTAAACAAACCTGCGACCATTCATGCTGCCCCTCTCAGGAAATGTTCAGTATCCCCTGTTAGTACTATCTGGTATGGGTCCCACACACTTGAATAATATTCTAGGTTTGGCCACACAAGTAATATGTAAGCAATCTTCTTTGTAGACTGATTGCACTTCCCCAGTATCCTACCAATAAGCCTAAGTCCACAACCCTCTGTACCCGTGACTGAACCTATGTGATCATTCCATTTCATATTCCTACAATATTACACCTAGGTATTTGTATGAGTTTGTTGATTCCAACTGTGATGCAGTGATATTATAGTCACCGGAATCTACATTTTGTCGTTTTTAGAAGTGCATAATTTTACAACTCTGAACATAAAGAGCAAGTTGCCAATCTCTGCACCATATTGTAATCTTGTCAAGATCTGCCTGAATATACTACTTCATTATAGATAACTGCATCATCTGCATAAAACCTGATTTTACTATTGATATTATCTGCAAGGTCATTAATATGCAACATGAAAAGCAAGGGTCCCAACACACTTTCCTGTGGCGCATCCAAAGTTACTACTGCATATGACAGTGACTCTCAGTCCAAGATAACATGCTGTATTCTCCTTACCAAAAAGCCCTCAACCCACTCAGTTTTTGTTTGAAAGCAGACAATGTTTTTAAGTTATTTATATTGTTTGGGAGAGGGGTTTTGGAGACATGCCCAGGCTTAATGGGGCAGGTTCTGGGTTAGATGGATGTTTAGAAATTGTTGGAGAAGACCAGTTGGGTTGATATTTTTCTTTTTGTAAGGTGTGATTGATTTTGTTTGTTTGCTGACTTTCTGTTTGGGAGTGATACCGAGTAGTTTGGGGTTGTTTTGTGTGTGGGAGAGGGAGATTTTTGTTTTTCTGGTGTGTGTATGTGTGTGTGTTTATGGTATTTTGGTTTCAGTGGTGTTTTGGGAGTTATGTGGGTGTGTGAAGTTTGTGGTTGTGGTTTGGTAGTAGATGTTGACAGCTGTGGTTGTGGTAAAGAGAAATGTCCGATTCCACTTTTTGGAGTTTTAGGTGTTGGTTTTTTAGTATCGAGAACTACAGTTGAGCTATATAGGTCATGAGGAAGGCTGATTCCACTTTTTGGAATTTTAGGTGTTGGTTTTTTAGTATCGAGAACTACGGTTGAGCAGTATAGGTCATGAGGAAGGCTGATTCCACTTTTTGGGGTTGTAGGTGTTGGCTTTTTGCTATTGTGAGCATCGATTGAGCTATATAAGTAGTGTGAATTGTAAGATTCCTCCTAGTTTTGTGAGTGTGGCATTATTTTAGGCATAGTCCATATCAATTCAGGAAGTCTATATGTTAAAATTAAGGACTAAGTAAGGAACACCCTTTTTTTTTGTTTTCTCTGAGATACAGCCCTCCAAAGATGACACTGTGCATACCATTTTTGAAAAAAAATTTAAAATGCTGTATCTCAGGAACAGTTCTAGATTTTTTTTACTAGTACCATGTAATTCTACATTCCTTGAACAGGAGAGCTTCCACTTTTAAGTTAAACAGGTTTTATAAACAACTGAAATTTTTGCCATTCATAAAACCTGTTATTATTTCCACATTATCACGTAACAGACTCATAAAAATAAAAACCTAGCCTTATTTAACATATTTTAAGTTTTGAAAGATGAGTAAGAGACTCATTTTTCAAGCATTTTAAATGGTTCCAAAATGTGTGTTAAAGGCTCAAAGACTTAAAGATTTCAGTTTATACAACTTCTGTGGACTCTGTTTTGGGAAATGCTGAAGCGTCCGATCCCGCCCGTCTGCTTTGACCTATGATGTCACAAATATGGCGGAAACGACCATAAACAGGAAACGTTAGCGACAGCCCCGGACATTTGCACAAGCCCCGCCCATTTACCCCCGCTCCACACGTACCCCCCGCCACACCAACCAAGAGCGCATCAATATGATCTTCAGGACTTGTGCACCGTCCGAGGCTGTCACTAACGTTACATCCATAAACCACGATTCCAATATGGCGCATATAAAGTAGTTACGTACACATTATGAGGACGAAAATACATCTAAAAACAAACACACAAGTTCCACAAAAAGCCTAATGACACTAACGGGACAAGTGCGGGAAATAGGGGGTATTTGGGTGGGGACAAACTAAATATAAACAAATTTAGACACGCACCCCCATACAAAACCACGCAAAATGACAAAAACCGACATCACAAAACTCCCCAAATCCATCGAACACAATATCATCTGGAATCGGACACTTTCCTTGACCTATATAACTCCACAGCAGCTCCCGATCTCATAAATTGGGATCGAACGCTTCCCTTGACCTGTTATCCTTACGACATCTCCACATACAGGCATCCCTGGTCTGAGATGCCGGAACTTTAAGTAAGCCTCAATTCTTCACGACATACTGAACACTTCACAACTTCATCCAAAAATACGAATAGTTGAAGAAATTTTATTAGAGACAACGCATCATAGCTGATAACCGAAAACTGTTGACCCTGTCGGTCATATCCATACCTACCAAAGACATAAAAAAAGCACTTTACCAAAATTCACACACGACGCCACACTCGCAAACTAAACCAAAAACATCACTTAACACACCACCAGAGAGCACCACCGATCGCATCAAAACGACACCTACAAACATGCCACTCTCACAAACTAAATTCTGCACCGTTGTGACGTCACACACCACAACAGCCTTACGTCACGGGTCAAAGCTGACGTGTGGGATCGGACGCTTCTGTCGGCCCCTGTTTTGTACTGAAATTGGCCAGTCAATGAACTAAAAATATGCTACACTTCTTCAGTATCTTATTTTGATATGGAGTGATGCCTTCCTGTTGAACCAATAGCAACTGGAGCACTTACAGTCTTCAAAAGATTGTGAACAGGAAATTGACACTGGTGGCGTTGTTGATGTGCTTCAACTGGAAACCTATATCCAGCAGCTGGTCCATGTGGTAGCATAAAGTTCACTACAGCTTCATTTAACTCATAACTTGTGTCTATAATCTCTGCAACCCACCAGTCAGTCATACACACATGCCACAAGCATCCCCCTTCTCAGGTTGTGAATGTGAATATTATTCTGCTGTTTCTGAGGTGTTAGCCAAACGAACGAAATTTCTTCTTTCTTGCTCTTTGAAGTTCATGCAATATGAGTTCGCCCATCAATTTGAGTCCAAAAATGGGTCCTCTGGATTCCTTTCACAGGCGTAGTTTGTTTGGACCATTCTTCATTTTTTCTGCTCACGAAATTCTTCAATTCCCTCTTTGAACAAAAGAATGAGGGCTGTGCATGTGTAAGATCCCACAACTCTCATAAAATCCTCCGCCTTCTGATTTGCAGCTGTATTTGGTCGGGAAAGATTATGCTTTGTAGCATGGTGCTTCAGCAGGCCTCCTACACCATCACAAGGCCTCTTCCCGTGGCCAGTAGCACTGTATATCCAGTTAGGTGGTGCAAGCGCCTTAATTCAAACAGCTGGTAATGATTTTGAAAATGATTAGGAGCACCTTCAGAAATAATTATGATCATCTCTGTCCCTGTTTGCAGTTGAAGAATTCTGTGCATTGCTAGCAAAGCATGTGCTGAGTCATGTCCTGTGTCATCACTTATAACTGCAACACTTGTGGTCTTGTTTTGAAAATATGTCACTCCTGCAAAAATTGAAACCTGGTCATTACTCCAATGATACCTTTGTACTTCTTGTGGGAGAATTACAGACCAGTTCTCAGCAAAATCACAGTGAAGCACTAAGTGTAGTTCTTCAGCCTGTACACACCCTTTCACTTCTTCAATGTGTTGTTGTTGCAATTTCTTCAGATGCTGGTGTGTTACTGCTTTCACTGACCATTTACCAAGTTCATCAATGAAACTGTCAAAGGCAACAGTTTTCTTAATTAGTTTATGTGCCTTCCATATAATTTCTGCAGAGTTACCTGCTACGTCTTCCAGGCCATGTGTCTGTAAAGACAGTCCTCCCTTTCCAGGGTAGTCACCATGTCCTTGAAACAAGTAAGTCTCTCGCTTAACGTCACAGACTAATAATGACTTCACATGCCCAACCAAGGTGTTATATGTCACGCGCTCCAGTAAGTTCTTCAAAGTTACCACACAGAGTTAAAAATTCGCGCGATACACACATGAACAGACATCTCTACATCTGCATCTACGTGATTACTCTGCTATTCACAATAAAGTGTCTGGCAGATGGTTCAGTGAACCACCTCCATGCTGTCTCTCTACTGTTCCACTCTCGAACGGCACGTGGGAAAAACAAGCACTTACATTTTTCTGTGCAAGCCCTGATTTCTCATATTTTATTGTGATGATTATTTCTCCCTATGTAGGTGAGTGACAACAGAATGTTTTCACAGTCGGAGGAGAAAACTGGTGATTGAAATTTCATGAGAAGATCCCGTCGCAACGAAAAATGCCTTTTTTAAATGATTGCCACTCCAATTCACATATCATGTCTGTGACACTATCTCCCCTGTTTCGCGATAATACAAAACGAACTGCCCTTCTTTGTGCTTTTTCAATGTCATCCGTCAGTGCCACCTGATGCAGATCCCACACTGCACAGCAATACTCCAGAATAGGGCGGACAAGTGTAGTGTAAGCAGTCTCTTTGGTAGACCTGTGGCACCTTCTAAGTGTTCTGCCAATGAATCACAGTCTTTGGTTTGCTCTACCCACATTATTATTTATGTGATTGTTCCAATTTAGGTTCTTTGTAATTGTAATCCCTAAGTATTTAGTTGAATTTACAGCCCTCAGATTTGTGTGAGTTATTGCATAATTGAAATTTAGCTGATTTCTTTTAGTGCTCATGTGAATAACTTCACACTTTTCTTTATTCAGGGTCAATTACCACTTTTTGCACCATGCAGATATCTTAGCTAAATCATTTTGCAAGTTGTTTTGATCGTCTGATGACTTTACAAGACGGTAAATGACATCGTCATCTGCAAACAATCCAATACGGCTACTCAGATTGTCAGCTATGTCGTTAATATAGCTCAGGAACAATAGAGGGCCTATAACACCTCCTTAGGGAACACCGGATATTACTTCTGTTTTACTCTATGACTTTCCATCTATTACTACGAACTGTGACCTTTCTGACAGGAAACCACAAATCCAGTCGCACAACTGAGGCGATACTCCGTAGGCACGCAGTTTGGTTAGAAGACGCTTGTGAGGAACGGTGTCGAAAGCCTTCTGGAAACCTAAAAATATGGAATCAATTTGACATCCCCTGTCAATAGCACTTATTACTTCATGAGTATAAAGAGCTAGTTGTATTTCACAAGAATGATATTTTCTGAATCCGTGCTGACTACATGTCAATAAATCATTTTCTTCAAAGTACTTCATAATGTTTGAATACATTATATGTTCTAAAACCCTACTGCAAATCTACGTTAGTGATATAGGCCTGTAATTCAGCGGATTACTCCTACTTCCCTTTTTGGGTATTGGTGTGACTGGAGCAATTTTCCAGTCTTTAGGTACGGATCTTTCTGTGAGCGAGTGGTTGTATATAATTGCTAAATATGAAGCTATTTTATCAGCATACTCGGAGAGGAACTTGACTGGTATACAATCTGGAGCGGAGGCCTTGCCATTATTAAGTAATTTAAGCTGCCTTGTTACACCGAGGATATTCACTTCTATGTTTCTCATCTTGGCAGTTGTTCTTGACTGGAATTCAGGAATATTTACTTCGTCGTCTTTGGTGAAAGAGTTTCGGAAAACCGTGTTTAGTAACTCTGCTTCAGTGGCACTGTCATCAGTGACTTCACCATTGTTATTGCGAAGTGAAGGTATTGATTGTATCTTGCCACTGGTGTGCTTTATGTATGACCAGAATCTCTTTGGGTTTTCTGCCAGATTTCGAGATAAATTTCGTTGTGGAAATTACTAAATGCATCATGCATTGACTTACGCGCTATATTTCGAACTTCTGTAAAACTTTGCCAGTCTTGGAGATTTTGCGTTCTTTTAAATTTGGCTTGCTTTTTTCGTTGCTTCTGCAACAACAATCAGACCCGTTTTGTGTGCCATGGGGGATCAGTACCGTGACTTATTAATTTATGTGGTATATATCTTTCAATTGCTGTTGATACTATCTCTTTGAAAACATTCCAGAACTTTTCTACACCTACATGATCATATCGGAAGGCATGAAGACTGTCTCTTAAAAAGGCGTTAATAGCATTTTTATCAGCTTTTTTAAATAGATATATTTTCAGCCTAGCAGCAAATTCCGTGTGGTCGCTTATCCCTGTATTTGTCACAACACTCACTATTTGTCCAGGAATATTTGTTGCTAAAAGGTCAAGTATGCTTTCGCAACCATTTACGCTTCGAGTGGGCTCGTGAACTAATTGTTCAAAATAATTTTCTGAGAAAGCATTCAGTACAATTTCGGATGATGTTTTATGCCTGCCGCCGGCTTTAAACGTATAATTTTTCCAGCATATCGAGGGTAGATTGAAGTCACCACCGACTATAATTGTATGAGCGGGGTACTTGTTTGAAGTGAGACTCAAGTTTTCTTTAAACTGTTCAGCAGCTATGTCTTCTGAGTCGGGGGGGGGTTGGTAAAATGATCCAGTTAATAGTTTAGTCCGATTGTCAGGTATAACCTCTACCCTACTATTTCACATGAACTATCTACTTCAGTTTCGCTATAAGGCAAACTACCTCTGACAGCAATAAATACTGGCCATCAACTGTATTTAATCTATCCTTTCGGAACACTGTTAGATTGTTTGAAAAAATTTCGGCTGAACTTATTTCCGGCTTTAGCCAGCTCTCTGTACCTACAACTACGGTATTTGAGCTTCAGTGCTTTCTATTAAGGGCTTGGAGCTCTGGTTCTTTCCCAACACAGCTACAACAATTTACAACTACAGTACCAATCGTTTCTACAACTACCTTACTGTGTTTTATCTGCCCACTTTTAGACGGACGTCCCTTTTGTGGTTCCCTGAGACCCTCTAACCTAAAAAACTGCCCAGTCCCTTCCACACAGCCCCCGCTACCCATGCAGCCGCCTCCTGTGTGTAGTGGACTCCTGACCTATTAAGCGGAACCCGGAAACCCACCACCCAATGGCACAAGTCAAGGAATCTGCAGCCTACACGGTCACAGAACTGCCTGAGCCTCTGATTCAGACCCTCCACTCGGCTCTGCACCAAAGGACCACAGTCGGTTTTATTGACGATGCTGCAGATGGTTAGCTCCGCCTTAATCTCGGAAACAAGACTGGCAGTCTTTACCATTTCCGCTAGGCACCCGAGACCAGATGGAATCTGCTCCGATACAAAGCGACACATGTCATTGGTACCAACATGAGCCACTACCTGCAGTTGGCTGCACCCTGTACTCTTCATGGCATCCGGAAGCACCCTTTCCACATCCAGAATGACTCCCTCCAGAATGCACACGGAGTGCACACTGGCTTCCTTCCCCTCCTTGGTAGTAATGTTCCTGAGGGACCCCATTATGTGCCTAACGTTGGAGCTCCCAACTACCAGCAAACCCACCTTCTGTGAATGCCCAGACCTTGAGGGCCGGGAAGCTTCCTCTGGAACAGGCTGGACGACTGCATCCAGCTCAGAGACATCGTCAGCCACAGATAATGCCCGAAACCTGTTCGCCAAATGAACCGGGGAGGCCCTACGATCGGCCTCTCGGAAAGTTTTTCGCTGCCTGCTGGACTTATGAATGATCTCCCAATCGACCACGGGTGAGTGGTCAATCTCAGTGCGGACACGTGGGACGTGCTCAACGTCCCTCGCATCCCCGCATCCGATCCCCCACAGTGACACCCCTTGGCAGCAGCCTCAAGCTGTGTGACGGAAGACAACGCAGTCTGAAGCTGTGATCGAAGGGTCGCCTGCTCAGCTCGCATCTGTACACAACAGTCACAGTTCCTATCCATTACTTCAGTTGCTCCTGTTTTAAGCTCATAAAAATATGCAACAAACGAACGGAGTACTCGCCTTCAGGAACTTGTGGTGTGCTCTCGCTGACAGTCTAACTGACACTCTAGGTTTGTGTGGAACTACCCACTTAGGCCGTAGCTCATAAAATTTTGATCTTCCAGTATGTGAAGCTGTATAGTTGCTCTTATAAATTTCAAAAGTTTCTTTAATACTGCAAGTCATGTACCTCTTAACTTTTACAACTTTTTGACCTTCGTCTGTTACTGTTATAGTGTCTTTTTTGTTGGCACTCTGGCGAGAACAGTCCCATTTATCTTCCAGAAAAAATGACTGCACAGTTTGAACTTGAGCTGCTTCTACAAGATGACCATAGTAGAGATCTGGTCCTCCAGAGACTCCTTTTACAGACCTCACATTTCTTGATTTGTCTACCATATACTTTGATACTGATGGAACATGGTTCAAAATTGTTTTCTTTGAAAATTTCTCTGGGACAATAGTTAAAACCTGCACCTTCTCACTGTAGGATGCACAATATTCAACAGGAATTGATATTTGTGAAAAATTCCTGGCAAGAGGTGCAAGAGTACATTGGTTCATTTTCTTCTGAGGATGGAATTTCTACTTTGAAGAGTGTGGTTAGTTGTGCTTTAGTGTATGCACTTTCTTGATGCATAAAGCTTATGACTCGACTTCATTGTCCACTGTTTCTTAATAGGACTAACACCGACCTCTGTAGTTGACTGATTTATGGTATTTACTTCTTCGTCTATTAATGCAAAATCTTCATCATCTGCTCCATGGGAGGCTTCACCTTGTTGCTGTTATCCTGTCAAAACATTTAGAACACAAAAAGTTGTCACTGGAAACACCTTCCCTTTGTTCCCTTTGAAAGAGTCTTCAAATGAGAACACTTATTCCTAACCTGAACAAAGTTGGCTTTTTTTTCCTTTTTTCCCCCCTTATATATTACTCTTTTATGGATATGCACACTTCACTCTCCTGTGGCCCCACTCAGAAGACATTTCAAACAGTCCTTTTCACAAAACACAGTGCTACTGTGTCAACTGGCAAATTCCTCACGAAAACACAGAACTCACTGGATGGCCTCAGATTTCTTAGAAGCCTCTTCAGTAAACAAATTAGCACTGAGCAATACAGAAACCTGCAATGAACAAACACGACAAAGAAACTGACAAGAAACTACAATAAAGTGTAAAAAATATCTGTGAAAAGAAATAACTGCAACAAAGAAAGTGATAAGAAATAACTCCAACAAAGACAATAGAAATAAACATCACTAACAAAGAAATTAGTAAGAAACAACTTCAGTGAAGACATACTTTGCCCTTGAAAGTTAAAAAAACCTGTCCAACTTGGAAGTGGAAGCTCTCCTTTACAGAGAATATAGTACTACTTGGGTACTGATCAACAGAAAAAAATCTAACATTTCTGGATTGGCATTTTTGAAAAAAAGAAAAAGTTTTTTCTATAAATTATTTAAAAAAATTAAAAGGCAACAGTAAAAGAACTTTGACAGATGTGTGCAAATGGAGGATACCATTGTAATCATACAGCAACTGTTTTTCAAATAAAAAAACTCTTATCAAAATTTCTAGAACTGTTTCAGAGATACAGCATTTAAAATTTTTTTCCGAAATTCGCATCTTCAAAATGGTGTTCACAATGTCATCTTTGGATGCCTGTATCTCAGGGCAGGAAGTTTTTTGGAGAAAACAGAAACATATGTGTTTCTTACTTACTCCTGAATTTTAACATATACTAAATTCAATAACATCAGAGACTACGAAAGTAACCCCCCCCCCCCCCCCCCCGCCTGAAGTGATATGGATTAATATTAGGATGGTGCATGGTGATTTTTATTGTTACATGCTTAGCTTGTCCCTGCCCTAGACCCCATATTTCCAGCGGTTGTCGTGATAGTTTCATTTTATTGCTGGAGTGAGACATTCTTGTGTCACTTTTATTTTTGTTTGTATTTGTTGGCATGTGTATGCAGTAACATCAGCACCATTTTGTACATGCTGGAAGGAGGCATTTCCACCATATTGATGACATTATGGGTGGAATTTGGCACTTCCCTAATGCCAGTATGTGGCCATTTCAGGATCTTTGCCACTTAAGTCTATTTGTACACATGGTAGTTATACTTGAACCAGTGCTGTAATTATGCATATTTTTGTCCAGCAGAGCTGTGCAGTTGATTTTAAGCATTATTATTTTAATTTCCTCATGTGTGTACAGTGCAGGCACAGTCAGTATTTGCAGTTCTTTGAATTAAGTCCTGCTGTGCACTGCCTTAGTGCTAGGTTTCCAATGCACCTAATCGCTTTTTTATTTTGGAAAGGAAAGTTGCTACTCACCATATAGTGGAGATGCTGAGTCACAGACAGACACAACAAATAGACTGTCACAAATAAAGATTTTGGCCATAAAGACCTTCGTCAACCCCCCCCTCCCCCCCCCCCCCCCACACACACACAACTGCAGTCTCCGGAAACTGGAACCACACTGTGAGCAACAGCAGTGCCAGTGCATGATGGGAGTGGCTTGCAGTGTACTGCACCAGAAGCCATTTCACAAACTCGGCCTACTGTAACAATAGACAATTTGGCCTCCACAGCTGTAGCCACAAGACCTTCACAAAACTGGTGATAATGGTTTTCAAAACTCACGATCAACTGTATGTGACATTTTTGTCATGAGAAATACATGTGTGCTTATTTTTGATCATATCTATATATCTATGAGTCTCCCATGTCATGAACCAGCAGGATATCCAGTTTCTACTCAAATCCTTAGGCCTATCCCAGAACCTCTCCTCGGAGTCCATATGTCTGCTCACCCCTACCGCTCCCCACACCCTACTTTCTACATGCTTTCTAAATTCCATAAACCTAAGCACCCACATTGCAGCACAACAGTGCTCGACCCTACATTGCAAAAGAGGTCGAAACATATTTGGAAACGTTAAAATGGGAAGTCCTACCCCACCCGCCGTATTCTCCAGGCATTGCTACTTCTGAGTATCAGCTGTTTAGATCAGTGGAGCATGGCCTGGCTGACCAACACTTCCGATCTCCTGAAGAAGTCACAAATTGGATCGATTCGTGGATCGCTTCAAAAGATGAACAGTGTTTTTGGCACGGGATTCGTACACTGCCCGAAAGATGGTAGAAAGTAGTGGCCAGCGATGGAAAATACTTTGAATAATACATGTGTAACCAATTTGTTTCATTAATGCCTCAAATGTTGGGGAAAAAATAGTGGAAGCAAAGTTGTACACCTTGTAATTTACCTGACAGTGTCTGGTCCGTTATGTACATTATATAATTCATTGTTGAGGCTACGCACACCGTTTTCTTCCACTGGCTCAAGAATTTTTCTCAAGATCTTTCTTTCAGATATGTCCAGTTGCTTTATCTTCTATGTTAGATAAATAACTTGATTTTCACTATATCAGTGTGTGCACATGTGCTCCCCTTCCCCTCACACGTACGGAGACACACACACACACACACACACACACACACACACACACACACCTATGTAATGACACTTGCAATCTGTTCTTACATT